>NW_024870766.1:18730000-21627500 GCF_019054845.1 Dipodomys spectabilis
TCTAGTTTACTAAGCCCTTCCTTCTGCCCTAATCCTCACCATGTGTGAGTTTTAGCGACTTGCATCCCAATTTCAGATGAGTTCTAGTCTTGAATTCTGTCTGCTCCTGCTTGCTCCCCCCTCATTGTCCAAACGAAGGAGAAGAACTGAAGAGCCACAGCCAGGAAAAGAAAGGGGCCACCTGGCCACTTGATTTTGACTGTGAAAAAGAACACACTCGGGGCACAAAAATGCACAGCGTGGCTAACAATCTATGCATCAATTATGATCCCCCCTCCCTGCGTACCCCTAAGAGACATTCCCGAAACCCAAACCCCTGCTCCTCTCTTCTGCAGCCTAGTCCCAGCTTCCGAGGTCAGAGGAGTGCGCTCGAGTCCCCCACTATCCTCTTCCTCCCAGACAAGGCAGAGCTGCTGTTCTGGCCGGCTTGGGGGCGGGGGAGGGGGATCGATGAGTGAAATTCAAGTGGCCCCTGGGTAACAAGCCGGGAAAGCTCGCGGCCCTCCCGGTCAGGAAAGGGAAAGAATGAGGGAAGACGGCATTTCTTTCCCGGTAAGGATCGGCGGGGAAAGACCGCCGTCGCCACGTCCTTCCTGGGGACTAAGGTGTCTCTGTTGCTCCACAAATAAAACGCCTCAGTGCCCGGTGCCGCGCTATAAAGGCAGCGGCCCGGCGGCCCCGGGCATTCCGGTGCGGCGCGCGCGCGAGCGGAGCAGGTGAGCCCGGCTGCGCCCGCCGCCCGCGGCCCCGCGGGCTGGGACGAGTCCGGCGTGGGCCCCCCGCGCCCGCCGGCGCCCGGGGCGGGACCCCACTTCTTCCTGGGAGGCCGAGGAGGAGAAGGAGGCGAGGAGACGGGACGTGGGGCACCTTCTCCTCCGCGATCGCCACCTCCCCACCCCGGGACTACGCCTGGGGGGAGGAGGGGTCCCGAGTCCCACCCCAGGACCCTGACACCTCTCTGAGTGCGTGCTTGGGTCCACTACGCGGAGGGTTGGGTCCCCCCACCCCCCGCCCCCCAGCTCTCTCCCAGGCTCTTGTCTCCAGGCCTGTTTAAGGGGAAATTTCAGGACGCGGACAGCGCCCTGGCTGCCGCAGGGTCGGGCTTCCTGCAGCCCCCAAGCGGGGGCTCGTCCCCTTGAGAGCGGGGTGGGGGGGGAGCCCTGTGCGGCAGGTGCAGGCCACGGGGCCCGAAAGTTCTCGGGTGTCCTCCCCCCATACTTGGCGGCGCGGACGACAGCAGGGCGCGCAGACCAGGGGCGGCTGCAACAGGTGGGCCCGGGAGGCGGCTCGGAGGGGCTGCGGGCCTGGGGGACCCCCGCTCCTCACCTCCGATGCTCCCCCCCGCCCACCCCACGGGGCTCAGCTCCTCCCTGAGGGTGGTCCTGGGGGCTTCGCAGGTCATGGCGGCGCCGGGCAGCAGGTCGGAGCCACCGCAGCTCCCCGAGTTCAGCTGCAGCTACGTGGTGTCGCGGCCGGTCTACAGCGAACTCGCCCTCCAGCGAGAGCTGGAGCGGCGCCTGCGGGCGCGCAAGACGCTGCGGGAGAGCCTGGCCGCGGGCTGCAGGTAGGGCGGGCCGGCGCGCGGGCGGGCGGGAGAGGGGGACCCGGGGCATCCCTCCCGCCAGCCCCCCGCTCCCCGCCCCGGGGCGCAGGAGCGCGCCCGGCGGCCGAGCGCGGGGTGCGGGTGGCCCGGGTGCGGGCCGCGCCGCTATCAGATCACAGCACTGCCCTGGGCCATCAAAGAGCGGCTCCGACCTTCTCCAGCCTCCATGGGGCTGTGAACTCGCGTCTGTAGAAACCTACCTTTGGGGGGTAGGGGTGGGGGGCAGGGGATTCCTGAAGAGCCAGCAGCCACCCCACTCCCCCAGCCCATTCCTTTCTTGGTGAAACTTGGGGTGCGCCTTGGGGTGCAAGGGATCTTACTTCCTTCTTGGAAAAGCCAAGGCTAAGGGAAAGAGGTAAGAAAGGAGCCTCTTTAAAAGAGCCACTGGGTAATAACACCACCTGGACGGAGTCTTTGGAACCTTCGAGCTTTGTGGGCAGGATAGCAAAGTAAATCGTTCTCCATTACCGAAGTTGGCGACCCAGAACGAAAGCTAGAGGCACGAGAGGAGAGGTGACTTGTGGGGTTCACCAGCAGGCGGTGGGACCCTGCGGAAGAACCAGCATGACTCTACCCCCAAATAGCCACCAGAATTGAGATGTCCACTGACTTTGCTTCTCCAACACCGGAAGCATATACAAAAATAAACGCCAACAGTATAATATTCCTCTAGTTGTTTTACTCATCACCTAACTTCAACTATAATCAACTCAATATTTTTTCATCTACTGTCACCTTCTTGCCCCTGGGGTATTTTGAAGCAAGCTCCAGGTAGTAAATTTTAGTCTGTTATTGTTGGTATAGTATAGTTATAAATAGTATAGTGTTGTATAGTATAGTTAGTGTAGTAGTGTATAAGTATGTTATAGCTAGTATCGTCTCTTGGTAGCCATCAAGAATTGGTTCCAGGACCACAAGTACCAACATGTAAGAATGCTGATTTAAGGTCAAGTCCTTATATAAAATGGCTTAGTATCTGCTTATAGCCTATGTAATCCTTAATAGTTCAGATCCCTTGCAGATTGCTAATTTAGGTGCTACATAAATAAGCATAATACGTGATCGTTTAAGAAATAATAATGAGGAAAAAATCTGTATATGTTCAATACAGCCACAACATTCACTTCCTGATACTTTTGCTCCATAGTTGGCTAAATCCACAGATACAGAACCTGTGGATAAGGCCATCATATATGGAATGGATCTCTAAGAACTCTTTAAAAAAAAAAGTAACCACATTGTTATCCACCTGAACATAATTCCTTTGACATTAAATATCGAGCCATCGTCAATATCTCTAATTTTCTCATAAGTATAATAATTTACATCTTTTTAAAAGTATTTTATAATGGTTTTCCAGAAGGATTTCAATTCAACATGTCAATTTATGCACACAATGCATCCTGATTAGTGTCACTCCTTCCTTCCTTTTCCTCTCCCCCACCTCTATCCTTACCCCCATCCCGCATCCCTACTCTATTTTCACATAGCATATGTCATAACTTTTCAAAACATTTTAAGAAATCAGAAGTCAAATAATATGCCTCTACTGTTGATACTTTTCTATAGGTTACTAAATTTAAAATTATTAAGTAGCAAGGTCTAAAATATATGTTCATCATGTTAAGGTTTTTGTAAAATCTTAGCTCCATGTCAGTCTTGCCAAAATATACAGTATGTGTAGTTTTCTTTAAAGAAAAGAAGGTTCTGGTGCCAGAGTTAGAAGTCTGAAAATTAATCTCTCAGAGACTCCAACATTCACCTCTCTCTGGCTGGGTCAGAAAATGAACTCTTGTGTGGGGATATTTTTTCAGAGGATTAAGAAGAGGGGAGGAGACACTTAATCCTGTGTTTCCTAGTACAGGGCATTTGAAAGAATAGATATGACTCTTGGCAAAAGTGTGGTGAGTACTTTGGAATTAGTATTTTTCATGAAATTATTATTTTTCCACCTAGCTCTAAAAAAGTCAGTGGAGTTCAGTTCATAACTTTGAGACCAACTTTGTCACCAACTAGTGACAAGCACCAAAATTGGACCCAGTGTTTTTGCTTCTTGACAGTTGTTCAAGAAAGAAGGCCTTGGGTATTCTGAAGACTCTCCTGCCCATCCTGGACTGGCTCCCCAAATACCGAGTGAAGGAATGGCTGCTTAATGACATCATTTCAGGAGTCAGTACTGGGCTAGTGGGGACACTGCAAGGTAAGATTTGGGTGTTGGGTTTCAAATAATTGAGAGTTACTGTCTCCAGTGGCAGTTCACTGCTGTGAGGCTATAACTATTGCTTCCTTATTCTTCAAGACTTTTCTTCTTTCCTCTGGGATCCCTTAGATAGACTCACCTCTGTTCTCTTCCATTGAGATCTTTTCTCTGGAAACATTGCCGCTTCTCTAGCTGTGTGGCTCCAACTTAGAGGTATATACTCAGTAGTAGCTTTTCAAATATAGGGACCACAATTCCCAATAAGAAATATAAATTTCTGGGGCAAGCAGAAAATGTCAAAAGCCATGTACATATGATCAGATAAGATGATGTTAAGCAAAATGACCCTAAGATAGGGACACAAGTGGTTTTTTTCTTGCTTGCTATTGTTTCTAACGTATTTATAATGTACCATGTGATTTTTTTTTTTGTTTCTTTGTATGTTCCTCCCCCACGGTATAACTCCTGTTTTCACTGTATTTGATGTCAGTGCCCTGAATCTTGTATACACACTTCCCTAGCTTGGGGAGGGGAAGGGAAAAAACAAAATGCTTAAATAGGGATACAGGTTGACCCATTGGAACAATGAGGTATGCAAGACACTATGTTGAAAAAAGAACTTTACAATTTAGGCAGGGGGGAGGGGAGGGAAAGGGGGAGGGAGGGAGGGGCGGAGTATAGTTGTAGAGGTGGAGGGAAGGGAGGGAAGGGGAAAAACAAAGGAGGAGGTAACAATACTTGATAGGAAATGTACTCATTACCTTGCTAATGAAACTGTAACCCCTCTGTACAGTATTTTTACAATAAGAAACATATTTTTTTAGAAAAAGCCAGAGGTGGAGCTGTGGCTCAAGTGATAGCACCACCAGCCTTGCAAGAGAAAAAACTCAGAGATAGTGCCCAAGCTCTGAGTTCAAGCCCCAGGACCGGCACAAAAGTGGGAAGGAGGAAGGGAAAGAAAAAGGGAGGGAGATGTTACTCTTTTCTAAGAAGTCTTATAAAATAAAATTTCCTGTTCCCTAAAAAAAGAAATATGAATTATAGCTATACAGACAGAGCTAATGTTTCTGTGAAAAAATACCCTCACCACAAGGTGTGCATTCTGATATTTTCTATTCTGTTCTATTGTATTTTGGTTATTTATTTATTTATTTAGCAGTACTGGGGTTCAAACTCAGGGCTTTGCGCTTGCTAGCAAACAGTGCTACAGCTCAAATCACATCTCTAACCTCTACTGTGCTTACTTTTAGAATTATTTAAGGTCATTGAATTATTTTACATTCCACACATGGATCTTGACCTGCAGTGTAAAACTAGTGTAAAAACAATGAAGAAAGTACCTTCGCTCAGACTATACATGATCTTTTTTGTTTCTTTCCTCCCCCCATACAATACTTTATTCATCCTTTTATTTTAAGCTTCTGGGTATATGTCTTGACATAGAAATTGAACTTATTCCATAATATTTCCATGAGCATCTTAGAAATCATTTATGTGGATGGTGGGTAGCAGTTTGGGCCTTCGGCTCTTCTCCCCCATCCTCACCTCCTTGTTTCTGTGCCTTTACTGCCCTTTCCAAAGCTGCAAAATTGTGAAAACAATTCTAAGAAGTACCTAATGTGGTAGGCACTGGGTATGCTGACAAGAATAAGAGGCACCATCTGCTTTCCAAGAGCTCATGAGATGCGGAAATGCAGTGTGCTTAGAGTTATGGTAGGGTAGCATTCCCTGTGATGTGAGTGCTAATGCAGTAGATGTATGCTACCCAGTCTTAGGGGTTGGGATAATTTCCTGCAAGTTGAGTTGTCAAAGTGGAGTTTCCTTAAAGGTTAAGTCTGGGTTTTCCAGGTAATAAGAAGTGATGTAGAGTGTGGCTGGATGTAGAAAGGTGGTCTGTACATAGACTATTTCAGAAGTTAGTAACAAATGTTGAATGATATTGTGGGTTAAAATCTGATTAATTAGATCAGGGCATATAGATTCCCACAGAGAAGGAAGATGCTCTTGGGCCCTAATGTGAAACCTCAACTGGTTTCAGTACTTCTGAATCCTTGAAGGTGTGGGAGAAAGAGCAGAATGGGGTCAGCTTCCCCACAGCTCCAAGAGCAAGGCTATGGCAGCAGCCTGGGTCCTTGAGGAATAAAAGCCATATCTGACTCATACTCATATAGCAAGCGCCAACCACAGATATTACCACTCAGTTCATAACTCCATGAATCCTTACTTAAAAGAGGACTGAACTGTACTACTGATAATGAATCATCCTTATATATGAAAAATGGTACTTCAAGCTCCAAGTCTCCCCACTTTTCAAGACAATTATATGTAAAGATTAATTTTGTTTAGTATGTGTCAGCCATTAGGCTTTGGTCAGATATCTCATTTAATCCAAACATCAACCACACAAGGTAGATGCTACCAACCGATATCTCCTATATAATAGAGGAGAAAGTTAATAAACCTTATCCAAGGTCATAGAGCTAGTGATAAAGCTAGAATTTGAACCTAGTGTCTAAATCCTACAACTTGTGTACTATGCCTAGTTCTTTACAGGTAGTTATGTTTCTCTGGGAACATTCACTCCATAAAGTTCTCATTGTAAGGTGAATTTCCAGAAGGTTAATCTGACTCATACTTACATTTTTTAATCATTTGTTTTTATTATTTGTTTATGTACTAAATCTATAAGACACTGTTTAGCCAGGACAGTTAATAATTTACTCACAGGCCAGTCAATGACCTCGTGGAACCCCATTTCCAGTGGCAGAGATGGGAATTTGTTAAACTACTTATTTAATTATATACTTATTCAAATAGAAAAAGAATTCCAGATTGCAGTATTCTCTGTGGTGGTAACCTATGCTGTCATAGGCCTTAACTTGGGAAGTGAGTCTATTTTAGATACAGTGGTTGGGAATGCTTTAGTGAAGAGGTAAGATTTAGACAGAGCCCAGAGGATGTGAGAGTGAGACAATCATGTGATAAACAGAAAGAAGAGCACAGGGAAAGGTGCAAAGACCCTGAAGATGAGTACTGCCGAGTACTCTGCAGGGAGGGGCAGAAAGAATTCCGTGTAGATGAAGTGCAGGTGGGGAGGTGGCTAACAATGAAATAGTAGATAAAGTTAGGCAAGACCAGGTTGAGGGTAAAGCAGGGAAAGTACTCACTGGAGGGGAGCAGGGGACTCTTTAAACATTGTACTCTTGGCATCTCACCTACCTTACCCTAAACTCAGCCCTGAGGACAAATGTCTCAGCTTGAGGTAGACAGACAGGACATCAAGAGAGCTCCAAAGCTGGGCACCAATGGCTCAAACCTGTAATTCTAGCTACTCAGGGAGCTGAGACCTGAGGATCATGGTTCAAAGCTAGCCCAGGCAGGAAAATCCATGAGACTTTATCTCCAGTAAATTACTCAGAAATAGCAGGAAATGGCACTGTGGCTCAAGTGGTAGAGCACTAGCACAAATAGGCCCAGGAACAGAGCCCAGGCCCTGAGTTCAAGCCCCAGGAACTGCAGAGAGAGAAAAAAAGATCTCCAAGGTCTGAAATATATTTTGCAGCAAGAATCCCCTATATGCACTGACGGGTACAAATGAATTCTGCAGATTAAGGTGTCGGCTTCTATGGCTGGGGAAATGACCATGTCATGGATTAAAATGGCAGAGACGGCTACAGAGCAGGTTTGGGATGGAAAATTCAAGATTTCCTTTTAGGCATGTTATATTTGAAATACATGCAACACATCTAATTGGCTGTGCCAAACTAAAGTTAGAGCTACTACAATTGTGAAGTTCAGAAAGACAGTCTGGCCACACATAAAAATCAGGAAAACGCCACTTTAGAGGTGATCATTTAAGAGTGGAAGCCAGGCACACATCTGTAATCCTAGTGAATAGGGAGGCCGAGTCAAGTAGAACTGTGAGTTCTGGGCCAGCCTAAGCTGCACAGAAAGACCATGCCTGAAGAATTTAAGGGCTACCAGAGCACAGGTAGCTCATTCCTGTTACCTTAGCTACTCAGGAGATTGAGATCTGATGATTGCAATTTGAAGCTAATCCAAGCAGGAAAATTCATAAGACTCATCTCCAATTAACTAGCAAAAGCCAAAGGTGAAGCTGTGGCTCAAGTGGTAGAGCACCACCCGTGAGTGAAAAAATTAATAGATAGTACCCAGGCCCCAGAGTTTAAGTCCCACACTGGTGCAATAAAGAAAAAACAACCAGATTCAGTGGTGAAATGCCCGCCTAGCAAGCACAAGGACTTGGATTTGATCTCCAGCGAATAAATACATAGAAGTAAGAGAGTAAAAATGCCTGTGATCAGCTAGGAAGGAAGGGCAGATGAGGGAAAGAAGAGAAAGTCTTGGCATACTCAGAAGTCAAGAAGATGAGAATGGGCAACAAAGAGCCTCAGAAATTTGGATTCAGGAAATTGGAGAAAAAAATATGAGAAAAGTATGATCAAAGGAATGAGGACTGGAAGCCAAGAGAAGGGAAAAAGAAAATTGAAAAGAAGGAAGGAAGGAAAGAAAGAAAGAAGGGAGGGGGAGGGAGGAAAGGAGGGAGGGAGGGAGAGAGGGAGAGAAGGAAGGAAGGAGAGAGGGAGGGGAGAGGGAGGGAGAGAGGGAAGGGAGAGGGAGGGAGGAGAGAGGAAAGAAAGGAGAGAGAACAAGAGAGAGAGAGAGAGAGAGAGAGAGAGAGAGAGGAGCCAATAGGTAGGGAATGGTGAAGACTGCTTTTAAGAAATTTTGCCCTGAGTTGAGGAGAGGTAAAGGGTAAAGGTAGAGTGAAGAAGAACTAGGCTGTCTTTTTTTTTTCTTTTTCCATTTCCTGGAATTCATTTTGATGTATTTTTTTCCCTTTTAACACAGGAGCTACTAGAATATATTTGAGAACTGGTAGGGGTAATCTAGTAGAAGGAAGATATCTGTGATCTAAGAGGTAGCCGAGAAACTACTAGAAGCCAACTCATGAAAAGGAGTGCATGGGTTTGGGACTGAAAGGGGAGGAATTATTCATTACAGACAAGGAGGTTACCTCCATTTTTCAGAGGAAGACTGTGCCAAAAATCATGCAGATGCAGAGGGGCTTGGAATTTTGATGAAAAGCACCCTGGGAGCATCTCTTATGAATTCCATATTTTCAATCAAGTGTAAGATATGCCTCTTAATTTGGAGTCCGGTGGGAAGCGGGGAGGGCAGTTTGAGGATAGTTGAAGAAGAAAGGCACATTCCTAGGGAGATGTTTCTTGGGTCACCAGGCAGCACTGTGTGTGCCTCACGGGCGCAGGTGACCACTTGAAACAGCTTGGTCCCAAGTGCAATGCCTCCAGTCCCATTCGTCTGACAGCTTCCTGGCTGTCATAGAAAAAGTGGATGTTTGGGTTCAACAGAACTGGATTGCTGGATAGAAAGGAGAGGGTGTGTGACATTTCATAGAGTGTGCAGGATGAGCAGGAGGGTGCCAAGAGGGAGAGAGGGGATTCGATTAGTAGTCCTAGGAGTATATAGAAGTGTGGGAGCAGGAATCCCACAGTGGGGTAGTGGGTAACCTAGAGGCCTCAGAGAAAGGGAGAGGGAAGGTAAGGATGTGACCAGTTGTCCTGCTGGTGGTGGGAAGCTGTGGAACCCAGCCATTGGCTGGGAGCCCAGCAGTGGTGGGAAATTCATCAGAGATGATAGGCTCATGTTCCTCAGAAACCAGGAGGTTGCTCAGGCTAATGAGCTCTTTTTTTAACTTTTATTATTATTATTATTATAAAAATATCCTCTTAAGCAGCAAAAGATCTATGCAACCCTTGTATTGCTTATCTGTACTCACTGCTATGGGCAGTCTGCTCCCTGCTTTGCATCTTGAGCTGTTATTTATTTGCTTCTCTGCTAAGCAGTGCCAGCAAGTCTAACATGAAGTCTACATGTGTGTAGACTCAGTTTGGGCTAAGGCCCATCTTCTTGTGGCCTACTGGATGCAAAGTCTTGTGTTTTAGAAGTCTCTCAGCACTTGTGTTATTAGTATATGTCACCATTGTATTGATCAGCGGTGCAACACAGAGATTCCATATTTAAGCCAGGGCTTTAGGTTTCTTTACAAGCTATATAGTTTCAAAATTGCTGTACCAATAAAGATAATGACATAATACACTTGATACCAGTTGTCCCCAAATGCTCTGAAAAAACTGAAAAAGTCCTCATTTTCCAGGCATATGAGGAACTGCAGGAGGAACAGGATAAAAACAAAAAACAAAACAACAACAAAGCAACAAAGCTGTAGAGCCCAGTCAGGGAACTGGAAGTGTGAGCAGGACTTGGGAAATGACCATAGGAAACCCGTTGTGCTTCCATTCCTGCTCCTCTTTTTTTTCCTTTCTGAACCACTCTTCCATTCCAGGTTCCTCAGGCTATTGATTATAACAATTTCTTGATGTAACTTTCATATTAAAACATTTGCATCAGTAAAAATCTGGTATGTAAATTATGTAGGGGCAGAGACTTTAACAGTCCCTGGCACAGCATAGGTAGATACTTAATCAAAAGTTGCTAAAGCCAGGCAATGGTGGGCTCATGCTTATAATCCTAGCTACAAGAGTCTGAGATCTGAGGATCGTGGTTCACAGCCAGCCATGGCAGGAAAGTCTGTGAGACTCTTATCTCCAATAAACTACTCAGAAAACCAGAAGTGGCGCTGTGGGCTCAAGTGGTAGAGCGCTAGCCTTGAGCTGAAGAGCTGAGGGACAGTGCTCAGGCCCAGAGTTCAAGTCCCAACTGACCAAAAAAAGAAAAAAGAAAAAAAAAAGCCAGCCAGGTAGAAAAATATGTCAGCTTTTATCTCCAATTAACCACCCAAAAGCCAGAAGTGGAGCTGTGGCTCAAGTGGTAAAGCACTAGCTTTGAGAAAAAAAAGAAGAAAGAAAGAAAGAAAGAAGGAAGGAAGGAAGGAAGGAAGGAGAGAGAGAGAAAGAAAGAAAGAAAGAAAGAAAGAAAGAAAGAAAGAAAGAAAGAAAGAAAGAAAGAAAGAAAGAAAGAAAGAAAGAAAGAAAGGAAAGAAAGAAAGAAAGGAAAGAAAGAAAGAAAGAGAAATCCTCAGGAATAGTACCCAGGCTCTAGCCCCAGGACTGGCCCAAAAAATAAAAAAGAAAAAAATGTTGCTGAGAGACTGACTACTCATTGGAGAAAAGTGAAAAATACATATAAGGAACATGAAGATAACATGTTCTGTACAAACAAAATGCCTCCTTTTGATCCTGTCATATAGATAACTCTCATAGCTTAGTAAATAACCAACTAGACACATAAATGTGTGTCTATATAAAGGTTATACAATATCTGGGAACAAAAAGCACCAAGTTAAGGTGGAGAAGGAGACAGGTTATGGTTGAGTAAAAAGATTCAGAGTTTTAACTGTACTGACAATAAGTGATTTCCTGAAGAAATAAGGCAATTTGGTTTCCTTTTAGTGCTTGTACATGACCTTGTACATGCTAGGCAAGCTCTGTACTGCTGAGTTACTTCCCTGACTGTAATGATTCCTTTCTGACACTGGATTGTGATACATGGGTATTTACTATATTAATTGTCCTTTTTTCTGTATCTGAATTATTTATTATATTAAAAACCTGAAAAAGATTTTTAAAAATCTGAGATTAGATAATTATTTGAAAAATATTTCTAGATTTAAATTGTGTACAACATACATGTTTATTTTTAATAAAAGTGTACATATGCATACTTATTAATTTTCAATCTTTGTTTTTCTCACTTAAAATTACTTTGCATTTCTCTATGTCAGTAATATACCTCTATACATCATATCAGTTGCATTTCAGAGAATTATACCCTTTAAAAAATAAATGGGACAGCACAGAATTACAATGTAATTCTCTACTTAGGGACATTTATTCTGTAAGTAATTTTGAATGCCTGTGCATCGGGGGCATTTGGATTGTTATCACTTTTTCATATTTGTTACAAAAGGAATCCTTTACTATGAATTAGGATCAAAGGGTTAGATTTTTCTCTCAGTAAGAGTGAAGTATGGGGAAATGGCATTGAATAATGTGTGTGGAGCACGTAAGTATTTAAGCAAGCAAGAGTATCTTCTTCCAACCTCTGTTATGAAGGTGAATGTTAATTTCTCTATAGCCTGACATTCATGGGTCCAAGGCTGCTGGCACAGCCTGCTGGCAGAGGTATCTCCTTTACCAGGGTGGCCTGATGCTTAGCCTAATGTGCTTGGACTACCGCTAAACACAATTGCCATATTTCCCCCACTTGCTTTGTATTTAACTCCTGTAAAATATAATTTCCCACGGAGAAAGGAGAAAGAACATCTGAGCTCAAACAAACTGTTCATGTGCAAAGTGAAATCCTTTGGGCTAAATTAACTTGAGTTTTTACTCAACAACTGACTTGATTGTTCTCCCCAACAATCTGATTGGTTGCTGACTGAATTTACTGACCAATGGAGCCAGTTGGTTTGAGGAGATGACCCATGTGGAAGCAATAACTAGCCCAGCTGGTAAAATCATATTCTAACCCCAGCATAGCTATAGACTACATGCAAAATAAGAGGGATAATAATAATAACGGGATGTTGTGTCCATAAGTTGAGGGTATCTGTGAAAAGGCCTTTCTTAGTGTAGGATAAATATTACTACAATGTTTGTGAATTTACTGTGGTGGTTGTATTTTTTAGGAATGGCGTATGCTCTACTAGCTGCAGTTCCTGTTGGATACGGTCTCTATTCTGCTTTTTTTCCTATCCTGACTTACTTTATCTTTGGAACATCAAGGCACATCTCCGTTGGTAATTATAAGCATGCTTTCAATTATATTTGCTCATATTTAAAATGTTTCATATTTAGCCTGGGGCCGGTGGCTCACACTTGTAATCCTAGCTACTCAAGAGACTGAGATCTGGGGATTATGGTTCAAAGTCAGTGGTGGCAGGAAAGTTCATGAGACTCTTATCTTCAATTAACAGTCCCCTACCCCCAGAGAAAACTGGAAGTGGAGCTGTGGCTCAAGTGGAAGAGCACTAGCCTTGAATAAAAAACTCACAACCAGCACCCAGGCCCCTGAGTTCAAGCCCCAGAACTGCCCTTGTCCCCAAGTTTTACATTTAAATGTGCATGAGACTGCTGTATCTTTGTTGATGTTTTCCAGGAATCAGCCTTTTGTGCTTTGTCTACTTTTCCTATGCAATGTCATCACTTAGGTTTATTTATAACTTCATTTTTTTTTTCATGACAGTGATAAAATGAAAGACTGAAAATTAAAACCCACCTTCAGATCTTAGCATGGTTTGATTTTTAAATTTGACTGCATGTTTAAAAGTCTTCTCATGAATGAGGGTGAATATGGTCAAAATACTTTATTTACATGTACAGAGCTGTTGAGAGTGGTTTCAGAAGGGGAAGAGAGGTTGCTGGAGGCGTGAGTCTGATCAGGGTGCACTCTAATGCATACATGGACATGTGAAATGAAATTCCCTTGTACACCTAATTGATGTTCATAAAAATGTTTTTAAAAATCAATTTAAGCCCCCAAATATAAAATAACAGAAAAAATTTCACAAGATCTTTGAAACCATTTATTTGGCTTGCATTTATTAACCTTGCATTTACTACATTATGTTCATCAAATACAATTTCATCATTTCATTAAAGAGTATCCTGGGCTGGGAAGGTGGCTCAGTGGTAGAACGCTTTCCTTGCATGCATGAGGCCCTGGGTTCGATTCCCCAGCACCACATAAGAAAAAAGAAAAAAGCTGGAAGTGGTGCTGGGGCTCAGGTGGTAGAGTGCTAGCCTTGAGCTGAAGAGCTGAGGGACAGCGCCCAGGTCCAGAGTTCAGGCCCCACGACCGGACCCAAAAAAAAAAAAAAAAAAAAAGAGTATCCTTAACTGCGGTTTTCCTGTCATTCCTAAAATTTAGATTCATTTTTTCTACAGTGTCATAGGATATGAATATTTTTGTTCTATTTGGTGCTACTCTCATGTTTTTAATAGAGATAATTTTGCTCCTACATGCATCTACCTGATGATTGTCTAGAAACAAATGGCAACCATGTACCTACCTCCTCTCCCCATGCAGCCCAGTTCCCAGCCCACCTGTGCTTAGCTGTATTTCTTCCAATTAGTAGTTCACTGCTTCATCTGGAGATGGAGGTCAGGAGGAGGTTATTGACTGAAAGAACTTCTTTACCTTAGAGTATTAATCAACATTTCACTAGGCAAGGGAACTAGATTTGATGTTCTCCACATTTAGACATTCTAAGTTTCATATTAAGTCTTCTCAACCATAAAGCCTTTCATTATCAAAGGATAGGCTCATCATTATCATCATCATCACCATCATCATCATCAGTAAAAATATATGTAGTGATTACAGCAGTTTCTGGAATAAATCAGGACCTTTCAAAATATGCATTTGATACACATTTTTTGTCTTATAAAGACAAAAAGAGAAACTATCCATGACCTTGAAATCAAAGTCCTGTGATATTCAGTGGTACTTAGATTCAGAGATAGAGATATTAGACATTAGATATCGTAGAAGATGAGATTATATGGAAAAATTAGAAGGAGCAAATAGAGATTCAAGTTATATATTACCTCTGCCAGGAAACCTCTTCTGACAATTCTGATGCCCACCTCCACATACACAGGAAGATTTCCCACAGAATAGGCTGGACCCCTTCTTATGTATTCACAAAGCATTCTGAATCCTGTATTATAATCACACATCTACTCATCTCCCAAGGCCATTTTGAATGCCTCGGGACATCTGCTTTTCAGATTTATTTGTGAACAAAAAATATTTTCCACTGAGCACCAGTGACTCATGCCTGTAATCCTAGCCCCTGAAAAGGCTGAGAACTGAGAACCCCAGTTTGAAGACAACTCAGGCAGGAAAGTTTGTGAGACTCTTTATCTCCACTAAGCTACCAAAAAAGTTAGACGTGGAGCTGTGGCTCAAGTGGTAGAGCCCTAACCTTTAGCAAAAGAAGCTCAGAGACAGTGCTCAGACCCTGCCAGGACCAGCACAAGAAAGTTGAATATATATATATATATATATATATATATATATATATATACACATATATATACATATATATGTATATATGTGTGTGTATATATATATATTTCTCATCAGAGCTATTTCACATTTTTCTAATCCTGCAGGCATGTTGAGAAGTCTAAATATTTGTGATGACTAATTGATTCATTGACAAGAGTCTTTTTTCTTCCCCCAGGCCCTTTCCCCGTGGTCAGTTTAATGGTTGGCTCTGTGGTTCTGAGTATGGCCCCTGATGAGCGCTTTCACGTGCAGAGCAGCAATGGAAGTATATTGAACAGTACTGTGCTGGACACTGCAGCCAGAGATGCAGAAAGAGTACTGATTGCTAGCACCCTTACTCTTCTGGTTGGGATCATACAGGTAACAGACTTATATAAAATATAGGTGCATGTAGCTAGGTGCCTGTGGCTCACACCTGTAATCCTAGCTAGTCAGTAGATCTGATCCTGAGATCTGAGGATCACAGCTTGGGGCCAGCCTGGGCAAGAAAGTTCATAGGACTCTTACCTCCAGTTAACCCCGCCCCACCTGCCAAAAAAATGTCTTTAAGTGGAGCTGTGGCTTAAGTGGTAGAGCACCAGCCCTTGGCCTTGAGCACAAAAGGTCAGGGACAGCGCTCAGGCCCAGAGTTCTAGCCACAGGACAGGCACTAGGTAGATAGATAGATAGATAGATAGATAGATAGATAGATAGATAGATAGATAGATAGATAGAGATAGAGATACACACACATTTATACACACATATCTCTATCTATCTATCTGTCTGTCTGTCTATCTATCTATCTATGAGTGTGACTCTCATTTGAAATCATTTAAAAACGTGCACTTAGAGATTCATCTGAATGCAAAACGAAGTAATTTCCCGGAGCCTGAAGTTATTTTCTAAACTATATTGTTTAAGGTAAGATGATAAAAATAGACTTCAGGACTTCACTTATTAAGGCATACTTATGGTCAGAGTCAGAGACAGGAAAAGAAGAGCAGAAGAACATGCATGTGTGAGTTGCAAATGAGAGGAGGGAGGGGTGCAAGAATCCTAGGGGAGGTAAAATATTCCACTGTAGAGTTATGGGGCCTGAAAGTCACAGAAATGGTTTCTGCTTATCTTAGAATGTATGCAGAACTAGTTTAAAACATATATTGGCTTAGAGTTTTAAAGTGGTAAAGGGAAGGGGAGACAGAGTCCATGAAGAAATCCAGGTTTGTTTCTTCTAAGTGTTTTTGTACCAGAGGCGGGCTACTGTTTTAACTAGTCTTAAGCTGAATTTGTTTCTATTTCGACAGTTGTTTTTTGTCATAGGCAAACAGTTCTTTTTTTTTTTTTTCTTGTTCTTCTCATCCTAGCTGATATTTGGAGGCTTGCAGATTGGATTCATAGTGAGGTATTTGGCAGATCCTTTGGTTGGAGGATTCACAACAGCTGCTGCTTTTCAAGTGCTGGTCTCACAACTGAAAATTGTGCTCAACGTTTCAACCAAAAACTATAATGGCGTCCTCTCCATTATCTATGTGAGTGCTGCTTGTGCACAGGAAATGGGTCTCTCTACATGCAACTTGAGCCTGGGGAATTGATGTTTCACTCTGCAGAGTGAAACATCAGATTTGTGGAGCTATTCTTCTCCTAAAGGCGCCCGAGAATCAGGAATAACACAAAGAAGGCAGCGTTGACAAATCATTGTTCTTAGCTGTTTTTGGAAAGGTTACTGCCGTTAAAAACCATTTATAGGAAGAAGTAGTCTGATGAAGTAAAGGCAGCTCTGAGATGCACTGCATTTGTGTTTTAATCTCAAGTTTCCTTTTGACAAGCTAAATGATATTAAACGCATCTTGAAGTTTAATCAGTGAAAGTTCACACTTAGAAGTGGATTCAAATTCTGGATTCAAATTCTGACCCTACTTCTTTTTTCTTTTTCTTTTTTTTCTGACCCTACTTTTTATTAGTCATGTGAGAAAATCACCATGCCTCAGTTTCCTTCATACAGAGGAGTGTAAATAGTATCAAATGAAAATAATTGAGGAGTACGTGTTCTAGAGATTGATATATAGCATGTGGTAAAATAGTCATTATGTTGAAAGTCAAGCATGGTGGGGTGTGATCATGAGTTGGAGCCAGCCTGGGCTACAGAGTGAGACTTCATCTAAATTACAATAACAGCAAGGAGAAACTTATTATTTTCAAATTCTTATTTCAAGTCTGCTTTTCCTTTTAAAATGAAATGATTGGAGACATGTCTCTGGAGCCTTTTCTAATTATGAGAGACCAGAAAATGCAGAAGGTAAATGTCCCAGTGATTATAAATGAAAAAGAACATTAGATACAGAGATGATTCAACATGTAAAAGATGCAAAAGAAGGCAATAGATTACTCTAATTAGATTTGAAGACATTCTTGGATCTAAATATATGTTCTATATAAAGCCTGTGGCTGAGACTTGGAGAAGGGTGATAATAAGTAACATGATGTCACTCCAGCTTGGAGAAATAAAGCTGTGCAAAAATAATGTGCCAACATTTTCCTACCAGAGACCATACCTACTAGACAACACTAGCCGAGGCTGTTTTTAATTCGACATGATTTTGGCCATTCTTGCTATTTTTCCCTGACAAATTATCACTTCTTTTTGAGGCCTTTAGCTTTCCTTATTTTAACAAGCTCTGCCATTTATCTACTGTCTGATATACCTTGCTTTCACAGTCTCTATCAGCCATTCATTTTTTAACTCATTTCCTTCATTTCACCTGTTTAGTAAATATTGACTGAACACTCAGTAAATGCACCAG
Source organism: Dipodomys spectabilis (assembly GCF_019054845.1). Taxonomy (NCBI): domain Eukaryota; kingdom Metazoa; phylum Chordata; class Mammalia; order Rodentia; family Heteromyidae; genus Dipodomys; species Dipodomys spectabilis. The sequence goes on from NW_024870766.1 coordinate 18,747,666, forward strand.
TTCTGTTCATTCCTAGACAAGCCTACTGCCTTGAGACCCATGAGTCTACCTTGGTGAGTGTGCTTGCCTTCTTGTATCAACATTGCTAGGCCTACACCAACTCAACTCACAGGAGGTTAAGGCTAATACTTGACCTTTGCAGAACAGGGCAAAAATAGCTTTTATTGTTGTGAGTGGTAGTATTTGAATCCAGGACCTTATAATTGGTAGATTGGTACTCAACCACTTAAGCCAGTCTCCCAGCCCTTTAACTTCTTAATTATTTTTCAGACAGGATCTCATTTCTTTTTTTTTCTTTTTCTTTTGAAGTGGGAGGACATGTTACCAGTCTCAGACAGTAGTTCTCCTACCTGGCATTACAGTGTGTATCACCACACCCAGTATATTTGTTTGTTTAAGTAATGGGTCTTGATCTTGGATCCTAATGGTTGCTAGGGAGGCACTCATTGTTATTATTATTATTATTATTATTATTTTGTCGGTAGTGGGGCTTGAACTCTGAGCCTGGGGCCTGTCCTTGAGCTCTTCAGTTCAAAGCGAGCACTCTAACACTTGAGTCACTGCAGCACTTCTGGTTTTCTGGTTGTTAATTTGGAGTCTCACAGACTCTTCCTGCCTGGGCTGGCTTTGAAGCATGATCCTCAGATTTCAGCCTCCTGAATAGCTAAGATTACAGTCATGAGCCACCAGTGCCCGGCTTCTTATTATTTTTAAAAGTAGGGTCTTCCTTTATTCTGGGGTGCATGCCTAGCTGCAGTCCACAAATGATAAACTTCCTGTTAGCTAGGGTAACAGACAGACATCATCAGCTCAGCAATTTGTTGAGGAATCTCAAGAACTTTATTCTGCCTGGGCTGTCCTTGAACTATGATCCTAACAATCTTAGCCTTACAAGTAGCTAGGGTTACAGATGAAAGCCACTGGTACCCACCCACACTTGGCATATTGTTTGAGGTAGGGGATTTGCTAAAATTTTTCCCAGGCTGCCTTTCAGTCTCACCTCCTGGATAGCTGGGGATTATGGGTGTAAGCCATCACATGCAACATGAATGTAGTTATTTTTTTTTCTTTTTGCTGGTCCTGGGGCTTGAACTCAGGGCCTGGACTCTGTCCCTGAACCTCTCTGTGCTCAAGGCTAGAGCTCTACCACTTGAGCCACAGTGCCACTTCCAGCTATTTGGGTGGTTTATTGGAGATAAGAGTCTCACAGGCTTTACTGCGTGGGCTGGCTTTCAACAGTGATCCTCAGATCTCAGCCTCCTGAATAGCTAGGATTACAGGCCTGAGTCACTGGCACCCAGCTGAATGTTATTTTTTTAACTCTCAAGTTAGCATGTGCCATAGAAATTTTGAATTTGTTGTATGTATGTATGTATGTATGTATATATGTATTTTTGTGCTAGACGTGGGACTTCAACTCAGGGCCTGGGCACTGTCTCTGAGCTCTTGTGATCAAGCCTAGCACTCTACCACTTGAGCTACAGCTCCACTTATAGCTTTTTGAGTGGTTAATTGAAGATAAGAGGCTCAAAGATTTTCCTGCTTCAGCTGGCTTTGAACCATAAACCTCAGATCTTAGCATCCTGAGTATCTAGGATTATTAAGCCAGAAGCATCTACCCCTTACTATTTTCTTAAAGAGAAGTTTTAGACTCATGAGAAAAACTGAGCAGAACGTATAGGATTTTCCAAAAAAAATTTCCCCACCCCAGCTTTCCCCACCAATAGCATTCGAATGGTTATTTTAACTGGTAGATCATAGAATCTCACGATAAATCAATTCCTCACAGGCCAGCCAATTTCCATGAAGGTATTTCAATTATCCCTATGTTTGGTAAATACAAGATCTGTATTTCTGGAAAGAAAGAATGAATAAATCTGGAAACTATTTCGTAAGGGTTGGAGGACCCACTGAACAGTTTTGTTTGTGGCATTACAGTTGTAATTGTTTATGAAGGAATTCTCCACTGAATCAGAATAGTAGTGGATTCTTCCAAGAAAGATTTGTAAGACTGTGATAAAATACTTTGCCTGAAATGTGCTAGTTAATTTGTTGCAACATTATTTACAACTTACAACAGCATTTTGTTATTAGGTTGTACTTTTAGTGTATCACACTCCAAAAAGACACTGACAACTGGAAGTATCAGATACAAAGAATGGGAGGAAGAACTGTTAGAACAGTGGGAAAACTTCAATTCACACATAACAGAGTGCTGGGGATTGGCAGTGATTTAGTAATTTAGCAATTTGTAACACCCTTGCAGATACTCAAGAGTTTAAGATCTTGTGAGCCTCTTGTTTATCTTTTGGGAATATCTTTTGGGGTTTGAACTCAGGGCCTCACACTTACTCTGCAGGTGTTCTACTAACTTGAGCTAGCCTAATCTTGAGTGTTTACCACCAATTACTTTCAATAGTAACACTTTAAGGGGCTGTCCATCTATTTTTAAAAAATCTGTAGCAGGAAATGCCACAGAGGTGGTTACAAAATGGGAACTAAAATAAATCTATCTCTGAAAGTCAGCCATAAAAATTGGACATGATTTTTCCCTATAGTTTCATGTAATGCTGGGCAGAAATAATAATCAAAATGAAATGATACTAAAAGTTTCTAGCCATAGTAGAAATTATAATAAACTATAACCCATAACTAAAAAGCTCATTATTATGATTTGAATATGTTTTGGAAACTAGGGTAAAATACAGAATCATATCCATATTATATTTTAATAGAAAACTACATTAAAAAAATTCTTTTTTGGCTGCAGGCATGGGGCCTGAACTCTGGGCCTGGGAGCTGTCCCTCAGCTCTTCAGCTCGAGGCTAGTTCTCTACCACTTGAGCCGCAGCGCCACTTCTGGCTTTTTTCTTTTTTGCTTATGTGGTGCTGAGGTATCGAACCCAGGGCCTCAGGCATGCAAGGCAAGCGCTCTACCACTGAGCCACCTTCCCAGCCCTACATTTAAATTTTTATGCAGTACACTTTTAGACTCTCATTTCCATATCTTTGAGAATAATTTACACCAATTATTTAAGTGGCTGAGATTTATTTCAACCATCATTAAATTTCTGTTGTATAGATTTTCATAAGAATTCCTGAATGGTTACTCAGTATACAAGCAACTAATCCATATAACTCATATCTCATGCTTGATGCAATTATGTAACAAAGTGACTGGTTTTTGTGGCTTACATTCTTGTCTTGTTCAAAGGTCTAAATGACTTTCAGAGATTTAATGAGACTTAATAATTTAATGAGACTCCTGCAGTGCTCCTTGTAAGGTGAAAATGTTTTTGTGATTGGGATAGTCAGAACAAATGTTTTCAAGTTTGAATGTTTCTATCTTGAATTGGAAAGCAAGCCTGTATTATATAGGCAATTAGTGAACACACAGTATACCTAGCTCATGAATAAGCAAAGGTCCTTACTAAGAAGTTGATTATGTGAAAAACCAAGTAGCAACAAGAACTTTCAAGTAGGCCTGCTTGTGCTTACGTTAGATGCTCTGGGTTTTGTTGCTGTGTCTGCTGTGGTACTATCACATCTTGTTTTCACCTGCTTTATCACATTGCTATCAGGGTATCTGTCTTAAAATGTTCAGGGAGTCTGGAAAGCAGACAAAGTTGACTTGTTAGTATTGGGTTTAAAGTAAGAGCAAAAATGTGGCCTGGGAAAAAACTTCAAAGGCTTCCTCTGGGTAAATGCCTGACAAGCCATTGCGGGCATGTACTCAGCCTGCGGAGCATGCTGCTTATCCCAACTTTTGAATGTCTTCCAGACTCTTGAGGCTGGCTGCAAGGTGACTCCTACATTATTTAATGTGCATTTTACAATTGCTACCAGACTTATAATTACTTTAAAGAGCTTTACTTTCTGTCAAAATAAATAAGATGCATGTTCAAACTATTAAGATGTTCCATCCCTTTAGCTCACATAAAAACATAACTATAAAAACACTCAAAGAAAAGTAACCACTTGGGGCTGGGAAGGTGGCTCAGTGGTAGAGCGCATGCCTTGCATGCCAGAGGCCCTGGGTTCGATTCCTCAGCACCATATATGCAAAAAGAAAAAAGCCAGAAGTGGCGCTGTGGCTCAAGTGGTAGAGCGCTAGCCTTGAGCTGAAGAGCTGAGGGATAGCGCTCAGGCCCAGAGTTCAGGCCCCATGACCAACCCGAAAAAAAAAAAAAAAGAAAAAGAAAAGTAACCACTTGGGAGATGAGCTATATCAAAGGATTTTCTAGTAATGTCTACTCAATCCAATAACTTTGCTTTGTTTTACCTAAAGAGTAGGCATTACTACTATCTAGGTATGAAGTATTTTAGGAAGCTTTTGTTGTTTTGTTTTGTGATTGCCAGTGTCTTAGGGGAAAATATTAAAATGTTGGCTAATTGAGATTGAAAAAGTAACTAGGACTTTTTGCTTCCTCAAACTTTCATCCACATGGACAAAATCAGGCCACTTAATAGTATCCAGAAAACCACTTTAGGATTTTTAAGATAAGATTTGTAAAAATATTTTCTGCAAGAAAATGGCAATATGCAATGACATTGTTTCTTTGAAAAGTTCTATATTTTTATTATTAGACAAATACAGAGAAACAATTTTGAGAATATAAAAATCACCTGCAGTTTTATAACTCTGTATATGCTGTTTATGTGGTATAGATGGCAGCCTGGATGTTCTTCATGGACCCTGGATTGGCTGCCATGTTTTTATGGTTTTTGTGCCATGATTTCTCTTTACAGACTCTAATTGAGATTTTCCAAAATATTGCTGACACCAATCTTGCTGATTTCATTGCTGGACTACTCACCATCATCATCTGCATGGCTGTTAAGGAATTAAATGATCGATATAAACACAGAATCCCAGTTCCTATCCCTATAGAAGTAATTGTGGTAAGTGGAAGATACTTCGTATCAGCTGGCTTGGCAAGCAAGGAATTGTTAAAACCAGTGGGGCCTGGTTTTTTGTTTCCCATCTTTTATTTTATTTCAGACCATAATTGCCACTGCCATTTCATATGGAGCCAACTTGGAAAAAAATTACAATGCTGGCATTGTGAAGTCCATCCCAAGGGGGTGAGTATGGCGTTCCTCTTAGATAATGCTAACATAGTAAGCTAGTACTTTCTATTGAAAGGAAGCCTTTTATTACAAGTCTCACTTTACTGGTGCTCCTCCAATAGTTCCATGTGCCTGTGATCTTGAAGAAACACCCATTTCTGCAAAGCGTCAAATAGTACAGAAGCAGATAAAGTTCAAGCCATTTGTTTAAAAGCATTTTCTTTATTTTCTTAAAATGTCCTAGAATGTGCACATGTCACATGACACTCCTGATTTACCTCATATGTATAATTACAACAGAACAGAAACTCAGGCACAATTAGTAGCATTTCTTGCACGTTAGCAATCTGCTTAAGGAACCAGGAATATTGGACCTAAATTCTCTACCATTCAGTTTAGTGACATAAGAAAAAACAATAAATTGCAGTATCTTCAAGAGGAGTTTGTCATATATTTGGTAGTCTGATGAATTAGACCAAGATTCTAAGCTAGGCATAGTGGCTTACACCTGTAATCCCAGCTACTTGGAAGGTAGTAGTCAGGATGGTCTCAGTTTAAAGCTAGCCTGAACAAAAAGTTAGTGAGATTCCTTCTCCCCCATTCTCAATCAATAAGCTGGATGTGCTGGTGTTCAGCTATTCTGGAGACTATGGGTAGGAGGATTGGATCTTAGACTGGTGAGTGAAAGTGTGAGACCCTTCCTGAAAAATAACCAAAGCAAAATGATTTCTGGAGGTGTGGCTCAAGTGGTAGAACACCTACTTAGCAAGTGTCAGGCCCTGGCTTCAAACACCAGTACAAATTAAACAAAGAATCTCTAGATCCCCAAGACCCCTCCTTTATCTTTGTTACCTGGTTGTGTGTTGCTAGAGAAATTCCCTTTTATGACCAGGGTGGTTATAATAGCCAAAGCCTCACCTCAATCTTATAAAATGCCAGTGAGAGTGTTTACAAAATTCACAGAGTGAACTGGGTGTGGTGGCACACACCTAAAATCCTAACTGTTCAAGAGGTGGAGGCAGAAAAGATTGTTAGTTGAGGTCAACCCAGGGAAAGTTAGCAAGACCCTATCTCAAACACAGAATACAAATCAACAGGGGTGTGGCTCAAGTCACAAAGCAGTTGTGAGAGGCCCTGGCTTCAATCCCTACTCCTACCAAGGAAAATAAAATACGCACAGAATAGACAAAGTGTCTCATACTATGATTTGATCACAGAAGCCCAGAGGTTTATTATATGTGTAACATTAACTTACAATGCTCATGACTAGAATTGGCTGTTAATCAGTAGGTCGCTGTGCCCTTCCCTTATACCTAATGCAGGGACCTTACATTTGATCTTGTTTTCTGGCTGGTAACAGAAACTCCTCAGGCTACCTGATTCCAGTGTTTCTTCCCCCCAAAAATGAGAAAATGAGAGAGAGGAGGGGGGGGGGAGGAGGGAGAGAGAGAACGAGAACCCTGACATCTTCTTGACTGATTGAATATCTTATATTGTCTTCTAATATAATAATAATAAACTTATTATTATTATTTGGTGCCAGTTCTGGGGCTTGATCTCAGGGCATGGGCATTGCCTCTGGCTTTTGTTTAAAGCTAGTGCTCTACCACTTAAGCCGCAGCTCCACTTCTGGCTTTTTGGTTGTTACTTAGAAATAAGAGTCTCATGGACTTTCCTGTCTGGGCTGGCTTTGTACTGAGATCCACCGGTACCTGGCTCTAATGTCAGTTTTTAAAAATACTTGAAAAAAACGCCACCTGGACAATGGCTACCTGTCATCCTAACTACCCAGCAGGCTGAGGATCTCAATTCAAAGCCCACCCAATCAGGAAAGTTTAGAGACTCTTATCTACACATAACCAGCAAAAATCCAGAAGTAGAGGTGTGGCTCAAGGGGTAGAATACCAGCCTTGAGGGAAAAAGCTAAGGGACAATACCAAGGCTCAATGTTCAGGCCTCGATACTGACACACATAAAAGACAACCAGGTAAATTGGGAATCCTTATATCAGAAAATCAACATTTTGGCAGTGAATTCTGAAAGTGGAACGAATTTAATAGTAAAAGATACAAGGTGGCTACTTGAGTTTCGAGTTTTGACTCTAACAATTAGGTTATTTGAAGTTATAAACAATTACATAAAACATATTTCCATAGCTCTCTCTTGTCAGGCTTCCTAATATGTACCGGTTGTACGTGGCCCTCAGCACATGCCCTGTCCCATAGATCCATGTTGCAGTAGTTGCTCTGGGGAATTCATTGTTTCTGGCTTACATTCCCTCCTGGTGCTCAGCAGAACTTTATGACTATTCTCTCCCTCTTCTGAATGTGGGTCTTTGCCTCTTGCCCTTGGGTTTAATAAAGCTGAATCCTCTGTCAGACTACTGGTCAGCTAATTTACCTTGCCTGACCCCCAGGATTATGAATTCTTGCCCCCCAAATCAGGGCAGTCACCTCATTGCGAACAGCTCTGTCTTCCTCACATAGCACCTACCGCACAGTAGATGATCAGAAAAGATAATTTTTTCATATCTGTGTTTGGAAAACAAGGAAGCATAAGAGAGAGAGAGAGGAGAGAGAGAGAGAGAGAGAGAGAGAGAAAAGAGAGAAAGAAAGAAAGAAAAGAGAAAGAGAAAGGAAGGAAGAAAAAGAGGAAGGAAGAAAGAAGGAAAGACAGAAAGATAGAAAGACAGAAAAAGACAGAGAAAAAGAAAGAAAAAGGAAGGAAGAAAGAAAGGAAAGAAAGAGAAAGGAAAAAGAGGAAGGAAGAAAGACAGAAAGACAGAGAGACAGAAAAAGACAGAGAAAAAAAGAAAAAGAAAGGAAGGAAGGAAAGAGAAAGAGAAAGGAAGGAAGAAAAAGAGGAAGGAAGGAAGAAGGAAAGACAGAAAGATAGACAGAAAAAGACAGAGAAAAAAGAAAAAGAAAGGAAGGAAGGAAAGAGAAAGGAAGGAAGAAAAAGAGGAAGGAAGAAGGAAAGACAGAAAGATAAGACAGAAAAAGACAGAGAAAAAGAAAGAAAAAGAAAGGAAGGAAGGAAGAAAGAAAGAAAAGAAAGAAAGAAAGACAAACACATACAAAAAAGGCCTTTGTTAGCTGATCTCACTTGGTGACACTGAAACAATTCCAGTGAAATAAGCATGATTGAGGGAAAAAGGGGTAGGGTAAAGACATTAGAAATCAAATTGTTTAAATAGGGGTACAGGTGGACCCATTGCAACAATGAGATGTACGACACTATGTCAAAAAACAAACTTACAATTTAGGCCCGGGGTGGAGGGGGGAGTACAGTTGTAGAGATGGGAGGGAAGGGATAGTAGAGGGAAAACAAAGGAGAAGGCAACAATGCTTGATAAGAAATGCACTCATTACCTTGCTCATGTAACTGTAACCCCTCTGTACAGTATTTTCACAATGAAAACTTATTTTTTAAAAAAAGAAACCAATGAGGAAAGGAAAATGCTCAAGTGGCTGAGGTGAGTACTGCAGAAGAGGAGCAAAGAGAGAGACTGATTTCCCATCGCGTGTGTGTGTGTGTGTGTGTGTGTGTGTGTGTGTGTGTGTGTGTGTGTGTGTGTGTGAATGAATGTGTATGCGTGTATGTGTATAAGTACACTTATTCCTAGTACTGAGGTTTTAACTCAGGACTCAACCTTGCTAGGCCAGCACTCTACTACTTGAGCCACACCCCCAGCATTTTTGCCTTAATTTGGTTCTCAAACAGGATCTCATCCTTTTGCTTGGTTTAGCCTTGGACTTCAGTCCTCCTGCCTCCACCTCCTGAGCCGCTGCCATTACACTACTTCCGGCTTCAGTTTCCCACTGATGTTCTTCCTGTGTCCTTTTCCTAACTCAGCTACTACTGGCAGCTTCTTATTATTCTATTGAGGTCTAGGAGCACAAGTTAGGATCAGTCAGTCTCCCAAAGCAGTGTCCCCTTGGACAGCTCAAAACCGTGACTGTCCTCCTCTCTCCATCCTTCCTGGTAAAAACACAACCTTTCTATGTATGGTGGGTCTGGGAATCCCACTGGGATTCACTCACACTGAGAGCCAAGCCTTCACATCAGCAGCAGGACTCTAAAATAGCCAACCACAGCCTGTCTTGCTCTTCATGCAGCTGACTCATAGCCCAAGTCTTTAATGGGTCCAGTGCCTCACTGTGTTCCTCTGTGCAGAGTACTTAAAAGTGGCACAGGGAAGAACATCACGGTAGGGTGGGAGGGCCAAAGATTCTTTCCTACCTGTCTGCTTTGAAGTCCCTGGCACACTTTAGCTGAAGGGGCAGCACATTTGCCAAATGTTCATGGTCAAGCTAAGGAAAGACAGTTAGGTTATGTTTTTCATGCCTAGTTCAATTGTACGTTGATTTGTCCTTCAGGACCCACTCCTCTCTGTCCTCATCTTTCCAGTTACGTGGGTATTTATCCACTCCCTCCTCCATGGGCATCTGGAAATGTTCCCTCATTATCAGGTTAGGCAAGGTTGGCTGGGGCCAAATAGGTACCCTGATTGCATAAGCATTCAATACACTAGCAGGAAATCTTACTCGGAGGCCATTATGAGATGTCTAGTTAGGATCTCATTTAGCATGGGGGCAAATAACTGACACTATTTTGGTCCAGCAAGACAGTATAAATGGCAGCAGGCGCATAGCAGTTTTGAATCCTCCCAGGGTAGACTGAGCATCTATTCTGTGTCCAGACACTAATTATTAAAATATTTAATTGAATTCAAGAGAAGAATGCAGAGTCCTATTTGACAGCTGAGCAAACAGAATTGGTAGATTGCAATATCATGCCAATGTTACTCACAGACTGATCAGATGTCCTTTGGTTTCCGTTTTTGTTGTTGTGTTGTTTTTCTTTCAAATTTCACTCTGTTTAACCCTCACTATGAAGGATCAGGTACTATTTGGAGAAATACAAAGCTAGGCAGTGGGCATCAAGCTACTAGTAAAGCTAAGCTCTTTGTAGGACTGGAAGGCTATCATGATAAGCCTGGGTTACCAGAAATAAAGGTCACATCTTTATTCCCTCCCCTCCTCCTCTCTTCCCTTCCTCTCTTCCCCTCCCCTTCCCTTCCAGAACTGGAGTTTAAACTCAATGCTTGCTAGGCAGGCTCTCTAAGCAACCCAGAGTCATGCCCTCAGCCCTGTGACTTGTCTTCATACGCTGTCAGTCTATCATCACTAGAATAACTTTCTATATTCCATATTGAATCTTTCTGTATTTCTATATTATGTTCAAAGACCTTTAAAGTGCAATTGTATAGGGAGAAATACTTTGTGTCAAGTGGCAGAGATCGAGTTATATGGTATCAAGGAAATCAGTAACAACATTTATTCATGGCAGAGGGCTAGAAGAGACTTTCTAATAGGGGAACAAAGAAATCAGCTAGGGAGCTAGTGCTGACTTCTGATTTAAAAAGCAGATGCTACTATTTATGCCTTCAGCCTCTTGGGCCATATACTTTCATGCGATGAGTGGATATAGCATTTGGGTAAGGTACAGAAAAACTGTTGATCATCTCAGCATTTTTCACTCTCTAGGTTTTTACCTCCTGTGCTCCCGCCAGTGAGCTTGTTTTCAGATATGTTGACGGCATCCTTTTCCATCGCCGTGGTGGCTTATGCTATTGCTGTGTCTGTCGGGAAAGTGTACGCCACCAAGCATGACTATGCTATTGATGGGAACCAGGTATGTCCCTTCTTTCGCTGGGCTGGTTTTATAGGGCTGCAAACAGGGAAAGAGTGTAAATGGGAACCCTTTCTGGTGTAGCTAAAGAAGAGTTGGTATCTTCCACTGGTCTTTATTGGGGTGGCTTTCCCCTCTCAAGCTTGCTAATTCGAAACCCTTTTAAAATATGCATGCTGCATCACTTTGCTTTCTATGAAATAAATGAGTAATCCTAATTTTAAAAGAGCTAATCAGGTCATAACCAATATTCCAAGCCAATATATTACATCAGACTAAGAGTTCTTCACCTAGCTTGGTATCTAGAAATTTCCCTGCTTTCCTTTTTTCTTTTCTTCTTTTCTTTTTCTTCCTTCCCTTCCCTTCCCTTCCCTCTCTCTCTCCCTCCCTCCCTCCCTCCCTCCCTCCCTTCCTTCATTCCTTCCTTCCTTCCTTCCCTTCCCTTCCCCTCCCTTCTCCTCCCTCCCTCCCTTCTTTCCTTTTCCTTCCTTCCTTCCTTCCTTCCTTCCTTCCTTCCTTCCTTCCTTCCTTCCTTCCTTCCTTCCTTCCTTTCTCTTTCTCTTTCTTTCTTTCCTTCCTTTCTTTCTTTCTCTCTCTCTCTCTTTCTTTCTTTCATGTGTGTGTGTGTTTGTGCGTGTGTTGTGTGTGTGTGTGTGTGTGTGTGTGTGTGTGTGTGTGTGCGCGCGCGCCAGTACTGGGGCTTCAATTCAGGACCTAAGAACTGTCCTTTAGCTTTTTCACTCAAAACTGGAGTTCTGCCACTTAAGCCATAGCTCCATTTCTACACTTCCGGGTTTTTTGATTTTTGTCTTTGAGTTGTTTCTATTTTTGTTTTTCTGGTTAGAGAGAAAGTCTCATGGACTTAACTTCTCAGGCTAGTTTTTAACTATGGTCATCAGATCTCAGCATCTTAAGGAGCAACAATAATAGTCACAAGCCGCCAACACCTTGCTTGATAATTGGTTTTCTAAAGACAGCTGTACTATGATTTTTAAAAAGACAATAAAAACCATACATCAAAGCTATGATCACTTTACATTGATGCAGTTCACTGTGCAGTTAATATATACAGGACAATCTTGATTGGCATAGGTACATTGCCAGGTGAGCTGGCTTTACCCTGTTTATAGACCTACACACAGCAGGGCAATTACAGCAGAATAAAAGCTCTGACAGTTATAACACGCTTTATTGCAACTCTCTAACCACAGAAAAATACCATGACTGATATAACAGCGAACAAAAACCTTTTGAATATAGGATCTTGTTGTTTCTTGTCATCCTTAAAATTAACTGACAGTACTTGAGCCTCTCTTATGGTCTATGGAGTTCAAAACTTCTCTTGGCATAAAAGATCTCTAAATACATGTGTGGTGTGGTATGTGTGTGTGTGAGAGAGAGAGGGAGAGAGAGAGGAAGGGAGGGAGGCAGAGACAGAGAGAGAAGAGAGGGAGAGAGAGAGAGAGAGAGAGAGAGAGAGAGAGAGAGAGAGAGAGAGAGAGAGAGAGAGAGAGAGACTGGGGCTTGAATTCAGGGCCTGGGTTCTGTACCTTAGAATTTTTAATCAAGGTTGGTGCTCTGCCACTTGAGCCACACAGCTCCATTTCTGGATCTTTGCTGGTTAATTGGAACTTAAAGTCTCAAGGGCTTTCCTGCTTGGGCTGGCTTCCACCACAATCTTCAGATCTCAGTCTCCTGAGGAGCTAGGGTTACAGACTCTGTGAGCCACTGGCGCTCAGTTTCTAAATACTTGTAAGACTTTTTATAGGGTGTGTTTGGAAGATTCTTTTAACATGCTTCCTTAGACACTCCTCAGAGGTCTAGAGAACATTCTGCTTACTACCTGGTCATTTCGTCTCTCCCACAGGAATTCATTGCCTTTGGGATCAGCAACATCTTCTCAGGATTCTTCTCTTGTTTTGTGGCCACCACTGCGCTGTCCCGCACAGCTGTCCAGGAGAGCACTGGGGGAAAGACACAGGTAGGGAACCACAGCCTGGTGATGCTAATCACAGAGAACAGAGCAGGGAGCAGCAGCTCAGCAGACTGCTACCGCTGAACAGGACAATTGGCCTTTGAGAGGAAAGGGATAGTGTCTCCTCATGTGAGCCAGCTTGGGGCCTACTCATCTCTTTACCTCATCCCTCATCAAAAGCCTCTTAAAAAGCAACACTTGTGCTTCCCCAAGACAGTAATTCCCAAGTTGCTCAGCGCCAGAGCTCACCTGAGGAGAATCCCTCTTACTGTGCAGCCAAGCCAACAACACAGTGTCAGCAATGAACAACACGGAGGGGCTCATTTCTTACCTGAGGGGAAAGTAAAAAGTAAAAAGCACTCTTCACATTTCCTTTGCTAGGGTCAGGAACTTCCTCAGAGGCCTTTGGTCCCACAGAATGACCATTTGGTAGCCAAGAGTATTTATTCTTATGTTTTGGTGTGCATGTGCACACACACACACACACACACACACACACACACACACACACACACACACACACACACACACACACACACACACACACACACACACACACACACACACACACACACCCCTACGTGTTCTGGGGCTTGAGCGGAGGGTTTGGGTGCTGTCCCTGAGGTTTTCTGAGCCACAGCTCTACTTCTGGCTTTTTGGTGGTTAACGGGAGATAAGAGTCTCACAGAATTTCCTGCCAAAGTTGGCTTCCAACTGTGATCTTCAAGAGCCTTCTGAGTTGCTAAAATTATAATCATGAGCCACCGGTACCAGCTAGTGTTTTATTGTTTGTTTTTAGTTTTTGATGGTTTGCACCTGCCAGCAGGCACGCGACCATTTGAGCTATGCCCTCAGGTCTTTTGCTTTAGTTATTTTTGAAATAAGGTTTCACATTTGTGTCTGGGGACTGACTTACACCACAATCCTCTAATTCATGTTTCTCAAGCCTTGAAACTGTGATTCCCCCTGATCTTTACTTCCTATCTCTGCCTCCTGAGTAGCTGGGATTACAAGAGTGAGCCATTATGCCCAACTTTTAAAGGGTTTTATTTATTACACATTATTATTACTGGCTGGAAAAACAAATGACTCCAGCAATGACTACCCAGGAAGAGCTCCAGCTATAACCACAGTATGGATGAGGTCCCCCTCCTATTTACAAGAACTTCTTCCAATCTTGTGGATCCTTTGAAACAAAGATTTAATTTTAAAATTCTCTGAATTGTTCTTAAAATTTTCTCTGGTTGTGGGTCTTGAATTCTGGGCCTGGGCACTGTCCCTGTGCTCTTCAGCTCAAGTCTAGCGCTCTACCACTTGAGCCACAGCACCACTTGGTTTTCTGGTGGTTAATTGGAGATTAACCATCATGGACTTTCTTTGCCAGGCCCAGCTTTGAACCATGATCCTCAGATCTTAGACTCCTGAGTAGCTAGGATTACAGGTGCAAGCCACCAGAGCCCAGCTTTGTTCTTAACTTAAAAAAAAAAAATTGGAAACCTATCAGGTTTTAAGGAAGCAGGTAAAAGAATTCAGCCTTGTGCCAGACACTGGTGGCTCACTTCTGTAATCCTAGCTGCTCAGGAGGCTGAGATTTGAGGATTGCAGTTCTAAGCCAACCCTGGCAAAGAAAGTCCCTGAGACTCTTATCTCCAATTATCCACCAGAAAACCGGAGGTGGCGCTGTGGTATAAAGTGATAAGAGTACTAGTCTTGAGCAAAAAGAGCTCAAGGACAGCGTCCAGAGCCCTGAGTTCAAGCCCCACAAATGGGGGAGGGGAGGAAGGGAAACAGCCTTAGCACCAGGATCCATAACAAAAAGTCTGATGCCAAGGGAAACAGTCAGGGTCATTTCAGAGTTGCCCATTTTATGGCACAGCTGTCAGCAGCAAGAGGACTTGCTGTTTGCTTTGGAGACAAAGCATTCAAAAACTCTTCAGGGCACACAGTCCTGAGTGGGTGCAGGCAAATCTCTTCCCCTGATAGTACTGGTAGACTCAAATGGAGGCCTGGGCTGGCAGCCCCAGGAAGAAATGCTCATGTAAAGTGACCTTCTTGGCAGAGGGCTTGGGGATAATGGTGTTCTGGTAAGCTAATAGCTTCTGCCACACACTGGCATGTATTATATTTAGGAATGAAGGATGCCAGGATTTCAGCACTGAAGAAGGAAACAAGTACAGAAATGGCTTGATACTTAATTACTGAAATGTATACTAAGTTCTAGGGTTGAGAGTCCAAGTTCCTGGACTGGAATCCAAGGACCTGTGACCAAATAAACTGGCAGGTGTCCTCTTAGGCTGGTTTTCTCATAAGCTGAATTTTGGGTTTCATTGTCTATGAAATGATAATAATAACTGTACCCATTTTACAATGTCATTGTGTGAATTAAATTTAAAAAGGATTCCATATCTTGGAGTTCAGTTTGATTGGCATCATTTTATATGGTCATATGTACATAGCAATCGAGCTATTGTGATCCTCTGCTAGGACTAGCCTAGACCTATACTAATTATTACAAATAAGGGAAACCATAGAGCCTATGTTTCTTTGGGCCTGGCTTTCTTAACATGATTTTTTCCAAGTCTTTCCATTTCCTTACAAATGGGGCAATGCCATTCTTTCTGTTGGAAATGAACTTTATAGCTTGGGATGGAAGAGAGTTGGGGGAGGGGAGGGAAAGTGGGAAAAACAAGGGAGGAGGTAACAATGTTTGACAAGAAATATACTCATTACCTTACTTATGTAACTGTAACCCCTCTGACATCACCCTTACAATAAAATTAAACTTAAAAAATAAACATAGAGTAGGAAACAGAAAAGGATGGTCATGTTGATAAACTTGATTATGCCATTCCTCAGGGTAATAATTTGCATCTTGGTATTGCTGATACATTATTGTGCCAGGCACATAAGAAACACTTGGCATATATTTGCTGAGGGGCTGCGTAGAAGAATGAATGTTGGTAAAGAGTGACTGCTCTCAGCCTATTGATAGATTGTAGGAGAGCTAAATGCTGTCACTGCTCTTTCTCTGACCCTCCCCTGACTTCAACTGACTCATGAAAAAGTCATTCTGATTGCAAACTACTCTGCAGTTCTGGCAACCCCTTCACCCAATGATAATAATTTGCTCAGAATTGGGTCTGCTCATAGATATCAAATCTAAAAGAATTTCTCAGAAACCAGCCTTGCAGAGTAAATACAAGCAATTGATCCTTCACTGATTTTAGCCTAGAATTGGAGACTTATATTAGACATACTTGATGAATAGGTGGCTATCTTAATCTCTTCCATTAATTCAGAAATCCATTTTCTATCCATGGTAAGATGTAAGTACTCAGTAAATATTGGTTAAGTATTAGGAAGTAAAGGAGGAAGGAAAAGCTGGGGGCAGAAGGAGAGAAGGAAGCAGGTGATTATCTTCTCTGCTTTAACAGGAGAGGCAAAGCTGGCTGAAGTGCTAGGTACCTGGAGGTGTGGTTCAGGAAGAACACAGAAAAAAGGAGCTAGACAGACCTACATCCTGGGCTTTATAGTGCCTCAAAATCACAGTTCCCATACAATGCTGCTCCAGGCTGAGCCAAATATAATCTGAGCATAAACCATCAATTTGCCAGATAGAAAGAATGTTTCCTAATTAAGTTTCTGAATTTCCTTTTCACATTTGCTGTGTCTGCCTCCTGTTAATTCTGACATCTTGCACTAGGCAGTACTTGTGTTCAACATGTTTTCTCCTATTGCTTCCTCTCTGACTCCTTTGCTTCTGGTCCCCTGTCTTCTTTTCTCCTGTGTTCCAGAGCTTCTAGTCTTCACTTCTGCCATGCCCCAGCTCTCTCAGCAGAGAAAGTCATCTGATCAAACCAGACAATAGTCCCTGCCCCCTCAGCTTCTCTCTTACTATCTATGGATCTTAGCAGAGCTTTTGCCAGCAAAGGTAACGTTTCTGAGCTTCTTTTACTCTGCTACTGCCCTGTTGCTGCAGCTGCCTTGGGGAAAAAGTTGAGAGCCTGTGTCTCTGTTGAAGGAAGAAGGAAACACAATCTCCCACTTCTGAGTGTGCCAGTGGGGTACTAGAATCTGCAGTAGGATGGATACATTGATTTTCCCTTTCCATGTCATTAGGGCCATCAGAGTCAGCAGGCTGCTGCTTTAACAATGCAGAAGAAGCAGACATGCGCCACGAGAATGTATTTCTCAAGAGCATGACAGTAATCTCTTTGTGGGAAAGAGAGTGTCTATATGCCCTGCATGTCAAATGACAAGGAGGTTGTCTTCCTAAATCGACACCAAAACTATCAGTGTAATAGTTTGTCAAATTATTGTAGAAACTATAGGTATAATTACTGGTATAGATGTAACTGTATAGGTATAACTGTTATACTTTAGCAGACTCAGTTCCACATCATCTTTAATTTCCCTGCATAGTGCATGTGTGTATGTGTATGTGTGAATATAGACACAGATGGCTTTTTTGTTTGGTTCTGTGTGATCCTGACAAATGATGCTCATTTCTCTCCATTTTGAGCAGCAGGGGAGTGCCAGGGGAGTCTCAGGTGTGCCGGAAGAAGCCTTTTGTGCATACCTTGTGCTGAGCCAGAAGGCACAGGGTGGAGGATGAACCTTCCTCATGAGAGCGTGTGTCTTTCAGATTGCTGGAATCATCTCTGCTGGGATTGTGATGATTGCCATTGTGGCCCTGGGGAAGCTTCTAGAACCCCTGCAGAAGGTATAACCCTCCTTTCTGTATACAGAACTTGTCATTTTTTTCTTCACTTTGCTACCAAAGAAATAACAGGAGACTTAGAAATCATCACATGGAAGCCATTTCCCTGAATAACACAACGTTGTCTGTCTTTCCCGGCAGTCAGTCTTGGCAGCTGTTGTGATTGCCAACCTGAAAGGGATGTTTATGCAGGTGTGCGATGTCCCTCGCCTGTGGAGGCAGAATAAAGTTGATTCTGTAAGTCGTCCTCCACCCATTTTCCTTTTCTTTTCTTTTTGTTGGTTGTGGGGTTTGAACTCGGGACCTGGGTACTGTCCCTGAGCTTTTTCGCTTAAAGCTAGCACTCTACCACTTTGAGCAACAGTGACACTTTGGTTTTCTGGTAGTTAATTGGAGAAAAGAGTCTTCTGGACTTTCCTGCCTGTGCTAGCTTTAAACCATGATCCTCAGATCTCAGGCACCTGAGTAGCTAGGATTATAGATTTGAGCCACCAGCAGCTGGCCCATTTTTCTTTCTTTCTTTTTTTTTTTTGTCAGTTGTGGGGGCTGAACTCTGGGCTTGGGTGCTGTCCCTCAGCTCTTCATCTCAAACATAGCACCCTACCACTTGAGCCACAGCGCCACTTCTGGCTATTTTCTGCTTATGTGGTGCTGAGGAATCGAACCCAGGGCCTCATGCATGCAAGGCAAGCACTCTACCACTGAGCCACCTTCCCAGCCCCCATTTTTCTTAAATAAGGTTTGGTTCTTATAATGCTTCTTGTCATAGCCCTACATCTTCCTGTCTCCTTAGTGTTATTTGAATGTTGGGAACCCCAGAGCAGAAATGAGAATGGTAGGGGTGAGTCAAAGCCTTGGTGTTTTCTATGTGAAGATTGTGTGTCTGAGAAAACTGGGAAAATTCATTTCCAGCGAGAATCATTTTCCTGAGGGCAGGGGGGAGAGAGGGATTCCTTCTTTAAATCTTACATTAAAAGGACAAATAAAACTCAAGACAATGTTGTTGCCACGAGGCTAGGTACTGAAATGAAATTTTAAAAAAAACCTCAAAACAACACACACAATACCAAAATGCATACTGATTTTGTAAGTAATGTAGCCTTCACAACTGTTCTGTGGGATTGTAACAACCAGAAGCTAAATTTTGTAGAGTTCTACTCTAATTTAGATGCACAAAAAAGACTTAAAAAACTTTCTACATGTTGATATGCAAAAATTTCCAAGACAAATCATTAAGTGCAAAAGAGACAAGAATAGAAATGTTGGAGCATATGCACTTACACAAAGACACCAGAAATAAAAAGGGAACAAGTAGGGAAGGAGGCTGAGAAGGAGTAGAGAGAAGAAAGAATTATAAGCAAGATTTTTTTCACTGTTCATTTTTTTTGGGGGGGGATCTGGTCATGGGGCCTGAACTCTGGGCCTGGGCACTGCCCCTCAGCTCTTCAGCTCAAAGTTAGCGCTCTACCACTTTAGCCACAGCGCCACTTGCGGCTTTTTTTCTTTTTGCTTATGTGGTGCTGAGGGATCGAACCCAGGACCTCGGGCATGCAAGGCAAGCATTCTACCACTGAGCCACCTTCCCAGCCTCTCACTGTTCATTTTTTAAGTATTAATTCTCTTAAATACAATGGGTCAGTTGGTCTTCATTGGGAAGGCCAATTCTAACTTTAAACTAAAGGTAAAATGAAATCAGAGTATTTTTAAAAAGCTATAATTTGTGGATCATCAATCTTATGTTTATAGCTAGTCATCACTTGATGGTGTCTGACATAATTCTTTTGCTTCCATTTCTCCCCTAGGTTATCTGGGTATTTACATGTGTAATGTCCATCATTCTGGGGCTGGACCTGGGTTTGCTAGCTGGCCTTATATTTGGACTATTGACTGTGGTCCTGAGAGTTCAATTGTGAGTACTATAAATCCCAGACTTCCTATGATAGGACAACATACCCCCACCTTTTCTATGCTGTTTTGATATAGTGAACCTACATCCTTTCATGGTAGCCACTAATATATTGCGTGGTTTTATGAGTTAAACACATGATGCTTTACAAACATTATCAAATTTAATCATCACAAATTCCTAAACATAGGTTTGAGTCATCTATTCTACAGGTAAGAAAATTTAAAATCAGAAAGGCCTAGTAGGACTTTTCCTAAGCTCACACAGTTACTAATTGAGAGAGCTGAGATTTGAACCCAGATAGAGCTCTCTCCAAAATCCATGCACTTGCCTGCATGTTCCACTGCTGTGTTCTCCTTAGTCATGTTAAGGATAAATGATATGTGGTTTGGGCAGAGACTGAGTTTGCTTTGTGGTTTATTCGTTACATAACGATGAAGTATATGAGGCCCTGGGTCTAAGGTTTAGGACAACTGCTAAAGATATTGGAGCTTGTTTACCTCGTTTGGAGCTAGTAACCTATTAATTTTGCAACCCAGAACAGAACTCTCAAAGAGCTGATTATAACCAAAATTCATTCAAATCTGCCAAATAGGGCATAATTCAATAACTCACCCAATTTTGTGAGGTAAATAGCATTAGTTTCTGTGCAGAGTAAGAGCAGCAAAGATGTGGGCTAAATAAAGGGAGCCTAGAGGCAAATTTCTGGAAGAGTTAGGTTTGTTTGACTCTGACAGGCTTTGGTCATATGCCCTCCTGAGGCTCTCTCCCTCCTCAGTTCTTCTCTTGTCTTTATAGACCCTCCTCTATACCTGTTCATGAGGCATAAAGGAAGGAGAAGCCGGGAAAACCATCAATAGAGATGTCTGTCTTCAGCTTAGCATAGACTTACTTCTCCCATTTCACCAGCTAGCTCTCTTTGCATTCCCTCCCTACTCTAGCATGGTGGTGGCTACTTAAAAGAGTTGTGGCTTTCTGCCTCAGCATATCAGGTGCCAGGGTTCGGAAAGTGCTCGTGAGCTTCCCAAGTGCCCGGTTTTCTGTTAGAGAAATAACTCAGAAACTGATTTAGGAGAAGTGCCGATATGCCTTTGTCTCTATGCTTACTTATGTGAACCTGGTTGAGAAGGAAGGATAATTACTGTCTAGTAATAGCCAAAGATGTGGGTTGGATTGGTTGTCGCAATTTGACAAATAGTTGAAGGAAAGGACACAAGCAGATAGTATAGAAATGGAGAGCTTTTTTATAGGAGTCGAACAGGTTGAAAGGGAAAGTCACAGACCCCTCAGACCCCTTCACAGATACTTTGAGGCAGGAAAAGTGGGAGTTGAGGCAAAGTTTATTTGAAAGTAAGATAAGATGCCAGAAGAAGCAGAAAAGCCTCTTAGCTATTGGCAGGTTGGTATAAACCCATAACCCAATTTCCTGCCTGAGAGAACTGCCTTATGCCATCTATGGGAACGTATTCATCTCTTTCTTGGGAGAGAAAGATGAGCTTATGGACTTTAAATGAAAAATCAGCACAATGCAGCAAGCCAAGGAAAACTTGGTGGCACATTTCAGCTCTTGGTTTGGTAACCAGGCTTTTAGCCAACAAAAATCAATATCCTCCACAGTATTTAATTCCCAGTAATTATAATGCTCATCCAGAGAGCACAATACTCAAAGGACCCCAAACAGATAGTCTTTCTTTAGGAGCTACATTTAGGATATGTCCCTAGTCACACTTGAAGAAACATGGAATTTATCTGATTGCATCAGGAACAGGAAATCAACAGTCTGGTTGACAGGAAGGGCTTATTTCTGGTCCTCCCAGGCTGCTATTTCTATAAAAAGAGGCTAATTTGATCACTCTCAGACTCTCCGTACTTCATCAGGAAGTTGCCATAAGTCACAAATAAATGCCAGGCACCAAAGACTTGTAGGTTAAAGACAGGCTGTAAAGTCCTGTACCACACTCAGCTTTCTTACTGGTCTAAACCTCAGTTTACTCACTAATAAAAACAGGGTTATGGTAGGGCTTTGATAAGATTTAACATGTGAGAAAGCTCTTTGCTTTTCCTACAAATTGCTATGCACGTGAAAGTATGATGCTCATTATTTCTCTCAGCCATCAAAAGAGAGTCACAGTTAGTTCCTCCTGCTCCTCCGGTTCTGCACAAACATCAGCTGTTCATTTTGGAGTTAGATACAGGAAAATGTCATCTGCAATAAGACAGAGTCCAAATACCAGAATGATGGGCTCTTTAGTAGCTGCTATTCTTTTTTTTTTAACATTTTAGTCCTAAAAGTGGTTGTTCCCTCAAAGAATTCTGATATTAAATTTTTCTTCTTTCAGTCCTTCATGGAATAGTCTTGGAAGCATCCCTAGCACAGACATCTACAAAAGTACCAAGATTTACAAAAATGTAAGTGCTTTTGTCAGACATCTGCTGGACGAGATGAGGGCTTGCTAGCCTGGAATTGGAGGGTCATGGATTTTTCTCTTAGCCTCTTAGGGAGAAAATAGTCAAGACTTCTGTTGGGAGAGTCCATGAGTCATGGGAGTGTCATGAGAACTTTTGATGCAAAAAGGACAATTATAAATGGATTGTATGACTTTTATCCATGCGAGTTGAATGCATTTTTATATAAAGTCATTAGAAGGGGGATTTAAAAACGATTGGCAATACGATTATTTCCAGATATTCAATCAAAATCTTATTTCTCTGCTTGGGAATCCTTAACTTCTATGAAATTGCTGGAATAACCGAAAGATTTTCTTCACTCAGTTCTAACAAGAGATTTTCTGTCACCAAAGCCTTATGTGATATTTACCTTATTTTTTGAATTGAGAGAAATAATATATAATGCAGAAAATTGGAAAAAAGAAACAAATAATTTACTATCCCATGGATGGGCTTATGTTCATTGGTCACAAGTAAAATTGATTAGTGACTCTGAGGGGAAATAAAGATGAAAGCAAAGGAGGTAAATTAAGAAAATTCAAATTTAACAAAAAAATACAAATTTTTTAAATGGGCATAAGTACCACATATAATAAAATAAAAATAAATATAAATAAGTATATTTCTAGGTGAACCTTAGGGAACTGTAGTTTGATTTTAATTTTAAAAAATACTGGAAAAAAATACTGGACTCTAAGCTTGGAATTTCAGGAGCTGCTCCTCAAATTTAATTCCCACAGTCTTTCTGTTATGTTGATCTAAGTACTATCAAGAGTTCAGAATGGCTCAAACCTACAATCCTAGCTACAGAGGTAGCAGAGATGGGGAATTGTGGTTCCAAGGCTGTAGGGCATAGAAGTTTGCAAGACTCCATCTCAACCAATGGCTAACTATGGCAGCATGTGCCTGTTATTCCAGCTACAGGGAAAGCACAAAGGCTTGGTACAGGGGGTGCACACCTATCATCCCTAGGGGTACAGGGGACCACAAATAGGACTGAAACCCAGAACAGCCCAAGCATAAAGCGAGGCCTTATCTTGATAATAAGCAGGTGTCATAGAATTTTAGGACCTAAAATCCTTTTTGGTCCCCTTGAATTGTTTCTCCTCTACTCTTCAGCAAAATCAACAGAGTCCATGGTGTGAACTGGGGACAAATTATAAATCATGGAAGTATTATTGATCCTCACTTTTTTGTAAATCAGAAAGTTGAATATTTGCTTTCTAAGGCTCCCTAGCAAGACCTTCTTTGGAACTGTGGAAATCTGAGGGTTGGCGGCCCCCTGCCCTCGGGCCTGGGATGAAGTCCCTATTCTAAGGGGGGAAGGGGGGAATGTAGGTGGAGGTGGGAGGGAAGGGATGGTAGGGGAAAAACAAAGGAGGAGGCAACAATGCTTGATAAGAAATGTACTCATTACCTTGCTCATGTGATTGTAACCCCTATTTTTACAATAAAAAACTTATTTAAAAAAAACACACAAAACAAAATTAATGGGGAATAAAAAAAAGAAAGCTGTGCTGCCCAGATGCTCTGCAGCTGTGACCTGGCTCCTTGCAGAACGGCGAGAAATTTAATTGAATATTTGAGACCTGAAATTGTCAAACTTTATTTTTCTTCATGTCAGATTGTAGAACCAGAAGGAGTAAAGATTCTTAGGTTTTCCAGCCCAATTTTTTATGGCAATGTGGACGGCTTCAAAAAATGTGTCAAATCTACAGTAAGTATTTTATCCCAAGAAATTTAGTTTCTATCTTTTGAAGTTTCATTCATCTACTTGTTGGACTTCAAGTGGGAATAAGATCTATCCTCATCTTCCTGCTAACATCTGCTAACATCTCTGCCTTCAGATAATTAGGGATTAAAAAAGAGAGACCATAGACTGGGAATTTAACCCACATGGGAAGATCCAAGTAGCAATAACTGCCAGTTAAAAATGCTAGAGATGAATTTCAGTTCCAAAAATGATGGATGGACCGAATGTGCTGAGCATTTCTATGGTGGCTGGGCCCAGAAAGTGAGCAGTAGGGAGAGGGCTGGAGCTAGGGCCAAGTGAACTTACCTGCCAAGGGTGGGCCGGAGGCAGCTTTGGGTTGGCTGGTCTTTCAGAAGCATGTGGTGGGAAGCATGTAGTGACCACAGGTCACCAGCAGGGGCAGATAGGAGAACCTGGGGCCTTGGTTAGCCAGACATTGGAACTACAATTAATTGCACAGCAAGGTAAGGGGCTGTTCTGCAAGTACTTTTATTTGCAAAAGTAAAACAAGTTTTGTTCATGAAATTTTGCTAACATAAATTGAGCTTAGTTTATTTTAAATCAGTTTTTTATTTTCATTTTATATTAGCGCATATTAGTTGTGTGAAGGGGTTTCCTTGAATTCACAGGAGAGAGAGAGAAAGAAATCCACATTAGCGGACAAACAGGATGTAAGGAAAGGGAACAGGTCAGGTGCTTGTGAGCTAGCTGAAGGGATAGAAGTGAGGCCACAGTTCTCTTCTGAGGGAAGAGGTGTCTGCTCTGTGGAGATACAGACATGGAATGTGGTCAGGGCTCGGCTACCCTGGAGACTTGGAGTTTGCCTCTGAATCCATGTCTTCTTGTTAGTCCTAGGACAAATGTTCATAGATTTTACAATAGCTTTTGAGAAGCTAGGGAAATTTGGAAAACACAGATTAAAGTAGAAAGGGTTCCATTTTTCTGTGTTGGAGCCTTTAATTTGTTACAGTCTTCCTTGATTTATTATCGGAGCTCACAATTTCTCTCACGGCAGGCTGTCTCAAGAAACAGAATCTTTGGGAAATAACTATTCAGTGAACAATGGCCATTAGTGAACATTAGGAATCAGACATTTAAAGTAACTTGACATTTATTTTTAAAGGTTGGATTTGATGCCATTAGAGTATATAATAAGAGGCTGAAAGCTTTGAGGAGAATACAGAAACTCATCAAAAAAGGACAATTAAGGGCCACAAAGGTGAGTTGATATCTTCCTTTCCTCTTTATTTTCCTTTCTCAAATGAAAGCAGTTTGATGGTCTAAAATTAAACCTGTCCCCTTTACTATCCAGATGTGTACAGGAAGATGACATATGTTCATCAGAGAGCAGCTGAGCTATTCTTGTAGGCAAGAGGGAATGGATGGAATCAGCAGAGCTACCTGGAAACAGGGGGTGATTTTTTTCTGTATGAATAGCATCTGCATTATTTTTAAAAATCTTATTTTTACTGAAGGGAACACAATAAGTACAAATTCAGTGCCAGGAAACTAAAACAGAAGGCAGTAAGTTCATAAACTTTTAGAGGTATTAACTTTTGTTCAGATTCTCCTGCCAGTATATCTCATGGCAAAGTTCTACAACCATCTAGAAACTGAATTTCTTGGCTCCCTGTTCTTACATTTTTCTTCCTAGAGAACATCAAAGTTTGGACTGAGGTAAAACTCGTTCTTTAAAAGTTCATCCCCGTGACATATTTGCTTAGCAAAAAAAAAAAAAAAAAAAAAAAAATAGCACAGGTAGGACTTTTAAACAGTTTGAACAGAATGACTGAATGACACTTTGAATCATTGGCACTGAGAGCTGGCAGTGTCTTCTTTGTTTAGAATGGCATCATAAGTGATGTTGGGTCAACAAACAATGCTTTCGAGCCTGACGAAGATATTGAAGATCCAGAAGAACTTGAAATCCCTACCAAGGAAATTGAGATCCAAGTGGACTGGAACTCTGAGCTCCCAGTGAAAGTGAATGTCCCCAAAGTACCCATCCATAGCCTTGTGCTTGACTGCGGAGGTATATCTTTCCTGGATGTGGTTGGAGTGAAGTCACTGAGAATGGTAAGGTCCTGAGTTTTTTTTTTTGTTTGGACCACATATTTGGAGTTTTGGCGGCAGTAAAATGATATGAGGCACTCATTTGCAAAAGGGCCAGTGCACGGGTATTGGTGAATGCTATGCAGTAGAGTATACTACATAGTAAGCTTTGGAGTAAGATATGTGATATAAACTCTGGCTCCACTTTCTGGCAATGAGATCACACTGTATAATCTGGCCTCAGTTTCTTCATTTGTAATAGAGGAGTGATCTACTCCACAGAGGACTCCAAAGATTAAAGAAGCTGGTGAGTTTAAGTTTACAAGAGTATCGGACACATAGACATCCCTTAGCAACTATTAACACTATGTTTTATTTTTTTCTGAGAATGTAAATGGAATGTGTAAAGAAGGGAAATGGGTAGAAGTATGTGTGTATTGTGTATTGTATCCTATCTGGTATATGAAACAATAGAAGACACCACCAGGAACTCGGTTGTCCTAGAAAAGCTGAGTGTTATGAAGAGGTTAGATAGAGCAGGAAGCAGGTTGGGCATCTAGAAGTCAGGGTAAGAGTTGAGAGCATGCAGGATGGAAACATTGATGACATCAGAAGGCAGGTCAGCAGGCACAAGTTCATCTATCCAGTGCCTTTGCCAGGCACAAGATACCCGTAAAGGACTAGCCATAGTTCTTACCTCCTGGGACCAAGCAGTCTAAAAAGAAAGGCAAACATTAAATAATCTTACAAATGACAACTTTAGTAGGTGCTTCCAAGTAGACCTAAAATAGGGTGTTGCTGCAAATGTCAAATTTAGGTAAAGCTTCAGGTACATAGTCAGAGCCTGGCAGAAAGGTAAGTCAGCTAAGGCATGGACAATCAGATGTAATAATTTGAAATGGACTCCTAACTATGATTTAGTGTGCTGGGGGCTCTTTGGTTATTTCTACAAGGGTAGAAAATGACACTGAGGTGTGGGTGGCAAGTAGGTTAGGGTAGGGGAAGTATTTGCACTGGGAATAGTGTGAGAGCATGCTGAAAGCTTCCATTCTCTTAGAAGATCTTGGTATTCACTCACTCGAGAACACAGTCTTCTTTGTTCATTTCACTCCAGGCTTTGCTCAAATCTGCTGTGTATTGTTTATTGGTCAGTGTTTAATGAATTACTTCTGGGAGAGAATTTCAACATATTTAATGCCAGAGTATTTCCCACACTTACATAGATGCTTGCAACTATTACAATGACTAGTACTGTCCATAAGTCTAGTGTCTTGACTTTTTAAAATTAAACTTTCAATGATCATTGTAGATGCACACAGAGTTGTGAGGAATATTAGGGAAATCCTATGCACTCTTTTCTCAGTGTCTCCCAATAATTGCATCTTGTAAAACTATAGCACACAAGTATAATCAAAATACTGCTGTCAATATATTAATAATAAAATCTTCCTTGATGTTTAAGACAGTTATTACATTTTAAATATCCATTCAGACATAAAGTTATGCTTTTTATTCCAATAACTGGGGACTGTTTAAAAGCTCTGTACTCTTTTTTCCTTCCACAAAGATTTAGCATAGCTATTGAACATTAGATCTCTCTCTCTTTCTTTCTCTCTGTTTTGTTCTCTCATACTCTCTCTCCACCCCCTTCTCCTCTCTCTGCTGGGGTTTAAATATGTAGCTCCAGTTGACCTCAAACTCTCAGTCTTTTTCTTTCTGAGTGCTGGTAATACAAGCATGAGGTGCCATGCTTGGCTGCCTTCTCTTGAGATAATCTTTTCATCTTTACATACACCATCAATATGGGTTGCCAACCTTTGGTTTTTCCCAATAACACAATTTCCTCAAAGTTGTGGTTCACCATGATATTCCTTCTGAGCAAGCAATGGAATACAACTGAATTTTGGGCAGATATTCCTTGTTATTAATTCTCCTTTGTTAATTTTTAGATTGTCAAAGAATTTCAAAGAATTGATGTGAACGTGTATTTTGCATTGCTTCAAGGTAAATGCATGTGTGTACCTGTCTATCTATAAGACTTTCCTCTGACCCTCTGCTCTGAGTTGGAATGTTGGGTACATGATATCTGAAGGCCTTAAAAAACTATTATGTATTATAGTAAACAATGAATAGCCAGGTCATGGTGACTCACACATGTAATCCTAACTACGCAGGATGCTGAGATCTGAGGATCTCACTTTGAAGTCAGACCAGGCAGTAAAGCCTATGAAACTCTTATTTCCAATTAAACCACCAAAAAAAAGCACCAGAAGTAGAGCTGTGGCTCAAATGGTACAGCACTAGCCTTCAGCACAAAAGCTCAAAGACAGCGTCTAGGCTCAGACCAGGGACCAGTACACACAAAAAAAGAATACATAAGTAAAGTTGCCAGTTTAGCCACTTTTAAGTGTATATAATACAGTAGCATGAATCACACTCACAGTCTGGTATAATTATCACTCACTATTTTCAATTTTTTTTATCACCACGAGGAATTGTTTTTTGTAATATTGGGGTATGTTCTTGCTAGGCAAGTCCTCTACCACTTGAGCTACACCTCTAACTCTTTTTTAGTTATTTTTCACCTAGGAGTTCATGTTTTTTGCTTGACCAACTTCACACCTCAATCCTCCAACTTAGGTCTTTCATGTAGCTGGGAGTACAATCATGAACCATCATGCCCAGTTTGTTTATTGAGATGGAGCCTCACTTTTTTTTTTTTTTTACATAGGTTGGGGTTAAACCACAATCTTCCCAATTACTGCTTCCCAAGCAGCTGGGATTACAGACATCAGCCATTGTGCCTTGCACTGAGAGAATTTTTGAAATCAAAATGAATTTACCTTTCAATTTGTGTCACAGAGCTGGTAATGTCTCTCTAGTGGTGCAGGATCATTGGGGAAGAGGGAATTGTGGTAGAGAAAACAAAGCTGGCAATGAATTCGATGATTGGAATAGAAAAAATTCTCTATGTGTAGAGGAAAGTGCTGGTGCTCAGGCTAAATTCCCTAGAAACAGAGCACAAGTGACTGAAGGAGAAGAGCAGAATATAACAGAAGAACTTGATTGAATGCAAGGTTTCAGAGGTCTAGCCTTCCATTCCTGATTGCACACAGAACTCTACAGCAGGAAGAACACCACAAGGTTATGTCATGTCAAGCAAGGAATCCCACCTTGGTTCCCACTATGGTCTGTCAATGGCCACAGGAGGGACATCAGGAGTGGGGGCGTGGGGAGCTTCACAGCCTCTTCAGGCCATGTAACTTCCACAGGCCAAAGAAAATTCTTCAGAGAAGAGCACAGCTATGACCATTAGCAGCCAGGCTCCCAGGGGCTGGGGAACCAGTACACTGGCTTGGCCTCAGGCCTATGGTAGGCAGCAAGGCCATCTACAAGCCATCATGGGAAAACCATTCCATATGCTACTGGAAAAGAAACCCAGGCAGTTTAGAGGAGGGTCACATTTTAGAAATGAGAAAAAGAATCAAAAGAAGGAACTACAAAAACTTCATATTGCTTGATGTTAGAGAAATACCTTTCCTTTCTCTCTCTCTTTTTTTTTTTTTGGGTTCGGTCATGGGGCCTGAACTCTGGGCCTGGGCGCTGTCCCTCAGCTCTTCAGCTCAAGGCTAGCGCTCTAGCACTTGAGCCACAGCGCCACTTCCAGCTTTTTTCTTTTTGCTTATGTGGTGCTGAGGAATCGAACCCAGGGCCTCAGGCATGCAAGGCAAGCGCTCTACCACTGAGCCACCTTCCTAGCCCCCCTTCTTCCTTTCTTTTGCAGATCATGTGATAGAAAAGATGGAGCAATGTGGTTTCTTTGATGATAACATTAGAAAGGATTCGTTCTTTTTGACGGTTCATGATGCTATACTCTATCTACAGAACCAGGTGAAATCCCAGGAGGGTCAAGATTCACTTCTAGATACGGTAAATAATTTCTAAATGGCAAAAGTTATACAATTCTAATATGAAACCCAGGCTGTTGGATTTCAGGCCCTCTGCAAAACTTCTCAGAGTTTGTCATCAGCAAAGTGAGAGTAAAACCACTTACTATGTGGGGAAAATATAGGGGCTCAGTAAGACAGTTCCAGGAAAACGCATCAGCATGTGTGGGTTTACCAATAATTTTTTTTTAAAGGCCATATTGCCTTTTTAGAAGAGAGCAATGAATCTTAGATTCTTCTGTGATTTGTGTATGGAAATGAAGCATATGTTTCGGCAACCTAAAAAAACCCTTGAATAATAAATATCTTAATAATAAACATCTTAATAAATATCATCAGGTCATAAGTGATCTTTGGATAAGAAGTAAGCTAATTTTGTGACCTAGGGTTGATTTTCTATAGGTATTATTTAGCCTATTCTCCAGTCAAATAACTAGAACAGAATACTCTGGTGAATCTGATAAACTAAAACAAAATATGTACAAAAATAACAATAATAATGTTTTCAGTGACATATATATGAATTTTTTCTGATCTTTCTAAAATTAGGTTAAGTAGATCTTCATTATAGATTAGAAGCTGGTGTTTGAAGAAAATTAACTTAGAAACTGTATTTTCCACTTCTATGTGGAGGCATCATTCTGAATGCTCTTGGAGAAGAGTAGTAGAAAAGAAAAAAATTCTAAACTCACTTTTTAAAAAAATATGTAATCTGCTCATCTTGAAAACACCCAATCCTTTTTCTAATTTAAAATATCTAGTCCATAGATAAAACAAGGCAGGATCATATCTTTAAAAAAAAAAACATGTTAAAAGTAAAACAAAACCAACATATAACATTTTTTTTCTTTTTTCTTTTTGGTTGGTTGTGGGGCGTGAACTCTGGGCCTGGGCGCTGTCCCTGAGCAATTCAGCTCAAGGCTAGTGCTCTACCACTTGCGCCACAGCCCCACTTTCGGTTTTCTCTTGTTTAATTGGAGATAAGGAGTCTCACTGATATTCCTGCCTTGGCTGGCTTTGAACCACGATCCTCAGATCTCAGCCTCCTGAGTAGCTAGGATTACAGGTATGAGCCACTGGTGCCTGGCTTAACATTCTTTTTCAACATTAAAACTTATTTTGCTTTTGGTGAACACCCATTCTAATCTAAAACCTTAGGCAGCTGTGTGCCAGTGGCTCACATCTGTAATCTTAGCTACTCAGAAGGCTGAGATCTGAAGACTGCAATTCCAGGCCAGTCCAGTAGAAAAGTTCCAGTGAGATTCTTAACTCCAATTAATTACTCAATAAACAGTAGCATGGGTCAATGCAGCAGAGCATGAGCCTTGAGCAAAGGAGCTTAGGGACAGTGCCCAGGTCCTGAGTTCAAGCCCCACAACTAACAAAATAAATAGGTAAATAAATAAATAAATGCTTAGACCATGAATGTTGCAAAACCCATTAACCAAGAGTGTACCCACTGTGTTAGACTCAACTGTATTTGTAATTAGGGAGGCATGTGAGTAATTGGGGTTTTTTTCTTACCCTGAATGTGTTAGCTGTAATATAAATGCATGCTTGCATTATATATTTTTGGATTCATTCAGAGTGAAATTGGTGTTAGTGGTCTGTGATATAAGAAACTACATACTTCCACATGTCTAGCACAAAGCCCTATGCATGGTAGAAGAGTGCTTATTGATGGTCCACCTCACCTGTAGTACTTCTGTTTCTTCAGAACAAGTCTCTGTGTTTTAAAGATAATGAGATGTAGTGATACAAACATCTCACAATCTCTGTATTCCACTATCTCGGGTGCTATTCCATCACTGCAGTTATGCCTAATTTCTCTTTATGTGCTAAAATAAGAAAATAGATAACTTAATCCTTTACATAATTTCCACACTAGAAAGAAAACTAAATTTTTTGTGAGATGAAACAATACAAACAAAAAGCCTCAAAATGTCATTGGTATACATCAGACTTGGTTTGGCAATGTCCTTCCTCGTGTGTAAAATATGGCAAATAGTTGTTGTCTTCTCTGTGTAGAACATTTAATAATATCCTACCCTTAAAAATCAGAACTTTTGTCAGGTGCCGGTAGCTCAGTAACTCAGGCGCCTGAGATCTGAGGATATTGATTTGAAGCCAGCCTGAGCAAGAAAGCTTGTGAGACTCTTCAATTAACTACCAAAAAATAGCCAGAAGTAGAGCTGTGGCTCAAGTGGTAGAGCCCTACCCAAGGACAATGCCCATGCCGTGAGTTCAAGCTCAAGGACTGGCACCTGAAAAAAATGAGAACTTTCCCAAACAGCCAACTTGGTTTATAGACATTGGTTTCTAATTAATCATGTATTAATAAAATTAATTTCCATCCAATTCAAGTTGGAACTTTTTACTGTCCTCAGGCACAAACCCTTTTCTGTGCAAGCACTGCATGCTCAATGCTGTACTAAGTGCTCTTAGCTGTCAAAGGGGAAGCACTGTTGACTGCTCAATTATTTAGGCAGAGGGGGTGCCTTCTTAAGAGGTACACACTTCAGAGGTTGGAGAAGGTCGCTATAAAGGAGTTTAGATAGTGGAGAACTCTACCAGTTCACACTTGTATGTGAAAATGGTACGGGAAAGGAAAAAGAATGAGAAAAGAGGATTCTAAAGTCTATATATTATAAATGAGAAGCACCTGTAAAGTGTCAAATCATTTCCAGTGGAGTGTCAGGTGGATTGATGCTATTATATATCTAACAAATGCTGTGTGTTCTCTTTGTCAAGATCACACTTATTCAAGACTGTAAGGATCCTCTTGAATTAATGGAAACAGGGCTGACAGAGGAAGAACTTGATGTCCAGGATGAGGTAGGATCATTATTTTCTCTGAAGAAGTAATCTGAACTAAATCTTGAGTAAACGGACTAATAAAATGGTGAATGTGTCTGATTAAGGGCTATTCAGGGAAAATACAAAAACTCTTGAAAGGATGTCTTCCTAGGAAGCAAAAACAGAAAATAAGTCTCCCTCGAATTCATTAAGGACTTGGGGAATTTTTGTCTTGGGCTTACAGAGAGCAGTACCTGGCAGCAAATGATACATTGGCCCTGATTTGATAACTCAATGTATAGTTTCTTCTAGAGACCTAAGGCAATGGGATAAGGAAAAGGTGAATGTCTAACTCAGGCATTCCAAAAGCTTCGTACATCAGGACCTTAGGACCTTTCTTCATCTGACTGATAGTGGAGTATTAACAACATGCCTTCTACTAAAGGCTGACTGTTTCAGATGCCCTTGTGGTATCACACTACTCTTAGGAAACTTAACTGAATTTACAGTATTTGACTAACTGGACTTGTCTGGGAGTGATAGATCCAATTCCTTCTGCTCTTCTACATACACCATTAGCCAGCATCACACTGGCTAAGAAGAAGACACAAAACCCCAAAGACGGTTGTGGTTAGTGTGGCTATTGCAACTATGACCTCTTTGATTTCACTGAGGTCTTTTCATAACGGTATCTTCCAAATGTACTTGCTGTGATTTCAGCTACATCAAAATCTTGGCCTCTATTAAACAGGGGTCAACTAAAGATGGGTATTTTCATGGCTTATCTAGGCTCCCCATTTATATTTATATTTACATAACTGGTTTACTCCCCAACCTAATGTTTGCCACAGGTAAATTTGAAAAGCATGTCTTCTCCAACTTTTCCTGGTCCTAGTAAATAGGCTTAAGAGATTACAACGTCTGCAGTCAAACCAGGCAGTAAGGCTGACAAGCAGAGAAATGTAGAGGAAAGACAAAATCATAGGCCCTGCTTCTTAGCCCACTAGCTGAAGGTCTTGGAAAGATACAATTTAGCTAAGATGTCTTTCAGCATCAGTCATTATGACTCTGTGGATATAGAGCAACCTTAATTTGAATTGAAATTCAAATATCATCTAAATTGGAATGTTAGAAGCTGCTATATCCAGAGTATTTATTGGCACAAAAAGGGGACATTCAGAGCTGCTATGGACAAATAAGGTAGCTTAGCACAGTGGTCTCAAGGTGAGCTTTGAACCCAGATAAACTTGGGGCCAAGTTATCTTTCTACTACTTCTGGCCATAGCTGAGGGCAAATAACTTATCCTGTCTTCACTCTATTATCTGCATATGAAATAGAAAAAAATACCATAGAATTGTGAAAAATAAATAATGTGAAGTAATAAGTACAGTATGTTGAATTTAGTAAAAGCTCAACGAACAGTAATTATAACTAGTATAGAAATCTGATTACATTCTAATAAAGATCAAAATTAAATCCTTATTTTTACCCTAATGATATATATTAAAGATGAGTACAACTGAGTAAAGACATATTTGTAAAAAGTATATCTGGTGTCAAGCCTAAAATCCGAGCTACTTAGAAAGCTGAGATCTGAGGATCATTGTTTGACGCCAGCCTATGTGATTCTTTTTTTTTTTTTTTTAAGTTTTGTATGTGTGTGTGTGTGTGTCTTGTTTTTTGTTGTTTTTTTTTTTGGGTCCGGTCATGGGGCCTGAACGCTGGGCCTGGGCGCTGTCCCTCAGCTCTTCAGCTCAAGGCTAGCGCTCTACCACTTGAGCCACAGCACCACTTCCGGCTTTTTTCTTTTTGCTTATGTGGTGCTGAGGAATCGAACCCAGGGCCTCAGGCATGCAAGGCAAGCACTCTACCACTGAGCCACCTTCCCAGCCCCCCCCATGTGATTCTTATCTCTAACCACCAAAACCAAACAAACAAAAAACAAAAATCTCAAAACAAAAAGCCAGAAGTGGAGCTCAAGTGGAGCAAAAGTGGTAGAGCTCTAGCCTTGAGCAAAAAAGGTCAGGCCCTGAGTTCAAGTCACAGGACTGGAAAAAAAAAGTTAATATAAACCTAAGGAGACCTAAGGAGAATTAACTGTCTTCTTTGCCTCCACAGGCTATGCGTAGACTTGCCTCCTGAGAGTGGACTCAGGAGGTTGCTGTCAGCAAGGACTACAACACAAAACTTCCCATGTCATCCTATGCAGAGAATTTCTGCATCAACTATTTCTTTGGAATTGAACACCCATTCTTTTTCTGATACATTTTAAAAAATATTTGAGGTTTCTGAGCCTCTTAGCCATTAAATGAAGATTAAGGTCGTCTCTATGCTTTATTTATAAAACAAAAGCTTACCTCGATGTGTATGTTGTGTGAGAATGAGTCAGGTGAATCGCCACATCCAGGACCTGCTGATTGTGTGGGTGTGGCATGCTGTCCACCCCTCCACACAAATGGGATCCCAGCTCACAGGGAACCAGTCCCGCTCTGATTGGGTGGAGTAAGTGTTCATCTAATAGCCTCTGTGGCCACGTGGGCTAGGAAGTACTATCAAAAAAGAAAGGGTTGGTTTCTGTCTGACCTCGATCCCCATAAACTATACTGGTCATAGAGTGGTCAGTAAAATATAGTCATGACCAC
Source organism: Dipodomys spectabilis (assembly GCF_019054845.1). Lineage (NCBI taxonomy): Eukaryota > Metazoa > Chordata > Mammalia > Rodentia > Heteromyidae > Dipodomys > Dipodomys spectabilis. The sequence goes on from NW_024870766.1 coordinate 18,782,670, forward strand.
TCATCAGTAAAAGCCTTAAAAAACTAGTAAATAAGCCTAAGGTTTTTTAAGTTATATTTTTATTATACTTAAGTAGTTGTAGAAAGAAGTTACCATGTCAAGAAGCCAGAGTTTTAAAAATGCCATGTTTGGTTACTACCTAATACTAAAGTGTTGCTAAATGTGACCAGATAGAACCAGAATTCAGCTTCTTTTTTTTTTTTTTGGGTGGGGGGGTGGGGAGTGGGGGTGGGAGGAGGGAAAGTTCTGGAAATAGTTTAGCTTTAAAGGTGTTAAAACTGGGATGATGTATTTTTAAAAATTGTCCTCCAGAGAAGTTAAGTGATAAGGAGATTTTTATAGTTTATAGAAATCTGTTTTGTTAGGATAACAACTACAGATCACAATGAGAAGAAAATATATGACAGACCGTCTCTATTTTTGAATGCTGGTATGTGGTGTTGTTGTTGTTGCCATTATTAGGCTTGAACTCAGGTCCTGGGTGCTGTCCATCAGCTTTGTCACTCAAGGTTGGTGCTCTATCATTTGAGCTACAGCTCACTTCCAGCGTGTGTGTGTGTGTGTGTGTGTGTGTGTGTGTGTGTGTTTGTGTGTATGTGTGATTAATTGGAAGTAAGAGTATCATAGATTTTCCCATCTGGCAGGCTTTGAACTACTATCCTCAGATATGAGCCCTCTGAGTGGCTAGGATTACAGTACCAAACTCAAATGTAGTTTTAATTTATCTATAGTAATGATTATCTTGTGGAATTTATATAGATCTGAGCCATTTAAAAGCTAACAAGAAAGCCAGTGCATGGTGGCACATGACTATAATTCCAACAGTTGGGAGGCTGATGAAGAAGACTTCAGTTTTAAAAAAATAAATAACATGAAAACTGTTATTTTAAGTAAAAACAACTCTGATTTATATTTTTCCATAAATACGTAAATATGTAGCAGCAAATAAAGTAAAAATATTTAACTGAGTTCTGATTACGTTCCAAAAAAATTAAAAAAATATGTTACATAATCTAGAAGGTGTTTTTGTTTTTGTTTTTCTTGATTAGTTGTGGGGCTTGAACTCTAGGCCTGAGCACTGTCCCTCAGCACTTCAGCTCAAGGCAAGCGTTCTACCATTTGAGCTACAGCGCCACTTCTGGTTTTCTGAGTGGTTTATTGGAGATAAGAGTCTCACAGACTTTCCTTCCCAGGCTGCCTTTGAACCACAATCCTCAGATCTCAGCCTCCTGAATAGCTAGGATTACAGGCATGAGCCACCAGCACTTGGCAGTCTAGGAGTTTTTAAAGACAAATATTTCTAAATAAACTTAACATAAAAATTGGCTTGAAATTTATACATTGGAAATACAATTTTAATCCATATTTAAAATCATAAATTTTATTTTTGAACTTTTAGTTTTTTCCAAGTGCCAACAATTTCTAGATATTAAATATAATACATGGTGTTGGTCTTATGCTTTCATCCCATGAATTTCATACTGGAGTAAAATTGTACCTCATTTCTAGACAAAAGTACTAAGGTCCCCAACTCAGACATTGCCTTGCTTGATAGAGAACTGTATGTCCCTTTTGCCCAAATATATGGAATGCCTAGTTGTACTTGGGTATCCAAAGGTACAATGTCTGATCTCTGGGGATTTTTTTTCTTAAAATAATCAGTAACCATGTGTATACTTCTGCAGGAAGATGATCAATGACTATATCAAATTAGTTGATCCTGAACCTTGGTTATATTAAGCCATAGTACAATTAGGATCATAATACTATTGCACTCTCATACAAATATCTGCTTTTGATGGTAAAAGAAATAAAATCCTATCTCTAAAAAGTGCATGTGCTGTCTTGCAGAAAAGGGATGAATAGTGCTCATTCTTTTAGGAAATACCAAAGCCCCATTTTATAGCAAGATTAGTTATCTAAAATCTTGGGCATGTTGTGACTATAGAAAACCAGTCTGAGATGGGTACCAGTGGCTTATGATTGTAACCCTAGCTACTTAGGAGGCTGAGATCTGAGAATTTTGGTTAGAAGACAGCTCGGGTAGAAAATTCTCTGATCTCCAATTAACTACTCAAAAGCTGGAAGTGGAGCTGTGGCTTAAAGTGGTAGAGTGCTAGCCTTGAGCAAAACAGCTCAAGGACAATGCCCACGCTCTGAGTTCAAGCCCCAGGATTGAAAAACAAAAGAAAATCACAGTGTGGCTTGTTTCACAAGCATGATAGGATACTATCTCTTCTATGAATTTTATGCATAATATGAATAATGCATATTTAATTCTTTAATTCTGAAATTAAAGCTATATTTTTGTTACATTTTTAACCTATAGAATAAGATTCTGATATTTTATGTGATATTCAATAACAAGTGAAAGTAATCAAATCCTGTAAACTTGGAAGTATTTACACGCATTATTTAATAAATGTAAAGTCTTTTTGTTTTGTTGTTTTGTTTTTGAGACAATATGTCATTATCTTGTCTGAGCTGACTTAGAACTTGAGATCTTCCTGCCTCAATCTCTCCAGTGCTAAGATTACAACATATACCACTATGCCTGGCTCTACAGATAGCTTTCATGACTCCGATATATCCTTTCAGAGATGAATCATTGAATAGAATAAAAACCCTACGTTGCAAGTTTGCCATTTCTCTTATTAGTCATCATTTTAGTGTAATTTTCCACTTCCACTTGTGAGTGTAGAATTTTTTGTTGATTTATTGATGTAATAAAAATGTTACAAATTTCTCCAGCTTTTTTTTTGGGGGGGGGGCGGGGTCTGATCGTGGGCCTGAACTCTGGGCCTGGGTGCTGTCCCTCAGCTCTTCAGCTCAAGGCTAGCACTCTACCACTTAAGCCACTTCCGGCTTTTTTCTTTTTTTGCTTATGTGGTGCTGAGGAATCAAACCCAGGGCCTCAAGCCTGCAAGGCAAGCGCTCTACCACTGAGCCACCTTCCCAGCCCCATATTTCTAGCTTTTTTTTTTTGGGGGGGGGGCGGGGGTCCAGTCGTGGGGTCTGAACTCTGGGCCTGGGTGCTGTCCTTCAGCTCTTCAGCTCAAGGCTAGCACTCTACCACTTGAGCCACAGCGCCACTTCCGGCTTTTTTCTTTTTGCTTATGTGGTGCTGAGGAATCAAACCCAGGGCCTCAGGCATGCAAGGCAAGCGCTCTACCACTGAGCCACCTTCCCAGCCCCCATATTTCTAGCTTTTAAACAATGGTTTCCATTACTTTAACCAAAGTTTTTATTAGTGCAACATACATATAAAAAGTATAAAAATCATAATGTGCTAATTAAAAAATTTTTCATAAAAAACACGTTAGCTCATATCCAAATCAATAAGAAGAATATAACCAGCACCCAAAAGTCCCCTTATATTATGTTCCAGTAATTGTCCCAAGAATAACAACTCTCCTAATTTTTAAAACCATTTTTCTTTTTCTGAAGCAGCTTACTATGTAGCCAAAATTGGCCTTGGACTCACAAATCTCCTGTCTCAGCTTCCTGAGTACTGGGATTACAAATCTGTGCCAACATGCCTGGTTAAAACCTGTTAGTTGTTTTGTTTTTTTAAACTATAAGAAGTTAAAATAAAAGATTTCTTTTTTCTTTTTTGTATTCATCTTATTTCAGTGTTACAAGACTGAGATTCATCATGTGATTGCACATGCAGTTAGTCATTAATTCTGCCTGCTGTATAATATCCCACTGTTTAAAAATTTACTTATCCCCCTACTATTTATGATTATTTGTTTGTTTACACTTTGAATTTTCATGAACAATGCTTCAATAGCCTTTTTTTTTTTTTTTTTGGTCAGTTGTGGGCTTGAACTCAGGGCCTGGGTGCTGTCTCTGAGCTTTTCTGCTTTGAGCCACAGCTCCACTTCTGGCTTTCTGGTGGTTAGTTGGAGGTATGAGTCTCACAGACTTTCTATTTTTTATTTTGTTGGTTATGGGGCTTGAACTCCAGTTCAGGGTGCTGTCCTTGAGCTCTTCTTATGGACTTTCCTGCTTTGGCTGGCTTATAATGATGATCCTCAGATCTCAGCCTCCTGAGTAGCTAGGATTACAGGCATGAGCCACCAGTGCCTGACTGAAATAATCATTCTTTTAAGGTACTTTCCTATTTTCCAGAAATATTGGAAGGATTCTCTTATTTGGGGCTAGGATGCATGAGATTTCAGCCAAAGCAATTAGGGTATTTATTTGAATAAGACTAGCTATATAAAGAAGTTTGGTTTCAGCTAGAATAGAAAGTATTTATTATGCAAACAGTGTAACAGGCAATGGAACACAAGACATAAACTTTTTTGACTTTTAGTAGTTTTATTTCTTTAAATTTTTATATTGTTATAAAAGTGATATACATACAGAGGAGTTACATAAGTCAGGTAATGAGTACATTTCTTTTGGGGCAATGTCACCCCTTCCCTTGCTCTCTCCCAGTTTTTCCCTCCCATCCCCACCCACAAGTTGTATAATTCATTTTCGACAGTGTCTAGTGAGTACCCCTGCTGCATTTGTTCACCCTTTATCTCTCCATTTCTGTTCTCCTCCCCCTTTCCTTCCCAACAAACTCTTATTATATGATTTTAGGTTATATAAAAGAGCCACACAATGAAAAATGGCTAAAAAGAATGGGAGAGAAGAATAGTGAAGTAGAGTCTTATACTTCAAGGCCATTATCAACACATTGTTTTAGAACAAGGGCTTTAGGACTCTGAACCCCATTACTTAAATCCTTGTATCTTAAGATAATGATAAATCCACATGAATTTGCAAGATTCGCATACCCTTTGTCCAGTCTTCCTCAATGTAAACAACTTTCATAACAAGACAATATATAAAAACAGGAAACTAGTATTGGTACAGATCATTGAGCTTTTTCACATTTCACTATTATACATACATTCATTTGTGTGTATGCATAACTCTGCAATTTTATCCCATGTTTAGCTACTTATTATACACTACCATAACCAAGAACTTCAACTATATCAGCAGCACAAGAATCTTTCTGAAAGTCTTAAAAAAAAACACACACTCCAAGCAGCGTGTTATATATGCAGATCTATCATTCTTACTGTCCAGGAGGCAAAGATCAAGAGGACTGTGGTTCTCACCAGTCTGAGTAGAGTTTTTTGTTGTTTTGTTTGTCAGTTGTGGGGCTTGAACTCTAGGCCTAGGCACTGTCCCTCAGCTCTTCAGCCCAAGACTTGTGCTCTACTACTTGAGCCACAGTGCAACTTCTGATTTTCTGGTGGTTTATTGGAGACAAGACTCTCACAGACTTTCCTTCCTGGGCTAGCTTTGAACTGTGATCCTCAGCCTCCTGAGTAGCTAGGATTACAGACTTGAACAACAGGCACCAGGCCTGAGTAGAGGGGGTTTTGTTTGTTTGGTTGTTTTTTTGTTTTGTTTTGTTTTGCCAGTCCTGGAGCTTGAACTCAAGACCTGGGCTCTGTCCCTGAACTTCTTTTGCTCAAGGCTAGTACTCTACCAATTGAGCCACAGCACCATTTCTGGCTTTTTCAGTTTATGTGGTACTGAGGAATCGAACCTAGGGCTTCATGCGTGGTAGGCAAGCACTCTACCATTAAGCCACCTTCCCAGCCCCTGAGTAGAGTCTTTAAGACCCTATGTCAACCAGTAGGGTGTGGTGGTGCATGCCTGACATCCCAACTACAGAAGGGTCTTAGTCCAGGCTGACCCAGGAAAAAGATGAGACCCTATCTCAAAAATAACTATAAAGAAGAGATATGGAGACATGGCTCAAGCCGTAGAACATCCGGCTAACAAGTGAAAAGCCCTGAATTCAAACCCTTAGTACTGCTGAAAAATGAACAATAGAAGCACTCCACATGTAACTACACCTTACCACATCACATCACCTTCAGACTTATGGCTAACCAAGGACATTTCCCTTTTGTGTCAGTATTAGGGCTTGAACTCAACACCTAGAGCTCTTACTTTTCCCCCTGCTTCAGAGCTGGCACTCTACCACGAGTCATACCTCCACTTTCTAAATGAGGACATTTTGAGTTAGACGAGCACTCTTATACTAAACTAGCTGTGTCCAGGATAGTCCAACACCTGATATTCTACTGTAGAATTTCTTCACAATGACTTCCAGGGAGCCTCCAAGGAGAAAATGCTCTTCTTCAACTTCATTTCCATCTACTAACATTGTAGGTGTGGAGGAGCTCTAAAGTCACTCTTTAGACATGAAAGAAGAGAGGAAGAGAGGAAGAACAGGTGCGGCTTTCTCCAAGTCATTTGTGAATTATGGGACAATGCCTACCATGAGGATGGTTCTCATCACATGTTGAGAAGAGCAGTCAATCTACCTTTTCTAGTTGAATTCACTTTCTAGCTCATCAATTTATGGTAAACCAGCACAGCAGCACTCATCCCCCTAAGCCTGTACCATGTGCAAAAGGCCAAGGGCAGGATATCCTTCCACACCCCATTGCAGACATACTTGGTGAGTAGAAGAGAAAGGTCTGGACCATGAAGACTTTTGTGAGCCCAGGAACTTTCTCCAGTGAACTCCCAATTAAATAGGTCAGGGAAGGAAGTGGAAAGAAATGAGGCTGGAAGATGGACTGGAGCCAGATAATGAGGGGCGTTGTATACTACATTAAAGAGCTTGGATTTTTATCCTCCTGTCTGGTAAGAGATAAAGGCAAACAAAAATGGCTGGGTTACATTACCTGGCTAATCCAATCAGATGATCTGGATACCTAGAAATAAATTTGGAAGGTGAAATTAAAGTAGAGATGAATGAGGCTTTTGTTTTGTAGTTTCCAAGGAGAGAGCAGGAGATGAAAGGAGATGTATTAGCTTTTGTGACTTAAAAATAAAAGGATTGTTACATTGATGTGATTATTTCTATACTTTTTACTTTTAGGATAGTTTGGGTATTATATATAATTATTTGAGGTCTTTTATCATCAGGAAAAAAGAAATACATGCTATTTTAAAACATAGAAAGCAGAAGTAGAAGCTGATTTGAGATGGTAGAGTTAATATTTCCTTATAAATATGTTGTTGTTTCTGTCTGGAAGCCTGGATTGTCTTTCTGGTTTTACTTGCTTGTAAAAATAAAGGAACATTCAGTCTCTAAAACAAAGAAATGATTGCTTAATATTTCTGTTTGAACCAGTTATTAAATGTCTGTGACAAAATAACAAGCTTTGGCAAATAAGGCTCTGTGTCTGATGACATCTCCTCCCAAAGACTTACAGGGCTGGAAACTTTGGAAGTGACAGGCTGTTTTGGTTTCCCCCACCCCCTCCTTATACTGTGTGGCTGGCTTATGGGGAGACCTGTCAGATACATGGAGCGGAAGCCAGCAGAGAAACAATATGGAGGCCAAATTGCTGCTTAAGTCCTTGAGGCTGTCTCATACTTCCCTCACCTCTACCTGGAGGGCACTAGTTTTCCCAGCAGTTCCTCATTCATTCATCAAATGCTAATTATGGACTTATTTTATAGTAGCATGGAAGTAGGGGATAAACAAAACAGATTCACTCTGTGTGAAACTCATGAAACTCATAGTTTAATGTGGGAAACTACTAGTAAAGCAAAGATACTAATACAGAGTTATCTCTCTGCATCCAAGAAGCATTGGTCCTAAAAACTTTGCGGATACGTAAATCCATGCATGCCAAAGTCCCTGACATTTAATCTTGTAATATTTGCATACAGCCTAAGCACATCCATCTTCCCTATATGCTTCAAATCATACCAAATACACTGTACAGGCCATGAAAATAACTATGCTGTATTATTTAGAAAAACATGGTAAGATTTTCAAACATTTACAAGATTTAATAGACATATAGTAACATATTTATGAGGTACAGTGATATTTCAATCACATATATTCTGTATAATGATCAGATCAAAGTGACTGACACATCCATCACACCAGGCATTTATAATTTCTTTGTGCTGGGAACATTAATATTCCTGTTGTCAATCACAGTTACCCTACTGATGTCCAATATTTTCCATATGTGGTTGGCTGAGTCTATGGATGCAGACCTTATGGGTATGGAGGGCTGATTACCCATGACTAGTTACACAGGGGCTTTGAAAGGAACATATGGTACAACAATAGGGAATAACAGGAGAAGGGCTACCACATTCTCAGAGAAGAAAATATTTATGGAATAAATGAGTTTGTGCAGACTTGGGGAAGAGCTTTTCAAGTAGAGAGAACAGCATAGGCTTTCTTTTATTAAATTTTTTTTTATCGTTTTTATAAAGGTGATGTACATAGGGGTTACCATTTTGTTTTTTGTTTTTTATTTTGTCAGTTGTAGGACTTGAACTCAGGCCTGGGTGCTGTCCCTGAGTTCTTCTCATAGAATTTCCCACCTGGGCTGATTCTGAACAGTGATCCTAAGAGCTCAGCTTTCTGAGTAGCTAGGATTACAGGTGTGAGTCCCCAATGACCAGCTTTTTCTGTTTTGTTTTGTTTTGTTTTGTAATTCAGCCCAGGTTTTTGTGTGTTTTGGTTTTTGGTTTTTTTGGTCGGTCATTGGGGCTGGACTCTGGACCTGGGGGCTGTCTCTCAGCTCAAGGCTAGAGCTCTACTACTTAAGCCACAGTGCCACTTCCGGCTTTTTCTGCTTATGTGATGCTGAGGAATTGAACCCAGGGCCTCATGCATGCAAGGCAAGCGCTCTACCACTGAGGCACCTTCCCAGTCCAAGCACAGGTTCTTGAGGCAAGAAATGAAATCACTTGGGAGAGGTATCATCTAAGAACTGAAAGATCAGAAGGACTGGACTGTAGTGGGAGAAAGGAAAAGTGAGGATGCTGCTAAGACAGGACCCTCAATAGAAAGCTGTGTAATTGCCAGGCGCCAATGGCTCACGCCTGTAATCCTAGCTACTCAGGAGGCTGAGATCTGAGGATCGCGGTTCAAGCCAGCCAGAGCAGAAAAGTCCGTAAAACTCTTACCTCCAATAAACCACCAGAAAACTGGAAGTGGCGCTGTGGCTCAAGTGGTAGAATGCTAGCCTTGAGCTGAAGAGCTGAGGGACAGTGCTCAGGCCCAGAGTTCAGGCCCCATGGCGGACAAAAAAAAAGTCTAGATCTGCATTTTATAAAAGCTTATTCTGAATGGAAATACAGACTTATTTATTTGTAGATGTAGAATATATTGGTTGCAGTCATTTGGCTTGCCTCTAAGGACTGGGTAGCTGAGGGCAGAGCTGGGAAGCAGAATTTCTATGTAGCCACTAAGTTGTAGGGAAGGGATTTATCTGTATCCTGAGAAGCAGGACAGGAAGAGGCTATTCTGGATGGCCCGAGCATATCTGAGATATAAGACTTGGGGAAACCTAATGCTTAGACTGTAGAAAGAGAAAGGGAGGAATTACATCAATTCCTCCTTGTTTTAGGATTTGAGATTGAACTACATGTGTAGTGATCAAAATGACTGAAATTTGGCTGACGTGTGGACGGACAGTCTGGGGCAATGGCAGCTGCAGAATTTTTGTTTAGAGAGGTTTATGAATAGACTGATTTGTCTTAAAATATATACTTGAATAGCATTACTATGTCAGATTTATATAGTTCTGATTATCTATGATAACCTATAATGCATATACATATATGAACACATATCTAGAAGTTACCAAAAAAAATAAGCAAAAACCTCAATGGCTTATTTGCTTATACAACAAAAGACTTTTTGTTTTGTTTTGTTTTAGAGCAATTTTCCTAGGCTCCACAGTGATAGTTCAGCATTCCAGGCTATTTTGATATTATCCATCTACATTTCAACACACACACACACACACACACACACACACACACACACACACACACACACTCACACAAAAGGAAGCTGCTTTAAATAGTTCTGCCAGAAGCAACAAGTAACTTCCATTTACATTTCAGTGGCCAAAGTAAACAAGGAGGCTACATATAATCTTCCAAATGTTTAGAAAAGGAGAACTAGAAATATTGGTAAGCACAGATGATGTTTACCATGGTATTTTATCTGTGTATGAAAGAACAAGGTGGACATTTTGAGGGAAGGTGGCAATTGGCCCGTCCCTGAAGGGCCCAGACTGCTCAGTGCTCTGGGCTGTTTCTTTTCACTGATATTTTGTTTTGTTTTGTTTTGTGGGGGAGATGTACATGCAGGGGTATGGAGTTTGGACTCAGGGTTTCATATTTACTAGGTAAGCATTCTACCACTTAAGTCATGCCTATAGCCCTTCCTTCCTTCCTTTCCTTCTTTCTTCCTTCCTTTCCTTCTTTCTTCCTTCCTTTCCTTCTTTCTTCCTTCCTTTCTTTCCTTCTTTCTTTCTTCCTTCCTTTCCTTCTTTCTTCCTTCCTTTCCTTCTTTCTTCCTTCCTTTCTTTCCTTCTTTCTTTCTTCCTTCCTTTCCTTCTTTCTTCCTTCCTTCCTTTCCTTCTTTCTTTCTTCCTTCCTTTCCTTCTTCCTTCCTTCCTTCCTTTCCTTCTTCCTTCCTTCCTTCCTTCCTTCCTTTCTCTCTCTCTCTCTCTTTCTTTCTTTCTTTTCTTCTGCTTTAGGGTCATACTTTTATCCAGGCCTGATCTTGGACCACAATCCTCCTTGCTCTGTAACTAAGATTATTGGCATGTGCCACTGTTCCCAGCTTGTTTTTGCCCTTGAACTGCAATCCTCCCATCTCTGCCTCTCATGTAGACAGCAGTGTTGCATGGTGTGTGTGTGTGTGTGTGTGTGTGTGTGTGTGAGAGAGAGAGAGAGAGAGAGAGAGACTCAAGAATCCCAAATTGAATGTTAAATTCAACATAACTTTACCCAAACAAATAGAAATGTCAAATAAGTAGCTAACTCAAAAAAACAAAACACAAATAAAGGTCTGAATACATAAATTCGGAAGATTAAAAACAATGTTTGGAGTTGGGGTAGGACAACGGATGTCTGTAGTCTAGGCTGGTGTGGTTTAGAAGATAATCACAAAATAGTTGTAGACTGAGCCCTATGGACAAGCAACATTAAAGGATAATCTGGAAAGGCTCAGAAAGAATGATCAGAATGAAAGAAATAGACTAAGAGATAAAAGAGCTTAAAACTAAAAGAGCTTTAGCTGAGTGTGTGTGTGTATATACGTGTGTGTGCACGTGCACATGTGTAGCTGAGGATGGAACTCAGGGCCTTGCACTCGCCAGGCAAGTGCTCTTCCATTGAGCTAAATCCCCGACTCTGGCAAAAGATCTTTAAAGATCATACGTTTCAGCTCTTACTAAGAGCAAGAGCTTGTGCAAGGGATCCCTTCCCTTCTGTATCTTACTTCTTTCTCTACAAGAACAATTAAATAGCCACATTGTGCATCTCATAACAAGTCCTCACACGTGCCTCTTTGTTTCTAAGCACCTCAGATTCACAGAGCTCTAGGCATACGGGTATGCATTCGGTTTCTCCTCTCTGGTAGCACTCCCTCCAGATTTTATTCAAGATTCGTTCTTTCTGACCTATGAAGTCTCAGCTTAAATTCCATCTTCCCAAACAGGTATTCGTGGACTATACCGCACAAACCCGTCTCCCATCCGATACCACCTGCTTTATCTCACACGGCCCTGCTCTATTTTCATCACTGCATGTACAGCTGTCTCAAAGGACTGTTTATTGTGCACACTGCAGTTTTACCCCATTAGAAAGCAAGTTCTAAGAGGACATGGCTTAGTTGGGGTTGATGATGAGGCTTGGGAAACACGTAGTGGTTTCCTCTCAAAGGGCTACCTGTTGGAGATGGTATGTTGGTAGAGAGCTGGTAAGATCATAATGGCATTATATTTGAAGAAGCAATCTGTGATTCAGATTGTGATGAAAACAATGTAGTCTGTGCATGTCTGTGCATGCTGTCCCACCAACCCATGTATGAGACTCACTATCCTCTGTTCTGGCTCCAGGGAAGATAACAAACCTAGTTGTACACTCCGGTGGCACCTGATCTATCTGTACACCAAAGTGCTTATTCACAGAATGCTGAGTAATTACTGAATACATGAATAATGGAATCAAATTCTGTGAAGTCTTTTACAAAATCCTTGTATATAATCTCTGATTTTCAATAGGGTCATTCTCCAAATTACACCCTATTATCACAGCTAGAAGAACAGATTGGAAAAACAAAAGTCAGTTGTTTACCTCATCACACCGGATGTAAAATAGTGGTGGGGAAGTGTGTGTGGGGGTGTCCTCAAAGTTTGCCTGCTGTCTCCTTGGATCAGAATCTCCTGGAGTTTATGAATAACACCACAAGTCTGATCTGCAAGATATGTTTAGGTAATTATTATAAATTAAAAGCCTAGTTTGGGGCTATTACAGTTGATGAAGTGCAATATACTTGGAGATTTTATTTACCTGTGGCTACTGCCATCTACTGGGCATCATCTAAAGAGGGTTGAGCCCAGGCTTTTGTTAACCTGACAGATTTATTCTGTGTTTATTTTTGTTAGGAATTATTAGGTGATGCTAATTTATTTAAATTTTCTGACCACTTGAATCTTGAAAAAAAATAAGAGTAGGAGTAGGAACAATTATTTTCATTTCACAGATAATGGAAACCAAAACAAATAAAGGCTGAGTATATTTTTGAAGGCTGCTCAGAAGTATATGGCAGCAAAGATAAAATTCCAAGGGTCCCAATCCTTAACTCCATTAAAACATGAAATCACCTTAATAAATTAAGGACATGCATACAATGTTTGTATATTGGGGGTAAGTGGTTGTGTTTAACATGATGATGTGGTTTAACACTGTAGAGATGTCTGAAGAAGACCTAAGTACTAACTAGTTCCAAGAAAGTGGTGTGGTTGTGGCCTGGGATATTAAAAGACCCAAGGAATGTCCTGCATAGCCTGCTGAGTAGTTAAGACTCACTCTGAATTCTTTCTGTTCCTTATGCAAGAACGAAGGTAGAATAGTTCATCATTTTTACTCAGGATCAGTAAATGGAAGTAGCTGTGAAATTGGGTAATGAGAGGATGAATGAAAAACTGAAGGTTCTGATAAAGAAAAGCCAAGAGTAGCTGCTCTTCTCTCTCCCATCCCCACGTGTCAGGTAATCTTTCTCCCTTTGTACTAAGAGCTGAGTGGCTTCTGGCATAGATTACTGGGTTACTTCACTATGTTCCATTTATTCAGTTTTCCACTGTTATAATTCCTAGTATTAAATACCATCACTAAAATACCTGAAGCAATATTTATTTAGATCCAGAGTGCTCTTCAAGAGATAACTATCTTTACCTGAAGTTGTTTCCCTGAAAGTGTTATTTATAATATCCTAAGCTACATTTTTAACTTGTAACAATAGACGATTTAGTGAAAAATCAATACTTGTTTTCTGTACCTTTTCTCTTCCCTTAATATATTTTCACTAATATTTATTTTGTTCATACCATTTTCTTTCTATTCTGTGGTAACCATTCTGTAGTTGTTTGGTCAGTAACTACATGCTTAACACAGTCCTACTTCAACAGAAGCTGAATTTCATGAAGACAAAGGGAGTTGACTGCTTTCTTCCCTGATTATCTACAATGATATCTGGCACACAAACAGGCACTAATAAACATGTGTTGTTGAATAAATGTATCACAGATTCTCATTTCCTGAGTTTAAGATTTTTGTTTCTCTTCATTTTATTGGTTTGTATAAATAAATATACACAGATATACAAACTTTTTTTCTTCCTCAAGAAAAGCCCAGGCATGCTGTGTGGCTTAAATCTTTCATGTTTAAAAGCGAATGCCTTATCAGGCACTGGTGGCTCACACCTGTAATCGTTACTCAAGAGGCTGAGATTTGAGGATCATGGTTCAAAGCCAGCCCAGGCAGAAAAGTCTTTCAGACTCTTATCTCCAGTTAACCACCAGAAAACCGGAAGTGGCACTGTGGCTCAAGTGGTTGAGCACTCACCTTGAGCTGACAAACTCAGGGACAGGGCCCAGGCTCAGAGTTCAAGCCCCACAACTGACCAAAAAAAAAAGTGAATGACTTTACATATTTGTTTGAATTGTCTTCTTCATTGGCTCTATCCTCTTTGATCATAATTCCCCTAGCAGAGGGTCTGTATACATTGGCCATTATGTTTTAGCATTAGATGTTCTTTCTTACCTTACTGAGTTGTCATGGAAAGATGAACAGATCATCGAGAGACCCAGTGAAACACTTGGAGGGGTTGGAGTAACTCGGGTTTATTTTACGCCAACAAGCCCAGAGGAGTCCTTTCCAAAGTCTGAGCCCCAACTGCAGGTTTGCATAGAGTATTTGTAAGCTTTAAGTGGGGAGGGGGGATGTGGGAAATAGCTCAGGAATCGTGATTACAGAAGCTAATGGCCAACCTCATTCAGGCTCCTTCATAGTTAAACTGATTACAACCGGGGCAGGTTGGCTTATCACCCGAATGTTCACAAAAGAGAGGGGGTCCTGGCTGATTTCAGGTTTCTAGGCCTGATGTCAGCCAGCCCAGGCTCTTTGACATTGTCAACTCTGCAAATATAGGCTGATGCAATGCAATTCTTTATATTCCAGTGATCAGTGCTTTAGCATCACAATTTTTATTGTTTTTACTAGTAGTTGCATTCATGTGTAAAAGTTTAAAATTTAAAAATTCTGACATGGCCTTTGATGACAAATGTTTTGTGAACACTTTCTGTTACATGTCATTTACCATATAAATATGGATGACTAGTAAACCCTAGTTCCAAGGAGTTTGACATGTAGGATGGATAAAATAAATATGTTGCTCCATTATGAAGTAGAAAGTGATGTCTTCATAACACAGTGTCTGGGTATCCTAAAGGGGGAATAATTACCAAGAGGAATGTAAGAAATAAACATCTAATAAAGCCCTGTTATTTGACAAGCAACAGAGACTTTATAGATGTCATCTCCTTTGATCTTTGGGACAACTCTGAAAAAACCTATCATTGTCTCCATTTTATTGATAGTAACTACCTGATATCACAAGGGAATATCTGACATTTGAATCTGACTCCAAAGATTATGTGTTTTTGATACTACCTTATATCACTTACTCCAAAAGTGAGAGAAAGCTTGATGGAAAAAGTGTCAGGTACCTTAATAGATATGTGCAATTAAGGAGGAAATAAAAATTCAGGATGGGTACTGGTGGCTGACATCTATAATCCTACCTACTCATGATGTTGAGAGATTTATGACAGTTCTGAGTCAGCCCAAGTGAGACTCATCTCAAATTAACTAGCAAAAAACTGGAAATGGAGGCATTACTCAGGTGGCAGAACACAAATCAGTGAGTAAAAAAATTGGGCAAGAGCAGGAGGCCTTGAGTTCAAGACTCAGTATTGCACTATCCTTCCCCCCACCAAAACAATTGCAAATGTGTCTGGTATTTTCTTTATTGGAAGGGCAGGTGGGTAGTGCACCTACTGTCAAGAAACTGTCCCCCCTCTCTCCCCACTTAAGATCCTGTTTGGGAGGTAGGAATTATCCATGACAGGAAAAACTCCAAATAATTTGTTTTTGAATTTCCTGGCATTCTTTGGCCTTAAATTCCATTTTCTTCTTCTTTATTATTTTGCATCAATTTGGAATAAACATCCCCAATTTAAGATTAATCCTTCTTCTCAGATATTTCTTGAATAGTATAAACTCTCCAGAATACCTTGAGTGTAAAGTCATGGTCTTCAAACTTAGATTACAACCACTTAGTGCATTCTGATGTCAACTTTAGTATTTTTTTTAAATAGCAGAATAGAAATAGCAGTGAGCATACATACAGCTAAGTGAAGCTTTATGATGCTTACATGTATATGTAAATCTATAACCATGGTAAGCTATAGTATAAAAGAAATTCCTTACAATGAGAAATATCTAAACAATAACAGTGACTATCATAGCCAGAAACGGTGGCAGAAGTCTACAATTCCAGCACTTAGGAGACTGAAGCAAGAGTATCATCAGGCTTGTCTGAACCATATAAAAAGCAACGTTTCCCCCACCCCCACCCCAATTACCCAGGGTCTATTCATAAGCCAAATAAACCAGGTGTTTTAGTCTATTTGTACTACAACTCGCATGAGTTATTTAAGCATGTTATATAATCAGCAAACATTTTTTTTTTGGGGGGGGGTCCTGTTGTGGGGCCTGAACTCTGGGCCTGGGCGCTGTCCCTCAGCTCTTCAGCTCGAGGCTTTTACTCTACCACTTGAGCTACAGCACCACTTCCGGCTTTTTTCTTTTGGCTTATGTGGTGCTGAGGAATCGAACCCAGGGCCTCAGGCATGCAAGGCAAGCACTGAGCCACCTTCCCAGCCCATCAGCAAACATTTTTATTCAGTCTGGAGGTTAGAAAGTCCAATGTCAAGGTGCCAACAGATTGGTACTTGGGGAGGCTTCCAAGATGGCATCCTGCTACCATCCTCGCAAGATAAAGGAAATAGAAGAAACACTGTATTCATAGGTCTGATGGTCAGATCGCTGCTCTTTGACTTCTATTTATGAGGGCACTGTCCCCAAGGATTCTACCTTGTTGATACTATCACTGCAGGGATTGTTCCTGGGCTTTTGTGCTCAAGGCTAGCATTTGGCCACTTGAGCCACAGCTCTAATTTTGACTTTTTGGGTGTTTAATTGGAGATGAGAGTCTCATGGTCTTTCTTGCCTAGGCTGGCTTTGAATTGCAATCCTGTGATCTCTGCCTCCTGAATAGCTACAATTATAGGCATGAATCACCAGTGGCTGGCAAGATTAAGTTTTTTTTTTTTTTGGGTCTGGTCATGGGGCCTGAACTCTGGGCCTGGGCGCTGTCCTTCAGCTCTTCAGCTCAAGGCTAGCGCTCTACCACTTGAGCCACAGCGCCACTTCCGGCTCTTTTTCTTTTTGCTTATGTGGTGCTGAGGGATCGAACCCAGGGCCTCAGGCATGCAAGGCAAGCACTATACCACTGAGCCACCTTCCCAGCCCAAGATTAAGTTTTACCATACACATTCTGGAGGGACATATACATTTACAAAACAGAGCCAAGAGAAGCTAGCAAACCTCTTCTGACTGGTATGTAAGGGTAGCTGTGGTTAGGGTCAGGGGGCTGGCAGACAAGTTTTCTCAAGTCTAGGAAGCAGCATCACAGACTCCTAACAGCACAATGGCATGGATATATAGCAGTTTAATATTGTAAGGTCTGCACAGGGACACCTCCCTACCTCCTGACTGAATTTCTGCCCAGTATCTATTACCTAGGTAACTCGCAGACCTGGAAGAAGTCACCTTCCCCTCCTGACAGGTCACATCCTGGGCCACCTCTGGTCACTTGCCTCCCATCTGACCTTACCTTACGAAGGTCCCAGACCCTGAGGTCACGTCCAGATCCAGTGTGGCCACACCTCTTCCTGTCCCTGGCCTAGATAATTGGGGTGGGAGGGAGGTCTGCCACTTTCCTTTTCAGCCATGCCTCTCCACTATGCACAACGGAGGATAGCAGTTCGGTAAATAAACTTCTTCTGCCTGAATAGCGCGTGGTGTTCTCTTCATCAGCTACCTAATGTAACCTATTTAATATACCTTACAAATATGTTTTAGTCTATTTTGTGTTGGCATAAAAAATATCCAAGACTAGATTTCTTTTTCTTAAGATTTATTTATGTCACAGTTTTAGAAGTCCAAGAGCATAGCACTGTCATTGGTTTCTGGTGAGGGCCTCACATAGTATCACAGAGCAAAGAGCAGCCTATGTGTAGGGGTCAGGTGTTACTGGTGAGAGAGGAAGCAAATAAGAAAGTTGAGGAAGCCAAACTTGTTTTACTAGGCAGGTGTTCTACTCCCAAAGCCACACCCCCAAACTTTTGTTTCTTGTTGTTTCCCAGAAGATAAGGTCTTTATGTTTTTATTCATGCTAGTTTGTTTTTAATAAACAAGTCTGGGTAGCTGGGATTAGAGAGTACAGAAACCACACCAGGGCTCCAAATTTGCTTTATAATAGTCTGCTCTTATGGTAACCAAATTCATTCCCCAAAGAGTAAAAGCTCATTCCCACAAGAAAGGCACTCTTAACGATCTAATCACCTCTTAAAGGTACCATTCCCCAACACTCACACCCATTTCATATTCAGGCAGGTTTTGTATTATCAGCTTATCCTACCACCTGCAAGCTGCCTGTTTTTCTGCTAGTATTATATCACGTTCTGAAAAAACGAACTAAAGCAACAAGGACTGGGGGAGGGGAGTGTGGCTTTAGCAAGTCCCCAAGGCCAAAACTCCAGTACCAGAGAAAAAAACTACATGTATTATACACCCCTTAGTGCTTCAGACTGTCCACTATGACTTGATTTTTAGAAACCATAGGTCAGTACCATGCTAGATATTAATGTCAACTTTTTTAATTCCCCAACTAGTTTTATTAACACATCATGCAATGTGAGAGGTTTCATTGTGATATTTCCATACCCATATATTATATTTTGGTCATTTTCACCTTTTCCATTTTTATCCCTTTTGCTCCTTAATAAATCATTTTGCAGCTAAATACATGTTTCATTATAACTTTTTTGCAGACGTATACAAAATACTTTGATCATATATTATTCCTCCTGACCCACTCTCCCTTTCTCCTCTCTCCCACTGGTCTCTAAGAGTGTATTTTTATGTACATGCCCTTTTTCCCCTCTAGGTTTGGACTCCTCAAGAGAAAATAATGTCAACTTTTGATAATTTGTGACTAATTATGAAAAAGAAGCCACTAACAAGGACTATTAGAGAGCAATATAGAAAGTTGACAATGAGGACTGAAAAAAGAAATATAAGACAATAGAATATGTAAAGATTGTTCCTGTTCATGGATAGAATTAATTTAAAAAGTGGCCATATTACTAAAAGCAATCCATAGATTCAAGGCATTTCCATCAAAATTCCAGTGATATTCTTCATGGAAATCTTAAAATGCATTTAAAATCATAAATGACCTTGAATGACCAAAGTCATCCTAAGTAGAAAGAGCAGTGCTGGTGGTAGCAAGTACAACACTTGACCTCAAACTGCCACAAGCTATAGAAGCAAAAATACAATGGTACTGGCATTTAAAGAAATATGAAGGGGTTGGGAAGGTGGCTCAGCAGTAGAGCCCTTGCCTTGCATGCATGAGGCCCTGGACCCAATTCCTCAGCACCACATGAACAGAAAAAGGCAGAAGTGGTGCTGTGGCTCAAATGGTAGAGTGCTAGCCTTGAGCTGAAGAGCTGAGGGACAGTGCTCAGGCCTATAGTTCAAGCCCCACGACCAACAACAATAACAAAAATATGAAGACCAACAGAAGATCCAGAAACAAGCCCATAGTCACAGCCATCTGATTGACAAAGGTACCCAAATATTTCCAAACAGCCTCTTTAACGAGTGGTATTGGAAAAACCAGATAACCACATATAGAGGACAAACTAGATTCCTATGTACCACCTTGTATAATCAATTCAAAATTTAACAAATGAAAGGAATCCTTCACATCCAACCCAGAGGACCACAGGAGGAAGATTATTACAAGGTTTATTAGAGGAGCCATATTTCCCCAAGGAGGGAGCACATGCCACTAGTCCCCTACCCAGGTAGTAGGTGGTCTGGGGCAGGAAGTGAGCTAAGTGGGAGCTCAGGCAGGTCTGGGCCGGAGAGAGGGAGTGGCCAGCTGTAAGGAGGAAACTCCTTGGTAGGGAGGAGCTCAAGTATAGGTGGAGCTGAGGACCAAAGGTGAGCATAATGCAAGCAACAAAAACCTTAAAGCAAAAATTGAAAGTTTGGCACTACTACTAAAAACACGAGAAAACACTTGAAAGATAGGCACAGTCAATGACTTTCTGAATAGGACTCAATAGATGAAAATAATAGCAAGGATTGTATTAAATTAAAAAGCCTCTGCATAACAAAAGAAACAGGGTGAAGAGAGAGACTATATAACAGGAGAAAACATTTGCCAGTTATTCATTAAACAGTATACACAGAGTTAAAAAAATAAATAAAGAGGGCAAATAAGCTGAATACTTTTTAAAAAATGAAGTACAAATGGCAATAAGTGTTCAACATCTTTAGCCATCAAGGAAAGCAAAACCAATCAAAACTTTACTGAGATTTCATTTCATCCCAGTCAGAATGGCTATCAGCAAGAAAACAAGACAACAAATATTGGTAAGAAACAGGTAAGAAGATTCCTTATACACCTAGTGGAAATGTAAATTAGTTCAGCCACCATAGAAATCACTTTAAAGATTCCTCAAATTATTAAAAATAGAATTAACATATGATTCAGTGATGTGATTCTGTATATGCAAAAGAATGAAAATCAGCTTATTAGTGGCACTGTGGCTCAAAGTGGTAGCGCATTAACCTTGAGCTGAGACACCACCCTTTAAGTTCAAGGCCCAGGACCAACAACAAAAAAGAAAGTCAGATTATAGAGATGTCTGAACACCATGTTTATTAAGGCACTATTCACAATAGCCAAATTATACAACCTAGATGCCGATCAATAAATGAATGATAAAAGAAAATGCAGCATATATCCACAATCAACATATCTAGGCATAAAGTACAACAAAATTATGTCATTTGTGGAAAAACAGATGGAATTGGAGATGATGTGAAATAAGCTTTTCTCACAAAGTATCATGTTTTCTCTTATATTTGGAATTGAGGGGAAGCATAAAGTAAAAAGAGGGATGTAGAAGAAAAAAAAGGGAATGAGAGGGATGATAAACATGGGTAATAAGTGAAAATGATCAAAGTACATTATATGCATACAAGAAAATGTCAGAATGAAACTCATTACTTGGTCAATTCATGCTAACAAAGCTGAAAGATAGAAACAAACATCTATGAACATTTAACATTGGCCAGTATAGGTAAGGAGGTTAACCTGCCACATTGCCACCACAATGGTGAAGTGAGGCTACCACAATTAACAGGAGAAATGTATAGAAGGCACAGACAGACTCTAAGGTAACATAAATGTAACAGATATCAAACCAAATAAAATGTCTAGTATTAAATAAATATTAAAGTAATTTCTACTCAGTAAATTTTTGTAACTTAATGTACCATGGATGCTGGCAAAGCTTGACTTACAAGTTACATAAAATATAATTTAAAGTCTCTTTTAAATTCTCTTTGGCATCAGTAGTCACTAATATTGTTCTAAACTTAGACGCATCAAACTTAAGTTTAACTCATCAAGTTTGATATCAAGAATAGAGATGTATGGGAGAAAGGTTAAGCCTTCCCACTCCCCTCCCCAAATAATAATCCCTGCAATGGTACATATCCAGAAAAACCACTTGGGAACACAAACATTTCCATTTTAATAAAGGTACAACCTTCGTTGTGGATATATCTACAAACTTACTTATGAAGCTGCAGAGAAAGGAGCAAAGTCCGTTTAAAAAATCCCAGTAAACCAATCACCCAATAACCGGGCACACTAGTAGTATCGTCCTTCCTAGGATGTACAACTGCACACACATAACATTTTACTTTTTGTGTTTTTTTAAAGCTGTCCTAGGAACCCTGGTACGGAAAGCGTGAACCACCTCAGGAAAAGATGTCATCACCCAGGGACAGCAAGAATAGAACGTAAATCCCTTGACTCCCAAGCTTGTGTTCTGCACTAATTGTGCTTCTTGGTATCCATCTGAGAGCATCCAGTGTAGAAAGGCTGGGGAAGGAGAGTGGACACAAATGAGCCGAGGTGGAGACCGCCCTGGAAGAAATCGCCCTCGGCCACTGGCGTCTTAATTTGGGCTCAGCAAGATGAAAGCAGCCACCACAAACCCCGGGGACCAAGAGCTGGAGCTAGGTACCGTCCGCGGGTGGTAACTCTCTCTTCCTGGCTTGAGGTCCCGGCCTTCACCTCCCCCTTCCGGCCGAGCCCCGGCGCTCTGCTCACCCCTCACCCCGCCATCTGCACGTCGCTGCGGGGGGACCCGTCGCCGGGCCCTTCCGCAGTCTTTAGGAGCAGTTCTCGTCTGGGAGATGAGCGTCACCCAGCATTATAGACGTGGTTCTAACGTTAGGAACTTCAGAGGTCGGAACGGGGGGCCCCCCAACCGCGTCCGCACGCTCGGTGGCGCGGGTCTCCAGACAAAGCGAACCCTAGACAATAGCACACCGTTCCCCCCCCCTCCCGCCCACCAGTGTGTCGGGCCGACAGCCTCCTTCCCCCGCCCCCAGCTCTCCCCCGGGCAATCTCCAGCCGGCAGACACCTTCCGGAGCGCCCGCGCTTGCTCCTCTACTTGGCCGGGAGGAGGAAAGATGCTCGTGAACCCCAAACCGTTTACTCCGCCCAACGGCCAGGCATGCGTACTGAGCCGGCCGGTAGGCTCCCGCGGACTACAAGTCCCAGAAGGCCACGCTCCGCCGGGGGCGGGCCGGCCGGCCGCGGACCTACCGCGAGCTCCGATCCTCAGGCCACCCACCATTTCTCCCGCCTCCCTCGGCTCACCCATAAAAGGCTACTTCCCCTTGAAGCACCGGAGGCGCCCTAGCGACCTCAACACCTTAGCCCCTCGCGTACTCGCGTTTTCTGGCTCTGCCAAGACTATGCCTAACTCCCTCTCCGGAGGGGGGGGTTGGCGGTGAGAGAAGCCATAAGCTTGTCAAAGCCGGGTTATCCGGACGCACTTCCGCCTCCCCGGGACTCGGAACGTATTGCGCACGCGCGAGCGGCAACTCCGGCGCGGGTGGCTTCCGCTCCCATCGTGCACTGCGAGCCGAATCATGGATCACACTGGTAAGGAGGCGGAGGCTCTGGGGGTCCCGGTTTCTACCCCCCACAACTGATGTGGGACTCCTAGCGCAGTAGGCCAAAGGGGCTATGCTCTACCAACACCTCTGGAGTATAGCGGGGAGAACGGAAGCGCACAGAGCCTTTCGTGTGCGGAGCGGGGCCTGTGGCTTCCCGGCCTACTGTCCGGTGCTGTACCTCCATCCTTGGGGCCGGCCAAAGCCGCCGCTTCTCTGGTGCTGCCGAGATCGGAGCCGGGACCCGGGAGTCGCGAGCGTGGTGGGAATGGGAGCGTGGAGGGAAGATCTCTTTTTTTCCCCCCTCAGTTCAGATGCTCTGCATTACGTTACGGGGAATTGTAGGGTGGATTCCGCTCTCCGAGCTAGAGGAGCAAATTATTTATGCTGGGAATAGATAGGTGAGAGGGTTGGAGACATTCTGAGTTCTCTCGTCAGCATTGGGGATGCTGCAGTGGTTAGCTTCTGCAGTGGTCAGCTTCTGTCGCTGTTGTGTCTCTGACCCTTAAAGGGTTTGACTAGTGGTTAGATTAGGAAGTCCTAAGCGGAGCACTTTTTCTAAACCCAAAGCATACCCCGCTTTTCGTCGGTCGTCCTTTTTCATCATTTGTAGCTGTTTATAAAGGGGATTTTTAAAAATCGAAGCATTCACGTCCCGAGCACCAAGTAAGAACAGCTCCACCTTTTGTTATGTGTTTATTGACTTTTCTTCCTTGTGGCTCTTGGATTTTGGATGGGTTCACTAGTCATTAAATGCGTCAGTTTTATCGATCATAGCACAAATAGGGGAAAAGATCTACTTAGGTATTGATTGGAGTGTCTACATCAGATAACCTACTTAATTATATAATGTAAATATGTATGCTATATGTATCATACACATATACACACACACACACATCAGAGTCAGGTGTTTGTAGGTCTGGGAATGGGATGATGGTATAGTAAATAACAGGACTGGGTTCGTGTCCTATTGGAGATTACATTGATTTGGGGAAAACAAGAGTTGCTGGTTTTTTTTTTTACTTTTAAATAAAATTTGTTTGCATATGACAGTTGAGTGCTTTGAAGAAAACTGGGCGCTCTGCCGTAGAAAATTTCAGGTAAATTGCACAAGGATGGTCTTTCTGGAAGGGTAATAGTTAAGCTGAGGTCTGGTAGATGAGAAGAATCTGACCGTAGAATAGGGCAAGGGAAAAAGCATTCCCAGCTAATATAAAGGCACTGAGAGATGAGGTGGTGTAGAGAAAGCCAGTAGTCTGTAGCCTAGTTAGAAAGAGGAAATGAGCCCTTTAGATGATATGGGAAAGGGGAAACTCTTCAAAGCTCTTGTTCAGGACTTTGAAAACCATGCCGAAGATGTGTAAATGACTATAAGCTATTGAACAGAAGCAGTAGAGAAATGTAATTGTTTAAATATGGACTATTCTGTGGAAAATACTGTAATAGAGGAAGACAAGAAGAATAGAAAATAATCTACAAGACAATATTAGTAGTCCAGAGGAGCACTTGGTTTAGTGAAAATGAATAGGTGGTTCTTGTAGCTTGATAGAATACTTGGCTAGCAGTCCAAGGTCCTGGGGTTGATCTCCATCAACTCAGAAATGACCAAAAAAAAAAAAAAAAAGAAGAAGAAGAAGTGGGGAGAGGAGGAATGGGCAGCTACAGTAAATATTTTGATGGTAAACCTGAAACATTAACTCATCAATTTGTTTGGAGATGTGTGAGGAAAAACAAGAAATGCCTGGGTTTCTGATATGTGCATCATGCTAGTGCCTGATGTTAAGTTGGGGACAACTTAGAAAAATGCACCTTTTAAAAATAGGGGCTGGGAAGGTGGCTCAGTGGTAGAGTGCTTGCCTGGCATGCCTGAGGCCCTGGGATCAATTCCTCAGCACCACATAAGCAAAAAGAAAAAAGCCAGAAGTGGCGCTGTGACTCAAGTGGTAGAGCGCTAGCCTTGAGCTGAGGAGCTGAGGGACAGCACCCAGGCCCAGAGTTCAGGCCCCATGACCGGACCCAAAAAATAAATAAATAAAAATGATAGGAAGCCAGGTGCTGGTGGCTCACACCTGTAATCCTAGCTACTCAGGAGGCTGAGATCTGAGGATGGTGGTTCAAAGCCAGCCCAGGCAGGAAAGTCCGTGAAACTCTTATCTCCAGTAAACCAATAGAAAACTAGAAGTGGTGCTGTGGCTCAAGGGGCAGAGCACTCGCCTTGAACTGAAGAGTGCAGGGACAGCGCCTAAGCCCAGAGTTCAAGCCTCACAACCTACCAAAATAAATAAATAAAAATGATAGGAGACAGGCTGAGAACTTGGCTTAGTTGGTAGAGTGCTTGCCTCACGTGCATGAGGCCCTGGGTTTGATTCCTCAGCACCACATAAGCAGAAAAAGCCCAAAATGGTGCTGTGGCTCAAGTAGTAGGGTGCTAGCCTTGGGCTGAAGAGCTGAGGGACAACGCCCAGGCCCCATGACTGACAAAAAATAAAAGAAGATAGGAGAGGGCTGTGAAGGTGGCTCAATGGTAGAGTGCTTGCCTTGCATGCATGAGGCTCTGGGTTTGATTCCTCAGCACCACATAAACAGAAAAAGCTGGAAGTGGTGCTGTGGCTCAAGTGGCAGAGCCCTAGCCTTGAGCTGAAGAGCTGAGGGTCAGTGCCCAGGCCCAGAGTTCAAGCCCCACGACCACCCCTCCCCTCCTCAAAAAAAATAAAGATAGGAGATAGGCATTTGAAAACAATTTGATTTTGGTCTGCCAACTATGAGGTGTGTATTGATACATGGAGGGAAAGGAAAGATAGGAACTGAAAATACATATTTGGAGATTTGTTGTAGTTGATACCTTGAGGCAGAGGATTGGTGAGATCATTTGAGTGAGTACAGAATAAAAGAAGGACTGAAATCAAGTTCTAAGGAACTCCGATGTCTGGAAAATTTGTAGAGTTGAAATTTTGGGATCTTGAAGGTACAGTGTTTGTTACAGCAAAATTATTTGATCTTGTTACTAGACTTGGGAATCAAATCCCTGCCACAGTTCGAAGACTTTTAAGTATGGAAATAGGAATCTAAATGTTTGTATAAAAGTGCTCATTATCCTACTTTTCTAAGTGAAAAGGTTTCTTCAGGAAGTAAAAGTCATCCTAACTGAAAACGGTCATTAGTGTGCTGACCAGTCAGATGTCTTCTGCTAGAACATTAGCATTATGTGATTTCAGTTTTTTTATGAAGCTGTCTCCTTAATGCTTCATATCAAAAGACAGTATCAGTTATTATGCATTGATTGTGAGAAAAATTTCACATCTTACAAAAAAGTTTAAATTTTAAATTTTCATTGTTAGTAAAATGAATATGATAACTAGTTGAATCACAAAGCCTTTGGCAAATGAGGAAAATGCCGATTAGTTAATTGGCAATATAGTGATAGAATAGACATAGGCATCTTAAAGGAATAATTTTCATGAATCAAGAAGTCTTAACCCATTTTGTGATCAGATGTAAAATTCAAATGTAAAATAAGATGTAGGAAAGAATGACTCCAAGAAATTACCAGTTACCTTTTGATTCATTCTTTGGTCTGTGCTAAGAAAAATCTGCACATCTGTAAAAGAACCTAAAATAGTTCTTTTTAAAAAAAAAAATTTGTTTTATTATAAAGATGCTGTACAGAGGGGTTACAGTTACATGAGTAAGGTAAAGAGTACTTTTTTTTTTTTAATTGTGAAAATACCGTACAGAGGGGTTACAATTACATGGGCAAGGTAATGAGTACATTTCTTATCAAGCATTGTTGCCTCCTCCTTTGTTTCCCCTTCCCATCCCTTCCCATCTCCCACCCCTCTACTCTTCCCCACCCCTGTAAAATAGTTCTTGTATTATTTTTTTAAAACTATGTTTAGAAGAATGGTATTGTAGAGATCATATCAACCAGTATCACTGAGTTATATCCTGTTACTTTCTTCGTTCCTTTTATCCAAGATAAAATATTAAATATTAAAAAAGTAAACTAAATAGACTCATTTTGTTCAGATTAGCAGAAAATGTACTAAAAGTGGACTTATTTTAAAATGAATTTAATTGTCCATTCCTCACTTTATGTCCATCCCAGGACTTTGTTTTATGCTTTGTTTTGTTACTGTTATCAAAAACTGTGCTGTGTCTTTTATTCTTTTTTTTAAACAGCAATGCATGGATCTTCCCTACAACACACCATACCACTCCTGGGCATCTACCCAGAACATCACAAGCTAGGATACCATAAAGACACTTGCACATCCATGTTCATTGCTGCACTATTCACAGTAGCCCAGTAACATAATGATCCAGATGCTCATTAACAGATGAGTGGACACAAAAAAATGTTACCTGTACACAATGGAATTTTACACAGTCATTAGAAAGAAAAAAATATCATTTGCAGGGAAATGGATGGACCTAGAACAATAAATGTTAAGTGAGGTAAGCCAGGCTGAGAGAGACAAATGGCTCATGTTTTCTCATATGTGGAAGCTAGATCTAAAATACACCAGGCATGAATAATTATACAGGACTGTAGGCATTCACACACAGTGAGACCAAAGGACACACTTAGGGGAGAAACACAAAGGGCAGTGCCTCTGTGCTTCTTGTCATACAAAAATATTTATCGAAATGAACTCCAGAAAATAGAAACAAGGGCTTTCTTTTTTTTAATCTTTTGTCTTTGTTTGCTTTTCTGTCTTGGAGGGGGAAAAAGGGTGGCCAAAAAATGGAGGGACATCAGGTGAACAAATGCAGCAGTGGTAATTAGAAACTACGTTGAAAATGAACTTTATAACTTGTGGGTGAGGATAGGAGGGAAAAACTGGGAGAAAACTAAGGAAGGAGTGACATTGTCCAAAAAGAAATGTACTTATTACCTGATTAAATGGTAACTCCTGTATATCACCTTTATAATAACAATTTTATAATAACAATGTGTGTGTGTGTGTGTGTGTGTGTGTGTGTGTGTGTGTGTGTGTGTGTATAGCACAAAAAACTTGAAATTTATATTTAAAAAATAACAGCCTGTAGTCTTAGCTACTCAGGAGGCTGATATCTGAGGATCATGGTTCAAAGCCAGCCTGGGCAGGAAAGTCCATGAGACTCTTATCTCCAGTAAACTACTCAGAAAACCGGAAGTGGCGCTGTGGCCCAAGTGGTAGAACGCTTGCCTTGAGCTGAAGAGCTGCATGATAGCACCCCAGTTCAAGCCCACAACGACCGACAAAAAAAAAAAAAAGAAAAGAAAGAACTAATCTCAGAATGTTGTCACTATTAAGCCTTGTTATTTATAATTTGAAATTTGTGAGAGAAACAGTGACATTTTGATGGGCAGCTGGCTCTTTGAATCATGTTGTTTAAGGTTGTATGAGAATAAAGTGTTGGAAACCCACTAAAACTCCCTTTAATAATATCTAAAGGAAATCTGTCTACAACAGCTTGCTGTTTTTAGTTCATTGGAAAATGAGAAATACTTTTTGAGCAACTGAAAGTCATTGTCATATCTGCTTTAGGCTCTTGCATTACTTTTTTTTTTTTTTTTTGGAGTATCATGGACTTTCCTGCCCAGGCTGGTTTCCAACTGTGATCCTCAGATCTCAGCCTCCTGAGTAGCTAGGATTAGAGGCATGAACCACCAGCACCCAGCTTTCTTGCATTACTTTTAAGTACATTTACATAGATTGGCAAATGCAATGTAACAGATAAAATACATTAGCCAACTTGGTCGTTTAGTGAAACGTTGAAAGTTGATAAAGTTGGGTAAACCCAACTAAAGATTTTAGCTAATGAAGGGTAAACAAAGGAGGAGGCTGCAATGCTTGGTAAGAAATGTATGCATTATCCTGCCCATGTAATTGTAACCCCTCTGTACAGTATGTTCTCAAATAAAATAAAATAAAATTAAAAAAAAAAAAGATTTTAGCTAACAGTGGAATTCCTTTTCCATGAGTTTTAAGGGCGGGGGTGGGGGGGGATGCAGTTTTATAAAAGTAGGAAGTACAGTGAAAAATGTTAAAAATAATCATTTCTGATCCATTAAAAAAATTTTTTTTTTTGGTGTCCGGTTGTGGGGCCTGAACTCTGGGCCTGGGCACTGTCCCTCAGCTCTTCAGCTCAAGGCTAGCACTCTATCACTTGGGCCACAGTGCCACTTCCGGCTTTTTTTCTTTTTGCTTATGTGGTGCTGAGGAATCGAACCCAGGGCCTCATGCATGCAAGGCAAGCGCTCTACCACTGAGCCACCTTCCCAGCTCCTAAATTTTGTTTTGTATATTCACAAAAACAATATAAACTTACTGTGACATCATTGGGAGTCATTAGTAGTAGTTTACTACCACATTTTGGCTTACTAAATCAATGTGGCTATCAAACTTTCTTGGGATTTTGTACAGTAGCTTGTGTTTCAAACAGTATAATTTAGAAATTACTTGCATTATATTCCTTTTTGTCTCTAGGTAAAGTTGAGCATTCTCCCCCCTCTAACTTCCCATTCTGCTATACTGAGATTTGAACTCTGGATCTGTTATTTTGGGAAGCAAAATACTCTATTGCTAAGCCATACCCCCAGTTGTGATACATCTTTTTTATACTTGACAAAAGGCAGTTCTTGAGCTTTCCATGAGTCAGTTTTATGAGCTAATGTATTTGTTGTTCAGGGTACATGAATTACTTTAGTTCATAAATAATAACCAGAAGAGATTAAAAGTGTCAGTTATTTAAGCCCAATTTGAAGATAGAAACATTGTATATTCCTAAACTATTAATTTCCTACTTCAGTGCTTACTAAGAATAACTCAGTTGCAAGTGTCTCTACAAATGTTATTGTATGTTTTGCTACTAAATGTATAATTTGTGCAATATTCCTGAATAGTTTTTAGACAAACTATTTTATACTTGAGATTTATTATTTCCCTTAAAATTAACTTCATTTTCAGATGCATTAGTCATCAAAGTTGGTTTTGTATTTTCAGTTTTATAAGTTACCCTGATGTAGTTTTAGTAAGTAGATTTAGTAAATTTATTGTGTGGCTACTTTGCATGTGTGAGAATTAGACACAATATAGAGTTTTTTTATTTTAAGAGATCTCTTTTTTACAGTTGAGAATAGGATCTTAAGTCCTTAAAGGGTTTTATGTGCCTATAATGGAATTATATGGAATACTTTGGGTTCAATTTTCTAGGAAGAAGTAAAGTTTCTGTAACTTACTAGTTTCTAAGAGGGTTTCTTGTCTCAAAGGGGGTCAAAAATATTTCTTCAAAGGTTTATCAATAGAGAAAAATAGGGATTAAGTTCAGGTCAGTTTAATACTTAAAACCAAGATAGATAGATAGATAGGTAGATAGATTAATGTTGCCAGTCCTAGGTGCTATCCTTGAGCTTTGTGCTCAAGGCAAAATAGCTTTTCTGTTCTATCATTTGAGCCACGGCTCCATGTTTAGCTTTTTGGTGGTTAGTAGTTGATAGAGTTTTACAAAATTAACTACCTGGACTGGTTTTGAGTGGGGAGCCTCAGATCTCAGTCTCCTGAGTAGCTAGGATTACAGGCATGGTGTAGGCTAAAACTGAGATCTTTAATCCTTGATAATGTTGGCTATGTTGTTTTAGTACTTGTAACTCTAATCTTCAGAACGAAAAACTAAAAGGAATTACCATTCTTTTTTCTCCCCCTCACATAGACAATGAGTTGCAAGGCACTAACAGTTCTGGATCCTTGGGTGGGCTTGATGTTCGCAGACGGATTCCTATAAAACTCATCTCTAAACAAGCAAACAAGGCTAAACCTGTACCTCGAACTCAAAGGACAATTAACAGGATGCCTGCAAAGGCTCCGCCTGGTGAGGAAGGTAATTTAATAGGTGTATCAGTTTTTCTGTTTTAATCTGTACCATAGAAGCTATGTGATCTTAGGTGCTTAAAGCTATCCTTAAATAAAATACAAAAACAACAAAACTATATATGCTATTCATTCTCCAACCTTTTTTGACTCAAACCTTATTTGACTCCCATTTTGGCTTGCTTTACTTTTTTCTTCATAAGTTTTCCTTTGAAAAGAATCTATAAACAGTTTGGCAGAAAGCATAACATTAGAAATAGTTTTCTCTTCTCTACTCTTCAAAGATAATCTGACTTTAATACAGAAATATTAATCACATATAACTTCATTTTTTCCATGTAATCTGCATTTAAGAGTTTGCCTTACCAGTACCATACAGATGTGCTTCATTTAATAAACTGGTTTAACCAGATATCATGGCATGTTCTTAAAACACCAGCACTCAAGAGGCTGAAGCAGGAGAATTCATGAATTCAAGGCTAGCCTGGGCCACATGGCAATACCCCATTTTAAAACAAACATACATAATTTTCTGTTTATTTGATAAATATACCCTAATTTATTTGATAATGTTTTTCTTAATTTGTTTTGCTGTAACTATTTTAGTAAATATCCTTATACATACAGCTTACCATGTGTACTTTGTAGAATCTGTACTTTGCAAAACATTTGGACATTTAAAACTTCATAATTGTATATTTTGAAATGTCAAATATTGTTAATTTATTCTTCAGAAAAAGTATATTAATTTATACTCCCACACAACAATATTTGATATTATGAAAGTTTTGTTTTGATGTAAATGTCTTCAACTATGTGTGAGGTTGTATACTTTTTCATAGTTGGTCATTTCTTCTGCCTAGGTGTTTCCTGTTTATGCCCTTTTCCAAATTTTCTTTTTGGCTGCCTGTCTGTATTTCTATGAGTTCTTGGTCAATTAACAAAACCGGCTGCTTGTTACATTGTATATATTTTTTGTCTTGAATTTTATCCATAAAACTTTTACTGAAAAGCCCTTGACAATTTTTTGTGGTCAGATAGTCTTTGCTGTTATTTATCTTAGGCTTTAAGAAATTCTTAAAGTGCCTTCTTCATGTGTTGAGTATGAAACCATTTTCCTATCTTATCATTTAGTACAACTCAGCATACTATGGTCTATGAAGTAGATCTTGGCTCTATTTTTAGAAATAACATTTCTGTAACAGAGTCAAACAATTCATTAAAGTATTGTATATGGCTATTCTCATAGTACAATAACAGCTGAGTAATTGTGACAGAGACTATATATCCTAGAAAGCTGAAAATAGGAAAAAATATTGAAAAAATGATTGGCCTTTTGCAGTATTGGATATATATTTTGTCTAATATAAAAAAATAAGGTGAGCTCTTGCTTATTTTTTTCCTCCTAGCCTGTATGTCCTCTATTCAATTGTATTTCCTTTTTTTTTTGAATAGGAATCTTGCCATTGCATATAATAAAGTTCTTGATGTAATTAGGTCTGTTTCTGCACTTTCTGTTGTATTCCAGCAATTTATGTTTCTTTTAGAAACACGTTATACCTTATGAAACATGGTTTCTGTACTGTAAGTTTTCTTTGTTTATGTAAACAAGTATATTTGAAGTTGAAATGTAGAGAGGCTTGAGGTATAATTCAGTGGTAGACCATATGCTTAGCATGTGCAAAGGCCTAGGTCCAATTCTTAGCACCAAAGTCAGTCACATTAGTAGCAGCCTACAGGTTGCTACATTGTCTATAATGTAGGCTTCCCTGCCCTTTGGCTTTTCTTAGGTTATATTTAAAGTATAAACCATATACAATTACAATCTTGGTAAATATCCATATACTACAATAAAACTCAAATTTCCCTTTTGCCTTTTTCCTTGATATCCCCTCATACCCTCACGCTATTTATTTAGCCCCTTCTAGAGGGAACTACTATTAGTAGCTTCTTTCTCATGGAGCTAACAGACCCTCAAGATAATTACTGAATACTTTCGTTTCACCTATTTACATAATTTTTGATTATTCTAAGGCATTGATCAAAATAAGGAGTTTTGGGTGCCAGGATAATTATACGAACATAGTTTAATGACAGAAATTCTATTTGAACCACTCTGAAAAATGGTAATATGCTTCATATTTCCTTGGCCACTGATCTCAATAATTTTCTGGGTTTGGAATACTGATTTTCCTTACTTTGAATTGTAAATGATACCAGCTTTTATGAGGTATGGGCCACATAAAAGACCCCAGGGACACTCAGGTGTCATACGAACACTCTAGCTTTGAACTAGATATTTGTATTAGAGATAAATAGCAATATAGTAGAGTATCTATTAGCTTCAATTTTTTTTTTTTTTTTTTTTTTTGCATCACTTTGTGTGTGTCTGTCTGTACACAGGTGCTGTAATTTAGCCATGTGGGCAAAGTTAAAACTTGTGTGCTTTGGCTACTCTGTTTACCAGTTCTAGGGCCAAAAGAGTCGTGAGAAGCCTGGCACCTTGGAGGGATATATTTGTCTACTCAGCTTTACTTTAGGTAATTGGATTCTATCTAGAATTCCCATTAGACTATTCATTGGTTTTCTGTTCTTTTGTGAAAGAGAATTGCCACCAATTTTTTAATCAATTAGACCAGAGGAATTGAGCCCATTTGATCTTGATGTTACTCAAGTATATTGATAGTTGCATGTGTAGATGAAGAGGATATTTGTAAGTATTATGGCTACTGCTGTTTAGTCACTCTCAGCTTAGGACTAAAGAAAAATAGACCTAATTTGGTAGGTCATAAGAAAGTCTGCAGAATCATTTATGTTTTCAATGAGGTTTTATATTAGAGAGTCTTGGATTTATTTGAGCACTTTAATGGTAGTCAAGAGCTGTAGGTCTCTTCTTGGCTCTGCTACTAATCTGATAATAGTGAGTTACTGAATATAAACCAAACTGTAGTATTTGCATTTGCAAGTGGGGGAATTAGATTAAATGGTCATTAACATCACTTGTAACATACTGTGAATGAGTTTTAGTTATCTTGCTAGAAGACTTTTAAAAGGCATCAAGACGAGCTTTTCAGTGAACAGTGTGCTGTGTCATGTAAATATACTTCCAGAGTGAAATTTCGGGTTTGGAAAATTAATAGGTAACACTTGTCTTTTTTTTTCTCAGAAGGATTTGATTATAATGAAGAAGAACGTTACGACTGTAAAGGAGGCGAACTGTTTGGAAATCAGCGAAGATTTCCTGGACACCTTTTTTGGGACTTTAAGGTATAACTAAAAATGAAAAATTAAGCATTAAGTACTTGTAATGCAGAACACATGATTCACACCATGTCTGGTATGAATTTTATTATGTCTGTGACTTTCAACACACAAAAATCATTTGACTATTAGTGCCATATTTGCAGAAATAATCCTAAGTAATGTTTTAGTTAAGTAATTTCAGTAACTACTATTTAAAAAGAAAATAAACAAGTGGCATATGCTAATAAACCTAGTTCCAGTTGTTGTAACAACTTTTACCCCCTTTCATTGTATGCATTATAGATATAAATTTTTGGAATTACTTAAGGATGAAATTTTAATATTTCAACAGATAAACATCTTAGGTGAAAAGGATGATACTCCAGTTCATTTCTGTGACAAATGTGGATTGCCTATTAAAATCTATGGGCGAATGGTAAGTACAATTAAAATTAACCTGTTCTATAGAGGTGAGATTCTGGAATTTAAGTAGATAAGTTTACTGTTTAATAACTTAAGTTTATAGTGTTTAGAAACAAACATGAAATACCTAAGGGAAGTTTTGAACTAATTGTTTTACTACTTTGAAATAGTTTCAGGAGAAACATAAAAACATGTTAGAATCTTTTTTTTCAGGAGCTTTTAAGCTGTTGGAGCTATGGTTAAAATATATAAAGTCGACCAGAAAGTTTAAGCAGATAGCTTATGGCTTCATGGTATAGGCCTGTGATTTCAGCCCTTGGGAGTTTAAGCAGGAAGATGATGAGTTTAAGGCCAGCCTTAGCTATGTAGGGAGTTTGAGGCTAGCCTGGGCTATTGGAGTGAGACCATGTCTCATTAAAATAAAAATAAATACAAAATGTAAGCAGATATACTTACATTGGAAAGGGACCAAAGTTTTCAACAATCCTTAAAAGGCTTTATGAAAAAGTTTGACTATTGATTTATATAAATAGTATAGTAAGTGTTAAAACAAACAAACAAACCAGGGGGCTGGGAAGGTGGCCCAGTGGTAGAGTGCTTGCCTTTCATGCATGAGGCCCTGGGTTCGATTCCTCAGCACCACATAAACAGAAAACCCAGAAGTGGCCCTATGGCTCAAAGGGTAGAGCTGAAGAGCTGAGGGACAGTGCCCAGGCCCAGAGTTTAGGCCCCATGACTGGCAAAAAAACCCCCAAAAAACAGTTCTCTGGTGCCTTCTGTGTGTGATGAGTGATATAGGTCACTGTTAACTAATGTTTTTTGTGGAAATAAAATTTTAAGTTCTAATATACTTAACTATAATATATTTGTTTACAGATTCCATGCAAGCATGTTTTTTGCTATGACTGTGCTATTTTACATGAGAAAAAGGGAGATAAGATGTGTCCAGGGTAAGCTAAGGTTATTTTTACATTTTAAATGGTGAAGTTTGTAATGTAATGAACTGTAAGCTGTTTTAGAAGTTGGGGTCTGATGTAGATCAGGCAAGGGCTCAGATGTGCAGACAAGACTAATCCTCTGTGATCTAGGGCTGGCTTTAGTCTAAGATGTATCTAAGCAGCCACTATCCACCAATTCAGAGTGGTCAAAATGATGAAATCTGTTTGCCATCATAGAATGAATATTATACGCAAAGAGCGATTATTTTCTGGGTCACTAAGAGAGGTAGTATGCTATGGTATACGGTTGAAAACAGATTCACATGACTATTGGGTGACAGATTCCTGGAACTGCTATTAACTTCCTAAATTCCTTTTAACTGAAACTAACTCAAGATTTTTAATAGTGGTTGCTAACAAAGCTACTTGGGTCAGGCCTCGGTGACTCATGTTTCTAATTCTAGCTACTCAGGAGGCTAATCTCTGAGGATTTAAGTTCAAAGCCAGCCCTAGCAGGAAAGTCTATGTGATTTTTATTTCCAATTAAACACCAAAAAAGCCAGAAATGGAGCTGTGACTCAAATGGTAGTACAATAGCCTTGAGCACAAAAGCTCAGTGATAGCATTCTTCAAGCCCAAGGACCAGCATACACACACAAAAAAATGCTACTTGGGTTTTTAAGGGATGAGTCCTTTTCGGAGAATGAGAAAATAGCATCACTGGGAGAGAAAGAGATGATTTATGGATAACAGTAATAACAAAATTTTTTAGTATATTCTACTTTTAAAGCAGCATTATGAATTTATATATGATAAAGTACTGAATGTATCAAATGATGACATTACCTACTTACTGATGATTAAGTGATGTCACTTTGATCATTGCATTTAATCTTACGGATATTTTAAGTAAGTAGATATAAAAACATTGTGAGTTTGGAAGAGTAATCTTTAAATGCCATTTTACAAATAAGAAGGTATAAACTCAGATCCATTAAATATCTTCCAATTTGAGAGCCACTACTATATCTCAGCTCTTTGGATTTCTAATTTGGTGTTCTTTCCAAATGTCATGAAACTTTTAAAGACCAGAGTGGATTAAATGTAAATGAATAGTAGTTATTATTTTGAACTGAAGCATTATGAAAATATTAAGTTTAGTACTTGGAATTTAGAAAGAATATGTACTACATTAAATTTGTCTGATAACCCAGAAAAACTTTCATTAAAGAAACTTGATTGTCAACATTTGAATTTTTAAGTTACTAACGTTGTTTAATGTTAGGAAAGCTAGTGATTAGATAGAATAATCAAATTTGTTCTTAAAGTTCTTGAAGCATTTTTCACTTAGTGTCTACTCCTTCATATTTGTTTAGTAAATACTTGACAGTATTCAGGTTTGAATTCTGTGATTGTGATGATATTTTGCTTTGCCTTGATTTTTTTTTTTTTAAACAAATGGATACAAAGAATACATTCAGGGGGCTGGGAAGGTGGCTCAATGGTAGAGCGCTTGCCTTGCATGCCTGAGGCCCTCAGCACCACATAAGCAAAAAGAAAAAAGCCGGAAGTGGCGCTGTGGCTCAAGTGGTAGAGTGCTAGCCTTGAGCTGAAGAGCTGAGGGACAGTGCCCAGGCCCAGAGTTCAGGCCCCACAACCAGATCCAAAAAGAAAAAAAAAAAAGAAAGGAATACATTCAGGGTGTTGGAAATACAAGGTCTTTCAGTGTGGTCAAATTTTGTTTGCTAATGGCATTAAGAGTTCTATGTTGACAGAAATGCTAAAACAGTACAGTTGGAAAGTCTTATGAATATTTTATTTTTTACATAATGCTTTCAAAGTAGATCTTTTTAAAAACAAGTGCATTATTTTTATATTCTTTTCCTAGTAAGTTTTTTCTCCCTTTCTAATTCAGCTGTAGTGATCCTGTGCAGCGAATTGAGCAGTGTACACGAGGTTCTCTCTTCATGTGTAGCATTGTTCAAGGGTGCAAGAGAACGTACCTATCTCAGAGAGACTTACAGGCTCATATCAACCATCGCCATATGAGAGCTGGAAAACCTGTTACCCGGGCTTCACTTGAAAATGTTCATCCTCCTATTGCCCCACCACCAGCTGAAATCCCTGATCGTTTCATAATGCCACCAGACAAGCACCATATGAGCCATATTCCGCCAAAGCAGCACATCATGATGCCACCACCTCCTTTGCAGCATGTGCCACACGAGCACTATAATCAGCCACATGAGGATATTCGAGCTCCTCCAGCAGAATTGTCCATGGCTCCGCCTCCACCTCGTTCAGTCAGTCAGGAAACTTTTCGTATTTCAACAAGAAAACACAGCAACTTAATAACTGTCCCTATTCAGGATGACTCAAACTCAGGTGCTAGAGAACCGCCACCTCCTGCCCCAGCACCTGCTCACCATCATCCTGAATATCAGGGTCAACCAGTGGTCTCGCACCCTCATCATATTATGCCTCCACAGCAACATTATGCACCACCCCCACCTCCTCCACCACCAATAAGCCATCCAATGCCCCATCCTCCCCAGGCGGCAGGTACTCCTCACTTGGTCTATAGCCAAGCTCCACCTCCTCCAATGACCTCTGCTCCTCCACCAATAACCCCTCCCCCAGGACATATTATTGCCCAGATGCCACCTTACATGAATCATCCTCCTCCAGGACCTCCCCCACCTCAGCATGGTGGTCCACCTGTAACTGCTCCCCCTCCTCACCATTACAATCCTAACTCTTTACCCCAGTTTACTGAGGATCAAGGAACTCTGAGCCCTCCATTTACACAACCAGGAGGAATGAGTCCTGGTATATGGCCAGCACCAAGAGGGCCGCCTCCTCCTCCACGAATGCAGGGTCCGCCTTCTCAAACCCCACTTCCTGGACCACATCATCCAGATCAGACAAGATACAGACCGTATTATCAATGAGGATAGTATTTTGAACTGAAGTTATGAAAAAATAAACTTACATGTAGTCAGTTTTTTAATTCTGCTTTGACTGTATGGGAAGGAAAATACAAGTACCTCCTGTGAGGTGCTTTAAAACAGATAGGGTCGTACCTATTGAAATGGTTTTAAATCTTGACCTTAGAATTGATTTCTACTACTATACTGTAGTGCAGATAAGCGGCTCAATTGAGCACATAACATTTTAACAACTGTTTCCCTAGTCTGGGAAATTGACCCAGAAGTGACCATTTGTAAAAACTGAAAAAACTTTTTCATTGTTCCACTTTCAAAAATACTGCTTTTTTGGTTAAACCCAATGTTTACTTTTTCTTGTGATAACATTTTGTTAACCTGTGTAAAAGGATTAAATTTCAGTATGGTTGTAAAAATGCTTTATGTGAATTAAAGTGCAGCCACATACTGTTTTTTAAAACCATGTTTTACCACTAATTTCCCAAAGTTATAATAAAATCCTGAAAATAAAACTCTACTAGAATTTGCTATTAGACAGACTGTTAAATGATAGAGAATCACTTCACATTTTAGGCACTGAAGTTTTGAGGTATATTGAGCATATAATGCACGTCACTGGGATGCCTTTTCATGTTTAGACAGCCTTTTTTGACAAAAATGACCTGATGGCAAATTTGCCATTTTATTTTGCTAGGTACAGGCAAAAATTCCTCATCATCTTTGATCAGAAGCAAGGCAGGAGCACCAACATACATTGGGATACAGATGTTCATATTTGTGTTATTAAAAGGCATTCTAATATGGAAACATTGCCAAAGTAATCAATTCTACCATGCCCACATTGGTGATGAATACTCATTGATGCTTTTTTACAGAATGGTTGCAGTCACCTGCTGCATTACACTTTCTAATCTTAAGTAACATTATTTATAGACATGTTTGAATGGTGTTATTTAGATAAAGTGTGTTCTACTGTGTTCATTATTGTAAGCTAAATACTTAGGGCTGAAGAGGCTTTATATAAATCCTCTTCATGGCAGTTTGATTCTGTTCTTACATGAGTTTTTGTTGGGTTTTAACCTACGACTTGAATGCTATGGAGGAATTTGAATAATGTATTAATGAAAGATGTCTCTTGTAATCACAAATTAGCATTTGCTCAGGTTTCATTGCTATGTGATAGCAGTTTTTCCTCTAACTTGAATTTGGAAATCATTATTTCATATTCCTTTTTGTTGATAAAACAGTCTAAACCTGGAAAGTTTTAACATAGAGTCACCATTGAAGACTACCAGATAATTTTGTATTGGAAGAGAGAAGAGCAATGACTAAATTGTAAATTTCAGTGCTTTATAAGGTGCCTTGAGTCGACTTTTGTATTATAGGGGTTTGTTACAGTACAGCTAAGATGACCACTTAACAGTTTATAGAAATTTCATGTATCAATCAACATTCTTAGGATATTCCTACATATCCTTTAGATTGAATAAACTCCTGTGAAACTTTTCCTCTCCCCTAAAATGGTGCATAATATAAACATGCTGTGTAGTATGCAGATGTCAGTTATTAGCTTATAGTGTATAAATTGAAAGCCTCTTTCTTTCTTTGACAAAGAATGACCTGATGGCAAATTTGCCATTTTATTTTGCTAGGTACAGGCAAAAATTCCTCATCTTTGATCAGAAGCAAGACAATTTTTGAACTTAGGACAGAAGTTAGAAAAACTGTAAATGGCCATTTCAACCTTGTCCAGCCAAGAAGAGCTAATATACTTTTTTCTTAAGTAATTTTTCACACCTAGCAGTATGAGTCTAGTTTATTAATGCACTATTCCTGATAAATTCTTGTTAGAGGCATGGGAGTGAAATAGTGTGAAATGTCAATGAGTGCTTCTATCATATTACTGTAGGTACATGGACTGGTGCAGACTTGATTCTTTTTCATGGCCCCACTTAGGAGCTATTAAAATGATTACTATTAAAATTCCAAACTGTTTTATGATTCATATAGTTAGAAAGTAGCCAAACTCATTGTAGAGTTTCTCAACTATGAAGATCTCTCCTTTTGTTGAAATTTACTAGAATTGAATGTGGTTTAAAAAAAAAACAAACATAAAACACCACTTAGCCTATGTTTCAGATAAAATAATGTCATGGTAAAACTTCACATTGAAAAATGAAATTTTTAAAGTGATTTATTTTCAGTTAGGCTTAATTAATTTGTTATGCAGGGAAGCAGATGAGATGAATGTCCTATAGCAGACAAAGATTTTAAATGTTAGACTTGAATTCATCAGGTAATTGAAGAGGGTTGGTGGGTAGGAGGATACCAGATTACGTTTAGTGTTTCTTAAGGAAAAAGATGTGAATCCCAACCTTATTTCAGGGAAGCCTTTGAAGCTAATGATGGACTTAAGTCTAAATGTATGTTTCGTTATATTGCTCTTAAGACTACTGAGGTGGCAGTTCTTTAAAATAATAAAATGGAAGCATAAATACTATTTTGCCTACAGTTTTTAACTGAATGATGTCACATTGGGAGAAAGTTATTCATGTTTATGTTGATACAACTTTCTATAGTAAAATTAGGCTCACTTTTAAAAAGTGAAATAAGTTGATTGTGATATTTACTCAATGGCATATTTGTTTAAATACAGTATTTGGGGAAAGATCCATTGCAGAGACTGTACAAAACTTCAATTTGCCCTGTAAAAAACCACTTGTTCAAGACTACTAATCAACTGTAACTGCAATATAAATATAAAAGGACATGTATATGTATATGTAGGTATAATATATATCATATATATTGCAGATCTGACAAATAGGCTCCATGTTCTCTAAACATCCAAATCCATGGTGTGTAATATTTTATAATCTTTATCCAACCATGGTTTCTATTGTATAGGATATAAATTTCATTTGAATATTTGTTTTAGACACACTGCTAAACAGTTGTGATGCACCATCTAGAGATAAGTGACCCATAAACATTAAATTAGAATGATGAAATCATGGGGGGGAAAATGTATAACTGGGGTAGTTTGCAACTGAATGCTTGTGAATGAAGATACTAAGTAGGTGAAAGCCGCATAGGTAATATGGTCAGAGTTTTCCAGCCAAACAAGTAATGGGGAGACCAGAGGCTTTCTAACCCATCTTTAAAGACTTGAGTAGACCCAGGAAGCCACATTGGCATTCTGAGCAGAGGAATATAATGGGATGGTTTGGTTCTTTTTCTCTTTTGTGCCAGTCCTCGGTCTTAAACTCAGGCCTGGGCATGCAACTTAGCTTTTTTGTTCAAGGCTCACTTTACCATTTAAACCACTATTCTACTTCTGGCTTTTTGGTAGTTAATTGGACTACTGCCTGGGCTGGCTTTGAACCATGATCCTCAGATCTCAGCCTCCTGAATGGCTAAGATTACTGGTATAAGCCACTAGTGCCTGGCAAATTACATATTTAAAATATTAGTATTTTTGGATAGGCTTTTTGATGAAAACATGAAGAATGGAGTCATTATTTGTAGAGGCCGAAAAGATGATGGCAGAGCCCATTAAGAGGAGCAGGTCGGCAGAATGATTTAAATATAAATTGCCCAGCATTTATTAGTTTAACATTTTTCCATTCGAGTCATGTTTTTGTCTCCAGATTACTCTGTCCCCCAGTTCCATCCTTAAGTCCAATAGACAAGTCCTCTCAGTAAAGACACTTAACTAAGGATGAATGAATACTTCGACAATAAATGTTTAGAGCTAAGTCTAAAACAATTGGGACAGCTTTTTCCATTGACAAAGTGGTTTGATGATTAATAGAGAGCACTGAATCCTTTTCTGGTGGTGCTGATGCTTAATTTCTAGCAATCACATGAATAAATACAAATTCACATCATCAGCTATGTCAGTGGATACTGAATCTCATTCTTAGAAACTGATATCTAGAACTGTTTATTACCCTGTGAGGTACAAATAACAAGCAGCTGGAGTGGGCAGAGGAATTGTACTACTTCCTAAGGTTTATTTTCTCCCAGTGAGGCCAGGAAGAATTAGATCCCTGTCATGGTTTCTCTGTTTTTCCCTTTGCTTTGTCATTTTACAGCCCCTATTAACTCATAGTTTTTATACCGGGAAGAGAGCAACAAAGATTTGCCTTAAAAATTAGCCTTAAAAATTATAGGCTCACGCCTATAATCCTAACTACTCAGGAGACTGAGATCTGAGGATCGCGGTTCCAAGCCAGCCCCAGCAGGAAAGTCCTTAAGACTCTTACCTCCAGTTAACTACCAGAGAATCAGAGGTGGAGCTGTGGCTCTCAGTGGTAAAAATGCTAGCCTTTAGCAAAAAGAACTCAGACGGTGCCCAGGCCCTGAGTTCAAGTCTCACAACTGACCAACACACTCACAACTAGTTGTTTTCTTTTTTTTTCGGTCGTGGGGCTTGAACTCGGCCTGGGCGTTGTCCCTCAGCTCTTCAACTCAAGGCGAGCGCTCTACCACTTGAGCTACAGCGCCACTTCCACACACAACTAGTTGTAATTATAGATGTGGCATTAGGAGGACTGTGTCTATATATGGGAAGGTTAGATACTTTAAAAACACTGGGTGCCCGTGGCTCACACTTGTAATCCTAGCTATTTGTGAGGACTGAGAACAGAAAGACGTGCAGAATCAGCCCAGACAAAAAAATTTGTGGGACCCTCCCCCTTCAACTGATACCTGCTGACAATAGTGCACATCTATCATCCCATTATATGGGAGGCTGAGATTGTGAAGATCATGGTTCCAGGCCAGATGGGGTAGAAGAGAATGCAAGACTGCCGAGTGAAGCAGGACAAGGTGGTGCACCGCTGTGATCCCAGGAACTAAATTAGGCAGATCCCAGCTCCAGCCCATGCCCCTGTGCAAAGCAAGACTAGTCTAAATATAACCAGTGAAAAATAGGATTAGAGGTGGCTTCATAGTGTTTTGCCAGCCTAGCAAGTGTAGGACCATGAGTTCAACTCCTGTTATTGCAAAAACAACTGAACAACAACAACAAAAGCCAAATGCAGCAATAATCATAAAATCTGGGCAAAGAAGTCTCATTACAAGAGTTTTGTTAAAAGATGTAATTTTCTGTTTCCATCATTATGAAAGGGGCCCACATCAAGCATGTTCCAGAAAGCTAACAAGTTTAATAAAACACATCTGTTGTACAACTGAATTGTTTTACATGGAGATACAATACCATGACATATAAATCATGAGATCCAAAACACTGGTATAAATACACCACAGAATATTATAAGTGAAGCGAGTGACTTTGATGGAAATTTGTGTGTTCAATATATATACATATGTATACACATATATATATACAAAACAATTTTCTATCCTTGATAAATCTACAAAGTACAAAATTATGAGTATTTACATAATTTCATACTAAATATGTGAAAAATATACCATGCTAGAACAATCTCGTTCCAAAGTTTGAAACATAATTCTGTCAAAAAATTCTTCATACAATGTATGAACTTATCAATAACTTTCTAA
Source organism: Dipodomys spectabilis (assembly GCF_019054845.1). Classification (NCBI taxonomy): domain Eukaryota; kingdom Metazoa; phylum Chordata; class Mammalia; order Rodentia; family Heteromyidae; genus Dipodomys; species Dipodomys spectabilis. The sequence goes on from NW_024870766.1 coordinate 18,826,375, forward strand.
GTATAAAGTTCTTGATGTGACAATCAGATGACGATCCTTCTGAGTTAAATTTTGATTAGAACTTCGTTTCCATTGGTACCTGAAGAAGAGAGAAAGTTTTTGTTTTAAAAGATTTGTTAAGTTCTAATGTCAATGGAGGCTAGAATTCAAGACAATTTTTTGTCTTGAATTTTAATGACTAATCTTACATTGCTACTTGTTAACAGAGATCTATGTGACATGTTTGATCTACGGACCTACTGCAACTTAAGTAAAATAATACTACAATATGCAATAGCGATTTATTTCTTCACATTTGTTTCAGGGACCACAACGACCTTCAAGAGGCCATGTGTGCTAGCCAGCCACATTCAGTTTTTACCCTCAATAGAGTAAAACATTGTATGTAAATATGGATAGGAGGGCTGGGCGTCAGTGACTCAGGCTTGTAATCCTAGATACTCAGGAGGCTGAGATCTGAGGGTTGTGGTTTGAAGCCAGCCCAAGTAGGAAAGTCTGAGACTCTTGTCTCCTATTAACTACCAAAAGCTTGAAGTGGAGCTGTGGCTCAAGTGGTAGAGTTCTAGGCTTGTGCGAATAAGCTAAGGGACCACACACAGGCCTGGAGTGTAAGCTCTAGTACCAGTACACACACACACACACACACACACACACATTGATGGGATGTGAGATGCTTTAAAAAACTGAAGTGAGCCGGGTGCTGGTGGCTCACACCTGTAATCCTAGCTACTCAGGAGGCTGAGATCTGAGGATCACCGTTCAAAGCCAGCCCGGGCAGGAAAGTCTGTGAGACTCGTATCTCCAATAAACCACTAGAAAACCGCAAGTGGCGCTGTGGCTCAAGTCGTAGAGGGCTCGCCTTGGGCTGAAGAGCACTGGGACAGCGCCCAGGCCCAGAGTTCAAGCCCCACGACCGACCAAAATTAAATAAATAAAATAAAATTGAAGTAATGCTGGGCACATGTGGGGCACATACCTGTAATCCTAGCTACTTGGGGGTCTGAGAATGGGAGGATCAAGGCACATTTAGATTTTACTACCGCTGTGGCTTGTCTACAACAGTGGACTTACTTTCCTCTAAGAAAAGCCAGGAGCCAATGTTAAATGTTTCAAGCTTGGGTCAAAAATCAGATTTGAATGCTCTTCTGTGCTTTATTCCCTGTTACTTCTTGATAGTTCTGAATCTAGCTACTTGCAGAAGGATTCTTTGATATGATTTTTTTTCTGTTTATTTAATCAAGGTACTCAGACAAGGTACTGAGTCTGCCTTTCTCTAGAATCAAGTGTTGGGACTCAGCATTGTGGTCCTTATCTAGACTGTCTCACCTCAGGTCTATTTAACTTTCTTGAATGACTTTTTCATTTGACCTTTGCTACTTGATAAAACTGTTTCAGTTCACACCTCTTCATTTCTGATCTATATTCCTATTCCCTGTTCTTAGATCTTTAAGAGAAATACCACCTCCTGTGCTTGAAGACAACCATTTCGTTCTTTCTCAACTACTTCTTTCTTTCATTGAAGGATAGAAGCAGTATACTACTACAGTGAAGAGAACATAGGTTTGAGGTCTGTTGCTGTCACCAAGTATGTGACTATAAGCAAATTAGTGAAGCTCTCTGAGCCAGCTTCCCAACTTCCTCATTTGTATCATGAAGATAGCATTTTCATCTATTGTCATAAAAAAGATTAAAATAACGAAAGCATGTTCCTGCCATGTACTGGGCCTATAAATCATCAACTATTTGATTTGATATTCTGCTTTTCCTAAGTTGGATCTGGTGCCTTAAAGGACTGGCTGTTTTAGAAGTGAATGTTCTGTAATGAAGCAGAACTTTAGTTAAATGATTACATGGAAACTCATTCTAAAAAGGAAGGAAAAGAACACAGCTTTCATGCTATGCCAGCAGCTTCCTATGTGCTTGGAAATTAGGAGGTGTTTATTTATTCCTCAGCTCCATCACTAACTTATCTGTTACTGGATATAGCAATATAGTCCCTGCTGCCTAGGTTATTACAAGGCTAGAATTACAAGGTTAGAATAAGATCATGGTTGTTAAGTACTTTGAAAAATAAAAATACAGGGCTGGGAAGGTGGCTCAGTGGTAGAGCGCTTGCCTTGCATGCCTGAGGCCCTGGGTTCGATTCCTCAGCACCACATAAGCAAAAAGAAAAAAAAAGTCAGAAGTGGCGCTGTGACTCAAGTGATAGAGCACTAGCCTTGAGCTGAAGAGCTGAGGGACAGCGCCCAGGCCCAGAGTTCAGGCCCCATGACTGGACCAAAAAAAAAAGAAAAAAGAAAAATACATGCTCAATTTTATTTTATTTTTTTTGTTTTTTTTGGGGGGGGGTTCTGGTCATGGGGCCTGAACTCTGGGCCTGGGCGCTGTCCCTCAGCTCTTCAGCTCAAGGCTAGTGCTCTACCACTTGAGCCACAGCCCCACTTCCAGTTTTTTTTTTTTTGCTTATGTGGTGCTGAGGAATCAAACCCAGGGCCTCAGGCATGCAAGGCAAGCACTCTACCACTGAGCCACCTTCCCAGCCCATACATGCTCAATTTTAATAGAAACCTCCTCTCCCTATTTCTTGTTCCTTTCTTTTTAATGATGTGAGTTTATTTTTCTCAAGATTCCCTATGAGACTGGTTGGCATTGTATTAGTTTCTAGAGATGAGGTACAAAGGCTCAGATAATTTGCTAGACTTTCTACAGCATGCCAGAAGAGGCCCTACCTTTTTGTTTGTTTGCTTATTTTCCTTGATGTCTAGATGAAGATAAACCAGATAAAGAATCTTACCTGACATTCCCGATTACGTAATCCTCCATTTGTGTTTATGGTAAAGTCAAACTTTGTTTCTTTTTTCTGAGAAGACAATGGAAGCATGAATTAGGGACTGATTAGTTTTAAATGTTGAAATGTAAAGGAAAGTTTAAGAAATACATATGGTGGGTTATAAATGTGAATGTCGTTCAAAAGAGCTGGTACCTGGCTGGAATTAAACTTTGAAGTATTATAATCTTTCTTCATCAGAATATGCAAAACAGCATCATGGATTGTTAAGAAAAATATTGAGTCTGTGACTTCATCATCAAAAAATTCACACCGGGTAAGCTTCTCAATGAAATCATCTGAAGAGAAAAAAGAGCAAGAACACTTAAGAGGAAGTAGTTATTTCTTCTTAAGCTTTCTAATTTGAAACTCCACTTGCAAATATGTATTTTATTGTTACATTATGTGTGTGGTGTGTGTGTGTATGTGTATGTGTGTGTGTGTGTGTGTACTAGGGGTTTGAACTCACTTTTTACTCAAGGCTGACGCTTTACCATTTAGCCACACCTCTACTTCCTCATTGACACTAAGTGTTTCTGAGGCCTGGTAGTACCAATAATACCTGGTATTGTCAATGCCTTCTGGAATTAAAGGATAGCTTTTCAATACACATAAATACTTATTTAATGCCCTAATGGAAAACGGAAAAACAAATGAGAACACCTTAAGTAGTTCCTATAAAGAAAATTAATTAAAATTTATTTAGGCAGGAGCTTAGAGAGTTATATCTCGATTAGAACACCAGTAAAATTAAAAATTGGGATTCCTCCAAAATAGGAAATATGCTTATAGATAATTTATATGTTCTCATTTTTGGCTGCTACAACTACTTACCGCTTAACTGTAGGTCATTTTCCCCAAACTGCTGTGTCTTATAAGACAACATCTTCCTTAGCATCGCACATTACCTTTCCTATCATCTATGACAAATCAGTCCTTGTAGGCACTGACCAGCGTTGGTTTGCACAGATCACTCAGCCAAATATGACTTTATGTCTACTATGTGCAAAGTTCTGGCTGAGTAAGAAAAAGGATCAGGGGCATATTAGACCTGAATCTTGCTCTCACAGAAGATAGAACACGTCTATGTAACTGCAGAACTTCAAGGAATAGTCTGATTTCCCACCTTTATTATTTTCTTAGTCAAATATAATTCTACATACACAAAAAGTCCTCAGATTATGTTTGTTCAATGAATGAAAGGTACAAGACATACATCATACGAATCCTAAGATACTAAGCAAACATTGCTTCCTTTGCCGGGGGTATATGAGAAAAGTTGATCAAATAGATACCGTTTTATAGTGCTGAAGACTTGAAGAAAGGAGGAAGAGGAGAAGAAACAAAGGACAGAAATGCGAGCTTGTTCACACAGAGTGGAGACTGCAGCCAGGAAATGGCTAAGAAGGTAAATTATGATGACACCAATTAGGCTGAGTGGGCTGCCAGGCACAGACAGTTTCAAAAAGATCTGGGATTATAGGAAAGTCATAAAATTGACAAATTAAGAAGTAACTAGGATTAAGAGAATATTTATAATGATAGCAACTCTAGAAACTATAGATTTTAGGGATAAGAGCCAGGAGAGAAGGAGAGATTGACGATACCAATTTTTGCCTCTTTGAGGACTTGTTTACCAGTCATCACCTTTCCCAAAATGCTCTTCCACAATTCATTTCAATTTCCACTCAAATGACACAGTACAGGATGCTCTCATATCAACCAGCTGAAAACAGCACCAACTCTGTTTCTTTGTGTCTCTTAATCCTGCATTATGCTTTTGCTCATTACATAGAGTTCCCTTAGACTATAAGCTTCATGAGGACAAGGGTTATCATTCATTGCTGTACACAACCAGAATAGGCCCTTACAAGTTATGTCCTAGGGAGTAGGCAAGAGACAGTGAAAAAGAAGGTAAAACAAAGCCAGCAGCTGTAACCCTAGCAGCTTGGAAGACTGAGACTGGGAGGAACCCCTACTAAAGGACAGCTCAGGCAGAAAAGCTGGAAAGACTCTCTTATCATTCCAAAGCTGGGCATAGCAGTGTGCTCCTGTCATTCTGTACTATGTGAGAGGATTGAAGTTCCAGTCCATCTTGGGCAGAGAAGTCCCCAAGACCTCATCTCCACAGAGGGAAGCTGGGTGTAATGGTGTGTGCTTATGACCCCAGCAACTACTGGAACTCAAAAGTAGGCTGATTGAATGAAGTGCAGGTGTGGACTTGAGTGTGAAATGAGATCCTAGCCTAAAAAATAACCAGTGAAGAACAGGGCTGGAGTATGACTTAGTGGTAAAACTCCAACATAGCCAGAGGAAGGCTCTGTGTTCAAACCTCAGTACAGGAAAGAATAAAAAGGTAAAATATCATAGGGGAGATTATAGGTTAGTGGGAACACAGAATATAATGATGTGATATGTGTGAATTCTGCACATGCACAGGCTGAAAATCCATTGCTCTGCTTGAGGAAGAAGGAAGTTTTCAGTTATTGCGGGAGTTTTCTACTTGGAAAAATGACAGCATGCTGGGATGGATAAGTACACTGGTTACTCAGCCAGAGGGCTGAGGTGAGAAGAGAGGAGGGTCTGGAATAAGGCTGTTTAAGTGGAGAAAAGACTGCTAAAGAAATTATTTCTGGCCAGGTGCTGGTGGCTCACACCTGTAAGCCTAGCTACTCAGGAGGCTGAGATCTGAGGATTGCAGTTCAAAGCCAGCCTGGCAGGAAATTCTGTGACTCAAAGTGGCACTGTGGCTGGAAGTAGTAGAGTACTAGCTTTGAGCAAAAGGAGGCACTAAATTCAAGCCCCACGATCCCCCTCCAACACACACACACACACACACACACACACACACACACACACACACACACACACACGAAACTATTTCTGGCTCTGATGGCTCATTGACTGCTAAGAGAAGGACAGAGGAAGAGATGCTTCTGGGATTTCTGCTTTGGCAACTGGTGAGTAGTGTTCTGGTGGTTGATAGAGAAGGGGAGGAGCAGTTTAAGGAGGGGGAGAATATGTGGACTGAGTGCTTGGGAGGATCTAGAAGGTTGAAGGGTCTAGGCTGGAGGTTTAGTATGGGGATTCATTAACATGTAGATATATTTGAAGTTCTAAGTATAGAGGAGATTGATGGGGGAAAAAAAACCTATGGAATTAGATCTGTAGGGTTTAAGGCTGAAGCTTGGGGAAGACCAACTGCTAGGAGTTGAGGGGAGGAGGCAAAGAAGTTCAGTGCCAGAAAGTGAGGAGCAACTAGAGAACCCAAAGGTTGAGCTTGCAGAAGTTGAAGAAGGAGAGAGTTTCAATGACAAATTCTAAAGAAAGAGGCCAAATGGCCCAGCAGGCTCCAGCAGGAGAGGCTGAGAAGGAGGCTTTTAATCTTGATGGACTGGATGACACCAACAAATAATTTTGGCAAGGGTGGCCACATCAGTGAGAGGAAGTCCAAACCAAGTTTCTGTGAGCTGAGGAACGCACGGGAGTGAAGGGAGGAAGACAGATGGAAAGCAAACTGCTTTCCAACAAGTTTAAGAGGGAAGAAATAGGTAACATATCTACTCCTTTACTGCCCATTAGATTCCCATTCAAATTCATTTACGTATATATGAGCACAGCTAAAACAGGGAGATGCTGTTTCATAGGGGTTTTTATTAGCGCAGCTGAAAATTAGATTTCCTTCTTGACAATTATATAAAATATCTGTTCTTTGGTGAGGCTACCTAGTCTTAGCATTGGCAGAGAGCCTGAAGTGACTGTCATAACATAAAATAAAAAATTTAAATGCTGGGCTGAGGATGTAGCTCGGTGGTTGTACTTGCCTAGCTTGCCTAGCTCACTCTAGGTTCTATCCTAAGGAAAAGCCCTGCTGATTTTTAGCTGGATATGAAGCTCATACCTATAATTTTGGTCTCAGGAGACAAAGGCTGGAGAATCTTGACTTCAAAGCCAGCCTTGGCTACATAGGAAGACCCTGTCTCAAAAAATTAATAAAGAACTTACCATCAGTTCCAACAATATACACGTCTACTTTGATCCTGATGAATTCTTGTAAAATCTGTTAAAAAGAAAATCAATCTTGTTTAGAATAGGCTCATTTGTCAGAAACATGAAGAAAACAATTTAATTATACTTTAATGGCTGATCCATTACTTTCAGGTCTTTTTTATATTTTGAAAAGGGATGATTGAATAAGTAGATACTGAAGTTAAAAATAAGGCTGCATGGCAGGAAAAAAATAAGGCCTGTTGGGAGGAGTAAAAAAGTTCTCGTTAAAAAGTTAAAAAGGATCATTCTTTAGGAAGTATTACAGAGAATGTTCTGTCTTAAACTCAGAAGATCAAATCTGATTTAATGCCCAACATTCCATCAGAATGACTGGGATTAGAGTTTTCTACTTACATAGAAGCAAAGAAAAACAAAACAAACACTGTGTCCCAGATGTCCATTTTTTTCCTACCCACAGTAGCTGATGTATCCAGCACTAAGAAATCAAAGCATTAAGAAAGAGTTTATGTTATTAAAATAAATTATCTTGAGAGTTCTGTCATATGGAACAATTGAAAGAAGTTGAAAAAGAACTAAATTTGATTCTGTTTTTTAGTTTTGTATCTAGTCCCCCCATACTTAATAGCTCACTTAGGCAAATTTCAGTGAAACCCTAAGAAAAGCAGAGCAGTATAAAATTTCTTAAACTTTCTTTTCTGCATTGTTTTGGAAGCTAATTTGTTTAAAAAAGGCTAATCCTATGGAAAGAAAGCATATCACCACCTGTTTGCTTTAGTCCTGTTTTAAACCATAGGTAACATTTATTCTTTCATATAGCTAATTTAAGATACTTTATAATGCATGACGATGAAAGAAATGAAAGGGGGACTAACCTTCCCAAACATCTGATTTCAGGATAATTTAGGGTCTGAAACCACCAAACTTTATGTACACATTTGATAGGAGAATGAATGTAGTTATCTATCCTTAGAAGTAGAGTTCTATAAAACTGTGTGGTATAATGGAAAACACTTCTAAAGAGATCACTGGCCACCCCCTCTGTCCCTTTATGGAATAATGTAAAATTAAATTGTGCAAAATTAAATGGTGAGGGGCTGGGAAGGTGGCTCAGTGGTAGAGCGCTTGCCTTTCATGTATGAGGCCCTGGGTTCGATCCTCAGCACCACATATGCAGAAAAAACTGCAAGTGGTGCTGTGGCGCAATTGGTAGAGCACTAGTCTTGAGCTGAAGAGCTGAGGGACAGCACCGAGGCCCAGAGTTCAGGCCCTACTACCGACAAAAAGAAAGAAAGAAAGAAAAAAGATTAAATTGTGCTTCAAATTAAAGTGTACTCTCTAAAGGAACATCCTTTCATTTTTTTAGTTAATGATAGTTACCATTAAGGAAAACATAAAAGCTGGGCATGGCGTGTGGACCACTCATCCTAGTTACATGGGGAGCTGAGATCAAGAGGATCATTGTTTCAGGCCAGCTGGGGCAGAAAAGTCCACAAGACTTCATCTCAGCTGAAGAAGCTGGGCATGGTGGTACATGCCTGTCATGGAAAGCCTAAGAGAGGCAGACCTTGGTCCAGGCACATGCTGGTGGATTAAGTGAGACTTCATCTAAAAAATAATAAGCAAGTGGGGCGCCAGTGGCTCATGCCTAGTCACTCAGGAGGCTGAGATCTCAGGATCTCAGTTCAGAGCCAGTTTGGGGCAGGAAAATCCTGAGACTCTTATCTCCAATTAACCACCAGAAAACCAGAAGTGGTACTGTGGCTCAAAGTGATAGAGCCTTGAGCAAAAGAGCTCAGGGACAGATCCCAGCTCCTGAGTTCAAGACCCAGTACTGACAACAACAATAACAACAACAATAATAATAATCAGAACAGAAAAGGCTGGAGTTGTGGCTTGGTGTAAGAGCACCAGCCTAACATTAACAAGCATGAGGCCTTGAGTTCAAACCCCACTACTACTCCCCATAATATTACCGTTTTGAGGCCTCGCATTGATGAAACATCAAGAAATGACACTGCTGAGAAGTCAAGAATGAGGCTGTGAAGACTGATTTTGGGGACCACAATATTGAGTGGAAGATCAGCATTCCAGTCTATCTCGAAGGGCAGGTCTGTAGTATTGATTGGCTGGTCCAGTTCTTCTATCTGATTGTTGTCCAGCTCCTCATCAGAATCTTTTAAGCCTTCAGCAGTGCATATGAAGCCCTTCTGCAGGAGAGGATAACATGCATGATGGTTCTGACTATGAAAAATGTGTGGATGTCAAGGGGAGCTAGGAAGTTTTTGTTTGTTTGTTTGTTTTTGTTGGTAGTGGGGCTTGAGCCCTGGGCCTGGGCACTGTCCCTCACCTCTTCAGCTCTAGGCTAGAGCTCTACCACTTGAGTCACAGTGCCACTTCCGGCTTTTTCTGCTTATGTGGTGCTGAGGAATCGAACCCAGGGCCTCATGCATGCAAGGCAAGCGCTCTACCACTGAGCCACCTTCCCAGCCCCACTAGGGAGTTTTTGAAGGAAAGATTCAAAGGTGGGTTGAAGAGTGGAATTAGAGCCACTTGTCTTGGATGCTTAATTAGGACCATAAAATTTTTAAGGAGTTTCTCCAAGATGTCACTTATAAAAATGACATTGACACATGAAGCATGTTTAAAGGGATGCAATAGCTAGAGGCCAGTGGCTATTGCCTATAATCCCAGCTATTCAGGAGGCTGATATCTGAGGACCATGGTTCAAAGAGAGCCTGGGAAGGACAGTCTGTGAGACTTTTATCTCCAATTAACCACCAGAGCTGTGGTAGAGTGCTAACGTTGAGCAAAAGAGCTCAGGGACAGCGCCAAGGCCCCAACTTCAAGCCCCACTACAGACAGCAAAAAGAAAAAGGAATGGAACACCCTGAACTCTTGTATCCTATGTCTTACTAAGCTGTTGGCCATAATGTGTAGGATGTAATTAAGATACTTACAGGTGTCACTTGCAGCAGGCCTCGCTTCTGCAGTTTTCGGATTTTCTTCAGAGCTTTGTTGCGCTTGCGTAGAATCCGAAGTGGACTAAACCCAACCTGAAAAATTCACTCTGTTACATTGTATATTGGCATAATTGAAACAACTAGCTGAGGTGGGTTGAGAGATTAGGACACATAAGAAGAATATTTGTGATATAATTGATAAGTCATTTAAAGAATACCAACAAGAATGACATATCATGTCTATGATTTGCTTAACTTGTTCCTACAATCAAAATTCAAAAACCTCTGTACAGCCCAGGATTTGTCTAAAAATGATCCATGAATATATTTTAACTTTTTTTTTATTCTGTTTGTGTTTGGTGATTCTATCCTGTTTATTTTTCTACTTGTCAAGTATAGGTGGTACCTATTTACTATTGCTTCTCATACAATTTTTCTTCTATTAGAGTTATAACGATTATATTTTATGAAGTTTTTTCTTATATGAGTTGTAATTTTGATATTAAATTGGGCTAATCTTTTGTTGTTGTTGTTGTTGGTCATGGGGCTTCAACTCTGGGCCTGAGCTGTCCCTTAGTTCTTCAGCTCAAGGCTAGCGCTCTACCACTTGAGCTACATTGCCACTTCCGGTTTTCTGGTGGTTTGTTGGAGATAAGAGTTTCTCGGATTTTCCTGCCCGGGCTGGCTTTGAACCGAGATCCCCAGATCTCAGCCTCTTGAGTAGCTAGGATTACAGGCATGAGCCACTTTTACTCCACTCTTTCAACCAAGTTTGTTCTTTTTCTGCAGCACTTAGCTCCAGAGTAGTAAGAAAGGAGAATCAAAATATTTTATTTATCCGGTCATGGTGACACATGCCTATCATCCTAGCACTTGGGAGTCTGAAGGCAAGAGGATTTTGAGCCTGAGGCCAACCTGGACTACATAATATGACCCTGTCACACTAAAAACAACAGACAAACACCCTAAACTTGCTATCTCGAAACTCTTCAAGATGTAGTCAAATATTTAACTGATGCCCTGTTGTTTCTAAAAGTGATGCTCAAGAAAATCTGTAGAAAAATAAGCAACCTAAAGATTATACTTTCGGGGAAAAATAAGCAGCCTAAAATATTACGGCATTTTTTCCCCATTTTACAGTATAATTTTATAAAAAAAGATTTTATGTTTTATATTTATCAAGAGGCTTATTTTTCAACATATTAACAGATCATTTATAAGGTAGTTTAGTTTGCCTTGGGACATGAGACATCTAAACATTGATATACCCCAGCCTCAACAGATGGGAAATCAATGACCTTCTGGTGAAAAACCAAACATTTCATTCCACAAATTTAAAATTTAGTAAATTTGTAAAAAGTTAAATAACCCCAAACCTTACAGCATCAGTAAGTTTCTGCTTAAAGAAACCAATATTTGCAAAGTAGATTGGAGATGGACATCTGAATATTTTCACTCCTTCGGGCTCATACATCTACAAGATAGAGAAGAAATATTAGGTGATACATGCTAGACTCAGATTCATATCCTTTCCCTCCCCCCCCCCCCCCCCCCCCAGTCATGAAGCTGGAACTCAGTGCCTAGGCGCTGTCCCTGAACTCTTGTTGTTCAAGTCTAGCACTCTACCACTTCAAGCCACAGTTCCACATCCAGTTTTCTGGTTCTTAATTGGAGATAAGGGTTTCACGGACTTTCCTTCCCAGGCTAATTTTAAACCCATCATCCTCAGATCTCAGTCTCCTAAATAACTAGGATTTCAGGCATGAGCCATGGGTCCCAGCTCATATACATATCCTTTAACAAAATAAAGACAAAAATTAATCTTTCTTACATCAGAATAATCTTTTTTATTCTTATAAATGTTGCTCCTTCCAATGTTAGCCAGGGTGCTGCATTTTGGACTATAGGGGAAGAAACACAAAAAACAGTAAGTAAATACTTATGCATATTTGTTAGGCCTAACAGGGCTAACACTGACTTTCCTTCTAGCACATACATCCACACAGTCTCACTTTTTGAAACATAAATGGTTGCAGATTGTCATGTCATAGAGACCTGCCTAGAGGGCAAGCACACTGTTTTGCTCAGCTTTGTGACATCCCACAGCTCCTAAACAGGAACATCACCTTTTACAAAGCACTTCTGTAGCTTTGGGCACATTGAGTCTGAATATCAAAGTGAGGCAGTATAATGACCACATTATAGATAAGCATCTGGAGAGGTAAAAGGACTTACGACCTTTAGGCTCATCTCTATGTGTGATAGGCCCACAATAACAAAATCCAATAAAAATATAAATGCACGAGAGTGCAAGAGCAATACCAAGATATTTCAATCCCAGTATATTGTGCCAGTTGAGGCATAACTTTAACAACAATAACAACTTCTGTTCTAGAACTCAGTTTCCAGGCAGCTATGTATCTATCTACTTGTAATCACACAGTAATAACCCAGCATAGGCCGAGTGACCACATGGTGGTAGTATTATCTGATAAAGATTTAAAGATGCAAGGACTAAGGAATCAATTTAATTTTTTTGTGGCATTTCGGACCTGGAAGTTGGACCCGAAGGGCCTTTGAGAAGTTCTCTGATCCAGTTCTGAGCTTCCCAAGGGGGAAGGCAATCTAACAACCTACAAAAATAGCAGTTGCCTGTTCCTAGAGGGTCTTACAGTCTTCTCAGCAAATGTATCTTCCTCTTTAACAAGGCTAAGGTAATGACATTAAACTTGCTTAAAACAGAAGTACCTGTGGTTGACAAGTAGGTTACAGGCACAGAGGTTTATATACTTTCTCTGCATTGGTGTCAAAGCCGGAAACAGAACAATAGCAGCTCTCCCTGGATGGGTGCTCTGATGCTGGCCTGTTCTGTTCAACTGTCCTTCGAGGCCCTGAGGTGAGCAATCTGAGGAACGCTATAGGGGCCAATCCTAAAGATATGCGAATCCACTTTTCTCATGATCAGTGACAATTTTTTTAGCTTATCTTCTGATTGTACAAGCTAAAGCCTGCTAGAATGCAGAACACCGAACACTCACAATTGGGTTCTGAACACGATGGTCAGGAGCTGAAATGCCACACTTGCTGCCAGGCCTAAGCCAAGTCCCAGAACAATGGCAAAGATGAAGGTCATGATCCAAATTAGCTGTAACAACATGTGTAAAATACAATGGTTTAGGCCCAGAACCATGGGAAAGTGTGGATTTCTAGGTCTAAAAACAGAGGTTAGGTTTTTTGTTGTTGTTGTTGTTTGTTTGTTTGTTAATCCTGGGCCAGGAATACACCTGTCTCAAGAGGTCATTTCTATGGGCTCAAGTTCTGGGTCACTGAAACACAAACACACCCAAAAGGATCCACAGAGAATGTGTTCATTTCAAACCCAATCCCTGAACAATTTATGGAAATGGGTGGAGCCTATCTGTCCTAGCAAAAATTCCAGAGCTATCTCATTCATTAAAACCAGCAAACTAGGATGTCGATCAGTGTTAGAGCATTTACATTTAGGATGCACAAAGGCCCTGGGTTCTATCCCCAGCTCTGCAAAAACAAAAATAAGAAAAGATAAAAATCTCCTTCCCCATCAAAATCCAGCAAACTAAGTAAGAGCCTAATCATTCTCTTGGGCTGTTGGATTTAATTAATGTCTACCACTCTATGAAAATTTTAGCATGCAAAAAGAGAGTTAAAACCTCCCAAAGTGTTCTATCAGGAACTAAAGTTATCCAAGTGTAGCTTATTACTTTATGCTCTCTAAGTACCATAGGGTATGTCGACAAGGACTTTTACACCCAGACTTTGACCCTGATTAGATTATGGACTCTGCTTCTCATTGGAAGACATAAGAATTGGCCTTTACAACAGTCCAAAAGGAGTATTTCCCGAAGGAATAAATGTTCAGAATTTAACTTCTTCACAGGATCTTTATAACTTATATACTACATAGTGAAGCGAAGTAATATAAATCCTTATATTGAGAGATTCTGAGGTTTGAAGGATAACTGAAAGAATTGTTAAAACAGATCTAAGGAAGTCTTACAGGAGTATTTTGAGAAACATTTTCTACCTATAGAAGCCTGTCCATTATCTATCTATCTATCTATCTATCTATCTATCTATCTATCTATCTATCTATCTATCTATCTATCTTGCAACAAGGTCTCACTATGTCGCCCAGACTAGCTTCTAATTTAAGATCCTCTGGTGTCAACTTCACAAGTCCTGGAATTACAGGCCTGGATCAGCATGTGCAGCTGAGGCCTATCCTAAAAATCTCAGAGAACTAGGCACCAGTGGCTCACCCTGTAATTCTAGCTACTTAGAAGGCTGAAATCTGAAAATAGTGATTCAAAGCCAATCCTGAGAGAAAAGTCCACGAGACTCTCACTCTAACCACCAAAAAGCCAGAAGTGGAGCTGCAGCTCAAGAAGAATGTCATTCTTGAATGAGAAAGCTAAGGGACAGCGCCCAAGGCCTGAGTGCAAGCTCTAGCACTGGCATACACACACAAAATATCCCAAAGAATGATCACTAGAGTGTGCAATTTAAGGACAGTAACTAAAATGAACGAAAGTAATTTCAAATAGATACATAGAAACAAAAGTTCACATAGCTTACAAGATAAAAGTTTATTTGACATCAGCATTAAACTGCCATCCTGATTTCTGTCTTTTTCACATACTTTGGGTCTACTTACACAATCATATTTATCTTTTCGCCATAATCTGCCTATTTCAGCAAACTGCACCAGCATTCCCTTTAAGTTTCCAAGTGCTAAAGCGGCCAGGACAGACTGTGAAAGACATAAATACCAGGTGTACTCTACGTTAATCAAATAAACCATATAGAAGCAAAGGTGAAGGTTACAGATAAGCAGGCCTTTAGTAGGCCTCAGAGTATATCAAAGGATACGCCCTTTTCCTGTGTGCCAGGCAAGACACACAGATCTGGGACTCTGACCTGTCCCCCAGCAAGGGTTGAACTGTTCCTGTGATTATGCTATGGGTGATTTGATGATATTTAAGAGTCTGTAACTTGGTGTAGAGAGATGCAGATCTTATATCCTTTGGCATGTAAGTTCTGGAGTGAATTCTTCCTAAGCAGAGCCAGTCTATGCTCATTAAATTTGAGGAGATAAGGTTTGCCCTTTGTAAAAAATTAGAAAGAAAATAAAGCTTTCAGAGTACAATGCCCTGGAATAAGAATTCTAGCCTTTGTTGATGAGCATCCCAATTGTAAGTGTACTCTGTGGGAGAGCACAAATCCTATTTGTCCTTTTCACATTACTGTATCTCCAGATGCAGCAGAGATAATGATGAATGCCTACAGAAGGTGCTTAAGAAATATTCTAAACTGGGTGCTGGTGGCTCATGCCTGTAAAGTCCTAGCTACTCAGAAGGCTGAGATCTGAGGATCAGGGTTCAAAGCCAGCCCAGGCAGGAATCAGTGAGATTCTTATCTCAAATTACCACCTGAAAACAGGAAGTGGTGCGGTGGCTCGAGTGGTAGAGTGCTAGCCTTGAGCTGAAGAACTCAGGAACAGCCCCCAGGCCCAGAGTTCAAGCCCCACGACTGACAAAAAATTATTCTAGGAATAAAGCTGGGTACTTGTAATCCTACTTGGGAGGCTGAGGGTCCCAGTTTGAAGCCAGCATGAGCAGAAGAGTTCATGAGACTCTTATCTCCAATTAACCAGCAGAAAGCCGGAAGTGAATGTATGGCCCAAGTGGCAGAGAGCCAATGTTGAGCAAAAAAGCTAAGGCCTTGAGTTCAAGCCCCAGGAGTGGCACAGAAAAATGAAGTAATAGTAGTATTCCAAGAATGGATACATGATCTGATGAATTAATATTCTCCAAGCCAGTACTAACACCTTAAACACCTTAAGAAGTCACAATGTTGACACCTTTGAATGGTGACTTCATTGAGGTCTAGATTAGAAACCCAACTGCCATACCTATCTGGCTTCCAGTTCTTACATGCTAGAATGCCATAATTGAGCTTGTGGGACTTCTCATGGTTGAGGTAAGTAGCATACAAATCCTTGTTTGAATTCTAACACAATGGAAGGAATCTCCTCCACCTGCCCTTTGAACCAATCCATTCTGTATGGAACAAGACATTTGTACAGCTACTACTTTCACATTATGAAACACAGTGTATAAAGAAAACCAAACATACCTTATATTTTCATACCTTGAACAATGTTTAGCTAACTTGGGTATTTTGAATCTTCACAAGTAACTCTGTGTGTGTGTGTGTGTGTGTGTGTGTGTGTGTATGTGTGCGTGCTGGTCTTGGTGTTTGAACTCAGAGATTGTGTGCTGTCTCTGAGCTTTTTTTTCCCCCTCAAGACTAGCATGTTGAACTATAGCTTGGCTTGGCAGCTTTTTGGTGATTAATTGGAAATAAGAGTCTCATAGACTTCCCTGGCTTCAAACTGTGATATTTAGATCTCAATCTCCTGAGTAGCTTGGATTCTAGGCATGAGCCACTGGTTCCTAACTTCACAAGTAACTCCCATAATTTATTATCTAAGCAGCTAATTCGATTCCCCAACAGACTAAAAATCACTTTGGGAGAAATATAGTCTTTAGTAACTTTAAAAAGAAAATGGTATATAAATGAATACCAGTTTAAAAATACAGAGAATTCAGTAAGACTTGTAGCACAGGGAACAGTGTTCTTATATTTATCATCATCAGGTTTCTTGAAGATTAAATGTTTTCCAGGATCTGAAATATATATGTATATATATATATATACACACATATATATATATGTATATGATTTGGATGCACAGCAACTTATAATGCATTAAATTAGACCCTCACAGTTATAGACAGAGAAGTCCGAGGATCAGGAGGACAGGCCTGTGTCCTCCTGTTTGCTCCCATCCTGTAGGCTGATAGTGTTGGTTTTGGAGTCAAACCAGACCTCTAGGAGTGGCTGGGAGGAGTATTCCTAACAAATCTGTGGCTGGTAGCACCACTCTCTGTATTAGATAGAGAGCCTGATTACCTTGACCTTGAAGAAAAATCTTACTTCAGTCATTCCAGGTTGAAGCTGCAAAGCCAGAGCACCCTCCTATTTAAGCATTAATTATATTCCGAGCCACGGACATGCAGAACCCAGAGTAGATAAGGTAGTTGGGCCATCTGCATTCCTCACATTCATACAACACTGCCAAGAAAAAGGCAATATTTTTGGCCCATAGAATATTGAGTAAAGAGAGTACCTGAGATTTCATCATTACTTCATTTTCCCTTGTTTGTTTAGGCTCTCAAAGTTAGAAAGCCAGGGTCCTTGATTTCTCACCCCAAGGAGACAGATGTAATGCAGAAGAGAGGAGGGCTACCTTTTGTAGTGGTTGTAGAAGAAATCCAATGGCTACAATGACAATCAACACGATGACACCGGAGATAATCCCAGCGACCTGGGAAGACCAAACAATGCTCATGACAATCTGCGCTTGACCTCACTTGGGTTTGCTAGTTATCAATGCTAGGATGACGGGGGTAGTAAAGACACCAAAATACCTGTGTTTTCCCTCCAGTACTTTCCTGAACTCCTGATCTGGAGAGGGCTGTACTCCCTGCAAATCCTTGGAATGATCCAGCGAATATATTATTCATTCCCAAAGCTATTAGCTCCTGACAGGAAAACAAAAAATGTTCTTAGAAGCATCCGCATTTTCATATAGAAGAATATGATATGCACAAGATATTCAAATTGCCTGTAGACTCCGCATAGGTTGTATTCTTACCTGATTGCCATCAATCGGATAATCGTACTTGAGAGAGTACACACTGGCTACGGAGAAGGCTACTGCAAAGGCCACAATAGCAATGCCGAAGCAGTCTCCTATGGTGTCTTGGAAAACCTGTACATCAGGTGTAATAGGGGGATGAAATCTGAAAGTGAAATTTAGCAAATCCAAATGTTATCAAACTTGAGCGTAAAATCCTTTTTACTGGGCAAGTCAATGAATGTCCTAGTGAGAGACACAACTATGTGACACAACTTGGAGCTGTGTCTTACCTTGGAGTTTGACTTATAAGAACTTAGTCCCTATTGAAAACTTTGGAATTGGCCTTTTTAAATGGGGAAAAGCTATGCTACCTAGATGTCATAAAAGATTTTAAATCCAGTACAATGATAATGATACACTGGATTTACCATGTGGGTTCACCAACGTTATGATTGTACAATTATATCCTTATAACTTCATGTTTTCTGTTGAGTCCATTGCAGAGTATCACTCACAAAGACGTTATAGTTATCTGTAGATGGGGCTCTTTGTGCAAACACAATTCTAAGATAAGGAAAGTAAAATAAAGCCTTCTCTCCATTGATCATATAACCTTTCAAGGAAAAGCCCCACCAAACAGGTAGGCCTTGGACTTTACCCTGCATTTCACAGATCTGCTGGAGTCAGCCATAGCCCCATGGAGAGTGGCTTTCATTTAAAATAATCCAGTGGTAGAGGAACTTGAACTTGACAACGGATGTACACTTCAGGGCTCTCACAAAGTGAGAGTAGTTAAATATATTTCCAAGTTTCATTATAAAAGTTGTCCATCTAGCCAGGTGCCAAGAGCTCATGCCTTTAATCCTGCCTACTCAGGAGGCTGAGATCTGAGGATCCTGGTTCAAAGCCAACCTGGGCAGAAAAGTCCATGAGACTCTTATCTACAATGAACCACTTAGAAAAAGCAGGAAGTGGCACTATGGCTCAAGGGGTAGAGAGCTTAGCCTTCAGCCCAGAGAGGCTCAGGGACAGTATCCAGGCCCTGAGTTCAAGCCCCAGGACCTGCAAAAAATATATTGTCTGTCTCAAACTCATCTTTTTTTTTTTTTTTTTTTTTTTTGGGTCCGGTCGTGGGGCCTGAACTCTGGGCCTGGGCGCTGTCCCTCAGCTCTTCAGCTCAAGGCTCTACCATTGAGCCACAGCGCCACTTCCGGCTTTTTTCTTTTTGCTTATGTGGTGCTGAGGAATCGAACCCAGGGCCTTGAGCATGCAAGGCAAGCGCTCTACCACTGAGCCACCTTCCCAGCCCTCAAACTCATCTTAATTTACTAAAATGTTCAGCTCCTATAAACATCTGCATCAGACCTAATGTTTGTTCAAAGTAGGCCAATTGTATATAGCCCACTTTTACTACATTGCTGTTCTATGTGTTATACACAGCTTTGATCATGAATTTTCAGCTCTAGTTTTTTATTATATTTTTTCTGTGCTGGCACTGGCCCTTAAACTGGCCTTGCACGTCCACTTGGCTTCTTCACTCACAGCTCATACTCAACTTGAGCTACGCTTTCACTTGGGCATTTTGCTGGTAATTGGAGATAAAAGTCTCTTCAATGTTTCTTCCAAGGTTGGCTTTGAACCCGGATCCTCAGAGCTCAGCTTCCTGAGTAGCTAGGATTACAGGTGTGAGCCTCCTTTAAGCTCTAGTTTTGAAGAAATACTATGCTTCTACATTCTGCTGACACCATAAATTGGCAAGTTAGCTAAAATATTGTTTTGTTTTGTTTTGTTTTTTAAACACATCTTTCAGCGATACAATTAGTGTTGGTATTTTACAGCAAAATAGCTAGTACCCTACTATTAGTCTTTACTTTTAACTTCTGAACACCACAGAATGGTATGATGGGGACTTCATTTTCTGCTTCTGCTTCTCATTACCGTAAGCCTCAGTTTCCTCATTTGTAAAGGAGGCTAATAACACCTGTTCTGTTTTTCTTACAGTTTATATGAGGGTCAAATAAAATAATGTGTGAACTGTTTAACCCCGTGAACGTTGAAGTATCTGCTCACTGTTACTGTAGAGTGTCCATGTAATCTAAGTGTATCCTCCATGTTTCCTTTTCTATCTCAAGTGGCACTTCCTCTGGGTCCTTATTTATATTTAGTGTGCTCAATATCACAAAATAATTTCTAAGGTGGCATATGCACAATAGCAGATTAGCAGTAATCAATAATCATTATCTTCTGGCAATATTTATTTTGCAATCACCAGAAATTTAACATACCTATTTGATGATCATTTAGAAAAAAAAAATAATGTAAAAAAGCACACTGCCAGGCACTGGTGGCCCATGCCTATAACCCTAGCTACTCAGTAGTGTAAGATCTGAGGATTGTGGTTCCAAGCCAGCCCTGGCAGAAAAATTCATGAGACTTCTATCTCTGAATAACCAGCAAAAATCTGGAACTGGAGGTATGGCTCACGTGGCAGAAGGTCAACTGTAAGTGAAAAAGTTCAGCAAGAGCATGAGGCCCTGAGTTCAAGTCCCAATACCAGTACAAAAAAATACATCAAATGTCTTGTAACTTAAGCAGTAAATTAGTAATAGTAGTAAAGTGATTTAAACACTAATTATAGGATAGGCTCTCTGAATCTTTTAAGAATTCCATCTAAGAACTATTCTTTTTAGCCCCATTTTTACAACTAAGTCCACTGAGGTACTGAGGTCAGTCTTTTGCTAAGGGTCAGGAAGTGAATCTGAAGTCAAGCGAGGACACTCTGCTTCTAGAATCCATGAATTAGCTACTAGGTTCTACTGCCTCTCTGCAGTGTCATCAGAAAATATGAACTAGCTACTTCCCAGCCCCATACACCTGGAGACAGGCCCGCTGATATGAGTGTGTTTACTAAATAAATTCTCTAGGATTATCACTCAGTGATCTTAAGCTTAACATTTATTGTCAAAATGCTTCGGCTTCTGACAAGATCCTCTTTGATTTTTCATGTTGTTTTTCTGGTGAAGTTTATGTCTTAGACCTTTAAATAAAATGTAACCATTTGAAACTTTCAGGATGGAGGGAAGCACTGAAAGTAGACAAGAGTTTCAGCCTAGTTTCTGCTTCACAGGTTCTTAAATTTAAAAATAATGTTTGCAGTGCATTAAGTGGAACACACAAAGATCTGAAGAGAAATTTCTTTTTGCTTTTAAACCATTCACAAGGAAGGAGAGCTGCGGCTCAAGTAGTAGAGCACTAACCTTGTGCAAAAAAATGCTAAGAAACAGAGCCCAAGCCCCGAGTTCAGACCCCAGGACTGGTTAAAAAAAATAGATCGAAACCATTCACAAATCTGCTTGTGGTATGTATGTGTGTATATGTGTGAGAGACAGAGAAAAAAAGAGGGGAAAGAAGGAAGGAAGGAATGAAGGAAGAAAGGAAGGAAGGAAGAAAGAAAGAAAGAAAGAAAGAAAGAAAGAAAGAAAGAAAGAAAGAAAGAAAGAAAGAAAGAAAGAAAGAAAGAAAGAAAGGGAAACAAGGAAAGAAAGAAAGAAAGAGAAGGAAGGAAGGAGGGAAGGAGGAAAGGAAGGAAGGAAGGAAAGAAGGAAGGAAGGAAGGAAGGAAGGAAGAAGGAAGGAAGGAAGGAAGGAAGGAAGGAAGGAAGGAAGGAAAGAAGGAAGGAAGGAAGGAAGGAAGGACTGAGACCTAAATTCGGGTCCCCATTTCCTAGCTCAGCATTTGTATCTGGTATCCTACTACTTGAGCCATGCCTCCACTTCTTATATATCTGCTTTTAAAGCGAATTTGGTTTAACAGCACCGGGTTTGAACTCAGGCCTTCACATTTGATAGGCAAGCGCTATACCACCTGAACTATTCGCCCAGTCCTTTTTTTGTTATTTTTTAGTGTCTCAAACTTTTATCTGAGCCAGTTTCAGTCCTCCTACCTATTCCTCCTAGGTAGCTGGCATCACAGGTATGTGCCACTGTGTTCAGCTGATTGATTGAGATGTGGGTCTTGCTAACTTTTTTTTTCTGTTTATGTGGTACTGAGAAATCGAATTTGGGGCTTCGTGCATACTAGACAAGCACTCTACCACTAAGTCACATTCCAAACCCTCTTGCTAAGTTTTTGTCCAAGCTGGCCTCTGACTTTGATTCACCTATTCTCTGCCTCCTGAGTATCTGGGATTACAGGCATGAGTCACAGTGCCTGGCTTGAGTATATTCAATAGTAATTTAATAATATGATTTAGCAAATTTATACAGCATAGGCAGCATTTTATTGTTTGGATCTTCATATTGACATGTTTTCTTAAGGATTTTACTGGTTTTCAGTGATTCATATAATACTAAACAGAAATGATGGAATTTATATGCTCATAAGCTTTTTGAGAAATTAGAGTAAGATGGTGAATTTCATCGTGTGGTACAGAGCATCTAGAAAAACTTTTGTCTGTAGTTTTGTTTGTAGAGCATTTTAAGACTATATATATATATATATATATATATATATATATATATATATATATAGTCTAGAATTCTCAAATTAAGCCTGGGGAAGAACAGCCTTCTTCACTCCCTCCCTCCTTCCTTCCTTCCTTCCTTCCTTCCTCACTACAGGGCAACTCCCTTCCTTGGTAAATAAGTTGCAAGAGACTGATCTATAGTAAGAAGAGAGAGAAAGCAGAACTCCCTTCTCAAACTCCCTTCTGAATCCACTAAATGTAATGCAAGACATTTTCAAATTTCTTGAACAAACTAGGCTTCCCATCCTTTGATGGTAGTTAAAGAGGCTTTGGCTTTGTTTTGAATTTGCTCATGGGAAAGGACAGAGCGTCCCTATCTGGGTTGCTGAAGCGGTGTACCTTCAGTATCTCTTTTGAACTTTTGGAACTTGGCTCCAGTAACCTCAAACAAAGCACTACTACTGTTTACAGTAATTTATGCACAAGGAAATCTGATTTCAGCTGATGCTTCTTTATAAGCAGGAGTGATTTATTGAACCTATTCTTCTGCTTTCCCTACTTTCCCAAGTTTGCCTTTTGTGTGAGTTCTTGCTTGTCTACATTTGTGAGTTGTTCCACAGGAGAAACTTCCTGATATTAACAACATCATTCTTTGCAGCTGCTTCCTTGAGAGACGGAGCCTCCTCTATGCATGCAAGGTGCCAAGGGTTTCTGAGCTGGGCTGGATGTGTCCTGTAAGTACTACTCACTGCTCTCTGCTCAGTGCTGAGAGACACCAGTACCTGAGACACACTTACCCACTTTTCATCTCTCCCACCACAGACACGTTGAACCTGTGTTCAAAGTCAAAGCCGTACGATACACCTGTTGCAATGACGGTCTGCAAGGTAGCAAAATGTCCAACTGTGAGATGCAGCCAAGGGTACTTTGACACAAACATACCACAGCCCAAACCCACCTTAGCTTCCTGAAAGAATAATTTCTAGCTTGAATGTTTATTTAATTTTTTAAAAAATAAGTTCAGGGTAATTCTAGTTTGCTATTGAGATGGGAAGCCTTCAGCTCTAATTCAAATGAATCAATCTATTGTCTGATGTCACTTCACCCCCCTCCTGTGACATGGAAAGAAAAAAACCCACCTCATAATAGGAAGTTATTCAATTTTGGCTGAAGAGAAAAATTATACTAAAACCTGATTTATGCATGGTGAAGGGCTTTTAACATAAAGACATTGGATTGTGAAACCCATTCTTGAGATGGTCAGTTACCATGATGAGCTCGATGGGAATAGGCACTGGGAGTTTGCTTTTGTAGCGCTGATTTATTTCTTTAACCAGAAATACAACCAACAGGATAATCACGGATGTAACAAGGTCTGCAATATTAGTCTTCTGTATTTGGGTGAATACAGATTCTAGAACCTACAAGTTAACAAACAAAAAAAATTATCAAAGTCCTATATTAGTACATAATTTGGACACAAATACCTCCAAGAAGATGAAAATAAAAACAAACGGACTAGCATAGATGGTTGCAATTCTGCTTCCATGAACGATGAGTTCTGAAATTGTAGTGCTGAGCGTGGTGATATGACAAGGGGGAATTAGCAGTGTAGGTGCTTCTGTCATTTTGGGGCAGAAGTTCTCTGGCTAGTGTCAAATTCTGTGGAAAACTTTCCCTGATTTTACAACACATGTCTTCTGTCCTAGATCTCTTTGCCATTGTTTTATTTTACAATCATTACTGCTATTTTGCCCAGTGAATAACTTTTAATCTCAGACTTTTTTTTTTTTTTGTCAGTCGTAGGGCCTGAACTCTGGGCCTGGGCGCTGTCCCTCAGTTCCGCTCTACTACTTGAGCCACAGTGCCATTTCTGCTTTCTTTGCTTATGTGGTGCTAAGGAATTGAACTCAGGGCCTCATGCTGGAAAGTACTCTACCACTGAGCCACCTTCCCAGCCCATAGTCTCAGATTTTTTAAAAAAGCATCCATTCCTTTACATTCTGGTCTTTCAAATATCTAGACCCCTTACGTTTTGTAGCTGATTCTCCAGGTTGCTTCTGGAAACTGGTTTCTTGAATTGTACTATGCTGTTTTCTGTTTGAAGTGGGTTAAGTACTATATCAGGGAACCAAGACAGCTCAAGTAGGCGCAAACTAGGTTCCAGAAGAACCCCCTATTCCTGCAGTAGCTCAGGACCAGATGAGAGAGCAGCTTCTATCTCACACTCACAATGCTTGTCTTGATACAAGTGCTGAGCACACTACTAGTTGTGAAACAAAATAATGTCCACTGAATGAGAATGAGGTCCCCACAGACCGTATCAAACTCACTGGACTCCCTCATGCCAAAGACATAACCAAGCCAAAACTTTAAGGAAGCAGATATGGCCACCAAACACAAAAGGTTTCTTTCCTCTTATTACAAAACAAGAGATTCCAGTATGAACTAGCCTATAAATGCTTTAACTCATAATGGCAAGGAGAAAGAGAAGAAGTTAGAAATAACCTGCATTAACAAAATTTTTTCCTATTGTTTTGTTTTCTGATTGCAAACTTACCAAGTCTATCATCTTACTATTTTCCAGTGGGATTTGAGATCAAATCAGCTCATTTATGATGGTGACAGGGAATGGTGATATCAATGCCCGAAGTTTAATCCATCTTCTCAAAATTGAGAAATTGGCCAAAAGTACTCTGCACATATTTTAATTTGGCCTAAAGTTTCTCCTTACATAATAACCTAACCTGCCGCATAAACAGAATGTAACTTACTTATGAAACAAACAACTGACCCAGCTAGTTGCAAATGTCCAGCTGTTCAAACCACATCCAAATGAACGGTAATGGGTACTGCTGTCTCTGTACCTCACTTCTGTTTTCTCTCTATCACTTCTTTTACTCCCACTGTAAATGTAATCAGGCCTTGTTGTGGAGTGAAATATTTTGAACTCTAGTGCTAGATTCTACAGTTGGAAATAAAGCCGACTAAAATCTGCAAAACTAGTTACATTGTAATTTTTTCTCTTAAGCCTTTTTTTTTTTTTTTTTTTTTGTTGGTTGTGGGGCCTGAACTCTGGGCCTGGGCGCTGTTCCTCAGCTCTTCAGCTCAAGGCAAGCACTCTACCACTTGAGCCACAGCACCACTTCCGGCTTTTTTCCTTATGTGGTGCTGGGGAATTGAACCCAGGGCCTCACGCATGCAAGGCAAGCGCTTTACCACTGAGCCACCTCCCCAGCTCTCTCTTAAGCCTTTTATTTTTCATCTTCTGGAGAAATTGAAGATCATTTCCCTATCTACCTAGTGGCTAATTTACTTTTTGAGAAATAGGAAAACATCAGAAGCTAATGACCAATTGTATTTTTCAAAATAGGATTTTGGAAAAAATTTAAAACTTAAAACAAAGCAGCAAAGGTTTGACTGATATACTTTGATTATATATTTCCTCTTTGAAAATACTTGAGTCAACCTTAACAGAAGTGTATCTTCATCTCTGTTTTTCTTTTCAAATCTTTTACTCATGTAACTCAAATTCAGAATGCATTGGTTTCTTGGAAATCATAGGTGATCCCCTCAGCAAACAGAAATTCTCCAAAAAATACAATAGTGAGTTTCATTTGTCCTGGGAATTCAAGGTGGTGCTCTACCATTTGTACCTCAGCTCCATTTCTGGCTTTTTGATGGTTGATTGGAAATTACAGGCTCATAGACTTTTCTGCCCAGGGTTAAGTGCAAACTGTGATCCTCAGATCTCAGCCTCCTGAGTAGCTAGGATTACAGTTGTGAGCTATCAGTGTCCAACTGTTTCAATAGTTTTAAGGGAATGGGATACTCACTTTGAAAATTGAGAATGGGTCCGTGTGTGCTGGGACTGTCAGCTGCAGCATGAATTTGAGTTGGGAAACTAAAACATGAATGGCAGCCGCAGTAGTGAAGCCACTGATTAGGGACTCAGATAAGTAGATGACTACAAAGCCAATCTGCAAGACCCCCAGAGCCAACTGGAAGGAGAAGACAAAAGCTTTTGTTAGGGTAGATTAAGAATACATCTCTGCAAACCAAAGCAGGAGCAATTGGAATGATTCAAAATGTAATGTTTAGCTTTCAAGTGCATACCTCGAAGAAGCTGAGGTGTCTGCCTCCTGGAACACCTCCCATTCAGATTCACCTCTCTTCTCCTCCCATTCCACTCCCCCCAGGTTGAATTTTACACAATGTTCAAATAAGCCATAAGTCCAATATGCCCCCACAAACTATTAGACTTAGACCTCCCCTTTTATTTTTAGGTCTGGTGATTGTTTTTTAAGGACTCACCATGAGCTCTTTATAGCAGGATCTTATCTATCATCAGCCCTCATATATTTGCAGATGTCATTTTATGTTATACTTTCTAACTGCCCTGGCATGCATGGGGTGAGTGCCCATTCATATTCCAGCAAATGACTTGTTTGGGTTGAATCACATGACTGCATATTCAATATCAGAAATGCTTAGTCCTAGCTGGCGTGCAAGAGTGGATAATTCCCCCCTCCAAAGTATCTGCATTTGCAGTAAATTGAACTGAGTGGTTTCTCCATCCCTGGGCATTGGCCTCTCTTTCCCCTCTTGTGTCCAAAGTACAGACAGAACTGTGGCTGTGCAAAAAGCAGTTGATTTCCTTTCTGTACTTGGTTGTAGAAATGTATTAGAAACCAGTGACCCAATGGTTTGTCAATAGGACACACACTTATATCCAGGAAAACAAGTGGCACTGTGGCTCAAAGTAGTAGAGCGCTAGCCATTAGCAAAAAGAGCTCTACCACTTTTTTTTTTTTTTTTGGGTCCGGTCGTGGGGCCTGAACTCTGGGCCTGGGCGCTGTCCCTCAGCTCTTCAGCTCAAGGCTAGCACTCTACCACTTGAGCCACAGCGCCACTTCCGGCTTTTTTTTCTTTTTGCTTATGTGGTGCTGAGGAATCGAACCCAGGGCCTCATGCGTGCAAGGCAAGCGCTCTACCACTGAGCCACCTTCCCAGCCCCGAGCTCTACCACTTTGAGCCACAGCACCACCTCCTGTTTTCTGGTGGTTTATTGGAAATAAGAGTCTCATGGTCTTTCCTGCCTGGGCTAGCTTTGAACTGTGATCCTCAGATCTCAGTTCCCTGAGTAGCTTGGATTACCCAATGGGCAACACCTTTTAAAGACTGTGATATTTTCATTATTCAAGATGGTGTCAATATTGTGTCTTGGGAGTGAGACTTTGGAGCCACCATAATACTCTTAAGTTTACTCTACATCTTAAATATAGATAACTGCAATACCCCTTACCTTCCAACTACGTTCTAGTTGTTGGGGAATTAGAGAAGAAAATAATCCAAACCCATTAGTGTCAATACTACCTGTGGATAGTTATGTTTTATGACTGTATCAGTTCCAAGATGTTTTATTAAATTTGGTATTTCATCTCTTATCACATAGGCCTCCTGTAATTTCGACTTTCCTTTGACTTAAACTCCATTCATTCATTTTGCAATGTGGATCTGCTCCTTACCCACACTTCTAATGTTGTGGTAAGTGATCTTAAAAAAAATACTTCTCACAGGCAAACAAAGGAATGATAAACCAAAAAGAAGATAAGAAGAGTGGCTGGGGAAAGAGAGAGAGAGAAAAAAACAACCCAGAAATATCTTTACCACTCAGGACAAGCAGATCTCAGCAGTGATTATATGAGAAAGTGCTCACCTGGATGATTCCAGAAAGGACTGTGACAGACGCAGCCACCATTATCTTCTTCTCCTCCAGTAATGACTCATTACTCATTGAGCTATTAGTCAAGTCCATATTGGTACTTGCATCTGGGACCATTCTTGTAACCACTGCTCCAACCATCATACTGAGAACTGGAAATGGACCTGATTGACAGAGAGCAATTATGGTCAGTATGTGCCTTCCTGAAGCAAAGCTGTCTTTCAACCACAGGGTAGCATATAAAAAGGGTGTCATGCATAGTCTAGCTCTTTCCCCCCAAATCCCAGATCCTTACAGGAAACAATGACTCTTCCCATGGCTATGCACCATTTGGAATCCATACAATATGTAGCTAATATAATTCACTTTAAGAAAAGCAACAAAGGCATGAATCAGTCCAGTAACTGACTTACCCACAGATATGTGTCTTGAAGTGCCCAAGAAAAAGTAAGTTATGACTGGGAAAAAGGCTGCATACAACCCATAGCGTGGAGGGATGTTGACCAGCAGAGCAAATGCTAAACCTATAACACAAGCAAGGGAATCGTAGAAATTCTCATTAGATTATTCTGGTATTTAAGATTGCACATTTAAAAGCAATTTTTAATTAAATGTAGAAAAGATACATATGGAAACAGAAACTATAAAACTCTGAGAAAAACACTGCTGTAAATTTTTGTGACTTTGGATTATACAATAGTTTCTTAGAAATGACACAGCATACACAGTCAAAAAATAGATAAGACTTTATCAAAATTTTAAAAAACTGTATTCAAAGTACACTATCAGGGGTTATATTGTCAAAAAAGAAATGTACTCATTACCTGACTTTTGTAACTATAACCCCTCTGTATATTGCCTTTATAATAACAATAAAAGTTTATAAAACGTACAAAGTATACTATTAAGAAAGTGAAATGACAGCTCATAGAATGGAAGAAAATGTTTGCAAGTATTCATTGGATAAGAGTTTAGAATCCAGAATATATAAATAATCTTTGCAATTTCACAAGAAAAAGACAACCCAATTTTTAAAAGAGCAAAAAGGCCTGGAGATGCCGCTCAATAGTAGAGCTTGCTTGGCATATGTGCAGGGCCCTGGGTTCAATTTCACACACACACACACACACACACACACACACCAGGATTTAAATGGCCATTCCCCCCAATAATAAAATAAAAGATGTATGATATTAAACATTATGAATGTTGAGAAATGTGAATTCTCTCACACTGCTACTGGGCACAGAATGCTGGCGGTTACTTTAGAAAATAATTAGGCAGTACTGCAAGTGAATAAACATAGTTACTGCATGACCCAACAATTCTACTCCTAGAGATAGAACCAACTGATTGAAATATAGGTTTACACCACAAGTTGGAAACAATTGCTCATAATACTGTTGCTCATAATATCATAATAGCCTCCATGTGAAAATAATTCAAATGTCCAGAAAGTGTGGCTATTAATGCATTATCTACACAATGTGCCACAATATGGATAAGCCTGAAGAGCATCATGCTAGGGGAAAGGAATCAAACACTGAGTTCTACATATTGTACAATTGCATGTATATTAAACACCCAAAATAGGGAAAGCCACAGAGACAGGAGGAAGGGAGGTGGGCAATGTAGAATGTCTGTCAGTAGGCAAAGGATTTTTGTTTGTTTTTGTTTTTGTGTTTTGGTGAGGGGATATAATATATATATATATATATATATATATATATATATATATGAAAATGTTATGGAATTAGTGGGGTTGGATGCACAACTTACTGAGTATACTAAAAAATACAATTGTAAACATCAGAAGAATAGTTAGAGGTATAGCTCAGTGGTAGAATGCATGTCCAGCCCGTGAGATCCTGGGGTTGCTCCTGAGCACAAGATAATCTACAAAACTTAGAACTCTAGCCTGAATTTTATGGCATGTAAGTATTCCTAAGAAAAGTGAAGAAAAGGAAGGGAAAGGAGAAAAGAAAGAGAAGGGGAGAGAGGAGAAGAGAAGAAAGGAGAGGAGAAAAGAAAGAAGAAAATGCTACCTTGAAGTACAGCCACCAGCCCAGTGCTGATTCCAGAAACAATGTCGCTGAGCAACCATTCCTTTATCCGGTATGCAGGTAGCCAAGATGCTATGGGGAATAAAGACAGGGCAATTCTCTTGACCTTTTGTGGGGAACACCTGAAAATATTGAAAGCCACAGGTCAGGCAATTAATATTAAGTTTTAAGTTTAGTACTCGATCGTGGGCGGAAAATTGGTAAAGATAAGAACAAATTACAGATTAAACTAGCAGTTTTACTCCCACTAGCATTCATCTCTTTGCCCACGTCAACTTCCTGGTCACCACAAAAGGATTTGTTTAAAGAAAAATGCCAGCTTTTCTTTAATTATTAGAACATATTTGTCATCCTCAGTTGAACTGTGCAGCACTTCAATGAAGAAGTTGCCTGTGTCTTTGTCTGTGAGCTGAGCAATTTGGAAAGCCTGTGTTGATAGCTGAGATGCTGTTTGTTTAAAACACCTGAGTTTTCTAACTCAGGCAGGGAGTTGGAAACTGAAAGATGAAATGATTTCTTGGACTATGGAGTAGAGCCAGAAAGGAGAGCTTGAAAGCTAGGACATTTAGGAAAACAGGACTTTATTTCTCATGCTAGTATCTTAAAAAATAATAATTCTTACCTACAACACAGTTTGAGATGATCTAGAAATGTCTTGTGATGTCTGTGTTTCTTCTTATGTTCTTCTCCAAAAGTGTTTAATGAATACACTGGCCTGGCCACCACGTACTGATTCCCGATGGGTTCGATCATTTTGCTTTCTCTGGCAGGGGTGGTGAGTGGAAGACCTTTGAAACTATGTGGTGAACCCTTCTTCTTGCCTTTAGCAGGTTAAAATGCCTGGAACCAAACAGAGCTTGCTTCTTAAATAACTCAGAGATAATGTGATGCAATTTACAGATGAGTGAGCTCGAACTGAATGTTACCACCTTTTGAGATCAAAAGAGGCAGGATTAAGGGACCTAGATTGTATTTTGTGACAGTGATATCACTTTTTCCTCCAATGAGCTGGACACAGCTCCTCTGGGCAAGTAAACAAGAGCTTTTATTTTATTTTTTTTAAAGATTGCCAAAAAGCAATAAAAAAAATTGACTCAGTTTGCTAATAAGTGAGTCTATTTTCTACTGAACAAAGTGAGATCATCCTACTAAGTTTTGTTTTTTTTTCTGGAAATATTTCCAAAGCTATGGCATTGGAGTACTAGGAGAGATGAAAGTCTTCATTGCCTATAACTTCAATACAACTTGGGTAAGCTGGCATAGTTTACCCATCAGACTTTAACAAATAATAACTTATAAGATGCTGTTAATTTGTGAAATTCAAAAGATATTGCCAACTTTTTCCCTGTTGTTTGTGGGATTTTAGTGCTTTACAATTGATTCTTGTAGAAACCATGTACAGCTAATCATGGCTTGGTTACATAGTACATGATAAACAAGATCTTTTTGGCATAAACATCATGGGCAAGTTTTAACCCCTAAGAGCTTCATCCATACAATTGAGATAGCAATATCCAGTGATTGTGAACTTAAAAGAGAATATTCTCAAAGCATCTACCATTATGTCTAGCACGCTATAGGCATTCACCAAGGGGTAGTTATTATTTTCACAATTAGCTTATTTTATTATATTATTATTGTCGGTCATGGGGTCTGAACTCTGGGCCTGGGTTCTGTCCCTCAGCTCTTCAGCTAAAGGCTAGCACTCTACCACTTGAGCCACAACGCCACTTCTGGCTTTTTCTGCTTATGTGGTGCTGAGGTATCGAACCCAGTGCCTCATGCATGCAAGGCAAGTGCTCTACCCCTGAGCCACCTTCCCAGCCCCATAATTAGCATTTTTAAGGGCTGAGGAGGTAGCTTAGTAGTAGAACACTTATATACATGGGACTTTGGGTTCTATCTCCAGGTCTATAGGTGGGGTGAAGGCAGAAACTTTTCCACATAAAGTATCTAAATTTTTCAGTCTTACTTAATCTTGCTTCTATTACACTTGAAATTCTCATTTTTAAAGCATCTTTTATTGCATTTAACCAATTTAGGAGAGTAGAGGAAGTGGAGCTGTGGCTCAAGTGGCAGAGCAGCAACTGTGTGCAAAACACTAAGGGACTGTGCTCAGGCCCCATATTCAAGCTCCAGCACCAGTACTAGCACCAAATAAGAAAATAATTGCACACATCCCTTGGCAAAATCTTTTTTTTTTTTGTCAGTTGTAAGGCTTGAAATGAGGGCCTGGACACTGTCCCTGAGCTATTTAGCTCACACTAGTGCTCTGCCACTTTGAGCCACAGCGCCACTTCTGGTTATCTGATGGTTAATTGGAGATAAGAGTTTTGCAGACTTTCTTGCCCTGGCTGACTTCAAATTGCTGTACTCAGATCTCAGGCTCCTGAGTAGCTAGGATTAACAGGCATGAGCCACTGGCTCCCAGTTCTAAATACATTTTCTTCAAAGATCAGGTAGCAATTTTAAAAATGGGATGTCCATTTTCAGACTTCTCTTTCTTCTTGGATATGCATTTTTTCTATCGTCCAATGTAACCTTAATTAAAGAATACTCTGCAAGCATTTTTCCTGCCCACCTCCCTTCTTGGTTCTGTAGTACTACCCACAATGCCCAGCAGTTTGTTCTCTAACTTAAATAGCAGCAATTAGGATTGTATGTTGTTATATGGTGCTCTCTTGTAGCATAGGTATTTTCAGCATGTTTACTAGCTCAGTTTATATACAGGAATCAGATACTGGCTTCCACTTTGGTCTCACTTAACCTCTCTTTGACCATTTCTCTCCCCAGCCCTATTTCCCTAGCATCCTCCAGTATCTTCAGAATTGACCTTTTCTGACCACTGTGAAGTGCTTCTGCCCCACAGCTAGCTTGGCCTCTAGAATTTGAGACACTTTGAGCTTTATTGGGCCTTTTAGATGCTCTTTTGATCTATTTTCTGAGCTCCCCCATCAGCTAAGCAGCATGTTTCTCTGTATCTCATCTCCTTTTCTTTCAGGTGCTATACTCCACTCACTGCAGAGTACTCCTTCTGTCACAAGAACCTGCTCATCAGGAGTTGGCTTGCTTACTACAAATTGTTGGTATTTTGTTGGTGTATGTTGGTGGAGAGGGAAGGAACAATTAGTAATTTGGTTAGTGTAGGGGGTTGACATTGAAGATCTAATCCAAGGTCAATGATTTCTGCTCTCTTCCATGTCTTGCAAAGGCTATCTGGAAGTCTTTATAGAATATTTCTAATCACTCAGCTTTCCGCTGAGGAACTCATAGAAAGAAATGTACTGCAGGTGCTTCTTTTCTTCCTTTAGACATCGTACATTCTCTGTGCTAAGCCAGAGTCTATTTTATTTCTCCCAATGACAACGATAATGATGGCAGAAATAAACCTCATTTTTACCATGTTTGGCACTTTTTTGTATGGTGGTAACTGAGGTTTGTACTCAGTGCCTTATGCTTTCTAGGCAAGTGCTCTACCATTTGAGCTATGTCCCAGTTCCTAGTAATTTCATTATTTTTTCAAATAGGGAGACACTTTTCCCCCTAGGTTGGTCTGACCTAGGGTCCTTCTATTTTATGCTTCCTGCAGATACGCATGTGCCACTGGACCTAGCTTTTTATTGGTTGAGAAAAAGTCTTGTGAACTGGTTGCATGGACTGCCCTTGAATTGTGATCCTCCCAATCTCAGACTCTCAGTAGCTAGGATTGGAGGCGTAAGTCACTGTGCCTAGTCAGGTCTGGCTCTTTAAAGTGCTCCCTCAGATCTCCAGTTGCATCAAGAGCCTCAACTCTGGTCCTCCTACTGCAGACCGGGAGAACTTCCTCTTCATGCTAAGCACCACCACCAAGGTGTGTGCACAAGGGCAGGAATTAGAGGAGCTTAAGAAATCTTTCCAGAACTTGGAGAGAGACCTTGAGAGTCACGTGGCACTCTTTTAGCCTTGCGTGCTCCTCTGACAGAACCCTACAGCCTCATACAGCACGTGTAACAAACAACATGAGCCCTGAATAGAGCACATGTAACAAACAGAGGGCCGTGAACCACCCACCCTTGGGGATCCTCTCCCTGAACAGGGCTCTGGGAAGTCCTCCATGAGCTTCTTCAGAATGGCCTCCTTCAGTTAAAATTTCAAATATATTTTATTACCTTGTTTTGCATCTACCTAAGTTATCTTTTCCCTAGAAGTTCTTGGAAAAATTATTTTGGTGCCTAGGATCACAATTCCAGTTTCAGATCTTATATTAATGTATGATTTTTTTAATGTTGTGCCTCAATTTCTTTCTGATTCCTTAGGGTAGCAGCAACTTTTGGGGAACTAAAATCAGTTCTCAGAGATGTATCCTCCTAATAAATGTGCAACGCTGACCCTTATCTGTAAATACTTCGTGTGCACGCGCGTGTGTGTGTGTGTGTGTGTGTGTCTGTGTGTGTGACACACTGCTTGCTGTTGGGGCTTGAAGTCAGGGCCTGAGTGCTGCCCTTCTGCTTTTTCACTCAAAGTTAGCATTCTACTTGAGACACAGTTCCACTTGTGAGAGAGGAGCTCCCAATGAACCACTTTGAGTAGTTAATTGGAGGTAAGAATTCCATAGATTCTCCCACCTGGGCTGGCTTTGAACCGCAGTCCTCAGATTTCAACCTCCTGGGGAGCTAGGATTATAAATGAGCCACTGGCACCTAGCTTAACTACTTCTACTTTTATTTTGTGTATTTTTGTTTGTTTAATTGTAAAAATAGTGTATAGAGGGGTTACAGTTACAGGAGTAAGGTAATGAGTACATTTCCTATCAAGCATTGTTACCTCTTCCTTTGTTTTTCCCCTACCAGCCCTTCCCTCTATACCTCCCCAACTCCCCCCTCTCCCACCCCCCAAGTTTTTCTACATAGTGTCTTGTACATCTTATTGTTATAATGGGTCATCCTGTATCCTTGTTTCAGCATTTTGTTATTTCCCTTCCCCTCCCCAAATAAGAAAAATGTATATACAAGATGCAGGGCACTGACATCAAATACAGTGAAAACAAGGATTATACTGTGGGGGAAGAACATACAAGAGAAACAAAAAAATTGCATAGGGCTGGGAAGGTGGCTCAGTGGTAGAGCGCTGGCCTTGCATGCATGAGGCCCTAGGTTCAATTCCTCAGCACCACATAAGCAGGAAAAAAAAAAGCCAGAAGTGGCGCTGTGGCTCAAGTGGTAGAGCACTAGCCTTGAGCTGAAGAGCTGAGGGACAGAGCCCAGGCCCAGAGTTCAGGTCCCATGACCGGACCCCCCCCCCAAAAAAATTGCATAGTACATAGTACATTTTAGATACATTAAAAACAATAGCAAAAAGAAAAAAACAAGTGTGTCCCTATCTTGGGTTCATTTCACTTAACATCATCTTATATGGTCGTATATACATAGCTTTTGACCTAGTCTGCTTGTCCTTGACTTATACTAGTTATTGCAAATAAGGGAAACCATGGGACCTATGTTTCTTTGGGCCTGGCTTACTTCATTTTTTCCAAGTCTTTCCATTTCCTAACAAATGGGGCAATGCCATTCTTTCTGATAGAGGCATAAAATTCCATTGTGTATATATATACCACATCTTCTTGATCTATTCATCTACTGAGTATTTTGTGTATTTTTTCTATGGTGTATTCTTTTTAATTTCTTAGTCCTTATGATACACACATATATTGTCACACACAGATACATACATACTTTTATAAACCTGGTGGCCTAAGTCACACATTGGTCAATCTCACCTTTTATTTATTAGCAGAAATAAAATTTGAGCCAGGCACTGGTGGCTCACACCTGTAATCCTAGTTACTCAAGAGACTGAGATCTGAGGATTTCGGTTCAAAGCTAGTCTAGACAGGAATGTCTATGAGACATTTTTTTTTTTTTCTATGAGACTCTTTATCTCCAAAAATCCAGAAAACCAGAAGTAGAGCAGTGGCTTAAAGTGGTAGAATGCTAGTCTTGAGCAAAAGGAGCTCAGGGACAGTGCCTAGGCCCTGAGTTCAAGCTCCATAATTGACCAGAAAAAAAGAAAGAAAGGAAGGAAGAAAGAAAAGATGAAAAAGAAAGGAAGGAAGGAAGGAAGGAAGGAAGGAAAGAAAGAAGGAAGGAAGGAAGGAAGAAAGAAAAGAAAAAGAGAGGGAAAGAAAATTGGGTTAACTTCTAAGTACTGCTGTGGGTACCTTCCTGCCCCACCCTTCCAAGCTCCACCTATTTCTGACTTACAGCCCAAAATTTGTCACTGCCTGGTTTACCAATACCAGGAAACTGCCTGCCCAGCACTGCCAAGAGGTGTCTTATGGCCCTGATCTTTCCACTACTCAGCACTTAGCCAGTAATCTAGTCTTTCAGAGCTCTCTCTTTGGTGCTGGGAAACAACTAACTTAAACCACACCGTTCATAAGCCATGTGAGCATCTGTTCTTAATGAGTAGTAATTTGAAACCAGGAGGCAAGCACATGTGCAGAGCATTTCCCAGACCCGCCCCAGCCACAGGTGATACTTTCCCCCTTTAAACAAGGCAGCTTTTGGTGATGCCCTTCTCAATAGCCATTCTAGTTAAGGAGGGTCTGCAGGAAGACATCACTGCTCAGGCTGCACTATGCCTGAAATCTGCTGAAAACACTTCTCAATATGGATCTCAAAATATCCCTGTGCCAGAGGTAAGCCAGTCTGATTTTGTGAATTAGTCCTTGGAGAGTGGGTGTAGAGCAGTATATTCTGAGACAGTCCTTTGAGGAAGGGTGAGAGAGGAGAATAAATAGAAGAACTGCTCCAGTGAGCACCACGAAGGGAGTCCCAGTCAAAAGCCAGGGAGGAACCAGGATCAAGGGCACAAAAAGGCCCACGTTCTGCTTGGTGGCAGGCTGTATGGCAGCAGGAAGACCATGGAGGCAGCCTCCAAGAGGCCAGAGTGATGATCAGAGTCACAGTGGGAATGGAAGGGCTCAGCCCTCCGGTGGTGTAGAGAGGGCAGAAGGAGACCCAGCGTGAGGTGGGCAATGATTTCCCATGACAGGCTGTGATCATCCCGTGTTTCAGTCACTTTTAAAGCTCAGCAAGGTAGTTACTAAAGCTCTGTTATCTACATGTACACAGGAACTATTTCATTGTGAGAAAAACATGGGCTAATATTTAGAACATGAAAAACACTTCCATTCTCTGCCATTCATTCACAATTTCTTGAGGGCAATTAGTGTCTCACGAAACTTCCAAGACTAAAGCCAGAGCCTAGCCCTAGAGGTGTTTAAGGGTGAGGATCTGAGGGTCTGGAGACCATTTTCCTAGGTATCCAAGATAAGATGATGGAAGCACACAGTTCTTGAAATTTTTTGTTGGCCCAATTTATGTGGCTAATTCATGTGTCCCATGTCCTGTGTTAATAGTAGACAAAAAGGTAGCAGATTCCTCTTCACAAAGTCTGTGGAAAGCTGGGTGCTGATGGCTCATGCCTACAATCCTAGCTATTCAGGAGGCTGAGATCTGAGGATTAAGGATGTAAGACACTTATCTCCAATTAACCACCTGAAACCCAGAAGTGGAGCTGAGGCTCAAAGAGCTTTGCTGCTTAACCTTAAGCATAAAAGCTCAGGGATAATACCCAGGCCTTCAGTTGACAAAAAAATTTTTTTTTAAGTCTATGGGTATGTCTTCTAGTGGTCTTATAAGACCTGCAGGAATGTAACTCCATTTACTTTTAGCTAAAGCCCTAAATTTAATGTTTTTCATTAGTTTCATTGCTACATTGCCCAGTGGTTAAAAAAAATGGAAGCACACCTAATTTAGGCAGAGAGTGCACTGAAAAAGTAAGACCTTGATAATTCAGTATACCTAACTTCAAATACTTGCTTTGCTTTTGCTTAGCTGTGTTTGCTATGAGCAATTGATTCCAGGCTTAGTTTTTCTAAAGGCAAAGGAAGTTATTATCTTCCTTGTAGGGCTGTTGTCAAGGTAAGTGAAGGTGTGGAAAGACTTTGTAGCCTTAATATTTCTAGGAACAGCTTCAGGCTGAGTCGAATATCAATTGTGCAGATTTAATCCTGAAGCCATTATCTACATGACAAAATGGCCCAGGACCTCCTGGGAAATATTAGTGCTGTCAACTCTTCTAGGACATCGTATTTGCTCTGAGCTCATCTCCAAAGGGTAGCTGTTTTCCATTCTCTAGTTTTCTTCACTATAATTTTAAAAAGGTCTATCTGCCTAAACTTTTTACCATGGCATTCAAGGCCTTTTATATTTTGGCTCTCCCCCAAGTTTCTTTAGTTTTCCTTTACAATTTCAGTAGTAGCTTCCTCTTACACCATGATTTTTAACATCTCTGCATCTTTGAACACCTTGTTTTCTTTATCTGTGATCCAAGCCTGCTAAACTGAGAACTAGCCTTAAAAATACTCAGCTGTCCCTGACTATTGATTGATTTCTTCCTTCCTTTGACAGTTATTGATCAGCTCATTGTTTGTTAAAAACTTGGTTGTACAAGATAAGAAGGTGCTGTAAAGCCTTACAAAATCCTCAGATAGTTAATCATTCCTTTCTTGTAAGTATCTTGGACATGTTTCTATTCCATATCATGCTGTACTGTCAGTATTTGTTTCTTTTCCTTGGCAGA
This sequence comes from Dipodomys spectabilis, assembly GCF_019054845.1. NCBI lineage: Eukaryota > Metazoa > Chordata > Mammalia > Rodentia > Heteromyidae > Dipodomys > Dipodomys spectabilis. The sequence continues at coordinate 18,864,795 of NW_024870766.1, forward strand.
CTGAGTTTCAGTTGGGCGCAGTAGTATATGCCCCTAATCTCAGCTGTTCAAAAAGCAGAGGCTGGAGGATGGAGAGTTTATGGCCAGCCCTGGGCAATTTAGTAAGATCTTATCTTGAAAACAAAAAAGTGCTGGAGCCATAGTTAAGTGATAAAGTACTTAAGTGTGAGGCCCTGGGTCTGATTCCCCTTTAAAAAAAAAAAAAGTGGGAGGTTGGCAAGGTGGCTCAGTGGTAGAGTGCTTGCCTTGCATGCATGAGGCCCTATGTTCGATTCCTCAGCACCACATAAGCAAAAGAAGCCAGAAGTGGCGCTGTGGCTCAAGTGGTAGAGTGCTAGCCTTGAGCTAAAGAGCTGAGGGGCATGGGCTGGGAAGGTGGCTCAGTGGTAGAGCGCTTGCCTTGTATGCCCGAGGCCCTGAGTTCGATTCCTCAGCCCCACATAAGCAAAAAGAAAAAAGCTAGAAGTAGTGTTGTGGCTTAAGTGGTAGAGCGCTAGCCTTGAGCTGAAAGCTGAGGGACAGCACCCAGGCCCAGAGTTCAGGCCACACAGACAAAAAAATTAAATTAAATTAAAATTTTAAAAAGGAGGAGAAAGGTTAAAAATAAATTTCCTAAGAACAAAGCATACATCTTATTTTTCCTTTTGCAAAGATCCAGTAACACAGTCTATATGCAAGAACTTTTGCTAAAATAGACTACAAACAAAAACATATATGATATAACTCTGAAAAATTTATATACACAAATGCCCCAAATCATTGGTAGAGATAATAAGTTGAAGGAAGAGATGCCAGTGTAGGTTGGAGTTGAGAAAAGTTTCATGAAGTTGCTGTGGGTCTTGAGTTAGACTTTAAAGCAAAGGATATTAAAGTCAATCAAGAGATCCCAAATGGAAAGAGAGGGAAAATCATTAGAAAACAGTTGAGGGGCACCAGAGTGACAAATTTTAGATCCAGGAGTAGCTCAAAACAGAACAAACTGAATCCCCAGCTCTTTCTATAAGTCTGGGTTGTTTTCTTAACACTTTTTGCTCATCTTTCTTTGGTCTTATCCTGGGAAGCATGTAGAAGAAAGCGTTATTATTGTCAATTTATAAATGAGGAAATTGAGAATGGAGAACTGAAATGAGTTTGAGTTTTCCATCTCTATAGCAAGTGGCAGAGCCAGGTTCTGTACATATATAACTCACCCCACTGCATAATGTTCTCTGCTGGATTAGTGTGGGGTCCTCTTAACTCCTATCCCCCCAAGAAAGACAAGGCAGAAGAACAGAGTTCCAGGAGAGACTCCCTTGGTGCCCTTGCACATAGAGCCACTTCACATCCCTCCTCTCACACAAATGAGTCCAGGCAACCTTGAGCTCATCTTCTAAAGTTACTTGGCTTGTTCTTTCCTTTGTTCCAACACAGTGAAAGGAAGCCTTCCTCTTCATGTAGAGAACCAAAGACCTTCCTAGCGAAGAACTATATCATGCTAGTGAGACAAAGACAAAAGCTTCTAGGAAAGGAAAAAGAAATCTATTCTCATGTTTTGTTTTTGTCCATTGTGGGGCCTGAACTCTGGGTCTGGGCACTGTCCTTCAGCTCTTCAGCTCAAGGCAGCCCTCTACCAATTGAGCCACAGCCCCACTTCCAGCTTTTTTTGTTTGTGATGTTGAGGAATCAAACCCAGAGCCTCATGCATGTGAGGCAAGCATTCTACCACTGAGCCACTTTGCCAGCCCTCATGTTTTGAAGTATTTTGTTTCTTACTTAAGTACAAACTATTTAGTAGGGATTTATGCAGCTGTTTGTTTATACATTATTGAATTAATTTATCCAGAGAGGAGATAAAGCATATGTTGATCCACTATAAACTGCTTGTTTCTGCAATCAAGGAGTTGCTTCTGAATTTCTTAGAGGAATTATTCTTTATGTAGCCAACTTTCACTATACTGTTTCTCTAAATGGCACATTTACTTTGAGGAAGAGGATTATTTACTCTAGTGATTTAGTAAGTTGCTTCTTTAGTACATCAGAAGATTATTGCAATAAAATTTGCCTGATATTTTAAAGAATTAAAAAGGCTTTATCTTGCTAGTGTTGTTAATTCATAGAACAGGTGCTCTACATGGAACTGTGTACCTGTGGCCTGGGACACTCCGCTGCTGTTCAATGACAGCTTTTTTCTCCATATCTCTCCCTGATACTCTGCCCATTGCCTTTCCTCCTTCCACGTTTCCTTCCTTTAGAATTGGACTTTGTGGGGTGTCTGGCAGATAAATATTTCACATATGGACCAGATGGACTTTCTAATTCCTTTCTAAAAGGTGATTTCATCCTGTGGGAGAAACTTTTTCAAGAAAGTTTGCTTTGGTGTGCTGACTTTCAAAGCAGATGATCTACCTATGGAGTCAGATTTGGGTTGAGAAAGGAATTATTTGAATAATCAAAGTCAACAGCCACCACTGTCTCTGAGAGGGCTATTTAAACCTTCAGAAGCACACAACCATCCACTTGGCAACTTGAGGCTGCTCAGATATTTACTTCACATTGCAAGTAGTTCCAGACATAAATTTTTAGCCTGTTAGTAGAATCAATCCAAAATATGCTCATAGCTTAACTCAGGAATACACCAGTAACTTCTAAATCAATTTTAATAAGAAAAAATACCATTTTGAAGAAATAGAAAATAAGGTCAAGTAAAATGATGGTAAGTTTAGTTCCTACCTGAAACACACTTGGAGCTTCAGCAATAGTGAAGTAAAGGTGAGGAAGACAGTCCAGTTCTAATACAGGGTCTATCTACTTGGGTGTACAGGCTCTGCATGCATCCATATGTATAGGGATGTCTATATATAGGTTATATAAGATGGTGGGCAAATTACCTCTCTGTCAGCTTTAATAATTAACTTTCATTAACTTTTACAACAATGGAAAGACTCCAATGTGGTCTTGACCTTTGGGACTCTGATCAGCGGTAGTGATGATGACAACAGCTCCTCAAGTTCCTTGTGAGATTAAACCACCCACTGCATATGTGTATGTGTGTGTATATGAAAGAGAGAGAGTGTCAGACAGAGAGGCCGAGAGGCAGAGAGACAGAGAGATGACTTCATTGGTTTGCAAAGTTTTACACAACAGATATAAAAAAAAGTCAAAGTGTTATCTCCCTGACATTTTACCTACCATTTTAGAAGGGAGTTCAGGGGTGTTGTTTCTTGGCTGGATGACTCCATGAAAATCATAGGAGCTGCAAAAGAGTTGTGTACAGGTTAACTCCTGGTACAATAAAGTTCCTTGCTAGGAACACTGTTTCAACTCCAAGCAACAGTCCTATGTTTGCATTCCGATTTTAGGTCCCATCATGGCTCTGGCTAAGAGCAAAAACAACCTAGTTACTAAAGCTGACATGATTGTTTGCAGTGCTCATCTTACTAACCCTCTTTGCATTTGACACTGTTACTATTTACTCTTCCTCAAAATCTACTCCTTTTAAAATTTGAGAATAATGCTGTTACCCAGGGGTTTTTCTCCCCCTTCACACTTCATCCACAACTCCTCCTGCTCAGCTCCTTCCTCCACATTCCTCAAGGTCCTGTCCTGGCCTCTTTTCTGTTCTCCCCTTTTTCAGCCCTCTCTGTCTCTAAAGAAGAGCCCAGTGTTTCCCTTCAGATTTCTAACTCTAGTCCTGAAGATCCATATATTTAAAGATTCACTCGTCATCTTTCCAGTTGGATGTCTGGCTGACATCTCAAACTTGACACATCCAAATTTCCCTTCCCAATTCTGCTTCTCTCAACTTCCCCTTTCCAGAAAAGAACACTCTTGTCTGCTCATCTCTAGCCAATCCATAGCCAAACCCTGGTGAACCTATCTCCCAAATTATTATTATAAAGCCACTGCTTAATCTCATCTCTACTCTCTTCTGCTGCCTGAGCTACCATGGCTCACAAGAGCCCCTTGCTGCCCATCTTCCTTCCATTCTTAATCCTCCCCATCTCTTTCCACCCAATAGACAACACACCCTTCGTCCTACTGTCTTCATGAGACGAATGACTATCTACAGGATGAAAGGCTCCAAAGTCTTGCACGATATTACCCTGTCCAACGTTCCCACCTCAACTAGTCGCTGCTGTCACCATGTCTTATCCATCCCTACCATGTGACCCCTTTTAGTCTCCTGGATTTGCCTTCCAGACATCTTCCCTCTGCTTGAATGCACTCCTTCTCCCCCTTTATGTGTTACTTGGCTTCAATATCACATCCTCAGAGAATCTTTGATTTTCCAACTTCAATACCCTTTTATGACATTCTTTGTAGTATCTGTTAAAAAAAAAATAGCATCGCGGGGTGAGGAGTGTAGTTGTGGAGATGGGAGGGAAGGGATGGGAGGGGAAAAACAAAGGAGGAGGCAACAATGCTTGATAAGAAATGTACTCATTACCTTGCTCACGCAATTGTAACCCCTCTGTACAGTATTTTCACAGGAAAAAACTTATTTTAAAAAATAGCATCACAATTCATGCATCCACAGTTACATCCTTGTGTAATTTTCAGGCTCTGCTTAGGATAGCCATTATATGTGGGTAGGAGGCTCTCTTGTTCACTACTGCATCCCCAGTAGCTACAAAAAGTACTCACTGAACAACCACTCCATAAATATTTGTTGAATCACAGTTAAATGAATGAATTGTATTTGATGTAACACCATTTCAAAAGAATCTGGACAAGACACCAGAGTTGGTTCTAAATTAATGTTTTTAATATCTGGGTGGTAAATGCACTAATTGAATTAGTTATATTGTCTGTCATTTATGTCCTGATTTGAATAATAGTAGCTAAATTTAACTCAGTGTTTACTATGATCCAGAAATTGTGCAATGTATTTTACTGTGTTTATCCCATTTAGTTGTCAAAAAAATTGAATTTTTTTTTGTATGTGTGCTGGTCCTGGGGCTTGAACTTGGAACCAAGGTGCTTTTCCTGAGCTTTTTTTTTGCTCAGAGTTAGTGTTCTACTACTTGAGTCTCTTCCAGCTTTTTTTTTTTTCTGTAAGTGGTTAATTGGAGATAAGACTGTAATGGACTTTCCTGCCTAGGCTGGCTTTGTACTGGGATCCTCAGATCTCAGCCTCCTGAATAGCTAGGATTACAGGCATGAGCCACTGGTGCCTGGTTAACAACACTATCTTACCAAGCTGAAGATACACATCTTCTAAATCTTAAGGAATTCCATGTATTCCTGCATGCTCATAGTAGTACTAACAATAAAATAAATAGAAAATGAGATATCCTAAATGTTCCTTTACAGAAAAGTAGATAAACAAATAAATGCTTTGTTTATAAAATGGAATTTCATACAATAATAAACTAATGTATTGAAGCTGCCCATAAACATATAAGCTTATCTCCCAAATCAAAGGGAAAAAAACCAAGTTACTAAAGAATAGGTCCATTAAACTATGTTTATAGAAAGTTTAAAAGCATGTAGAATTGTTATTCTATTTTTAATATTTTGAGGAGTTTCCTTGCTACTTTCCATATGGTTATACCTATTTCCATGGTCTCTATATCAATTTATAGCAATCTCACTTCTGAGTTTATATCCAAAGGAAATGAAATCTGTATGTCAAAGAGATATTCTCAAACACATTGCATCTTTACTCACAAGAGCTAAAATGTGGAGATCTAACTGTCCATTGGCAGATGAATAGAAAATTGGGATATAAATACACAACAAAGTGCCATTCATTTATAAAGAATAAGTTAATCTGGGCGTGTGCAGGAACAGAGACAAAGCTGGAGAACATTAAGCTAAGTGAAATAAGCCAGGCACACAGAAAAAAAAATACTGTATACTATCACTGTGGAATGTAAAAAAACAAATCAAGAATACAAAGGAGGTGGCTATTAGGAACTAGGATGTAGAAAATGGAAAAATGTTAGTCAAAACATAGAAACTTTCAGTTCTAAGATACTGGAGATTTAATGGAGAGCATGGTGACTACTTAACATTACTTTATTGTATATGTGAAGTTTTCTAAGGGAATAGATCTTAAGTGTTCTCAACCCACATGGCATACCAGTGCACAAACACCAGTACACAAAAAGTAACAATATGAGCCAATTAATGTGTTCATTAGCTTGACTATGTCACTTAAAACATATACATAGATCAAATGGTTACATTGTACTCTTTAAATTTCTGTTTTATGTCTGAAAAAGAGAAAGAGCATGGTGTCACACACCTGTAATGTCAGTACTCTGAAGGCTAAATAAGGAGGATTTTTGAGTTTGAAGCCAGCCTGGGTTATAATGAGACCCTGTCAAAAAGAAGGGGGGTTGGGAAGGTGGCCCAGTGGTAAGTGCTTGCCTTGCATGCATGAGGCCCTGGGTTAAATTCCTCAGCACCACATAAGCAGAAAAAGCTGGAAGTGGCACTGTGGCTTAAGTAGTAGAGCGCTAGCCTTGAGCTGGAGAGCTGAGGGACTGTGCTCAGGCCCACAGTGCAGGCCCCACAACAACAACAAAAAAAAGTAGGGGGATGGGGGGAGGAGGGAAGGAGGAAGGGAAAGAGAAATTTCATTTTTTTCCTCAATAAGTTAGGGAACTACGGCTTTATAAAATGGAGTCACTCAAGGCTGAAAGCTGATGATCTGTGCCTGCTCTCCTCAGGGACACAAGTCAGTCAACTACAAAGTATGTCTTACAAGTAGTGAAAAATGCAAATCTTAGCCGGTGGCTCACACCTGTAATCCTAACTACTCAGGAGGCTGAGATCTGAGGATCGTGGTTCAAAGCCAGCCAGACAGGAAAGTCCGTGAGACTCTTACCTCCAATAAACCACTCAGAAAACTGGAAGTGGTGCTGTGGCTCAAGTGGTAGAACACTAGCCTTGAGCTGAAGAGCGGAGGGACAGCGCCCAGGCCCAGAGTTCAAGCCCTATGACTGACCAAAAAAACCCCAAAAAACCAAAAAAAAATCTCAAAGGGCATTTTGATTAGTTTTGAATGCTTGTGCTCGCATGTATTCATTTTCTATTGATCCTTTAACAAATTACTACATATACTTCATATAACAGAGACTTCCTATACTTTCTTAGTCAGAAGTCTGATAATAGGTCTTAATTAGATTAAAATCACAGTGCTAGCAAGGGTGTATTCCTTTAGCTCTGGTGGAGAGCCTCTTGTCTTGTCTAATTTTCTACAGGCTACTCAAATTCCCTCTACCATCTTCAAAGCTAACAACATCATTCCATCTCTCTGAGCTTTCTCTTCAGGTCTCTCTCCCTCTCTCATACACCATATCTAAGAAAGGTTCTCAGTTGTTGTTTTAAGCACTATAGATAATATCCAGAACCTTACGCTTACTGGGCCAGAGGTTTACCACTGAGTTATATCTCCAGTCAGCTGTCTGCTTATAGGAGTTCAGATTGGTTACATTTAGATAACCTCCACATTTCAAGGTTCTTAACTCTCCGCTTCCCTGCCCGAGGGCTTGAACTCAGGGCCTGAGCTCTGTCCTGAGCCTTTCTGTGCTCAAGGCTAGGCTCTACCGCTTAAGCCACAGTGCCAGTTCAGGCTTTTTCTAAGTAGTTTATTGGAGATAAGAGTCTCATAGACTTTCCTGCCTGGGCTGGCTTTGAACCACGATCCTCAGATCTCAGCTTCCTGAGTAGCTAGGATTATTAAAGGTGTGAACTACCAGCACTTAGCAGTTCTTAACCGTAATCACACCAACCAAGCTTGTAAGGATATATATGTATATGTATCTATATATGTGTGTGTAAACACATATGTATATGTAAGGATATATATGTATCTATATATATATGTGTGTGTGTATACATATATGTATATGTAAGGATATATATGTATATGTGTATATATATATATATACTTGATGTGTTCATTAGCTTGACAGTGTCACATATATATACATATATGCATATATATAAGGATAAATAAGTATATATCCTTACATGGTGGAAGATATGTATATATGTGTGTGTGTGTGTATATATATATATATATATATATGTACATCTCCACAGGGTTGTCATATTAGAACCGTCAGGAACCACTGCTCTGTATCTCTGTATCCCTCCCAGCAAAGTAGATAACCTTTCCATTGTCACAGCTAATTGCTTCATGCCTTTTCTTAGTTAACCTCAGCGAACTCCCAGAGGCAATCTCTGTTCTGATTTCTATCATCTCTGGTTAGTTTGGCCTGTTCCAGAACTTTATATAAAGGGACATACAGTATGTTCTATTTTGTGTCTGGCTTCTGTGTCATAGCTTAGTAATTTTGCAGTATGCTATATTGTTACATGTATCAGTTGTCATTCTTTATTATTATTGTAGTATCCCATTCTATGAATGGGTTAGTTACAATTTGTTCAGAAGTCTCTTGTTGTAAAGATATATGGTTAATAGCTTGAAGCAACTAGAAACATTCTTATGCAAGATTTGGGGGGGGGCACATACTTTAATTTCTCTTCAGTAATGAAAAGATTGCTAGACCATCTGAAAGAAATATATTTAACTCTATGTGAAACTGCTGAATAGTTTCTGAAAAGTGGTCTTGCAAATTAAAATTCCCACCAACAATGCATGAGAATTTTAGTTTTTTCTCCATATTCACCAACATTTGGGATCACCCTATGGTGGGTGTGTATAATTATTAAGGTGTTGTTCAGAGTGATTGCTGTTTCATACATCAGGTAGTGAATATATTTCTTTTTTGGACAATGTTACTCCTTTTTTGTTTCTTAAAAACAAAAAACAGATGCAAAAATAAACTTTTTCTTTAAAGTTTAGCCCAAGTGTCATAAAGTTAAACCTTTGGTTATACATTATTATTATTTTGGTGATTGCATTATTTTAACTTGGAAGAACATTTAAACTAATAACAGGTGAATCTGACTATAACAAAGTTGTTGACTTATTTATATATCGTTGGAAGCAAATCCAAATTCTATATTGTCAACTTTTATTCTTGTGATTAATATGATGATCCAAATTAAAGATTTCCCCTGGATTCTCACCTCTTTGCTTTCTGATGATGGTCTGTGTTTATTTATCTTTCTATCCTAAACATGTATGAGGGTGCTGAGCATATAGCCAGTGCCCAATAAGGCTGATGAGCCAATAAACAAATAAGCATATTGATTTAATACACAGATATCAAAGACTAGAATTACCAATTTCTTTCTTTTTAATAAATTAGTGTTTCAAATTTGGTTGAAATCTTAATGTTATTTTATTTTTTCCAAATTCAGATTGAAATGTATTTTTCATTGTTTTCCATTTATGGTGGAATAGGTTTATTTAAGAAGAAAATTGCTATTTGTAAAAAGCAAAACAAAAACAAAAATCACAAAATGAGAGGATGAAGGAATTTTTGGTGGCTGTGTTCTGCTAAACCATCAAGTTTTCCATTTCCAGTGCTGTTCCAGATCTGATAACACATGTCTTGCCATACTATTGAAAGAGATGTTGATGTTTAGTAACAGTAAGTCACCCTATGTTGCAACATAACATTCTGTACTGAATGGCCTCCCTTCTGCCCTCTTTCAGAAGGAAGAACATCATTCAAAGTCAGTTTAAATATAACCAAAATGCCTGGCTTGGCACTCCCTGAGATGTGGTAAGAATAATTCAGGAAATCTGCTACTGCTCTGCAAAGACATGTGTGTACTGTGTAGGTGCTGTGTTGTATGTGTTGTGTATATGTGTGCAAGAGTGAAATCCCATACTTGGCATCAGATTCTTAAAAGTTAAAGCAATATGAAAAGTTATGGAGCAGAGTTTACAGATTCCATCTGTTTTGATGTATTGATCAGTTATGAGGCTTGGTGAAAAGCCAAAAATTAGTGGGGTCATTTGAATAACTCAATGTTTCTTCTAAGTTATCCATTCTACCATATCCCAATGAAAGCATCAAAACAAATTTCCTGGTATAAGGCAGCTATAATCCTAGTTATTCACACACACACAAAATGGGCAGAAATAAAACCTGGGGGCAAATCTCTTAGTCATGGGAAGAGCAACATTTGGCTCCCTGTTCTGCCTTGGTTTCAAACCATCCTGATTTTTCAGTAAACTTGGTGGCCCTTTCAAAGACCCACTAGGACCATACAAAACACCTTTTTCTGTTACTGCTTGGAAATTGAGACGGTTATTCCTCTCTTTGTCTTAAGATTTATCCCCAAAGTCGTCTATTCAATCAAAGAAAGCAACTCCTCAGTTTCATAGGCATCTCTATGAGACCGTATCAGGCTTATATGTGGAGACACACATTTCGGAATGTAGAGAAAAGAGCAGAAGTAATGAATCATAATCACATAGAAACAGATTCAATTTTTCCAGTATCTTTTATTTTAGTTAAATTTGGGACTAGAGAGTACACGTGAGGAACAAGAAGCAATCACATTGACTACAGGTGTAGGGCATTCTTCTTCTACTGGAAGGCTTGGTGATGTAGTAGAAGTGCATCCTGCTTAGAGTTCTGTGTGGGGTGGGGTCGAGGATGGAATGAGAAGGCAGATGAAGGCATCTAGAGGAAGTACACAGTGTACCATCTCCACAACACACTCATGATTCTCCTGTGTACTTCCTTGATTGCTCATATTTCAATTTGTTTTATGATGGGTCGCTGCACAGTAAGACTTCTCATAGCAATATTGGAACGAAGGATGCATTTTATATATTTAAATATAGCATTCTTTCACCTTTTGCCCTCATCAGGTTAGACCTCCCTGCCACTGCCAGAATCGTCAGTCAGAGGTGGGACTCTCAGTAAAATAATGGGTGTGTGGAGTGGGTGTGGGCTGGGATGGCTGGAGCTGTCATTTTGAAATTACCTTCCACTTTATTGCCAACATTATTTAACATTTTGGAAGTGTGCCAGGCTTCATCTTTGGGATGAAAGAGTTGACTGGCTAGATTTCCCACCAGCCTACTATGATAGATTTTTCTGCTAAACAGTAAAGATATCTCCTATCAATTTTGTCTGCCTCTGTCCCAATAGTTTGATAATAATACATTGAATCCCTTTTTCATTTCTCTGCCAAATTGAATGGTTCTTTTCCTCATCTTTTCACTTGCTTCCTGGAACTCTCCTCTTTTGCCTAAAATGGTTTTAAGTTTCCTTTCATTTTCTTAACAGTTGCCAGTCTCACTCTAGCTAGGTTCCCCTCTGGCCATTACCTCTGGTTCCCCAGAGCTTAGTTGGTTTTTGTTGTTGTTGTTGTTGTTTGTCATAAGGCCTGAACTCTGGGCCTGGGCACTGTCCCTCAGCTCTTCAGCTCCAGGCTAGCACTCTACCATTTGAGCTACAGTCTACTTCTGGCTTTTTCTGTTTATGTGGTGCTGAGGAATCAAACCCAGGGCCTCATGCATGCTAGGCAAGCGCTCTACCACTGAGCCATTTTCCCAGGCCCAGAGCTTAGTTTTGATGCTCTGATCTTTTCAACTGTATGTACACCTACTCCTTGGGGAAGTTTATTTTCTTTACGAGGACCATTGTAAAATCAGCATCTATGGTCTTCACCACTCATTCACATGCAGATCTTTATATGTTGGCCACTTCCAGGAATGCCCCTATTCAGTGACCCTGAAGTTCCTCACACTCAGAATGTCAAAATTTTTATGCAATGACTTGAACCAATAATGTGGCTTCAGTGTCATTTTGGCAAGATAAAAACAATAACATCATTCCTGTGGCCAGATAAAAATATTTGATTCTGAGAGTTAAAGTTTTTTTTCCTAAAGTATATACTATGTGTTTGACAATATTTTTATGGAGATACACAGGGTAAAAATCAAAGTCCCTTTCCATCACCCCATTTTATATTTCAATAACCAAAGCTAGTCAAGAATCAGTTAAGATGAAAAGATTTTTGTCAATAGACTTGAATGACAACACTGCAATAATCTTTTGGTGTATGTAAGCAGTACTAATGTTTTCTTTGTCAGTGGTTCTGGTGGATGTGAGGCAGAAATGTCCTGTTCTAGATGCGCTATAGACTTGCAGGTATTGCTGTTTGTTTACTGTTGGCAGAAAGACTGGAAGCCAGAGCAGCCAAGTGTTTTCAGGAGGCTCCCAGAGCCAATCAAAGTTCAGGAAACAGAGACGCTACCTGGCAGCCAAGTGTTTAGGCCCCAGATGCTCTCCTTGCTGCCAGGGGCTACTCATGGGTCCTCCTAATTCATGAGTGAGTCTGAGCCATGGGCTTACCTTCCCTAGGTGATTCTGATCTTTGAGAGCTCATGTCTCTTCCTGCACAGATCATGTCGCAAGAATCTTTCTGCTTCCTGAACCCTGCTATAATTATTGTTTGGAGTGATCTTTTTGTTATTGTGGTGGTGGTTGTTCTACCCTTAAAGTCCCAATTCTCCTCTTGTTGATACTCTCCATAGACTCTGCCATACAACTGTAATTATTATATGTGATTATAGGATTGAATTGGTAGTTTATTTATATACACATTGAAATGTATATTATCATGTGGCATCTAGAGACTGTAGGGTGGATTAAATGGGAAGCTTGGTTATTTTAAAACTGTACAGGGTGTGACATTTGGTTATGGACATAACCAGGTCTGGCAGAATTCTTCCTACAAAGAAACCACATGTGTCTTTGAGTCTGGTTTATGAGGCCTTTCTGTGTGATGTCAGCCACTCTAAGTGTAAGGACCTCTTGTCCCAGTGTTTCTTTTTATAATCATTGGATATTTTTAAATTCATTATAAACTGAGTCAATAGGTGAGTATTGCCAACTTTAAGATGTTCTTTACTGGATAATTAAAATTTTAGAAACAAGAGGGAGACATAAGTCACAAGCGATTCGGTATGAACAGGAGTGAAAATGAAATGAGTTATGTAATAATTGACTTAACAATTTTGTTTACAGCTCTGAAAGGCCAACCCAGGGCTTTGCAGTTGCCACACAAGTCACAGGCAGGTGCCTGCCACTGTCCTGTCCTTATTCAATATGTGATTTGTACATATTGTTTGCCTTTTCATATTACAAACCATTTTTATCTTAACTCCTTCTAAGCATTAGCTGCTAAACTTGTGGGAGTCTTGTTCTTTTTCTTCGCATATTATCTTGGCAAAATAGAAAGGAAAGTTACCAATGTTATTTTCAATTGGGGAAGCATATCCACTGATTTGTATGTACTTGTAATAAGGGCTATATGGCTTTGCTTTCAAAACAAGAAGCAAGGGCTTTTCTTCAACATTGAAAAATATTTTTCTGTGACACCTTTCTAATCTAGGCTAACCCAGCAAGGAAAGGCTGTCAAAGGACAGGCTACTGTGAATTCCCGATCCCCTTCATACAGATAATGGTGCCCATTATCTTGTGGCCATCTTGTACATGTAACTCAAATTCATTATCAACTCCACATTTCATCTTCTACTTTTTTCTTTCACATTTTCAGAGTCTAGAAAAATCTACAAGCAGGTTCAGTCTTCTTGACTCATCCTTTCACTTCTCAAAATAACATTGAGATAAAGACTCAAATGGAGTCTTTGATAGCCCTTTCCTTGTGGTCAATGATGCTTTTTGTCCTGATTCTTTCTTGCTCTGTGTATGTGTGTTTAATTCACTTTCTCAGGCTGGGATGTAGTTCAGTGGCAAAGCACTTGCCTGGCAGTACAACATCTTGGGGTTCAATTCTCAATAATAACAAAGAAAAGACAAAAAATAAACTTAGAAAAATTCAAATTTTCATATTCTACTTCCTTGGACACCTTTTTTTCTATAAGGAGAGTGGTTTTCACTCCAGAGAACATGAACTGAACTTCAAGAGTATCTTTATCTATTTTTAAAATAAGGTTAGTGATAGATGATTTCCTTTAACAAAAATTCTGGTCTAGAGAATGGCTTTCCTTTCTTTTTTCCTATTGATGAGACATCAGGAGGTATGAAAGACACTGCAGATCACAAATATATAGAGAATCACATAGAGATGTAAACCAAGATGAAAGGAGCCAGGGTCCTTAAACCATGAAGACATCATGCTCAGGCCAGGAAGATAGTCTTAGATGCTACCTTCTATTTTCAATCTCACAGGCTGTTTATAAGTTGTAGGTTAAGGTCATTAACTCATAGTGTTTAAGGAATGTCAAGATGGTATAGTTGAATGTTTAGCTCATTGGAAACTTGAGTCAGTATTTAAACAAGTAGCCATTTCTCTCCAGAAAGTTCTGGGTAGTTCTTATTTCAAATAATCTGTCCCGCCTGGCACCGGTGGCTCACGCCTGTAATCCTAACTACTGAGGAGGCTGAGATCTGAGGATCAGGGTTCAAAGCCAGCCCTGGCAGGAAAGTCCATGACACTCTTATCTCCAATAAACCACCAGAAAAGTGGAAGTGGTGCTGTGGCTCAAGTGGTAGAGTGCTCGCCTTGAGTTGAAAAGCACAGGGACAGCGCCCAAGCCCAGAGTTCAAGCCCCACGACCTACCCCCCCCCCCCCCAAAAAAAAATTGTCCCATGGTTCCTGTAAGTGCATATGAGTTTAAAGTGCTGTATTTCTCCTTTATGATCAGGAAAATACTGCATAGTTAGCATGGCTACTGAGGCAGCTATGTTTGCTGAGAATAAATGAAACTCCAAGTCCAATAGGTTTTAACATTAAAAAAAGTGAGGTCTTAAGCAACCAAAAAATTCAACTCTGGGCTTCAAGGATGGTTTGATTTGCATTTCTTTGAAAATTTCTTGGCTCTGCTCTCCTCTAGTCTCCATCACCATCTTAGACTTTTCTCATGAGAACAAAGCTAAAGACTGCTCATTGATTCTAGTTGAAATTGTAGCTGGGTCCATGATTAACCAACTACAAGGTACCTTTCCCCTCAGAGCTGGGCATGACCATTCCACTAGGACTGGCAACAGGATTTGAGCAGAGCAGAGACAAGGTCCTGCTTCCATTATTTTCTTTCTATTGTAGAATTTGAACATGCTAATAAGATATTTTTAAATGACAGGGTTCGTTTTATTTTACCCCCTGGGGCTTCGCATATACTATTCTACTTGAGCCTACCCTAGCCCTTCTTCTTTTTAAAACAATTTAAATTAATTTTTGGAGAAAGTCTTGCATTGTTGTCTGGGGCTGGCCTTGGACTGTGATTATCTTAGCTACTGACTTCCAGTTAGCTGAGATCGTAATCAAGAGCCACTAGCCACTACACCTGGCTTATTGATTGAGAATGTATCTCCCTGTTTTTGTCTGGGCTAGGTTTGAACCATAATTCAGATGGATGGTGATACTGCTGAAGAGAAAATTATCTGAGTTCTATATGTTAACGTAGAGAGAAGAAAGAGTTCGGGGTCCTAAAGTTGTATGTCTCCTATGATAGCCTTGAATTACTTATGCCGTAGCTATAATATGGGGGAATATCTCATTTTATAGAAACCACTATTATTTTGGGGTCTCTGTAGAGTAGTAAATGAGTACCACTAGGATTCCTGTGACTCTTTTAGTAGGCCTCAAAAGTAGACTATGTATATAATATTATGTCAGGGGCTGGGAATATGGTTTAGTGGTAGAATGCTTGCCTACAATGCATAAAGCCCTGGGTTCGATTCCTCCTCAGTACCACATAAACAGAAAAAGCTGTGTGTCAAGGGTTAGAGTGCTACACTTGAGCAAAAGAAGCTCAAGGACAATGCCCAGGCCCTGAGTTCAAGCCCTAGCAAAATACTGCTACTACTACTAATATTATGTCAGGTTAAATATTGTCCCTCTACCCCCATGAGATTCATATCCTAAAATTTGGAACTAGTGGATACAGTAAGTAGGGAAAGAGACTTTGCAAATGCAATGTAATAAAGATCTTGAGATGGAAAGATATCTTTGGATTTTCAGAGTGGGTGCAATAAAGTCACAAGATTCTTAAAAGAGAGAAATGGGGAATAGAATCTGAGATAGATTACTAACTGTGAAGGTGGAGGAGGAGTCACAAGCCAAGGGAAGTGGACAATCTGCAGTGTTGAAAAAGGCAAGCAAATGAGCTATACCTCTGAGCCTCCAGAAGGGATCCTCCTACTGAGACCCTGATTTTAGCTTGTTAAGACTGATTTTGGACTTCTGACCTCTAGAAGTGTAAACAAATAAACTTATATTGTTTTAAGCTGTTAAGCTTGTGTTATAGGGTGTTATGTTATAGTAACAATAGGATTGAAGTATAAACATTTAGATATATATCCATTTCACTCTGATTCTCTCCCAGGAACACAGGATTTTTGCAAATGCTTGGTGGATAATAGATTGAATGCATTAGATATGAGAACCTAGCTCTCTTCTATTTATTAATCTAGAAAAAATATAAAACAATATTATTCTCTTCATTTTTTTTGGGTTAGTCCTGGGGCTTGAATACAGGTCCTAGGTGCTGTCCCTGAGCTTCTTTTGCGCAAGGCTAGCATTCTAACCCTTGACACACAGCTTTTTCTGTTTATGTGGTACTGAGGAATCGAACCCAGGGCCTCATGCATGCAAGGCAAGCACTCTACCACTGAGCCACCTGCCCAGCCCCTCATTTATTTTTCTGTTTTGGAAAATTCAAGGTTATTTAAAATTTAAAACTATGTTGTTTTTGCTAATCTTTTAGAGGTTTATTGTCATTTTAAATGAAGTAACAATTTTAAATTATTTTGCAATGTACAATAAACACACATGGATAACCATGAATCACGTAAGTAAAGGTTCTTTGTAGCCTTTAAAATAATTGTTTTTTTGTCAGTCTAGCAGCTTGAACTGGGCCTGGGCACTGGCTCTGAGCTTTTGCTCAGAGTAGTGCTCTACAACTGCAGCCTTTTCTAAGTAGTTTATTGGAGATAAAGAGTCTAATGACCTTTCCTGCCCAAGCTGGCTTCGAATCATGATCCTCAGATTCCAGTCTCCTGAATAGCTCGGATTACAGGCATGAGCCACAGGCACCCAGCTACCTTCAATAATATTTAAGGGCATAAAATGATCCTCAGACAAGATCATTTGAGAGTGGCTATTTCAACCTAAGTCATATGTATAAAATATTGGCCACAGCAATTTTAGATCCCCATTTTACTTGTCATACTACATAAAGAGAGCAATTTCCCCTCAAAACATCAAGTAGAGCCAAGCACTGGTAACTCACATCTGTCTACTGTCTACTAGCTACTCAGCAGGCTGAGATCTGAGGATCACAGTTTAAAGCTAGCCTGGGCAGGAAAGCCTATGAGACTCTCGCCCCAAGCCCCACCCTGCCCCCCATCGGTGGTAGGGCTTGAACTCTGGGCCTGGGCACTGTCCTTCCGCTCTTCAGCTCAAGGCTAGCTCTCTACCACTTGAGACACAGCACCACTTCCAGTTTTCTGGTGTTTTCTGGGTGTTTTATTGGAGTTAAGAATCTCATGGACTTTCCTGCCTGGGCTGGCTATGAACCATGATCCTCAGATCTCAGCCTCCTGAGTAACTAGGATTATAGGCATGAACCACCAGCCTCCGGCTTCCATGACACTCTTATCTCCAATTAACCACCAAGAAAATAAAAAAATGGAACTGTAGCTCAAGTGGTGTCAGCTCTAAATGAAAAAAGCCAAGGGACAGTGCCCAGGCCATGAGTTCAAATCCCAATTACACCCCTCTACCCACACACACATACACACAAACAAACACGAAGCAGGAGTACCAGCTAAGCCAATGTAGGATCTGTGTCCACTCTGGAACAATCAGGGTTACACACCCCCAGTACCGCTGGGGATGGTTCAATCTCAGTCAAAGTATGTGATTCTACCTAATGAGAAGAGGTGCATATGTTTGCCATTTGATCAGTGAGACTGGCCAGCACATACCACTGTCAAGTTCTGATGGAAGCACTCAATTCTTACAACCACCCAATATTATTATTTATTTTAGAGCATGATGCACTTTCTGCCATCATTTCAACTCAGAAATATACTTGAGGACTGTTTCAGGGTTTAAAGTTCCTAATTTTTTTTTCTGTTATTCCTAAGATTTCGATTGAAACATTACCATTAGTCTACACTAGTCTTAGGAGGCTGGCCATGGGCTCTTGTATCAGACAGCTTCACTCACACTGTGCTTAGCTTTTGACTGAGACTCTGACTGAGAAAACAGCCTCATTTATATGATGTCCTTTTTAAGTCCCTATGACACTTACTACTGGAACAAAGCTATATTCTGATCCAGCTAACTAAATAATGTAATGCAAGTTTATAATTGACATAGTCTTTTCAGACTTAACTATTACAGTTCTTTGGCGAATAGGTGGACTGTCAGATTTCTGGTCCCTCTCCTCTAGACTCCAGACGGCACTAAGGACTGGAGGACTGGCTGGGGAGGGGAGTGTTGTGAAGGCCTGCCTTGGAGAAGGAGGAAGTGCCCTGCCACATCCAGTTCCCAGGTGTTTTGCAGGCATTGTCCGCAGCTGAGGAAGGAGAGCCTTTTTCTTTCTCACCTTGGTTCAATCTTCTCTTCCCTAACACCCCTGCCCTGCTTGGTGGGTATGGTGACTGAGGACACCTTAGACATGAAAGCATTGGCAAATTCCCCAGCTAGACTTCGTGCCAAATTTTCCACAGTGAAACTAAAAGCCCTCAGGGGAACTAAAATGTGGCTCTCCTCCTGCATAAATGTGCTACTATAGGAATTCTCTTCAATGGCTGCCTTCACAAGACTGTACCTAGGGTGACTTCCTTCTCAAGGTGCTCAACAGAAATGCAGAGCTGATACTGCTCCAATTCCCATGCCACACACCCCCTCCTTCGACCTTGTCTCCTTTCCTCCTCCTCTTAAGGGATTTGGCCTAGAGAGGAAAGATTGGGACATGGACCTCACCCTGAGGAGCTAACTCTTGCTTTTCTCATGATTGATCATGGAGAAAAAAAAAACAGATCTTCTCTGTGTTATGTAGACCTCTCCTCTATCAAAGTCACAGGAAAAAATGCTTCAAGACATGATTCTGTTGTTTTCTTTTGTGCCAGCAGTGGGGCTTGAACTCTCGGCTTTTTTTCCTGCTCTAGACTGGCACTCTTCTCACTAAGCCACACCTTGACTTCTGGCTTTTTGCTGGTTAACTGAAAATCAGAATCTCACAGTCTTTTCTGCTTGGGCTGGCTTTGAACCATGATCCTCAGATCTCAGGCTTCTGAGTACAGGTAGCTAGGATTATAGGCAGGAGCCACTGGTGCCTGGTTTTCCTGTGCTATTTTATGATCTCATTGTTTCTAAGGATAAAAATCTGGGACCCCCTACCCCAAAAAATCACAAAAGTCTTTTCTAGTTCTTCCTTGGGCCCTACCCCTTATCTCAAATGCCCACAAGATCTCATTTATATTTTCTCTATAAAATGAGAACCATGGTACTGGCATAATTAAATCTTTGACTACCCACATGTCTACTCAATTGACTTTCTTAAACTTTTAGGTGAAACTCACATAACATAAAATTAATCATTTTAAATATAATTAAATGACCTTTAGTACATTCATAGTGTTCGGTAACCATCACTGATTCTAAAAGATTTTTATTTGATCACACTCAAAGGAGATTCTATACCCATTAAGCAGTTACTGTCCATTTCTCCTTGCCTGAGCCCCCTGAAAGCCATCAATCTGATTTCTATCTCTATTAATTTACATACCTTGGATATTTCTTTTAACTGAAATTGTACAATCTGTGACTTCAGATTCACTCAGCATAAAATTTATAGGGTTCATCCATGGTACAGCAGGTATCAGGATTTTATTTGTTTTCTACATCTAAATAATTATAGTACCATAATTTATCCATTCATCAGTTGTAGGACATTTGCATTGTTCCCATTTTTTGAGCATTGTGAGTAGGGCTGTTATGAATACTTGTGATCCAATATTTGTTTGAATTTGTCTACATGTATGCCTGGAATTACTGAGCTATATGTAATTCTGTGCTTAATTTGTTTCAGAAATTGATAAACTGTTTTATTCAGTGAACTGCAATGCATAAGGCTTCTAATTTCCTGATATCTTTATCAACACTTGTTTTCCATTAAAAATTATACAACTATCCTACTGTGTAGGAAATAATTTTTCAGATTAGGCTTTGATTTACATTCCTCTAAACCAATGATGATACTAAGCCCTTACAAGATATATATTTTCTGTCATTCTGAACACTGCCTTTTACTTCTTAATGGTATTTTTTGGTTGTGGGGCTGGAACTCTGGGCCTGGGCGCTGTCCCTCAGCTCTTCAGCTCAAGGCAAGCGCTCTTCTGTTTGAGCCACAGACCCACTTCCAGTTTTCTGGTGGTTTATTGGAAATAAGAGTTTCATGAACGGGACGTTCCTGCCCAGGCTGGCTTTGAACTGTGATCCTCAGATCTCAGTCTCCTGAATCACTAGGATTACAGGTGTGAACCACCAGCACCCGGCTTAATGGTAAGTTTTGATGAGCAAGTTTTTTTTAACTTTCATGAATTCCAACTTATTTTTTTCCCTTTGTTGCTTGTATCTTTGATTCCATATCTAGGTATCCACTGAAAAATCCAAAGTCATAAGGATTTAACACTGTTTTCTTCTACTAATTTAAAATTTTAGCTCTTACTCAAAATAGATCAAAGATCTAAGTGTATGTTTTGTATATGGTGCAAAGTAAAGGTCCAACTTCCATACACTTGTCTGCTATCATCTAGTTGTCTCAGCATTAAAAAGACAATTGAAAGGTTTTAATACCTTGTCTAAAGTCAAGTACTCGTATGTGTGTATGTGTATCTCCATTGGCTTTTGTACTTTCTGTACTAAAACCAGACCTCTAAAATAAAATATTTCTGATTTAGCATAAGATTCCTATCCATTAAAAAAAAAAGGAAAGATTCCTATCCATTATACTCTCCCCATATAGCTCAAATCTGTTCACTGTTCACCTTTATCAAAGGTTACCAGTTTAGTCCATGCCTCCATCAATTCTCATCTGGACTCTGAGTGTTTTCCAGATGGAGCTACTCTTTCTTCTAGTGTTGATTTTTATTTATTTATTTTTTTACACAGCACCATTTCTGGCTTTTTCTATGATTTAATTGAAGATAAAAATCTCAGACTTTCCTGCTCTGTCTGGCTTCAAACCACGATCCTCAGATCCCAGCCTCCTGAGTAGCTGGTATAACAGGTGGGAGCCACTGGTCCCTGATACCCCTGTTGACTCTTAACAGTCCTCAAAGGAGCTGCCAGAAGCATTTTGTTTTGGCTAGTCCTGGGGCTTGAACTCAGGGCCTGGGCACTGTCCCTGAGCTGCTTCTTTTTTTTTTTCACTTTTGTGTGTGTGTGTGTGTCTGTGTGTGGGTGTATGTGTGTGTGTGTGTGTCTGTGTGTGGGTGTGTTTGTGTGTGTGTGTGAAAATACCGTACAGAGGGTTTACAATTACAATGACATGGGCAAGATAATGAGTACATTTCTTATCAAGCATTGATGCCTCTGCCTTTGTTTCCCCTTCCCATCCCTTCCCATTTCCCCCCATCCCCCACCATCCTCCCTGCTCCCCACCATCCCCCGCCCTGCCAAAGTTGTGAAGTTCATTTTTCGACATAACGTCTTGTACATCTCATTGTTGCAATGGGCCCACCTGTATTAATAGGGTCCTCCTATTTAAACTATTTGTTTTTTCCCTTCCCCTCCACAAGTTATACCAACTTCAATTCTATGCCTCCATCAGAAAGAATGACATTGCCCCATTTGTTAGGAAATGGAAAGACTTGGAAAAAATTATATTAAGTGAAGTAAGCCAGGCCCAAAGAAACATAGGTCCCATGGTTTCCCTTATTTGCAATAACTAGTATATGTTTGAGACAAGCAGAAACAGTCAGATAAGTTGGTGTTAGGCGAAATGAACCTAAGATAAGGACTCAAATGTTTTTCCTTTCTTGTGATTGTTTCTTACATATTTATAAGATGATTTCTTTGTTGCTTTGAATGTCCCTTCCCCATAGTATAACCCTGAACTTCCTTTGCTCAAGGCTAAGCCATAGCACCATTTCTGGCTTTTACTATTTATGTGGTACTAAGGAATTGAACCCAGGGCTGCATGCGTTCTAGGCAAGCACTCCAACACTAAGCCATATCCCAGCCCTAGCAGCATTTTTTTTTAAATTAAAAATCTGGTCATGTCATACACTGACTTTAGTTTCCTCTGGTTTCAACTATAAATTCAAAATTGTTAATATCTCAAGGATGTAGGTTCTGCCTCTGCTGTACCTCCCCTGGCCCCCAGACCCCTTCAGATAGTTACATACCAGCCTTTTGGACTTCTTGATGCTTCTTAAACTCGCCAAGCTTTACTAACTTCCCTCTGCCTGGAATAATCACTTCCTACTCTTAGCTGTTACTCATCCTCCAGCTCTGGGCTGGCAGTGGCATTTCACATCTCTTCACTCATCCTTGCACCTTTCTTTCCTATCTCTTAAGGTCTAATCACTATTTATTCATGCCCCTTTGCTTTATAATACTGTGATTGTTTTGTGTTTTCACTATGCCTGTGTCTAGTCATATAAAAAGCAAATGAGCCAGTGGCTCACGCCTGTAATCCTAGCTACTCAGGAGGCTGAGATCTGAGGATCATTGTTCAAAGCCAGCCCAGGCAGGAAAAGTCTATGAGACTCCTATCTCCAATAAAACACCAGAAAACCGGAAGTGGCGCTGTGGCTCAAGTGGCAGCGCGCTTGCCTTGAGCTGAAGAGCTGAGGGACAGCGCCCAGGCCCAGAGTTCAAGCCCCATGACCGACAAAAAAAAAAAAAAAAAAAGCAAATGCTTGTTGAGCAAGTAATGAACAATAATGAATAATTCTTGTTGTCTTGTCAATACCTGCAAGACAAGAGTTGAGTTTGTTTATTCTCCAATAATTCATTAAACATTAGTTGAATGGTGCTAAATATTGGGAATAAAAAAATGACCTGACTTATGTAATTGTAAGACTTCTGTTTATCACTTTTATAATAACAATTTTAATTTTTTTCAATGAGTAACAACTTCTGCACTTAACGAAGTCCCAATCGGAAATGTAGTAACAGCCGGGCACCAGTGGCTCATACCTGTCACCCTAGCTACTCCGGAGGCTGAGATCTGAGGATCATGGTTCAAAGCCAGTCCAGGCAGGAAAGTCTGTGAGACTCTTATCTCCAATTAACTACCAGGAAACCAGAAGTGGCACTGTGGCACTAGCCTTAAGCTGAAGAGCTCAGGGACAGTGCCCAGGCCGAGTTCAAGCCCCACAACCCACCAAAAAAAAAAAAAATCCAGAAAGTGTAGTGACTATCTGATTGACACCAAAATATCAGATATGAATTCTCCTGGAACCTATAAATGTTACCCTCATTTGGAAAAAGGTTCTTGGCAGATGTGATTAAGAATCTAGAGAAGAGAGGTTATACTGGATTAACCAGATGCACCTAAATGTTATCACATGAATCTTTGTTAGCGGGAACACACACACACACACATACTTTGGAGAGGGTCATGTAATGATAGAGGCAGAGATCGGAATGATGGGATCATAAACTAAGGAATGTCAGCAGCCCCCATAAACTGGTAAAGACAGGATCCTGAATTTCGGTGTTTCTAGACAGATTATGGTCCAATTGACACCTTGGTTTAACCCAGTGCTATTGCTTGCCTATTTGTAGCCTCCAGAACAGTGGATGGAAGAATAAATTTCTGTTATTTTAAGCCACCTAGTTTATAGTAACTTATTATAGCAGCTGCAGGAAATTAATGTAGACAGTGCTGAAAGTAAAGCTTGCAAAACATTGTAAATGGAGGCAAGCATCAAGGTGGCTGCAGAGGAAAGTGCTGCCTGGAAGGGGTCTGAGAAGGAATCTCACAGCAAGAGACACAGAGCTGGGTTTTAAAACATAAGCAATCATCTTCCTGGCAGCAATGGGGTCAGTGTATAAGGAAGATCATTCCTGCGGGACCAGCAGTGGGTATGAAGGCCTGGGGGACACATAGAGTATTCGTGGGAGCAGACCATCTGGGGTCAACTGAAGATAAGGATGGAGAAGAATGATGAGAAATAAGGAAGTAGAAAATCAAATTGTCACTAGACTGTGAAAGAATTTGCATGTTGTGGTAATGGATTCAACTCTTATTTTGTTAAGTCATAGGAAACTTATGGCTTGTGAACTTACCATGAATAGTGAACTGAAGTTAAGTGAGACCAGCTCAGTTCTGAGAGTTTATGTCTAAGAATAAATACAGCTGAATCTTTGCCCCTTTGTAGCTTAACAACTAAAAGGGAAAACAAAGAAGGAAGCAAATGCATACTCTACCCAAATACTTGCTATAAGACTATGACAATGGTCAGAGGTGATAAACTGAGGCAGTAGCAGTAGGGACAGTGGAATGGCACTAATTGGACAGCATCTCCTTGGTACATACTGCAGGGACATCAGATTTATAGAGCACAGAGTGTAGGAGAGGAAGGGCTCAAGAATGGATCGAGGATGTAAGCTTGTCAGACTGAGAAATAACCCATGTATAGAATTGTTAGGGGAGAGGCTCAAAGCATCTAGTTCTGATTAAGGCTAAGGAATAGCCAAGTAGAGACTTTAGAAGATACTTAGAAATATCTATTGAGAGTGTGTTCTAAGACAGATCTGGAAAATGTCAGCAAGAGATGAGACTTAAAAGGCATGAAAGGGAATGAGGAAGCAGATTATACAGGACAAAGGTTAGAGCCCTGGACAGCACCAGAACTGGAGAACAAGGTGTACAGCTGGTATAATGTACCAAAAGGATTATCATTGTGAAAGAGCTTTCTGCAGCCTTCTAAGTATTGACAGTTTGGGTAAATTCCCTTATTTGAAAGACTTTTGGGTTTCTTCTGGGAATCTGGTAGTCTATCTATCTATCTATCTATCTACCTACCTATATCTATCTCTAAGTCAGAGATAGATATAGGTATAGAGATAGATATAGATAGAATTTTTTTTTGCCAGTCCTGGGGCTTAAACTCAGGGCCTGGGTGCTGTCCCTGAGTTGCTTTTGCTTAAAGCTAGCACTCTACAACTTGAACCACAGCGCCTCTTCTGGCTTTATTTGTTTGTTTATGTGGTGCTGAGGAATCGAACCCAGGGCCTCATGCATGCTAGGCAAGCACTCTACCACTGAGCCACCTTCCCCGCCCCAGACAGTCTATATTTGCCTGCCTAGACTCCCACCTAAGGATAACACTGCAATCTGGTTAGCCAGAACAACCACGTCAATAACCAAACCCTTAATACATCATAAAATAATTAATCCAGTGAGCACTTAATAATTTGATGAATTGGTTGATCATAATGAAAATGGAAATGTTCCTTTGTCTAACAGTTGGGCCATATTCATCACCATTCCTTGAGATAAGCATTTTTCAGTTATGCACAGATTGGCAATTACTGTGAAGCTATATGAGCCTGTTTAAATTAATGAACATCATAACTCATTAACCTCTTGAGACCTCATTGCATTCTAAGTGTTACTGGCAGACTTGAGGCTTGAGCAAGGGAGGGCGAAATGAGGAAAGAAAGAACAGAATATAAGACAGGAGGAAAAGAAGGGAAGTGGTGGGGGTGGGGGAAATGAAGGAGAAATCAAGAAGAGAGGATAAAGTAAGTTTATCTGCATTTGTTCCTAAAGGTAGAATGAACTGTTTCCAGCAATCACACAAGAAAGCAGCTAGAAGATATATCCAGAAGCAAATACATTGATATTAAGTCTAGGCTCCAATTCTTTTGAGATCTTAGGCTGATTACCTTCATATCCTTTATCTTTAGGTAGCACAGACAGAAGTGGAGACCCATGTTTCTGGAACTATGTTTAAATCCTGATTTTGCCAGGTAAGAGCTATATGCCCTTGGACAAATTACTTAACCTCCCTCTGACCTGGTTTCTTAATGTTTTAAAGTCAGGAAAAAAAAATAGGATGCCCTTTATCAAATGGTTGTGCTCATAAATGAGTCAATACTTGCAAAGCACTTAGAACATTGTGCTTAATAATGTTGTTAGCTATTAGCTATAAAATTGTAACAATTAACTTGCAAAATATTTGCAAAATGTTCCTAGCACAATGCCTGGCTTACAGAAGGTGCACATTAAGCGGTGACTTCCCTTCCCTCAGCCCCTCAGATGTCCAGGCGGGGAGGGGGGTGGGGGAGGGGTGATGATAGAAGAGTGGCTGATCTTTAACTCTACTGGGCCCAGCCAATTCACTTGGCTCTGGACCAAACAGATGGAGTTCCACATAGGGATTTATTATAATTGGTTGGGTTTTTTTTCTCAAAGCAATTTTCAGAGTAGTTATACAAGGTCTAATAAGTTCATAGTTAACTTTGCAACAGACTCCATAGCTCCCCACTTTGAAGGGTAAACTTGGCATGTGCACAGCATGCTGATTAAAACCATACCAAAAGAGAGATCTAAGAGTGTAGAAATGAAAGTCCATACTGGTTGAGACTCCAAAATGGGAATTATTGTTTACCCTTTTTGTATACAAATTGAGCACAGAACATGATATGAAAGAGCAAAAAATTCCTTTGTATAAGTACTTAAAATTTTTTTTAAAAGAGCAAAGCGTTTTAGTTCCTTTCCTAACTACTGGATATATACACATAAAAAGCACATGTATACATATGCATGCATGCACACACACACTTTTTACAACTTACTAGCTGCAAGACACCACCTGGATGACTGAGAAAAAAAAATCTATCCTTTCCATGTTTAGCACAATTCTTTCAATCCAAAAGTAAAAAATAGGGCAGCTATCATCCTAAGCAGACACATCCATGAATAAGTATGGAGAACTTGGCCTGGTGATTTTACTCCTATCCAGCTTGAAGATCCTGTTCCTCCTCTTTGGCCCCCCTCCAGATCACTGCCCTCCTCTGAGGTTTCATGTTTATTTTATACTGCCCTACTTAGGGGACTTTAACCAACCACAGTAACTAACACATTCCCTCTGGGGCTGGCAAATGTAGACAACACTAAGTAGTCTAGAGAGGAAGTAAGGTAGGAGAGCTGTATGAGGAGACAGGGAAATAAGATCGTTAAAAATTATCTCAGTGAGACTTCAACAAATCTTTAGCTAGGAGTAAATCCTAGCTACTCAGGTGGCTGAGATCTAGGGATTTCAGTTCAAAGCCAGCCTGGACAAGAAAGCCTATGAGACTCTTACCTCCAATTAACTACCAAAAAGCCAGAGATGAAGCTATGGTTCAAAGTGATAGAGCACTTGAACACGAAAGCTCAGGGAGAGCAACTAGGCCCTGAGTTCAAACCCAGGGATGGCAAAATAAATTAAAATTAAAAAATTAAAAATTAAAAGGGCCAGAAATAAAATATGAAAAATCCCCTCTGACCACGCCTACTTTTATTTATTTTATTTTTTTTTTATTTCTTTGTCGGTCATGGGGTCTGAACTCTGAGTCTGGGTGCTGTCCCTCAGCTCTTCAGCTCAAGGCTAGCACTCTACCACTTGAGCCACAGCACCACTTCTGGCTTTTTCTGCTTATGTGGTGCTGAGGAAGCGAACCCAGGGCCTCATGCATGCAAGGCAAGCGCTCTACCAGTGAGCCACCTTCCCAGCCCATCACATCTCCTTTTAGATACCAAGTTACAATGTGGGAGACATAGAAAAGCGATCTGCCTTGCCTTCTCTGAAAAAAAACCAAAACATAACAAAACAAAAAAAACCAACAACACTTTTTATTTAAAAGCTGTTAAGTTTGAGGGCAGGTAAAAAGACAGAGGCTGGAAGGCATGCCTAGGTACTAAGTTTAGTCCTAAAGCCACATCTTGTGCTTTAAGTGAGCATAGATCTCATCTGTGTTTGAGGAGAGTAAACAGCCCTTGTGTTACCTACCTTCAGAACCATAGTCTAAGGAATTACAAGTTGCCAGAGGACATGACCATGTGTATCCTCATTTTCCTTCAGAAAATATAAAGCCTCAGAAGTGTCGCTGTGGCTCAAGTGGTAGGATACCAGCCTTGAGCAAAAGAAGCTTAAGGACAGTGTCCTAGGCCCAGAGTTCAAGCCCCAAGATTGACAAAAAAAAAATGCAAAGCTCTACTAACCTCTGCAAGTCCTTACTCTCGCTTAAGGAGCAGGAAATGTTTCTCTCCCCTCCCTCTTTTTTTTCTCCTTTATCCTGTTATACCAAAATAAAACCTTAAAAAACATCTACCTGTTTGTCAGACATCCTGAGGGCATGCTTTTCCTGCATGGATCTCAAGTACCTGTGTTTTTACATGGAGACTAGGAAGCTGAGAAAACCTCTCCCCTTTCCTCCATTATCCACTGACCAGAGCAGAGCACAAATCTGGAGTTTGAGTCCCATCTCTACCACCTTTAAGGGTATAAACTGCTCAATTTTCATACCTTGTTCCTTGCCTCATCTTTCCTCATCTATAAAATAGGGATACTAGAAGTCCCTGACTCAACTAGTGGGGATTTAGGAGATGGTTAAAAGGAATCAAGTAAGTGGTCAGGCCCAGGCTCTGACTCATGATAAACAGGCAATAAACTGTTGCTGTTCTTCTTCATAAATCAGGATGAGGGCTCAATACCAAGTAGACTACTTCAGAAAAAATTATTATGCCCACCAATTATGGATTAACAGCCCCCTACTCACCCTGTGAGGAGAGACTGAGTTCAACATAAACATAACAATGTGCTAATCACATAGGCTTTTCTGGGACGTGGCTGTCTTAGTGTTTATTGTGTCCTGGGTTATTCTTCCTGCCCTGCTGTCAAGGTCATGTGTCAATTGGCTTAAAAACCCTACTGAAATTTGGTTGCTAAATACCCATCTTTCCCTCTTGCTATGTAGAAGCCTAAACAGTCCAAGGGGTGTGAGACACCCTGAGGAACATTTTCCAGAGATTAGTTGCAGGGAGGAAGTGTGCACACTTGCCAAACTAAGCTAGGAGCGGGTCATGATGGATCTGTTATGCACTAATTCCTACATTTCTACCATCCCCTCCTCTGTGAAGATTTTGGAGCGTCTCTTCTCTCACCAGTTGGCTCTGGACTAACCGAGGTGACTCTGAAGTCTAGAAGTTTGGACTTCAGAGGGATACACTGGCTTCTACATATACTCCCAACATGAG
The DNA here is from genome assembly GCF_019054845.1 of Dipodomys spectabilis. Taxonomy (NCBI): domain Eukaryota; kingdom Metazoa; phylum Chordata; class Mammalia; order Rodentia; family Heteromyidae; genus Dipodomys; species Dipodomys spectabilis. The sequence goes on from NW_024870766.1 coordinate 18,893,903, forward strand.
TTTGAGTCCCAGAGAAGATAGAGCTAGGCGGGGGTTGAGGGTAGGGAGATGGATAAGAAAAAGTTATTTGTAAGGAATGTAGGAAGAACCTGAGGGAACAGAAAGGGAGATATTTAAATGGCATTTAAGAGCATTAGGGCAGGTAGGCCACAGGCTCCATGGAGCCAGTGGTGTGATTTTTGCTCTCAATTGGTTTAAAAGGGTTTTGATTGAAATTGAACTGATGTTTCAGTTTTATACATTAAGGATCCCTCTTAGGTGGGTACTCATGCCTATAATCCTAGCTACTCCAGAGACTGAGAAGATCATGGTTTGAAGCCTCTCAGGCAGAAAAGTGCAAAAAATTCTATCTCCAAAATACCCATCAAAAAGCAGGGAAGAGCCAGTGGCTTACCCCTGTAATCCTAGCTACTCAGGAGGCTGAGCTCTGAGAACCACAGTTCAAATCCAGCCCAGACAGGAAAGTCCATGAGACTCAACTCCAATAAAACACTCAGAAACTGGAAGTGGTGCTGTGGCTCAAGTGGTATAGTGCTGTCCTTGAGCTGAAGAGCTGAGGGACAACACCCAGGCCCAGAGTTCAAGCAGGGCCGAATGTATGAGTGAAGTGATAAAGCACAGCCCAGAAAGCAAGCTGAGCCAGCATAGGACCCTGAATTCAAGCCCCTGCACCTATGGAGGAAGTGAGTGCTGTGGCATCTCGGAGCTTGCCTTGTGCCTGTCCCAACTGTGTTCTTTCAGCCATGTTTTCCCATTCTGCCCCAGATCCTTGAGTATCAATCAGCCTCATAGGCCTCATCATCCCAGGAACTTCATGGCAGACTAAGTCTCCTTCAGAAGCCCGGCACCCATTTACCTTGGCCTAGCTAACTCTCTTTTATTGGTTCCTCAGACTTTCCCTCTACCCTAAGCCCCAAGTTTAAGTTAACTCCTCTTGTTTTTCTTTAATGGTTCCATGCCTTTCACTTTCTCAGCACTTACCATAATGTGAATTTATTTGTTTACTTTCTTTATGAAGACATTTAATTTTTTCATGGCACATAGCAATTGTACATACTCATGACAAATAATGTTATGTAGACAGTATGCAATGATCCAATCAGGGTAACTACTATTTCCCATACCTCAAACACGTGTGTGTGTGTGTGTGTGTGTGTGTGTGTGTGTGTGTGTGTGTGTGTGTGTGTGTGTGTGTGTGTGTGTGTGTGTGTAAGCCCTAGGGCTGGAATTCAGAGTCTGAGTGATGTCGTTGAGCTTTTGTGCTCAAGACTAGCAGTCTACCACTTGAGCTACAGCTCCACTTATGGCTTTTTGCTGGTTAGTTGGGGGTAAGAGTCTCATGGACTTTCCTGCCAAGGATGGCCTTGAACCTCAGTCCTAAATCTAAACCTCCTGAGTAGCTAGGATTACAGGCATGAGCCACCAGTACCTGGCTCACTTCTTTCTTTATATTGGCAACATTCAAAATCCTGTCTATATACAATAAATTCTTGAATTTTGTTTTTTCTTTTATTGCCAGATTCCCTCTCTAAAAATCCAGGATTATGGGGACAATATATTATCTGAAGGCACACAAGAACACCTCTATTCATTTTTGCTAAATGAATGAACTTGGGTTTTGAAGTTTCTCTCTCTCTCTCCCTCTCCTTCCCCCTCCCTCCTTCTCTCTCTGTCTCTGTCTCTCTCTGTCTCTCTGTCTATCTGTCTCTGTCTTTATCTTTCTCTCTCTCTCTCTCAAGATTTTACATTTTTAGAAAAGGGGGAGCAATACAAGCAAGAATGCCTAGGGGGAGGATGAGGTTTATCATTAAAAAAAAATAGAAAACAGTCTGGTATAATGTTGAGTGACACTAATCTCCATTACCAGGGTGGGAGAGTGGACTGAAGCAGGAAGATCACTTGAACCTAGGAATTAGAGACCAGCCTAAGTAACATAGGGAGACCTATCTCGAGTACATTTTTTTTCTATCTCTTATAATCAGTCATGGAGATCTGGAGAAGAGACAATGAATGATTTTCTCAGGGGAAGTCTTAGAAGCCATTGGCCCTAATTATTCTGTGGAAGATTAATAAAGACAGATAGGTATCCCAGCCCCATATCAAATGTATTCCTCCAGAAGCACTGAACTGGCCAAGAATGCAATGAGCCAAACCCTGAAACCAGCACAGCATGGTTTCTAGGAGATTTGAAGCAATGTGCAGCATGACAGTGTATAATGATGTAAAATGCATTCCCATGACCACCACCAGACCATACTCCTCCTGGTATAAATCATTCATCAATCTAGTACCAACACAGGAGAAAGAGGATGCTGCTAAAGGGAGAGAAAATTTGCCATGACCCAAAAGACAGAAATGTAGAAGCTGGTAAATACATTTATGCGCTGAATCTTCAGTTGTATGAGGACAGCAGTGACAACTGTCAGGACAATCCAGAGACAACAAATGTGAACAACAAATCTGAAAGCATATACATATAGATGTGATTAGGTAGCTGGTCACCTGTTTATGGAGTGCCAGGTCTGTAGTAGGTGCTCAGGACATTTGCTGAATTGCAGAATGCAGTAAATCATTCTTTAAGGCCTGCAGTTTTCTCTGACTCATTCCAAAGTCTAGTCCATTTCCAAAGGAACATTGCCTCCCACACAATTAAGGAGCATTCTATCTCCCAGGTGAAATTCTTACTTTCGTGGTTTATTGAAATAGTTGTTTGAGAATAAGGCTGGAGACTCCTAAAATCTCCATTAATTCTTTAAACACAGGCACATTAGCCTATTTGTGATGGTTCATTTATCAGAATCCTGCAACAGAGCCCAGAAATAAGTATAATGTAGTCAGAATTGTGTGCTGTGTGTAGGTGCGTGTGCTTATTACACCCATCATTCAGCCTGATCAGAAAAAGTCCTATAGAGTGTTTCCTTTACAGTGAAGCAACTGAGGCCCAAGAGTTAAGTGACTTGCCTGATATGATAGGTTTAGTGAGTTGTGAGGCCCAGACAATTATCATTCTATCGTATTCTCCCTTTAGACTCTGCAGCTCCTGAGCTATGAGCTGCCGCATGCCAACAACAGCCAACCTGAGAAGCAAGTGTACATCATCTGCAAGGGACTGGAGACTTGTGTACTGCCAATTTAGTATGAAGGGGTTGATAGAACAAACCCTATACATTTCCTTGGTATCCATCCAATGCACATTTACCCTATGTCAGGTACCATTCTAGGCCCTTGTGATAGTAAATGAAAGAGTAAAAAAAAAAAGGGGGCTGGGAAGGTGGCTCAGTGGTAGAGTGCTTGCCTTGCATGCCTGAGGCCCTGGGTTCAATTCCTCAGCACCACATAAGCAGGGAAAAAAAAGAGCCAGAAGTGGCACTGTGGCTCAAGTGGTAGAGCGCTAGCCTTGAGCTGAAGAGCTGAGGGACAGTGCCCAGGCCCAGAGTTCTGGCCCAGGACCGGACCGTCCCCCCCCCCCCCAAAAAAAAGAAGTCTCTACTCTCCTTGAGCCTACCAAAGAAGAGACATTCAATAAACAAAACAAGTGAGTTGCATGTACAGTATGCCAGATGGAGATAAATGGTATGGACAAAAGTAGATTGGGGTGGAGGGAGCGGGGGCTGGGAAGGTAGCTCAGTGGTAGAGTGCTTGCCTTGCATGCATGAGGCCCTGGGTTCGATTCCTCAGCACCACATAAGCAGAAAAAGTCAGAAGCGGTGCTGTGGCTCAAATGGTAGAGTGCTAGGCCTTGAGCTGAAGAGTTGAGGGACAGTGCCCAGGCCAGAGTGCAGGCCCCACGACTGACCAAAAAAAAAAAAAAAAAAAGTTGATCAGGAAAGAATTCAGAGTACCAAGTGGGAAAGGTGATGATGTGATTTTAAATTGGGTGATCATTCAGCCTAGTCTTGAAGGAGGTGAAGGAGTAAGTCATGGAGATTTGGGGAAAGGGGAAGAGCATTCCCAACAGAGGAAAGAGCAAGCACAACAACTCCATTACAATGAATTAATGTCACTTGTGGCTAAGATGATCCTATGGAAGGAAGATTCAGTATGTGGCTCCTATAAACATAATTTTTGATGAAAATGGATACATTTTGAGTTAATCTATAAGCCCACAATTTAAACATCTGGCCTGTAATTACCGGAGAGGAAATCAATATTTGAGTCTTGAACCGTGGTTTGCATAGGAAATAATCTTATAAATCACATTTTCATTAGGGAAAGATTTAACTTATTAACTAATAATTTACTCACTGTGAACTGTTGCATAATGTATTGATCAAAACCAATTCTTACATATTCTTACATATGCTTTTGTTTATGCTATCCTGTGGGGCAAAGGTATCAGAACACATAACTCACCAGCATGTTCTGGGTACAATGGACTTGATTTGGTTACAGCTACACCCTGGGCTACTCACTGCAAGAAGTCTAAATGCACTTGTGGATTTTCTGCTTTCCACAGCTCAAGTTTAGGTGATAGAATAGTAAATAAAAGAGTGTGCCTCTGTCATAGAGGTTAGCCAATAATTGCTGGTTTTAAAGATAATCACAACCCTGGGTAAACGTACAAGGCTGCTGACTGGATTTCACCCTAGGCCAGGCCTTTGGTGTCCCTGCTTCAGCATTAAGTTCTTGCTCTGACAAGGCCCAGTGTGTATGCTGGGATACATAAGCGAACTACAACAACAAAAAATGGTTTCTGTTTTCACAGGCTTCCACCCCCAGAAAATACAGGCAACAAACAGGGCCCATCAAAAACACACCATAAGAGAGTTTAACTGGAGAAAATCAGGAAGCTCCTCTTCTGAAAGGCCACTGTGAGCAGAGACCCACAGCACCAGAAGGCCCCCCAAAGAGAGATGCTGTAGTGATGATATCTTCAATCACTTTTGCATGAAAACAGCAAAAGCAGCAGTGTTCTGCTGGTCATCTGGATCCAAACTAGATCCAAATTTTCTTGCGAGAGCTAAGAAAAAGGATGCTTATTCTTATTAAGAACAACTATTACTTATCTTTAAAGCCAGAGTGAGTCAACAGAAGCAGCTCACACCTGTAATCCTAGCTGCTGAGGAGGTTGAGGTCCTGAGGATTGTCATTTGAGCCAGCCCAAGTAGAAAAGTATGTGAGACTTCATCTCCAACACAACTATCCAAAAGCAGGGCTCGTGTCATTTCTTAAGTGGCAGAGTTCCAGCTAAACATGTGTTAAGCTCTCAGTTCAAATCCCAATATCTTCCAAAAAATATTTTTATTTTTTTTGGGTCCGGCTGTGGGGCATGAACTCTGGGCCTGGGCGCTGTCCCTAAGCTCTTCAGCTCAAGGCTAGTGCTCTACCACTTGAGCCACAGTGCCACTTCCAGCTTTTTTCTTTTTGCTTATGTGGTGCTGAGGAATCAAACCCAGGGCCTCAGACATGCAAGGCAAGTGCTCTACCACTGAGCCACCTTCCCAGCCCCAAAAAATATTTTTAAAACTCATAAAGTCAGTTGTTGTTGTTGTTTGTTGTTTGGTTGTTGTTTTTGTCAATCATGGGGCTAGAACTCTGGGCCTGGGCACTGTCCCTGAGCATTTCAGCTCAAGGCCAGTGCTCTACCTCTCGAGCCACAGCGCCACTTCTGGTTTTCTGATAGCTAATTGGAGATAAAAAGTCTCACGGACTTCCCTGCCTGGGTTGGCTTTGAACCCTGATCCTCATAGCTCAGCCTCCTAAGTAGGTAGGACTACCCCTCACCCAGCTTGTTTGCTTTTAGTATACTATTGTATGAGTGGTTTTTGTTGACGGAGGAGGCTTGAACTTGGGGCCTAGGCTCTTAGATTTTTGATGCAAAGCTGGCTTTCCACCACTTGAGCCACACCTCCACTTCTGGCATTTGGGTGGTTAATTGGAGATAAGAATGTCACAGACTTTTCTTGCCCAGACTGTCTTGGTACTGCCATCCTCAGATCTCAGCTTCCTAAGTAATTAGGATTTCAAATGAGCCACTGGCTCTGGTTTGTGTGAGTTTTGACAAATACATACAGAAGGTACCACTGTAATCAAGGTAAGAATGATTCAATGACCTAGAAAATTCCCTCTTACAGTTGCTGACTCTCCCCTTCTCATTCCCAGCTCCTAGCAACCACCCTCCTGTTTTCTATCCCTGTAGCTCTTGCCTTTTCCAAGAATCCTATTATACATGGCTTTTACGTGTAACTTACTTCACTTAGCATATTATATTTATAATTCATCACTGTGGTGTGTATCAGAAGATCAGTTATTTTTATTACAGAGTAATACTCTTTTAATGCATATATTAGGATTGTACCAGTGCCTAAATGAAGATTATCGGGTTGTATCTGGTTTGGGGACTGTGATGAGTAGAGCCACTATCAATATTTCCATCGATTTATGTGATGTACATAAACACATATTTTTGTTTTTCCAGGCTAGGAAAAATTAGGAGCAGGATGGCTCCATCCCGCAGTAGTAGTGTATATTTAAATTCTAAAAAATTCCAATCTGTTTTTCAAAAAAATAAAATCTGTATTGGGTGCTCATTACAAAAAAGGCCTTCCTATGCAGCTCTTTCCATCTATTGCCAATTGGGGGGGTTGGGGGGCTTGGAGAGGTAAGTGGACCGTAGCTGACTACGAATGTTCACATGGAGCACCGGATGGCAGACGAGATTATTCCCGCACAGAGAGCCGTCCCAGGAAGCTCGGCTCCCCAGCCCCCTCCAGTGCCCTTCGGCTCCTCCTCCTCCTCCTCCGTGGAGTGCTCCCGGGAGAGTGATCACGCGAAGCGCACCCGAGCCAGACATTCACTCCCAGTCCAGAGAATTGGAAGGTAGAGTTGACCTAGTTGCTGGGAACACTGGGAGGGATCCGAAATCTGATCCCGGACCCATCCGCCATCCTCACTGATCTTAGATCGCTGTCATCACTGATCACCGATCACTACCATCAACTGCCCTCTCCTCCCTTCCATCTCAAAGACCATTAAGGATGGCGTGGCCCAGTTCGTAACCAGACGTCAGGCTGGAGACCGCTTTGCAGGAGTTGGCCTCCGCCATGGCTCGTGTGAGCCCCCTGTGCAACAGGTCTCCAGGAAGCCCTGGAAGGATTCAGAGGCGAAGGGTGTTTCCTCTGCTCAGGTGCTGTCTCCTCAGTCCCGGGCCGAACCCACGAGGCCTCCACCATCCCTGTTAGGGTACCCAGGAGCCAGATTCCCGCCACGCTCTCCCACCAGGCCCCGAGCCCTTAGAGGTGGTCACATATCAGACTCCTAAAGGAGATTTAGGACTTAAGATAGAGGCTGTCCTATGTTCGCCCTTGAGCATCCCTACATTTTTGGTTACCCCAAATGACCCACTTCTCTAACTTATTGCTACCTAACATCTATCCTGAGACAATAAATGAAGAACATTAAAGGGGGGGAAATGAGAAAAAATATATCTGTATTATTTTTGAACCCAGCATCAATGTATGAAACTTGTTTTTATTTGGTTTTAAAGATAAGTAATTTATCCTTTATTGTCTCTGTTTAGTAATTTTGTAACATTGCTGGTGGATTGGAATTCTGTACTGTCTGGATATGGGCAGGGAATGTATGATTGTGAATGATGGAAGAACTTATCACTGGATGTCAGAAAACAAAATGGTGTGAGCTGGCCTGGGAATGTGGCTCAGTGGTAGAGTGCCTAGCATGCATAAAGCCCTGGGTTTGAATCCTCCATACCACATACACAGAAAAAGCCTGAAGTGGCACTGTGGCCTAAGTGGTAGAGCTCTAGCCTGGAGTAAAAGAAGCTCAAGGGACAGTGCCCAGGCCCAAGTTCAAGCCCCAGGACTGACATTGAGCTGAAATTGACCAGATGTGTAGTAGCCCCAGAGGGTCAGCCTGGAAGGTGATACCCTAGTCTGCTCCAGCTTCAGAGTCCAGTAAAGTTATATAAAGACACACTGGAATTTGATGCCGTGGACCCTGCAGAAGAACCTGAGATGGGGGAGCAGATCTTAGCAGCTCCAGAGCCCAGCTGTGCTGTTTCGAAGCATCTAGAATGACAATCACCAAGCTCTGAACACACATCTTGGATGCTATGTGCTGGAATGTCTGATGGCAGAGAATAAGTTCTAAATACACATTAGGAGTTGCCATTTAGTTTGACCTGCCCTACTGATCAAACAGGATTATGGTCCAATCGACACTTACTCTGTGCTACATTAACAACTTATTTGGGCAGAGTGGACTTTAATGTATGCAAGAGATATCAAATTCTCATGACTTTCCCAAGGGGCTTACAATGGGTACCTAGACTGTATTTTCTAAATGACAAGGATGTATGGTTTGATACATGATCTGGTGGACAACTATGTGTTGTATTACAATATTTATCCATTTGAGGAAACATTAGAATTTGTAGGACATTGATGCCTTTGAAGACACTTTTTTTTTTTTTTTGCTATGCTGGAGATTGAACCTAGGGCCTCATGCTTTTCAGTCAAGCATTCTATTGCTTAAGCCACCCCCTAGGCCTTTTTTTGTTTGTACTTGTGAGACAGGGACTTGCTACTGCTTTTGCAAACTAGAGATCCTCCAGCTTCTGCCTCCCAAGTACCTGAGATTAAAGGCATGTGTCACCAAACTTTACTGACAAACTATTTCAATTAGCAAAACAGTTCTAGAAAATCCAAGGTAAGTGCTTACCCTATAGAACATAACTAAGCCACTTTTCCTCTGTCTTCCTGATAACGATGGAGCCAGAGAAAACAATTTGAACAGAGTAAAGTGGATGAACTAGGGTTATAATCTCTGTGCATTAAGCTTCAGGAAAGGGGAGGAATTTAGGTCTCAGCGCTAGTTCTACCATCTCTAACAGGATTATGTGACATTTCTTTGCCTTTGAAAGGCTGGTTCTTGATGGTAGTTAAATCAAAGATTCACTGAGATCATGTTTGTAAAGATCAATGTCATGTGCATAGTGCAAGTAAGTGCTTAGTTGGTGATAAATCTAATCATTATACTTTTCTGTAGATATAAGGGAATACAAAAACTTTGAATTGGTTGATGTTGAGGAAACAGAATTTCTCTTGTATCATTAAAATCTTTTCTATATTTGCCACTTGTTTTTATTTCTGATGTGCAAATTACTACAAACAATAGTTTTAGTAACATGAAAGTATTACCTTATAGATTTTGTTCATCAGAAGTCTGACATAACTCATTGCCCTAAACTATCAGGTATGACCAATACGTTAACTTTCAAAATATTATATTGCCTTTCTTCAACTGTTTTAGCAAAACTTCAATGGAGTTCCAATTTCATGGGAATTTTGTTCATGGACAAATCAAAGAGAAAGGAGAATAGTGGTTATAGGAAGGAGCATATTGGACAAACTTGTTACTTAATTCCACATTTTAAGGCAAAATCATCCACAACAGCTAATGTGGTGGCACACATCTATAATCCCAACTACTTGGGAGGTAGAGATTGATGTCAACTGGGCAAAAAAATCAGTGAGAATCCATTTCAACAAAACAAGCTAGGCAACAAGGTGTGAGGAACATGTAGGAGGATTAAAGGCTGAAGCTAGACCCTGGCTAACACATGAGATCATATCTGAAAAATAATTAAAAGCAAAAAAGAGCTGAAGGCACAGATCAAGTGGCAAAGTGCTTCCTGGCATGTGTCAGGCCCTGAGTTTAAACCCTACTACTAAAGTCATTCCAAACACATTTTTTACTCTTGTATCATTCTTTTAGTTTGCTATTATAAAAATTTTTAAAAAGAAAAAATAATTTAAAGATAGTATTGCCAATCCCTCCTCCAATCTGAACCTTGAGTAGTTTTTTTATCCCCCAAGAGTGATACATTTATTTTCCTCATACTTTCTGCCAGGTGCCAATTAGCATGCATTAGTATTGTGGATGGCTGGGGATGATAAGTATTCTGTAGTTAAAAATGAGAGAGTAGGCTGGAGCCTGAGCTCAAGTAGTAGTGTTTGCGTAGCAAATTCGAAAGCCCTGACGTTTGACCCCAGTACATACTGTCCAAAATAAAATAGGTTAGTAGTTTCATTGTTGTTTTAGGAACAGAGTGAAGAGTATAGGTAAATTCAATGAAATTGAGTAAAACCCTTATACAAGAAACTTGCACGTGCAAAAAAATCAGAGCTGTGTCATTGGTCTCACACAGGGCACCTGAGGCTGTGGTCACTGGGATTATTGGCAGCTGGCAGTTGACAGTGCAGCTTCCTTCCATTAATACCTGAAGGCTGGACCCTAGGCTTCTGGGCACAAATGTTTCCTAGTAGTACAGAGGTCTTTGGGACCTCTGTGTCTTCCATAGCCTGTGCCTAGATCTGGATCTGGAGGGGGGGGGTGGGTATCTGTGGGCAGTGGGGTTTGTGTTGGGCCAGGTCTGCTCTGTGTGTGTGTGTGTGTGTGTGTGTGTGTGTGTATAAGCATGTCAGAAAACATCACTGGGTAAGAACATAAGCTGGAACAGAGACCGGTTCACATGGCTGCTGGGTTTTCTTACCTGGGTATTTTTGTCCTAAACATTAAATGAGCCTTATTTCAGTTGATGACTCATAAAACACAGCTAGCCATGCAGGAACACTCTCTTTCATCATTCTAATCTGGAAACCCAGAAAGCCCAAGGAACTGGGATGTTTGATTTTGCCACCTTTCAAATCACTTCCCTCATCCAAATGTCCCAACTTCTCCAGTATGGGCAGGGCAGTAGAGCAGATGTGGATCAGATGGACTTCAGCCTGGGTGAGGTCTGCACAGAGAGACTCAGCATTACTCACTTCATTGACTGGAGTGAAGGCTGGGAAAATTGGGAGGGGAAGATGAGGAGGAAAAAGAATCAGGATACATATTCAAGGAAACAGGAGGCATAGCCCTGTGTGTGTGTGTGTGTGTGTGTGTGTGTGTGTGTTTGATTTCAGATTTATAGAGAATATACTGATGTCCTCAGTTCCATGGTCTACAAGTGTTTATTGAGCACTGACTAGGGTCAGGGCATTCTAAGTACTGGGGAATAAAATGGATAGAACTTCCTTGGAAGCTTGCAGTCCAGTGAGGGAGACAGATGAAACATATGTCGTTAACAATCAAGACAAAGTGATAACATATGGGAAAAGACAAGACCTTGGCTTACAGAGAAGCAGGTAGTCTGTGGCAAAGAAAGGGCCGGTGGATGGGACTAGAATTTATTCTGTTTTGTTGAGGAAAACATATACATAAGATTTACTGTATTAACTATATTCTACCTTTCTTCCTCCTGTTCTTTCTTTCTTTTTTGGTGGCCAGTACTGGGGCATGAACTCAGGCCTGGAAGCTGTCTCTGAGCTTTTTTGCTCAAGGCTAGAACTCTACCATTTGAGCCACAGCTCTACTTCTGACTTTTGGTGGTAAATTGGAACTAAGATTCTCACAAACTTCCCTGCCAAGGCTGGCTTCAGACTGCAATCCTGAGTAGCAAGGATTATAGGCATCACCCAGTGGCAGCCAGATTCACATTCTTCTTTCTGTTTCTCTAATTTGACTGAAGATGTGAAAGCATACAGACAATTCTTTTGTGTCTTGATTCTTTCCTGTCGCATAAGGTCTTCAAGGTTGATCTATCTTGTAGCATGAATTTGAGTTTCATTTGCTTTCTGTGGTGGGGTACTCTGGCTCAAATTTAGGGGCTTTGCATTCTCATCTGACTTGCTTGTCCACAGCTAGTGCTCTACCACCTGAGCCATGCCTCCAGTTTGAATTTTTACTGATTATATTGAAGATGGACTCTCACAACTGCTGTCTTCTAGGTCATCCCCTGAGGAATTAGAAGTACAGGTACAGTGGGCTGGGAAGGTAGCTCAGTGGTAGAGCGCTTGTCTTGCATGCATGAGGCCCTGGGTTCAATTCCTCAGCACCACATAAGCTTTAAAAAAAGCCAGAAGTGGCACAAGTGGTAGAGCACTCGCCTTGAGCCGAAGAGCTGAGGGACAGTGCCCAGGCCCAGAGTTCAGGCCCCATGACTGGACCCCCTCCCCCCAAAAAAAGAAGTACAGGTGCAAGCCACCAACATCTGGCTTTCATTTCTTTTAAGGTTGAGTAATATTCCATTTTAGGAATGTGCCAGATTTTCTTTATCCATTCATCCACTGAAGGACAATTTTTATATATTTCCAGCCTTTGATTATTGAACATTACTGTTGAGATTCAGCTTTAAATCATCAGTCTCTGTAGATTCATTGGATGTATATGTGAGCAAAACACCTGTGACTCTTGTTTTTTAAAAAAATCATGGTGGAAATGACTAACCGATAGTATATTCTCTTAAAGTTTATTTACTTTATTTGTTGACTGAGGGTTGATACACATTTCTATATACGTGCTGGTTATAATTATAAATGAAAATTTATTGAGTCCAAGGATTGCTTTTTAATACCTTTTGAATTGTAATTATTTTCTTTCTTGAAGTGTTCAATGGGAGATATATGCTATAAAATAAACTTGTTTCTGTCCAAAGTTGCATGATATAAAAAAGTTCCCAGAAACAACTTGGTCCCTAAACTGCCCTAAAGCACATTGCTCAAGCTCAGCCAGAATGTTCCAGAACTCATTTTGGTTTTCACCCTGATGGGAAAGGTGAAGGGAGAGAAAGGGCTCTGATCATGTGCCATTTCTGTGTCTACAAAACTGTTACTGCATAAATATGTCATCAGCTGTGTTCTCTCAAGGTCACTGTACGAGGTGACAGTGGGACTGAGATTTCCATAAACCCGGCTCTATCTTGCACCCAAATGACCAGCAGCACAGAGTATAATGCACCTTTTCACCCCACATTATGTGGGCAGCTTCTCAAGGTGACCTCCACAAACAGATTGAAGTGCACACCTGACATTTACCTGGAGAATGTGTTTGGATAAGACCCCAGGTGATTTGTTCCCTGCCTTTGATGAATCTCAGCTAGAGTCATTGACTAGCTAGGCAAGAACCGAAGACAATTCAGGGTAGATTTGGCTCACTGCTTTTAAATCCTGGTTTAAATGTTTTTAAAATCCTTTAAAAATCATGCATGATAAATCCATAAAGAAACATGCTGTAATATAGTTATCCAAGTGTTTCCACTGTAAGATATTATGAAACCTCATGAATGAATTCGTTTGCTACACTCAAAATCCCTATCCCCCGTGTCTCCTTTACTGTCCAGAGCAGCACCTTTGTTTTCTGCAATGCTCTCACCTGTCACTTAATAGATGTGAAGGACAGACTGGCAGAGATGATTGGGATGAGGCTCACGGGAAAGGCGTCATTGGATTGGGGAGTGGCCTGGGCTTATTCCCCCAGCTGCATGCCATTGCTGTCCTCTCCTGGATCCACAGGGCTGGGGAGACCCTTACAGAGATCTCGACAGAGATTGGTTCTAGGACAGAGCTAGTAGGAAGTGTAAGGGGAGGAGGTGAATTCCAAGGGAAAGTTGGACTGCATCTACTACATCTAGATTACTTTGTTCTGTTTTTTTTATTCCTCCTGAGGGCAGCAGAGAGTTTTTTTTCCCCCCTCTCTTTCTTGGTTCTTTTCTTTTTCTTAGTTTCTTTTCTTTTCTTTTCTTTTGTTCCAGTTCTTGGACTTGAACACCAGGCCTGAGCACTATCTCTGGGCTTTTTAGTGCTTTAGTGCTCAAAGCTAACACTCTACCACTGAGTTAGACTTTCACTTCCAACTTTTTGTTGGTTAGAGATAAGAGTCTTATGGACTTTCCTGCCTAGGCCAGCTGCACACCATGATCCTCAGATCTTAACCTCCTGAGTAACTAGGATTATAGGCAAGATCCCTCCCTCCCTCCCTCCCTCCCTCCCTTCCTTCCTCCCTCTCTCTTTCTCTCCCTCTCTCTTTTTTTCTCTCTCTCCCTCTCTCTCTCTCCCTCTCTCTCTCACTCTCTCTCTTTCTTTCTTTTCTTTCTTTCTTTCTTCCTTTCTTTCTTCCTTTCTTGTCTTTCTTTCCTTTCTTTTAAATCAGGGCTGGAGCTAACAATATGGTGGTCACAGTTCCTAGTTAGTATTGCCTTCTGCACTCTCATGATTCCTCCTGGCCCCAAAGCCCCTGAGCTTCAGTACCCTTCCCTTTACTACTCCTACAAATCTCTTCAGCACATCAGCCCCTTCCTCCAATTAACCAGTGTCACCACGCCTCTATTGCACTCTGTCTTCCTCAAATAGTCCTACTTTGTACTTTTCTCCTGTAGATGAAGGTTCCAAAAGGATGTCTGTATTTAGCCTCAGGGTGTTTGTGTTTTCCTCATGATTCAGTGCAGTGTTCATACCACTGTAAAAACATAGTGTAGCAGAGTTTACCTGTGCTGGCTCCAAACGCAATTCCGGCAACCACAGCCAGTTTCTATCTGCCTGTGTCTACATTTCCCTCAAATATAAAGAAAATTTACAACTTCTATGATAGTTGCAATCTGAATCTAATTTAAGATGGGCAGAACAGACAGTGAGGATCCCAAAGTTCAGTCAAAATCTGGTTCTAGCACAGTTGAAGAAGCATTTCCTGGTGAGTTTTGGGAGCACACAGCTGAGATCTCACAAATCTGCTCTTCCTTGTCAGCCCTCACCCCACTTCCGTTACCTTGTCCCCACCTCCAAACTACACAACTCCTCACACCTTCACCCACAACATGAAGACTGAAGTTCTCAGCAGGCAGAAAACTTGCAAGGCTTTCTCTCCCTTTCTCTGGCTACCTTTCCCACTGAATCTACCTGCCCCGCTTACACTTTATTACCATGTGAATCATTACCCTGTCCTCCCAACACCCATGCTGCCTCTTATCTCCAGCTTAGGCCTGGGCACATGGGACCCCTCTGCCTCCCTGTCTCACTTGGTGGTCAAGACATGACACATGTTGACTCAGCCTCTAAGCCTTCTTCCATGCAAGGATTCCATACCTCGTGAGCCCTGGTGGGAGACAGCACTTGTACAGAAGTTGAGCCGATCCAATACACATGATGGTATTTCATGTTTAGAAAGACAGTTCTAATCCTGGCAGTTAGTAAGAATCAAGAGAAGAGGCTAGACTTGGCCCATCAGCTACACTTACCTGGGATGTTGACTTGGAAAGTACTAGCACCAAGAAGCAAGGCAGACAAGCTTTTCTCCTGGCCCTAGCATGGGGAGGAGACAGCGATATGTGGGTTCTGGTGACAGTCTGAAAGGTCATGCCACCAGAGTCTGTTGTCATTACCTACAGTTAAGACTGTGGTTGACATATGTGACCATTCTATCTGTCTAAGATTCCTCTTAAGCTGGGCACCAGTGGCTCCCACCTATAATCCTAGCTCTTCAGGAGGCTAAGATCTGAGGATCACAGTTCAAAGCCAACCCTGGCAGACAAGTCTGTGAGACTCTTATCTCCAATAAGAAGAAAAAGCCAGAAGTGGTACTGTGGCTCAAGTGATAGAGAACCAGCCTTGAGCACAAAGAGGATGATGGACGGCATTTCTGAATTCAAGTCCTGAGTTCAAGGCCCAGGACCAGAAAAAAAAAAAAAGATTCCCCTTAATCAGAGCTCCAATGACACAGTGGTTAACATGCAATACTTGTAGGTCTGTCACAGGAAAATGAACAGCACTAGAGATCATGTTCGGTAAAATAAGCTAGACTCCTAAGGATAACTAGCATGTGCTTTCTCTCCCATGGAGAATTTAACAAACAACAGAAAGAGAAAGGGGGTTATTAGTGAAGAGAAAGGGGATCAACAGGAATTGGGAGACAAGTAAGGAAAGGTATGATCAAATGATGTTACAAGCATGTAGGAAAATGTCATGATGAAACCCATTATTTTATATAAATAATACATACTAGTAAATCATCCTCAATAATTCTTCCCCTAGAAGCAGCTGCCATCCCTGCTCAGCCTGTCTACTGTCTCTGTCCTGCATAACTACAGAAGCCTGGCCCTCCTAGGCTTAACACTGATATATTGGGGTCACCTTTTCCTCTTACTCACCGGTCCCCTCTTCTGCACTGTAAGATCATGGGGGGCAGAGACCAGGACAGTTATAGTAGCCATGGTAGCAACAGTGGTGACAGTTGTAACTAATATCTTTGACACCTACTTTGTGCCCAGACTAGATAATTTTTCAGATGCCAAAAAAGGCGATTTTTAATGAATAAATAAATGTATATCTAAATAAATGCATTGTTCATAGAATATTGAGCTTAAGCCACCTTGGACCACCTCATTTGTTAATACCTCCTCTCCTCCCTTGCTTCTTGCCTCTTTCCCTCTTCCTTGCTCTCTCTCTATCTACCCTCTCCCTCTCCCTGACTTCTCCCCCTGTCCCTTTCCCTTTCCCTCTCCCATCCATCCTTTTTCCTCTGAATGTCTCTTGTGTTGTATCTTGCCCTTAAGAGATGTTAATACTTAGAAAAATGGTTAACAGTACAGTGTTAGTTGTCAATCATTTCATGATTGTTTTTCAAAGGGAGCTTTTGAAAATGAGAAATGTCTCTTTTTTTGGGGGGGGGGGTCCGGTCGTGGGGCTTGAACTCTGGGCCTGGGTGCTGTCCCTCAGCTCTTCAGCTCAAGGCTAGCGCTCTACCACTTGAGTCACAGCGCCACTTCCGGCTTTTTTCTTTTTTCTTATGTGGTACTGAGGAATCGAACCCAGAGCCTCAGGCATGCAAGGCAAGCGCTCTACCACTGAGCCACCTTCCCAGCCCCTGAAATGTCTTTTTTTAACCAAGAATGAAGTCTGTGCCTAAAATATAAACATATATGGAAAAACAAACAGAATCATGTATATGATGAAACCTCATTGAACAATTTTGCACTTTAGCAAAAATGAATATTAGGAAGTTGACATGTATTCTCTGAAGCATAAGTACTAGAGAGAACAGAGGGAAAAAGAGGGTAAATACAGTCAAAATACTGTATAAATCTCTCAGATTTATCTGTTTGCATTGGCTTTAAACCTTGATTCTCATATCTCAGCATCCTGAGTGGCCAGGCTAACAGAAAGCTCCCCTGAGTTATTGAGTTCTGCAGGTCTGATTTCCTTCTGGCTGTTCTGAGGGGGTGGGCTCTATGGGTGGAGAAGACTGGTTACTTGCTTTGAAACAAAGCACAGAGCACTTCCTGAGGCTGCATTTCACTTTCTCTGAGAAAACCTGTATATGGGAAGGAGGCTAGTGTGGTCAGATGATCAAAATGATCATAAATGTCTTTCCCATGGGTGGGCCTTAGTGTCCAAAAAAATTGGTGGAAGATGTAGAGAGGGAAAAGCTGAGGGCCAAAGGGAAGCAGGAAGTTGTAATTGTTTACTCTGGTTAGAGACATCAAATTTTTTACTCCCTTTATTTTTCCCATCATTAAGCTAAAACCTTCACAAAAGTGGCATAGTGTAACCTTGACCCAGTACAACCATGGCAGTGAATGAGTCTCTACTCTTCGGACGACCATATTCCAGTGCCTGGAATTCAGTTGTCTGGGAAATACACACAGACTCTGGTGCTCAGGTGTGTGTTCCCAGACATCTGACCTTATCTCACAGCTTGGAGCAAGGTGAGGTGAGCTGTTGGCTTTTGCAGACAATGTATATGGCAAAACAAATGAATCCCCAAGTCTTTGTTCAGCTTGATCATCAAAACTTGTTTACCCAGATTGTGCAGATTGGGTACCTATCTACATTAGAAAAATTTAAACTTTTGGGATATTTCCTCAGGTTTATACTTGTGAAGTCTTCAAAGTCGAAATTTTTAATTCTAGAATGTATCTGCTTTGGGAGATGATTTTCCTCTTCCTACTTTCTCCATACCATGAGAATCTCTGATTCCAACACTTCTTACCTCTTATACCGCTATACTCTTGGATTCAAAACACTATCAGCTCTCCCCAACATGCTAAGAAAAGTTCCTGACCATCTCCCTATCTCCATCCCCCAACCACACACATACTTGCAATTCAGCCACCAAAGAAAGCAGTGGAATCTTCTTCACCAGGTGTCAGATTGTATCAATCTTTGGTTTTAAACTGTCCAAGATTTCCCCTGACAGCCAGATTCAAACCCATCCTCCAGGGCTGACTGGTGAAACCTAACTGGAACAAGTATTCCTTTAAACTTCTCTCTTGCCTAGAGCTTGGCATGTCTGACCTTGCCTTTCTGAGTTTCTTAAGGCCACACTAGATATGTCAGCACCCTTGGCCTACCTCCATTCTATACCATCACACTATTATACTGCTCCTGGCACTTACAAGTGTTTGAGATTAAATTATTAAGAGCATCCCATTTATATGTCTATTGCCTGTTTAGTCCCTTACTCCAACCCTTGAATGTGAGCTCACTTACGGGCAAGGACTCAGGTTCTCCTAATCACTACTTTATCCTCAGTATATAGAATAGTGCCTAGCAAAAAGCCATTGCTATGTGACAACAAATTTTTAACACTTGAGATCATAGAACTGCATTCATAACTCTCAATTGCCTTATCTTCAGTAAAAGATGGCAGAAGTCCTCATCATGTAAAATATTCCACTTCCATGAGGTTCTGGGGAAGGCAAAGCTGTAGATATGGAGGAGGAAAAGTAGGGCTTGGAGTGAAGGTAAGTAGGAGCTGCCCTGAAGGGAAAATGGGAACTCTTTGGGTGATAGACTACTCTATAGCTTTTTTTTTTCTTTTGTCAGTCATGGAGCTTGGACTTGGGGCCTGGGCACAGTCCCTGAGCTCATTTGCTCACAGCTAGTGCTCTACCACTTTGAGCCACAGTGTCACTTCCAGTTTTCTGGTGGTTCATTGGATATAAGAGTCTGATGGACTTTCCTGCCCAGGCTGGCTTTGAACCATGCTACTCAAGATCTCAACCTCCTGACTAGCTAGGATTACAGGTGTGAGCCACCAGCACTCGACAGCTTATTTTTTATGATAATTTCATGACTGTTTGCTAAAATCATAGATCTGTTTGCTAAATGAATTTTTGTTTGTAAAATATACTTCCTAACCCTGGTTTTATTTAATTACCCAACAAAGACTTTCACTTACACTGAAATAGGCATCTAATGCTGAGCCTTGGCTGAGCCGTCACCATGTGTAAATCTGAGAGCAGGAACTATAGGAGCAGCATGATGGGTGGGAAATCATGGACAGAGGGCTGAATTTGGGCCTTACTAGTCTCTGTGTGTCTCAGTTAGGATTTCTTGGTTACACACAATCCAATTGCTCTGGCCAACGTGTCTACCTCCTGACTACATTGATACGTGGAAGACACGCAAAACAGTTCTTGGACTCTTGTCGGGAACAGGTACCTCGAATTTTGTTCCCAAGACTATCACAAATAGAAGGGCCATGATTCACACAGACACACAAACACACACACACACACACACACACACACACACACACCTCCAAAAAAACCAGGTGTTCTTCGGTTGCTCAGCAGCCCAGACCTACAAATGTCCAATAGGTACTGTGACTTTACAAAACCTCTCTGAACTTCAGTTTCCTCACATTTAGTACCTACCTCAGAGTTATGCAAATCTAGTAAGATAGGAACTGGAGGCGTGGCTCAAGCGGTAAAGTGCCACTCATGAGGAAAAGGCCAAGCAAGAGTGACAGAACCTGGGTCCAATTTCCAGCAAAAATAAAAAATAAAAAAACTACTGTATCGTCTATAAAAGTGCACAGAATGTAAATGTTGTTTTATTTTCCCCTTTCCTCTTTTTCTTGTTCAAGTGTCTGAAGCATGCACCTCTAAGTACTACTAAATTAAGTTAAAACCGTGTAATTTAACCTAGTTCCCCAAGCTAAAAATCAAGGCATGAATGTTGATCGTGTTGCCTGTTGCTTTCTCTTCCTAAATCTATCATAATTGTCTCTGCTGGACTATTATATAAGTCTTCAGTTGGCCACTGGGCTCACCAGTTATTCTCTCTCCCTGAAGCAGTATAACATAATGGCAAAGCTTAAGAACTCTGCAGCCAAACCCTCTGCCTCTAAGTCTTGCCTTTGCTCCCTAACAACCATATAAGCGCAATCAAGTTACATCATCTCTGTCAGAGGTGGTAATAGCTCCCATCTCAGAGAGCCGTTACCCCAGATAACATGATATTGTATGCAAGCAGTCAGAACCGTGTGTAGGGTCATGATGAATGTTAGCCAATATGTGTCTGGTAAACAAATCCACCTCCTTGCTGCTTCCAGAATTACCTTTCTAAAATTTATTTTATTTTTTATTTTTATTTTTTTGTCAGTTGTGGGGCTTGAACTCAGGGCCTAGGCAATATCTCTGAGCTCTTTTGTTGCTCAAGACTAGAGCTTTACCACTTTGAGCCACAGCACCACTTCTGGTTTTCTGGTGGTTAATTGGAGATAAGGGTCTCATGGCTTTCCTGCCTGGGCTGGCTTTGAACCATGATCCTCAGATCTCAGCCTCCCGAGTAGCTAGGATTACTGGTGTGAGCCACCCACACCCTGTCTTTTCTAAAATTTAAATAGGAGCAGTCTGCCTAGAGAAACCAAGTCCTCTAGCCTCACCTCTATCGCCTCTTCAGGCCTCCTCCAACTGCCTGACCTGAGCTAGAATAGAGTCCTTCACAGTGCAGCTTATACTAGACTGTGTTCTTATATAAAACCTTATTCTCATTGTGCTGTGATAGTTGTTGCAATTTTTTTAAGGCTAGTCTGAATTCTCGGGAAACTAATAATCATCTTACCTGATCTATCTATGGATAACCAGTACTTTCCTGAAAAGATAGTTAATGTTTGCTGACGATGTAAAATGAATATAAAATGATTTATCCACTGAGCAAAAGAGAAGCAATATCTTCAAATGCAATGTTAATTAAATCAGAGGACTGGTGTTCATGTAACTACTCTTTTTGTTAACTTACTGTAAAAATCCTAGGTTATAATATGTCATGTTACGCTTGTAGTGACTTACGTGTAGAAATCTGAAGTATGAATGCAGGTGTGGCACTATCTGGTTGGTTTCTTGTAGGGAGGGAACATTTGGCTGACTCTTACGAATTGATCAAGATTTCAGTCGGATTTATTCTGGCACTCAAGAGGGAACATTTCCAGACTGTATTACTTAACAGGTCCTGAAGTGTAGAATTTGCTATTGGTTGAAAGTAGATCCACCTGGTTTTAAATTCTAGGCATGCCAGTGGCTCAAATTTATACCTTGTTATGAAAAAAAAAATTGGAGGGGGGGCGGTTGTGGGGCTTGAACTCTAGGCTTGGGCGCTGTCCCTGCGCTCTTCAGCTCAAGGCGAGTGCTCTACCGCCACTTCTGGTTTTTAAGTGGTTTATTAGAGATAAGAGTCTCACGGACTTTTCTGCCCGGGCTGGCTTTGAACCATGATCCTCAGATCTCAGCCTCCTGAGTAGCTAGGATTTCATGCCGGGCTCCGGCATGCCTATATCTGGGTGTCTATATCTAGAGACTTCTCTCACCAAGAAGAGGCTGCTGCGCATATTCTCAGTTAGGGGTCAGAGTTCAGGGTCATTGAACATGGGAGAGACGGTGCTGGCCAAGACCACTGAGACTATTAGAGGACTTTTATCAGGCTGATATGTGTGTATGTGCGCATGTGTACATGTGTGTGTCACACATGGACATGCACACATATGTACACACAATGTTTAGGGGGAAAAACATATTGATGGACCCAGAGGAGGTCAGCTAACTGTAGTCCCAGACAATTTTGCACTAATTGCATTAGAGTTTTGCAACTATCAATGTCCAGGTACTACCTCAGACAAATGGACTCATGCATTTCCTTGATAGTTTTTCCTAGCAAAGCTCTGTAGATGGTTTCAATGAGAGAATAAGGGGGCTGAGAAGGTGGCTCAGTGGTTAAAGCGCTTGCCTTGCATGCCTGAAGCCCTGGGTTCGATTCCTCTGCACCACATAAGCAAAAAGAAAAAAGCCGGAAGTGGCGCTGTGGCTCAAGTGGTAGAGTGCTAGCCTTGAGCTGAAGAGCTGAGGGACAGCGCCCAGGCCCAGAGTTCAGGCCCCACGACCAGACCCAAAAAAAAAAGAGAGAATAGGTTGAGAACCTATGGTGAGGAGGAAAGAAAAAGCCCTTTCCTATTGTGGCAGGGGTTCTTTGCCCAATTCACCACAAAGTTCTTCTCCGTAATTTAGACTAACAGGAAGGAGGAGAGACCTGGATGGCCTCTCCTATTTTATATCATCAAGATGGAAAGTCTGTTTGTCAAATGTCCATTCTTACTACCCTGATACTAGCAGGACTATGACAAAACATCCAAGACATAGTGATTGGCTAGAAACAACCTTAGATAAGTTCCCACCCACAAAGTCAAAAGCTGACAACACATTGACACATATTCAGGGGAAGGTGAAATTGTAAACTGCTCTTCTATTTTCTCTAATAAAACAGAGAGTAGTGAAATAATCCTTCATGGAGGGTTTTCTGTGGAACAAAGAAACTTAATAGTTTTAAAGGGGTTAGCCAACACTTATATCTATATATTATATATACACTACTTCAGTTATGTGGATATGTTATACATAAACATGTCTATACTGTGAAATGTAAGCAGAAAGTTGTCCTGTGCAAATGATTTGATGAAGATAGGAGCAGTTGGGAGAGAGGACAGACCAGCATCTGATGTTCATAGACTTGACTGAAGGTCCTGTTTATCTTGGGTGAGGCTCTGCCTTTGTAAAATGTGGTCACTACTAATATGCTTATCACGGGGATGTGATGAGACAATGAATGTAAAAGTGCTTTGGAAACTGAAAACACCACACTAACAATTATTTTAATTCATCACGAAGGACTGACGCCCTGAGCTTATTAGTATAGATTTATAGGACTTGATGTCTATAATCTGCCAACATCCAAGAAAAACACAGCGCCAAATCTCTAGGAAAGGAATTTTTATTTGGGAATAAACGGAGACTAGGACTGCAGTCTGGGAACAGGGTGGCCACTGGCTTACCCAAGGAACAAAGAGAAGCTTTGAGTTTTATTGGGGAAAGAAAAAGACCTACATCAGTTGTTTTGAAGGGAAAGTCATTGGCACTTCTGGCCTTATGCAAGAACTCCTAAGCTCTGATTGGTGAGTAGACATAGTTAATAGGAAACACCAGTCTTAAAACCATACCCAGTCGTTTCCCTAGGTTCCAGTGCAGCATGCAGCAGTGTTGCTGCTGTCCTTATTCTGCTGGTTGTCCTTGTGCCACTCATGCACTAAGCAGCTGTCTGAAACAGTTTCTTTTGTTTGGTTGGTTGTTTGTTTTTGTTTTTTTTTTGTTTGGGTCCGGTCGTGGGGCCTGAGCTCTGGGCCTGGGCGCTGTCCCTCAGCTCTTCAGCTCAAGGCTAGCGCTCTACCACTTGAGCCACAGCGCCACTTCCGGTTTTTTCTTTTTTTGCTTATGTGGTGCTGGGGAATCGAACCCAGGGCCTCATGCATGCAAGGCAAGCGCTCTACCACTGAGCCACCTTCCCAGATCTTTTTTTTTTTTGGTCAGTTTTGTGGGGCATGAACTCTGGGCCTGGACACTGTCCCTCAGCTCTTCAGCTCAAGGCTAGTGCTCTGCCACTTGAGCCACAGCATCACTTCTGGCTTTTTCTGTTTATGTGGTACTGAGGAATCAAACCCAGGGCCTCATGTATGCAAGGCAAGTACTCTACCACTGAGCCACCTTCCTAGCGCCATGTCTGAAACAATTTCTTTGGCTAATTCCCATTTTCTGGCAAAATATGTGAGTGCTCTTCCTCAGCTCATTTCTCAGGGTTTGATAAGAGCAACTTTATTTGAATCTGACAGTTTTCTTAAATTCTTAATATTTATTAATTAAAAAATAAAGTTGGCCAGGTTCCTTTGGCTCATGCCTGAAATCCTAGCTACTCAAGAGGCTGAATGTGAGGATCACAGTTTGAAGCCAGCCCAGGGAGGAAAATCTGTAAGACTCTTATCCCCAATTAATCACACACACACACACACACACACACACACACACACACACACACACACACACACACACACACTCACACACAGAGCGCCAGAAATGGAACTGTGGGTCAGGAGGTAGGACATCAACTTTAACAAAAATGCTAAGGGGCAGTACCTACGCTCTTGAGGTCAAGTCCCAAGTCCTACAGGTAGACACACACACACACACACACACACAAATATATGCACAAATACGATTATGCAGGTAGAAACATTCAGTAAGTGATAAAATAATGTGAGTGCCTGAAGCTTGAGAAAGAGACCAGCGTGAGAATTTTAGATAACAGATGAAGTGAGATACCTGAAGAATTTAAGAGAAAGGAATAAGGAGATCCCTTTGTGAGCTGTTCCTCTGCATAGTTCATGCCACCCTCCATCATCCTCTTTTCCTTCTTCTATTACATTGCGCAGACCTCATTCAAGTTTCTTCTAAATCTTCCCAGTGCCTTAATCCTAGCTGCCAAAGTAGACCACTGATGAGGATCCTGTGGTTTTACAAAGGCCCTATAATCCTAACAACTCAGGAGGCTACTGAGATTTGAGAATCGAAGGTTGAAACCATCCTGAGTAGGAAAGTTCATGAACCTTTATCACCACTAACCAGCAAAAAAGCCACAAGTAGAGCAGTGGCTCAAGTTGACCGAGCAAAAAAGCTAAAGGACAACACCCAGGCCCTGAGTTCAAGTCTAAGAACTGGTACCAAAAAGAAGCCCTCAAGTTATACAATAGGATGACAAGTGAAGTCTAATTTGGAAAATATTGAGCTTTTCTGAAGTATGTTTTTTTGCCATTGTAAAAGTTCATGATGCGGATTTCACAATTCACAGTAGCAATGCTACCAATGTGTTCATCTGAAAGAATCAGGTAAGATCTTTATCTGACTGTAGTTCACTGGCTCTAAGACCTCCGAGCCCATTCCTCCTGTTATAAAAGAAGAAGAATACATTAAATGGTTCTTCCCACCTATACTACTCCCTGGTTCAATGATTCTACTCATTTATATAACTGGGTATCAAACACCCCACTGAATTGTTATTTACATCCTTTTGTCAGATACAACAGGAAGAAAAGGAGAGTTCATGTGCCATAGTGGATGACGTAGTAACCACACAGAGGCCATTTCCACAGCCAGCTGTCACCTCTTTGCTCTTCTATCTGAAAGCCAGGAGCTGGTGGCTCATGACTGTAATCCTAGTTTCTCAGGAGGCTGAGATCTGAGGATCGTGGTTTGATGCCAGCCTGGGTAAGAAATCCCTGAGACTCTTATCTTGAACAAACTGTTCAGAAAAATCCAGAAGTGGCACTGTGGCCCAAGAAGTAGAGTGCTAGCCTTGGTAAAAAGAAGCTCGGAGGTAGTACCCAGGCTCTGAATTCAAGCCCCAGGACAAAAAAAAAAGGAAAGCACATAACCCACACATCTTAGGGCAGTTATGGCTCAATTGTATGAGAAAAAGATAAAAGGGACTTGCCGGAGGTTCTCCTGAATTATTTTATTTAAAATCTCTCTGACTTAGATTTGCTTTGGAACATTTGCTGTGATCATGACCATCATTCCTAGTGCTGATAACATCTGTGTCTGTAGAATCAATAAATCCAGCAAAGAAATGGGACACAGTGCCTCTTTGAGAACCATTCTTCAATCAAATTTATTTTTATCACTTTATTTTCCTGTCCTTGACTCACTATAAAGACTACCATTGCATGATTCAAATAAAGATGCCCTTGATTTAGAGAAGAGAAAAAAAAGAAATGGGACAGATGCATAAATTTATTGGTTATTAAGAGAATTCTGTCACAAAAAGTAACAGAAAGTCAGCTGTCAAGTGTCAGAGACAATCCATGTATAAAAAAGAAAAGAGTTAGCTGGATGCCAGTGGCTCATGCCTATAATCCTGGCTACTCAGGAAGCTGAGATCTGAGGACTGCAGTTCAAAGCCAGCGTGAGCAGGAAAGTCTGCGAGACTCTGATCTCCCATTAACCACCAGAAAACCAGAAGTAGAGCTATGGCTCAAAGTGGTAGAGAACTGGCCTTGAGCAAAAAAAAACTCAAGAAGGGGCTGAGAAGGTGGTTCAGTGTTAGAGTGCTTGCCTTGCATGCATGAGACCCTATGTTTGATTCCTCAGCACCACATAAGCAGAAAAAAGCCAGAAGTGGCGCTGTGGCTTAAGTGGTAGAGCACTAGCCTTGAGCTGAAGAGCTGAGGGACAGCGCCCATGACTGACAAAAAAAAAAAAAAAAAAAACCTCAAGAACAGTGTCAGGTCCTGAATTCATGACCCATATGGAAAAAAGAAATGAAGTCAGTCACCTGATCACCTGATGATATGATAAGGCAGGGAAGGGGCAGAAAGAGGGGCCACGGACCCACTGTCCTTTTCAAAGGCATGCTTGCAATGACTAGAAAACCTCTATGCCTCACCGCTCAGTTTCCTCCATTTCTCACTAACCAAGCTGAGACTAAACACAAGACTTTAACATAAGGACCTTTGGCGCGTACACTTCAGATCCAAACTTCCTCTACTTTATCAGTTTGCTGAACAGTAATGCTTTTTACCATCTTGCTAAACATGAACACGATTAACTTAAAGAATTATGTAAATACGTTGTCAGATTTCTTTCCCTTTAATAAATATTGTTTTACTTACTTAAATATTGCTTTACTTATTACCATTTCACCTTTAGGTTAAGTCTAACCAGGGTTTAACTTCCTTGCCTGAATTTCTTTGACCTCATCATAGAGTTATTGGAATATCTGTCCTAACAGCTCAGTCAACCTAAGACTGTGGCTAGAACAAGTTTAAGAAGGAATTCTTTTGAGAATACTTAACAGTTCATGTAGCAGGAGTGTGGACCAGTCAGAATAATCATTGGACATAAGCAAGAGCTATAGACGCCCCTATGTTGTTGCTGACTTTTACTATATTATTAAATGAGGACAGCTCTATTTCTAGCTTACCATAGCTATTCCAAACATTTATAGGAGTCAAGAAACTTATATAGAAATTTTATAGGAGCCAAGAAACTGATGTAAATAAAGAAAGGGGCTAAGTGTCCAAAAAGTACAGCCGATGTGATCTGGTCATATTTTGAAGCCCTGTAGAAATTACTTGGCTCCATCTGACTGTTACTGTTGGAAATACAGATTGGAAAGAATTTTTTCCAAAGAATCTCTAATTTTTTTTGTCAAAATAACTGTATGGGCTGGACCTACGGGCTGCCAGTTGGCTTGCTCTATTCTAAGCCAAGCCCATCCTTGAGCTTTTATTGGACAAAACCCACAAATGTCTAATTTGTTTTTAATATCCTTCAGTGACGATTGACTCAGAAGAAAGAAAAACATGATGTTTTAAAAACATCATTGTGTTTTCTGTCATAAGCATTGGAGTGTTTAGCTGTATACTAGGAAAATAGTAATTATTGGGGAGATGAATATTTACCAATCCTGTTTGGGGAGCATATGAGCTTGTCAGCAAACATGAACCTACATCATGCTCTCTCTTGCATAACTTACCATCTCTGACCTTTCCCTGACTCTTCACTTTGCTTCTCTTTCTGCAGCAGTTGACTTTTTTTTTTTCCTGGCTAAATAAAAATCAAATAGAAATGTAGAGGGAGGAGTTCAAGCACTGGTGGCTCATGCCTGTAATCCTAAACTACTCAGGAGGCTGAGAGCTGAGGATTGTTTGAAGTCAGCCTGGGAAGGAAAGTCTGTGAGACTCTGATCTCCAATTAACCACCAAAAAGCTGTAAGCAAAGCTGTGGCTCAAATCATAGAGCTGTAATCCTGAGCACAAAAGCTTAGGTCCCAGGCCCTGAGTTCAAGGACGGAAACACACACACACACACACAAATGTTGAGGGGGGGGGGGATAAACCATCCACGCTGCCACCTGCATCTCTTCTTGCTTTACAATTCAAAGTTAATCTGATTGTCTGGAAAGCAGAAGAGAAAGCAATAGAGAAGGGGAACATGGGAGGGGTCGATGGATATTGCAGGGAATCTTTAACTGTAAAATGTATTTGTTATTTCTGAAAAACTGAAGATGCATGATATTTGGCTCTCTCAGATTATTCAATCAATAAATATTTACTAAGCATCTATTCTATGCCAAGCACTGCTCTAGGCTATTGGAACAGAATCGCTAGGTCCTTGCTTTCTCAGAACATGTATCTTAGTGGGATTGGTGAAGTAAAAGAGAAAAACAATCAGCAAGACAATTACGGGAAGAGACAAGTGAAAACAGATGAGTTGAATGCCAATGGCTCACACCTGTGATTCTAGCTACTCAGGAGGCTGAAACATGGAAGACTGCAGTTCAAATCCAGACCTTAGCAAAAAAAAAGTTTGCAAGACTCATCTCCAATGGGCCAGCAAAATGCCAGACTGGAGATGGAATTCAAGTGGCAAAGTACCAGCCATGAGCCAGTGAGACAAGGAAATGCAAGGTCCTGAGTTCAAGCCCCAGTACTAGCACAAAAAAAAATGGAACAGGAAAGGAAAACAGAGGCGATAAGAAGAGTGGAGATCAAGAAGAGCTTCTCAAGAAGGTAACATTTGACTTAAGACCAACATTTGACTTGAGGATGAGAAGAGCCAGGGATTTTGTTTCCATCATGCATTTACTGATATATGGTTTGTACCTATGTCCACATATATGTTTACATACATGTATGTATGAAGGGAGAAATAGAGGAGGAGCTGGGGAAAGAGAATCCCAGGGATTCACATAGCAGGAAAGGTCCCAGATCTTTGAGGACCAGATGGAATGTGATGGGCAGGGGGAGGTAGGCAGTATGAAGTGTTCCCGCAGTCAAGAATATTTACATAGATCTACGGCAATGAGTCATAAGAGATGAGCCTATGGTGTATTCCAATCTGGTTCCATCACTTACTCTGGCAAGTAAGACAACTGCACTCTGCCCCAAGTGCCTTGTCTACAAATTGGGGAACCTAATTCTAGAAATAAAACAAATGTAAATAAATATCAACACTAAGATGGTTCTAAGGATTCAATGAGTTCATTTTGCATGTGTGTGTGATACTGGAATTTGAATTATGGGTCTTTTTTTTTGGAGATATATTTTTATTAACCATCAGAATTCTGATCATCTATCCAGACACATCAAATGAGTAGTCGCCACATTCCATTATTCTGAATGTTTTTAATCCCCCTTTGTGTTAATAAGCCTTACAATTTAAAACTATAGAATACTTATCAAATTAATTCAACAGTGGTCATTCTTCACCCAAGAATTATGGGTCTTGAGCCAGAGATCAGAAAAAAAATTTGCGTCCCCTTCCCCACCTCTACCACCATGCTTAGCCTTGAACAGCAATCCTCCAACCTATGTAGTTTGACTTATTGAGATGGAGTCTCACTGACTTTTTGCCCATGCTGATCTCAAACCACGATCCTTCCAATCTTTGCCTCCCTCTAAAATCAATTAATTTCGACAGTACTGGGATTTGAACTAAGGGCTTTGCACTCGTTAAGCAGGCAATGACTACTTTAGCCACTCAATCAACCCTTTTTATGTTGGTTATTTTTTGAGATGGGATCTTCATGTCTGGGCCAGCTTGGATCATGAGCTTCCTATTTGTGCTTCCCCACATCTCCAGGATGACAGGTATATGCCACTGCTGTTAGCCATTGATGGAATGGAGTCTTGTGAACTTTTTCCTGAGTCTGGCCTTGAACGTTGATCCCCCAATCTCCACCTCTCAAGTAGCTAGGATTATGGGCTTGGGCTACTGTGCTCAACCAGCCACTCTGCACACTGGCCAAATATTTTTAAAACAACATTTTTGTTAAATAATCTTTCAACTATCTTTAAAGGCATAAATGTACTCTTACAGATATGTAAGAGTTTTAGACAAGTGAAGTCATGGTATGCACGATGATCTAAAATGCAATTTTTTTATTTAGCAATGGCATGAATATCTCTCCACATACATTGAAATAAATCCTGACTTCGTTTTGAGGACAATAATGTGTCTACACTATAGTTTACCTACAATTGATAGACACACAGTTTGTCTTCCCAGTTTATTGAACATATTGAAATAAATTTTCATACTGATGAAAATATAAGGTTAAGTGATGATGATATAATTTCTGGGTAATTCACAGGATGGTGAAGACATTGAGGTCAAACTCTTCTCCAGGAAGGTCAGAACAGTTCAACCCCACCAACATTGCAAGAATGAAGCAGTGTCATTTTCTTCCAGTGATGTTGTCAGTCTTTTAAATCTTTAATACTCTTACATGGTATGTGAAAAAGTATTGCATAATTACTTTATTTGCATTTTCACAACTATACCGAGCTATTGTATATCTGTTGCATGTAGGTTCATTTAGTCTGACAGATGGCCGAGAGATTTGTGAAGCCCACTAAATTGGAGTGACATGTGAAGGTACAGGTGGGACATCTCAGAAACCCAGGCCGATCAGTGTCTGGAGACGGTTGACAAATGACAGGTGACTGAAAAGAGTAAGTTTCAACAAAACACAACACAGGTAAGTGGTGGATTAAGGACCTCATATGACAAATGAAAGCAGTGAGTTAAGGTACAGCAAATATCTGAAAATTCAGATGGGACTGGGAACAAAGGTAGCAGTTGTAGGCACTGAGCTGGAATTCAGAGGCAATAGTCTCCCAAAGATTCATGACAAACAGATTGTAGACAGAAACAGTTCCACAAGTTCAAAGTTTTCCTAGACTACCTAGAAAGACCCTGTCTTAAAATGAGAGGGGGGGGAGGGGACAGAATAGGAAATTCAATATAACACATTTTACTTAACCAAAAAAGTCCAAGTTATTATTATATCAATATTTTTTAAATCCCTGAGATATTTTTTACCATTCTTGTCCTAAGTCACAAAAACCCATCATTTTAACAAAGCTTCCAACTGATGACAAATGTGGGAAGGGTGGCAGAGAGGGTAAGACTCTGAGACTTATTTTGAGCAGCACTATTCTTGTGAATTTTAGTTTCTGCGTCCTCCCCAAATCACCGTTAGAGTGGTCAGAGTTGGAAGAGAGCTGATTATCTACTGAAATACGTAGAGCAATTTGAAAGTGTTACTGGTTAGAACAAGAATAAAGCTGCTTCTATTGCTGCCACATTGCTGACACCTGGTGATTGTAACCCATCTTGCAGCCACATAAAGAAAGAGAGTCATTTGTAGTAAGCATTTGATATTCCTGACAGCCCATCTCCTCAATGGCATCTTAAAATGGCTCTCTTGAAACTTCCATTCATTATAGACCATGGAAAATTCTAATCACATGCATTGTGGATTCTCCTAACGATGTTTATCAAGATGGTTTTCCTCCTCTGGTAGATGTCTCTATCCTTTAAACTTGCCCTCCTATTCGTGTAAATCAGCCATCTACTGCAAGTGCTCCCAGGTTCTATTTTTGCAGATTTTCTACACTTTTTGAAGGCAGTTATCAAAACAAATTTCTTAATGTCTCTATACCTTAGGTTTTTCAGTCATCAAAAATAGGACAATAATGTTAACAAGCTTCATAGTTTACAAACTATGAAGATAGTCTGTGAAAATTAAGTTGCATTATGTTTATGAATTGTTTGGTACAGTGCTTGATGTATATGTATATATCTATAAACATTACTGTTGAAGCTAGTATTAACAGGAAATCTTAACAGTGACTACATACTTGATAATACTGAAAAATTAAATTTTGTTTTCTACTTAAAAAGGTCTGTGTTGCTGGGTGCCAGTGGCTCATGACTGTAATCCTAGCTTTTCAAGAGGGTGAGATCTGAGGATCCTGGTTTAAAGCCAACCCATGCAGAAAAGTCTGTGAGACTATCTCCAACTTACTACCCAAAAATCCTGCAAGTGGAGCTATGGCTAAAGTGGTAAAGTGCTAGTCTATAGCACAAAAGCTTAGGGACAGCACCTACATCCTGAGTTCAAACTCCCAGGACTGGGACTTCAAAACAAAACAAAACTCTGTCCTTTAGAATGTACAGTGAATGAAGAGAGATACTCTACGGGTTTTCCTTAAACAGAACAGGGAGAAGGAAAGATAAGGGGAAGCAATTTGACATGATCTGTCTGTTGTAGCCTGGTAATAGATGTAAGAGCACTAATTATTCTATTTTGTCCAGTTTGTGTGCTTGAAATTTTCCCTAGATTCTAAAAACAACAAATATTTATATTCTTCATGTATAGTGATGGATACAGTGTAGATATGAAATGTTGGTCTGTTGGTAAATTACTACTGTGAGATAGAATTTTCTCATTCCGGAGTGGGTTGTAATTACCTTTTTAAAAGATGAACTCAAAATAATTGACTGCACATACTACCAGGAAATAAACATTGTAAGGCAGAATTTTTTTACTTAACAGACCAAGGGTCCTTTTGTTAAAGTAAACAAATAATATGCTAAATTGGGCACTGACAACTCATGCCTGTAATCCTAGCTACTTGGGAGACTGGGATGGGAAAGATCCCCATTTAATACCATCTCAGGAAAGAAAAATCTGAAAGATCCTTTTCTCAACTCATAGCCTAGCTCAGTGACAGATATATTATTCTGGCTATGCTGGGAAGCCTAACACAGGCAGGAACCAAGACCCTATCTAAAATATAGCCAGCAAGAAGACAGGACTGAAAGTATGGCTCAGTGGTAAGGGTGCCTGCTTAGTAAGTATGTGCCCACACTTCAAACCCAATAACGACCCCCAAAAAGAAAAGTGATACAATATACCATTGTTCCCATTCTCTAAGAAACATAGATAGTTCACTCCCTCCTTCCCTTTCCCCATTTCTTGATCTAACCCAGAACCTTAGAGTAGTATGAATCACACACACACACACACACACACCTGCTCAATCTACTACATCATGAGGTAAAATCTCCAGCTTTCTCTCCTGGATTCTATTAAAACATGACAAAAATACTTACTTCACTTGTGGGCAAAAATAAGAAATAACCAATTCATGGCAGAGAGTGAGCATAATCTCTAGTACGGAATATTAGAGAATCTACTTAATAAGGATAGCTGCCTTTCCACACTTCTCTCACACACATTCAATCTTCATTTAATCCTGTAAGATCTACTCAGATTCAAACCAGTCCCTTCTGTCTCCCTTCATATCCTGTCATGCTAAGAGCAGGCCAGTGGCCACAATTTGTTCTTCCACATTATTTCTTGCTCTATCAGTCCTTGGGTAGAGCAATAATCTTTCCAGCTCAGTGTGAATTTAATTGTGCAACCTAAGTGTTTGGATCATTTAGCTTCCTTTTCATTAGTTTCTTAATGGCTAGGAAAAAATCCCTTCCTAACTGCAAACGTTAAAGGAAATATGTTGAATGATATAAAGTACAGGCATTTTCAACACATTTACCCTCAAGTATCATTTCCACCTGAAGAAGTTCAAATTCAATGGGAACAAAGACTGTGGAGAGGAAATCTTTCATAAGCTGGAGGAAAGTGGCCTTGAGAGATGCTCTCCAATTCTCCAGTTCCTCTTATATGTCGGGGGGAGGGGGGAGGGAAGAGGAGACAGAGAGAGAGGGGAGAGGGAGAAAGGGAGAGAAGGAAAGAGGGAAGGAGGAAAGAAGGGAGGGAGGGAAGGAGAAAGAAAGAGGCTACAGCTTTGAAAGGCATCTGAGATTTTTTTCAATTGATTGAACAGCTTAACAGTGTAATTGTGTAGGTTCAAATCCTATTAAAATGGCTAGAGACAGACAATTACTCCACAAAAAAAGTAATGCATGCAACCAGAAATCCTGTCTATGACCATGAGTCCTGCTTTAATCACTTGTCAGTTTATACCAGCAAATAAATCTCATTTATGTGGAAGTTCTTTGCTTTATTTTCAGAAATGCTGCTGCTGATAACATTAATTTTAGGACCACTGTGTAAACTATTGTGTGTCTGTAAAATTTCTATAAACGGTAAATTGTCATTCTCAGAAAGCGCCCTACAGACTCACACTTGACAACTTCCTTATGAAAGCTTCACTACAGAATTTGTGCAGAGACTCAAATCTACTGCCTTAAAATGTATTTGGAAATGACTAAAACACCCATTTGATAAAAGTCCAGTGTGATAAGGATGTTCAACTATGGATGTACTCTGGACCATGTATATCATTTATAAGTTTTCTCGATCTCTTCTAAGTATTATCTCCTCTTTACAGGTGAGGAAGTAATTTAGGAAAATGAGCAAGTCTACTCCAGGACTAGCAAGGGAATTTCCAGGTGAGGATTCCAACTCATAGACCTGACCTAAAGCCCCGCCTCTTCCTTCCTTCACTCTGTAAATGCTGGTAATCCTTTTTTCCCCTTATTCTATTTGCCTAGATGTCCCATGCTGCAGAGACACGTTCGCCCTATAACAAAATTCTACCCACTTTTCAAATATCAATTTAAGAAGCTGTGTCTTGCGCATTGGGTCAGCCTCCACATCTGTAGATTCAACTCATGTGGTTAGGAAATAGCCAGAAAACACAAGTGTGTCGCTACTAAGCAGGAAGAGATTTTTTTTTCCTTGTCATCAGTCTCTTAATGATGCAACCAGAATGGCATTTCTATCATATACGGTGTTAGGAATAAGAGCTGGTGATACATAGCTTAGCTTACAGGAACATGTATGTAAGGTATATGCAAATGCTAAACTGTTTTATATGCTCATTTTATTTATAAGCATTCTAGAAATTGGGCATCTCTGAGGAATCCTGGAAGCAATTTCCAATCAATAATAGAAAACAATTGCATAAGACTTCTCCATTCTCTCACCTTTTACTTTTTCTACTCAATTTAATTCATTGTACTTTTTTTCTTTTTGGTTTGATCTTAAAGCCAAGCAAGCACTCTATCACCCCTATTCTTTTTTTTTCTCTCTTATAGTCTGTTTTTCAGATAGGGTCTTGTGCTTTTGCCAGAGCAGGGCTTTTCTATCTCTGCCTCCCAAGTAGCTGGGATTACACTATGCACCACCATGCCTGGCTCATAAAACATTTTATTTGAGGCGAGGGATGGGGAGCTTGAACTCAGTACCTGGGCACTATTTATGAGCTTCTTTGCTCAAGGATAATACTCTACCACTTGGGCCACTGCTCCCCTTCTGGCTTTTTGGTGGTTAATTGGAGATAAGAGTCTCACCGACTTTCTTGCCTGGGCTGGCTTTGAACTGCAGTCTTCAGATCTCAGCCTCTTAGTAGCTAGGATTACAGGCATGAGCCACTGGACCCTGGCAATGGAACAATTTTTAAAAAGGCATTTTATGTGACAGGCACTATTCTTTTTTTTTGGGGGGGGGGGGTCCGGTTGTGGGGCCTGAACTCTGGGCCTGGGCGCTGTCCCTCAGCTCTTCAGCTCAAGGCTAGCGCTCTACCACTTGAGCCACAGCGCCACTTCTGGCTTTTTTCTTTTTGCTTATGTGGTACTGAGGAATCGAACTCAGGGCCTCATGCATGCAAGGCAAGCACTCTACCACTGAGCCACCTTCCCAGCCCCTGACAGGCACTATTCTAAAACAAAACAACAGAAACCTAAGCACTCATTGAGCTTAGATCTTAGTGGCAGTAGAAAAAAATATTATAAAATAAATAGAACAAAATAATGATGCAAGATGTTAGAAAACAATAAGTGCTGTGGGAACAATTAAGCCAGGTCAGGGATAGTGGCAGTGCAGGGCAGGTCCCATGCAGCAATTTTCATTAGGGTGGTCAGGATGAGCCTCCCTGAGAAGGTAGCTTGGGGTAGGATTTAGGTGGGACTTAGGTGGGACTCAGGAGACTGAGAAGCGAGTCATATCACTGATGGTGGCCGGGGAGGAGGACAGAGAGGGCTGTGTGAACAAAAGGCAGCCCCAGCTGGTAGATAAGTCTGACTTCTTTGCTACCTGCGTAGATGGATATCTATTCTACTAAATCATGAACTCTGGAATCAAGCCTTGATAACTCTTACATTCCCTTGCACATCAGAGGCCCATATCTTCATATTTAGAATCATTATTTTAAAGCATTAGTGACCAATCATTTCATTCCATTTCCTCTTTGGAGTTTTGTTCTCTCCCATGAATTGCTATACAGTGATACACACAATGAGGAAACACTACCCCCTTCTGGACAGATGGTGATAGAGGTGTTATGTTAGATCCTCAGGTTATTTACAGGATTAGGTTCTCTTAACACTGTAAATCATTAGTACTTATTCCATCAATCACTACTGATCACATTGACATTTTGAAACAATTTTGCTTTTTATTTAAACATATTGCAAGAAAGTGAAATTTCTCAGGGAAAAGGAGATTATTCAGATAAGAAGTTTAGTTATCCCTAGATAAAACTACAGGAGAGGAAGCTCTAAAAAACATTGGAGCTCCCAAATGTTTACAAACAAGACCACACTAAAGCTACCAGCACGACTATGTTTATTGCAGCATTATTTACTATAGCTAAGATATGGAACCAACCCAGATGCCCCTCAGTAGATGAATGGATCAAGAAAATGTGGTATATTTACACAATGGAATTCTATGCCTCCATCAGAAAGAATGACATTGCCCCATTTGTTAGGAACTGGAAAGGCTTGGAAAAAATTATATTAAGTGAAGTAAGCCAGGCCCCAAAGAAACATAGGTCCCATGGTTTCCCTTATTTGCAATTTCTAGTATATTGTCTGAGTCAAGCAGAAAAGGTCAGATAAGGTGATGTTAGGGAAATGAACCCTAAGATATGTATTCAAATGTTTTTTTTTCTTTCATGCGATTGTTACTAACACATTTATAAGATTATTTCTTTGTTGCTTTGTATGTCCCTCCCCCACAGTATAACCCCTGCTTTCGCTGTTATTTGATGTTGGTATAATTTGTGGAGGGGAAGGGGAAAAACAAATCGTTTAAATAGGGATACAGGTGGACCCATTGAAACAATGAGATGTACAAGTCGTTATGTCAAAAAACGAACTTTACAACTTTGGGGGGGGGGCGGGGAGGATTGGGGTGGAGGGTGGGGGGAGGATGGGAAGGGATGGGAAGGGGAAACAAAGGAGGAGGCTACAATGCTTGATAAGAAATGTACTCATCTTGCCCATGTAATTGTAACTCCTCTGTACAGTATTTTCACAATAAAAAAAATTCATATAGTGAAAAAAAACAACAACACTGGAGCTGATTTTTTTTCTTTCACAATAGACGAGGACTTTTATCTCAGTAAGCCTGTGCTGTAATCAGGGAAAGTCAATTCCAGGGATGAGTTCTCAGACTACAGGCATGAGGCAGTGAGCCAAGTGACTCTGCTGCTTTCCAGTCAGTACTGAGCCCAGTGTGGGATTGGTCAATGCTAGATCCTTATTAAGATGTAAGCTCCATGAGGTCAGTGAGTGGCTCTGGTTCAGTTTTCTACTGCTTTCCCAGCATGATGACCCACACACAGTGGGCCCCAGAGATTCCTGGATCAGGAAAGGAGTACATAACGAGAGCTTGACACTCTAAGGAAATGTCAGGTTATTATTGCAGATGTTACTGCTGATATTGCAGTGGTTAGTCTTCATGCCCAAGGCAAGTGCTGGGGTGCTCTGGGCGGGACGTATCCTCTCCGGGCCTGTTGCCTCTTGTCTCCTCTTATCTCTATGCCTGTATTTTTTGTGTGCTGCCTTCTTGTCACTCACTCATCTCCCTTCCTCCCAGCCTAAGTGGTTCTTGCCCTCCAGAACCTTCTATTCACCCACCTAAGCCCCTAATTTCCTTGGCCAACTATCCAGAAGAAAATCCACTGATAAGCCAGTTCAAGCATTAAATGGAGAAAAACGTATAAACCCTCTAGCACAGAGTTCAGTACAACTGCTCAGCAGGGATTAAATTCTTTTAGCCTCTTTTCCCTAAGGGGAGGATTGTAGCTGGCAACTGAGCTGGTTTTAATAGAGAACTTCTGGAGAAGGAACAATAGGAACAAATCTCTTAATGGAAAAGTTTCAAAGGAGTCAGGGCAATTTGGTACGGAATATAACTATGTCGGGGCACAGGGCTATTTGGGGACCCTCAAGTCCCACTCTGTGGAGTGTCCTCTATTCTACCCTTGCCTGAAACAGCTTGTATAGCAGCCTATTCTAGAAGCTGAAAATAAGTCCACAAATAATGTGTAGGACTTGCTCAGTTTTCTTGGCACTGCTAGGAAAACAATCTCAGTTCCTTCTTATTGGCCTCCATAAAGTCCCTTTTTAGGTGTTTGTTTCGTGAATCTATCTGTTGCTATCCCTGGTCACACTGTCTCCATGCTAGCAAACCTTAAGGCCCATGAACAGCAATTGTGAGTTTCCAGAAACTCCCAATCTCTGGTTGCTGGTACTCTGAGGTCACCTATGGGTCAAGCCAAAGGTGTTACTTAGTTAAACTTCTGGGGAGAATTCTTCAGGCAGTGACCGATGGAAACTGATGAATTTAGGGGTATTTTGGGATAGGACAATTCTGCAATATGCCCAGTGATATTTTTCAAGGTCTTTAGTGAGTTTGAGCCCCAATTTCCCTCCCAGGAACTCTATTAAAACAGTGACTTTTAGGTATTGCATTAATCAGCCCTTTTCTGCTGTGACAAAATTCCTGAACAAAACAATGCATATCCATCAACTCTGTTAAATTAATGGAAGTTTGAAACTACCACTTAGAACTGATTTATTTAAAGCAACAATCATTAGGAACTCAGGTGAAATGAAGTATGAATACTTTAAAATGCAATTTCTTTGACCTAGCAATTGAACTTCTGGAACTCTATAATAAAGAATTGATCATAAAATGTGACCAAAAGACTTCGCCCCCAAGCTGTTCATAATATTGAAAAGTCAGCAATGTCCTAAATATCTAGTAAATAAATGAGAGTATTTAAAAAAAAAAAAACACTGTCATTGAAACTAATTTGTTGGTTAATATCAATATGAAAAGTTGCCTGTTAAATATAAGTGAAAAAATAAAGTTACCAACAGAATTATGGTCCAATTTTTTGCTGTTTTACCTTTAACATATATACTAGTAGTGTGGGCTATCCATCCTTGGCCCTGTCCCCCAAGATGGTGGGAGCTATTGACATGCATTGTGGCCTTTATTCTAACCGAAGAGAGAGAGAGGCAGAGTTGGTACAAGTGGGGAAGAGAATGGAAGGAAATGACAAGGGCAGTTGCAGTAAGAATCCTTATCTTGCCTGACTCTCAAACTAGGCTGAGCACCTAGGCTTTAGAATAGGAGCAGGAAAGGATGGAGGTGCTTTCTTTAGGAGACTATTATAATATTATAATTCAAGGCCAGGGAGCAGGGGGGCAAAAGCCACAGAATGGTTCAGGAAGAAGAGGAGAATCCTAGATCAGGCATCTATCTGACATAAGCTCAGGAGAAGGTAGTTTTTCCCACTGTACAGGGCAGTTGCTTGCTGTTCTCCAGAACCTCCTTTTCCCGTCTTGTTTATTAAAGCACGTTTAGCTAGGCACTTAGGTGACCAGACTGTGTTTATCAGATCCTGTTGTGGCTACTTGAGGTTGTGTAGACAGTTGGAATAAAGATACAATGGCTACTAGACCCAAGTCCATTTTGTTTGCTGCTTTGTGGGGGCAAGGAAGAATGATTTAGGAAATCTATATGCTAATCAAAAGAGAAGGCCATCACCAAAAGACCACCTCAGAGAACTCAGGACACAAAGGTGTTTTTTTTTTTTTTGGGGGGGGGGCCAATCGTGGGGCCTGAACTCTGGGCCTGGGCGCTGTCCCTCAGCTCTTCAGCTCAAGGCTAGCGCTCTACCACTTGAGCCACAGCGCCACTTCCGGCTTTTTTCTTTTTGCTTATGGGGTGCTGAGGAATTGAATCCAGGGCCTCATGCATGCAAGGCAAGCGCTCTACCACTGAGCCACCTTCCCAGCCCCCACAAAGGGTTTTTATAGGGAGGAAAAAAAGGTGCTGTCAGTGGACAGGAAAGCTACAAGCTGAGCAGGGCCCATGTGATGCAAGGCCTTGAGCTAAAAATCAACTTTCAATATCTAGGATAGTCCCTACAATTTTATTTGATTAGTACCTTATTTTTCTTTTCTTTTTTTGTCGGTCATGGGGCTTGAACTCTGGGCCTGGGCACTGTCCCTGAGCTATTCAGCTCAAGGCAAGCACTCTACCACTTGAACCACAGCGCCACTTCTGGCTTTTTTTCTAGTGGTTTATTGGAGATAAGAGTCTCACGGACTTTCCTGCCCGGGTTGGCTTTGAACGGAGATCCTCAAATCTCAGCCTCCTGAGTAGCTAGGATTACAGGCGTGAGCCACTGGCACCCGGTTCGGTACCTTATTTTTCTGCAAACTAAACATTATTTCACTTTTAAGTAAAGAACAAGACTATAAATCCTTGACCCACCCTTTGGTGTTATTTGAAGACTATCAGGCATCCTGAGCTTTGTAAGTCTAGAGAAAGTATTTAGTAAGTTTAACAACTCATACGTTTTTAGTTCCTCCTCTCCTGAACAGTTCACCTTGCAACGAATCATTAAGATACAAAAAGGCATCTTTCCTGAGAGAATAGGGGAGACCGTAAAAGGCAATAGTGTTAACGGGCAAAGCAACTTCAGTCAGAGGTATTTACTGCAGGCTAGTAGGAGATGAAAAGTATATTTCTCAGCTGTAGGACCCTCCCAGGTTTGTTGCTTTTGATGTCAAGTAAAAACAGGTAAAGCCAAAAGGTTTATTCGGCTTTTCCTTTGGTTACATAACGACAGAAACTAGAGCAGCCATGTTGATATGTAATATGTAATATGTATGTGATATGTAATATGTTGATATGTTGGTATGTAAGGTCCAAGGTAGAACTTGAAGGTAGCAAGATGAAAAGCGCCTGGGACCCTGTCATAGGACAGAATGGCCAGAAACGCTAGCTGAGCCAGGCGCTGGTGGCTCACGCCCATAATCCTAGCTATTTGGGAGGCTGAGATCTAAGGGTCACCGTTTCAAGCCAAGCTGGACAGGAAAGTCCATGAGATTCTTATTTCCAATTAAGCACAAAAAACATCCAGAAGTAGAGCTGTGGTTCCAATGCTAGAGTACTAGCTTTGAGCACAAAAGTTCAGGGACAGCACCCAGGCCTTGAGAGAAAAATGAACTTCTGATAGTGCTGTAAAGGAGGAAGATTTAAGTGATCTTAACCCCGCACCCCACCCTGGGGAGCAGCAGGATCGGGCTGTGGCTGCAGGGGACCTCGCCACAGACCAGGCTCCAAGAAACTGAGCTGCGTTCGACTCATCTGTGTGAGGCTGTGATGTTAGCGGCAGCAACTCCAAGTTAAAATTCCACCGAACCTGGGTCCACCACTTGGGAAAAGGACTGGGGGAGAGGCGTTCATTGGCTTCGTGCTTTTTCTGTGTTCACATTAAGGCCTTGCATTGCTTTGAGCGACCTCTGACTGCTTATGGGTTAAGTCAGCCGCCTGCCCGAAACACACATTAGAGTTGGGACGTGTCTGTGAAGTCGCCAGTCTTGAGTGGAACCAAATAATAGCCTCGATACCGAGGGGCGAGGGGCTCACCCTCCTGGCATCAAGTGTGTCAGGGTCCCCGCCCAGGCCTGTCCCCAACCCTTCAAGAGCCCCCCTGTCACCCCAGCAGCTCACAGAGAATTCCTTCTGTTCTCCTGAGCACCCTGGGAAGGTACTGGGTGTTCTGTAAGCTCCATGGTTGTCTAACGAGCTTCGCTCCCCACCTTTGGTGAGTCTGCGCCTTGTTCATTGGGGAGGGCAGGGTAAGATGCAGCGATCGTCGTCATCGTCCCCCCTTCCTTCAGGAAAGACCCTCTTCTTCCGGACCACCCCGTGTGGGTCCACCTGAGTGGAGTAATGCTCCACAGTGAGATGTGGATGCAGGCGCTTCAGACCTGCACAGTGGGGCGCCAGGTCTCCCTCAAGCTGGGTTGTGATGTGTGGTGTGAGCACAAGCCTTCCTGGTGAGGCAGCCGGGGTGCTGTCTGTCTGTCTGATGATGTGTCTGTCAGGGGATGGATTTGGGCAAGTAGCAAAGTCAGCCAGAGTCAGAGGTTGGATGATGAGAAGGTAGATTCTTGGTGACATTGAAGACTTCATTTGGGAACCAAAAACTCTAATTTATCTCTTTTTCTTTTTCTTTCTTTCTTTTTTTTTTTGGTGGGGGGGTCCGGTCATGGGGCCTGAATCTGGGCCTGGGCGCTGTCCCTCAGCTCTTCAGCTCAAGGCTAGCGCTCTACCACTTGAGCCACAGCGCCACTTCCAGCTTTTTTCTTTTTGCTTATGTGGTGCTGAGGAATCCAACCCAGGGCCTCATGCATGCAAGGCAAGTGCTCTACCACTGAGTCACCTTCCCAGCCCCTAATTTATCTCTTGAACCTTCAGCCACATACTTTTTCTTGAAGTGGGCAGCTGTCCTGCCGCGTTGTTTGCGGGGGAGCCCTGGGGTGCCGGGGAGGTTTGTTTCATCGCCTCCTGTCCTGGAAACCTGCAGGACTGCAGCGGAGTTGAGTCCCAGCCCTCGTCCTGTCTTCTAGAAGACGCTGAAGAGATGCAAATGCACGCGTATGGAGTGGAGTCCCCTGTAGGATGGTGGGTGGGATGTCCGTGGTGGACGGTGGTGTGGAGGGGGCTGTCCCTGTGTCATTTCTTTCTTTGGATTCTCAGGCATGGTTTGGCAGTGCAAGAACTCTGTACCCTTAACAAATTCAATAAAAAAGTAACTGTAAGGTCCATTCCTAGATGGCGAGCAGACCCTGCCCAGTACCTACATTACCTAGGCAACTGGGACATCTGGGAGAGGTTGTTGTGCCCAAGTCGCAGGACCCCACCAAGAAGACCACCGAGAGTCAGACATTCCAACATGCAAAAGCAAGGTTTTATTTAGGCGGGCTGCAGCTTGGGCCTCATTCTACATTCCAACACAGCGGAGCCTAGGAGGAGAGCCCCACGCTAAGGATTTGCAGGGCTTATAAAGGCACACAACCAGGTGTTTGGATTACCACCACATGTTGCTCTGCTAACTGAGATAAACAAGCAACAAATGGTCACTGCCTCAAGAATGGAATTACTTTAACCCTTCATCCCCCACTCCCCTTGACTTATGGTCCTGAGACACAATCTTGTGGCTCCGGCCCAAAACTAAACTCCAACAGCTCTCAATCTTGAACAGCTTCTTTTCTAGTCCCTCTCTGACCTTAGCCATACTATTAAACAACAATACCAATAACAATCAGTCCATTTTTCCTTCCTTGAGGTATAAACAGAGTGGTGGGTAGGATGCTTGGAGACTTCCCATGTTTCCCCATGGTTGTCCAGGGCAAAGGGGTCAGCCAGTCTGGCGTAGGAGCAGTGGATCCAAGCAGCAATGCCGTCCACCTTAAGAGCAGTGGGTGTAGCCAGTAGCACTATGTAAGTTCCCTTCCACTGTGGTTCCAGAAATCTCAAGTTGTGCCTTCGAACAAACACCCAGTCCCCTGGTTTAAACGAATGGGGGTGGGGGTAGGAATAGAAGCAGAATCATATAATGCTTTTAGTTGCGGCCACATACT
Organism: Dipodomys spectabilis; assembly: GCF_019054845.1. Lineage (NCBI taxonomy): Eukaryota > Metazoa > Chordata > Mammalia > Rodentia > Heteromyidae > Dipodomys > Dipodomys spectabilis. The sequence continues at coordinate 18,937,392 of NW_024870766.1, forward strand.
CTTATGCACCAGCTGTAAATAGTCAAGCTTACACAGAAATTCAGTATCATCCAAATCAGCAAGCAATTCAGTCTGAAGGCTAGGGATAATGGGTGGAGGGTGGCCATACATTATTTCAAAAGGAGTAAAGCAAAGCTGATAGGGTGAATTTCTTACTCTAAACAGGGCAAAAGGAAGGAGTGATACCCAGTCTGCACCAGTCTCCAAAGCCAATTTAGTTAAGTTCTCTTTTAGAGTCCGATTCATTCTTTCTACCTGCCCTGAACTCTGGGGTCTATAAGCACAGTGCAATTTCCAATCCGTCCCCAGTGCCGCAGCTATTCCCTGACTTACTTTTGAGACGAAGGCCAGTCCATTGTCCGACCCGATGGTGGATGGGAAGCCATACCTGGGTAGTATTTCTTCCAGGATCTTCTTAGCCACGACATTTGCGGTCTCATGCTTTGGTGGGTAAGCTTCAACCCATCCTGAAAAGTTGTCTACAAAAACTAGCAAATATTTGTATCCAAATTTTCCAGTTTTAATTTCTGTGAAGTCTACTTCCCAATACACACCTGGCCTATCCATGGAGGTGAGCTCCTTTGGTAACCGATTGATTGGGGGCATTGGTGAGCTGACAGGCTTTACAATTTTTAACAATGTCCTCAATGAGTTGATTTCCTTGCCTAATTTTTACTTCTGAGTATCGAAGCAAGTCTTGCATTCTTCAGGTTCCCATGTGAGAGGCCCGATGGATTCTCTTAAGAATCCCCTTGCCCAATCTTTGTGGCAAGATAAGTTTCCCCTCACCAGTTTCCCACCAGTCTTTGTTTCCTTCTCTGTCCAGGGGTTTATAGGCCATGGGAATTTTCATTATCCACTCCAAGTCTTCTTGGGAGTACTGAGGCTCAGGAGGCAAAGCTCGTGGCCCTGGGTCTACTAGAGTCAGTACTTCTGCTCTGGGCTGGAGGGCCGACTCCTTAGCTGCCTGATTGGCCAAGTTATTTCCTTTGGTTCCCTTTTGATGGCCAGGGCAGTGCATAATGGCAATATTTGCTGGTTCCCATATGGCCCGGATGAGGCTTAAAATTTCTTGTTTGTTTTTAATAGTCTTTCCCTCCTCTCTTGGAAAATGGCTCCATGGACATGCATGGTGGCAAAAACATAACTGTCCAAGTAAATGTTTAGTCTCTTCCCTTTTCCCATTTGTAGGGCTTTTGTTAGTGCCACTAGCTCTGCTCTTTGTGCAGACGTTCCCTGGGGGAGTGCTTCTGCCCACACTATCTCAGTGTCCATGGTGACTGCTGTACCCGTGTACCTTTTTCCATCTTGAAACTGCTGGCGTCTGTGAACCAGGTATGCTTGGCATGTGATAGTGGTGAGTCCAACAAGTCTGGCCTGAGGCTATGTACTTGGGCCAGGATCTGCTCACAGTCATTCAGGGGCACTTCCAGATCTGGATCCAGCAGCAGAGTAGCTGGGTTTAATGCTATAGGTACGCAAAAGCTGATCTGCATGGGGTTAAGTAACAAGGTCTGGTAATGGACCATGTGGGCAGTGCTCATCCACTGGTGCAGCTTGATTTATATAGGCAAGCGTAATCATCTGAGCCGACTCCTGGGTCTCAAGATATTGACTAAAAGCTTCCATGAGCTGCTCAAGATATGCTGCCAGACTTTCACGTCCTCCCTGTCTAACACAATACAATCGGAGCGGCCGTTCTCACAAAGGAAAAAAAGTAAAACAGATGAAGGACAGCACAAGCCAAATTAACAAAGATGAATTGACAGCGCTATTTTCTTTATTTTTATTTATTTATTTATTGGATCCGGTTGTGGGGCCTGAACTCTGGGCCTGGGCACTGTCCCTCAGTTCTTTAGCTCAAGGCTAGCGCTCTACCACTTGCGCCACAGCACCACTTCCGGCTTTTTTCTTTTTTGCTTATGTGGTGCTGAGGAATCGAACCCAGGGCCTCAAGCATGCAAGGCAAGCGCTCTACCACTGAGCCACCTTCCCAGCCCAACAGCACTGTTTTCTTTACTCTGAGGTCTCGGGGTCCGAAATGCAAAAGCAAGGTTTTATTTAGACAGGCTGCAGCTTGGGCCTTGTCCTATACTCCGACACAGTGGCGCCTAGGAGGAGAGCCCCCAAGCTAAGGATTTGCAGGGCTTATAAAGGCACACAACCAGGTGTTTGGATTACCACCACGTGTTGCTCTGCTAGCTGAGATAAACAAGCAACAAATGGTCACTGCCTCAAAAATGGAATTACTGGCCGCTGGGGGTCACAGTATCAGCTCCGGAGCCTGTGCTTCGGCCCTGGCCGGTCAGTGTAGGAACCTTTTCAATAAAGTTGCTTCTTTATTAACAAACAAACAAACAAAAGAATGGAATTACTTTAATCCTTCATGGTCACATCCGCAACCACTGAGGGTTCTGATGTGGCCACACCTTTCTCCCACCTGGTCCCACCTCCTCTTACCTGGTCCCACTTCCCTTTACCTGGACACATCTTTCCTCGCCCCTACCCTAGATAAGACCTAACCCAGGCCCAGACGCCCTCTTTGCCAGCTGCATGGAGTGCCAACCTGGACTGGTTCCAGGTCTACTGAATAAACCTACCCCTTACTTGAATATACGTGTGTGGTGCTGTTCTTACTCGGTTACCTCTTCTTATAAACCTAACATAAATGGAGCCAAGACCTGGGAAGGGCTTAAAGTCAGGATAGGTGGGATTCCTCTCCATTTTTTCTTTTCTTTTTTTCTTTTTTTGTTTGTTTTTCCCTTTTTGCTCTGAGGAATACCCACAGTTCTGACGGCCTTTTTTCGAACCAGTCTTCCTGCTGCAGACACAGTGCATCAATACCATTGCTGGCCTCTGCATCTTCCTCCACACTTCTACATTTTGGTGAGTGAACTACTCTCTAAGGGTTCTCTGTTGCTCAGTCTCTCTCCAGACGTGGTACTACACCAGAGAACCTACTAGGCTTTTAACTGAAAGGCCGGTCACCTCTGGAGCCGAGGACACGACTCTGGTTGCTTGGCCACTTCTCTCTAGAGGGCTCGGTGAAACCTGTAATCCATTGCCCTAGCCTAACTACCCGACTCAAGGCTATTACCCAAGCCTGCCCCACATGTTCTCTTACCTCCTCACAGGGTGGTCTCCGACCAGCTGCATTCCCCACACACCAAGCACGGGGACACACCCCAGGGGAAGACTGGCAGATAGACTTCACTCACATGCCCCGATGTAAGCCGCTGAAATACCTTCTAACTATGGTTGATACCTTTTCAGGATGGATTGAAGCCTATCCCACAACGTCGGAGACTGCTGACACTGTTGCCTCTGTCCTTATTAAAGAAATTATTCCTATGTTTGGCTTACCCAGGTCACTTCAATCTGACAACAGACCGGCTTTCATCTCCAAAGTGACCCAACAGGTGGCATCTTCTCTAAACATCCAGTGGAATCTTCACATTCCTTATAGGCCTCAGTCTTCTGGAAAGTGTAAGGTCCATTCCTGGACAGCAAACAGACCTCACCCAGTACCTGCGTTACCTAGGCAACTGGGACACCTGGAAGAGGTCACATCCGCATCCGCTGAGGTCACATCTTAACCTGATGTGGCCACACCTTTCTCCCACCTGATCCCACTTCCCTTTACCTGGACACACCCTTCCCCACCCCCTACCCTATATAAGGCCTAAACCGCGGCCAGACCTACCCCTTACCTGAATACCACGTGCGAGGTGCAGTTCTTACTCGGCTACCTCTTTTTAAAAACCTAACATAAATGGTGCCGAATGCTGCAGTCCTTCCCATTCATCCTGTTGTGCCTAACCCATATACCCTCCTTTCACAGATACCTCCTGGTACCACCCACTTCTCAGTGCTGGACCTCAAGGATGCATTCTTCACAATCCCCCTGCATCCCGACTGCCAAGATTTCTTTGCTTTTACTTGGGTGGACCCAGACACTTCAAGGGCACAACAGCTGACCTGGACGGTCCTCCCTCAAGGGTTCCGAGACAGTCCCCATTTCTTTGGACAGGCTTTAGCAAAGGATCTCCTCTCTCTTCAGGTGTCTCCTAGCATTGTTCTCCAGTATGTGGATGATCTTTTGCTTTGCAGCCCTTCCTTTGAGTTGGCTTGCCAACATACAGCTGACCTCCTCAACTTCCTGTTGACAAAAGGATATAGAGTCTCTCCTTCAAAGGCCCAGATGGCGAAGTCAGAGGTAACATACTTGGGTTTGTCCATAACTCCTACAGAGAGAAGAATTACTCTTGATAGAAAAGCCTACATTGAGTCTCTCTCTGTCCCACAGACCAAGGAGGACATTCTGTCTTTCCTGGGACTTGCAGGCTTCCTTCGTATTTGGATAACTGGTTTTGCTACGTTGGCCAAACCTCTTTATGAGGCAACCAAAAGTTCCCTACTGGAGCCACCAGACCCCACAAAGCCCATTGACACCCCATTTAAAGTTCTGAAGCAAGCGCTTCTTCGGGCTCCAGCACTGGCTCTACCCAACCTCAAGGAACCCTTTATACTCTGTCACTGAAGTGGGGAATTGGCCTTGGGGTTCTTGGACAAATGTCAGGCCCCTCCTTTAGACCTGTGGCCTACCTCTCAAAGCAGCTAGACCCAATGGTAAAAGGCTGGCCAGCCTGTCTTCGAGCTTTGGCAGCAGCAGCCACCTTAGCACAGGAGAGCACAAAACTCACTTTTGGCCAACCCACTACCATTCGCTCTCCCCCACAGACTAAAGGACCTTTTGTCTCATAAATCCCTGTCTTCCCTTTCCCCTTCCCGCCTACAGCGGTTTCATGTTACTTTTATTCAAAACCCTGACTTTTCACTGGAAAGCTGCTCCCCGCTCAATCCAGCTACCTTGCTTCCATCCAATTCTAACCCTCTTTCCCATTCCTGTACAGAGACCTTGGAGGAATTCACACCCCATTTTACAGGTATCTCGGAAACTCCTCTTCCTGACCCAGAAGACACCTGGTACATCGATGGCAGTTCCACGTCTACCTCTTCAGGAAGCCGAGTTGCGGGCTATGCCATCGTTAATAACTCTACCATTCTTGAAAGCAGCCCTCTGCCCCCTAGCACTACCTCACAAAAGGCAGAACTTATAGCTTTAACTAGGGCCTTAATTCTAGCAAAGGGTCGGAAGATTAATATTTATACAGACTCAAAATATGCCTATCATATTCTCCATTCGCATGCAGCAATCTGGAAGGAGCGTGGTTTCCTGACCACCAAAGGGACTCCCGTTACTAATGCCTCACTTATTCTTAAGCTATTAGAAGCTGCTTCCCTCCCCCAAGAGGTAGAGGTCATTCACTGCAGGGTATACCAGACAGGATTGGATGCCATTACAATTGGCAATTCAAAAGCAGACCGGGAGGCAAAGCTAGCAGCCCAGAGACAACTACAGAGACAACTTCCAGCTCCTTTGCTTCTGGTATTGCCTTCAATTCAACCCTCTTATACCCCACAGGAGCTCGAGGAACTTACGCACCAGGGAGCCTCCCAGGAAGCACAGGGTTGGTGGTCCCTGGAAGGACGAGTTGTTCTTCCCGATCTTTCCCAGGTTCACCAGGTGCTGCACATTGGATACAAGCCTCTCTCCCACCTTCTTAAACCTTTAATCCATTGCCCTAGCCTAACTACTCGACTAAAGGCTATTACCCAAGCCTGCCCCACATGTTCTTTTACCTCCTCACAGGGTGGTCTCCGACCAGCTGCATTCCCCACACACCAAGCACAGGGACACACCCCAGGGGAAGACTGGCAGATAGACTTCACTCACATGCACAGATGTAAGCCGCTGAAATACCTTCTAACTATGGTTGATACCTTTTCAGGATGGATTGAAGCCTATCCCACAACGTCGGAGACTGCTGACACTGTTGCCTCTGTCCTTATTAAAGAAATTATTCCTAGGTTTGGCTTACCCAGGTCACTTCAATCTGACAATGGACCTGCTTTCATCTCCAAAGTGACCCAACAGGTGGCATCCTCTCTAAACATCCAGTGGAATCTTCACATTCCTTATAGACCTCAGTCTTCTGGAAAGGTTGAAAGAGCTAATGCGCTCCTCAAAACACAACTTACTAAACTTTCTCTAGAGCTCCAGCAATCCTGGCCAGAACTGTTACCCCTGGCGCTTACCCACTTACGTGTTTCTCCCCACAGCCCTACTTTCCTCAGCCCCTTTGAGTTAATGTATGGAAGACCTTTTCTCCTAGGTAATTTCCCTACTGACAATGCCAAGACTCCACTAATAGACTACCTTCCCGTCCTAACCTTTCTTAGGCACATGCTGCGCCAACATGCTGACCAGTGTCTCCCTCAGCCTCATCAAAGCCCCTTTCCCACTCCCCCAATTTTGCCTGGTGATCAAGTGTTTCTCAAGACCCTTAATCCATCTGGTTTACACCCTAAGTGGACAGGCCCTCACCAGGTTCTGCTGACCACCCCCAGAGCAGTCAAGCTCAAGGGACAGCCCCAATGGATTCACCTGTCAAGAATAAAAAGGGCTCCTGCTCCTGCCCCTTCTATACCAACCCTGACCTCCAGGTACACCTGTTCCCCCCTCGGGCCTACCAAGGTAAGGCTATCTCACATCCCTGAAGATCCGGGTGAGTAACACTGAGCTAACTGCTCTCCTCCCCAAAGACCTCACTACCTCATCCCTTAGGACACCTCCAAGCCATGGACATCCAATCTTTTCTTTCCAGTAATATATTTGCTTGTCATCTTTGTTCAGCCCCCTGCCTGAGAAGACTTCATCTAAGAGACTCGCTTCTTGCAGACATCATGGAACTGGCACACCTGGAAGCAGTCACCTTCTACTAGGCCACCCCTCTTCCTCCCCGCCCCCCTTTCCTTTTTCAGCCATGCTTCTCCACCATGCTGGGTGGGGGCAGCAGTTTAGTCAAATTAACTTCTTTTCCTGCCTGAATAGCGCTTGGTGTTCTTTTCATCGGCTACCCAATAAAACCTAGAATTTCCTAACCACCCCTTTTCTGTGAACCGAACTGCCTTGACACCATGCGAGATTTTTCACCGATACCATTTCTGGCCTTCACATCCACGTCCACACCACTTCTCTACTCTGGTGAGTGAAACTACTCTACGGCTCTCTGTTGCTCAGTCTCTGTCCAGACGTGGCGCCACGCCAGAGAGCTCCTACGGCCTTTAGCTGAAAGGCCGGTCACCTCTGAAGCCGAGGACGCTTGGCTTTGGGGGCTTGGCCATTTCTCTTTAGAGGGCTCTGGGGGAAGTCGGGACGCCGCTTCTGCCTGGTCAGCTCTCCTTCACTCACCAGACTGACTCTACAACTTTTTGGCTTGTGCCCTGAAGAGTGCGACGCAGGCTGGGTCCCGGGGACCCCCCTCTAGGTTCCCTCTCAAAGGCTAGCCATTCTAGGTTTAAAAAATTGTCAGTTTCTATTTGTTCAGGTTCCCGTCAATGCCTCATGAAACTTCTCCAGACTTCGTCCAAGAGACTTGCCTCCTCCAGACTTCATCGAAGGACTCAACACCCAAGTGACAGCTGCAGCCTGCTGCCTTCTCCCAGCATGGACCACATCCCAGCCTTTTACCCCTACGATGCCCTTTGCCAGCAGGAAGTAGCCAGAGAGAGTCTTCGCCCTTTTTCATAATTATCAAAAGGCTGGAATGTAAGGCCCATTCCTGGACGGCGAACAGACCTCACCCAGTACCTGCATTACCTAGGCAACTGGGACACCTGGAAGAGGTCACATCCGCATCCGCTGAGGTCACATCTTAACCTGATGTGGCCACACCTTTCTCCCACCTGATCCCACTTCCCTTTACCTGGACACACCCTTCCCCACCCCCTACCCTATATAAGGCCTAAACCGCGGCCAGACCTACCCCTTACCTGAATACCAAGTGCGTGGTGCAGTTCTTACTCGGCTACCTCTTTTTAAAAACCTAACAGAAAGGTTGAAAGAGCTAATGCCCTCCTCAAAACACAACTTACTAAACTTTCTCTAGAGCTCCAGCAATCCTGGTCAGAACTGTTACCCCTGGCGCTCACCCGCTTACGTGCCTCTCCCCACAGCACTACTTTCCTCAGCCCCTTTGAGTTAGTGTATGGAAGACCTTTTCTCCTAGGTAATTTCCCTACTGACAATACCAAGACTCCACTAATAGACTACCTTCCTGTCCTAACCTTTCTTAGGCACATGCTGTGCCAACATGCTGACCAGTGTCTCCCTCAGCCTCATCAAGGCCCCTTTCCCACTCCCCCAATTTTGCCTGGTGATCAAGTGTTTCTCAAGATCCTTAATCCATCTGGTTTACACCCTAAGTGGACAGGCCCTCACCAGGTTCTGCTGACCACCCCCACGCAGTCAAGCTCAAGGGACAGCCACAGGACACACCTGTCAAGAATTAAAAGGGTTCCTGCTTCTGTCCCTTCTATACCAACACTGACTTCGAGGTACACCTGTTCCCCCCTTGGGCCTACCAAGCCCCCTGCCCGAGAAGACTTCCTCCAGACTTCATCCAAGAGACTGGCTTCTTGCAGACATCATCTAAGGACTCACGCCACCAAGGGACAGCTGCAGTTCACTGCCTTTTCTGAGAGGGGACCAAATTCCAGCCTTTTACCACTATTGTAGCCCCTTGCAAGCAGGAAGTAGCCAGAGAGAATCTTCCCCCTTTTTCATAATTATCAAAAGGCTGGAATGGAAGGTCTGCACAGGGACACCTCCCTCCCTTTTGGCTAAGTTTCCTCCCAGTATCTGTTACCTAGGTAACTGGCAGACCTGGAAGCAGTCACCTTCCCCTCCTGCTAGGTCACATCCTGGGCCACCTCTGGTCACGTGTCTCCCCTCTGACCCTAGAAGGATCCCAGACCCTGAGGTCACATCCAGATCCAGTGGGGCCACATCTTTCCCCCACCTGGCCACAGCTCTTCTGGTCCCTGGCCTAGATAAGTCCTGGCCCAGAGGTGGGTCACCCCTCTTCCTCCCTCCCCCCTCCCATTTCCTATTTCAGCCATGCTTCTCCACCATGCATGGTGGGGGCAGCAGTTTGGTAAATTAACTTTTCCTGCCTGAATAGCACGTGGTGTTCTCTTCATCGGCTACTTAGTGAAACCTACCTATTTAATATACCTTATATTCTCCAAGTAGCAACTTGGCTTCCTGTTGGCTGGAGTACAAGGCACAAATGTTTTAGTAGAGAAGCCAAAGAAAGTGAGCAAGTGACTGAGCTCTTTATAATCCTAGTCTGAGATTCACTCTGTATTCATTTCTGCTGTATTCTACTCAACAGAAGAAGTACTTATGTAAGGTTGGTCCATGTTCAAGAGAAGGTGAAATTAAGTTTACTTTTTTTTTTTTTTTTAGTAGTGCTGGGGTTTGAACTCACAGACTCACACTTGTCAGGCAGGCACTCTTACTACTGAGTCATGCCTCTAGCCCTTAGTTGTACTGGTTATTTTTTCTTTTGTCAGTCATGCGCCTTGAACTCTGGGCCTGGGTTGTATCCTTCAGTTCTTCAACTCAAGGCTAGCACTCTACCACTTGAGCCACAGCACCACTTCCAGTTTTCTGGTGGTTAATTGGAAATAAGAATCCCAGAGACATTCCTGCCCAGGCTGGCTTTGAACTGCGATCCTAAGATCTCAGTCTCCTGAGTAGCTAGGATTACAGGTGTGAGCTACTGGTGCCCAGCTGTACTGTTTATTTTTGATATGGTCTTACTTCCAGCCCAGGTATACACCCAAGATCCACCTGTTTTAAATTTCTGTATGTGAGACAGAACTTTTCTATCACAGTGTGTTATTTAAAAGTTCCTGCTTGGGCTGGGAATGTGGCTTAGTGGAAGAGTGCTTGCTTAGCATGCATGAAGCCCTGGGTTTGATTCCTCAGTACTGTAAGGTCCATTCCTGGATGGCAAACAGACCCCACCCACGCATTACCTAGGCAGCTGGGACACCTGGAAGAGGTCACATCTGCATCCACTGAGGTCACATCTGAATCTGATGTGGCCACACCTTTCTCCCACCTTGCCCCACTTCTCTTTACCTGGACACACCTTTCCCCGCCCATACCCTATATAAGGCCTAACCCAGGGCCAGACGCTCTTTTTTTTGCCAGCTGCATGGAGTGCCAACCTTGCCTGGTCCCAGCAGGTCTACTAAATAAACCTAGCCCTTACCTGAATACCATGTGCATGGTGCTGTTCTTACTCAGCTACCTCTTTTAAAAAACTTAACAAGTACCACATAAATAGAAAAAGCCAGAAGTGGTGCTTGAGCAAAAAGACACTCATGGACAGTGCCCAGGCCCTGAGTTCAAGCCCCAGGACTGGCAAAAAAAAGTTCCTTCTTTGTCCAGGCACTGGTGGCTCACACCTGTAATACTAGCTGCTCAGGGGGCTGAGATGTGAGGGTCACAGTTCAGAGCCAGCCTAGACAAGAAAGTCCATGAGGCTCATCTCTAATTAACCACCAGAAAACTGGAAGTGGTAGAGTGCTAGGACTGAGCAAAAAGAGCTCTGGGACAAGGCCTAGGTCCAGAGCTCAAGCCCCACAAAAGGGGGTGGGGGGGAGTGTAAAAAAAAGAAGTTCCTGCTTTGGCCTGGTGGCTTGGCTCTCATTAAGAGAGGCACTACTTTGGGATAAAGAAGGGGTTTTGAAAAGTAAGGTTTTATTTTAAACTTTTTCAAGATAGAATCAAGACACACTTCAGATTATCCTGGAAATAGCAGAAGGTTGGGTACATTTTGAGATTGTATACTGTTAATCTTATTTCAAAGTCTCCTTATGTAAATACATTTTACCCTATTCAAAGTAGTCAATCACCAGCAGATTATGGACCTGAGCTCAACCAATAGGAAGCAGCCTGACTGCGGTGTACTTGCTTGCCAGATTTCTGTTTGCTTGTTTGTCAGATACTTACACCTATATCCTAATTACATTCTCACATTATGACTTAACAACCTAGTAAGACATATAATACAATAGTTCAAGGTGTTAGTTCCATCCCTTTTTCTTTTTTTACTGTCAGTTGTGGGGCTTGAACGCTGGGTCTAAGTGCTGTTCCTGAGCCTTTTTGCTCAAGGCTAGCACTCTACCATTTTGAGCCACAGCTCCACTTCCAGTTTTCTAGTGGTTAATTGGAGATTAGAGTCTCACATATTTTTCTGCCTGAACCATTATCCTGAGACCACAGTCTCCTGAGTAGCTAGGATTACAGGTGTGAACTACCAGTGCCCCACTTGCTTGCCAGGGTTTTGGCTGATGGTGCATCTTTCTACAGTAGTAAATTTTGCCTTCCAGAGACAATTCTTTATTTTTGTGTCTATCATAGTGACTCCAGTGACTCTTGGAAGGCATATTTGTAACACTTAACGGGCATGATCAAGCTCTCCATTGAGAAGGGGTTTCATATGTGTGTGTTGGTTGGCTACAAAACACAGTTTTCCCAATCTTAGCCAAGATTACAGGTATGAATCACTGGCACTTGAATTAAGCCCACTTTTTGGCAGAGAAGTATCAAATAAGTTTTGGACATGTTTTAAAAAACCCATTAAGGGCTATCTCCTTTGGAATTATCAGAAATAATTTAATACTGTAAGGTATATTAAAGGTAGATTTCATTAGGTAGCTGATCACCATGCACTACTCAGGCAGGAAAAGAAGTTTATTTACCGAACTGCTGCTCCTGCTGTGCATGGTGGAGAGACATGACTGAAAAAGGAAAGGGGCCATCCACCCTTGGGCCAGGACTTATCTAGGCCAGTGTCAGGAAGAGGTGTGGCCAGGTGGGAGAAAGGTGTGGCCACACTGGATCCGCACATAACCTCAGGGTCTGGGATTACATGGAGGCTTGTGACCAGAGTTGGCCCAGGGTGTGAGCTAGCCAGAGGGAAAGGTGACTTCTTCGAGGCGTGCTAGTTACCTAGGTAACAGATACTGGGCGGAAACTTAGCCAAGAGGTAGGGAGGTGTCCCTGTGCAGACCTTACAAACACCTATTGAATAAGAGAGGCATTTACTTGTATGTGGCCACATGGCTCTATATAGTGCATGGAAACTGCAAAAACTAGTTATTATTCTGTACCTATGTGTTTGTCTGAACATCTTACCACATGAAAAAGAAAGAATGAGAATGGATATAACACTAATCAGCATACATGTCTTGCCCTTAAAATGACCCTATTGTGGTAAGAAGTAATGATCATATCTAGTTAGTATTTAACTCCATGGAGCATACTACAGTGCTTGTAGTTTCAAGAAATGAAGAAATAAGTGTTATTCACATTATCACCAAGACTCAAGACCTTAAACTTCAATTTTGTGTGTGTGTGTGTGTGTGTGCGCGCGCGCGTGCGTGCACATGTGCTTATGCTAGGGCTTGAACTCAGGGCTTCATGCTCTCATTTTTTGCCTACTCCAGCTGGTATGAGATGGTTGTAAGGTATATTAAATAGAGGTAGCTGATGAAGAGAACACTGGTTATTCAGGCAGGAGAAGAAGTTTATTTACCAAACTGCTGCCCCTGCTGTTCTTGGTGGAGAGGCAAGGCTGAAAAGGAAAGGGGGGGGAGGGAGGGGGGTGACCCACTCCAGGGCAAGGATTTATCTAGGCCAGGGACCAGGAGGTGTGGCCAGGTGGGGGAAAGAGGAGGCTATACTGGATCCAACGTGACCTCAGGGTCTAGGACTCTCCTAAGATCAGATAGGAGACATGTGACCTGAGATGGCCCAGGATGTGACCTAGCAGGAGGGGAAGGTGACTGCTTCCAGGTCTGCCAGTTACCTATGTAACAGATACTCCCTACCAAGAGGTAGGGAGGTGTCCTTTGCAGACCTTACATGGTGATTCTCAGATCTCAGCCTCCTGAGTTGCTAGGATTACAGACAGTTTCTGGTTTCTGGGCTCAATCGTTCAACCTTTTAAAAAAGTGTTTTGTGGAAATCTAAAATCTTACACATTATGCCACCCTTTCTAATATGCTCTGCAAGGTAGGTGTGTTCCTCAAATGAGGACTAGAAGCTAGTGTTTCCTACACGTTGACAGTTATCTTAGTTACTTAGAGCAAGATGTTGGTAATGAAAAACCATCTGTGGCCCCATCTCTCACACGGCATTTAAGGGCCAGCAATAATTAAGACCAAAGGCTTTCCCTCAGCACTGCAGTCACCTTCCCCTTGCTAGGTCTTAAGAGTATGTAGCCTGTTTCCCTGGCTCTTACAAAGAAATAAAAATGTTTTCTCTGCATGCCGTAAAGGCAGACAATGCCTATGGAAAATGTCAGGGAAGGCCAAGCACCACCAACACCTAGTCCACTTTGAAGCTTTTCTTCCTCCCCGCTCCCTGCTTGTGCCTCTTCTCTTTTCTTTCCCCTTCTCTTCTTTTCTTCTCTTTCTTGCTTTTCAGCAAGCTTCGGCCTTCTGCAGCAGACGGCACTGTGGTTACCACCCCTTCCAAGCAGAAACCCTCCGCAGCAGCTCAGAAAGCTCACCCCAACCGAGTCCCGCCCTCGCGGCCACAAAGCCCTCCGCTCTTTACAACGGTAGCACGACACAGCCACCGCACGGGGCCAATCACGTCACTCCAAGGTAACGACGTACGCCGGCGCTCGCTCATGCGCAGGGCCGGGAGACCTTGGAAAAGTGGTGGAGTCGCTCAGCTGGGGCGAAAGCTTTGGCGGAGAACGGGGAAAGTCCTGAGGAAACATGCAGAGCTGGAGTCGAATGTACTGCACCTTGGCCAAGGTGAGGGCCGCCTGGGTGGGGTCGTGCTGGGTCCGGGGCACTGGGAAGCCCGCCCGCCGGGGCCGGGACTCGGCCGGGGGCCTGGAGCCCGGGCCGGGACCCCCTCCGGCCGGGGCTGTGGGGCCTGGGCCGCCCGGGCCTCGGCTCGCCAGCCCCGGCTGGGCCTCGGGCGGTGGGCCGGGGTCGTCCCCGCCGGTGAGAGGCCGAGAGCCACCCCCTGCGCTCCCACACCGGGCCAGTGGGCGCGCGTGCCCCACGCAGGCCTTCACCTTGACCCGGGACACGCAAACTACCGTTGTCACAGACGGCCCGGCTCCCCGGACCTCCACCTCAGCCCAGTTCTGACCCCGGAGCCCCTCACTGTTCTGTAGGTAAGCCCGGCGCCACGATTGCGTGGCTCAGCCAGTCCCTGCAGGTGGTCCTAGGGATTATCCCAGGTCCTGTCCGCTTCGGTGCCCTTTGCCACCCTTCAGGTCCTTCCGTGAAGCTGTTTTTAATTGTAGTCGGTTCACACGAAGACAGCTCTAACGTTTCACCTTCCAACTAAGGAAGGCGAACTGGGTAAGGGGATCGTGGCCGGGCCTTGAGAGTCCTTAAAGACAGTCTGGCTTTTCTGTTATTTTACTGTGTAACATGGCGAAAACTCGATCGAGTCTACTTCTCTTTGGCCTGCTATCCTGACCCCAGGTTCCGCTGGAATAGAAAACCTTACTGTATCCGTGTTTTTTTCTCCACGTTTTACTGCCTTTTTTTTTTTAATTGTCAAGGTGATGCATACAGCGGTTACATGCAGTAATAAGTACATTTCTTGTCAAACTTGTTACTCCTTCCCTCATTTATCTCCTACTTTCCCTTCCCCCTAGGCCCCCCTGCCAATTGTACAGGTCATTTCCAACATACTGTTACATTGGTCCCCTACTTGTCCTTTGTCTCACCATTCTGTTGTTCCCTTCCCTTCCCTAATTCAAATAATCGCATATACAACACCAGGGTACCAAAATCAAATACAGTGACAACAGGGGATATACCATAGGGGGAAGAACATACAAAACAAACAAAAAATCACATAGTACATTAGCATCATTCCACTTAGCATCATCTTACATGGTCATGTGTTCATAGTCATTGAGCTATTCTGTTCATCTGATAAGATTATATAGATGTACACTAACTATTGCAAATAAGGGAAACTATGGGACCTATGTTTCTTTGGGTCTGGCTTACTTCACAATAGGATTTTTTCCAAAGTCTTTCCATTTCCTAACAGATGGGGCGGTGTCATTCTTTCTAATGGAAACATAGCATTCCATCGTATACTGTCAAAGACTATCTACAAATTCAATACAATACCCATCAATATCACAACCTCATTCTTCAATAAAGTAGAAGCAATCCAAAAATTCATATGGAACAGTGTAGGTTTTGTTACTGCTCCTCACATATCTGCTGTGACAGGAGCAGGAACTATTTGCTTTTCTTTGTCTCTCTCTGTTGCTTAGTATAGGGTAGCTTTAGGTCTTTATAAAGATTACACAACTATGATAAAATTAGTGGAACTGTCTTTTAGAAATTGAGTACATTAGTAGTGCATTTTTCTAGCAACCTTGTCTAATTTGTTGTTTCTACTTGATGGCTCAGGAACATGGAAGATTGGTCCAGGTAAGTACAGACTGTTACATACTGCAGAGTGAGGAAACAAGCTGAAAGAGGACTTGTCCAGCAAGCTCAAGGTCCTGGGTTTGATTCCCCAGTACCAAAAAGCAAAAAAAGAAGCAAATAAAATTAGGAAAACAGTAATTACAAAAAGGTTAAAAGATTATCCTAATGTGGATTATTTGAATACTTGAACTCAACACTTATACTATAGTCCTGGCACTAACAGTAAGGCATACTTTGTGAAAGTTAGCAAAGCTTGAAATCATTGGATACATTTTTGTTAATTTAAATATGAAATGGTTTGTGAAACAAACCTAATAAAAAGGTAAAAATGACAAGCTGAGATTGTGAAGTTTAAATAATAGTTAATGCTTGAGGAGAAATTGATATGTTACTTCTATGTGGCAATAGAAGATAAACTAATAATTAGTGCTTGACATATTTGCTCAGAATTGTCATGTTTTCATCAACTCTCAGTAGTTTCAGGATTTGAGTTTTTATTTAACACAATGGAACGTTTTCTTTTTTCTCCCTTACCCCTTTCCCCCACAGAGAGGCCACTTCAGTCGAATATCTCATGGCCTACAGGGAGTTTCTGCAGTGCCTCTGAGAACTTATGCAGATCAATCAAGTAAGTACTCAGTACGTTTGTTTTTAGACAAACTGATAGTTTTTTCATATTTTAATATAAAAGCAAGAGGATATTAGAATCATAAGGCCCCCCCCCCCCGCCCCCCCCCCCCCCCCCCCCCCCCGCGCTTTTTTATTCCGGCCAGATCTAGGGCTTGAACTCAGGGCCTGTGCTCTGTCCCTGAGCCATGGCACCCATGATGCCACTTCTGGCTTTTTTTGTCTATGTGGTATGAGGAATCAAACCCAGGGCTTTATGCATGGTAAGCAAGCATATTACCACTAAGCCACATTGCCAGCCCCAGAAGAATTCTTTTACCTGTTGCACCTAGACTTTTTTCAGTTAAGCTTACATGCTTATGTACAATTCCTATTACAATTTCTGCGAGTTTTTTTTTTGGGGGGGGGGAGGGGGGCCCAGTCGTGGGGCCTGAACTCTGGGCCTGGGCACTGTCCCTCAGCTCTTCAGCTCAAGGCTAGCGCTCTACCACTTGAGCCACAGTGCCACTTCCGGCCTTTTTCTTTTTGCTTATGTGGGCCTCATGCATGCAAGGCAAGCGCTCTACCACCTTCCCAGCCCCCTTCTGCAAGTTTTTAAAAGTGTTATTATGATCCAAGTTTATCAAGATTTGCAGTTTTTAATCTGTTAGATATGACCTTACTTTTCATGATAGGAATAGATATACTTAGATTAAGGTTACTTATGTTGAATGATTGATTTATTTCTTTGCAATTTTTACTTCAACAGGTGTTTAATATCTATGTTCTAGCTAACTGCTGGTTTATATCAGTAAACCAAATAGACATGACCCTGCTTTTATAGTTGCCCAAGTCCAGTGGGGGAAGATAAACATCTAACATACAACTGACAAGGGGTCCACAAGCTAAGCACAAGGGACTCTGAAATCTGTATATGGATCGGAAATGATCACAGAATTCTTTCTTAAGGATATTTGTTGATTTCTGAAAAGGGTTGGAATGGGAGTGGGTGGAAGTGTTCCAGGTAGAAGGAACAGTATGTAGGAATATTTTAATATGGAAAGGAGCATAGTACATTTGAGGAATGAAAAGGGGGCCAGAACTAATAAGGACTGAAATTCATTAAACAATTGGAAGATCACTAGATAAGGCTCAAAACCTTATTAGTTTTAGCTCTCCTGCTCACTTGGTAGGTGCTTTGGGCTACTGTATTCTGTTGATCTGTCTGACCTCTTGCTTCTTTGAAATGTCCCATTTATTCCATGTTTGCCAACCTCCTTTACAGAAAGGTTCAGTCCATTGGCCAAGTTTACACAACTAAGAGGCAAAGCTGAGATTTGAAGTCCATGAAGGCTCTTCCCTTCATGCAGACATGTCTTCTACTCTCCCTAAATTCCTGTCAGTTACTGTTAAGTAAAATTGTAGAATTTAGCCAGGTCACTAAATATAAAGTTAATATTATTAAAGTCATTATATTCCCATATACGATAACTGAAAATGAAATATAAAGTAATAGAAATGAACCTTTAAAATGTAATTTTTTAATTTATTTTTTATTTCTAACTTTTTGCCCATCCTTGGGCTTGAACTCAAGACCTGGGTGTTACCCCTGAGCTTTTGTGTTCAAGGCTAATGCTCTACCACTTGAGCCACATTATCCACTCCCAACTGTTTTAGTAGTTAATTGCTCATAAAAGTCTCTCTCATGAACTCTTCCTACCTGGGCTGGCTTTCAACCACCGTTCTCAGGGCTGGGAAGGTGGCTCAGTGGTAGAGTGCTTGCTTTGTATGCATGAGGCCCTGGATTTGATTTCTCAGCACCTCATAAGCAGAAAAAGCCAGAGGTGGTGCTGTAGCTCAAGTAGTAGAGCGCTAGCCTTGAACTGAAAAGCTGAGGGACAGCATCCAGGCTCACAACTGGCCAAAAAAAGAAATACCAACTGCCATTCTCATATCTCAATCTCTTAGGTAGCTAATATATCAGGTGGGAGCCCAGCAAAATGAGTGCAACTTTTATTAACATCAAGTGTCATGAACAAATATACTGTGTAGAAAATGCTGTTTTTTTGAGTATTTAAATTGGGTATTTTCTTGAGTGTTTAAATATCAAGCTTTTTTTTTTTTTTTCCAAAGAGCTATTTTTGGTAAATATTACAAGAGTTACTGCTTCATATTGATTTCTTTTTATTATAGTTGATGCTGATGTAACAGTGATAGGTTCTGGTCCTGGAGGATATGTTGCTGCCATCAAAGCTGCCCAGTTAGGCTTTAAGGTAAGGTTTAATGTTAGTGTTAATTTTGTTTTTGTATGATGTAATGAATTCACCATATTTACAAAAGACCTTAGGTAAGTGCAAATTTTTTAACCGTGCAAATTATAAGTTTGAAACGAGTAGAGAGAAGGTTTATAGGTTTGTATTGGTCATATGGAATGGAAAATTAAGTCTACTATTTTTCTTCTTCTCAGAGTTTTCCTTTAGCTTCCAATCAGTCTTGGGAAGACTATAATAGAAGAAAGAAAGACTGGTAATGTTGGGTTGAAGGCATGGCTCATTTGGTAGACCTCTAACCAGTGAGTGAAAGTAGATGCAGGGGCTCCGTTCGAGTCCCCTTTGCAGACCTAGAAAAAGGAAAGAATGATAATATTAAATGAAAACATCTTTTACAATAATTTACTGCTGGTTCTACCAGCAGATTATGGGGCAGTGGATAAAGAATATGCCCATGCAGTGTTAACATTGTGAGGCTTGAGCTCAGGGCTTGGGCGCTGTTTCTGAGGTTTTGTACTCAAGGCTAGTGCTCATCTACTTTGAGCTACAGCTCTACTGTGTTTTCTAGTGGTTAATTGGAGGTGAATCTCATAAACTTTCCTGCCCCAGCTGGCTTCCAACCTGATCCTCAGATCTCAGCCTCCTGAATGGCTGTGATTATGAGTGTGAGCCACCAGTGCCCATATAATCTTTTGTCCAAAACACCATGGGGCAAGGAATGGGTTAACCAACTGAGCTGGAAAAACTGAAGGTATCTTCTGCATTCTCCACATTTAAAAATTCAGATTGGCCCAGGGCTTTCTTAAGAGAGTTACGGGGAAAATGCACAGAAAAACACTTTTCAAAGATGGATAACAAGAAATCATTAACTAGTGAGGTAGGCAGGTTTAGTAACAGATCCAGGAAACCAGGAATCACTGACTTAAGTTAATGCAAGGACTCTTGTCTCTTGACTCTTGTCTCTTGACTAGATTACTGAAGAAGTACCCAGGGTTTTCCACTGTTTTTTGTTGTCGTTGTTGTTTGTTTTGGTCAGTCATGGGGGCTGAACTCTGGGCCTGGGTGCTGTCTCTCAGCTATTTAGCTCAAGGCCAGCTCAAGGCGAATGCTCTACCACTTGAGCCACAGTGCCACTTCCAGCATCTTTCTGTTGATGTCCTGCTGTAGAATGGAACCCAGGGCCTCATGCATGTGAGGCAAGCACTCTACCACTGAGCCAACTTCCCAGGCCTTTCCACTGGTTTTGAAACGCCAAATCAAACACTAAGGGCTCTAGGGTTTCCACTTGAACCTCAGTTTTTCTTAGTCAGATGATACATTTTAAAGAACTGTTATGTTGGCTGGGAATGTGGCTTAGTGGTAGAGTGCTTGCTTAGCATGCATGAAACCCTGGGTTTGATTCCTCAATACCACATAAACAGAAAAAGATGGATGTGGTGCTGTGGCTCAAATGGTAGAGTGCTAGCCTTGAGCAAAAGAAGTTTAGGGACAGTGTCCAGGCCCTGAGTTCAAGCCCCAAGACTGGCAAAAAAACCCCAAAACAACTGTTAGGTCAATCTATGAGAAAGCACAGTTCCAGTGGCCTGCTTTGCAGGACAGTGAGGACTGTTACATTGGGATTTGAAGTGCTTTAGGTTGTATGTGGCTAAGTGTTTGCTCTAATTACAGACAGTCTGCATTGAGAAAAATGAAACACTCGGTGGAACATGCTTGAATGTTGGTTGTATTCCTTCTAAGGTAAGTGTATGTTTTGAATAGCCAGAGATTTTTTTTCCATGAGCCACAACTATAAGGATGTATTGAGACTAGATTATTAGAATAACATTAACGGTATGATTTTAAAAGCTTATTTTTCTGTGTAAAATTTATTACTTATTTTTGTCGGTCACGGGGCTTAACT
This sequence comes from Dipodomys spectabilis, assembly GCF_019054845.1. Lineage (NCBI taxonomy): Eukaryota > Metazoa > Chordata > Mammalia > Rodentia > Heteromyidae > Dipodomys > Dipodomys spectabilis. The sequence goes on from NW_024870766.1 coordinate 18,957,576, forward strand.
CTGGGCTTGGGCGCTGTCCCTGCACCCTTCAGCTCAAGGCAAGTGCTCTACTGCCTGAGCCCCACAGTGCCACTTCCTATTTTCTGGTGGTTTATTGGAGACGAGTTTCACAGACCTTCCTGCCCATTCTGGCTTTGAACCATGATCCTCAGATCTCAGCCTCCTCAGTAGCTAGGATTACAGGCGTGAGCCATCAGTGCCTGGCTCTTTGTAAAATTTAATAGAGTGCTGTCACTTTTAGCCTACCACATTTTATGTGTCTAAGAATAGCTAGTTTTTCCATTCAGACCATGACAACGACGTTCCTTTTTTTCCTCTCTCTTTAGTTTTCCATTACCAATGAAAGAGATAATTCAGATAATTACCAAATTCCTCTTTTACATCTTTATGTATGTAAGCATGACTACTTTTTTTGCCTGCCATGCTAAAGGGTGTTCTTAAGCTCTAGCTTTTAAAGAAAATGAAGTTGATTTTGTTTTTCATTCCTGTTGGTTGAATTTGCCTTCAATTGATTACATAAGGAAAGAGTAAACTGATAGTCTTATGCCACTGTAATAGCCTTGTACTAGTCCATATAGAGAGGTAGAGAGTGTCTTTTGATTATGTCATATAAGTGCCTTTTGATTGCAGAGAATCTGAAGATTCGATAATTTTGCCTTATTTCCTTTAGGCTTTATTGAATAACTCTCATTATTACCATATGGCCCATGGAAAAGATTTTGCATCTAGGGGAATTGAAAGTAAGTATACTTTAGCAGTACTACTGACAAGCTTGGCCGTGTGTATCATACAAGAAAATAGTGAGGGACAAGTAAGAAAGAATCTTAAAAATAAAGAGAAAATTTGAGTTCTTCTTAGAACTCATATTAGAGAATTATGAGTTCATATTAGATCTAGATTATCTTTTGTTCCTTTACAGTCTTTGCTTGCAGTTTGCTCTGTGTGTGTGTGTGTGTGTGTGTTTGTGTGTGTGTGTGTGTTTGTGTTTTATGTGAGCAGAGAGTTGGTTTTCATGCCACATACACCTAGGGATCACTGGGAAGGCTGGATTCTTGAGTCCGAAAACAGGTTAAGGAAGGAAGGCCTGCTGCCTAAGTTGTTGATAGAGTAAGAGAAAGGTAAAGCTTAGAGGAAAAGTAGAAGTACATTTCATAACATTTGAATTTGGTATGTCTTACCTTCTGCCATAGGTTTTTGTGTTGTTTTCATCTTTTCTCTCCAATTGCTGTTATTGAAAGATAATTCCAGAAGCATAGTCTGTTCTAGAAAAGACTAAATATACCCTGGGGTTTTACTCTTACTTAGTTTCTTTATTGTTGTAGACTTACAAGAAAGGGCTATGCATAAGGAACCCAGTGTAGCTGGGCACCGGTGGCTCATGCCTAGCTACTCAGGAGGCTGAATCTGAGGATTGCATTTCAAAGCCAGCCTGGGCAGGAAAGTCCATGAGACTCTTATCTCCAATAAAATCACTAGAAAAGCAGAAGTGGTGCTGTGGCTCAAGCTATAGAGCACTGGCCTTGAGCTGAAGAGCTGAGGGGCAGTACCCAAACCCAGAGTTCAAGCCCCACAAACCAACCAAAAAAAAAAAAAACCAGTGTGTGCATGCACCAAAGCAAATATGTATAACTTCATGAGTTAGAAGTCAGAAGAGATAGAGTAGTCAAGAGACACACATTGTTGGAAGTGGTGCTGTGGCTCAAGTGGTAGAGAGCTATCCTTGAGCTGAAGAGCTCAGGGACAGCGCCCAGGCCTAGAGTTCAAGCCCTATGACCAACCAAAAAAAAGAAACACATATTGTCGGCAAGGCTTTACATTCTAGTTCAGTGACGTCGGTAAATTGGAAATCCATCTAGTCTATTTCCTTACCTCTAAGGTCTGTGTTGGTTGCATGAACTGATTGCTAAGACAATTTTATCTCTACAGTTCTATTGAGTTAAGAATTTTTATCTTAACATGGTTGCTTCAGAGTTTTCTTCTGAGTTGGGATTAAAATCTAATAGTTGATTGAAACACTGTTGTATTAAATTTCTATACTTGAAATTCAAATATACATTTAAATTTTTGTTTTTATGAAATTTAGCATTTCCTTTTATTTAAAAGTTAGATACTGTTTTACTTTGCCATTGTACTTTAAATGTCCACCAGGTAATAACCATTATAAAAGAAGGGCATAGAATGTGTCACCGTGGGACATGTTCATTACAGTGTTTTTGTTGGCAGTACTGGGCTTTGAACTCAGGGTTTTGTGTTTGCTAGGTGGGGCTCTACCACTTTACTCACATCCCAGACCATAATATTTTGTTTAGGGCTGCATTTTTATCCAAGATGTACATTTAACATTGTTTGATAGGTTCTGTTATTGTTACATGGTGATGTCAGCCTTTTTTCTTTTTAAAATTTTATGTACTTTTTTAGTATAATTCCATATGATTATAAATTGAACTCTGGGCCTGAGTACTGTCCCTCTCTTCAGCTCAAGGCGAATGCTCTACTGCTTGAGCTACAACTCCACTTCTGGTTTTCTAGTGGTTTATTGGAGATGAGAGTCTCACAGACTTTCCTGCCTGGGCTGGCTTTGAACTGTGATCCTCAGATCTCAGCCTCCTGAATAGCTAGGATTACAGGCATGAGCCACCGATGCCCAGCTGAAATTATATAATTTGAAAAAATAATTATTTTATATAATTCTATCAACATTAAGCAGAAATCTTTCAAACCTAATGAATAAAAAATACTACATTGTTTCAAAAATTTAGCTAAGGACTTAAGATTTCTTTGACCAATTGCAGTGTCTGGAGTTCACTTGAATTTAGAGAAGATGATGGAACAGAAGAGTACTGCAGTAAAAGCCTTAACAGGTGGAATTGTGCATTTATTCAAACAAAATAAGGTTGGTGTTCACATTTCTGTTTGATTTTGTATGTACGTCAAACACTGTATGCTAAAGAGTGATGCTATTTCAACAACTTGGCTGCTGGGGGAATTTAAAGTAATGCTGACCTGAACTAGATTTGCATGGTATAAAAGTATTTGCTGGGCTGGGAATGTAGCATAATGGTAGAGTACTTTCCTAGCATGCATGAAGCCCTGGGTTCGATTCCTCAAAATAAGAAAAAACTAAAAGTAATGCTGTTGCTCAAGTGGTAGAGTGCTAGCCTTGAGCAAATGAAGCTTAGGGACAGTGCCAAAGCCCTGAGTTCAAGCCCCAGGACTTGCAAAAAAAAAAAAAGTATTTGCTGTCACATGTGTAGTGTTTATGAAGGAAGTATATTAGAAATTACAGAGCATTTTTCCTTTTATCTGTGTATATTAATCAAAAAAAAATCCTTTAAACTTTGAAAATTTATAAAAATTTATTTTACGAAGGTTGTTCATGTCAATGGCTTTGGAAAGATAACTGGCAAGAATCAGGTCACAGCTACAAAAGCCGATGGCAGCACTCAAGTTATTGATACAAAAAACATTCTTATAGCTACCGGCTCAGAAGTTACTCCTTTTCCTGGCATCACGGTATTTATGCTTCTTTATTCCATACAACTGCTAACCTAAGTTTTGTAAATCACTTTATGCTGTTCATGAATTTTAAGTGCAATTTGTGATCAGAATATTGTACTTTGACAATCATTCAGCCTGGGAAAGTTTCCCATTTTTTCCTGCATTGATTTTCACTAGACAACATTTTATTAAACATTTGAATTCAATGTGAAGTTAAATCATTTTGTTTTGGAATGTGGAATGGTAAAATTTAAGGGTAGCATTTTTATTAATATATTTTACTTTTTAAATACTGTATTTGGTCTTCAAAAAAGTTTTTCTAACATTTTCAACTGATTTGATAAAATTGAGTATGAAGAGAAAACAAGTAGCTGAATACTTTTAGTGATTTTTGTGAAGTGAGATCATAATTAGTAAATGACTGGATTTTTCCAAATAATTTTGGTTGCGTGTTTGCTTTTCTAGATTGATGAAGATACAATAGTATCATCTACAGGTGCTTTATCATTAAAAAAAGTTCCAGAAAAGATGGTTGTTATTGGTGCAGGTGTGATTGGTGTAGAATTGGTAAGTTTTTTTTGTGTGTTTTTACATTTTTTTTTTTGCCGGTACTGGGGCTTGAACTCAGTGCCTGGACACCGTCCCTAACTACTTTTTGCTCAAGGCTACCTTTCTACCATTTGAGCCACAGTGCCACTTCGGGCCTTTTCTGTTTATATCATACTGAAGAATCAAACCCAGGGCTTCATGCATGCTAGGCAAGCATTCTACCACTGAGTCACATCCCCAGCCAAGAATTGGTAAGTTTTGTCTTTCTGTTTCTTAATCACTTGGAAGGGACTTAATGCCCTATTTGGTTCCTTTTATAATATCTTAGGCTAGTCAGCCTTGTGCTTTGCTTAAACATGGTTGGTAATAGCAGATGCACTTTTTCTTCCAAGATAACTTTGAGGTAATCATTAGTCATTAGAATAGTCTCCTTTATTTTATAATCTGCTTCTGTTTCTGTTCTTTGATACTGATTTCTTTGTTAATTTGACACAGCGTTCAACATTGTAGACAGTTCTTATTCTGAGCAAAAATCACACACTGTACAACATACATGATACGAGTCTTCCTTACATGTGTTGGAAATTCATGCCAAACCATTTACAATTCTCTGTGCACCTTGTTCTTTTGTCTTTCTGCCTGACTTGTTCTTCCTTCTTGTCCATCCAGCAACTTCCATGTATCTCCATTAATCCTTTTACTATGTTGTAGGTATCCTCTCCCAGGGCTATCCCATCTTGTCATCACCAAGAATCACACTATTCTGAAATCATGAATTCAAATACTATGTTCTCTAACCACAGTCTCCTTTATTTACTTACTACTCCTAGTACACTTTTTATTTTTATTTTTTAAATTGTTAGTATAAATGTGATGTTCAGAGGGATAGTAGTTACACAAGTCAAATAATGAGTACATTTCTTTGTGGACAATGTCACTCCTTTACCTAGTATACTTTTATATTCATTGTCGGCATACTTTCTAGTCCAGAAATCCCCTGCTTTTTGTTGTGTTTTTCCTATCTCTTGACCGATTTCCTAATTGGTTTGATTCCATTGTTCCTCACATCTGATACTTTTCTAACATAACTTGCTTGGCAAACTTGTCTTGGTTGAATCTAGCTGTCTCCTTTTTAAAACTATTCTCAGGGTGTTAACTGCACCTGAAGGAAATCAGACCCTCTGGATTGGTGCCTGTATAAATGTTTGTTCTCAGACTTCAGCAGAACTCAGAGCCTTTTTGTGCTCAAGGCTAGTGCTCTACTATGTGAGCCACAGCGCCACTTCCAGCTTTTTCTGAATAATTTATTGGAAATAAGAGTCTCACAGATTTTTCTGTCCAGGCTGGCTTTGAACTTCAATCCTCAAATCTCAGCCTCCTGAGTAGCTAGGATTACAGGTGAGAGAGACCAGTGCCTGGCTTTTACTTTTGACCTTCCTTCAAGATCGTTGAAGATAAGAACTGAGTTTTAGTGTTATCTGGATCTGAATGGTAATCATTTAGTTCTACTGTGTTCTGCACTATCTCATTTCAGTTTTAATTTACATTTCTTTAGTGATTTACTTGAGTTTTATGTGTTTATCATCTATCTGTCTTTCACATACTTTTCAATCTAATAGGTATGTGGTTTGACTTGGCCTTGTACTATTTGAACCACATCCAACCCTCTTTTGATCAGAGTCTTCCATTTTTCCCCAGGCCTGGCCTTAAACTGAGATCTTTTTACTTACTTACTTTTTACTCTAATGTAGTTCAAATCATAGGCTTGTATCCCATGTCCTTGTTTATTGAGATGGAATCTCTCTCTGTGTCTTTGCCTAGGCTAGCCACAAGCTGAGCTTCAGATTTCCACCTTCTGAGTAGCTGGGATTCAGTTTGTTTGCTTTTTAATCATTGAGTTTAGAGGTTGTGTACATAGGAGTTACAGTTACATAAGTCAGGTAAAGAGTACATTTCTTTTTGGACAATGTTACTCCTTCCCTTACTCTCCCAGTTTTTCCCTCCTGTTCCTACCTACAGGTTGTATAGTTCATTTTCAACATAGTGTCTAGTGAGTACCACTGCTGCATTTGTTCACTCTCCGTCTATGGCTTTTTTTAAATACAAATTTTGTTTTGTTTATATGGTACTCAAGAATTGAATCCAGGGCCTCATGCATGCTTAGGCAAGCACTCAGCCACTAAGCCACATTCCCAAACCCAGTCTGTGGCTTTTATTTTCCTGTGCTTAACACTTCTGAGAATACAGTTTTGATGAAGTCTAATTTTTTTTTTTTTTTTTTTTGGGTCCGGTTGTGGGGCCTGAACTCTGGGCCTGGGCACTGTCCCTCAGCTCTTCAGCTCAAGGCTAGCGCTCTACCACTTGAGTCACAGCACCACTTCCGGCTTTTTTCTTTTTGCTTATGTGGTGCTGAGGAATCGAACCCAGAGCCTCAAGCATGCAAGGCAAGCGCTCTACCACTGAGCCACCTTCCCAGCCCCGATGAAGTCTAATTTATCATGTTTTGTTGGTTTGTTTTAAGAATTATGCTCTTGGTGGTGTGTCTAAGAAATCTTTGCCAGCTTCTAGTATCAGAGATTATATTTGGGTTTTCTTCTAAAAGTTTTGTAGTCTTAGATTTTAGATCCATCATCCATTTTGAGTTAATTTTTATTGTTATTTTGTTTTGCTTTTTTTTTTTTTTTTTTTAATTGGTTGTGGAACTTGAACTCTGGGCCTGGGTGCTGTCCTGAGCTCTTAAGCTTAAGGCAAGCACTCTACCACAGAGCCACTTCTGGTTTTCTGGTGGTTAATTGGAGATAAGAGTCTCATGGACTTTCCTGCCTAGGCTGGCTTCAAACTGCTATCCTCAGATCTCAGCCTCCTGAGTAGCTAGGATTTTACAGGTGTGAGCCAAAGGTGCTCGACTGAGTTAATTTTTGTATGTAATTATTGGATTTTTAATGACCACTTACTAATTTATCTCTCATCTACAAAATAAATGAAATTGATAAAGTGAATGTACAAACCTAATTGAAAAGGCCAACTCAGGTAATTTTGTTATGAGATGATTATGTGTGTGTGTTTGTTTGTGTGTGTATGTATGTGTATGCACGCATGTGTCAGTCCTGGAGATTGATATCAGGCCTGGGCACTGTCCTTGAGCTTTTTTGCTCAAGACTAGCACTCTGCCACTTGAACCATAGCTCTATTTCTGGCTTTTGTTGTTAATTGGAGATAAGTTTCACAGAGTTTCCTGCTTGGGCTAGCTTCAGACTGTTAATCCTCAGATCTAAACCTCCTCAGTAGCTATGATTACAGGTGTGAACTACTGGTGCCTAGCTATTAGATTTTTTTTTGGGGGGGGGGGGGGTCTGGGTCGTAGGGCCTGAACTCTGGGCCTGAGCACTGTCCCTCAGCTCTTCAGCTCAAGGCTAGCGCTCCACCACTTGAGCCACAGCGCCACTTCCGGCTTTTTTCTTTTTGCTTATTATATAAGTTTTTCCCAAGGATTTGTTCCTAGTGTTTCATTTAATTCAGTAGTAAACTTAAGTTCATCTTGCTTACATGTAGCTTTATATATAATTCAGAAATTATGCTAATGGGTAAAATATTGAGAAAAAAACACTTTAGTTTGAATTACTTGAATAAGAAAGCATCTCTCCTTGGTTGAGAAAATACAAAGATAGGTGGTTTAATATTTGACGAACACCAGTGTGTATTAGGAGTAAGAGCCTAGTTTTCTTCCCTGGGCCTTTGGACTTAACTTTTCCCTTTTGCCAGTTAACGCCCTTCTGGCAGTTGTCTGTTCGTTCTCTTCTTTCACTGCTTCAAGTCTTTGTACAAGCGGTGTTCACTCAGTGAAGCCTTTGCAAATCACACTGTTGAAGGTTGCAGTCCTCTTTCAGTAATCTCAGGTGGCTGGCTTTTCTCATAGCACTGTTCTGTCATCTAGGGTAAATTTTATCTATCCATTTCCTCTTCAGGGAGCTTTATTGTTGTCACTAACATACCTAGAGGCTGAGAGGTGTCTAGTGTGCACTAGGAGCCCAGTGAATATTGAGTAAGAGAGTAAGTGTATTAAGTAACACCTGTTGACCCCAGGTTAAGTGTAAGCTGCTAATGAAAACATTAGCAAAAGAAGAAACTGCTATACAGTATATTATTTAAGATGATTTATTTAAGATGATTTAGAAAACATTCGATGTGGACATTCACTCTGTATGATTATCAGGGTTATTTTTGGATTGTTGTTTCCAGGGTTCAGTTTGGCAAAGACTTGGTGCGGATGTGACAGCAGTTGAATTTTTGGGTCATGTAGGTGGAATTGGAATTGACATGGAAATATCTAAAACCTTTCAACGTATACTTCAAAAGCAAGGTTTTAAATTTAAATTGAATACCAAGGTCACGGGTGCCACCAAGAAGTCAGATGGAAAAATAGATGTATCGTAAGTATGTTACATTTGTTTTTGATATATCATATTTGTTTCTTTAAGAAACACTCAGGTTTTCAAAATCAGATAAATAAACATGATAGTTTTGATAACTGAAGGCCATTCTGTTGCTTAATATGCTTATCAATAGTTAATTTAGTGCTAGAAATTTTAGTTAGATGTCATTGTAACATGTTTTCATAATACAAATTAGACCCATACATGAGGAAATCAATATTATCAGTTTATTTGGCACTCTATTAAATACTTAGGCAATTTAATGAAATAACTTGGCTAAGGACAGTATTAGTGAGTTCATCTAGTGCTGGATGTTTCTTACTGAGATTTTTGGTGGTGGTGTTGGTTTTGGGGGTAGTATTGATGCTGGTGCTGGAGATCAAAGCCAGGGCTTTGTGATGTTAGGCCAGGCAACTGTTCTACCACCAAGTCATGTCCTTAGCCATGAAATCTATGTGTATCTGTGTTTGTTTTTTTTTTTAAGGAAGTTGTTTCTTTGAGATAGAATCTACTATGCTAACCCAGACTGGCTTCAAACTTGGAATTTTCTTCCTTTCCAAATACCTTTCACCCCTATCTGTGCCATGTAAGACAGGATTTGAACTCAGGGCCTTGTGCTCTCACTCAGTTTTCTTCCTCATAGCTGGACTTCTACCTTAAGCCACACACCTTCACAACATTTTCTGGTTGGCTTGAGGTGATGTCTTACAGACTTTTCTTCCCAAGCTGGCTTCTCTAGGTCTAGGCATCCTGATGTGGCTTACTCATGTGAGCCACCAATTCCTGCCTTGAATTGACATACATTTGCAATATGTGGAAGTTTTATTGTGATATTTCCATTCATATACATAGTGCACTTTGAACTCCAACTCCACCATGTTCTTTTCCCTCCTTCCCACCTTTTCCAAGTAGTACTTGGAAGGTTCATCTTACTATATTCATATGTATATGAATATAATTTATATATAAATGCAGCATGTATCTATATATGTATGTATATAGAGATATATAAAATACCCATTGATCTTCACCTTTTCAGTATCCCTTCCAAACCTTTGGTAAGCACCTTGTTATACTGTGTTTCAAATTATATTTTTGTTTAGCTATACAGAGGAGTCATCGTTCAAATCAGTCAAATGAGTTTATGAGTGCAGTGCATCTTGATTCATGTTGGCCCTTTCATCGCCATCATTTATTCACTCCTGTCCCTCCCAAACCCCTCTCAATTTTCTTTTTCCTTTTTTTTTTTTTTTTTGTGCTGGTCCTGACCCTGAGCTTTTTTTGCTTGAGGTGTACTTGAGACAAGGTTTTACTTCTGGCTTTTTTGGGTTAAGGGTCACGGACTTTCATGTCAGTGCTGTCTTTGAACTACAATCCTCAGATCTCAGCTGTCTGAGTAGCTTGGATTATAGGCATGCCACTGGTACTCTGATCAGTTTTCTTTTTGTTGGTTGTGGGGCTTGAACTCAGCACCTGGGGCTGTTCCTGAGCTTTTTTGCTCAAGGCTAGCACTCTACCACTTTCAGCTACAGTACCACTTCTAGTTTTCTGGTGGTTAATTAGAGATAAGAGTCTTGACTTTGCTTCCTAGACTGGATTTGAACCACAATCTTCAGATCTCAGCTTCTTGAGTAGCTAGGATTACAGTCACGAGCCACCAACTTCCTGGTCAGTTTTATTCCATAGGATATGTATTCTCCCCCTTCCTTTCAAGTTCTGGTTTCCTGGTATTCATTTTGTTGGAGTTTTTCTAAGGAATTACACTGTTTGAATTCTTCCCTACAAATATTATACTTTGGTACCCGTTTATGTATATTTGTATACAACTCTGTACTTGTACGTTTATAAACAAGATCTAGCTTCTACATTTGAGATAAAACATGCATCCTTTGTCTCTCCGGACCTGACTTCACTTAACATAATTTTTTCCAGGTCCGTCTGTTTCTTTGCAAGTGATGGAATAGTTTTCCTTCTGGATTAATTAAATTCACTGCCTGTTTTGACTTGTTTTCATAATGACTCTTTATTATCAGAAATATCATTAGTCCTTGAAAAGTTTGAAATATTAAAATGTTACCTCTGTCATAAACTATGTAGACTTTGTTTACGAGTTAAACTCTGCTCATTATTTAGCATTGAAGCTGCTGCTGGTGATAAAGCTGAAGTTATCACATGTGATGTACTGTTGGTTTGCATTGGCCGGCGACCCTTTACTCAGAATTTGGGACTAGAAGAGCTTGGAATTGAACTAGATCCCAGAGGTAGAATTCCAGTGAATAGCAGATTCCAAACCAAAATTCCAAAGTAAGTTGGGTAATTATCTTAACTTTTCCTACTATTTTATTCTAGCAGTGTCATATATGCAAACATTTCCAGCCAGGTCATCATTTTACGTAATTATCAACAACAAAATGTAATAGTGAGGAAGACTTTGGAAATCTTTTTTTTTTTTTTGGGTCCGGTCGTGGGGCCTGAACTCTGGGCCTGGGTGCTGCCAGCCCCGACTTTGAAAATCTTTGAGAGGGGCTGGGAAGGTGGCTCAGTGGTAGAGCACTTGCCTTACATGCATGAGGCCCTGGGTTCCATTCCTCAGCACCACATAAGCAGAAAAAAAAAAGCCAGAAGTGGTGCTGTGGCTCAAGTGGTAGAGCGCTAGCTTGAGCTGAAGAGCTGAGGGACAGTGCCCAGGCTGAGTTCAGGCCCCAGGACTGGTCCAAAAAAAAAATCTTTGAGGGCTGGGAAGGTGGCTCAGTGGTAGAGTGCTTGCCTTGCATGCATTAGGCCCTGGGGTCGATTCCTCAGAACCACATAAGCAAAAAGAAAAAAGCTGGAAGTGGCGCTGTGGCTCAAGTGGTAGAGCGCCAGCCCTGAGCTGAAGAGCTGAGGGACAGCGCCCAGGCCCAGAGTTCAGGCCCCACGACCAGACCCCCCCCCCCAAAAAAAAAATCTTTGATAATTATTGCGATTTTAAATTAAGAATATTTTCTGCATTTTTGAATATCTTTCTTAAATGGTATTGTTTCACACACTATTTTGAAAGTAAGATTTGTGTCATGTTTAAAAAATGTCTTGGCTTTGGGAAAAACATATTTAAAAGATAATTAAAGAATTCTAACTAAATATAACTGTTTCCATTGTTCCAAGATTAAGAATCTGAACTTGGATTTTAGAAGAGCTGCCTCTGAAATATTTTGGGAGCACTTAGTAGCTCAAAGCATATTTTTGTTCTGGTGGTGTAAATAAAATACCTTTGATTTCAGAAGCTCACTTTTTGTTTGGTTTGATTTCTGTGGTAGTATCTATGCTATTGGTGATGTGGTCGCTGGTCCAATGCTGGCTCACAAAGCAGAGGACGAGGGCATCATCTGTGTTGAAGGAATGGCTGGCGGTGCAGTGCACATCGACTACAACTGTGTGCCATCAGTGATTTACACACATCCGGAAGTTGCCTGGGTTGGCAAATCAGAAGAGCAGTTGAAGGAAGAGGTAATCCTAAATGTGGATGGAATTAACCCCATCATGCAGAATTGAGCTATTGACAGTAGTAGCTGAGAAAGGGCATCTTGCATTAATATTTTTAATTACTGTAGAGTACACTAAGTCTTATATTTTTTTTCCCTCTTCTAGCATCATAAAGAGATCATTCTTAGATCTGCCAGCAGTAAAGTAGGGAAGAATAAGCTACCTGTGTTTAAAAAACTCCACAGCTTTTGTATTTGGCTTTGAAATATAACCACACTTTTATAGACATACAGGCCAACATAAATATTTGCTTACATTAATTGTTGCTTCTGTATGCTTTGTGAATATCTTTCTCCTTGGGATTTATTTTCTGAACAAATGATAGAAAATGAACTTATTCATTGCTTATATAGGTTCTTATCTTGTCTCACAGGGTATTGAGTACAAAATTGGGAAATTCCCATTTGCTGCAAATAGCAGAGCTAAGACAAATGCTGACACAGATGGTATGGTGAAGATTCTTGGACAGAAATCAACAGACAGAATACTAGGAGCACATATTTTAGGACCAGTGAGTATTCTAAAGGCAGAGAAATATACCATTAAGATTTTTGGAAAGCATTAATAATTATAAGTTAATTTTATACTACCTGTTTACATCTTGATGTTGCTACTGACTGATATGCTGCAGTGTGTGTGTGCGTGCGTGCGTGCGTGCGTGCGCGCACGAGTATTTTACTTGTTGGAGATGGGAGTCTCAGACTTTTCTGCTCAGTCTGGAGATCCTCTGTCTCATTCCTGAGTAGTTAGGATTATAGGTTTGAGCTATAGCACCTAGCTTGTCTAGGGTGCCTCCTAATACTCTTGGCAGTATTGCTTGCCATATCATCTACTTTCTATACTTTAGATAGATTACCCTTCTAAAACAGACCAAGCTACTTTCCCATTTCAAACCTTGCAGTAGTATTTTTCAACCTGAGATTTGTATTTGAGGCTTCTCTGAATATATTCTGCCCTGCCTACCTTTCTGACCCCATCTTTGCTCATTAATTTCTTGCCATATCAGTCTTTTTTTTTTTATTATTGTGAAAATAGCATACAGAGGGGTTACAATTACATGGTCAAGGTAATGAGTACATTTCTTATCAAGCATTGTTGCCTCCTCCCCTTCCCATCCCTTCCTATGTCCCCCCCCCACTGCCCCCCCCCCCCAAAGTTTGTTTTCGACATAACGACTTTACATTTCATTGTTGCAATGGATCCACCTGTATCCCTATTTAAACGATTTGTTTTCTCCCTTCCCCTCCACAAAGTATCCCAACATCAAATAAAGTGAGAGCAGGGTTTATACTGTGGGGGAGGGACATACAAAGTAACAAAGAAATCATCTTATAAATATGTTAGAAACAATTGCAAGAAAGAAAAAACATTTGAGTCCTTGGGGTTCATTTCACTTAACATCAGTATCAGTTTTTACACAGTTGACTTAAAAGACCAAGTGTGTGCACTTTTTAGAGCCTTTTTGCTTAAAGTACCCTCTACCTAGAAAGCTCTGCCTCCAGACCTTTGTATGACTCGTTCTTGCTCAGGCCTCAGCTCAGCTGTCACCTCCTAAGGAAAGCCCTAATAGCCAATGTGTGGTTGAGGTTGCAGAACAGCAGGATTAGCCATCTAGACTATCTGACATGAATCCAAGCTCTTCTGTCACCTTTTATGCTTTCCCTTACTCTTCCTCAACTGCTGTAATAGTTTTAAGAAAATGTTAAGTTCTCAAAGCCAGTCTCTTATTAATCATTGCTGTTTATTAACATGAAGGTTTGGCCCTGGAAGTAAAATTTCTTCTTGGCTTATTTTAAGGGTGCTGGAGAGATGGTAAATGAAGCTGCTCTGGCTCTGGAGTATGGTGCATCCTGTGAAGATGTAGCTAGAGTCTGTCATGCACATCCGGTAATTATTAGCAGTGTACAGAATGGGTATCTCAATTTTCTTCTACCCATCAAAATGTGTTTTTTAATTCTACATTTCTTCCTTTGCAGACCTTATCAGAAGCTTTTAGAGAGGCAAATCTGGCTGCATCATTTGGCAAACCAATCAACTTTTAAACTAGAAGATACATTTTTTTTTCTGTAAATTTCTGGAAGCTTTTGTAGAGGTCACATTTCTGATCAGCATATGCTCACAATTCCAAGAAATTCTAAGGATTGAAGTAGAAAGCATTTCATGGGCATGGACAGAATGGAATAATTTTATATGTATCTATATTTTAAATATTTTATTTCAGTGCATTAGCATGTGGGACCGACAAAGCTCTGATAGTAACATCCTGGGAAGTTTCCATCAAGCCGTATTTTCATGCTATTGATGAAGGGTACAGCTTTACTGAATTAATGTTACATGGCTTTTATCTTTTTTTATAAGGAAGGAACTACAGTATGATATGTGAACAGCTGTATTTGAAGGAAAATGATCAAGTTAAATTTGGTATTCATATTGGAAAGAAGATTCAAATATGTATAAACTGAACGCATATAAATAAAAGTGACCACTTGTTTTATTTAATTCCTAAAACCTTGCAATTTAGATTTGGATTTGGGTTTTTAAGATTCTGTTGAGGTCTACAAGTCTGAAGGATAGTTACTCAAAATGTCTACAAAACCTCAAATATTAAATGGAGATTAAAATGTATTATAGCAAGCAATGGAGACATCAAAATAAACATCTTAAATAGTCATTTATTAATTATTCTGAGTACATTTTTAGACGGTCCTAATTCTTTTGACTAGCTCTATTACATATTTTATATTTATTATTTTATAAGGCTGTATCTTGTATTTGTAATCCTAAGATTTTTGTTGTTGGTAGTTGTGGGGCTTGAACTGTGGGTCTGGGCATTGTCCCTCAGCTCTTCAGCTTAAGACGAGCACTGTACTACTTCAGCCACAGTGCCACTAAGAGTTTCATGGACTTTCCTGCTTGGCCTGGCTTTGAATCACTATCCTCAGATCTCAGCCTCCTTAGGATTACAAGTGTGAGCCACCTGCGCCCGGCTAATGCTAAGATATTTAAAGGTTATTATTCTTTCATCTGTTTTACAGGGATCTACTCAGTGGTTAGAAAAAATTTCTGGAGAAGTATAACCTAAATATTAATCCCTGTGTTCTACATGGCAAATGATTATTTCTTAAAGTGTTAGAAAAACTGCATTTACTGATAAATGTTTTAAGATAGTTTTTTATCTTAGGACCAAGTACTAAAAAAAGTTCAGTAGGTTTTTGAGTATTATAACTAGAATCAGAGCATTTCAGATTATGGAGTTCCAAATTTTGGTTTTGATAGCATAGATTTCTAAAAAGGAAAGTAAAAGAATACTAGAGATAGTTGACTCTAGGTGTCCAATTCGGACCGCTGCAGTTCCTCACTGGCGTTCGCCCTCGCCTTGCTGCCCACCTTCTGAGCTGACCATGCTGGCACATCTCAGTGCACTCCCCACACAGATGGATTACAAGGGACAAAAGCTAGCTGAACAGATGTTTCAAGGAATTATTCTTTTTTCTGCAATAGTTGGATTTATCTATGGGTACGTGGCCAAACAGTTCGGGTGGACAGTCTATAGTTATGGCCGGATTTGCTTTTTCGTGTTTGCTGACACTTCCTCCATGGCCCATCTATTGGTAACATCCCCTCAAATGGTTACCTGTTCAAGACTCAGGAACAGAAGACAAGAAAACAGGGATAGAAAAATTAAGAGGCATGCTAAAAATAATTGGGGTTTTCTTTTTTAATTTTTTAGAGTTTAATAAAATTTTAATAATATTGGTAGGGAGCCAACTCACAAGATGCCCTGGAATACAGCATATAAAGAAACCTCAGAGACAAAAATAAAAACTCATGAAAACATAAGAGCACTCTAAAAAAGGTAATAATCTTTAGGATAAAGAAACCATTTTCTCAATAAAAGGACTGAACATGTTTAATAAAGATTAAATGAGATTAAAGATAAGACATGTGGCTTGTGTTTTCCACTTACAGTGATTAGGCCAAAGCATTCAGGAAGCACCAATGAGCTCCAATCCCCAACAGTGTGTAGTAACAGCCTCTGGGAAGGGGTGGGGAGGGTGAGGGGTGACGGGGCGACGTGGAGAAGTTCTCACAACCCACTTACAGGACAGGAATGCATTTACTCTGGCTGTGGAGCGCCCTTGGAAATGACCTATGTTGGCAAGTGGAGTAGAGACAGCACTTTTCCACCCAGTAGAAGTAGCAGTGGGGGAAGATGGTGCACCTCTCCCATCCACACAATTGCAACTGCAATCCCAGTGGGGACGTGGCCTAGAGAAAGTGACAAGCTGCCTCCTCTGGGAACAACTCATTACTCAGATAAACGAAACCAAACAGTTCTATGTGACCAACAAACCAAAGAAGCCAAAACCACAGGCGTCCCCACCCCCCAGAGAGATGATATGCCACTCCCTGGTGTGACAGGAGAGGCGGGAACAGAGAAGATACTCCTGGCGCAGTGGCACTGATCATCTGCCAGACCAGCTGTGCTATCCCATCCAGTTCTGGGTGGGTGGATGGGGGGGTGTCCCTCTACAGCAAATACTTTAATGCTACTGTCATTCGGGCTTGATTTTCTTTTTTTCTAAGGCCACTACATGCTGTGCTTCATTTGGGCCAGATGTTCACATCAGCATGTCTGCTCATCCCCGCTAAGAACCAACTATTATTTACATGAGGAATGACTACTGAAACCTAGTGGATAGCAGAGCCACCAGCCTCCCGGCCAGACACATCATAAAGGAGGGGACACCTGAGATCCAGCCCCATAGGACAGGCCCTCATTTTCAATCCTAAATCAATAGTCTAAACAGATGTGGACTGCATGTCATGAGAGGGTCCAAAGAGAGACTTGAGGCTGTGTACTCTAGATGTCTACTTGGGCTGCACTGGCTATTAAAAAGTTAGGTGCAACTTCCAGATGAAAGACATCAGCAACATCTTAAAGTCCCAATTCCTGAAGATAGAACTCACTGAGGCTTCTAACGCTTCTGGCTGCTAATTGAATCAAAGTCAATGACAATCTTGTTGCATTTCGGTGAGAATTTCCTGAACTTAACCCCGGCCATCTCAAACATGAGCCTTGCAGCTCTTATCACTCACGGCATTTATCAGACATGAAAATCACTTCCTTTATACCTGCCTGGATGATGAGTTTAGCACATTCATTACATGGGAACAGAGCAGCATAGATAGTACAGCCCTTCACGTCCGCCGAATTCTTGTTCATGATGGCATTCAGATCAGCGTGACACACATAAGGGTATTTGGTATCCAACTTATTCACTGCTGTCCTACTCCAAGGCAACTGGTCATCGCTGCACCCATTGGGCATCCCATTGTACCCTATCCCAACGATCTTAATTTCAACATTCACAATGCAAGCTCCAACCTGGGAATTTGGATCTTTGCTTGTCTGTGCTGACAAAAAGGCCACCGCCATGAGATACCACTCCAAATATCCCGTTTTTTGCAGGAAACTTCGCTCATGTTGAGTCCACATGCGGCTTCATGCACAGAAGAGCACAGGATATAATCACCGCAGGAGCGGGGTGCCAAGCACTGCCAGAGCTGGAGACACCAAGTCAAAACGAGGAGCAGACCGGGGGTGAGGGCTTCAGTAGCTCCAGGGTGGTGAATGGCTCGGGGTGCAGTGGGCCACGGAGGCCGCGGCATGGGGTGCTGAGAACCAGGCAGATCCAGTAAGGACTGCCTGGCTGATGCCTGCCACCCGCCCGCTGCTCGTCCCCGCCGCCGTCCCGGCCGCCGCCACCGTCCAGAGCCCGAGAAGCTGATTGGGGTTTTCATGACTCAACACCTACTTTCGTTTTCTCTGAGATGAGCTAAATTGCTATCATAACCAAATAATGAGATTAAAACTCCCTATGCTCATAAACACAGCTGCATATAGATTTAGTTTTCTTATTTCAAAGACAGAAATAACTCAGTTGTTTGACTTATATTTTAGACCAACTCCTCATAATCTTATGAAATGGAAAACAAAAACACAACTATGCAATGCTTCTTCCAGGTATAAATACTAAATGCCTCATAAATGACAGCAAAAAAAATACTAGAGATACATGAACTCCGTATTCCCTTGTGATTTAAAGGTTATTGTCTTAAGGTAAGTTTGAATACAATCTTTGTGTCAAATATAATCTGTATGCCAGAAGATACTATCAGTTGATCGTAGCTCAGAGGACAATATTTATTAGTTTTAATTTTTTAGTTGCATTATTCATGGACTACATTGTCCTTTGTGTGTTCACTACTTTAGGGATTATGTCATAGTCATAACGGGTATATTGTAAAAACTGAGTTTTCTTACCTGGGAAATTATTGAAAATTAAAATAAGATCAAGCTGTTAAGTTTGCTAACTATGGTTGTTGGGTGGGTGCGTGGATGGGTGGAGAAGTAGCTGAAACCTTTCCCCTTATTTAGTCTTTATTAGTCTCCTTGAGATTTTCTTCTATATGTCCCAGTTTTTGTGGTTGCCTGAAACTCCTGAAACTCCTGTTTCATCCTCTTAAGTGAAGGCTTGTTAAAAATGAGACAGTCAAGCTGGGCACCAGTGACTCACACTTGTAATCCTAGCTACTCAGGAGGCTGAGACCTGAGGACTGCAGTTAAAAACCAGCCGGGGCAGGAAAGTTCGAGAGACTCATCTCCAATTAACCACCAGAAAACTGGAAATAGTGTTGTGGCTCAAGTGGTAGAGTGCCTTGAGCTAAGAGTTCAAGGACAGTACCCAGGCCCAGAGTTCAAGCGAACCCAATGACCGACCAAAAAAAAAAAAAGTCTTCTAGGGCAGGTCCTTTTGAGGGTCATCTCCCCTCTACCTTATGTCGGCTATGTGTACTCTTCAGTATTGTCATGTTTTGTTAAGTGTATGTGGTTCTGAGTTTGTAGTGGTCAGGCGTGAGGGCTGGCATACTTTGCTACTGATGCATATGAACTCTGTATCTTTTAAACTTGAACTCTCAATATACCATTAACTGCTAAACACCAAACATGCCACAAGGCACTCCCCTTCCCCCCCCTGCCGCCCCCAGTCCTGAGGCTTGAACTCTGGGCTGTCCCTGAGTGTGTTTTGTTCAAGTCTAGCACCCTACCACTTATAGCTCCACTTATAACTTTTTCCGTGACTTAACTGGAGATGTGTTTCACAGACTTTCCTGCCTGGGCTGGCCTCAGTCCTCAGAGATATCAGCTTCCTGAGTAGGATTACAGGTGTGAGCCACTGGCACCTGCCTCACAAGGAAGTTTGGTTGAAGAATAGTAAGACTTAATATGAAATTCTAGGTACAGAATAGTTCAGTTAAAGGGTTCTCATTCAGTATATAAATGCAAATACATGAGGAAATAATACAGCAGGAAAATGTCCATTTACTGTTACGTACTAAGCTCTCAAGGTAACTGCAGCTCTGTGAAATTGAGTGTCTGAGGTATTTTGTAGTCATAGATGAAAATGTATGGTGAAGTAGTTTCTACTATTTAAGAAATGCTGGGGTTACCATTTTGCTATGTTACTAGGATTTTTATCTAAATAAAAGTGGCAAATAATTGCCTTGGACCAGAGAGAAGTTATCTTGTTTAAATTGCAGCTGTTTACATAACTTTTATACAGGCCTAGCCCCAACTGCTTTTATGGGTGGATTAAGTGGTTTGCACCAGAAGAAGAGAGTTGGTCTAAGAATTATTCTAGAGGTTCTATGTGTTGGATGAGTTGTTGTGTGATAGTTTGACTTCACCTATATAGTCTGAGGAAGAGATGGTTTAGCCATGATGTTTAATGTAAAAGCTAAGAAGAGCATTAGTTCTGTATTTGAATACCACTGCTTAATTGTCAGGAATGGTTAACAGTCCACCAGAACCACGTGTTTATTGTATGAGGTAGAACTTGAAAGAACTCGCCCTTACTTTGTAGAAATGGTTGCTTTCTGCTTGTACTTCTAAAGCAAATATTTAGAGAAGTTTGAGAGATTGCAGCCACTGAAAGGACGATGGCAGCAAAGGCTGCATCCTTCCTCCTCCACCGTGACCTGGACTCCACTGCGGGGAGTTTTGGGGAGATGCTGACCTAGAAAGATGAGTAATATGTTTATACATGTAACAAATTCCAATCCTCCTGGAGGCAGTAAAACCTCTTGGAATCCATCTTGCCAATAAAACTGAAGGATTCATGAACAGCCACTAAATCAGGTAAAGGAATGATGGACTTAGTAAAAAAAAAACAAAAATTATACAAAAACACTGTACTTTTATTTTTTTAACTCCATACAAAATTGGTTAAAAACATTAAATAGGTAATGAGTTTTACTTTGAAGATTATTAAGTCAGTTTTTTAAAAATGTAATCATTTTACTTTGGTCACCTGAGCCATCTTCTAGCCCTTTCTTCTTTGTTACAAGCAGGTGCTGTATATAGTAACTTTCTCACTTATATCCTGAAGGAGGGAACGGACTTCTCCTTCTAACCTAACTAATTCTTGAGCTTTATCTTCTAAATATTTTTGATTATCTTCATATTTTCTTTCTAAATCTGTGGAAGATAAGAAAAAGTTTAGTATGAGCAAGTTAAATTTCAATGATGTGAAAATTTGCAAGGCTCTACTGAAACTTGGGACAAAGTGAATGAACTTTCAAAAACCTTTTAAAGAAAGGTTCTGTCCATGCCTTAATTTTTTATAAATTTGAGCCCAGATAGAAAGACCCACCTTTGAGTAGTTGCAGTTTGCTATTTGCTTGAGCCAAAAGTGTTTTTGCTTCGTTTTGTAGCATTTCAGCTTTCCTTCTGGCATCAGCTGACTCTTCAGTTTTTTTGGCAATTAAACTTTCTACCTTTTTATACTTTTCATCAAGTTCACCATCCAGAGTCTGCAGTTGCACATTAGACACAAAGGGGTGGTAAATATCAATAATTGCGTAACTTTCAGGGCAGGTATGTTGTATTAAAAGCCATCACAGGTGTATTCAGGCTTCATATCATGATTTTTAAAAACATTTCAGTGACATTTTAGGATTACAATATATGTCTCTAGGGTTACAAGCACTTTCCTATAGAAAAATTAGTGTAACTAGGAAAGCAACACAAAGTAGATTAGATAATCAAAGAAAGTTGTTTGGAGGAGATTGAGGGCCATTTGGATTGAGAATAGTTTAGGGTATTGACAGCAAGAAATTAGAAACTTAATGAAAGTATAGAAAGAAAGGATTTTTTTTGCACTGTTCAAGTCATTAGGAAAAATAAGAGGTCATTTACAAAAGGCTGTGTAAACAAACTACCTGGGAGATTTATACTCTCAGAACTGCAGAAATGTTAACACAATGGGAAAGTTCAGTACCACAATATTGAACTTTTCTCACTGTTTACTTTCTTCCCAACCAGAAGTATAGGAAAGTTACTTTTCTGAAGTGCCTCAAAGGAATTTAATAGTTTAAGTCCTTGCCCACACACTTAAATGTGTGTTCCAAGCATGACTTGGCCTGTAGCTAGCCTGACAATCTTTTGCTAAATATATGCTGAACCTCCCAAAGAAAACCATGAATGAAAGACGTAAAATTTGATTTCCCACTAGCTACTCTGTAGTGAATGAGGTATTTCCATTCTGCTTGCAAAGTATTCTCAATACTTTAGATAATTGAGAAATGACCAGATAATTGTATGACAGAAAGTTCAGTATGCTTAACTCTTAGTTAAAATAACTTCATTCTTCTATACTGAAAGGCAGAAGTCATGTTTGTTTCCCTATCCACCTCTATTATTTTCCATCTGTATCTCTATAGACTGCTATTTTAACATCGATTCTCTGGCATATTTCTGGTTAGTACCCATATTAGGTTTCTTATTACTTCCACAGAAGGCAACAAAGAAATGGGTTTCATCTTTACCAACTTAGCTGTGAGGTTATAAAAATGATGTTTACCTTCTTAACATCGTCTGCATTTTGTTTCACAGTGTATACTACTTTTTCAATATATTCGGCCTCCCCAGAGTTCTGAGTAGCCTTCCGCTTAAGTTCCTCTACATTCCTCTCTAGCTCACTGATGCGCTGGGAGGCGTTGAACAAAGTTTCTTCAGAAGCTACTGTTTCAGATTCAATCTAAAAGAAAAATATCCAGTAAGCTATTAGTGTTAGATTAAAAACTATAAGGATTAGGTTAAAAACCATAAGGAAATTTGAATAAATTAGGGTTCATTAATTGTAACAAATATGTCATACTAGGAAACAGTGTGGGGTATATATTTTTCTGTATTATCTCTGTTACCTCACACCTTTTCAAATAGTGTCTTTGAAAAGGAGTGTGGGACATATGGTGGATCAAGGGGGAGTATCATGCTTTGAGGCCAGCCTGGGAATAAAGTGAATCCTTAACTTGGAATATAACTAATATAGAAGTGAGGCTATAGGCATGGCTCAGGTGGTAAGAGTACCTGCCTAGTTAAGTACCAGGCCCTGTGTTCAATCCTCATTACTGTCCCTTCCCCTAAAAAAAGGAAGTATTACAAGTTTAGTGGAAGACTTAAAGACTATTTTGCAGCCAGGCGCTGGTGGCTCATGCCTGTAATCCTAGCTACTCAGAAGGCTGAGAACTGAGGATCTCAGTTCAAAGCCAGCTTGGGCATGAAAGTCCATGCGACTCTTATCTCCAATAAACTACCAGAAAACCGGAAGTGGTGCTGTGGCTCAAGTGATAGAGTGCTTGTCTTGAACTGAAAAGTGCAGGGACAGCGCCCAAGCCCAGAGTTCAAGCCCCATGACCAACAAAAAAAACCCAAAAAACTATTTTGCCATTTTTCTCTAGACCAAAGGAAGTAACTGAAAACTTGTATGAAATGCTCAACTTTGATTCTTGCTCCATTACCTATATATTTATATGTTCATTCACATTATTTTGTTAACTTACGATGATCTGAGACTTTTTTATTGGTCATGGTGCTTGAACTCTTGGCTTGGGCTCTGTCCCTCAGCTCTTCAGCTCTAGGCTAGCACTCTACCACTTGAGCCATAGCATCACTTCTGATTTTCTGGTGGTTTATTGGAGACGAGTCTCATGGACTTCTCTGCCCAGACTGGCTTTGAACTACAATTCTCAGATCTCAGCCTCCTCAGTAGCTAGGATTATAAGCGTGAGCTACTAACTCCTGGCTCTGATAGAAATTTTTTTCTTAACATTGAGAACCACCCCTGAACAACTTGATATGTTGGAGAGGGATTACCACACAAACTTCCAAAATAGCATGGGAAAAAATAGTATTAATGCTAAATGTTAACTCTAGTAGTGGAGGTAGTTAATTAGAGAAAATGTAGGGGCTGGGAAGGTGGCTCAGTGGTAGAGCGCTTGCCTTGCATGCATGAGGCCCTGGGTTCGATTCCCCAGCACCACATAAGCAAAAAGAAAAAAGCCGGAAATGGCACTGTGGCTCAAGTGGAAGAGTGCAAGCCTTGAGCTGAAGAGCTGAGGGACAGCGCCCAGGCCCAGAGTTCAGGCCCCATGACCGGACCCCCCCCCAAAAAAAAGAGAAAATGTGGAGACTAGGAATGTTCCTTTTAAAAAGTGTGTGAGATTACATGACCTGAGAAAGTTACAGCTGAAAACTATAGATATTGAGTTATTTAATGGGGAAAAAAAGTAGGCAACTGCTTAAGGATCTACAATTTGATCTCTTTTGAAGGAGAATCAAACTTTTAAAAAAGCTAGCAAGCCAAAATAAGCCATGATACCATAACTAATTTCTCTAGCAGTTTAGGCTTTTTTTTTTTTTTTTTTTAAGTTCTCAGGTGTGGGTGCATATGCCTAAAATCTCAGGAATGAGGAAGCTAAGAAAGAGTTACAGGTCAGCCTGTGTGGTTGATATATATCACATAAAGTAATCTTCAAGATAGCTGGGTACCAAACCAAATATTTCACCTGTAATACAAGTTTCCAATTTGTGTGTGTGTGTGCATGTGCGCGTGCACGCACGTGTGTACACATTCAGTTACTGGGGCTTGAACCAGCACCTGGCTTCCTTAGCCTTTTTTTTACTCAAGGCTGGTGCTCTGTATCACAGGAGAAATCATCTCCCAAGGTCTTGAGTGGAGGGGTAGGCCTGAGAAGGCCTGGATAACACTCCATCCAGTTTTAACATCATGTGAGAGAAGAGTTCAGGTTTGTAAGTGAATTATTTTAACTACTGAGTTGAATTCCTGTTCATGGATTTTTTGAATAAAAGAATACATACATAGGTCTTTTCTCCCACAATGTAAGCCAGCTGTTAGCATCTCACCGAGGTCAGCAGGGTCTGGGTTCCTTGGATATCCTCGTCGGCTTGTTTGATTGCCTTCTCTGCTGCCACCTGGGCCTTCTCTGCTTCTTCCAGAGCTTCCTTTACCATGTCTGCAGTAACTTTAACATCTGTTGCACTTTTGCTGCATAGAATGAAGTACTGTTAATTACCAAAACTATTTTCTCTCAGCCCCCCCCCCCCCCCCCCCCCCGGTGCCATCATGTTCTCAGATACCTGGCTCTTTTAGCTTCTTCCAACAACGTCTCAGCTCTGGCAATATCAGCAGCACTCTGCTGTAGAATAACTTCTACTTGAGAAAGGCTTTCCACTCGTCCACGGATGTCTTCTGTCAAGCTTTGTAACTGCTCTGGGGTGCTAGGCATTTCCATTTTCAGTACTTCATTAGCAACTGCTTCAATGCTGTCCAAATCAGCACCATCCTCTGAAAACAAAAGTGAAATCAGAGATGGTTCACTCCCTCAACCATATTGGCCATATTGAAACCACCCCAAGGCACCTGCTTCCCATTGAAGTGAACAACCTAACTGGGCGAGGAGATGAGAGCTACGAGCATGAGGAAAACTGCAGAAAGGCAGGAGTAGCAAGGGCATTCCACAGAGGATGAAGAACTGACCAGGTCTGGAAGGAAAACAATTTCAACCACACATTCAGGTCGGAAGACAGAATGGGTGGAACATGTCTCAAAGTCTGGTGGAGTGCGTGGTTTCAGAGTGTGTAAAACTACACAGGGTCCTGTTTGAAGTGGGGATTTGAAGGCACTGAGAACTTTTGAGGATGAAAAAGAACTTGCTTCTATCCTTTACCAGTTATCTAGACTGAGGAATTACAGAAAAGGGTAGAAATCTAGTAAGAACCAAGAAGACCAGGATATATAGTACCAGGGAAGCCAAAGAACTTCAAATGTTAAGTGCAACAAGTGGTTAAAAAACATGACAATGTCAGACCTCACTCATTTCGATTTCCCTTTTTAGACTGTCAGCATAAAATAGGGACACACACAATTTAAAGGAAAATATGTTGGAATGATAGCTCCACAGGACACTCCCAAAGATACAGCCTTGGCAATACTGATAATAGCCATTCTCCCTTCTCACCTAATGATCAAAATGGCATTCATCTTATTAGTCTGCCAATTATTGTGATCAAACTCCATTTTCCAGTTACATTTATGCATGGGCATGTGACTTGCTTCTAGAGGTTTAACTCCCCCTTCTTACAAAAAGATAAAAATCCTCTCATTAAATACTTTGTTTTTATGGGAAGTCTGAAGCCTTGGCAGCCACTTTGTAACCATGAGGGGCTTCATGGTTACAAAGAAGAAGAAAAAAAACCTGCTTAAGATGGAAGAGCAGAAAGAAAGTACATAAAACTTCAGACCCATGAAGTCACACTCTTGACATTACGTGAGATAACAATGGTCCTTTTTGATGGATGCAGTTGAGTTTTTTCTAACCTGCAGTCTACATCATCCTTACTGACACTTGATCTGTGACCAGCAACATGTGGGATTCTAGACATTTGTTGGCTCAACAAAACCCTGAATGTGTAGAACTCTCACTACAGATAGGTAGGCACTCTGTAAGTAACATAATTATAAACTTTGGGCCAATACCAGAGTAACAAAGTGTTTCTGTAAGTTTTTAATGATAGTAAATGTAAATTTTGGCATAAGTTCTAAATTCAGTGCTCAAAAGTAAGTGCTTTTGATTTCTGGATTTGTTTGATTTGGGAGTCACATCGTGAGAGCCTGTACTTGCATGATGCTTGAGAAGGTTATTTACACATACACAGAAGCTTCTTAAGAAATGGAAACTTTTTTTTTTTTTTGTCGGTTGTGGGGTCTGAACTCTGGGCCTGGGCACTGTCCCTCAGCTCTTCAGCTCAAGGCTAGCGCTCTACCACTTGAGCCACAGCATCACTTCTGGCTTTTTCTGTTTATGTGGTGCTAAGGAATCGAACCCAGAGACTCATGCATGCGAGACAAGCGCTCTACCACTGAGTCACCTTCCGAGCCCCAAGACATGGAAACATTTCTTTTTTTCTTTTTTTTTTTTTCCAGGGCTGAGGACCGAACCCAGGGCCTTGCGCGTGCCGGGCAGGCGCCCTTCTGCTGGGCTAAACCCCCAGCCCTGAAACATTTCTTAACCTGAGTATTTTTCTATCTCGAAGGTGTTAGTTAGACATAAAGTGACATTTCTAGTATTCTGCCAGAAATGGATTTTATCTAAAATTCCGGAACATTCTAAAAGTAAATGTAAATATGAAAAATTCCTTACCGGTCAGAAAGTCTCTGATTTGCTTGATCAGATTTCTCAGGTCCTTGTTGCTCTTGTCTACTTTTTCTTTGGTGGTGTTTGTTTTCAACAGAACATCCTGAGCATTCTGTTTTGCTTCATCTGCCCTCAGCTTCGCTTCAGAGACCTAAATATGAAGAATAAATCATCCATGAAACAACTTCACTCTTTCTAAACCAGATCAGAACGTTATTAGTAGTCTAAAATATAATGTAAAACTAAGCATTTGGAAATGTCTTGGAAACAAATTTCTCCCATTTGTGTTCCTATGTAGGCTGGAAATATTCAGCACACAAATTACCATACAGTATTCTTAGGGCTAGCATTTACAATTTATTCTTAACTCTTCAACACAGTAGTTTATAAAATGTCCTTTTCTCAGGTACCAACGTACTTCTGAAGTGTATTTTAGAAGAACAAATGCCCAATGTTATTTTTGTTGGTTGTGGGGCTTGAACTCAGGGCCTGGGCACTGTCCCTGAGTTCTTCTGCTCAAGGCTAATGCTCTACCACTTTGAGCCACAGCTCTACTTTGGGTTTTCTGGTGGTTAATTGAAAATAATTACTAGGACTTTTCTGCCCAGGCTGGCTTTGAACCACTATACTCAGATCTCAGCCTTACAGGATTACAGGCATGAGTAACTGATATCTAGCTTAAAAAAAAAAAAAATCTCTTAAATAGTTCAAATGCACAGCCTTTCTAACACAGCTTAATTTATCACCCTAAGTTAACCTGGTTATCTTAGATTATTGTCTAATAATCTATAGCTATTATCTTATAATCTTATAGCGAAGGTATGATCTGTTCAGGCCTAAATCTATTTGGGGGGAAGGAGTTCTCAAGCTATGAATAAAACTTCTTCATCTCTTAATGACTTGACCATACAAAAACATGAACTTTCCTACTTGACATGGAAATGCTGTTAGCATTTGGAATTGATCTCTTCCTTTCAGATCCTCTCTAGTCTTCAAATGAACACCAACAAACATAACAAAAAAGTAAGGTCATCCTCTAAGTTACCATCTTGGAAAGCTGTTCCACTTCAGCCAGTGCGCTCAGGACATCTCGGTCAAAGTCCATGGCTTTCTGCCAGGCATTGTGGGCCACAGTCACTAGACCACCACAGCCAGGGCCCCCACATTTCTTCTGTCCTTCATCTGTTCTGCAGTTTGGGCCTCCACACTCAGTCTGGGAACAGTCTTCCCCTGGAGGCGTTCCACAGGTCTGCAAGGAGCCAAGGATCAGGCACAGGGTTAGGAGAGTCTGCTGCAGAACATCTGTCAGGGCCTGGGTGGCCCTAGAGAACATGCAGGTGGTCCTTGGCAGGGTTTCTTAGAAACATAGTGTTCACAAAGGCAGCCATGCTACTCACTAGATGTTTGAAAAAGAACTATACAACTTGTGGGTAGGAATGAGAGGGAAAAACTGGGAGTGAGAGAGAGGATGACACTTTTCAAAAAGAAATGTATTCATGACCTGACTTCTGTAACTGTAACATCTTATACCTCACCTTTGTAATAGCAATAAAAATTTTAGAAATATAAAAGAAAACATTGAAAACAACAACAAAACCTTGTACTGTTCTGGAGATGGAGAGGAGCAAGGAGCTCGGGGAATAGCCAACCTGTTTATTACCAATGGATATCACACACCTGCCCAAGTGCATTAGAATATCACATGGGGTCTGCCCAGTGTATCAACATTATCTACTTTGTCAAGTAGGATCCCACCAATGGGAGAGCCAAAGCATACTTCCCTCTTTTTTGCCCTAACCATTTGGATTCAAAAACAAAAGGTATGGTGGAACTTGTTTGGGCTCGGCAGTGTTAACTGCTCTGGTACATAAGATGACATAGAAAGCCTATTATCTGGCCCTCACTAACTTTCACACCTAGTTTGGAAGACAATCATTCCATATAAGTAGCCAAGAATAGCTGAATGTGGTAAGCAGGAAGGGAAATGGGAAGAGAGATGGCTGGTGGACAGGGAAGGGTTTGCTGGCTGCTGATTTGAGCAGGGGAAATGAAGACTATTACAGATGTAAATGGAAAACAACAGTATGAAGAAAAGGTGGACACAGCTTTTCCAAATTGCACTCTACCACTACCTGGTCCAACTAGCTCCCCTTTTTTCTTTTTTGTCAGTCATGGCGCTTGAACTCTGGGCCTGGGCACTGTCCCTCAGCTCTTCAGCTCAAGGCTTGAGTCACAGGACCACTTCCGGCTTTCTGATGGTTTATTGAAGATAACAGTCTCATGGACTTTCCTGTCGTGGCTGGCTTTGAACCGTGATCCTCAGATCTGAGCCTCCTGAGCAGCTAGGATTACAGGCGTGAGACACCAATGCCCGGCTTCCCCTTTCTTATCTACCATAAACTTCTCAAAGAGCACTGAGTGGTTACAGTACATAAATGCAAACTGAGAAAGTACAAGTGTGCTACATGATAGGAAAGGCAGGAAGAAAACTGTTTAGAGATGCCCTTTCATAGAAAATGAAAAACTAAATTAAAGAATTTACTGCAATGAAATACCATATTTCCTAAAGAGAAAGGACTTTATAAGAAACAAAGGCTATAGTGGACACAATCAACTGATTAAATGTTTTGTTTTGTTTTTTTTTTTGGGAGGGGGGGAAGAGGGTCTGGTCGTGGGGCCTGAACTCTGGGCCTGGGCGCTGTCCCTCGGCTCTTCAGCTCAAGGCGAGCGCTCTACCACTAGAACCACAGCGCCACTTCCGGCTTTTTTCTTTTTGCTTATGTGGTGTTGAGGAATCGACCCCAGGGTCTCATGCCTGCAAAGCAAGCGCTCTACCACTGAGCCACCTTCCCAGCCCTCAACTGATTAAATGTTAAGGTAACCATAATCCTTTATTACTAATAAATAATCTTTCACATGCTTGGTTTACTATACATAAGGATCATTGGAAAATGGTTATTGTGTGTGACGTAGAAGCGCCTGAGTCCCAATCAGGAAAAGAACCTAAAACTAGGGCTGATTTCTAAAAGCAGTGTGACAGCACTCTGTTTTGCTTCAATGAACAGGAGCAGACATGAGAAAACCAGCTGTGGATCTAGTTATAGGTCCACAAAAGGTCTAGAGGGGACAAAAATCTCTTTACAAGAAAATGACAGACTAAAGCCCATAGAGTTCTCACACGACAAATGACAAAGACAAAAGAACTGGAGACTGGCAGGTAGAAAAAGCCTGAAAGGAGGAATGTATCAGACTAGAGGCATACTCCCGCCTGCCACCCACTCCCAAGCTGTATTTGGTTACAAAGCAGAACTCATTTAGGGAGCTTAGCTGCTTCACACTGCAGTTCATAAAGATTTTATGACAAGGGAAGAGAAAGAAAGACTGAAAGAACTACCACTTCATGTCTGTGAATAACAACTTACTCTAATGTTAGGGGCATTGCTCTAGGCCTTCATTATTTTTTTTATTTAATAAACGTTGACAAGAGATCTATGTACTGATCATCTCCACTAGATACGGAAAAGCTTCCCAAGATACTATCAGTCCTTGCAGGCATCAATAAAATCAGTCACAATACAATGCAAAGGCACATTTTTGTCTATTTCAGAGAAAGTGGGGGAGTAGGAAAGGAAAGATGGTGGCTAAGACAAAAGTGGTAATAGTCTCAACTCGTCTCCATACACCTTTTCCTTTTACTGTGTCCATTTATAAGGCTGAGAATAAGCAAGCCTTCATCTATTAAGCAAAACAAAAAGCAAAATAAGAAACAATCCCCTGAATTCTTGTTGGTGCCCTTCCATGAAAAGCAGTAAGGAAACAAGAATTTCTCTGGGCCTATTTCCTGATTTTCATTCAACTCACTACTCAATTTCATTTGGCTTTAGAGTTACTGTGTAAAAGCTTCTAAGAACTGAATATATTTTCTTCACCAGAGATGAGAACCAGAACAAAGGAACACTTTAGCTAACATCCATGGAAAATGAGTGTTTTTGCTTTATGATTTTTTTTCCTTTGGAGAACTCTCATCTGGAATAATTCAGAATTCTTCCACAGAGATGGATTTTTTCACTTCTAATAAAACTATGTCTACATTATAAAAATCCAGTATCATTAAAAACCCATCCAGTTAATACAACAGTATGAGAAAGTAGTCATGGATTCTGGAGCTCTATCACAGAGAAACAGCTAGCTGACAGGGAATGCTGGGGAAACATGTTTTTCTTTCTTCCTTTCTTTCTTTTTTGCTGGCACTAAGACTTGAACTCTGGGCCTCACACTTCTCACTTGGCTCTTTTACTCAGTGCTGGTATTCTAACTACTTGAGTTACGCCTCCACTTCCAGCTGTTGCTGGTTAACTGGAGATAAGAGTCTCAGGCTTTTTTGTCCAGGCTGGCTACAAACTGCAATCCTCAGATCTCAGCCTCCTGAGTACCAAGGATGCCGGGTGTGAGTCACCAGACTCTAGCCCCAGGCTGTTTTTCATCTGTCTGGCTGTAGATGATCCGCACAGTGGCCTAGTCACTCGAGCCACCACTGAGTCATCCTGCGGGTTCATTTGCAAACTGCACCATGTTACAGACAAACCAGGATTTTTTTTTCCTGCTAAAAAAAAATGAAGGGAGGAACACAAAGGTACGATGTCTACGTGCCTCTTATATAAAATAATATTTATAAAAATGATCTCCAGGAAATGGAAACAAGAGGTTTTTTCCCCTTTGTAAAAACAAAAACAATAACAACAAACATGGATGTGAAGGCAAAGCCCAAATCTTACCATTTCAAAGCCCAAATCTTACCATTTCAGCAGCAGCTGAAAGATCTAGACTTTGCAATTTGCCTGCCAGTTCGTCAAGAAGGCTGGCCTGTTCTTCTTGCTTTTCCTTGAACTGGGACTCTTGCTCCATCAGCAAATCTTCCACTCTTTCTCGCATGGAAGCCGACTGGTCCACAGTGTTGTTGGGATCCGTGGTGGTGGCATTCACCCTTTCTTCAGCCTCAAGAGACATCTGGAAGTACTTGGTAATACTGTCCAAAGCACCTGGGGGCAGGAAATGAAACTGCCCACAGTTAATCTCCCTGTACATGATTTCCTCAAGTAGTGTCCATAATTTGGGGTCTTCTGACCCTAAGTTTACTATCAGGTTTTAGATTCAAGGAAAAATCTTCATGAAGAAATAGAGCTTTCCTCTAGTGACCACTGAATCTATTCTGTCCAATTAACACCTAGTTGGAGGTCAAACATCTGGGTAAAAATGAGACAAGAAGTCAATTGTGCAGTTGTCATGTCTACACATAAGCAAACATCAAGTTTTTTCAGATAGCTGCTGCCAGGAAGCCTGTACTTATATCCAGATGATTTTTCCCTTTTCTCATTTAGCTAATATCAACTAGTATCAAATGACTAGTATTCTCCATGACATGTTTTGGCTTTTGGGGCTTGGAGCAGAACAAGAACAAAAAAGTCGGCCATGGGTAAAACAGGACAACTTAACATGTTCTAATATGTTTCTACTTTCTTTTGCTTTTTTGGGGGGAGGGTTCTATATGAATTTGTGACAGATCTGGAAATATTTGCTGACTGGCTTCCAAGTCTTCCTATTTCTGGAAAGTGAAAGGATTTGCAGAGTTACAATTTGATACTTTAATTATTCAAAAGAGTCTTTCCAAGGAAGGCCAGAGAGCTGAAACACAAGCTGGAAAAATTAGAACATGGATCTAAACTACCACTTGCCCTGTGGGACTGTTGCTACGTCTCTTGGTCGTACTGTGTTGCAAGTGACAAATTAGTACAGGAAATTGTGCCTCATCTGTGTCACAGACTCAATAAGCAACCGTTTTGACACTATTAGAATATATTTTTTAGGTTATTCATTTTTTTAAAAGGGTAGACCATAAAATCCTTTGTCCAGAATTGAAGGTTCTATGTAAGAAATGCTCACCTCGAATATCTGAGTTTTTGATAAACTCTAGTTGTTCAGAAAGTTCACTGACAGTCTTGTCCAGGCTGTTTGCTTCTGCCTGAAGGAGGTCCAGTTCCCCAGCTGTGCTATTGTTTTGTGAAGCTGTGTCAGCTAATTTTACTTCTACTTGAGACATCTTTTCTGTAATGTCTTTGGTTAGTTTCCTGTAAAAAGAACAATAAGCTTATTGATGTAAAATAAACCAAAGAAGCTAAAGTCTAATTTTTTACTTTTTGTTTTCTTTTTGAGGCATGGACTTGCTTTGTAGTCTAGTCTGGCCTCGAACTTACAATCCTCCTGCTTTTCACTTCCTGAGAGTTAGAATTATGGGACACACACACACACACACACACACACTCATTTTTATACTTTCTACTAACATTGTAGTCATTTTCTGTGATTTCAAATCAGTGCAGCCGTATGAAACAATTCTATCTTGAAGTGCTGATTTGGTTCTTATAAGGGAACCGATATCTCATCATTTGTCTTTCACTTACAACTATAGAAAACCACAGAGGAACACTCTGCTGTGATAGTAATGGGTGACCATGGCAGGGCAGGATTCCAAGCTCTGCAGTAACGAGCTCAGGCCAGTTGGGCTTCGGGCTCATACGTAACCAGCTGCAAGCCCACAGAATCCACAAAGACTGAGACAGAGAGGACTCCTGTGTGGAGCTATGCCCCTAACCCCCTGCCAGAAATGTTCTTCTCTGAACCTCAGGATCTCCTTCAAGATAGAACATGTAGAGAGGAGGCCTGTAGCCCACCATGAAGACAAAGAGAGCCACCCAACCAGCTCTGCAGACACTCCCTGCTCCAAGCAGTTCCATCAAAGAAGTCTCCTCGCCCTAAGAAGTGAAAGTGATCATTCACTGGGAATGAAACAAAGCTTTCATAATATTGCCTTTGGAATCCAAATGCAGCTCATTATCCTCTTCATCTCTGTCTATAGAGTACAAGGTGTCTGTAAATTATAAGAAATTCATATTTGAGAAGACCGTACCGCAAGGACCTACTGCACCTGAATGAACAGAATTGTCCTTCTAGGAATATGACAGTCATATAAAACCAGGGAAAATGACCCATCATGGTAGTAGGTTTGTTGTCTAGCTACTCATGAGGCTCAGGTAGGAGGATCACTCAAACCTAAGAAGTTGGGGCAACATAATGAGACTGTTTCTTAATAAGAAACACACACTGAAGTTGGGGACTTAGCTCAATGGAAGAGTACTTACCCAAGGCCCAGAGTTCGGTCCTCGGTTCTGCAAACAGACACAGACACAGACACACACACAGACACACACACAGACACACACACACACACACACACACGCATGCATGACCAGAAAATGTTGAGGACTTGAGGGGGTCATTATAAAAACATTATTTGAATCTGAGATAACACATGCATGTTGCAGCCAAAGAATAAGCACTTAATGAGGTCATTAGTTCGGTAGGTTTAATCAGTTTATACTCAATTACTTTTTTCCTGAGGCCTCTTCTTTAGTATTTGTTGTTGTTGTTGTTGTTGTTTTCAGTGTTTGGCTTTTATTATTTGTAACTCTAAGGTCTCAACAATTATTACAATATTAAAAAACAAAACCTAGCATTGTACTTTTTATTTTTTTCTCCCCCAGCAGTAGGACCAAACTCAGTGTCTGATGTATGCTAGACAAATGCTCACCACTAGGCTACACTGTATTTTGTATATTTTTTATATTTTTACGTAAGTCTACTCTAGATCCTAAAACATGCATAACCCTCAAGGTTATGTTGTAGCAAAGGACAATGAAATTAATTTTCTTGAGATGATTACAATCTTCCTTATAAACTGTGATGGCGGAAACAGACTTGTCTCTGGAATGTCATCTGCTCACAGGCTCTTCAAGGTCATCAAACTTTAATTCTGCCAGAGGTACAGGAGACCCAGGCCAAGAATCATTTCCTAAAGGGCTTGCACTCAGAACACAACCGCCTAAGCCTTGCTACACATGTAAAAAGGCTGAGTTCTTAATGAACTTAGGTAAACTCCTAATTAAACTCATTAGTGCTCCACATCAGACATATCCTAACATCTTGATGAACCACAATCATAGTACTGAGCATGAATCCTGAGACTTAAAGACAAAGGACCAGTTAAATACAGTCAAGAAGAGCTTGGGAAGGACAGGCATGTGAACTACTGATATCAATGTTTCCTTTTCAGACATCAAGATGGACAATCTATCTGGCTTCTTAGGGATGCTGATTAAGCCAAGAGTGGTAATGCTAGCAACTTGGGTGGCAGAGATGAAGGAAAGGTTATGGTTCAAGGCC
Organism: Dipodomys spectabilis; assembly: GCF_019054845.1. Taxonomy (NCBI): domain Eukaryota; kingdom Metazoa; phylum Chordata; class Mammalia; order Rodentia; family Heteromyidae; genus Dipodomys; species Dipodomys spectabilis. Next base: position 18,992,417 of record NW_024870766.1, read on the forward strand.
AGCTTGAATAAAAAGAAGGTTGCCAGACTCCATCTCAGCTAAAGGCTGGGCATCATTGTACCTGCCAGTTACTCCCAGCTACAGAGAAAGCATAATGAATGGTTGGATGTAGTGGCACATGCATGTCATCCCAGTGACAAGGAAGATCACAGCCAAGACATAAAGTGAGACTCTTCCTGGAAAATAACACAAAAAGAAGCTGGAGGTGTGGCTCAAAGTCTGGCCTTGGTTTCAATCCCCAGTATCACCTCTTACCTTGAAGAAGAACAACAACAACAAAAAGACAGACCCTAATTAAAAGTCTGTTGTCATGAAGTGAAGCAGCCTGCTCTTCCCTTCCTAAAGGGAGTGTGCCAGAAGATCCCCACAACAGCAGACAAAAACAGCTGGTACCGGGGCTGGGAAGGTGGCTCAGTGGTAGAGCACTTGCCTTGTATGCATGAGGCCCTGGGTTCGATTCCTCAGCACCACATAAGCAAAAAGAAAAAAGCCGGAAGTGGCGCTGTGGCTCAAGTGGTAGAGCGCTAGCCTTGAGCTGAAGAGCTGAGGGACAGCGCCCAGGCCCAGAGTTCAGACCCCATGACTGGACCCAAAACAAACAAACAAACAAAAAAAAACAGCTGGTGCCTCACATGTTTCCTGTTCTGTCCTACAGCTCCTTGGTCTTGCCATGCTAGTTTTTGCCAATGGGAGCTGGAATGTTTGAGAATAGGAAAAGGGCTGGGAGAAAGGGTAAAAAAAGGATTTTGAGAAGTTTGGCATCTCAGTTCTTTCTCTCTTTGTAGACCAGTCTTCTATGTGGCCTAGACTAGCCTCAAATTCATGATTCTTCTGTCTCTCCCTCCCAAGCACTGGCACTAGAGGTATATGCTGCCAGACTCAGATAATTCTCTATGACCTGTCAAAAATTACTACTATCCAATCAGAGAAAAAAATATCCAGACAAATGGCTAGGAAGATTTTTCATGGTAAAGATTTTGTCTATCAATCTATCTATCCATCTATCTTCTATAATTTATTTAGCAGTTACAGAGGCTTGAACACAGGGCCTTCAACATCGTAGGCAGAACTCCTACCACTTGAGCCATACCTCCAATCCTTTTGCTTTTAGAGTTTTCTGTTTGTTTGTCTGTTTGTTTTTTTGAGATAGGCTCTCCCAAATATCAATCTACCTCGCTTTACCTCTTGGGTAGTTGAAATTTCAAGCATGAATCATGGCACTAGGCCCTGAAATTTTTGACTTAGATGAATGAAGTATTGGTCTAGTGGACTAATTGGCTGAATAGCAAAAATCTGTTGGAATCTATTTGTGATGATGCAATTTTACTAGTAGTAGCAATATTTCCAAAAACAACAACTTAGATTTACAATGTTTTTGTTTGTCCATGATTTTGTAACCGTGCTATCATTTGAGAGGTTACTCCTGTGTCATTCTGTGCAATTAAATGGCCTCTCCAGAGGAGAGAGAAGAGTTCATTGAAGTCTACAAACCTCGCGTACTTCAGAGACTCAATTAGGGATCTTCTGTCCCAGACCAGCGTTCATTCTAACTTACTGCCTCAGTATTATTCACGAGGATGAACACCTGAACCAAACACATATACGTTCTACACCACAGGCTCCAGGTTCTTGGTTCCAACTGATGTGGGACCTTTTCATTCACTCACCCAAGAACTCCCAGTTAAGACTGCTTGGAAATAGCACCCCAGAGTCTGTTTTCACTCACAGAACTAAATAAACCTAATGGAAACCATATGGCAGGAAATCTTGGCTGTTTAAAGAGGCACTCATGCCTGTAATCCTAGCTACTCAGGAGGCTGAGACTTGAGGATCCAAGTACAAAGCCAGCCTGGGCAGGAAAATCTGTGAGACTCTTATCTCCAATTAACCATCAGAAAACTGGAAGTGGCACTCTGGCTCAAAGTGGTAGAGTATCAGCCTTGAGCAAAAGAACTTAGAGACAGTGCCCAGGCTCTGAGTTCAAGCTCCACAACTAGAAAAAAAAAAAGTCAAAAATACATTGTTGACTTGTTCCTGATTCTCCTGACTACTTACTCAGCTTCCTCAAAGAGATGTCCGATATTTTTCAGTGGCTCTGCTGCTGGGTTCTGGGCCAGGATGTCTTCTATCTCTTTAACCTTCTTCTCCACCGAGTCCACAATCTCCCGGTAAGGCCCGATCACGCCACTGATCTTCAAGGCCTTGGCCTTCTCTAGGAACCTGTGGGTCCTGTTGGCCAGCTCAGTGATAATCACGTCCCACAGAGCAAAGCACTGGTGGCAGGGTGCGCAGTCAGGGAAGACCCCTGAGTAGCCCCGAGTGCACTTGTCACAGCGTGGGCCCTCAACACCCTCCACACAGACACACTGGCCCGTGGTCTGGTCACACTGCGGTGTCTCGATGCCTCGGGGGTCACAGTCACAGGCTAGAAGAGAAAGAGGGATGCTCGTTGACCTGCTCCATCACAAGCCTCAAGGACAAGATCTGGCATTTAGCATCCTCTGTAAGTGATACAGCAGGAAGGCCTCAACAAAGCAGAGACCATTTATTCTGGGAGAGACTGCAGAGGTTTCCTCTAACGCACAGCCTCAACATCTTCTTAACATGAAAAGTAATCATTTAAAATGAACGATCACTTTCTGAACACTTACTCTAGTCCAGGCATTTTAAAACGGTTTTACCTGCATCATTTCATTGAACCTCGCAGCTACCCTAGGGGATGGGTAGGTGAGAAAAGCGGTGTCGCAGCCCAGGTGTCACAGCAAGGAAAAGGCCAAGTCAAGTGTCTGATCCGGTGCTCAGCATCTCTAACCTCTGTCTGAACCTCCATCCCCACCTTTTCCCTCCCCAGCCTCCCCTTCCCTCCCCTGCACAACAGGTCATCTGGACAATCCAGGTCCCCCTTGGAGGCTCTGAGCCATTTGGTAGATGATACAACACAAAAGAACCCCCTAAGACCCCTGACTCTATCAGGTCACAACACAAGCAGTGAGGACCTGGTAAAATGCAGTACACGTGATCAAAAGAAAATTAAATATGGAAGAAATGCTAGAAATTAAACCGCATCATTTAAAGGCTTTTACTACATATAATCTACCAGTGGAGGTCTACCACCTGGACACCCAGCCTAACACTATAAGCACAGACTCATTAAATGTCAGCCATTCAGGCCCAAGCTCTCATTTACCCAGCTTAGTTATTAGCATTATATGCACAGACAAATGGCCCAGGGCAAAACAATACCTGGTACAGGGTACGACAGCCAACAGGCCAACGGCTGTAACTGACCATTATTATAATGTGTATGTGTGTGAATCCTGGCTTAAGAGTTCCAAATCTTGGGGTTGGAGGCATGGTTCAGGGGGTAGAGTGCTGGCCAATGAGCGAAAGCATCAAATAACCACTTCATATCCTGGTCTTGAACAAAGGGGGAAAAAAAGTCCCAAATCTTGCGTGGTGGAATGATTTTTCTTTCAACATTTGTCATGTGACAGTATTGACTGCATCTGAATAAGGAAAGGCCTAAACACACACATCTCTGGCCCTAAAACCATGCTGGGAAAAGGTATGAAATATACTTTTTTTTCTTTCTTTTTTTGGGGGGGCGGGGGGGGAGGAATCCGGTCATGGGGCCTGAACTCTGGGCCTGGGCACTGTCCCTCAGCTCCTCAGCTCAAGGCTAGCATTCTACCACTTGAGCCACAGTGCTACTTCCAGCTTTTTTTTCTGCTTATGTGGTGCTGAGGAATCGAACCCAGGGCCTGGGGCATGCAAGGCAAGCGCTCTACCACTGTGCCACCCTCCCAGCTCTGAAATAAATATACTTTCTTTTCCTAACAATACTGTGGAGTACCAAGACAGGGACAGGATTTTAACCATGAGGCTTCAAGCACAGCAAGCACTTAGTTTATTTTATTTTATTTTTTTTTTGGTCGGTGGTGGGGCTTGAAGTCAGGGCCTGGGGGCTGTCCCTGAGCTTTTTCTGTTCAAGTCTAGCACTCTAACACTCTGAGCCACAGCACCCCCTCCCTGATGGATGTTTTACTAGTACCTTCCACACCCTGCAGGGAAGGCAGTGTCCTATCCAGAGGTCCCTGATTACATTCCCACTGGAGTTTAGAATGCTCCAGTCCTGAACCTTCAGGATTATAAAACATACTATTGCTTAGTGTCTTTAGTTTTCAAACCTAACTTTGGGATTTCAAAATTAATCTTTAAAAAACCGGATTATTTCTGTCCAAGTACTTCAGTCAAGTCCTACAAAGGTTTTTATGTGGCTCATGGCTGGCACAAGGGATGCATGCATACACTAAGTTCATCGTTAATTTCTCTGATGACTTCCATCGCGCACACACATCTTGCTCTCATTCTGTCACAGCTTTGGGGGAAACACTACCCAACCCTTTAGGATAGTTTTTTCACCCTAGGTATAAGGAGACAGATAAGGCTTCCCTCCTTTTATCTGGGCACTGTAGAGCTTTGATAATTACCAGAAGGCAATGGGCAGTTCAGCCAAATGCGCAACATTCCTTTCCTTCAAGTAAGAAGTGAATGATCCCTGGAACCTGCGCTCAGAGCCGTGCTCTGCTGTGGGTGCACTGACCACTGTACCAGAACGCATCAGGCTTCCATTTCAGATGGAAGCTGGGAACTGCTAACGCTCCTCTGAACAAGGGCTTCCATCTCTGCCTATTGAATTTCCAGAATGGTCTCTCTTGGGGCCTTCTGGGCGATGAGCCACAGATAACCACATTTATAACTCTGTGAAAAGATACCTCCCACCCTAGAGTATGTTCAGTGAAACTCTTAAATTTACCTGGCTAAAGCAAAGAGGTCGGCTCACACCTGCAACTTAAAACTTCATGGGTGCTAGCATTATGAAGGAAATTCTCCAGTCACCTCTTGCACCACTGAGATGGAGACCTAAAGAACCGTACACCAACCTTGCAGGCTGTTGCTGAGCAGGCCCCATGGGAGCCTTCTCTCCTGGAGCTCAGTGCTGCCTTCACAGGTGGGATCACAGGGCGGAGAAGCAAAAACTTTCTTTGGGAAGGAGAGGGCATATAGCAAAGCTGTTGTTTTCTCATTCAGATGAACAAATTATAAGGTTAAAAAACAGCATTTTGGGGGAGGCTGAGGTAGGAGGGTCATAAATTTAAGACCCACTTGGATTATGTAGAGCCTGTCAGAGGGGGAGGAGGAGGAGGAGGAGGGGGAGGAGGGGGAGGAGGGGGGGAGGAGGAGGAGGAGGAGGAGGAGGAGGAGGAGGAGGAGGAGGAGGAAGAGGAGGAGGAGGAGGAGGTGGTGGTGGTCTGGGGAAGGTGACTCAGTGGTAGAGTGCTTGCCTCACAGGCATGAGGCCCTGGGTTCAATTCCTCAGCACCACATAAGCAGAAAAAGCTGGAAGTAGCACTGTGGCTCAAGTGGTAGAGTGCTAGTCTTGAGCTGAAGAGCTGAGGGACAGTGCCCAGGCCCAGAGTTCAAGCCCCATGACTGACAAAAAAAAAAAAAAGCCAGGCAATCCTAGCCACTCAGGAAGCTAAGATGTGAGGATCATGGTTAAAAGCCAGTCCAGATAGAAAACTCCATGATACTTATCTCCAATTAACCACCAAAAAACCAGACATGGTACTGTGGCTCAAAGTGATAGAGTGCTACCCTTGAGCTAAAAAAGCTCAGAGACAGTACCCAGGCCCTGAGTTCAAGCCCTATCTCTGATGGATGGGGTGGTGGGGGGGGCGGAGAGCCTCCAGTATTTTTAAATGAGACATGCTCATTTTAATTTGTCACAGAATGATTTATATTTTCAGTGAGATATGGTAATCCAATGTGAAGAATCACAAGTTCAAGGCCAGCATAGGCAACACAGGGAGACCCTGCCTCAAATAACAAAATAGGCATGATGACTTATAACCGTAATCCTAGCTACTCAGAAGTTAGAGACCAGGAGGACTGCAGACTGAGGCCAGTCAGAAGAGTTTACTTGACTCAATATCTTAACCAATCATCCCAGCTCAGTGGGACATATAAATAGATGGATCAGTTTGCCCCAACTGGGCAACAAGAGTAAGACCCAATTTGAAAATTAATGAAAGCAAGAAAAGCCGGAGGCCTGTGTCAAATGGAGTTAACACCTGCCTGCCAAGTATGAAGCCCCGAGTCCAAACCTCTACTACAACACAAAGAATTACATTTTTATTTGCAAATGTGTTCTCTGGTCTGCAGTCATTACATTTCCTCCATGTTTACTGGTTTCTCATTTAAAGCATGACTCCTAAGAGGAAGGTACATGAAGAATATGGCACCCATTTTTAAAATGTTGAGGCTCACATAGCCAGGTGCCAGTGGTTCACACTTGTCATCCTAACTACTCATGAGGCTGAGATCTGAGGATTGAGGTTCAAAAACCAGCCTGGGCAGGAAAATCCATGACACTCTTACCTCCAACTAACCACCAGAAAGCCGGAAATGGAGTTGTGGCTCAAGTAGTGCAGTATAAGCCTTACATGAGAAAAGCCAAACGAGAGCTTGAGGCCCTAAGTTCAAGCCTCAGTACTGGCACGTAGAAAAAAAGATATTGTAAAAGAGGAAAAACACCAGCAAGTCAATGTCAGAATGGAAAACTGGATATTGCTATTTCTGGAGAGCTAATGTCCCTGCTTTCCTTTGTCCTTCCCTCTCTCCTCTAGACCTCCAGTAGTCTGAACAAAGGCCATGCAGTTAAAGCTTTTCACAATCCAGTGACAGCAAACTTCCCCATGACTCCAGCTGAGACTATTTCCTCAGGGTGCTTTCCACAGCCTTGCTGCTACTTGTCCTTACTGTCCTCTAGCTAGGACAGCAATTTCCTCTACATACCAGCTGTTAATGAAGAGCTACAGGCCTGTGGAAAGGACAAGGGAGCCTGGGCCCCCAGGCCTGGCCTCAGATCCCAACTGTCTCCTCATTCTAATAGTATATCTTTAGGCTAATCACTGGACCTCTGAATCTGAGATTAATCAACGGAAACCGGAGGTTATATTTACCCTGTGCGCTGTTTGCTACTAGCATAGAATGTGTATAATGCCTTGAAGTACTTAGCACTGAGCAGATTCTCTAGATAGCAGTAAAGACAACTTTACCATGTAGCCTCTCCTAACGACTCCTGCTCCCCACTCCTACCCTCCTCTACCACCCACCAAACTCTGGGGACATCCATTTCAGGCTCTCTGTTATCAAGTGATGATAACTTACATATTCTTTCCTCCCAAAAGCCGAGCCTCCTGGTCCTACCCAACTGTGCACAATGGTCAGTCAGCGTGGAGTTAATTTTCCACTTTTCTACCAGAAACTGAGCACTGCCTTGGGACTGAGCCTCCAGTACCAGGCTACCTACTGCCACGTGCTCCCCAGACCTTGCCTTTAAACATCATGCATTGCTTTGGTCAACAGGACTTGCTCAGGGGCCAAAAATGTCTGCAGATACTGTACATTTCCATTTCACCAAAAGCAAAAAATCGAAAATACTTTTAATCTCTCTCTTTTTTTTTTTTTTTTTGTCAGTTGTGGGGCTTGAACTCTGGGCCTGAACGCTGTCCCTCAGCTCTTCAGCTCAAGATGAGTGCTACCACTTCCTACTTTTAATCTCTTACACGTGGTTTTCCTTTTTCTGACAGTCTCTCCTGCTCCTTCCCCTTTCAGACTCAGGGCTAGGCCTTTAAGCATGGAGAGAAAGCTGGAGGGTGACTATGGTTTCTCCTGCAGAACCGAGCTCCTGTCTGCTGAGGGGTCAAGATCCAAAGAGTAGATACTTTACGGGCCATTGTGTCTTGGTTATGACTACTGAACTGTGATACTGCAGCACAAAGGCAGCCTGATAGGATACATGACCTATCAACTACCAAAGCTCCATTCGTCAGCATGGCATGGGCAGTGGGCTGCCAAGGCCCTCTGTCTGGGGCACATATTCTGTTACTAGGGTTATAGAAGACATAGACAAGATGTACTCTCCCATGCGTGTGTGTGCGTGCGCATGCTCTAACTGTGGGGCTTGAACTCAGGGCCTAGGCACTGTCTTTTAGCTTTTTTTTTTTTTTGCTGAAGGCTAGTGTTCTACCACGTTAGCCATAACTCTACTTCTTTTTGGTGCTTGATTGGATTTAACAGTCTCTGGATGTGTCTTTCTAGGTTGGCTTCAAAGCATGATCTTCAGATCTCGGCTACCTTCTAAGGTGTTAGAATTACAGGTATGAGCCACCCACCCATCCCTGGCTAAGATTTATTACTCTCAACAATAGAACTAATGATTCTCCAAAGACTCAAATGAAGCTTGACTTCCTGAATCAGGTGGACATAAAGGGAAACTCTGGTGATTGTGCAAGAAATCCAACCTCAAGGAAAGAACACAGACGTGCTATGAATGTGTGGCAAAGGAACGCACTGTGGTTTTCTACTAAAGAAATCTGAGATGAGACACAAACACTGTGGGAAAGTGGCCCCTGCCCAGAGCCTCCCCTATGCCTCTCAGTTACACTTTCCTGGGTTGAAACACTGGGCTTTGCAAAGAGCCAGGGCCCTGCATGGAAACTATACCCTCCCTCTGCCAGCTCTGACATTCCCCCTGTGACCCCTGGCCTTCTGCGGGGCACAATGCACAGCTCCGGGCTACATTTTCCCCAGCACACTCAGTGCTGAGTGGATGAGATTCTCTGTCTCCCAGCACAGTGGTGGCTTGTTCAGACTCAGCACAATCCGCCAAGAGCCCCAACCCGCCTGGACAAGAGGAACATTCAACCATTTGTGAGTTGGAGGCTCAATTCATTTGTCTTTTACGTAATTGCATTTCTTTTCCATAAGGAGAGCACTTGGCTATGAGTGAAGTCTTTCTATAAGCATATTGTTTGCTAGACGGCATCAGAAAGGTCTAAATTCGTACCCTCCAAATGAGCCATTTCAACTGAAAATAGATCTGGCAATTCATTACGCAATTCGAGATTTTTTTATGCTCTTTTCCTGTACTCATCTAATTTCAGATGCCATTTCTTGTCCTGGCTGATCTTTGGACCTTGTCTTTCAAGTTCTAATCCTCCCGGTGACAAGTCCTCTCCAATCCAGAGTCCCAATTTTGTCTCCTATGGTGCCCTTTCTCTGCCCTCTCCACCCTCACAGCCAGGCTGGGTCCTGCTCCTACCCCATGTAGTCTGCCCAAGGCCTTCAGGCCAGTGATGAATCCCCCATTGTTAACTCAGTTCTCTCTGTTTGGATACACTCTAGGTTGAACTTCCTCTGGGCCAATGGCCTATGGGGGTTGAGAGCCTGCCTTAGGCACTGTTGGACATTTATCACCCTTGACTCCTGGGTGCCTGGGGCCTGAAGCATCAGCCCATCGTGGTGACAACTTGAATGCTCCAAAGCTCCAAACTCCCAAAGGCCCTGCCCTGTTTCAGCCAGTGTGAACACAGGAGAGGTCGTGGAAACCTTCCCATCCAAGATAGGCAGCCTTTCATAACTTCAAACTGCCAGTTACCAAGTAGGGCCCATACCTTGATGTTAGATTGTAACACTTAAGAGGAAAGGGGTTTGCTGGTCCTCACTTAAGAAAAAAAGAAAAGTGAAGTTGAACAGATAACATAATTTAGTAGAGAAGCAAGAGGAGAGGACCCTACATCTAGAACCTTTCCATATCTCTGGGGCATCTGCCCTTGAACCCCAATCCTTAGAGAAGCCTATGATATCACCAAAGGGCTTGAAACTGGTTTCTGTTTGTTGTTGTGTTTATTTTTTACTGGTTAGAGGTATTTGGAGAGATATTATAACTCAGATCATGAGGATCATGCATATAAAAAAGATCTGAGACTATATCTTAACAGGCTGATTCTACATCTGTTTAAGGACTGGATTCAGAACAACTGCTTTGTGTGAGCTGGGGTGGGCTGAGCCAGTGAGCAGAGCCTCTGTGCTTGTCATGCTAGAACCCAGCACAGGCCCAGGACCTGCTCTCTGCTGAGGGATCTCAGGACCTGCTCTGTGCTGGGAGATCCCCATCTGCCACTTGTCTGCTGCCCTGTGCCTGCAGACCCAGGCAGCACAATGGGAACAACACAGAGCCTGAAGAATCGATTGTCATTCCTTCACAACTAAAGTCTCATGAGCCTAAAGAGAGAAAAAGGAAACACTGAAGGGAGAAGCAGAGGAATGGACATGGCAAATTTGAACACTTTTTCTGGCAGAATACTTTTGGTCTTGTGCTGTCTGCTGGTTATCATTTTCAAGTGCGATAGGCTGACCTTTTCTCTAGTTAAAAATGACCAGAAAGTTGGCAAACATCCATGCAATTAATGCACCTCAGTCTTCAAAGTTTCTGAAACAAGATCTAACTTTTGACCTAAACAAGTTGACACTGGGGTCCAAAGCCACAATGTCTCTAGCAGATGTAGAGGCCAAAGTTTAAAGGAAAGAACATTTCCCTGATTGACAGCCTCCGGGCAGCAGCTTTTCATGTGAACAAAGCTAAGATGTCTGACCTTCTGGTCAGACAGCTCTCTGGAAACCCAGGCCTTTCTGCCAATGTCACAAGAGACAGAACCAGGATGTAAGTGAGGATGAGCTCTTAACTGGAGAAAAACGGGACAAAGGCCATCACAGGATTGAGAAGTTAAACAGAATAGAGACAGGATCTGGTATTTTAGGCAAGTGTTTCTCTTTTGGGAGACATATCACTTAACGCAATGGATCCACTGAATGATGCGATCTTGTCGTGGAAATGAGATGTCAAACCTCACTCAGAACCTGCCTCTGTACTGCAGATTGAAGTACAAACCCTTCTTGCTCTGCCACAATTGAGAATACACATCACACACGACTTTCTCTCATCTTGCCAACTGCTACCAGTTTTCTTGAAGTTTAAGATCATGGCCTCTAGATTCTACAGGGACTAATTAATGAGTTGCTCACTTGAAGAGTACTGTTATGAATCATTGCATCCAAAAGAGCAAAAAAGACAGTAAATTTAGAGTACCACAGCAAACTACAAATTCATATGTGCAATAAAGAAAATCAAACAAAGAGTACTGAAGAAATTAGGTGCGGGGTGTGGTAGCACACACCTGTATTCCTAGCAGGTGATAAGGAAGATCACAATTTGTGGGCAACCTGGGCAAAAAGTTAGTGAGACCCCCAACTCTACCACTCCGGGTGTCTTAGAGCACATTTTTAGTCCCAGCTAAGTGGAAGGGGGAAGATCAGGGTCTGAAGCCTGCCCTGGTAAAAAATGCGAGGCCTTATCTCAAAAGTAACTAAAGCAAAAAGGGCTGGGAGTGAGACTCAAATCAACTCAAGTGGGAGAGTACTTGCACGAGCCCCTGAGTTCCAACACCATCACTACAAAAACAAAAACATATTAGGGCTGGGTAGTTGGCTCAGTGGTAGAGTGCTTGCCTTGCATTCATAAGGCCCTGGGTTCGATTCCTCAGCACCACATAAGCAGAAAAAGCCAGAAGTGGTGCTGTGGCTCAAGTGGTAGAGCGCTAGCCTTGAGCTGAAGAGCTGAGGGACAGCGCCCAGGCCCAGAGTTCAGGCCCCACAACTGACCAAAAAAAAAAAAAAGAAACATATTAAATCTTTGCCACAATTGCTTTTAACATGTGAAAAACAGTATTCCAGGTTAGTAAATTAAAAAAAAAAGTTGCAGTGGTATAAGAATTAAGCCATCAACTCCTCTGTACAGTATGTTCACAAATAAAATTAAATTAAATTAAAAAAATAAAATAAAATTAAAAAAAAAAAAAAAAGAGAGCAGGAAGAAAAAAAAAAAAAAAAGAATTAAGCCTTCCTTACAGTTCATACATCCTGGTAAGGTTTTACGTGGATGTATGCTGATCTAGGCGCTAACTCAGGGCCTGATAAGGTTTTACGTGGATGTATGCTGATCTAGGCGTTAACTCAGGGCCTGGGTGCTCTCCTTGAGCTTTTTTGGTGAAGCTCTTACTTGAGTCATAGCTCTACTTCCTCCTGGCTTTTTTGGTAATAATTAGAGATCAGAATCTCTTGGGACTTTTCTGCTCTGATTCCTCAGATCTCAGCCTCCTGAATAGTTAGGATTATAGGCATGAACCACTGGCAACCTGCCCGGTTTGGTTTTTTTGAGACAGGATCTCACTATGCAACTCAGGATAGCCCCAAACTCCTGATCCTCCTGTCTCAGACTCCCAAATGCTGGGATTATAGAAACAGACCACAACATTACATTTTTGCTAAGAAACTGTGTAGTTCTTGCAGTCTAAGTGAGAATCTGGGCGTAACAAACTTGTAGCTCCAACTATGTATTTCCTTTGTCATGCATGAAAACCCCACAACAGCCCGTCCAGTTCTCACTGTTGTGGGCCTCATGTTAATGAATGAATGAATGCATGCCAACTGCTCAGAGCCTGCCCAATCCACCAGAATCCAACAGTGTTACTAGAGCAGCCATTTCTTTCTGCTATACTGCCAAGCCACAAAATACTGTTCTGGGGGGCAGAGATCAAATTCCAGCAATGCAGTGCTCATATTTTCCCACTTTGCATAAAAGCACTTAGAAAAGCATCTGTGTAGTACTTCTTTGGTGTGCGGTATGCACATATACAAAGCAAATGTGACCAGAATCTGTGGCTGGAGAATAAAGCCCATGTCCAATTTCTGCTACCTGTACTTAGCCCTGAGATCATGAATATTCTAAGTAATTTTAACGGGACATTGGAGTTTGCAAAGAGGCTCTGCAGTCCTCCGATCCCTCCCCATTAGTCTCAGGCAGAAGCAGCTTGCTCACCTCGGCACTCCACATCGGGGTCTCCCCAGAAGAGCTCCTGGCACTCGCTGCAGGTGCGGCCTCCAAAGCCTGGCATGCACTGGCACTGCCCTGAGAACTGCAGCCAAAACACAGAGCAAGAGCAGGGCAGAGGTCAGTGGCCATTTACTCCCCTCCTTGCCAGGTAGAAGTGAGACTGACCCACTAGCCTGCAGGACTTCCGTGTGCCACCAGGGGCCAGAGACCTTCCTCCATACCTGGGCTAACAGGGGCCACAGCCTTTTGTTTTTCCTTTGATGCCACTTCTGGGGCTTGAACTCAGGGTCTTGTGCTCTCGGCCTTTTTGCTCAAGGCTGGTCCTCTACCACCCGAGTCACACCTTCATTTATAGTTAATGGGTGATAAGTCACTTGTAGCTTTATTAGCTGGGGTTGGCTTAGAAGCTCGATTCTCAGATCTCAATCTCCCAGAGGTGCTGTGATTATAGGCATGAATCACTGGCACCCTGCTGGTTCTGAATTTTTATATTTATTTTTAAAATCTCACAGTTTAACACCAATCCCAGGCCACCTCTGGCAAACCCCATTTTTACCATCCGAGGAGTGTGAGTATGTGGTTCCTTTCAAGCTGAGTAGCTTGTAAGTAAAGTCTGATTCAGGAAGACAAGGGAGAGATAAGCACTGTCCATTCTCCCGAGGGTCTGCATGCAGCCACACACTATAGGAGAATGCTAGGGACACACCAAATGAGGACTCTGCACGATGAGGTCACCCCAGCCAAGGGGACAAGATTCAGCTGACAGCTAGTCATGCCGTGCTTGCCAAGTTGTATGCTGTGCTGGCGTTTCTCCAACTGGGGCACAGCCATCTGTTGGGCTAGCTGTCACCTTACCTCATTACAAGAAGGCCCGAAGGAATGGGCAGCACTGCAGTCACACGGCTCACAGCCCTTCCCGCTGGCCAGCTGCCAGGTGTTGGGCGCACAGCGGTCACAGTTCTGCCCGATCACATTAGGAAGACACAAGCACTGGCCAGTAGCTTTGTCACACTGGCAGTCAGAACCATTACAGTGCTGCTGCACAGTGCCCAGGTCATTGCAGACACACTCTGAAAAAGAACAGCACAATTGGCTTTACTTAGGATCACACCCATGAAAACACAGGCGTGCAGAAGTTAGCCTTACCAAGCATGTAACATTTTTCTCTCCCCAGGTCTCCATCTTGCTTTGCAAGAAGGAAAAAAAATACCATTCTTTATAACTTCTCATAATATACTAAATGATTCTGACATTTCCCAGGCGGTTCACACATTCATACAATGACAGATTTTGCCTAGGAGTATTTCAATGATAAACAGATTTAATCAACTGTTGGTGAATCATTTTAAAATCGAAGATTTAGCTGGAAATAACAGCCAAAAAAAAAAAAAATGCCAAGGGGAACTCAAATAGCCAGTGTGTTCAAACTCCAATCAGAAAGCAGCAGTAAGGAAAGTGTCAGAAGAGAGGCAGGCAGAAGCACTTTCAGTTACTAAGACTTTAAGGAATCCAGTCCTGCTGGTTGCACATTCCACATGTCTGCATAAATAAAAACAGGGGCCCGGGGGCTTTGTGTCAGCAGCAGTAAAGAAGCCTAGCTGATCTTCTGATAAGCAGAAATAATAATATGGTCTGAAAAGAAGAATTTAGAGATATTACTTCTTTCTGTGCCTGAAGCTGTAGCCAGCACAGAAGAGGTGGTCCCCCATCCCCGCCAGACCCCCAGGTCTCTAATCCCATCCAAGCAGTGGTTCGGGGAAGGAACACTTCAACACATGGCATTGCACAGCTTTTATCTTGGTGACAGTGACAATTTCCCTTCTGGATTTCTCTCCTTAGCACCAAGCCACATTTTGAGACATGAGTGTTGGCCAAAAAAGAGGATATAAGAGATTAAACAACACCACCACCAACTCAGGCTCATCTTTCATTTGCTGAAGATGACATTTTACCTCTCTGAACAAAAGCATCCCTGTGTGAAATACAGACAGGAAGATCAGACTGAAAGGGTGATGGAGGAGGGTGGAGACCAGTAAGGACTTGGTCAAATGACTAAGAAGCATCTTACTTCTGCAGTCCTGCCGGAGGGCATCGCCATAGTAGCCATGTTGGCAGAGCTGGCAGTGGTCCCCTTCTGTGTGGTACAGGCACTTGAGGCACCTTCCAGTCTCCTTGTCACAAGCTTCCGGGTCAGTGGTGTCAATGTTGTGGTGACACTGACAAGGCTGACAGGACCCTCCAATGTCTGAGGGATTGCCAAAGAATCCTGAAGCGCAGTCCTCACATCTGGAGCCTATTGTGTGAGAAGAGCCAGCATGGGACTCGCAGCTTATCTGAAAAGCTCAACTCAACAGTCCACCCTCTACCCTCCCCAGAGGGCCAGCCAGGCCTCGCTTCTGTTAGTCAAACTAGGAGAGTTAAGTGCATCGTGATGATTTGGGTCACTGCTCCTCTATGTGTGTGTGTGTAGATGGTTGTGAAAGGATACTTCACTGGATCACCCTACATCTTTTTTTCTCATTGATAATGAACTGAAGTACATCTTTTCCTTCCTCTTTGCCCCCTTTATAAAGTCTGAGTGTGACTTACCAATGTACCCAGGCTCACAAACACATGCAAGCTGCAGAGTAACAGGATCTTGATAACAGCTGTTGGCAAACTGGCGTCCGCTTTCAGGACCATCTGGACAAGGGCAAGGTCGGCAGTGATCTCCTGACCCAATGATGGGGTTGCCATAGTAACCAGCCAAGCACCTACACATCAGTTCCAGAAGAGAATAAGTCATAACTCACTTGTAAGAAACCTGTTTCTGCTGGGCACTGGTGGCTCATACCTGTAATCAATCCTAGCTACTCAAGAAGCTGAGATCTGAAAAGCAAAGCTAGCCCAGGCAGAGAAAAGTCTGTGAGAATCTTATTAGCAATTAACCACTAAAAAGCCAGAAGTGGAGTTATAGGTTTACTAGTAGAGTGCCAAACCTGAGCAAAAAAGCTAGGACCCTAGTTCTGAGTTCAAATCCTAGTTACTGGCACCAAAAGAACCGCATCCCACTCCCCACCCCCTAACAAAAAGCCCTGTTCCAAGAAGTCTTCATGCTTCCATGTGGAAATGGAAACTTTAGCTCCAGACAAAATTCCCTAGGAGACTTGTTAGAACAGACTGCTCCTTGAGGGAGGAGCCTAGGAGCATCTGGTTTATTGGATCCCAGGTGGGGCTGATGCCTGCTCTTGTAGACCTCACACTTGCATTAGAGGGGCAGCCCTGAAGCCATGTGATCCCTCAATCACTGTTACATAGAGGAAGAGACTCTACTGTCCCAGCAGCTGCCTACTGCCCAAAGTATTTTCTTCTGTGCTCTCTGCTTTGTCTTTGTGGACATGGCCGGTATTTGAGCCACTATGCCTGAGGGAGGGGGGACAACATAGTGGCCAGCCCATGAAAAAACTGATAGGCAATAATTATGGTACACTGCTCTAATCCCAGCTACTCAGGAGGTAGAGACAGAAGGATCCCAAGTGTGAGGCTTGTCTGAGCAACATTAGAGAGACTATCTCAAAAACAAAATGGCTAGAGGCATGGCTCAAGGGGGAGGATGCAAGTGTAAGGTCCTGGGTTCAATCCCCGGTAGGTGAGATGTTCAGGGATATGGATGGCAGGGATGTCCTGCAGCTGTGTGACTTTATCTCATGTGGTTCAAAGGATATCCTACACCAACTCATCAACAGGGTCTAACACCCTCCCGTTAAGATAAAGGGTCAATGGAGCTTGATGATTTGCAAAGCACACACACCAAGTCAAAATAATTCAGCTCCCAGATATTTAGCAAGGATTTTTTTTTTTTTTTGAGACAGTCTCCATATGTAGTCTCCTGCCTCTGCTTCTCAAGTGCGGGGATTATAAGTCACTGACACCACAACTGGCTAGCAAGGAATTATTTGACCATGTCCTGCTGCTGTCTTCCAAGATAAGTGCTAATTAGATTACTTATTTCCTATGGTGGAAGAGCCTGAAGGAACTTTGGAGATCACCTATAAACCATAGCTTCTAATTTGTCCAAGACTATAAAGCCAGTTGAAAGCAGGGGTATTTTTTTTTAATGGGAAGAAGGACAAAGAAACAGAAGAAAACCATTCAGAGGGAATTATGGATGTCTTTAATTGCAGAACTTATACAAGCACTTGTTTTCTAGCTGTGTGCTGGGGAGTCTTCTGTGACTCAGCCACTTCCATAATGGCTTTGGAGGAGTTTCTAGGAGACTTTTCTAAGTGAAATAAAACTAGAAGTCTTTAATAGAAATGGGGTGTTCATTTCCTGACTCTCCCTACACTTACTCCCTTTGGGAACAATCTAATCATACTTTCTTTTTAAAATGTATGACATGAAAACTTCGCCTGCGAATAAAGAATAATGAGAAACTGGCTCAAACTGGATAGCAAAATTCCAAATACTTTAATGAAGTATTGTTATCCAAACCTAAAACTAAAAATTTCCTTTCCCCCCATCCTCTATTTTCCAACAAGAAATCAACACCCTTTACAAAGAAAAAAATCCAAGGCCACTTGGAAGCCTTTCTCTCAGGATCTCTCAGTGTGCCTAGAGTCGCCCAGCACTATGATGACTACCGTTTCCTACCCTGCTCTCTCCCCCTTTATTTATTATTTGTGTTAGTCATGGCGCTTGAACTCTGGGCCTGGGCACTGTCCCGCAGCTCTTCAGCTCAAGGCGAGTGCTCTACCACTTGAGCCACAGTGCCACTTCCAGTTTTCTGGTCGTTAATTGGAGATAAGAGTTTCACAGACTTCCCTGCCTGGGCTGGCTCTGAACTGCGATCCTCAGATCTCAGCCTTCTGAGCAGCTAGGATTAAGGCATGAGCCACCAGTGCGTGGCTTTCTCTTCTCCTTTGGAATCTTATTTTTTTCTATCTGTCTGTCTCTTTCTCTTATACTAACTCTCCACCACTCCCTGAAAGATCAACAAAGGAAAATTTATGGCAGAAAACACGATGACATCAATATATTAATTTTCCACCTTTCACTCTTGTGTAACCATCTCCGTCTTTTCTTTTTTTTTTTTTTTTTGTCGGTCGTAGGGCTTGAACTCTGGGCCTGGGCTCTGTCCCTCAGCTCTTCAGCTCAAGGCGAGTGCTCTACCACTTGAGCTACAGCGCCACTTCCGGTTTTCTGGTGGTTTATTGGAGATAGGAGTCTCACGGTCTCTCCTGCCGGGCTGGCTTTGAACCGCGATCCTCAGATCTCAGCCTCCTGAGTAGCTAGGATTACAGGCGTGAGCCACCAGCACCCGGCTTCCGTCTTTTCTTTATACAACACGATTTTGTGGCTGGAAGGAGCTACCACTGGAACTTTACAATGCATGACCATCACTCTAGCATTGAGTTAAAGTCACGTGTATGATTCCGGAACATCTGGAGGTCTTAAATGAATGGCAAATTCAATTCTCTTTTTCACTTGGTAAGCAACTTTAGCCCGGCTGAGGTAGTCCGTTCCAGAAGTGGCTTCTTCAAACGAAAGCCCTCAGAGTGGATTAATTCCAGAGAGAACTGGTGTGGAAAGGTGGAGACTATTATCCCCCAAAAGCAAGTCCTAACATAAGTTTGTGTTTCTTAATTAGTTCTGAAGAGTCAGCAAATGAACTGTGTTTATTTAATGAGCGGATAAATGACTGCTAGTCACTGGAGGTGAGCGCTTTGTCCCATGCTGACTATGGATCTGACACAGACCTTCCCTAGTATTCATCAGAACTAATCAACTAGTTAACTAGCATTTGTTATCTTGGCAAGGGCTCTGCCTGGGCACTTTTCTTCATTTTTGGGAGGGCTTGAATTCAGTGCCTGGCTGCTTCCCTGAGCTAGTGTTGTTTAGTTCAAGGCTACTGCCCTACGATTTTAGCCACAGTTCTTCTTCCCTGGCTTCTGGGTGGTTAATTGGAAAGAAGAGTTTCATAGACTTTCCTGCCCAGGCTGGCTTCAAACCTCCATGCTCAGATCTCAGCCTCCTGAGTAGGTAGTATTACAGGTGTGAGCCATCAGTATTGACTTCTTGTGCACTTTTTTGTGTGTTCCTAGACACTGATTGCATAAAATGTTTTGGGAAAAATAACAACAACAACAACAAAACCAACAACATGGGTGCTAGTGGCTCACACCTGTAATCCTAGCTACTCAGGAGGCTGAGATGAGAATGGAGGTTCAATGCCAGCCCAGGCAGGAAAATCCATGAGACTCTTACCTCCAATGAACCACCAGGAAAGCTGGAAGTGAAGGCTGTGGTTCAAATGTTAGAACATCAGTCTTGTACAAGAGTGTTCAGGGACAGTGTCTAGGCTCTGAGTTCAAGCCCTAGGACCAAAGATTGGGCAAAAGAAGGAGGAGGAGGAAGGGGAGGAGGGAGAGGGGGAGGAGGAGGAGGAAGAGGAGAGAGAAGAGAGGAGAAAAGGAGGAGAAAAGGAGGAGAAGGAGGAGAAGGAGGAGGAAGACCCACAATTTAAAAATATTAATCTCCTTTGGATTTGGTTTGTACTTGACTAAATTAGGTATTAACATTTTCATTTGAGGCCAGGATTTGCCAAGACAGAAATCTATGGTGAACTGCAGATGACTTCCAAAGGACAGCCTCAGGCTGCCTGCCACATTCCAGTACAGGACAATGACATAGTTACCAGGCACTGTGTGAGCTACACATGCACAGGATAAAGGAATGTGTTCCCAGAAAAGACTGAGGTGGTCAAAAATGAATGAGAGTTACCTAGAGCCTGAAGAGGCACTTTCATGGTTTGCCTACTGCAATGCTTGCTGAGCCAAAGACTACATCTCTCTCTCCCTCCCTCTCTCCCTCCCTCCCTCCCTTCCTTCTTTCCTTCCTTTTTTTCCTTCCTTCCTTCCCTCCCTCCCTCCCTTTTTCCTTCCTTCCTTTTTTTCCTTCCTTCCCTTCTTCCTTCTTTTCTTCCTTCTTTCCCTCCTTCTTTCCTCCCTCCCTCCCTTTCTCTCTTTCCACTGGGGGTTAAACTGAGGGCTAGGAAGCTGCACTACCAAACACTCTGAGCCACATCTCCAGCCCTTTTGTTTTAGTTATTCTGGGGCTATGGTCTCTCATTTACGCCTGTGTGGACTGGTCTATGGTCTTCCCATTTTACACTTCCCACACAGTTGAAATGACAAGTGTGTGCCATGTGATCTGGCAACTGCTTGAGAGGTTACTTTTGGTCCAACTTTTGGTACAACTTTTTGTCTCAAACTGTGACTCCCCCCATCTCCACCTCCCATGTGGCTAGGATTCTAGGCATGAGCCACCATGCCCAGCTCTGCTTATTTTCTCTGAGGTAGGATCTCACTACACAGTCAAGTGTGGCCTGGAACTCACAATGCTCTGCCTCCCCGGTGCTGGGAGTAGAGGCGTGTACCTGCATGGGTGCCACATTCTGTTTTACTACTTACATACCTTTCACAGTTATGGCCCATGGTGTAGTCCTGGCAGTTGACACACTCGCCTGTCACTGAGTCACAGTCATCGGCATGACCATTACACTGGCAGGGCTGGCAGCTGGGAAAGCCCCAGTACCCAGGTAAGCATCGGTCACACTGGCGCCCGTACACCCCGTGGAAGCACTGGCACTGGCCAGTGACAGCATCACAGAAGGCATTGACAGATCCTTGCAGATCACAGTCACAAGCTGCAGAAATAAGCAACCAAGGAACCTCCTTGAGAAACTCATTAAAGAGAGACACGTGGCTTTGTCCCCAGTTCAGGACGCTCCTGGGCTCAGAGGATCATCGGGATGCTGTACTTCCCTTGAAGTTATCCATCCTCGGTGACCTGTCCACCTCATCCAAATGCATCACGATGCTCTGGTGTACGTACCTCTGCATCCACTGGGACCAAAGCCAAAGGTTCCTGGTGCACACCTGTCGCAGGTCCTTCCAACTACATTTGGCCGGCACTGGCACTGGCCTCCGCTGGGGTCGCACACAGAACTCAAAGAACCCTGAGGGTCACATTCGCAAGCTGTAGAATAAAGAGAAGTCAGACATGAGTAACCTGAAACTCCCCTCTCCAAACTGACTCATTTCCTCCCCCCTGGACTCTCCTGATCCTTGCTTGCTCTTTTCCTACTTGGGTAGATTGAGAATTCCAGTTTCAAACAGTATCGTCCCTATGCTGGGGGATGGGGGATGGGGGGTGGGGTGGGGAGAGACAGGGACAGTGCTGACAGATCAAAGCATTTAGTAAGGCAGGAGGTCATTAAAGGTTTCCTCTTCTTGCTGACAGAGCTCAAAAATCACAGGACAACAAACGGAAGCCCAGTGACCCTTAGTGGCTCTTCCGACCTTATAGAAGTTTCAGTTATTTGATGCTCTTCTGATTCCATCCAAACTCCCCACCCTACCTAGAGGCATGCTACCTCCTCATGCAATTTGCCCTGGTCACCTGTTCTTTGTATATTTTTTCTCTTTCCTTCTTACCTTCCTTCCCTTTTCTTTCTGTCCTTCCTTTCTTTTTCCTCCCATCTTCTTTTCCTTCCTTTTTTTTTCTTTTTGCAGTACTGGGGTTTGAACTCAAGGCCTCCTATTTGTCTCACTATGTGTGCTTAGTTGGCATTCTATAACTTGAGTCACACCTTCAGCCCTGTTTTTATTGGGTTGTCTTGTTTTTAGCTGATTATGAAGTCTCGTGGACTTTTCGGATCAGGCTGACTTTGAACCACAATTGTCCAGAAAGATCTCATCCTCCTGAGTGGCTGTATTTCTTTTTTTTTTTTTTTTCTTTTTTGTCGGTTGTGGGCCTTGAACTCTGGGCCTGGGCACTGTCCCTCAGCTCAAGGCCAATGTTCTACCACTTGTTTCTGCTTATGTGGTGCTGAGGAATTGAACCCAGGGCCTCATGCATACGAGGCAAGCACTCTACCACTGAGCCACCTTTCGAGTCCCCATATTTCTTAATATAATGATTCCATCTTCAGTGGTGATCCATCACTAACATTTTATTTACGAAATAAAGATAAACCCTGGTGCTGTCTCAAACAGAAAGATGTCTACTCTGCTAGCAGGGAGCGGCAGCCACTGCAGCTACTGATCAACACCTACCCAGACCCATCTGGTGTAGCAGGGCGGAGATGCTGAAGATGATATTTCTGCAAACATCAGTCATGGGTGTCTTCACGACACTTCGGCTGTTCTCCAGACACCGGTATCTCTGAAAGGTCTCCCAGGCACTGTTAGTGACCTCCCCATCTCCGGAACCGCCTATGGTGAAGATGTCCAGGGATTTGCAGTACGGCATGAGAACGAGCTGCCGGGGAACACAACAGCACGGATGTTCTGATGGCAATGCACATGTCATCAGTTAAACCAAGTAAGCATGCAAAATCCCCAGGCCCCTTTACTTCTAAGATGGAAAACAAAAAACAAACAAACAACCAGATGTATGACATAAATCAAAAACCTTCCCATTTTTAAGTAGGCTAGCCAAGAAAAGTTCAGATATACTTTTGCTTTTAAAAGCTGGACTGTGCTGTTGGTGAATATGCCAGTGCATGTTTACAAGTAGCCTAAGACTGTGGCACCCACGTACTGGGCCTGTGGATCTGGAAGAAAAAAGGACAACCAGGACTTCCCCTCCTACTTGTCTGATGGACTACAATGGTCACCCATGGGAAACAAGCTGCTGGTTTTGCATCTTTGGCCTCTGATACAGAAGAAAAGTGTCTTCCCTGCCTTTGCGGCTGCCATACTGGAATGAAGTGGCAGAAACAAAACCTGAACTAAGTCTGCTGAGAGACTACTAAATCCCAGGAACGTACATCTGATGGTTCATTTTCACAGCTTGAACCAGCTCATCCACAAAGATACCAAGGACGTTGACTAAGAGGTGTTTACCTCAGCTTTCAAACCTTGGCTTATGACCTAGATAAAAACCATTTGCCACCAATACCAATAAAAGTTGTTAGATTTTTTTTTTAAAAAAGCTATGGCTTTAAAAATGCTATTGTTGAAAGCAATTCATACTCTTTGTGTTTTTTTTGTTTTGTTTTTGGGTCCGGTCGTGGGGCCTGAACTCTGGGCCTGGGCGCTGTCCTTCAGCTCTTCAGCTCAAGGCTAGCACTCTACCACTTGAGCCACAGAGCCACTTCCGGCTTTTTTTTTCTTTGCTTATGTGGTGCTGAGGAATCAAACCCAGGGCCTCAGGCATGCAAGGCAAGCGCTCTACCACTGAGCCACCTTCCCAGCCCGTTTTGTTTTTTTGTTGTTGTTGGTCGTGGAGCTTGAACTCTGGGCTTGGGCACTGTCCCTCAGCTCTTCAGCTCAAGGGGAGCACTCTCCCACTTGAGCCACAGCACCACTTCCGGTCTTCTGGTGTTTTATTGACGATAAGAGTCTCGTGGACTTTCGTGCCCAGGCTGGGTTTGAACTGGGATCCTCAGATCTCAGCTTCCTGAGTAGCTACGATTACAGGCCTGAGCTACCGGCACCTGGCTAGCAATTCATACTTTTGGAGGGATGCAATTTGAACCTTGGAGCCAAGAATGATTCTGATGCTCTGCTTGGCGCCGCCCCCCCGAGCTATACTTTGGGCTGCCACTGAGCAAGCCCCGCCAGGCTCTGCAGCTGGTGTAAAGCACCCAACACTTACTGAGTCAATGAGCGTGTAGGGGCTCTCCACATCGCTGTCGTAAGAGGTGTACTGGGGCAGCTCCAACCTCACTGTGTAGTTCATTCCCTTCTCGAAACACACTGGGCGAGGAAGGACCACATATCTACCCCCAAACAAGAGAGGAAAACAAGACGTCAGCCCTTAAGTATCTGAACAACAAAAGCCCCAGGGTGGTCATTCTGTAAGGAAAGTCCACAGCCAATGTCTTGCTCTGTAGTGGTAACTAAGCAACTCAAGCCACACAAGGAAAAATCTTCATGTGCGTATTAGTTCTGTTGAGCTGCAGACCACGGTTACACTGACCTGGAGCCTGGTGATAAGGATA
Source organism: Dipodomys spectabilis (assembly GCF_019054845.1). Lineage (NCBI taxonomy): Eukaryota > Metazoa > Chordata > Mammalia > Rodentia > Heteromyidae > Dipodomys > Dipodomys spectabilis. The sequence continues at coordinate 19,016,206 of NW_024870766.1, forward strand.
CCACCTGGTTGTCATCATCCGGAACAGTGTTACCACACCGGCTGCTGGTTGGGATCTTCCCAGGCCGCTGCACAGTGATGACAGCTTTTTCCCAGTGGTCAGGAAGCTAGAGGAAGAAACAAACCATTGGAAAGGACCAATTGCATTAGCCACTGTGGCCTATCCAACTACAAAGACCTCTATGAATCGGTCACCTGCCAAGTTTTAATTGAAAACACACACAGTCGCTTTCCCATATCCTCTGCTCCTGTCTGGTTCCAGCCCTGATCCTTCCTTCCTTGGTGGCTGAAAACAGCTCCAGACTGTTCTTTCAGCTTCTTCCCAGTGTCCTTTTTCCATCCACTGTCAAGCAGCTCAAATGACCATCCTCAGCTTAAAATCCTTCAAGAGCTTCTAATGACTATTGGCTCCAGATTCCTTTTTACAGATCCTGGCAGTTTTCCTAAGGGCATCTTTCCAGCCATATCCCTCATTGCTCTCTACAAAACATTTCTCAAAAAAGGAACCCTCCGGCACATCAGCTGCACTGGACATTGATGAAAGTGAACTAAGCAACTCAAGGGCAGCGATGGAAGGGAGGGAAGGAGAGAGAAAGGGGGAACAGCTTACACTAAGCAAAAGGGAAGAAATGTACATATCACCCAATTTGGAAAAAACAGTTGTAATGTCAAAGTTCGTAGAGACCATAAGCCTTATAGACATGACAACTACAATGTTGCTTCATGAGGGTTTAAAAGTATTCGTGACTTTAAGTATCAGTATCCCACAATACTGTGAATTTTGTGAAATGTATATAATCACTTAATCTCAATTAAAAAAAAAACCCTCCTCCTCTCTGCTCATGATATTCCTTTTTTCTTCTTTGTTCCCTAATCAAAATCCCACCCATGCACTGGGTCTTGTGGCACAAGCCTGTAATCCCTTGCACTCAGGAGACTGAGGCAGGAGGATCATGAGTTGGCCAGTCTGGACTACCCAGTGAGATGCTGTCTCAATAATGACAAATCCAATCCACACTGTAAGACTGAGATCTGATTCTTGAAGCCACATCCTGACAGCTGCTGCTCAGGGGAACTGTATGACCACTCTATCTTCAGGCACCATTTTCATCTGTGCTAGCAAGCCTACTGGTAACTCCAGGCTTTCCCTGCAATGAGGGAAATGTGCCTCCCACGGGGTAAGGATGGGACCTCAAACTGTCTCATTACCACCATCATCATTACTTAGATAGGTAAGTGCCTGACCAGAGACCGCTGAGTGTTAGAGAAACTTGATTCATGAAAGATACATTCTTAACCTCCAAAGAGGAGGTTACAATGGCAGAGGCCCACTTGGTTCAGTGTGATCCCTAGGTTTCACAGAACATCTAGGATAGACATAGCTGGTACCTATTCTCCTACTAGTACCACCTCCACAAACACACAGCCCACTGAGGGTTTTCACCTGTGGCTCATAGCGAATTAGGATGTCATACTCCATGGAATATGGTATGTTGTCAATAAAAAACTCCAAATACGCCCCCTCAGGCACTCGGACAAAGCCAGCTCCCGTCCAGGAGGGAATCCGATCCTGGATGTACTGCCGCTGCACTACAGTGACCCCCTGCAGACAAATGAAACAGGAGTTACTCTCTACAAAATGGACTTCAATTACCTTTCACAGTCAAATCCAAAATCACCCAAGGATTCAAAGCTACAGCTATTATATATTTACTGCTTACCGTCACAAATTTGCCAACAGACTGTCAATAGTTTTTGATGGACATGTCCATTGGTTTAAGTATTGTGATTGACGATGCCTTGGGACACTGGAGACTGAAGTCAAAAACCTGTGATCTACTGTATATTAAAAAATAATAGCCAGGACCTGTTGGTTCAGACCTGTAATCCTAGCTACTCAGAAGACTGAGATTTGAGATCACAGTTCAAAGCCAGTCCAGGCAGGAAAGTCTGTGAGACTCTTATCTCCAATAAACCACTCAGGAAAAGCCCAAAGTGGTTCTGTGGCTCAAACGGTAGAGTATTAGTCTTGAGAAAAAGAATGTCAGGGACAGCATCTAGACCCTGATTTCAAACTCCAGGACACACACACACACACACACACACACACACACACACACACACACACACACACACACACACACACATACACACACACACACACACACACACACACACACACACACACACACACACACACACACACACACACACACACCAATTAGGGCTATAAACAGAAAGTAAAAACAAAAACAAGCATTCCAAATGCTATTCTTATCAAGTCTAAGAGTGATGGAGGGTTTCCCTCGTCCTTGATTGACAAGGCCAGACTAGCACCCAGTAGATATTTCTGCCTCTCACTGGTACTAGTTTCAAGTTCCAAGTACAAGTCAAGAAATTTGATAGTGTGATGATTGCTCATTACTGATGAGTCAATTCTGACTGTTCACAGGGTTATTCTATAGTATTGGTCATCTCCATACATGACTGCTACCAATTCTCCCCTTCCCTCTATCTGTGAGCAAGTTTACCCACTAAGATGCACAACCTATGTTATCCTTCTCATGAACTAGGCTAGTCTGGTGACTTTTCACTAACAGAATGTCATGAAATGATATTCTGGGACTCCTTGGTCCAAGTTTTAAGAGATCTGATAGATTCGGTTTCCTCTTCTTGGAAGCCAAATGCTAGATAATGAAGTCCTCCTATCTTGACTCTGCCACGCTGTGAGAAAGCTAAATAGACCAGCATAGAAAAGTTGTGTAGAAATGTCCAAAGCACTCAGGTTGTTTCAGCCACCCTGGCTGCAATTGTCAGGTATACACTTTAAGTCACTAAATTTTGGGATGATAAATGAAACAAAGTTGAGTGTACATGGTATCAGATCTACAGTAACTCTGGAGCCCAAGTAGAGAAAGAATGAAAACCTTTTCTGGTATAAACAAATTCTTAAAACACATCAACTAATAAGGATGTTCGTGAGTGATAGAGTGTGCTTTACATATGACTGATTTCAAGAAGGTATGTCATCCAATGTAAAAGGGGGATTGTTTGAGCATGGGGGCTGGCAAAAAGAGAGGGTGAAGAGGAGGTGAATGTGGTTGAAATATTTCATACACATGCATAAAAATAGTAATGCAATTGAGTAAACGCGAGAGAGAGGGACAAAGAAGAGAAATGGAGTGAGTTATATCAAATGCATTATATGCATGTATGGAAAATAGCACAAGGAAACCCTTTTGTATAGTTAATTAAAAAAAACAGACATATCATACCATACTTTGATTTTGTGACGACAGAAATGCTGCTTATATGGCTATATGGCCTCCTTATAAAGCATGCATGTGTCCTTACTGCCTTCCAGATCTGCTTTCCCAACCTACCACATGCTCCCATACTTACAGGCCCCAGGTGGCCTTCCTCAGCTTCATAGATGTAGTGGTCCAAGGTGGTAAAATAATAACCAGACTCCACCTCATTGCACTGCCGTCCGATCATGTGAGGCCGACAGGAGCACTGGCCTGACTCCGGGGAGCAGCTACAGGAGGAGGAACAGGTTACATCACTGGCTTACCATATGCACACAGGAGCCCAAATGGAAGCAGGTCTGTGTTTGTCATCAAGCATCACGGGAGGTAAAATGTGTCTGTAGAGTTTATTCATTTCCTCTATGTGGAAAAAAATGGTACCTGGGCATGAATCTCAAACCTTGGCATTCAGAGAGAGCTGAGCATGATACTGAGACCTCTCTGTGACCTGGTCTTTTCAACTTTACCTACCCTCTCCCTCTCTTCATTTACATTCTGTACACACCATGTGGAAATTTTCTGTAGACATCACAAACAAAATCTTGTTTTGGGAATAGATAGATAGACAGATATGTATATATAGATATATCTTTATTTCCAACTAACTACAACTCTTCTTCTGGCCCTCAGACCCAAATACTCAACTTTCTGAAGGACAGCTCTATCTTGACTGCCCCAGAGGCACCCAAAGCAATGGATCCAAAATGGTGGCACTCAAGTCTTTTCCATGTTCTTTACCAAGTCAGAAATATTACATGTGCTCTAAATTCTGTATTCACAACAAACAGGAACCAGCTTCTGCCACAAACATTACCTAGTAAGTCATTTCCTGGCCACCATCCTCTATCCCATAAAATGACCCTTCTTTAAGCTACTGCCTCCTTGAGTTAAATGACATCTCTTTTGTATGCGTATCATCTACAACAAAGCTTGTCACACCACAGGTATTCATTTGAGTGGAGACCCTGAGTCTTCAAATCCTGCTTAGGTTCCAGAGCTTGGCTTCACATCTACTCCCTTCTGTCAAGTCTTGTACTGTTCTCTCCTTCTCCTACTGTCAAGCAGTGCCTTCTGCTGCTCATTACCCACTGGGATGTTGATGTGTTTGCTTTCTCCTTTACATCCTATTACTGACAGATCTCTGACCCTAGTATACTGTAAAGTCCTCGAAGGTCTGAACTGAGCCTTCCATGCCTCAATTTCCCCACTGTTTCTTCACTGCTCTGTCCACAGAGTAGTCTCAGTTGATCAAGTAAATGCATGAAGGGTAAGCCTTATGAATATAAATTTAATTTTTAAAAAAGTGGTACAATATAATCAGCTCTATTTCTTTTTACTTTAGGGAACAAAGAATAAGATATATTAGTTTGTTCTCAGCTTTTCTTTCCCTTTGTCTTTTATGTATGAAGGTAAGAATCCAAATCACACGCCACTATTTTATTTCATTAAAAGTGGACAGTGTTCAAAAAGAAACGTACTCATTACCTGATTCATGTAATTGTGACTCCTATGTACAACACCTTTACAATAACAATCATTTTTCAAAAGGAAAGTCAAACTGTGGTTTGGAATTGTTACTTTAAACCTACTCCCAAAGTCCCACCCTCCACTCTATTCCCTCCCCCCCCCCCCCCCCCATCAGTTGCAACTCACAGGCTGACTTAAACATCTCTGACATGGTCCAGTGGACACCCCTTCCTGGATATCATAGCAGTATCCTGCTGAAACAGGACTTCTTGACACCCGTGGCCGACCCTAGGGAGAAGCAAGCCTGTTCCAACTAGGAGCAGCCCTCTCTTGGCACAGGCATCAGCAGCAGCCATTTCCAGAAACCCAGCCATCTGACATCACATGGACAAAAGAAAATCCTTTCCTCCCCACATGTCTACAGGGGGAACTGAGTCCCAAAGAAGAACCACAAGGAAGAAAACAACTAGCTCCTTGGGGAGCAATCATCAGAACAAGTAAGGAGGGTGGGATGAAGCCAGTGGGTAGATTCAAAGCAACTCCTCCTCCGTATATCTCCAGGAGAGGCCCTACTGACCATACAGGGAAGTTGCTTCACATGCCTCTCTGGTCTCTAGTCTGTGATGCTGTGGCAGACTCAAATTGTCATCCCTGATAAGCAGGATTCCTAGCCCCCTCTGACTGCCCTGTGAACACTTTGTGGCTTTATGAGCCCCTGTGCAGATGAGCCTCACGCCTGCAGCTACACACCCCTGCCTCTGCTGGGTTTATTTCCCAATTTCCAGACCCCAATGGGAAAAATCCATGGCTTGTCCAGCTGTGCTGTCTAACGCATCCTGTTTCAAACGGTCACCTTTCACCCTAATTTCTCATCCTCAGCTCTGCTGTTTCTTTCAGCTGATTTTAAATTCTTCTCAGGGTGGAGATGAGGACATAACCTTTTGCTTCCTTTATATATACAAGTCTCATTTCAAAATCTGTCTCCACTGAGCTGTCTCAGTTCTGGATGTCACTGTCCCAAGCCTGTTACTTCAGCAGCCTCCCAGATTGACTTGAGCTCAGCTCTCTCTTGCACCCCAAGGCTATGCTGCCCACCACCCCTCAACCCACCTTCCTGCAGCTCTGCGGTCATGGTACCACCAGAATCACAGCTGTTACTGTGTCTTTTTCTATCTCAGTGCCACTGCCCAGCTCTACAACGCAGTTTTCCTTCCTGGAGCCACACTTCTCACACTCCTCGGCCAATATTGACTGAGCAAACATTGGCCCTGGAACCTGTGCTTCCTGCACCAATTCAGGCCACCACCAACTTCCTCCTGAACCAATTCTTCCACTTTAGTGGGAAGAATGTTTTTTCTGGCTAAATGATATGAAGAACAAGAAACAGGAAGTACTTGTTGTAAAGAACTCACAATCTGACTGAAGGAGAAACAATGGAAGAATTAGCCAATACAAAATACGGTGGGTACTTAAATAGAACCAAGAGCAAAGCACTCTAGAGATAGAGGAAGATGTAATCCATCTGATTGAGGAAACTAGGTGAGCCTTTATGAAAGAAGCAGCCTGAAGGCCGAGGATTCTGGTGGCAGAGAGAGGACAGGTAGGGTAAGAACAGAGGTTCTGGCCAGACCTTCACCAGGCCTCAGCCGTTCCTTGAACAGTTCTTCCTCGCAGTGGAATGCCCTGCTCTATTCACACATGATCGTGTCTTTCAAGTTTCACTCAGCTTTCCCAGCTCCACCACAATAGGACAAAAAGACTTTATTTGTGTTATTCTTTACTGAGTTCAAATGAAAAACAAATTTGTATTTCAAAGAAATGATATACGGTGTAATTTTATATGTTCTTCTACGAGTTTCCCTACCAAGTAAACACAGATCTAATTTACTAAATCAGTGAGACAGTATAATGACAAAAGACAAAAAAAAAAAAAAGAGATAAACCCTTGCAGTAAGCACAATATTAGATCTCAAGCTATCTAAATCCTCATCTCCGCAATCTGTAAATACACAATTTCATGTGGCAGAAGAGACTACAGATGTGGTTAAGATTAAAAATCCTGAAATGAAATTATCATGAATTGTCTGGTAGATTCAACTTAATCATGAGTTCTTAAAAAGTGAGAGAGTTAGGCAGAAAAGTGGGTCAGAAGCTGTTCCATAAAGAGATTTTGATCCACCATGGCAGCTTTTAAGATGGGGGGAGGGGCCCACAAACCAAGAAGTACAGGCCACTTCTACAGAATAGGAATAGCCTTCACCTGACAGTCACAGCAGGGAAATGGAAAGCTCATCCTACAATTGCAAGAACCTGGATTCTACCCACAAAACCCAAATAAGCAGGAAACAGATTTGCCTTTACAGCCTTTAGAAAGCAATACAGGCTTATCAATACTCTGACTTTAATCCATGGAGATACCAAACTAAGATGAGTCTATGTTTTTTTAAGTCATTTAAGTATGGTGATTGGTTATTGCAGTAGTACAAATTTTCATAGGCCTTTGGGTTTTTCTAATAGGTCATGACCAAAGTTATGTCTTAAAAACACAGATTTCTCACATACAGAAATGAGCAACATTTGCATTCCATCATAGCAACTAACAAAGGATAAGATAAACTACAACCATTCAATACACTGCTGACAACATCTACTGACTTCTGTTCTTGCTTCCAAGTCAGTAAGTTTCAGTCCCTCATTTATGAAGCAGCTACAGTCACATGAGCCAGAGATCACGGGAGATATAAAAAATGCCTAAGACACAATCCCTAACTACAAAGTCCCTTTTAATACAAACAAATGCAATCAAGGCCGAATTAACTAAAGCTAAAAGAAATGCAGCAGTAGCATTTTGCTAAAGCATCAAGACAGGGCTGAGAACTTCAGGGTAGGAAGTACAAGTTCTCCCAAAAAGGTGGTGGGTGGCAAGCCAGACAGGAAGCTGCTAAACTTAACTGATGAAGTTCTGAAGGAGAGTGTAAAGATGCTCCAAGTGTTTGATGTTTCTAAACTTGTATCAGTACTGTTTACTAAGCAACCATTGTCACAGAGTCTTTGTTCGTCAAAGTAGGCAATCAAGGCAAAAATTCATTAACCTGGTTTGGTGACATTAAACTATGAAGTCTGCTGAAAACAGTCAATAATTCAGATTATGTGTCAACACGTGACAGGAATTGCTAAGGTTTTTCTGTACAACCCAAAACATAATCAGTTTATTAAAAATGTACTGCTTTATGTTGTGGCACTGAGAATTGAACTCAAGGCCTTGAGCTTGATAGTGTTCTACCTATTTTGTTTTGGATTTTCTGTTTTTTTCCCCTACTACTGAGGTTTCAAACTCTGGGCTTCATACTTGTAGACAAGACGGTCTATCACTTGAGCCTCCAACCCTCTGTGAACTGGTTATTCTTGAGATAGGGTCTCACTTTTATCCTAAACCATAATTCTTTTTAAATCTCCTGCCATCGTTGGGTGACAGGTTGGCACCACTGTGTCCAATTACTGATTGAGATGGAGTCTTCGTGAGCTTTTTTTGTCCAGGCTAGCCTAAAACTTAAGTTCTCCTGATTTCTGCCTCCCAAATAGCTTAGGAATACAGGTACTGAGCACCAGCATCCAGCTCAAGCTTGGTTTTGACAGCATCTCCCACTTTTGCCCACACTGGCTTCAAATTATGACCTTCCAATTACTGCTTCCTCAATACTGGGTACTACAGGCAGGAACTATACAACACCCAGCCATCCGAAATGTTTTAAAATATTTTTCACTTCAAATGACTCTTACCCTTCATTCTGCCCCTGGCCAGAATAACTAAGAAGTGTTTTGGATCATATTAATTGATTGCTTCATCTCACAAGTGCATATTTAGTTACTACACCTTAAAAATCTTTTGCCTCTCAAATTCTTTTTACTCAATCAATATCTACCATGTCATGATTTATTATGTGACTCAGGCAAAGCGAATACCCTCAGGTAAAAGGTATTTATGAGTGCTTGCAACAATCCATCCTCTTGCAAGGATTTGCAGAGTATCACTGATATGTCATAGTCTTCTGGTAGAGATACAGTCTCCTAAAAGAGACCGGGCCCAAGAGACTCCTGGGGACATTCCCCTTGGTGAAACACTGTTGAAAAGGAATGTCACAGGATGCTACAGTCACAGGACTGGCAGGCAAGCTCTTTTTCCTCACCAAGGATAGAGCATCTTGTGCTGAAACAATCAGATGACTACTCGTTTTAAAATCTTTACTAAACCCTTTTACTTCACAAACTCTTTTGGTGAACATATTCTGGGTTTTGTAAATTTTGCCAGATTAGAAGGCCAGCCAGGGGCTGTGAGTGGGTGGAGGCTGAAACAGGAAATATGTGTGGGACAGAGAAGAGGAGGCAAGGAGTGTGGGAAAGAGAGGCCGCTTAGGGTAAAGGAGCACTCAACATTTCTGGTGCCTGAACTGAGATGGAACATCCTGCTGGGAACATTCCGGAGCCTAGGACATAATTTGGGGAATTATGTTTGCCGTTTTCATGTGATCAAGGAGTAGGGGGAGACAGCTGCAAATGGGCAGTCCGTTGTTAGGGAATCACCGAGCGCTCCGGCAGTCTCAGAGAAGAGTCAGGAAAGAGAGGTTCCATAAACACACAGCACCATCTTTACTCCCTGCTTTTATGGACTGATCCTAGCTGCCTCCTTCTGCAGTTTTCTAAGAACAGAAATTCTCCCTGGAGTCGCAGAGGCTACAAGCTGTACTAAGACTGGAACAGGACAAACCCAAACAAAGAGGCCAAAGAGAACATGTTCATGTGTCCTAAAATCTCATTCCATCCCAGCACATCACTATGGGGTTGGGAAACACTTCTTTTTGTAAGAGCTGATCTCTGAGCACACCAAGCTTGCTCAATCAACTCAGCATGTTCTCTGAGGGAAGGTTGGGAATGACAAGGACACATCTGCCGGGGCTCTCCGCAGTCACTTACACTGTCTTTACCAGATGTTCTGACTCAGATCCAGTGATGGAGACCAAAGGGCTCCCAGACCCAAGCTGGATAAACTCCCACAACCCGAGCCATCTTCCCAACATATATTAGGACAATTTTGAGTTGAGTTTCATGTTTAACCTATTTAGGAACACTAGCATCTTTAAGTAATTAAAAATGATGATATGTAACTTTTATTAATGGGCACAAGTTGAAAAAACAGAAAGAAAAGAAAGAGAAAAAGACTCTCTACACAAATCAAAATGAAAATCTGTTTCCAATCTGTTAGACTGGTTAAAAAAACAAAAAAAGAAACGTATGATGAGACCAGCTGTTTCTGGCCATGGTAAAATGAGAATCTGTATAACCCTGGTGGGACAATCTACTGACACAATCTGAGACTTGGACGTGTTCTATTGAAATAAATGGTGTGCACACATGGACTTTGACTTAGCAGTTCCCTGTGGATAACCTGGTCTACAGAGATACTGACAGACATTCATCAAGATACAGCTACAAGGATGCACACAGCAACATTTTTAAAAAACATAAAAACAATCAAATAAATCATGACACTTTCACATGAAAGAATACCAAAACACTACTAAAGTGAAAGGTAGAGAGGAACACAAGCTGATAAGAGAGTATGTTCCAGAATAAGATATCTTTCTTTCCTGCTCATGGCTGGCACTCTACCACTTGGGCCACATCTCCACTTTTGGCTTTTTGCTAGTTAATTGGAGATAAATCTCTCAGATCTGTCTTCCTGAGCTGGCTTCAAATCATAATTATCACATCTCAGCCTTTTGAGTAATTATGTTATATGTATAACTACCAGAGTACAATAAAATTTTATATCTATACATCTATTATCTCTCTCTATATATATGAATGTGTATATAGATAGATAAATAAGATAGATAGATATAGATATTCCTTTCTTTTCTTTCTTTCTTTCTTTTTTTTCTTTTTTTGTTGGTCGCAGGGCTTGAACTCTGGACCTGGGTGCTGTCCCTCAGCTTCTCAGCTCAAGGTGCTCTACCACTTGACCCACAGAACCACTTCCGGTTTTTGGAGTGGTTTATTGGAGATAAGAGTCTCATGGACTTTTCCTGCCCGGGCTGGCTTTGAGCCATGATCCTCAGATCTCAGCCTCCTGAGTAGCTAGGATTACAGGTGTGGGCCACCAGTGCCCAGCTTATTCCTTTGTTTCTTTGAAAAGCAACACTGGGGTTTCAACTTAGAACCTTGCACTTGATATACAGGATTCTACCACTTGAGCTGTGCTCCCAACCCTGTTTTACTTTAATTATTTTTCAGATAGGAGATAACATTTTTTGTGCAGAGCAAACCTTGGACGTAGATCCTCTTACCTATGGTCTCCAAAGCTGTTAGGATCTCCGACACAGGCCACCACGCCCAGCTTATTGGTTGAAATGGAGTCTTGGTAAATTTTATGCCCTAGGTGGCCTTGAATCATGATCCTCCAGATCTCTCAAGTAGCTGGGATTATAGGCATGAGCCTCTATGCCTGGCCCTTCACTTATATCTTTTAAAAACATGAGAGTAGGGCTGGGAAGGTGGCTCAGTGGTAGAGCGCTTGCCTTGCATGCTTGAGGCCCTGGGTTCGATTCCTCAGCACCACATAAGCAGAAAAAAAAAAAGCTGGAAGTGGCGCTATGGCTCAAGTGGTAGAGTACTAGCCTTGAGCTAAAGAGCTGAGGGACAGCGCCCAGGCCCAGAGTTCAGGCCCCACAACCGAACCCAAAACAAAACAGAACAAAAAATATGAGAGTAAAGATCAGTGGAAAACCATGAACTGTTTTTTCTTTGAACTTGCCTGTTAATAAATAAAACCCAACATTTAAAAAGAAATGAGATTAAATATTCACTCTCAACAGACAGATTGAACTGTTGCTAATTAGAGAGAAACAAGAAGCTACTGACGGCGCCACAGCTAAGTTGTTCAAAGAAGAAATTTAGGAGACAGAGAACAGAAAAAGAAACATCTCTGCTTTGGACTTTATACCTGCCTGAACTGTCAAAATTGCTTTTCAAAAATTATGGGCCTGTGGCTGGGAAGGTGGCTCAGTGGTAGAGCGCTTGCCTTGCATGCCTGAGGCCCTGGGTTCGATTCCTCAGCACCACATAAACAGAAAAAGCCGGAAGTGGTGTTGTGGCTCAAGTGGTAGAGCGCTAGCCTTGAGCTGAAGAGCTGAGGAACAGCGCCAGGCCCAGAGTTCAAGCCCCACAATCAACCAAAAACAAAAACAAAAAATTATGGGCCTATATGGCTTCCATAATTTAAAAAAATACCAAGGAAGTTAAAGTACAGAAACAATTAGCAACACCATAAGAATAAAAAAAAATACAGCGGGATGCAAGTGGCTCACACCTTTAATCCTAGCTAGTCAGAAGGCTGAGACCTGGAGGATCAGGGTTCTAACCTAGCCTGGGTAGAAAACAAAATCTGAGTCTTCTCCAATTAGCTGAGAAAATATTAAGCTGGAGGTATAGTTCAACTGAACAAGCAGGAGGCCAGCGTTCAAAACCCAGTACCAGGAAAGAAGAAAGGAAAAGATATCCTGGGAGATTTTAATGCTCACTCCGATCATCAGATATTCAAGCCAAAGGTAAAGACTGACTTTCCTCTGAGTCTGGCTAAAGCAGCTCCACTGAAGCTCCAACTCACCTATTGCTGAGGGCTCCCCCGAGGTCACAGTCACAAGGCCGACACCCGTCCAAATCGTTACTCAGGCCCCAGTGCTGTGGCTGCAGAACAAAAGGTTTAACATCTAAAGGTAGGTTCCTGTAATTACACAAGACGCAGCAGGGAACAAGTTGTAGCGTGCTTTGGTTGGTCTGCCGAATGTGAATGTTTATTTTCACTGAGAAAGCTCAAAGCCCACAAAAGGAAGGAATATTTTAAATTAAAATACGTCGGAGCTGCAGGTTGCTGAAGTAAGTAAGAGGGTGCGGGGTATTCACATGTTAACAACAGACCACAGATTACAATGAATGTGAGCCTGCAATATGGGTACCATTTTCTTCGGTCAGAATACTCTGGCAGGTAAGAGTTACAGCAAATTTTTGGCAGGGCTTTAACTTTTCCTTCAGTTCTGTCTGTCAAAATCCCCTGAGGAAAGCCCTTTGAGGACTCACTTATGCTATGTGGAAACACAGCCCAAAGCTAAGACTAAAAGGTAAAGGGTCTTGGAAATTTAAAGAGAGAGAGAGAAAGAAGAAAATCTCTGTACTTCAAAAATGAATAGATAAAAACAGGCTCACAAATATAAAATGGACTCTCAGAGATCTATTTTGAGAATCTACCAGGATCCTACACAAATACATTTATAGTTCTAAGTATGTATGTGGTCAGTAGCTCCTTCCAGATTATAAAATCAATGAGAATTCCCTAGAAGATTCAAAATAACTTTAATCATCCTCTTAATTATTCCACGCAGGTCTACAGCTGTATCTGGGTGGGCGAGCACAGCCTAGCACGCGTGAGCCTCCAGATCCATCTCTAGCGAATTACTCCAACCAGTCATTAACAGTGAAATTTTTGACGTATTTCTTTCCACATTTTATCTTTCTGACTTTTCCTCTACATAACCAAAACATTTACATACTGTGTGTATGTGTACATAAATTTAACGGTATTTCCTATCAGTACCGTTTTTCAAAAGCAGCCAAGTTGCTTTTATGATTGCAAGCCTCCAAATTTAGCTATTTTCCCATTATTACTTCTGTGAATCCTCTTCCATGAAAACAACAACAAAAAAAAGTCTTTTGAAGAGCACATCTTTGTCCAGAAGTGGGATCACTGGCTCGGGGGAGGGAGGCCCTGTACATGTCTACCAGCCATTGAGACATGCCTATATACTTTGAGGAATATGAACAATCTCCACGTCTGTGAGCCAACAGGTGTTCTATTTCCATATGTCCTAATGACTCTCATTTTAAAAAGGAACTGTTGTAAATTTGTCTGTAAAAGTGGTATTTTGTTGTGATTTTATTATCCTAATATTTAACGTCTTGTCAATGCAGTCATCAGTAATTTATTTTTTTTCTTTCTGGTGCTGGTCCTAGGGCTTGAACTTGGGGCCTGGAAGCTGACCCTGAGCCTCTTTGTGCTCAAGGCTAGTGCTCTACCACTTGAGCCACAGCGCCACTTCCGGCTTTTTCTGAGGAATTTATTGGAGATAAGAGTCCCACAAACTTTCTTGCCGGGGCTGGCTTTGAACCACGATCCTCAGACTTCAAGACTCCTGAGCAGCTAGGGTTCCAGGCATGAGCCACTGACTCAGTAATTCCTATTTTGTGAATTTTCTTATGGCTGTTAATCTCAACCCCCATGGTGATGGTGGAAAAGCATGCTCAATCTGTCACATTCCACAACTGCTCATGCCCCCACGGTTAGGATTTACCTACCAGACACTGGTCACAGCGCTGTCCCGTCACCAGACGCTTACAGTAGCAGTAGCCAGTCTCGGAGTCACAAGGATTCCCACCAGGAATTGTTCCCAGGGGGTTGCAAGCACAAGCTTTATTTAAGACAAAATGAAGCAAAGGAACACAAACCAAAGTGAGTCCCATGAAACAAATTCTATTCAGAGAATTCAATGCCAAATGTGGAACCAAACAGACTTACATTTACACCCAAATGGGTCTTCGGCACTTAAGTCATAGAAGCCTTCTTTGCAAACATCACAGTGTTCTCCTTCCACGTGCAACTTACACCGACACTGGCCAGCAATGAGCCCAGCCGAAAAGTCAGTGTAACCGTCACAGATGCCCCCATTCTGAGAGCCAGCTGGGTCACATGAACATCCTTAGGAAGAAAAACGACAAGTTAAATGCACCAGGAAACACACTGTGTTTATGTAAACGTATGTGCCTTCCACCCTCCGAATCTCACAAAAATGAATCACAAGAGGGCCCCGCTAGCAAGAACGTCCCCCTCCCAGCATCCTAGCAGATTCTGACAACGGTCTTCTGCTGCTCCTACGGTAAGCTCTGAGAAGAACCTTGGCCAGACTAGCCCACGTGAAAGTCAGCCAGAAGTGGGTCCCACACACAACACGTTTCCCAACCTACTTTCACAGAGATTGGGGTCTCGGATGTCCCTCTCCGGGTGCTGGTAGTAGAACGGCTTGCATTGCTCACAGTTGCGTCCCATGGTGTTATGCTGACAGTCGTCACACACGCCTCCACTGACATTCCCAGTGGCCAGGAAAACCGCCATGTCAAAGTGGCATGAGCTGGAATGTTCATTGCAGTTGCACTCTGTATGACAAGACCAATTTCAAAGTGACCAATGGAGAAGGCTTGTAAGGAAGGAAGCAATGAGCAAACTAGGGACTAAGTGCAGGCAGAAGAGCATCAACACGAACACATCCATTGAGGACACTGGTTTAAGTCCAGTATCAGTTTAGAAACTAAAAACGTGGACTCTATGAAATACAACCAACCATTTGTGGAAGAGAATGAACTACTAAGAAGGGCAAACTCTTGGGGAAAAGTTCCTTTAAAAATGTAGTATCAAAGGCTGGGAATGTGGCGTAGCATGCATGAAGCCCTGGGTTCAATTCCTCAGTACCACAGAAACAGAAAAAGCCAGAAGTGGTGCTGTGGCTCAAGTGGTAGAGTGCTAGCCTTGAGCAAAAGCAGCTCAGGGACAGTGCCTAGGCCCTGAGTCCAAGCCCCAGGACTGGCAAAAAAAAAAGTAGTATCATGAGGTGTTGAGGTTTAGAAATGAGGATCATGAAGATGGATACTACAGCATGCAAGCTCTCATCTCATCAGTGAATTAATCTACTGATGGATTCAGAACTTGGCAGCATGGTTGGGAGGTGGTAGAAATTAGGAGGTAGGGCCTAGTTGGAGGAAGTAAGCCACTGGAGGTGGGACTTTGAAAGGTGTACTTTGTTCCCTAACCCTTCCTCTTCATCTCTTCCCACCATCATTGTGTGAGCAGCTTTCTTCTAACATGACCTTCCGCCAGGATGTGGGTGCCTTACCACAGGCCTAAAAGCCATGGAGCCAAGTGATCGTGAACTGAAGCCTATGAAATAAACTGTTCCTCCTTTGGGTGGATTTGCTCAGGTATCTTACCCCAGTGACAACAAAAATAACTCATACTATTTCACTGTGGGTGAGACTCACAGAAGTACTTTCCCTTATTCCACAGGACAGTGTGGGTGAGACATTCCCAGGGAAGCTTGTTTAGGCATGAAGCTATGATGTACGTGAAGGATCAATTGCTCTTCTCCCACTTTCATCGCCATGCTAGTGCAGGCTCTTTGGGGATCTGTTTAACAGCCATCCAACGGGCCCTCTCAGGAAGGCCCTGTAGCTTTTCAGTAGAGTCATGTTTGTCTAACCTAGCTTTAATCACCTTGCCCTTCTACTCAGGGATGAACACCAATTCCTTACCTCGGCCTTGACTATCCCCTTCCTCATGTGAACTCTACCACATGCTGTCCTGCAGAGGGACTCACCTTGTTCACTGGGGCATCTTCAATGTCTCCTGACCTCCCTCCCTCTTCCTAGGTCAACTTAAACACCCATGTAAGCCAGCTGGTCCCATCTGCTAACAAAACCTTTACCACTCCAGCTCTCACTGGGTTCTGAACTTGAAGAACGGTCTGACTGGAGGCAGAGGGAGGTGTGCTCCTCAAGGAGAGGCAGGTGTATGAGATTGCTGTGAGCCAGGAGGGAGAGCAGGTGGTGCACACTACTGCACTTCTCTGCCCAGAATAGCACTGGGAGGAAGACAGAGATGTCCCGGTGCCAGAGGCCACAACTGGTTGGGTGTTGGAAACAAAGCCAACAACGCTACTCCATAACCATTAGATCTTACTGACACATGGTGTGGGATTTCCCTTTCCCTTTTCCTAGTACCAGCTTATCTTAAAAACAATGTCAGTGTTTCAGTGTTCCTGGGTCAGTGCCACCCATGCAGGCATTGCCCAATAGCTATTCATGTTAGTGTTAATTAGATGTTTATTGTTGGTATCCCAGGGGTATAGGGATCAAGGAGGGAAAAGGAGAGGGACTTCTCTCCCCTCAGCAACTAGAACCCTATTAGAGCACCTATAATCTGAAAATGGATACTGGAGTCCTCATGGATTCCAAATGTCCTCGCCACAAAGACTTACTTTTACAGGCATTGCTGTTTCGGCCTTCAGCAGGTCTCCAGGGTAAATCGTGGTAGAAATCCATGCACTGTTCACAGTTCAAACCCTTGGTGTTATGCCTGCACATGCAGTGTCCGTGTACCTTGAGGGTTACAAAAGCAGAAACAATGAAGGAAGAGATTCTTGAGTGGAATGGCAAGTCCAGTCCCTTTCACCCACTCATCTATAGCTCAACCCAGAGAGGGGCTCTTTGTTTTCGTCTGTTCCCTCCCTCCCAAGTTCTAGCCACATTGCTGATGGCTACAACCCCACTTTCTACATAGATCTTATCACAGAATGAATGCTCAATAAGCATTTTATTGAGAAGCTATGAGAAAATACAAAAAAATAGCTACTAAAAATACAAAAACAAAAAAATTAGTAATGATGGGAAGGTTAACACTGACCAAAATGAATTGTACACATACATGGACATCTTAAACTGAAACCTTACTGTACAACTAACTGAAGATAATATAAAAAGGGAGGGGACTAATTACTTAGGATTGTTTTAAATTACCATAATAGAGATCTATAAAAGTTGTAATGGAGAATCAAATGCATACATACACCTGGAAAATAACTCATATTACTGAAAATCTTAGTAGGCCAGATAACCATTTCTTTTCAAAGTTGGTTTTCTTTCTACTTTTATTTTTACTTCAGGCATAATAGTTTTATTTTACTTTTCTGCTCAGTACTAGGGGCTGAAATGAGTGCTGCACATATGACAGGCAAATGCTCTACCACTGAGTTATATTCCTAGCCTGGAAAAAATTTTTTCAACCGAAATAAAACCTTAAAAACAATCTTTTCTTTTTGCCTTCAAGAAAACATAAAAATCTCAGAAAAAGATAAAAATTAATTTGCTTTTTTTGGGGGGGAGGGGAGGTCCGGTTGTGGGGCCTGAACTCTGGGCCTGGGCACTGTCCCTCAGCTCTTCAGCTCAAGGCTAGCACTCTACCTCTTGAGCCACAGCACCACTTCCGGCTTTTTTCTTTTTGCTTATGTGGTGCTGAGGAATCGAACCCAGGGCCCCAGGCATGCAAGGCAAGCGCTCTACCACTGAGCAACCTTCCCAGCCCTAATTTACTTTTCAATAGATCCAAGATACACTATTTCAAGGACTTCCCTGAAAGACTTGCTTACAATAAACGAGAGAAATACATCTGTTCACCACACATGCCCACAAACATGTTACCTTAATTCTGCTTTTCAATAGATCCAAGATACACTATTTCAAGGATTTCCCTGAAAGACATGCTGACAATAAATGAGAGAAATACATCTCTCCACAACACATGCCCATAAACATGTTACCTTACTTCTGCTTTCTACAGAACAGAACTCAGGACCAACAGGTCCCTCCTCTTTTATACTAGTATTGACCAAAGCGGAGTTAATTCCGGATTACAATCCTCTCCTTGGTTGTATATAAACTGAAACATAGCTCCAAAGCCCACACTGCAGGCTATGGCATCTGAATAAGTGGGGCAACCAACTCGGACGCAGTCATGACATCAACTACACAGATGGGACGATGCAAAGTAAACACCAGCATTCTTAGAAAGATGGAGACATGAGATGAGAGGCATAGCCCTCTCTCTGAACTCTGAGGAATATCTCCCTTGTTTCTGCAGGAAACTTCTAACCAGAATAAAGGAGAGGCAGGAGTTTTAGAAGGGCTGACTGACAGAAACATAGCAAGGCACACCCATCACCAGTGGAAGGAGTCCAGGGGCAAGGCTCCTCACTCAGGGCTTTTTTTTTGTCAGTCCTGGGGCTTGAACTCAGGGCCTGGGCACTGTCCCTAAGCTTTTTTTGCTCAAGGTTAGCACTCTACCACTTGGAGCCACAGCGTCACTTCCAGCTTTCTGGTGCTTCATTGGAGATAAGAGTCTCATGGACTTCCTTACTCCAGCTGGCTTCAAACTGAAATCCTCAGCTCTCAGCCTCACCACCCACACACTCAGGGTGTTTTAGCAAAGTACTTATTCCTTAGTATCCCCCTCGAGAGAGGAGGAGCTCTTCCTGCACTAATTTCCTGTCTGGCATGAAAATCAGACATCTGTAAGAAACAACTGGTAAGCACGTAATTTAAGTTAGGGCAGAATAAGCTATTGTTTTCTAGCCATTTGACAGATCATTCATATCCCCTATTTAAAAATATATGTAATTTCTATGTGTGAAAAATGGAATCAGGTATTCTGAGGAGATGGCTAGGGTTGGGGGCAATAGGAAAAAATGATGGAGAAGGTGACACTGAGCAAGATGCACTATACTCCTAAGTTGACATCTGTGAATTGAAACCCTCGAACAACTGATGATAAGTTTTACAATGTAGTTTGCAAACACAGAATAAAAGTGAGAAAGGAATGAAATCAATAGGAAAAGACAGAAAAAATCCTCCATTTGTTCGCTAAATGATATCACAAGGTCCTGGGTTAAAATTTCCAGTTTCTTTGGACTAGGATCAATTTTCTCTTTCTAGCGTAAAGACTGAATACCTGTGGTTTTTTAATCTTCCCTAACATAAAGGCAGACTCAATTGTTATTTAGACAACTTCTTAATCCTTAGTGACTAAAATATCTACTTTAGCAATAGCCTACAGCAACTAAGTACAAAAATTAATTCTATGAAATGAACAATCTGTATATTCTCATAGTTTAAGGCTCTTCAAAGAGAAATTCACCAATCAACCACCAATACGGTGCAAGGGCTAAATGTAAGTCTGGAAAGCCAAATCCCTGGCCAAAGAGGGGCGGGGAAGCTGTGAAAAGCCTCAGCTTGCTTTCAGAATCACACACATCTAGGAGAAAGCCACAAGAGAAGTTGGCTCACCATTCCTTCCACTTCTTCATCGAATCCGTGCACAGGGGCACATTCACTGGCATGGCCGTAGCAGAAGCAGTTTCCTCGAACCACCATGTCATACACCGCATAATAGTACTTCTCTCTGATTTCCATTCTGGAATCCAAAAGGTTATCTCCCAAAGTATGCAGCTTCACAAACTTGATCCTCAAGTTGGTGATTTTTAGTAGATCTATGGACGCCAACAAAGAAGAGGAAAAGTCTGATCCAATGGGCAAGAATTATTCTGGAGTTACACATCATTTCTCTTTAGGGGAAAGACTTGCGAAACGCAGATGACTTTAGTAAAGTTGATTCCTCTTGGATAATCATCTAATGACAGTTGTAAAGCCTGACATAGTGTGACCGTTACTGGAAGCCTTAGTTTAATAAGAACACTTATTCCACGATGGGTCTCTTTGCAGGCCAACATGTCAGAAAGAAGTGTGAAAATGGAGAAACGCCAAGAATGCAGCTGTCTGACTGCCAGAACCCACTGGCATCTAGTAATCTAAAGTTCTGCAATGCCATCTGGCTCCCACGGCAATTAGTGTCCGTGTCAACTAAGTGTCAACGTCAGAAATTCCATCCAGGTAGGAAAAGATTTATCAAAGCACTCAAATTCTCATTGCTACTATAACAGGAGCAGATTTTATGTCATATTTCTGGGGGAGAAAATGCTGTCTGAAATTTCCCACCACTTAAAATGAAATCTAAGTTACTGAAGTAGATTGAACACTATTAACTACAATCTAGGGAAGGAATATTGTGACTGAGGGCGTGTGTGTGTGTGTGTGTGTGTGTGTGTGTGTATATGTGTGTGTGTGTGTGTCCCAGTACTACCCAGTACTAGAGCTTGAACTCAGGACTTGGGGGTCTAGCTTGGCTTTTCTACTTAAGGCCGGTACTCTCCCACTTGAGCGTATAGCTCTACTTCAGGCTTTTTGCTGGTTAATTAGAAATAAAAATCCCAGACTTTTCTGTCTGGGCTGGAATCCAACCACAATCCACAGATATCAGCTAGGATTACAGGTGACTGAATCACATTGGTGACTGACCGACCAAGTTCTTCGTTTTGTTGCAGTTGAAGGGTTGAACCCAGAGTTTCCTGCTTGCTGACAATACTCTGCCACTTGCACTAGGCTCCCAGCCCTTGACCACATCTTTAAGCAACATTTTAGTCCACAGCTGTTTTTTGTTCTAGATTTACAACAAAATTCCATGTTTATCACTATGGTATCCTAAGGATAAGGGGCTCAGTATTAGGATGTCAGAGCAAATTATTTCTTCCAACACAAAAGTGACTTCTATGTCAGTTTCTTTTATCTTTCCTCTTTCATTCTAGATCTGTAGACATATGTTGATTCCAGATGCTGGGCTATCAACTACCCTCTGTAGTCACTGGGTGAACCAAGAGCTTGTCAGCCTACCATACCAATGTTTCTACTAACTGTTCTTGCTGAAATGGCTCACAGGAGACCTGGCTGGTCCACCTGCCCTCTTACTGCGCTGTGCAGCCTGAAAGTTCTTGTAAGCTTTGCTCTCATTTGTACATATTTACAGCTTATAATTCAAGACAAAAGCACCTAGTACAGCAGACACTGTCAAACCCTAAATACTAACTTTAAATCTATATAATGTATGCCTTGCTTACAATGAAGATCACAGAAAGGCCTAGAAGTGAAAAGGGAACGTGTATGCATTAAACTTAGGCTCTTTGTAAAATCAAAAATGTGAGTCTTCTCAACTGAACGATGATTATGAATGCCACGTGTACAAAATGTTCTGGCAAAGTAAGCACAAGCACCTACTGATGAGAGGCCAAAGACACATACGAAGGGTAGCTGGTGTATTTAGAAACTCCCAAACTGATCTCTGTGGAAGCCTTTAGAAGGGCAAACAGGCTGCCATGTGCTCTGACCATATACAGCAACATCCAGGCATCACTCACAGGTCTTCTCGAGGAAAACTGCTTTTGCAGTGAGCCTCAAAGGAGACAGGAATAACTAAGGAAACCTTGTTCCTCTGATAGCAAGGTAAATGAAAAGCATGCTTCTGGGCACTCAACAAGAAAAGCACGAGAATTAGAATGATAAAAAGCAACACCAAGGGCTGGGAAGGTGGCTCAGTGGTAGACCGCTTGCCTTGCATGCCTGAGGCCCTGGGTTTGATTCCTCAGCACCACATAAGCAAAAAGAAAAAAGCCGTAAGTGACGCTGCAGCTCAAGTGGTAGAGCGCTAGCCTTGAGCTGAAGAGCGGAGGGACAGCGCCCAGGCCCAGAGTTCAGGCCCCATAACCGGACCCCCCCCCCCCCAAAAAAAAAAAGCAACACCAAGCTGGGCACTGGTGGCTCACACTTATAATTCTAGCTTTTCAGGAAGTTGAGATTCTGGTTCTAAGTCAGACCAGGCAGGAAAGTCCATGAGACTTATTTCCAATAAGCTACCAAGAAAGCCAGATGTAGAGCTATCATTCTAGTCGTAGAGCGCAAGCTTTGAGCAAAAGCTCAGGGACGGTGCCCAGGTCCTAAGTTCAAGCCCCAGGACCAACATAAAAGGAAAAAAGAAAAAGGGTAGCAACACCATTCCTAAAATCCCACATATCTCACCTAGGAAGAGGCAGATGAATCCTTCAGGGACTCTGGAGCTGTTGTTTATCCTAGAGCCCCTAGGGATGTTTTCACAACCAGATTTTGAAACAGGGAAGGATGGCCTCATTACTCCCTCAGATATTGGCGTGGTGCTGGACATACCATTAAATGTTTGTTTTGCAACAGAATAGCTAAATCACCAACCAGAGACAGTCTGGGCCACATGTAAAATTAATTTTAAAAAGGGAAGCAGTACTTTGCTGACAATATTCCCTAGACCTCTGTCTTCTATTCTTCTATCCTCTAAGCTTGGAAATTCCATGGTTAAAAATAGGACCAAGCACAGCTGGGGAAGATCAGCAAGACTTAGCCCTGCTTCTGCTCAACGGATAGCACCTTCACAGCAAGGCCAGCTTGCCTGTCCTCTGACATCCAAGACCAGCTCCATCAACTCCTAAACTATGGCTGACAGCAACAATATCAACAGCAGCAGCAGCAGCTTTAATTACTTCTACATTGGGCATTTGGGTTGGTCATTTACGTATAACAACTCATTTTCTTACACAACTACCTTAAGGCTAATATGATCTCCATTTAAAGACGAAAAGAAGAGCTGCTCGCCCCGCTCCACCCCCTTCCAGCCTAAAAAAAAAAAAAAAAAAAGTTTTAAGTAAATTACTTGTCCCAGGTCACATAGCTGCAATGTGATAGAACTGGGATTAAATCCAGGTCTGTCTCGAAAGCCCATTAGTTTAATTACTGCACATTCTGCTTCCCAAGAAGATGAAAATGTAATCCTGTAATGGCATATTTGGTGAACACTGGAAAGGAGCTCTGAACTGCAAATCCTAACACATGCCTTTAAGCTCTGCCTGCCACTGAATAGCCACAACGCTTCATGGATGGAATCTGACTGAGCCTCCGTTTTTCTTCTATTAAACGGAAATACAATCTTCACCATACACTGAGCCTGGCTGACATTTCTGAATTCCCCTCAGTATTCTTTCTTTCCATATTCCTTTAATAAAAGCCCTTTGCCAAGATGGGGTTTTTGTTTGTTTTGTTGTCCGTACTGAGGCTTGAACTCAGGGCCTCATGCTCTTTCTTAGCTTATTTTGTTCAAGGCTAGAGTACTCTACCTACCACTTGAACCATACCTCCATTTTTAGCTTTTTGCTGGTTTACAGATAAATGTTTCATGGACTTTTTTGTCCATACTGGCTTTGAACCACGAACAATGATCTTTAGATCTCAGCCTCCTGAGTAGATTACAGTCATAAGCCACCAGCACCTGGCCTTGCCAAAACTTTTAGCAGAACACATGGCCTCTAAGCCAGAGATGCTACCCGGTGTCTCCTGTAAAACAGTCATGTAACTATGGCTAGGAAGATGTGAACTGTAGCTAGTAGGAAGTTGTCCAGGAAGTTGTCCAAATCATGGACAACTTCCAGGTTTCTTTATAGGAAATTTGCTTGCACTTCACAGACTAGGATGAGGACATGTTGATGGTGATCTAACTCTACTTGGGTGGTCTTATAGCTAGGATTATCACATTTAGAAAATGAAAGTAACTGGGGGCTGGGAAGGTGGCTCAGTGGTAGAGTGCTTGCCTTGCATGCCTGAGGCCCTGGGTTCGATTCCTCAGCACTACATAAGCAAAAAGAAAAAAGCCGGAAGTGGCGCTATGGCTCAAGTGGTAGAGCGCTGGCCTTGAGCTGAAGAGCTGAGGAACAGCGCCCAGGCCCAGAGTTCAGGCCCCACAACCGGACCCCCCCCCCAAAAAAATGAAAGTAACCTATGATCAGTTACATTTGAATTGGTACCTTTGAATTACATTTTTTAGTAAGAGCATAATCCAACCGTTACATGGAACTTTGTTATACTAACCACAAACATTGCATGGGACACACACCTTGACTAGACAAAAGTACTGCATGGGATACCATTACATTTTTTAAAGAATGAATTATTTATCTGCAACTCAAATTTAACTAGATACCATCCTGTATTTTATCTGGTGAGTCTAAATATGGCAGTTGAGTTACATTTTATTGTCTGAAAATCCCTCTGAATAATATAGATAAGAGGAAGTAACTTTCTCATTTGGGGACACTGGGGGGTTGAACTCAGGGCCTTGTGCTCACTAGACAAGCACCCTACCAATTGAGCTACACCCCTAGTCAAGAGGAAGTAACTTTCTATTTTACTTGAGCAATTGTATTCTGGAGACACTTTTGTTACAATAGCTTAATCTACATTCTAATGTACTGAGCAACCAAGTAAATAAGGTAGCATAATTAACATAATTGCTTGAGCACTCTTGACAGATTGATTACTGTGAAGATGGACTACCCATAATTTTAGAAGCTTCTGGTAGGGTACTGAAGAGGAAGAAAATGTAGGTGGATTTAGTACTGAATATCTAGATTCTGGGTGGCATGCTCTAGGGCAATACTTATTCTCTGAGTGTTCTTTCCCATCTATGCTTTTATTTGAAAACATGCTTACTCTGTATCCTTGGGCTATAAGGATCTTCTATTTTGAAAGCTGGATCTAAAGCACGAAATATCACCTAAAAATAGATATAAGAGGAATTGGCATTTTGGTTGTGATCAAAAAGTACAGACTAGCAAGTAGAATGTAAAATCAAGAAGCAAACAGACCTCTCCTTCTGTTGAGGGTTCTATGTCAGAGTATCGGGAGTCACAGATTATGTCATCCACTTTCTTCATGGGGCCAGTGGAAATGCCTGGGAAGGAGCTCTCACAATCATAGGCGAAGTATCTGTATACACCCCAGGTCTTCCCAAAGTCAGATGACCGCTCTATCAGCATAGCAGCTGGACGGAATGTCTACAAGGTGGGGAACAAGAGACTTGATTGCTAATCTTTTTCAAAATTGCAGATGAAATTGTCACTCGCTGTGTGCCACAAGCCCTGCCTGCACACAGTTGGCATTTCTCACTGTGGCCTGATTTCAGACACTTCAGGCTGCTCGTGGAGCCTATTCTTGCAAGGAAAGTGTCTGGTCTCTAAATTCTGCACTTTTCCCACCCTGGTAGATTAGTGAGCTGTTTCTCTTTAGAAGCTGATTATAAACAGGCCTTAAAAGTAAATTCTAGTATAGTTAGCCACCATGCAAATCATATGACTGAGTTTGAGTATTCACTCCTTCATGTCTTCATTTAGTCATTCAAGAGATGCATGACTGCCACATGGTAGCAGCCAGTGGCCCACCTACAGTCCGTACACTGCATTTAGCCCAGTGAGATACAAATACAGACATAAAAAACTGTTGATCTGAGGAAACTAAGAGGCCTGAAAGCATTTTTCTCTGAAAAAGGATTCAAAGGCAAGAAAGTGAAAGATTCACATTTTGACAAACATTCAAGTTACTTTTTCACCTTTCCAGGAACAGAAGAAAATAATACTTTATTAAACTGGACAGAGCATTGGATTAAGGATTTTAAATCAAGGGAGAGGAACTCCAGTGTTTAACACATGCCAGGCAGGCATGTGCTTTTCCCACAAGGCTGGGCTCCCAGCTGGTGAGACACGGGAGAGTTAGGGAAGGGAACGCCTTGTCTCACATCTCTGTGTCAAAAGGGACAGAGAGAATCCCAGAAGCCAGTCCTTGTAGCACTTCCTTCTCCCACCTTTCTGGAAACTTCTAAATCCCAAAGGGCCAATGTCAAATTATCCAGTTTCCTGTAGAGCTAAGAAGCTGTTGGAAACCAGAACAAAACACACTTCACCTACAGGACAGAAAGCTCTCCGGCTCCCTGCTTAGCCATCAACCTTCTTGGGCCTCATGTAGCTGCACAGTTGCTTCTGAATGCATGATAATCAAAAGTCTGGAAACAGCTGGCTACATACTGGGCATCTGAAGAATGGGTTTTACTAGTCTACCAAAAACCACTGCATTTAACATTTAGCCATCAACATGGCCAGCCTGTGTGAAAAATAAGCATGTTCCTCCAGCTTCCTCCCCTGCCTTTTCCCTTCCCATCTTCACTACTGCTAATGGTATCACCGATCTAGGTGGTTTTGGACTCATAAAAAAATATTATGTTATCAACTACACACTATCAGAGCAGCATGTAGCAGCATACTGTGGTTTTTGAATGATGCTATAACAGAGGTCTTGGTTTTCTTCCTGACGAGGAAGAAAATGCTCTGACCATCCTTGCCAGGATGGGGTAAAACAGGGCTCACACCCAAGAATGCCCAGCCCCACAGATGCTGCTCGGCTCACTGGAGTTAGGGCCTGAGGGTTGTTCTCTCCTGGTCTGGCAACTTGTACCCACAGCACACAGCTCACTTCAGCCACCACCTCCTCGGCCTGACCTCTTGCACCTATGTGCAGAATTCCATTGCAATCTCTTGAATAAGTATTCACCTACGGAATCTGTGCCCAGAGCACTTTTGAATATAAATGAATTGAAAACCAGGAATGTCTGTGAGCAGATAGATGCCCTCCTCAAAGTAAAAGGACCCTACACATAAATAAAAAGATGACTTTTAATGTTATAGGTGTTACCTGACACTGAGGGAAGCATAGTGTATTAGGGCTGAGTTTCAACTGAACCAACAGGTCAGTGACTAGGAGTCTTGGAGTTATGTAGTCAAGCCATCTTCAGCACTCAGTATCAGGTGTCAGTGTAAACCTGTCACCCCAGCAGTCACTATGGGTTGTTTGGGGTTGAGGGGTGACAAGGGCAGGCTTGAGAATTGCATGGTTCAATGACTCTCCTAGTCTCATTCTGACTCCCACGCCCACCCTTGCTTCTTGGCCTTCCAGGCTTTTATAGCAGACCCAGGTGAACTTTGAAGGTCCCTGGCCCGCAGGGTAAACTATCCCTGGTATCTTTTCCTAACCTGAGCGAGTGAAGATAAGGCCCCAAACACCCACTGAAAACTATCCAAAAGTGATTTTCATCTTGGAAGCAATAAGCAAATTATGGGTTTTATGCAGGCCAATATGTACTTTAAGCCTTGTGAAGTCTGTCATTTTCAGGCAGCTGCTTGAGAAGAAACAAAGGAACTTTGTACAGAGACATTCCCTACTCCCGGAGTCATTTTACATCTCAAAAAGAAAAATGGTGAGAAAAAAGAAAATGGTGAGAAAAATCTGCATTTAACAAGGCTCACACATTTTTTCAGAAACTGTCCCCACAAATTCTGCAAAATCTTTAAAACTAAATTTCTTTTTCAGTTTCCAAACTCAGTATTAAAACATAAACACATGGGATCAGAGATATATTCTCTCCAGATGTTTTATTGTGGTTTGGGATGGAGTCAATGCTGCCTCTCCCATGAGTAAATTAAAAGCTCTCTAAGTACAAAGTTTACAGTTGAATAGCATAGAGACAGTTGGCTTAGCAGAGAGACTGTCTACTTATTGCCATGAAGATAAGGTGTTTGGTAAAGGTAGTTATTCAGGCCCATGTTTTAAAAGCTTCTCAATTATCACAATTTATAGCAACAAGGGTCTTGAAGTTCCCATTTAGACCACATTCTTTTTGAACAGGGGAAATTATACTGTGCTCTCACAGGTCATTTGTGGGAAAGGTATAGGACTTCTTACCTTGAAAGTCATTATGAGATGAGTGAAATGGAATTCTGCTTCCAAATCCAGTTGGATAGTTACATTTTCCACACCTATAGATGAAAAAAACAATAGTAACAATAAAGAAGGGAATGGTAAGGTGAAGGGAACATTTGAGGTCAGCCGCAGCTATTTCCTTAAATTATCTTCAAACTCTTCATAGAAATCCTCCTTGCAGTCTAAAGCTGTTAACGCGGATCCTTTGCCTTTATTCAGGTGATGAGGCCAAGCTGTACTGATTCCACTGTTTTTCACAATCCCTCCAGTTTCACTCCCTGAAATGACACTAGATCTAGCCCAAAGCCCCACCACAGGTCAAGTCAGACATCTCTTGCTTAGAAACCAGAGAAATGTTGTCCCACCAGCTCTCTTAAGCCAAAATTGTGAAAAGAGAAGAAGGGCTCTTCCTGTACACAGTAGGAGGTCAGCTTACAGGCTGACGCACAGGCACTGGACGCTCTTCCAGGACAAACACAAATGCTCTCTTTTCTCTACATAAGTAAAGAAAAGAAGCACACGTCCACCACATGTTAGTTCCATACCAACTTAAGAAAAACCTATCCCCAGTGAGACACCCTTTGAATGTGACTTCCACAACTGAAAAACAACGCCAAAGAGACAAAGAACCAGTCAAATAAATCAACTGGCCCAGAACAAACACTAACATCTTCTCTTTCAGGAAGAAAGCCTGAACAAACAAGCAAACTTTTGCTCTGTGCCCTGAGGGTCAGTTGGTCCCACTTGACATGCTAAGGAGGCCACTGGAATTCCAGGGTGGGCAGCACCCCCCCCCCCACCTTCCTACCCACTGGTTCAAATAGACTTTTCCACCTTTCAGAAGTTAGAAGCACTTTAGAGGCCCATCTTCCAAAGCAAAAGAAGTCTTAAATGCAGGAAGACAGGAATGTGTCAGAGTGAATCATGTCACAGCCTGGTGTATTTTCAGGAAACCAGCAGGACCTTTTGAAATAATCTCTCCTGCTGGCAACCTACCAAGTTGACTGGGGGCAGGGGGGTGGGCGGGAAAGTGGTCACTGGAACGGATATGAGTTAGTTGGAATGTTAAAGAAAAACACTATAATCATACTAATGAACCTTATCTAACTTATTGTAAAAAAAAAAAAAAAAAAAAACACATTACAAAACTACTCTGGATATTTTTTAGTAGAATGTTAGCTAAACATCTGTACGTCTGGCCTCTTCCAATCTCTTCTTCCTCTGTTGGAGTGACAGAGATTTTAAGCCCTCTGATTGAAAACCTTTCTGACATTTGGACTCTCTTGTTCCAATAAAGCTGTAGAAATTGATCAAATCCTGAGGGAACTAAGAAAAATTCTGTGCCAAGAACTATAGCATGAAAAAACTATTTTACTGCTAACGGTCTAAATATTTGTAATATTTGTTCAAAAAGAGAAAATGAAATAATATGAAGTACAAAGCAAGACTAGTGCCATTTCTGTAACATAAGAATATTTACAGTCACAAGTGTCCCCAAAGCACAATCCATTTAGATTTACAGACTGATAGAGCACTGAGGGGTTTGGTTTTTTTTTTTTCAGTTTTTATTTATTGGTCAGTCATGGGGCTTGAACTCAGGGCCTAGGTGCTGCCCCTAAGCTTTTTCACTGAAGGATAGAGTTCTACCACTTTGAGCCACAAAGCCATTTCATTTTCTGATGGTTAACTAGAGATAAGAGTCTCTTGGACTTTCCTGTCTAGGCTGGCTTTGAACCTTGATCCTCAGATCTTAGCCTCCTGAGTTAGCTAGGATTATAGGGGTGAGCCACTGGCACCTAGCTCATCTCTTTTTTATTTTGAGAAAGAAAAATCCAAGGAAAAGAAATAGGACTATTCCATAACCAAGGTATGATGATTTATATCAGTAATCCCAGCATTTTCCAGGCTGAGGAGGAAGAGGATTATTCTGTAGCCTGGGTAAAAAAAAAAGAAAAAGAAAAAAGAAATATCATTCTATGGTGTATAAGAACTGTGAATAAGTAGAAAGTAGCCATACATTCCAAGTTGTCTCTGAGCCTGCATATTCATGACTTGGTATCAATATGTATAAGAAAACCTGTGTAAAATAAAGAGTCATCTTCACAGAGAAGTCTTCCATTGTGAACTATCAGGCAAATGAAAGTCTGACATTGTAAAAGCCACGTTCTGTTCTGTTCCGTATGTCTAAATGTTCTCTAATCTCTGTTGGAATAACAGATTTTAAGCCCTCTGAGTGAAAACCTTTCTGATATTTGGACTCTCTTGTTCCAATAAAGCTGCAGAAATTGATCAAATCCTGAGAGAACTAAGAAAAATTTTGTGCCAAGAACTATAGCATGAAAAAATTATTTTACTGTTAATGGTCTAAAATGGGTGCCTATTGTCCAGGCATCTAATTGTCTGTTTTGCTGAAGAATGTGGACAGGCAGGAATAGCGGTATCCTATTTTAAAGTCCTCTGACTCAGATTTATAGAATTGTTCTTACACTAAACTATCAACCAGAATCCTCCTGTAAGAACCAGAATTTCCCACTATAATGGACCTAAATGGTGCATGTTTCTGAGAACTCATCTCTCAATGAAATTCTTAAAACAAAGAATTCCCAAGAATGACCAATGACCACCCAACCATCCCTTCCAAAAAACTAGGTATTGTAGAAAAATCTTTGCAATTATTGTCAATGGTAAGACATGAAAGGAATTCCTCTTTACACAAGGATAAATGATTGCAGGCATCTGAGAGCTCTCAGAGCAGGGCACTTAATGAAGGGACTTGGTTATTTTTTTTCAGCCAGCCTTTATAGGTTCACTTCTCTTATGGCCTCCTTTCATTTTTTTTCTTCAACAAATTTAATGGAGTGAGTGGTTCACACCTGTAATACAAGCTGCTTACAAACACAGAGATCGGGAGGATCAGGGTTTGAAATAAAAAGTTCATGAGACTTCACAAAAAAAGAAGAAAAAATGCCGGGTGCTGGTGGCTCACCTCACACTTGTAACCCTAGCTACTCAGGAGGCTGAGATCTGAGGATCATGGTTCAAAGCCAGCCTAGGCAGGAAAGCACATGAGACTCTTATCTCCAATAAACCACCAGAAAACTGGAAGTGGAGCTGTGGCTCAAGTGGTAGAGTGCTAGCCTTGAGTGGAAGAACTCAGGGACAGTGCCCAGGCCCAGAGTTCAAGCTCCACAACTGACAAAAAGAAGGAGGAGGAGGAGGAGCAGGAGGAGGAGGAGGAAGAGAAGAAGAAGAAAGCTGGGCAAGGAATCATGAGTCTGTCATCCCAGCTGTGCAGGAAGCATAAGTAACAGCACTGTGGTCCAGGCTGGCTCCAGCATACAGTAGAAACACTATCTCAAACCCAGCAGAGCAGAGGGACTAGTTACATCAAGGTACACTGCATGTATATATGGACATTTCAAAATAAAACACCCTTGATTCAGCTAATTAATCCTATTTATTTATTTATTTTGGTCAGTTGTGGGGCCTGAACTCTGGGCCTGGGCGCTGTCCCTCAGCTCTTCAGCTCAAGGCTAGCACTCAACCACTTGAGCCACAGCATCACTTCCAGTTTTTTCTGTTTATGTGGTGCTGAGGGATCGAACCTAGGGCCTCATGCATGCAAAGCAAGCACTCTACCACTGAGCCACCTTCCCAGCCCCATTAATCCTATTTTTTAAAATAGCCAAAGCAAAAAGGATAGAGGGTTTGGCTCCAGTCTAAATCTAAGCTCAAACCAAAGAAAGTTACTATCAAAAGAAAGTCTAATGAAGGTGCACTGTACTACCAGCACTCAGGAGGCTGAGACAGTCGGATCTCGAGTTTCAGGTCAGCTTGAGATAAACAGCAAAACCCTGTCTCAGAAAGAAAAACAAGAACCCCAAACTAATTAATTACTATTAATACTGTTAATAACAGCCACAATAACTTTATACTTACTCAAAATTTCATCATATAGTTTTATGTGGCCAGAGTTTCATGGCAATAGTAACTAATATCATATTCAATGAACTAATGATCTTACTAACTCAAAGTCCAAATGGCCAAAAAAAAGACAAAGGGGCTGGGCACCCACAACTACTGGGAACCTGAAGTCATTAGCACATTGATAAGACTTCAAAATTCCATTAAAGTGCTTATTCACGCTACTATTGTTACTAATATGAAATTCTCTATAGCTGAAAGGGAAATGGGGGTGGGCTGCGATTTTTTGCTCTTTCCTTTGGAGCCAATAACAACAAAAGCTGCTATGTTCTGTGGATGAAGGGCCAGAGGTCAGCACTGTCTTTCATACCCTTCTCTCACTGGTCTCTGGCACTCAAGAGCCCTCACACCCACCCCAATGAGAATTATGGAATACACACTCCGATCTCGCACAAAAGACTGCTTTCCTAGAGAATGCATACCTCAGGAAGGAGGACCAGATTTTACCATGGAACGTTAGTGCTCCGAGCAGTAAATCTGTCAAACGCTAATTACAGGGGAGAAGAGCCAATGATAATTACAAACACAAGGTGCATGTAAACCCCATCTAGGTGATCAATCACACTGCACAGAACTGCCCACATCAACCACATACCATTTTCAGATTGCCACCAAATCTTTAAGCGGTTTGGAGCAAATGTAGTGACCACATTTTCAATGAGATGGCTGTCAGGATTGAGGGTCTCATGATAAGGATCTTGGGAGTTGCAAATGAAGCACTTCTTGTCCTCCTGAAAGCAAGTTAATTTCATGAATTTAAGGAGTAATTTCATTAAAAAACAAAAACAAAAAAAAAAGAGCCCACAATCCAAAAATCAAACCACTAGCTTTGAGACAGATGTGCCAATATCACTTAAAAACTTGTCATATCTTTCCCTTTAAGAGTCTAAAATATTCCTGAAAATGATTCCTTCCTCTCTACAAACTCAAGGTCAAGAGTGAAAGAAGGCTTTGTTTCCTGAGACTAATTTAATCAAAATCAAATTTCTAGGCTTAAATCTTAATCTCAAGAAATAGCTAGAGTAGCTTACTCTAGAGTAAAATGCAGAAGAGGTATTAGGAGTTTTTGCTGACGTAAAGCAAATTAAGAGGAAAAAAATCCAATCACATGGCCTGATTTTTCTAAACCTAAATAAGGCAGAAACCAAGCATTAAGCAGCAATATTTACAATGGCCTTGGGGTCTCTTAGTTTCTGCTTTGCCCAAGCAGTAAATGAGGAGTAGGACTACATATAACCAGCTCAGAATACCTCTGCCAGGTGGCACTGGGCTGGCCTGTCATATTGGGACCACTATGAACTGAGGCACAAACTGGAATAAAGATGCATTTTGGCTCTTGAATAGCTTTAAATCTTTCATTTTCTTTCTCCCTAAAATAGGAACCACAGTCACCAGGGCAGGAAGGTCAGAAGCATTCTCCTCT
This sequence comes from Dipodomys spectabilis, assembly GCF_019054845.1. NCBI lineage: Eukaryota > Metazoa > Chordata > Mammalia > Rodentia > Heteromyidae > Dipodomys > Dipodomys spectabilis. Next base: position 19,049,586 of record NW_024870766.1, read on the forward strand.
TTTGCACACCCCAAGGCAACATGATTTAATAGGTCCTTTTCTATATGGAGATTTGCTCTGTACCTACATTTGCTGGAATTCATATTATTAAAGTCTAAGGATGACACTACGACCGAAATACAGAGACCTATTAATATCTTGTAAATAGAATTTAGCCAATGGTGATATAAGGCCCAACAAAATCTAACGACTATATTTTTACCTTTGTATTTTTCTAGTTAGTTACTACCACTAAAGGACCATTCAAAAGGTCTTTGATGTATCAACAACATCAAAACAACAGAGACTACAATTAATTCAGGAATTCAGGGAGACTGGAACAAAAGCACCCTATCTCAGATTTTATGCCCACTGCTTGAGAAAGCACATGCCTATGCCTTTTAGACCCAGGTTACCTGTAAAAAGCAACCACTATTTCACGGCTAATGACACAAAGCAGAGTGGGGCCCAACTTGCTTTTAAAAGACAAGCAGTTTGCACTCTGCTCAAAGCTAATTTCAGACTTTAGTGATTCATTTACGGGATATCCGGACCTCTGAAGTACTTGTTAGCACAACCGTTTAGGTAAAATTTGAATGTTAATTTTAGAAAAGGTAACATCAACTGCCTTCATTAACTTGGTAGTCAAGGAAACTAATACTGAAAAGAACAATTACCAGAACTTTAAAAAAGGAGTTTAATTATAATCTCCCTTCTAGTCAAAGAGGAAGCAGTCTAGACATCTCAGTATAAATCTGGAAGCAAATGAGTGGAATCCACTTTGCCACATTCCTTTGCTTTAAATTTATCATGTCTCTACAATGGACAGTCTGCTTTGTAAAAAGGCATCTGTAAAAAAGGCATTTGTAAAAAGGCATCTGCCATGCAAACCACAGGCCGCTGGGTCCTTCTGAAGGGCGGATGCCCAGGTAGCTGAGCTGCCCGAGCTCTGAGCAATGAGCTTAGAACTTACCCTGTCTGTTCTTCCCAACATCTCCTGTTTTAGTTAAGAGACCACAGGGGATCTTCCCACTTAAAAAAAAAAAAAAATCAAGGAAATGGATTCTGGTTCAGAATGATTGATGCTTTGGGTCTGCTTTTAGATTAGTCCTGAACGTATAAAACTATGACCTTTGAAATCTACGATTTGGGTCCACTTTTAGAAGCAGGTAACTCCCTGAAATTTCATTTTGGTCTTCCACTATCAGGGTGCCATAGCAACAAGCGCACTTGGGAATAAAGGAAGCTGAACTAAATTATCTAATGGAGATAAATGGGCACAGCATCAAGGCAGGAGAAGATGGGGTTCAGTGACTGGAATCATTTTGCAAAGCATCATGGTCTGGAAGGTCCTTATAATAACTCAAGTGAAAGATGAAGGGGAAACTTGAGATCACCACTCCTATCGAAAGAAGAAGATACACCATCTTGAATGTGTGTTTTTTTTAACAATGACTCCACAACCCAAGTCTTTTTAGAGTCCCTGGGCTGGGGCAGGGCACAGAGCAGGGGGCCAGGGCTGTCTGTCTGCAGCCCTGAATTTCCACACTGATACTGGTGTGGCTGGAGAACAGCAGGAAGTGTTTGGCGGATGCAACTGTGCAAACGGAGATGGAGGCGCGGGGTCAGTGAGCTACCAGCCGAACCCCAGGACTCCCCGCCTGGCTGCGCTTCCGATCGGGATTGCTGGCAGGATGCTGGGAGTCTCCAGGGCCTGCCTGCCCCTTAGCTCTGGAAAGGAGGAGGAGGAAGAGGAGGAGGCGGTGGCGGCGGCGCGGGCCCCGGGGCACCAGCCCTCACCTGCAGGTGGCTGACGATACAGTAGGGCTCGGGCTTGTGCAGTCCGCACGTCGAGGTCACGGAGAGCTTCTGGGCTCGGCCAATGAGAAGGTCGCCCGTGGCAGGGTAGCAGCTGCCTTCCGCACAGCCATAGCTGAAGTCGGGTTCCTGGGCGCGCACTCTGGCTCCGCACAAGGCTACAGGAGGGATAAGGGACAAGGTTGGGGGCAGAGGAACGAGGTGGCGAGGAACAAGCAGGAGGCGGGGACGGAGAGGATTCAGAAGAAAAGAAAAAAAGGGGGGGATTACCCAGAAAGGATGCAATGACCAGACAAGCGAAGGAGAGGGCGAGGAGGCAGGGGCGTGGAAGGAACCCCCGCAACCCGTCATCCCGGGCCGCCCGGCGGCCGGCTGGGCGCATCGCTCCGGGGAAAACGCACCCGACGCCGGCGCCTTTCCGGTCGGGCCCCGGGGAGCCGCCCCCGGCGCTCCAGGTGGAGGTGCGGGCCGCCGCCTCCGCCTGCGTGCCGGGGCCACCGCGCTCCGCACCGCCGCGCGTGCGACCCCGCGTGCGCGTGGCGGCGCTCGCCCTCCCGGCGCTGAGTGTGCACGTGGACAGCGGGAGCGTGAGAGGGTGCCCGCGTGCACGCGCCGGCCACCCCGGCGAGGCCCGGAGGAGGGAGCGCGGCGCCGGGGGCGGACGCCGCTTCGTCCCCGAGGGGCATGGCGGGTTGGTTAGACCCCGCGGTTCCGGAGAGGCTTCCGCGCTTCGCCATTCCAGGGAAGCTTATTCGGTCCAGCTGTTCCCGGTGCCACGGCCAGGCAGACCGCGGTGCTTAATGAAAGCCACATGGCCCCGGTCAGCTTCCCGGGCGAAGCCTGTGGGGCTCGGGCGCTTTTCCTGAGTAAATGAATGGACTGTTCGGGGAGCCTCCCCAGCCAGCCCGCGATCGAGCGCGACCCCCCGAGAGCCCCTGCGGGCACCGGGGCCGGGGGGACGGGGGGCGCCGTAAGCGGGCAGCGGGGAGCGGGGCGCTGCAGAACCGGGAGCCGCAGGAGCGCGGGGCGCAGAGCCCCCCGCGGACGCGGGTCCCCGGCGTCCCCAGCCACGGCCGAGCCGAGGGCGGTGGCGATGGAACCCAGGGGCGTCATCTCCAACCAGTTCCTCTCCCGATCCTCCCCCTCCACCAGGCTGCCCTCAAAGCCCGAGCACCGGGCTTGGGGGTTTTCTTCCCCGGTGACCCCCCGCCCCGGGCCGCACCCTCTCTCTCTGACTTACCCCAGCAGCTGAAGGCGAGCACCGGGAGCAGCCCCATGTCCAGTCCCGCCCGCAGCGCAGGGGACACGGCCCAGGAGGGAGCGCACGTCTGCCGAGCGGCCGACCTTCCCTTCCCGGCTTCCTTTCTGGAGAGGTAGAGGAGGGCGGGGGGGGGGGGGGGAAGGCAAATGTTCAGAGAGAGCAGAGGGGGCCCTTCGGTGTCCCGCTGCTCCCACGGAAGTGGGGGGGATCGCCCGGCGACCGTGCTGTCCGCACTCACCTCGCGCCCGAGCGCCCCGGCGGCTCCTGGCAGCCCCCGAGCCCAAAGAAGGGAATTAGAAAAGTTTAGCCTTGGGAGGAACCGAGGGAGGCGCCTGTGCTCATGCGCACACGCGGGGCTCGGGCCGAGGGGGCGGGCAGGGGAGGCCCCCGCTGGGCGCGCGGAGGGGGCGGAGGCCAGGACCCACCCCCTCGGGTGCCTCTTTTGTTTTAAAGCAGCGTCGGCGGGGATGGCTGGCTCTCAGCGCGTCCACGTCCCCGCGTGGGGGCGGCGGGTCCGCGCCGGCGTGCGCGTCCGGAGCCCGAGCGCGGAGTGGGGGGGAGGCGTCGGGGCGGCTCCGGGGGGGGGCTCCGGGGGGTCGGTGTTCACCGCGCCCGGCCCGGGGTGGGGGCTGGGGGGGGGAGGGCTGGTCGGCAGGGACCTCCCGCGGACTGGTGCATTTACATTCGTTTAGAAGTGAGTCACGAAAAGGTGCCCGAGGCTACAAACTCCGTCTGGCGCTGGAGGAGGCGCGTTCACCCCTCCCCTCCCCCGAAGAAAGTGCCGACCTGCTTGGTTTTGAGCTGGGGTGGGGCGCCTCGGGGAGGTGTGGGCACCTGGAAGGGAGGTCGTACCGTTCCCTGCGCGGTCTGGGCGCACGCCTTTATTCCCGACCCGGCCTGCCAGTCCCCAGCAGGTCAGGCACTGACTGACCCGTCCCACGGGCCTGGTGATTTTTGAACATCTATACTTTTTAACCTTAATCCGTGCGATGGCTTTATTCAAAGTACGTTTCTTGAGCGAACCTGTCCCATCTCCCGTAGAAAGGGTTGACACGGCCAGGAAGTTGGAGATCTTTCAAGAGACATCTTTATATAATCTCTACAAAACACCGGGTGGCCAGGCGCTGGTGACTCATGCCAGTAATCCTAACGACCCCGGAGATTGAGATCTGAGGATGGCGGTTCGAAGCCAGCCGGCGCAGGAAAAGTCCGTGAGATTCTTATCCCCCAATTAATCACAGAAATAGCCGTGAGTGGTCTTGTGGCTCTCGTGGTAGGGCAGGAGCCTCGAGCAAAAAGGAGCTCAGGGACGAAGCCAAAGCCCGGAGTTCAAGCCCCAGGATCGGCAAACAAACACACACAAAAACACCCAACACCCAATTACCCCCCCCCCCCCAATGTGGACAATTCTCGCAAGGACATCCATGCTATACAAATGAGGGGGTAGGGAGAGGGCTCGAAAGATCCCTAGCAGGACAGTGGGTCTGGTTGGTTAAATGGGGAGAAATAGAAGCTCACCCATTTCCTGGGGGTTGAACAAGAAGTCAGCCCGCTCTAACTTCTCTGTGGATTAACGCAATTCCCTTGCCTTTAGCGGTGGCTGGAGTCAGAGCTTTCTTTAGTCCTGCTCTGGACGAAGGTGCCTGGATTGGGAGACACCTGGTTCGTTGTTAGTCCAGCCGGGAGATTCTGATTGTCAGTCATCTCGAGGAGGAGGAATTAAGAGGCTAATTGGTCAGTTATTTAACTTTGCTGCCATGAAATAGGGCCCGGAGTAGTTTAATCATTAGACCATCAAATTAGCTGCTCTTCGAGTTTATAAACACTTGCTAGTTCTGTGGGAAACATTAATTATTCACCAGATCAGCACTTGTTTGGAATCCTGGGTGCTGACTGTGCAGCCCAGACTGCTTAGAAACAGTGCTGTGGTGAAGGTCTAATCTGCCGTGGAAGAGGGTCCATAGAGCTGAAAAGCAAGGTAGTACAAAGCAAGCCTCTTTCTCCTTGTTTAACTTGTAATAACCTGGACCTATGCATCCTGTTACAATGTTTCAATGCACACAAATTGCAAGCATCATTTAGCTCTTTCCTAAGGGTAGGCCTTTGCTTTCCTTGAAGCTGAGTGATCCCCGCCACCACCCTGGACACCTGTGCCTGGTCAGAGTCTTGTCCCTTTACAAAGTTTGGCTGCTGTCACCCCACTTTCCCAGACCAAATTTAATACTATCAAAACGATTTAGGGGGCAGAGTGTGAATGTCACTGATAAAGTGATGACATACACTGATCATTCCATCTGCCTCTGGTCCCACCTTTGTGGCCTTTGTTTGTCCGTTGTGGGGCTTGAACTCTGGGCCTGGGTGCTGTCCCTGAGCTCTTCAGCTCAAGGTCAGGGCTCTACCTCTTGAGCCACAGCGCCACTTCGAGTGTTCTAGTGGTTTATTGGAAATCAGAGTCTCATGGGCTTTTCTCCCCCGGCCTGGCTTTGAACCATGATCCTCAGATCTCAGCCTACTGAGTAGCTGGGATTACAGGCGTGAGCCACAGGCGCCCAGCTTTTTGTGGCCATGCGTACTTCTAGAATGCATCATCCTCATTCTCCTGAGGGTGATGCTTCAACATAGAGACCTGCCTGGCTTCTTCATCCTTTTTTAATCAAATTTTTATTTTCTGTAAGTAGTTGTACAAATGGGATACCAATCAATGTGTCCATTTTCCTACAATGCATATTGACAAATCATCTCTTTCATCATTCTTCCCTATCCTTCAGTTTTCCTAGCTTCAGAGGATAGTCACTGAATATTCTTCCATCTTAAGTAAAAATAAAACAAGCCCTCCCTCCTGTCCTCTTCCACCTTTGATTTACAGCCCAGCCCCTTGCCAGGGCAGTGGGTACTTTGTGTCTCTGTTCACTCCTCTCCTGCCTTCACTCCATTGTAGGGCGTGTACTATCTCCCTATTGTTCTTGAATTGCTCCGACCTTCTAATTACTGAGTGCAGTAGACATTTTCCCACTAGTTGTGGGCCTAGCTCCATATGAGCACACCTTCCTTCTGCTGACTCCTTTCTTTTTGACTCCCAGAACACAATTCCCAAATTTTCCCACTAACATTTGACTCCTTTTCTATTTCTCTTGTTCTTCTTTGGCGTCCTGAATACTGATGCACCAAAGGTATCTCTACCATTTCCCCTTAACATGGCCACCATCAGCCACAGATTCAGCCAACTGTCTTTGTCCCTCTATACCCAGGACTTGTATCTCTAACCTGCAACTGAAATTTGGAATTGACATCCAATCTCTTACCGGCTATTGAATGTCTCTGCTTTGTTGATATATGGGTGTGTGAAATTCATGCACAACTGAACTCCACCCACCCATTACAGAGAAATATGAGTTTTTCTGTGTCCTATTTAAATTCTTGGCATCCTAATAGATCCCTTAGCTGCAAGAGAAAACCTAGAAACAACCCTGGCTATATAATTAACAGGGCAAAAATGTAGAAGCCGTTTGTTATTACTGACATTAAACCTAGCATGGGACTCTCCTGAGTGGAATGTACAAATCACACATCTATGAAGCCGGCTTAGCCTGAAAATCATTGACCTTTTCCCTCCTTCAAAACCCCTGAACCCTGGACACCTGCAAAATATTGCCACTTCTACCTCCCCAACAACTAAATGTAATCTACACATTGCTCCAAACCTCATACTCCTTTCTTCCTTGGTTTCTTTCTCCTCACATCTGGTCTGAATGCCTACAGGAGCCCTGGGCTCTGGTTCCTGCCTGCAGACCTTCCATTCTCCCATCAACAACTCCCTAATCCCCCTAAGGAGCTTGCAGAGTTGCAACCTTAATTCCTCTGCTGCCTTCAATGGTTTCCCATTGTCTTTCTTATGCATTTTATACTTTCGTGGCTTTCTCTTTGTTACTACTGGGGTGGGGCTCCTTCACATGGTCAACTTAGTGACCTACCCCACTTCTTTGTTAGCACTTTCTTTCTTTCTTTAAAACTTTCTTTCTTTCTTTCTCTTTCTCTCTCTCTTTCTCTTCCTTCCTTCCTTCATGTTTTTTCTTTCTTTCTTTGATCCTTCCTTCCTTTCTTCCTTCCTTCATCCCTTCCTTCCTGCTTTCCTTCCTTCCTTTCTACAAGAGTCTCTCTTCTAGCTCTTTGTAAAGGCCTGATATAGCTAGCATATATGACACAATGCTGTAACTATGTGTTTATAGCCTTATCTCCTCCAGCGGACAGTGAAACAAGGCCAAACATTGTGTAACATTGCATACCACTAGGCCCATTATAGGTGCTCAGTGAATGTTTCTTTTTTTTAAAAAATAAGTTTTTTTTATTGTGGAAATACTGTACAGAGGGGTTACAGTTACATGAGCAAGGTAATGAGTACAGTGAATGTTTCTTAAAGCAAGGACTAGTGTCCTTGCTTTAGAGTTTTAGAGTCTTCCTTAAGTCTTACAAGTTCACTTTCTATCTCCCATGTATGAATTTGTTTGTAGTCAAGGAGAAAAAGAAATAGCACTGCCCAACTGAGTTCATCCTTAGGAATGCTTCCAGCTTTTACTCATGAACAAATTCTTCGTACCTGGTATATTTTATACAACTGCCTTGATTTCTGAAGAGGTTCCAAGTGTAGGAGAGGTGAATCTCTGGTTGGTAGGTTTGCTCAGGGCTTCGCTCTGACTGGTGATACACTCTCTGGTCCTTCAATTGTGCTTAGCCCACACTGCTCTCCTATGAGGTCAACTCTGCTGGTGAGAGAGTTCTGCCGCATTTTGAATGGCAGATGGGATCGCAAATTGTTGGGTGTACTGTCTCAAAGAATGTGAGACAATTATCTTCTTGAGGCATTTATTATTTTTATTTTGAAAAAAATCAGCTCATTTTCAAGGTCACCTTCATTTTCAGAATTCATTGCCACATGTGCCTCTCATTTTAAATTCTGATTAATAGTGAAGGAACAAGGAGATTGCATTCTAGGCTTTTAATTTTAGCTCCTAAATCAGCTATTTATATGTTTTGTTTTCATGAAAAATATAAGAATTTTACTGTTTTGGAAATTAAGTGGGAGTATAATTTATAAGATTCAGAACTCTCTCACACACACAAATACACTTCCTTGGGGTTTTTTATATGTCCACTTTCTTGTGCCTAACATGAATTTCTTTTTACTTAAGAAGTAAAAATATTTATCAACTCCAGACTTAGTTTATTTTAGAAACACCTTCAAATTTTACTCACAAACAAGTTCTTGATGCTATATTTCATACAACTTCCTTGTCTTCTGAATGTTACAAGTTTCGGAGAAAACAGATAGTTCAAGTATCAGTAAAATTCATGACAAATGCCACAGAGTACTTTGGTACATACATCTCTCATAATATGGAGGACAGTAACTTACAGTTCTTTAGTTCTATATTAAATATCCATGTTCCTCAGAAGGAGCATTTTGAGGGCAAAGATCACTTTGTTAATTTTGTGTTCCCACCAGGGTGTACATTTTCTAAAATATTATGGACATTCGATATCTATTTTGTTGGGTGAATAAAAAGACTCAAATAAGCCTTTCCTAACTACTAAGGGGACCACATAGGGTCTTTATTGTCGCCCTTTATAATATGGGGGTTATCAGCACATGAATCAGACAGTGTTGGGCATTTTTATTATCATCCCTGCCCATCCCCCTTCTTTCTTTTTAATGTGCGCCAATCCTGGGTCTTGAACGCAGAGCCTGGGCATTGTCGTTGAGCTTTGCTTTGCTTTTCCTTCCTTCTTAATCTTTCTTTTCTTTTCTTTTTTGTAGGTTGTGGGTCTTGAACTCAAGGCTGGGCACTGTTCTTGAGCTTTTTTCGCTCAAGGCTAATGCTCTACCACTTTGAGCCACAGTGCCACTTCTGGTTTTCTGGTAGTTGGAGTTAAGGGTCTCATGGACTTTTCCTGTCCAGGCTGGCTTCAAACTGAGCTTCTCCCGAGGAGCCAGGATTACAGGTGTGAACCATTGTTGCCTGGTATTCCTGAGCTTTACTTTGCTGAAGGCTAGTGCTCTCCCATTTGAGCCACAGCTCCACTTCTGGCTTTTTTTTTTCTTTCTGGTTAATTGAAGATTAGAGTTTCAGAGACTTGCCTGCCTAGGCCGGCTTTGAACCTCAAGGCTCAGTAGCTAGTATTACAGGCGTGAGCCACAAGCATCTAACCAATAAGTGTCTCAAAAGAGATATCACAAATGAGAGTAACCAAGTGTATACTTGAAGAACTTGAGGAGATCACTAAAATGGGCTTTTGATGCCTCTCCAAGCTTTGCAAGCTTCTTATGAGATTGGATACTCATGCATCTCACTTCTCAAGAAGGTAGCAAAATCCAGTGGGAGATAAGGCAGTATTTTACTTCCATGTACCAGTGCCCATGAACTCCAGACCTTTTCTGTTCCAATCTATATGTAGCAGGAATATCACAGGAACATGAAATGGGGCAAAATTTTCAGGTCACTATTTATTTAGTGCTGGTCTTGGGGCTTGAACTCCAGGCCTGGGCACTAGCTGTCCCTTATCCTTTTCTGCTTAAGGCTAGGCACCTTGTTAAAAAAATTACAAATTAAACAACATTCCCCTTAATTCTCACTCAAGCGCTGTCCCTGCATCTTCCCTTAAGACACCTATTACTATTCACTCTGATTCCTCCTAGAACTTTATTACTATGTGTGTTTTATAAATATGTTATTTGATTTATAGAAATACATATTTGGGGAGTGAGGGGGTACAGCTTTACATAGGTAAGGGGCTTACCAGGCATGCATATATCTATATATTTATATACAGATATATGCATATATATGGGACCCAGAATCACTGTATCATTTTAAATTTTGAGCCTCATTTACCTTACTAATAGCATATACATTTAAGATTAACCCAGTCTTCCTTAAATGTAGATTACATATTGGTATATTTAATAATAGATGATCAGGAAATACTTGTTGAAGGAGAGCTATGTTGCTGCTAAGGTTCACGGCATTAATTAGGTAGGAGGAGTTGTTAGAGTTAAATATATCACTCCTGGAAGTAAAAGATTTCCTAATACCAGTAGGATGAATGGCAATGGAGAGCAATGGAGAGGAAGGAGGGAAAAATGGTCAAAGTACTTTATATGCACACAATTCACACACGTATGAAAATAAAACAATGAAACTTGTTGAAATTGTTTTAAGGGAGAGGGCTAGTGACGTAAAGCTTGATGGGTACATTGGATACATATATGAAAATGTCACGATGAAACTCCCCCTCTTGTACAGTTAATGCATGCTAACTTAAAAATGTCTTAAAAAAATCCTCTGGGTAGATGACTAAATTGTCAGCCCTATCTATCACAACCTCCAAACAAGACAGGGAAATCATTCAGTCCAGGATCTTTGGTAGAACGAAGATATTTCATTAGCCACAACCAAATGAACAAATACATCCCATACTTTCTGGTTAAAGCCAGTATTTGACACTGCAGCGAATCCTGGAGTGAACCTGGTGCTGACTGGCTTCTGGAGTGGGCTGGCCTTCATAAATCTGATTAGTGGCCTTGGCAGCAGCAAGTACAGCAGCCCTGTGAAATAAATGCTCGCTTCCAGAGAAGCAGGGCTGTTCTTTCACTTGAACTGTGCTCATAGAGTTAATTCATGTAGAAGACCAAGGGCATTGTGATCAGGAGACAGGAGGCAGCTTTTACTAGCATTTCTATCATGTCCACAATGTGGCCAGCAGAGATTCTGTCTTCCCATAGTACAAACACTGGAGTGGGAATTAGGATCTGCTCTCCACAAGCCAGGAAATAGTAGCAGAACATTTAATTTACTAATTATAACAGGTTTCCTGGATCACCCTAGGTAATAATTAACAACCTAGAAGTAGGTGATAGTGGAATCTACTCTCTTGCTACAATTTACCACTTTGAACCCCTCACACAAAGACATAGCTCGAACCTTTCTAGGTTTAAAATATAGGCTAAATAAGAAGCACTTTTCATTTTGTAAAAGTAAATACTATGTGCCAGGTGCAAGACTAAGAACTAGGGATAGAGGGATGAGGACTCCAGGGGCTCACTGGGAAACTTGACCTTAACCTTTCAAACAGAAAGGGAATCTGGAATAAAAAGCAAAGTTAAAGCCGGGTGCTAGTGATTCATGTCTGTAATGCTAGCCACACAGGAGGCTGAGATCTGAGGATCAAAGTGTAGAGGCAGGCAGGACTCTTCCCTTCAATTAGCCACTAAAAAGCCAGAAGTGAGTAGAGTGCTAGCTTTGAGCAAAAAAGGTTCAAGGACAATGCTTAGGTCCTGAGTTCAAGGCAAGGACACCCCCTGCCTCTACACTAAGCGATAAATGAGGCTCAAAATTTAAAATGATACAGTGATTCTGGGTCCCATATATATGCATATATCTGTATATAAATATATAGATATATGCATGCCTGGTAAGCCCTTTACCTATGTAAAGCTGTACCCCCTCACTCCTAAAATATGTATTTCTATTTCTATAAATCAAATAACATACTTATAAAACACACAGAGTAATAAAGTTCTAGGAGGAATCAGAGTGAATAATAGTATGTGTCTTAAGGGAAGATACAGGGACAGTGCTTGAGTGGGAATTAAGGGCAATGTTGTTTAATTTGTAATTTTTTTTAACAAGGAGAATATATTTGTATATACTGGTATAATTAATCAAGTGAGAATTCTAACCAAAAGTCTGCTGAAGTACAAATGCTTATTATACTTTGCACAAACTGGGCTGGTAATATTTTTTTCCCTTTGTTATTTTATTCTCAAGCATGTGGGAACTTGACTGTGTGTCCTACAGGTTATTGTCTGAAAATTAAAATATAATATACACCCAAATTATAACCCATGCATTTCTAGTGATTTCCTGCTCTGAACAGGATAGTTTCTTCAGTAAATATCTAGTATGCACATTGTTAATTGCTTGTGTTGAGAATGATTTTTCTCAATTTTTTTATTGTGATTAAGTGGTTACATAATTTTCCAAATTTCACAGTATTGTGGGATAGTGATGCTTAGTTAAAGTCACAAACACATTCTAACTTTCATGGAGCAAATTGTCTATCATGGTCTATAACATTTATGAGTTCTATGAGCTTTGCGATACACTTATTTCTTCCACATTGGGTGATATGCACATTTCTTTTGTTTTGCATAGCATCAGCTGTTCCCTCTTTCCCACTTGTTCCCTCCCTCCCATCGCTGCCATTGAGTTGCTTAGTTCATTTTGATCAATGTCCAGTGCAGCTGATGGGTCCCGATGTTGTAAGTTTTTCCCTGATTCCTTCTAGTTCTGTGTCATCCTCCTGGTTGGCTGGTAATATTGACTAAGTCTGAATTTTGTTTGAGGTAAAAAAATCTAAAGACCTAAAAACAATCTAAAGATTAGTGGATTTACTGATGACCACTCCACAGGTATTGGGACTATGGTAAGTCCCTCCCCTCAGCAGGCCTCCGGGTCCTTATCTGAGACACAGCACGAAGTCCAGCTTTGTCAATCTCTGCCCCCTCCCCAATCTCTCTTTGTTCTTCACATTCTCTGCCTATCAGCTTCCCTCCTTCTCCCACCCGGCTCTGCTTTGATGTACTCACCTTTGAGGATCTCAAATCCACTTTCTTGGATCCAACAATGTATTCTCTCTGCTAAGTCTGGTATTTCTATGTCCACAGCTCAGCTCTGATGACTTTTTTCATATGGAACTTCTCAACCCCATTGCCTAGCCATAAAACTTGGACATATGCCTATTGGAAAGAGACTTTCTAGGTGGTTCTGGAACATATGTGACATGAAGCCAGGTCTCTCACCTCTGGTGCTGACTGCTATGTTCCTGGCATAGCACACTCTCTAGGTATTTGATGAGCACTTGCTAAATAAATGGATAGTACAATGAAATATGGTTTCTTCCATTTTTTATACAGAAAAACTGAAAATAATCCATTGTAAATACCTTGAAAGCAGCTTGGTTTCCCCAGCACTGAACACAGAGCTGCCACCGGCACGTACTTGCTAGATATTTGTTGTGAGAATATTGAGGAATAAGAGAATAAAGAAGTCATTCAGTATCAGTTGTAGCGATACACATCAGGACTTTAAAAAGCATATAGCACATTTTACTTCCTGCAGTGGGAAACAGAGAAACACGCATTTGCTATGATTTTATTAATTTATAGAGTGTTAATTTGATTCTTTACCACATACATGGTAGATACATGTGCACATCTGAGGGAAGCTGGGAGGAGGGCAGCAGAGGGACCCATCAGCTGCACTGGACATTTATGAAAGAGAACTAAACAAATCAAGGGCAGTGATGGGAGGGAATGAGAGAGAAAGAGGGAACAGCTGATAGTAGGCAAAAGGAAAGAAAAGTACATATCATCCAATTTGGAAGAAATAGTTTTATTGTTAAAGTTTGTTAGAGTTCATAAACTTTGTAGATTTTGATGATGATGATGATTATCATTGTGAAGGTTAAAATGTGTTTGCGACCTTAGCTAAGTATAACTATGTCACAGTATTGTGAAACATATGCAGTCACTTAATCTCAATAAGGAAATATTTGGAAACAAGTATTAATTTGACATAAATTTACTGTATACTGTGTACTGTGATGGGACTACAACAAGTCTATATGAGGGTCCCCAAGAAGTGACCCCATGTTGACAGCCATGTCAGAAGTGCAGGAGGTGACAATGTAATGTTAAGTCAATATCCCCAACTCTTAATTGCCTTGTCTGTAGTGAAGTTCATAAGGAAACTGACATGATTATTGAGAAGGAAATCTCAAATTGATACTTAAAACACACATAACTTTAGGGTTGATTGGGAAAATGTACCAAATTATGCATATAAAGATGTTTACAATATTGTTTTATTACAGAAAAACTGTAAATAATCCAAAATGGCTATCACTAGCGATTAGTTAAAATAATTATACTTGACCCATGCCATGGTCTACAAAGAGCTGCCTAAAAAGATGATTCCTAGTTCTAAAGGAGGGAAAAGTTCCAATTATGAAAACATGTACTATGTATGTATATACATACATGTGTACAGATTATGTGTGTATACATATACACAGAAGCATATGCCTGTATACATATATAATATCTCTATATATAACATACCTATAATCCTTGAGGGAGTACAAAAATAACCACTCGGGACTTACATATTAATATTAAATAATTCTTTTTTCTTATTTTATAATTTTTCTCTATAATGAATGTGTATATCCCTTGTTTGACTGAAATGTCATTTCGAAATTGATACAATGAGCTGGGTGCCAGTGGATCACTCCTGTAATCCTATATACTCGGAGTCTGAGATCTGAAGATTACAGTTCAGAGCCAGCATGGGCAGGAAAGTCCATGAGACTCTTATCTCCAATTAACCACCCAAAAAGTTGGAACTGGAGCTGTGGCTCAAGTGGTAGAGTGCTAGCTTTGAGTAGCAGTCTAGGCTACTCAGGTCCTGAGATCAAGCCCAAGGACTGGCATCAAAACACACATACACACACACACAAAATGAAGACATTTCTCTGTAGGTAGACTCTCAGTAATGTCTTGGGGTGGGGTAGGGTACTGGGGTTTGAACTCAGGGCTTTATGCTGTACAGCTTTGAGCCATTTACCCTAGACCAGAAATTATCCTTTGTGTTTAGAAACAAAGTTCACCTTAGCCAGTCTCATGCCTGCAATCCTAGCTACTCAGGAGGCTGAGACCTGAGGATCAGGGTTCAAAGCCAGCCCAGGCAGGAAAGTCCGTGCAACTCTTATTTCCAATAAACCACCAGAAAACCAGAAGTGGTGCTGTGGCTCAAGCAGTATAGAGCTTGCCTTGAGCTGAAGAGTGCAGGGACAGCACCCAGGCTGTAGTTCAAGCCCCACAACCAACAACAACAATAACATCAAAAGAAGTGTGATGATCTGTTTGGGTTTGAAGTAATGTTCTGGTAGCCATGATTAATTTTGTTTACAACTTCTTTTGCTCCTTTGTTCCAATCAAAGCATGGAAGGCAGTGTTCAGAGTTCAGACAGTTGTTCATTTTCCCTCCCAGGAAACTTGTTTATCTAAGTGTTCAAATCATCCACACATTAGTGTTGCTTCCCCAAATGGGTTGTAAGAAAAATTATTTTGTTAAGGAAAAGAAAATAGTAGAGTGTATACACTTCTATTCAACTGCCATGTAGAATGCATGGTGATAATTCCAACAGCTGTAGAATAAAAAGTTTATGTGTATATGTATTTGTATATGTATGTGTATGTATGTGTGTACACATGTGTGCTATTACTGGGGCTTGAACTCAGGATCTGAGTGCCGTCCCTTAGCCTTTTGCACAAAGCTGACACTCTACCACTTGAAGCTTCTAGCTTTTGGGTGGTTAATTGTAAATAAGAGTCTTATGATCTTTCTTCTTGGGCTGGCTTTGAACTACAATGTTCACATCTCAGGCTCTATAGTAGCTAGGGTAATAGGTATAATTAATTGGTGCCTCACTTTGAAGAGCTGTAGAATAAACTGAGGTTTTTGTTGTTGTTGTTGTTGTTGTTGTTTTTTAATGGTCGTAGGGCCTGAACTCTGGGCCTGGGCTCTGTCCCTCAGCTCTTCAGCTCAAGGCTAGCACTCTACCACTTGAGCCACAGCACCACTTCTGGCTTTTTCTGTTTATGTGGTGCTGGGGAATCGAACCCAGGGCCTCATGCATGTGAGCCACCTTCCCAGTCCCTAAATTGAGATTTTTAAAAGGGGAAATTATCATTGCAAACAAACATGATATTGTGGCAGCAGGTGTAGCTCAATGGTAGACAATTGCCTGGCATGCATAGAGCCCTGGATTTTATCCTAGCAGTGACAAAAAAAGTATCAAATAACAGTCATATCTAAAGAGATTGACTTTTTTTCTTTGTGCCAGTCCTTGGCCTTGAACTCAAGGCCTGGCCGCTGTCCCTAAGCTTTTTATTAAGACTAATGCTCTACCACTTGAGCCACAGCTCCACTTTGTTTTTGGTAGTTAATTGTAAATAAAAATCTCATGGACTTTTCTGCCTGAGCTGGCTTTGAAGTACAAATCCTCAGATCTCAGGCTCCTGAGTAGTCAGTATTACAGGCATAAGCCACCAATGCCTGGCAAGATTGACTTTTTAATATTGATTAAAAAAAATTAGACTGGGTTTTCAAATTAAAGCAATTTTACTCTTAATCCTGAAAATCGATCTTTTTCATTCATATTTTGCCTTCCTTAGTTGAGTCATGATGCAGCAAGACCAACACAAAGCTAAACCTGAATGTCATAAAGATCTCCAACTGTTTATCTTTAGATCTGGAATGTTTATACAGCTTTCCCAAGCTTTGAGCTTCTTCCCCCATGGTACAAATTTCTGGAATTCTCAAACAGTGGTTTTGTTATTAGGTTTATAGACACTATTTAAATTCTGTTTTTAATGCTTCCTAGAAAGTTCAAAGAAAGGGATACTTAAAATGAGCTCCAATAAACTAGAGAAACTTTGAGCTAAGTAGATACTCACTTTAACACAGTAATAATTTACATTGCTGTTTGAGTTTTTACAACATCCTAAACATTGCTCATATCATATACAGCTAGTGTTTCTGGCCAAATAGTTCCTTTAGTAAATATATATGTATATATATACATACCCATATATATTGTTTTCCTACATAATCAAAGAGTTTTACTGAACACATTTTGTAACAATGCTTAATGTTTAAAAGTTGGACTTCCTTGTTCTTTTAAAATGTAGTCCTGTTTACAAAAAAACAACAAGGAAAGTTCTGAGGGATCTTAATTCTATTTTTGAACTCAATAACTCCAACGATCTGATTACTTTGATAGCTGTTCTCAAAAGACATACCCATTCCCAAAGATTATTACACATTTTTTTTTTTTTTTTTTTTTTTTGTCGGTCGTGGGACTTGAACTCAGCCTGGGCGCTGTCCCTCAGCTCTTCAGCTCAAGGCTAGCACTCTACCACTTGAGCCACTGCACCACTTCTGGTTTTTCTGAGTGGTTTATTGGAGATAAGGCTCTCATGGACTTTCCTGCCTGGGCTGGCTTTGAACCACGATCCTCAGATCTCAGCCTCCTCAGTAGCTAGGATTACAGGCCTGAGCCCCCGGGACCGGCTATTACACATTTCTGTTCAGTATCCTCTGAAAGATAAAGTATTTCTATGTGGTCAGCTTGTTTGTCCTTTGTCTTTTTTCATAGAGAATTAGTTCCTTAAAAATTTATTAACATATTCAAAATATTTACCTTAGAACTCAGGTCATTTACGTAAGGGAATTATTCATTGTAAGGAAGTGGTCTGCTGTATTTGCTGGTCTGCTTGGTAAAGCCTAAAATGATTACAAGTTGTGGAGGAACATGTCACGAACACATTTCCCTTCCCAGGTGCCGGCATTTCCACCACCAGCATCAGGGAGAATACTTGTCAGAGCGGATGCCTGCACCTAGGGCTCTAAAGTTTGCGCAGCTGCATCTAGTTCTCTTTTGATAGTAACTTTACATCTCTTTTCAGAGATAACATCTTCAGCTGGTAGGTTTTGTGTGTGTGTGTGTGTGTGTGTGTGTGTGTGTGTGTCTGTGTGTGTCTGTGTCTGTGTCTGTGTCTGTGTCTGTGTGTCTGTGTGTGTGTGTTCATAGTAGGTCTTTAACTTAGAGCATAGCTGTGGTCCCTTAGCTTTTCCACTCAAGGCTGGCATTCTACCATTTGAGCCCCAGCTCCACTTTTGGTATTTTGGTGGTTAATTGGAGATAATCTTGCAGGCTTTCCTGCCTGGGATTGACTTCAGTCTATGATCTTCAGATCTCAGGGTTTTGAGTAGCTAAGATTATAGGCATGAGCCACCAGATGGTCAATTTTAAGAGCTTTCTTTCTCTCTCTCTTTCTCTCTCTCTTTCTCTCTTTCTTTCTCTCTCTTTTATTTTTCTTTCTTCTTTCTTTGCTTCTTTGTTTCTTTCTTCCTTTCTTCCTTCTTCTTTTTCTTTCTCTTGTCCACATACCCTTAATGTTTTATGGACTAATACTTCTAAGTCTACATTGGCAGAATTAACAGCTGGGAGTATAGTTCAGTGGTAGAGCACTTGCCTAGCATATATGAGGCCCTGGGTTTGACTCCCACTGAAAATAATAGAGAGCTTTGAAACACAGTGTGTATACTGTGCTTCGTCAGTTGCCACCTATTGAATAGAAGATAAAAATGCAGCCAGCCTCCTACCTGCTAAACCTTGGTGCTTGGCATCAATACAGTGAGAAAGGAGTCTTAGACACTTGACTATGAAAAGTCCTCACATGTACGTGGCTACATGTGAAGAACACAACATCTCTGATGCATTGTGGGTAAATCCACTTAATATTTCAAACTGTGGAACTGAAAGTTGGTTGGGTTTGGGGAAGCCGACTCTTTCTAGAATGTCCACCAGGCATTTCACAATAAAGCCTAGACTACATGGAGTTTTAGGTTTTTCTCCAAAGAAGTGCAAAGTCCTCATGGACAAGTAGGTGTCACAAGAAGTCATGTTTAGTCATCTTTATGTTGTGGGAGGGTGTGGAGATTGCTTTTGTCATTTGTTACAGGATAGAAGGGTCAGAGGGATGAGGGTAGGGAAATGAGAGTAAACCAGAGACTGTCTTCTGGTAACATGAACTTCAAAGTGCCTATGAGAAAATGTCTGTGAGACCTTTGGTCACCAGAGTTGTTATACTCTTTACTGGGCTAAAGTACCTAAGTTGGAAAGAATTGTGCTTAGTAGCATAAAGTGAATGGAAAAGAAAAGATGTCCTAGTTAACTTTGTTTGGGAAGATGGCATGAAAGGAAGGGGGTATTGTGGGCTGTGTATGCAGAAGGCTTTGGTGAAACTCATTGGTGTAAATGACTAATGACCACTGAGATACATGCTATATTTATGTATATAGAAAATTTACATTGTTTCATGTGTAAATAGAAGCCTTTATATTTATAATTGTTTCCAAACATGTCTTTGGATCCCCTGCCTCCCACCAAGTCAGTGCAATCAGTTTTCTGGGTGAAGAGTACAGGACAGGAAGGGCTATTCCTCCCTCTGGCCCAGTGAGCTCTGCTCAGAAAGGACATAGCTAGTGCCTGTCTGCGGCCTTGACCCTTTTTGGAGAGCAAGGAAGGCCACCCTAATTATGGCCAAGTAAGTTGCAAAATTGCAGATCTAGGTAGTCCAAACATAGATGGCAGGGAGAATGGCCCAGGACAAAGGGAAGAGGTCAGATCTGAGAGGGAAAGATGAGGATAGCAAGAGAATAAGGAGCTGTGTGAACTGGGGGCATTTGGGAAAAAGCTGCGTTAAGAAAGTTTTTTTTTCTCTTTTTGAGGTACAGGGCCTCACACATGCGAGTCGAGCATGGTACCTCTGAACGGCATCCCCAGTTCAACAAAGAAAGGATTAAAACAATTTTTTTTGGCCAAGGCAGTGGGAGGGACAGGGTTGGACTAGGTAGGAAGGTACTAGGGTTTGAACTCAGGGCTTCATGCTTTCCAAGACTCAGCAAGCTTTCTAGACTTGACCCATACATACCTACAGTTCTTTATGCTGTGGTTATTTTTGCAGTAGGGTTTCACTTTTTTCTCGGGCCAGCTTAGACCTTGATATTTCCTATTTGTGCTTCTCTACCATAGCTGGGATGCTAGATACACATCATCAGGCCAAACCTTACGTTAATATTATTGTTGGTTGAGATGGGGCCTCTCTAAATTTTTGCTCAAGCTGATCTAGAACCTCAGTCCTCCCAGTCCTAGCCTGCCAGGTAGTTAAGACTATAGGCTTGGGCCAGAGCACTGGACAAGAGAGGATTTTTTTTTAATGGTTGGCTATAAGGCATGTTCATTTTTGAGATAGAGACAGTTTTTTTTATAATGAGTGTATTCTATTCCCATTTGACACATTTTGTTTTCCAAATGTTGAGGTAAAGAATCAAACTGTCCTCAATTACACTTTTAGAAGGGCTGAACCATCTGGTGAACTAGTTTCATGTTGCACTTGAAAAAAGTTGTTATTCATTGATGGTCTAAGGAATGGCCTGGCTTGCATCAATTTGGAGTCAATTTATAGAAGTGAACTGTTCTTTATTTAGAGTGCTACACATAGTGCTCGCTTCCATAAAGGACATAAACGTGTCTGCCCGCATGCTCCCTGTCCTCTTGGACCTTCTTATCAGGGCAAACAGATAAGGACCCTCAGCCAACTAACAATGGAAGGAAACTTTAGAGAAGGGGCTATGACTTAGGAGGTGGAGGAAAGGAGGAGGGAGGGGTGGGGGAGAAATGGAAGGTTTCTGGGCTGTCTGTAAGGAAAGGTTAGGTTTACTGGAGAGATAAGAAACTGGGATTTTGTTGGAAATGTCTCAGACTACTGGGGTGTCATGTAAGAACACCCACCGACTTGAAAAGAATTTGGTAAGGCAAAATTTACTTCTACAGAAGGGTATGCTTCTGACAGAAAGCCAAGTAAGCAAGCACACTTGGTGGACAGTCCACCCAGATTTGATCCTTCCTGTGTTACTGCCCTTTGTTCTGATTGGTCTCAACTTTCATTCACAATCTTGCGTGACTGACTAGCAAAGTCAAAAGTTTATCCATTCCATCAACCAAAACAAGAAGACCCAGCCAATTTGTCAGTAAAACAGTTCTTACTCAGCGGTTGCTCTACCACTTGAGCCATGCCTCCAATAAAATCCTTTCTTGTAAGATGATGATTACCCTTAAAATGGCAGTGCTTATGTTAAGCAATGTCTTTGACAGAAAGATTATAACTCCTACAATTCTCCCATTCTTTTTGTTTTGTTGGTCATGGGGCTTGAACTCTGGGCTTGGGCATTGTCTCTCAGCTCTTCATCTCAAGGTTAGCACTGTACCACTTGAGACACAGCGCCACTTCCTCCCCCCATTCTTTTTTACATTCCTTTGGTCCTGGGGCTTGAACTCAGGGCCTAGGCACTGTCCCTGAGCCCCTTTGTGCTCATGACCAGCACTCTTAGCACTTGAGCCACAGTGCCAATTTTGGCTTTTTCTGAGTAGTTTATTGGAGATATGAGCCTCATGGACTTTCCTGCCCAGGCAGGCTTTGGACCTCATTCCTCAGATCTCAGCCTCCAGTATAGCTAGGATTACAGGTGTGAGTCACTGGTGTCTGGCTTCTCTTTTTACATTCTTTTCTTCAAACTAGTCAGCATTAATTGATTTTTCCATTCAGCATACACACACACACAGGTGTTTGGTGTGGGTCGTTTTCGTCAGTTTCTGAAGACCTCTTAATGTAAGTATAACCAATCACAATCATTACTCTGAAAACAGTTACTAAAGAGATAAATATAGGCAGCATGACTCCTTTTCATTTTCCAAACCATTGTTTGAAAAGTTAGTAAGTAGGTCATCTGAATTTTCAACCATTGGCTTTTCAGAATGGTCAATCCTTGAGTACAACAATGGCTACCGATCATCACATGGGCTTTTATCTCTCTCTCTTTTTTTTTTTTTGGGTCCGGTTGTGGGCCTGAATTCTGGGCCTGGGTGCTGTCCCTCAGCTCTTCAGCTCAAGGCTAGCGCTTTACCACTTGAGCCACAGCACCACTCCCAGATTTTTTCTTTTTGCTTATGTGGTGCTGAGGAATCGAACCCAGGGCCTCAGGCATGCAAGGCAAGCGCTCTACCACTGAGCCACTTTCCCAGCCCTGGGCTTTTATCTCTTTAGCTAACATATTTAGGGCTAGTCTTCCCATGCCATCCTACCAGTGGCGTCTAGTTGCTCTGCTAGTATAATTGCTCTCCAGTATAATTAACAAACCTCTGTTGATTATAATAAATGAAAGTAATAAATCTACATCTTCATTTATGGTGAACCACTAGAATAGAACTGGCTGAAAACCTGCTGCTGATTTCTAGCTTTAAACTCATTGGTACTCTTCCCAATACCATCTATGTACATATTAGGACTGAATGATCCATCAGGGACAAGGTCTCTCCTTACCTGGTATAGATGTTTGTTTGAGACTAATCAGGTTGACAGAATTGCCAGTGTGAAAGGGATGACCAAGTGAACCAAAGTACAGGGTCCACTCCATTTGGCCAATAAGGTTCCCAACAGTAATCCTCTCAATACCACCAGACATCTTCCCTAGCTGATGTTAGTGCTGTTTATCTCCTCAAAGGACTGGCCCTCACCACTTCCAGACAAGTTGCCTAGAAATGCCAATTGCTCCCCTCACATAGTGAGGCAAGGAATATAACTAGTCTTGGGAGAAGGGGGCCAAACAGCTTTAGGAGTTTTTCATCTTCAACTCTTAACTGTTAGGAATATCAATGACAGGTTCTTACTAGAAGAATTTCCCTAGGCCATGTCTTCCTGTTTAGATATGCCTGTGGAGTCTGAGGTTTATCCCAGCAGGAATGAGACCACTTGAGCTTCTGGCCTCTCTGCCACACAAGTATTTTTATGTGTAGACAGAATATGTAATCTATTCCACCCAAGTTATTAGTTTCCCTGCATCCAGTTTCAATTTCTGTCTCAAATTCTTTCCCTCCACCATGGTTACCTTAGTGGGGTCATTTGAGGGAGCATTGGGACTCTCATCTCTTCTAGGTGTAGGAGGGTTTATGGATTTTTGAATCTATGGGCTCAGCTCCTGAGAAGGAAGCCCCAGTTAAGCATCTCCCCAGGTCTTAGAGCTAAGGATGCTCAATTTATGGCAATGACTATGAGTTCTAGAGTTTCCCATCTAGACATAGGTCCCCACAAGGCAGTACCTGACAAGCATCAAGCTATCACCTGGGCATTAAGAGGCTAGGTGATGTTTAACCAGGGCCTCCCCTCTAGAAGGCTTTACAGACACTAGGAGCAGGAAAATTATTAGGCTCTTTTGAGAGTCAGTTTTGTAGAGTGGGGTGTAGGACTACTGTCCATTGTTCACTCTGATAGGAAACTGGAGCAACATGGATTTAGGTATATTGAGTACAACCTTGTTCGGCCATGTTGAACAGCTGTCTTGGTTATGAGCAGGAACTGATATGGTCCTTCTAAGTAGAATCACCTTCCAGGCTTTATTCAGGACATGAATCTTCAAGTCAGTGAAGGTGAGCTGGAAACTTGAGAGGTTTGGGTCAAAAGGCTTTGCAACCTGAGAGAAAGCAAAGGCAAGGCAAGAAAGATAAGGCAAAGCCAAGGCAGAGGCAAAGCCATGGCCAAGGCAAAGCCAGGCAAGCTTACTGAAAAGGTAAAGCAACAGAAGGTTGTTACTGCAAAAAACAAAAACATTGTTAATCTCATGAACCAAACTGAAAGTCAGTATCCTGATGGGAATGACCAGCATCTGTCACTCATAGCTCTGCAGTAAAGAACTTACGAATTTTTGAGGTATAGTTTTTACTGTCCGGGTCACTGTATGCATCAATCATCAGTAGAAGTTTGCCAGAGTCTCACAGTTGGAGAAGTGGAACATCACAATTGTATTTTTCAAGAGGCATCTTTGAGGTGGTTTTTCCTGCAGAAAAGTTTCCTTCTGTTCTTTAAGATCGGCAGGGAAAAAGATTCTGCAATTTTCCGTAATAACCTACATCTTAACAATTTTTTTATTTACGTGTAATCCGGCTCTGTTGAATTTCTAAATCCCATTTAAGTCACTCATTAGGAAAAATGACTCCAGCTGCTTCCTCTTTTGTAAGTCAGTGTTGATATATATTATTTCTTACTAAAATTGTGGAGCAGCCTCTCTTATAATAATCTCTCAGAGGGACAGTGTTCTCAGAGAGTGTGTTCTATTCTAAATCATACATGCAAAAAAGAGTTCATGTGAAACTATAGACTCATGAGCCATTCTAAGCTTTTGTACTAAACAACAAGAACATGATTGCTAGTCTCTTTCAAAAAACAAGCAGCAGATTTTTACAGCAAAATTATCCACAGACCAATTACAAAAAGTAGCTCAATGTTAATTTCTTTTAATATTGTTCCAGTATCATTTGGGGAAAATAGAATCCTCTGGTTGCGAGAATGGATATGTAGGAAAGTTGGTAAATATGAAAACTTCATTCTTAAGGGCATGTTTATTCAGAACACAACAAAAGTTTTACAAATAAAAGAAAATCCAAATACACAGAAAATATAATAAAATCTAATTCAGGCCACGATATCTATTCCTTCCTTGGGTTAGAGATCTTCAATATTTTAGGCTTATTTGGCTGAAATAAGCAAAGAACTTTAAAAACATTTTACTTGTCATATATTCCAGTTATTTCTAAGATATGGAAGAGAAGAGAAAGCAAAGAGGAAAACCAGAAACAATATTTCTTTTTTTTTATTGTGAAAATACTGTACAGAGGGGTTACAATTACATGGGCAAGATAATGAGTACATTTCTTATCAAGCATTGTAGCCTCCTCCTTTGTTTCCCCTTCCCTTCTCTTCCCTTCCCATCCTCCCCCGCCCCCCACTCAATCCTCCTCTCTCCGGTCCTGCACCAAAGTTGTAAAGTTCGCTTTCAACATAAGGACTTGTATATCTCATTGTTGCAATAGGTCCACCTGTATCCCTGTTTAAACAAATTGTTTTTTCCCTTCCCCTCCACAAATTATACCGAGATCAAAACAGGGAAAGCAGGGGTTATACTGTGGGGGAGGGACATACAAAGCAACAAAGAAATAATCTTATAAATGTGTTAGAAACAATCGCATGGAAGAACAGAAACAATATTTCATTCCCCTAGTCTGATATAAAATTACATGGAAATGCTATTTCTCTGGCCCAGTTTCTCCCTCCACCTGGAATAGACTTGCAGTGAAGAAATGGGGTAAGGAAGGGAGAAGACTCTGACCTTAGTATATTGTAAATTCAGTCTGGATTTGGACAGCAGCAGCAAGAAACCCAGGCAGAAGCTTTTGCTTGGACACTAATTATAGCAGATGGCATATTTCTTTTCTCGCTCAACAATTTCATTTTTGATGGCAACAACTTGATGTTCCAATTGTTTCAGTTGATCAGCTTTTTCTTGTCTACTTACATTCAAATCTTGGATCTTCTTTTCTAACTCTAAAAGAAAAGGATGAAAGGAATGACATATGGGCAGCTGATAGATTCTTCCTAGATAATAACTACATAACGCCAGACACAGGAATTTGTGTGTCTCTTGGAGATATGTTTAGTTTTGTGTTCGTGTTTTGACTTAATCACAAAACATTTCTTTTCACCAGGCTTCTTAAGATTTTCAGATAAATCAGGGAAAATTGAGTATCTGTGTCTAAAAATGTTTATATCTAAAAGTTTAGTATTTAGATAGAAGTCATTAGAAATGAAAACATCTCCAGTTTTACTATATTATCAAATATTTTTCTTATTAGTTGAATTAATTAATTATTTCTGGTGGTACTGAGGTTTGAACTCAAGGCTTCTCTCTCGCTAGGCAGATGCCATTTGAATAACACCTCCAGTTCTCAAACTTCCTTTCTGAAACATGTGCTTCAGCTTTTTCCAGTTTTTGAGGTAAGAAAAGGTTGATTTTTTTTTTTTTTTTTTTTTTTTGGGTCCGGTCATGGGGCCTGAACTCTGGACCTGGGCGCTGTTCCTCAGCTCTTCAGCTCAAGGCTAGTGCTCTACCACTTGAGCCACAGCGTCACTTCTAGCTTTTTTCTTTTTGCTTATGTGGTGCTGAGGAATGGAACCCAGGGCCTCAGGCATGCAAGGCAAGCGCTCTACCACTGAGCCACCTTCCCAGCCCAAGGTTGATGTTTTTGTTCCCTTCTTTCTGTTTCCTTGCTGACACATACACCCATGAATACTGAGAGCAAACTGCTGCCTTTTGAGCTTCATTCTTATCTATCCATCCCTTTATTGGTCTATGAATTGATCCACCCATCTACCTATGTATCTGGGCATTCATTTATTCATTCCTCATTCAACGAACACTTCAGAAGTCTAGTAAACTTGAATAAAGCGCTCATGTCATAGTGGAATAGGATCTATGGAGAGCTACATATAACAATGAAGTGGTCTTTTGGAGTCAAACTCTTCACCTTAGAAATAAAACTTCTAGAAACACAAGAGCAAATGTCACCCTTCAATGGGCAGACCTGAATGCTGAGTTGGTTTGGAGCTATTGTCAAACAAACATGCATTTATAGAAAAGTGCCAGGCTACTGAAGGAATCTGAAATTGCGTCCTCTGAGCAAATGTGAACTTAAGTTGTGATGTTTTGTATGATGGCATAGCTATTTTGAAGTATTTGAAAGACCAGCTTAGAAAAGCAGAGAGTGAGTATGTTCTCTGTCATCCTGAGAAATAAAAGGAAAAGCAGCAGGTGCAACCTTGAAGGAAAACCTTATCTTAGTGGAAAGAGGAGGTTTTTCACGAGCCACAGCTATTCAAAGGCTAAAGAGCTGCAGTGGAAGGTAGTGAGTGTTCAGGCACTAGAGGCTTTCAAATAGAGGTCATTTGGAGTTGAAAAGGGCATTCAACACTGGAAGGATATTTGGGGAAAAAAAACAGACCCCCTGTTTCTATCAGGTAAGTCAATATGGTCAGCCTGTTATATATCCTTGAACACCAACCTCCTGGATAAGATCAGCTGGCTCTCTTCACCTCTGTTTAATTCACATTTGGCCAATGGAATGTGTTGATAAATGACCAAAGGGCCACTGGGGTTCTGGCAGGTTCTTCAATGCTATGGTTCACAAGGCTCTGGCACCAGCCCTGCTTCCCCTGACCCTTCAGGTCTGGTGATGCTAATGGCATCCAGCCCTTCTACACCATCATTTGTTTTCAGAAATTCTATATTCTCTGTGGTTCCATTCATCAAGTAAGTCTGTCTGCCCACTCCCCATTCCATGCTTACTCAACTCAGGCTGGCTGGCTGTTCAAGTTGTTTTGGCTAGTGAAAATGATAGGGAGTGAATGATCAATTATTATTATTTTGTTCTCATTCTCAGTGGACTCTGAAACACCTGTGCTGTAAATAGTGTCAACAGGGTCCATGGACAGAACTCCCACACCTGGACCACACAGGTTCCTAGCACACCTGGCCAGCTGACCCATCCACTGAAGGATGTAATCCAGGTGGGACCAGAGGAGACCTAGCCAGGCAACCCACAGCAAAACAAGACATGATTGTTTTTAAAGCCATCAAATTTAGGGGTAAATGCTAATGCAGTAAATAGATAGCTATCAGTTACCCAGCACTGGGCACTGGTGGCTCACACTGATAATCTGAACTATGCTGCAGGCCGAGATCTAAGGATCACAGCGGCAGGAAAGTCTGTGAGGCTTTTTCCCCCCCAAAAGCTGAAGTAGAGCTGTGGCTCAAGTAGGGGAGCACTAGTCTTGAGCAAAAAAGCTCTGGGGCTGGGAAGGTGGCTCACTGGTAGAGTGCTTGCCTCACATGCATGAGACCCTGGGTTCGATTCCTCAGCACCACATAAGCAGAAAAAGCCGGAAGTGGTGCTGTGGCTCAAATGATAGCGTGCTAGCCTTGAGCTGAAGAGCTGAGGGACAGTGCTCAGGCCCACAGTTCAGGCCCCATGACAGATTTAAAAAAAAAAAAAAGCTCAGGGACTGAGCCTAAGCCAAGTTCAAGCCCTAGGACTGACACAAATGCGTGTGCGTGCACACACACACACACACATACACACACACACCCCAAAAAGTAAATAGATAATTTTTTTTTCTTTGCCAATCCTGGGGCTGGACTGTAGGCCTGGGCATTGTCTCTGAATTTCTTTTGCTCAAAGTGAGTGCTCTACCACTTGAGCCACAGCACCAATTCTAGCTTATTTTTATTTTGTCGGTCATGAGGCTTGAACTCTGGACCTGGGCACTGTCCCTTAAGCCACAGCACCACTTCCGGTAAACAGATAATTGAGACAACTAAACTTTCAAGTACTTGTCCAGCCTTATGTCAAGTATTCCTTCTGTTTCTGACTGACTTGGAGTTCTGTGTGCGACCCTGGTTTCAGGCTGAGACCACCCTTCACTCTGTTAACTTCAGTGCTACCCAAGTCCTCACTGGGGTCCCAAGGTCCTCACTGGGATCCCATGGACATCTATGTCATCCTAATGAATGCTCTGCCCCTCCTCAAGTAGCAGAGTTGAGTGGCAGCCAAATCAATCTTATTTTTCTACCTGGTTGAGTTTGTAAAATGAAGAGAGAAAATGAAGAATGCACTTGTTTTTAGGTATATCTGATAAGTTCTCTAACGAATTTCTTTTGTAATTAATTTCCTGAACTGTACATTTTGGATAAATGGAAGCAGTTTGGGTTCTGATTTAAGTTAGAAATAGTCTTCTCATTTTTTTTCCTATGGTCAAATAATAGAAAATGATTTTCATGATATTGGCTATGGTTTTCTCCCCCAAATAAAACTAATGTTATAGTTTGGTTTGTATTTTTCCTGAATTTGGCCCATAGTTACACTGCAGTTCATTGTCATACCATGGAGATGATATAAATGGTTGTCAGGACAAAGTTTCATTTTATAATAATTTGTCAGTAAAGAGTCTTGCTTATTTCAATATTTTGAAAGTTACACGTATCTCAATAGAGTATAATCAGTTTTAAATTTGGGGGAGTCAGTAAATATAACCATGAGTAAAGCAATAAACTCATTGGTATTTCTGCCCAGAAAAATTGCTTGCCCAGAAAAATTAAGTGAGTGTGGAAAAGAAGATTTGGACTTAGATTTTGGCTGTGCATAGCACACGTTTACTCTACCCTGTGTGCATCAGCATTTTCATTTTGATCAAAGTCCAAAAAAAGTGATTTTTTTTCCCCTTGGCTTACTGTCTACTAATCCATGTGAGGTGACCCAGTATGCTAGAGTGTAGATCATACTAACCCAAAAGTTACTTGACTGAGAAAGAAAAGCAGCAGCATAGGTAAGGAGAAGGCCTCTCAGCCTCAGTTTCTGATATTTGGACGCAATTGTTTTGGGGAGCTCCCTGTGCTTTGTGGTATGTTTAGCAATATCATGTTCTCAGACACCTCTTCTTGACTTGAGAACACGGAATTGAGGAGACGGCATCTTCACAGTGGCCAAAGAGAATCTTAGTTTGCTCTGATAGACGCAAAGCAGAGGTTCACTCATTCCTAGGCAAATTCACACGTGAAACTTGTTCCTTTACAGTCCCTGAAACACAAATTCCTCTCCTTCTCCTCTCTCAGTGAACTTAATCATGTGGTTTAAATAGTGTTAATGATAAACAGAGAGGAATACAAATGGTCTACTGGGGAGGTGGGGTTGTTACAATGTCACATCAGTGGGGCAGATAAAAGAATAGATACCAGCGATCCTTGTTATCTTGTCCTCTGTTTCTTCAGCTAGTTTCACTGCTGCTTCTTTTAGCTGAATGACTTTCCCCCAAGCTTCCATTGTTAGTCCTCTGGCACTTGTCTCATGCTCAAGAATAGCATACTGATTTTCCAGCTCAACAAATTCCTGTAAGAGAGTCACACTACTATCATCAGAACATACTTAGGAAGCACATGCATATGCAACGATAAACCTACAAACACTATGCACAAAGAAGAACAGAGGAAACCTTAATTCAGCCAATGTGTTTGAGCCTGTCTGAGAGTTCAGAGAGGGCTTTATTTGCATGCTTTTTTTTTTTAATGTTAGAAAAACTCATTTGGTTAAAATGAAATTTGCTACAAAATATTAATCACTATTGCATGATTAGGAAACCATCTATGAAGCACCAATGGTGCCTTAAACTAATGTTAGGGTGGGAGATACAGGAGAAAGGCATGACTTCATTGTACTCGACACATCTCTGGTTCAGTTGGGTCAAAAACCATTGTAAGAACTAAAGTATGAACTAAAGAATGAAAATTTGAAGCCTCAAATCCTTTGGTAGGCAAAAGAAGAAATGTAGTAAGAAGGAAAGCTTAAATGAATGTTAGTAAGAAGCTCTCTCCTGAAATCAGTATTTGAATACCAGTATTTGACATCAAATACATGTGATTGACGACCTAGAAGGAAAGTAGATGAGCAAACATTAGAGACAGGCAGAAGATGGACAGGATATGAGTCCCCAACTCCCAAGCTCTGGACAATTAGACATTAGAAATTAACATCAAGAGAACAGACCAGTTGTAGAAACTAACATTTTTCTTTTTTTCAAGCTACTATATTAATTTAATCAACCAAAGATTTCCTGCTAAGAAAATGAGTTGATAGATTCTTTCAGCAACCTAAATAATAGGCCACTTTCCACATCCATTTAATTAACTCATACAAACATTAGTCACTTGATCTGTCTCTTGGGTGGGTGATTTTTTAAAAATCTACTACTTTCTTTGTATGTTATGCAGCTGAATTAAAGGGCAAATATAATAACCAAAAGCTTAAATTGTAAAAGTATGAAAAAAATTGGGAAAAATGTGGTTTACAGACTATGTGACTAGGAGACTACTAAACATACTAGGATGGAGACATGGAGGAGGAACACTGTGACATGACTGGGGTAGTCTTCGGATGTACAAGGTCTCTGTGCATTTGGATCTTATGAGTATATACCACCGAGCATGGATCAGCTTTAAAAAACGCTCTGAGTAATGGCACAACAATCTGGGCTTCAGGGATTGTTCTTTACAGAAGCATTGTTTGCTCCTAGTGACAGTGAAAGGAAAAAGTGACCTTCTCAGCTCTCCCAGCCTGGTGAAGAGCAGAGTCAGCCTGGGATTTCGCTCTGCCCATTAGGTCTTGGCTCCTTTGCCACTTGGTCTGCAGCAGGGTCAGTTCATCCTCCAGCTCCAGCTGTTGCTTTGTGAAATTCAGCTTGTTCTTTATTTCTTTTGCTTGATTTTCTGCCTGTTGTTGAACAGAAGGGAAAAATCTTTTAATAAAACAACTAAAAATAGGCTATTATTAATTCCTCAAAAGAGAAAAAAGCTGTGTGTGATGTCAGAGAAAATAGGTCATCACCTTTGCTGTTGCATTTGATATATGAAAAAATTATAACAAAAGTATTGACATATGAAAAGGTCTAAAAAAACCTATGACAAATGTGTTCTTAACCTAGCCAATTTTATGAATTCAACACTGTCTATGAGCCAAAGCCCCAGAAACACGTCTCATTTCATCTCTCCTCACACCAAAGGCAGCCACAATTCTGCATCGAATGTTTTTCATTTCATTTATTTATTTATTTATGTTTCTTTTTTTTTTTTTTTTTAAATAAATCCTGGGCTTCAACTCAGGACCTGGCCTGGTCACTGTGTTCAAGCTAGTGCTCTACATTTTGAACCACAGCTCCTCTTCTTTTTGGTAGTCAGTTAGAGAAGTATCCTGGACTTTGCTACTTGGGCTGGTTTTGAATTGTGATCCTCAGATCTCTTCTGATTAGCTAAGATAACAAGTGTGAGCCACAGGTGCCGGGCTCTTAAAGGCTGTAGAGTATAGTCTATGAATAATTCCTAACAAAGTATAGTTTTAAAAATAAAAATAGCCAAATACAGTGTACATTTTTGTAACTTGATTAAAAAAAAAAGTCCTGGGGCTTGAACTCAGGGCCTGAGTACTATCCCTGAGCTCTTTTTTATGCTCAAGGATAGCACTCTACCTCTTGAGCCATAGCTCTAACTCCAGGTTGTTTTTTTTTTGTTGTTGTTGCTGTTGTTTTGGTAATTAATTGGAGATAAGAATCTCAGAGACTTTCTCGCCTGGGCTGGATCAGGGCTTTGTGATCTTGCTCAGCTTTTTCCACTTACATGGCTAGTGTTCTGTCATTTAAGCCATACAGCAAGCTCTGACTTTTGACTGATTAATTGCAGATAAGAGTCTCAAAGATTTTTTTTTTCCACCTGGGCAGGCTTTGAACCTCCATCCTCAGACCTCAGCCTAAGGGTAGCTTGGATTATAGGTAGGAACCATCAGTGCCCAGCCAGAAGAAAATTCTTTATTGGCTCTGTGGCGGGGGGTGGGGGGTGGGGAGTTTTCTTTTGTATTCCCATTTCTGTGAAGGTCAGGAGACTTGTCACCTCCTTATGTGGGCTTTGGTTTCTGTTTGGCATAGCAACCATTGGAGTGGAAGTCTACAGTGCACTAGACAGTGGCAGGTGCCATCTGCTGTTGTCAGATTAGGGCTTGATTACGCTCTGGATTCATGTCTCCCCATCATTTTTGGTCTCTAAGGATATCTTTGGTTTCTTATAAATTCATCTATGTATTTAAAAATTGAAATATTCTAGCTAATATTTTTAGTTCTTTTAACTAAGAGGTTCCTTAGGGTATCAGTCTGCTATATTTTTAGATATAGAAATCTCTTCCCATGCCCTGAGGCATCTGTGGGAGTTTTTCTAGAAAAGGCATCCGTATGCTTTTTTTCTGTAAGGGGATAGATAATAAAGTAACTTACGTACTCCTTGCAACCCCTCAACTCTGTGCTGTTATGGTGCAAAGTAGCCGCAGGCCATATGATTTGGTTGTATTTGCCAACTCCTATTCTACAGTATGTGTCTGGAAAAGAAAACCCTAGGGGCCTTCCTGTTTTGCTACTGTATGTATGTAGCTTCTTCCTAGCAATCATTTTCCTGTTTGTTGATTTCTGCCTTTCATCTCAAGATGCCTGCAGTAGATCTGAAAACAAAATCTGAAGAGCAGAGTCTGAGTAACTCTCAACAATGTAAGGAAGAGGATATGACAGAGGATGCAGCCGAGGAAGAAAAGCCCTCACACCATGAGATCAGGTCCTGTTCCAACCACCAACTTCTGGGCTTACTTCCTGAACCATGGCATGGCTTAAGCCAGGGCCTTCCTCCCATCGGGCTCTGGATAGAACAGTTCTTTTAGGTGAGATAACCTTTTAGTTTAGAATATTTGGCAGAAGTTCATGTTTAGTCACAACAACCTTGGAACAACAATGTCTTCATTTCTGTCGTGTATGAGCATTTCAAGCCACTTCTCTCCATGATATAAGGGCTTAGATCTACAGTTAATTAGCTGTGTGACCTGAAGCTGTCACATGAACCTTCCTGAGCCTCCATGATATAAGGGCTTAGATCTACAGTTAATTAGCTGTGTGACCTGAAGCTGTCACATGAACCTTCCTGAGCCTAAGTTTCCCCCTTCACGAGCTGTCTCATTCTTCAGAATTGGTTAGGACTAAATGAAATGAAGAATGGAAGGCTTCTGCAGAGAATTTTTTAATGTGTCTTCTTAGCATCACAAGTGCAACAAGACCACTCGCATGAATGTAGAACTCATCAATAAAGTGCAGAAGCCCACTAACATCTTAATTTATCCTCATAATTGTCCCATCAGACAGGTAAGGCAAGTGTGACACTGGCATCCTTAAAAACCACTCTGCTGTTCCCACCATCAAACCGATTTCAGGTTAGTATAAAAGGAAGATAAATACCTGCAGTACATTCTTTTTTATTTTTGTTATCTCAACAGTCAACTGTGTGATAGAAGTGTTAGTTTGTCTTTGGGTGATTTGAGCTTGTTGCATCTTGTTCAATGTTTTGTCAAGGTTTAATAGACCATCTGCTGCTTTCCTAAGGTAAGATATTAACATATCAGATTAGATAAATATACAATTATTTATTTACTTCACCTTGAAAGTTCACTCCACTCAGCCAGAAACTGTAGTGAATTATTTATAAAGTCAATTTAAATTCCTCTTAAGCAAAGTACTGAAGGCTTCATTTTGAGAAATAGGTATAATTTAAATGCCAATAACAACACATGTGCATATCCACTAGATACAGATTCTTACCAAATATAGGTTCCTTTGCCCATAAAAACTATTCAACTGCAGCTTTCTAATTTCTGAACCACACATGGCACTCTCAAAATACTTATCAGAGTGGGGGTGGGGATTGAGAGGCCCCACTGAGAGCAAGAGAGGAATTGTGTTTCAGGCTATGTTTATTCAGGGGGGTTTTAAGCTTTGCTGACATTCCAGCCACTCAGGGGCCCAGTCAGAGGTTAAAATCACAAGCATTCCAAGTGATAAAGCACTGTACAGAAGAGAACTCACCTCAAGTCAGCATTCACTGGATGCTTACAGCTGTGGGCTCAAAACCACTTTGAATAGAGCATACCAAGTGAATAGAACATCAGACAGACTTTGGAGAAGCGTTAGTAGATGTGCTCCTGCCCACAACAAAAATAAGCTGGGCTATAAAACATCCCTGCCACACCCAGCCCATCCTTTACTCCCACAGACACTCCTCTTCCTCTGAACTTCAGGAATCCTCCTTCCTCCCAGTACAAACCTTTTGGTACATTCCCTAAGAACTAGCACTCGTTTCTTCTACTTTACCTACTCTCTCTTTTTCTTTCTCTCTCTCTCTATATATCCTATATGTATGTGGAAAATACATAACAGTATATATTACAATATTATGTATATTATATATTATACACAGATAAGCTGTATTATGTGTATCTAACATATAAACTATATTCTTTTTTCTTTAGATTTTCAGTGTACGGCTCATTATAGCAAATTCAGAAAGTACCAGATATGTAAAGAAGGGAAAAATTTACCAAAATCCTCCCACTATTTTTTGTTGTTGTTGGTTGTGGGGCTTGAACTCTGGGCTTGGGCGCTGTCCCTATGCAATTCAGCTCAAGGCAAGTGCTCTACCACTTGAGGCACAGCACCACTTCCAGTTTTCTGGTAGTTCATTGGAGATAAGAGTTTTACGGACTTTCCTGCCCGTGTTGGCTTTGAACTGCCATCCTCAGATCTCGGCCTCCTGAGTTGCTAGGAATACAGGCGTGAGCCTTCAGCACTCAGCTATTTTTTAAGTTACTCACACATCCCAGCATTTAATTCTATAGTCTTTTTTTTTTTTTCTTTTCATGGACTGAGCTTCTCCCAGATACATCAGGTACCAACTTTTAAAAGCATCACCATTGCACGCTCTGTATTTTTAATGCTTTTTAATTATACTATAGCTATAATATCTAACTGGTTTGAAATACTGGAAAGGGGTCAGACTTTCAGAGGCATCTGGCCCACATCATTTGTTCCAGTGGATGATGAGGATTGCCTCAGGTCTAGCTCAGGCCTCAGCTCTGGGGAGCATTCCAATGATGCTATGACCCTCACCCACAGCCTCCACTCACCATAAAGATTGCTTTGCCTTCTTGCTTGGCTAAGTGAACAGGGGAAAAGGAGTTAAGAGTTCATTAACTCTTGCATCATATGTATATCCGACTCCTGTATTATTTTGGGGGTAACAGAGCCTAGTTCTTCTCTTCCCAACTATTATAGTTTTTTGTTTTGTTTTGTTTTTACTGTAGCCTTTTGTAAATTTAGATTTTCAAAAGACAATAAGCATAGAAGGGGAAATGACACCATATTCCAACCACAGGTTAAAGTGTTGGGATATAATTCACACATGGCATTTGCTGGCATGCATTAATGTAGGCCTTAGACCGCAGGGAAGGCTCTGAGGAGAACAGAAAGCAAGCATCCCTACACACTGTCTCCCAACTGTCACTTTTCTTAAAAAAAAAAAAGCTTAGCCTTCAGTTTTGACACTGAATTACTAGAGGGTAATTTCATTTGCACATTATAGCTCCCAGGGCCAAGAATTTTTTCAGGTGGATCTTTAACAGATGGCTCATTATAGCAAGATGAGAATATTAATACTATACTTACTCAGCTGCTTTGGCCTTCACCAAAAGTTTTTGGGCTCCATCTGCTGCTTTATTTAGCCTGTTCACATCTATCCTGTAGTCCTCACAGAGTTGTACAAATGTCTGTATTTCGTCAAGTTCATGGGTTAGATTTTGTGAGGTTATTGGAAGGTGGATGTTAAGTACACGATTTGCAACTTTTTCTATATCTTCTGGAGGCACATTTTCCTCTTAAATAAGAAGTCAGGTTTTAGGTCATCATACTCCCTTAGCAATCACTGCATCATGTACATGTAACCATAGTGAATTCCAGATCAAAGTCACTTGCATTTAACAGTGCATTTCTAGGACACAATGAGTAGGTTGTATATATCCCTTACTTAGATCTTTAGTTCTTTGTTTTGTTTTTTTTTTTAGTCCGGTCGTGGGGCCTGAACTCTGGGCCTGGGCACTGTCCCTCAGCTCTTCAGCTCAAGGTTAGCGCTCTGCCACTTGAGCCACAGCGCCACTTCCGGCTTTTTTCTTATGTGGTGCTGAGGAATCAAACACAGGGCCTCAGGCATACAAGGCAAGCGCTCTACCACTGAGCCACCTTCCCAGCCCTTAGATCCTTAGTTCTGTGGACCTTTAATTTTAATAATATCTGGATACAGATTCTTTTTTCAAGTTGTCAGGTTAATTAAATTGAACCTCTTATTAGAAATTTGCTCATTAACAATGAGAGCACAGCCACTATAACCAGTGAATTATTTAGGACGCAGGTTATACATGCCCACTCTGTCATGAACACTTGCTACTATCTTCATGTAACTAGATAGGCAATTTGCTTTTAATTTTTGCCTGAATTAATTTGCATCTGCAGTAACTGCCTAAAAGTTTAGTCAACCAGTTTAGTCAAGCCCAATCCCTCTTGCTAACTCATTGCTAACGTGCTTTTGTCCAGTATACTGAGTCTATTCCCCTTTCTTGTTATTGAGTATTATTCAAAGGTTGTATCTACATACTTTCTTTTTACCTTGGATATCTGCATTAGAATGTATAATTGGATATCTGCATTAGAATGCATTAATACAATCTCTTGAAACATTAAAGCAGAGAAGTGGTTGGTCACAGAGATTTCTTGAAAATATGAAATAGATTAATGAAGTGATTGCTGAGAAAACATTGGAAACTCCAATTATTAATTGATTAAACTTAATCTTACCCAGAAAGTCTTAATTTCCTTTTGGTGCATAATGTCTTGAGATTAAAACCAAAGGTTACATCAATTTTTTTTTCTGGTTTAGCCATGTCATTTTAAACTAATATAATGTGGGACTGGTTATGATGTTTGGGGTACATTTTTACAAAGAAAGAGATTAAAAAAACTTTATGTTAAAAATTACCTAACAAAATCTTTTTCGCTTTTTTGATTAAGAAGTTCAGTTTTTTTTCCTCAGATTCCCTTTGGTTTTTCATATTTTCTAGTTTCATACTCAGCCGTATGGCATTGTTTCCAGAGACTTCTGCCAGTTCACTTATGTTTTTAATCTGGAATAAGAAAAAATAAACAATGAAAAAAATATGTAAAAATCAGACATGTTCTATAAATATTTAATTGTTTGGCTGGTTCAAGTAAAACTGTTGCTAAAAAAAAAAAACACAAGCAGAAGTCTAAGTAATTAAACCATAGGTTCATTCCAAAGGATTCTTTTTAAAAGATGATTATCATGTGCTCATTATCAAAGTTTCTTTTTTTATTAATTTTTTATTGTGAAAATACCATACAGAGGGGTTACAGTTACATGAGCAAGGTAATGAGTACATTTCTTATCAAGCATTGTTGCCTCCTCCTTTGTTTCCCCTTACCATTCCTGCCCTCCCATCTCCCCCCTCAAAGTTTCTTAATAAAGAAGAATTTTCATTTTGTAACATTGTTAGTAATCAAAATTACTATTTGAAAACAATATTAGCCTAGTGTTGGTGAAGTTTCTTAATAGATATAAAAAGATAAATTGTTTTAAGACTAGCATTCTCTAACATTAATAACTTGTCCCAAATTACTTAGGACCACTTACTCTAGTGACTGTTATGCTTAACAGGTTGAAAATAGCTTTTTTTATATATGTTCAAATAGGTACTCTTGGAATCATTCCTCAAATATAAGAAATGTACTTTCTTTGAAAGCTAACAAGAAAGTGTTTACTTATAATAAAGGGGCTTGAGCTGAGTGGGCTACAAATCCAAACACAAGCTCTGGGTGAAGGAATGAGGAACCCATACACCAGCAGCTAGAAGTGCAAAGGTCACGGACTTTTTTGGATTCCAGCAAATTAGAGAGAAGGAGAAAGCAATAGGACAATATCACCAACCAGCTGAGCTTTATTGAATGAATTAATTGTGACAGAAGAGGGCCAATTAGAATCAAACATAATGTAGAAGGGAAGCATCTTTTATTTCCACACAGAAGGAGCCTGCTTAATTTGAGCCAGAGATTGGGAAGAAGGATTTAATGTATAGTCATCAACAAATGAAATACACAGAATATAAAAAGGATTCATATGATTAAAAATGTATACTTTAATTTTTTTGGAGACTTTATCCTCAAGTCTTTAGAACTTTCTTTGACATGGACAGCAGTTAAATAAGGCTGGATAGCTATAAAATGAGAATTCAGGAAAAATGAGAATTCATTCCATATAGAAAAGCTTCAAGTAGGCCTGATGAAATCTCAGAGTAGATTAGTTGAGGCCATATTCAGAAAGACGAATCATTAAGTCACCTCACTCTGAAAACATCTATCTGCAGTCCATCTTCTGACACAATTGGTTCCTGAGAATTATCTCTCAGTCTCTTCTGGCACTCTTCCCCTTTCTAATCAAGAAGAAAATACCACAGTAATTTATGGCAGTCCCACCTGCTCTCATCTTTTTCTAGCTTTCCACTTACTTGCTGATTAAACCACATTCTGTTAATATAGACTTGAGGGGGTTATCTTTTAAGACAAATAGCTTAAAGCTATTGTTAGCTTAATCATAAATCCACCCACAACCAAGGTTCATTGCAATGGAATGAGAGGTCTGATTTGGGGGCAGGGGAGAGAGGAATGGAGTAGTTTAAAGTTACGTGAAACAAGGATTCTCCTAACCACTGAGTTGTAAGACCAAGATTTGTGTTGTTAATATCACTGCTGTATTGTCTGGTACATAGTAGTTACTCAAAGCCTACTTGTAAAAGCAATGCGGAATCATATGTAAGTGAAAAATTAGTTAGCAATACAGAATTGGGACCAGGCAAGTAGAAAACTCACATCATTTAGTAGATTAAGGAGATTTTCCATCTTAGCTCATCAGAACTAAGCCTCTGTAGTAATTTAGCTCTACAACTTGCCCTCTATAGTAACTGAACAAGAATTAGGGAGAATGAGGCCGGGGTGAGGTGGGGGGGGGGGGGGCAGCGGGGGAGGGAGTGTCAGTGAATTTTTATCTTGCCTGTGACTCTCACCCTGTTCCCAAGCTTAGCTTTCTTTCTTTCTTTTTTCTTTTTGCCAGTCATGGGCCTTGAACTCTGGGCCTGGGCGCTGTCCCTCAGCTCTTCAGCTCAAGGCTAGCACTCCACCACTTGAGCCACAGCACCACTTCTGGCTTTTTTCTGCTTATGTGGTGCTGAGGAATCGAACCCAGGGCCTCATGCATGCAAGGCAAGCACTCTACCATTGAGCCACCTTCCTAGCCCCTCAAGCTTAGCTTTCTGTTGATACTAAGGCCTTGTACACATTTTCTTTTTATTTGGAGTTGGCTTCTGCTGTTTACAAATAACTGCAAGGAGTTGGTGGTTCATGCCTGTAATCCTACTTAGGAGGCTGAGATCTGAGGATTGTGGTTTGAAGCCAGCTCTGGCAACAAAGTCTATGAGATTTAAAAAAATTATGTTAATATGTTTTCTACTGTAAAAATACTGTACAGAGGGAAGTCTATAAGATGCTTATCTCCAATTAACCAATCTCCAATCTCTAAAAAGTTGGAACTTGTAAAGCACTGTCTTTGAGCTAAAAATTGAAGGGAGAGCACTAAGGCTCTGATTTCAAGCCTCAATACTAGAACAAAACCAAAAAGAATGCAGATTGATATAATATTTGGATTATATTAATAAAAGTTCAGCCCTTTTTCTTCCTCATCAAAGGCTCTGTATGTATTATAAAAAAAAGAAGAATGCCATCATCATATTTTCAAAACCAAAGGATATAGTACATCTTGAAAAAGCCTAAAGACAGGATGGTAGTACTAGAGTACCTGCCTAGCATCTGTGAGACCCTAGGTTCAATCCTCAGAACTGTGACTTGAACAAAAGGAAACAAAAAACTAAACATGCTGGGTAATTAAAAATGATACTCATAAATGTTGCCAGAAAAGAAAATGAAATAATTTCAAAATGTTACATGTTCAAGCATTTTCTAACATTAAATTCTGGTATTAAAATTTGTATTTTAGTAGGAATTATATCCTTGAATTTATGAAAAATGATTCTTTGCTTTGAGAGATCTATAGCTTTCAAAGCTTCCATGCTGAAGTGTCTTTTTTTTTTTTTTTTTTTTGATTTTGTTTTTTGTCAGTCCTGGGGCTTGAACTCAGGGCCTGGGCACTGTCCCTGAACTTCTGCTAGGCTAGCATACTACCTTGTGAGCCATAGCACCACTTCTGGCTTTTTCCGCTTATGTGGTACTGAGGAATTGAACCCAGGGCTTCATGCTTGCTAAGCAAGCACTCTACCACTAAGACACATTTCCAGTCCTCATGCTGAGTTTTGACATTCCTGTGTAATATTTGCTATAGAAAAACATGTCCACAGAAAGCCTATGACCAACAATAATACACTTTGAGTTTTTTCCATCTATTTAAAAGTGTATATTTACAGTTCTGTACAGTTTATTTGAATAGTGACTTCCTTTTATTCTTTCTTTGTGTGTGTTTATATTTTTCAAGTAATGGTACAAAGGGGTTACAATTCAATAAGTCAGTTTATGAATATAATGCATCTTGATCAAAATCACCGTTCTCTCTCATACATGTGTACATTTAATCTTTTCCCTCACACATCTATATATTTAATATTTTTGTTGTTGTTACCCATGGTAGGGCTTGAACTCAGGGATTGGGAATTGTCCCTTAACTTTTTTGCTCAAGACTGGTGCCCTACTGTTTGAGCCACAGTTCTAACTTTTTGTTGGTTAACTAGAGATAAGAATTTCATAGACTTTTGTGCTTAGGATAGCTGTGAACTGCGATCCTCTGATTCTCAGCTTCATAAGTAGCTAGGATTATAGGCATGGGCTAGTAATACCTGGCTCTCTATTTAGAACACTTAATTTTTCAGCCTCTAGAATACACAATGTCTAGAGTCTATCCTCTCTTGCTGGTAAATTAAATGGCACTTTACCAAAATCCAGGTTGTTTTTTTTGCCTTGGTAAGATTTAA
Organism: Dipodomys spectabilis; assembly: GCF_019054845.1. Lineage (NCBI taxonomy): Eukaryota > Metazoa > Chordata > Mammalia > Rodentia > Heteromyidae > Dipodomys > Dipodomys spectabilis. Next base: position 19,090,774 of record NW_024870766.1, read on the forward strand.
AAAAATATTTTATTGTAAAGACGCTGTACAGAGAGATTACAGTTACATGAGTAAGGTAATGAGTACATGTCTTGTCCAACATTGTTACCCCTTTGTTTTTTTTTCCTACTGTTTCTTCCCTATCCACTCCAATCCTCCACCATCCCTCCACCCGCACTGAAGTTGCAAAGATCATTTCCAACATAGTGTCTTATGAGTATCATCGTTGCAATGGGTGATCCTGTGTCCTTGTTTCAGCATTTTGTTATTCCCCTTCTCCTCCCCAAATTAGATAAATGCATATACAAGATGCAGGGGACCAAAATCAAGTATAGTGACAACAGGGGATATACCATAGGGGGAAGAACATACAACAGAAACAACAAAAAAAGCACATAGTACATTAAAAACAACAAATCAAGCAGAAGACATTCTTTACCTGATTCGTCAACCCTTGAGTCTGGTTCTCCAAATGGTGGATCACAGCCTCTGCTTCCTGGGCTTTCTGAAGAATGTTCCTTGAGAGGGTCAGAAGGCCTTGGCAGCCGGGACCATCATACTGCTGGAGCCCCTCAGGGCCTGTACAGACAGAGCCCCCACAGGATGACAGATTGCAAGGCAAGCTCCCTTGTTCTCCACATACCTTACAGAAGAAATGTCAAAGCAACTTGTTAGCAGTGATTTTCTAATGCTATCCAGATTCTCTAAGGCCAAGTATTGTTTTTTTTTATTTTAATTTAATTTTATTATGAAAGCGATGTACAGAGGGGTTACAGTTATACATAAGTAAGGTAATGAGTACACTTCTTGTTGAATAATGTTACCCCCTCCCTTGTTTTTTTCCCACTCTCATTTCCCCCATGACTCCCCCTACAAGCTGTAAAGTTCATTTCCAACACAGTGTCTTGTATCACTGTTGCATTGGTTCACCCTTTATCCTTTGTCTCACCATTTTGTTATTCCCTTTCCTTTCCCCAAATCAGATAAATGTGTATACAAGACACAGGGTACCAAAATAAAAAACAGTGACAACAAGGGATAAATAAACCAAAGGAAAAAAATGAAAGAAAAAAGAAATAACTTCATGTAGTACATTAAAACAAAACAAAAACAAAAAGAACCTCTTGTTTCCATATCTTGGAAGCAATTTCAATTAGCATCATTTTATGTGGTCATACGTACATAGCGATTGAGCTATTGTGATCCTCTGCTAGGTCTATCCTTAGACATATACTAATTATTACAAATGAAGAAAACCATGGAGCCTGTGTTTCTTTGGGTCTGGCTTATTTCACCTGGTACTAGGGCTTGAACTCAGGGCTTTGTGTTCTTGCTTGGCTTTTTTTCACTTAAGGCTAGTGTTCTACCACTTCAGCCATATCTCCACTCTCAAGGCATTGCTTTGTCATGTAGGTTTCTTTAGTTGTTACCTACACTAAGTAGCAAGGGGGTGACCTTAGTAGATCCTGAGCAACTGAATAAGTATCTAAATTGTGAATTTTGTACCAATCTGTCCTTTTTGTACTTACAGGTTTTTTAAAGTTACATTTTAGTGCTTCCACATTAATTTAATTTTTATTCTTTGAAGATGGATATTAATTTTTACTTATAACAAAACAAGAAGAATAATGTCTATTTGCTATACTATTTTGTAACTAGTAATATAAAATAATAAAATCAAGCAGTAAGCTTTGATTTTTAATTTTGACTAATCCTTGAATCAAGGATATAAAATATAGACTAAGTATATTTATATTTTTGTGTATTGTACTACAGAAGGTATATTACATATTATTTATGTATTTATAAACATACATTTGTACTAATCATACTTTTATAAGTATAGATGAAATAAAAATAAATGAGAAAAAAGTACAGTTAAGGAGCTCTGTATACAAGAACCATAAACTTTTTATTAAACCATTATGTATTTACCTTTTCATTGAGTTTCTGGATATCTGGTACCTTAATCTGCTCTAATTTTCTCAGTAACAAGTCTTCTTTAGAAGTGACTGTATCTAAAATGGTAAGTAAGTTGTTCCTGGTATTTTCAGAGTTATTTATGATGGAACTGGTTTCATTAGTTTTCTTTTCAGCAGATTCTGATATGTGATAATACTTTGTGATGTTTTCTGAGGAATCTACAACATATTGTGGAAAGATAAAATAAAGGTAAATTAGATTTTGAAAAAAAATGAATATAATAACTATCCTGACAGTCATGCCACAATTTACTTCTTGTCTTGATCTCAATTTTCCCTATAAAATTTCAACACCCTTGCTTGAATTTGCAAATGAAAGGGAAGGATTAGATAAGTTGTAATAGATACAAGCCACTGACTTTCAAATCCTTTTTAGTTGGGCTTGGCCTGGCTCTTCTCTTTATTACCTGGGTTTAATCTTTGAACAAATCTCTTCAATTTCATCTCCTTACTCATAAATTGGTGATAAAAATTTGTAAAGGTCAAGTGAGACAATATGAAAATATTTTGTAAAATGTGTCACAGTCTGGGTGCCGATGGCGCATGCCTATAATTCTAGCTAGTCAGGAGACTGAGATCTGAGGATTGAGGTTTGAAGCCAGCATGGGCAGGAAAGTCCAGTAAACTCTTATTTACAACTGACCACCAGAAACCTAGACATAGTCCGTGGCTCAAAGTGGTAGAGTACTGAGTTTTTTCACTCAAGGCTAGTGCTTTACCATTTTGAGTGACAGCTCTACTCGCTTTTTAAATCCTAACTCCACATTTTAGGAACAAGAGGGCTAGAATCCTGATTTTCACTTTCTACACAATTATAATCCAGGTATGAGACAACTACACCTGCTATTTAAAAATTTTTTTGGTCACATTCATCAACATGGTCTTGAGGCTGGGAATGTGGCTTAGTGGTTGAGTGTTTGCCTATCATGAATAAGTGCTGGGTTCAATTTCTCAGTACCACATAAACAGAAAAAGCCACAAGTGGCACTGTGGCTGAAGTGGTAGAGAGGCTCAGGGACAATAGCCAGGCCCTGAGCTCAAGCCCTAGGACTAACAACCACTTGAGCCACAGTGCCACTTGCAGTTTTTGAGTGGTTAATTTGAGATAAGAGTCTCATGGGGACTTTACAGCCCAGGTTGGCTACAAACCATGATCCTCAGATCTCAGCCTCCTGACTAGGTAGGATTACAGGTGTGAGCCATCAGTGCCTGGCTAAAAAAAAATGTTCTTATTTATTAGAAGGATTTTCCATTTTTATTTATCTGGCAAACTTAGCTCCCTCCTGCAAGGCTCAGTTCAGTTATAATCTTCTCCCTTATAATCAGGAAGAACTTGGTTCTTGTACCCTGCAACCAAAGCAGATTCCTGTCTCCCTCGTGGCAGGGATAACTCAAGGGCAGGTACTTGCCATAATCATTTCCCTGTCTGTACTGTCCAACAGTGCTCAGTAACTGCTGTTGGCCTGCAAATTATAACATTTCCTGGTATGGAGTAGTTTTATTTTACCTTGCTTGCGGTTACTTCCAATGGATCTTGAGTTCTTTCAGTGAGTGCCTTATTCTACAGCAAGAAACAATAAATCCCTTATGCTTGACATGGTATTGATTAAATACTGTTAATAAATCTTTTCTAGAATTTATCTAATTAAATTTAGACATTCTTAATTGTAGTCTATTTTTTTTCTCTTTTGAATCAGGATCAAATGAGAAACAGTCACTACACAGAGAATAAGGCAAAGCAGTCAATGTTTATGCTTGACAAGAGTTCAGTATATTTCCCCTTTACTTCTCAATTAGATGGAGTAGGTGTGAGTAAATAACAGGTTGTCCAATTACAAATATAATAGGAAATGTCATCTTCAACAAGAGATGAGCTGATTAAAGCTTTGCTTTAGAATTCCATTTATCCTCCAAGTTGATCTTGGCTTTGACATGGCTCACATTCAGTTTTAAGAACTATGCAATATGAAGAAATGATTGCCAGTGTGTTACATGATTCCAGTTCCAACAACGTTCTCAGGAGGAATCTATTTCCTTTTTTGCATCATATTCTTTCACATTTGTGGTTGCTGGAAATGAAGTGGATTATTGCCAGGAAGGAAAAAAGAAAAGAAACCCTAATTTGCCTATGGCCACATGAGAATTTCTAAGTTACCGATTTGTTATTAGCTTACTTTGAGTTTTAATATTTGTGTAGTATCAGACATTGTTAACTTTTGTTATTTTGAACAAAAGCTATCCAGGCTCTTCAATGGTTTTTTTTTTTTTTTTTTTTTTTTGGGTCCAGTCGTGGGGCCTGAACTCTGGGCCTGAGCTCTTCAGCTCAAGGCTAGTGCTCTACCACTTGAGCCACAGCACCACTTCCAGCTTTTTTTCTTTTTGCTTATGTGGTGCTGAGGAATCGAACCCACACTCTACCACTGAGCCACCTCCCCAGCCCTCTTCAATGTATTTTTAAAAAATGTTTAAAAAGGTAAAATATCTGTGTACAAATAATACCTTGAATGCATGTATCTGCATGTTCTAAAGTGCTCAGGCATCATGGAGTAAGCAGAGAACAGCTCACTAATGGGATTTGCTGTGGATTTCATCCAAGTTCCTGCAGAAACAGTTACAGATCACTTTCTCTCTTACCTATAATGTTTGCATTAAGGATGCTGGATTGCAAATCAACTTCCTCCTGAAGGTTTTCAAGTAAAATGTCTGTTTCATTCTCCATTCTTTCTATAGTTTCCTTTAGATCTTTAAATTCATATACTGTTTTCAGTTGTTCACTTAGCTGCATGAATTGTTTCCTGTTGAAGAAAATGAATTTTATATGGTTAAGCTTTTATTATTTGACATATTGGTAATCAAAAACATGCCACAAAGTTGTCCCCATGATTAGGTGTCCTCAATTAAAAGGGACCTTCACACACATAATTTTCATTTGAGGTTATAAATCTGGTATTGGTTTTTCTCTTTCCTCTTACTTCAGCTTCCTGGCTATATTTCATCACTCATTTAAACTATGACAAATATTCAAGTTCTAGGAAAGGTTTTCTAATCTTTCCATTTCAAGTGTCCTGGCTGTTTTTCTCTTTGCTTAGCATTTCAAAGCATGTATTCAGACAAGATTCACTTAAAGCATTCAAAAAAAGCCAGTTTACACTTGGCCTTTAACACATGATAAAACAGAATGCTTTACCCAGTATAGGTAATATGAGTTCTTTATTTACAGTATAAGTCAGCATTCAACAAAATTCATTTTAGTTCTACTTCTAGAGAGTCTTAACTTTTAATTTACAATAGTGTTAAGGTTGTTTGCTGGCAAGAGGATACTGGATGTCTTTTTCCCGATTCCCTTTGACTATGACAGTTCACACCGATGAGAGGTATCTGGGCCTCCTGTGAGTTACTCTAGGTTGTATAAAACAGCTTTCAGGCCATGTCCAGCCCCGAGTCACTCCATTTATAAAAGAACACTTTTGACTTGAGTTATCTCATTTTGAGTATATGTGCCAAGACAGAATGACTCCACATCTTGTTTATATAGGCAAACAACCACTAGCTACCACATATGATAAGACACAAACTACTAATTCATTAGGGCCAACAAATCATCTGTGAATGTATCGTATCACATCAGAAACCTGAGCTGGTCAATCACACCAGGTGTAACCTGGGTTATAAAAGGAGCCTCCCAAGACTAAGACGTCAGGCACACTGACCTATCACCTGGTTGCTTGTAATGAGCCATCCTATCTGGCAGAACTGTCACAGTAAAGCAACTTTTCCTCTCCAGCTCAAGTGCAGTTTGTCCTGCCTGTAACACACAGCTCTCCTCAAATTGACACTTGAAACTGTCTGGACCTGCATTTGACAATATTGTGCCCTGAATAAGTCTGTGCCTGGGGTTTATAAAACTATATATATATATATATTTTTTTGTCAGTCTTGGGGCCTGAACTCTGGGCCTAGGCACTGTCCCTCAGCTCTTCAGCTCAAGGCGAGCACTCTACCACTTGAGCCACAGTGCCACTTCTGGCCTTTTCTGTTTATATCGTGCTGAAGAATCGAACCCAGGGCCTCATGCTTGCAAGGCAAGCACTCAACCACTAAGCCACCTTCCCAGCCCCAAAACTTTTTTTTAATATATATTTTTTATTGTATAGATACTGTTCAGAGGGGTTACAGTTATATGAGTAAGGGAATGAGTCCATTTCCTACTGAGCATTGTTACCTCCTCCTTTGTTTTTCTCCTACCATCCCTTCCCTCCTTACCTCCCCAACTACTCCCCTCCGCCCACCACAAGTTGTAAAGTTCATTTTCAACATAGTGTCTTGTACATCTCAGAGACTTTTTCTGTATCTCTATCAGTTCTCTAATTGTGCTTCAGTAAATCCCTTCTGAACCTTTCAAACTTTCAAACTTTTGCAGCCATTTTGTATTACACACACTATTGTGTGAAGTATAATGTGTGTTCTGAAAGTTAATATTTCTAAATAAGATTGGAATACAAGAAATTGTGATCAGCAACAGCCACAAATAGAAAGGGAATTCAGGAGTTCTTGGTGAATAAAAGCCAATGAAATTGACTTAGCTTGTGATTTTATTGCTATTCAATAAATTCTGAGATTGTGGAAACACAAATATGTTTCAGATATAGCTGATTCATGGCACAGACCTTTTTCTTACTTCAGTTTGCTGAGTTCAGCATATACAGTTCAGTTGGTTCAAGTGGATAATGAAGCTCTCCTTGATAGGGAAATTGGGTGCAGTCTTAAAGGGTACAATTGAGGGGATCTGAGTTATAAGTCTAATTTATCTTGGCACAAGTAAAGATATTAATGAATTCTTCCTAACCTTTCTTTTCTCTAACAGACTTCTTTCCCTCTCTTCTACAAACTTTTCCTTCAGGATCCAATCACCAGGACTATAGAAATAGCATTCTTTAGGCTAATGACAATAATACAAATAACATAGCCACTACTATTTGACTGGAATTCCTTAAGCATTTACTGTGTGCATTCACTATACTAAGTGGCTTGCTGGAGTAATATTCCCAAGAATCCTATGAAATAGACTCATAATATGTCTGTCTGTTTCTCTCAGAGGTGTTGCTTTCAGGCTGGCTTACTATTCAGTTAAGGATGGCCTTGAACTCAAACTCAGTAACTTCTAGTGTCAGCTTCCTGAATGTTAGAATTATAGGTGTGACCATGACCTCAGTGTGTGTGTGTGTGTGTGTGCGTGCGTGCGTGCACTATTACTGGCACTTGAACTCAGATCCTTAGATTTTTCACTTAAAGCTGGTACTCTACCACTTGAGCCACAGCTCCACTTCCAGCTTTTTAGTGGTTAATTGGAGACTTTCTTGCCTGGGCCAGCTTCAAACCACAATCCTCAGATCTCAGCCTCCTGCATAGCTAGGATTACAGGTGTGAGCCACTAGTGCCTGGCTGCTTCTGTCTTTTTGCATGAAGAAACCAAAGCTGGAGACCTCACATGCCTGAAGCCACATGGATAGTAAGTGGATTTGAACTAAGGTGGTTTGGCTTCTGAATTTTTAATGCTCATGGCAACGTAGGCTCCTTATTTTCTTGCTTCCTTTTGACTTGTAATATATAACAGTAAAGAAACACAAAATCTTCTTCAAATCCATCTTTAAAGATGGAGAGAGGAGATACATGCCTTTCTATGGAGGAGATCAGGGAAAGCTCAGATGGAAGATGGTGTATGGGGCCAGTAAAAAGCAACACGGGTTTAGTGGGTGGGCCAGGAGAGGACAGAGTATCTTGGCATCTGACTGATCAGGTCAGTAGCCAACTTTTTTTCTCATCATTTTAGCCTGGGTCCAGGACTCTTCCTACTGTTTTCTTTCTAACCCTGCTTAGGGATCCTGCAGTCCTTAGTCCAGAATGTTCATTGTAGGTTAGTTAATTCTGATATCTTATGGTACTTTGATATTTTCTAGTATCTATAACCACAAACCAGTGGTCCATGTCTAAAGCTCATCCTCAGACATGTTTTCTTTGGGCTACACAGAGAAAATCCAAATGTCTGATATTGCTTGGAAAGTGACAGACCAAGACAGAGCATGAAACCCTGAGTTCAAGCCCCAATACTGGCACATGTGAGTACACACACCAAAATAAATAAATAAATAAAAATAAAACTTCCACCACCACCAACAAACCTCCACAGTTTCAAATTAATTCAGGAAGTTTTCTTGGAAGGTGGGATTTTTTTTTTTTGAAATACGATCACATACTTTATTTTGCTAGTAAACTATATTAATACAGCTTTTGCCCAGAGCAAGTTGGTAAAGATTGTCTCTGGAGTCCCAAGGTCTCTGTGATGATTATCCAACTCTGCTACTACAGAGGGAGACCTGTAATATGTGGGTATATCTGTGTTCTAGTGGAACTTATCCACCAAAACAGTGCTATATTGGATTTGACCCATCAGCTGTGGTTTTCTGACATCTAGCCAAAGAGCAACCAATATAATTTCAAGAAATAGCTGATGAATGAAAAAAGAAACATTATAAAGTGATCTTGTATTTTGAAGGAATTACCATCCTTATTTTAAGACTAAACAACTGGAGAGTTTGGGAAGGTCTGGTAAGTTTTCCTTGATTGTAACATTGGAAAGTATGCTATTTGGTGTTAGGAATGACTACACTTCTAATTTTCTACCCTTTAGGGGAGATTGGATACAGTCACTGCAGTATGGCTATGGAGCAGTTTCATGTTTTCCAGCTATGCTGGGTTTGGGAATCTCAAGCTCCTTTTTTATTTAGTGTTAGGGAATCAAACCATGGTCTTCCCAATGCCAGGCAAGCATCCTACCACCAAATGACACTCCCAGCTCCCTATTTAACCTCTGAATAGTGCCATTTTGTTATAAGCAATGGCATTTGTGAGAAAAAAAATCACGTGAAATCCTAACTAGGCAAGAAAGGGATAGGCAAGCATGACGTGAGCACCAGGTGGGTGTCAGCATGAGTCAGTAGCTGGACTAGCTGTCCCCCGAGAGCCAGTCTTACCTCACAGAGTCATGATAGTCTTTGACTTTTAAGAATTCTCCAGGTGAGTGAAGAGGCTGTTTCAAAAGCCTCTCGATTGCAGATACATTCTCTCTGAGGTTTTGGAAGTCTACCTCACAGCCAGTCAGGGTCTCTCTTTTATCTTCCATGTTAGCAATTAACCCTTGCACTGCTTTGGAGAGGGAAGAAATGGTGTGGTCCCATTGATCAAAGCAGAAGTGACATGGAAGACAAGCAGGGAATTCCTGGTTGTGACCCCGGGCACAGTGGTCACATTGCTGGCCGCTAACACCCTCCCGGCAGTGGCACATGCCTGTGTCTGGGTCACACAGAGGCATCCGGGTTCCTTCACTGTTGCACTTGCATGCTTAAAAGAGAAAAGGAAAAGAGAAAGTCACTTGGTATTGTGCTCATGACTAGTAGAGGATGAAAGCCCTCTTCTCTCTCCCGGGGATATTCCCAACTCATGATTCTTGGGTGACTATTTAAAGACATTTGACTTCAAAGATCTGCATGATGGCCATTAAAATACAGCATGCCCCTCTGTATTCCAGTAACATATTAGCTCTGTTTTTGTTTTTAATATGGAAACTATCAGATGCTGTTTTATCTGTTTGAGCAAGGCATGTGGATGTCATGGGGCCTGTAGTGACTGTAGTGGCAGTAGTGACTGTGGTAGCTGCTGCCCATGCTGCTTCAGATGTGACACTAACCTTAAGAATTCCCAGCCTGGGGCTGGGAAGTGGCTCCGTGGTGGAGTGCTTGCTTTGCATGCCTGAGGCCCTGGGTTCGATTCCTCAGCACCACATAAGCAAAAAGAAAAAAAGCCGGAAGTGGCACTGTGGCTCACGTGGTAGAGCGCTAGCCTTGAGCTGAAGAGCTGAGGGACAGCGCCCAGGCCCAGAGTTCAAGCCCCATGACCGGACCCAAAAAAAAACAACAAAAAAAACCAAACAAACAAAAAAAGAATTCCCAGCCTGGAGGCTCATCCCTGTCATCTTCCATTATATCAAGAGACTGTTTCATTTTCCATAAACTCTATGCATTTTGTCGTCGTCGTCGTCGTCGTCGTCGTCGTCGTCGTCTTCTTCTTCTTCTTCTTCTTCTTCTTCTTCTTCTTCTTCTTCTTCTTCTTCTTCTTCTTCTTCTTCTTCTTCTTCTTCTTCTTCTTCTTCTTCTTCTTCTTTCTTCTTCTTCTTCTTCGTGTGTGTGTGTGTGTGTGTGTGTGTGTGTGTGTGTCATGGGGCTTGAACTCTAGGCCTGGGTGCTGTCCCTGAGCTTTTCAGCTCAAGGCAAGCACTCTACCACTTAAGCAACAGTGCCACTTCTGGTTTTCTGGTAGTTAATTGGAGATAAGTCTCATGGACTTTGCTGCCCGGGTTGGCTTTGAGCCATGATTCTCAGATCTCAGGCTCCTGAGTAGCTAGGATTACAGGTATGAGCCACTGGTGCCCAACTGTCTTAATTTTTTTTGGGGGGGTCCAGTTGTGGGGCTTGAATTCTAGACCTGGGTGCTGTCCCTCAGCTCTTCAGCTCAAGGCTAGTGCTCTACCACTTGAGCCACTTGCGGCTTTTTTCTTTTTTGCTTATGTGGGGCTGAGGAATCGAACCCAGGGCCTCAGGCGTGCAAGGCAAGCGCTCTACCACTGAGCCACCTTCCCAGCCCTCTTAATTTTTTTAAAATAGCTGATCACATACAGCATTTTGAGAAGGTTCCTGATGAAGTCAGAGGATGGGGGATGGGGAGGCCATTGCTGTCACTACTATTTCCAAGAGTTAGCCTGTGTCTTCAGACTCATTGGACGAAACAAGTGGTGTAAAATGTATATGACAGTTTGACTGTAAATATTGCCAATTGCAAATAAAACTTGATTAGCACAATGGACTCCATCAGATTCTACCCAGGGGCCTCATTCAGTGTGAAGCCTGTGGGGACAGCAGTATCACTTCACCATGGAGGCCATGGTTCCTCTCATTAAATGTCTTTGCCAGGAACGTCAGTGGATCTGTGGCCTAACTTGGTTTGCAAAGTTTCCCCACGTGTTTAATTTATTTAAAAGAAAAGGAAAGCATTTTTATCAAATGAGATTTCCAAAAAATTAGAGGGATGCAGGAAAAGAGACTTCAAAGACTTTTAAAGACAGATTTTTTTTTTTTAAGAGCCAAAACTTCCTCCTGGTTTTATTGTTTTGTTTTAGTGCTTGGAGATGGCACGAGGGCCTTGTCCATGCTAAGTAAGCACACTACCACTGCGGTACAGCCCCAGATCCTCCTCCCTTGTTGGAAACCAGCGATTCCACTCAGAAAACTGAGTTAAAGCATGGCCTGGAGCAATTCACTGAGGATATGTTTTCTGAATGGGGTAAGGGAATGATGGCAATATTTCTGTTAGCTATCAGAGTACACATGTATGGAGTAAAGAGAAGAGTTACTATCATAGCAATGTAGGGGTGATAATGATTACATATCGGTCACACCTTGGAAGCAGTTTGCTTTGGAAGCTGACTTTAAATGGCAACTCAAAAATCTCACGTCCTAGAACCAACCTGGCCTCCAAATTTGTGCTGCCCAATATTGTCCCCACTAATCACATGGGACTATTTCAGTTAAATAAATAAAATGAAGCAAATGTGCGCTTCTGTTCCTCACTTGAAGTGTCTGTGTTTGACGTCAAGTGTTTGACAGTTTCCTGTTTCCTGTGGCTAGTGGCTCCTGCAGTAGACAGTGCAAAGACAGAACATCTCCTTCATGGATCAAAGCTCTACTAGACAGTGCTGCCCTATGCCCTACAGTAGGATCTCACTCAAGAAAGACAGGCACTGGAACACAAGCTCCAAGAGGAATGGTGGCTCCTTGTTGTTCACCAGCTCTAGTACCCAGCCAACATTTTATGAACGTTGGTTAGATAAATACGCAAATGACTATTTAATAGACCTAGAGCTACAGATTTATTTTGAGGGAATATTACTCTGGCTTCCTCTGACCTATCTCCCAGCTTTGTTCCACCTCAATCCACAGTGGTTGATTTTCCTTAGCAGGCTTCCCAAGAGTGAATAATGGGCTCTCATCCATAATCCTGGCGTTTTGTGCCATTGTAATAACTTTGAGGGGTTTTCACACGAGTTGTAAGTTTTAACATAGATTCACATTTTAATACAGGCTAGAAATTTTAACACAGGAGAAATACATCTTTTTAGAGAACTGCACAAGTATTATTTTCAAAAGTAGTATTTAACTTTTGTGGTTTTCTAAGTTCATATTGCTAAAAGCAACAGCCAAGTAAAAGAACTTGAGACTCGTGGGGTGGGTTTGCATTATGCCCTGTGCGGACCAGCTGGCTGTACTCTTGTGTTGTTGGAGTTCCAGTACTTACGGATGCATTGTCTGGATGGGTCACTGTAGTAATTTTCCTTGCACTCACTGCAGCGTTTCCCACCATGGCCCAGTTTGCACGGACACTGGCCTGTAAGCTGTGAGAACAGTCATGGGTGAGGAATTGACAAGTGTTATGGGCTGAGCACATGATGAATTTTCATAGGAAATGCTTTCCTCTCTGGTGATTTAGAACATACAGCTGTTCAAGGGTGGAGGAAGGACATTTCCCATGGCCAGCAAGAAGCCCGGACAATATCACGAATCCAGAGTTAATGTGTTTTGGCTCAGAGCTCTTGAACATACCGCCTGGTTCCAGCTGTTCAGGGACAGGTGGCCCCAAACTAGGAAACATACACAGATGTAAATGAAAACAAAACACACATTGGGAAACAGGCCACATTTTTTTCCTCAACTGTTATGGGAGTTCCCCATAAGAGACAGAAGGAGAGATGCCAAAGACCTGGCCCAACATTCATCAATTAATTTGGCAAGAAATGTTTCCATTATGGAATATGTCGTGTAGTTTCTACCAAGGAGACTAATGTCTTACTCAACAAAATTATAGTTTTTTGTGTGTTTTATATTCATCATTTAATGACAGTTCCTTAACTGTGTTTTGGGGAAAAGACTGAACTTTCCTATACCCTACCAACTTGCTTCTTGACTGGCTTTTATAAAAACTGAAGAGGTTGGACCATAACAGGAGAATAAACAGAACTAAATTATTTTTGTGGTATCTTAAATTATATTTGATCATATCTGCCTAAACATCTGTAAATATACTTCTAAAGAATAACTGGATAATATGGCAACTAGATAAACCAAGCTTCTCTCCATATTTGGAGATCCTATTAGCTTCTGCTCAAGTATAGGGAGTTATGAGTTTGTTTTCCCCAAGGCCTAACATGCTGATGGCTGTTCTTGGTTGTTAGGCAGTGTTTTCTTATACGAATGCATAATCTGCCTCCTTGTAACCTGCTCCCTTTATTCTGAGTCTTATAGAATTACACAAGCAGGCAGTCTCCGCGTTCCCCAACCATACAAGCCATCTCAACATCTCAACTGCTCTTCGTTTCTCTCCCTGGGGCTCACCACTTTTTATCACAGATAGCATTTTCCCACCCATTATCCTAGTCGTCTTATTTTGAATACATAAATGTTTTGCCCATGTTTACAATGTAATACTTAGCAGAAAGACAAATCCTGCATGTTCTCATTCGTGAATAGAAGTTAAAAATTGGATCTCAGAGAAATAGAATGATAACAGTGGTTATCACAGGCTGGAAAGAGTAGAAGGAGGGGAGGATCCAGACCTCCTTCTACCCTTAAGCTCTTTTGTAGCTTAATGGATGCAAAGTCAAATGGGAGGTTTAAGTTCTAGTATTCTATAGCAAAGGGAGTGACTATGGCTAATAGTGACACATGTATGTATGTCACTATTATATATAAATATAAATAAATATATATATTTAAAAAGGGCTAAAAAACCTGAGCACCAGGCTCATGATCAGTGGCTCATGCTTGTAATCCTAGCTACTTAGAAGGCTAAGATTGGAGGGTTACAGTTCAAAGTTCCAGACTGGGCAAGAAAGTCCATGAAACTTATTTTTAATTAACCAGCAAAAAGATGAAAGCGGAGCTGCGGATCAAGTGGTTGAGCATCAGACTTGAGCAAAACAGCTCAGGGACATTACTCAGGCCCTGAGTTCAAGCCCTGGAACCAGCGTGCACGCACAAGTGCGTGCGCGCACACACATACACACACACGCACACAGAAAGCTAGAAGAGAGGATTTTGGATGTTTTCAACACAAAGAAGTGACAGATGTTTGAAGTATAGATATGATAATTGCCCTAATTTGATCATGATACATTGTAGATGTGCATCAAAATATCACACCATATTCCATAAAAGATAAAGGTATCTGTGCCATGTGCTTTATAAAGTTGTCAATAGTTGTGGTGCTCAGCAATGACAGAAGCGCTCCACAAGTGCTCTGGCTGAGTGGTATTGTGTTGGCCCTGTGCACAGCATGACCTCCCACCCACTGCAGCCTGAGCAGGCACTGCCTCTCTGGCAGGCATGGCACTCTGCTGGCTCATCTGAAGCCTGCACACAACAAAAAGTCTCCAGTGTTTTTCTCATGAGCTGGTGCCAAATGATTACTCCTACCATGTATTTATGCAAGACATTTATAAAATTCAATTGCACAACTTTACTTTTACCCTGTTCACATTTCATCTTGTTTCCAGCCCACACAATATCCTGGTAGGATAGCTGGCTTCATGTTCTGTCTTCATCATATTAGCTTACAGCATTGCAGCATCTGCACATTTGAGAAGCTTGTTTGTCCAGCTCCATCTAAACTGTGAGGCAAACATTGGCCAGCACATTTGCATCTCTCTGTGGGAATGCACTAGGGACTACCTCCTGGCTGATACAGAGACATTTATCAGTAGTTGTTTAAACAGCTGGGAATCTAATTGTCCACATGTCTTCTCTGTATTCTAATGAAAGTGTTTTCTGAGTGTAGAAAGCAACCGTTCTCAAGGGATCCTCATGGACCAAACAACCCAAAGTGCCCTCATCACAAGGGGCTTTTCAGTTAAACTAATGCCATCTTATCTCCAAGTTCATAGGCTGCCTTGGGCTTCCACCAATGAACTGTGTGTTGAGGGGTGCTTCATATGCATCCCAAAAGATCTAAGTGGTGCCATGAATATTAGAAGTCTTTCATGGTTTAGGAAGCTAAGCCATTTTCTAGAGGCCTACCACTTTATCTCATGTTTGATGGATGCAAGAGTAAAACATGACCATGGTATAGTCATCTAGTGCCCAGATCTTAGCTTGTAATACTGCAGTAAAGAAACCAATGCTCATTGGAGGCATGACCAATTTGCTTTGGCCATGAGAAGCTCTTTAAATTGGCCAAAGCTGGAACAATTTAAACAACAAAAGAGCACTGACCCATAACAAATAGTATAGTGTAAGTATTCATGAATCCACAGTGATATAAGTGAATGATGGACTAGATGAGTATCACAGGGGACAATTACTCCAATTACTCCAATTACTCACAGAAGGATGTAACTCTTCATTCCTTCCTTCCAAAGAGTACAGTGAGGAAAGGAGATATAGAGACCTGACAATATAGAGACCTGACAAATACTACAAATACTGCTAGGTGATCGAAATCCACGTGAAATTCATGTGCATATGACATACGAGAAAGAGGGTAATTCACCTCCCTCTCTTCTCACAACCAAAAAGAGAAAGATAAATCTGAATGAAAAGACATTCTATAAAGTACTCCTCAAAACTATAAAGGTCATTAAAACCAAGGGAAAACCTGAGAAAGTTTCACAGCCATGAGAAACCCAAGGAGAAATGACTAACTGTAATGAGTTCTGGATGGGGTCTTGGAACCATAAGAGGACATGAGGTAAAAAATGAAGGAAATTTAGATAAATTTTAGAGGTTAGATAATGTGATAGATCAACATTGGTTCATTAATTGTGACGAATGTATCATAAGATGCTAATAAGAGGGGAAATTGGGTTTGGGATATATTTTATCTGTACTACTTCACAGATCTACTTTTAAAATGAAAAGTTTGTTTTTGAAAAGGAGTGGTAGGTGCAGTGGCTCAAGCTTGTAATCCTAGCTACTCAGGAGGCTGAGATATGAGGATCACGGTTCAAAGCCAGCCCGGGCAAGAAAGTCCGTGAAACTCTTATTTCCAATAAAAACCACCAGAAAATCGGAAGTGGCGCTGTAGCTCAAGTGGTAGAGCGCTAGCCTTGAGCTAAAGAGTGCAGGGACAGTGCTCAGGCCCAGAGTTCAAGCCCCATGACCAACAAAAAAAAAAAAAGTTGATGAGATGTCATCTGAACCCATGGCTGGGCATGGTGATGTGCCCTGGTCCCTGTCATCCCCACCTACGTGGCAAGTACAAGTAGGAAGATGATAGCCCAGGTTAGCCAGGGCATAAAGTGAGACTCTACCTTGAAAATAATCAATAGAAGATGGGGCTGCAAGGGTGACTCAAGTGGTAGGGTTCCTGCCTAGCAAGCATAAGGCCCTGAATTCAATCCCCAATACCACCTCCTCCCCCCACCAAAAAAGAGAGGGGGATTGTGTATGTGTATGTTTGTGTGGGTTAGTGGGAGAGGGTTGGAGAAAAAGAAAAAAAAAGAGGAGAAAACATATTCTACCTCAAGCAGGCTTGGTGACTCATGGCTATAATGGATGGAAGCAGATGGAAGGCTTAGGCAAGGGGATTAAAAGTTTGAGGTCAGCCTTGTATTTGATTGTGTCTCAAAAAAATTTTTTTAAAGGAAAGAACTATCTTCAAAGTTTACTTATATAAGATGTGATTATTGAGTCGTAAGTTGAACAGTGGAGCTGACACTGAAGTTGATTCATGCTTACTAATTTCAAGACTCCAGTTTCTTAAGTTAGCATTTCTTATTCCAATTAAAACTTTCATCCCTATATTATAGTGCCACGCCGACCCCAGTAGAGTCTGCTTAGCATGGGAAACCATCTATCAGACCATGATAGGGGCTTCGAGACCTATCTCTGAGTCTTGGGACTTCACCGAAGTCTACCTCAGAGAATGGGGCTTTACAGAAACCTATCTCCAAGTTTTGGGACTTCACCGAAGTCTACCTTGGAGAATAGGGCTTCTAAGAGGCCTACTCCTGGGAAAAGGCTGGAAAAACCCCTGGGAAAAGATGTGTTTCTGCCTTTCTTCACTGCATAAGAGTGCCTATTAATCTTTTACTGCTTCTACTGCTCTTTGTACTTGCTCATTGTCAACGTTCCCTTATTCAAAGCTCTTTCTTAAGAGTGTTGACGACCCCAATATCTGATGAGTGTCTTAAAAATATGACTAACTCACCAGAGTTAAGTGCTACCCTGAAACACCTCTTATGGAGGCTAGGAGATAAGTTATAAGTAAATATAAAAGTATTGGGGGTTTCACAAAGTCACTTCAGCAGAAGGAATTATTTGTAAGGGATTTACAAGAAGCTGTAGGCTCAGCTACAACAGAAGGAATGTATGGCAATTGCTGAGATAACTACTTAGGAGAAAGAACTTCTTGTTACTCTCTTTCATTTACTAAAAGACTTGCTAGATGTAGGCCTCGGTGACCTTGCTATTGAGGAAAGAACAGGAAAGATCTTATGGGACAGTTAAGGCCTCTATAGAAATAAGGTAATGGTTAGTTGATGACAAAACATCGAAACCCATTATATTTCTTAGAGATAAGCCGGAAACAAGTGCCTATCAGGTGACCAGCTGGTGACCACCCAAGAAAGAAGCCCTGCAGCAAGATTGTGTAACCTTTTGCCCTTTCTCATGGAGACTTTTGCTATAAAAGTTTGTTATCCTCTGCATTAAATCGCACTCAGCATCCACTCCTAATGTGTGTGAGTTGTCTGTTTGCCATCTCCCCACCTATTCCAGGTTCCTCCCTTAGGTGTCCTCCGTCGTCCCGACAGAACCCGGTCCGCGGCATTATAGATTTCAAATTTTCTAAAATTTCTTATTATTGTTTTAGTCCTATTGTTTATATCAATGGAAAAGCATTTTAAAAACATGCTTGTTAAGCCACAAATAAAGACAAAACAAAAAACAAGCATGATATTAATTTTTTGTTTGTTTTTTTGTTTTTTGTTTTTTGGGGCCTGAACTCTGTCCCTCAGCTCTTCAGCTCAAGGCTAGTGCTCTACCACTTGAGCCATAGCGCCACTTCCGGCTTTTTTCTTTTTGCTTATGTGGTGCTGAGGAATGGAACCCGGGGCCTCAGGCATGCAAGGCAAGCGCTCTACCACTAAGCCACCTTCCCAGCCCCATGATATTAATTTTATCTGCAAGAGGACAATATTATAGTTTTTTAATTTTAAGTTTTCTTTAGCAGAAGTAAGGTTTGAACTATGGACCTTGTGCTTTCTAGGCAGGTGCTCTACCACTTGAAACACACCTAAGTCCTTCCTGATTTTTCAGTTATTCTTGAGATAAGGACTCACATTTTTACCCAGGACCAGCCTTGGTCTGGTCCTTCTGCATAGCTGGGATTAAAAACATGAACCATGCTTGACTTGTCTGTTGAGTAGGATTCTCAGTAACTTTTTGCCCAGGCTACCCTCCAACTGTGATTTCAAATAGCTGCAACTTACTTGTTACAGTATTTTAAAAACTCTACTCCTTGTTTCACCAACTAAAATTGACACATGCTGTTAATGTGTATTAATTGAATTTTGAACAGAAAACCTGTGCTCTCTAGCCTATATTCTTTGTTGCCAGTGCTGGGGCCTGAACTTATACTTGTGTGCTGTCCCTTAGCTTTTTCACTCAAGTCTGGCACTCTACCACTTAAGCCACAACTCTACTTCTGGCTTTTGAGTGATTAATTGGAAATAAAAGTCTCATGGATTTTCCTGCCCAGGCTGGCTCTAAACCTCCATCTTCAGAGCTCAGGTTTCTAAGTGGCTAGGATTACAGGCATGACCTACCAGCACCTGGCTTTGGCCTATACTCTAGTGTGGAGGAAGATGACATTGGATTTGCCTACATGTAAAGCAATGGTGAGCCACAGGGAGTGACAGCTCCATTTACAAAATGGAATTTTATACTCTGAAGGCCTTTGTTTGCTTTCTCTCTGATCAACAATCCATGTCTCAGCTCTTTTCTGTGATTATGAGTATGAAGCAATGAAAGTGGTGTCTAAGTTGCCTAGGAATGGAGTTTGACTTTCTCATCAGATAGCCCTAAAGAAAATCAAAGAAGTTAATGTTGAACCCCAAGACCCTCATTCTCTCTCCCTCACCCTCTCCTTCCCTCCCTCTCCCTCCCCCCCCCCCCCAGTGATCTTTTTAGCTTTGTTGTGAAATAAACACCAACTCTATAGGCCTGTGTCAGACTACTTGTATCTACACACAATAATTACCAAAGGCATATAAAGCAAGCATTCTTTACCCACAGGAAATCATGCTTCATGGGCACTTTTCCCTCTGAGTGCACTAGTAAGTTTCAAAGTGTCTTGCCTGGTCACAGCGGCTACTCTGAGAGCCCTGGGGGTCACAGTTGCAAGGCTGGCATCCTCTGCCAGGAACTAGATTCCAGTATCCATCAGCACAACTGTCACAAGCCAGGCCTGTGACGTGGGGCAGGCAAGGGCACACACCAGTGACAGGGTCACAGAGGCACACTCCCGCATCAGGGGGACACGCAGGGGGATTCACTCCAGATGGATGACAGGAGCACCCTGGGATAATAAAGCCTTCATTAGAGCAGATTCAACGATGCTGGCAGGCGACAAACCACACACAGAGCCTGTTAAGCCTAGATGTGAGCTTTCCCTAAATAGCTCAAAGAAACCCCCTTTAACAGGATAGGAATTGTTAGGGAATCTAAGCAGGTTCTGAACATTTTTTAAATTGCTTTTGATGGGCCAGATCATCAACACCCTACTATGTTCAAGAAGCTGGCAGTGAGGAAGGCTGTGAACCTCATTCATCCTGTGTGCTCTCTCTCAAATCCTATTGATTTAAAGTTTTTTTAATGCTTTATTAAGCAAGGCACCAGTGGCTCATGCCTGTAATCCTAGCTACTCAGGAGGCTGAGATCTGAGGATTGCGGTTCAAAGCCAGCCCATACAGGAAAGTCCATGAGACTCTTATCTCCAATTAACTACCAGAAAACTGGAAGTTGTGCTGTGGCTCATGTGCTAAAGTGTTAGTCTTGAGCTGAAGAACTCAGGGACAGCACCCAGGCCCAGAGTTCAAGCCCCATGACCAACAAAAAACAAAAATGCTTTATTAAGCTGGTCGCTGGTGGCTCATGCCTGTAATACTAGTTACTCAGGAGGCTGAGGTTCAAAGCCAGCCCAGGCAAAAAAGTCCCCATGAGTCTCTTATCTCCAATAAACTACACAAAAAAGCCAGAAGTGAAGCTGTGGCTCAAGTGGTAGAGCACTAGCCTTGAACACAAAGTTGTTCAGGGACAATGCCCAGGACCTGAGTTCAAACCCTAGGACTAGGAAAAAAAAAGTGGTTTATTAAATTAACTTGAGAAAATGAAAATAGTTAAACTGTCCCCTAAAATGGGCACTTCTCTTTCTTGTTCATAAAAGCCTCATATTTATACAATAAAGTCATTAGATGAAGTTGTCATGATCGATACAGATTCCGGAGATTCTGGCTCACTGGATTGGAAGAACAATCCAGCAATCTGCATATCAATCCTTCACCGCATCCCAGCCCCAGAGGAATTGGGCGCAAGTACCATGTGGAGCACACTTTGAGAAGCAATACTTTGAATCGACCAGCACAGATGTTAAAGACAATCATCAAGGAAGGCAAGCTCTAAGGACAAGAGCCTTCACTGCATGTTGAGAACACCTGGGTGGCACTGCCCTGTTTCTGCTGACCAAAGCCCTATCACCCAGCAGGTGCTGCTTTTGCCTCAGGGACTGGCCTGAGTGAAGTGAGATGAGAAGCGGACATCTCATTTATGAGCTGCCACTCAGCCACTCCATTTCCCGCCCTAGGAACTTGCAGACTTACTTTTGCAGGTCTGATTGAGAGCTGATCCAAAATGCCCCGGTTGGCAGAGCTGGCAGTGCGGGCCCCAAGTGTTGTGCAAACACCGGAGGCACTCCCCTGTGACCCGGCTGCAGGACTCAGGATCAGTTACATCTATGTTGTTGTTGCAGGCACATGGCCGGCAAGGCTCTCCAGAAACTCTTGGGTTGCCATAGAAGCCAGGAGCACATTCTTCACACTGAGTCCCTGAAAGTGGGGAGGAAACCGGAAGCAGATGAGGGGTCAGTGTTAGGAGAGGAGGAGAGGTGGAAGTTGTAAACAGAGTTATGGGGCTTCTCTGTGGGGGTAATGAGAAGTTACACACTGGAGTAAATAAGAAAAAAGTACTCTAAATTAAACAAAGCATATTTTTAATTATTATTCATTCAGATAATTAGAAAATTACACAGAACTAGAAAGTTTTTAGTGAAGAATGGATTCTAGTCTTCAAAAACTAAGGAGTTGTGGGAACAGAATTTCTGTGTCTTTCTGCATAGCCAGAACTACTCTTTTCTTTTTTTTTTTTGGTCTATCATGGGACTTGAACTCTGGGCCTGGGCGCTTTCCCTGAACTCTTCAGCTCAAAGTGAGCGCTCTACCCCTTGAGCCACAGTGCCACTTCTGGTTTTCTGGTGGTTAATTGGAGAGTCTCATGGACTTTCCTGCTCAGGCTGGCTTTGAACCACGATCCTCAGATCTCAGCCTCCTAAGTAGGTAGGATTACAGGCGTGAGCCACTGGGGCCTGGTCCGGAACTACTCTTGTACCTTAAAACCCAAAGCTCATCCCAGCTCCTGTATTCAACCCCTGCCTGCCCCCCTCACCTCCTTCTGGAATCTTCTAATTCTATCAGATTCTAGAAGTGACTGATGAAAATGAAGCAGTCTCAAAGGGAAAAGGCCAAATAAAAAAAATCAGTAGCCTGAAATATCTATCTAGAAGGAGGCTGGGCTTTTGAGGGAGGAGCGTTTGATGCCTGAGCTTTGGAGGTGATTCTACAGAGCACTGAAATGGAGAAGCCATCTTTCCTCCAACTCTTCACAATCCTAAGAGTAGCAAGCGCTTAGATTTCCAAACTTGGGGCCACTCTCCACATTTTAGTTCATGTACTTGGAAATGTTCTTAGCCTAGTCTCAGTCTTTAAAAACGGACCCACCAAGGGACAAGTACTTGGAGAAGTATTAACTCAAGCCACATGTAAGCTCAGATATAACAAACAAGAGGAAAATCAACCATGTAATTTGTTATTATGTTGGTAATTATCATTGAGCAAAATAATATAACCATATTTTCTAAGTGTGGTTAAATCAAGCAGAATATACCAGTTTTTTCTTTTGTCATTATACTTTCCCACTTTATATATTTATTTTTATTTATTTATTTTTTTGGGTCCGGTCGTGGGGCCTGAACTCTGGGCCTGGGCACTGTCCCTCAGCTCTTCAGCTCAAGGCTAGCGCTCTACCACTTGAGCCACAGCACCACTTCCGGCTTTCTTCTTTTTGCTTATGTGGGGCTGAGGAATCGAACCCAGGGCCTCAGGCATGCAAGGCAAGCGCTCTACCACTAAGCCACCTTCCCAGCCACTTTCACACTTTAAAAATAAAGTTTTGTTTTGATGACAGATACAAGTTTTAATTCTTATGCAGTATCTCCCACTTGCTCAAGTCATGCTTAAAGGCTTCAAAAAGCTTAGTTACATCTATGAACTATCATTCCAACCAACTGCTTAAAATTATACAAAGAATTTGACCAATTAGAGTAATTTTACTTACATAATATGTAATATATGACATATATGTGCTACCTGATCATATGTGCAACTTAATATATAATAATATTTTAAATAAATTTGATTAATTTTCTGAAACATTATGTAGATACAATTATAACTCAGTTGAATGAGGTTTTAATTGTCGTTGACATTTTAATCATTGAACTTCTTTGTTCAGTTAAGTAACAATTTCGTTACTTGTACTTTCTTACCATGCTTATTTGTCCAAAACAGGGAAAGTATGACTGTGTGATCATTTTCCAGTTGTTGTATGGGATGAAAGAAAGAAAACATGGGCTATCCTTCATACCTGAATAACCTTGGAGACAGTTGCAGATGATATCTGAGCTCCAAGGACTCTGAGAACAGGATTGGGCAAAATACTGATCACTTGAGGGACCATCTGGACACAGACAAGGACGACAGGATTGTCCTGAAGTAGGATTTCCATAGTAACCATCGATGCACCTGTGAAGGCAATTTCCTTTTACCAAAATATTCCACGGACTAGCTTATGTCTTAGCCAATGTGGATTTTCTATGCCTTAGGGTAATGCAACCCTCAAACTCAATGTTTCAGAAGATTCTAATTTGCGCTGTAAAATGATTTTTTTCTGTTATATTGAAAGTGTCAAGTCAAAAGACTAAAGTCATTAAACTCAGTATAATAGCCCTTTGTGGTTTCAATGTTGCATCTGAATATCAAAAGGGCAAGTGTCAGGCACATGCACAGTTGATTTAATCAGATATTTTCTGGCTCATAGAATGACTCTGAAGGACAGGGAAACAAAATGATGTCCCTCCCCGCCTCCCCTATCCCCTCCCCAGCCATCCTGCAGCAGCCACTCTGCAATGAAATAGTGTTGAGTCTTTACTCAAGGCTCTACTCCATTGTGAAATCAGAACAAAGTTTAAAGATGTAAAGGTAACGTGCATGTGAATTCCACACCTCTCACAATGTTTTCCTGTTGTAAAGCCTCCACAATTGAAGCATGACCCTGTGTCTGGATCACAGAGTTCAGAAAACCCATGACAAGAGCAAGGATGGCAGCTGGGAAATCCAAAGTATCCGTCCAGGCACCGATCACAACGGCGGCCAGTGACCTCTCCATGGCAGGCACATTGGCCGGTCACTTGGTCACATACTGTGCTCTTGGAACCTTCAGGGTGGCAGTGACATGCTGCGTAAGGCAAAAAGAATTATGTTAAGGACACAAGGAAGTGGTGTGGTAGTGAAAGTTATTAGGAACAGCCTCTCATATAATGAGCTCCAGGTAAATGTTTGTCAAGCAATGTTTCACTGATTCATTCAATAAGCAGCAGGTTGTAAACAACTGGATCTTATGAGCGTTTGTTTTTTGTATGCCAAAATCAAACAAGTCACATGTTCTCAATGACTCAAACTTCTGTACACGTTAGGAGTTCAAGTGTAACTTTGAAGTGCTCAAAAAAATGTAAGACCTGTCAGGAGGGGTAGGTTATTCTTCTTCCTGGATGAAGTAGAAGAAGCCACAAACTTTTCTGGTAAATTTCTGAATCTTTGAGCCCATCTTTGCTCAAAAGCTTAAGCTTATTTGCTTGGTAGGGTTCGACACAGAATAAATATTTGCTCTTCTGTGTAGATTCTTTTGCATATCATGAAGACTTGGTAACTTTAAAAACTAAAAAGGAGGGCTGGGAAGGTGGCTCAATGGTAGAATGCTTGCCTTGCATGCATGAGGCCCTGGGCTCGATTCCTCAGCACCACATAAGCAGAAAAAGCGCGCTGTGGCTCAAGTGGTAGAGTTCTAGCCTTGAGCTGAATTGCTGAGGGACAGCGCCCAGGCCCAGAGTTCAGGCCCCAGGACTAACAAAATAAGAAAAAAAAAAAAAAAAAAAAAAGGAAAGCACCATTTACTAGGTAGGTAACTGTGCCCAAGCACTGGCCAGGAAGTGGATCAACCATCTTTCCTAGTCATGTCTGGAACAATAATTTTCTACCTAAAAGTAGAATTAATCTGCCAGTGGGTTTCATAGTTCCTAAGGTAGTTTCTGTGGGGAGTAAGATTTTCACTAGTGGTTTACATTGGGTACAGAGAACTATACATCTGAAATGTAACAACCGTAAGAGGTAAATTACCAGCTACAGCTGAAGTTCCCTCTGAGCCCTTATTAATGGGTCATTTACAAATGAGGCTATTTGTGACCCCAGCATGAGAAGGGAAAGATCCTCAGCAGAGGAGGTGTTGTGTGCAGTGACAGTGTTGTCCCTTTATTGAGTTTCCAGACACATTGTTGTTTAGTCTCCTTAGCCACTGCTCTTATAGTGTCAATCATGATGCTGGGTTTGCTTAGCTGGCATTAGGTTTCCCACTTTTACCTGAATCCCTTCCCATTCAATACACACTGCAGAAGTATGGGCCACCTTTTGTTCATCCCTTATGGTTGCTTTACGCACATTGCCCATGGATCGGTGGATGAGTGAAAAGATGGTAGAAAAATCTTTAACACATTTCAACTACATGTATGTAGATGGAATCTGAAGAATGTAGTCATGTTCCCAATTTTCTCTTCTTTAAAACTCTGCATATCCCTTTCCATACGTTCAAAATGCCTAGGTTGTAAACAACCATTTTCCACTGTGAGTGTGTGTGTGTGTGTGTGTGTGTGTGTGTGCGCGCGCGCTACGTACGGTGACAGCCATGATGCCCCAAACTGTAGCTTCCAGCGGAGCACTTGTCACAGCAGCGCCCGGCCACGAGAGGTTTACATTGGCACTGGCCTCCAAGTCGGCTACAGTTGGTCCCAACTGCACCCTGGGGGTGACACTTGCAGGCTGAAGTGAAGAGAGGGAAGGGGGTAGAGGTGAAGGAGAGGCAGAGAAGTTTAGTTTACTCATCTTTCACTTAGTGCTTCTTCAATTCTCAGCTACTTCAACTAGGTATTCTTGTAATGACTGAAGGCACTAATGCCTGTTTAGTACTGAGAATAGTGTTTGATATGCAGTAAATAATAAACCTAAGTTAATGGCAGGCTTAAAATAAATTGTTTTAAATAATGGATTATTCTAATGTCATTGTTAGTATTGGTGTTATTATGACTGTAATTCCTACCATTGTTTGCTGGAGCAGGAATACATTTTATGATGTAGATATGAAGCTTGTTTCTTAATGCAGCCTTGTTCAGAAGTGGTGCTATTAGAAAGTGATTGGATCACAAGGGTTCTGACTTACCAATGGGCTAAACCCATTGTTGGTTTCATCATTTAATAGTGTTATTGAGAGGTGGTTGAAATTAGTAAGTACAGCCTCCTTTGAGGTGGTAGATCATCATTGAGGGTGTGCTCTGGGTATACTTGGTCTCTGCATTCGTTCCTGTCTTTCTCTGCTTTCTGGACATAGTAAGGTGAGGAGTTCTACTCTACCACATTCTTCTGACATGCTTCTCTGCCTCAACCCCCCCCCCCCCCCCCCCCCCCGCGCCGGCCTCCCCTGGCTCAGAAATAACGGAGCAATGGAGCTAGCCTGCCATGGGCTGAAACCTCTGAAATGAACAAAAATAAGCCTTTATTCTTTTACATTTATTTCTGTCAGGTATTTGTCACAGTAATGAAAAAGTGACTAATGTATATCCCTACCAGTTTTTCATTTCCTCTGTTCTGTTTCATGGGAGGTGGGCATGCTGAATCCATAGCTCTGCTAAAGGAAAAGGTACTTGCCAGAGGCTAGGTCAGCACTGAGATTAGTGCTCTACTGTACTTGTGCTCAGCTGGCGAATGATTCTATCTCTCAGAGATATTTGAGAAAGTTTGGAGACAGGTTTAAGTGGCATAACTTGAGGAGAGTGATGCTGGTATTAATTGCATAGAGATGTAGTTAAGCATCCTATATGCAAAAGGCAGCCCCCCTGCTACAACCAAGAATTACCCACTTCAAAATTTAAGTAGTGCGGGTGTAGAGAAATCCTATAAAATAGCTAAGTGGAATGGGCAAATTATGTAACATTTGGAACCCTAACACCATTGTTTATTAAATGAAAGTTGGAATGCAAGAAGTAGGTTAGAGTTTCCTTCCAGCCCTAGGATTCCAAAATGAATGTTTTAGGACCATTGCTCCAGGGAGCTAGTGCTCCAATGCTGCCATAAAGTTCATCTTTTATACACTTACCACACTGAATTACCACTCCAACACGTCACTTGAGTGAGGTGTTTTGTTTGGAGTGGGTCCTGAAGCAAATCAATTCACTCAGGTTTCAAAAGGCATTTGTACAGATCTCATTGTTTCTGTAGTGCCATTGAACAAGATACTCACCCACCGCCCCATCGTGCATCTGGGCAGATAAGCTGACCACGAGCCTTTCACATGCCTCAGGGACCACTCCAGCTTCCACTTCCCAGGCTGTCTCAGCACAGCCATGCATCTGGTACTCCTCCATGTCCTGCTTGCTGCAGAAACCCTCCAGTGAATTGACATGGGGAACAAGGCCAAGCTTTTGAGATAATGAGAAAAGAAGACTCAAGCTCTCTGCTGTCCAAGAGTCTCATTATGTTAAAAAAAAACCAACAAAAGCAAAACAAAAAAAACCCAACAAAACTGATTTCTGAGAAAAGTGATCCAAAGAAGCTCAATCCAATTTCCAATTTAAATTGCCTCAGGCTGAAGAGTTAATGTTCTCAACTAATTAAGAAATATTTTGTATTTGTAATATGGCATTTACATGGTGAAAACAATAGCTTCTTTTTATTTTTTTACTTTTTCTTTCTTAATGTTTTAAAATATGATTTTATTATTATTAAGGTGTTATATAGAGGGGTTACTGTTTCAGAAGTCAGGTGTAAATGAGTACATTTCTCTTTGGACAATGTCACCTCTTGCTTTGATTTTCACCAGTTTTCCCCTCCTATCTCTGCCCACAAGTTGCATAGTTCATTTTCCACATAGTGTCTACCGAGTACCATGTTTGTTTGTTTTTTTTTAAAATTATTTTCAGGGTTTTTTCCCCTTAGATTTGAAAGACTTCTAACTAGGTTACTTGTGATAGTGTGGCACAGTGCAACTCTAATTCCACCAGATTCTTCTCTAAATTAAAAAAATGATATGTAAACAGTGATGTTCTACATCAAAGGGTACTGGATTCTTAGAGATTCACAGCAAAGATTAAAATGTTAGCGGCTCTAAGAAGTCTTGTAAGAAAGATACTTCTTAAACCCAACGCTCCCACAGTTAATCACTCCGTCCTATATCCAAATAATACTTATATTCCCTAAAACCCACATTTTTACAGAAGCAATGCAGCTATTATAGGGACAAGTACATCACTGCGCACTTATTTGCAAAGAGGAACCACCTCTAGTTTAGTATCTATGTTAGATTTTTTTTTTGGGGGGGGTGGTCCAGTCGTGGGACCTGAACTCTGGGCCTGGGCTAGGCTCTGTCCCTTAGCTCTTCAGCTCAAGACTAGTGCTCTACCACTTGAGTCACAGCGCCACTTCTGGCTTTTTTTTTCTGCTTATGTGGTGCTGAGGAATCAAACCCAGGGCCTCATGAATGAAAGGCAAGTGCTCTACCACTGAGCCACCTTCCCAGCCCCTAGTTTAGTATCTATGTGAAGAAAGGCTATTCATAGTTTTCAAGAAGACAACTAAATTATGAACTAGTATTATTTAAATATGTATGAATGCTCTTGATGATACAGTGGAGAGTGTTGATAAGGCTCACAGGCCACATCAGCAGGTTATAGCGAACACTTGGTGTAAAAACGAGTGTTAAAAATAGGTTGTCATTCCTCAGGAGACTGACCCAGTGGCCCAGTTAAACCTTCCCTGCTCTTCTGCTTTGTACTGAAACAGTTTCCAAGACCCTTTCCTCTATCTGTCCCCACCCAGCCTTCCCCTAATTGTTTTTTGGCACCCCTGCAGGTAGGATCTCAATCCCTGGTAACTGGGCCAGTGTCCTGGTTCCTCCAACATACATCCTCATGGCCCCTGCACTCTGGGATTCTTACTCCTCAGACTTCACAGAAGCTCCAGCAAAGGGACTGGGGCTTCCCAAACTCATGTGTGTTTCCACTTTTCCAATTCTGTGTGTTTAAGGAGGAAGCTGAGTTTCCCTGGATGAGGTGACTCACTGACATTTACCTACTGCAAAAAAACAAACAAAACCATAAAACAAAAAACCTGTGGCTTCTGCTTGCTTGTTTCAATTCTCCCTCTCAGCTGACATTGAACCGTACTCACCCCCTCCCATCAGCAAAAAGAGCTCCTTGATCTCACGGATTCCTCCTACCACTTCCCTGTTTCTGCCCTTAGCTCCTTGAGACCCAGATTTCTTTTTTTGGGGGGGGGTCTGGTTGTGGGGCTTGAACTCTGGGCCTGGGTGCTGTCCCTCAGCTCTTCAGGCTAGCACTCTACCACTTGAGCCACAGCACCACTTCTGGCTTTTTTCTTTTTGCTTATGTGGTGCTGAGGAATCGAACCCAGGGCCTCATGCATGCAAGGCCAGCGCTCTACTATCTATAGGTGACTGGTCTCTGAATTTGTGTCTCTTTTCCAGTGGAAAACTCCACATCTACCCTGGCCTACCTGTCTATTGGTTGTCCTACAGGTTGTAACCCAACACACCTGAACCTCTTTTCCTGTCTGTGCTTATTCTTGACAAATGATGCCGCCACCTGCCACATTCTCAGTGGAGGAAACAAGATGGATATTGTAGGCATGTGCTTGATCATCTACTCCCCCCACCCCACATCCCACACTTAGCACATTAATCACATCTTGCTCAATATCTCCTCTTAAATGTATCTGGAATGTTCTTCATGCCCCTGCCACATTCCTAGATCACTAGAGTGGTACACAAGTGATATCTCAGCTTCCATTCTTGTCATTCATCAGTTTTCTACATGGTAGTCATAATGATCCCTTTGCACGTGGTTAGTTCAGGCAATCTTCTTGTTAAAACTTTACAGTGGCTTCCCACTGCTTGTGGATAAAATCTAACATTCTTTATTCTGTATCCCCATTCCCATCCTCCCAGACAGGAGTTCTTGATATCAGAGACACCTCCCCTCAGAGAGATTTGTTGGTTTTGGTAAGCACAGTGATTGGGTGTGGTGTGTTACTGGCATTTAGTGGGTAAAGATCAGAAATACTAGACTTTCTCATAAAATGGAAAATGATCTCATGTTCCTACGAAGGACAAAACTCAGTCTAATTGTCTGAGCTGAGGTACTAAGTTTACACTTTTTTTCTTTTCTTTCTTCCTTCCTTCCTTCCTTCCTTCCTTCCTTCCTTCCTTCCTTCCTTCCTTCCTTCCTTCCTATCTCTCTTTCTTCCTCTCTTTCTTTCTCTCTCTCTTTCTCTCTCTCTCTCTTTCTCTCTTTCTTTCTCCCTTCCTTCCTTCCTTTCTTTCTTTCTTCTTTCTTTCTTTCTTCCTTTCTTTCGTGCTGGAGATTGAACTCAGGGCCTCAAGAAATGTTCTATGACTTAAGCCACAACTCCAGTTCTTTTGTATTATTTAGTTTTTCAGATAGGATCCCCCTGCTTTGCCTGTGTGAGCCTCAACTCATAATCCTATCATCTCTATCTCCTGAGTAGTTAGTATTAAAGCATGCACCACCACACCTTTTAAACATGGAAGGTGTCTACAACACACCTGCTTTATGGCTGTCTCACAAACAGTCTACATATATGAGCATCTTTCTATTTCATCATGTCTTCTGGTATACTCTCATTCCTGTGCATACTACATACTGTTCTAAGATTGTATATTGTATTGCTTTATTTGGAAGTTATATGTGCAAGTAGACTATAGTGCATATAACTTTCATTCCAGGATAGCACGAGAAAGTGGGGTACAATAGCATCGATATTAAGTGTCCCCAAAGGCCCATGAGCCAAAGCCTTGTTCTTTGGAGTATTACTTTTGGGAGATGACGGAGACTTTAAGAAGTGGGAGCTAGTCTGAGGTATCTTGGCCCCTGGGGGCATGCCTCACAGAGGGAGTAGCTGGGCACTCAGACTGTCCTCTTTTCTCCCTTGTCCCTCTTGGCCATGAGGTAATTTTTGGTTTGACTCCATCATACCCCCTTGTCACAATATCCTGCCTCACCACAGCTCTGAAAGCAACAGGGACCATCAGCTACTTACTAAACTTTCCAAACTGTGAAACTCTTACCACTGGAACACTGGGCTCAGCCGAGGTCAAGAACCATAGTGTGAGTTAGTGAGTTTTTCAGACACATCTCCCAGGACCTTACACCTCATGCTTGTCTGTATCTTTTCTTTGGAGAGTGAACTGCAGGGGAATGGTGATGGTGTGTGTCTGGTTTCTATTTGTGCCTACCACAGCATTTAATTTACAATGAGTATTTCATAAATTTTGTTCAATAAGGAATCATATGTATATGTCTATTATTGCATCTTTAAGTTTATACTACAGTGACTCTTCATTCTTCAAGCACAATCCAGGTGGAAAGAGACACAGAAGACAAGGAGATGGTATAGGACTGAAGATAAGGGTAGCCAGAGATCTGAGCTTCTTTATAGTTGGCTATTCCTGGACCCAAGCAGATAGACCAGGTGAGAAAACTCTCTATCAGCTATACAATTAGCTGATAGAACTAAAAACTAAAAACTTCTAAGGATTTTATGCTTATTAAGTATAGTCTATTCCAGGGTTTGAAAAGAAGAATGGAAGCTTTATATTGCAGAATAATTAATATACTTTTGATTCATTAATATACTTTTGATTCAGATTTATGGAGGCACGTATCTTATAATAAGAGTGCAAATAAATCTTAACTGCACAATACTTTTTAAAAAAGGCAGTTTTGCAGAGAAAATTCTGCACTGAACAGGCTTTATTTGTTCTTGTTGGTTTGTACCCTGTTCTTAGATGCAAGTGGCAAACAGGTTGAAGAGAAACACAAACTTGGAAATGACCAAGTCCCAGGTGCCAATTCCCACAGCAGCAAAATCGGTAGGGTAGCGTTAGCCACATTTCTTTACAATAACAAAATGTGCACTGACTTTCTCCTACTGGACAACCTGGGTCAGGGATCCAATGGTCAATGTAGGTATCCAGCCAGGATCCTCTTTGACAGGCTAGAGTACCTGTCCAGCTGCTGTGACATTGGCTCCTAAAGGCCCATAGCTGTCTTTTCCAGAAAACAGTGCCCAACCACCTTCATCAGGAATTTATGTACTCACTAAAGGACAGGTGAGCCGGTAGCCAATAACCTGGGTACATTTGGGCCACCCTTTTGCCACCAGTGGATTCACTTCTGTGGTGCAACATGGATCTCCCTGTGGGATCAGACTGAAGCAACAGTTCAACCACCCTCTAAAGTGGTAGGATTCCCTAGCCCCCAGTCTTTCAGTAATGCCCATAAACTCTAGTGGCTGTGAGATCTGGAAGCAGACAATGAAGTTCCCATTTCTAACCCCTCACTCACCACCTCTGTGAGCCTGTGCCTCAGTGGCCCTATCAATGACAGCATGCACTTCACAGGATGCTGTAAGGATTAAATAATAAGTCCAACACTTGAAGTTATTACTGTGATATGCTGTGACATGCAGTTTACAATGGCCATGAGGTAACTTGTATCATTAAAAAGATACATTTCTGTTTTAAAGAAACACCTCACCAGAGTTTACAAGTGGAATCATAATGGCACTTAATTGAGACAAAGCACTAAAAAAAACCAAACCTCTGATATACTTACAGAATCAACCAGGATGTAAGAATGAGCATGAGACTCTCCTTCCAAAGGCTGAGAAAAATAGAGATCTATGGAATATTGCACATCTGGTCCTAAACAGATGGGTGTGGGAAGTAGTGTGAGTCTGTATTAGGAGAAAGAAAGTGAACATGTCAGACACAAAGGCTCAGTTATATTACCTAAGTGGCCACAGTATTTGGTAGCATCTCACTTGATGGGAGACTTCATCGTTGGGGCTAAGGCAAGGCCTAGTCTACATCAGAACCTTTGAGCTGACTGAACAGTCAATTTATACTTACACAGGATTTATACTTCCACAGAGTTGTGTCAAATAGCAAAATCTTAGAAGGCACTGGCATGGCTTGACTTCTCTGGAGAAAGCACAGGCATAATATCTACTGTGCTACAATCTCTGATGCGGCAATGAGTGGCTTCAGAATTAGTAGTGTTTACTGAAAAGGCTCTTGGCTATGGAGAGAATGCAATGTTCTATATGTTGGAGAGGGGAGGAAGGAAGGCAATGGGTAGGGAAGATGAATGGAGAGAAGGGTGGGTGAATTCAGTCATAATAGTCAATATACATGTGTGCGAATGGACCCAGGGAAATTGAGGGTTAGATGGGGTTGGGAGAGATGGGGGAGAATGCTTGAAGGGGTAACATTGAGTAAGACGTATTATACTCATAAACTGAGACTTGGACCAGTCATTTAAGTATTCTTCTCTTTGATGAAGATATTCCTCTGGAGTATTTGAGATTAAATATAATATTAAACACAATGTGCAGTGTAGCATGCAGTAAATTCATAATAAATGTGACCATCTCCCTCAATAGGCCTCTTCCCCACTTAGTAACCCAGGATCAACACATGGGCCAACTTCTAGGGAAAAAAAACCATGTTTAAAGTTAGGCCCCAAGCATACCTGGAAGCTGCTGGCAAGGTAAATGCCAGAGGTGTTAGTTGTGGCATCCTGTGAATGCAATGGTCACTCACGGCAAGGGGGTTCACCACAATCCGGACAGTCCAGTCGGCTGCAGTCTACACAGGGAAGATATCACGGCATGTCACTGCAGGATGCAAGAAACCCGTTTGCCCCCACACTCGTATACTTACAGATAGGAGAGGGTGTGCGATTGAATTTGCAAGCCACAGCTCACTTGGGAAACAGTTTTGGAGTTGAAAGACATTTGGGTGGTTTTCCAACAGGCCCACCTCTCTGGCGTCTACATTGTGATCTGGGCAGGAAGA
The DNA here is from genome assembly GCF_019054845.1 of Dipodomys spectabilis. Classification (NCBI taxonomy): domain Eukaryota; kingdom Metazoa; phylum Chordata; class Mammalia; order Rodentia; family Heteromyidae; genus Dipodomys; species Dipodomys spectabilis. Next base: position 19,124,444 of record NW_024870766.1, read on the forward strand.
AAGCTGTCTGGCTATAGCTATAGCCCAGGGGCCTGGAAAACCCCTAACCTTCCTAACTGGTCCAATCTGTCTTCAAAAGAATTAACAAAATCATCATGGCTTTGGATCACAGAAAAAAGAGCAACAAATGGAATCCTTTATAGATGGTTACACATTCATGCATCTCATACATGCACACACACATGGTAAGGAGAGGAGGGAAAAGTGGGATGGGGGGGTGGGGAGGAGATAATTAGCTATATTCTGGAAGCCTTACAATTTGAAAAGGCTTTTTAAGCTGTTGGGAATAAATTTCTTTTTTAATGGCTTTCATACTTTTATACTGACCAGGTCAGTTTGTTGAAATCCTTGGCTTTTACTTATAAGCAAAAAATAGGGAAGTGCGTCCTATCAAGAGTTACAAGGTAGGCCAGCAGTAGTGGCCATGTGACATGCAGTGACCCCCTTCTAGAATGTGGACACAAGGGATTTTGGGGCCTCTAAGACCATTCCCTGCTCAAACTGCTGGGGCTTAAACTCAGGGACTCAGGGTTGCCAGGCCAGTGTTTTATTACTGAATCACATATCTCTGGCCCTTCCTTTGCCTGCCTTCCTTCCTTCCTTCCTTCCTTCCTTCCTTCCTTCCTTCCTTCCTTCCTTCCTTCCTTCCTGCCTGCCTGCCTGCCTGCCTGCCTGACTCCTTCCCTTCTTCCCTCCCTCCCTTCCCTCCCCTCCTTTCTTCCTTCCCTTCTCCTTCCTTCCTTGCTTCCTTCCTTCCTTCCTTTTTTCCATTCTCTCCTTCCCTTTCCTTCCCTCCCTCCCTTCCCTTTCTCTTCCTCCCTCCCTTCTCTTTCCTTTTCCCTCTCTCCCTCTCCCTCTCTCTCTCCTTTCCTCCCTTCCCCCCCTCTCTTTCCATACTTGTACTGGTGCTTGAACTCAGGGCCTCACACTGTCCCTTGGCTTTTTCACTCAAGGCTAGAGTTCTACCTCTTGAGCCACTTCCAGCTTTATGCTGGTTAATTGGAGATAGTCTCCCAGACTTTTCTCACAGCCCAGGCTGGCTTTGAACTGTGATCTCAACTGTGATATCAACCTCCTGAGTAGGTAGGATTATAGGTATGATCTACTAGCACTAGAACTAAAACTTTTTTTTTTCAAGGAAGATGGCTGGCATGTTTCAGATTACCCAAGAAAGTGTTAGGAACTACTGCTTTAGATCATGCACTTTGAATATTTGGTTCCTATTCTGTTTCAGGTTTCTCCAGAGGTATAGGGCCTGTCATGTGGTAGTAGCAGACTAACAGGACCATATGCAATTAGTCTTTCTCTGGTTGCAAGGCAAGATCTAAATGCAAATAAAAAATAAAAGTTTCTGCTACATCTCTGAGTCAGAATATCTGTGCATTTTTGTTTATTAATTTTTGAAAGAAACATCCCTAGAGAAGCAGAATTTGTGTTGTTTCTGTTGCTTATTTTTCTTATACAAACATTTTGTCACCACTTTCTTCAGCCTGGTCTTTCAAACATTTAACTGCAACTTTAGCTTCACCATGAGTAAAGCATGTATGTATATGTCTCATGGTGCTACTTCAATATCTTAAGGAAACCCTTTCGCTTATAATGCTTTCCAGATGGTCATTTTTCCTCAAGTCATTTTATGATGAACTCACTTAGCAAGGCTAAAATGCTGGAAACTATGCGAGAATGTATTTCTCAGCTTTTTGCCATCATGGAGTTGGAGTTGAAGAGTACCTGAGTTTCATAGTGAACAACAATGGTGAAATCCATAGGAAAAGGAATGTTGTTGACAGCAAATCTCAAGCCAGCCCCAGGGAGAACCCTGGCAAATCCAGGTCCAGTCCACGTAACAGGGCTCCCAGCTTCCAGCTCTGGCAAAACAATGTGAACAGCAGACACCTGGCCAAAAGTCATGGAGAGGAATGTAAATTTATTGGCCTATAGTCAAGGCCTGTAAGAGTTCAGGAAAAAAGAAAAGTATTTCTGTGCATCTATAGGCTCCATGTGAGTCATGGTTAAATTATTTCAACCAGAACACAGAAGAATCCTGCTGAGAACAATGTGCTGGGCTGGCAGCTTTGGAACATAGATCACTGCACAGAATAAGGAATGAAAGTTGTATCACAAACCACTTTTAATGGTCAGTACCCTGTGTACTAGTGAGCTGAGCAAACTCCGTATTAACAACATTTTCTTGGCTGTAATTGTGGAATTCTAGCCAAAATAGGGAGGTAAAAGAATATTCCCATGCTTTCTTTGGGGATCTTGTCTCATATGCATGGCAATGAGAAAACCCACGTGGCTTTATTTCCTCTATGTTTCTTTTATGCAGCATGAGAATGTTCTTCTATCTGTCTGAGGACATCTAAATAAAAACTCTTAGCACACTTAATGGATGAGAACCCTTCAGAGTCTCTGCTGGAGGTGTGCCAGAGGCCATCTGGATCCTATAGATAATATTCTTTAATTACTTTTGCATCTGCCTCTCCACACTTACAGCCTGAACTCAAAATCTGTTTTAGTTATTCTTTGCCTGTGTTGCTGCAATAGCTTTTGGCTATACTCGCCACTCTGTCCTTGTTCCAGTATCTTCTACATACTGTTGCCAACAAAGCATTTCAAACTCTACCTAATTGCCAGCAGTGTAATGCTCAAATTACTTAGCCTGGAGTTGAAGTTGCTCTGTGATTTACCCCCAAACTGCCTTTCATTTAGTAAATGCTTACTTAGTAACGATTACGTGCTAGCCTCTGAATGAGGAATATCAAGATGAACAGGACAAGATACCTGGCCACAGAAGGGTATTGCAAAGGAGACAGAAATATAAATATGAAACTGTACCACTAGATTAGGTTGTAATAGACCAATATATGTAAATTCATCCCATTGAATGTTTTTCAAACATTAAAAAAATACCCTCATGTTGCAGCAGATACTGTAGGTGTCCCTGCCTGATCCTCTTTGCCTCGTTAGAAACATCCTACCCCTCCCTCAGTTGCTGCTAACAGTTCACTGTGGACCCTCTGCTCCCCCATCTAGAGAACTGATCTTCCACACTTCTGATTCCCACAGCCCTGCTTGGGGAGCTCACAGCCAATAACAAGTGGATGTGAGGGTGTTAAAGGCTGGCCTGAATGTCTCAAGGAGCAGGATGACTTTGTCTGCAGTTCCTGTTCCTGAGCTCCCCTGGGAATCAACCCAAGGTTTATTTTATCTGAGACTCAATCTTGCTCTTCTCTTTTCCCCCCTTTACTCCCTTAAGTTTTCCTTCCTAATAAATCACATGTGGCTGAATCCTGTTTTAGGCTCTGTTTCTAGGTCTTTTGACCAGAGATAGTTTGTACCAGATTGTTTTCTGAATGAAATAGATACCTGTGATGTAATTCCGGAGATGAATAATTTCACCTATTCAGCTGGCAATGAGAATCCCCATGTGTAATCTGTACCTGTGATCTCTGGCAAGAAGTAGTGGCGTAATTGCTGAAACTTATGCAAATTAGGACAGGCTAAGGAAGAAAGCCTTGGCTTATGAAGTATTTCTGGCACTGAAAGATATAGAAGAACCATAACCAAAAGGATATCATTCAATACCTTTGATGAAGTAGACAAAAAAACAGGCTAGGACAATCCATCACTAATTTAAAGCAGAATGTGGGAATCAGAAGGTGATCTTGGAGCATATTTAAAGAAATTCTCATCTTCTTTTCTGAGAAGGAAGGAAGAGCTAAAGACTAGTCCTAGAGTCCCTAGAGAAGGCTGATTTCCAAACCTAGGTAAATAATCTATGCCAACCCCAGGATCTCAGAGGGAAGAGCAGTGGGATCTTGAGACCGAATGATCTTGAGACTGAATGAAACCCTCAGGTTCTCCTCAGTGCTCGTAGGTTGTCCTTCTTGAGAAATAGAGCCTATTGCTCCACAATTGAATACAATGCAGGACCCTCAAATGCAGACAATACATGTGCCTCACGATAAAATACAAGCTTTCCTTAGGATCTGCCTGGACTGTCTCTTCTGACCACATGCTCAGTAATTAGGGTCAAGGCTTAGCATGATCCAAAAGGGAAGTGCTGATCTTGAGAAAGGAGTTGCAAGAGCTGGCTCACTCATATCATGAGCATCTAGAAGAGAATGTCTAAGTGTGGAACTTAATGAGCAGAATATGAAACTGGATAAGGGGGAGTCTGTTGATTTGAAGCCACCTGGGATCTAAGATTTTACAGCCTGGCAAGGGCTCTGGGTGTAGATAAGTTACTTGAGTAGCTATTGGAAATGCAACAAAAGTCATGGCCCAGAACAAGTGAAGCAGAGATGCCAGAATTTCTGGAGCAGGCTATGGAGGAAGAGAAGCAAGAATCATTGAAGTATGTGTGCTATAGTAGATTTAAGCTTAATGCGAGACCAGAAAACCACTAGCTGTGTTCCTAGTGGGGGTGCTGAAAGGCTATTCACTTACCAAAACAGTAAGAAATGAACTTGGAAGACTGGTACCAGATCTCTGAGAAGCTGAGTATGGACTATCTCTATAGTCTGGTAAGATAAACGATTACAAACTGAGTTCCTTATTAGGAATGTGGATGACAGAAAAGGCTGGGTAGCAGCATTTAACTCTCAAAAGCAAGATGGGTTTAATAATTATAATGGGCAGCAAGGCTGGAATAGAAGACAAGGGGACATGGGCTGGGAAGGTGGCTCAGTGGTAGAGTGCTTGCCTTGCATGCCTGAGGCCCTGGGTTCGATTCCTCAGCACCACATAAGCAAAAAAAAAAAAAAAAAAGAAAAAAGCTGGAAGTGGTGCTGTGGCTCAAGTGGTAGAGCACTAGCCTTGAGCTGAACAGCTGAGGGACAGCTCCCAGGCCCAGAGTTCAGACCCCACGACCAACCCCCCCCCCAAAAAAAAAAAAAAAAAGAAGACAAGGGGACTGACCCACAGGAATCTTTTAAATAAATGACCAATAGATGATTAATCTTGCTAGGAGCAAAACAGAAAAGCACTTACTAAAGATATTGTTTAATGTATATATTTAAAAATGAGCAAGAAAGAACAGGCAGAAGGCCAGCTGTTCCAGGGGAAAGACATGATCCTTCTTTGAGTTTTTAGATTTGATCTACTCCTCAGTTCACTAAAGGTTCACCAAAATCTCACATCCAGGGAATCTAACTGGACACTGACCACACAACCCTATATCAAACAGAAATGCTCACAAAATTATAACTTATTATGTAGTCTTCAATTACATTAAACCAATCCTCAACATTGATTGTGTGGCCTACTTACTAATAGATCTGCAGAGTGACCCATAGGGCCTTGGGATAAAAATAACTAATTATGACAGGGTGGGAGAATATTGGAGAAAGATACATCTGAATTGGTCTAAAGGGATGAGGAGATCTCCATCTCAGTGACACACAGGTGGTGCCTTCAGGCAAGAGGCAGAAAGTATACCCTGGAAGCACAGAATGGGTTTTCTTGAGTAGATCAGAATCACCTGGTGCCTGGCATACATAGGTTTCTTAGCCAGCCCAGATTTCCTGATATAGCATCTCTGGGATTGTTTCATACAAACTCCCTCCTGGGAACACTTGTGCACAGTATTACTCGAGGATCTGGGATCAGTGCCCCAGGGTCAAGGGGAAAGGAGAGGTGTTGCAACTTGTCTCTCCTCTTTCAAGGGGCCTACAGGTCAATGACAGCTACTTCCAGCCCAGAGTCAGAGAAGGCTTCATAGGGATGTAGGCCGGGGATAGAAACAAGTAGGAGAACACAAAGTCATCACAATTGGTGCACAGGGACTGGGCAGGGGAACAATCCCACAAAGTGTTCCTTGACTTTCTTAGGTGAAGTCTTCACCCTTCATCTGAAGCCTATGCGGCACTGTACACAGCTCCTTACTGTATTTAGCTCTTTCTGCTTCACGCCATGCCTGTGACCACGTTTCAGCAATCTCAGAGGCATGCTCATGACCCAAATTTCCTGATGGGGGAGCTAGATGATTCTTGTGCAGTTACATTGTCTCCATCACTTTATCCACTCAATAAAGACTTTTCTTGGTTGGTCGTGGGGCTTGAACTCTGGGCCTGGGTGCTGTTCCTGCACTCTTCAGCTCAAGGTGAGTGCTCTACCACTTGAGCTACAGCACCACTTCCAGTTTTTTTCTGGTGATAAGAGTCTCATGAGCTTTCCTGCCCCAGCTAGCTTTGAACCACAATCCTCAGATCTCAGTCTCCTGAGCAGATTGGATTACAGGCATGAGCCACTGGTGCCAGGCTTCAATAAAGACTCTTATATTGGGGCTGGGAAGGTGGCTCAGTGGTAGAGTGCTTGCCTCACATGCATGAGGCCCTGGATTCAATTCCTCAGCACCACATAAGCAGAAAAACCTGGAAGTGGTGCTGTGGCTCAAGTGGTAGAGCGCTAGCCTTGAGCTGAAGAGCTGAAGGACAGCGCCCAGGCCCAGAGTTCAGGCCCCACCACCGACAAAAAAAAAAAAAAGACTCATATGTAAGGGGACTGACGGATGTGCTGTGTCTGTGAACCAGACAGTCCTCGTCCACTTTCCTTTGCTTCTCTAGTGGAACCATTTGTGCATGTGCACAGGGAAATGCTCCACTCTCTGTGTAATGATTGAAGGAATGAATGAGCATATAGATGGACATTGGCCTTGACTTTGAGTGAATAATAGTTGGATGACCGTAAGTTCTTTGGGCTTTTGAAGCCTTTGGAGGAGGGGTTCCTGAAGAGGTGGCATCATTTTGGCTCTCACACTGGCACTTCCTAACTGTAACCATCTTGGTGTCTGGGGCACAGACACAACAGCACCCTAAAGCACAGTAGCGCATCTCTTCTCCAGTTAGGAGGAACACCCCTCAGCACTTCACATCTCCTTGTTAAGATGAGTTGCTAATGCCTGGATTCACCAATACTCTAGAACCCAGCTTTCTAGAACAACTTTGTTCTGAACAGAAATAAAGCTAGTAGAGTTTTCCTCAAAAGGTCCCATTACTCTGAGCTTGGTTCTAAACACCTTCCCTCCATTTCTATTTATGAAGACAGGGCTTACAGGAAATGAGGACTTGAGGGGCCAGGCCTAGGGTACATGACTAGTTTTATTGGTGGCTAATAACAATGGTCATTAAGAAATGGCTTTACCTTATTCTGCTCATAAGCACGTAGGCTTTGCTTCTGATTTTTGTTCAGTATTATATTTCCTCTGTCCATTGTGAAATCATTTCCTTGTTGCTGGAAATACACATCACACGTTGGCAAAGCTGTTGCTAATATCTTAAAAAGAACAAAGATGATAAGTTAGCTAATCATAAAAGGAATCAATCATTCTATAGTACAAGAGTTTCAGATTACACTATCACTTAAAAAGTAATTATAGTTCTTATTTAATAATCTCAGGAATAGTAGATAGAAATTTCATCAAGTACAAGCTGTAGCCTAAAGAAGAAATACTGAAAATGGGGACTGATGGATGTCCCTTTTCCCATAAACATGGATATGACCTTAATATTATGAGAATCTGGTAATTTTCCAGAAACCAATCTAATCATTACAAACACAGTAAAATATCATTTGAAGTGGTACTAAAGACAAAATTATTTATAATATATTTCATGATTGTTTTTTCTCTTTTTCCTTTTTTTCCTTGTCAAGGTGATGTACAGAGCGGTTACAGTTACATAAGTAAGGTAATAAGTACATTTCTTGTCAAACTTGTTACCCCTTCCCTCTTTTTTTCTGTTTTTCTACATGACCAATATTCTGTTGAATTCTATCAGCTCTCTGTTTGGCTATGTTTATACCCCTTTTCATTCACAAAACTAAGTAAATCCTAAGGATTCAATTTCAGATTCTGTAGGTATAGTCACTTAAAAGTTTTAAAAACTTGCCATTGTAAAATGACATTTTGAAATAAAGCCAAATGGGAAAGTAAAAAAAAAAAGTCTTGGGAAGAAGCTATGCCAGATGTGTGTGTGTGTGTGTGTGTGTGTGTGTGTGTGTGTGTGTGTGTTTATGTGTGTGTGTGTGTGTGTGTGTGCACTACACATATGTAACATGTTATATACAACATTCATATATGTAATATCTATATAACACCAGGAGTTTACAGCCCTGAGGTCAACTATGATCTGCTTTGGAGACTCCATTTGTCTCACAGTTTACTATTCAGACCCTCAGCCATGTTCTTTCTCTCTCTCTCTTTCATTTATTTTGTTGGTCATGGGGCTTGAACATAGGGCCTGGGTGCTGTTTTGAGTGTTTTTTGTTCAAGGCTAGTGCTCTACCACTTTGAACCATAGTGGGACTTCTGGTTTTCTGGTAGTTAAGTGTAGATAAGAGTATGATAGACTTTCCTGCCTGGGCTGGCTTTAAACCGGGATCCTCAGATCTCAGCCTCCTGAGTAGCTAGGATTACAGCACCTAGCCAGCCATGTTCTCTCATCAGCTCCTGTGGCTTCCTCTATGATGAGGAAGCTTTGGCAATGCCATTGTGGGATTATGTCTATTTGCATTTTTGCTTTCCTTCATGAATTGCACTCATCTTGCCACAAAATTATAAACTATTCTATTTATATTACATATAAAACACACATTATGGAATTAACATTAATTCTATATTACACTTTATTCAACTCATATTATATCAAACAGTCAATATTGGCTTGAGACATGTTTTCCCCACATGTAGTATGGTGACCCATACCCCACTCTTTTCGTTCAAGACATTTCTGAAATCAAGTAAACAATGCTCCCTGAAATGCACAGAAATCATCTGTGGGCTCTTGTTAACATGTAGTCCTGACTCAATAGTCTAGAATATATGTGAGCCTCTAATGAACTCCCATGTGATGCCAATATTTTAGGCTGCTGAGTACATTTTGAGTAGCAAGGATACACATATACATATGCAGTTACCCTTTTAAAGATTCACCAAGAAAGTCAATTTTATTTCTTCTTAATTCTCCAATTAGACTACTAAAAGAATTATCTGTAAGATTCAGTTGGGTTTATATACTCCATTTATGTATTTATATTTCCATCTCTTATCATTGTCTTCTCTCTACTACCTCTAAACTTAAACTTTATTCCTCCTGTGTAGACTATTGCAGACTGCTCTTCTCACCAACCTGGCCTTCTCTTCTGCTAAACAGTTTACAGGAACATTGAGGACATTTTCTTCACATCATTTTCTTGTTAATAAAGCTTCAATGAGTTCTCATTGCCCAGATAATAAACTTTAGTCTCTAAACTTATTAGGAGTGTTCTTATTTCCAGGTTTTCTTCCTTATTTTAACTCCTTGATCTATTTGTTGGTATACCTGTATTGATTATATTTTGAGATGTTATTTATAACTTTCTCTGGATGGAATGTCTTCTCATCTGTCTACAACTGAAATTACTTTGCTTTCAGGACTCAGACCAATAAATCTACTGAAGCAGGAAGCCTATTTACTAGGGATCCCTTATGGTGCTGAAGTCCTAATATACTTATAGACTATTGTTCTGACCCATCTTGAGCCATTTACAGAAAGGTACTGTCTAAATAAGAATTGATAGGGCGAGGCACCCTTAAGAATCCTTTAACTGAGAACTCGGCAATAAGCACATGGGTAGGCAACATTTTAATGAGTTAAGAGTAAGAGATTTGGAACCAGATGTACCAGTGTTTCTGTTCAGGACCCACTGTCTACTGCGTGTATGTCTTTGTCTAAGTTACTTCACCTTCCTAGGGCCCACTCCCATCTAGAAATTAGAGATGATAATTTTCAGATTAATGAGAGAATTAAGTGAGATTATATATATATATGTGTATATATGTATGTATATATATAATGTGAAACAGTGCATTACACTAATGAAAGTGTTTTTTATTTCCCTTTCTCTTTCTTTTGTGCTAGTGCTGGAGAGCGCTTCCGGGAAATGACTTGGGACTGGAACTAGGAGTTCCCCTGTTTCATCTAAATCCTTTCTTCTTCAGAACTGACTTTTATATGCTTTTCCTCCTTATAGATTTTCACCCTTTCCATTCCTGTATTTCTATCTATGGTTGAAGTTACACTCTTAAGAACTTCATAAACTTTACTCATTAATCAGAAACTCAGAAACTCCCTACTATGTGTCAGGCAACGTGTTAAGGCATTTTGTCCACCAGATAAAATGTGTTTAGTATCCTTGGGGAGACAAGGAAGTAGATACTCCAAAAACACATTTTATCTGGTGGATGTCTTGAAAGAGCAAAGGCCACTTCCATATCATCACAATTTGATCTAATTAGCATTTATGTGTCAGCAAGAGGATACAAAGATAAACAAAATGCAGAGTCTGTTCTTGGCATTTATATAATCTGCATTTTCCTTGCTATAATACTACTCTGATTGACATCTGTGGGCAAAGCATTCTGTGCTGGGTACTTAACCACTATGTCAAGTGTGTGCTGTGTATATTTACTGATGTGCCATCACATGAAGTCTGTGGAGAGAAAAAATGAAATACAAACCAAAGGTGCAAGTCCTTGGAGAGGTGAAGCTTCCTCTGCCTCATAGAGATAGAAATTCAAAGGAGCAAAGAAATAACCTGGGGCAGGTTCCGTGCATCTGCGGCCAGTGACGTGTGGGCGGCAGTCACACTGCCCATCTTTGGGTGAGCACCTGAGGGAGAGAATCCATTGACAAGACACATGGAGGAGCCGGCTGTAGGGTACTAGGTTAAGTGCCCCCCTGAGTTTGGACCAATTACCAATAGTCTTGTGGAAAAGTACTGTGAGCCCACGGGCTCTATCTGACTGAACCTGAAAGCCAAGTTCAGATTTAGGGAACTTCTTTCCTCTGTGACTCCTGGTTGTTCTGCTCTAAAGCCTGGAAAATAGAGTGTCAGAACCCTTCTTCTCAGGATGGCACAGGGTTAGTGATTTAGGCAGGTTGGGTCATGTGTTTCAGACATTTGTCCCATAACCTCTTGGGACACCTAGGCAGAAAGAGTGTCTGTCTCCCCGGTGGAGTTATGAGCTAAATAAATCAAATAGGCTTCAGTGAACACCTTGAGGTCATTGCTTTCCAAAACCCTTCACCTGAAACAGAAAAAAGCTTTTACCTATGACTATGGGCAGATCAGACCAGAATGTGCTTCCATGGGCGGGAGGGGGGGCAGGGGGGCGGGGGGGTGGAGAGGGGGGAGGAACAGTGCTATAAAGCATCACTCCTCATTTGACTTACATGTTGGAATAAGCACCTCCAATAGCACAGTCACAGGGAGCACAGCCATGGAGATGGTCCCCTAGGCCCCAGGATCCAGTCTACAGAAAGAAACTGCTCATTGAGTCCAATTGTAAAGATCTCTGCTGTTCTGAAGTGTCATACTGAAACCACTACAGTGCGATTGCCAGATGTCAGAGAGCCACACATCGAGACCCACCCTGCAGTAACCATCCTTGCCTGCACACTTGGGAATGGTCTCCATGGTCATAGTATTCCCATCTCCCGGGCTTTGGATGAAAGAGAACAGAAGGAAGGCCCATGCACGACTTCAAGAGGGACAAGATGGAAATCAATAATTCCTCAGACCACGCTGCTTTTTGCTCAAGCTGGGTCATTTGAGGCCTCTCTGGAAAAAATTCTTACCACCCTATTTACAATTGTTTTAATAAAACCATGGTTCCTTTACCACAGTAATGCCTGGAGATTTACTCAGGCCACACTGAAATGGTGGAGTTGAAGAATCAACTGAGCTGGTTCTAAGATAACCAAAGATTATCACAGTTCCATAAAGACAGTTATTCATAAGCCCGTTGTGAACAGGAGTGAGAGTTAGCTCTGTGGTTCAATGCTTTTTCATTATTGCAACATCTTGACCTTTATGCAATATAAACAGCTGGTGAGACACAAACAACTATTTCTTAAAAACTCTGATAGCATTTACTATAAAATGCTCACAAGGATACTTCCCCAGCAAATTTTAATTTAGCATGTTCAGATAAAAAGCATGAGTTTAGAAGGCAAGAAATTCTCATTTGAAAAGGTCTGAAATGCTCATATTTTTTTGTTACCTTGGTAAGTTCTTGTCCAAGTTGTCTCAAAAGTTCTTTTTAAGTATTAAACACTGACATAATGTGTAGGAAACACAGTAAAGGATTTCTGATATTTCCCCCCCCAAAAAAACAAACAAACAAACAACAAACCTTGGTTTAAGAAAAAAACAAAAACAAAAAAAGTGAACTGAACTGCCTGTGTCAAGATGTGACATGGAAAGTCTTGTCCAGGACAAAGAATTCTTGCCTCGCCAGTCATTCAGCTATAAATGACTATGGTCCCTGGTGGCTGCTTGGGCTTGTCTAGGCTGGACAATCATCCTGAAGTGGCTCCTGCTCAGCTGTTTTCTTCCTGCAAACATGACAGTCTGTGATGCATGCTTGACAATTAACCCCCTGGTAACTCCAGCCTGAGTCTAAGGTTTGCCTGGGGGTGGTCTGATTTGGTGTCTCCAGCAATCCTGTCATCCAGAAGTGTGTCCTTCTTTGTGCTGTACATGTGTGACTCCTGAAACTGATGAGGGTGAGCTTTCTCTTTTTATAAAAAATGTTTAAATTACACTGGCCTATCTGGTACAGAGTCCCTACCTCCTTCTAATATGTTTTTCAGGAAAATGACTTAAAATATTAGCCCCAAAAGATTTCTTCATAGGCATATGTTTCTTATTTATCAGCCCCATTTCTTCAGACACATCAAGGTCACTGTTCTTTTATTAGGTTAAGTTTTTGTTTTTCTCTGTCTAAAATGTCATGGTGGGCTGCCAAGACTGGAGAACAAAGAAAAGATCTGAGCTTGAACTGCTCAATTGTATGACATATTTCTTATGGAGTAAAAATGGTTTATATTACTAATTTTAGAATATACATACTCATGTTTAATGATGCCTGAGAAAAATCCAAAAGTTCATTTCCCACAGGAATCTAGAATACATTTTTTGTTGTTGTTATTGGTCGTGGGGCTTGAACTCTGGGCCTGAGCACTGTCCCTCAGCTCTTCAGCTCAAGGCGAGTGCTCTATCACTTGAGCTACAGCATCACTTCCGGTTTTCTGGTGATTTATTGGAGATAAGAGTCTCATGGACTTTCTTGCCCAGGCTGGCTTTGAACTGTGATCCTCAGATCTCAGCCTCCTGAGTAGTTAGGATTACAGGCGTTAGCCACTGGTGCCCAGCTTATAGAAGACATTTAAGCCCAAGTTGTTACTGCTTGTTGATTTTTTTATGAGCTCAATTAAAATATTTTTAGGCAGAGGGTAGTAAGAGGTAGTAAGAGGGTGGTAAGAGGATATGTGGATAAGCTAAAAGAAAGATTGTCTCATCTTGTTGTCTACTGCCTGGCACTCTCAGGAGAACAATGGATAAAACCATTGACATCTCTACTGGGTCAGTTTAGTCTGCTGGTAAATATTTAACAGCTAGCTCTCTACAGGAGCTAAGGGTAAGGCTCAGGGTGGAGGCTGATGGACACTGTGCCAATTTCTATAGGATAAAGACTCTCACCACAGGACTAGTGAAATATCATAGAACATGGAGTACAATTAACAAGACCAAGGCCTTTCTGAGCATGACCACCAGAATTCATCATTGTATAAAAGAAAACTCATAGACAAATACATACAGTGCATTCTTCACAGTGTGGTCCTGTGGTATAGGCCCGGCAAAAGCATTGGCCTGTATCCACATCACAGGTTGAAAATGGAAGACTCCCAAGGGGGTGACAGCCGCAGGCTAAAGACAGAACATATACAAATATTCTCTGTTGGGAGCCAAAAGTTAAGTCTCTCAAACTTGATAGGCTTAACTATCTCACTGGAACAACCTGAGCCTGAGTTTACAGAATCCCACCTTTTCACCATGCCTTAAAGTAAACACCCTGCAGCTACTAACGACCACCTTTTCACCCTGCCCTAAATCTACTTAACGACCACCTTTGCACCACGCCCTAAGTCCAAGCATATAAATACCCTTGTGTGAAAAATAAAAATTGGCAGCTTGATCAGAATCCTTGTCTTGCTGTCCTTCTTCGTGTCTCTTGTCCCTTCATTCCTTCTCGCTTAGGTTCACTGCCCTGGTTGAAGTCCTGCGGGTCGGGACAACTGGCGCCCAACGTGGGGCACGAGCCTCTGACTGAGGAAGGAACGCCGTCCTCCGGGAAAACTTGGCCAAGTACAGTCCGAGATCGCGAGATCGCCTCGACAGACCCCGCCGAGAGACAGATCCAGGAGGAGAGTGGGGACGGCGCATGGTGAGTGACCCACTATGGGACAAGCAATATCATCACATGATCTATTTCTGTCAGACCTCAGGGAGGCCTTCAAGACACGAGGAACGCGGGTTAAGAAAAAGGATTTAGAATTATTTTTCTCATTCATAGAGGACTTGTAGGAATCATAGATGCAAAAAGATGGCAAAGAGTAGGAGATTGTTTAACAGATTATGAAACCTTTGGTTCAGAAAAGGTTCCTGCTACGGCCTTTTCCTATTGGAATTTGATTAATGAAGTTTTAAAAGGTTCTCTATTTGATAGTGGAATTTTAAAACTTGTAAAAACAGGAGAGGAGGTTCTCCAACATGCCTCTAGGCCCCCCTCGGCTTGCCCATCAGTTGTATTAGATATGACTGCTGGTCAATTTACTGAAAATCCCTTCCTTTTGTGGCCCAGCCCTTCAAGGGCCCACTACCCCTCCAGATCCAGATGTTTTTTCTCCCTCCCCTTTACCTAACCTGGCACCTTTACACGAGACTCTTCAACATAGGCGAGAACACCTTCAACTTTTAAAAGAACTGCGGTCCCTTGATTATGAACTCCGCATACTGGCCTTGGCCGATACTCCAAAAACGCCTGATAAAATTAAGGTTAGATCAGGCCATCAATCAGTTCTCGCCTTTCCAGTAACTCGGAGCCAGACAGATAGGACCTCAGAGGGTGAGGAGGATGAATCAGAAGAGGAGGAAAAGGAGGATGAAGAGCAGGATACTGGGGATGAAGAGGAACAACCCACCCAGGGAAAAGGCCAACAAGAGTATAAGAGGCTTACCCTCCGGTTTGTTGAAAAGCTTAAAAAATGCATGTGCCCAATATGGCCCGACTGCGCCTTATACATTAGCCTTGTTAGAAAACCAAAGTGCGCGCTGGCTCACCCCTAATGATTGGAAGTTCCTGGCCCGCGCCACCCTTAGTGGGGGTGATTTTGTTTTATGGAATGCGGACTTTAAGGAACAATGTAGAGAGACCGCGCAAAAAAATTTGGCTAAAACATCTTCAAAAACCTGGACCTATACTAAACTTTTGGGTAATGCACCCTTTGATTCCAATGCTAAACAGGCACGCTTTCCTACTGGACTTTTGGCACAAATTCAAAACGCTGGCCTTTATGCTTGGAAGCGTCTCCCTCAAAAGGGATCGGCTACTACTTCCCTGGCAAAGGTTAGACAGGGGCCAGAGGAACCCTACAGTGACTTTGTCTCGCGGCTTAACTTGGCTGCCGAAAGGCTTCTTGGGCCAAGTGAAAGTGAAGGTGCCTTTGTTAAACATCTTGCCTTTGAAAATGCTAATCCGGCATGTCAAGATGTCCTCTGACCACATAAAAACAAGGGTGACCTCTCTGAGTTCGTCAGGCTTTGTGCTGGAGTAGGAACTGCTCACACCATGGGGCTCGCCATAGGTGCTGCTTTTACCAAGGCATTTCAAGGTTCAGTCCCCAGCTCGCATACTTGCTTTAATTGTAAACAACCTGGTCACTTTGCGCGTGAATGTCCCTTCGGCAAACAAAGCCAAGGGGCAATGCCCTCCCAAGCTACAGGTAGACCACTCCCTGCCATTCTTTGTCCCAAATGTGGTAAGGGCCATCATTGGGCCAACGAATGTAGATCCAAAACAAATGCCCTTGGACAGCCCATTCTCTCTCGGTTTTCGGGAAACTTCCCTCGGGGCCAGCCCCTGGCCCCGACCATCCCCAAGACAAGCCCAGGGGCAATAGGGTTTGTCCCCTCCCAAACTCCCAGGCCTACACAAGCCCCCCACCTCTCTCCACAATTGCCTCCCTCCAGCGGGCAACCCCAGGCAGTGCAGGACTGGACCTCTGTGCTGCCACTGACACAGTACTAGACTCTATACAAGGACCTCAAATAATACCCACTGGGACCCTGGGACCCCCTCCGTCTCATATGTGTGCCCTTATTCTTGGAAGAGCCTCTGCTACCTTACAAGGTGTCCAAGTTTTTCCTGGTATTATTGATAATGATTATACAGGAGAAATAAAAATTTTGGCCACGGCCATTAATGGGATTGCAGGTATTCCAGCTGGAACTAGGCTTGCACAATTGGTACTGCTCCCATTAAATTCAGGGGGTTCTTCCACTGCTCAGACCACACCGCGAGGAACTGCTTCTTTGGGGTCTTCTGATGCGTATTGGGTTCAGCCTATCACTCAAAAAAGACCCACCCTCACCCTGCGAATTGAAGGAAAGGAGTTTCAGGGAATTTTGGATACTGGTGCAGATGCCACAATTATTTCCCAAAAATATTGGCCACCAAGTTGGTCCCTTACCCCGTCCCTAACTGACCTTAAAGGCATAGGGCAGTCAAAAAACCCTTTGGTAAGCCCCAGGGTTCTTAATTGGACTGACAAAGAGGGCAATAAGGGAACTGTTACTCCTTTTGTTGTTCCTGACCTCCCTGTTAACCTATGGGGCCGCGATATCTTGACCCAGATGAAAGTTATCCTTGCTAGTCCCAATTCTGTGGTTACACATCAAATGCTCCGTATGGATTTTGTCCCTGGTACGGGTCTTGGGAAATCAGGAGAAGGAATTGTTGAGCCCATCCAAGCTACCCAAAAAACAGATAGACATGGGCTTGGGTATTCGGATTTTTAGTATCGGCCCCTGACCCTCCTGTGCCCCATGCAGATAAAATCATTTGGGAATCCCAAACCCCTGTGTGGGTGGATCAGTGGCCCCTTACCCAAGAAAAATTGGAGGCTGCCTCCATGTTAGTACAGGAACAGCTGGTGGCAGGCCATATAGAGCCCTCTACTTCACCATGGAATACTCCTATTTTTGTTATAAAGAAAAAATCAGGCAAATGGCGCCTTTTACAAGATCTACGCGCCGTTAATAAAGCTATGCGCCCAATGGGAGCACTACAGCCAGGCATTCCCACACCGGTGGCTATTCCCAGGGACTATTACAAAATGGTTATTGATTTAAAAGATTGTTTTTTTACCATTCCCCTACATCCTGAGGACAGACCCTATTTTGCCTTTAGCCTTCCTCGCATTAACTTTCAAGGCCCCATGCAAAGATTTCAATGGAAGGTACTTCCTCAAGGTATGGCTAATAGCCCTAGCCTTTGTCAAAAATATGTTGCCCAGGCAGTGGACCCTGTGAGAAAACGATGGCAGCGCGTCTATATATTACATTATATGGATGACTTGTTGCTTGCTGCACCTGACACCCACGAACTTAGAAACTGCTATTTAGACCTTTATAAAGCCCTTACTGCCCTGGGACTACAGGTTGCCCCCGATAAAGTTCAAACACAGGATCCCTATACTTATTTGGGTCTAGAACTCCAAAATAATCAAATTCGGGTTCCTCAAATTCAACTTCGTTTAGACCATCTTCACACCCTTAATGATTTTCAAAAGCTGCTTGGAGATATTCAATGGCTTAGGCCATACCTAAGGTTGCCCACCAGCGTGCTTTTGCCTCTTAATGAGATTTTAAAAGGGGATTCTGACCCCTCCTCTCCTCGCAAGCTTACTCCCAATGCTCGAAATGCTTTAACCCAAGTTACTGAGGCCATTGCCCAGCAGTTTGTTACACAGATTTCCTATAATCTTCCTCTGGTCTTAATTATTTTACATACCCCTCATACACCCACAGGATTGTTTTGGCAACAGATTCTCCACTCCAATAATAAGGGCAGCCCCCTGCTTTGGGTCCATTTACCCACCACATCCCCCAAGGTTATTGCTGTTTACCCTGCCCAGATAGCCTCTATCATTATCAAAGGTCGCTTGCTTTCTCGACAATATTTCGGCAAGGACCCTGATACCATTTTAATTCCATACACCAAAGACCAGACTCAATTTTTACTCCAGACTGGGGATGAATGGGGCATCGCCCTGTCAGGATTTTTAGGACTAATTGACAATCATCTCCCCAATGATCCCCTTTTACACTTCGCCCAGCTACATCCATTTGTTTTTCCCAAGGTTACTCAAAAGGCTCCCATTCCTCAAGCCCTCACTGTCTTTGCAGTGGCTCAAGCAATGGCCGTGCAGCCTTTGTTGTTAACAACCATACCACCACCTTTGATGCCCCTTACCAATCAGCCCAGCTTGTGGAGTTATTTGCTATAACACAGGTTTTTATGACGTTTTTTGATAAGCCTATTAATATTTATACAGATAGTGCTTACATTGCTCATTCTGTTCCCTTGCTAGAAATTTCACCCGCTATTAAAACTTCTTCCAATGCGGCATTTTTATTTACTCAGCTTCAACAGCTAATTCAGGCCAGGAGACATCCATTTTTTCTGGGACACATTAGGGCACATTCTGATCTCCCTGGCCCTCTTACACAGGGTAACGCTCAAGCTGATGCGGCCACTCGTTCCATTTTTCCGGTTTTTGTTGGGTCTGTCCAAAAGGCTACAGAATTACATAATCTCCACCATCTAAACTCCCAGAGCCTTCGATTGCTTTGTAAAATTACTAGACAACAAGCACGGGAGATAGTAAAGGCATGCCCTGCCTGTGTTGTCTCCCTTCCTGTACAACATCTGGGTGTTAACCCCCGTGGACTGCTACCCAATCAAATCTGGCAAATGGATGTTACCCATTTTCCTGAATTTGGAAAAACAAGATATATACATGTCTCCATAGACACATTTAGCGGGTTTGTTTTTGCTTCACCACACTCAGGAGAAACTGCCAAAGATGTTCTCTCTCACCTTGTTCTAGCCTTTTCTGTAATGGGAAAACCAGCCCACATAAAGACAGACAATGGCCCAGACTATACCAGTGCCAAGTTTAAACAGTTTTGTGCTATTTTTCAGATTTGTCATACTACTGGGATTCCCTATAACCCCCAAGGTCAGGGCATTGTAGAACGAGCCCACCACACCCTAAAAACCTGGCTTACTCGCCTCAAAGCCTCTGCCTTTTCATTTTCCACTCCTAGGGATTGCCTTAGTCATACATTGTTTGCCCTTAATTTTCTAACTCTGGACAATGAAGGCCACTCGGCAGCTGACAGGTATTGGCACCCATCTTCCAGTTCTGCCCGCCCGTCTGTCATGTGGCGAGACCCCCTTACAGGCAAATGGAAGGGCCCAGATCCTGTTCTTATCTGGGGGCGAGGTTCAGCCTGTATTTTAGATCAAGAACAAGCGGCCCCAAGGTGGCTGCCAGAATGCTTGATAAAACAGGTGAATGGCTTACCACAACCCAGGGGAAGCCTTCCCCCCCCAGGATGATGCCTTTTCTTTTGCAGATGCAGCTAGAACTCCAGACATGGACCGTCCTGTTTGAATTTATTAAATAACAGATTAATCTTTGGTTTCTAAGCCCATACAGGTTCATCACCATCGCCTTGATATGGCAGACCGCAGCATCGAGATCTAGGATTGACCCCAGGCTTTTAATTAATGTTTTGCCATGAGCTTGTTCCAGTGGGAAACAGCCCTCCTTTTTTTCTTATTTAGAAAACCCTCCTTATTCATAACTCCTGACCATTCAACGGGCAAGACCTATTGCCATAAGGGATAGGTTCGCCCCTCCTCCTATAGGCCCCTCCGCTTGGGGGAGGATGCACCTATGGGAGGAAGAAGAAATGCTCTAATCAAGGGTGCAGGTAAGACTGCAGGGGGATGGATCCGTGAGATCCCAAAACCCAAGACCCCTGAGTGGCAAGCTCTGGTGCATGACGGTTGGCATGCATACCCACAAGCCGTCTCCTCAAAAAACATGCCAAGGTCTGTAAAATTCCCCTCCCCGAGTGAGGACGCTCGCTCGGAGCGGAGAAAAACCCTGGGCCCTTAGAGGAACAGAGCCTCTGTCACCCCCTTAAAAAGAGCAGCCAACAATTGATGGTCAATTTTCTAAACAAGAAAGGGGGAGATGTTGGGAGCCAAAAGTTAAGTCTCTCAAACTTGATAGGCTTAACTATCTCACTGGAACAACCTGAGCCTGAGTTTACAGAATCCCACCTTTTCACCATGCCTTAAAGTAAACACCCTGCAGCTACTAACGACCACCTTTTCACCCTGCCCTAAATCTACTTAACGACCACCTTTGCACCACGCCCTAAGTCCAAGCATATAAATACCCTTGTGTGAAAAATAAAAATTGGCAGCTTGATCAGAATCCTTGTCTTGCTGTCCTTCTTCGTGTCTCTTGTCCCTTCATTCCTTCTCGCTTAGGTTCACTGCCCTGGTTGAAGTCCTGCGGGTCGGGACAATTCTCATTTTTCATTTCTCCACTCTTGCGAATGTCTTTAACAGCTCACACTGAGCAAAATGAATGGCCACAAGAACACACAGCAGCCTGCTCTGCCAGGTTATTGTGTATGATACATGATTATCATACTACATTAACCCCACAGAGGCAATCCCTGGCCAGATTCTTGCAAATTCTTATGTAGTTCTATTGGATGGCAATGAGGAGGAACCATGTCAGCACAAGCTGGAATGCTGACAGTTTTCTGAGTGCTGCCAGGCGGTGATTCAGGGAATATCATGTTTATGACTCAGTTTCCAGCCATTATGGTTATCACTGACAGAAGCCTCTCTGGCAGATGTACACACCCCTCTCCCCCTCACATACATGTGCATGCGCTCTCTCTCTCTCTCTGTCTCTCTGTCTCTCTCTCCTTTCATTCTTACTGCTTCATTATCATTATTATTATTACTATTTTTTTACTTCATTCCTGTTTCTCCACCCATAGTCATTTCTCAGTCCTGCTTATGGTTGTGGAGACTCAAGAAGTTATGCAAGCTGTTATTTTCCTCTGCAGGAAAATTGAGTGTTCAAGAAAGCAAGCCAAATGGTCATCAGCTGATGGATAGGCCTGTCAAACCTGGTACATCCATCCAACGGAATGTTGTTTAACCAACACACAAAAAATACAGATAAAGCAATACTTGCTATAACATAGGCAAACCTTGAAAACATTGTAAGTAAAAGAAGCCAATCAAAAAAGAGCACATTTTACAATGATTCCTTTTGTATGAAATGTCCACAATCAGCAGCTCTGTAGTGGCAGTGCCCTAGAAAGCACTAATGTGGGAGAGTAGGAAGGTAGTAGTTAAAATATATGTGGTTTTTCTATTTTGGTAAATAAATATAACAAAACTTATAGTCTTCACCATTTTTCAGTGTGCTAAGTACATTCACATTGTTTTACAACTAGCTCTTCACCTTGCAAAACTGAAATAGTATACCATTAAACAATAGCTCCTCTTTTCTTCACCCACAGGCTTCATAGCCATCATTCTTTCTGTCTCTATGATTTAAATACTTTAAGTCTCTCATATGAATGGAATTACATAGTTTTGGTTCCCTATGGCAACTGGCTTAATGTTCTTAAGGTTCATCCCTACTGTAGGATGTGTCAGAATTTCCTTCTTTTTTTAAGGCTAAGTAGTATTCCATTATCCCTCTATAGCGTGCATTACTTATCAACTTATCTATCAATGGACATTGGGTTACTTCCATGTTCTGGCTATTGTGAAAATACATATATCACCTCAAAAATCTGCTTGCAGTTCTTGTAGTTACATATCCAAAATGGGGTTTGTGCTGGGGGATTAAAATGTTCTAAAACTGATGATGTTACACAACTTTTGATGTATTAAAAATAAATGAACTATACTCTTTAAATGATACTGTATGGCACGTTTGTTACATGCCAACAAAATGGTTACACACATATACCTACACACACACACACACACACACATCAATGTTCAAACCATTCTCAGAGGACATCATGCTAATCAGTGAACCACAGAGATGCCTACAGTGCTGAAAACTGTGATGGAAAACTATCTTGGCCATATAATTCATTACGGTGACATTTAATTTCACCATCAAACCTGAGAAGAATATTTTTTTGGGGGGGTCCGGTCATGGACCTGAACTCTGGGCCTGGGCACTGTCCCTCAGCTCTTCAGCTCAAGGCTAGTGCTCTACCACTTGAGCCACAGCACCACTTCCGGCTTTTTGTTTCTGCTTATGTGGTGCTGAGGAATCGAACCCAGGGCCTCAGGCATGCAAGGCAAGCGCTCTACCACTGAGTCAACTTCCCAGCCCTATAATAAATTTTTCTATAGACACCAAGTAGTTGTGGTTAAGCCAGGCTGGCATCCTTTAGATAAAACTCCTATATTAATATGCTTAAAAAAAAGGTGTTTGCACTCATGGCCAGGGTGCTGTCTCTTAGCTTTTATGCTAAAGATTGGTGCTATACTTGAGCCACATTTCCACTTTCAGCTTTTTGCTAGTTAACTGTAGATAAAAGTTTCATTAACATTTTTACCTAAGCTGGCTTCAAACCCTAATCCTGAGTAGCGAAGACTACAAGCATGAGCCACTGGTGCCTGGTTTAGCAAGCTTTCAGTATCCTTTCCTTTTATTTTAGTTAAAACTTCTTGGAAAAAAAGAAACTGAATATTCCCAGAAGTGTTTCTATTCCCTATTTTAACCTTCCAAGCATGCACTCCATGACCTTGAGCTGAGCATGCCCGGAAATGTATGTTTCCTTCTTGAATTATAACCTTACACTGACTTTGCGCAGGAGTGTGCTCCCTAAAGTGCTTTTCCATATGAATAAAATCCCCTGCTTCCTTTGTTTCTGGAGGGCTCTGCTTTTGGGTTATCTCCAGTGCATTCCTTACCTGTTGCAGAGCAAATAGGAACTCGTGATGCCTTTGTGCGTGCTCATTGACTTACACTCACTGGGAGGAGTGTATTCAGTTACCGGGAGCCATTTTTCTAGAGGTTTCGCAACTTGGCGTTAAAATTCTTAGTATTTACTCCATTTGTTGCAGTGGAGGGGAAATGTGAGCGCCCTCTGCTGGCAAGTTATGATACATTCAGTATACCAAGGAGGAAAGTTGTCCACTAATTTCTCAAGTTAAGGGAGGTATTGAATGACTTAAAGCCTCAGAGGCCAGTCAGGACTTTTAGGGGTTTTGCAGGGAGTGAATTTTAGGGGCAGGGAGAGGGAGAGAGAGAGGGAAAAAGGAAGATGGGAGAAAGAAAGAGGAGGGGGGGGAAGGAAGAGAGGAGAAAGAGAGAGAGAGAGAGAGAAAGAAAGGAAGGAAGAAAGGAAGAAAGGAAGGAAGGAAGAAAGAGCCCCACTGAACTGTAACATGCACCCACCCAGGTTGGTGGCCCAGCCTTGCGGACTTACGTCTGCAGCCCAAAGGGTCAGAGGCGCTCAGGCCAAAGTAGCTGGGTTTGCACTGGTCACATTTGGCTCCTTCAACATTCTCCTTACACAGGCACTGGCCTGCCACAGATCCTAGGGAAGGATCAGAGTGGCTCACACAAATGCCACCAGACAGGGTCCCATCAGGGTCACATTCACAAGCTGGGGACACAGAAATGCATTGACTTAGTTAATTGCAAACTATGGGGAACTTTCATTTTAAGCATAGCATTTTGCCCATTCTAGAACTATTAAGCTATGTTTAAATAATAACCAAATAAATTTGTACAAGTAGACTACTGGGCAAAGGGTTTCAGAAATGGCTCCCAGAGTAAGTTCAGATGTATGTTGAGTAAGTTCAGATATATGTTGGATAATTCCATACATATACATGCATCTATCCAGACACTTTAGACTGGCGGGGGTCATCCTGACAAAGAGTTCTTCCTTATAGGCCATCAAGGTCTACCTCACATAACTTCTCTTGTCTAATTCTGTCCTACCCTCAAACTATTCATACTATCAGCATTTTTTTCATATGGCATTCCTTATATAATTCCATATATTGTGTATATTTACATATACATATCTATGCATATATATTATTCTAAAGTCAGAGGAAAACTACTGTTTAGAAAATGATTTTAAGGATTAGTTCTTTTGGGGATGATGAAAATGTCTTTGAACTCGGCAAATGTGATGGTTGCATGACACTGAACTAGTCAATTGTTCATTTTAAAATGGTGAATTTTATGTTAAATGAATTTCAATGTAGTAAGAAAAATAAAAAGACTAAAGGTGAAAATAAGGTCAAGAAACTAAGGGTTTATATAGTGGTATTTGTCTCCCTGCAAACTGAAAGAAATCAGGTTAATGCCTAACCAACTCTCTGAAGCAAGGTTAAAAGATGTTCTTCCTCACAGAAAATGTATGTCTCCAAGGAAAGTACTATCATTCTTTTTGACTTTTCCTGGACAATCTACAAGAAAGAAAGGAAAAGAACAGGAAGACATTCATGTCCTTGTTTTCTCTTTTGGAAACCTGGCAATAATGCAAAAACTTAAAGAAATTCTAGAAAAAAAGATAAGCAGAAACCAGTAGCACAGGATCAACAGAAGTATCAGCTTTTTTTAAAAGTAGAAATATAACTCATTAAGGAATATAATATGAAAAAGGATTCTGATAGTGTGAATAATTTGAGGGTATGGCAGGACTAGAGAAGATATGTTATATGAGATAGATTTTGACATAGTGTAAGTAAGAACTGTCAGTCAGGATGATTCTCATGACTACAGAGTCTGGGGAGACACAGACAGCACTTGTAGCTTTGGTCTAGAGGACCAGTGTGTTGGTAGCCATTACAAGGACCCATCCTTCCTTTATGGTGCTGTTTCCAAGGGATTCTACTTTAAAGGGAGGCAATAAACATCAAAAATAAACATCTGGATTTTAAAGGACACTCTTTCCCACATTTGTACATGTTTGCTTCAGATTAATAGACATAAGCTCCTCAAATTTAAGGTTATGTCTACAACCACTTAGGTTAGTGAGTTCAGTGGGAAAAATCCAGTCAGATCAGTTGTTTGGTGTCGAAACAAATGCTTAGTTGTCTGACATAATCTTTCAAGTTTTGGCTGTTTGTTCTTGGATTGTGAGTGGTGATAAAAACATTAGGTTCTGTTTAGTTTGGAGGAAAATTCACAATTTCCTTCTAATTAAAGCCACTTGCTTCCAGAGAATAAAGGACAAAATAGATCATTTAATAAGTGGCCAAAAGGAAAAGCTCAAGTTTATTTGGGAGTCACATCCAAGGATCAGCACAGATTTCTAGATTATCAATTAATTATACACAGAAATACCCTTTGGGACAGAGTGACTAGAGAGTAACTCTACTTTGAATAACCCTATGTCTTAGCCTTTAGAAGGCCAATAAAACCAATTTAATCTTAGTAAACTTTTCTTATCAGTGGCTAAGTCTACCAGATCTTTGGTTTTGTTTGCATCATATGTAACTGTCTTAATCATAGAAGACTTAAAATTAGCCAATCTGTGCCTGGAATCCCTTTATGTAAATATTTAGGTTCAACCAAGGACAACTTAGAGAAAGGTTATATGAGAGTGCTAGTCAATCTTCTTGATACACATCATTTGTATACATACAATAAACATGTGTTTAGGGGAACAGAAACTGGGGAGTCTCATGATGGAGATTTGTTATGAGGAAAAACTCCTTGTTTACAAAGAATGCCTTCTTAATTTCAAATCAGGAGTGTTAACTTCCTCTTCTTTCTTTCTTTCTTTTTTCTAAAGTACCATCAATTTAATCTTAAAAACAAGATTCATTTGATATATTTAAATCATCTGGCTTATAAATCTCTAAATTTCTTTTATGACTCCTGGACTATGTTTTATAACATTGTAATTCCTTCATTCTACCCCCAAAGAGCAATTTTCTTTTCTTTTCTGAGTACATAACTATAAACATGAATAAAAGTTTAGGGGGATTTGATGTGTATGTGTACAATTCAAGATCAAGATAAAAATTGTAGGACACTCAGGAAATTTCTCTAAACAAATGTTTTCTGAGAACTTAGTTCTTTGTATCAGTTTTGAACAGGATATAGATCCACAGGAAGTCCCACATACTCATGGTGTAGGTGGTAATTGGCACAGTCACCTAGAGTCAATTCTGCATTGGTCCAGCATTTCCATCTGAGTTATGTTTCTTAGGGATAGTCTTTACACATGTGCACTAGCTCACAAATAGAAAATAGACCAATACATATTGACATATTTATAGGAAGAAATTCTTGGCAGAAATTTAAATGAAGGAATCGGGGCTAACCAATAAGGACAAATCTCAGAAATAGAATGTTGAAATATCCAAGTTGCTGAAGGATACATATAGCATACAACCATTAATCCAAAGTCACTGTTGTCAAAAGTTTGACAATCCGCCAATACATATTGTTTGTGATAAAAACATGTGTGCAAGTATGAAAACAAGCATGGTCTTAATGATAAATATCAAGTCGTTGAGAGTGTTTGCTCCTATGAAGGAAGAAGGCAAAGGGAGAAGCTATGCCTGGGGTTCCATTAGTGTTTGTGGTGTTTTCTTAGTAAAGAGAGTTGGAAAAGTTTTGATGAAGCTGGTGGTATGTAAAAAGTGTTTATTATATGACTGTCTATTTTTTATGCTTGTAAAAGTTGAGATTAAACAGAAAAGCTTTTTGCTGGATGCTGGTGGCTCAAGTCTATAATTCTGACTACTCAAGGCTGAAATATGAGATCTGAGGATAGCAGTTTGAAGGCAGAATGAGTAGAAAAGTCTGCAGGTCTCTTATCTCTAATTAACAAGCAAAATGCTGGACTGGAACAGTGGTCAAGTGGTAGAGCATCAGCCTTGATCAAGAAAGCTGAGTACAAGTGACCTCGAGGGTCTGAGTTCAAGCCCCACTACTGCAATAAACAAATAAATAATAAAGGTTTGAAGTCTTTTTTGGGGGGGAGGGGCTGGTCTTGGGCCTGAATTTGGGACTGGGGTGCTGTTCCTTTTTAAAAAATATTCTCCCTCAAGTCTTGTGCTCTACCACTTGAGCCATAACTCCACTTCCACCCCCCTGTTTTGGTAGTTAATTTGATATGTGTCTCATGGGTTTTCCTGCTCAGGTTGGTATTGAACTGCAATCCTCAGATCTCAGCCTTCCGAGTAGCTAGGCATGAGCCACTGGCACTTGGCTTTAAGTCTTGTTCTTTAAAGAAGATGAGATCTTACCTCATTTATCTTAGAGCAAAATTGAAAAATAGAATTTCCTCAGCCAGTGAAATGTTTTAGCCAATATCACTGTGTGGTTACTTTCTTGATTTGAGTTCCAGTGTTACCAACATGCCTGTGGCATCTCCTAAAGCTGCCAGCCCCTCCTGGTTGGATCCAAAATAAAGTTCTGATTCATTGGTATAGCCTAGGTTACACAATTCTCAGGCCTGACCTGGATTATTTGGGTCAGCTTGTTTGGAGGTAGAACTGAAGTAGTCTTACCTCCTCACTTCCCATAAGGTAGTCTGAATCCCCTGCTAAGCAGAGTTGGGGCAGGCAATCCCAAAGGTGCCAGATGAGAATTTGTGGAGACAAATGCAAAGGACTGGGCAAGGGGTGGAACTCACGGAGGCATGCATAGGGATCCGAGATGGCCTTGAAGGGGTCCCTGTAGAAGAGGGGTCTGCAGCGCTCGCAGTGCTGGCCCTCGGTGTGGTGCTGACAGTCCTCACACACGCCTCCACTGAGGCCACCACTGGCCAGGTATGTGGTCATGTCAAAGTGACAGCGCTCAGAGTGGCCATTACAGCTGCATGCTGAGAAGGGAAATGGAAAACGCCTGAGAGACTTTCAGAGGCTGCGGTGTCCCACATGCTCAGCCTCCAAGGTCTCAGCCCCTGCTCCTCTTCATCCACATCCAAGTGTACAGAGGCCAAAGCAGGTCTGTCTGGCATTCTGCTCTCCTCATGTGCTGTCATAAAGAGTGTTCCCATGATACTCAATATATACTTTTAAAAATCACACAAACAGAAAGAAATCATTTAGGCAATCTGGAAACCATAGGGTGTGTTATGGTGTTCAGTGAAGAATATTTTTGCTGACTTCATGCTTTGTAAATCTGAATTTTATTTATTTATTTATTTTTTAGTCCTGGGGCTTGAACTCAGGCTTGGGTGCTGTTCCTGAGCTTTTTTGCTCAAGACTAGTGCTCTACCACTTTAAGCCACAGCTCTATTCCAGTTTTCTGGTGGTGAATTGGAGATAAGACTCTCACGAACTTTCCCTCCCATACTAACTTTGAACCACAATCCTTTGATCTTAGCCTCCTGGGTAGCTAGGATTATAGGTGTGAGCCATACAGGCCTGAGCCACCGACACCAGGCTTTTTTTTTTTCTTTTCTTTTTCTTTCTTTCTTTTTTTTACTTAAATGTTCTATACACATTGGGATTTGTACATAAGATGTTGGAGTAGAGCCCAGTCAGTTTCTGTGCTTCTGCAAGGACAGAGGGCTAAAAAGGTGGCTACAGGCCACTTTTCTCTCGTGAGGCTCACTAAGATGACTAGAAGGCCACATAGTTGTTGGGAGAAATTTGTTTATCTTTGTTGTAACGTCTGTGCTGTGTCCCACAACCCACCCCACTGTAAACAGTCTGAGTTTGGCCATGTTTTGCTGGATTTGTGTACTCTGTCACAGATAGGTTCTTTTCATTAGAGCTCTTCTAGGGACCTTTCATTCCTTCAAGTCCTATTTTACCAAAACCTGGGAAAAGAAACGGAATAAGAAGATTGTGTGGAAGTTCATAAAAATTCAGAGGCAGCTAAACTGTCACTGCAAACTAAAATACCTTATTAACCAAAATATTTCATTAAAACATGCTAGTCCAAGCCAGATGCTTGTAGCTCTTGCCTATAAACCTAGATACTCAAGAGGCTGAGATCTGAGAATATCAGATCTCAGAAAAGTTCGTGAGACTCATATTCAATTAACCAGCAAAATGCTAGAAGTGGAGTTGTGGTTCAAGTGGAAAAGCAAAAGCCTTGAGCCATAAAAAGCTAAGAGAGAATACTCTGACCCTAAATTAAAGCTACAGTATTGGCACAAAGACAAAAAGCCTAACAACAAATTAATTCCTGGACCTCATTTTTTCCTATCATCTTTCTTATGGATATAAAGTCATTTTCTGGAACGTATGACATCTTGTTACCAAACCTAGACTTGCTTGCCCTCAGCAATTACACACAACTTCACCCCATTATCTAAAAATGTGCTGCATAGCATGCACACTAGTTATCTTAATTTTTTTGGGGGGTGTCAGTTTGAGAAGTTGGTGATTCTTGTACATGAGGCCCTTGGAGCAATTAAGATATCACACAAGTGCAGCAGGGAGCCACAGCTCCAGTTCTTCAGCTGCCTGCACCCCACAGAAGTGAAATACATGTGCTTCAGAATAAGAGAAGAGAACACACTCTTCTATTCAAGAACTTATTTTCACCCACCTCTGCAAGCGCTGTCCTGAGCACCCACAGCTGGCCTCCAAGGAGCATCCTGGAAGAAGTCCTTACATCGCTCACAGTTGGGGCCATCTGTATTGTGCTGACAGACACAGTGCCCATGAACCTGCAATCATGAATGAACAGAGTTAGAATAGGGCTTTTCTTTGTGTGTGTGCATGTGCATGTGCGTGCGTGCGTGTGTGCGTGTGTGTGTGTGTGTGTGTGTGTGTGTGTGTGTGTGTATGAACTCGGCCTGGCATGACACTTTTGCTTTTTTTTTCTGCTCAAAGATGGTACGCTACCACTTGAGCCTTACCTCTACTTTCAGCATTTTTCTGGTTAACTGGAAATTTGAACCACAATCATCAGAGCTCAGCTTCTCAAATACCTAGGATTCCAGGTGTGAGCCCTGAGCATCTGGCTAAACAGGGCTTGTCTGTACATGGAAAATGAATTCCCAGGTCATGGTCCCTCTGTGGCTTTTAGTTCCCTATGTGTTAGTGACAATACCAATCTGTCTATATTCAATTATGTGCTTCACTAGTTTATAAGATTTAATAATTTCCAGAAGTATAATCAATATTTAGAGTAAATTTTGTGGGTATGCTTTTCTAAATTCTTGTTTCAGGACAGCACAAGGAACAAGATGTAAGGAGTGAGTGTGTTTTTGGAGAAGGGAAAATAAGGAGTTAGAAAAGAGAAAGAAGCTACAGAAAGACATGATTCCCTCAGGCTTTCACAAAATGCTTAAAAATGTTCAGAGAGATGTAGAGGTGGCTGTGTGGGAAGGTATCATGTTCTCTAGAGACTGAGACAACTGAACCTAATAAGTAAATCTGTTTAGTAGACATACCCCTTAGGATTCAGCACAAGTGTACAGTTCTTGGGCTCGAGTATGGCTCAGTGGTAGAACACGAGCATAGAATGTTTGAAGCCCTGGGTTCAATTCCCTGAACTGTAGAAACAAGAAGACAACAACAAAAGACACACACTAAGAACAAGAGATCTACAACCCTGACAGCAGTTCAGAGCAGAAGAGTATCACAGGGCTTGACCATTTTTATAATATCAGGTGTCATTGAAACATTCTAGCTTTGAATAGAAGGTCGCATTCCCTACAAATTTTCAATATTTTTTTGTATGTGTGAAAGAATGAATGTGAAATTATAGTTCATTCCTATCAAATCTGTGTGTCCTAAAAAAATAAATAAACCAAAGCAAGGTAGGTTATCTTAAAACCACACATGATAAATTCTGCTCCTGAGTTCAGTGATGCCCACAGGTGACAGAATTCACAAGGACTATGGACAGAGGAATGAGCAGGTGGGGCGGGAAGGGGGTGCCGGGAAGGTGGAGATTCAGTGCTACCGGTCCCATGCAAAACTGGGCACTCAGATTTATTGTTCTCCATATATAGATTTCTGGTCTCCATATAAATTATATATCAGAACAATGAAAGGAAGGAAGGAGAGACAGTTTGCAAGTCTGGCTAATAACTTACCACTGCTGTGGAGCTGAAAACGTCTCCCTGCACCTGCTGTAAAGGCTCACACTTATTTGCATGGCCATTGCAAAAACAGCTTCCCCGAACGATCATCTCATAGAGTGCGTAGTAGTATTTATCAAGGGAATCATTTTGTTGCTTTCCAAGTAAAGTATCCCCAAGCGTGTGGAGTTTGGTAAAGTTTATCCTCAGGTTTGTTAATGTTACAAGGTCTTGAAAAAGAAAAACAAAATGAATCAAAGTGCATTTAAGTTCAAGTTTTTCTGCTTGACTGTCTCCTTAGCACACCACAGGAAAGAAATGACAAGGCATCCTCCTAACATGAAATTTAAAGAAAACTTATGAAATATGTAACAGATTCATACCTTGAATTTGGGGGCTGTAAGGGTTTTCTATTTCAAAACTAGGGTCCAAAACTTTTAAAACAACCTGCAAGACAAACAATATAGGTGAACTTATTATGGTAGCCCAAGTGTAACTGTCTAATTGCTTAAGGAAGAAATCTTGATCTTGCATGAAGATTGAGCCATTGGCTCCCAGCTAATATGTCGATTATTATTTGAGTGACTATATGAATAAAGGACCAGATACAGAGATGAATGAATAGGATTGAGCAGTCACAGGTGGATTTGGTGTATGTGTGTCCATACAAACAGAAGTGGAATAGCACTGCTGAAGAGAACTATGAACTGGGTTAGGATGGAGTGATGGGTAGTTCAGCAAGCCACTGTGAATTTGGGCCTGGCAGGGAATTCTGAAGCTGTCTTATGCCACCAAATCTCTCTGCTCTCTCTGATAAGATAGGTACTCTCCAACCCCACTGCTACCCTGACCTTGTGCTAGTTGTTACCAGCTTTGTATAGAGAGACATTCCTAGATCCCACCTAGTTTCCCTAGCGATTCCAGAATTACAATAATGAGACAGTTAACTCAGGAATGTGACCAGCTTTGTTCTTTTCTTTCTTCCTCTAGGTGCCCAGCACTACACCTGGCCAGTATAGACTGAACTGTTCACTCTCAGCTGTTAACCCCTATGGATTGCTTCTGCTTGGATATTTATTGTCTACTAATCAGGATTCATTTCAATTTAGGCATTTTCATTTTAAGAAAAAAATAAGATTACATTATGGTTGAATAAACATGACTTAAGCTTTCTCTTATATATATATGAGTATACACACACACACACACACACACACACACGTATTAAAGTGTTTATAAGGAAAGAAATCCAAAGGAAGGAAGGTTACCTCGCCTCCAGTTGAGGGCTCAACATCTGAATATCTGGAGTCACAGACAAGGTCTCCCACTTTCTGGGCCTGGCCAGCAGTGATGCCAGGAAAAGAAATAGCACAGTCTTTTGCAAAATATTTGAGCACTTTCCAGGTGTGTCCATAGTTGGTGGAACGCTCTACTAACATTGCAGCAGGTCGAAAAGTCTGAAAATAATGTCCCAAGGCAGAGTTTATCAATCATTTGTTTGAACATTTTTGTCTTCTATTTCCATTTTATGAAACCTTGTACTCTACAGCAGACACAGGTAGATCTTGTTCCAACAAATGGGCAACTATTTATGCCCTCAGAATCAAGTTACATTTTGAAAAGATTTATGACTGTGTAATTAGTAAGAAAAGTAGTACATACATTTAAAAAAATGCCAATGTCATTAGTATTTTACAACAATTTTCTTTGGTTCTCTTTGCTGAGAATGCTTTTCCTTAGGCAAATTTACAGATCTTATGAAACCCATAACGTTTATTGTGATTCCCTAAAGTGGATTTAGCTTCTTCAACTAAGTAACCCCAGGATTTTAATTATATCTGTATTACTGCACATTTCCTTTTGTACTACAACTTTCTTTTTTTGTTTATACTTAAAAATACTTATTCTATTTATATGTCTGAGTTTGCAATGAAATGGTGAGTTTTGGGGGGACAAAGACTGATGACCTTTTTTCATTACTTTTAAATTTTATATCTTTAAAAAAAAATAATTACCCAAATTAGTGCCAAGCCTGAGATCAAGGTTAGAATTCTGATGATTATAAAAAACTGTACTATATAACTTGTGTTGGCATCTAACTAACCTTAATACTCATAATTTCTTTTTCTAAAAATTTTTAATTATTACTGTGAAAATACCATACAGAGGGGTTACAATTATATGGGCAAGATAGCGAGTACATTTCTTTCTTTCTTTCTTTCTTTTTTTTTTGGGGGGGGGGGGGTCCGGTCATTGGGCCTGAACTCTGGGCTTGGGCGCTGTCCCTCAGCTCTTCAGCTCAAGGCTAGTGCTCTACTACTTGAGCCACAGCGCCACTTCCGGCTTTTTTCTTTTTGCTTATGTGGTGCTGAGAATTCAAATCCAGGGCCTCAGGCATGCAAGATAAGTGCTCTACCACTGAGCCACCTTCCCAGCCCTAGTGAGTACATTTCTTATCAAGCATTGTTGCCACCTCCTTTGTTTCCTCATACCATCCCTTCCGCTCTCCACCCCCACCCCCACACCCCCCCTACCACCCCATCCCCCCACCGCTGAAGCTATAAAGTTCGTTTTTCTACATAACCTCTTGTACATCTCATTTTTGTAATGGGTCCACCTGTATCCCTATTTAAACAGCTTGTTTTTTTCCCTTCCCCTCCACAAATTATATCAACATCAAATACAGTGAAAGCAGGGCTTATACCCTGGGGGAGGTACATACAAAGCAACAAAGAAACCATCTTATAAATATGTTGGAAACAATCACAAGAAAGAAAAAAAAACCATTTGAACCCTTATCTTAGGGTTCATTTCCCTAACATCAACTTATCTGACCGTTTTTGCTTGTCTCATACATATACTAGCTATTGCAAATAAGGGAAACCATGGGCCTATGTTTCTTTGGGCCTGGCTTACTTCACTTAATATAATTTTTTCCAAGTCTTTCCATTTCCTAACAAATGGGGCAATGTCATTCTTTCTGATAGAGGCATAGAATTCCATTGCGTATATATATATCACATTTTCTTGATCCATTCATCTACTGAGGGGCATCAGGATTGGTTCCATATGTTAGCTATGGTAAATAATGCTGCAATAAACATAGCTGTGCTGGTAGTTTTAGTATGGTCTTGTTTGTGATCATTTGGGTAAATGCCCAAAAGTGGGATTGGTGGGTCATAGGGGAGCTCTATGTGGAGTCTTTTGTGGAACCTCCATACTACTTTCCAAAGTGGTTGACAAAGTTTACACTCCCACCAACAATGCAGTAGGGTTCCCTTCTGTCCACATCCCCTTCAATATCTTTTGTTTTTAGAGTTCTTGATTATAGCCATTCTAACTGGGGTGAGGTGGTATTTCAATGTTGTTTTGATTTGCATTTCTTTTATGGCTAGGGAGGTTGAGCATTTCCTCATGTGTCTATTGACCATCCTTTTTTCCTCTTCAGAGAAGTTTCTCTTTAAGTCTTTAGCCCACTTATTTATTGGGCAGTTGTTTCTTTGAGGATTTGTTGTTGGGCAATTTAAGTTTTTGAATACTCATAATTTCTCTTCTTCTTTTGAACACAATCTTTCCCTTCCAAGTTTCTCTCCCCTTTTCCTGAAAATTATCTCTCAAATTCTGTGGCCTCTATTACTCTAGTATATAGACTTTTCCCTTTCTACTTTTTTCTAAGATTTTTTTCTCATTACCATACAGTCATTAATTAATAAGCAATGTTCATTTAAAAAATTATTTAAGAACAAAATCCAGATGATAAAACTTGAATCTAGACTTATTTTGGCTTCTGATGTCTATAATGAAGCCAGGAAGTAAGTGAAGTTGCAGGTTAGCATTGAGCACTGATGGAATCGAGAAGGAAACAGCAGGCCTGTCCAACTATACCTTGAAGGTCAGTATAAGGTGACTGAACTGAAATAGTGTCTCGAGGTCCAATCTGATGCTGACATGATCAAGACCTGAAGGGGGAAAAAAGAATGATTTCAGAGATCTCTGCTTATCATGTTAACTGCCCCCATGTTGCTTGTCTATAATAAAATCCCATGGATGTCACATGGCTGGTGGCTGACATTGTTCCCCAGTCTGTGACCTGGTGTCCAGGTCTCTCCATGTCCAGGAGATCTAGGTGACAGCATAGGTTTTACCCTGTCTAAAATTCACATTTTGGTGACAAGACAAGATGGCCACTATGTGGCAGTATTGCAAATTCCCAAGGGAGTTCTGGACCATTTCCCATAGGTGGCAAGAGGTTGTATTTCCTGGTACTCAAAATAGGAGCCAGCAAGCCGGAGCATGATAAAAATCAACACACCCTTTATTCCCAACACCCAGCTCCAGACAGTCAGTTCAGTTAGATTGTTTTTGTTAATTGGAATAAACTACATCTTGGAATATTCCTCTTAGAGTGAGGATCTGTGGCTCCCCTATTACTGAGGAGATGGGAATAATCCTGTCAGGACTTTTTGCATTGTGATCCATCTCTAGAACAATGTGAGCATCTGGCCCCACCCAGACACAACAGAAGCCAGAAGCCCACCTATTTCCAGAACAGCGTGGCTCAAGAGAAGTGGAACATGAGTTATACATGAAATTAAGGATTGTCTAAAAAGTATACTTAAGAAAGAAAAAGAAAGCAATATATGAAAATTATCATTACAACATATAATCAGTATTGTAAAAATTAGTAATGCTTTTTTATCCATTTTTTGCCCCCAGCGTTTAGACATCTGGGTTGCGTTTCCACGGACAGCATAGCCATGTGCAGATAGGGGTCCTACTGAACGTGTGGCTCTAGACAAAAGAGGCTGGACCATTGTGAGTGGGAGTTTATTTAGAGTTCTAGGGCACATGGGTAGGGGAAGCGCCTGCTGAACCATAGCCACATTTTAAGCTTTGGATCCAAGACTCTGACCCTCACTAGGAGGAGATCTATTTCCCCTTTCTAAAGTACATGACTGAGAACTCTCCTTCTATGCAATTACCCTCAGCAAAATGTTGGACATTATACCTAACAGCTGTTAAACCAACTGATACTACTCATCAATGACAACAGGGGAGGATGACAAACCTCACCTCACATTCATTAAGGAGAGTCCAACAAGACATAACTAGGATCCAAAATGAACTGGTGTTCAGTAGATGTCAGTCGTGCAGTTGTCAAATGGGTGTGGTAGAAAGACACCATCACAAGAGGATTGTCCTACATATCTTATATAGTATAATTATCCCCACACTTTGCTCTTAATGGTCTAGAGTCTCTCTCTCTCTCTTTCTCTCTCTCTCTCTCTCGTGCTCTCTCTCTCTTAGGTCTAGAGTTCTCTAAAAAAATGTGTTTAGAAGTCTAAAGAGCCCAACATGCATCATAGAGAATATGAATGGAATAAGTGTGTGCCCAAGGAAAACAAACTAGTAAGTGAGGAGGCCCCTTATGGGGAGGCCCCGTGTGGATAAATATGTTTTGTAGACCAGTATGTGGGAAAGCTTCCATTAGGAGGCCTACTATGGATGAATATGTTTTGGTATGGACAGGGATACTCTCCCATTAGGCCTACACTTAACCATGGACCACTGTGTCGCTTCAAATCATGCACACAGAAGGGTATAAAATCAGGAAGGATATAGCTAATTATAAGTAGCCAATTATCCTTTAGTTCACTCTTTTTGTTTTGTTTTTCTTTCTTTCTTTTCCCCTCCCTCCCTCCCTCCCTCCCTCCCTCCCTCCCTCCCTCCCTTCTTCCCTCCCTCCCTCCATCCCTCCCTTCCTTCCTTCTTCTCTCTTTCTTTTCTTTTGTTTCTTCTTTTGTATGTCAATGAACCTAGGATTGGGCTCTGACCCTTAGTTTTTTTGCTCAAAGCTGATGCTCTACCACTTGAGTCACAGCTCGTGGTTAATTGGAAGTAAGAGTCTCATGGACCTTTCCCACCCAGGCTGGCTTTGAACTTCAATCCTCAGATCTCAGCCTCCTGAGTAGCTAGAATTCCAGGCTTGAGCCACTGGCACCCAGCTTTTTAGTTCAAATTTTATATTAAGACCTTTGGCTCACAGGGAGAAGTAGTGCTCTTTCTCTCTGTTCCTTGTGTGTTCAAAGAAGGAAGAGCACTTACTACTCATCTTTAGACTTCTGACTTTATTCAATTTATGGCAGTAGAGTTTTCTATGAGGATTAATTTTTCCCAAGAACTAAAAGATACAGAGGCATTTTTCTTTCCCCACATGGAAAAACTAAAACAGAGTTATTTGCTTAAGATACATTTTGATTTCTCTAAAGGAAAATATTCTTTCTTAAAATGGAAATAAATTCAGTTCTTATAAGATGTTCCACATTTTTTGTGGATAACATCTTGCTGTGACAGTGTTAAGACCACACAAGGAGAAAGGAGTCTTGTTAAAATATGAATAAAAGAATGGAAAGCAATTTAATCATACCATTTTCAGATTGCCACCATGTCTTTTCTCTGTGTGGTTCAAAACTTGGAATTACGTTCTCAATAGTGTGGCTGTTGGGCTGGGTGTGCGGATTATATGGAAGTCGAGAGTCACAGATGAAGCATTTGTGTTCCCCCTGGAAAACATCACCATCAAAATTAAAAATAAAGGTTGCTTTGAATTTAAAAACAAGCTGTTCTCACTGTATCTGTTCTTCAATCTGGCTAAAAATAAAAAGCAGAGGAAATAACAACACATCACTTTTTTCCATCAACAGGTGCTTAAATACAATAAGAAATTAAACTATGGTCTAGAAATTTACAAATTCATAAAAGTTCAAATTTATATGGAACTATTTTTTCTCTACTGTAACAGGCAGATAATCTGGATGTTATTTTATATTGCATAGAAATATTGAAGGTGGGCTTTGTGAGCTAGAATTAACTTCTTTTGGTCAAAAAAGGAGTATTTGGCAAATGAATGAAATTTTCCTGTCATACTGTAGACTTCTATTAAGCTCACAACAAAGAAGCCCACTCTCTTGACCTGCAGACTAGAAGGTCATATTGGTGATTGGAGCTAGTTTTGCTTAGGGTGGCTTTTCAAAAGTCACAAGACCAAAGCCCTGGCCTTTAAGCTTGTTTCATTAGTGTGTCCATTGTACCTGCACTGAAACTCCTAGTGGGCTTTCCAAAGGACTGTCCATGGCCTGCCCAGTGAAGAGATTTTTTTTCAAACTTCTGGGAAGTAGTTGTTCATTAGCAACCTTTGGTGACAGAAATCGCCTGCAGCAGCATGAGTCCTCAGCTGTAGGTACTAGGTAAACATCATCATGTGGATGTCCTTCATGTGTCTTCCAGACCCCAGCACTGTCTAACCCAGGCCACATTTTCACCTCTACTTCCAGTAGTCATTCTGTTCTAACCACACTAGCTTCCAGGCCCTTGCTCTTCCCCCAGCACACAAAAACACATTGGTTGTAGCACCTCAGTACAAGCTATTCTTCCTCCAAAATGTTTGGATCTCTTGGTCTCTCCCTTCTTTCTTGATTTTCCTAAAATAGAATTATCTCCCTATTCCACCTGCAGTATTTGTCAGTCTGAAATATTTGGGGGTTTTAAAAAAACCCTAAATTTTAAGCTTTCTGCCACTCTTTGGATAAAATTAGCCTTTACTTTTATATTTTGACTGGCTATTTTTTTGGAGGTCTAACTTTGACATAGAAGGATACCAGTTTCTAATTATTGCCAGACTATATTGGCTCTTGACAACAGGGAGCAAATGTCAGAGGAAACAGAATAAGCTGGCAATGGTAGTGTCAGAAAGTGTCTGATGTTAGAGTTGAGAATGACTTCTTTGTCCAGTGGACTTGGACTTGGATAAGTCAGTTGCAGGGCTATCCATCCTACCTAGCTGAGAGCTGAGCCAAACTTGCACCTTGGGATTTCCTTCTACTTGTAGAGCATTTACTTCCTTATATAAATACTTCCCACACTCAGAACAGTCCTAAGCACCCAGGTGTTGTCTCTATTTATAACCATCATCTTTTACTAGACACTATTAGAATATAATGCATTTCCCAGAGACCTAAAAGCTTGCCTTAAATAAACAATACATGGAAAAGCCTGGGCCCCTAACATTAGGCGTATGTCCAACTTCCTTCCTGCACATCCTCTTATTGAAGGGGTGGATTAGATGGCCTCAGCGTTTTCAGCAGGTATGACGCAAAGATGACCTTAGATGCTTGCTCTGTTGACAGTACACAGGGCGAAAGTGTCCTGAAAAGCCACTGGAACTTTAATAAAAGCTTGTCTTTAAGGGGGTCAAAGGGACAAAAATGTCTTTGCTTTGGAATTTATGGTTTGGAAGCAATACAGTTTTCAAGTGCTATCATAAGGTTAGTTGTACAATCCATCCATTCTATTTTGTTCTTGCCGATACTGGGGCTTGAACTCAGGGTCTAGGCCCTCACTGTTTCTTGGCTTCTTTGCTCAAGGTTGGTACTAAAACCACAGCTCCACTTCTGGCTTTTTGGTGGTTAACTGTAGATAAGTGTCTCATGAACTTTCCTACCAGAGTTGGCTTTGAACTGCAAGGCTCACATCTCATTCGTGTGAATAGCTAGGATTACAGGTATGATCCAATGACACTTGGCTCCACCCAGAGTTCTATACCTTCTCTACCTACCTAAGATGGGCTCTCACTCTGCACAAAGCCTCTTGGGTTTTTAATCTTTATTGAAGAGGTTGATTCTGCTCAGCTGTGTGGGAATAACAACATTGGCAGCTAAGTAGACAATTAGATTTTACAGATTAAACAAAAAAGTTATTTTTCTGTCTAATTTTGAAGGTAACAGAAAACAGAAATAAGAGAGGTCTTCTATGTTTTCTGAATAGTTAAGGTTTTCTAGACTTTGAATTACGTTGTGTCAGTCCAGGAAGAAGGATGCTCTCCTTCTATCAAGCTGTGGGTGGCCCCAGGCCCACAAGAAAAAATTGGTATCACTGATCAAATAATGTCTCAACAAATTGGAAAGGTGAACAGATGCCACAGTGGTACTCACTAGACACTATGTGGAAAATGAACTGTACAACTTGTGGGTGGGGATGGAAGAGCAAAACTGGGAGAGAGCGAGGGAAAGGTTGGCATTGTCCCCAAAGGAAATGTATTCATTTTTTGGCTTATGTAACAGTAACCCCTCTACACATTACTTTTATAATAGCAATAAAAATACTTAAAAAATAATGTTCCAACAAGTAACAGAGAACCAACACACCTCTAGGTAGCTGAGAATGCAGTACTGTTGGGCTTCTTTCAGCCCACAGGTAGAAGATGCAGTAAGCTGTGCACTACGTCCCACAAGGAGATTGCCGGGGCTCGGTCGGCAGGCACCTCTGCCACATTCATCTTCTGCTTTCCAGCCACTGAGCCACCCTTGAACATACAGAAACAGCATGTAAAGTAGCCCCAGAACTTCACAAAGCCCTTGGTTCTAGAGGTTGCTGGTCTCCTCAGCCTGATGGGACAACTCAACCTTGGAGATCACCCCTCTCCCCACATGGAACAATGAATGACCGATACAGCATTCAAAAGACTGGCACCATTGAGTTGGGCTGAAATCAACTCCATGGTGCCATTCTTGTTCAGCCTTTCCTCTTGGCATCTGGTGGGAGCTGGACTCTCGTGTTGACCACAGCCAATGTCCATCAACCTCCATCTCTCATTCCTGAGAGCACTAACAATAAATCACATGCACACAAGTCCCTTTGCCAGCTCTGCTTTGAAGAAACTGATCTGAGACAAACTCCATGCCTGGGAATTCTTTGTGTGTCATTTAGGGAAAACAAGGAAGAAGAAGAATACATAGTTTTAAGGAAGGAGAATCCTAACTCCTTCTGTACATTTGTTGTTCAAACCCATATGGAAGAAATAGGAAGATTTAAGAAATCTTGGGGAAAATAACCTTCTCCTAAAATATGAAAATTCATGTGAACCCTTTTATAACCTGCATTGTTTGGTTCAGATACTGTGGGAGAATTCAAGATCCTTGCGGAGAAAGTGAGAGATGAGTAGGTATGCCAAACTCAGCCCATTTTAATTCCTGCTGTTGAACAGACTTGTCCTGACCTGAAGGGACCTGGATTCAAGTAAGGTAGGACTATTATAGGAACTGCACTACCCAAAGACAATCTCACTTCCCAAAAGCTACTTTTAAAATTTGTCTTGCTTTAAACGTTATGTTCTAGAGAAATAAGTATTATATCTGAGTTCAGTTCAATACATTCAGAAACACCTATCAAGTCTACCTAATTCAAGTCTGTAGTTTGAATAAACCAAAACAAAAAATTGTTACATCTTGAGGAGATGAATATGATCAAATTATAAATTATGTGTATGAAAAATCACAATGACTATGCCACATTATACAATTAATATATACTAATAAAATGTAGAATTTTTATACCTAATGCCATTCAGAAGGCAAAGTTAGGACCATTCATCATATAGAAAATTATATGAAGAAAAAATTGTAAGTGCATTAAAATTTCACTTTAATATTGTTAAATAGGGTCAGTAATCATAGCAAATGATAGAAAACATAATTGAGTCCAAAGTATCAGATAGCAAAGAGGTAAAAGAGAATGTAAGTGATTTAGAAGCCAGTTGCTATTGATGGGAAATGTCCAACTATAGCGCAGCTGTTTCTTCATCTAAAATAAAAAAAATAATGATAGCGAAGAACCACAAGCTCTATGCAGAAGATCTGGGTGAGAAGATAGGGTGAGAGTTATCAATGCAGCCAAACATGTCTCTTAATTGAGACAGAGGAAGAAAATGTCACCAATAAATCCCTTTGGTATCAAGACACCTAGACTAACCTGAGCCACAATTCTAACATCATGTATTTCCAAAATAGTTTTTAACTTTCTAATTTAGTAAGACACTAAATTAGAAAATATTGCTTCACTAGACTCTAAAATAGAATCAAGCTTAGCTTATGGAGCAACAGAGAAGGCAGAGGTTGGTATATGTGTAGATATAGGTGGGCATATCTAATGACGTCTTTGCATGCTTATTTAACATTGGGCAAAGATATATAAAACCTTTAAATTTTCTAATATGTGATGAAAGATCTCAACATTGTTTGCTGAATGGTATTAAGTGGAATAATTACTGTGTCTCATTCTATTCAAATTATAGATCTGGGCTAATGATAAATGCCTTTAAAATGTGCTGAAATGAATTTGAGATCAACAGAACAAAAAAGGATGTCCAGGACCAAAAAAAAAAAGGAGGAGGAGGAGGGGGGAGCTAAAGTATCCTATCTCCCTTTCTTGGATATTTACAATGGACATCAGTGTTTTAAATTACTTAGAAATGTTTATGTAAGCATCTATCTACCAAATGTGGGAACCTTAATTCAACCCCCAGTACCACAAGAAAGAAAGAAAATGAAAAAGAGAATGTTTCTGTAAAAAAGAACCCATAAAAGTAAACCTTTTAAAAGTTATTTGAACTAACACTCTTCAAATTTATTTTATGGAAGACATCTTTTTTTTTTAATCCAGCTCAGATTAATATTATATTCAGCACAAGAAATCAGCACAAGAAAAACAGTTGGAAATGCTAAAGTTATTTTCTTCTGGTCTAGAAATGCTTTAATTTTGGAAGTGGGGATTACTATGTCTCAGAGACTGGATTTCAGAAATTGATTTAAGATGTAAATGAGTTAGAATGAAATTCACTCTGGAACATTTCATAAATTATCTACAGAGTATAACATATATGGAGCTATAAACACAAGTCTTAACACAATGTTTGACAGCCATCAAGTTAGCTAAAGGAAAGAGACAAAAGAAAATCTATATGGAACCAGACAACTGTCAAATCTCCCTCCATGCAAGTGGCGTGGGGAAGGAAGCCCGAACAAGTTCTTTCCTGTGGAGTTTGCCCTATTAGGTTATGTACTATATATATTTTTGTAAGCAATAACATTAATAGGTTGAAAAGTTTGAATAAAAGAAAGCAGAATATTAATCAGGCTGAAATCTAAAGTTAGTATTAAATAAAGTTGAATGCACACACAACGAATTTCCCACAATATTTTTTGGATAGCTATTTATAGAAACAGTTGTGCCTCTTAAAAGTATACTTGAATAGGGTAATATAGACTCATTTCTAAATCAGTTAAAGGATTACAGTCCTTCTTGATTATGGAGGCCAAAGCAGACATTGGTAATTTTGTAAAAAAGCAAAATAGCCTCTGGATGGAAAAGTATAGGACCTAAAAAAGCTTGAAAATTTTTAAAAAGAAGAATAAAGGGAAGGAATTACTCTACCTGACAGTAAGGCTTGCTGTACAGTTGAAATAAACATGACAGTGTAATATTGACAGGCCAATAGACTAGAATAGGAACCCAGAAATAGACTAACATGGATATGCCAGCTGATTTTGAGACACACAGGCAATTTAACACAGAAAAGACTAGACTTTTAGGTTGGGTGCTGGTGGCTCACACCTGTAATCCTAGCTACTCAAAAAAGCCAGAAGAGCCGGGCGCTGGTGGCTCACGCCTGTAATCCTAGCTACTCAGGAGGCTGAGATCTGAGGATCGCGGTTCAAAGCCAGCCCGGGCAAGAGAGACCGTGAGACTCTTATCTCCAATAAACCACCAGAAAACCGGAAGTGGCGCTGTAGCTCAAGTGGTAGAGCGCTCGCCTTGAGCTGAAGAGCTGAGGGACAGTGCCCAAGCCCAGAGTTCAAGCCCCATGACCGACCAAAAAAAAAAAAGCCAGAAGAGGAGCTGTGGCTCAAGTGGCAGAGCCCCCTTCTTCACAGAAACTATTTTATTAATATGTGTCAATATAAACTATTCTATTAATATTCTATTTGTAATCATTAGTCATGTGACTTAGCCAGCTAGGTATGAGTTCTATAGCTTATGTCTACCCTCTCAAAAGTTACTAAGTGGCAATTAAAACAAGAAATTGTTTCTTTACAACTTCACTGTGAAGATTCTCAATTGTAGGTACATTTCTTTTTCGCTTTCTCTGAGATAGTTATGTGAAGAAAAGCATCTTTTGTATACTTTTTAAATATATTTTTCATTGAAAGATACTGTACAGAGGGGTTACAGTTACATGAGTAAGGTAATAAGTACATTTCCTATCGAGCGTTGTTACTTCCTCCTTTGTTTTTCCCCCACCACCTCCCCCTCCAAGTTGTAAAGTTAGTTTTCAACATAGGGTCTTGTACATCTTATTGTTACAATGGGTCAAACTGTCTCCTTATTTTAGCATTTTGTTATTTCCCTTCCCGCCTTCCCATCTCCCCCCCTCCCCACCCCCCCTGCAAATTAGAAAAATGTATATACAAGATGCAGGGCACTGGAATAAAATTCAGTGAAAACTGAGGTTATACCATGGGGGAAGAACATACAAAAGAAACAAAAAATCACATAGTACATTATTTGTACATTAAAAACAATACCAAGAAAGGATAAAACCTCTTATGTCCCTATCTTGGGGTTCATTTCACTTAGAATCATCTTATATGATCATATATACATAGCTTTTGACCTTTTCTGCTTGTCCCAGACGTATACTAGATATTGCAAATAAGGGAAACCATGGGACCTATGTTTCTTTGGGCCTGGCTTATTTCACTTAATATATCTTTTCCAAGTCTTTCCATTTCCTAACAAATAGGGCGGTGCCATTCTTTCTGACAGAGACATAGATTCCATTTCTTTTGCATACTTTTTTTTTTTGTAGTACAAGAAAGTGTCCTTAGTCGATTACTATGGGTTTTTCCTTTTATCCAC
Organism: Dipodomys spectabilis; assembly: GCF_019054845.1. Taxonomy (NCBI): domain Eukaryota; kingdom Metazoa; phylum Chordata; class Mammalia; order Rodentia; family Heteromyidae; genus Dipodomys; species Dipodomys spectabilis. The sequence continues at coordinate 19,169,183 of NW_024870766.1, forward strand.
CAAACAACCCAAACCACATCTTTTGTTTCCCAAACTGGCAACGAGGACACATAACTTAGGAGTTTGGACTCCAATAGACAGGGACTTTTAAAAACAAGGTCAGATATAATAGTTCTGTTGATTCTTCATGTGGATTAAGTAAGATTTCCCTTCTAGGCATTTATTCATTCAGACAAGTTACATCCTGAATTACTTTATTGGAATTTGTTGCCTTAGAGATTTAACATGTTTTTATAACTTGACTTGGCCATACTTGTTTTGACCAGATGCATACTTTTCAGAAGAAGTATTCCAAAATTTTATTTATAAAAATTAAGCTACAGTTCTTGCAATAGCATAAGTGCAAATATGAACTTTAACTTGTACCAAAGGTTTAAAAATACAAGTAATTTAAACATGCCTGGACTGCACTTGGCTATATCTTTCTTGGGCCTAAATGGTCAACAGCCAGATAATCATATTAGAAATAGGTTGGAATTGATTCAAGGAATAAAGTTATTTGTATCTTTGGGCAATCAATGCATTCCTCAAAAGTTACACACAGCATGAGGACAGAATGTTATTAAAAATGAATTCTGAAAACCTGGTCATGTAAAAAATATGCAGCAAATTTCCTATAAAGTGAAGGATCATTTGTATAAATCACTCATATAATTCAGCACAATTTCTTTTTTTTTTTTTTTTTTTAATTTAATTTAATTTTATTTGTGAACATACTGTACAGAGGAGTTACAGTTACATGGGCAGGATAATGTGTACATTTCTTACCAAGCATTGCAGCCTCCTCCTTTGTTTATCCTTCACATCCCTTCCCAGCCTCCCCCCTCCCCCCCTAATCCCAATCCTTCTCCTTCCTCCCTCCCCCCAGGCCCCCCCCACCAACATTGTAAAGTTCGTTTTGGACATGACAACTTGTACTTCTCATTGTTGCAACAGGTCCACCTGTATCCTTAAACAACTGGTTTTTCCCCATCTCCTCCACAAGTTATACTGACATCAAATATAGTGAAAGCAAGGGTTATACTGTGGGGGAGGGACATACAAAGCAACAAAGAGATAATCTTATAAATGTGTTAGAAACACAGCAGCACAATTTCTTAATCAAGTATGTTCACACGTATATTAGAATTCATTGCAGACTTTTAGAGGATGCACATACACATGCATGTTATTTAGTTATTATGAGTGACAGAGCTCATTCTACTTAACTTTCCATTCAATTCCCAAAACCTGGGGACTAATGCATTTCTTTATGGCTCTTTCTCTTCTCTCCCTCAGTTGGAATGCAAGGTGAAGTATTCAGAGGGGCTCCATTATTTATACACTGCCTATAGTCACCCCACTAACCAGAACATTCCTGACTGATGATAGAGGGGCAAATTATGAACTAGAAAATGCCCACATTGAAGATGTGTGGGCCAACTAATTTATGAGTTTGACCTGAGGTAGCCCTGGAGATTTGGTTTTGATTAGCAAAAGCTTAGGTTTAGGAATCCAGGACCCATGGCAGTGAGGCCATTTCTGCCAAAGCTAATTTAGTTTCAAAGCATTCTTCCTAGAGAAAAAGGATACCTAACTGCTCAAGCACTATCCCATAGACTTAGAACTTTCTTAAGTGGGAGAAGAGAGGGGGGAGAGGTAGGGAGACAAGGAGATGGAGAGGGGGTGGTGGTGGTAGGAGGGAGAGAGACAGAGAGACAGAGACAGAGAGACAGAGACACAGAGGGACAGATAGAGAGAACATGGCCTGATAGCCAGTGGCCCCTTCTGATTCTGGATACAAGTTCAGTTCCTTGAAGGCAGATATATATTAGAACACTTTTTTTTTCACTGTGGAGTCCAGCTCCAAGCCTCACAGTTGTAGGATGTGGAAAATAAAAGCATGGCTCAGGAGACTGCTTCCACTGGCTTGTGGTTTGCTTCTCCAAGACAGGCAATGTCCAGCAGAGAACAAGTGAGTGATCCCCAGCTGGCACCGTTTTCTGCCTCTCTTACCAGCAAATCTAACTGGGAAATTACCTCAGGGCTTGGGAATTGCAAAACTAAATGGCAAGATACTGGAAGTTCAAAGAAATTCACCATGAATCTTTGAAGTAAATATTCCAAGCAATTTAGTACTCAGTAACCAAAAGCAAACTGTTGGAAACACATCTTCTATGATTAATGAAAATTATTCTCAGCTTATTAAAGTCAGAAGAGTTTGCCTTTTATCTTAGAATGCTACTTACTTTGAATTCTAGGGAGCATTTTTTTGGTCTATGAGATGTTTACAAGGCCTCATCACTGGGAGAAGTTACAGCTGAAGCAAGGCTATATTTAAAAAAATAAAGGCATTATATTGATAAATTAAGAATCTGCCACTATTCAATATTCTTTAGTTTCTTGCATTACCTACTATGTGCTGTCTATAGCCTTCCATCAAGGATTGAGGAAATAAGTATGAATGGAGATCAAACTATAAGAGAACTCTTCGGTTGTTTGTCACAATTAGACAACTGAATAGCCATGCAAAAAAAAAAAAATAGGCAAAAGGGAACCCTACTGAATTGTTGGTGGGAGTGTAAACTTATTCAACCACTTTGGAAATCAGTATGGAGTTTCCTCAAAAGACTCCACATAGAGCTCCCCTATGACCCAGCAATCCCACTTTTGGGCATTTAGTCAAATGATCACTAACAAGACCATACTAAAGCTACCAGCACGACTATGTTTATTGCAGCATTATTTACCATAGCTAAGATATGGAACCAATCGAGATGCCCTTCATTAGATGAATGGATCAAGAAAATGTGTGTGTGTGTGTGTGTGTGTGTGTATATATATATACATACATACATACATACACATACATACATACACACACACACACACACACACACACAATGGAATTCTGTGCTTCCATCAGAAAGAATGACATCACCCCAATTGTTAGGAAATGGAAGACTTGGAAAAATTATATTAAGTGAAGTAATCCAGGCCCAAAGAAACATAGGTCTCATGGTTTCTCTTATTTGCAATATCTAGTGTATGTCTGGGACAAGCAGAAAAGGTCAAAAGCTATGTACATATGACCAGATAAGAGGATGTTAAGTGAAATGAACCCCAATTGGGACACAAGTGGTTTTTAATCTTTCTTGCTATTGTTTCTAACATATTTATAATGTACCATGTGATTTTTTTTTGTTTCTTTGTATGTTCCTTTCCTCCAGTATAACCCCTGTTCTCACTGTATTTGATGTCGGTGCCCTGCGTCTTGTATATATACTTCTCTAATTTGGGGAGAGGAAGGAAAAAAATCAAAATGCTTAAATAGGGATACAGGTTGATTCATGGTAACAATGAGATGTACAAGACACTATGTTGAAAAACGAACTTTACAATTTAGGTGGCGGGGCGGGGGGGGGGGGGGGGCGGGGAGAGGGGTGTGTAGTTGTGGAGGTGGGAGGAAGGGATGGTAGGGGAAAAACTAAGGAAGAGGCAACAATGCTTAATAGGAAATGTACTCATTACCTTGCTCATGTAACTGTAACTCCTCTATACAGCTTTTTTTTTAATAATAAAAAGTATTAAAAATAGACATGTTTAAAAACTATTCCTACTAAATATTTTAGGAGATTGCAACACAAAAAGAAACTGGACTTTCATACTCACCAAGATGCAAAAAAAGGCTCAGCTGAAATTGCATTCTTTCTTCAGTAAATGAGTAAATTCTATTATGCTAGGTTAAAAAAAGACCAAGGTCAGTCACTGACAGAACCAGTCATTGGCACCTACACATACTCTTTGAAAGCTGTCAAATTTGTCTGAGGGTTTTTAAGGATAAGACACAAAATGTCTACAACATTTTAAGAAACAAAGATGTATAAGATATTACAAATATTTGTTAGTTCACTTTACCACTTTTGACAATACAGAATTAAATAGCTTCTAAGACATAATATAAAATGCAGAGCTGGCTGCTGGTGGTTCACATCTTCAATCCTAGCTACTCAGGAGGTTGAGATCGGAAGATCCTGGTTCAAAGCCAGCAGGGGCAGATAGTCCCTATGAGCCTCTCATCTGCAATTAATCACTCAAAAACCATAAGTGGAGCTGTGATTCAAAGTGGTAGAGTGCTAGCCTTGAACAAAAGAACTCAGGGATAGTGCCAAGGTCCTGAGTTCAAGCCTCATGTCCAACTAAAAACAAATGCAATTACTTTTATATTTTTAATTTTAGTCTATTTTTGCCCATTTTGTTTACAAATGTTGGGCACTATCCCTTAGCTTTTCAGCTTAAGGCTAGCACTCTACCACTTGAGCCTCAGCGCCACTTCCTACAAATTTATTTCCTTTCTTTCTTTTTTCTTTGTCGGTTGTGGGGCTTGAACTAGAGTTGGGCACTGTCCTTGCTCTCTTCACCTCAAGGTGAATGCTGTACCAGTTGAGTCACAGCACCACTTTTGGTTTTCTGGTGGTTAATTGGAAATAAGAGTCTCTTGGGACTTTCCTGCCAGGGCTGGCTTTGAACTGTGATCCTCGGACCTCAGCCTCCTGAATAGGTAGGATTATAGGTGTGAGCCATCGGTGCCAGGCTTACAAATTTATTTTCTAAGAAACCGAACAATTAATACACACTCATTATAGAAAAAAAAGAAAATTCAGAAAAACAGGCAAAAGGATTGTAAGCATGAACCACTGGTACCAGCTAAGGCTCAAGTGTGTGTGTGTGTGTGTGTGTGTGTGTGTGTGTGTGTGTGTGTGTGTGAATGAGTGTGTGTGCCTATCTGGGCTTGAAAAGATTCAGGCTCTGGGTTGCTTAAGGTAATTAAGGTTCTGGATGGGAAACACCATGTTATTCATTCTTCTTTTTCTCCCATGGGGGATCCATTCATAGGGCAGAGTCTAAGCTGAATGATGTTTGCCAACTATACACCATGGGCCAAATTCTCCTCCTGTGTTAGATAAGAAGGATGAAGATTGCAGAATTCCAAGAAATGTAAAAAGCGTTGGAATTGCAATGCTGAGTACAGGAGGCTAAGAGGAAGTGGAGGAGGGGCTCTTGTACAGCACTTCCTGCAACAAAGCTTCCTTCCCATCACAGTTCCTCATTCTCTGAGGAAGATGAACTTCTGAGAATCTTTTAGTTTGTCTGAGAATTATCATCTTCAAGAATAATAACACTAGTACCTAGCTGTATCTTAAGCATTTTAAAAGTATACAGTTCTGTGGTGTTAAGTACATTTATATATGTATGACAAAAACACTTTTGATCTCATAAAACTGAAATTGTTTAGGCATTGAACAAGTCTTCATGTCCTTCTCCCCTGTTGCCCTTAGCAACCATTGTCCTATTTTCTGTGTGGATTTGGTCTCTCTAAATATCTCATATAAGCAGAACCTTGTACTATTCATCCTTCAGTGACTGGCTGATTTCACTTAGCATATTTCATACTTTTTGTGTGTCTTGGGTCTTGAACTCAGAACCTGGGCTCTGTCCCTAAGCTTTACCACTGAAAGCTAGCACTCTACCACTTGAGCCACAGCTCCATTTCTTGCTTTACTAAGAGTCTCCCCGAGAGACTTTCCTGCCTGGGCTGGTTTAGAATAGTTATTCTCAGATCTCAGCCTGATGAGTAACTGGGATTACAGGCATGAGCCACTGGCACCCTGAAACATGTACTTTTATACATTGAAAGTGATAGTTACCACAGATATCAACTTTCTCTTGTTTGTCTGCATAATACATATTTTGTATGTTATATCAGGAATCATTAGATAGTTCAATGTTATTTTTCTTGCCTAAACTGCATCATGGTGAGGGATGCAGGAGACGGTGCTACATGTTCACTTTTGTTTCAATTACAATAGATGCATGCTCTTCTTAAAATAAAATCTTTATATGTATATAGGACATTAATAAAAATACTTTTGAAAGATAAATCATTCAGGAGAATTGAACCCTCTCCTAAAGGGTCACAAACGATATCCCCTTAATAACAATAAACATTGAGATGTAAAATGAATGCATGCCAGCACTAGTCATTTGAAGCTTTCCAAGGTGCAGGAAGGCTCCAGTCAGGGGTTGCTCTTCACCACACATCAGTTTCCATCTAGATATTGTCTTCTTATGCTGCAATAAACTTGCGAATGAACATCATCTGATCACTGTTCTGATAATTATAAACGATTCTCTAATATATTATATTCCTTTTTTTTTTAACTTAATACTGATTCTCCATATAACTGAAAGTTGTGAACTTGCTGGTACCTTTTCTTAATCCCTAAAATGCCAACCTGTCTGTGAGACAGAGGGTGAAACTTACCGGGATTGTCGGGTCTGAGGAGGCACAGGCAGCAAACAGAGCATGTAAAGGCACACCTAAAGTGAGAGTCCTTTTAAGTAGAAAATATTCTCCCTGAGGCACCTCTGAGAAGGAAAAAAAAAGAGAGGGATTCCAAAATCTGCCAACAAAGGTGATTTGTGAAGCTGTCTTAGGTTGTGACTTATACACACCCTGAATATTGACAGAGACCGTGTTTTTTCTAATACAGAGATATTTTGTTTTCTAGGGTTTTTTTTTTTGCCTTGTGTTTCGATAGTTAATTTTTTCATATGTGCATAAGTTACATTTTAATCAATTAACTCTTATTGCTATTGCTCTATCTTTCCCCGAACCTCCTCCTCCCCAATTGTTTTTAACTATTTTCAGTGAAATTCTTTGTTTGTGGTCATTTTAAAATATCTTGACACTTAAGCTAAATTAGAGGTTCCGGTGAAATAGTTCTTTTTGCAATGGTCTGTCCAGTGCTAACTGGACACCTGTTCTCTTAGATTCAGCAACTATACCATTGCTGGTACTACATAAAGTGGTTTGGACCAAACAATATGATTTGAAATTCCATTCTTCTGCTATGGACTAGAAGTGGAGCGAAGGCATTTCAGGATGCCAAAGTGTCCGTATCCATTCCAAGCCTGTACAGTTTCAGTGAGTCATGTTATTGGTTGCTTGAAAAGATGTATTTGAGATTCCTAGATGTTCATGCAGCAGAGCATCTGATAGAAAAATAATTAACACCTTAGAAGTGAATTGAGCCAAAATGAGATATTCATCCAACACAATGAATACCAGGGAATATTTGCATATCAGGGAATAAAGTCAACATACATTCCCAAGCACTAATCTCCTGTGTCTTTAAGGTCTTTTCAGTGCTACTTTTTAGTGATTCTTGCCTGATATGTACATGGTACTTTGCTTTATATTTTTTTTTGCCAGTCCTAGGGCTTGAACTCTGGGCCTTAGTGCTGTCCCTAAGCCTCTTTGTGCTCAAGGCTAGCACTCCACCACTTGAGCCACAGAGCCATTTTTGGCTCTTTCTAAGCTCTGATGTGCTCCTGAAAAGAAGCACTGTCTTTCCCAGTTCAAGACTAAGGGAGGGGGATGCTGTGCCAATATTAATCAACTAACTTATTTCAGTCAAACATCCCCCCAAGTCCCAGGTAGCAGGAGACCCAAGGCAGTATACAGTTTTTAGGCCGAAACTGGAATAGGGGGTTTGAGTGATATTGAGGGACTTTTCAGTTGGTTCATTTGATGGTTAGCAAGCTGTTTCTTCAGTCTAATACTATTATTTTCTTTTAGGCTTTTAAATTATTGTGCAAAACTAAAAAAAAGAGGCACTAAATCTTTATATATTTTATTTCAAACATTGGAATGCCATAGAAATAATTTTCATTCCTTTTGAAGTATGTACATTTAAAAGTCTTGTTGCATCCTTAAGTGTTTTTATCTTACCTTGAGGGTGTCTCCTTTATAAATTTATCTCCAGTTTTATAATAAAATTCGAAGTGACAACCTGGCTTGTGTTCCAGAAATTGCCTTTAAATAATAATGAAAGGTTACCATAGATTCTTTCCATGTAAACATGCTGCCTTGAGTTATCTGCTTCCAGCTTATAATGGCTTAACCTTTACATTTTAGGTTTAGGATTAGGATTAGGGATGGAACACAGGTCAGGCAATTTTTCCAGAAAAGTAATGCTTCCATTGGAACAAAAAAAAAAATGCCAGTGGGAGAGTGAATCAGAAGTATTTTCTCAGTGTAGCTTATTTTAAGCAATCTTGGTCTTTTTCACTTTTCCAATAAGAAGAGAGCTTTATTGAAATTCCTGGAAAATCATATATGTTCATTTAATCACATTAAACATATGAAGAAGCAACTCAAAATAATGTGAAAACTTACAGTCTTTTGATGACTATCTTTCCAGATCTCACCTTTCTCTGTTTTGTTTTGCTTGTTCTCTCTCAAAACAGAGAAATAGAGGACAGGCTAAGGAAGCTAGCAGAAGCAAATAATCACACTCAGCTGAACAGAATTCAAGCTCTTTTTCTTAGTCATAGGAACTCCCAAAGGGGCAACTTTCATTAGGCAGCTCACATCACACCTCACTGGTTGTAACTCTACAGTTCAGTGCCTTCCTGGAAACTAAAGTGAAATGTGCGGGAAGTGATGTTTCTTTCTCAGGACAAGGTACTTCCTGCAAAGGCCGCCTGAGGCACCTTTTTTCTAAACAGAGGGGCAACCCTACTATGGCCTTGCTCCCACTTTTTTCCCTGGGGGACTGGGCTAGGAAGTTTCACCTGAAGTCTTGCCCAAACTCAAGGAAATTTCATGATGGCTAAGGAGTCCTTATTGGGCACAAAGAACCTTGCAAGTCCTGGCAGATATGCGAAGGGCTGCTCTGTCTCAGGAGACTGTGTATAAAGCAGCCAGTCAGGCTTTAATGGGATTTTGTGAGCATGCATATGCTAACTCCAGCGCTTAATGGAGCTGACAGAACTCAGAAAGTACAGAGTGTGGGCCTGCTCATGAAACCCTCAGGCAGTGAGGAAGAGGAAATCCTCCTTTGACGTGACTGATAAACAGCCTTCTGCCATTGCAAGAGGGAGCCCAGGCAGAGTCTCCTAACAGATACCCGCGGGGTTACTGTGGGTTTCTCCAATAACCAATTGTCCCACTTCCTCCTCTGACAGGTCCAGGTAGCCTGCAGGGGCCTACTAGTAGTACTGAATTTTCTTCTGCCCTTCCTTCCAGTGGGCAGAACTCGTTTAAGCTATAGCTCTTCTGGCTCTGGAGCTGACAGAGAAGATTGCAGAACTGTAACAGGCAACACCTGCTTAGCGTGGTATCTCAGTGGCAGGTGATGCCTACCAGTGTTTTGGCTCCATCTGACGTCTACTGCTACTGTTGTGGTCTTCTCTGGTTCTCCATCTGTGTCTGCACATTGGTTCTCCAAGTCTTTAGTGGGGGGGGGGGGGGGGGGACTGCCTAGGGTGTTTTATACTCTGGGCTGCATTTTGATTGGTTGCCTCTATGACAATTGACCCATCAGAGAAGACCTGCTGAGTCACTATGAGTTTGCAGATTTGCAAATGTAGTTCTTAAGTAGGTCTGTTTCCTATATTCCTTTCCTTTCCCCCCAGCCCCGACAAGACTAGGAGTATCTTGGAAGGATGGGGGAGGGACATCCTATTCTTTACAGCTTTTACTTTGACAGTTATTCTCTACAACTGGGAATTTTGAAACAATAGCATAGCGTTTTTCAGTCCCTAGTCTTAGCTGGCTAAGCCAGCAGTGCCTTCCACTGCAAGATGTTCTCCAAGGGTCGTCGACCCTAAGTAACCCACCAAATTCGTTAACTTTTTAAGTCAGTAGTACACTCGTTGTAGATAGAGCCTAAGGTAAATGGAACTCCTGGGGTTTTTAAGAGAACTAGAGTTGGGCACTACTCAGCAGGCTGAAATCTGAGAATCACAGTTCGAAGTCAGACCAGGAAGGAAACTCTGTGAGACTCTGATCCCTAATTCACCATAGAAAGAAAAAAAAAAGCCAGAAGTGGAGCTGTGGCTCAAGTGGTAGAGCACTAGCCTTGAGAAGAAAAATTTCAGGGACAGTGCCCAGGCCCTGAGTTTAAACACATATACATACACATGCAAAAATATGCTGAATACTATTGCATTTCATTATGTAGATGTACTATATAATTACATGGTTATACCATGTTTTGCTTATCTATTCATCTGTTCATTGATGTTGGTGTTCCTTTTAATTAGTGCTTCTCTGGACAACCATGTACAAGTCTGAGTAAGTATAAGTTTTCATTTTGGGTATAAATCTAGGAATAGTGCTTGCTGGGCCTTGGTACATTTACATTCAGTATTTAAAGAAATTGCTAAAATATTGTCCAAAGTGTCTATACCATTATATAGTCTGCCAGCATTTCATGATGGATGTATTTTCTCTAGATTTAGTTTTTAATGAGACAAATACAAGAGAATTTGTCATCCACCAAAGCTGTTGAAGAAACATATTAAAAATTCTAAGCACTGTACTTTCAATGCACATACAATAAATGTTGGAACAAGTTGCTCCTTTATACTGACATCTTCATAACCACACAGTAGAATCATCTGTGGGCCTTGGAAAATCATGATGCACAAGCCACATCTCAGACACTGACAGCAGAGGTTCTGTGAGGCAACAGACATGTAGAACTCCCAGGTGGTTCCAGTGTGCTAGCTGAGTGCCTCTGATTAAAAACATTTCTTTTTGGTGAATCATCCTCTCAGCTAATGAGCTCTAAACTACAGTCCCAGAAAGACTTGTCTGTAGGATGAAGTGAGTGGGGCTGTTTTAGAGTCGCTTCTATGATGATACTCACATACTCTTTCTGGTATTATTTCAACCTTTTTTTGACCAAGAAAAGAAAACAATAACTGAAAAGGGGTGCATGGGATGGGAGTGGAAGGTTTCAAAATTTCTATTTATGTCTAAGTGACTTGAACTGCTTAATGTCAAGAGACAGCCCAGGGAGGCAGGGATAACTGATGAGTAAGGAGGAAGAGATGTACCCACCTGGGTAGCAAGATTGGTCCTCCTCAGGAGGGAAAGGATGTTCTTCTGCTTTCGCAGGAGGTAGAGGCCAAGAATGATAAAGCAGCAGACGATGAGGGGATGACCTGGTGTTTCTTCTTTTTTCTTCTTTCCTCCCCTTTCTTCTCTATTCTTATTCTTTTCAGTAGATCAATGAAATAAGGCAACTTGTTGGAAGTGATTTATGATAAATGGGAAGGGGGATAGAGTTTAATGCATAAGGAGAGTGAAAAAGATTCAACACAGTCATTGCTGAGTATGAGAAAAATAGCTTAGGGGTGTGTGTGTGTGTGTGTGTGTGTGTGCACACGTGCGTGTGCATGTGCTAGTCGTGGGGCTTGAACTCAGGATGCCTAGTCCCTGAACTTTTTTTGGTTCATGCTTAGTATTATACCATTTGAGCCACAGCTCCACTTCAGGTTTTGTGGTGATTATTTGGAGATAAGTCACATGGACTATTCTGCCTAGGCTGGCTTCAAACTTTGATCCTCAGATCCTAGCCTCCAAAGTAGCTAGAATTAAAGGAGTGAGCCACTGGTGCCTAGCAGCTCACTTTTTTTTTTAAACCCAAATTTACATGGAACTTACCTGCAAGCCTGGATCTTGTTCTTTGTTCCCAGGTAAGTGAACCTCATGTGTGGTTGGGCAAATCAGAATTCTAAGAGCAACCCTTGGACCTTCCCCGTCCCCTAAATCTTTCAGCCTCAATTACTCTTCACTTCCTCAAGGTCTTCAGAAGTCATTCACTTATCTCCATCTCCAGTGCTATATTACAGGTCCAGTTCTTACCTAAAGAACAGTTCTCTCAAAGCTTCTTATTGTCTTCCATACAATCCCATAATTCCTACCTCCCTCAACACAAAGCTTATGTTAATAGGGTTGCTTCTAACCCTTCAAATACTTCCCATTGTTCACTTTGCTTTGGATAATACATAAACTGTCATGTGTCCTTCAGGCCCAATTTGGCCTGACTCCTCCATCTACTTCAGACTTGCTGGTCATGTTTTCTGTCACCTGGTCTCTTCCTTGTCCTTCACCTCACAGTTCACACTTCCTCAGGCAGCCTTCACGACTCCCTCTCCTGGGCAGGGCAAAATTGTCACTTTTTCTCAGGGGATGGCCTCTTTTTTCTTCCTTGCTCTCACTGCAGTGTGGAATTTTGCAGTCATCTAGTGGGTACTTTCTTCTGTCTCTTCCCACAATCTAGGCTCCCCAAAGCAGGAAACCACTTTGCAATTACCTGGTTCCAGAAAGTTCTCAGAATCCTTGTCTTGTTTTTATTACAAGGAACCACAGGTTTCAAAATTAGTGAGGTGTGTCTCGGAAACCACCAGCTCCCTGTCATTTCTAGCTGAGGAAGCAGGCCTGGAAAGGGGTTCATGTGCACAGTCACACTGCTAGTTGATGGCAAAGCTGGAATGGGAATTCTCTTTTCAGTCTTCCAAGTGAAAAGTGCCTGTCTGTGTTTAGTCTGTAGTTTTTGTTTTTAAGTTTGGGGGGCTATATAATCTTTAAATATCAAACTATTGTTGGCAGACAAAACAACTTTTCAGGAGAAAGGGAGAGGATGATTTTAAGGACCTGTCCTCCCTTCAGCCCTAGTGGGACTCTGCAGCTCCTGTTCCAACCAGACAGCTAAAGCCATGGAGGAGCCACACAGGCACTGTCTCTTCCCAGGAAGGAGGGGATTAAACAGGCTCACTTGCCAACTCCCTGAAAGCTGCGAACTCATCAGAGAAAGTTGCAAATCCCATTTCCCCTGTTGCAGCTGGTGATCATTTTCCCTGAGATCACAGTCTGATTATCAAAACAATTTGCACTATTTCCACTCCCCTCCACCCGCCACAATCATATTTCTTTTGTGCTGCCTAAGGGAGCCCTCTGGTGGTTATTTGTAGGAATATCTCAAGGTGGGAGAAAGATTTCACTTGAGGTTAAGATTTGTTTTCCAAAATCAGCCTAAAAACCACCTGAACAGGATGGTTTATACCAACAGTGGACTTATGCTTTCTGTGGTCAGCCTTATGTTTTCCTGGTCTTTAATGTGGATGGAAGCTTTGGTCTGGGACTTGGCCCCGGCAGGGAAGTGGCAGAGACTGCTGTTCTAAAATGAGTGCAGGAATGCCCTCATAATAGAAAGACCAAGAATTATATGGCATCTTATAGTTCACTTAACACAACCCATTCTTCAAATAATTGCAAGGGAGAGGAGCTCTGAGGCAGTAGATCTCAGATGCCAGAATCAGGGGACCACTGAGTAAGGAATATGGAACACGCTTGTCTTCTGCTGATTGTGCAGAGCTTTGAGGTAGTGAGAAAAATGAGGTTGGAGAGAAGGGAATGGATAACATATTTGTAATACTTATAAATATCCTAACTTGCATGTTAAATCAGGCATGTTAAAAAAAAGAGAGCTGTCTATGTCTGAGGAGGCAGAGGTCAGGCAGTAATCCTATTCCAGATAATCAGCTTTGAGAGAGGAGACAGTGTCTAATTTTTTGAACCCTTTCTCAAAAGACTAAAGTATCTCTTCCTGCTTTTTCATAAAAATATTTTTGATATGCCTTCTTTATTCTTTTTTTTTTGTCAGTCATAGGGCTTGAACTCTGGCCCTGGGCACTGTCCCTCAGCTCTTCAGCTCAAAGCTAGCACTTTACCACTTGAGCCACAGCGCCACTTCCGGTTTTCTAGTGGTTTATTGGAGATAAGAGTCTTATGGACTTTTCTGCCTGGGCTGGCTTTGAACCATGAACCTCAGATCTCAGCCTCCTGAATAGCTAGGATTACAGGCATGAGCTACCAGCGCCTGGCAGCCTTATTTACTCTTAGGTTTAGTGATTTTCTCTACATATGAAAACCAAAACCTATACCATTTAAAAATATTTAGAAATGTATGTTTGAAAAAGTTAAAAATCACAAAAAGATCAAGATTGTTTAATAATCAGGTTTTTTTTTTCATAATTTCTAGTCACATTTGCCTGAACAGTTAAATACACCATTGTTAGGACATTCACACACCACTATGAACAGAACAAATTACAAAAAAAGAGAGAAACTTTTAAAAGCACATTTAATTTTAATACAAAATCTGTTGTATTATTACAGGATTGATTCAAGCACGGGTCAATTTGTCATCTCATTATGGAAGTGTAAAAACTGTACTTTCATTGTTCTCTCAAAGCACTGATACATTCAGAGTGACTTTCATCATTGTGCTTCTGTCTGAGGCCAAGGCAAGTCCATTCTGTAGTTTTGTTTTTCCAATGGACAAGTTGGTCTGGGAAGAGTGAATAGGGAAACATAAAAGGCTTTAGGGCCACCTGACCCCAAGGTTCAAACTGTTTTATCTGCATTTGTCAAAGATGCCAGGTGACTAAGCCTATCATTCTCTATAGGCAAAGCTCTGAAGATTTCAAATACAAACCTGCTGAAAAGGTGGGGAGAAAGTTCACTACTTCAATTTCACAACAACAAAAAAGGGGGGGAATCACAAAAGGCATTTAGATGTTTTCCACTCCCACACACTGCATTAATTAGCTTACTTTTTATACAGTACAACATAAACATTGTTTGCATGTTCATTTGTAGGTAACACCTCTAAGCATATAGCATCTACACTTTAAGTCTATTTACAAATTCAACAAATTCAACAAAATATCTACATATAAAAAGCTTTACTTAAAATTAAACTTGATGCAAGTTATGAGAAACCAATTTATTGGCAAATGAAACTGAGCATTCCTTCAATCATAGGTTGTTGTAGGTTTTCATATTTGGAGAGATTTCATATTTGATAGATTCTGTTGATTACTATGATAGGTTATATATTTATTTTTAAATGGCAGATATAATCTCCTTATTTATGGACTTCTAAGCATTTGTCAGATTTCTCAGATTCTGAAATGTGTCCACTGCAATTTACATCCCAATTGCTTAATGCTGTAAAGTTTTGAAAGGTAAAGTCGTACAGAATAATGTATTACTGCAGGCATGCTATCACATGCAATAATTGGTGTTTCTGTCATTTTTTTTTACTATGTGGAAGTCACTCTTATTGAATATGACTTGTTTGAGTAGAAACTGTAAAAGACTACAAATTATCATGTATCCTAGTTAATAAGGAAGCTGTTTTTTACATGTATGGGGGACTGCCCCTTTAAAATGAACTATCTTTATTATTTTTTTCACATTATTTTCAGCATTGCAATTTTCATTATCTTTGTCTTTCAAAAGTCATTTGTGGGAAATGACAGAAACATGGGATGGAGTTGGATGCACCAGGTGGTACAGAATGCAGTGTTATGGAATGCTTATTGTCTGAAGGCACTACATGTGTCTTGCTCTGTGTTTCCTGGAATACCGTTTGAGATTTAATTGGAGTGATTTGGTTTCAGTTCTTTCAGTATGGCACAAATGCTGAAATGCATCGCAATACACTTGTTTGTGTAAAAACAACCAGACACAGAGATAAGGTAAAAAGTAGAAGAACACTGTGCTGCTGTAATACCTGGAAGATTAGAAGCCTATAAAGTAACAGGAGTGAAGAGCAGATAACAGAGTCTCAGTAAGCATCAGCAAATGCAACTGTCATAGTGACCTCATTTAGCAAGGATATACTGTACACACTGTTCCTAACAGTCCCAAAAAAGACTAACAACAGCTAGACATAGAGTCACCAAATTCACAACAATGTCCACAAAGACATTGAAGTTCTAGAGGATACTACTGGAACACTCTTGACAATGAAAACGGAATTCATATTTAGGGGTTCAGATGAGGACAGTATAAACAAAGTATCAAACCATGTTTAATAAGATACACAGGTAGATCCTTTAAGTATGTAGCATTTTTTCATGCATCCTGTATCCTGAAGAAGAAATAACATGATCTGTTGACGGTGTTGCATTATTTTATCAGTTCTGAGAAAATTGAAAAGAAACTAAACCCTGTCGAATGAAGAATTATGCACTTTGCACCCCAGTTCACATTAACATATCATTTGAATGATGTTCTTGCTCTAACCATTCTCATATTATTTACATATAGCAGAAATAGACTTTCTAACCATATGTGTATACTATGAGAGGGCTAACAAACAAGTGCTCAGGATAAACGTTCTAGAGAAATGGAGTATTGGCAAAGAGCTTCCACATTAAACAAAGGAGTTCATAGCGTTGACAGGAGAAGGTGCCTCTGAGCTCTCATTTCCCTCAGCTGGTTCTTTCTCTTTCTTACCACTATATTGTCCAATAAAGGAGCCATCTTCATTGAACTGGCCATTCACCCCCTCTCCATAGTCAACCAGGCTATCATCACTGTCTTCTTTTTTCACAGTCCTGTCTGAAGGTGTTCGACTTCCTTTTTTCAAAGGCTTATGGTCTTCTGCGTCACTGGAAGAAAGAAGAAATATTTTTGTCCAGACTGGTGGTTAGGTGAAGCATTTTGCTTTTAAAAGATCATGCATGCAAATTATGAAGAAAAAAAAGCATTTGGAGCTTCTTTAGCCAAATCTAAATGTCAGGTTGTCTCCAATGACTAGGATGGAGCTGAATGAAAACCAGGTGCAGAAATGGCTGAATCATGAACTCTTCAAGTAGAGTGGAGAGCTTCCTGTTGTGCATGTTAATTTCAATGAGAAATTTGGATGCCTGATTTGAAAGCAATCCAGAAACATTCATAAGCATTAAAAAAAAAAACGGAAAACGAGGTAAGTTGGAAATTATCACTAGTTTGTTTTTCAGATGCAGAGGGAAGCTTATGGCAAGTTGAGAAGTTAGTAGGTTAAATGGTGTAATATTTCTGATTCCTTGGCTATGAATGGAGCATGATTTGGTTAACTGTGAAATATGGATTTTTTTTCTTTTTGCAGAGCCAGAAAGTAAAGCAAAATCCTGCATCTCAAAATAACTTTGTTGTTGAGTGCAGACTAGATTTGTAAACTTCAACCTTACCTTTCAAAAGACCTACAAATCCAATTAAAAGGATGCAGAAGAAACAAATGAGAGTAGCCTAAGAAGAAAAGCAAAATCCTTATACCGATAATACATAGTAATCTTCCTTGTAGAAATTTTGGTCATTGGGTAAAGATTTATTAATTTAGAGTACTATTTATTAATTTAAAATTTAATTCAAAGTACTACATTTGTACTGAGAGATATGTCAGTATGTTCTGAAGACCTGTTTCCCACATATAAAAGCAAACACACATTAACCTCTTTCCCCCTTCCCCATTTGTGTTATGCAGCCTACCCATGTTGAAGGGAAATTTGAGGACTGTCTTTAATAAAACTGTGTAGGATCCTATCATTTTGCTTATTTTTCTGTTGAACTGCTAAGCACAATTTCTGGAAGCAGAAGAGTATACGCATCAACTTATTCCTTAATAGGTAACATTTGGGAAAAATAGAAAAAAAGGCAAAAAAATAGAAAAAAGACAATGACAGAATCCAGTATTTTGCCTTCTTTCAAAGAACAAAAAAAGCAAGACAAATTAGAAAGCAGACATATTACTAATTAAAAAAAATCCTCATGTAACAACAGGCTACTTTCGCTGCAGTATCACAGAACAACTTGATCTGAGTCTTTCTTTTGAACTCTGTTTCAGAAGATTTTCAGATATAAAAATATTCTTGCTCATTTGCCATCAGTTGCTGATAGAGATTTCATTTTTTTCTCCAAGAAAAGTACCTCAAGCCTAGGAAATAATGCTAGCAGTATCAATGGCAGGTGATATTGAAAATTACCTGGTTAGATAATATATGAGTGTGTGTGGCAAACTGAATGATCTATATTCTTTTATTCTCAGTGCTGATTAACCAGTGGGTTGACATCACAGAACCTTTGGATGACCTGTCTTTGGGGGCGTTTTGGAGGATACAGCCCCTAGCATCTAATCTGTTATAAAAATAGCCTATTCAACAGCTATGGGGTTTAATGATGAATTTCTAGGATTTGGTTAAAAATCTCTTGTGAATATTGAACATGATTTGGTAAGAAAGTTAATGCTACTGAAGGATTCAACAATGAGCAGAATTTTTCACCTGGGTCCCAACTGTTAGTCTTATTCTGCTTCCAGTGTCCCCAAAGGAAATGGTACAGGACATTTTTGTCTATGGCATTTCTTTTGTCTAGCCATCTGGCTACTCCTGGCTTCATCCAGGAAATGTTCACTGAGTGCCTACTCCAAAGCAGATGTTATTCTAGACACTGGGGATATAGCAGCCAGCCAAACAGACTAAGTCTCTGACATCACTGAGTTTTCTTCTAGTTGGAGAAAATACACCTTACAATCAACATGATAAAGAAAATTAGTTATGTCACAAGGTGATCAGTATTATGGAGAGTAGAGAGTGAGGAAGAGAACCAAGTGAGTTAGGAGAGAGGACCAAAGGTTGACATAAAATGTCCAGGGAAGCACTCATTAAGAAGTAACATTTGATCATAGGCCGATGAGTTAGGTTGGCTAGATGAATACTGGAAGGAGAACAATTCTGGCAGAAGTAACAAGTAGTTTAAATACCCTGAGGGGGAGGCAAGACTGGTATGTTCTGGAAAGAGCCAGGAGCTTGGTGTGGCTGGAACTGAATAAGCAAGGGAGAAAGAGAATGGTAAGGGTAAAGTAGAAGAAGCAGGGCTAGCTCACTGTAAGGACTCTAACTCAAAGTGAGATGGGAAGCCACTGGAAGACTGTCAATGGATGAGTGACATGAGCTAACCACATTTTTTTCCCTTTTCTCTTTGACCAGTACTGGGGACTTGAAATCAGAGTTTTTGCATTTACTAAGCTTGGCTCTTTATGGGTGGTACTCTATCACTTGTGCCATGCCTCCAGCCCAGCATTTTGCTGGTTAGTTAGAGATAGAGACTTATGGATTTTTCTGCCATTTCTAGCTTTGAATCATGGTCTTCCAGGTCTCTGCTTCCTGAGTATCTAGAATTATAAGTGTAAGACACTGGCTTCTTGAAATCATTGTTCTGTCATATATGTTGACATGAGCTATCCTAGATGATAGGGGCTGGTAACTTAGGGCAAACTTGAGTCATACCCATTTATTACATATACTGTATGAGTCCTTTTGTGCTGCATCAGCAGAACTGCAAAACTACAGCAAAGACCCTGTGGCCTACCATGTCTAGAATATTTACTACTGGGCCCTTTACAAAGAAAGTTTGCCAACTCCTGCTCTAGGGAGCTACGTAGAGATGGTTGCGAAAATCCAGGAGTGAGATCCTTATGACTTGGCTCACACAGGAACATTGGAGGTAGTACAAACTGCTCAGGTTATAGACATCTTTACAAGATAGGGAAAAGAGAATGTTCTCATGGATTAGGTATAAAAGAGAAAAAGCTGGGGATGTGGCTCCAGTGAACATTTGTCTAGTATATACAGAGAAAAAGACACCATCAAAGTCTGAGCAACGGGAAGCTTGGAATTAACTTTACTTACTGTGGACTAGAACATGTCTGGGAAGATTGCTGGCTCAGTTTCTAACTTGTTAAAGTTTGGACATGTCATACGAAATACTCATTTAGTAACTTTATGAGGCTAGTTTTGGTGTATGTCAAAAGCCAGCAAGAACACTGAGAAAATCGTAGATAGTCTAACGTCACTATGAACACAGGTGAGAAAACCTCAAATCTTGAGCAAATTCAATTTAGCAATCTATAAAAATATATCTTAAATTGGATTTATTTCAGAAACACAAGTTTGTTTTAGCATTAAAACTAGATAAAAGACTGAAATATGGACACTGTTAATCTTCTCCATTTTGCTCATTAGAATAAATTCATTTTTAATATAAAAAACTTTAATTTTTTTCTGGTACTGGGGTTTGAACCAAGTGTCTCCCATTCTATCAACTTGCTTGCTTGACTGGCATTCTACCATTTGAGTCACACCTCCAGCTCCAGCTCAGCTTCTTGCTGGTTAATTGGAGGCAGAGTCTTACAGAGTTTTCTTCTGGGGCTGGCTTCCAACTGTGTGCTTTCGGATCTTAGCCTCCTAAGTAGCTAAAATTATACAAATGAGCACCTTAGCTTAGAAGATTTTTATATGACACTTGGCAAAATGATTCTAAGATATATTATGTACAAATGAAAAAGGCAAAGATTATTTAAAAACAAACTCTTAAAAAACAATAGCAAGGGCTGGGAAGGTGGCTCAGTGGTAGAATGATTGCCTCACATGCATGAGGCCCTGGATTTGATTCCTCAGCACCACATAGACATAAAAAGCCGGAAGTGGGCACTGTAGCTCAAAGTGGTAGAGTGCTAGCCTTGAGCTGAAGAGCTCAGGGATAGTGCCCATGCCCAGAGTTCAAGCTCCACAACCAACAAAAACAAAAACAATAACAAGGTTAGACGACTTGCCCTAGCAGATATCAAGAAAAATGCTGTTATTGAGACTGCTATCTTGGTGCAGAGACAGACAAAAATTGGCTAAAGACAAGTCTCTGACAAAGTCTCTGTGGAAGATTTCAGTGTTGGCTTTATTCCTGCATTATATTTTTATGCTATCATAATTAGAATAATTTTTAAAATCAAATTTTCTGGTTGTTGGTACATAGAAATATAATTACTTTTATGTTAATTTTGTGTTAAAATTACAAAATCCTTATTAATTCTAATGCATTTGTCTTCACAATCATTTGGATTTCAACATGAATCATCATATCAGTTAGGAATAGCAACCAGCCAAGAAGAGCTTTTTGGAAGCAGCCATTCATTCCAGCTTTGTGGCTATGGTGATTCATGAACCAGAGCTGGGTAGAAGGCAGAAAGTAGCAATTCTATCCAGAGTCTTTCCAGGAGAAGGTATTCAAAGGTAGCAGGATCTTTGGTAGGATAAGTTGTGTGTGTGTGTGTGTGTGTGCGTGCGTGCCACTTATGGGGTTTGAACTTTGGACCTGGACACAGGGTTCTGCTGAGCTTTTATGTTTAAGACTAGTACCATTTGAGCCACAGCTCCACTTCCAGCTTTTTGTGATTAATTGGAGAATAAATGGCTTAGGATTAGATCTTAAAAAGTGGTATGCTGTAATACTGTCTTTCAATAATGACATTCTAGATAAATGAGGCATGACATGCAGCATAAATACAGTGGCTGGCACACTGTATATAACAAATGTGTGTCCCTGCCTCCTCTTCTTTCCACTGCAGACTTGTAGTTCGAGGACATGTTTTTTCCCCCTAAGAAATACTTTGTGCAATACATTGAAACAGAACTTTCTAGATGTAACATGTGTTCACAAGTCTGAGTGAAGCACTGTATTAGTGCTTGTCTTTTTCTGACTCAAAAATGAAAGGGAATTGCGAAAAAGTAGTTTCCCAAATAAGAGGAATTAAAAAATTCCAGGTGATTTAAAAGTCATACACACACTTTGTTATGTAGCCTTCAAAGTTTTACAAAGCAAATAAAAATCTCCCATTTTTAATAAAAAAATCTTTCAAGAACAGGAAGTATCAGATGCTAATTTTTAGCCAAGGTCAAAGATTAACTGAATTTTAAAATAAATTCCAGTATAGTATAGATAGATATAAATATATTCTTGGTAGTTACATAAAGACTGTAGTATAGTGGAAAATATGTTTAGATCACCATATAAAATATGGTTATTAAACATTCTCAATATAGGGCCAAAATTCTGTTGCTTTTAAGACCCCTAAAGCTTGGTTAACAGCAGGCACTTAATAAACATTGCTTGGATGAAGTCTTGGTAAAATAAGAACAGAAGAAACAATAGTCATTTCAGAAATTCTTCAGAATTCTAACATTAAAAATTCTCATTTCTTCATTTTATAACTGCAGATAAACCATTGGAATATATTTTCCTTTCTTTTACACTAAGAATAAATTTTAGGGAGTTATTTTTTTCAACAATGCTTAGTTCAGAGTTGTGTATACCCACTGAATGCTTACTGAGTAAAATTTAGCAACAGGAAATATATCAGAGATAATGATGTCTGATTTTCCTGTAGTTACCATCTTACTATGGCCAGACTATGTTGTAGTTACACTGATAATTCATAACCCAAAGCTCTTTCTGCCCCACTCTAAAAACTTCATTTATGCTCTTTACAAACCAGTTCATATTTGTGAGCAGAATAAAACTGAAGTATGTAAGAAATGAAACATAGCTTTGGCTCAATAAAGCTTTAGGAGCATAGCTTAGCAAGCCTGCAACAGGGCCACATTCACAGGAATGCTTAGATTCACATGACAACAGTCTCTACTTATGCAGTAAGTTATGAGTTCAAGTACCACAGGCATATGGTTTCTGATCTAGTTTCATTCTGGTTAAAAAAAAATGAATGGATCTAAAGAACAGGAAAATACTTACACAGTTGGTGCATTTCTGTGATTTTTCTATATGCTAGTAAGGATGCAGATCCTACTGTCTGTATAATTAAAGAAACAAACAAACAAAGCTGCAGGCTTCCATGAGGGGGTAACTGCATGAGGTGGGTATTGAAATGAGTGCACAGGGTTACAGCATATGAAAAAAAAAAACAAATTTGGCCACCATTGAAGTTCCATCTCTCTTTGCACTATGGAATGTTCTATACATCAAAGCCAACCACTTAGAACTGGTTTCAACCTCAGTCTGGAGAATGAGCAAATTGTGAATGGAGTTAATTTACATTTAGGCAAAGGTTCTTAGTTTTGTGTGTGTCACTATGCAATCAGCATTACAATCCATTTTCATAAGGCTGGAGAATAACAGTCAAAAAGTAACACAGACACAAAACTTCGAGCAAGTGCAAAGCAGAGGGAGGACCTCAGTGACTAAGGAAAAAGAATGACACTTGCATACATTATTTTAAAACAATTTCTATCATGAGCAGTTGGAACCATTTTCATTATTTGTGACATCTCAGATAAAGGTTTTCTATTATTTTAAGTAGAAATGTACCAAAGGAAAAAAATTCTGAGGTAGAATCTGAAAGTCACAGGACAAAGCCACACCTATATCAAAAGGATTCTGAGGTTTGGGGAAATGATTTTTGCATCGGCATTGTCCTAATGAACTTTATGCTTCACTACAAAAAAAAAATCACACTGCTATGTTTTGAGTTGAAGACTCTCATCAGAAATTCGTTTCCTTTGGCTCCTTCAAGATCAATATCATTACATGTGTGACAAGTATTTTTGTCTGCACTCAGTAGCCCAAATGAAGTATTTCTATTCTGAGAAAGTCAAGACAAAAGTCAAGGACAGCCACTGAAAATGCTTCAAAAACAGAGCAGGCATGAATTAACACAAAGAAAGATGATCAAACAGATTTAAATCAAATAGTGATTGTGAGGCCAGTAACCAAATACTTGCTATGTACATCTCTGGAAACAAAATCATATGAAAAATTAGTAGATAGATCAAAGAGAACACACAAATATCAGAACTAGAAAAGAAACTTTCAAATATAATCTAATACTTGGGAACAACTGTCATTATAGATGAAAAATACTGAGACTTAGGCAACTTAAACATAACATAATCACAGGTAATGGCTGAGTTGAAAGAAAAATTAATAGCCTCTTGATTGTTAGCTAGTTCACAAACTCAACCTCACTTTTCATCAAGTTTTAATGGGATAGTTAGCAATTACTCAGAGAAAGTCCTATTCTTAAGATCGTGGTTTCATACCAATAAAATAGCAGATTGATATCTGAGACCCACAAAATGAGCAGTACATTGCATGTTCATTAATGCATGATAATGCAGAATTGAAATCCATCACCATGTGGAGAATGTATGAAGCGCAATTGTTTGTTTTCAATTCATGCAAATATATACTTTTCAAGGCTATATTAAAGATGTAGCCTCATAACAATAAACAAGAGGCTGGTGTGCATACCTTGAATCTGATTATAGCCTCAAGAACTCTAAAAACAAGATCTTCAGTAATTACCAGCTCACTGCTTACAGGAGAAATGTGAAGATTGAGTTAAATCAGCAAAGATTGCCAGTCCTCGAGGGAAGGTGTATCTGTGGTGGGCTATGGCCATCTATAGATTATTCTAATGTGCTATAAAAACCTTTTGGGCATGGTGGGTGGGGTCCTGCCTGAGGTTTCCACTTTCAGCCCCAGAGTCAAAACATAGCATCAAGACAACCCTCACCAGCTATTGTTCTGTATTGCAAGATTCAAAACTTGTGAGAATTTTCAGAAACCGTAATTACCCATGTTGAAGAGAGTGGAACAGGAAAGTTTGGGGACAAAACATTTGCATCTACCTGGAAACATGTGTAACCAATTTTGTTAAAAAAAATGGTTTTCCTTCAACTAGTTCATTTCTCATCCTTACCAGTATTTTACACTTCATGATATTGACATGAAAATTCCAAAAATAAGCTCTAGAAACAGTTAATATTTAACACAAATATCTTATTGACAAATGTCACCTGGAAATCACAATAGTGAAGCATTTCATCTCAAGTTTTTCTTCTGGAAAAACAAAAGCATTAATATGGGCTCAGTACATATTTAAATGGTTATTTTGTATACTCAAGTATAATCAAGAGGTTTATTAAAATATAATCAAGAGGCTTATTAAAAAAAAGAAGTACAGGATGTAAAGGGCATTTTATAAATAGAAGAATCCTCTTGAGATACAAGAATCCTAATCTTTAAGGTATATGAATATTTCACTTGTGTTTTTAAACATATCTAAAATAATCATTTCTGTCTCTCTAAAAAGACCTATGTAAAATACTTTTAAAAAGATACTTAAAGAATGCAATACATCCAGGCGCTGGTGGCTCACACCTGTAATTCTAGCTACCCATGGGGCTGGGATCAGAGGACTGCAGTTAGAAGCCAGCCTGGGCAGGAAAAGTCTGTGAGACTCTTATCTCCAATTAATCACAGAAAAAGCTGCAAGTGGTGTTGTGGCTCAAGTGGTAGAGTGCTAGCTTTGAGCAAAAAGAGCCCAGGGACAGTGCCCGGGCTGAGTTTAAGCCCAAGGACTGGCAAAAAAAAAAGCATATAAGTTAAATTAAAATTACTTCCTGCAAGACACTAGTAGCTCACGTCTGTAATCCTAGCTACTCAGGAGGCTGAGATCTGAGGATTGCGGTTCAAAGCCAGCTCAGGCAGGAAAGAAAGTCTGTGAGACTCTTATCTCCTACAAACCACCAGAAAATCGGAAGTGGCACTGTGGCTCAAGTGGTAGAGCACTCGCCTTGAGCTGAAGAGCTTAGGGACAGCGCCC
This sequence comes from Dipodomys spectabilis, assembly GCF_019054845.1. NCBI lineage: Eukaryota > Metazoa > Chordata > Mammalia > Rodentia > Heteromyidae > Dipodomys > Dipodomys spectabilis. Next base: position 19,194,307 of record NW_024870766.1, read on the forward strand.
AGGCCCAGAGTTCAAGCCCCACAACTGACAAAAATAAAAATAAAAACAAGTTACTTCCTAATGAGGAAATCAAGCTAAGAGCGTTGGCACACTGTGTAAATGGCTCTGGTATTTCTTAATAATTAACAGCTTCTAAATCAACCTAGTCATTGCTTTGTGACTAACAGGCAGGGGTATACGTATAGGTATTGTTTGAGGAAAACTAATTAAGAATTGGAGATTAAAAAGTTTGTTGACATTGATATTATAAAAGCTCATTTCCTTTACAAGACAGGATGTGTAGGGTCTTGCCTGTTTTAAGTATCTGTGTAACACACTGGCTTTGTAGAATGATCAATACACAGCATAAGCCTAAATGGAAGTTACGCTTTACTCCAAATCTCTGACTGCCATGGAGATTTATTTTGAATGGAATGTGAGGATGTGCTAATCAGGAGTGATCTGTAAACATTTAGACCTTGAAGTGCTTCTAAACTTATAAACAAGGAACTACAACTACCACAGAGTAGGCTGTTGGCCAAGCCCCATCCTCAGGATAGCGTTTGAGGACCATGTTTGTGTGGGGCAGATACAACAAAGCACAGAAGGAGCAGAGGCTCACCTATATTCACCAAAAGTCCCATCGTCTTCCTTCATTGGCTGGATTTCAGGATCCGCATGGGCATCTTCCTTTTCTTTAACTAAAAATCAATTTTGACATTATTACACAATGATCTGAGATATACAGCAAGGGGATTTATCCTCTGGGTGAGTACATGTGCAACCATGTAAGTGACCTTGAATGAGTTTTAGTAGTTTAGTCATTTTTGAGGCATTCCAATAGAATGAGCATTTGTTAGCATATAAAGTTGACTCTGACAGTAAAATGATTCCTAAGTTTTTAATAGTTCTTCCTTTTTTAAAAAAAAAACAAATCTATTCATTTGTTATATTCATGGGAATAAATTACATTTGTAAATCTATTGATTTTTAGCAGTTTTGTCCTCTAACAGAAAAAAAGATGGTCAGGTAAAGAAAATATAAATTCACTGGGCCTACTAAGTTGAATAAATAATCTAAGGAGAAACAATGCCACATCACAATATGAAATATTACAATATGGGCCCAGCATTATATTCTCAGGAAAACCTCATGTTCTTCCCCCTCCTCTCCCACCAAATCTGTGCTACTTCATTATTCATAACTTTTGTGGAGTCTAAGGAAGCAGAGCCACTAATTTCTTCAGAGGGCAGACTAATTTGTTCCTCCAATTGCCCTATGATCTTTAACACTGTTAAGGCTTGTCATGATAGAAAAACAGATTTTGAAAAAACCCATTTTGATGCACAGAAAATACAAATTTGTGTCTCTTAGAAGATATACTGTTACGGTCTACAGGATTATTTTTAGTTTAATAGTAATTATATAACACAAAAAAAGCAATTTTAATCTTTCTTACCTGGGTATTTACCACCCTTGTTTCTTCTGATGAAGCAAACGATCAACAGAATTAAGATGAGGAGAGCAACAGCACACATTAGACCTATGAACCAGCCCTGAGTAGCAATATCCACCTGCCGGCTTGCCATTGCTGGAAAACAAATCAATGGTGTTGATGGGTTAGGGCAGATGAGAGCTGTATTGGTCTCTGGTTTAAAAAAAAAATGCTATCGTGTATGAATTTACATATACTTTACACATGGCCCCAAAGTGCAACTTATCAGCTATCAATCAGAATGATATCAAGATTTAGCTTTTGAAATCCTTTCTTACTAAAGAAAATAGAGAAACCTGAATACTAATAACATTAAATGCTACAACCCCCATTAAATACTGAATTCAGTTATTTTAACTGGATATTCTCAATAGAAGCATATTCATAAACCAATTAAAATGCTATTGTTTATAGGACAATGGGAAGAATATAAAAGTTTTAAATACAACTGAATGTATACATCTAATGAACTATTTTTCCTTCAAAAGAAACCACTTTTGGAGACTAAAATGTCATTGCAGTGATGCTGCCATGTTTTTGGTTTTTTTCCCCAGTGTTTTGGAAATCTTCTGTTAAAAAAGAAGATAGCTCTCACTAGAAATCTATCCACATGAGAAAACCAGCCTTCTTATTTCAAAAATACTTCAACTCTAAACGGAAATTTCCAAAATACTAGATCTATTGCCAAAGGATTGATATTTGTTACTGCTTATAATCTGTTCGAAAGATTTAAAAATATATCTTGGTCAATGGAATCATTACTTAAACAAATGACCAGTTTAAAGAGAATATACTCATTTGCATGTATACATTTTCTTTATACCTTCCTCTATTCTGAGTTAATAAATATTAAGCCCCCTTATTAAAAAACTCACAGTATGAAACACTCTTAAGAAAACTTCCAGTAATATTCAAAAGTGTCAATCAGTGGGACAAAGTGCAGCATCAATGGTTATTCAGACATGCCCATGCGGATTTGTTGAAATAAACTTGAGTTAATCTTTCATTAAAGGCCTTTAAAAAATATTTTGACCATAGTCAACATTAAAAGTTTTAAAGGTTTTATTTTGATCTCACAAGCATGCCTGCTCATGCTTTAATTTGTCTGAATTTCTTCTGAAAATGTTTCATGTAGTTGTATTAGATGTGTATGGACTGTGGATGCAGAGATAACATGGGTATACATCTCCCAGGTTTTCTCTATGCTACAAACCCAGCATCATATCAACACTTTTCTATATACAAAGTAAGGGAGAAAGATGAAATGCTCCAAATCAAGTGTAAAGAAAAGTGCACAAAATGTCTGGAAATATGCTTAAGAAATGAAATGAGAAGTGGAAATAGATTATCTGGACTAGAAATAAAAAGTTAATAGCCTTTCTCAATAGTCCTTTGTGCCTCAGTAGAGAAGTTTCAAGCTGTAATGTAACCAGATAAAAGAAGAACAAAAACATAAGAAACTCTCTTTTCATATATATGTCATAGTCATGGTGATGGTGATGGTGATGATGACGATGACAGTAATAATAATAGCTTGCGATTTTGGACCCTTACTATATATGCTAAACACTGTGCTAAGGGTACAGTCTTATTTAATCTTCACAGTAGGACTTTGAGGTAGGCATTAAAATAAACCCAAGCCAAAAAAGAATAAAGAACTTGCCCAAAAGTTGGAGACAGATCCAGGTCTGCCTGAGCCTGTCTTGGCTATTATACTGTACTGATAATATGCATTACTAAAGACACATTGAGCAATCACATCTGCAAACATCTGAACACACAATAAAATGCTTTAGAGACTTTCTCTACTGAGATAAAAGAGTTTGAAAAGTTCATCATTATGTTTTTTGCAATATATTTCTATCAATTCTCACATGGTCTTTTTTTTTTTTTTTCTCAAAACCGAGCCCCAAACCAAGTGGCATAAATCATCTTGAATAAAATAGAGAAATCTTTGTCTTTCATCCATTCAGTGATTTACAGCCTTGTCCTAGTTTCAGCACTGACATTTTTGTCTAATTAAATGAAACTGATAGGGGGAAATGCAACAAGATGCTTTTAAGCCCTGGCATAGATAATTGTCTTAGAAAAATGGTGGCTGCCAAAACTGAACTGGTGGACAACTGGCTACTATACAACTGTAAAGCCTGGCTATGTTTCCTTGATACACAACATATAATTTGGCCTTTGAATTTTAGCTTCTATGTCAAAGAAAAATATTATTATATTATATATATAATTATATATATAATATGTTATATATATTATTATATTAATATTTCCTTGTCTCATTATTTAGGATTAATCAGGCAAATAAATAGTGTAAATGTGTGCATACACTCAAGAGTACTAGGAGTTATATAATACAGAAGTTCTGTAGGTAGAAATAACTTTGATTGACTTCCCAGCTATAAAACTAAGGGGTCTTAGCCCAGAATGACTGCAAGGGGCATCAAGATCCCTTCAGACATTCTAGCTCATCTTAACTACTCATAATTAAGACACATACAGACACAGTCATACAGATGAAATCTCTGGGTCTTTTTTTTCTAGAATCTGGACTTCACTAAATAGATATCAGTAGGAAATGGCTGGAGAATGAAAGAGGATTTCCACTTCATTTCATTTTTTTTACAATAAAGTTGAATATTTCATAGGCAGTAGGTTAATCAAACACATATAAAGAATATGCACGTATAAAATAACTAGAGGAAGGAAGTTTGCTTATTGCATAGAAGTTAGTTTTAACAACAGTCTTCTGTTCTCACTGTGCTTGTTGTCTGTGGACAACCTGAACTCTCAGCTGGGAGGTCTCTGAGGAAATACAGTTCTGGGTTAAACATGGAAGAGACCCTGTGAGAGAAATGGTTACTTTTTCTACAGTCCTTTTAAAGACTCTACTATGTATAAAACTGCCCTGTTCATTTAGAATATTTAGAAAGGGTAAAGACAACCTTCTCCAAAGTTTGGTAGTTGTTGACCCCATCCTCTCCCCAAAAATCTGTTAGAACAGAAATCTGCCTTATCATCCTTTGTGAGCTGAGAGACCAAGGAAAAAGGGAAGGAGATGGAGTGGGGTGGTGCTAAGAAATCATGCCAGGAATATGGGAAGAAGTTTAGCTTTAGACACAGCCCCTAGTCTTTGGTTTGTTTTCCAGTATGTGCTACAGAAGACAATGAAGAAATAAACCTTGAACGCCCAGACTGTGAAAGGGAGCGATGGTGTTAAGATGATTCACAAAATGAGTAGACATGAAAAGTTAAGATAGGTTCCTTAAGTCAGAACTCAGAGAAACTGTTCATGAAGGCAGGGAGTTAGAAGCAACCAACTGGTTGCTTTCACATCAGGTACCGACATGCTGACACTGCAAAACCTAGCACTGGGGGAGAGAGGAGCAAGAACAGTAGGTCAGAGCTTCCCCTTGGGTCCATCCTGTAACCCTCAGGATACAGCATTGTAAACTGGGATGGAAGAACACAGAGCAGAGTGTAACAGTGCTGACCATATTTGCTCTGAGCAGTACTGAGTTCACTGAGGTTAGACTCTCATCAATATTTCTTCTTTTTAGTAGTGTCATCTATCTACAGAAAGTGACAATAACTGGCTGTGGCCCTGTCTTGTCTCTCCCTCACTGGCACAGAGGAATGACTTACCCCTCACAGTCACTCACCTTGAACTACCTAGCAGTTGCTACTGGAATAGTAGGTATTATGCTACCAAAGAAGAAACAATGTGATTTTCTAAAGGGCTTTCTTTTCTCTTGAAAAAGGGGGGGAAACTGCCACTTGAATTTGAGAGTGACTCTAACTCATCTGCAAACCAGGAATACATGGAGTCCTTAGGGGGTCCAGAACAAGGGGTTGAACAAGTGTACTAACTAAAGGCATCATTTCTGAGAAAACCTATTTCCTGGGGGGGGGGGGGGGTGGCCTCTATGACCTTTACAGTGGGTGTAAGAAAGAGCCTCTGTTCAGGTGTTGGAAGGTCAGGCTTCTGATCCTGGCTCTTCCATGCTCCAGCATGGGCAGGTTCTCAGACTGACACCTCTCAGGCTGACATGGGGGGATCGGTGAGCAGTAACAGCACCCACTTCATGAGTGCCCACCTGCTTGGAAATTAAGTTATCAATAACAACAAGCAAAAGCCTTAAGACATTAACAGTGACTCAAATAGTCTCATTTGATTATTCTCCTTTTAGGTTTAATATATTTAATACATTTTCCTAGAATGCTGTATATAAATGAATATGAAAGTATAAGGAACAGTATGAAAGGAATATTATTTTCTTAAAGCATGGTGGCAGCAAATGGATATTTGAAACTTAATGTTTGATATCAGATACTACCTTTTTGTTTTTCTCTTTCTTTAAAAATTTTATGGTTGTGTATTTTTATTATTTATTTATTTATTTTTGGGTCCGGTCATGGGGCCTGAACTCTGGGCCTGGGTGCTGTCCCTCAGCTCTTCTGCTCAAGGCTAGTGCTCTACCACTTGAGCCATAGCACCACTTTCGGCTTTTTTGTTTTCTGCTTATGTGGTGCTGAGGAATCAAACCCAGGGCCACATGCATGCAAGGCAAGCGCTCTACCACTGAGCCACCTTCCCAGCCCTGGTTGTGTATTTTTAAAATTTTAAGAAATGATCTTAAGAATCATAAGTTTTGTGAATGAAAAACACTACCAATCATCCATTTCATTTATGGGTTACATAGGATATGCAATGTCTTCTCAAGAAGGCATGGGGTGGTTGAAAATAAGTGTATAAGCCACAAAATAAACACATGCCACACAACCCTTGTTTAAATTTAAGCAAGCAGGGATTGGTTGTCATATTGTGAGCAAATACAAATTTTCTTGAACTTTTGCATTTTTACATTTTTATATTTGTGTATTTTGGTAACATTCACATAACATATACAGACAGTAAAATTTGCTGCAATGAAGTGTAACAAATTGTATAATTCCTTGTTTCATATATCAGTCATCTAATCAAATTGCAGGGTTCTGCTGGGTTATCCATTTTGACATAAAGAATTGTTACTCTGATGAATTATTTCAACTTTAGGACATTAAAAAATTTTGTTTTAACTCTAAGGGAAAATTCATAATGTAAATTATATAAAATTGGATGATTTAAATAAACTTAGAAAGTTAAAATCACATTAAAATTTTTTGGTAACAGTTTTTGGCAATAAGATAATTGGAAGATGATTTGCCCAATTCAGTAAACTCATTTGGTAAAAAGACCCAAAGATAATTAAAAACCAAAACTCCAACCCAACAGGGCCCCATAGAGATATACATGGTCCTACCCATAATACAGCTCCACCCGCCCCATCTCCAGCTAGAGCCCCATGGCTCCCACCACTGTGTGAGAGCCAACGCTGGTGTGGTGAGTGCCTCACCTGGGCCTGTCTCAAACACATCCTCTGAACTCACAAAATCAGAGTCCCCCTCAGCACCAACTCGAACTTTGTATGCTGTTCCTGGCATTAGACCCTTTAACCCAAAGAAGCTCCGAGAACCATTTACAATTTCTTTTCTCCATTCTTCTTTGCCTATGGAAATTTGGCAAAAACAACAAATTTGAACATTTTAAAGGACTAGAAGTCACTTAAGAGCCTCAAGAATGGAAAACACATTAAAAGCCAAAGACAAAATCTAGGATTCTTAGATTTACCATTTTAGATTATTGTAAATCTAATCACAATAAATTAATGAATTAAAATGGAGGGCATATGAAAATATTCCTAAAATACTGAATCTCTAGATTTTTACATCAATCATATACATTCCCACTGTATTTTTTTATACAATGGAAGGTTTCTTTCTTTCTTTTTTTTTTTTTTGGTCGGTCATGGGGCTTGAACTCGGCTTGGGCGCTGTCCCTCAGCTCTTCAGCTCAAGGCGAGTGCTCTACCACTTGAGCTACAGCGCCACTTCCAGTTTTCTGGTGGTTTATTAGAGATAGGAGTCTCAAGGTCTCTCCTGCTTGGGCTGGCTTTGAACCGCGATCCTCAGATCTCAGCCTCCTGAGTAGCTAGGATTACAGGCGTGAGCCACCAGCGCCCGGCAATGGAAGGTTTCTTATATATACTTTGCCTCAGTAAACTATTGAGTTTCTCTAAAGAACTGTTACTTATTAAGCAGTTCAAGTGAACTATCGGGAGAACTGTCCTTTCAGATTCACAAGTAAATCTTTTGGTAAGCTTTAATGCCTTTAAATTTATTTCAATTTATAGATTCAAAAATTTCTAAGTATTGCTCTATTGAAAGGAATAGTTATTTCTCAAAATATTTATTTTCATGATAAATGCCTAAGCAGTAAATTGGACTATGTTCAGCATTTTGCCAAACATCAGTTCACTCATTCATTGCCCATGAGTTTATTATTCACTCAAAGAATATTGCACTAAGGAAAGGCACTGGGTTTTCATAAAGGCTGGAAATTAAAGCTGTCCATCTCCTAGTAGATGTGGCCAAAATGTATCTGTCTTGGCAATACATCAAATATCCAAACAAAGCAGAAACTCCCACAGTCATAATTTTATACCCTTTTTTGTTTGGGCAAAAAGAATACTTTTGAGTCATAGTGATTTTTGCTACTAAAAAGCCCAATTAAATTGAAAAAAAGCCCTTTTCTTCTTTCCTACTTACAGATTATTCACTATTATTCATATTTATGTGGTATGGATATTTTAAGTATGAAGATATGAAAAATACAAATGTAATGGAACTTATGCCCCTGGTTATTGGTAATGTATAAAAAGAGGCACCTGGTTATATATCATATATATACATACATATATATATATGTATACATACATATATATATATGTAGGCTGTTGATTTTTTTTTCAGGTAACTCTAATTTACTTAATTGGATCAAGTTGTTTCTCAAGGCAATCCATAGTAAATCCTTAAAAAATGTTCTTAACCCATTGAAATGCACCCCCCCCCCCAAATAAAAGCAGGGTAATGAAATGGGTTCTTACTGCCTGCTATACCATATTCAACATAAAATTTCACACGCTCTGGTCCCTCATATTCCCAACTGATATTGGCATACGTCTCAGCAGCTGTGGCAGTTAGATTGCTGATCCTGGGATTTACTGCTTGAACTAAATATGCAACAGAAAAACAAACAAACAACAACAAACACACAGTCATAATTCAGTGCCATACACACAAATAGAAAGTAAGCTTAAAAATTTTGAAATTGTGCAGATAACAATCGTTAGAATTTCCTGTTCAAACTCAAGGTTTGCTCATTTCACTTTGTTATTGGAAAGGTTTTGTACTTAAATGTCAGTGTTTGGAAATCATCAGCAATAATGCACACACATAATATTAAAAGCATGAGTTGTAACACATTGGTTGTGGGCAGTAACACATTGGTTGTGGGCAAGGTAAAGTTTTGTTCCTCAGTCACAGTCCCAGCAATCATTACCTTCTTCATTTACCCATGGATGACAGGGATAGCTGAACAATCCCAAGGACAGAAGTCATAACACAATATCAAAGATTGCCTGGAAAAAACCCTCCAAGACTATGTGACTACTTTTTAATTTTGTCATCTCAGTGCAGGTCTCTGAAGAATTTGCTTTGGGGTGAGAAAGAATGATTCTTAGAATGGTTGTTTATGACCTGCTTTGAGTCACAAACTTTGAGAAATCTGAGGATCTGAGAAACTCTTGAATTAGAGAAAGTTGGGTGTTAGGCATGTGGGAAAAGGTGCAAAAGTAATCACCAACATAGTTTGTCAGAAGTTACAAAAGAAAAAAGGGAAAGGAACAGGAACTACTTCACTTGACCCATCCGAGAGAACAAGACAATCTTCCCTATTACGTATATGTCACAGAGCATTTTCTGGAAAAAAAAGTGCAATTTACAGAGCATCTTAAAAATCTAAGGTAGGGTAGGGCTGGGAGGAGGAAAATGGGGAAGAATGAAGGAAGGGGTTACTTTGACAAGAAGGCATTGTACTCATAGTCTGACTTAGGAAATTGTAACCCTTTTGTACAACTACATAATAATAATCTTGATAATAATACTAATAATGATAACAGTGTGAAAGACAAGAAAATAAGAGAATAGGAGGAAAAAAATCTAAGATATGGAGAATACATGCTCGCTCCTGTATAAAGATAACACCTAACAACCTTAAAATATTGTTAGAATATCCTGAGGCTGATAATTCAATTAGTTCTACTTCAATAGTTTAAACTAAAAGTGACAGCTTTACAGATACATTAACTTATGTGGCTTAAAAAATAAGAACAACTTATTATTCTAGAGAAAATGCATGACTATAGTAAGTCAGAAGGCACCAACGGGTTTATTCACACTCTAGAGTTAAATTCTAAAATTTGTTAAATACATTTGAAGTGAAATGTTTTTGCTGAAACAACAAAGTACAATTTCTTAGGATGAAAAAGAGATATGCACTAAAGAAGTTAAGTCATGTCTAAAGTAGGATTCAACATTACATCCACATTCTGTGATTCTGGGAAATACAGCAACATTGATTACTGAATTATGAGAAATAATTACTTTCAGTTTTGAGAGTTTTCTTAAAGAAATAATAAAATCTAAAGTGAACAGCAACAGTTATTTCATGAATGTCTGTGGATCAGGGCAACCAAAGGAAGTCTCTAAAAATATTCTGGAATTATAGAACTGAGGAATTTGATCTTGGAAAAACCTAGGAAAGTTGTCTGAAGCAGATCTGTAGTGGAGCTTCTAACACAAAAGCAGCCTACTTTGTGTGTGTGTGTGTGTATGTGTGCGTGCGCGCGCATGTGTGTGTGTGTGTGTGTGTGTGTGTGTGTGTGTGTGTGTGTGTATGACAGATTTCCTTTCCTCCTAGAGTTTCTTCTCTAAATTGTTTTTATATTTGTGGGTTTTTTTGTTCTAGTTTTATTGAAATGAAATTAGTATTTTAAAGAGGTATCAGTTGCCTTAAGTTCATTGCAGCATTATTCACAATAGCCAAGTTAGGGAAACTGAGTGTTCACTGACAGCCAATGGACAAAGATGAATGGCATATATACAATGGGATATTATTCAGAAAAAGAAGAAAATTCTGCCATTTGTAACAACGTAGATAAGGCTAGAGGATGTTATGGTAAGTGAAATAATAGACACAGAATAGTATCTCACTATGTACAATCTACAAATGTCAAACTTAGAGCAAAGGAGAGTAGAAAGGTGACTATTAGAGGCTAGGATGCGGGGGATGGGGAGATGTTGGTGAAAGTATTTAAGATTAATACTGTAGTAAAGGAATATCTGCTATAAATTTGTATTTAGCTTATTCTTATTTATTTATTTATTTTTGCAGTACTGATGATTGAACTCAGGACCTACCATTGAGCCATATATCCAATTCATTTGCTTTCAGTTTTCCCATATATATATATATATATATACATATATATATACATATATATATATATATACACACACACGCATATATATATACATATATATGTATAGTAAAGATGCTGTACAGAGGGGTTACAGTTATATGAGTAAGGTAATAAGTATATTTCTTGTCAAGCATTGTTGTCCCTCTTTGTTTTTCTCCTACTATCCCTTCCCTCCCCACCTTCCCTGCTCCTCCCCCCACTCCACAAAGTTGTAAACTTCATTTCCGACATAGTATCTTGTGAGTCTCATGCTAAATTTGCTCTGGCTGGCCTCAGATTGACATCACCCTCTCTGTGTTTCCTGAACAGTTGGAACCACAGATGTGAAACCACCACTACACCCAGCTTGCTTTTGAGATAGGGTCTCACTTATTTATTTATTTATTTATTTATCTATCATAATTCTCTCATGTCTATTTCCCAAGTACCTAGGATTACAGACATATATTGCCATACCTAGTCTTGCATTTAAATATATTCTTAAAGCCATTTCCATAAGTACTGTGTTCTAAGGTTATGCTGTTTGGCTAGTTTTACAGTAGAGAATTGTAGCTGTCCTTTCCTTGAATTCTGCACTTCTACTTTTTCACTCAATAGGCTTCAAGGCCCAGTTTAATGTTACTTTCTTTGAAGCCTTTTCTGGTTTTGTTTAGCAAAATAAACAATTCACTTCTCTTTTGTTCAAATCACATTTTTTTCACATTATTACTTTAACATCTCTTAAGCATGTTAAAGGTAAAGACAGAGTCTGTTTTACTTCCTTGACATACAATGTCAAGAAAAATCACATTTAAAGTCCATACTTAGCTGCATGTTGGTGGATCTGGGTTTATAATCCTAAGCAACTCAGGAAGCTGAGATCTAGGATTGAGGTTTGAAGGCAGCCTGTCAGAAAAGTCTGTGAGACTCTTATATCCAATTTACCACCAAAAAGTTGGAAGTAAAAGTATGGCTCAACTGGTAGAGCTCCAGCCTTGAGCAAAAAAGCTAAGAGACAGCATGAAGCCTGGAGTTCAAGCCCTAGAACCAACACACACACACACACACACACACACACACACACACACACACACACACACACACACACACACACCAGAATTTATATCCTATTCTAACATGACAAGCCAGTAGAAAATGGTACCCTGCAGCTCTGAAGTACAGTTTCTTTGCTATCACTAGGTTTGGTCACAGGGACATGTTTCCCCCAAGGAAAACCAAGTTTTTACTGGAGTGTTTCAAATAGTGGTACATTATTGTGAAACAACCAATACTTTAATGCTCAATAACAGAACAAGAAACATACATATAAAATGAAGCAAGTTTACATCTTTCTCTAATACTATAGAAAATTTAAACTCCTATGATTTTGTCCTTTCATCTAAAACCACAAATACAGTAAAATTATGATTATATAGTTATTCCTCAACCACTCTAAAGTCTATCTGATATGTATTTTATAATTTATCAAGGCTTTGAATATAAGCAAATGTCTAAGAAAATAGAAAAAATGCCAAGCCTAAGTTCACAAAAGTTGAACAATTTAGGCCAAACCCCTTATTACTTTTGGTCTTTGTTCTTCATTCCTATTTGTATTCATTTGGCTTGTTGTAGCCCAGGAAAAGCCATAACTGTGGCTACTTCACTTGGAAACAGTACCCTGTGGCGGAGACTGTACTGTTCTTTACAAGCAGACTACTTGAGCAATAGTTAGGGGTCACAGATTCAGGGATGTTTTATCACCATAGGTGAAATATGTATTACAATTTACCAAGCACCATTCTCCCAGTAAGTTTTTCTGACACCCCTGGCTGTCAGAAATTCAGGAGAACTTACACAATCCATGGAGGATTGCTGGCTGTGACTCAGAAGGGGAGACTGGAACAGTTTGGTAATGACTGGGTAACATAGTTGAGACTATGAAGGCCAAGTGCAAGATTAATTTTTAGGCAACCCCAGTGGAGTGATCCATCTCCAAACCAGATGTAGCACATTGTCTAAGGGAACTTCCAATTGGAGTGCTGTACAATGTGGTGGAGTGTATGCTGTGTTTATGTGTCTGTGTACGGTGAAATCATAGTACCATGGGAAGCTCAGTGGATCGAATGTCTCCTGGGCTGCTTTCATCATGGCACTAATACTTCAGAATTCTTGATATGTGCCATGGCCAGGTGGAGGCTATCTGTGACAAATCCACAGTTTTGGTCCTGTCTGATCCAGCCAAAATTATATTCTGAAAAGCTAACATTAAGATTTGCATTAAGGATACATTTTCGGGGGAAAAATTGGGAGAATTCAATATATGGCTTTTTATTTGACTAGAAATTCATTTTAAAGCCTTGGTCTGCCAAGAGCTCCTTTTGGCTGTTCCAGGCATATTTTATTTTTCTCTGCTACCCATGCTGCACTTCCCCACATTTCACATTGCAAATTTCACACATATATAAAGTCATGCAGATGAGTTATTTTACCTTTGCCTGCACCTACATCAGGTGGAAGAATACCAGCTTTAATGAAGGAAACAGAAATAGAACACTATATAGTTAGAATGTAACATACCCATGAGCATGTATAGTGATACAAAATAGAGCTTATAAAAATGCTAATGCATGCAAAAAGAATGAAGTGTACAGATACAGGGAACAAAAATACGTTTATGTCCCCAAACTTACCCAGTATTCAGACTCACACATTACTTAAAGTATATTACTTGTATTTGCCTAGATTTTAAGCAAGCTTTGGATTTCAAACTTACATATGGATAGAAATGTCAGTTTCTTACACTATGGAAGACAATCAAATGAGTAATCTTTAAGCAATTTCAGAATTTAGAGACATGCAGAAAAACTTTTATACTATTTTTGAACACTTTCATTGAATCTTAAACATTTCAAAATCACTTAAAAGTATAAGAGGAAGAGCTAATACCTTTTCTAATACTATAATGGCACTATTTTCTTTTCTCTGTAGCAGATGAGATATCAAAATATAAGTCCATTGCTCAAGCACAAAATAAATGCATTATTTAATATCTTTTGATTTTTTTTGGACAGAGAACTTAAATCAATGTTCAGACTGCCAAATTATTTCCAGTGGCTAAGAACCAGACCTAGAAATTATCTATCTAGCTTAGTGTCTATGTGTACATATATATGTATATATTATATGACTGAGTATATATGTGTATGTGTGCATAAAGTTGTACACAGGGGAAAACATCGCCTTACACTTTGCATTTAAATATCCAAAATACTGTAATTTTCACTGTAACTTCAATATTTTTAGTTTGAAAGTTTAATGTGGACTTGAGAAACAAATACCAGATAGTTACTCATAAATAAGTAATTTTGCCATATATCAGAATGAGTAATTACAAGTATTGGTATTATTTCAGTAAGAAGGATATTCTATGGCAAGAAGGAAAGAAGTGGATATATAAAAGATAAAGACTTTTATTCCATGTTGTTTATAACCCTATCGATTGTATACATACCCATCTTACCTGCATCCATAGTTGTTATTGCTTCCTCTGTAATATGGCTGCCTGGTCCTGCTGATGTATGTGCATAGAAGTAAAACTTATATCTAGTGCTGAAATTTAAGTCTTTTAAAATCCAGCGTGTCTTGTTGGCAGGGATTTTTAAATCTAACAGAGGTCCTAATTCATGGGTGCTATTAACTGTCAAAAGAAATAACAAACAAGCATACTCCCATTAGCTGCTATAGAAGTATTGTCTATAATTGCTTCAAATTAAAATCATCAACCTGGTTTACAATGACTTACATGATCTTTTCAACTCTTTGACAAACATCATATATATTAAACAATATAGTCTGATAATATGATATTATATATAATATTGTATAATATATAATTATAATATTATATAATATAGACCAATATAATTTGAAGGGGAAATAGGTTCTCCATTGGCTTATAAAGTAGGGGAATTTTATGGTTGAATCACAATAGCATTTTTAATTTTGTGCTTTTGCAGATGGAGTCATTTACAATCAATAACTCCAAGCCCTTCTTCTAGCAGCCTGTGTCAAAGGAACATCTTTATAGATAATACCTACTTAACCTAATGATAGGAAACCCTAGTCCTCCACCTTCAAAGGTCTCTATTATTCTACAGAGCAATTAATTCTCAATAACATATACATAGTTTTTTTTTAAAAAAAGCTAAAACCTGAGGTTCCTTCTGAAGTGATACAGGAAACTACTGTCTTCCTTCCTTCCTTCCTTCCTTCCTTCCTTCCTTCCTTCCTTCCTTCCTTCCCTCCTTCCCTCCTTCCTACATTCCTTCCTTTTCTTCCTTCTTTCCCTCTCTCTCTCCCTCCAAATATAAATAGCAATTTTGTATTTTAAAGTAACAACTATTTTTAAAATAGAGTTCTCCCTCCCCTTCTCCCAATAACTTACTTGGCTGATATTTTAGAGTGTACTCAGTCAAAATACCATTTGGGTGGCTTGGTGGATCCCATTCCAAAGTGAGAGAGTCCAGGGAAGGATTCATAATCTTCAAAGATGATGGAGCACTGGGGACTTGAATGATAACACATAGTCACAAAAGAGGTTTATTTTAAACATTACAGAATTATTGAAATGACATATTTTGCCATGTGTACACAATATATCAAAGTTTTATTTTTCAATAACATGTTGATCCAGTTGAAAATACATTACCTGAAACATAAACTTATTTATCTTCTTCTCTTTTTTCTTCTTATCATTTCCACTTAAGTTCATTAAAACCATCCTCTCAAAATATATAATGATTTCTTTTATTGGGACCCAAATTAAATATTTTAAAGGAAACAGTACTTACTGGACTTTTAATAAAAGCAAGTTGGCTGCTATGTGAAACCACTCAAACAGATCTTGAGAGGAAGCAGCTGTGTTCTGGGCCACTGAGGACTGCTTTCCCCAACAAACCAGGTGTCTCCCAACAGTCAGAACATCCTGCCTGCTGGGCTTTGGGCCTGGGCCAGGATACCCAGGTGCAGAGCCATGTTTATCCTTAGAGCTGACAGCTGCCCAGGATCTGGTCATACAGGACAAAAGCCCAAATGTTGGCACACCCCCCTGGCCCTAGAGATAGCCTGAGGGTATTAGCTTCTCCATAGCACAGTCTGGCACAAGGGAGAAATGCCTGGTCTTCTATTCACTTCCTCCTGAGGAGGATGGCTGGGGCAGCACTCCTTTACTGATGAATGTCTCTTCTACTATATTTCCTAGGAACCCCTTAATGGCACCATTGTCCTTCATTTGCTCTAGCCAGAAAGCAAGGAGACAACCTGGACCTTCCCCTCTCCACTATCTCCCAGAACACTAAATTCTGGTAAATTCACCACCTTAGTCCATTCCCTCCTTGCTCCACATTTTGTTGCTGTACCTCTCCTTAGCTCAGGCTTACAACACTGCCCATGAGATTTAGACGCTTCCAAGCTTCCTCTAACTAGTAAGTGTATCATACATTTGGGTGATCATAGACCCCTTTAAGAAACTGATGACCATGTAAGGTGATGGTGAGTCTCACCTGTAATCATAACTATTCAGGAGGCTGAAATTTGAGGATCACGTTCAAAGTCAACATGGGAGGGAAAGATTTTTTTTTTTTTTTTTTGTCAGTCGCAGGGTTTGAACTCTGGGCCTGGGCACTGTCCTTCAGCTCCTCAACTCAAGGCTGGTGATCTATCACTTGAGCCACAGTGCCACTTCTGGTTTTCTGGTGGTTTATTGCAGATAAGAGTTTCACAGACTTTCCTGCCTGGGCTGGCTTTGAACCACAATCCTCAGATCTCAGCCTCCTGAGTAGCTAGGATTGCAGGTGTGAGCCACCGGCACCTGGCTGATGCTAAGACTCTTATCTCTAACCATCAAAAAGCCAGAAGTGGAGCTGTGGCTCATGTAGCAGAGTCCTAGCCTTAAGCTAAAAAGCTCTGGGACAGCACTAAGACCCTGAGTTCAAGCCTCGGGCCTACAGTATGTCACACACACACACACACACACACACACACACACACACACACACACACACACACACAAACTGATGACCACTAAAACTCTTCCTAGGAAAATACACATATAGTTTTCATTCTGTTTCAGGGGAGGAGGGTCATGGAGCTCCTTACATAGGGTCTGTACATATGTCAAGAGCAACTGGCCCACAGGTTAATATCCTTAGCATCCAGGATCCAAAGGCTGACTTCCCTCTTTTCCTCAACACTTCACACCACACAACTTTCCTGTAGAAGCAGTGATATTTCCTACCTATGTGTCTTCAGACACAACATTTTGTTCTTTTTTTAGTCCTTTAGGCCTCTGATCAAGTCTTCTACACCCGCACCACCAAGTTGTCCAAAGGACCATTGTGAGGCCTCATTGGGGAAAGCAGAATGGACCCTGGCCCTCCCCGAGGAAAATGGGATTGAGGACAGGCAAGAACCTGTAGTAAGATGGGAACTGGGACTCCGATGTTGCTGGACAGTTGCCAACATCATGAACCCTCAACCAGGAATTAGGACAGGGCAATCTATGAACTGAACTTTTATAGAAAAGATCTACATGAGTTATTGGCCCGTCAACATGGCTAGCTTGGGTTAAAATTCAAATTAGATAAAGCTTACTTTGGTACCATTTCAAACCTCTATCCATGAACCTTTTTTGATTGTTGTTTAGTGGTACCAGAGATGCAACCCAGGACCTTGTGCATGCCTAGACTCTACCACTGATCTGTATCTTCTGTCCTCTTTAATACTGCATTTTCCTGTCTCTCTTCTCCCCTAGGTTCCCATGTCCTTACCCAAACTCCTCCTCACTCTCCACTCCATCCATGTGTATTTGATTCATTTCTACCCTCCTTCAATAGCCCATAGTTGTCAAGATTTTCCTCCACTTTCCTACTTTGTCAATTTACAACCTTTTTTTTGTTACCTGTAACCACCTATTTCAATTTCCTGAGTGCTGATATTATAGACATGTATCACCACACCTGGCATAAAGACTTCCACCTCTTAAGTCAGCTCAGCTTTATAATGAATTAGGAAAGTACATTCAGAATGAAACTAAAAATGACCTTAAGTCACAGAAATATTTTCCTTTCTTGGCAAATATTTCTGTGACTTAGGGTCATTTCTATAGTTAGATTTCCCATTTCTGTTAAATCGCCCGTTTAGTTCTAACATTTCTCAGCAGTATCTACTGAACCTATAGAAGCTACAGAACGTGTCTCAGGTCAGAAAGCTAATGACCTAAATAAGCAACATATCTGCAAGGCTTCAGATAATGTAATGTAGTGTAGGGAAAATTTCTGGGGCAGCATTTTGAATTTTGAAGCTTTCCATGTGCCCTCAAGCCAGCTATGAGTGATATTTTGCTAGGTTTGGGTGTGCTGTATTCATTTAGGGGAAAAATTCCATTTGGTTTACACATATTTTTTTTAGGAGGCCCTCGCAGGCCATGCCAGAAGCTCCTGAATCTCAGAGGCATGTCCCTTCTGTACCTCCTTCTGGAGTGTGGAAGACTCTATCAGGGCTGGCCGGGCCCTCCCCTTTCCCATTGACCACTCGGACATTGAGCGCATAGTGGCTAAAGGGCTCCAGCCCAGGCAGCATGCCGTGAGTCTTGTTGCCCTGGAAGGTGAGGATCTTTTTCTCAATGTGACGCTTGTCTCTTCTGGATGAACTCTGGGCTTTCCAGTAGTAAATCTGAAATGGCAAGATGAGACAAAAGTCAGGGATGCATAGGGAGCAAACAAGATTCCTCATGCTCACAAAACTAAAGCTACTAAAGTTTTTTCAGAACTTTGTCCTGTTACAATTTATTTTTTACCCCCCACCCCACCCCATGTCTCCCCATTCTCAATATAGACCAGGAACTGGGCCTGGGCTGAGGTGTGCATGGAGTAGGTTTGATTTGCCTTATTTCTATACAGTCAGTGTAAGAACACATCCTGTGGTAAGCACAAGAGGCTCCTGTTACAATTTATAACAAAATTAGTAGCTAGGTGCCAGTGGCTCACCTGTAATCCTAGCTAGTCAGGATGCTGAGATCTGAGGATCATGGTTTAAAACCAGGGCAGGAAAGTCTGTGAGATTCTTAATCTGCACCAAAAAGCTGAAGTGGAGCTGTGGCTCAAGTGGCAGAGTGCTAGCCTTGAGCAAAAAAGTTCAGCAACAACACTCAGGCCCTGAATTCAAGCTCCAGGACTGGCACAAAAAAGAAAAGAATAAAGAAAACCAGTATAGGGCTGGGAAGTTGGCTCAGTGGTAGAGCGCTTGCCTTGCATGCATGAGGCCCTGGGTTCAATTCCTCAGCACCACATAAGCAAAAAGAAAAAAGCCGGAAGTGGCGCTGTGGCTCAAGTGGTAGAGTGCTAGAGAGCTGAGGGACAGCGCCCAGGCCCAGAGTTCAGGCCCCACGACCCGACCCCCCAAAAAAAATTATATATAAAAAAGAAAACCAGTATAACACTAATGAATATTGATTGTGAGGCAAGAGGGATAGAAGCTTCAGAAAATGAAGAAACTAAGTAAAGAGTGACTCTATAACATGGCTGAGTTGTACTATTTTGCTGGTGGATTATGAGTAAAATAAAAAATGAAGCATACAAAAGACTCAAATGGTTCTCTTCAGAGAATGAGGAAAAGATTACAATGAAAGTGATTTAAGTATTTTACTTGTATTAACTATTCTTAAAAATAACCAATGTTTACATACTTTTCCAGAGTTATCTACATATAACATACGGCTTAATTCTAAAAACCACAGTAAGGCTTTTTGTTGTTATTGTTGGTCATGGGGCCTGAACTGTGGGCCTGGGCTCTGTCCCTCAGCTCCTCAGCTCAAAGCTAGTGCTCTACCACATGAGCCACAGTGTCACTTCCAGCCTTTTCTGCTTATGTGGTGCTGAGGAATCGAACCCAGGGCTCACGCATGCAAGGCAAACACTCTACCACTGAGCCACCTTCCCAGCCAAGGCTTTTATTATTATTATTTGTTTCTTTTTTTTTCTTTTGCCAGTCTTGAGGTTTGAAATCAGGGCCTGGGCATGGTCCCTAAGCCTCTTTGGGCTCAAGGCTAGCACTCTACCACTTAAGCCACAGTGATGCTTCTGGTTTTCCTGAGTAGTTTATTAGAGATAATAGTCTTAAGGACTTTCCTGCCTGGCTGGATTCGAACTGCAATCCCAAGATCTCAGCTTCCTAAGTAGCTTTGATTATTATTATTCTATGGACAGAAGAACCGTTCCTATAACTTGCTGAGTAATTTTTTCCCCCAAAGTGGGCTTTTCCACTAAACCAAGCCATCACTCAATCAAAATTTTGTATTAAGCTGAGTGCCAATGGCTTTCACCTGTAATCCTAGCTACTCAGAAGGCTGAATCTGAGGATCCATAGTTCAAAGCCAGCCCAGGCAGGAAAGCTCATGAGACTCTTTTCTTCAATTAACCACCAAAATACCCAAAGCTGTAAATTGTAGATCACTAGCCTTGAATAAAAAATTTCAGGGAGGGCTGGGAATGTGGCTTAATGGTAGAGTGCTTGTCTAGCATGCATGAAGCCCTGGGTTTGATTCCTTAGTACCACATAAACAGAAAAAGTCTAGGAGTGGCACTGTGGCTCAAGTTGTAGAGTGCTAGCTTTGAGCAAAAGAAGGTCAGAGACTGTGCCCATTCCCTAAGTTCAAGGCCCAGGACTAGCAAAAAAAAAAAAAAAAGTTCAGGGTCAGTGCCTAGGACCTGAGTTCAAGCTCCAGGACTAGCACAGACACACACACAAAAATGATATTAAATTGTATGCACAGGTTTTGGAGAGATAAATTGTTAACTGACTGTGGTAACAACATGTTGTTCATTAATTTCTTTTAAGTGCTTCTTAGGAAAGTAAAGATATTTCTCAAGAGAAGTCAACATATATGCAGACTGGCCAATGTTAGGGCAAACAAACCAACAAAAAACATGTTGCAGTATAAAAACCGTCCTCTAGGAGACCGGAGGAAGACGGCGGCAGAGAAGCTGGAGGCTAAAGAAGCTCTCGCATAGAAAACAGTTTTAGTGTTCCAGTGAACAGTCCTAGGCTACAGAATCACACCAAGTGTGCCATCACAGTACAGAGAGTTTGGCCAGAGCGGGAAAATCCAGGCAAGGAGACAGATCTGAACACTTGTCCATAGCTGCAGCTGTGGCTGCAGCAGCAGCGGCAGCAGCGGCCACCATACCAACAGAGAAAGTCTGGGACAAAGGCTCCTGACCTGGCATGTGAGCAGATTCTACTCACTACCACCAAGAACTGACAAGGAACAGAAATCTTCATCCTGCTGATTGCAGACCAGGGATGGCCCAGGAACCAAGACTCTGTGAGTGTCGAAGGAGTTAGCCTCTCAGGGAAAAGCTACTGTTTGCTGAAAGGCCGCAGCCCTACCCAGAACCTAGCCTCATCACAGTGTCTCCAAACTAGAGGACACAGCTATCTCCCTCTTCTGTGATACTCAAAGCAGATCTTCCTCCCACTGAACTAGCCTTGGAGAAGGGTCACAAAGTCCTGGGTAAGGCAGAGCTGTCTGCCTGCTCAAATAAACTGACTTAAGAAACCAATCAAGCCACAGGAAAACCAAACACCAAAAGCAGACCAGCGACTCCATCAAAAGACTGGTTACAGACACAGGGAGATACAAGATCTTCCCCTCCAACCCTCCCCCAAATCAAAGAACTCTTTTTTCTACCTATTACTATTATGGTTTTCTATTATTTTTCTTTCTTTTTTTCATAATTTTTATTTTAGGAGTGAATGTGTGTGTGTGCTTTTTTTTTTTTTTTTTTAAATCTGTTTTGACCTTTTGGTCCTTCTTTTTCTTTTTCTTTTTTTTTTCTTTTTTTGCGTGACTTAATTGCTGTTCTGCTCATCCCCAGATATATACCTGATGTTAATTATTAGACCTTATCCCTCATTGTGTACATACTTAACCCAGAAACTCAATTCACAATCTCTTAGGCTTAACTTCGTTAATAGTAGTATTATTTCTTTATAGCTATATAACTTTCAAGTATGCCAATTTTAAGAATTTTTATTTTTTATTTTTTCATTTTTCCTTTTTTATATTTCTTCTCCTCTCATCCTATCCTTTCCTTCTCTCAATATCATTTTTTATACTTACATAATTTTTGTGTTTCTTTTTTTAAATTTAAATTTTTGTTTTTCCATTTTTTTTCTGATTTTTTTTAAATCTCTCTCCTATCATTTTGTCCTATCCATTTCCCTCTCTGAGATTAGGATTTGGTTAAATTCACTGTCCTTTTACCTTTCCACATACCTCTGATCCTATTTTTCCCCACAATTCTCCTTAAACCTAATAATTTCTGGTTTGTTGAATCCCTCTTGGATGTTCTTAGCCCATTAATCCACAGTTGTTTGATGTTGAATAGGTTGTATCTATTGAACTATATTGTATCTGTAGCCATTTTGACTGCAACTACAGGACTCTGGTTGATGCTTGCCTTAATATAGTGTTCCAGCACAAAATTGGTACTTTCATACCAAAGTGGCAGAACAAGCCAGAGAAACACAAGAAAAATGACAAGTCCGGGTATCTCAGCTCCCACTCAGGATAATCAGGTGATGGAACAGTTAATGAATAATCCAGAGGAGAGTTCCCAAAAAGCTCTACAAACACTAATGGTAAACATGGTGAATGAAAAGATTGAAAACCTGCAAAGGACTCAGTGCAAGTGTGATAGGGAGTGAGACGAGGCAAACCAAAGATTAATACAGGAACTTCACAAGCATGCTGAGGCTAACCAAAAATTACTACAGGAATCTCCTAAGCATGAGGAAGGTACTCAAAGATTAATACAGGAATTGTGTGAGCAGGCTGAGAACAGTCAAAGAGAAAGACAGGAATTGAGTGAGCAGGCTGGGAACAGTCAAAAAGAAATACAGGAATTGCATAAGCGTGAGGAAGCTAATCAAAGAGTAATACAGAATTGCAAAAGCGGGATCAGAATAGACAAAGATCAGTAGAGGCATTCATGGAATCCATAAACAGACAGCTGAAGAAATCCAGGGAGACCACAAAGGGCACAAAGGGAATGCTGAATGGAGCCTGTCAGAAGGAAAGGGAGTCCAAGGAAACCATAACTAATCAACTAAGTGATTTGAGAATAAACCCTGAACACCAAATTAAGGAAGTAAAGTTCATACAAGATCTAAAACAAAGCTCCAACAAAGAATTTGGAGCCATCAAAGCCGACCTATTAGAAGGAAAGGAAATAAAAAACAAGGAAGAAAATCTTGACAGTAGGTTAGGCCATGCAGAAGACTGAATCTCAGGGATTGAAGAAGATAGTCTAGATATTATAGAGAAAGAACATACAACTATCCAAGACAAATCCAAGAAATATGATAGATCTATTAAACATTTGGAAGATACCACCAGAAGGCCTAATCTGAGGATAATGGGTGTAGAGGAGCACCTAAAAAACAGAAGCTAACAGTCTAGGAAATTTATTTAACAGGATCCTAGCAGAGAACTTCCCAAACATAGGCCTATTCAGATACAAGAAGCTTTTAGAACCCCAAATAGACCAGACCAGAACAGGACATCCCACCATTACATTATAATCTGCATAGGATCAATCCAGACCAAGGAAAGGATCCTTAAAGCTGTCAAGGAGAAAAGATCAATCACCTATAAAAGGAAACCAATTAGAATAAACTCAGATTTCTCAGCAGAGACAATTAAAGCAAGAAGAGCCTGGAATGATGTATGCCATGCCCTAAACACAAACAACCAAGAATACTGTACCCAGGTAAACTCTCCTTCATAACAGAAGGTCAAATAAAAACCTTCCATAGCAAAGAAAAACTGAAACAATATATCTCCATCAAACCATCCCTACAGAAGATACTTAAAGATGTCCTAGCATAGAAAACCAACAAGACCACAATAAAGGCCAAGAAACCACACCCAAACTGAGAATTCAAGAACCCAGATGTCCCAGCCCCCAAGAAGGTAGATAACATGGCAGGAACTACCAAACACCTCTCAGTCCTAACTCTCAACATTAATAGACTAAACTCTCCGATTAAGCAACTTAGACTATCTAGTTGGATTAAAAAGCAAGATCCTTCTATCTGCTGCCTTCAAGAACAAACATATTCTGAAAGTGAAAGGCTGGACTACCAAGCAAATGGCCCCCATAAACATGTGGGAGTTGCAATCCTAATATCTGATAAAATAGACTTTAAATTAAACTTAGTGAGAAGAGATAAAGAAGGTCGCTACATACTAATTAAGAAATCTCTTCTTCAGGAAGATATCACAATTGTAAATATCTATTCACCAAAAAATGGAGCACCCAAATTCATCCAAGAAACACTAATTTCCCTCAAATCTCACATAAATCCAAAGACATTAATTGCTGGGACTTTGACACACCACTATCCCCACTAGATAGATCAACTCAGCAAAAACTCAAAAGAGGGCTGGGTAGGTGGCTCAGTGGTAGAGTGCTTGCCTTGCATGCCTGAGGCCCTGGGTTCGATTCCTCAGCACCACATAAGCAAAAAGAAAAAAGCCAGAAGTGGCACTGTGGCTCAAGTGGTAGAGCACTAGCCTTGAGCTGAAGAGCTGAGGGACAGCGCCCAGGCCCAGAGTTCAGGCCCCACGACTGGACCCAAAAACAAAACAAAACAAAACAAAAAAAACTCAACAGAGAAACCACAGATCTAAACAACTGCATAGATCAGATTTAACAGACATCTACCAAATATTTCACGCAGCAGCATCAGAATACATGTTTTTCTCAGCAGCATACAGAACATTTTCCAAAACAGACCACAAAGCAAACTTGTCCAAATTCAGAAACATTGAAGTTATGCCCTGAATTCTCTCAGACCATAAGGGAATAAAATTAGAACTCAACACCAAAAGCCACCAAAGAAAGTCCTGTAACACATGGAGGCTGAACAACACACTGTTGAAACTCCAGTGGGTCATGGAAGAGATTAGAAAGGAAATTCAAAGGTTTATGATGTTCAACAAAAATGAACACACAAATTACCAGCTCCTCTGGGACACAGCAAAGGCAGTACTCAGAGGCAAGTTTATAGCTCTGAGTTCCTTTGTCAACAAATTGGAGAGATCTGAAACCAACCATTTAATGAGACATCTGAACCTCCTTGAAAAAGACCAGCAAGCTAAATGCCAATCCAGTAGATGGAAAGAAATAATTAAAATTAAATCAGAATAAATGAATTAGAATAAAAAACATAGAAAGAATCAACAAGACAGAGTTGGTTCTTCGAAAAAATTAACAAGATTAAAACTTAAAAAAATTAGCAAATCTTATCAGAAAAAGAAGAGAACACACCTAAATAAACAAACTCAGAGATGAGAATGGAAACATCACCACAGAAACAACCAAGATGCAGAACATTATAAGGGAATACTTCTCAAACCTCTATGCTAATAAATTTGAGAACCTGGAAGAAATGGACAATTTCCTAGCAAATATTGACATGCCAAAACTAAACTGAGTTAAACCAACTTAACAGGGCCATATCAAGCATTGAAATAGAAACAGCAATAGGAGTCCTCACATCTCAGAAAAGCTCAAGACTGGATGGATTTATAGCAGAATTCTATAAGGCCTTCAAAGCAGAACTCATACCAATACTCCTTCAACTCTTCAATGAAATTGAAAGAGAAAGTTCACTACTGAACTCTTTCTATGATGCCATCATACCCTCATCCTCAAACCAGGCAGGGACTCATCAAAGAAAGAGAACTATAGACCCATTTCTTTGATGAACATCGATGCAAAACTTCTCAACAAAATTTTGGCCAATTGACTTCAACAATTCATCCAAAAATTCATACACCACTATCAAACAGGATTCATTTCAGGGATGCAAAGCTAGTTCAATATACGCAAATCAATTAACATAATTAATCACATCAATAAGAGCAAGGATAAGAACCACATGGTTATCTCAATAGATGCAGAAAAAGCATTTGACAAGATCCAACACCCCTTTATGATGAAGGCTCTGGAAAAACTAGGAATCCATGCAACATTCCTCAATACAATAAAGGCTGTATATGACAAAACTACAGCCAGCATTATACTTCATGGTGAAAAACTAAAGCCATTTCCTCTAAACTCAGGAATGAGACAAGAATGTCCATTCTCTCCACTTCTATTAAATTTATTATTAGAATGCCTAGCTACAGCAATAAGACAAAATGCAAACATAAAGGGGATCCAAATAGGGAAAGATGAAGTAAAACTCTCCCTCTTTGCAGATGACATGATCTTGTATTTAAAGAATCACACAGATTCCACTCCCAAATTACTTGAGCTGATTCGAATCTCTGGCAAAGTAGCAGGGTACAAAATTAACCCTCAAAAATCAATGGCTTTTCTGTATGCCAACAATGAGAAGAAATCAGGAAAGCAACTCCATTCATAATAGCCCCACAAAAAAAATACCTAGGAATTTACTTAACCAAAGAAGTGAAGGATATATGATGAAAACTTTAAAAACCTGAAAAAGGAAATCAAAACAGAACTTAGAAAGTGGAAAAACTTCCCATACTCCTGGATTGGAAGGATCAACATTGTGAAAATGGCAATACTTCCCAAGGCTATCTACAAAGTCAATGCAATACCTATCAATATTCCAACCTCATTCTTCAAGAAAATAGAAGAGGAAAATTCATATGGAACAATAAAAGACCCCGAATAGCAAAAACGATCCGTAACAGAAAGAACAATGCTGGAGGAATATCAATGCCAAATTTCAAACTCTACTACAAAGCCATAGCAATCAAAACAGCTTGGTACTGGCACAAGAAGAGACCTCAGGACCGATGGAATAGAATTGAAAACCCAGAAATGAATCCACAAGATCTATAGCCACCTAATCTTTGATAAGGGAGCTAAAAAAATAGAATGAAAGAAAGACAACCTCTTCAGTAAATGGTGCTGGGAAAATTAGTTCATCATTTGTAGAAAACTAAATCTAGATCCTTATATATCACCCTGCACCAGAATTAACTCTAAATGGATAAAAGACCTTGGAGTCAAAGCAGACACCCTGAAAACATTATAGGACAGAATAGGAGAAACCCTAGGTCTCCTTGGCACAGGCCGAAATTTTCTTAATAGAGACCCAGAAATACAACAAATCAAAGAAAGGTTGTACAAATGGGATTGCATGAAGCTGCAGAACTTCTGCATGGCAAAAGACATAGCTAGCAAGATCAATAGAAAGCCCACAGATTGGGAGAAGATCTTCACTAGCCATACAACGAACAAGGGTCTCATGCTTGGAACTCAAAAAATTAAATCCTCCAACAACAAATCCTCAAAGAAACAACTGCCCAATAAATAAGTGGGCTAAAGACTTAAAGAGAAAATTCTCTGAAGAGGAAGTAAGAATGGCCAATAGACACATGAAGAAATGCTCAACCTCTCTAGCCATAAAAGAAATACAAATAAAAACAACATTGAGATAGAATGGCTATAATCAAGAACTCTAATAACAACAGATGCTGGAGGGGATGTGGGCAGAAGGGAACCTTACTGAATTGTTGGTGGTAGTGTAAACTTGTTCAACCACTTTGAAAAGTAGTATGGAGGCTCCTCAAAAGACTCCACATAGCAATCCCATTTTTGGGCATTTACCTAAATGATCACAAACAAGACCATAATAAAGTTACCAGCACAAATATGTTTATTGCAGCATTATTTACCATAGCTAAGATATGTGGAACCAACCCAGATGCCCCTCAGTTGATGAATGGATCAAGAAAATGTGGTATATATACACAATGGAATTCTATGCCTCCATCAGAACGAATGGCATTCATTGCCCCATTTGTTAGGAAATAGAAAGACTTGGAAAAAATTATATTAAGTGAAGTAAGCCAGGCCCAAAGAAACACAGGTTCTATGATTTCCCTTATTTACAATAACTAGTATATATCTGAGACAAGCAGAAAAGGTCAGATAAGATGATGTTAAGCGAAATGAACCCCAAGATAAGTACACAAGTGGTTTTTTTTCTTTCTTGCTATTGTTTCTAACGTATTTATAAGGTACCATGTGATTTTTTGTTGCTTTGTATGTCCCTCCCAGATGGTATAAATCCTGTTTTCACTGTATTTGATGTTGGTATAATTTGGGAAGTGGAAGGGAAAAAAACAAATTGTTTAAATAGGGATACAGGTTGACCCATTGCAACAACGAGATGTATAAGACGCTTTGTGGAAAAACGAATTTTACAAGTTAGGCTGGGGGGTGGGGGAGAATGTAGTTGTAGAGATGGGAGGGAAGGGATGGTAGGGTAAAAACAAATGAGGAGGCAACAATACTTGATAAAAAATGTACTCATTACCTTGCCCATGTGATTGTAACCCCTTTGTACAGTATTTTCACAATAAAAAAACTTATGTTTTTTAAAAAAGAAAACAACTGACTTTCTAAAAAAACCCCAAAATTGTCCTCTAGGTGGTGGCAGTGCTTGATCAAAGTAGTGTGTGTGTGTGTGTGTGTGTGTGTGTGTGTGTGTGTGTGTGTGTGTGTGTGTGTGTGTGCGTATGTGTGTATGTGTGTGTGTGTGAGAGAGAAAGAGAGAGAGAGAGAGAGAGAGACTTTAGCTGCCTACCAATAAAAATTTTGAATCAGTCCTCCTGTGCTCTTCAAGAACAAAGGTAATTAGTTTTATAAGAACAACTCAGGGGCTGGGAAGTTGGCTAAGTGGTGGAGCGCTTGTCTTATATGCCTGAGGCCCTGGGTTCGATTCCTCAATACCACATAAGCAAAAAGAAAAAAGCCAGAAGTGTTGCTGTGGGTCAAGTGGTAGAGAGTTAGCCTTGAGCTGAAGAGCTGAGGGACAGCGCCCAGGCCCAGAGTTCAGGCCCCATGACCAGACCCTCCTACCCCCCCCAAAAAAAGAATAACTCAGGTAAGAATACAGGTCTTAAATAATTTGAATTATTTGAAAACATCCTAGTTATTACTAGTATAATTTTGCATGTTCAAAAGATGTAATCCATACTGCTACAAAACTAAGTCCAGTTTGTTATATCCTATATTTTTTAAAATTAGGTTTTCCTCCTTTCATAAAAATATTATTTAGTTGGCAGAATGTTCAATCAACTGTGGAAAAAAGTTGAAAAACAGATTTTTCCCCATTTTGGCTGAATGAGAATTCATGTTAACATAATCTGCCTTGTTTTTTTTACCTTTTGTGATCCTGCCTGGAAAAATAGAAGAATTCATATATATATATATATATATATAGATAGATAGATAGATAGATAGATAGATAGATAGATAGATAGATAGATAGATATAGATATAAAAGATTTTCTCTATATATAGAAAAGATACTGTACAGAGGGCTTATAGTTACCTGAGCAAGGTAATGAGTCCATTTCCTATTGACCATTGTTACCCCTCCTTTGTTTTTCCCCTACCATCCCTTTCCTCTAGACCTTCCCAACTCCTCCCCCTCCCCCCTTCCCCACCCTCCCCCCTCTCCTCCCCCCTACCTCTCGGCAAAGTAGCAAAGTTTGTTTTCAACATAGTGTCTTGTACACCTTCTCGTTGTTACAATGGGTCACGCTGTATTCTTATCAGCATTTTGTTAAAAGCATTCTTGAGTTCCTAATTTATGAGCAGATTTACGAGCTAACTGACCTTATACTGCACGTGTGGCATGGCCTTTGCCATGCCTTGTTATGGAGGGAAGGACACAATGCCTCCCTGCACTTACTCGATAGCCTTGTAGGAGTCCTCGGATACTTTTCAGTGGTACTGGGTCCCAGTGGACCTCAGCCAAGGTACTGTTTATCACATTTACATGCACATTCCCGGGAGCCACCATCGGGACTAGGGAAAGAACAGGAAGAGAGTAGAGGTGTTAATGTTCTTTCTGAATTTCATGCAAAATGTCACTATCTCTAATGATTTTGACATGCAGCAGTCTTGGCATAGTTCACAGAATCCTACATGGATTGTTAACATTAGGTTTTTGCTGTTGTTTTTTGGTCATTCGACATAATGAGAATGAGTTGTTTTGATGTAACCTCTTTCACATTATGAAAGCATCCCCCCTCTCATTCTGATGTACTGGGGATTGAATGCAGGACCTTGCACAAGCTAGGTAAACTCTCCATTATTGGGCTATAACCCTGTCTCTGAACCTCCATGTCTTACATAGAGGACTGTTTAAATTCAAAGAAGTGAAGCAGAATGACTGGTATCTGTCCTGCCAAACCCTTGGTTTATAGTCAATGTGATGGATCTACTGGGATGAAAAAGTGGGAAGGAAACCGTGTGACACACTTACGGTCTTCTCCAGAATGTCCCATGACTTCAGCTGGCTCTGGAGCAAAGCCCACATCATTCAGGGCCTGAACTTTGATCAGGTATGGGACAAAGGTTGGTGTGCCTGAGACAATATATTTGGATACGTTTGCCACAAGTACAGATGTCCATTCGTCATCACCATCTTTCTGGCGCCAGCTCACTTTGTACTGAAGGCCTGGCCCATTCGATTCAAACCCATTCAAGGGCTATAAAAGAAACCAAGCAGACAGACATATAATCATTTACAGGAACATCACACCCAGCTCTCAAGCCTATAGAAAAATAAGTGTTGAGATACTAACATACAAGCTATTAGCCATTTTCTTCAGGGACTATTTATTTATTTATTTTCCAGGTGTGAAGAGATTCAAAGCATGTGTGGAATCAACATTTCAAAGGTTGCAAATTACTACTGTAAAACAGTAAATACCTTTCAAAGTCTGGCTCCACAGTGAAGTGTGGGTATCTTAAACCATTTCAGTTATCCAGATTATTTATATATTCCTATTTGTACATCATTATCCATTTTACTTGAGGACTGAAATTTATAAGCTATTTTCTTTTTGATTAAGAAACAATTTAATCTAACATTCTATCATGTATGCATGTATGTATGTAAGTATATAAAGCACATACATATAGGTGTACATATAAGTATTCATGTATAGATCCATGTAATAGAGGTTTAAAATTGTACAAGTTTTCCAAGTCTTGCAGGGGAGAACATTAGCTGGCATATTTTGAGTACATACACATTAGGCATTAGTCTAGATGTTTTAAATGCAATAGTTCTTTTTTTTTAATTTTTTTAAACTTTTATTTTTTTATTGTGAAAATACTGTACAGAGGGGTTACAATTACATGGGCAAGATAATGAGTACATTTCTTATCAAGAATTGTAGCCTCCTTTGTTTCCCATTCCTATCCCTTCCCATCCTCTCCCCACTCCCCACCAAAGTTGTAAAGTTCGTTTTTCCACATAACGACTTGTACATCTCATTGTTGCAATGTATCCACCTGTATCCCTATTTAAACGATTTGTTTTTTCCCTTCCCGTCCACAAATTATACCAACCTCAAATACAGTAAAAGCAGGGGTTATACCATGGGGGAGGGACATACAAAGCAACAAAGAAATAATCTCATAAATGTGTTAGAAACAATCACCTGAAAGAAAAAAAAACATTTGAATACATATCTTAGGGTTCATTTCCCTAACATCAACTTATCTGACCTTTTCTGCTTGACTCAGACATATACTAGTTATTGCATATAAGGGAAACCATGGGACCTAAGTTTTTTTGGGCCTGGCTTACTTCACTTAATATAATTTTTTCCAAGTCTTAAATGCAGTAATTCTTTTAAGCTTATGAAGCTGGTATTTCTATTCCGCCCATCATGTAGATGCCCAGCAGATGTTCGACAACTGGCTTAGAATGACACTATGAGTAGCAGACCTAGGATTTGAACCCATTCACTTTTCCACTACAGATCAAGTGTTTAAAAATACTGCTTCAAACTGACATATAATTTTTCTCCTGGAAATGAATGAAATGGTATTTTTATGTGCATATCAATTAAGCCAACTTTTTCTTTCTTCTTTAAACAACAACAACAACAACAACAAAACCCTGAGAAGTTGAAGGCTGTATAGCTCACCTTCCACGTAATCACCAAATTATCTGGTTCTGATCCAAGTCCTTCCACCTCTGTGGGATTTTTATCTGGTTCTGGAAGTAGACACATATGTGTAAACTTTGGTCCTTTGCAGAGACTGTTAAGAGTTTTCTAATTTATTTCACACTTTACCTGCGGCTTTTGTGAAATACTGTTCGGATGCCTCACTTGGTAAGCTCTGGCCAATGTTGTTCACTGCTGTTACTCGGAAGGAATAGTTCACATAAGGCGACAGCTTCAGTTGGGCTGTGGTCTGTGTCCCAGAAACTTCAGCTTGGTGGTGCCACAGCCCTGCCTCGTGCATTGTATCTTCGTATTCGATGATGAATTCTGATCACAACACACCACAAACACAAAGCAGCAAATTCAGTCAGCTTAGGCACATGTAGCAGCTACATATTAAAACTTTGATTTTGGAGCTCTCTCTCATCCTTCAACACACACACACAATAATATTTGGTATTCTTTGACAAAAATGTGAAGTTTGATGACTTAATTCAAACCATTTAGAATGGAACCATCTATTCTGAGGAGAAATTTAAATATATGAGAAGATGGCCAATATTTGATAATAGGGAAGAGATAAAATAAACATTAGGATGACATTTTTCACTAAACTGATAGTGATCAAAGGCTTAAACTCTTTTTGTGGTTGGGGAAGAAGAATTCTCTGGCTTTCTAGGAAATATAAACTGGTACAGCTTTCATATAGGACACTAGAAAAAACACCCAAACACTAAAATACACAGATTTTGAGAAACTATTTTTAGCAATTCATTTTGAGGAAGCATGCTCATATATATGGTTCAAAGATACAAGAGAAAGAACCAATATTGCCACATGGTTTGCAAATGAAGCAACCTAATTGCAAAGAAGCTAAACGTCTACCAAATAGGATACTGATTACACCAAATATGCCCCATCCACACAGTGGAATACTCTGTGTCTATTATAAATTAAGCAGGGCTGAAATGGAATGATTTCTAGATGCATTGTTAAGTGAAACCAAGCAGGATATAGAATAGTCTGTACTGGATGCTACATTTGTGTAGAAGAGATACTATACCATATGCAATTGAATGTACAGCTATTTACTCTCAGAGTATATACATCCACTGATGTGGCCAGAGGAGCTAGCAATCAGGAGTTAGGAGAAGATGAGAGTCCCAGGTCATACCTTCTGTATTTAATAAAAGTTTATAGTCTGTATATGAACCCATGTACAAATAGCTATTTAGATATTCAGTATCTACTATGTACCATATGTCTATGATGCAAACCATAAATACAAAAATGAACTAGATATACTGCATAGTGCAATAGTCCAAGCAAGGTTCCCGGAGTTCTCCCTTCAGTCTCCATTTCTTTGCTGGCCATATCTAGTCTCATCTTTGGATGACCTTCATATTGATACCTGCAGCCTTGACCTATTCCCTGACACACACACTTAGAAAGCTGATTGTTCTGCTAAGTATACTGAATAGCATCCAAAATGAAGCTGATCTTCTCCCCCACCGGTAGGGATACTGAGGTTAAAATCTTGCTCTTTTAAGCATCACTTTAGTTTTGTTTTGTTTTTTGTCAGTCGTGGGGCTTGAACTCTGGGCTTGGGCGCTGTCCCTCAGCTCTTCAGCTCAAGGTGAGCACTCTACTGCTTGAGTCACAGTGCCACTTTCAGTTTTCTGGTGGAGTCTCATGGACTTTCCTGCCAGGCTGGCTTTGAACCGCAATCCTCAGATCGCAGCCTCCTGAGTAGCTAGGATTACAGGCGTGAGCCACCAATGCCTGCAAGCATCTCTTTAGTTTTACAATAAAACTTCTAAGATTACTGCTAAGATAAACTTACTTAGGGCTCCAGTATCTGTATGGCCTAGTCCCTCATCTGATTTTATTCCCTCAGCTTATGTCATTAAGGTGAGGAGCTGGCATTGCTGAAGAGCTACTTTGTAGCAGAGACAGTGAAAAGAAAGAGACCTACGTTAGAAGTAATGGACCCAATACTCAGTTTTTTTTGTACACGCGTGTGTGCACAGGCATGCATGTGTGCATGCATGTGTGTGTGCGTTTGTGTGTGTGTGTTTTCCTCTGTGAGCTTGAAAATTCCTTTACTTCTAATGTGTGGGCTGCCTTTCAGAGCTTACTCCCCTATTCTCTCCTCCCAGATGTAATGGATAGGGTAAATGACTAACTTAAGATGCATCTTCCTACTATAGTTGACATTTAACACATTCTTAAAGACTTAAAACATAAATGACAATGTATTTGCTTAATAAACAACTTCAGCAATTAGTGTCCTGTACCAGAAACTATAACCAAAACTAACTCCATCTCTGCAGGCAGTCAGAAGTTAATATTTTGGTCCTGTCAGTAATGAAGCAGAGAATGCCAATAAATACCTTTGTTTGTATTGTGAAAAACATTGCTTCAAAAATGGCCAATAATTTCATTGGTGGTAAAGTGACTAACACCACATACTTGTAATAGGGCTATTGTTGTCATCGCCTGGGGTCCAGGTCAGTTGAACGCTTTTGTCAAGTTGATTTGTTAATTCTAAATCAATGGGAGGATTTGGGACATCTGTAGACAAAACACATATGGTTAACTGTCTGTTTTTAAGAGGTCCTGCTTTCTTTATGCCATTATTCACAGAGAAGATATCTTAGAGACACAGCACACTTAATGATCAGTGAGCATGCACTAGAAATGAAATGGAAGGAACCGAGGCTGCAGAACACACGTGCAACCCATGTCAGCCCACCCAGGGGTTCTCCTCGTGCTTTTCAAATGAAAGAAACTCATCAGTAGCCAAGCCAGTGAAGTAGACATACATGGTTTACCAGCATTCCCAGTGTATGTTGTAAACAAACCAAACACAAAAATAACCAAAACCTCAATATGAATGCATGCAAAGCAGAATAGCAAATGCTGAAACACAAATATAGGCAAACGAAACATATGACTTAAAGGACATCCAAATATTCTTTCTAAAACATGTTGATGATAGATTTGGGGGGTTATGAAAAAAAATCTTTCTTCTTTTTTTCCTGTGGTAGTACTAGGGTTTAAACTCAGGGCCGTACACTAGACAGGTGTTCTATCATTAAGTCACAGCCTTGGACCTTTTTGCTTTTATTAGTTTTTGAATAGGATCTCATGCTTATGCCTGGGCCAGTTTGGACAGTGATTCTTTTATTTATGCTTCCCCCAAAGCTAGGATGACAGGAATGTATCATCACACTCTGGTTTCTATTAGTAGAGATGGTGTCTTGAAAATATTTTGCCCTGGCTGGCATTAAACTGTGATCTTCCTGATCTCCATCTCCTGGGTAGCTAGTATTATAGGTGTGAAATACTGTGCTTGGGGATATTTGTACTTTTAAAGGTAGACAGGCTTTAGGTGGGTTTACTCTCAGACACCTGTTAGGACAAACATAACTTTGAAATACTAGGCTGACACATCGAATGGTGGTTCTGACATTCAGAGACCATGAACTTTTCTTCTGATGTTGCTTCTGGAAATATCTCCCTGGCTCTTGGGGGACCAGAGGCCATATATACATATTAGTAACAGATAATGCCTATAAATAAACAGTAAATTCCTGTAAAGACTAGGTATTACACAGAATAATTGGTAATAATCGTATAAAATCTAGTTAAGATTATGTCACAAAATTAACTTTTGTGCTTATGTGCTGAGTACTGATGATTTCTCTCTCCTTTTTTTCCTCAGTGGTGGGGCTTGAACTCTGAGCCTGGGTGCTGTCCCTCAGCTCTTCGGCTCAAGGCTAGTGCTCTACCACTTGAGCCATAGCGCCACTTCCAGTTTTCTTGTGGTTTGTTAGAGATATGAGTCTCACATACTTTCCTGCCCAGGCTGGCTTTGAACCATGATCCTCGGATCTTATCCTCCTGAGTAGCTAGGATTTCAGGCGTGAACCACCAATGCGTGGTCAGATGATTTCTCTAACAAAGAAATTTCTGGAAATCATTTCTGATTTATTTTCCAGGCTCAGAAGAGTGACATGACACAGATGTGCCTCTTCTTTTTATTGCCTTTGTTAGTGATTTATCTTTTTGAAAAAAAAAAAACCACATACAACCTGTTTCCTCTTACATACAAGTCAAATGTTTCAAACATGCTTTTTTTTTTCTCTTTTTGGCCCAGCACATGCCTGTAATCCAAGCACTTTGGAGGCAAAATAAGAGAATCTTGAATTTGAGTCCAACTTGGACTATATAATGAGATGTTATCTCAGGTGGTAGAGGGCCAGCCTTGAGCAGAAAAAGCCAAATGACAGTGTGAGTCCCTGAGTTCAAGCCCTATTCAACCCTATTGCCTTCCCCCCTTTAGAAATTTCTTGGAAAATATAATACTCAAATGTCATTTACTTTTCCCAAACAAATTTTAGCAGATCAAAGAAAATCCTGTGGAATTGATCTAAAAGTCATTTTTTGGGTAAATTATAGGCTGTAATAAGCCACTGTGCCACTTCATGAGGAAACTATGTTAAAGACAGACTTTTATCACATGGAATGATTTTTTTGACAGTATGAGAACCATTTAGAAACAGCTGGAAATAAGCTCAATGAGAATTTCTATATGTGTAATGAAGCAATGATATACTGTGGTAAATGAGGGACAGGATATGAGGAACAATAGCCCTTTTCCTTAAAGAAACACAGTGAGGTGATAAAGAGGAAACAGTAACTTTTTTTTTTTGCAACTGTGAAACTAACAGAAAATAGAGAAAGAAGACTCATATTAGTTTACCGTAAATGGGAGCTGGAGTTGGAGTAGGAGCTAGAAAGGACATTAATATAAAGGATTTTAATCAATTAGTAATGAAAGATACAAGATAGCACAAGAAGACAAAGACTGCACATACTTATAAAATTAATCCCCATGCTTAGCCGTGAGGCTAAAAAGGCAGTAACAGTCTAAAGATACAAAAGCTCTTAAGTTTTACAATAAAGTATATATCTCCCCCAATTTTCTTATAAAAATGTCACTAATGTACAAATCTACCATTTTATCCCAGTTTGAATGGAGCACATTTACACTGAAGTGATTACCTCAAAGACATCTTTTAAAAAGAAGAAAAAAAATTGGGATTGACTCATCTATGTTATAGTTACAAAACTATCACAAATAACTTAATGTTAACAAATTATCTTCTCCAGCTCCCCCAGGAAAGCTGGCTGGTTATACTTGCTCAAGTTCTTACCAACAACGCTGAGCACAGCACTAGCAGAAACCTTGTCCAGTGTTGTGTTGGCCACACATGTATAGGTCCCACCATCTCTATCATCCACATCTGTGACCACCAAGTGGTCCTTGTCAACAGTGAACCTGTGGATGCAACACATTCAGAGCAGCTGAAATGTACATCCAGCCATATCCCATGACAGCCTTGCTGATGTAAACTTGCCAAAGAAGAAAGATGATAAACATCATCCAATTCAGAAAAATGGAGTACACATCCTAATAGATGATAAGTTCCACTTTAATAATGTTTAAAGTCGGAGTGCAATTAGAATGAATCAGAATCTTGGGTTAGTAAGGATAGTGAATATAATTTTTTAAACCAGATAAATGGATTCATTGGAACTTTCATTTTTAAATTTGTTGATTATATTTATTATTTTAATTGTACAAATTTAGGGGGTACAGTGTAATAATTAGATATGTGTGATATTGATCAGATCAGGGTAGATTTTTTTTCATCTTAAGGGATGGGAAGGGGAAACAAAGAGGAGGCAACAATGCTTGATAAGAAATGTACTCGTTATCTTGCCCATGTAATTGTAACTCCTCTGTACGGTATTCTCACAATAAAAAAAGAGACATTTAATTTCTTTTATATTAACAAGTAAAAATAATGTCTTTTTATAAGGAATGGTATGATATTATATGTACACATTTCATATGTAGATGTTAGAATTTGTTGGCTAGAATTCTTTGAAATTTTCTCTACCCTCACCTCATAAATGTATACAATTACTTTGGGTCAATTTAAAAGATATTTTAAAGTTAATAAAAGTCCCCGTGTATATCCTGCGGTGAGGAGAGGATAACTACATAGTTTTCCTCACTACTCAGGTTTCTGATGTTAAGAAATGTCTGAAAACCACTCCTTCTGCTCAATGTCTATTAAAGTATTTTAAAATAATTTATTATTCACTGAAGAAATTCTGTCACAGGAGAAAGTAAATGCAATGAACAGTACAGATCAACAATCTCTACTCAAGGTTTTGTTGTGGGAATAAAAAAATTGCTTCATGGGTCAAAGTCAAAAGAGGAGGAGTGAGGGAGGTTAGGGAGGAAAGGGATAGTAGCAGAGAAACAAAGGTAACAATGTCCAACAAGAAATGTACTCATTATCTCACTCATACAACTATAATTACTTTGTACACATCTTTACAATAAAATAAAAAATTTAAAAAAGGATTCAACTGTGTGTGTGTGTGTACACGCACGTGTACACGTACGTGCTTGCTTACCAGTCATAGGCCTTGAATTCAGAGGCTAGACAATGTCCCTGAGATTATTTGCTCAAGGCTAGTGCTCTACCACTTAAACCACAGCTCCACTTCCAGATTTTTGGTGGTTATTTGTAGTTAAGAGTCACAGAGTTTCCTGACCAGGCTGACTTCTAACAACAATCCTTAGATCTCAACCTCCTGAGTAGTTAGATTTATAGGCAGGAACCACTAGCACCTGCTTACAGTATCGTTTTAGTTATGCTTCATAAACATCATCAGGCTTAATCTCAACAACCAAGCTGGATATAGTATGTGTATCTGTCATTCAAACTACACAGAGGTGTAAATGCTAGGATTGCAGTCAAGGATGACCCAAGTAAAAACATAAGATCTTATCTGAAAAGCAAAGCGAAAGGGGATGGGAGCATGGCGTAAGTGGTAGAGTGTCAAGTGCAAGGAAGGCGCTGAGTTCAAACCTCAGTACAAAAACAAAACCAGTTGAAGCACTGAACTAGATGGGAGCTCTAGGTGCTTTGGAGGGAAAAAGAAAGTTCTTTGGAGGCACGACAAACAAGCCACAAGACACCACTTGAGCAAGTGTAGGTTGAAAGTTGAAAGCAAAACCACAGCACAATTCTCTCCATACCATTGTGCTCCTTGTAGCAGGGACAGTGCTGGAGCTGATTTCGAATCTGAAGTCACACATCGAGCTCAACACTTAGCATGTTTGCTCTGCCAAATCTAGGTCCTGCCTTAGCTGGAAAATGTCCTGACCTTTCTTCCATTCAAAGCTAAACCATTGTAACATGTTCAGGCTCTTTAAAATGTTTCACTTGTTTTTCTTTATACTTCTCTTTCCATAGACATCAAGTAAAGTGAAAAGAAAACTCACTACCCAACTAAAAAACTAGATTCCTTTGAAATGCTGGATAGGATTTAGATGCACTCTGATAATTAAGGAGATTATATTTCTATGTATTTGTAGAATGGGAATGAACACATCTTGTGAGAGACTTCACTGCTCCAGGAAGGTACAAAACAATGGATGTTGTCCAAAGCCATCCCAAATTATACAGGAGACTAACACACAATGATAGGCCAACATTCTCAGTCTTATTTCAATCACTCAATACCTTTTTAGATCTGAATAATTCATTGTAGGGAAAAAATACACATCTCTTTATTTTGCAGGTTGTAGACTGCAGAAACTAAAAACATCACCATTAAGTCGCTACACAATAAACCCTTGGGGTCAAGAGCAGCTCACAGAGAGAATGAAGAAAAAAGGACAGAAATTGTCTTCAAATACCTTTCATCACTGGGCAGCTCACCGTTGTCCTTCAGCCACATGACAGTAGGGATTAAGGTGTGATCATGTTTCACTTTGCATTCAAAGGACACAGTGCTCCCCCTTTGCACAATTGCATATTCAGGCTGTTTAATGATCCTCGTGGGATCTGAAATTCAAAGTTGTTATCTATTGGCAAATCTGGAAAATCTTTCAGTCACAAAAGACTTGAAACAATTCACTATCTCGGCCTTACCTTTGATTTCTAAGTGAACTTCATTCTTTGCCATGCCCAATTTATTCCTTGCAACACACGTGTACGTTCCCGTACTATCCTTCTGTGCCACAGGGATTTCCAGGGTTCCATTTTCATGCAAAATATAAATGTCTTCATGAAGAGCCCTTCCTTTAGCTCCTTTAAACCTGAAGAAATAACCACAATGCGAATAAAACACATCTTAAGTTTAAGTTAGTCATAACTTGCTATGTTCAAAGTCAACAAGATCACAATCTGTGGTAAAGTATCGAATACAAATATATTCAGAATATGCACAAGCACACTGAATGCTTCCCATGACATAAAATGTCAAGGGAAAATTAAAGACAAGATATGGGCAATTCGATAATTGGGCAATTCAATAATATAAGAATATCGAATTACGCTGATGAATATAGTGTGAATTTCTTTTAAAAATTAAAGAACTTTAATTGTTTTTTAATCTTCAAGTGGTTGTACAAAGGAGTTACCATTAAGCAAATCAGTTTATGAAAACAACGCATCTTGATCAATGTCACCCCTTTCATCATTGTCCCCAATTCCTCCAAACCTTCCACCTCCATCAAATTTCTCAAGTTTTGTAGGATATGTATTATATTTTATAACTGTATTTTCCCCCCTTTCCTTTCTTCATTTATCTACCCCTCTCTCTTTGCCCCCCCACCCCCTTGGAGCACTCATTTCCTGATATTCATTTTGTGGGACTGTGAGTTAAGCCTTTCCAAGGAATTGTATTAATTCTCCCCTGCAAATGCCCTATTTCAGGTAATACACTTGCATACAACCACAAAGTGTTTATGTATACATTTATAAACTAATTCTAGCTTCCACACAGGAGAGAAAACATGGGTCCTCTGTCTCTCTGGGCATGACTTACTTCACTTAACATAACTTTTACAGTGTGAATTTCTAAGACAAGGGGTTTCATCATTCTATTTCCAGGAGACAAAATTTCATGATGAACTTTAATCAAAGGACATCTAAATAATGTATTATTTGCTATCTTTTCTTTTAATACAGTCTAAACATCTAGAAAAAGTAGATGTTTCAAATAAGGACTGTATGTCCACCATCTAACACAACCTGTTGAGTAAACCACACATGCAAACCATAGTCATATCTGAGAGTGTCTTCTAACATTCTGGCATGGAATCTTTCATTTCTTCCAACTCCCTTTTTCCTATATCACATGTCACATATAGACCTTATAATTGCACTTCTAAAAAGTCCTTTTCAGAAGACTCTATGTATTTTTAACACAAATGATGTGTCAGCTTGCTAATTCTACCTTTATCATATATAGATAAATGAATTTTGACACAAAAGTGTGTTAGCTTGCTAACTCTACCTTTATCATGTATAAATAAACAGGGTCAAGGACAAAAACTACATTATCTCAATGGATGCAGATAAAGCTTGACAACACTCAGCATCTTTGTATAATGAAAGCTCTGAAGAAACAAGGAATAGAAGGAATGGACCTCAATAGAATAAATGTTGCATACACTAAAACCTTTGGTAATAATACATTAAATTTAAAAAAACAAACTAAAACCATTTCCTCTGTTTAAAATCAGGAACAAGACAAGAATTTCCTTATTCAACATAGTGCTCGAATTCCTAGAAAGAACAATAAGGCAAAAAAAAAAGGAGTAAGAGAGATTAAAACAGAAAAGAAAGAGATAGACCTATACAAACTATATTATAGACAATATGATTATAGACTAAAAAGTCCCTAAAGATTGCACCGAAAAAAATCTTCTAGGTATGATAAACATTTTCAGGAATGTAGCCAGATATAAAATCAATATATAAAACCCAGCAGCTTTTCTATACACAGTGAACAGACTGGGAAATAAATTATGAAAATAATCACAATACCATATAAAATATACCTAGAAATTAATTTAACTAAGGATATGATCTCTACAGTAAAAAATTATAAGTCAAGAGCAAATTGAAGAAGATACTAGAAGAGGCCAAGACTTCCTAAGGATGAACAGAATCAACATTGCAAAAGTGGCTAGACTCCAAAAAAAAGCACTCTATATATTTAATGTATGCCCCAGAAAAATTCCAATGAAATTCCTCAGAGGCAGAAAAGTTAATCCTAAAATTCATATGGAAGTACAAAAAATGTTGAATAGCCAAAGCAAAAGAAGCAACTTTGGAGTTATCTTAATAACTGACTTCTAACTTTACTACACAGCCATAGTACCAACATAGACTAATGGAACAGAATAGAAGATGCAGAAGTAAGTTCACAGAGCAATAGCCAGTTGATTTTTCACAAATGTGCCAAAAATATTGAAGAAAAGACAGTCTAATCTCTTCAACAAATGGTACTAGGCAAACAGGATATTCACACATAGAAGATGTAAGACTAGATTTCTGTCTCTTACCCTATATTAATATCTACTCAAACTGGATGCCACACTTGAAACTTTAAATTTACTACAGGAAAACATTGGGAAAACAGTGTAACATAAAGGCATAGTCAATAACTTCCTGAATATAACTTGAATAGCTCAGAACGTAAGAGCAAGAATTGACAATGGGTTCATATCAAATTAAAATGTTCACAGCAAAGTGAATATTCACTAGACTATATTATAAAGACAGCCCACAGAATGGGAGTTGCGTATCTAACATTGCTTCATAACCAAAATATACAAAGGAACCCAATTAATTAAACTTCTAAA
The DNA here is from genome assembly GCF_019054845.1 of Dipodomys spectabilis. Lineage (NCBI taxonomy): Eukaryota > Metazoa > Chordata > Mammalia > Rodentia > Heteromyidae > Dipodomys > Dipodomys spectabilis. Next base: position 19,237,020 of record NW_024870766.1, read on the forward strand.
GAATCCAAAACATAATTGATAAGTAGGCAAATAACTGAACAGTCAATTATGAAGGATAATTTCTCTGCCTATGAAGGGAATAAAAATGATATTGAGATTTCATTTCACTCCAGTCAAAATAGCCACAAACAACAAATGTTGGCAAGGATCTAGGGAAAAAAAGAACTGTTGTTGGGAATATAAACTAGTGCAAACACCAAAAACTAAGAAAACCTCAAAAATCTAAAAAATAAAATGACCATAAATCCAGCGATAGCCAAGTTATGCAAGCAGTCTAGATACCATACAACTAATGAATAATAGTTAAAGAAAACATGTGTGTATGTATACATTATATATATATATATATATATATATATATATATATATATAAAATGTCAGAGTAGTCTTTTCAGATATAAAGAAGAATAAAATTACAACATTTACAAACAACTGGATGGATTTAGAGATCATCATGTTAAATGAAATAAGCCATGTTCAGAAGGACAAAGGGCACATGTCTCTGTCTCTCTCTCCTCATGTGTGTATGTATGTATTTCATGGTTATAAATGTGGAACTGTTTGGCAGAACACAAGGGAGAATGATGAAAGGTGAATAATAACTAAATAGTGTGAAGATGACAAGCTAACTCGTCAGAAGCTGTTGAATAATAAAGGGGTAGGGAGGATGTGAAAAGGGAGTAATAGAGGGGGGCCAATCTGACTATAGTGTAATAACTACATGTGTGAAATTCCTTTGTACATTAATATTCACTGAAGAAATGTGACAAGAATGTATAGCAGGCCCTGTTGGGGAGCAGGGAGGGTAAATGGAGAGGATTAAGGAGGGTAAGTATGGCTAAAATATTTTATATGCATGTGTGAAAGTAGAATAAAGCTTGCTGAAATTATCTTAGGAAGGGGTGAAGGTACAAGGATGAGGGAGAGAGAAAGAGGGGATGAATTTGACTATGTATGGAAATGTTAACCACAAAACCTCATTGTGGGGGGATGGGGAGGAGTTGGGGAGGTGGAAGGGAAGGAATGATAGGGGAAAAACAAAGGAAGAAGTAACAATGCTTGATAGGAAATGTACTCATTACCTTACTCATGTAACTGTAACTCCTCTGTACAGTATTTTTACAATAAAAATATACCCAAAAACCTCATTGTACAACCAATATATGCTAATAAAATTATTTTTAAAAATTAGGTTAATATAAAATACTTAAACTGTGATTTTATGGGAAATCCATAATTTAATAAACACATCATAAGCTATTTTACACTAAACAGGTGATGAAACGTGATAAACAGTCGATAAAGACTGCTCCTTTTTACACTCTCTCCCACAACTGTGATATATTTGTACTACAAGTTTGGTTACAAATTTTAGTGTATTTGTGCCAACTATTATTTATAGGCTGCATTTTTAAAGAGATTTTGATTTAAAGTTTCAGGAAGAGCCTTCAAGGCCACTAAAAATTATATTATTGAAAGTAAGAATACAAAAATCTTCAGGGTAGAAAGAAAAAACATGAATATCAGATGGTAGAAGTAAAAGGAATCAGGAAGAGATCAAAGTCAATTATTATCTTAATGTTAATCTTGACACCTTTACTATGAATCCTGCACAATTGTGGGTGTTTCTTTTCTAGGTGGTTAAGGTGGGGACCTAAGAAGATTTCCTTTAATCTTAGACTTGTCCAGCACAGTGCCTGGGACCTCACAGACCAACAAATGACTGTTTCCATTGTCTCCAGTGGTCTCACTCACTCATTCTCAGATGTTGACTATCCTAGCTTTGTTTCCTTTGGCTCTTTTAGAGCAAGCAATTTAGCAGCAGTAGAAGACTTCTACCAAAGAGCGAAATGTGAAGGGAGATTGTCTGAAATGGGGAGAAAAAGGACACAAGAGTGCTTGACTGGATTCAAGTCAAACTATACAGTGGGAGAGGTACTTAAGGGGAAACACTTGTGGTAACAACGTCTGTTTTCTAGCTTATAGAACCTTACCCCTATCCCACATGATATTTTATTACCAAGGAAACAATATCTCCTCACCAAATGGTCTCTGTAGTCACTATTCATAAAATCTCAGGTGATGTCCAAGGCCTTATAAAATATAGTCTTCAATTGAAAAACAATCATTTACATAAGCTTTGTGATTGACTGATTGTGCTCCTAAGATAGATATATGTGAAAACACTTAGCATGCCACAGGTACTTTATAATTATCTGAAGGAATGAATTCATGAGTAGTATGATGAGTTGTACACTATTATCTCTCCTGCTTCTCAGTAATAAAAACATAGAAATGAGGAATCATTAAGCAAACATAAGTACTAAAACACAAATGAGGCCATTACTTACCACTCAATAGTAGGCAGAGGAGACCCAAAGAAGGCACAGTCCAGCAAAGCAGGCCTGTTTGCAATGACCTGGTAGAGTGTATTTGCAGACGTAAGGATTCGTGGTGGCTCAGCTAAAATATTTAGAAGGTATAGTAAATATTAGAACACATTTTAGCTTTACAGCATCTTCACTGTACTTTATGTTAAGGTCACTCAGATAAAATATTTTAGAAGACATAATAAATATTAGAACACATTTTAGATTTATAGCATCTTCACTGCACTTTGTGCTAAGGTCATTAAAATTTATGGTAAAGCACAACTAACATGTCTCTCTTTTGTTCCTCATCAAGTATGATATTACCCATCACTCAAGATAGTAAAAACATGGGGTTTTTTCCCCTCTTCTTCACGCTCAACAAATGACTCAGACATTCTTTAATTACTGATTGACATATCCTTGTTTTCTATGAAATAGTGATTCACCTGCCCCTGATGTGACTTTATCATTTTTATCCCTACAAGTGATTAATATCCAAAATATAAAAGGAACTCAACAATCCATAGTATTCAAAAAATACTATTTAAAATGGGCAAAAGACTGAAATACACATTTCTCAAAAGGAGACATAGTAAGTGGTCAACAGGCATATGAAAAAATGCTCAATATCATGAATACAAGATCAAAGAAAGCTAACTTCAATCACAATGACCTGTCCCTTGATATTTATTTGAAGGGCTATTATAAAAAAGATAAAAGATAACACATGTTATCTTTCCACCCTAAAAAAAGAAATAGATTCTGCCTTGGATGAAACTGGAGGCTATATTGTTAAATGAAATAGGCCAGATCTTACTCTTAGGCAGATTCAATAAAAACTGAATTGAAGACAGTGATAATAAGACACAGAAATCAAAAACACTTCTGTACCACCAGTATCTTAAGTGCTTAGTTTTTCATGTGATCAATGACCTTCATGTCAAGTACAAAGAGAAAATACCAAATATGATTAGTTTCCTGGGTTAATTTTGTTTGAAAAAGAGACATATTAATTTTAAAGTGGTGAAGTATAATTTCTGGTTCCACAAGAACAATTCTCACACAAATTTTAACCAATATGTTTTTGATAGCTTTGCCCACACAAAAAAACAGTGTTCACAGAAGGCAACCATTTCAGAATGTGCTTGTAAATGCCATAATTTTCTGAGCTTATTTTTGCAGTTAGAAAAAGGAACACTGGTGACTTGTATAAAGGCAAAGCATCATGATTCATGTTTTATTTTTTTAAATCACAATGATGAAATTGTTATTGAACTTCTCAGCTTCTAAGGATAAAAAAGTGGTAATATCTACTTGTTAATAGCAGATAAATACCATTTTACTTTTGAGTGGTTCAACACCTAGTCTAACCATCTGTGAATGGAGCAATCTGATGATCTGATTACTCCTATGATGAAGAATTTGCCATTATAAAAAAACAACTCTGTTATGGAAGAACATTAAGACTAGAACATCATTATCTTTTAGGGCATGGCTTGCAACTTTTCCACCTTGAATGTATCCTTTATAGCTACAAGTAATGTGCTTTGCAAGTAGTAGATGCTCAATATGTTTTTGTTGAATGAGAAAACACCAACAGACATTCATTTGCCATATCTTTAATAAAGGGAGAGCTTACCGAGCACATTTACAAATGCATTTGCCAGTAAATACCCATACTCATTAGAGGCATTGCACTGATAAACTGCACTTGATCTTTCTTGAACATTTGAAAAAATAATGGTGTCACCATCTATTTTTCTGCTGGGGTCATCGGGAGCAACTGTTTGGGTTGAAACATAAAAAAGCATATGTTTATTTCTCAACATGTAAAAGATATATTCTAAACATGTAAATCTACATTATATGTATAGGACAGAAATGCAGGCAGAACAATAGACAGTGGTAAGAGGGGAATCCAGGCAGAAACCATAATTTGTGTGTGTGAGCCATTGCTGCCCAGCTCCATTATACTTTTGTCCTCAGAATCTAGTTACCATTTAGTGCTAACTGGATTGTTCCGTAATAGTATTATTTTGAGAGACTTAGACAAGGAAGCATAAGTATATGTGAAAAATGCAGAAATTCAGAAAAAAACAATGCCTTGTTGAAAAAGAGGCTGGTTATTGATGAGACAAGTTAATTAACAAAAGAAGAAAGCATCAGATATTTTAAAAATACAGAAGCAATGTACTCATTACCTTACTCATGTAACTGTAACCCCTCTACATAGAAACTTTACAATAAAATAAAATTTAAAAAATAAACAAAGAAAGAAAAAAAATACAGAAGCACTCCAGCTCATCCAAACCTGTTGTTGTTGTTAATTTACAGTTTTGTTCTTTTTGTTTTCAACAGTCTTAGAGTTTGACCTAAGGATCTCATATTTGTTAGACAAACTCTACCATTGGAATTATTCTGCAAGTCCTTTTAGTTTTTACATTTTGGCGGTCCTTGGGCTTGAATTCAGGCTAGTGCTCTACCACTTATGCCACAAAACCACTTCTGGTGTTTTCTGAGTAGTTTATTAGAGATAAGACTCTCACAGACTTTTCTGCCTGGGCTAGCTTTGAACTGTGATCTTTAGATCTCAGCCTCTTGAGTATCTAGGCATAAGCCACTGTTGTCTGGTTAGTCTTTTTTATTTTTGAGAGTCTTTATACCTGGATTAGCCTAGACTGTGATCATCCTATTTGTGCTTTCCTGCATTGTTAGGATGACAGTGTGCATTGGTTGAGATGGAATCTCATGAACTTGCCTGCCTTGGCCTTGAACTGCAATTCCTGCATCTGCCTCCCAAGATTATAGGTTTGAGTCACCACAACTGGCTCAAACCTGTCCATTTTAAGAACCTGCTCTTGAAATAAACAGATGACTAAAAAAAGTGCATAAATAAGTATTGGACTGGTAATTAAAGGTGAGGTTAAAGACATCTTTTTCAGCTAAATCCCTTAAGTATTTAAAAAATGTTAAGCCCAGGATTGATCCTTATTGAGGAGGGATAAAACTGATAGGTAATAAAATATGTGAAGATTTAGTCCCAGGCATGCCCAATCATTTCAAAGTAAGTATTGTGCTGTTACAGATGAATTCCCGTGTGTGTGTGTGTGTGTGTGTGTGTGTGTGTGTGTGTGTGTGTGTGTGAATGTTAAATGCTAGGTCATGACCTTACATTGTCTTAATAGTACACTCTCCAACATGTAAAAACTGAACTAGCTACCTTGAAAGTAGGGATGGAAGGGGGAAAATTGGGGGGGGGAATGATGGAAGGGGTGACATTGAACAAGAAACATTGTGCTCATAACCTGACTTATGGAATCGTAATCTCTTTGTACAATATTTTTTTTAAAGTACACTGCCTCAGCATGCTGACTAAAATAAAAATGAAATAGCAGCACCTCTTTCTCTTCAACTTTTCTTAGTAATTTGAACTAGTTAAGATAACTTTAATTCCACTCCAAACATCCTTTCCTTTCCTTTGGTGACAGGAAAAGAATATATATCTGAAAACATATTTACCACTGCATTGAGACTCTTTTATCACTTTGTAAAAAAATATTTGGTTTTTATGTGGTTTGTTAAAAGTAAACCAAACTGCAGTCTTTCAATCATCCTTGTTTTATTCCAAGTACTTAAAGCATTGTGCTTTTGCATCTGGTAATATCTTTCTATTGTTGCTTTAACAATTTATCACAAACAGTGGCTTAAAATAGCATGTTTACTACTATTCAGTTTTGTAGATTTGGAGTCTGATATATGTCTTACTGAGCTAAAAACAAGTACCAGCAGGGCCAAATTCCTTTATATAGGAAAATTCAGAAGAGAATTTACTTCTACTTTCTGCTTCCCACATTCTTGAGCACATATGTCTTCTTCCATCACCATAGCCATCAATGTTGCATCTTTTTAATCATTCTTCCCTAGTCATATTTTTTCTGACTATAGCCAGAAGTCAAATATACCATTTCTTAAGGCTTAAGTGATTAAACTGGGTATGAACCAGATAACTCAGAATAATCTCCAAGTCTTGAAGCTCTTAACCTTAATCACTTATGCTAAGTCCCTTGGGTCATATAAGGCAACACAAGGGACTGCCATCTGCCAGTCACAAATTCTATTACATTTACTACCTGAACGTCTTATAGATGTTTCAGGCAAGAATATTTCTAAGTCGTATCACCAAGTTTAGAACAACTTAGCTTCCAATGACTATGAAAACTCCAACTCATGTACTGATTAAATGCCTTCATTTCTGAAGAGGTACAATAGCTGTTCTTATGAAAGTATTTGTTCAAAATTCTGATCACAACCAACAACTAGTTTATGAAATCATTTTAGAGACTGCCGTTTGTTCAGCTACTGATGTGTTGTGTGAAGATATTTTGAATTGGCTGCTTTGCTAATATCTGCTCTTCTTGCCTGTAAATTGTTCAAATTTGCCCTAAAGAAGACAAATTGAAGTCATAATTCCATCAACAGGCTATAGATTTCATAATAAGAGATAGTTGAGGGCAGAAATGCCACCCTACATCCAATAGCTGTAGCAGGTGACCTGAGAATGTGGTATATATCAGGGCAATCCATGTTCCAGTTTTTGCAAGATAGAACCTGTTGCATAAGAATGTAACTACACTCAACACTACTACAATGCCACTTAGAAGTGGTTACCATAGTAAACTTTATGCTTGTACTTTGGATTTGTTTTGCTGTTCTTGGGGTGGTACTTATTGAACTCAGGGCCTCATGCTTGCTCAGTTTGCTTGCTCAAGGCTGATGCTATCACTTGAGCTACACTTCCAGTGCTGCTATGTGTTTTTACTACAAAAATAATAAAAAAAATTCAGTGACCATGATTATAGAAGGAGCAGCAGCTCCAGACAGGTGAAAGGATAATTTAGTCAACTGGAGATTTATCCATCACAAACATAAAGCATTTCTGTAGCTCAGAGTTTCATTGTTTCTTTGCTATCAACTATTTGGGAAAGATAATAATTAGCTGAAAGACATCTGACTGTATTTGCCTTACATGTGCTAAACAGAGCAGTCATCAATATTTATTTTTCACAAGATATTTGGGAATAAAACAAACTGTACTTTAGGCTCAAGAAATGAATTATCAGATCCCTCTCCATGGAGTTGGGGTGACATTTTCCTTAAGTACTTACTAAAGAAATGCAAACAAAACCAGGGACTACCACAGTGACATATGGTGGCTCTCTTGGTACCTGGACTCAGAATGAAATCATTAGTGTAAAGACATTGGAAGTCTTTGGACACTATGTGCAGGCTACTGGATAGGAATAACTTATTAGCTTGCAAACTCTAAGTTGTCAAAAGGAATAATTTATTCTGGGAACATCAACTTCATTTGCTATGAATGAACACCGAAGGAAGAAACTGAAGAGCACAGCATCACCACATACTGCTTCAAGCCCCAAGGTTAAGTTCCAGAACTAGGATAACTTTCATAAAATACTTTCTCTTAAGCTAATTCTCCTAGCATGGCTTAAACTATACATATTTCCAAATTTTAGATAACAATAATAAGAAGAATAACAATACTACCTTGCAAGAATATAACACTATCAATCTTTAAAATGTTTTCACATCTAGCAGGGCACTCATTGGTGGCTCACACCTGTAATCCTTGCTATTCTGGATGCTATGATCTGAGGATGGAGGTTTGAAGCCAGCTTGGTCAGGAAAGTTATTGAGACTTTCATCTCCAATTAACCAGCAAAAGAGCTGGAAGTGGAGCTGTGGCTCAAGTGGTAGAGAACTAGCCTTGAGTGTAAAATCTAAGGGATATCACTTAGGTCCTGAGTTCAAACTCTAGTACCCGCACACATACTCACACACAAAGGGGACAAAATGTTTTTACATTGATTGCATAATTTTATTTATGAAATACATTTAATTAGATAGTATCATATGCTTTTTTGATATGAAAAACTATAGGCAGGAGCACTTAATGCTTTATTTAAATGAGATTAATGCTCAGATTCCTGAATTGGTCAATTGTATAAACATTTCCTGGAATATAAACATTTGAGCATAACATAGGAGTAATCTTTGAGGGGAAGAGCTGAATTTTCTGTTTACATCTATTTATTTACTCCATATACTCTTAAGAGGGGATACAATTGATCCCTTTACCCTTAAGAAAAAAGAAGATCCAATCTTAGGATTGGATCAAGGCGTGGCTGTCTCCCATGTGTTACTGACAATATGTAATTGTAGCAGTAGATCTTCTGTCCTTCCTCATCAACTTTGTCTCTTTCCTTCCTCACATCTGAGAGACAAAGGGACTTTTCACATAAGAATAGTCCATATTCCATGTAGGAGAACCTGAGATCTAACAATTCATAGTGGGGCACTGGATTGGGAAGAACTCAAGATCTGTAACCAGTACTGTCCTGATTCCTCATGAGACAGGGACAGGAATTGTGGTGTCTGTCCATGGTCTTGATCTTGGGGACCACCACCAGGATGACTTTCTTGAGGAGAAGACAGAAGGAACTTAGAAACATTCATAAACTCTGAAGTTCTGAAAAATTGTCTTCTTGGGGGCAGTAGAGAAATAACTTCACCCTGTCTTGTTCATAGCAGGTTGTTTTTCTTTTTGGTCCTAGATTCTACCTTACATTCTCTCAGTTACTGCCAGTCACATTGTGATCATGGTGTTCTCTTTCAGCCACTGGCTATTACAGTTGTGTTATTTCTGATATCTATAGATGGTTTAAAAATAGTGGTGTTAAGGAGTAAATTCCATATTCAATGCAATCTTGTTTTTCTGTCTCAAGGAAGACTTTACGCAACCTGGAGAGGTTTGGGGAGGGAGAAGACACAGCTCTTGAAACCACTGGAATTCCAGCAGGTAATCTTTCCAGTTTTATGAGACTCTGGATTCCAGGTCTGAAACATGCATTCACAAATTGGTATCACATTTTGCTGGCAGAATCCAAGTCCTCCCTTACCTTAATCCTACTTCTCCCCATACAGTACCTGTGTGCACCTGGCAAGCTAGCACCTGCAGAGGCAGAGGAAGCAGTCGACCTCCTCAAAAAACTGCCTACAAATGAGTGGCGGGAAGCTGTCAGTATGTGCGTTGACTACATCTCTATTGTTTGGCACAGAGGGTAAATCTCAGGCACCTGGCAGGGAGTTACATGGCTCTCTGGAACCATAGAGTGTTTTCTAGGCCTTTACAGCAGTCTACCTGTGGTCTACCCACAGTTTCCACATTCTCTTGGATGGAAGGTGTTGACTGTAAGCCAGCTTGTGCCCCCAGCTAACTTTTGGGGCCTACTTACACTGGGATCCAGTGAAGGTTGGATTATTACTGTATTCCACCGTGCACTGGGCCATCACTCTTGGTCCTACCTTTTCCCCTTTCTGCAACTCTGTCATCCTTCCTCAAATGGTCTAGCACTGCTGGATGCATGTTTAGGATGTGTAACTTGACAAACTACAACTGAGAGACAAGCACCAGTCCCTTTTTCCTAAGATGGTCTCCAAATTTTAAAGGGAATTCCATTTACATCTCTCTTAATTCAGCAAACTACTAAAGAGGGTGGAAAGGGGAAAGGCACAAGGTTCCTTAAACTCCTACTGCAGTTTTTTTTCCTTTCTCACTTTCTATTTTGGATTAGGGTAACACTACAGTTCAGGAAGACATTCCCTTTGAACTTTGCTGTTTTAAGACTTAGTATCTACTCAGAGGTCACTCAGCAGAAGCTGTGCATGCACCAGGGTAAATGTGAGGACAGCTATGCCTGGGCAGTGTCATTGTGTGGAAAGCAGTGTGGGGACCCTGCCAGTCCATCACCTTTCATCATGGGATGTCTACACAGTCATCCATACACTTCCAGCTTGGTCACCTTCAGGAAAGCTTCAGTGACATTGGCATAGACACACAGCACCTGCCCTCAGCACTCCAGGTTAGCCTGGCAGGATGGGCTTCTTGCTGTGCTGCCATTTCTGTCATATCCCCAAGGGCCCACCAGACTAACTGCTGTGAGGCACACCAGAGATCCTGTACTCCATATCTTCAGAGACTGTAGAATCCACATCATACCTGCTGGATCTCCTTTCAGCTGTACCAAGAATACTTGTGGGGATGGAAGAAGATGTACTGATTTGGCATCTGATTTGAGAGATTTTGTCCCAACTCTTTCTGCTCTTGACTTAATTGAATGATTTAAAGTTATAGTAAATGACCTACCTTATCTCTTCGGTCATTTCTTTTTTTTTTTCCAGTCAGTTGTGGGCCCTGAACTCTGGGCCTGGACGCTGTCCCTCAGCTCTTCAGCTCAAAGCTAGCGCTCTACCACTTGAGCCACAACGCCACTTCTGACTTTTTCTGCTTATGTGGTACTAAGGAATCAAACCCAGGGCCTCATGCATGTAAGGCAAGCACTCTACCACTGAGCCACCTTCCCAGCCTCTCTTTGGCCATTTCTAAAAATAGACCTTTGGCAGTTGATCTCCCTACCAATTTTGTTGTAAAGGGAGTGTCTGAGTACATTGTTTTTCTTTTTTTCCCCTTGTGATCTCATGCTCTTGCTTAGTTTTTTTTTTCTGCTCAATTCTTGGTGCTCTATCACTTGAGCCATGCCTCTGTGTCCATATTTTTGCTGGTTAATTAGGGATAAGAGTTTCAAGGATTTGACTGCCCAAGCTGACTTTGAACTGTAATCCTCAGATCTCAGTCCCTAAGAGGCTATCAATGCATTTTTAAAGCTCTTAATACCTCTTAGAATACAAAGTTCCCTCACAGTTGCTGTGATTCAAGTGTTTGTGTTCCTCCGAAATTCCTATATTGAAACACAGTTCTCAAGATAGCAAGAGATGGTGCTTTTGGCAATTGATTAGTCTACAAGTATGGCTTTAATCTCATGAATGGTGCTAGTGACCTTTTATAAGTCTCAAGGAGACTGCTCCCTGTGTTGCGTGAACACCAGAAACCAATCCTGTAAACTTCATCTTAGTCTTCCCAGAATCCAGAACTGTGAGTCATAAATTCCTGTTGTTTATAGATTACCCAGACTGAGGTACTTCATTACAGAAGCAAGAACAGATTAAGACAGCTGTTTTAGAAGGCTGATAAACAATCAGGAAGAAAGATCATTCTCATTTTTTAATTTCCCATCTCTGTCTCAATTTTCTCTGCTTAGGGTTGCATTCTGACTGCCAAGCTTGACAAGTTTATCTCTTCAACCTCCTTTATTTCCCACCCCCTCCACACTAAGAGGCTATGTGGAAGTTCGCTCCCACTTGTCTATTTTGCTGAGTCTAAGTCTCAGGAGTACATTTAACCTTCCCTAAGTCATAAAGAACCTCTGATCTGCAAAAATCCATGTTGCAGAATTGCTGAGTATGCTTTATCACTTACTGCTATTCTGTATGCATCCTAAAAAAAATTAAAAAACAAAACCCAAACCCATATATCATACCAAAAAACTGCTTCTGGTTCTGGCCTTGCTTTCACTTATTCACTCAGTTTTTAAAAATACTGTACTCATCATCCCCTAAGAGAGGCAGCAGCTTCTTGAAACACAATCACAAAGTAATATCTGCATTTTTTCCTGATTCTGATTATGGTTAAAATTGGGAGAAGAAATAAACAAATCTTACTACTGCCCTCTTAGACAATTTTCTCCCAGGAACATACTTCCTTTTACAACAAACACAGGCTACCTGACCCAAAGCATTGATAACTACTATATTTTGTGACACAAACTCCCAGTTAGGACTCCTATAAATAATCATGGGACAGAGTATAAATGCTCAGCATAAACCTGCAGATGTTATACTTTTGATGAGAAAGAGGTTCTTGTGTATGTTAAATCTATGGGCCATTTTCTGCCACATTCTATAGGAAAAGTCCATTTCAGAAAAGTCAGTGCAATGGATCATTTGGTTACATGGAAATAGAACTGGTCATTGATTCTGGCCTGGAGAGAATCAGGAGCCAAGTTGTTCACCTCCTAAGCCTGAGATTGTTTTTGTTATAAGTAAAGGACATCTTTGCAGTTGATAATGACAGTGATTCGCAGGTAAGTCTGAAGCTGCACTTGAAGTAGATACTTAATTTTCTGTGTGTCTACCAGAACTCCAAGAAGGGGAAACTGTTTAAAGACACACCTGTAGTTAAGAGGCGGCAGAGCATGGGAAAGGAGAATGACAGCTGGTATTAGTGAACTGTCTGTTTATGGCCATGGCTTAGAAGTCAGGCATAGTAATGTACAATTCCATTTTAATTTTTTCTGGGGTCAACAGTTCTGGGGCTTTAACTCAGTGTCTCTACCATTTGAGCTATGCCTCCTCAGCAGTAACTTTAGTTATTTTTTCTGAGTTTTTGCTTGAGACTCCTTGAACTATGATCCTCTGGATAGATCTCTGCCTCTTCAGTAGCTGGGAACCATCATGTAGGTCCATTTCTAACTTTTTGGCTTTTCCTTTGTGTAATTCCCTTCGAATGTTTTCAAGACTATTTATTCTCTTTTTTTTTCTTTGAGACAGGGTCTTGCTATGTAGACAAAGGTGACACTAAATTCTAGCTCTTCCCATGTCAGCCTCCCAAGTGTCAGGACTAATAGGCCTGGCCACGATGCCTGGTTTTATAAAACTGGTCTTTGCTGTGACTTTGAGGATCAATGGAAAGACCTGTGGGTACACCTGGGGATCACTGAGGGCAGCACAGTGGCAGCTTAGAAACACTGGCTAATGAGTACCAGCTCTGAGCGGAGCACAGAACAAGGGTTAGAATAGGCTAAAGGTGACAAGCATAGCAGGAGCCTAAACATTACTTGAGGATCATGTCAGCAGTACTGCAGGAGGGAAAGCTGGAAAAACATTAAGCATCCTGAAGAGATCAAGCCAGGGGATGTGTCAAATAGCATGGAGACCTCAGATGACCTGAGAATTTGGGGGACATCTGGGTTAGCTAGGACTAAAAACTCTTTAAAGCAGAATGGCTATTATTTCTTATACCAGCCATAGTCAGTGGCTCTGTGCTTAGTCTTCCTGCCCATTCGTATGATTTCTCTGATCATCAAAACATCTATTTTGAACAAAGAAGATAAGCTCAACTTTTTGGTGATATTTATTTTTGACCCTATATTTTTCCCTGGTCCAGGTTAAAAATATGTACAGGAAATGTTGCTGAGTCTCAAGGAATATTTTAACACAATATTTTAACAGCATAAATTATTCAAAGTCAATGAATCTAAAGGCAATAATAAAACTCTACAGGTAATTTTGTGCCTCTGTTTAACTTATGGATGGTTTCCTCCCTTAAGCTCAACTATTTTATTTACGGCTGAGATGTAGCTATACTTTGAAAATATCTTGCAATTAGAGCTAGTTAAAGAAACTTACTTTCTATGGGGACTCCATTTGTTAACCAGCTAATTCTGGGTTTGGGGTTGCCATTAGCTCTGCAAATCAGAGATCCATCCTCTCCAGGAGACAGCACAAGATTTTGAGGTGCCACAATCCAGTATGGAGCCGCTTTATTGAAGGAATAATAAAGAGGCAAAATTGAGAATCAGATAAGTATTAAAGCAAAAGAACACATTACACTATTTTAATAATAAATGTAAGCATTTCATAAAAAACTTATTAGTTACATTTTGAGTGATTAGTCTTGCAAACAATGCTTCAAAGAACTCGATTTTCAAAAGCATATTTAAAAAACATATGAATTTAAATTATAAGCCCTGAAGAATATACAACATATACAAATATAAATATAAAAGCACACATACAATTAGGAAGCATTAATATGAATTTGAAAAAATATGTTTCCATCTACCCTTCATTCCAGTTCCTATAATGATACTACTTTCATAACTAGAGTAAAGTTGTCAAAACAAGAAATTAACATTGATACAGTACTCTTCACCAAACTATAGGCTATTAGAATTGTTCCAGTTTTTCTACAAGTGTCTTATTCATCCTGTACCGGATGACACATTACACAGATCTATTAGGTATTCTTAATCTCCTCTAGTCAATGCAACTTTTTTTATCTTACCTTATCTTTCATGACCTTCCATTTTTGAAGAAAATTAGTTACTTCGTAGAATGTCTTTCAACTAAGGTTCACCTAATGTTATGATTAGCTTAAAAAGGCTTAGGGTTTTCAGAAGAATATTTCAGTATAAGGGACTCTTCAGGTTACACCGTAATGGGGAATGCATGAGTTTAACATGACTTATTGATGATGTTCATCTTCTTCATTTGGTTAAGATGGCGTCTTAATGCCAGGTGTCTCAATTACATCACTGCTCTCCTGTATTCCCTACTCTGCTCATTAGCAGTGGCTGGCTCATTGAATGCAGCCCACACACAATAAAACAGGAAGTAAGAGAAATCCCCCTCAGGACGCAGTTGTAAGCAATCAGTGGACATATATTAAAACTGCCCCAGTGATTAATTCAGGGTGGAAGGAACACCATGAAACCTATGTAAATATTCTACTTCTCTTTACAGTTTTACCCACAAAATTTAGCATTCCTCCTTGAATCTTGTCTGCTATATTTATCATTGTGGAATAGCAATTGTGATTTTTCAAACTTTCCTCTCCTTTCTATATTTATTAATTGGAACTCATTGTGAGGAAGACTTGAAGGAATAATATTCTAAGTGTATTGCCAATACCTATGAGAAAAGATTCGCAGCAACATTATTATCATTGAACAACATTATATCAGAGGTATATTAAAGAAGAGGAACGCATCTGAATTGATGATATACCTTTAACTGTGACTGAAATAGTATGATGAATGGCTCCCAGTGGATTTTTTGCTATGCACTGGTAATTTCCAGAGTCTGCTTCTGAAACATGAGTGATCTGCAAGGTTTTCTTAAAGTTCTGATAAAATGTTCTGTTGACGGGTAGTATTCCATCTTCTTTTATCCAGTAAATAATAGGAGTTGGACTGATAGGACAAGTACATAATTATGTTACACACACACACACACACACACACACACAAACTGCAAGTTTCATGCAAGTTAATAACAAATTCTTTATGTAAAGATCATGAAAAATGTTCGGATATTTTACTTAGTATCATATTATTTAAATAATGTTCGAAACTTATACTTCAGATGATAGATTCTCATTTTCAAATTTTCAGAACTATACTAACTTAAGGTTTACCATAAACTTGGACTTTAATAGTTCAGTATTGCTACCATGAGTTTCTTTACTGATTTAATTTTTGTTCAAAGTTCTAATCCGTGAAAAACTCCAGAAGATTTTTACTATGTTAACTAAGAGAATTATCATTAAATTGATTATATATTTTCATCTACCAGAGTTAAAACTATCCAGTGACTGAGCCACATACATATCTATGTCCATGGACTTTATATACATATTTACATCTTTTTTTTTCTTTTTGTTGGTCATGGAGTTTGAACTCTGGGCGTGGGTGCTGTCCCTCAGCTCTTCAGCTAAAGGCTAGCACTCTCCCGCTTGAGCCATAGTGCCACTTCCCGTTTTCTAGAGGTTTATTGGAGATAAGAGTCTCATGGACTTTCCTGCCCAGGCTGGCTTTGAACTGTGATCCTCAGATTTCAGCTTCCTGAGAAGCTGGGATTATAGGTGTGCTTATACATATTTACATCTTAAATGGGTGAGCTTCACTATCTTATGGTAGGCTGTTGATGTGAATCATGTGATTAAAGCATTAGCATTCTTTCTTAAATTAAAAAATATTATTATAGCAATTGATGGATTAAATTCATATGGCATTTTCATTAATGGTGTTTCTTATGAACTTATGCAAAAGGGATGGCAGGTGAGTAGCCAGAATAATGCTTGGAGTTAGATCTTTCTCAGTTTCTCTTTCACCGTGGATCTCTGACCTTTTAGGGTTTTAGATTCCTTTGTTGCATTAATGGGGCTATGGAAGTTTGACATGATCTACTAGTTTTAGGAAGTTTTCATGAAGACAAAATAAAAATTTGTGGCAACACAAACATTTCCTTAGCGCTGAACTATATATAAATCACTGAGTTATGTGTTTAGAAGGTAATGATGAAGAAAGGGTGGCCCGGGCCCTCAGACTGGCACAACACTTGTCATTAGAAATATAAGAAAGATTAACTGATGTGTCTAGCATTAGTTTTGATAATATATTTGATAAAACAGTTTCTAAAATTAAAACACTGAATATAAAAAGAATGATGTTTTCTTATTGCTAGAAAATTTGTATTTTATATGATCTGAGATGAAAAGAGAACAAAGGAATAAAATGCTATCATAGTTTACATCTCAAAAATCATGATTGCTTTGGAAATCTACTACTCTACTGCGGGTGTTAAGAATTAGGAACATTTTGATCCTAAACCTTTCTGGATTGTAAATGACAGACTTCAATTTTGGTTTCAACTACATTCCAATGTATTAAAATTCTTTCAGGAGTTTTTAACTCATCGCTATATTTTATATAACATATTGAACATTTTTAGCTAAAAAGCTGAAATCCGAAGTATTACAAATCTTAAAACTTCTTGAGTGTCATACGCATGCTCAACTGGTAAAAAATCTATATACAAAGTCCCAAATCATGAACTCTGAAATACAGAAGCTCTTCTGATCCTAAGCACTTTGGATAAGGGATACTCAATCTGTATATACTTGTGGAAAGACTGAGTTACTGAGCTGTGTGGATAAAATCCTATTCTCTACAGCCTGGAAGCTGGAGATCATAAACAACTTTCTAACAAAATGATGAAAACTGGAGGATAATTTTTAATTCTTGTAAGGAATTATATATATTATGTGTGTATGTATATATACATATGTCTGTGTATATGTATATATACATATTTGCTGGTTTTCAGTCTGAGGAACATGTACAGTGTGATTTCCTGAAATGTCCAGTAGAGGCCTCCATGTGCCTCCTGAAGAAAAGTTATTCTGGATCCAGGAAAAAAAATGACACCATTGAGTGACCAGGTCAGAGACAGTAAGCTGAAGGCCACATGTTTCTGGTATCCCATTCAAGGCTGTCATCAGATGTGCTTATGCCAATGCACTTGCTCTGTGTCAAGCATTGCTTGAGACCATGTAGAAACGTACTGTAACATGGACCTAATCTAACAGTTGCTTCTGTGTCTAGGTAAAGTCCTGTAGTGCTGTCACAGGTACATCATCTGTAAGATGTGTAGAATCAGGGGCTGGCCTTGTGACTTACTAATAGTAATAAAAGAAGCATAGTGCTAGTTCAGAGGAAGACTGTATAATGCCTTGTATTATATTGTTAGAATAACCCAAGGTGAATCTATAAGAAAATCACAGCTAACAATCTAATTCTCCCAACCAACAAATATCAAGAGACATGAATCTATACTTAAGCTGCCTGTCAGATGTTTGAGCATGCTCAACCAAGCTGCCACTACCTATTGGCCCTGCTAGACAAATGGTTAATAGTAAATAAATAGCTATCACTTTAAGCCACTAAATTTTGAGCTCATTTGGTGTAATTCCCCTTGCCAAAACATAGCAGCATGAAGAGATTATACTTACTCCAATATGAAAATTACTATATTAATAAAATATTTTAAGAATAATAGGAGAATCAGTCTACTTTGACAATAGTGACTACATTTTTCTGGATGTTTGTGGAATTAGTAATAGAAGACAATGGTTCTACCTATGATGTTAATTAATGTCTCTTCCCTACTCGCCTATATCTTGATAAGAAAAGTGTGTCAGGACAAAGTGTTAACTCACAGGCCTTCTGCAATGCATTCTAGTGAAAGCACATTTCCTCTTAATTCCTCTTTGCGACTCGCATTGCCTTCTGGAGTTAAAAATGTTGGTGGCCGCTCTCTACTTGATTTAGCTGTAAACAAGAAAATCAATATGCATGAAAATTACAAATACATGTTTCAAGGATCACATAGCTGTTATGAAAGATGTCTAAAATTCAAATCCCACTTCAAAACCATTTAACAGTGATTATGAAAGGTGTTAAGCTATACAATCATGTTCTCTGCCATCACTCTCTCAGTGAACTAGGAAAAGAAACAATTTTGGTTTTGCAAGCTCTTATAGTAGGACTATGAGAGTTCCCAAAGGGCTATTTTTCTTTTTGTATATTTCTTCAATTCAGGTTAGGTTTTTAAAATGAATTTTTCTGTGGAATGATAAAATCTCAAAATGTCAATACAAAAAGGAAAATCATATTATCAAACTACACATCCCTGAGGATGAATGTTCAGGTCAAAGTAAACATTAACTATCTTTGAATGATATTATACTTTTTAGAAAGATATTGAGAATTATTTTGGTTTAGACTGGTGATGGCATTATAGCCAATTCACCAATTAATATATTAAGATTCCCAAAGTGTAAGACTTATGGAAACTAAAACAAAAGTTGAAAGGTTCTTGGAATCTTGTTTGCCACAAATTAGGAACAGTAATAGAGTAAAACTGAAATCAGTTATCTTCTCATTGATTAAAAAATAAAGTGTCTAAGAAATTTTTGGAATATTTATGCAGGCCACCCTCATTTTTATGGGCTTTTCCAAAATACAGCATTATTTCCTGAAGGCCTCTTAGGAAATTGTTTCAGTTAATATCAGTATCTTAAAGTTCTATGTTCTTCACACTTTTCAAGCTTAAATAAACAATATATTTAATGCTCACCAATCCTACCTTTGGTAATAATAGAATTATTCTAATTTCTAAAAAAACTTAATAGGCATTAAGATAAATTGCTTTTCCTAAGAATTCAGAGACAGTGGGGGAATGTTATTCCTCCAAAATCATTTTGGGAATGGTTGTGAGGGCCATATGCAATAGAACAATAAAATAAAATCAAGGCATGGAGTTGAGCCTTGTTACTGATGATTCTGTAATGTTAATCTCTCAAGGTTGAAAAAAAATCAATGCAGTAGAAATTCTACCTTATGGATAATTAAAAGATTTCATATCTAAAACCTATTATTTTCACTATTCTATATTGTATATTCAAGAGCCACATTTTCCTTAAGAAAATCAAGTCCTTTTCACTTTAAAATAATAAAATTAAATACTCAATTTGAAAAAAGTTTAATCCCATTGACTTGATTTCAAATAAATCTAAGAAAAACACTGTTGCTGATAATAGTGAACAATATCTCATGAAAATGGATGGGAAATGAGATGACTTACTATGAAATTCACTTAATGCTAGTTGCTGAAGTATATGAGTCAGTATCCGAGCAGATAAATCCACTCAGTCAATTCTTGTTTAGTTCAAGAGAGTTATGAACAGGACACAGAATGAAAAATACAGCTCTGAACATATATGAGAGATTTTTTTCTAAATTAAGTGAAATGGTTCTTTACATGAAAACAAGCTTCACTATTATACATAGATCATGGAAAATGTTTTAGTGACATGCTTGAAAGTTTATAAGCTAAATTTTGTAAGGAAACACACATTTACACTAGTGGTATTAGACATGTAACTTGAAATTTCATAAAGAAATAAAGTTAAATAGCCATGGAGGTGGAGTTAGTGAACTAAAGTCTACAATGAAGGAGAGAGTATCAGTTACAATCACCATAACTCACCACTATAAAACTCAGTGTCACTCAAATTAGCAGCTAGAGTGTCATTCAATTCATCCACTGAAATAAACAGAATATTATGAAGAGGGCATAAGAGTGGGGAGAAGGGTCAGAAATTGTTGGGCAACAAAAATAAATGTATACAGCTCTGGTAAGTGCCTTACCTGCCAGGTAGAAACAGTGCTTTCCATTGTACCTGGCTAACTCATTAATTCTCTAAGCTACCCACCCCCCATAGTAATGTGTGCACCTATAACAAGCTGCAGGACTGCCAATAAAAGACATTGTGGGGCATAAAGCACACACTATTGCTAAGAACGGCAAGTGATTCAGAAGGTTACCATGGAAACAAGAAAGGCAATTGTAGCAAAAAAAAGAGTAAAATATAGTATTTAGGGTATGCATGCTCTTTCTAACATTTATGTCAACTCTTTATCAATCATTCAGCAGTATTTTCCTGATCCATGAATCTGTTTTCCTCATACTTAATAATTAACATGAATACTTGATATAATTAACATGAATACTTGATAATTTAGTATGTAAACATCTCTGAAAGAGATGAAGGAAGCTAAACTTACCTGAAATCACCTTCACAGATATAGGTTGCTTCTGTTGGATGGTCTGAGTGTGATTAAATCTGGCATAGCAGATATAGTCTTCACGGGTGTCCTCTGGGAGGACATTGGAAAAATAAAGATCTCCATTTAGTCCTTGAGAAACCCTCTCACTTTGTGGAAGTCTCTGAAATGCTGGAGGAAGGCAGAGAGATACCTAGATCATCCTGTCTTAAAGTGGCTACTCTCCAAACCAGCAAGACAAATATATCACATGACTACAAACACACGCATAATTTCTATAAAACTCCTAAATAAAAGTAAACAGCTATTTTTAGATCTGAACTCATCATTTAATGGAAAACTAGGCAACAAGTAGGCAGTTAACTATAAGGTTTAATGTTTATTTCTGTAATCTGTCCCCAAGAAGCCTCCCCTCACTTCCTCTACTTTTTCTTTCCTGAATTACTTCCTATCTTCAGACATAATACATCTGCTTGTCATATGGATGTCTTATTACTTATGTCCCCATACTAGAAATTAAGCTCCAGGAGGACAGACACCTTTTTTCTACTTTGTCTACTGTTGTAGCTCTGGAAAAGTGGTTGGCCCTTCATAGGAGCTCCTTCAAATAGTCACAGAAAGCTCACATAAATAAGTAGCTAAGTAACCTGATGACTTCCCAGAAACTATCTGGCCGTAGGCATAAAGGAAAGATTTTCTTTGTGGATGAAGGATGCAGGGAAGTAGAACCCTGTGGAGCTTGGTGGTCTATATGCAACACTTGCCCTGGCAAAATGTGTCTCGCAGTTCTTGAGTCAGTTCACAGGGCCTGAACTATGACAGTTCTTTAGCTCTGAAGTGAGAAGGAGGCAGAAATGTCACACATCCCCTTGGCCTGGGGCTAAATGTTGCATCTTCCAGCTGAATTTCTTCAGTCTGAGTCAACCAAGTATGTACTTCCTCTGGCAGGTGCCTGGTCTAGTGTTGCACAAAATGAAAGTTATGGCAAAAGCCTACAGCTCCCTCAGGCAGGAAAAAAAATGATAGAAACACGAGTCAGAGCAAAAACGAACATTGGCCAAACACATTAATCAAGTTTTTGGTCAAGGTAGGTCATTGATTAGTACTTGCCAATTCCTTGTTTAAAACTATTAATTCTTCTTGACAGAAAAAGACATTTAGAGCTGAGCATGGCTGTACAGCTTGCAATCCCAGCTACTGGAGAGGCTAGTTTGGGAGACTGTGATCTCTCTCTGTCTTTGTATCTCTGGAGGCAGTAGGGGGAATTTTGACCTTAGGGCTTCACACTTGCTAGGCAGATACTCTACCTTTTAGGCTACAACCTTAGTCCTACTTAAGAATTGGTTTTAAGTTAAAATTTTAATACAGTCTCATAGTTTTTCCTGGTTCTATCCTTGAATCATGACCTTCCTACCTCTTCCTCCTGAATAGCTGAGATTTATAGGGTTACACCACCATGCCTGGCTTGATTTCAAGTTTGAGGCCAGCCTGGGCTGCACAGTGAAACCATATTTCAAAAAGTAAAAGAAAGAATGTACATTTACTTAATGAATACAAGTATACATTTGTTATTTATTTGCTACAGACAAGTATACATTTATTATCTTTTTAAATCTTATTGTATGTATTGGGTATTGGTAGAACAGATATAAACCAATGAGACTTTACTAGGGTGTTGTCATTTTGTTCTTTGAGATTTTTAGTATTACACTTGGAAAACTGTATGTAGAGATAAATAATTTTATAATATCTTCTTGCATGAATGCTATCTGGAACTAAATTTTTTCTTACATTTCAGATGCAGTTGCATGCAAAGGTCAGAACCTTTGCCAGCAGACTAAAGCATATGTGAATGATATAGCCAGCTGTGGAATATAGAGGAAGCATTAGTCATGTGCTTAAGAGATGCTGAAAGTTCTCCTGTGGTATCTCTTTACTAAGCAAATAGGAAGTCACTTTTGAATAAGTGCCAATTACCAAATGCTGGACCTTATTTTGGAAGTGATACTTGGAGAATGCTAGTCTCACAGGTATAAAGCATTTACTGGATTTGCTACTTATTCTTTTAAAGTCTATAAAAGGTGTAATGTAATGGAAAGAGAAATAAATGTATGTGTTTCCTTTTGCATATTTTAGTTTAAAAAATTTTGTGATACTTTCTCTGAGGGGTCTCATATAAGAAGGGTAAAAAATAAAAACAAAATCAGAGCCATAGTTTCAACCCCTGTAAACAGCACCTGTTGCAAAGGAGATCAGGTCTCTGAGACTAGAGTATGTTTTCCATGACTTCATTTGACTTCATTTCCACTATTCCATCTAGTCAATTCTTATCAATGATACAATCCTCCTGTTGCCAATCTAGTAACCATTCATTAGTCACTGGGATAAACTAACCTATTACAGCATCTGACGATTACCACATTTTTCTTTTTTTCCTTCAAGGTCTCTCACCTATGTAGTCAGACTGACCCCAAACTAACCACTTGCTCTCATCCCCTAAATTCTGGGATTACAGGTACACTCAATTTGCCTTCTTGTAGTTTTCCCATCTTGTATCTGGGGCATCATTTTCTCTTTGTTCTTAACTTCCTACCTTGGTGACTGCATCTCTCATTTGTTTTGATGGGATCTCCCTAAATTCTTAGCCTCTGGAGGGTTCTTTCTCAGTCCTGAAGGCTTGGTTTTCTAGCATCTTTACCCACAATCTAAATTCTCTTATCCTACCCAGTGCTCTAAGTACAATCTATACACATAAGATAGGGTGTAATAAAGGGATGCACACTTAGTAAAGTCCAATACATACTAATTATTATTGGGAACAAAAACAAATAAAATATTATATATTCATTATATATTCATATTCCACACCCCAAGGGCTCCCAGGAAGTAGCAATTCAATTTTCTGTGGATGAATATCCAAAGTTCAGAGTTATCTCTGATTCCTCTCTTCATCTGCCACCCTACCTCAACAAATGCTAGACGATCTACCTTTAAAATGTATCTAGAATTTGACTCACTCTATGCTCACTCTATGCACCTGTGTCCAAGAAACTTTCACCTGGGTTACAGTAGTGCCCCTAACTAGTCTCTCCACCTTTCTGTTGTCCTACATTCTCTCCACACATGAACTGAAGTGATACTATTACTGTTTAATTTCAGAAAAAGTCACTCATTCAACGTGTCCCTACTTTATTTAGAGATAAGTCAAAGCCTTTCCCTCAAGTCTCTAACCTTATCCACCAGCCTTTCTCTAGACTCTGTTGATATGGCCATTAAAGAAACAACAACAACAAAAAACATGTCAAGGTGTTGTTACCTTGGGCCTTGCAACCCTCTTTCCACCCAGATATTTAATTACTGGCCTACTTTCTCACTCCTGTGTTTCCTTCATAACATGTATTGTTGACAGATATAGATTTTCAAAATTCATTTGTCTGCTTCTACTCACTTCTGTTGTATAGAATGTAAGCTCAGAGACAGTAGGATGCTTAATGTTACTTAGAGCAGTGTCTGGCTCATACACAGTGCTCAACAAAATTGAATAAAGGAATAAAATGACATATTATTATTTCAGTGAGAAGCTATTTTCCTGAGCATCTTGAAAACAATTTGTGAACATTTTATGGATCCCAAGAATATTTAATGACAGCAAGTTATGATAATACTCTTGAAGAAAGAATGCTCTTATTTTAAAACTTACAATTGTCCATCCAAAATATTATAGCTGGTGGTAATCCAATTGGAGGTCTGCAGGGAAGTACTAATGGTTGACCATTTTGAAGTATCATTGGTTCAAGTTTTTCTTTGGTCCACAAAGGTGATCCTATTAAATGCAAAAAAAAACCCTTCAGTTATTATTATTATAATTATTGCATGGTAGAATGAAGTGAAGACAGTACTATAAAGAAAAACAAACCAAAGTTTTTTGGAAATAATAACTTAGAATTTATATACACTAAATAATGAGAAAATGACTTTTAAATATAGTGTTAAAGTTTTAAAGGAACAAAAAACAGTGAAAGAAAAAAGGCAGTTTTCATTCCCTGCCAAAGATAGGATGAATTCTGATTAGGGATTTCATGTAGAAGAATTTATATAACTACTACATCAAGAAGACATATAAATTTGATTTCCTCAAAGAATAAAAAACAATTAAATTAAAAAATTGTTAGGCAAGCAACTGTTCATCTATACCTTTGAATAGCATACAGTATATATGCATGTATATGTATATTATTTGTAAGATTGACAGAATACCCATAATATAACCAATAAAGGGATTATAAAATAGCATTTCACAATAAGACCGATTTATGATTATACATGTATATTTACCTAGAAAAATATAAAAGTACTTGAGTAATAGTTATTTTCATATGTGGAAGGACATACAAACACTTTTTTAGTGTGTTTGTGTGTGTTTGTGTGTGTTTGTGCACATGTGCATGTGCGCACATGCACATGTGCATGCAAGTTCTGGGTCTTGAACTCAAGGCATGGGCACTACCCCTGAGCTTCTTTTGCTCAAGGCATGCACTGTACCACTTGAACCATAAATCAATAAGTCTCACAGACTTTCTAGCCTGGGCTGGCTTTGAAACCCAATCCTCAGATCTCAGCCTCCTGAGTAGCTAGGGTTATAGGCATCAATCACTGGAGCCTGGCTTAAATGTCTTTTTATTTGTGATTATTTTTCTATAATGAACACATATTTCACATGTAATTTAAAAAGTTCCCAAAGTAAGCACTACTGCAAATGGTCTCTGTTCTTTAAACCTACTCTTGAATGTTTGAGATGATTTTCATACTGACCACTACAAAATGAGCCACAATAGTTTTGTGGTAGTGAGATACTTGTTTCATTTGTTTCCAGTGAAGCTAAAATGTTGAAGAGAAATCACACTTAGATCTCTATTGCCCATAGCATGCAAATTTAGTTCCAAGAAGGAATTTTGCTTACAGATAAGATACATGAAAAATAAAAAGTAAAACCAATGCATGGAAGACACACTTCTGGAAAATTCCACTCTCCAATTCAGGACTTGGATAAAAGACACATTGAATTGGCAAAGCATTGGGCTGAGGAGCTTGCTAAGGGAAAATAGAAAGCAATATTTTTTCCCATGTAAAACAAAGCAAGAGTATTGGAAGAAATACCACAGTTTTCCTGTAATGGGTTATGGATAATGTCATAGATGCTTTGAGTCCTGGAGCAATACTTTGGCAGGCTCATGTTTGGTTGACAAGTCTTACTTACTAGATGGGCGAATGACAATGTTGTTGGAAATTGCGGCTCCTCGTTCATTTCTTGCTGTACACTGATAGACTCCTTCATAGGTCTCTGCTTTCCCTTCGCTCATGATATTGATTATGAGTGTTCCTGAGCCAGTTTTCATGGTAACCAAAGGGTCTTTATCTATGTCAAAATGAGTCCCATTACGTGTCCAGGAAAAGCTGCTCAATACATGAAGAATTAAGTTTGTTAATGGTCTGGAAAGATAGAATTACTTAAAAAACCAATTCCCTAACAGTTTTGTGGATTTCTAGAAATAATGACTAGATTTTAATTTAAGTAAAAGAATAATAAGACTACTTCCATAAAATATTGCACTGAATCATGACTTAGAAAAAAAGTTCTGGTTGAGGTGCACAACTTTTTTAAAAACAGCTCAAATCTAAGATAAACTACCTGCTGTTTTTCCTAAGAAAATATAAGAAACAGGTCTCCCAGACATCTATCTTTGAGTTTTATTAGCATTTTTTGTTACAAACTCCATTCTTCATAGAGTGGATAACCTGTCTATAAAAATGTGCTTTCCTAGGGGCTGGGAGGGTGGTTCAGTGGTAGAGCGCTTGCCTTGCATGCCTGAGGCCCTGGGTTCGATTCCTCAGCACCACATAAGCAAAAAGAAAAATGCTGGAAGTGGCGCGTGGCTCAAGTGGTAGAGCGCTCGCCTTGAGCTGAAGAGCTGAGGGACAGTGCCCAGGCCCAGAGTTCAGGCCCCACGACCGGACCCAAAAAAAAAAGTGCTTTCCGCTGAAATATGACACAAAAGGCCTCCACAGGTGTTATCTATATGTGTTGAAAATTGATCAGATAGATTTCAAGGTACTGAAATAAAAAGTGGAGGTTGGGAGGAGCAAAAGAGTTATAATTTCTGAGGTATACTGTTAGATATTATAAGTGGTAATAAATTGTACATCTATATAAACTATAGTTTTTTTGATTCTAGAGATGATTTTTATGAATACCTAGAAGGTATGCCAAATTGTTGACTGAGATTCCTCTTTCCCATTTTTTTATCACAATAAAATCCAATCCTGAAGGAAACATATGGATCTAGAGCAAATCATGTTAACTGAGATAAGCCAAACTCCAAGAGACAAACGGCACATGTTTTCTCTCATATGCAGAACCTAAATCTAAAATACACTGGGATGTAATAAACTGTACAGGACTCTGGGCATTCACACACTGTGAGAGCAAAGGACGATACTCTTAAGAGAGGAACAGAAAGGCACAATGCCTATATGTATCTGATCATACAAAATAATATTTACGGAAATGAACTCCAGGAAATGGAAACAAGAGGCTTTTTTCTTTTATGATGCTTTATTTTCTTTTTGTACTGTTTGTTCATTTATATGCCTTTGGGAGTACAAGGGGAGGCACAGAAATGGAGGGACAAAAGGTAAACAAATGCAGCAGTGGTACTTATTGGACACTGTGCCAAAAATGAACTGTACAACTTGTGGGTGGGGATGGGAGGGAAAAACTGGGAGGGGGGGGAAGGGGTGACATTGTCCAAAAAGCATGTTCTCTTTACCTGACTTATGTAACTCTAATCCCTTGGTACATCACCTTTATAATAACAATAAAAAATTAAAACAAAAATAAACAATAACAAAATAAAAATCAAATCTCCCCTCAAAATCCAACCCAAAACATCATTAGTGCTGAGAAGGAGCATTACAGAGTTGTAGGAAGTATTAAATATGATGTGGAAGGGGAACACCGGCAAAAGACAACACATCAGGGCTTTATATGTTAGGAGATTTTCAATTACAGGAAGATACTGTTTTGAAACAAACCTTTGATAGAGGTTTTGATATATATGGATATTTAGAACCAATTAATTTTTTTCAGGTGTGAGTTTGTGATAGTTTTAGTAAAGCCTGCAATTGACAGACTTGGAAATAAAAGATCTAAGAATTTTACTTCTCTTTTTACTTAGAAATTGTTAAATTTAAATTATTAGATTCATTAATTTTAAAAAGTCATTACAGTTGATTGTTACAGATGAATAATGGCAGTAATAAAACTCTTACATATGACTGCAGTAGTTAGAGGCAATCTACTATGGGACCTTGGATATGTTATCAAGCATGACTAGGCATCAGTTTCTCATTTATAAAATGTACTGGTTGGATTGGATCTTGTAGTGTTTATGCCAAATCCATAGGAAGAGTCCTGAAGTACTGAATCCTGATGACAAGTTTAAGAATTATTTAGTGTGGGAGAAAATGAGGGAGGGGATAACACTGTTCAAAAAGAAAAGTACTCATTCCTTGACTTATGTAACTATAACCCCTCTGTGCATCATCTTTTTAATAAATATCAAAAATAAAAGAAATTAAAAGAACCAACCAAACAAACAAAAAAGAATAATTTAAGGTGATTTTAAAGGCCACCGTAGAGGTAGGACATTGCATGGAAGCCATCAAATTCAATTAATGCCTTTAATTTGCAACAGATAAGAAAACCAAAGCTCAGAGAATAGAGATTTGCCCATGTCTTCAGACTATTATTTTTAGAACATTATGAACATTTTAAAGACAAGTATAAATATAGAAATGCAAAAATGTGAGTTTTAAGAGGAACAAATTGGCTAATTAATTTGAGAGAGAAAACAATAAGCCTATTAACTGCTACTTTAGAAATAGGAACCTAGGAAGTTATCTTCAATATCTTTAAAAAGCTGAAATGGGCCAAGGAGTTGGTTAGATAAGCAAGAATAATCTAGTTGATCATGTTGAAAAATATCCAACCACAAAAGAAACCGTTCTGCAGGCCTACTTTATTCTACAGAAGTTCCAAACTTATTTGTATATTCAGAGAGGTCCCAGGGCCTAGTCTCAATTCTCTAAGAAAGCAGAAAGCATTCTTACCTCGGAGGCGGCTTTCCTTTGGCCTCACACTGGATGACGATATTTTCCCGAGGGTCAATGATGTAGTCTTTTGGAGACTGTTGTGTGATGGTGGGAGGTTGTACCACTTAATTACAGAAGGAAGAACAAAAGAAATAAATCTTTTATATTAAAGTAGCAACCATATCCCCCATTAAATCACTTGCTTTAAATTAAGTATGATCCAAATTATATTTCTAATAAGTTCTATTGTGGCAGCAAGTACCTAAGTAAATTTTCAACCCAAACTCACTCAATACCACAAAATCAATACATAACTTCCTTTTGGTAACATACTCACTCACAAAGTCTATTTTCCCACACTAAAAGTGTGGCAAATTAATTACCAGTATAGGCCTAAAACCAAAACAAATTTCTCTGATGTAACAATGAGAAATTTTGATTCCTTTGGTTCAAATGATGCCTTTCAATCAAATGTAAATTATGAGGTAGATCTGAGTCTTTCTTTGGAAGGAGTAACTGAATTATAGTTCATTAGTGTGCTATGTAAGCTGTGACACATATATTTGATAAGCTATCATTACAAAAGATGGTTAACTCTTTGGATTTAAACTTCAGAGCTAGGTGAATTAGGAACAAAGATAAAGCAGCCTTATTTAGACAGTTAATAGAACTAAACTGTGTTCTAGGAAATGATGTTTCTATTTCACTTTTTTTCTTTTTTCTTTCTTTCTTTCTTTTTTTTTTTTGCCAGGCCTGGGGCTTAAACTCAGGGCCTAGGTACTGTCCCTGAGCTTCTTTTGCTCAAGGCTAGCACACTTGAGCCACAGAGCCACTTCTGGCCTTTTCTGTTTATGTGGTACTGAGGAATCGAGCCCAGGGCTTCATGCATGCTAGGCAAGCACTGTACCACTAAGCCACATTCCCAGCTCTCTATTTCACTCTTTAAAGATTTGTCTGATGCTTATTATGAAATTGTAGGGGGCAGATTTTAATTATTATTTTGAATTTTGGGTGGCACTGGTGTTGAAATCAGGACTTTGCATTTTCTAAGTATGTATTCTGAGAGACACCCCACCAGCCCTTTTTGAATTGGTTATTTTCAAGATAGGGTTTCACTTTATACTTGGGGCTACTGTACTATGCTTTGATCCTCCTATTGGTGATTCCCTATGTAGTTGTAATGTCAGGGGCATGCCACTGAACCCAGCCATTGACTGAAATGAAAACCCAAAGAACTTTCTGCCTGTTCTGGTTCAAACTATAAAATCCTGATCTCTGCTTCCCAAGTAGCTAGTGTTACCTGAAGCATTGCTCTTGGTGGTATGTAGAGTGAGGAAATTACTTTGAACCAAAACAGTTACATCTGAAGCCAGTATCGGAACCTCTGGTATTCTTCAACTTTCTAAGAACAGCATGTCTTTCCTCTTTTGATATCAGGGTTATAGAATGTTAGAACAGGAAGGGACTAGATGAATCATGCATTTCAACTTGTTTTTGTTGCTCAAAGTGGCAAAATGGCTTGACCAGCAAGGCACAATGCAGAGGAAAGAACCCAACTCCTGTTAAAGGATCATTGCAAGAAAGGGTCATTCTTTTGCAAAACTCCAGGGACAGCTATTTTCACAGAGTGGTGCTTTCAACCAGTGGCCACTTTCTGCCACCTGTCGAGGGACAGCGGCTATATCTGAAGATAATTTTGGTTGTTACAACTGGGGTGGTAGTGGCATCTAGTAGGTAGGGGCAAGGGTTATTTCTAAATCCCTTACAATGTACTGGACAGTTCCCCACAACAATACTGAGCAATGCTAAGGGGTTAAAAGCAGGCTTGGGCCACATTGTGAGTGGGGCAGAGCAGTGGGCTGGCTCCAGCATGAACTCTCCTGATTCGGGCAACTTGCCCCAAGACCCTATATTGAACTCTCACTTCCTTTTCTTGATGCATTTGACATTCTGATCATTTAAGTCTTTTCTATTCTGGATCTTCCCTGTCCTGTCTGCCTATATACCATGTTATCTTTATGAAACCCTTCCACCTGACAACAAGGCACTTCCCAAATCCCTGCTCTTCACATTCTTTGTTGAAGTTGACTGTTGCCAGAGCTAAATTTATCAGCCCGGCATTCAAAGTCTTATATATCTGTACACATGGATTTTTCCCCCCTTCTCTGGGTTTGGGTGCTGTTCCTCAGCTCTTCAGCTCAAGGCTAGCGCTCTACCACTTGAGCCACAGCGCCACTTCTGGCTTTTTTCTTTTTGCTTATGTGGTTCTGAGGAATTGAACCCAGGGCCTCAGGCATGCAAGGCAAGCGCTCTACCACTGAGCCACCTTCCCAGCCCTCCACACTTCTTGACTGATCTGTAGTCTCACTAGGATCTCTAGAGATCTTTTACAAGCTATCTTTTGATCTAGTGATCAAAAGCTAAACTCCTTATTGTCACCACTTATCTATACAAATTATGTATAGATTATTGGACAGTATTGATTTCCCTTGGTTTTAGCCATGTGCCAACCCCTCATCTTTCAGCTCTAACCCAGCTCCCCTTCTCAGTTTCCATCATAGACACAGAGCCCTCTTCTTTTAGAGCTGTCCATTTCCAGTGCTGGCTAACAGTTTGGTCTGGTGGTTAAAATCTCGTTTCCTTCTAGTTTCTGATGTTTTATAAACCCAAGTTTTCTCAGAGGGAAACATGAGCTTTTAAGGCAGTATCTGCAACTTAGGGCAGCTGAGAAGAATTCATAAAGTAATTTGTGTCAAATCTTAATAGATGCCCTAATAAAGCAGCTCAATGATACCTGCTATTTAAAAATTATTATCATAATTGTTCTTATTTGAACCAGTTTCATCTTTGAGTGGTCAATATTCAGGCTGTGGAAGTATGGAACTTGGGATAATATTTTAAAAAGTCTATGTGTCTACCCCCCAAAATGGTAAACATAGACAGTGGTATAAGGGGTTTTTGCACATTATTAATTCTTTGCTTTTGTTGAGAGATGACAGAGGTATATATTGAATGGCTCCAAATACATAGTTTCTCTTCATGTACCTGAAGCTGATCTGACTGAGATGCTGTCCTAAGTGCCAGGGGTTTATCTGGAGGTACCTTTTTGAGCAGTACTTAAGTCACTCAGCAATTAATAAATGCTTTGCAGTAATAAGTGATTTTCCTGATTAATCCAGCGCCAAAGAAAAAATTTCAAATGCCTGAAAACTCATTTTTTACTAGATGATAAACGCTGCCTAGTTGTCAGAGGAAGCAGAAATTTCTGCTTAGAGCAAGCCACTCAAACAGGGATGTGAGTGGAAGCTGCTTATCTTTTGCACACTACAAAACAACATTCCCTTTGTCTTTGTTATAGCTACTGATAGCACCTAGAAACACTTGTCTATTCAATTTAGAGTCTAAGACAATAGAAGAAGGTATACGGCTGCCAATGTGGGTAAAGTTTCTGCCTACACCCACCTTTTAAAACACACCAAATGATGTATCTTTGTTCCAGAAAGCATTTAATAGCACTTTAAACCAAATAACAATTGTCTAAATTTTGTGAATTTTCTCATTAAAGTTACATCAGATGTGAACAAAGCTTGGTAGTTAGTAGAGCAGGATCACAATAAGATAGTAAAATCCAAGTCTTCACAATTCATGCAAGTAAATATATTACATTTGCATTTGGGATTTAAAGGCCACACTTAAAAATAACACTCATCAGAAAACATAAACAGTGGCATTTTAACTCATAGTATTAATTCAAAAACTCAAAGACACATTTTCACACTGCCTAATAATTGATAGAAAGACACTTACAGTCTTCGAGAAGTTTTGCTTTTTCCCATCAATAGCAGCAGGTGAGTGGGCAAACAGGATTAAAGAAAACCAGATGTTAGTAATGAGAATGTTAGAACCCTGAAGATACCAGGGACATTTTTGCCTATTTGGTTTGACCTAAAATCCCACATAGAAAAAAATGAAGATGTGAAGTGGCTAAAGGAAAAAAAAACTTTCATTCATGATTTTGTTTGTTCCTGTAGCAACTTCACACATTAGCATACAGAAGAACAAAGGCAATGTTGCAGGGATGGGGAACAGGAATAGTTAATTCGATTCCATGCACATTATGCTGGGCTAGTAATTATGTTCAATTTGAAAAATAGCCGAAATCTACAATTAATTTGAGTTGTCATATACTGTGTAGTGTCTGATCCTATTATTCTAGACATCACTATGTACGTGGTAATGATATCTAACAATGGGACACTGCTGCAGTGACAACTTCCCATCTAAGTCAGATGCTGAAATAAGTCAACACTGATTTTCCAAGTTTACATTTCTAATCCAAGTTGGTAAATTGAACTTTTATTTTTAGACAGTTAGCATATTGCTGCTTTGAAATTCCTCAACCACCCTAGATCCAAATCCAACACCAAAAAGCAGCTCATGTACTGGAGAAAGGCTGTACAGAACAGGGGCAAGAAAGAAATCCCATTTGCATGTAATTCCAATCACTCTGCAGTGCTGCCTGTCATTACTACTTGCAAAGGTTAATGCAGGAGTGTATGGGTTACTCATGACTTTCTTTTCATCATGGTTTTGTCTCTTCTCCATTAGCAGCGATAATTGAGTTAGCCCTAGGTGCCTGTTTCCCTCTGATTATTTGATTGAACAGTCAGATTAGGGAGGAATATATTTAACACGAAAGAGAACAAAAGCATTTCTCTTAAAAAGGTTTTCTTTCCTTTTCCAGTATATCTGTTAGGGCAAATGTTTATTACTCAGGCTTTCAGGCTCCAGTGGGTTAACGCAAATACATGCATACATATTATATACATATATTACATGTATGAAATATACTAAATTGAAATTAAGGTCACTGGCTGGGTCTTTCTAAAATAAGAAACAGATAAGATTTTCTTGCACTTGCCACTCTAGGAACCTGGCAAAGGGAATGAACAGAATGAATGTGTACTAAACCACATCTTTTCTTTATGTCCTCTCATTGGCAGTTGCAACTTCTATGGCCAAGAAAGACATCCCAGAAATTAAATAGCCCTAGGAAAGTGCTATCTTCCTTGCACCTTGGAAAGCTTGCCAAACAGATGTTCTATTCAAGAAGCTAATGGATTTAAAGGGTCATGCGGATTAGGGATAAAGGATAAATCAATTCTGAAGTACAGTAATTGTTCAGACTTGAAATTCTGCTTCTCACGGCAGGAAACGTAACTAGTCAGAACCTAGCAGGATCTTTGTTGTCACAAGCAGGCTGTCTAGTCCAGGGAGCATATTTTACCACTGGGAAACATGAGCAGCCATTGATGGATGCTCTCTTTTAGTGATTTGGCATACGACTCCTCTTATTCTCCAAAATCTGCATCTTGGTCTCTAATCATGAAGTTTAAGACAAACAAACAAACAAAAACCCAGAGTGTTCTCTAGGCTTATAGATTAAGGTATTTTTCTAATTCAAATTTTGATATTCAAAATTATAAATTGAATATGGGTGCCTTGTCTGATTGAAGAGAAATGAAGTATGAATGTTTTGTGGATACAGAGAGGGGTAGGCTGGAGAATCTATCCTCTAAGTCCTTTAGAGAACTCAGCAAACATAGGGAAAAGTGATGTGGTAAGAGAGGGAAAGGGCAGCTCTTGCAAAGCAGCCAGGACTGCTTCTATGAAGAGGTGCCTGGTTGGAGAACCCAGGAAAGTTGCCCAAGTTTCTCCTTCTCAGGTCATCCCTACCATGGTGCACAAAAGGTACCTAAGGGGAAGAAGGATAATGAAAGGAGAAGGCATCCAAATATCCAGCCATTTCAGTGATCATTTCCACAGTGTGAGTCTTTATAAAACACCAGGTGCTGAAAGTAAAAGCCAAATTAATTTTGATTAGCTTTTCAGTATTATACAGGCACCTTCTCCATCTACACAATCTAGGGTGATGGTGAATGGTGGGGAGGTTTTGACTCCTATGCTAAGAGCTTTAAAACATCAATACTTACGATCAAGAGGTACTTCGAGGGCACTAATCATCTGGCACAGGAAGAGAATCAGGGGCACTCTGCCTGCAGATAAACGCTTCTTTTTCGGCATTATTTTAAGCTGCATTAGCTTCCCTCCTGCTGAGAACCAAAAGTTGAATTTCCTTTTCTTCTTTTAGAAAAGACTTGTGTGCAATGCTGAAATACTTTTTCATTCAGGGAACTAAAAAAAGGATGGGATAATAATTGTAATGTATTAAAAAGCAGGAAATGAACAGTAGAAGTCTGCCGTGCAGAGAAGCAGCTCTGTATTATACATGAACTCTAAAAGGAAACTTAACTTTTAAATATTTAACCCTCAAAGACTGGAATAATCATTTATTCATAAATTACCTAAAATCAGTCCAGAACCATTTGCAGCGAGGGCCAGCCAAAGCTGTTCACTTCCCTGTCCTTATGATTTTTCCATTTAAAATACTTGTATTGAAAGTTCTCATAGGCTACCATATCTTTTTTAACAGATCAGGAAAACTTGGCTTTTAAACCAATCTGAAAGTGGTCACTTTTACTTTAGAGGGGAGACTAAATTGCTTTTCCATTCTGGAGGTCATCTCTTGGAATAGTTTAGGACATCTTTGAATGATTTTTTTCAACCCCCAAATGCAAATTTACCAGATGAACATTGAAGATCCAGGCCACCTTTCATTTACATTACAATCACCTATCTATCTTGGCTCTGAGTTCTAGGCCTCCCTCACTGCTGTTACCCTCCTTGACAGTGCTCATTAATTCCTTCTTAAGGATCTTCTTTGATTAAACATTGGTAGAAGCCATAGTTCCTTAAAAAGGCATTAAAATAAACTCTCAGTGCTCTGGCCTTAATTTCTCTTACCAACTTTACCCTCCTTCCATTTCCATATAATTAGTTTTTGTTTCTGTGGAATGATTTGTCTCTCCTATCTTCTTGTCTTGTTTATGCTATTCCCCTTACCTGGAATGCCTTTTCCAACAAATTTCCTTATCACATCCTGTTTTTTATAAGTCATATAAAAGAAACACTAGCTGATTACCCACGCTAGAAGTCATTTCACCATCACTTCTGAATTCCTAAAATTAGTTGTTTTAAGCATCACATATATTATTTACATATGTAAATTTGTGTGTGTGTGTGTGTGTGTGTGTGTGTGTGTGTGTGTGTGAGATGTGCTCTCTCCTCCTGTTCCTTAGGCAAGGATTGTGGCTCATCTCTGTTTCCTTCTTCTATTACCCAATACAGGGCATCTTGTACATAAAATCCTACATGGAACAAAATAATATCACAACAATCACCAACTAGAAAAATAGATTTAATACTTCATGTCTTCTTATTTCTGAAGAGAGGCAGGGGTGACCAAATAGTTCTCTTGAGTACATGGGGGAATGGTAGTATTTCCTACAATCTTAATTACAGAATTATTGGTATAGTTGTGTCTTTTTAAAATGTACATCTTTTCCACAAATTGTAAAATTTAAGGACTGCATCTCTCCTATTTCCCACTGCTTCCTGATAGTTCATCACAGTGCTCACAACATAGAAAAAAGTGAACAAACATTGTTGGATTAAAAAAAAGAATGAGGAAGAAGAAAGGAGAGGAGATATACATTTTTTGAGGTTCTAATTCAGATAATCTGACCATGATCTACTAACTTATATTTCTATTTATACCATTTATTTCGGGAGATCTAAATCTAATGAATATATTCAAATTAGTTGTGATATCATGCCAGTGTGTAGAATAAAGCTTAAATTTATGTATAAAGGGATATAATGCAGATAATATGTTTTGTTTGCAAGTGAAAAACAGGATAAAATACAGTATGATAGTTCTTATATAAGAAATACAAAGGAAAAACAGCTAACAGAGAATTATGCTTAAACAAATATTATTTTGTGAATGAAACATACATACTGTGTGATTTCATACATGAGCCAGGAAATTTCTATTTCTGTCTTACTATATATAAATATTCATGTCCAGAAAACATAGAGAAAGCTCATCTGAGCATTTCTGACCAAAATATGAACCAGACTGCCTGTGTGTGTGAGAGAGAGAGAGAGAGAGAAAGAGAGGGAGAGAGTGCATGCTCACAAAGAACATCTGTGTCATTCAACCAGATCTACTCAGGTCTTTCCTAATGTTCTTGTTGAAATGCTAATTCTGAATTTATACAACAGCTCCACAGAAAATACAAATAAATAACCCAAAATGTAGAGGCTAGGTAAGTATATCTTACATACTACATATATCAAGAAAAACAGCAGTTAAACTGAGACACAAATGGCCTGGTTCCTATGCCATGCTAATTAGGCTGATTATATTCAAGTGTCTACCTCTCCGAATAGGTGCTGGAGAAGTTGAATCCTTTCAAAAAACTATACTAATACATTGTAATGTCGATGAGATCTTAAAAGCTACATACAGTTTCTAAATTCTTTGTTTGCTATTTATTTTGCTTAGTTGCCTTAACTATTCAGCTTTCAAAACAAAGAAAACCACGATGCAGGCAACTTCATAAGCCCCAATCAGCCTTTTTACCTTTTCAGGAGTATACAAGTGCATAAAACCACAGCATGTTATAAAGAAAACAGATTTTTAAGAAAAATTGAGCCAGCACTTACTTAAAGAGACATGAGTAAATCTGTCTTCACACTGCTGGGAAGTCAGGAACTATGACAACTGATGATGTACTCTCTCCTCAGAAGTTATAGGTTAACTACACTGTTAGCTACAAAATTGTCTCTAGGAGAAGTTCTTTTAGTGGAGGACAAAGCAATGGTCCAGCCCATCCCTTGAAACCTATCCATGGAAAATCACCCACTCCTCCTACATCAGTCCTCATAGCTGAAAACCTAAGTGCTCAAGGACAGCATTAAGTACCCAGCACTCAATCAAACTTAAAATCAAATACAGCTACAGAAAATCGAGCTTTCTCTCAGTAAGAGTAATGTGCTCTGAATGCCTCACAAAGACAAACTACTGCTTTCCTTTTTCAGAATTGATGTAAACACCCTGGCCCAGCAGGAGCCCCATCTGCATCTATTTCACCTTGGAAGAGGATGGTCTCTTTTTAGTGATAATTGTAGACCAAATCTTAACTCTCTATGTAACTGTATTAACATGGATGAAAACCTCAATGTAAATAGAACATGATTTTTAGTTAAGTCTAAGAAGTATGTTAGATGGCAGTTTTCAAAAAAAAAACTTGTTATAGACATTTGCAAGCATGTTTGAATGTACAAACTATATTCTCATCTTCAGATAATAGATCACTGATATTTAAAGTAACCAAGAGTAGAGATAAACAGTAAAACTCTTTAATATTACATTTCATTAAGTTCACTAAAAGCGCCTTTCCTATTTGCATAGAGATCCTGTGAAACAGGAAGGAAAAAAGAACACTTCAAAATACTTTTCATCACTATGAAAGAAATAAAATTGAAAATTCCCTTGCTTATTTTTTGTGTGCATGTGTGTGTGTGTGCATTGTGTGTGTGTGTGTGTGTGTGTGTGTGTGTGTGTGCAGGTAAGTAAGTATACTGGTTCTGGGGCTTGGGCTCAGGGCTTGAGCACTGTCCCTGAGCTTTTCTGTTTAAGGCTAGTGCTCTACTACTTGAGTCATAGCTCCACTTCCAGCTTTTTTGGTGGTTAATTGGAGATAAAAGTCTCATAGACTTTCCTGTCCTGACTGGCTTCAAACCACACTCCTCATATGTCAGCCTCCCTAAGTAACTAGAATTATAGTGTGAACCATTGGCACCTGGAGTAAGAATCCCTTCTTTTGCCTCAAGTTCACACTAAATTATGGAGTACTACTTACTATATATGTCAAAAGAAAAAAGCCTAAGGCTTTGACAAAAGGCTCACAGCAAGCCAAAGAAAAGTAGCTATCTTGTTGAATACTTAATAACTCTTGTTCTCAGAAGGAAAATAAAAACTTGTTTTTCTTTCAAAAGAAAGATGAAATGATTTTAATTTTAAAAAATTAGCTCTGTAGTGGATGCTGAAAAGCATCTAACAATGAGCGATCCAACACAGACTAAACACATAACATGATCTATGTTCCTAGAGCCAGCAAACCAATAAGATTATATGGCTGACACCTGTGACACACTGGCCACCATGATCCATCACTGGTTGAGTTCCCTTGCATCACTAAGTGGGTATGGCATTTTCTTTCTAACTTTCCTTCCATAGTCTCATACTCAACTCTGTGATTGAATTATGGGCTTTGTAAATGGGCCATGGGTGACATTCATGTTCTTACTCCTTTTATTAATTCTAATTAATACATTTTTAATTTTTGAATTAGTGTTCACAGGTAATATAATGAGGCTTTGTGGGAGGTAGAGTGAATTAGAAATGTACATGTGCACAGGCCACTTTGAACATACTCACCCCTTTCATTATCATGTTCTCATTCTTCCCCTCCCTCTTCCCTGCCTTTTCAAACAGCACCGAGTGGGTTTACTATGCTGGTGCAATGTCACATCCTTCCATCCTCTTGATCACTTAGTATCTCCTCCTTCCCACACCCTTCACTAGGATCAGTTTCCTTCTAGACAGTGACAATCTCCTGTTTGCATGCATTATGCATAACCATTACTGTTTTCATCATCATTTTAGGTCTATATGCCCCAAATGAGGGATAATATGCAATATTTGGCTTTTTAAAGCTTGGTTTATCTCATCCTTACACAAATATTTAAATATAAAAAAATGACTACTCTTGAGTTGGCTGCCAAAGAATGAAAAAGAGCTAATAGATTTTGATTGTCTACTAAGATCTTCACACGGTTGCATATAGCAGAGTCCCATAGGCCTCTCACACTGTATTCCATGTAATGGTCCTCCCTGAAACTGAACCACACACTACACTGGCCCTGGCCTTTTAAACCAACAGCAAGTTTCAACACTAGAGACAAAGCACATTAAGAAGCTAATTTTAAAAGTGGATGATATATGCACCTTGTGCAACATTTATATGGCCCAAATGACCATCTATTACAAAGTAAACAACCAACAGCCCAGTTCCTCCCTAGGGAGGAACTTCCTATTACCAAGTTTTGGGAATCCTTCTTGAGATATGTTACATAAAAATATCAAAATATATTAAACAACATTTAAAGAATAGTTGGATTTAAAAATATAAAAAGTTTGCAGATTTGAAGTTGGATCATAAAAATATGCTGAAATCTTTTGATGAAATATTGTTCATTTTAATACACATGAAATACACACGGATTTTCTACATTTCTTTTACTTGACAGAGCAATGTCAAGAAGAGAAGTAGTATAACAGAAGTCCATGACAGAACTGAGAGACAAAAGATAAAACACAGCCAACGGAAAGTCTACATGTGTAGAACTAATAACCTGAGCAAGGATGGTGCCAGTTCCACATTTGTCCAGCCAGGTATCTGATGACAGTTGTCAGGATCAGCTATAGGTTCCAAATTGCTGATTAGAAAAGGATGATAGCTGAAGTAGGAGAGGAAAGGATTAGTTCTTAGGGAAGGAAAAGGAACATTCTTCTTATCCCCACCTCTAATCCAATCACAATCAGCAAACCAGAGGGGAGGAGACTACTCCACTTTGAATGCCTAACCTTGCTCAGTCTCTCTGCATTGACTCCACCATCCTGACCAAGGCTAAAACAACCAGTGTGGGTGTCTGAACAAAGGCAGGAAGCTGTAGAAAGCCTGTGAGATGACTTGGCAATTTGGGTGGGATTGAAGAGTGACCAAGTAAGTGGTAACAAATTCCTTTCTCATGGGGAGGATGAATAGGAGACAGGAAGAAAAAGTGAATCAGTAGTTCAGAGAAGGAATAAAAGCCAAAAGTCAAACAGAGGCAAGGCAGCTTGAGCAACTGTGACTAAGCAGAGGAGTTAAAAGCAGAATGAGGCCAGTGGGCAGCCAAGGATCAGTAGAAGCACAGATAGATTGCTGAATGGCCATGCCATTAATGAAACAGTGGACAGGCACCTGTCACTCTTGCACAATTATGAGAGCCAGGCCTAAATCTTTTGCTATCCCAAACAATGTTCCAATTCTCTATGAAGTTTGCCAAAATAGTGATTGTGGTTGAGTTGTCTCTGTTTATCTTCTGTCTATGTATTCCATAGCAAACCTTCATTGGTATGGAAGGTATGTTACATTGGTATCCCCCAGGGAATGGCCTTCCCAGTATCCCTCCTCTTGTGTCTGACCCTCTCATGGTCACTTTGAGTTTGTCCATATAACATACATTGTCTACTTAGATTTTAGCAAGTATTTTGCAAGTAGAGGTGTGGAGACATTTTTACTCTGGGGCTTAATCTCTTGTAGTGGTTTCTCTGTAAAGTCTGAATTATACTACTAATAAAAGAGAGGCCAATGGAAAGGACCTTAGAGTTAAAAGATCATTTTGAACACTCTGGCCCCAGATGAACTCCCACATAAAACAGAACAACCACTCTATCATCCCTCAGAGTATCGAGAAGCCATAAATTGTTCTTGTTTTAAGGAAGAGAACTTTGGAGTGGTTTGTTATACAGGTATCTGTAACACTGAATTAGCCAAAGGGCACATACTTAAGTTATATTTCTCTCATAATACTTATACTTGGAAATAAACAGGGGATGTTAACATTGATTGAGGATCATTGCCTATTTATTGTCATATATGTCAATTTATTCTGCAGAAGAGTAAAAATTAAGCTAAAGATTAGGGTGGGAGAGAGTGCAATGCTGTTTTCCTGTCTTCCTACCTTTGTTTACTGTTTTGCCAGTCCTGGGCCTTGAACTCAGGGCCTGGGCACAGTCCCCAAGCCTCTTTGTGCTCAGGGATAGCATTCTACCATTTGAGCTACAGCACCACTTCTTTTTCTGAGTGGTTTATTGGAGATAAAAGTCTCATGGACTTTTCTGCCTGGGATGGTTTCAAACCATGATCCTCAGATTTCAGCCTAGGATTAACAAATGTGAGCCCCTGGGTTCCTGGCTCTGTCCTCCTACCTTTTGTCTCCATACATCACATGAATTACACTAGAATTGTGTGTGTGTGTGTGTGTGTGTGTGTGTGTGTGTGTGTGTGTTCTGGTAATGGGGCTTGAACTTAGGGCCTTGGACTCTTACTCTGCACTCTGCATTTTTTTTTTATGCTTATGCCTGCTACACTATCACTTGATCCACAACTCCACTCCACTTCTGGCTTTTTGCTAGTTAACTGGAGATCAGAGTTTTAGGATTTGTCTGTCCAGATTGGCTTTGAACTTTGACCCTCAGATTTCAGCTAAGATTATAGGTGGCTAACCAGTGTCTGGTTTACACTAGAATCTTGAAAGTGTTCAGCTCCAGCTCTATTTTCTCTCACTCTCCCACCAAACAATAATCTGAAGGAAAAGGGAAGGTAAAAAAAAAAAAAAAGGAGGCCAAAGCACAGTGATAGAGCTGTTTCTTCACCACAAGGTCTACTTCCCAATTATTTCCTTCAGATAATATAAGAGAAACAAAATTCCAGTTTTTAAAAATGGAAACTAAGGAATTGGTCTAAAGGTGAAGGCTGAAATTTAATCTTGAATACTACTATTGAGAGTAACACATTTGAAAACATTTGTAGACCTATTAAATCAAGCTTAGTCCCTGACTATCTTCTTACATAGTGTAATTTCTAAAAAATATCACTGAAGGATCTGAAGTTGTTTATTAAAACTTCAACCAAAATAGAAAGGCCATGTGGATGGGTTATTAGTAGTCTAACTGTACTATCCCTTATCCCTTATCTACTTGTGGAGCAAACAATATGTAGACAATGGTAGCCATTTAATAGTAGATAATATCCCTGTCAGGCATTAAAAGAATCATGTCACATTTCTGAGGGCAAACTCTACTATTTTTGCTGGATAAGATGGACCATTCAAGACAGGCTTAGAGTACACAGGGGGCATAATACAGGGGAACACAGGGGACAGAATTATGCTTCTGTAAGAAAGTGACCTAGAGGTTTTGATGCTTAACACAATGTAACGTGTATCTCACTCCTGCTCCATGGTGTGTGAAGACTTCTGCTCCAGGCAGGCAGAGGCTCCAATTTTGTGTTGCTGTCATCTCAACAAAGTCTTACATTTTTCAGGGGACTCTAACTTTCCCCCAATACACATCTTTTCTCACAATCCATTGACCAGACAGACTCAGTGACTTCAATCACAAGAAAGCCTGGAAAACATTAGCATGCATGAGAAATGTGAATTTGTACTACCGTTGCAACACAGAGAGCATGATTAATCTCCAGTGAAATTGAAGTGCCATTTTGGGGGAAAGGATTTCACAAGGGACATTCTGTAGGATGGCAGTCGTATTGCTTTATCTCACTGATGAATCAGAGAGCAGAAAACTTGGGTGAGCCATAGCTTCTGTTCTGTGTGGGTGCTAGTTGGCTGAAACCACCCGCTCTGTCTCCTTCCCAGATGCATTTCTGAATCACTCTTTTCTGCAGTTGGCCTTTCCTCAAACATGGGTCTGGGCAAGAGCATTGGAGAGGAAAAAGATCCAGTTTTATCAAACCCAAGGGATACCACTCTTGCCATATCACAGATTACTAAAATCCTTACAGCAACATTTCAAAATAAATGTCACTATGCTTTCCAGGCCATGCATAATCACAGCAGAAGCATGAAAATGAGGAAATGAGACTGACAAG
Organism: Dipodomys spectabilis; assembly: GCF_019054845.1. Lineage (NCBI taxonomy): Eukaryota > Metazoa > Chordata > Mammalia > Rodentia > Heteromyidae > Dipodomys > Dipodomys spectabilis. Next base: position 19,280,397 of record NW_024870766.1, read on the forward strand.
ACATGAAAAATTATATTTTCCACTTGCTATCAGTGCTGGGGAAGGTATATTATCATAAGCCAAATAGCTGGAAATCCTTCATCCCAGCCAGAAGCTATTTCATATAAAGAACAAATCTCAGCTGCTTGCTGATATGCATTTGGTACAACAAAGGAATTACTAGTAAAACAGCAGTGCAATGCATAAAATATTTAGCTCCTGGTACATGTAATTTTCTTTAAACAGGTTCTGCTGAAAAAAAAAACCTGTTTATCAAAAACAAACAAATCAGTGAGTAACCATTTGCTTCCCAGAAAATTTGGCAGATTTCCTACAAAGAGCATCTTTCTTTTGAACACTGAGAATACAAGTCAGTTTCCAGAAGTGAAATATTAACTCTTCATGAGGACATGATCTCTGTACCAAGTACATAAAAGCATGTATGTTGCAACAATACGTTCTATAATATACAATTTAATCTAACAATTTGAGTAAGAACTTACTTTGAAATACTCTGCTGTCTGTGCTAAAAGAATGGTTTTTTTCAGGAGCCACTTTTTTTTTTTCTGAAGAAGTCATACTCTCCACTACTACTTATATAGACTCCATATAAAGAGTATATTCTGTTGCACTAGTAAGGAAAAAGGTAGTTCAGAGAACAGAAAAACCAGTAGAAGGAAAATAGTTTTGGCCCAATTATCCAATGCCCTGGAAGAATCAGGATTAAAAAAAAGTCTTTCCACATTGGTTGATAAAAGAAAGGTACTCATTACTTTACTTATGTAACTGTAACCCCCTCTGTACATCACATTTACAATATTTTTTAAAAAGAACATTAAATCTACAATTAATTTGTAGGCTTCATTTGAATTTATAGGAAAACTTTCTTTAGTTGGCAGACTGAACATTTATTTTTCCAAAGACAAATATTTGTAACCTTTTGGAAAGAGAATTGGAAATGAGAAGGAAAAGTGATCTAAGACAAAGACAAAGCAGCAAAAGAAGAGATGTGGATGGAATACATGTAAAATGTGATTTTCTTATGATTTCTTGATGTGTAATTTATAGTAATAAACAAAATATGGAATGAATAATACTTAGAAATAATTGCTTCTTTGAGCATATTAAAGGTATCATAAATATCTGAAGAAAAAGCTTTACTTAGAAGACCTTTAACAAATGCTTATCCCTAGGATTTTGCTAAGGTCTCTTCTCACCCTGACACTCCAAATTATGGGAGTGAACTCTGCTATGATGCAAATGGAACCAAATAAACCAGCCATCAATAGTGAGCTATTTGAGATGAAAAAAAAAGAGACTGGAAATTGAGAAAGGAGACTTAGGTGTTAAATTCTTCAAGACTGCTGCTTACTGGATCTAGACACTGGATTCAACAAAGAGAGGAATGATAAAAGTAGGTGATGCGAGCTGGGGCTTAGTTTCTCATCATAAAGAAATGAGCCTTGGGCTTTCAACTCAGATATAGCACTAGTGTCTATGTCTGGACATTGCTTGCTGGATCTTTGTCAGCCAAGCCACTTGGGAAATTAGAGAAGGAAAGGCAATTCAAAAGCCTGAGACATACCCAACAGTTTAAAAATAAGAAGGGTAGGTAAAGAACAAAATTCAGGTAGGAGGCAACAGAACAGGTCCAGGAGAAGCGACATGAAACTCATGTAATATCATAATAAAATCAAAACCATTTGAATAAACTGAGACAAACAGACAAGGAAAGCAGAACCTGGCAACATTCCCAGAATTAAGGGACCAAGTAGGCGTTGTTCAAAGAGCATTGGGTATGGGGATGCTCAGGAAAAGGAAGAAGAAACCACAAAAGTTTCTCTCTTGCCTATTAGCTTGCTCTAGTTGTAGAGGTAAGTTCTGGGTGCCTCTGGGCTCACCTTACTGGGACAAGGACAGCTTTTAAAATATGTCCAGTTAATCTGACTGAGAAAGGCTTTGAAATTATTGGTTTTGTCTCCTGTGGGAATCATAAATAAGAGTATCCTCAACCATTGTTAAAGTAATATACATTGTTAGTCTCCCACTCCTCTCATAACCCTTGAATACCTTCTGTTTTGTGTGTGTGTGTGTGTGTGTGTGTGTGTGTGTGTGTGTGTGTGTGTGTGTGTGTGTGTGTGTGTGTGTCTAGGTCTAAATACCTTCTAGAAACAACTATAGCTGATTTGTAGCTTTATAGGAACTCAGTAGTAACTTTTTGCCAGAGTTGGCAGTAAGAACAAGTCACAAATTCTCATGTTTTCTCTCTATATGTAGCTAATTCAGGAAATCCAGTTCTTATGTACAGATGTTGCAAATTGGACTTAAAGTACTAAGTGAACAAGCAGGAGAAGAAAAAAATCAGGTTTGAAAGATGAAGTTTTTATTTGAATCAAAAACAAAAGCTTGTGTGAAGAGAAGCTTTAGATGGAGGTAAACTACTCTCCACGCATTTCTCAATATTTTATTTAACAGGAGTAGCCAATAGTAGCAACCTCTACAATGTGCTAACATTTTAACCTGAAGAACGACCCTTCAAAACTAAGGAGAACGTGTATGCTGCTGTTTGCTGTCCACAGGCAGCATAGCCGAGAGCATGGCAGTGCTGCATTTAAAGAGGAGAGTTTCTTACTTTTACTTAGTTTTAAGGCTTGTAAAAACAGGTCTAATGTACTCAGAGGTCTTCAAAAGCCTGGCCAAACATTAAAACATGCATTGCACACTCATTAAATGTCAGATTTGGGTATTCTGTGGTGAATTCAGCATAATCCATACCCCTGAAGTGTTAGCTCTGGGCTTGGGAATGGGAAGTGAGCTGTCTGAGAACCCAGACTGAATATAAAACAATGTGGTGAGTGCCCTGCTAACAGAGGCCCTGGGCCTTTGGGGAGCATGGAGCAGGATGTGTCCAATTCTGCTTCAGAGGAAAGAGTTAGAGTCTTGGAAGAGTAACAAGAATAGTTCTGGCAGGGAAGAGGGAAGCTTTGAGCAGCCAAGCTACAAAGATATCAAAGTTATAGTGCATTTCTGACAAGTATCTACATGGGACCAAAGGATACAGAGAGAAGAATGAAGCAGAAATGTCCAGTAGGTGCCTGGTTTGAGGGAACTTAAATATTGTACAATGAGTTTTGATTTTATTATGATATTAGATGAGTTTCAAATATGAATACAGTGTGTTATAGAATTCTTATTTCAAAAGGAACATGCAAATGGTCATTTTCTTATATGCAGGAGTTCTAGAAGCTTCCATGAAAGTCAATTCAATCATTTGGGAATAAATTCTACACAGATCAATGGCTCCTTAGGATGGGGTGGGCAGAGAGGAGAGGGATAGAAACCAGGCAGAAGAGAACAGTTTTCATAAGGCTGCTGGGGCCAATTTATTATTATATAAAATGACAATAATATACCTAACCTCTTGCCAACTATCATTGCCATAATTATGAGACCACCACCACAACAACAACAATACCAATAACAACAACAACAACAACAACCCAGAAACTGCCAGTCCTCGTTGTGGTATACAGATGATTCTAGGATGTTATTTTAAAGAAAAAAAACTCAATTGTGCTTCCATCTGTAATATAAAATCTAAGAGAATAAATAGCTCTGTGGCTATTAAGTAATGAATAAATAACTCTGTGGCTATTAGGTAATTATTAAATATGAAACAAAGGAAAAAAATAATAAACTAAATGTCATCAAAAAATTTAAAAATATTTGGCCTTCAAAATATATGAATTAAGAAAATGCCATAGACTAGGAAGGGAAGTATGAATAAATTACTTATTTCATAAGGACTCATATAGAAAAACAGCACAAATCAAAAATAGAAAGACAAACATCTCAGCCAAAAGGAAGGCAAACAGTGAGATAGACATTTCTCCACAGAAGATACACTAATGTGTAATAAGCATATAAAAAGATACTTGGTACCACCAGTCATTAAGAGTATGCAAATTAAGTGGGGTGTTGGTGGCTCACACCTGTAATCCTAGCTACTCAGGAAGCTGAGATCTGAGGATGGTGGTTTAAAGCCAGCCCAGGCAGGAAACTCCATGAGACTCTTATCTCCAATAAACCACTCGGAAAACTGGAAGTGGCACTGTGGCTCAAGTGGTAAGGCACTTGCCTTGAGCTGAAGAGCTGAGGGACAGCACCCAGGCCCAGAGTTCAAGCCCTATGACTGACAAACAAAACAAAAAAAACAAGTACGCAAATGAAAGTGGAAATATGCTACCACTAATAACCACTAGAATGGGTATTCACACATACGATAATATCCAAGGTTAGTGAAAATGTAGAAAAACGGAAATTCTTATATGTTGTTTTGGAAAGGTACAAACATAACACTTTGGAAAACAGTTTGGAAAGTTCTCAAAAATTAAAGATCCATTTTCTATACAACCAAGCAATTTCACTACTAGGTAAGAAACCAAGACAACTTGTAAGCAACGTACACAGGACTAATTATATTAACCAAACAATTGGAAAATCAGTCAATGGAGAGAGAATAAAAAAATACATTATAAACTACTGATACATGGAACAGCATGCACCATAGATCAAATGCTCAAAAGTATGCTAAGTGAAAGAAAACAGACAAAAAAGACCACCCGTGAGTCTACTTACGTCATACAGTTCAGTGTTTGCCTGGGGCCTGGGTGCAACAAGACTCACTGCCAGCTGGCTGGGCACATTTCTTTCAGCTGATGGCAGTGTTCTCCATCTAGATTGGGGCGAGGTTTAACAGCTGAAGAGGCAACTGCACTAAAACTCATCAAACTAAATTTTGGAGTTTATAAGCTATACCTCAAGGGGCTAGAAATGTGGCTTAGTGCTAGAGTGCTTGCTGAGCATACATAAAGCCCTGGGTTAGAGTCCTTAGTACCATATAAACAGAAAAAGTTGGAAGTGGCACTATGGCTCAAGTGGTAGAATACTAGCCTTTAGCAAAAGAAGCTCAGGACAGTGCCCAGGCTCTGAGTTCAAGCCCCAGGACTGCCCTCCTCCCCGCAAAAAGATATCCTCCATAAAACTATAAAAAATACTAAAAGAACTTGAACAGCCTGCGTATTCTAAATTAAGAGACTTTAGAGGACACAGCCCTGCTGTCTATGGCCCTGGTAGATGTGCTTTCATAGACAATACTCATCCTAGTATTAGTGTGAGTTAAATTACCCTACTTCTAAATAAAGAAAATGAAGCAATACTAAAGAAAATGGCAGACAGTACATTAGTATATGAATTGGAGTTTTTGAAAGAAATTGTGAAGGAATGGTAGATAGAAGACTATTCAAATGAAAATAAATAATCCCAATGAAAAGAAACTACATTTGCTATTTTTTATAGTAACATTCTTATCACCATCTGCAAATCAGCTTCCTTCAAGAAACATATAACTATTTTCAGTTTTTCTCAAAATGATTTTCATGATAAATTAAACTTCACTTCTATGTAAGATGGTTTCAAATCAAAATTACTTTTAGCCTTATATTCATTTCCGGCTTATTGGTGGCACACAAGATATTAAACATAAGTCAGGCACAGCGGATCTATTCCCTCCAAGAATCAAATGAACACATTTATTCCTTTAGTCTTTATATACCACACCACCTCCCTGTCTACATTCCCTGGCACACTGAGATTATAAATACTTTCAAAAGTCAATGCTATTTATTTCTACCTAAGAAAAAATGATTTCTCTCTAAGAAAAAATGATTTAGGAAAAAAGAAAAACATCAGCCTCTGTTCTGTGCCATCCATTTGCTTACACAGAGCAGGAGCCTGGGTCTCTCTATGTTGAAAAAAGAAAATGATTGTCTATGGATTGAGATGGAAATTTTGTCCATTTCCTTCCTTAGTTAACATCTTAAGCTCCATTACTGAAAGATGGAAAGCTGGATAAAATGGCAATTGGTCCTTTAACCCAACATCCTTGTTTACAATGCCTTCTCTTCATTATTCCCACCATTCCTGTTCTTTTTTTTTTTTTTTTGTGGGTTATGGGGCTTGAATTCTGGGCTTGGGCGCTGTTCCTCAGCTCTTCAGCTCAAAACGAGTGCTCTACCACTTGAGCCACAGTGCCACATACGGTTTCTAGTGGTTTATTGTAGATAAGAGTCTCATGGGCTTTCCTGCCCGGGTTGGCTTTGAACCGAGATCCTCAGCTCTCAGCCTCCTGAGTAGCTAGGATTACAGGCATGAGCCACCAGCGCCCGGCTCCATTCTTGTTCTTGGCCTCACATTTCCCCATTCTCCAGGAACTATTTTATCTTCCCTTCATTCTCTTTCTAGCCTAGCTCCCATGGACATTCTTCACAATGCTTCCTATACCTGAACCATTCTTTTCAATCTTTTCAAGTCCTTTTTCCTTTTGTTTTCACATCTTTACATTCTATTTTTTTGGTGGGAGGGGGCAGTCCGGGGCTTGAAATAAGGCCTCTTTGTGCTCAAGGCTAGCACTCTACCACATACACTCAGCACCACTTCCAGCTTTTTCTGAGCAGTTTATTGGAGATAAGATTCTCACAAACTTTCCTGCTCAGGTTGGCTTCGAACCAAAATCCTCAAATCTCAGCCTCTTGAATAGCTAGGATTACAGGCGTGAGCCACTGGGGCCCAGCTTCATTACATTCTTGCTTAGGAAAATCCCAATTAAGGGCAGCTTTGCCTATAATAAGCCCCAAATCTCCAACTGACTCTCACACACACACACACACACACACACACACACACACACACACACACACACACATCACATAGTAGAGTGACTAATGAGGGTTGGGCTGTAGAATCAGACTGTATTTTCAGTCTTTGCTTTATCATTTAGACCCCACTGCATTGCTTATGTTACATACATACTCAATAACTTAGACTCCTTCTCCAACTCACCTCCCTCTAGGGTTGTTGTGGATAAGTGAGGAACAGATAGTGCACAATAATGTGACACTTAGTGGATAACTCAGTAAATGATGACTATTACAATCACACAACCATCACACTAGATTCACTTAGCCTCTGCCTTTCTAGTTTTTCTTCTTATTCCCTTTGTCACAAGCCTAACAATCACACTGATATCCATGCTTTTCACTTTTATTCATTCTACCTAGAACATGTTTTCCTATTTTCTACTTTACCATTAATCTCATGGTCAGGATTCCCATCTTTCTACTGGCCAGAAACTAAGGTCACTCTTTTGGAACACACTGCTCAAAACAGTGGCCAATGACAGAGGCCTACTTACATTCAAATTAACTAAACTTAACCCAAATCAACACTCAGGTACCCAATAGCCACATTTGACTTGGTAGTGATTGCCATGCAAATTTTTAAAAATAATTTTTATCAATTTAAAATATTTTTTATCCTGGCAGGAAGATCTAGTAGACAGAGCTGTCTACAGTAATGACTTTACTAGCTTTCTGTCAAAGAGCAAGTGAATTTTCATAGAAGTTCTCATAGCTTCAGGTTTTGAGTATGGGTCATTTTTTTCTGTATAAGTTTTGAGCTTTTTCAAGGATCACACATAAAAGTATGAATATGCTAAATGAATTAAAAAGCTTCTACCCTTTAACTTCTATATGTCTAGAAGTGAAGAGCCATGGTTGCTTTCAGGAACTGTTCCTCTTGACTTTGTCTTATTTTGCTTCCTACTCCATTTTTCAAACCATACCTAATCCTTCTTTATTCAGTTCCTGGATTACTTAACTCCTGGCCTCTTGCCTCTCCTCTGATGTATGTCTTCCTGGCTTGGCTAAAATGTCCTGCCCTTGTGGCTCATTCTGTGGCTTCCCATCTAAGTCTTTTCTTTCTCTTCTTTCATAGGATTATACTTGTTTCAGGCCCCTCTAAATCCCTAACCTGTTCAGGCAAGCACAGCTCTAGACTATATGGCTATACTTAATAAAGATTTGTTGAAGAATGAATAGACAGGCTACTATTTTAAGAGGGCTGAGGTCTAAAGGAGGAGGCAGGAGAGGACAAAAGCTGGGACAGGAGAAACAGCATAGAGAAGTGCACAGAGATGAGTAGTGTGGCTCAATTCACATACAGACAACTCTCCCAAGCAGCTGTGTAAACTATAGCTCAGGAAGAAGCATTTATCCACTGGGTCAAATGTTCACTCCTTGCTTCTCTGGTTTATGTATGCATTCTGAAGCATGGCACTAGTGAATTTGGCTAGTTTGTCAATACAGGAAATCTTTTTTTTTCCAGGATGGAAAATGCAACTGATAGTTGTGTGAAGTTGGTGGGATAACCCGCAAATCTGAATTCCTGGCAAGGTTTCAAGTATCAATAAAAAACTGGTTGCTAACAGAGGGACAACTGAACAGTTCAGTGTTTGGGTTCCCAAAGGAGCTCTGAGATGAAGGGAAAGTGTGAGGAGGAAGATGTGAAGAAGGATCCAGGGGCAGAGAAGGGATGGAAAAACTGAATCCATTATAATCTAGAATTTTGTCTGGGAGTCAAATCCACTCTGAATGATTTCCCATATATCCTCTTATTTCAAGACTTAATGCTAATAAAACCACCCTGAAACCTCCTTTCAGATTTTGACTTTTCATGAGATTTTTCAAATCATTATTAAACCACTGAAGGTCCAGGTAATTGTTATTGGTTCTAAGGATCAATAAAGTTGGTCTTCCATCAGATTTCCCAAGCATTGCTTTGTTTTCAGCACTTGTCAAACTACAACTGACTACATTAGGTCTAACTAACTACATTAGCCATTTTCTTCCATACATGGTCTATAACTAGTAGATATCTTTCTGAAAATAAGAAATTGCAAATATTATTGCTATGATATTGCTATGTCCACCCATATTTCCTTGATGAGCAATTTTTTATAAAGTTTTGGGTTCCTTTCCATGAATCACAGACTTGAATGGGCAAAGGTACACTAATAAATATTTGTTTTCTGCCTACACACTAGGCAGAAAGACAAAAAAAAAAAAAAAGAAAGTATCCCCATGAGACTTGATGCATTGTGAACCAAAACAAATTCTTCTCAGCTGTTCGTTCTATTTTTGCTTCATCTATGAGCAGCTTTGAATAGATACACCTGAATGGCAGCCTCGTTTTGTACCATTTAGGGATCCTGTGCCTCCTGTCCTAGGCATCACCAATCTTCAGAATCCACTCTGCACTCAGACATGAACAATTCTGTAGTTTAAGGGAGTTAGTGTTTTGGGGCTACTCCTGACCACTGGAGCATCTGCAGCCATTGAACAAACACATTCCTGTTTCATAACCTGGTAGAAAATGAGAGCTTCATAGATCCCCAAACAGGTGCCTGTGGGATCAAACGGCCAAGGGAATAATGCATTTTTGTGTTGGCTTTCTCCCTTGGTCTGTTTCATTGTAGCTATTGAGTATTTCTGCTGCCTAAGATCACATTTCAAAATAAATATTGTTGTACAGCCTAGCAGTGTTTAGTTCTGCTCTGGGGGACTCTTGCCTAAGACAAGTGGGTATCAGTATTAGATTAGATCAATAAAATCTCATCCTCTGCATCTGTCCTCCAGAAGCACATAACCTATGACTGGCCTCTGATGTATCATTGACTTATTTCCTAAGTATTTTTCAACTGCGGTGATATGTCTCTTCAAGACTACAGGAGGAAATAGGAAAGGAACAGATATTCAGTATGCACTTAAGTCCACAGCCTTGTTTTAGTGCTCTTACTTATTTTTTTAATTTTATTTTTATTGTCAAGGTGATGTACAGAGGGGTTACAGTTACTATAAGTAAGGTAATAAGTACCTTCCTTGTCAAACTTGTTACCTCTTACCTCATTTTTCTCCTACTTTCCCTCCCCCCCAACACACAGAAGTTGTATAAATCATTGTGTATATCACTGTTGTATCGGTTCCCCTCTTGTCCTTTGTCTTACCATTCTGTTGTTCCCTTTCCTTTCTCTAATTCAAATAAATGTATATATAGTATCAGGGTACCAAAATCAAATACAGCGACAACAGGGGATGATATACCAACAACAACAAAGAAAAACCTACTGTGTCCATGTCTTGTGTTCATTTTGCTTAGCATCATCTTATATGGTAATATGTACATAGCTATTGAGCTATTCGGCTCATCTGCTAAGATTATCCTAGACATATACTAAAAAATATTATTGCAAATAAGAGAAACCATGGGACCTATGTTTCTTTGGGTCTGGCTTACTTCACTTAATATGATGTTTTTCCAAGTCTTTACATTTCCTTATGAATAAGGTACTGTCACTCTTTCCAATGGAAGCATAGAATTCAATTATATATACATAATATTATATATATATATATATATATATATATATACAGAGAGAGAATGTGATATATATTTTTTCTTTATCCATTAATCTACTGAGGGGAATCTAAGTTGGTTCCATATATCTTAGCTATGATGAATAATGCTAAGATAAACACACTTGTGCTGGTAGCTTTAGTATGGCCTTGTTTGTGATCATTTGGGTAATGCCCAGAAGTGGGATTGCTGGGTCATAAGGGAGTTCTACGTGGAGTCTTTTGAGGAACCTCCATACTGCTTTCCAGAGTGGTTGAACAAGTTTACACTCCCACTAACAGTGCAGTAGTGTTCCCTTTTGGCCACATCTCCTCCAGCATCTGCTGTTATTACATTTCTTGATTATAACCATTCTAACTGGGGTAAGGTAGAATCTCAATGTTGTTTTGATTTGCATTTCTTTTATGGCCAGAGAAGTTAAGTGCTCTTACTTATTATGCCTTTGTATACAATGAGAAAACAGGTACAGAAAAACCAGATGAATCATCTAGAACACATAAGAATTCAAGCCAGGAGTTACACCCAATGTTGTGGGGTCAAAATTCATAATCTCTCTATAAAGAGTCTGAAGAGTAGATAAGCCCTGATTACAAGTCTTGATTTTCCCCTTTCTTCCTTATTTATTCCTCACAGTTCTGTAAGACAGGCTTTAGTCAAGGTAGGCTCATCTAGATTTGTAGTTGCACTCTCTTCCTGAGTCATTTCTTCTTGAGATTCTGGAGTTTTCTTCCATCATCTGCCTTAGGGAACCTAAGATGCTATGTGTCTCCTTATAACTCTTTGGCCTTTGGTTTAAAAAGCCTTCTGCCGTATTGGCTAGAAGCCTTTTCTTCTTTTTTCTTTCCCATCCTTTGGGTTATCTGTTTCTACCATGAAGCCTATTGGCTTAGGTTTCTATTTACCTTTGCCTCACTGGAAGTATAACTACACACTCCCTGTTGCACACTCCTTCATTCTATACAGGAGGGCACAAACCATAACTTGAAGTGCTTCTCAGACATCTTCAATGTCTCCTCAAGCTCAGATACCAGCTTGCTTTGGGGAAGATAGTATAAAGAAGGTAAGATCCTGGGAGGCCATGGAAGATGTCTTTATCATCTACTGTGCTTGATTAGAGTGACATCTTGTCTCTGTGCCCCCTCAGAACTATCCTGACAGCCATCCAACAGCAAACCTTTAATTTCATCTCAAGCTGGAGGAGAAATAGCCAAATCATATTCTTTTATGTATTTGTTCGATTTAATCCTGTACATCAAACAAATTTTCAGAAAATAATTTTGTTATTTGCCTATCTACTTTTTTTCTCTTCTTCTTTTTTTTGGGAGAGAGGGTAGGAAATGAGCACTAATATCCTTTCTCTCCAAATGCAAATACAGGGATAACAGTAACTTCAGTGGTTAGAGAGCAATAAATCATTTGCCTACAGATGACGGAGCTAGTCTGGGCCACTTTCCTAACAGGTGCAGAATGACACAAGAGCCTACTGCGGTGATTGCCTCAAGTCTGAGTGTCCTCATCAAGCACTACTGAAATGGGGCCTGGCCACTTCCTGCCAACACCATCTGGCAGGTGCTGGGGTTTTACAGTCATAAACCCGGCTGTGTAATTGCTTCAAATCATGGGGTGCTTCTCTGAAGCTCTTACCCCTGCCATGAGAACAACTGTCACACAGAAACCACTTAGGAAACTAGAAGTCATTCCTCTAACCCACTCTTCAGCACTGGGCTCAAGGCTTCTGCGATGGCTTAATCAGAAAAAGCTCATGTTCATGTTGGGTAGATGCCCCAGTAAGGAACATGAGTCTGACAGCTGAAGGTGACCTAGGCGAGGCCTCATATCAGCCCAGTCTGAACAGCTCCTGACCTTTACTTACCTTAGTATACACTCAGGTCTTTCCACACTGCATTGTCTGCTTTAAATTGAAACATATTACTACTATTCACTGTTCTGTATGTGAAAATGTGGTATGACTTACCATATTCCTTACTTCTCTCTATATAATGTTCTCTCTTCATTTATCTAAGATGACATATTTGACACTGCATTATTTCATTGGTAATTATGTTTAGATTCTCTACAAGCTGAATTATATGTTTTTTAACCAAAAAAGATAATGTATAGCCAGGACCCATGAGAAACTCATTAAGTATCATAAAAGCATGGGGGTCTCACCAACAACCAGAATTATTCTTGTATCTTTACTTGAATGGTCATTCTAAATATGGTACCATTGGACTTGGGATATGACTGAAGTGATAGAACACTTGCCTAGCAAGTGCAAAGCACAGAATCCAAACCCCAGTACTGAAAAAAGAAACCAACAAAAACAACAAAAAGTTACTGGTAAGTATGGTATACCCATTGTAACAAACTGGCATTTCAGAAATACAGTCATGGTTCATACTGATCGACACATTACTTTACTAAAGCTAGCATGAATCATTTGAACTGAGCCTATCTTTATTACTCTCCTAATGACATCTCATTGCTTCTCGCAGTTTTATTGGTAATTAGAACTAAACCCAAAAGTACTTTCACTGTTCCTATAACAAAACATACACTAACTCTTTTCTTGAGTTCTCTTCTTCTAACTAGAACATAAAGAGATAGTTTACAGCTTTATTAATTGTGTGAAGCCCTCATCCAGTTTCTAAGTTCCTAATTTTATGGGTTCTGAGGGAAATAAAAGAGTTGTTATCTCTTATAAGGCAATGCACAATGAAAACACAATAATCTTCAAACCTCTTCTTTCCAACAGCAGATAAACACTTAGAGTCTCCTACCAGACAGGTAGTGAGTACTGACTTTACCTTTGCTCATGAGGGGTAGGAGACATGAGTCTGAAGCTCAATTACATCCTCTCAGAGAAAAAGATGACACATGTAACCTTGCAGTTCACCTCAACACTACCTTCTGAAGATCCTCAGAGCTGAGTGTGTAGTAGACATAGCCTATGTCATCAGGGTACAGGAGACAGAAATTCAATTTAGAAAGGAATCCTGTGTATAAATACCAATGGCACATTCCCAACTATTCCTTCCTTTATCACCTGTGGAGACTTGATACTTTGCATAGTCGCCCTAGATCCTGCAATAGACCCCAAGACTTAGAATACAAGTAATGGAATGTCCTGCCACTGGTGGGAATTCTTTCCCTCCATTCCATGGTAATAGAAGGCTTCATTGGAAAAGGAGCCAATGTCCTTTTGTGAGACATAGATCATTTCACAGCACAGCTCTATGGAGGCCTGCTCTTATCAGACCCAAATTACACAACAGAACTTGGCTTCCTTCTGGAAACGTCCTAATGTTCACTATGCTCACATTTAAGAAATGATTCCATCACCACACACTTACTGAACACATATTATATGCCAGATTTTTATGTGTCAAAGGATTTACATACATCATTTAACCTTCACAGCAGTATCGTTGTGAGTAATATGGATTATGATTTCATTTTTTTGTTTGTATTTTGGGTTTTTTTTGGTGCCAGTTCTGGGGCTTGACCTCAGGGCTTGGGCATTCAAGGCTAGTGCTTTACTACTTGATCCACAGCTCCAATTCCAGCTTTTTGGTGGCTAATTGGAGATAAGAGTTTCATGGACTTTCCTGGGCTGGCTTTAAAGTGTGATCCTCAGATCTTAGCCTCCTGAGTAGCTAGGATTATAAGCATGAACCACTGAAACCTAACATTCATTTATGGCTTCTCAAAGTTTTCCAGGCATTTAGGTGAGTTAGAAAAAACTACATTCAACATCTCCAAAATTTAACATAGTTTTCTTGAAACCATGATTTGAAGTATCTTTTGTAATAAAGTTCACTATTGGTGTTCAGCTATCGAAAGCTGTGCTATTAGAGAGGGAAATTGGTGAGTGAAAATAACCAAAAGCAGGCAAACACTGGTTGTAAAAGTACTAGGATAGCCTTTTGGACAGTCCCAGATTGTTTAAAACATTTAAAATACTCCTTCCCTATCTATCTCATCTGGTTTATTTTTTTAAACATGGATGTTTGTGTTTATTCATTAACTCATATTTGGATTTCATTAGATGTATTATAAAGTGTCCAATGATTATACTTATTTGGTGATTATTTCTCATGTAATGTTCTATTTTTTCAAGGTTTTAACACATTGTATATATATTTATGTATTTTTTCTTATATAGAAGTGCCATCCCATGGTGGTCTTTGTAAGGTTTTCACACATCACTGTTCTCAGTGAGGCTTTGTGACTCTCAGTCTGGTGAGAGAGTACAGGTACCAGAAGCCACATGCAGCTCCCTTATTCATGTGAACATGGCCTCAACTCAAAAATTTTCAGCAAAGTACAAAAATTTCTCTCTAGTATAGGAACATGTTTCCTAAAGGTATATCTGTGCTAGGAAGGCAGATATAAAGAAATACTGCAAGCTGGGCACCAGTGGCTCATATCTGTAATCCTAGCTACTCAGGAGGCTAAGATCTGAGGATTGCAGTTCAAAGCCAGCTGGGGCAGGAAAGTCCTTGAGACTCTTATTCCAGAAAACCAGAAGTGGCGCTGTGGCTCAAGTGGTAGACACTTCTTTGAACTGAAGAGTGTAGGGACAGTGCCCAGGCCCAGAGTTCAAGCCCTGTGACCAAAACAACAACAACAACAAAAAAAACAAAAAACAAAAAAAAATTGCATTCACAAAAATGTGAATGTTGGAACTCTGGGATGGTGAGGCTTGGGAAGGATGGCTAAACTGAGATGTTGTTTCCTGGATGAAGGATGTTGTTTCCTTGTGAATAACTGCTGTCTCCAAGAGGAAGCAGCATTATGCATGAGGTTTTCTAGGTGGTGCATGTTTTCTAAGTAAATTTAGATCAGGCATTTTGGGGGAATCTAAGCCTAAACAGACTAAATTCAAATCAGATCCAGCATCTTCAGTCTTCCTAGTTGTGCAAAATCTTTATGAAGAAACAAACTCCTCTACTCTTTGAGAAATACTAACTATTCTCTGTGACACACACACAAAACCATGTATATTTGGATTGAGTCTTCTGCCACTAAGCCAATGTACTGTCCATGTGCTACGCTTCAGGCCGCATTATCTCTGAGAGCATCATGGTCCATTTGGAATCAGACACAGAGGGGAAAAAAAGCCATCACTTTTATCAGATTTTTAAAGACTATTACTGTTAACACCTTTTAAGTGTCTATGATTTTTACTTACTTACAAGTTAAAAGGTTAACCTGCTAAAATTTTTATAGATGCTAGCAGAGAACATGAAACTTCTGGATCAGCTTCATTACAGCAGTAGTCACAGACAGAGTACTACGTTTTCTTGCACTTGTTCCTAAGGCTCCAGTTCCTACAGGATGACAAAAAGATGGCTGGGTGAAGCCCCACAGACAACATCTTGTAGGAGAGGAACTCTAAGTTTAGGGAGCCAGGATAGTAAGCATGTCTACACTTTGCCCTACAGGGAAAAACTTTATCTGCTTCCCACCATTACTCATTATACAAATATCAAAGGGAGCCTCAATTCTCCTTCCCCCCATGCCCCAAAAAGTATCTGAAACAAGAGGGCAATCAGTATCTCTGCTTGCAAAATGCACAAGATTAGAACCATGGATGACATAACTCCCCCAAACAACCTGGTTTTACCCTGGCTCTTGATGACAGAAAGGCACACTGCAGCTATGCAGATAACAACATCCTTTCCACAGCCAATTCCCAGCTCTCATTCAAGGCTCTTAACTTTGGGGCCTGAATATAAATAGAATGTAAATGTAAATAACGACTGTGAGTTAATACAGTTGTCCACATAAAAGTATTCTATTTTTCAATAATAAAAGTAAAAAAGTATTCCTCTTCCAAAAAAGTTGGTGTCACCATAAAACACACATTTTATAAAGAATTTTTTTTTACTTTTTATGCTATGTTTGCGTTGAAGTGCTGCATTTAAATTTCTGTGAATTTAGAGTATAAGAAACAGAAAGATATTCACATTTACATATTATCTCAGATCAAAGGAGAATGCTAATTTCAGTCTAGTGGCCTTCTTTCTACAAATTGTTAATTCAAAGCTTGAGGGTAAAGTAGGGGAAAAACCCTGTTTATTCATTCTGAGATAAAGCTTGTTTCTTCCATGGTCTAACACTATTTCCCCAGGGCAGTTATTATATTCATGCATAGAATCTGCTTTGGCAAAATATTACCTGATTATCCAGAAATCTATACAGATAATTAAATTCCTGCTAACTCACACAGCTGCCCCCCAGTCTTGCAGAATAAATTAGTTCACACTGTGGTTTTTAAAACTTGAAATCTGGATTTAGGCATTTTTCAAATTAACATCTTTAATAAGCAAAATTCATTCTACATTTCTTCACGATTTTCTCCTGTGTACTTCTGTGTACTTCATGTAAAATGTAGTACCCATGCTACAGAGATAAGGAGATGATATTCTCATCAAAAAAGTGGTTTTGATTCAGGGTGTAACCAAGTGGTAGAGCACATGCTTTGTATCCATGATATCCTAGTTTCAATCCTCAGCACATACATATTTGAAAGGTGTTTCTATGTGATTAGGAAAGAAGTGTACTAAATTTTGTAAATCGCTTTGAACAGAATCTACAACCACAGGAAAATGAAGTGCTAATAGTAAGCTCTGAATTTCCCCTCAGACAGGAAAAGGACTCGTTGATTTTAAAGGAGGAAACTCCAACAATGGATTGTTCTGTAAGTGTGCACTGTCCTTTGAGGTCTGCACAAGAAAATAGTAAATGAAAGAAAAATACAGATTGTGCTTGCCTCCATAGCACATACTCTAATGCTATGAATGTGCATAGCTAGCTGGCACAGACCCATGCAAGAAACTCACAAATTCTTGAAATAGTCCATGTTTGTCAAAAATCTCTAAAAGATGTACTTGTCTATAGGAGATGGACCACAATTTTTCACTACTTTCCACACTATTTCACAGTAAAAAAAAAAAAGAAAAGAAAAGAAAAGAAGGGGCTGAGAAATGTGGACATGTAATTGGCAAGTCTTTCACTTTTTATATCCACTCTACAAATGCAAATTATTGTAACTACTGTGGAAATGAATACATACAGCGGTTCCTAAAAAGAGCTAAAAGTAGAAGTATCACATGATCTACCCTGGGCATATACCTGAAGAAATATAAGTCAGCATACCATAAAGATACCCACATACTCATATTCATAGCAGCTGTACACACAACAGATAAACACTGGAATCAGTCAGTCTAAGTGGTCATCAATTGGATGAAAAAGATGGATAAAGAAAATGTGATATACACACACACGTACATACACACATTATCAGCCTTAAAAAATTAAAATTGTGCCATTTGTAGGAAAATGGATGGCACTGAAGATTATGTTATTTGAAATAAGACAAATACATGTTTTCTCCATTTTGTGAATTATAGACATAAGAAAAAAACAGAAAAAGGTGACATGAGTATAAAATGAGACTGTTTTGTGGGGAAAATAGCAAGAGCGGGGCGAGTGCTGGGGGGTGTAGAATGAGGTGAAAATGATAGAAGTACTTCATACACTTGTATGAAAATCAAATAATAAAACCCATGGGGATTGTTTTAAAGTGGGAAGCAAAGGGGATAATATTAAAGAGTAATAAAAGGGGTGAATTTGGTCAAAGTATATTAAATGCAAATATGAAAATACCACAATGAAACTCCTTCGTACAATTAATATATGATCATGAAAGAGAAAAAAAACCTGACACTTTGCTATTAAAAATAAGTTTGAATTGAAATCTCTTTGTAAAACTAAAGATAAGTTAAATATATAAAAATAAAAACAAAATGAGCAATCACAACAGTTATAGGATTGTCTATCCTAAAGCATATGTGCAAATTCAGTAAAAGAAGAAATGTGGTGGTGGTGGTGGGGGTATGCTGGTGGCAATTTACTAACTAGATACATGTGGTGTGCTTGGCACTGCCCTACTGCCTTACAAATGTTGACCAACTTTAATCCTCAGGAAAATACTATTACTCTTTCTACTTCACAAAAGAGGAAACTGAGGCTCAGGCTGAGTAGTTTATTACAGCTAGTAAGTAGCAAACCCAGGACTTGTACCCAAGAAATCTGGGGCAGGACTGAGACCTGGGCATTTACTCAATTCCAAAAGTTAGGGGAGTATTTACAACTCATAGATCAAAATAATTAAATGGAGTATCTGAATAAATTAATGCAGAGCATCCTTTTGAACAAAACATAAAACATTTAAATGGGCTGGGTGCTGGTGGCCCACGCCTATAATCCTAGCTACTCAGGAGGCTGAGATCTGAGGACTGTGGTTCGAAGCCAGCCTGAGCAGGAAAATTCATGAGACTCTTATCTCCAATAAACCACTCAGAAAACTGGAAGTGGCTCTGTGGCTCACGTGGTAGAGCACTTGCCTTAAGCTGAAGAGCTTCGGGACAGCACCCAGGCCCAGAGTTCAAGCCCCATGACTGACAAAAAGAAAAGAAAAAAAAAGTGAAAAAAAATTTAAATGAACATTTCCAAACAGCACTCCTTTGTGTCCCCTTCTCTGTCTCTTCGATTTAAGTAGGTAGATTGGAACCTAATGAAATGAGAGATACTACCATAGCAAAGTTTATACCATTTATTTTTTTAATTAAACAAGTTAGAAACTGATACTTTACTACTAGCAAAATTTCTTGTGAGGTCTTGACAGTGGCTCTGGTACACCAGTGTCCTAAGAACATTGAGTGAAGGTCACTTGAAGCATAGTTTTGTGGGCAAAATTAACATTAATATAAATCTCTGCAGGCTGCTCAGTCATACTAGCCAAATTAGTGAAGTGATTGATTCTATCCTCTCAAGAAAGAATTATGGTGAAAGAGAAAAAGCTAAAAATGTCTTAAAATGTGCTAATTTTAAATGTATGTAATAGAAATCTCATTTCCTCCTCTAAATCAGTGATTCTGATCTTATCAATCATCTCAGACGAGATTAACATATCTGGGTCTCAAATTACTCAAGAAATCATTTATGCACTCCTGTGACTATTTCTTTGAAGAGTGAATTTTGAAGTCATTTTGAAAGGAAACTTTTATAAGATTCAATTTGAGTCAAGAGAACTACAGATCAAAATTTCTTCACTCACAATGCAATCATGGAAGAGCTAAGATCCACCTTATCTGCCATTAATTTAATGAAAACAACAGTGACTACTGGTGGTATGACCACTCTTTGTCAAACATACCACCTCAAAGTAGAAGCTAGGAGAGGTTCACAATTACCCATGAAAAAATGCAAGTGCTGCTAGCAAACCTGTTTAGTCTTTTTTAGTCCACTAAATACAAATGTTCTTATACTAAATACAAATATCCTTAAAATCTTTATTTAAGAATTGCTAATATATTTCCTGATAGAACGTCATTCTAGAGTCTGCTGGGGGGTGTTCTGTAACGTGTGTGTGTGTGTGTGTGTGTATGTGTGTGCCCGCACGCGCACGCGCCCATGCACCTGCAGACTAAAAGAGTATCCTAGATTCTACAGACAGTGAAGAAATGCATATCATTATGAGGACAGTGGCCAAGAGACTGGACATGTGGCATTGATCTGGATAGGCTTCACAGTACATGTGTGTTGTGAGTAAAATAGGTAAACAGACATTGATTATCTGAGTATGATAGCAACAAGATTTTCTCTGAGATCACTCACATTTTAAAAATAATTTTTGTGTTATTTAATGTTGAAAAGTTTACACATTCACAAATCAAATAGAATCCTAGTTTGTTTCGTGGCCCTTAAACAACATATGCATAAAATATATAAATATATATATATATATATAAACATGAATATATAAAATATTGTATCTTTTATGTCTGGTAATTTAGAGGTGGGGAGACTTTCACATATAGGGAGACTTATGTCTCCTAAGGGATGTGACTGTTATTTGTAATGTAACAGTAGGACAACTTTGGGCAAAGGGAGTCTTAAAGCAGAATAAATAGCCTGAGATTGCTTCAGCATGGGACAATGGTGTCTTTAATTTTAGCTGTACACTTCATTTAGTAGCAATAGTGCTAATTGCTCAGACAAAAGTATTGTGTTTCTCCAGGTAACTTTTGTGTCTAAACAACTTGATAGTGAATATAATAAAAGAAAACCTGAATGAAAAGGCTCCAATGGAATGTTACGGGTTAAGAATTGGCCTCCTCCCATTATCAGCAGATTCACTCTAATCTTTAGGAGATCAAAATAAAATTATTTTTCCCATTGGGCTAACAAGCCTCAAGACTTAATATTCTGGCAGTGGTACAGCAATGGGAAAAAGCTAACGTGTCCTTTGACTGGAATATATAGTATATAAAATTCTTTCCTCTCCTCTCTTCTCTCCTTCTCTCCTCCTGTCTCCTTCCATCCCTCTCCTTGCTCTATCCCATCTCTTCCTCTCTTTCTTTCTCTTTGCATAGTAGAATCAGTGGGGTACTCAAATGCTACCGCACTGAGCACAGCCAGCTGACTCTCAGCCTGTCCTATTCAGTTGTGCTACAACTACCTTTACAAAGAACTATGGAAATTTACCATATGATCTGTAAATCCCACTTCTAGGTAGTGAAATGGAATCAATATGTCAAAGAGATATCTGTACTCCAGAGTTTACTGCAGCCGTATTCATAATAGCTGAGAAGAGTAAATGACAAGTGTCCATCAACTGACTAATGAAAATGTTGCAATACACCTAATGAAATAATATTGTGCTATAAAAAGAATGAAATTCTATTATTTTCAATAGGTGGGACTGGAGATCATTACGCTAAGTGAAGTAAGCCAGCCATAGAAAGACAATTACCGGGGCTGGGAAGGTGGCTCAGTGGTAGAGCGCTTGCCTTGCATGCCTGAGGCCCTGGGTTCGATTCCTCAGCACCACATAAGCAAAAAGAAAAAAGCCGGAAGTGGCGCTGTGTCTCAAGTGGTAGAGCACTAGCCTTGAGCTGAAGAGCTGAGGGACAGTGCCCAGGCCCAGAGTTCAAGCCCCCCACGACTGGACCAAAAAAAAAAAAAGAAAGACAATTACCAAATAATCTTACTTACATATGGAGATAAACAAGTGGAACATGGTGATTCTAGATGATGGGAGAGCAGGAAGAAGGGGAAGAGGAAAGGTTCATTAGTGGATATAAGAGTTACAGTTAGATAAGAGAAAGAAGTTCTGGTGTATTATTGTATGATAGGGTAACTACAGAAAATAATGTAATAATGTGCTGTGCATTATAAAAAAGCTAGAAGAATTTTAGATGCTCTGCCAAAAAAGACAGGTTTGTTGTTGTTGTTGTTGTTTGCTTTTAATATACTATGTGGTTTCTTTTTTCTTTTGTGTTTTTTTCCTATGGTTTATCCCTGGTTTTCATTGTAGTTGATTTTGGTATCCTGGGTATTGTATATATGTTCATCTGAACTAGGGAAGGGAGGGGAACAACAAAATGGTGAGACAAAGGACAAAGGGCAAACCAATGCAACAGTGATACTCACAGGATAATATGTTGGAAATGAACTGTATAACTTGGGGAGGGGTTATGGGAGGGACAGTAGGAGAAAAATGAGGAAGAGTGTAAAAAGTTCAACAAGAAATGTACTTATTACCTTATGTATATAACTGTAACTCCTCTATACAGCACCTTGACAATAAAATTAAATTAAAAAATGACAAGTGTTTGAATACCTAGTTAAGCTAATATAATGGAATATATAATGTTATATAATGTAAACTATATAATGCAAACTCTATAGCCTATGTTCAGGTATCAAAACATCACACACCATTGTATGTTCTAGTTAAAAAGTAAAATTTAATTCATGAAAAAGGAAACTACTAAAACCATAGAATATTGCAGAGTTGAAATCAGCTTCTCCCTGGAGTAAAGCACTCAACCCTAATTATATTTCAACTACATTTTTTTCATTGAACTGTTTCAAAAGCTGTGGCAAAGTTGATGTTTTCCTTTCACATTTAGTCACTCTGGTGCTGCTAGAAATAGTTTGACCCTAGTCCATTTGAACAAGATTGAGGAGAATAGCAATGTCATTTTATTTTGCATAATAAAATAAAGGCTCTAGTGCAGCTAGCAGCTGCTATACAGAAGACACAACTGCCATTGCAATATGATTTCTTAAATATTTAACAAGGTGAGTTTAAGTCTGGGCTACATGCTCACTAATACTAGGTTTAAAAGAAGATAACAAAATAATGAATTACCTTGTGCATGAAGATAGGGAAGGCACACAGGAAGGCAACAGACCTTTTATGCTAAAAGCTGTTAAAATGAATTAAATTATATATTTAATGATAGAAAATCCCAACAGCCTTTAGATATGTGTTTCTGGGTAAATGAAATAATTTGTTGCCTGTTCTTTAGTATAACACATTGAATCTGGTAATTATTTTATGGAGCTTAAAATGAAGGTACTTGTTTTCATTTTTATGTGATATTTAAAATTATGAAAGCATAAATCAACCTTTTCTTCTTACTGTGATGAAATGAGAAAAATTAAATCATTGAGCATTGTCTTTGTCTCTTCATTTATATTCCTGTGTGTGAGAGAGACAATAATCTAAACACACATTTTATAAATATTTTTATTTTTATGCTACTTTTTCAATATTTTAATCCTGTATATAGTGGGCAGTAACAACAACAACAAAACAACAAAAGGACAAATGTTGAGCATTCTTGAGCAGCTTTGAGTATAAAATATAAAGCAGAAGACAGAAGGCTGGGCCATAATTTCTGTACTGTAAGGTGTGAAAGAGGGCACAGTGCAGGAATGGTACATTGTTTTATTAGAGTTCAGAGGAAGGTACGCTACTTTGGGTGGAATTATTGGAATTGAATGTTGGCAAGAATTCAAAAGGAGGCTAGGGAAGTCCAGCTGGCTGCCCAGGGGCTAATGGAAGGACTATATACTGCCCACCAGAAAACGTGGGTTAAAGAGCCTCAGTGGCAGTTGGGAATTGAGAAGAAAGGGGTTGCAGGGAACTCAGGAGACATTAGTATAGAATAGCTGTTCAGCTGGGGGATTCCCTGCTCAAGATAGCAGCCGTGGCTTTGCATAAAGTTGGTAGTTTTTACGTATAGACTAAACTGGGTATAATAATAACCGAACTGAGATGTTTCAGGAATTCAAGTGTCCCTAAGACTCGATTTAACACAAAGGAGTGAATTGTGTGTCTGAGATTTCTTCTGAGAACTGAAAGAGTCCCACAGAGCAAGAGTGCAGGGACAGCCATGGGAAAATAAAAGCTGTTATGTTACTGTGCTTCGAGTCTTGTTCTTTCTACATAAATAACTACATATCTAAATACCTAAAATATCTAAAATTACATGCCGTCATGAATGGTAGTTTAATGCTTTTAAATATATCTAGGTGCTTATAGTGTGATTCACATAACTGAGTAGTTTGCTTGGTACTGAATAAAGAATAAAAGTTATTACTACATCACTTTTAACAGGGAGTTGCTACTATAATTTCTCCTATAAAA
This sequence comes from Dipodomys spectabilis, assembly GCF_019054845.1. Lineage (NCBI taxonomy): Eukaryota > Metazoa > Chordata > Mammalia > Rodentia > Heteromyidae > Dipodomys > Dipodomys spectabilis. Next base: position 19,304,206 of record NW_024870766.1, read on the forward strand.
CTGCAGTGAGACCTAGCTTGAATGATGGTTGTTGGAGTGCTTATTCCTTCCTCCTCTTTAATTTCTCTTGAAAGAAACTTCTATCCTTTGTCTTTTCCCTGGAGACATGATGATTAGAATTGTATAATACTGAGATATTAAGATTCACTACCTGTTATAGAAATCTTTGCTTTGCTGAAACTCACAAAGAACAAAGTTCTTATGGGGCCTTAGCACTTTGAACGATGTTAATATGCTTCAAAACTTCAGTGTAAAATCAAATGCATTTTCTGTCAAGCCAGATATGAAATTTTTATATATTCAAGGTTTTGTTGTTTTCTGGCAACTAGCCAAGGCAATATATTTATAACAGAAATTGTTATTTTCCTCCCAGCAGAGATAAAACTCTGTTAGTCATCCTTATGGGTTAGGGATATGAGAAAGGGATGGGGGGGGGAGGCAAGAGAGAGGGAGAATGAGAATATAGAAAAAAAATAAAAATCTGCTTTATAACTGTACATCAATTTCCATGTAAAAACAGAAAGTCCATTGGAGGTAGGACTGAGGTGGTGAAGCACTTAAGTTCAATCCCCATTACTAATCAAACAAAACAAACAAGAAAAACAACAACCTTAGTTACCCAAGCTTTGGTAGCTAAAAACCTATCATCTTAGCCACTCAGGAAGATGACATCTAGAGGACTGAGGTTTAGGGACAGCCCAGGCAGAAAAATTTGCTAGACTCCATGTCCAAATAACTATCAAAACCCCTCTCAAAAACCCAAAACAAAACAAGACAAAATCTGAAGTGTTGGAGGAGCAGCTCAAGTGGTAGAGTACTAGACTAGCAAGAACAAGGTTCTGAATTCAAACCCCAATACTACTAAAAATAAACAAATAACTCAAGAAGTCATCCTTAGTCAAAGATGTGATGTTCAAATGAAAATCAGCCTGAAAAAGTGCTTCTTAGTCTCTGCTTCAAGACCCTCAAAGTCCCAACTAGCAGCCTCATCAATTAATCCAAAAGCTGGGAGGTGGGTGGGTTCTAACACCTCCATTAGAAGTTGAAGTATGGACTTAAGTTTGAGCACTTGTGTTGTAAAATTATTCTCTGTTCCCTACTATCTAAATATACTGCAGCCAAATTTAAAACTGCCTATGAAAATGAATAAACAATGTAAATTGACCTTATTTGTATTGTGAAAAGAGCTAAATTTGGTGGTGGGGGCTTGGTGTTTGGATTCTCTTCAGTTGTCAGTAAAAGACCTTGTAATTGAGCAAAAATAGTACAATGATGTACATTATCATAATGTTCAGTAGAAAGTGATGAATGACACAGAGATATAGAGAAAAATTTCTGTCTTTGTCTAGGGAGAGAGATGACGGGCAGATTAAAAGAGATACAGGGGATAGGTTAGGAAAAGAATGATTGGAGACACTTTCAGGGGAGGATCACAAGAATGGCATTTTCTATCTGGAGCTGACTCGACCTTTCTGCAGTGGGTAGGTAGTCCTGCAGACTGCCTGTTGCCCTTGTTCATGCCTCTTCTTCCTCAAGTTCCACAATCTCTCTCTTTCCAGTTCTCCAATCTTCTTTTCCAGCTTTTCTTCCATTCATACTACTAGTTTTTCACTTTCAACTTTTTTTTTGTTTTTGTTTTTTGGGTCCGGTCGTGGGGCCTGAACTCTGAGCCTGGGCGTTGTCCCTCAGCTCTTCAGCTCAAGGCTAGCGCTCTACCACTTGAGCCACAGCGCCACTTCCGGTGTTTTTCTTTTTGCTTATGTGGTGCTGAGGAATCGAACCCAGGGCCTCAGGCATGCAAGGCAAGCACTCTACCACTGAGCCACCTTCCCAGCCCCTGGTTTTTTTTTTTTGTCACATATCTTAAGTCTTTAGTTTTAGAATTCTATTCTACCTTGTTTTCTTCTCATACGTAACTGTCTGGGCCTAAGCCACTCTATGTATTGGGACTCCAAGCTGGAAACTGTGTCACCCACTCTCTCCTTTCCTCCCTGCTACCTTAGGAAGACCTCACATTCAGCTAATCCTTTCTCCTTGCCCTAACTTTCACCTTCTGTACCCACTGAACTTGCTACACTTAATGCCTTAAAAGTTCTAAGGAGGCCTCCTACCTCTAACATAAAAACCAACTCTTGCCCCTCAGTGGTTCTCCACAGGGCTTCCAAGGGAACCATTCCAAAATCCTGATCTCAGACAGTCCCTGCTCAGGGTTCCAAAGTGCCAAAATCCTGATCTCATGGCATCCCTGCATAGGGTTCCAAAAATGCTAATGTCTATATTTTTTTTTTTACTTAGCACATAAAGATCTGTTACAATTTGACACTTCTCATCTCTGATATGATCACCTCCCATTGCTACCTGTGGATCTGGTCATCCCAACTCATGTGTTACAGAATGGCTTTTTTTAAAAAGCTTTTATACCTTCCAAATATTATTCCTCCTTTCCAGGTCACATTCCTCTCCTTTTCATTCTTCAAGCCTCTGTGTCTTCCCCTGGAAGCCTTTCAAGATCCTGTGGTCTTCTTCTGTGCCCAATTTATGGCTTGTACAAAACTACAACAGTTAGTTTACTTTTCTGTCCTCAGGATGCGATTTTCACTTCCAGACAGACATTATTAGGAGCCTACCATACTTCACTATACTTGTTTACAAGTCTGGGAGCCTGTAAGCGGCTCACTGGGGAGAGCAGTACATACTTCTTGTTCTGCTTTGTGTCTCACACACTAAGCATGGCGCCTGGCACGTAATTAACACTCCATCTAATGAATGAATGACTAATCAGAGTTGTTCAGTAGAAGGGCTCATTCATGCACTCATTGAATAATTGAAGCAACAATGTGAACAATACATGGGGTAAACCCTTGAGAGAGGGGAAGAATTAGGTGCCACATCAAAAAGTCAGAGATGCTGATACAACCTGCAGACTGTATTCTTTAATTCACTAAATTCTCTAGATTGTCTAGCTCTGCCATCTGAGCTTTCAGCCCACCTAATGCCTTTATTCCTTTGTCTTCTCTCTCAATCTCAGTCACTGGATACCAGACTACATTTGGGTACATACAGAAAAACAAGAATAAAACCTTGACCTTCCACCCTTATTTATTTACCCAGTTCCATTCCATTAGAGCACTAATCTTCATTGAATACTTGTTAGTACTTATTTGAAGAGCAATATGCATGTATTCACAATAGAGTACTGGCTCTATCCGGAGGTACTATCGGGGAATGTGTGATGAGTTTCGATCTATTTCTTAGAAAAGCTTGACAATGGGTTTCAAAATGGATATGTGAGCTGGTTAGCTCTTTGCCCAAAAAGAAACAACAGAAATCCCAGCTTGCTCAGAGGAGACAATAGGCTTCCCAAAGATAACAAACTGACTAGGGATTAGGAGAAGTTTCCATACATTTAGAAATGTAGATCAATCTACTGAGAGGGATTGTTTCAATGAAACCCTACTCTACCAGTTTTCCCCAGACAAGTGTCTTGATTGCTACTTAGATAAAATGGTCTACAGCACTGGGAAGCTAGTTAACAAAACTCTTTTGGATAGTCATCATTAGTCAATTTTGCCAGTAGTGAATGGCATAAGAAGAGCAAAGAGATAGGTTTTTGTCTGTGTATGTAGATAATCACTTCAGAATTCTCTTGAAAAGCTCTCTTCATAGGATCAGCTCACTACGTTCACTACTCAAGCCCTGTTCCTACTGGGAAAATTCCCTTCCAGAGCTAGCCTTAGAACCCAGTGAAGATGTCACATTCTTTCATCATTTTAAATAGAGCTCAGCAACCTTTTGTAAAGGATCACATGGCTTTGTGGGCTATAAGGTCGTTATAAAAACGACTTAACTCTATCATTATTGAAAGCTACTATATAGTAGCTACACACAAGTACATGGCTGTGTTCTTGTAGAATCTGAAATCTTGTAGAATCTGAAATTTGAATTTTATGTCATACTCCCATCATTAAATATATTCATTTGTTATGGTTTCAATGACTTAAAAACATAAAAATCAGTTTTAGACCATAGGCCACACAGACATAGACAAACATACACAGACATACAGACACAGACACACAGACACAGACACACAGACACACAGACACACACACACACACACACACACACGGCAGTGTTTTATGGTCTATTTTTAGATTATCTGCTAGGATAATTTCTATTTTAGAAATCAAACTAATTCCTCAGTGAGTAAAAAATGCTAGAGATATGAGGCAGCTTCATGGGGCAAGAAAATATTATTAAGGAGGAAGAAGAGAAAATTAAGAGGGATGATGAGGCTGGTGGCTTAGTGGTAGAATACTTGCCTAGCATGCATGAAGCCCTGGGTACGAGTCCTCAGTACCACATACAAAGAAAAAGCCAGAAGTGGCTCTGTGGCTCAAGTGGTAGAATGCTAGCCATGAGCAAAAGAAGCCCAAGCCTTGAATTCAAGTCCCAGGACTGGCAAAAGAAGGAGGAAGAGCAGATAAAGGAGGAGGAGGAGGAGGAGGAGGAGGAGGGGGAGGAGGGGGAGGAGGGGGAGGGGGAGGAGGGGGAGGAGGAGGAGGAGGAGGAGGAGGAGGAGGAGGAGGAGGAGGAGGAGGAGGAGGAGGAGGAGGAGGAGGAGGAGGAGGAGGAGGGGGGGGGGGGAGGGGGAGGATAGGATCCTCCAGGATCCTATGAAGTAAGCACTTCTCTCTCATTTTACAGATGATTGGCCATTGAAGGGACGAATCACCACTGAAGTCAACTTTGCATTACTCTTTTGCTATTTCCACCTCAACCATGGAAGTAGCTGGGACATTTTCAGTATTTTTAGACTTTTCTCACATAGTGAGGTTCTAGAACACTGAGTTCTTAAATCTTAAAAAAAAATATAAATGACAAATATTTATAAGGCACATAAAGAAATTTTACTCATTCAAGCACTTTACTAAGTGTATTCACTCACATCTATTTGCAATGACTGCACAATGACAAATGGAAATTATATATCAGTATAGTGTTCTGAGAACTGTGAGAAAACTAATGTGTGACTTCATTTAGATCTTAGAGGAAATATATTTTTAGCTTGATTTATATGAGTCCATACATATGTTTAGCAGCATATTTTATTGAAGACATGAATGCTGTCTTGGCTTGATAGGCAATTTTAAGTACATCAAACCTGTTCTCACTATCACCTTTACTCTTATAATGCTTTCTAGAATAAATTAGCATTTATTAGGAGCCAGGAAGAAATTTATATTAGTTTTTACCATAATTGTGGGAAAGTGTTTTTACTCCCTGAAAAGATGCCAGTTAACTAACTAGCCATATGGAGTATCCATACTGAATCTGTTTATTATTTTTATCTTTGTGGCAGGTATCATCTGCCTTTGGTAGGAAAAATATGAATCATTTCTTCAGCTAAAGGTTATGATTTAGACCTTGGGTCTCTGTAGTTTCTCACAATGGTGTTTTGACATTTCTACTGGGGTTGGAGGAGGTAAAGATCAGCATAGGAGGTAAATTGGCCAAAGATCCTGAAACAAAAGTTATATAGAATTCAAGATTCACAGGACACAAACCTCTGTTGTAAAGAAAGAATGTAGACTCATAATTGGAGTAGTTGGAATAAGATGACCAAAGAAATTTAATTTTCCATTAAAATTCTATATATACTATTGATATAACCACAAACATTATAAACAGATTCTTTATTTTTTGGTGTAGCTATTTAGGTACCTGAAATATGTTTGTCAGCTTTTATCCCTTCAGATTGACAGATAAAATGAATATATTTATAGATACCACAGCATGAAATGCATATGTATTGTAGGATGGCTAAATCAAGCTAATTAACATATGCCTTACCTCATATTGCAATTCTTTGGCAAAACACTTAAAATCATCTTAACATTTTTCAGTATGCAGATATTGGTATTAACTATAGTCACTTTGTTGTATAATGGATCTCTTGAGCTTTTTCTTTCTATCTAAATAAAAATGTTAACCTTTAATCAACATCTGTCTGTAAGCTTTCGAAGGGCAGAGCCATTGACTTGCCTCTATTCTTTTCTCACTGCAGGAGTGTCTATCAGTGACAGGCATACAACAGCAAAAAATGGTTAGGGGATTAAATGGCATCAGTAACCAAGGCACAGAAATTAAGGCTTCATTGAAAGCCTTATCTAGGAATTCCTTTCTAACAGAAATCTTGACCTTAGTACATAAAACCCTTCTAGTCCGGTGAGCTGTCCCAGTGTGATCTCCAGTTCACCCACATCATCATTGCCCTAGAACTTGTTTCCAAGGCAAGCTTGGCTCAACATGAACCAAAATCACTGAATCTGGAAGCCAAAATCTGTATTGCAAAAAAAATCTTTCAAGTTATTTTGATGCACACTAAAGTTTGAGAACCTCAGCAATGTGATTAAATCTAGTATTATGGAGATTGCTACTTTCTAAAAAGAAGCCCATGACAATATAGAGACTTTCTCCACACTGCAGCCAGCCTGTAGTATTTCTAAATATAAACTTGACAGATTAAATGATAATCATATACATTAATCTCTTATGATGCAGCTAACCCTGAGTTCCACATTTATCATGTGGAAAAATTATAATGCCATGAGGTCTGCATCGTTTTTCGCCCTTCACCATCTTTCTGTGTAAACTGTGGGTATAATCAAGCAGTCAAACTGAAAGAATGAGGATTCAATCTAAGAAGAAAAAGCAGGAAGCACAAAGTGTTAGGCTGGGCATGTGACTCTTGCCTGCAATCTCAGCTACTCAGGTGTTGAGAGATCAGAAGGATCATGGCTGAAAATCAGCTTAGGCAAAATTTTAGGAAAACTTCATCTCAACCGACAATCTGGTGTGGTGGATATAGGGGAGGAATACATAGAGGATCTCAGTATGAGACAGGGCAAAAATGTGAGATCCTATCTGAAAAACGAGTAAAGTATAAAGAGGCTGGGGGGACATAGCTTAAGTTGTAGAGTGACTGCTAGAAAATATGAGGTATTCAGGCGAAACTTTAGTATCAAAGAAGAGGAGTAGGAAATGGGAAGTGGGAGTGGGAAGGAGGAAGGAAAAGGGAAGGAGGAGGCAGGAGACAGAGGAGGAAGAGGGGGAGAAGAAGAAGAAATATCCGGAAAATGATGTATTGAGTACCATGTTTCCCTCAGTTGCTGATCATCAAAATTCTTTGTGCTGAGGAAAAGTACTACTATATTGAAGTTATTTTTTCCTGACAAAAAGCTTAAAAAATTTTCCTCAAACATTTAAAAAGGAATCATTTAGATGCTTTAGAAGTTGAATCAGCAACTATGGGAGTAGGGCAGGGCAGGGTCAATGGGACAGAACAAAGCATACATTTCTCCTCTTTGTGATTACAACTGTCTAAACATTTCTGACAGATTTCATGTGGTAATGTTTTCTGAATGTCATCTTACAGGACTCAAACAATAAAGGATTTACACTCAAAACTTGAAAAAAGCTAATCAAAGAAAATGAAGTGTAATCGGTTTTTTTTGGAAGCTAAATTACATCAACATTTGAATATCCATTATTTCTTTAGTCATTTCAGCAGTGTGTACTATCATTATCTATTCTTTTGGGGTTTTGAAAAGACTTTAGAATCTGCTGATTGTCATTAACAAGCTACTGAAGCCACAAAGCCCTGAAACACTGCTGGACCATGGCAACTGTACAAAAAATAGTTAACTACTGCAAATGGGCTTTCTGTTGCCAGATACACAGCATCACAAAGCTGGAGTTACAGTGCTCACATCTGGACACTTCCAGAGAGCAAGCTGTATATGAGCATGAACAAAACCTCCTGGGATTAGTCACTTTTCCAATGATTCCACAGTGAAACCTAGCAAATCCACAATTCAGTCGAGTTGTTGCTTGCAGATAAAATAGGCAAGAGCAAAAGAAAGGTCTATATTTTGGGGGAAGTCCTTTCTCCACTTATCCATGATCCAATACCAAATTATTCTGTGTGGATAACAAGGATGTTTTGAATTAAACATGCTATGGAAATATTTTATTATCTTCTGCATTTACTTTGAGTAAATACTACTTAATTTCACTCCCTTCTGAGTAATTAAAAATGCATTATCTCAATGGGAAGTAGAATTAATTTCATTATGCAATTTATTTTTTGAATTAAAATAGCTAGATAGCAAGAAAAATGCTCAGAGGTCATAAATTTGATGATGCATAATTAGAAAACCAGAAATTAATGCAATGTAATGATTGACAGAACAACACAGGGAAAGGCCAGTCAATTTCAAATAGTTGGTTCTTTCTTACATGTCTTGACAGCTGAGCGCCAGCACTAGCTCATGACTGTGTCACCAACTATTTTTCTCACATATTTGTTAGAGACTGATATTCTGATGAACGTAAGCGAAGAAGATGACTGAACAACTGAGTTAGCCTGAAATGAACAGATCTCCATAAATTCCCTGAGACGGGGGAGGGGAGAGCAGAGCACACCCACATACACACAGAAACAGCGAGAGTGAAACAGATGAACAGAGACCGAGAGATTGAGAGGCGCAACTTTATTATCCCAGAAGAACGGCTATAGTTTGAATAAAACATTTTTAAAAGTTATCTGAATTCTCAATAGCCATAATTTTCTGAAAGAACCATGTAGTGTCACAAAGAGAAGACTTGATAGGAAATCAGGAAGTCTTTGTTCTGAACAAGAGGACTCAATTTGAAACAGCTAATGAGACTAAGCAGTCAAAGCTGAAGACAGGATGTACCCAGTGGAGAAATGAGGTGAAAACCCTGCTTAAGGCAATGAGAGGCTGCTGCCCCTCGGTCCCAGCTGATTATAGATAGCCAAGGCATATGTACCCAGTGCTTCCAGACCACCTGATGTTTTAAAACCCAGAAATTCAAATACATATATGAAATGAACTATTTTTTACATATGAACACTTTTTGTTATTTTTAAGTAGTTGTACAAAGGAGATGCAATTTAACAGAGCAGTTTATGAATACAGTGCATCATGACCACACCTTTCTTACCCATCCCTCTCCTGTTCACCCTTTCCTTCCCTTCTCTTAATTTTGTAAGATATACATTGGATTCTTGACTATATTCTCCACCTTTCCTCTTCTAGCAACCAATTTGTTAAATGATTCCAGGACTCTGGGAGTTAAAGAAACACATCAGATCCCCATGTTGTCCTGATCTTGGGTGGCTACTAAGTAGCTATGAGTCTCTCTAAGACTACTTCCAGAAATGTAAACTAAGTATCACAATTTTTTATTAACATGAGATGCCTTTTCCAGTCATTTGATGTAATTAATTTATTTGTAAAAGAATGTGTTTAGACAAAATGCTTAAATAGGGATACAGGTCGACCCATTGTAACAATGAGATGTACAAGACACTATGTTGAAAACGAACCTTACAACTTGGGGGAGGGGGAGGGAGGAGTTGGGGAGGTAGGGAGGGAAAGAATGGTAGGGGAAAAACAAAGGAGGAGGTAACAATGCTCGATAGGAAATGTACTCATTACCTTACTCATGTAACTATAACCCCTCTGTACCCTATTTTTACAATAAAAAAATATTTAAAAAAGAAAAGAATGTGTTTAGAGATCTTAATTCTTAGTAAATTCAGAGTATTAAGTAATAGCAAGATCAGGAAAGATAATCTCAGGTCTAGGGGTAGGGTTAAAGTGCTTGCCTAGCAAGTGTAAAGTCCTGACTTCAAACCTCTGTATGAAGACTGAATTGGTAACCTGAGAGGGTGACTTATTCATAGCACTTTGTGTTGTTCACATCATATAGAGTTAGGTGAACCTTCTTTAGACAAGGAAACAAGTTTCACATTTTTAGAGACGATGTTTCTTAGTGATCAAGAACACACAGCAGGGGCTGGGAAGGTGGCTCAGTGGTAGAGTGCTTGTCTTGAATGCATGAAGCCCTGGGTTAGATTCCTCAGCACCACATAAGCAGAAAAAGTTGAAAGTGGTGTAGTGGTTCAAGTAGTAGAGTGCTAGCCTTGAGCTGAAGAGCTGAGGAACAGCAGCACCCAGGCCCAGAGTTTGGGTCCTACCACTGACAAACACACACACACACACACACACACACACACACACACACACACACACACACACACACACACACACACACACACACACACACACACACCAGTTAGCTTCACCTGGGTTCAAAATGGGTTCTGCACTCAATAACTCCAACTTCACACAAGCTATTTAAATTCCAGGTACCTTGGTTTCCTCATCTATACAAATAGGATCACAAATGGGATCCTAACTCAGGATTATTAGGGATATTATGAAGGTTAAATTAGTTAGTGTAAAGGTCTTAGAACAGTGTCTTATATAGAAAGAACTATCATCATCATCAACAATAACAAAAAGCCCAGCTCCTGTTACTGCTATTTTAAAGCCGCTGAAATGCTACAACCACACATAAACGGCTAAGTTCACCAAATCTCCTATACTTAATAGCTAGCATTTTACTCTAAAATATCTAAAAGAAACTATACATCATCTTTATCTGTTAAAGACCAAAATCAATGGCTTTCTGTAAACAACACCACTGATAACTTGTACATGAGGACCAACCATGCAACAATTCATAGAAATCTAACAGAGGTTAACCTAGGAAACATGGGTCAATGCAGTGGAACAGGGGCTGTGAAAAATCAAACAGTGTAAATGACCGCCTCATCCTCGGTTTCCACCCCCTTGTGATTAATTAACAGCCTCGCTGCATCCACCCACCAGCTGTATCTCTGCTCATATGCCTGACCCCAACCGAGGACTACAACAATATAATGAAAACTGTGCTTCTAATTGTCCAGCAGGCGATCGTGGCTTGGCTAAGAAAGGCTCTTTCACTCCCCTCCTTTCTGATTAACTAGATGGCTTTATAAATCCTCTTAATAAGTTCATTTGTGTAACCCAAAGCTAGTTGCCCTTCCTTCCTGCTAAGAGGGCTCAGCTGCTAATCTTTGGATGTGACCCATCAAAAGAATTGTTGAAAAAAACTTTTTAAAAATCTATTAAATTGACAAGTAATGCTAATCTTGTATCTCCTCTAATTTACCAATGCTTTCTGGGGTCACAGATGAAATTTCAGGCAGTAAATTCTAAGATCGGCAGAAATCCTTACAACAATAACAAAAACCTATAAACACCTTATGATTATCTCATAAGCACTGAAATAGGAAATAGGTCATAGCCATGAGTCCCAGGAACAGTAACTGATATTCACATAGAGAGGTAATTCTGCTAGATCACTGCTAAATGATTTCTATATGAATTATCTCATTTAGCCCAACATCTCTGGGAAGCAGTACTATTGTTACTCTTATTTTACATGTGAGAAAGTTGTTCTAGGGCACAGGATTACTGAGTTTCAAACATGGGTTTGATTTCAGATTTTAAACCCAGTGCACTTTAGAATATGAATGCTAGTTTTCATCTCTTGGTCTTCCAACTCCCAATCAACCTCATCCTATTTTGTACTATCAAGACTAGAAGTCTGCAATCCAGATTCATTGCATTCCTTTCCAGTCACTTTTCTATCTGCTTCTGCTCACTAGAGGTTGTATTTGTCAGATTACTGTGGCTGTGACAAAACCTTTGAGATAACTGACTTAAATGGAAGAAAGATTTACTTTGGTTCAGAGATCCAGAGGGTTCAGTCTGTGGTTGTGGGGATCCATTGTTTGGACCATTGTCATAAGCTTGAACATCATGATGGGTGGGCATGTTGGAGAAATGTGCTTGTCTCACAGCCATAAGGAAGCAACAAAGAAGCAGGAAATATCTTGGTTCCTAATATCCCATTCAAGAACATATCCTAATAGTCTAACTTTCTTCAATTATGGCTCTGCTCCAGCCTTGCTAATATATACCACTGTTTGAAATGTCTAACATGGAGCTTTCAGTTTCCTGGTGCTTCCTACTTTCTACATATAGATTTGCTATCTAGCAATCCTTTGGGAAAGGGATTGAAAATTGAAAATGTCCTTTCCTTGAAGAAATTATAACCCACCTGAGTGGTACATTTAAACCAAGGTTAAACAAGACAAAAGATACAGTGCAGAGCTAAGATAAACAATATACAGAGTCTTCATGCAAAGTCAACATGTACTTTATCATAAATGCGATTGGCCTGGTGCTTTTGGCCTGGTTAGAAGAACTGGGCACTTACTTGTGTTTTTCCTTCACAGGCATACATTTCAGTCTGTTCTCACCTGATCCAGAGCCCACCCTTTAGGTCTTCTGAACCAGTTCTCCCTTTTTTGGACATACTTGGTTCATACTTCCTGTGCCACAGCCATCTCTGGTGCCAACTTGTCTGCCTCATTCTTATTCAGTTTCCTGTTCATTAACTTCTGGCTCATTATACCATTAACATCCCTATAGTCCACATTTGCATCACTATACATTAAAAAAACTTTTTGTCTAGCGTGAAAAGGGCACAATTACGACATATATAATTTGAGATAGAAGTGCTAATTACAACAGAGGTTACTAGTGGGAGAAAATATGCTTAAACAACTGTTAAACTGTCAATGTTTATTCAGTTCTCATTAAATTTACCAATTTTACTTTTTTAACCCTCTAAAATGGAAGAATCATATATCATTTGGGGTTAGTTTTATTTAATTTTTTAAACAGTCACTATGTGGTAAGGGCTCAGTTAACTCACACCTCTCCAAAGCCAAGCGTTTTTCCATTTTACAGAGAAGAATGAGGCCCATGGTAATTAAGATATTTTTCAATTATTTTCACCCACTGGGGTTACTATAACAAATTGTCACAAACTAGGTGACTTACAAATAACAGTAATAGATTTCTCACCATTCTAGAAAGTCTAAGACCATGGCCCTTGCATATTTGTCTAATGAGGACCTGATATTTGGTTCATAGGCTGTGCCTTCTTGCTGCACCTTGCTCGGTAGAAGAGTGCAAGGCAGCTCTTAGTGTCTCTTAAAAGAGCACTAATCCCACTCATAAGGACCCTATCCTTATGATCTTGCCAAAGGTTCCATCTCCTCATACCATCACATGGATAGTTATGTTTCAACATATGAATCTGGGGACACATAAATATTCACAATATCGCATCCATCATGTTCATTAGTTTTTCATGGCAAACCAGGCCTGGTGTCATCTGACATCTGACTCCTGAGCTCATGCACTAAAAAAGTCACTAAACTGGGGCTGGGAAGGTGGCTCAGTGGTAGAGTGCTTGTCTTGCATCCATGAGGCCCTGGGTTTGATTCCTCAGTACCACATAAGCAGGGAAAAAAAGCCAGAAGTGGTGCTGTGGCTCAAGTGGTAGAGCACTAGCTTTGAGTTGAAGAGCTGAGGGATGGTGTCCAGACCCAGAGTTCAGACCACATGACCGGGCCAAAAAAAAAATCACTAAACTGCCTTTCTCTCCATGGATAGACAGTAACTTTTGTATAGCCAGTGTCCTTAGCCACAGGACAGGGCACAGTACCACAGGGCACAGCCTCTGTAGGGCACAGAAGAGGGCCAAATAGAGGGGCGTGGGAGCAACTCAGACTCTGTATTTTATGTACTTGACTGCATTTGAAAAGGGCTCCACCACACTGACTGAAGGGGCACCTATACTAGACTAGTTCCCAAAGGTCCTCTGTGAGAACTAAAGCTTGTGTTCTGTTCCATAGGGTGGAAGTCAGTTCTTAGTTCAAGTGCACTCACAAACTTCAAGGTCTTAAGCGCAATGGAGAAAACATGGCCACTACTCTGAGAGCCACAGGTGAAAGGTTAAAGTTTGAGGCAGTGACCACTTGTTGCTTGTTTCTGTCTAGCAAAGCAACACCTGGTGGTAATCCAAACACTTGGTTGATTGAGTGCCTTTATAAGACCTGCAAATCTTTAGCTGGGGGATCTCCTCCTAGGCTCCGCTGTGTGGGAGTGTAGGATGAGGCCTGAGCTGCAGCCCATTTAAATAAAACAGCTGTAGAGTCTGACTCTCCGTGGTCTTCTTGTGGGGGGGTCCTGCGACCTTGGCATAATACAGATACACATGCTATTGGCAACTCTTTACTCCTGCACCTAGTGGACAAAGCAGGGCCTGTGTAACACTGAACCTGGGAACACTTCTCTTTGGCTGCTTCCAGTTGCTTGCCTTTTCTTACACAGGTGCTAGCCTTCAAGGCCCATTGCTATTTAGTTTCCTGATTAACTCTGCCTAAATATAACTGAAATATGGAGCCATTGTAGCATTTCATAGGGATAAGGCTTCCAAGTTTTCATCTCAACTGGGATCAGAGCATGAAGTCTCATCTCAGGCATATGGAAAGTGCCCAGGTGACCTGATACCAACCCTGTATCTATGTGATTGAGCCAGCAGTAGCTCAGAACAAAATTCAGGAGGTTTAGGCATAATCAGATCAGGATGGAGAATTTTTTGAAGGAGATGGTTTGGGAGGCAGCCCTTGTTCCCTGAATAATGAATGCAGGCATTAGGCAAATAATGAGAGTTGATAGTACCTGTCTTCAATGTTAGCTTCACAAGACACAGACCCTGTAACTGGAAGCCTGTTAGGAACATGGTTGTAATTCTGTGGACTCTTGTGCCTTTATGACTAGCAAATTAAACAAATTGTGAAGGACAAACTTCTAAGAAACAACTATGATATTTTTCCCAGAGTACTCTGTTTCCTTCTACCTTTACAAAAACTATTAGAATTTTGGCTGAATTCATAATGCTACTTACATCTCAAGTAATGTCTTCTTTTAACCCAAAAGAAAGCAGAGTCCAAAAGAGAAAAATGTTCATTTCTTTGTGAACAGGGTTTTTACTTAAAATGTATGTGGTTGTGCCAGTTACGAGCCTCCTTGGTGTCGGAGCCAGAGGAGTCACAAGCCAAATGCCCAACCAGTCTTTGTAAACTCATGCTTAGCTTTCAGCCCAACAGAGCTTGTGTTTGTCACTGGGATACTTGCCTCCCCAGTTACTGGTTCAAGGATCAGTGACATACTTCAAAGATTTGGGGAACAGTTTCTGTTCTTTCTCGAAGCGCATTTGTTCTCTGAAAAACAAATGCTAGATTTGTTCGTTTGCTCCAAAAAATGAAAGAAACATTTCTTTTGATTTTTTTCCAACTCCACCTCCTCATTTCAACAATGGAAAGCCCTAAGACCTTTCCTCCTGCTAGCAGAATTTGTAAGGAATCTGAGTTCTAAAATATGTCATTTCGAAACCTTAGGAAGCCTAAGTTTTACATAAAATGAAGACAGAATTTGTTTAGCTAACAGCATTATCTGACAAAAAGTTGAAACCTTAAGGTTTCTTAAGTCATCACTCATTCATTGAACAAATTAAGCACCTACTATGGGCCAGGCAGTATTCTTCATGCTGGAATCCAGCAAAGAATTTGATAGGCAAAACTTCCAGTCTTCACAGACCCTACATTCTAGTTGGGAAACAGAAGTAGTAACATATGGGGTTGGGAAGGTGGCTCAGTGGTAGAGTGCTTGCCTTGCATGCATGAGGCTCTGGGTTCGATTCCTCAGCACCATATAAGCAGAAAAAAGCTGGAAGTGGCACTGTGGCTCAAGTGGTAGAGTACTATCCTTGAGGTGAAGAGCTGAGGGATAGCGCCCAGGCACAGAGTTCAGCCCCACAACTAACAACAAAAAAAAGTAGTAACATATTAACCTATGGAGTATTAGAGAAAAACCAAGGAAGATACGGTATATTGTGTGTATATGTATATGTAAATACATGCACATGCAAACACATGAGTACTTGGCTTGTCTCAGGATCTGAAAACAGTTCACTAGGAAGTGATAGCTTAGCAAGGACTGAAAACAGGTAGTGGGTTACAAGTACTTCTGCAGGAAGTGAGTTCCAGATCACAGTAGAAAGGTCCTGAGGTGCAAGTATGCCTGGCTTGATCAGGTGGCACTAGACAGGCCAAGACAGGAACAGAATCTTGGAGAGGAGTAAGAGCCAAGGTAAGGGTAAGGGTTTAGGCTTTGTACAAAGACAAAGTAACTAATACCTGGAATGAAATACTTGATAATTAGAAGATCATTAATGACATTATATACTAATTCACTTGCAAATAATAGTTAATTACTAATGATCATATTAAAAGAAAAGTACATATTTACTATCATTGTTATCTTGAAGGTATAGTTGAAATGATTACGGTCCAAAAAAGAGGGGAATTTCTAAGTAGATAGTTTTGCTGTGTTGTGATGTTAAAACTCACAGAACAGGGCTTCCTGCTCAAAAATTAATAAAAGCTCCTCGTGCTATTCTGCTAATTACATCAAACAATATGATTTCATTTTCCTCCCTTCCGGTCTTTAAAGTCACTTATTTCCCAGATTCTTGTATTAAAGCACAAGCACTAGCTCAGAATGGGGAGGGGAAGGAAAACAAACAGGAATTTACATCTAAATATCCAACTCCTGTTTATGGGTATGAACATATAACCACAATAACCAGTTTCTTCTGAGAAGCAGAGGATGGCTAAGCTGCCTTCAAAAAGTAAGAATAAGTGAATAACACATAACTTGGGTTCCTGGGAAAGAAGAAGGGGTGCATAGGGAGAAGGTAAAGTAAAAAAGCAAGCTTTCCCAGGTGCAATGGTATAATGCTGTAGTCTTGGGTAATTTGGTAGACTGAGGCAGGAGGATCATTTCATCCTATCTTCAAATCAAATCAAAACAAAACAAACAAGCTTTAATTATGACGATTTATATTTCTGTGGTCAAAAGTCATAATCTATGAGAAAACCACTCTGACTAAATTCCAAGAATAATTCCTTTTAGGTAGAATTGCCGCACAATGGATAAGAGGGACAACTATCATCAATGCAGTATAACAAACTAGGGTTCCTTGGGCTGGGAAGGCGGCTCAGTGATAGAGCACTTGCCTTGCATGCCTGAGGCCCTGGGTTCGATTCCTCAGCACCACATAAGCAAAAAGAAAAAAGCCGGAAGTGGCGCTGTGGCTCAAGTGGTAGAGTGTTAGCCTTGAGCTGAAGAGCTGAGGGATAGTGCCCAAGCCCAGAGCTCAGGCCCCACAACCGGACCCCCCCCCCAAAAAAAAACAAAAAACAAAAAAACTAGTGTTCCTAACCCTGCAACACTGTCCTAGAATTTATTTTCTCTTTCTACACAATGCACATAAATGCAAGCACGTTATTTAGAACCACAGGTGCAGTGGAACCACTCTGACAGCCTTTGGATTTATAATTCAGTGTGAACTGGCAGCAGGGTAATAGCTTTGACTTCCATATGAGACCTTATTTGTCATATACACACAGCACATTGACCAGAAATCCTGAGGCCAAGTGTTTCTCTTATGAACTCATTAAGAACTCTGGTGGACACATTCCTTGTCTAGCACAGGCCTAATTGGGGATGCACATGTGCTCTAGAATTGGGCTGCGATAGATTAATTCTCTACTTTACTATTCATTATCTCAGTTATCCATGACAGTGTGTATAACTTTGTACCTCGATTTCTTCCATTATGAAGTGATAATAAAATGTCATAGTGAGGATGAGATAAAAACCTATAAAGTACTTAGAACACATCTAGCATATGGTAAACCTCAGTAAATGGTGGCTGTCCTTATAGCTGAATAGGTAAAACTGAGAAAATCTAATTCCACTGTAAATATATTACTGCCTACATACAAACTTACAAGCAAAACACATTTTTATGGGTATGGACTTCAAAAAGAGGAAAAAAATCTTGTATTAGTAATACTGCTTAGGGAATATTTTTAGCATTCTCAACTTTTACAGCAATGTTGGGTTAATTCTATCTTATTAAATATTGAAGAAGTCCCATCACTGTTAGGAAGAAATTAAAGTGCATTATATGGAATTAATCTAAATTGTTTTCATGGAATATAATGCTAGCAAACCCAGATACTATTTTTACAATAGCATCTATTTTCTAAAAAGAAAAGAAAAGGTCAGTACATCATGTGTATGCCAACATAACAAGAGAAACATAGGACAAATGGAATTGTGGATAAGGTGAGATCCTTGAGGGAAACCTTAGTATTATGCTAGCAGCATTACAGAAAAGTGTAAGTCATATGACTATATCATAAGCATGTTAAATGCCAGCCCTGTAGGGGAATACAGGCCAGGAGGAATTATAAATTAGTAATAAAGAAACAAGATAATATATGTGTGTATAAATTTACATATCTTATAACTATTTATGAATTATACATAAATTTATGCTTAAACTATACAAATTTAGAGTGTATAACTCCTCCATTTCCTCCTACTTCTCCTAAAATTAAAATTAAAATTGTGATGCTGATTTGGGAGCATTAAATGTTTTATGAGTCAAGGGAAATTCTTGACTGAGAATATGGCTCAGTAATAAAGTCCCTACATAGCAAGTACAAAGCCTTGAGTTAAAACCCCAATATCAGTAGAGAACGAGAAAAAAAATTATATTTCATTGAGCCTTAAATTCTCATAACTTCTTTAAAAATATAAAAGGTGATTACTACTATCCAGGCATGTAGTAGTCACTTATAATCTCAGCTCTTGGGGAGGTGAAGGCTGGAGAAACATGAGTTTGGGGCCAGGGTGAGCTACAAAGCAGGCTCCAGGCTAGTATGTGTACCATAGCAAGATATTGTATGAGAGAAAACAAAACAAAACAAGGGAAGAGAAGGTAATGAAAGAAAACTGTATAAAATTTTCTGTGTTCTGTAAGTAGAAGTAAAACATTCAGTTACAACAAAGTACCCAAGGGCACACATATAGAATGTCAAGAAAAATAATTTTAATAAGAAAATTGTTCAAATGTAATAAACTACCTTTTGCAATGAATTCTGTAATTAAAGACATTCAGAATAAGACAGTAGCCAAACAAAAATTCATTTGATCAGGAAACTAGCTAATGGCAAATGGTAACTTTAATTTGTTACCAATTCCAAAAAGTATGGTCAATGCCAGCTAGATGCAGATAATGCTAAGTAAAAAAAAAAAACAAAAAAAAAAAAAACAAAGAGTTTTCCCTCACAGACAACATTTATATAAATTAAAATAGCTATTCATTTTTGAGAAAATAGGTCTATGACCTATGCAGTTCACCCAGATGACTTCCAGGAGAAACTAAGACACATATGAAATCAATAGCACTTGAAGGACTTGACTGGATGGAGTTGGAAAAGGAAGTTGGCAGTGTCCTTATGGAATGGACCACATGACTTTCCTCCCTGCTCTCTATTTTGGGATGTTCCCAGAATAGGATGGGATGGAGGACATGTCAAACTTGGGCAGGGTACTTTATTTTATGATTTATCCTGTGTACATAAGAAGTAGAAAAGAAATTAGATAATTTTTCTATATTTGAAAAATGTCTCATTTCTATTTACATGACTGAATAGAAGATGAATGGACAGTGGTATAAATTTTGATTAAGAAACACCCAGAAGATCAAAATGAAAAATTTATAAATATAATTTACTATTTGAGCATTAAAAATTTTGATTTGGTGTATCAATTATGGAGGAATTTGTTTGTAAGTGCATATGAATTCTCTCTGGGGCTAATGCATCATTTTTTAGGACTGTATTTCTGAGATTTGTAATTCATCATTGTACATGCCTTAGGGTTAAGCTGCCTTTCATCTTAATATCTGAAAGAATTATTGAGATGGAAATCTTTCATGGAACTATTACCTAAATTTTTTGGCATGTGTCTAACTGATCACCCTTTCCAAAGAGTGAGCATTGGACAAAGAAATGTACCACAATAAATAACAGAAACACTGCTTTCTCCTAATGTTTGACTCAGATCTGTGTGTTTAGTAATAATAAAATATTGTCCCTTGTTATTGCCTCACAAAATGTTTCCAGTTACCCTTGGGAATAGGAGGTATTATTTCCCTACATTTTTTTTGCCCTTGGCAACATTTTCTTTATTCAGCTCACTCTGAGAAATATCATTTCAGTCTGAATTATGTACATTCTAGACCCTTCAGTTAATAAGAGTTTTTGACCTTTTGGTTTCTGCTGTAAGTTCTCCTGGAGATGATTGATGGCATTAATTCTCTTCAAATGGGGTACCCAGTAAGCCATTCCTTTCTTTTAGGACAAGCCACGATGACTAGTTATCACTGCTGGCAAACCAGTTCCCTGAGTTCCACAAGTTCACAAAATAATGGAACTAAAGATCTTGGTCAATTTAAACAAAACAAGAAATGATCAAAAGCTACATTTTTTTCCGAGGGACCATTTGCTTGACTCTTGGCATCTTATTACCTCCACAATCTCTTTTCTAATTATAGAAACTCAGTCCAAACATATTTGTCAAAGTGATAGTTGCCCAGCTGCTTTCCTTATGCTTTGTGCTCTCTCATCAAATTTCTCTAAAGTATCATAATTAGCCTTCGCAAAACAATCCATATCACTTTCATTCAGGGATTGCCTACACTTCATAATTTTTTGAACTATTTTCCTTACTAAGTTCATATTTAATATAATTAGACCTCATTGCAGTATATTTACTAAACATATTACGCATTCAGAAACTGATATCAGAAATCTCTTTTCTGCATTTTCTATTCTGTTCTACAACATCACCATCATCCCAGTCTCTATAACCAGAATTCAGGCCTTGCTTTTCATTCCCATATGGCAAATAGGTCTGTCCACTCAAATATACTGTGAACTAACTCCAGCACCTTAACCCCTCTGCTAGGAGGAACTTGGCCCAGTTCCCTTGTTTCTTCATACCACCATCAAGAGTTATAATATCTGCCTTTATATCACTCTACATTTCTACAAGTATATGCTTATATATTAGATGTTTTTGACATCTTATACTATGCTCCAACTATTATGTTCTATACACTTCATGTATAGCTCACTTAGAACTTTTTGAGGAGATCTGAAATCTAGTAGATCATTCATCCATGAATACTTATTCAAAAGTTGCTTTCAACATGTTTTTTTTTTTTTTTTACCTATTTTCTGATTCAAGTTGATCTACTTACTTTTTTCCTTTGTCATGTAAATACCATGCTTATCTCCATCTCTGCTCAAGATTTTGCCATTTCTCCCATTGTAATTTTTCACTTTTTATTTGATATTCTTTTGTAGTACTGGAGATTGCCAACTACTTTTACTTCTTCTGCACTACTTTCAGAATTATTCTAGCTTCATCAGCTCAAGTACAAACCAGACATTAAACTACAGTCATTTTCCCAGTTCCTAGGGGTTACCTTTCTTTGAAACCTCAATGTAATTTTAGCTTTGAACACATATTTGACTTTGAGTAATACTTCATGCTTTCATGTGAATGCCTAGTGCATACTTGTGTATGTGGACAGTTGAGTTATATGTATGTAATTAAGGATTACAAGACCCTGAAGGGCAACAATCGTATCTGGCTCTTCTTGCACTCTGAAAATCTCTTGCACTTTCCTTTACAATAGCAATAAACAATGCTTTTAATAAAGCTGACCATGAGACAGATATTACATTTAAGTTCCCTGTGTTAGTATATTTCTAGCGATGAAATCCAAATAAATCAGAAGAAACTTTAAGACAAAATTTATTGTAAAATAAAATGCTGAAGGAATAGGGGACACACTGGGGTTTCTTGGCACAGGTTGAAACTTTCTTAATGAAGACCCAGAAACACAACAAATCAAAGGAAGTTTGGATTAATGAGATTGCACAAAACTGCAGAGCTTCTGAATGGCAAAGGACATAGATAGCAAGAGAGCCCATTGATTGGGAAATCTTCACTAGCCATACAACAGACAAGGACCTCATATCTAAAATATATTTAGAGCTCAAAAAATTAAATCCCCCAAAAGCAAATCCTCAAAGAAACGACCACCCAATTAACATGTGGGCAAAAGACTTAAAGACTTCTTTGAAGAGAAAATAAGAATGGGCAATACACAGATGATGATATGCTCATCAGTTCTACCCATAAAATAAATACAACTCAAAACTACATTGCGATTCCACCTTACCCCAGTTAGAATGGCCATTATCATGAAGTCTAATAACAACAGATGCTGGCAGGAATGTGGCCAAAAGGGAATGCTACTACATTATTGGGGGGAGTGTAAACTTGTTTAATCACTGGAAAGCAATATGGAGATTCCTCAAAAACTAAACATGGAGCTCCCCTATGATCTAGCAATCCCATTCCTGGGCATTTACCCCAATGACCACAAAAAAGGCCATTCTAATGCTACCAGCTCAACCATGTTCATTGCAGCATTATTTACCATAGCTAAGATATGGAGCCAACTCAGATGCCCCTCAGTAAATGAATGGAACAAGAAGATGTGGTATCTATACACAAGGACTTCTATGCTTCCATAAGAAAGAATAATATTATCCCATTTGTAAGGAAATGGGAAGACCTGGAAAATTATATTAAGTGAAGCAAGTCTGGCCCAAAGAAAAACAGGTTTCATGGTTTCCTTCATTTGTAATCATTAGAATATGTCTATGATAGCCTTAGCAGGTGATCACAATAGCCCAATTGCTAAGTGCATAGGACTATATATAAATGAAGAGTATTAAAATGAACTCCAAGAAGTGGAAACAAGAGGTTCTTATTAGGTCCTGTATGCAATTATTTCCATTTTTTTCTTTCTGTTTTAGGTTTCTGCACCCTTTATCTTATATAAAAGCTTATTAGATCCAAGGAAGGGAAAGGGAATCATAGAAACAACAGGACAAAGGATGAACTAGTGGGGAGTGGTAAGCAGGAGAAAATTAGGAAGGAGGTAACAGTGTTTAAAAATAAGTGTACTCATTACCTTATTACCTGTACTCATTACCTGCAACCCCCCTGATCATCACCTTTTCAATAAATTTTTAAAAATAAATAAATAAAGAGGGATGCCTTGTGTGGAGGCATGTTTGCTTATCAGGTATGAGGCAGTAGGTTCCATCCCTACAGAAAAAAATGCATTAGGAAAATTGTGTCTAAGAGCAACTACAGGCAATGTTCCTGCTACTCATTCAATGGCTACTTAATATGCTACTGGTGAAGAAGCCAATTTGATTCTCAGCTGAGGAAAATCTGTTTTATAAAAGAAAGTCTAGCAGGACACTGGTGGCTCACTCCTGTAATCCTAAGTACTCAGGCAGCTGAGATGTGAGGATCTTGGTTCAAAGCCAGGCTGGGCAGGAAAGTCAGTGAGACTCACATCTCCAATAAACTACTCAGAAAAGGCTGGAAGTGGTTCTGTGGCTCAAGTGGTAGAGCACTAGCCTTGAGCAGAAGAAGCTCAGGGATGGTGTCGAGGTCCTGAGTTCAAGCTGTAGGACCAGCAAAAAAAAAAGATAAAAAGAAAGAAAATAAAAAGAAAAGAAAAGAAAAGAAAGAAGGTCTATTAATTACCCTTTTAGTGTTCTACCTAGTGTTTACACACCCGAAGTGTTGAATCAGTTAATCAAAGAAGCTATTATGTAGTAATAAAAATAATTTTGGCAGAATCAACAGCTATAGTATAATGTAGTTATTTGAACACTAACTTTTTCAGTGAACTTCAGGATTAATCTAGAGAAGAAAAACCATTCAAACGTTTATTTTCAGGAAAATGAAAATGTCTAACAGTTTATCATGAAACTTCTCTGTGAAAGAAATGTACCCACAGAAACACAAGAAAACACCCAGAGAGACAATTTGAGAGAGAGAATTTTTCCACAGGAGTGACTCCTGGTTTGGGAAGATAAGAAGCATTCATTTCATTCCAAAAAATATTTAGAAAGCATTAACTAGGTGCCCAGAATAGTTCAAAAGAATCCCTAGAATGTATATATTTTTTCCTACTCTTTAATGGCAAGGAAAATTTCAAGTGATTTAAAAAACATGTAACAGTTGAATAATTCATTATTTTATATACCAAATCAACTTGAAGATTATTCTTTACTAAAGCATATCTGTAGTTGTACTCTCTAAAAGAGGGAAATGTAACATATTTTACAGGACATTTTGAACTTAGATATATTTTACAGATCATTTAATGATAGTTTTATCTGTATTTGTCAAATTCTTTCTCTCTTTTATGTGTATTTTACTTCTCTCTCCCTCTCCCTCTCTCTCTCTCTGTCCCTCTCTCTCTCTCTCTCTGCTGGTACTGGGGCTTGAACTCAGGGACTAGGTGAGACTGGTGTTCTTCTACTTGAGCCACAGCTCCACTTCTGGCTTTTCGGTAGTTAATTAATGATAAAAAAAAATCTTATCAACTTCCCTGTCTGGGCAGGCTTCTATGTTACTCAGATGGCATCTTCCTGAGTAGCTAGGATTATAAGCATGAACCACAGGCACATGGTCTCATTTTATTTTATCCCAAAGGAAAAATCCCTGAGGAAAATACATAAACTACATCTTCTCTGGGATTTTGTCTGAATAAATAACTAAATGACAATAAAAACTGGAAGAAACTGCTTTCCCCATGCTTCTCCATGTTGGACTGTTCTGCCTCCTATCTTGCCCTTTGCTAACTCCTGTGGCCTCTCCTCCATCAGGCTAACAGATTCTGTCAGCAGTCTTTTATTCAGTACAGTACCAAAAGCTTTGCAGAAAAATGGATTATCACATTCTCTGTGTTCACTGCTTCTCTTTGTTTACTCCATCAATTCTGGTGGAATTCAAGCAAACCAAGAAAATGCATGTCTAATCACAAATGTGAACTCCCTCTTAGACAATTAGTTTGGTATTTTGTTGCACTCGTCTGTAATTATAATTAAATGCCCTCTGAAAACGAATGTTTCAAGTAAAATTAGCTTTATCAAATATCTCCCACATCAACAGTATCACAAAAATTGAAATAGATATTTTTAACTTTGAATTCCAGAGGGAAGTTTATATTTGCAAAAGCCACAAAAATAATCCACTATTTTTCACTTCCTATTTCCATAGATATTCCTTGCCACACAGACATAATTCAATATTTAAAAATAATAGTGAATTGGGAGTTAAATATTAAGTAATAAATATTAGCAATTAAATATTATTAATCAAGTCATGCATAACACAAAGCTCTGAAGTAATACTTTGAATGGTCTTGTCACTGATGCTCTTAAATAGAATTTAGAATGGATTTATTGGGCTGGGAAGGTGGCTCAGTGGTAGAGCTCTTGCCTTGCATGCATGAGGCCCTGGGTTCAGTTCCTCAGCACCACATAAGCAAAAAAAAAAAAAGCCGGAAGTGGTGCTGTGGCTCAAGTGGTAGAGCACTATCCTTGAGCTGAAGAGCTGAGGGACAGCACCCAGGCCCAGAGTTCAGGCCCCATGACCGGACCCAAAAAACCCCCCAAAACAACAACGAAACTGGTGTGAAATCTTAGCCTTAAAAATAGCAGAATGCATTGGGCACTGGTGGTTCATACCTACAATCCTAGCTACTCAGGAGGTTGGGATCTGAGGATTGCACTTCAAAGCCAGCCTGGGCATGAAAGTCCGTGAGGCTCTTTTTTTTGGCGGGGGGGGGAGGGGTTCAGTCGTGGGGCCTGAACTCTGGCCTGGGCGCTGACCCACAGCGCAACTTTTTTCTTTTTGCTTATGTGGTGCTGAGGAATTGAACCCAGGACCTCGGGCATGCAAGGCAAGCGCTCTACCACTGAGCCACCTTCCCAGCCCATCCGTGAGACTCTTATCTCCAGTAAACCACTAGAAAACCGGAAGTGTGCTGTGGCGCAAGTGGTAGAGTGCTTGCCCTGAGCTGAAGAGGGCCCAAGCCCACAGTTCAAGCCCCACGATCAAGAAAAATAAAAATAAAGCAGAATGCCACCCTTCACCATTTACTTCATTCTGAGATTTAAATGATATAAATTCACCTGATTGGTGAATTACGTGGTTCTTTATAAAATAGTTTTATACAGCAATTCTCCATCATATAAAATTTTCCTCTTGTTCATGATGAGTCTGTCTGCTTTGCTTTCCCAGTGCTAACTGTAGGGATTCTGAATAGTACCAATGATTTCCTCTGCTAAATTGCTGTATGTGGGTACCTCAAGCACAGTGAACAAAGCTATTGGCTCAGGATCATTGAGCCCTTTCTTCTTACTATAGAACATGGTTGTCTGATCATTTTAGTCTGTTGCTAAGAAATAAATTACTAAAACATTGTAAAAGTAGAAGCAGAAATCTTGTGTCTCAGGAAACAAGTAAAATCTACCAACAGAGACACCAAGTTCACCAAGTACCTAAAGGAATACACATTCTGCACATCTCTTTCTGTATCATTCAAGTGTAGATTGCACTCTATAAAAGTATTTCCAACTTTTTATGTCTACAAAAATGTTGAAAAGAACAAAAGCGAAAGCTCAGGGTAGGATCATCTACCAGCATGGATGAGTGTGCTAGAACCTTCTATGAACTTCATAGTTTATAGAACCCATTCTAGAGAACACTTGTGATTTCTGTAAACAACAACAACAACAAAAACAAAAACCCTGAGAGATCCTTGGATTTATTTATCATGGTGTAAGATATACAGAAGATCCCCGTACAAATGTGCCCACATGAATGAAGCACAGCCGGTGAGGAAGCACATTGGACACACCTCAGCTGCACTAGCAGCTTAAGGAGGCATCCTAGGAACACATTAATCAACACATTCAGGAATGCATTAATCAACACTGCTGCCAAGACTGGCATGCCCCATTGTTTAACTGTAGCATGCTAAATAACACAGAGCAGCAATCTGAATCTGAATTCCCACCATACTGCAAAAAACAAAACCCTTTTCAACTCTGGCTTCATGCACCATATCCTACTCCACTCTTTCAATAGGAATCATTCTCTCCTGTATTCCTAGTAGTTTATGGACTTGCCTGCCACAACAGTTAACTAGAAACAAAGAATCTTTATAGACAAGAAAAGTTTGACAAAAGCTGTAGAAATGCCTTCTGCAGATATGAAAACTTGAATCTGTCCAAGAGACTCTTTTTCTCTGCTTTACAAAATGAATGCTGTCATGAAAAGCAAAAATGAAGCAAAACAAAACAAAGCAGGAAAAAAAATCCAAGCATCTATTTGTGTATGCAGTCAGTTGTGACAGCAACATACTGCATTACCAGCAGGGGCCTGGGCCTGGCCTCCTGCTCCACACTGGGCTTCATTTTCCTCCTGGGTAGTTCCCTAGATAACTCTCTCCTGTCAGGATTTGACTCCCTCCAAAAGCAGCCAGGGGTGAAATGCCCAGATGCTAGAAGGAAGGGACAGGTGTACCCAGGCACACATTTCTACCTTTGTGCAGAGTGAGAGGGAATGGATCACAGGAAGCTTTCCAGTGTTCCTGCTGTGCATTTTACTACCTCGCTTCAGATTGCCTGGACTCAGAGGACCTCACACTGTAGGCAAGAGTGCACCATTATTAAAGCTCAATCAAAAATGATCTTGGTGGTGAGAATATGGAACCTAAATATCATCATTCTAAATGAGTAAGGGATGCCACTTGTTATTCTCTTGGAATAAGATTCCTTTTACAGAGAAAATTATTTCAATACAGTTTATACTTGGGGAGGACAAGGACAACAGGATGGCGACTCTGTGTTGGTACTCTTCAGGTCATTCCGTGAGACTCAAAATAAAGTCTGCAGGCCACTAATCTGCCTCATCTCCTCAGCTCTAATAAAGATTAAAATTAAAATTAAAATCTGGGAGTGCAGCAGGGAAAAGAAATCTGATACAGTTAAGTCTCTGAAAAGAGCTCTTTGCAAAGGTCACCATATCAGCCTTTGTACACAACTGTTAAATTGCTACACATTTCCTATGCTGGAGTGACACCAGCAACCTTCCCCTCCCAGCATCCAAGCAGACATTTCCCATTAGTGGACTAAAGTGGGAAGTGAAAGAGAAAAACACACGGAATTTGCAAGTTTTTGTACTGGCAACTGGCACTGACTGCTGCTTGATACTTCTCTCCTGTCCATCATTACACTCTCATAGCCAGCAATCTCCCCAGATAATGCTGACTTCTTTCTTAAAACAACACTTTTTTTTTTGGTTGGTCATGGGCTTGAACTCTGGGCTTGGGCATTGTCCCTGAGTTCTTCAGCTCAAGGCTAGCACTCTACCACTTAAGCCACAGTGCCACTTCCAGTTTTCTGGTGGTTAATTGGAGATAAGAATCTCACGAACTTTCCTATCCAGGCTGGCTTTGAATTGTGTCCCTCAAATCTCAGACTCCTGAGTAGCTAGGATTAGAGGCATGACCCATAGGCACCCGGCTAAAACAACATTTTCTAAGACTTCAGACACACTACTAAACTAAGCATCCAGGTGTAGTGAGAGGAGGATAGGATGAGCTGTTCAGAGAAAAATGGTGTGTCTCATAAGAATAATGAGGACAGGGTGCAAGGGTCAGAAAAGGCTTAATTGATAAAGGCATCTCAATCATGTATGCCATTATAGCACAGAGATAAGTATCAGGTAATGTACTAAATTCAGGCTTCTTCAGAAGCACTGTACATGAGATTTAACATGCTTCCATCTAACCTCAGGACACAGGGTGTTGCTCAGACTCTATGTCAAAATAAAAGCTGGCTAATGTCCAGGATGGAGGAATAGGATGTTCCTCATCACACTGTCTTTCAGCTTCCAGGAATGCTGCGTTTTGTGGTGAGTACCTACTCCATGAAGTTTGCTAGGATCAGCACAGAAGGACTGTACAAATATGCTAATGTTTGGAGAGATGCCATTTAGTTGAAATCTGGATGGAACTTGCCCTCTTGCTAACTTAGGTTAGAGAGAGTTAATAAGTTCAAGAAAGGGTTGTCCTAGTTTTTGAGGCTAACTAAATATTGAGGCAAACTCAACTTGTATAGAACAATAAAGTGGATACATTTTACTGTGGTATAGATCCTTACTTCAGTTTTTATAAATTCTAGGCTTCACAGGGTAACTGATTTATTCATGAACTTTTCATCTCTAGTTTCATAGGATGAGTATTCTTCCTGTGGAGGCTATGCATCTTCTGTCTTTGACAAGTATCTAATAACATGAGATAAAACTTCTCAGCTTTAAAATGATACTACAGGACAAAATTTTGACAGATCTCTATAGCGATAAGGAGTTTTACAATTGTTTGCCTACCTAGGCTTTGTAATGAAATATTGGTTCATATTTACAAATGATTATGGTTGTATTTCTGTTCTTGTCAATTTGATTATCCATTTAGAATATAATTACCATTCTGCTAAGATGTATGAATAACTTTAAAAAGTCTGTGAGTCTCAGAAAAGAAAAACTTTCCACCTATCAACCAAACACAATCAGTAGATGATATGAATAACCTATTAGATTTTGTAAAAACATGGTTTGTCAAATAGTGACATGCTTTCAGGTACAGCATGGTCATTCTTCTTCAGATTCATTATTTCAACTAGCACTAATAACCCAGTAGAGCAGAAACGAGTTACATGGAAGAATTTCAGGGGTGTTCCTGCCCCTTACGCTGCTTGCTTCATTGAAATCCCACCATTAAGAATCCTGCATATTAGCTCAAGGCTTTCAAACTAGATAGGCACTGATTTCCATGAAGAGGTACACACATCAGGGATAGTGACAAATGTGAACACAGTTGTTCTATGCGACACCACACATGTAGAGGGAGCATGTGTGATGGGTGAGGGTTTTGCCAATCACAGCCCACAGTTCTGGATTCTCACAGCTTTCAGATACCACTCAGTATACCAAGGACCGTGGGAAAGACAACGGAAAACACATAAATAGCTACAAACCCCCCTCAACTTTCTTATTCTAATGTCAGAGGTTGTTGAATAGCCTAGGGACATGCTGAATACAAGTGTGCTTAGAATTTCAGAGAGCTTCAGCAAGTCTTTGTGAGGCAAGGGAAAGAAATGGGGAAGATCTCAGCATTTGGTTTTAGCCAGATCAAGTAATTCACAAGATATAGTTTAGTGGTTCTGATTGAATGCAACAACTAAAAATTAGCATTGGTCACTTGACAAAAAGCTAGCCAAAAAGATCAACAAGAAATATGAATCAAGAATAGAGGAATGGAAAACGGAGAATAGAGGAATACAGATTTTTTACTTGTTCCTCTAGAAGACAGAGACTTTTAAATCAAATAACTTTCATGTAATGAAAGAAAGAGAATATGCTGCACCCTGTCAGGAGAAGTCATCAAGAACCAGCCAAGAATGTGCTGGAAAGTGGGAAAGCAGCAGTGGTTGTACTCCATCATTGCTACCTTAAAACACATCTTCCTGGTTGGCCTTGTCTTGTATTTCCCCCTTTTGCAGGAACCATCATTCACATACGCTCCTGCCCTCATGCTCTTTCTACCCCACACAGTAATCACTCCATATTACCTACAGAAGGGCTTGATATAACTTAACATTTATACCACTCAACACCTGCTAATTTCTAATCTCTAGCAGCTGCAATGTGTTACAATCATATCCTACTACCCAGTCTGAATGGACAGATTCTACTATCACATTGCTTTATTTTGCAGGTATTCCTCTAAGGAAATATGGACCTTTACAAAGGGAGGGCTATATCAGAATTTTATAAAATAAGTCATTTTGCATTCTGTACAACTTTAAAGCTTTTTTTGCGAGGGGGGAGGGGGATTGTTATACTTGACTAACTTAATCAATTTTGCTAGTCTTCACTAACTTCCATTTCCAGTTGAACAAATCATGTGTTATTTGATTCACAAAGCAATGTTCATTTCCAGACTACTGATGTGGGGATTTCTGGTGGCATTTTGAAACTCTATTAGAGCTAGTTAGTCATGTGAAATCAGTTTCAATACAACACAATGGAAGAAAATACGGCTGAGGCATGAATCATTTCCTCTTAATTACAAAATGACATATCAATGGATCAACTTAAGAATTTTCAGAACAAGGGAGAACATGCTGGAAGGATTTTTGTTACCTCAAAATCATGCATGAGATCTTCTTTCCTCAGTTCAAATCCATGAGAGTTCATTTGTTTTAGAAAAAAATATGAGATACCGAACTAAATGAACAATTGAGCTCTTATTATTTCCTAAAGCAAGCTATTTATTGGTTGAGCTATAGGTCTCTGAACTGTTCCAGATCTTCAGTTAAGATATTTTTCATCAAAAAGTTCAGTACAATCACAGACAGCCTTTCAGAAGGCACCAAGGGCCCCACAGTGTCTGTTCTAGAGCTGATAATATTAACATGACATAATGGGAATGGGGTAGATAGTAGGGTCAGGGTTGGGAAATGAGGGGAAAAGATTTAAAAAGCAGAAAACAATTTTCAAAGGAATCTTTACACACTCCAAACCAACATTTTGTTATTTCTACTTCTCTTTGAGGTGAGAGAAAATCATATAAAGATAGAATGCTCTCAGCTCTTCAAAATATGATCAAGCCCTAAGGACAATTGTTGGCTTATAAATAGTGCCCTGTAATTCTTAATCTTTAATTCCCTTTAGAATGGGCTTTAAAAAATTAGCAGTGCTTTTACTGTGTGTTCGTTTTCTGTGCTCTGTAACTCATGATTTAACAGAACAAAAATCTTATTGCTCTACTATGAAAGGACATGAAGGGCTGGTTTTCCTCATGATACATTTGATACGTCCTTTTTGACAAGTAGAGTGAAAAGTATTTCTGTATCTACATTCCAAGTTCCTGTTTTTATCATCCTCTCTGAATTGAAAAGTATTACATATGAGAGTAGCATTATATAGACACATCGTTTTTATGGTATATTTCTCTTCTTTAACTACTAATTTAAACATTTTAAGGAGGTAAATCCCTACCTTTGAAGAAGGCCTTCTTAGCTGAAGAAGTTATTCTTCCCTTTAATCTTTTAAACCAAAGGTCGTCTTAGTATTGCTCTGTGGATTGAAGAAGGAATGAGGTAAATGTTAACAAGACATTGGTCGTCATCAATCACAGCAAATTGTCAATACATTAACTCCACCTGACTCCCTGATGGGAGACACAATTACAGAGAGAGCCAGGCAAGAAAAGACAAATTATGAATACATTTGCCAAAACATCTATCTGCTGGCTTCAATCAAAAGTGACAGCAGAGAGGTAACTAGGAGTCTGATGGGCACCCCACTAATGGATTTCCACTGAAGGAAATTGATTCCCATATTCAGTTTAGAAATAGAGGGTGGTTTGGTAAGATCGTATCTCTTTAAGTAGATAAAATGCTTCCTTTCTGTAGGCTTATTGCTATTATTTAAGTTTGACTTACAATCAAAGCATTTCCCCTTATATTTAAAAGTCCTCAAATTCTCAATGGAAGTCATGAAAATATGATGGAAATGGCGAAGATCCAAGGAGAAGGTTCAAGGAGTTGTGACAAAGGCTCAGCTATGGACAGCTCCAGACTCTACAGTGCCCACCCCTCCTCTTGTCTGTCTCATTGCTTCCCTTGCAAACATTCCAATTAAGAATTAGCCCCCCCCAAAGATGCCTTGGGTGGGGAAGAGAACAATCACAGCTGAGCACATTACGTCTTCAGATAGCCAAAGGCTTTCTAAGGGAGGATTTGTGTCTTTTCAGACTTGAGATTTTCGAAAACAGAAGTCACACTATCAACCTCTGAAAACATCTTTCAGAAAAGAGAAACAAGCATCAATTCAAGAATTTTGGACTCAATTAAATGTCAGAACTACTATGAATTGCAAAATTATTCCAGGAATAAAGTAAAAAGAGCCATGTATAACCTCAGTTGTTTGAATTTAGACACGTCTTACAAAATATTGTCTGTTTCAAATTATAAAAATAACCCATTTATCTTATTTGTTTATGTACAACTACCTTTTGTAGCCTTTTATCTGATGCAATGGTATTTTTATTAGGACAACACATTGGTGTTGTGAAAGTCAGTGATTCTCCCTTGGAATTGAAACCAATTTTATAGCAATAACATTTTTCTTTTCTTATCATTTGGCTCCTAATTATTTTTGTTAAAAAAAACCTTCTAATGGTATGAATAAGAGAACCTATAAGAATCTGAAGTTATGTTTATGATAATAATTAAATTCAACAGACCTATTTGAATATTTAGTATTATAATGGGAAAATATCAGTAAGTGGGAGAAAAATGAGGGAGGGGGTAACAAGTTCAACAAGAATGTACTTACTACCTTACTTATGTAACTGTATCCCCTCTATACATCACCTTGACAATAAAATTAAAAGAATAAAATAGAAATAAGACATGCAACCTACTTCCATGTATTTTTGTTACATGCTGATGGGAGAAAACAGAAATATTACCAACCAGCTTGAAATACAGTGTTTATAGAGTATCCTGTGAGACCAGGAAAAAAAGAACAATGAATCCTACAGGAGTTATCAGTTGAACAGACTCCTAAAGGTAAGTGAGAAGGGCAGTTGGGGTAGAGAGAAGGACAGATGCAAAAAAATAGCAACAACGAAGTCTACTGACAGAGTGGACAGGATGGGAAAAGGGGATGCTACACAGGTCTTTTGTAACCACAGTGCAAAGGACACTGAGAACTAGCCAAATTTATGAGTCTGGACTTTAGTTCAAGAATGTTGTAGGCCCATTGAAAGTTTTAGATAAAATGATAGACTATGTATTAGTACTATGGGTGATGTACTAAGGGATGGTAAGAGTGAAAGGAGAGACTCTAGGAGGTATTTCAGTAGCCAACATCCAAGAACCTCAGCCTCTAGGGCTGATACCTGCCTCCTTTTCAAGCCCACCCCACTCCAACAAGCACATATCTACCTCCCCATTGAGGTGCGTCAAGATATTCCAATGGGAATTATTCAAGATGAATACTATTGATTGATCCACAGAATCTTATACTACCGAATACGTTTTTATTTTATTACTGGATGATCTGGTGATTTCAATCTGTCCCACTCTGCAAGTATACATTTTTAGGTAGAATTTTGGCTCTGTGCTTCTAGCCTTACCCATGACCTCCTTCAATGGGTCTATATATGTCTGATGGTAGGAAAAGCTGGATCCTTTTACTTGATTATTGATGGATGCTTTGGACCAGCAATCTCCTTTATGTGGCAGTGTTTATCTGAAATCTTTATCACTGACAACTAGAGGCTATAGTTACAATATTGGGGAGTCATGAAATTAAAATATAATTGCTGCAATTGTTCCTGAGAAAAATAAAATTTAATGAGATACTACTCTGACTCCATCTCTGGGTACATATTATTATTCCAGCAATGCACCAATTTCTATAAATATTTGTTTTTCTTTGGTACAGAAACTGAAGCACAAGAGATTAAGCAACATAGCTAGCAAGTATTTCTATTCAAAGTAGAAAGTGTTTCTTTCCCCTACTTTACTCAATAGTGCTTGAGAGAGGAAAAGGTTAAACCCGGAAGGTGCCACCAACATTTAAGAGGAAAGTGGCATATCCCTATCACATAGCACTCAGAAAGCAAGAGGCCAGAGGATCATGAGTACAAGGTCAACTTGTGCTCAATAGTGATGCCCTGTCTCAAAAGAGGGCATCAGCAGAAGAAGCTGCCAGAAAGAGTGACCAGACAGAGACAGGCATGGAGAAAGCCGAAAATTAAGAGTCAGAAAGGGAGAGGGGTAAACTGAGTGTGAAAGCCTTAGGAAGCATACAGAGGAAAACTCTGTGGCTATGAGGAGAGCCATGTCCTGAACTGGAGATGTCAGTACAACCACCTCCTCCTAGGCTGTGGTCCAAAGCCTTCATGGCTCCTATTGGACCATCCATCTAGGCTGGCCTGCTGAATGTGCTTTCCTATTCTTAATAGTTTACAAAAAAGGGCAGAAATGAAATTACCTCTAGAGAGTGTAGGATAAAAGATGATTCAAACACAGATTTTTTAAAGGGAAGATGGTTCTTCTGATAAGTGTTATCTTTAGCATGATAGTTATCTTTAACATGATTCAACTCAAGGTAATACTTTTTGCATAAAGCATATGTGTAATTTTGCCTGGGTATGATTCCATGTATTATAAGAGGAAACTATTTCATCTTGCTTATGTGTATTATTGATAGAGCATTGCCACACTAACCTTCTGTGGCAATTTAACCTCCAAGCAACGACCACTAAAACAACATCACATATTAATTGTATTGCCATGTCAGCAATTATGCCCAATATTTGTAGGAAATTAATTTTTGTCACATTACTCTTGCTTTGACAACTGTGTCATTGGGTTTTCCTAACTTGGTAATACATTCAGGTCAACAGAATAGGGCAATCCATCATATAGCCAAGGACTATTTTCCCAATAACATTTTTTCACTCAAAAATGCAATCAACTTATCTTATTAAATAAAATCAGTCCTAAGTCAAAAGGTCAAGAAGAAGTATGATGTATATAAAAGTAGCCTTCAGAAAAGATGAATGGCTTCTAGATGAAAAATGCTAAGAAACCCAAAGGTCATAATACAGAGAATAAACCATCAAAACAAAAGCATTTCACGTATATAACAAAGATTTTAGTAATTCAGAAAAGCAACTCAACTTTCTCAATGGGAATTGGTACTGATTTGCATACTTTTTTGTACACTTTTTGTTTTTCTTTGTTTTAAAATGAGACTCCATAATATTCAATGTCAACAAAAAAATCAATTGCTACAATATAAAGCAAGAAGTCTTAGCATGCAAGAATGCTCATAATGGTATTTGTTTCACACTTTATGGCACAAATGTAAAGCTATTAAAGAGAGTTAGAGATTTATTTCTAAAAGTTTTCCTCCTTAGTGATATGGCTAAAGGTAGATGACATTGAAATCCAAAGCATTTCTATTTTCAATTGTGATGATTACTTCTTGTCCACAATCTTCAAGACAAATATATCTGAGAAACAGATAATTTCAAAAATTCAACATGTAGCATTATGTGTGTTAGGTACTCACTTAGCATGCAAAATCATTGTATTCTTTTATCCCTATAAAATGGTAGTAAACTTCCAAAATTATTATTTTTTATTTTGACGTTAATGAAGTGGCAAAATCATAGGCTAACTTCCAAACTGCTCTTTTTTAAAAAAAACTTTCTGTTCTTGACATAACCATTTAGTTAAACTTGGGGTCCATTCATACGTATAAACTGCATAGAAAAGGATAAGTAAACAACTGTACTATAATTGGCATTTGTCTTTGGCTTTTCTAGAGTCTGCCTGTCATACAACAGCCTAATTCAGTTTGGCATGGCAAAAAGCCAAAATAATCTTGAAACCAGCTCTCCCCATTACAGCAGCCAATAAAACTAAAATAAAACAACTACTAGCTCATCCAAACAGCATCCAGAGGTACTCCCTTTTACCACAACCTGGCTAGTTGGGGTCCTCAGGACACCAGGCCCTGACTTCTGGCCTAAATTAAACATCAAGTTCATGTTTACTCTTGCAAGACAAGTAAGCTTCCTGGGATTTGGAATCAGCTCCATGATATACACATTTTAAAAGTCAGGGATAGGAACAAGAATAGGTCTGTCTTAAGAGGAACTTGTAGGTGTTTTGCCTTTCAATAAACAAGCCCACTAATCCTTGATGAACTCAACAAGGTAAAGACTACCTGAAGAAGCTTTGACTATTTCAAGTGACATTATAATCTGCTACTGCAAAGGCTAACGTAACATCTGGCAAACTTACTGTCACGTATGTTATTGAAACTGTTGGTGATGCATAGTATGCTGTGTGGGTCCAAAGAATGACTGAAACTATAAAATAGAAAGCAAATGTTCCAATAGCCATCTTCCGCCTCAAAGTCACATCCCTTTTGGTCATGCAAAAGAAGCTCCTGTCCAGGGTCTACATCTCCAACTTCTCTTGTATATAGTTAAAGTTATATGTAAGGAAGCTAATTTATAAACTTCTTTACCCAAGTTTATCTTTTCCATCCATCACTACCCCTTTTTATCCAGAAGGCTAATGTCAATGTAAACTTCAAAGCCACTTTCATCATGGGGTCTTGAATGTTGAAACAGAGATCTTCACATTTGTGGTCTCCACTTCTATAAATGTCACTTGAGGTGGATAGCACTGTGTTAACATTTTAATAATTTGGAGTGTTTTATAAGAAGCCAGTAATATTGTGATCATAATAAAACCTTTAGTAAAGCCTAGTATGCCTTCGTCCTTTATCTGTGTTTATAATCTAAGAAACATGCTTCATTTAAAAACATTATTTAGAGCAGCAAAAAATGATTAAGGTATTTTACATTTTTTATTTATATATTTACTATCTTTAAATAGAGGCTACCATTCAATATGTCAGCTTATGAGTATGAATTAATACTAATAGAAATAATTAATGCAGTAGTGTTTACTTTGCCTAGGAAGGAATCAGTTTAAAAGTGGGCAGTTAAATTATCAATGAATATATAAATTATCAATGCATATATACTACTTTTTGGTATTGAAGTTTAAACTCAAGGCCTTAGGGCTTTAATGTTCTTGCTCAGCTATCTCACTAATGACTGGTGCTCTACCACTTGAATCACACCTCCAGTTTCAGCTTCTTGCTGGTTAATTGGAGCTAACAGTCTCTCAAATTTGTCTGACCAGTCTGGCTTCAAACTGAGATCTTCAGATCTCAGCCTCCTAAGCAGCTAGGATTATAGGCATGAGCCACCAGCACCCAGCAGGTTTATAGATTTCATATAGCAGACAGTGAGAAACTAGTTTTCAAGTACACTAAACACAAAAACAGATAGAACTTTACATGATGGCAAATAAAACTACACTGTTACTAAGAAATAAGAAAGACTGAAAATAGTGTTTTTGAGAGAATCTGATTCCACTGACAGAGACATGCCCGGAAGTCCAAGTCTTTTGATAAGCAGCCTCAGATATTCCAATATAGGTGAGCATGGCCCACACTAGAAGGGTGTATTTAGGATGATGACAGTTAAACCAGAAATATGATACTTTGTGCAGTTAGAAAACTTCTTCCTGGAACAAAGTCAAATTAGAAGAGTTTCTCATATGCACAGAGAAAACACTCTCTAAAACAAACATGCTAGAGTCTGAGGATCTATATAATAAGGTGTGGCCCCAATACAGCAGCTCACAGTCCTGGGAGTGACAGGAAGCGTTTATCTATATGTATACAGGAGTGCTTGCGTGCATGTGTGTAGGTGTATAAAAGAGGTACCAATAAGGACAAGGAGGAAGTGAAGAGGATCTCTGTGCATGACTGTAGTTCTTTTAACATTTATCTCCAGGGAAATGGAAGCCATTTATATATATTAAGGAGGTTTCTCTCTATATATTAAGAAGGCTGCTCTGACAATTTAAATCTGCCAATTGAAAATGATGAACTACAAATGAGTTACTATACAGTTATAATAAATAAGTGAAACACTTTGAAGATCTCAGATGAAAGATTAAAGGCAATATGTAACATATCAAAAGACTTACCATGACTAGATAAGAAATTATAAAAAATCTTCAATTATTAATTCTGTGGTGCTAATCAAAATATATACCCTTAAGATCTTCTACTATAATATACTAAAGAAACTGATTTGGTTAAAGGTGAGTCACCTGATAAATTAAGTGTGAATATTTGTAAAACAAAAAAATAACAATGAAGGTATTTGATCAAAGAAATAAAGTGTATTCAACTTCACAAAATATGATTATTTAGACACCTTTTGTTGACACATAAGTTGGCAAAGGAAATTTAACTTTTATTCTAATTTGATTGATATTTAAGAACCTTGAACAAAGGATCAAGCACACTTTCAGCATATCTGTCTTTAAAATAAGCTTATCAATTCTAATATATACTGTAAAATGGGAAACAATTCAACTGGCATAAATACTGCATACTAAGAGAAGATACAGATGTAGATATTACAAAGAAAAACTCCCTTTTTGTAGCTCAGTAGTCATTCTTATCTGCAGAAGACACAGTGTCCAACCCCTTGCAACTTCAGATAGTACAAACTCCATTTATTCAGTGGTCCCCTAAGTATCTGAGAGGAAAGGTTCCAAGACTCCCTGCAAATTACAAATACAAGGATATAAAATCCCTTGTATAATATGACACAGCATTTGCATATAGGCTACATACAGCCTCCCACATAAGTGTAAAACATCTCTAGATTACTAATAATTAGTACAATGTAAATGCTATTTCATAGTTACTGTATTGTGCCACCGAGGTAGAAATGACAAGAAAAAATTCCATATATGTTTAATACTGACAATTTTTTTCAGAATATTTTTGGTACACATTTAGTTGAATTTAAGGATTCAGAACCTGTGGATATGGAAGGCATGAGGTTATACCATGTGCTTTCTTATATATACATATATACAAAAAAATTTAGTTTAGAAATTCAGCATAGTAAGATATTGGTTCAGTAAGAAAATATCAACAACAACCAAAAATTAAAGTTGTAACAGTATACTAAAATGAAATGATTTGAAACTTTTAATTTGTAGCTAGGTGCCAGAGACACACATGTATAGTCCTAGCTACTCAGGAGGCTGAGATATGAGGATTGAGGTTCAAAGCCAGCTAGGGCTTGAGGTTATTATCTCCCTTAAACACTAAAAAGCTGGAAGTGGAGATGTGGCTCTCAAGTAGTAGAGCGCTAGACTTAAGCAATAAGCTAAGCAACATCTCCCTGAACTGCTGAGTTCAAGTCCCAAGACCAACACACATACAAAAAATTATTGGCATACAAAAAAGCCATTGATTTTTGAGTATCCTGCTATTTTGCCAAAGTTCAGATCAGCCTGAGTAACAGAATGGTGAGACAAAGGACAAGGGGGGGAAACCAATGCAACAGTGACATACACAAGACAATATGTTGGAAATGATCTGTACAACTTGTGGGGGTACTGGAAGGAGGGGGAGTAGGAGAAAAATGAGGGAAGGGGTAACAAGAAATGTAATTACTACCTTATGTGACTGTAACCCCTCTATATGACACCTTGACAATAAAAAAACTGGTTTTATCATTTTGCTTTAAAAAATTTATGAAAGTTTATGAGTTGCTTATTTCTGGAATTTTTCTTTTAATATTTTCAGCTGACTTTGGACAAATAAATGAAACCTGACAGTTAATAAATAAAAACTGGTAATAATCATGCATATTTAAATATTATGTATATTTAAATGTTCAAGTAGGTGGCAGATATTTCCATGATGTCAAGTTGTGGGTAAAAATAAGATTAGAAAACATATAACTTTCATATGACCTATATGACCATATGACCTCTGAAGCATTGCAAAGCATACTTCCAACTACTTTTCAAAATTCAGAAAAACGTTATAGACTATAATCTGCACAATTCCTCTGATGATCATTTATTCAACCCAGATCTGTCAATATGCTTGAATTACCTTAAGAATGCAATGTACTCATTACCTTATTCGTGTAACTGTAACCCCTCTGTTATAGTATCTTTACAATAAAAATATAAATACAACAAAATTTTAAAAAAGAAAAAAAAAGAATCTAGTTAAAAAGAATGCAATGTAGCCAGCACCTGTAATCCTAGCTATCCAAGAGGCTGAGATCTGAGGATCATGGTTCAAGGCCAGTCGAGACAGGAAAGTCTGTAAGACTCTTTTCTGCAAATATCCACAAAAAAAAAGGCCATAGTGAAGCTGTGGCTCAAGTGGTAGAGCACTAACCTTTAGCAAAAAATAAGTTCAGAAACAGTGCTCAGGCCCTGACTTCAAACCCCAGGACTGGCAGGTGCACATGTGCGGGTGCGTGCACACACACACACACACACACACACACACACACACACACACACAAGAATGCAATGTATATAGCAGAGAAATATTCACAAAGATGCTTTAAGCACATTTTAATATAAACTAACCTCCCTCCTCTGACTTTTTAGGTCCTGGCAGCTGTAGCATATATGAAAAAATGCTGCTGTTATCATTATTTTTGAGACTGAGCCTCTTGAAGATTTTAATATTAAACTTCATTCTGACTGAATACCTAATGATTTTATTGCTTTAACAATGTATACATTAATTTGACCAAGTTTAATATACTTGGATTAAAAATTTTTGTGTGTGTGTGGTTCTAAGGATGGAACCCGGGGCCTTACATGTGCTAGGCAAACACTCTATGAATTAGCAACCTCCTTAGCCCCTAGAGTAAAATTTTGAAGGCCTAATTAAATTTCCTATTATTCAACATTGTAGCTAATATTACAGCTGACACTGTAGATAATAAGCCAGTTTATTAAAGGAATCAAAATAGAGTAAGTCAGATTTAGGAACTACCTCATTCCCCTTTAAAGGAAGGGATTTGGATGTGCATTTTTGGTTGCTACTTGCAGTAAACACACGATGTTATGAAGTGAGAAAAGGTTTTGAAAAACTTTCTACCATTTGAATGAAGATGACATACTTCTTTCTTTTCAAAACTAAGTTGTTTTTGATCCAGAATTCTCTTTAGTTGCTCCAGTTTTCTAGTCTCCTTTTGATTCAGACATAAACTTACAAGTAGTCCCCTCATTTAAAAATGTTTCCTCACAACTTCCTGAGTATTTGACATGCTCATTGAACTGAGTTTGAAGTCTTTTCATAAAATTACTCTGGAAGGAAAAAGAGTGAAACTCCACAGAAACAAAATACAGTCGGGTCCAAATTCTGATGTAGCTTCTCAGATACTTTTATCCTATGTTCCTCCTCCATAGTATTGGTGGGTCCTGGTCCTCTGAACAAGGAATTTTCTGTTTCCTAGTTGTCAGTGCGAGCCCTGATTTTCTATTTTAATTATACTGACTTTTTAAAAGCAAAGGAATTCTAACAGGATCTAAATCATGGCTTGGAGGCCAGGCAGGAATAGGATTCCCCCATCCCACAGAAACCTGCCTTTGGATATCTCCACAGTAGTATCTTGGCAGAGTGGCCTAGTCCTGGTCACTGTTAAAATAGCATTGGGGGCATCTGATCATGGAACTCACTGAATCAGTTTCCAAATTTAAGATTATGAAACTGTGGTCTTAGAGAAGATTGGAATTCTTTTAGTTCCAGGTTGCTAACTACAAGTCCCATTATAAAGCTACCCACATAAAAGGAGGGTTTTTTTTAATATATATTATTTTATTGTATTGTAAAGGTGCTGTACAGAGGGATTACAGTTATATGAGTAAGGTAATGAGTACATTTCTTGTTGAACATTGTTACTTACTCTGTTTTTCTCCCACTATCCCTTCCCTCCCCAATTGGTAGGTTTTCTTTAATGCAATATGGTCTGTAGTAATAAACCATTTTTTTTTTATAAATAAAGTAATCAAACGATGAATTTATTAGCTTACCAGGTGACATTAGGGAAATTGCTTCCTCTGTGTGTACAAAATGGGGTCAATAATCCTGACCTACCTACTAAGGTCTCTGGGGCCAATTCATGTAGGAATTGTCTAAGTGCTGTATAAATGTTGCTGGTGTTATGAGGGCTTGGTTTTATTGTCATTAGAAGGCCACCATCATAATAAAGAATTCAGAGGTTTAG
The DNA here is from genome assembly GCF_019054845.1 of Dipodomys spectabilis. Taxonomy (NCBI): domain Eukaryota; kingdom Metazoa; phylum Chordata; class Mammalia; order Rodentia; family Heteromyidae; genus Dipodomys; species Dipodomys spectabilis. The sequence goes on from NW_024870766.1 coordinate 19,346,662, forward strand.
TCAGAGGTGAATTAACAAAGCAAGGCCTATGCTAATACAAATGCCCTCTGACCTTAGAACACTAGGCTTAGAAAACCCCACAGATTGGAATGTGAATGAAGTTTACATTTTCAGAGGCTCAGGGCTTTCGCTCATGTATTTCCTATTCAGTTCCTTCACTTTGAAAATCCTTACGGTGGAAACAAAACAACCCATTTCCACTTCCACCTACATTTTTCAGCATTATATTCATTGCGGCTCCCAGCATCATTTGCATTTAAGCCTGACACTGGAGGCCCCCCAAGGCCCTTCCTATGGCCTGCCAGTTGATATGAACAAATTTTATTCATTTTAAGGTTTTATTGTGCAATCCCCAAATTTACTCTTAGAGGGGTCTTGTTTCCACTGGAATATCCACAAGTCACTCCCTCTGACCACAAGTACTGTTTCATACCAGACACTGTCCTAGGTGCTGGAGATGGAAGTGAATAAAACAGGCAAATACTACTGCTGCCACATAGCTTGCATTCTGTAGGGAAAAGACAAATAGCAAGGAACTAAATAAGTAAATGCTAGGACGAAGAAGCGAGCCGTGGTGAGAGCGGGAGTGTGCTAAGCTGGGGAGGACTGCAGTGTTAAATAGGCTACTCAGGGAAAAGCCTCCCAGGAAAGTATGATTTGAGTGCAATGACCACTGAAGTGCTTTTCAGAAAGGCAAATGCAAAAGTGCTGAGGTAGGTTTCGTTTGTTCGTGTGAGAACAGTAAGCAGGCCCAGAATAGACAAGGAGAATAGTAGGAGATGAAGCCAGAAAAGCACAGGGTAGGTATCAGATAGACTAGGGCTAGCACCTCCCAGCAATGCCTGGCTTTCTACTTTGAATGGCATGGGAGGAGGGTTTCCTTTAGAAGAGTGATATGTAAAAGCTGTTTTGAGGATAGGGTGGAGGGAAACTGGTTTAGACAGGAAGACCCATGAAAGCCATGACAATATTCCAGAGCATGTGTCAGTTCTGGATTCCGTGCGTGGCGGCACAGGGTAGAGATGCACAGCAGTCACTTTTCAAACCTCCTTCATCTAGCTATGATGGCTTTTTTTGAATGATTTCAGTCTGTAAGGAAATGTGTTTCCTTTCAAACCTTTCTTTCCCAGTCAGTAACATTTCCTCTCAAATGAATCACTTTAGAAAAGGTCAACACCTGATGAATTGGAATGTAATCAAATCAGCAAGAAAACTATTCTCCAGAGTCAAAATGACTTAGAAACACATTGCAAGTCTAGTTATGCCCCTGACTCTCTTTAGTAGGCTTTACATTTCTGTATAAATGAAAGTAAGTGTCTCTCTCTCTACAGTTGGGAGTGTAGTGAGGAGCCCCTCCACAGGGGGTAGACACCTGACATAAAGCCAGCACCCTCCACCTGAATTTGAACCCTGTGCAAATAGCAGCGCACTTTTTTTTTTTTTGTTTTGGTCAGTTGTGGGGCTTGAACTCTAGGCCTAGATGCTGTCCCTCTGCTCTTCAGCTCAAAACTAGAGCTCTACCACTTCAGCCACAGCGCCACTTCCAGTTTTCTGGTGGTAAGCGTCTCATGGACTTTCCTGCCCAGGCTGGCTTTGAACCGTGCTCTTTACATCTTAGCCTCCTGAGTAGCTAGGATTACAGGAGTGAGCCACCGGCACCTGGTCAGTACACATTTTTTTAAACTTCCTTACTGTGGTACTAAAACCCAGGGTCTTGCACATACTAGGCAAGCATAAAACACTTAGGAAACAAATGTTTTCACATTCCCTTACATTGACATTAACCACAGAAATCCTCTTTAACTCCTGTGTGTAAAACTTACTACTTTCTCTAGGCAGTTACTGGAGTTTGAACTTAAGGGCTCACACTTGCTAGGCTGGCACCATACCACTGAGCCATCCTCTCTCCTCAACCCCCACCTCCCAGCCCCTTAACTCCCTCCCCACCATACTAATGACATGGTAGCAAGTATTTTAATTGGGGCCATTTCAATTTTTATCTGACTTCCAGTTTAAGTCACGTTAATATCCACAATGAGATTTCAAGAAATATAGGTAGAAACCATGGAAACCAAATAGGAAAATCAGTGGGTTGACAAAAAAATAAAACTAAAGTATAAGAAAACAGTTATAGGAAGAGTACAAAAATTCAGAATGAAAAAAAATATAGGCATGACAAGAGAATATAACCCAGTAATAGATATTAATTATTCCCAGAATAGTTCAAGTAAACATGACACTTAGAGCGTATATATTTATATATATATATATATTAATGGGTGATTCATAGATTTATTTATTTTTCTGTCAATGAAATATAAATATCAAGTTCAAGGAAAATGTCCTAGATTTTGATTGGTAACTAACAGTGGCTACTAGCTATTCATCAGCATTTAGCAAATTTCTAGGGGGAAAAGAAACAGAGACAAGAAAGAGCAGCACCAAAGGACTACAGACTTGTTTGGGGAAGAGAAAAGAGGAAAGAATAAACTCCATGCCTATGTGGCTGTAATTCACACTTCTTTCACCAACACTCAGATATTCTGCTATCTTTTCTACTTTCTCTCCAACTCTCTTGATTTTCCACTTTCCAATGAGAGTCTTATTTTATTTTTAATCTACCTAACACCAGCTGTTGCCAAAGCCTTCCTAGTAGAAAGCTTAGTCCAAACAGTCTGATCATTAAAGCAAACATCAAGCACATGGAGCCAACACAGAGTTTAGGGAAAGGCACTGGTCTGAATGCTTGGGTGGGAATTCAGCTTTGCCTGCTCCTAGCTAGATAGCTTGGCATGCCACTTGGGCTCTCTAAATCTTACATATCTCATCTTTAAAATGTAACTAAGAAGACCTGTTTGCTACTCCTGTAGAGGACAATTAACAGGATTAAACCAGACAGTTCGAACTGTATGCAAACCTAAGCATTTTTATGGTGACCTTCATGCTGTCATGTTATTGGTTAATGGAAAATCTGACAATGGAAAAATTATCTTACAAAAATAGTGTTTTAAAATAGGCTTGTTCCATCTCCAGCCTCAATAAATGAGTACTTTCAGGGATTTTCTTTTTTTTTTTTTGGGGGGGGGGGTCCGGTCTTGGGGCCTGAACTCTGGGCCTGGGTGCTGTCCCTCAGCTCTTCAGCTCAAGGCTAGCACTCTACCACTTGAGCCACCGTGCCACTTCCGGCTTTTTTTTTTCTTTTTGCTTATGTGGTGCTGAGAAATCGAACCCAGGGCCTCATGCATGCAAGGCAAGCACTCTACCACTGAGCCACCTTCCCAACCCCTTTCAGGGATTTTCTAAAGATACAAAATCATTTTATGGTAGTAGCTGGTTGCATCTGAGTAAACATAATGTGTTTTCTGCTCTTTCTCTTTCCCTTTCCCTTTCCTTTTCTCCTCCCATTTTCCTTCCTTCCCTCTTTCCTCCCTTCCCTCCTTCCTCTCTCCCTCCCTCTCTCCCTTCCTTCCTTCCTTCCTTCCTTCTTCTCCTCTCCTTCCTTCCTTCTTTCTTTCTTTTCTTTCTCTTTCCCTCCCTCCCTCCCTTCTTTCCTTCCTTCCCTTTTTCCTTCCTTCCTTCCTTCCTTCCTTCCTTCCTTCCTTCCTTCCTTCCTTCCTCTCCTTCTCTTTCCTTCCTCTCCTTCTCTCCTTCCTTCCTTCCTTCTTTCTTTCTTTCTTTCTTTCTTTCTTTCTTTCTTTCTTTCTTTCTTTCTTTCTTTCTTTCTTTCTTTCTCTTTCCCTCCCTCCTCCTCCTTCCTTCCTTCCTTCCTTCCTTATTTTTGCAATGCTGGGGATCAAACTCAGAGCCTAATGTACACAAGACAAGTGCTCTATCAATCAAATCACTGAGCTACACCCCCCCCATGTTTCATTTCATAAGCTTAAAAAAACTCAGAAAATTGAATATAAACTTACAGATAGTCTTTCATGAGCTAAAGTTAATGAATCCAATTATGTTTTGAAAAATGTGTGCCAGTCCAGCTTTGCTCATCCTTTGGCCACTAAACTTTGTATACAGAAGAACTGATAAATAAAACTCAAAGGAAAATCTCAAGTTTAGTGCAGAGTGACACCTTTTGAAATAAAAAAGGTGCATAAGCTTATGCTATACTTTGTGCACAGAAAGTATAATATTGGAATATTATTTAAAATATCAAGAGGGTAGAAAACAAGGGAAAATAGGCTGGGAAGGTAGCTCAGCGGTAGAGTTGCATGCCTTGCAAGCATGAGGCCCTGGGTTCGATTCCTCAGCACCACATAAACAGAAAAAGCCGGAAGTGGCGCTGTGGCTCCAGTGGTAGAGTGCTAGCCTTGAGCTGAAGAGCTGAGGGACAGCGCCCAGACCCAGAGTTGAGGCCCCATGACCGGCAAAAAAAAAAAGGAAAACAAGGGAAAATAAAGCCTGACTAGAAAATGTTTTAAGATAATGTAAAAAATAAAATAGTCCATGAGACCAAGATCAAATATCTAAACAGAGAATGAGAAAATACATATTTCATTGAAATGATATGTCAACACCCCTGCTGATTGATGAATCCAACAGAAAACATAAACATACTATTATTTAATTTTCTTTAAAATGTGTTCACATTTTGTTACTGAGAATACTTTTCCCCATCAAAGCCTCTCAAGCTGATCTTTGAAACAAACTCCACCAGCCAGATCAGCACAATAAACAAAACCAAATCAATGAGCACAGAAAAGAAAACATTCTTCAGGCAAGTCTTTACAGGTGGAACACAATCCCAATTTTGTCTTCAGTTTTAAACAACTCATTACAATATTACCTGAGAAGAGGAACAAAAATCAGTGGGTCCCAGGAAACAGAGCTTGTCAAATATCTCTTTTCCACTGCAGATAAACAAGAGCAAATAGTTCTAACTGCTTTCTACTCCTTCAGCGGCATAAGGAAAATCTTAGACAAAATACCCATCCCAGCACACTTCTGCAGATAAAAGCCCAGGCAGTTGTCCCCTGAAGTGGTGGGTCCATGTGCAGCAAAATGTGAAAGTCCTGCTGCCCGCATAGCCAACCCAGAGCTGCTTAGGCCTCCCAGGGTGATCAGCCTGGCTTTGTAGCAACACAATAGGGTTAAACATTTCCTCCCATCCATTTAGAAGCCAGAAAAATGTTTAGCTGTTCAAACTCATTTGGCAAAATATAGAATAGGTCCTGTTCAGTAACATCATTTCAAGAAACTGCCATATTTTCACTTCTTTTGAGGGAGAAATGTAAGGATGCCACATAATTTCTTTTTTTTTTAAAGTAAAATAACTATTTATTCAGCCTCTTGTCATGCCAAAATGCTCTGTGCATATACCACTATAATTAGCAAACCTTTTGAAACAGGTAAAATTGTACATCAAATTGCATTTCTTATTACCTGATTATATAAAAATATAAAATGAAACAATTTATCAATTCCTTTTAACATTCCTAATAATTCAGCAGAATATCTGAGGCACAAAATCTTAGTAAAATGACACAGAAAGAGAAGTAATGTAATTCTCACTTAAAGTTAACTTACCATATTTTGTTACTATCATACAAAAAACAACAAACTTTTAAAATGTATTTACTAAGATTCTGGCAACAGCTTTATGTAACAAGATATAGCATATCAAGCCTGCACTCAATTTGTGGATAGTCTCAGCTTCAATATGAAGCTGTTAAAAAAAGAAATGAAATCCCTGCTTTTTACATGTTAAATATTGTGGCAAATATGCCATTAAACATAGTAATGAATGTAAGACAGCAAGAGTAAGGAGTTAACTAAAGCTAAACATTGCAGCCTAAACAAAATTTATACAAAAAATAAAGGTAACAATCACTGGTTATATAAAATTTTCTTGACTGGTTAAAACTTAACAGTATAAAACCTGCATTTTAGAATCTTCAACTATCCATTTCAAAAAGTACCAGTGTCTGAAACTATTCCTCTCCAAAGTCAAAGTGTAATCAAAATTCAAACAACATAACACATTCTAATGCTAAAAAACATTCAGTTATTATAGATGTGGAGGTAAATTTCCGAGCTTTGGGGGTTTTCTCATGCTGCAATGGGCTTCACATCTCTGACTCACTCAAAGCAGCACACAAAATCCAAGGATGTTACTAAGCTCAGTAAAGGACAAGACTGCTGGCACCCAGCTCTAAACTCCCCAGGAAGCATGGCTGCTGTGTCCACAAAAATAGGATGTGTGAGGATCAAAGGCACACTATTCTGCTAGCTAGATAGCAAACCACCCTCCTGCCTTAAAAGTTCCTTCCCAGGTAAATAAAAGTATACAGGTGAAAAAAAATTAAAATACACTTATCTACAAGTAAAGATTTTTGAAGCATTAATGTAATCCCTACTTCAAAAATTTTAACTATCATCATCTGGTCATTTCTGACTGCATCTTAAAGATACATCCAGATTCAATTTCTGTTTATCCATAGATATATCTAGTCAAAAGTATTAGCTTTATTCCCAAATGTCTTAACGACTATCATGACTGCAGTGTGTGTAATATCTCCGAGAGTTATCAAGCACAAAGGAGAAAGTAGATGCTCAAAAAGCAGGCAGCAATCATGACCTTCCAAACAGCAGCACCTGAGTGGCTACTGTAGAGTCCAGGAATCATTTTAGAAACAAGAAAGTTCATGTATTTTAATAAATATGTCATAATTTTCACAGTTGAAATTGTCTTAGACATTGCACTTTCTTTAAGGGAATCCAGGTTTTTCTAAATGTTACGATGAATCAGGACTTGAACTAGCAGTCTTCTTTTTCAATTCTTTGTACTGTGTTTCTTATGCTTCTTTTTCTTTTTTGTCTTTTCTGTTGCTCTTTCTCGTTCTTCACTGCTTTTCTTCTTTTTTGCTTGTAACTCCTCAGCATAATCTGATTCTGACAAGGGCCCAGATGATAAGGGTTTGTCTTCAGAATGCATCTTTCTTTTCTTGCCAAGTCCTTTAATGTCCTTACTGTCTGACTGAGTTTCTGACATAGAGCTTTCAGAAGATTTATGTGAACGGTTCTTCTTCTTTCTCCTTTTTGCTTGTTTCTTATCCTCATCTTCAGAATCTGAAGAACTGCTGGAAGAATCAGAGCTTGATGAAGAAGAAGATGAATACCTACCAGCTTTCTTCTTTTCTTTTTTCTTTCTCTGTCTTTTTTTAGATGAGCTCTCATTTCCACTTAATGGTTTCTCCCTGTGTTTTTCTAGCTCTTTCTTCCAGTTCTCATTCATTTTTTTCTTCAAATTCAGCCAAAGCCTTGGAGCCTTTTTCTTTTCGAGTTGTTCTCTTACTTCCTCCCAGGTAGGTCTTGGTCGATTTAGATAATCCTGGATTGTTGGCCCAGAAGACTGAATTGGCCCCCTTGATGTGGCCATTGCTATTGGATTCATGTAGGCCACTCGGTTGTCCCGCTTCCCCAGGATGCTGGGTCAGCCACAAGGCAAGAGAATCCCGGCAGGATAAAAAAACAAAACACGAAACCCCACAACAAAACCCAGGCCACAAGCGCAGCCGAAGCAGGCCCGCCGCGAGTTCGAGGCCCTCCGCGAGTTCTACTCGCCACATAATTTCTTTAAAAAAAAAAAAAAAAAGCTTACCCCAAGATAAGGATACAAGTAGTTTTTTCTTTCTTGCTATTGTTTCTAACATATTTATAATGTGATTGTTTTGTTGCTTTGTATGTCCCTCCCCCACGGTATAACCCCTGTTTTCACTGTATTTGACTTTGGTGTAATTTGGGGAGGGGAAGGGAAAGAACAGATCGGTTAAATAGGGATACAGGTGGACCCATTGCAACCATGAGATGTACAAGACGTTATGTCTGGAAGCACCACGTTGTGGGAGTTGCCCCAAGTCCTTAAGACATCTGTTTTTGCTAAAACTTCTAATGTTACTTTTCAAGCTTTAGAGTTCACCAGAAAAACTGGAAGAGAAACAGTTTTTTTTTTTTTTTTTTTTTTTTGTAAAAAAAAAAAGTGTCACTTTTTATTGACTTTGGTAATGTAATATACACTAATTTAAATACCTGTGCTTGACTAATCCACAGATGAGAAACAGTTTTATAAATTATCTGCCATCCAGGATTCAAGCTTAGCATATCCATTTAATGTTACATTTCAATTACTGTTACTTATTCCCTAAGAACAAAACTAAAAATAAGTCTCATATTTACTATAGTTAGTGGCTTCATTAAAATTCTTTTCCTATTTCTTAAGATGTGCTTAGAATAGTTCCATTTTAATACAAAATTCCACCAACATATCCTATAATCTCCTTGAAAGCATATTGTCAGAGAGATCAATACCACAGCCACTGTACCTGGAAAACCTAACTATGTAGAGACATAAGTGAGTATTGGGAACTCCCTTATAAGTCCTTGTTTGCTTTGAATTATGCTAATGAAAACCTGAGAACAGAAAGCAATATTCTGATTGATTCTCTTTTTACTCTTTTAAAAGATAAAATAAATAGAGGAAGAAAGGCTTTAGAGTTAATTTTCTCCTGATGTATATCTACCAGTCCGTGCATGTGTTGCAAATGGTACCAACCAATATAAAAGTAAAAATAATCAGCTTTCTCGTCCTGATAGAGCACACAGTGCTGATAACAGAAAACAGGCCAGGGAGTGTGATTTGTAGTTCTGACCCATTTGGAGGTTTTCCAATCAATCCTTTGAAGTGGATGAAAAAAAAATTAAATAAACATTTCCTTTGGAAAGCATAACTGCCCATGTTTTTCTATGAGGTTATTAACATAACCTTTCCTTTTCCTAGTTAGCTATTCCCACAGGTATGTATATTTTTTAAGGCTCACAGATCAGTTTGAAAAAAGGTTGTATTCTTTAAAATACAAGGACTGCTTTACATGGTGCTTTAAGCTTGTGACTGCGCTTCTGAACAGTAAGCGCTGAATGGAGGAGGGCTGAGTCTGATTATGCAGCTTGACTGACCGAGCCTAATCAGAATTATTTCAGCACACTGCTTCACTACAGCCACGGACCCATTAAACGCTAAATGCTTCTGCAGGCCCATTTCTGGCTCTGGCTCCCACTGTGCTTGATCCTTTGCAACAGAGGTTACTCAGTAGGCTACTCAAAACATTTTTTCTGTAAATAAAGGTACTGGGTTTAGCAGGCTCCTCAAAATCCATCACCAAAGCTGTCATTTTATGGGGATAGTGTACACTTAAAGGGATCATTTGGACTTCCAGACAGAAGGGGGCCCTTGAATGAATTCTTTATCTTGCAGTATATTTTTATTAAGAAAAGTTACAATAGCTACTGTTCCTCCCAAAAGAGCAGTTCCATATTTAAAACTGTAATTTGGGGTATCTAATTTTAAACTCATCAGGTTATTAATTCTTAGCACCCTGTTTAACACATTCTCAAGCAAGCTGCCCTGTTTTGAGGACCAGGAAAGCACCTGGGCATTAAGATGTATATCCTAAGCCAGGCACTGGTGGCTCATGCCTATAATCCTAGCTACTCATGAAGTTGAGATCTGAGGATCATGGTTCAAAGCCAGCCTGGGCAGAAAAGTCCCCGTGAGACTCTTATCTCCAATTCATCACTCGAAAACCAAAAGTGGAGCTGTGGCTCAAAAGTGGTAGAATGCTAGCCTTGAACAAAAGAGCTCAGGCACAGTACCCAGCCCTGAGTTCAAGCCCCATAACTGACCAAAAAATGTACATTCTAATTTCTGTGTCCCATATTCTATTTCTCCAATGGTCCAGTTTCTGGTATGTGATGATTTTCTACATTGCATGACTTGGTACCCATTTTAACTTACGCACATAATATTAGATATGCTTTTTTTACAGATGGACTTTTTACTGATTCCTAAAATTATGTATTTTCATATTTATTAAAATAAATGTAATTATGAAATGGTAATCGTTTTGTACAATACCTTAGTAATAATAATCAAGTTACATTTCAAATAATAAAATAAGTACAATCAGGAAATGCCATTTTAATGTACTTTCTATCCAAATTTTGTAATTCTAAATATTGTAATGTCTATGTAGGATAGTCAGTTAGTGCCTGAATTTCCTCCTCTGGAAAATGACAACAATATTATTCCCTTTTTAGAAAGTTATTGCAAGAATTAAATCACTCCAAACAGTGCCTGGCAGTTAGTAGATGCTATGCTAGTGTTTGCTTTCAATAAATCAATTGAATAAGACATCTGCTCTGAATAAAAAGATGGGTGAATTTGTCTTTCAGGCATTTTTTTCCCAGAGTGGAAGTCTCCTACCTTAATAATCTCCTACCTTCATAAGCTTTACTTTTGCCATTATTAACAAGATTGTTTATATTTGCCAAAATTACATTCCCTTTTCTTGTAGGTTTTATAATAGGTTTTCCTAGTACAGAAATGACCACTGCTTTTTAAAAAAATTTCTTAGCTGCTTGGCTGAGATTGTTTTTGCTAAGACAAAGTAGCTCATAAACTAGTTGAGGAAAGTTAACTAGCCAAGAGTTTCCTTTTTCACCCTCAAAAGATATTTTGTACTTGGAAGCTTACCAGCATCAAAAGGTGTCTCTCAAAGCTGCAGGTCCACATAGGAGACAAGTTAAGAACAATGGCATTTGGTAAAAGTGCCACAGGGGTCATCTGTTGGTGAAGGTCAGGACAGGGACCCGGGGTCCCTACAGATCATTGCTGGCACAGCAGACTGGCATCCTATTGCTTTCCATAATGTAGTGATAGGCAAAAATGCCAAGGTTCTAGAAAGTCATTGTGAAGCTAAGTTAAAGAGAACTTTCCCCCAAAAAATGTTTGATTTTTTAAGGTAAATTAGTATATTTTTAAGTATTTGTGATAAAGCAGAGACCAGGTTTCTTTCTGAGTCTGTTCACCATCAAAACTGAAATTTGCTTATTTGTGAAGATTCAGACAGTTGTCTCACATTAAATCCCAGCTTTCCTTTCCCTTTCTTTCAGTCTCCTTCTCTTTGCAATTTCTGCATACCTTGTTTAGGGCACAGAGACTTTATTCTTTATTAGCCAGTGCTTTTTAAAAAGAACTCCAGTGTTACTACATTTAAGAATGATTTTGTAAAGAAAGAGTGCCTGAAAATAAAAGTTATAAAAACACAGCATTCATTACAGAGCACTGATGGACCAGAATTCTCTGAACAGTCTATCCTAGCATTGTATATTGAGTTCCCTTACAGGGTAGTGTGCAACATGAAGTTTGAGAAAAAACATCTTTTTTTTTTGGGGGGGGGGGGGGTCCGGTCGTGGGGCCTGAACTCGGCCTGGGCGCTGTCCCTCAGCTCTTCAGCTCAAGGCTAGCGCTCTACCACTTAAGCCACAGCGCCACTTCCGGCTTTTTTCTTTTTGCTTATGTGGTGCTGAGAAATCGTACCCAGGGTCTCAGGCATGCAAGGCAAGCGCTCTACCACTGAGCCACCTTCCCAGCCGAGAAAAAAACATCTTTTATTTGCAAACACTAATGAAGCACTATTACCAACAACTAAGAGATTTCTATTGCCTGTGAACTCCTTGATCTGTTATTTCAAATCTCTTACATTCCTGCCACTACCTATAAATCTCACTTGATTTTCCATGCATATTAACCTGATATAGTGAAACAAGTTTATGGTCCTGAACTCAAATGTATCTTTCCAATTCTACCTCCATGCACTGTTTCAGATACCTTCCTTACTACTTTCCATGTGTTTAAATCTTTTCCTTCCATTAATCCCAAGGTCAAGTTCATTTATCCTTCAGATGATTTCACTGAAGCACCCAGCCATGAAAAACTGCCTCTGCCCTGAAACTTTATCACATAGCACTGCGATTCTGTGTATGAACTTGCAGATAACTTGAGAAGATATTTATTAAAGTCAGATAGAACCACCTTCACCCATTGCAGACTGATCAGTATGAACAGTTACTTCCTGGCTACATATACTTCTCCCAAGCTGTCGCTTATTCTTCTAGGCTTCCTGCCTGTCCTGTATTAGTCTGTTATTCATTTCCTCCTTTCTACCATTTCAACTGTCTTAATTTTTCTTTGTTCTCATAATTCTTCTCTCATTCTCAGTTACTCTTTCAGTTTTCTCTTCTCTTCTACTCAATTTGTTCTGTATATTCATAGAGACAAACAGCAACAGGGTTCTGGGTTCTGTTCCCACAGTGAGTAAGAGTCCTGGGTCCATACTCTGACTTTGGTCTCTTCCTAGTTTGTGACCTTAGACCTTTCCCTCTTCAAAACTCTTCATCTCTATATAAATGGTCATAACCTACTTCACAGAGTCTTAAGGAAAAATAGTATAATACATGCAATGTATTATCCACTTTATTAGTAAATACTTAGTGTTTACTTTCCATAATTACCTTATATCTTAATCTACCTATTTTATTAATCTTTATTTAGCTTATAAATCCTCTCTATTTTTTATAAATCCTCTCTATTCTTTTTTTAATCAGTTGAAAAAGATAAAAAGCAAGTATGATAAAAGGCAAATGGTGTCATGAAATGATTGACTGAAAAGTGAAATGAAACTGGAAGCAATTTTGTTTATCTGTACCTCTTTCTTTCCTTCATCTAGGATTCTCCATGAGCTTTCCAACTTTATTGCATATCTTCTATGTCTCTTCTACTCTCCATACATTTTTCACATCCAAACACAATTCCTTGATTTCTTTTCTTTAGAATCATAACTTCCAAACACAACTAGTTGCACTTCTAACACCTACTACTGTCAAAGCCATCTAATTCATAGTAATGAAGTATCCAAAGAAGAAGAAAATGAAGAGATGTTTGCTTCTCCAAAAGAACAGAGGAAGTCCTCCTAGATGGGAGGGACAGAAGAAGCAAAGGGTTGAATAAGAAAGAGCTGCTCAACACTGCTTTGCTGTCTGTGATCAGTCTGCAGGGTGACAGATATATCAGTCACAGGTCACAGTCCTGTGGAAGATGAGAAACTCCTGGGTCTGCGAGTGACCAGACACACCTAAAGGAGGCACTGGCTGTCAGACATCACCCTTCTATAGATGTCTTCAGATTATGTTTAAATAAGAAATAGTAACTGAATGATAACATAGAACACTCCTGATACTTGTAATGTTTTATAAAATAAGAGAAAAACAGGAAAATGGGGGAATTTTGACCATTTTTGTTCTTTTTAAATCTTAAGATACATAGTTATGCCATAAAAGGTAGAACTTGTAGCACTGTTCCAAGAATATTTACATCTATTAACTGAGTCTCACAATTCACTATATTTCCAATAAGTATTGCCCTTTTACAAAGGAGGATATAGGGTGTTCAGACAAGTTAGAAGATGCCAAAAATCACACAATTGTATGGAGTTTGTCCGAATATATAAGTTGGTGTGAGCACTGGTAGACATTTTGTCAAATTACTGATCACATCACAACAATGACACATATGGATTAAACCTTATGGCCACCATGCCACACAAATCATAATAAAAGTGTTATATAGAAATAAAGGTTTCTACCACAGCTGTGCCTCCACAAGACAATATACAAGCCTCTCTATCCCCCAGTCCCTTATAACATAAAGAAGATAGAAGTTGAAAGAGTAGAAAGCTTTCTCCTTCCATTTCCTCACCTGGCTGGTTCAAATCTTGTGAAGCTGTCTCACTAGCTCCCCCCACCTTTTCCTTTTTTTTTTTTTTAAGTTTTCCCTGAAAAGACATGGGGTTGGCTCATTGCCAGTCAGGGAGAGCAAAGGGGGAGCAATTTTGAACATGCTCAGAAGATCTCAGCTTTGACTATTTTAATCTTTCTTCCATCAGTTAGATGCCAAAAGTGTCTAGCTGCTTATCTCACATAAAAGTACCCACACATAGGGTACCATCTTTGGTGTCCTTTGAGCCAGTGCTAGGGTACTGAAGTGAAAAATTGGTATTTTGAGTGGCTTTCAAATATATTTGTTCCTCCATCTGAAGGACATAAACCTTATGGTTCCTATAAATTGATGGCACAATGTCCTTCTCGGGTTACATCCCTGGAAGAGACCACAACACACACTGGACACATGCCTTCATGGCTCACACCTCTCTATTAAACATATGCTCTTTGTTTTCCAACCTCTTGTTTTTCCTATTTTCTACAAGCCGCAGAAGGCCCTATCATTGATGGGGAGTGATAACACAGACAAAAGCATATTTCCAATTACATATATTTAAATCAAGACGCTAATTCTGAAAATGCCTTTTCTCTCATCTGTATGATTTGAAGTGACCTTACACACAAGTGCAACCTCTTCGCACTGGTTCATTCAGAGTTATCTGAATTGTTAGTGATCTGTGCCCTCAGCTTCATTGGAATCATTTCCCTCTAGTTCAAGTTTTTACTAACCTTGTTTTCTATAGTTAATTACTCATATTTAAAAGGTTGTCTAATACCATCCAACTCATTTACATATCTGAGGCAGGCAAACCCATGACTGGACCTTAACGTTTTTCTACCAGCCAAGTTCCCCTCCTCAGCTGTCTAACCCAATTTGATGATTTTTTTTTTTTGTGGTAGAGCGTCTGTTGTTTGGTATGTGTGCAGTCACTGGTACCCAGAAGAATGGATGTAGTGTTTTTAAAACTCTGATAACAAAAACCATAACACTTTCAGATGGATGCAAATGAATACGGTGAACCCATTTAAAATTGGGTTAATTTAGAATTAACAGGTTTAACTGTTTGCCTTTCAAACTATGTTGTATTTTTTAATCCTGGATATTGATTACTGTAAGAATATTAAAAATATACTAAGAATTTCTCCTGGCTTGCTCTCCTCCACCTCAATGTTGTGCAAGATTTTTTTTTAATCTTTGGAGGGTTCACTAGAAACTAAAAAAAAGTCTTAAAGGATTTTATATGAAGAAATCCAGCCAATTCTAGTTAGGCCCATTAAGCTTAAGCTATTTCACAATCCTGATTTTAGCTTTAAGTTTTTCTAGGCACATTGTAAAATTCAAGTGAAAAGTTGGCTGTAGAATCATAATTATCATATATCTTAACTTCAATTAAATAATAAATAAGTAACAACAGTCATAGATTCATCTTTAAGTTAATTAAGAAATAATTGTAAAATAATTAGATTACACCTCATATTTTTATGTAGGTTCTTCCAACACGTTATTAGTAAAAAAAAAAAAATTAAAAGCTGTCATATGAGAAAGTGGATTATCATCACTGATGCTGCTCTAACTGTTGTTGCCTTCTATGAAAAGTCGTAGGACATATCGTTCTCCTAAAGTGGCTGAGCTTCTAATACATTAATCCTGACTCATTTGATTACATACTAGTTACCTAAATACATATTGCTACAATTGTATGCAATAAATGACTATTTGTGCCATTGTAATTACTGCTGTTGGGTAGAATCCTATTTTATTTCAGAAGCCATAGAAATTATTCATCTTGGAGCTGGGAAGGTGGCTCAGTGGTAGAGTGCTTGCCTTGCATGCCTGAGGCCCTGGGTTCGATTCCTCAGCACCACATAAGGAAAAAGAAAAAAACCAGAAGTGGCGCTATGGCTCAAGTGGTAGAGCGCTAGCCTTGAGCTGAAGAGCTGAGGGACAGCGCCCAGGCCAAGAGTTCAGACCCCACGACTAGACCCCCACACACACATAAAAAAAAAAATTATTCATCGTAAATGGTCCTTTGCTTTTTTGAGATGCTATGTAGCCCAGTCTGCCTCACCCTCTTGCCTCAGCCTCCCAGATGTTAAGATTATAGCTGTACACTACCATACCTGCACATTCCTCATTTTGTAGTTGAAAAAGATCAGTGTAAACATGGCCAGTCAGAAGCTCGTATAGGCAATGAAGTCTTAAACTTACTTCTAAACAGAAGCGTATTCTAGAAGTTAAGGCACTGCTATTGCTGGCTTATAACCAAAATGGAAGGCTTGCTTCTGACTTTATCTAGAGAAAATGACTAGTTTCACCTATGGGGCTTTTAATGAAACAAATTAGCAAGACTTGATAAATAAGAGATGATGGATATGGGCCCGTGATAGATTTAATAATTCATAAAGAAAATGGAAATGTGAGGAAACTGACCAGTTTATCATTTATATTTCACAGCTTAAGTATTCCTTATCTGAAATACTTGGGGCTTCTGGATTTTTTTTTCAAATTTTGGAATATTTGCATACATATAATGAGATATCTTGAGGATAGGCCCCAAGTCTAAATATGAAATTAATTTGTTTCATATGCACATATAACAAAGCTTGAAAGTAATTTTTTATCCTATTTTTTTGAAGTCATAGCATGACTTCAACCTGTCACATGAGGCCAGGTGTGTAATTTCCAATTGTGGTGTCATGATAGTGCTCAAAAGGTTTGGATTTTGAAGCATTTTGAATTTTGAATTTTTGGATTAGGATGTTCAACTGTGTATTTACATAAAAGAGAGCAATAATAAAAGCATGCAGTCTGGATTCCAGCTTAATCTGTGAGCTCTGTGATGTTGTTAACTTGCTTGATCTGAGTCTGTTTTCTCTCCATGAGTCAGTCAGTGACACTTTTTTTTTTTTTTTTTGGCAGTTGTGGGGCTTAAACTCAGGGCCTAGGCACTGTCCCTGAGCTCTTTTACTCAAGGCTAACACTCTACTACTTTAAGCTACAGCACCACCTCCAATTTTCTGGTGATTAATTGGAGATAAGAGTCTCAGGGGCTTTCCTAACTAGACTGGCTTCAAAGCATGATCCTCAGATCTCAGCATCCTGAGTAGCTAGGATTACAGGCATGAGCCAGCTTCAGTGCCCAGTGTGCCCAGCTTCAGTGACACTTTTAACTAGGTAGTTTACAAAGATTAAATCCCATGGAAAGAATTTTATCTCAAATTTAGAAAAGCCTGCCTAAGCATTATAGCTAGTCAAAAATGACACAAATATTATTGAAAAGGTGAATTATGTACTTAAATATTTTAAGCGTAACTGATCTCTTGGGATTGTTCTAATTATTCCCCAGATCTTGAATGTGAATCCTCTGGATCCTTTCTTTCTACTAAATGTGTTCCTTCCAAACCTATATATTGGAGTCCCAATCTCCATTGTGGTGGTGCTTGCAAGTGAGAACTTTGATAAATAACAGTCCATGAGAATGGAGTCTTCATGATGGAATCAATGCCTTTATATGAAGAGATTGAGAAGAGATGGGGGGAGGGGAGCAAGAGTTGCCCTCTTTCATGTGTGTGTATACAGCATAAAGACTGCAAACAAGAAGAGAGGAACTTCATTGGCTGTGAGCACCTTCACCTTGGACTTCACGGCCTCCAGAACTGTAAAATAGCGATATTGTTTCTTTTTTTCATTTTAGACATTGTTTTTTAAGTCACCTTATGGTATTTTCTATAATACCCCAGGAGAAGCTAAGCTATACTGTGGAAGCTGTACCAGCTGTAGAGTTAGAATAAGAGACGTATCTGGGGAAGCCCAGGATTTGAAGATAAAAGCAATCTGAGCCAAGCACTGTGAGCTATAGGAGTCACTAACGGCTGTGAAACATAGATGATACAGTTTTCATTTAGAAGGTTTCTCTGACAGCAGTGTGGAGAACAGGATAGACTTAAGAAGTTGCCAGGAGACTAGCTTTGCTAGCTCAGGTAAGAAATTAAGCAGCCTTCAAAGTATGGCAATGGGAGTAGAGACAAGACAATGGTTGTCAGATTTACTTAAGAAGCTGTGTCAACACAATTTAGAAAGAGTGGAAAGAATTTAGAGCCATCAGACCCAATCCCTTTATTTCACGGATGAGGAAATTGAAAGCTAGACAGGTTAATTTACTTACTGAATAACCTAAACTGAACAAGACTCATAGTAAAATTACACGAATTTTCTGACCTCCAACATAGTGTGTTTTTAATAACTTAAAATGCTTTAATGTCAAGGAGACATATTGTCCAGTCTCAGTTTTCCTCAGTATTAATCACACCCAAATGACCACATATTTTGTCATCATATATGATCCATATTTCTACTAATTACACAATTAGCTGGTTAATTTCAATAGGCTGATTTTATAATAGTAATACAAAAACTTATTTTGAGACTAAAACATTCTTTCCTTCCACCCCACCCCCCACTCAGCTGCAAATCAAGCACAAAAGTACTAGGTTCATCATCTAGTAATGTTGTTTTCCTGAACAGTATACTAAATGAAATTTTGGATTTGTGGCAGCTGAGCACTTGAAGTAACAGAAGTATTTGAGTCCATGTTGAAGTGTGCTGTATGTGTGCATATTTGTTGCATTTAAAAATTTGATTTGTGATAGGTAGCTAGCCATGAATAATGGGGATATGGGCTGGGAATGTGGCTTAGTGGTAGAGTGCCTGCCTAGCATGCATGAAGCCCTGGGTTCAATTCCTCAGTGCCACATAAACAGAAAAACCAGAAAGGGTTCTGTGGCTCAAGTGATAGAGCGCTGGCCTTGATCAAAAGAAGCTCAAGGACAATGTCCAGGCCCTGAGTTCAAGCCCCAGGACTGGCACACAACACACACACACACACACACACACACACACACACACACACACACACACACACACACACACACACACACACACACACACACAAATGAATAATGGGAATAATGAAAAGAAAACCTAAAGTAGAAAACTAGACCTTAAAGAAAAAGTGTGAGATAGCAGAGAGACATTAAATGGTCACATGGGAGGAGGAGATCATGAGGCCTTTGTGGGGAGAAAATCCACTGTACTGTAGTTAAAACTTTGTACCTCACAAGTGACCTCAGCCCTGCAGACTGAACTCAGGGATAGGAATTATTCACAGGCAATCTCTATAAGTACTTAAACCCCAAAGGCTAAGGCTTGCTGTCTATTTCACCTGAGAGACAGCCCACTTTTAGCCCAATGAGTTTATCTGTAACTGACACTTAAGCTATTTTTGCTGAAAAGCAAAATACTCCTTGCTAGGATTCATGAAGTAACTAAAAGCAGGAGAAAATCTTGTAATCTCTGCATACATTTCATATTTGTCTTTGCTGTAAGTCATTCTACAGATTCTCCCCTCCAGTGGACTTCTCCAGAACCAGGTATCTCCAGAACTGAGACAATGACCAACCAAGTGACATCTCTAACTATGACTTTGTGTGTTTTTTTCCATACCTGGGGATTGAACTCTGGGCCTGAGTGCTGTCCCTGAGCTCTTTTTGCTCAAGGAAAGCACTCTACTACTTGGGACACAGCACTGCTTCTGGCTTTTTCTGAGTAGTTTTTTGGAGATAAAAGTCTCACAGACTTTCCTGCCCAAACTGGCTTTGAACCATGATCTTCAGATCTCAGCCTCCTGAGTAGCTAGGATTACATGCATGAGCCACTGGAGGCTGTATAACTATGATTCTTTATGCATAACTTTTGCCCTCTGCCCCTAATTCTTCCTTTTGTAAATTAAATAGCTGAGTGCCAGTGGCTCAAGTCTGTAATCCTAGTTAATCTGAAGGCTGAAATCCATATACTATGATTTGAAGCCAGCTTGGGCAAATGTAGTCCAGCTCCACTCTTTGTTGATTATTTTGGAGATGGAGCTGGAGGCATGACTCAAATGATAGAATGCCAGCAGAACCAACAAGCCTATTAAACTTGAGGTTCTGAATTCAAACCCTAGAACTTCAAAAACAAAACAAAACAATGAAAGTAAAACATCTGTATCCCCAGGACGACTGAAAATGAACAAGTGACATGTCATCTTCTAGTAGCACCCTAGGTCCCATGCCAGTAATCCTAACTCCTCAGAAGGCTGGGTTCCAGAGTATCATGGTTTGAGGTCAGCCAAGGCAGAAAATTTTGCTAGACTCAATTCCCAAAATAACCAGAAAATATAGGGCTAGAAGAGTAGCTCAAGTGGGAGAGTGTCAGCCTAGCAAGTAGGAGACCCTGAGTTCAAACTCAGTTACATAAAAACAAAAGCAAAATAATTTTAAAAAAGGATCTGGAATATACTTGATGAGGGATTCCTGAAGCTAAAAGCTTTTGTTATGATGATAGAGCCTAGCAGGAAGTGTTGAGCTTCCAAAAAACATAAGGGACGCTTCTGGGCAAAATATACAATGAGCTCTCCTTGGTCCTGAGATCTCTTAATTTGGTTGGGCTGTCTCAGTTCTCTGTGCTTGTGAATTGAAACCCTCCACTTTAGCCTAGCCATGCCTTATTTGCTGCTCTGCGTAAACCACAACCCTCATACCCTATCTCAATTAATATCCTCAGTATCTTCTAGCGGGGTATTCTTACACAAACATTTCTGTTATCAGTGTGAGCTCACTGAGGCTGGGAACAGCACTCTATATTCAGCTTTGCATTCCATGAACAGAAGTTTCTCCATTCCAGACAAACTTATGGAGTAGGCCCTCAATAAGTGAGGAAACAATCTGTGACTGGGGTGCTTTGTGAATTTCCATCTCTCCAAGCCTGAGAAAAAAAGATTTGAGGCATAATTTTCTTTTGTAGGGAGGTGTGTGCGTGTGCGTGTGTGTGTGTGTGTGTGTGTGTGTGTGTGTGTGTGTGTGTGTGTGTAGAAAAATTCCAAGGAGAATGACCAAGAGGGACAAAAGCCTTGTATATTCAGACAGTAACAAGCTCTGTTAGGCTTGAGATTGGATTCTAAGAAAGGAGGGAAAATGAGCTTATCTGGTCACTAAGGAGAATGATTGTTGAGTCTGTAACCAAGAACTTCAGAAATAATACATTTAAGGGGCTAATAAGATTTTTTTTTTGAATTGATGAGCAGTTTTCTGTAGGTTAATAGAACCAAAGGCAAAAAAAACCATTTAAAATATGAGGTAATGAATGAGGGAGAAAAATCTCCTTAGGATTGATTTGGTAGAGTTTGTAGAAATTTCGAACTGAGAGGGAAAATCTTCAGGGCAGAAAGGGACTGTCAAATGGAAGGGATGTGCAGGCAAAACAGGATTTGGGAAAGTTTGTTATATGATAGACGGTCTCTCCTCTTTCTCTCTTCTTTCTGACCTCCCTCCTTCTCTCCCTCCTACTTGTCTTATATCTTTCCTTCCCCTTTCCTTCCACAGTTCAGCATCTTTAACATAAGAATCACCTCTCCTACATGGTTTGCCATAGTTTAGTTTGTAGCATCTTTATTTTCACATAAAATAGGATAGTTGCTTACTTGTTGACTGGAACCTCTAGTAGGATATATGTTGCATTCAGAAGCTGATGACCTGTTCTTCATTCTCCAGATTTGCCTGGTATACCTAATAGTCCCTAGCACAGAGTAGATGCTTTCTGAAAACACTTCATCATGCATGAAATTTGGAGGGTGATATAACCTACCTTCCAGAGCCACAATGGGAAATGAGGTCCTTATACAATGGGGTCATCAAATAAATGGACTAGCTTTATTACTTGACTGTAGGGTGAAGAACAAGTGATTTCAACATCACTTTTCAGACCAACCCTGTTGGCTGAACAGCAACGGCACTATTGGCTTGTTTCCAGGCTTTCCCTACTGAGAATAGAATTTTGGATTGACTCTAGGATTGGAGTATTGAAGAGCTCATTTTCACTTTATTTTATTTCTTGATAATTTAGCAAGAGTGAACCCATAAGCTGGGTGATGGTGGCTCATGCCTGTAGTCTTAGCAACTCAGGAGACTGAAATGTGAGGATTGCAGTTCAAAGCCAGCCCAGGCAGGAAAGTCTGTGAGACTCTTATCTCCAATTAACCACCAGAAAACCAGAAGTGGTGCTGTGGCTGTAATAGTAGAGTGCTAGCTTTGAGCTGAAGAGCTCAGGGGCAGCGCCCAAGCCCAGAGTTCAAGCCCCACGGCTGACAAAAAAAAAAAAAAGTGAACCCATAGAAGAATTACTGCATACTAGAATTACTGCAAATGGTACTGTAATCAACAAAGGATTCAATGGATGAAATAATAATTATAACTCAAGATTTTAAAGTAAGTCATGCTGATTCTTTTTGTTGTTGTTTCTTTTTTTTAAAATAAGCTAGTGAAGGATATTTCTGGAACAAAATTATAAATATAAGTTTAACAAAAGATAATATTTGCATTTTTGCATTTCCAGTGCAAACAGATCAGAGCAATTATGTGGATTGCACAGACCCATTAGTCATCCACAGAGAACGTACCAGCAGACCCACACAGCGAGCAAGACAGCTGTGCCCTCATTCTGAGAGTGCCCCAGGGCCTCAGGGACCCCTCTCAAAGCAGAATTGAAACAACCACTCACTCTCCAACGATGGAGTCCTTAGTGCTCAAGTGGTACTAAAAACAAAGCCACCATCATATGGAATATTACTATGGTTATTTAGAAAACTCTCTGTTCATTAAGAATTGGCCTGAGACTATTTGTTCCTGTACACATCATCAAAAGTATACAAATGTAGCTTACCAAAAAGTCAAAGTTATGAATTTTACTTAGTTGAAATGCAAGATGTTACAGCCTATTGTCAAATCCCTAGGGTCCAGCAGTCCATTAAAATAATAAGAGCTGTAATGTTTTCCCTGGAATATCAAGAGTATTTTAATTACTTAATCTCTAGTGAAAGGCATACATATAAATTTTATGCATAATTCAATGAAAGAGCTACTGAACAGTATTCTGTGTGAAAGTCACAGAGAAATTTCCTTCAAAGGTGACACGTGGTTCACCAACATCTGAAGAATTACAAATGAAAGTAAATAGGGAATATCAAGTCTGCCTGGGATATACATTTTGTATTTACAGTACTATGGAGGGAATCAATATTTCAGGGGCAATTGATAAGCTGGGATGGTAGTACACACCCTCCAGACCTTCAGTTCAAATCCCAGCATCACTAAAGGGAAAAAATGCATTTTCTAAATGTGCAAATGTGATGCAAAGATAAAGGAAAGATTTGTAAATAAGCAAAGAATGATAAAAAATGCTTCTGTCATTCAGAAAATAATCTGTGAAGAGAAAAAATAATGTATAACCCTCTTCTCAAAGGCTACAAAAGCAAAATATCGAATGGGGTCTAATGTAGACCCCCCCCCCCCGATCAGCTGAAATGATAGCCATGGCTGTCATTGGGTAAAGCCAACATTTTAGCCATGTGGAAACTCTTCTCACTTCACTGGGACTTAGAAATCTTGATTTTTTTAAAGCACATTGTGGAGGTGGAGGGAGGGGTCTTATTCCACTTCTCTCCTCTGCTTTCAGTAAGGGTACCTCCTGTGCTAATTAATTTCCCACCTAAGCATACTGACCAAAGCAGAGAGTACCCAACTTTTCCTGATAGCTCTCCCCCTCCTTCTACTACAGTGGCCTATTTGAGGGATAGGATGGGGAAAGAAGCCAAATCACTGCTGTAGTCTATGGAAGTCTCCTGACCACCTTAAAGTGTGTGATGGGAACCCAGTCATGAACTCCCTCCACATGAACTCCCTTGTCCCTACAAAATCTCAGAAAGAATTTTATGAGTAAAATTTTAATGTGTTAATGCTGAAAAATCACACACATTCCCCAAAATGGTTTTTGCCTCACCTTTCTAAGGTCTTAAGAGCTTCCTGTCATTTTTTTCCCCCAGCATTCCTTTGTACGTTTTTCTTTAAGAAAAAGGAAGTGGGAAGACATTGCTGACTTGTGGTGTGGAGTTAAAGAAGGATCACTGGAAGATGGGAAGCTATTCCTAAGGGAAAGTGAGAACAAAAGCACCAAAATGGGAGTACATGGAGCTGTGTGAAGAAGAGAGTATTCCATTTGCTAGAGTATCAGGTATAGAAGGGAATCAAGAGAAACTTGTAAAAGTATGCAGGCATCAGATAGTCAAAGTTTGTGGTTAACAAGTTAAAGAGTCTGAACTGAAGGTAATATTTAGTCAAAGATTTTATTTTTCACTTTAAAAATCAAGGTATAATTTAATACAGGAAAATACATAGATCTTCAATGTTCATTTTGATGAACTGAGACAAATGTCTGCACCCATATAACTCCAATGAAATTCTATAATGTGCCCATTATCCTAGATAATTCCCTCTTGTTTCATCTAAATCTTTTCTTCCATACTCCAGTGGGAGCCAACTGGAGTTGCTCACAATAATTTTCAATAGGAGCTGTTCCACAGGGGTAATCAATAAGCTGGGATGGTAGCACACACCTTCAACCTCAGCTACATGGAGGCCTTATGTTAGGAGGACTGTGGCCTAAAATAGGTTCAAAACAAAAAAGAAAAATAAAACAAAACAAAAACCCAAGAGATCTCATCTGAAAAATAAAGCATAAAAGGACTGAGGGATAGCTCAAGCAGCAAGATTAAGAACTTAAGTTCAAATCCCAGCATCACCAAAGAAAAAAATGTGCATTTTTTAAATGTGCAAATATGACACAAAAAGTCATTCATAATAATTTTATTCCCATAAATTAGTTTTCTCTGTTCTTAGACCTTACACAAATGCAAATCACATAAGTTGTACTTTTTGTGCCTGCCTTCCCTAGATATGTTTTTGAGTTTTGTCCAATGTTCTAAAATGTTTTAAATATGAAAAATAATAGATTGTGTTATACTTTCAAGGTCTCTCATGTATGGACATCTCTGGACTGTTAAAGTGATTTCAGCATCACTTTTTAGGAAAGTGAAATCTTTAGGAATATTCAAGGGAACCTGGGCACTGGTGGCTCATAACTTTAATCCTAGCTACTTAAGAGGCTGAGATCTGAAGATCTTTCAAGGTTCAAAGCCAGCACAGGCAGGAAAGAATGTGATGCCCTTATCTCCAATTAACCACCAGAAAACTGGAAGTGGAGCTGTGACTCCAAGTGGTAGAACACTAGCCTTGAGCAGAAAAGCTCAAAGACAGTGCCAGTCCGAGTTCAAGCCCCATGGCTGACAAAGAAAAGGAAGGAAGGAAGGAAGGAAGGAAGGAAGGAAGGAAGGAAGGAAGGAAGGAAGGAAGGAAGGATGTTCTCAAGGAATTGGATACTGATAGTATCCAACTATAGAGTGCTATAGACTTGTCGACTACCTAAAGAAGACGAGAAAGGAAAGAAAAAAAGAACAAAGGTCACTGTAAACATTTCCTTCCCACTTAAAATTTCAGTAGGGGTCCATGCTTACTCAGTTAATCCCTGCAATGTGATTAACAACCAGCTGATTGGAGCTGGGAAAGGCTTGGGTAAATACAAATGCAAAAGAGAAAGAGGAGTAGGAGCTTGGGAGAGTGAAATGATAAAAGAAAAAAGACAGGCAAAAAGAAAAAATATTTCTAAAATTAAAGTATTTCTGAGGCTAAAATTAACATGAAATGCAAATGATTCAGCCAAAACAATCTTGAAAAAGAAGAACAAAGTTGAAGTACTCATAATTTCTAATTTCAAAATCAACTCAAAGGTATCCAAGACAGTATGAAAACTGTCTTGAAGGTAGCCACACACTAATGAAACAAAATTAAGAATTTAATCCCTTACATTTTTTTTACTGTTATTTCAATACTGAAGATTGAACAGAAGTCTTACATATTCTAGGCAGGCATTCTTGCATCATTTGATAGTTTCATAAAAACCATGAGTGAAAGTTAAATTCATGTGTCAACTTGAATGGGTCATAAAATGCCTAAATACTTGTTTGAACATTATTTGGGTGATTCTGAATAAAATTAACCACATTTAAATCAGTAAACTGAGGAAAGGTTGCCTTCTCTAATGTAGACCCCACTGATCAGTTGAAAATCTAAAAGAGAATTCATCATTACAGACTTTGAATTCAGATGTCAACTTTTTCCCTTTTTCTTTTTCTTGTTTTAGGACTTGAAACATGGGCTTTTTCTCAGTCTCAAGATTATTGACCTTCAGACTAAAACTGTACCACCAGCTCTCCTGACTCAGACTGAAAGTAAATCATCAGTTCTCCTAAGTTGCTAGCTTTCTGATCTATCCTGCAGGTCTTGGGAATAGCAAGCTTTCATAATTGTGTAAGCCAATTCCTTACAATAAATTTCTTAATACGTTATATCTCCTATTAGTCAGGTTTTTCTAGAGAACCATACAAATATATCATATAAATAAGCAAATATATTTCCAGGTATGATCCAATTGAGTTGAAAATGTGTGTTAACATTAAAACTTGCAAAAAAATGTTTACAGATGCATTACTCATAATTACCAAAAGCTCATAAATATCTCAATCCATTAGGGATACTAAAACATAAGTACCATAAATGGTGGTTTCTAAATACAGAGTTTTTTTCCCCCTCACATCTCCAGAGGCTGGGAGTTACAGATCAAAGTTCTGTTGGTATTGGCAGATATGGTGTCTTATGAGGACAAGCTTTCTTATCCACAGACAGCTGGCTTTTCTCTGTAACCTCATCTAACAGAAGAATAAGAGATATCGTAAGGATTCCTGTAATAAGAGCACTGTCTTATGACCTAATCACCCTACCTCATATCATATCATCACTGTGCGATTTAGGGTTTAGGAATCTGGGGAAGTAGAAACATTCACAGAATGACAATAGGTAAATGAGTAAACAAGTTGTGACATGACCAGAATGACATATTACACAATGATTTTTATGAAGGAGAAATTATGCTATACAAAGATATAATTCATTTTAAAAACATGTTGCTAAGTCAAAGAAGCCAAACTGAAGAAGCTAAATTAATTCCAATTATGCAACATCTTGAAAATATTAAAACTGTAGAGACAATAAAAAGGTCAGTGTATGTCAAGAATTTGGGAGTGACCCCCTTCCTCCCCCAAATCAATAACCAATCAATAAACAGGCAAATGATCAAAATAAACACTTCTCAGAAGAAAAATTTCAAATGGCCAATAGCTACATGAAGAAATGCTCAACATTCCTGGCCATAAAAGGGATGTAGTATGGGAAGAGACAGACAGGTCCCCTTTACAGTGGAGAAATCTGGTAAATACTATTTTAGCCAGGTAATCAAGGTCAGTGTCAACAGTGATAAATCATATCGACAGTGTGTACCATTGATTTGTGAGGAAAATGTAATTATGACTCCATGATCTACCTCCCAAACCATACTGATCATAAGAAAAATATCTGGCACATCAAAATAGAGTAATATTGTATATGACTGGTACATCTCTAAGCCATCAAAGTCATCAAAAGCAAAGAAACTGAGAAATTGTCATAGCCCAGGAGCCTCAGGAGATAAGACAACTAAAATATAATGTGCTGAAAGAACCTCAGAACAAAAATAACTATATCATGCAAAAATACAAGAAAATAAATAAGCATGAAGTTTAGTTCTTAACTGTACAAATATTAGCTCGTTATTTGTAAAACAAGAAAAAGAAAAAAGAAAAGAAAAGAAATGTACCTGACAAGTATAAGATGTAAATAGTAAAGGAAACTGTGACGTTTGTAGAAACTCTGTAGTTGCTTTACAATTTTTTCTATAAATCTGAAAGTGTCCTAAAAATAAAATTCATGTTTAAATTTTCAGAAAATATCACTATGGAGGATACACAAATAGCAACAAACACATGAAAAGATGATCAACATCAGTAATCACTAAGGAAATGCAAAACACTATGAGATATCAATTCACATCTGCAAACTGGTTATCATAAACAATACAACAGCAGTGTCAGTGAGGATGTGGAGAAATGAGAGCACTGATATTTTGCTGGAGGGATTGTAAAATAGTGAGACATCTTGAGAAAGAGTTTGGCAATTTCTCAAAATATTAAACATAGGATTATCATATGACCCGGCAATACTACTCCTACAAATAGACCCAAGGGAACTGAAAACATATCTACATAAAGACCTGTCCACACACATTCACAGCAACATTCTTCATCTTGGTTAAAATCCCTCCCACTGATGACTGAGTAAACAGCATGTGGTAAGTCCATGTAATGCCATAGTATTTGACCACATCACTGATATGTTCCAGCATGGCTGAACTTCAAAAACATAAGTTAAAGGAGCCAATCCAAAAAGGCCATTTCAAAGCAAAAAAGCTGTACAAACCCATGGAACCCTAAAGTACATTACTGTTTGTCAGGACTGGAACAGAGTGATACAGGAAGTGACTACTAATAGGTACATGGTTTCTTTGGGAGATGACTTTTTTAAAAGTATGAAATTAGATAAAGGCTATGTCTGCACAAGGGAATTGTGTACTTTCAAAAGTGAAATATGTCTTATGTAAAAGCAGCAATGATGTACCTAGATACTCACAGTGCTGGGGAGTATAGTTATGAAAAGACTCATATATGCAAACCTGGTAGCTGCCTGATAAATTAGCATTTGAAATATATTATTTAATCCTCATAGCCAAGTCAAGCCAAGCCAGAAGGGAAGTCGATATCCACATTTTAAAGATTCAGGAAGCTAAGGGAATTGAATTAAAACAGGCTCTGCCAAAGTCCACTCTAAACCATTACATTCAGTGTATCTCAACCTCGCATATCTACAGCTTCTCATCAAAGTACCTACTTACACCACAGGACAATATTTATCTTTTTTAAATTTAATCAAATTTAAATGCTAAATAATAATTACAGATATTTATGGGATATGATGTGATATTTCAAACCTGTATACACGGTGAAATGTTCAATGGGCTACTGAACACGTGACGTATCTAACATACTCATCGTGTCTCTGTGATGAGGGCACCTAAACTCTAAGATAATATAAAGAAATGTTTCTAGTACATGAACTATTAATTTACTTTTTCTCTTTGTATTCAGGCAGATACTTATTCAGGGTGAAAAATCACACAGCTAAATCACACAGACAGTACAGCTTTCTTGATTACAGATACAAAGTACTGTCTCTGTGAATATCAAATACAAAGGCTGTCAATAATAGGGCACTACAAAATTTATAATTGCCTTACCTGAAAATTCCTTATTTTCCCAATTCAACACTGATTCATTTTCTGTTGTAAAACATGTTTTCGTAAGGAAAAATGGAGAGAACAAGGGAAGAGGTGGCAGAAGCAACTGAAATGTTTGGCTGACACAAAGCTATAAGGTATAAACTAAGGGAAAGGTAAGATTCTGAAGTGAGAAGCATGGCATCATGCCACCGAATATCAGTACTCCAATGTGGCTGCCAAACAGAAGAAAACAGTAACCATCAAAGCAAAGAATAAGTATGGCCTCTTATGCAGCTGAAGGCCATGCATTTTAACTGAGGATGTCATTTAATCTTCTCTGCAGCTCTACAAAATAGGTATGAGAAAACTGAAACTATCCGATCTATTTGAATGAACTGTACCATATTCCATAATGACCTGCATATTTAGTGTCTTAGATGGAAGACTAGGGCATATTTAAGTAAATCAGGGATAAAGGATAAAGATGTTACCATCCTAGGTTAAAATGCATTATCCAAGCTGGATGCTGATGGTTCACATCTGCAATCCTAACTACTCAGAAGACAGATCTAAGGGTCCCAGTTTGAAGCCAGCCCCATCAGACAAACCCAAGAGACTCTTATTTCCATTTAACCACCAGCTGGAAGTGGAGCTGTGACTCAAGTGGGGGAGGACTTACCCTTGAGCAAAAAAGCTCAAGGACACTGGCCAGGCTCAAGCCTGAGTGCGTTGCGTGTACACACACACATGGACAAATCATTATCTTGATATTATCTTCATATCAAATGTATCTGAGAATAGGTGAGAAGTAACTTGCTTCTCTCTTTAAAAAGAGATACGCACCTATTCTGAGTGATAAAATAATATTTACCAGGTATTTAGTTGGTTTGATTTGAATGGAAATCTAGAAGTGTCTTTCTCAACTAATTATGGGCATGGGCGTCACTGACTACAACTTTGGAACTGTCCATGAACAAAGGTGCCTGCTTGACCCCAGTCAAACATTCTGACTCCTGTACTCAAAAACATGTCATGATATACATTCTGCTAAAACTCTCATGTTGTTACGAAGTCTTAATTTACTAGTTTCTCAGTAATAAAATTATCCAGTTATACCACCATGGAACTCTACAGGAGTTTTGAACACATATTTCATAAACAGAGTTAAGCTGGATTTGGCAGATTTGTTAGAATTGCTCATTTTTAACATTTTTTTAAAGTCTTATCTTTGTTTTACTTCCTTCATTTATCCTAAAGGAAATTCATACTCTTCTTTACTTAATAGAAGATCGTGACAAAGATAGATTCTGTGTTTATAAAAAGAGCCCATTCATATGTTCATATACTCATGTGATCAACATGATTGGAAAAAAAGGAAATGTAGTCAAAATAAATAGTCTCATTGCTGCAAGTTACCACATAAACCACACAAACTCTATTTATGAATGTAAGGAATCATATGAAAAAGACCCACACACTAATACAGTGTCTAGCTCATTTTCTCCACACCAAGAGACTAGTTGAGGTCATTATGGTTTGGGATCACCACGATGTACAGTTAAATGTCCCTTGTTGGAAATGCCTGGGACCAGAAATTTTAGGCTTCCTTTAGGTTTTAGAAAACTGTATATACTTAATGAGATACTCTGGGGATAAGATCCAATTCAAAGCACACAATTCCTTTGTGTTTTATATACACATAACCTGCAGGTGCTTTTACATGATATATTTAATAATCTTGTGCAAGAAAATAAAGGTTCATGCTGTGGAACATTCTATGTGTGGCTTTATGTCAGGGCTCAAAAAATTTCGGAGTTTAAAGCATTTCCAATTTTAGATATTTAAAATTTTATTATGATTATTATCTTTACTTTCAATTCAACATGTCAATTTATGGTTACAATGCATCTTGATCAGATTTCAGCTATTTGAGTTAGGGATGTCCAACCTGTAGAAAGCTTGACCAAAGCACACTCATTATTTGAAGCTGACTCTTGGAGAGAGAGGAGGCTAACCAACGGTTATTTTTATCTTGATCCTTGTGAGGTATTTGATGTTCTGCCTGGATCCACTGATGTATATTTAGCACCAGTGCTTCCTGCAACAGCCTAGCCTGTGTGCAGTCACACTCTCCCACCCCCTTGCTACTGTTGAATACATAATTTGGGTTCTTGAAAGACTAATTTCTACTTGTGGAAGAGTGGATAAGCCATTTTCAAGCGTGATTTGATTTCCCATATGAAGTTTATTAGACCTTGTCAAAAGCCATCTGACCTCCTAAGAATGAACACACACACACACACACACACACACACACACACACATTTCTGAAATAAAAAGTATTTTCCATTGAACAACACAGTAGATTTTGAGAGAATCAAGGGATAGTATGTATTTTAAATGTCCCTCTGCAGATCACACTTGTGTCTATGTTTGGTCTGTGGCAACGGCAGCCCAGTAAATGTGAGCAGACATATATTTCACTTGGATGTTGCTATGGAACCCTTTTCTAGGTGAAAATTGCATCTCTCCATCTGTTTGCCTGACTTTGTATTCACTGTGGTGCCAGGGGCCAGCTGATCTAACAAACATGCACAGAACAGATTCTTCAAATCAGAAAAAAGGGGGGGGGGCAAAGTAGAGCAAATAGCAGGAGAAACCATAAATTGTGAAGGATTTATTCTCCAAAAGCACATTAACGGTGATAAAAATGGAGGAACTTTATTCAGAAATACACTCTCACATGGCCAACTTAACATATAATCTTCTCCATAGTAAGTGAGCACATGCTGTTTAGGAAATGCTGTTAATGCAAATTCTGAGTTGTTCTATGATAAACTAAAAAGTCATGTGGGCTTTTAAATACCAAAAACATACTGAACCATACTAAAAGTATGGAATGTATGCCATATACTGTCCTCTTTGTGAAATCAAATTAAAGATTCTTCAATAAAAATCAAAGATTACAATAGGGACAATGAATACAATTTTTGTTTTATTGTGTTAAACTTCTCCCACATTCTAAATATCCCTCATGTTAGCAAGTTTTAGACCTTTCAAAAATTATTTTTAATTAGTTGAATAATTTAATATTCACAGGATTATAATTACTAATTTATCAGCTCAACTACAAGCTGATATTCTATGACTATAATATATACTTTTTAGTAGTAATTTATAAACTTATCAAAATACTATATAAATGAACTCTTTTCATGAATAGTACTATTTTCTTGAAATAATTTTGAAGTATTTTATAAAGACCACTGAAACATCTTTAAAAGTATTTCCTGGGGCTGGGAATGTGGCTCAGTGGTAGAGTGCTTGCCTTGCATGCCTGAGGCCCTGGGTTCGATTCCTCAGCATCACATAAGCAAAAAGAAAAAAGCCAGAAGTGGCGCTGTGGCTCAAGTGGTAGAGCACTAGCCTTGAGCTGAAGAGCTGAGGGACAGTGCCCAGGCCCAGAGTTCAGACCCCCCCCAAAAAAGAAGTATTTCCTATAAGAAGTTAACAGTATTTAAAATTGAATTAATTAAATTCTGCAATAGAAATCAGCAGATGTTAGTAGCTCATTACTTTTTTCACTCTTCAAATGTGTTTTGTTCCCAAATATTTCTTTGTTATTTGTTCTTTCCATGTGTGTAGTGTTTGTTTTTCTTCCCTGAATGGCAGATAATTTTATTTATGGACAAATTTTTCCTCCCCTTCTGAGAGAAAGAATATAATAAATATAGATATAATAAATAAAATATTAGCTAAAAAGGACTGTCTCTATTTGAATTCTCCAACATTATTTAACTTGTGTTCTCACAATCATCTTCTTGCCGATTAGCTTTAACATATAGATTCAGGCTAAATTTTCCCTATGATTTATATATTCAGAAAAACTATAAAAGAGCGTACAAACTTGACCATTTACATGCTTTGGAGAAAATGCTATTGGATAAATAAAATATCAACCTACCTGATTATTTTATATCAGAGCAAACAAACTGTTTTCTTTTAATTATATCCTTTAAAAACTATTAAAAGACTGTATCTAGCTATCTGAAAATACTTAGAATCATCTAGTCTGCTGAGACTGCCAACCTATTTTTTTAGGCTAGACAAGGAATTCGATCTGATTACCATCCTTTTCTAATATAAAACTATCTCATAGTGCCCCCAAAGACATAATGGAATTAATACAAATAATTACTAGGAAGGAATTGGGTATAATTCTATAACCTTGAAATGATCCAACCTTGAGCCAGTGCTTTCTAAAATCCCAAGTTAAAGCTGTTCTAAACAAACTGGGTGTGGGTACATTATTGTATACTTGGAGAATATGTAGTGCTAAGAATAGGGCCTAACACAGGCAAATACTCTACCACTGGCTACACTCCTACCTCTGAAGCCCCCCGCCCCTCTCTCTCGGAACTGAGATCATGTCTTTGCTAGGCTGGAACTCTATCACTTGAGCCCTACCTTTAGCTCTACTTTTTGCTAGTTAATTTGCTAGTTAATGTAGTCTAGCACATTTTAATGCTGAACTGGCCTCAAACCATGATGCTTCAGATCTTAGCCTCCTGAAAGGCTAGGATTAGGGGCTGAGCCATCTGACTCAATTTGCTTCTGACTTCCTATAAAGTGTCTCAGACCCCTCAGAAATAGACTGTGGAAGTAGAATGACATATATGGCTTAAAGACTGCACATATTCTAGTCTACTATAAAGTATCATATCCTTTCAGGAATAATTAACATGGGGTGGGAAAAATAAATTACTCTGATGGGAATGCTTAATTATCCTTTTAGGACAATAAAGTAGGATTGTTACACTATTTTTACAAACATTATTATAATCACAACATTTTTTCCAATAGTCAAATATCTCATTTATTAGCCCTGGTTTCCTTGATATTATAATAAACATTTTCATGTGTTTCAAAGTAGCAGCAAATGCAGAATGGGTAAAATCCAACATTTGCTGTGTCTATTTGTGTAATACATCTCCCACATTGAAGATACAAGTTACAGCTTCAAGGCTGTGGTTAATTTTAAGCCCAGCCAAAATGGCAGCACACCCACACTGCCAGGCTTAAAATATCACATCTTTCATAACTGCTTC
The DNA here is from genome assembly GCF_019054845.1 of Dipodomys spectabilis. Taxonomy (NCBI): domain Eukaryota; kingdom Metazoa; phylum Chordata; class Mammalia; order Rodentia; family Heteromyidae; genus Dipodomys; species Dipodomys spectabilis. Next base: position 19,380,574 of record NW_024870766.1, read on the forward strand.
ACACATTACAGTATTCATATATGCTTACAACCATGGTAATATTTCTCCACCCAGGTTCTGCTTGCATCTGCCACCAAAGATTCACTTTTTTAAATGCGCTAATGTTAACTACCATAATTAGATTTTCTCCTTTCAAAGAAAGAAAGAAAGAAATCTGTTACAGATGATAGACTTGAATGAAATAGAATCAGAGGAATGACCTGCTGTTTCCTATAAAGCCTAACTTTGTTTTTTTAGATTGAAAGCAAGGTAAAACCAAAAGTAATACAGATTTACTTCTTTTTGCAGAGGGTCTTGGGGGGCTGTAAGCAATATAAGATGAGAACTAGTTTCACCTGGAAGATGCTAGATGCCAAGCTTATGGATCACAGTAAGAGGACAATAAAGAAAAAGAAAAATTGCACTAGAACCTCATTTCATTGGGCATTGCTGGGAAAAGTGGGAAGCAGACCCTTTGTGTTTTATTTCTTGAGGAGCAACTGCCTCTCCTTCATAGTGGTCAGGGGAAAAGAGAGCAAAGGTCTTTGACTCTCCCTCCACTTCTTTTTCTCATTCCTCTCCAAGAAGGGCTTATACTTGCCTGAATAGTTACCATTTCAGAATGACTCTCTCTCTCTCTGTCTTTCTCTGTCTCTTTGTCTGTCTGTCTTTCTGTCTGTCTCTCTCTGTCTCTCTCTGTCTCTCTCTGTCTCTCTGTCTCTCTCTCTCTCTCTCTCTCTCTCTCTCTCTCTCTCTCACACACACACACACACACACACACACACACACACACACACACTTTTTAACCTATTAACCCATGTAGCAGAAGGGGAAAACTGAGCCAGAGCTGTAATAGCTGAAAGAGAACCTTTTCTGTCTTTTGGTTCATATGTCTGGCATGAGTAAACTTTGGTCCTGAATATGAACTCTGACTCACTTAGGTCCTGAGTAAGAAATCTGACCTAATTATTAGAGATGTTTGCATTAGTTCATCTGTACAAGTCCAGCTTTCAACCACAGAGTAGAATTTTGTTCAGTGCAAGCCTTTGCTCCTTGTGATGAGACAGCCCTTGGGAATCTCCTGAGAGAGGCTGAGGCTGGGCTCAGGCATCTATGCAGGGCATCTCTCGACCATCTAAAACATCTCCAATCTCTTATAACCAAAGAAAACAAGAATTATTCTTCCTTAAAGTAATATATGTGACCATTAGGGAAAAGACCACATGGCCAACCAATGGGACATAGCAGGCTCCAGATCTCAGAGCTACACTAACACCAACAAGTTTCTCCAGCACTATTCTCAAGAAAGTGATATGCTCCTTTCATAGGTTCAAGGAAACCTGAAGCTGTAAACGGGTATATATTAAAGTAGTATACAAAGGAGCTGCCATTTAACAAAGCAGTTGGTGAATATAGTATGTCTTGATCAAGGTCATCAATTTCAACATTCCCATCCATCCCTCCCCTTCCCTCACTCTTCTTAATTTTGCAGGACTTATTTGTAAATGTAGTGTGCAAACATATTTTTGTAATTATCTACTATCTATCTCTAGGTAGGGACTAGAATGGCCACGTGGATACACAGTTGCTAAGGACCACCCTTGTTCCAGAAGCTTGTTTAGCTGGAGTGCAAGCTCCTTGAACATGAGTAACAGTTATATAGATGGCATGTAGAAAGTATGGATAAGCCATGCACTTTGGTAATGCTAGAGGAAAAGGTGGTTAATTCTGAACTGGGAAAAATGAAAAGGCTGAGCCAAGGAAACAGTTCATTAGCAAAAGCATCTAAAAAACCACAGTTTGAATGTGGTTACTAGTCTCATTCCTTAAAAGAATTTGTTAATACTGCTGGAAGCATCTACAGATTCAATGTGATTCTTATTAAGATAGCAATGCATTTTTTCAGAAATAGAAAAAAAATCTTGTAATTTACACAGAACCAGAAAAGATTTTCAATAGCTAAGTCAATCTTGACAAAGAGCAAAGCTGGAGCTATCACACTTTCCCGTTACAAAGTACATTACAAAGCTACAGTAATGAAAGCAGTATGAGACTAGCATTAAGATAGACATAATGACCAATGGAACAGAATAAAATAGAATAGAAACCCCAGAAGTAAACTCACTTGGAACCACAATGAGATAACTTCTTAGAATGGCTACTACAAAAACACCAACACCAAAACAATCAAATGGTTGGTACGAACATGTAGAATCTAGAACCCTTATATCCTGTTGAGGGAAATGCAAAATGCATTTTTGAGATTCCTCAAAAAATTAAAAATAGAACTACCACACACTTAGCTAATCTATTTCTGGGTATTAATCAAACAAAAAAATCAAGCCAGGCACTGGTGGCTGAAATCTAAGGATCACAGTTCGAAGCTAGCCCAGGCAGGAAAGTCTATGAGACTCTTTAGTCTATTTAACCATCAGAAAACTGGTGCTGTGGTTCAAAGTGGTAAAGTGCTAACCTTGAGCTGGAAGGGCTGAGGGATGGTACTCAGGCCCCGAGATCAAGCCCCACAACTGAACAATAATTTGTGGAGGGGAAGGGGAAAAACAAATCGTTTAAATAGGGATACAGGTGCACCCATTGCAACAATGAGATGTATAAGTCGTTATGTCGAAAACGAACTTTACAACTTTCGTGCAGGGGGTCAGAGGGGGGGTGGGGAGGATTGGGGGTCAGGGATGGGAAGGGATGGGAAGGGGAAACAAAGAAGGAGGCTACAATGCTTGATAAGAAATGTACTCATTATCTTGCCCATGTAATTGCAACTCCTCTGTACAGTATTTTCACAATTTAAAAAAAAATTTCCAAATAACCAAAAAAGAAAAATAAATAAAATAAACCAAGCAAAAAAACAAAACAAACAAAAAACAAAAAAAAAACACCAAAATCAAGATCTAGAGAAGATATAGGAAAAAGCCTAAATGAACACTGTCTGATAAGTGGGTAAATAAAAAGTAGTATAAGTTTAGCACCCCTTATCTAAAACTTTTGGGACCACCAGTGTTTCGCATTTCTGAATTTTTCAGATTTTTGAGTACTGCCATATATATATATTATATATATATATAATATATATATATATAATATATATATATACACACACATATGAAGCATACGTTAGTAAGAAATTTTAAGAAGTGATGTTTAGTATGTTCTCAAATAAAATAAAATAAAATTAAAAAAAAAAGAAGTGATGTTTATTGTCAGACATTTTAAATGCCCATCCTACTAGCAGAATGTGAAAAGAAAGTAAAAGCAGAAAGAAACACAGACACTAAACATAATGAAAAAGCAAAATGTCCAGACCTGAGAGACAGAGAACTGCTCCCCGGAGCCATATTAAGTAAAGTACAAAGCTGGCATTTTACCATGCATATTAGCGAAAAGGAAAACCTCTTACCTACATAATCCAATACTTAGTACTTAAAGGCTATTCTTGAAAAGTGCATAGGTTAAGAATGAGTCTTGGTGATTAGTAATTAGGGCTCTGAAGCAAAAGAGAACATTCCAGAGGAGCAGGCCCCAGCAGAACAGTGGATATTTCTCCAAGAAGATAAACAAATGGTAAATTTGATCTAGGATAAAATTGCAAACAGTACATTTGGTGTCAGATAATCTATTTTGAAAAAACCCTTTAATCAGGTTCACTACAAGTGATTACTAGACTTTGAAGAGCAACAACTGGTAGCCAATCAAAATCTAGCATTCATATTCAATTTGCTACACATCATTGGTTATAGTATCATTCCAATGACAAAATTGTCAATCATGAGATCCCAAGCAAAACACCTCATGCAGTGATACCTGGAGAAGAAGCAACCACCTGAATATTGTAATTAGTCTTCTTGCCCAGAGCAAGCAACAGATCATCTGAATATATGGAATATTTCCAATGAAATTTTTTTCTAACAGAATTTGTGCAAATTAGAGTAGACCCAAATTGTGTAGAAAGACAATGAATACAAACTATCAAGTGACATTTCTCCTGTGTTTTTCAGGAAGGCCTTGAACTTCTGGCCTCGGGTGATCCTTCTGTCTTACACTCTCAAGAATCTGGGACTATTGGCACATATAGCAACTGGCTCAAGTGACATCTCAATTCAATAAATATGCATTGAGCTATATGTAGGATGCTTTGCAAAATACTAGGGTTATATGGATGAACCAAATTGCTTGCTCCACTTGCAAGGTGACCTTTAAGTGACACAGGTTCCATTATAAAGTGGGAATCTGAGCCAAGTGGTTGTATATAAGCTCAAGGTCAACAATTAGGGTGAGTTCAAGAACTGTCTGTGGGCTACACAGCCTGATAATGAGTTTTTCTGATCTTTCTGTTCTCTTAAGCCGACGATACCTTCTTTTTTTTTTTTTTCTTGACTGACTACCAAGAATGATAACTGAAGCTTTAGGTTTAGATGATTTATTGAAAGTCTAGGCATGAAGTGCTCTAGAGCTTTCAGGAATCAATCATATTATATATAACAAAATACTAGAAGGCTGGTCACATGACCCAGACTGTCTTGGTAGATTTCCTTCCTTTTCATTGTAGATAAAACAAGTCTTCTGATTTTGACTAAAGAACAACTTGCGCTGGTGGCTCACGCCTGTAATCCTAGCTATTAGGAGGCTGAGATCTGAGGATCACGATTCAAAGCCAGCCTGGGCAGGAAAGTCCATGAGACCCTTATCTCCAATAAAACACTCAGAAAACTGGAAGTGGTGCTGTGGCTCAAGTGGTAGAGTGCTTGCCTTGAGCTGAAGAGCTCAGGGACAGCGCCCAGGCCCAGAGTGCAAGCCTCACAACCGACAAAAAAAAAAAAAAAAAGAACATGCAAGTAATATACATTGCTACTTATGCCTCACTTCTTATTGGCCCATAAGCTACTGGAGGCTGGTGACTATTTTAACCACAATGCATGACACAGAGGATTCTCAGTATCAGTGTTGAATGAATTGATGAATAAATGAGTGATTCTGTATCTAATGCATCAAAATAATTAATATCCAGTTTCTAAAGGTTTTCAAAGGAGGATTATCAACATTTTTTCTAATAATCAAGTCATTCTATATAGCAGACTCAGGTGAATGTCCCTAATAATGAAGCATGTTCCCTTTGGCATGACCTCTGACAGTTTAAAATTACTGAGAATAAAGCTGGATTAAAGAATCCTAGTTTTGAAGGTACTTATTAAGTCATCACTGTTGTCTATGCAAACATAAGCCCCTTCTACAGAGAAAAGGCACAGGACAGAAATAATGGGACAGCTGTCAAAGTCTCTCTGGAGATATTTCAGATGCTAATCAAACTACATCCCATGTTGTGTCCTATGCTGATCTGATATATGGTCAGTGCAAAAACATCAAAATTGGTTAACTCCAAAAATATGCTTAATGGATATTTTTTGTTAGTACTGGGGTTTGAAATCAGGTGAGTCATGCCTCAGCTCTTTTTGGCTTTAGTTATTTTTCAGATAGTCTCATACCTTTTGCCTAGTCAGTATCAGATTATGATCTGTCTACCTATGTCTTTCACATAACTGAGATTACAGATATGTGCCACCATGCCTGGCTTACAGATTCTTCATTTCACTGTTCCCTATTTGAAAAGTCCTACTGTGTTTGCTATATACAAACACAGAATGTTTAAAGAATATCATCTTCCAGAGAGAGAATAGCCAACAGGATAAAAGGCAAAAGAAATAGAAGGGGAAAATATACTTGAAATTACTAATAAAAACCAGAAACATTTCAATTGACTGCATTAAGGAGATAATAGAGGACTGATTCTGTTTTGGTAGTAAGCTGCCATAGGCTTAGACACAGCCTGAGTTGGACACACATCAGTGTTTGGCTCCCAGAGGTTCATGCCTCACTTAAAAGCATACTCCAGATTTCTTTCTGGGATTTGTTTCAAATTTGGAAGGGGATCTGAATCCAGTTCTCTGAACCTTTCCATCCAAAGGAAAGCCACGTGACTTCAGCTTGATCAAGCAAATACCTGTCAGGGATTCAAATCTTAAAGCAGAGTGCCTAAGAGATTGAAAAGGCTGTGACTCATCCATTTGACCACTGACAAGATTGTTCCAGTTACAAAGTCTCACTGCCTTTTCCTGTTTTGTGATTTCTGGAGGTAACCTAGATCCTGCCATGTTCAAGTCTGTCTTACAAGCATCCTGTAAATTCTATGCTCTTCTTGCTAGCTCCCAATCAAGTGCATTTCCTCAAGTTAGCAGAATCTGGTTTTGTTAACTGTAAGGTGAACGTGAGCTAGTATGTCAGAGGGGGAAGCATAGAAACTATGGAAGTTAAGACACTTCTGTCACTTTTATAGCTCTGGCAGCTCAATTACCAAGAAGTATGTAAATCACTTGGGATTGCCTACCTCTGTCTCCTTTCCTACCTCTCTTTGATAGGGAAATAGGAAAGGTCAGTATTGGGAAACTGGTGAGAAGACCATCTCAATTTCTTTGCGCATTGTCATTTCAATGTTGTGGCTTTGAAGACAGGGTCTCATCTGTGTAACCCAGGCTTGCCTGGAACATGTAGTCCTTCTTCCTTAGTTTCCCAACTGCTGAGATTATAGCAAGTGTAACCACACCTAGCTTGTACTCTGGTGTAAACAATAGCAGGAATCTTTATTTACATAAAAACTACTTTGGAGCAGCTCTCTCAAAAATACCATGGCTAGAGGACCCCACAAGTGAAAGTGGGTGGAATTCCTCACCAGTGCTATCGGTTGAAAAACAGAACATTAATATAGATTAATAGAAATTGCAAAATCAAAGGTGCATATTGTATCATCAAGAGGAAGAGAAGGAAGGAGGAAAAAGGTGGAAGAGGAGGAAGAAGAGGAGGAGGAGGAGGAACAGGAGGATCAGGAGAAAGCCATTTAGCAAACAAAACACCAGACAGCTGTAGTACATTCACACTTGGGAACCTGGTTTACAGTCTTATGAACAGAAAGACATATGTAAAGAATAATTAAAAAGATGTAAGAGACAGTGCCAATGGACCTCACTATAACTATCTTCCACAAGAATACTGAATTTCCTTTGGGAAATGATTAAATTGTAAGTAGACAGTACCCATTAAGAATGGGAAAAATAAAATTAAGAAAATGGAGAGAATGTCTCGAAGTAAAGCAATCCCAAGAGTATCTCAATGCTCGAAGTGCCTTGCTGCTGTTCTTAGAGACTTGGAGTGGTCCTTGGATGGAGGAGAATTGATGTTCTTCCATCCACCAAGCCAAGTATGGCCTTGTCTCTTATGAAAATCAATAGCATTTTAAATGCTCCAAATTTTTCTTCTTAGCAATATAGCAGACTACATATTCTGAAAACCACCTAAACCTTCCTAGCAAGTCTAAAAAGACATGCTTATTTAAAAAATAGGTAAGCCATATGTAATTAAAATGACTGAGGGTAATTGTAAAGGTTAGACCTGGAATTTTCAAAATTTTTTTGATTTCTAATCATCTATACTTTAGAGGGGTTAATGGCCTCTGAGAAGGTAGGGGTAAAAAAAAAGAAAAACAGTCTTGGCCTATATCACCTACGATGAAGGAGTATAAGTGTATAAGTACCTGAAGTCTGGCTCCCTAGGGCTAGGCCCTTGGTAACTAGGAAGAAAACTCACCTACAAAAGGAGGACAAATAAACTGTCACTCTTTTTAAACAGCTTTTATTAGCATATATTCATTGTAAAAGGGCATTTCCCTTTTACAGAACTCTACCTAACCTCCTCTCCCCTTCTTAAAACATTTCAACATATTTCATTGCTCTATTTTAATATGTTCACATAAAAGTACTTTTAAGAATACTTGTTTGAGTGTGAGAGGAGTGACATTGTCCAAAAAGAGATATACTCTTTACTTGACTTATGTAACTGTAGCCCCTCTGTACATCACCTTTGTAACAACAATAAAAAATTAAAAAGAGTAATTTTATATATGTTTATCTGAATTAGGGAAGGGAAACAAAAAATGGTGAGACAAAGGACAACGGGGGAAGCAATGCAATAGTGATACTCACAAAACAATATGTTGGAAATGAACTGTACAACTTGGAAGGGTTGGGGGAGAAGGGAAAGTGGGAGAAAAATGAGGGAGGGAGTAACAAGTTTGACAAGAAATGTAATCACTACCCTATGTAAGTAACTGTAACCACTATGTACATCACCTTGGCAATAAAATTAAATATTTTTTAAAAGAATAATTGCTTGACATGCCTGAAGATATGGATTCAATCCCTAGGATGAAAAGAAAAAGAGAGCATTGAATACATAAACTGAGAGCATGAGACTATGAAACATGAAAGGATTTAAAAATGGAAAAATAGAATTTGTAAAAACAACATGATTTAAATAAATGTTTGATAGATCAATTAGCTAATAACACAAAAATAAATAGAAATAGATCTCCAAGTTGAAGAAGTCACCAGACTACAACAGAGATTTCCCCCCAAAGAGAAATATATTTACAAAAACAAGAAAGGATTAAAAATAAGGGATATCCAATTATAATTTTTACAACCTTAAAATAAATTAAAGATGAGGGAGAAAAAAATGTGTGAAGAAGTAATGCCTGAGAGTTTTTCAGAAATACACAAGTTCTCAGATTCAGAAGGCAGAATAAATCACACACACACACACACACACACACACACACACACACACACACACACACACACACACACACACACACACACACACACACACACACAGAGTTCAGCAAAACCTCCTTTAGCCAGACAAGGGAGCATGTTGGTGAAAAGAAAGAAGTACAGAGAGGTAGGAGGAAGAAGGAAGAAGGAATAGGAAAAAGAAGAAAAGAGAAAATGGAGCTGACGAAATTACCAATAATATTGCACATGCAAGAGAAAAATGTAAGAAAAGCTAAGTCATAGAAAATAAGGCAGAAAGGCCTAAATGAAACCAGTTAAGATATTAAAGGGTGAGAGGACAACCCTTCTGTACATCACCTTTATAATGACAATTTTAGTGCCTTATTTTTCCCCCCCAGAGCTGAGGACTGAACTCAGGGCCTTGCACTCGCCAGACAGGCCCTGCTCCACGAGCTAAACCCCCCAGCCCCTATAATAACAATTTTTAAATGATGCAGAAAAAGAAAGAAGGAGAGGAAAACAATGAAAATATACAATACTGAAATACACAAAATGGAACATCAGTAGCAATGAAAGAATTATTTTAACACAACTCATGAAACAACATTAAGTAAGATTTAGTAATGATATTTTTAGGAAGTTCAAAAATAGGTAAATTAAAGCTGGGAGCCGGTGGCTCATGTCTGTAATCATAGCTACTCGGGAGGCTGAGAGCTGAGGATCACGGCTCAAAGCAAGAAAGTCTGTGAGACTTTGATCTCCAATTAACCACCAGAAAACCGGAAGTGGTGCTGTGGTAGAGAGCCCAGGTCCACCACTGACCAAAAAAAAAAAAAAAGGAAAGGAAATGAGGAAGGAAAGTGAGGGAGCAAAGCAATGTATTTCACGTTGGTTGTGTTTGTTTTTATTCTTATGAAAATATATAACATTCAAATATGAAAAGATTATGTTGCTAGGCACCAATGGCCCATGCCTGTAATCCTAGCTACTCAGGAGAACTAAGGATGGCAGTTTGAAGCCAGCCTGGCAGGAAATTCTGTGAGCTATTATTGCTAATTAACATTTCGCTCACACAAATAAAAGCCAGACTTGGGCTATGGCTCAAGTGGTAGAGCGCTAGCTTTGAACAAAAAAGCTCAGGAACAGCACTCAAGCACAAAAAAGCTCAGGAACAGCGCCCAAGCACAAAAAAGCTCAGGAACAGCGCCCAAGCACAAAAAAGCTCAGGAACAGCGCCCAAGCACAAAAAAGCTCAGGAACAGCGCCCAAGCACAAAAAAGCTCAGGAACAGCGCCCAAGCACAAAAAAGCTCAGGAACAGCGCCCAAGCACAAAAAAGCTCAGGAACAGCGCCCAAGCACAAAAAAGCTCAGGAACAGCGCCCAAGCACAAAAAAGCTCAGGAACAGCGCCCAAGCACAAAAAAGCTCAGGAGCAGCGCCCAAGCCTTGGGCTTAAGCCCCAGGACAGGTACGCTCTCGCTCTCTCTCTCTCTTTCTCTCTCTCTCTCTGTCTTTCTTTCTTTCTGTCTTTCTCTCTCTCACACACACACAGAATATGTCATATTCATTTTTAAAATAAGACAGCATTCTATGATTTAACAACCCTATGAATGGTAGGCACTATTCAGTCTCATTCTGTATATGGAGAACTTAGGCACAGAAAGTAACTTGCCCAAAGCTGCAGGATAGCAAATGGCAGATCCAAGACTAGAATCTGGGTTTTTCTTCATAACCAATACTCCTCTCATTCTGTCTCTATTCTCTGTCTCTGTCTCTGTCTCTGTTTCTCTGCCTCTCTCTCATTCTCTTTCTCTCACTCCCCTCTTCTCTCTCTCTCTCAGACATCTATAATATTTCACTTTTAAAAAGAAAAAAAACAAAAAAGAAAAGAAGAAAAATGCTTGGCAGTAATACTCCAAGAACTATCAAGCCATTTTTGCTGGGAAAAAATTGGTTAATATGCGTGCTATCTACATATGTATGTTGTTGTAATGAAATACACATAATAAAATGAATATTGTTTTTGCCTGTATAATTTATTTTCCTGTCCCATTTTCCTTCATTTCCAAACTGTTTGCAATGAGCACGCATAACTCTAATAATCAGTAGTATTTAAACTACTTTTCTCCTTGGACTTCTGCTTTTTAATAGCATATCCTACATCATTTGCTAAATTGTAGAGCAAGTCTAATTACATCTTGCCTGAAAGATAAAAGACAACCATGAGTGTGACTAGATTCTAAAAAAAGGGTTTAGGCTTTGTATCCAAAGGCAAATGGTGTCTTAAAATTTCAGCAAAAGTTTTCAGAGGCTGGAAAAAGACTAGGTTCTGGTTGTCTTGCTTCAGGGCAATCCTCCTGCTATCTAAAGCAGTAAAGATAGCCAGGGTTCCTCTTGTCCACTGCCAAGCTAAATAAGGAGAGACACGCAAGAAATTGTATGCAATCTTCAGAGATAGACTAAACTCTGAGAGATCAGCTTTGTGACTAGTAAGTCTAGGAAAGTTGGCCTCTGAAGGTCATGTAAGGCTGAAGCTGAGCCTCAGAGCTTGAAGGGGAGCTGGGAAGCTGTTAATTGTGTAGTGCTGAACTGCAGGGTCCTTCAGAGTTGTTTTCTTTCCAAGGAGGGGGAAGGGAATGCATTTCTAGAAAACAATGCTTTCATGAAGTTAGAGAAAACTGTTTAGAAGCATATTATGGTAGAGTTTGGAACCATCATCCAATCTAGAAAACACTACCTAAAAAGCAATCTACAGAGATACTGGGTTGGTCTCCTGATATAAGTACTAGTGCTGACTCTCAGGTTTAAGCAAAGTAGGAATAACAGCTTAAAGATTTAATAACATCTCTCTTAAGAACTTAATATACCAAAATAAAATTTTAAAGATTCAACTCTGTAAAGGTAATTCCACATTGTGCACTATCAATTTCTATAGAATTATCAGAAGAGTAAGGTCAACACTAAACCCTTCAAAGACATTTCCTCTTCCTCCACCTCCTCCACCTCCTCCTCCATACTAGCTTGTGAATTACAGCAAACTTCTAACTCCCAACTTCAATTCATTGTTTGCAAGAGAATATATCAATACTCACCTAGGAGTGCTGTATGAAGACAAGAGAAGATACTGGCTGTAGTCCTAAACACAGTGACCTTGCAGAAATGTTCCTTCCACCTTCTACTTACTCACTGATCACACCCTATACCACACACACACACACACACACACACACACACACACACACACACCAGTCTGCCTTCTCAGAATGATAGTCTAGGAAAAATAGCACACACACACACCAGTCTGCCTTCTCTAGGAAAAATAGCCTTGTCTGGCTCAGGACCTACATAATAAAGATTAACAATACAAATATATTAATGTGACAAATGGGAGTTATTTTTCACTTCAGCTTTTATTTAAAAATAACAAATGACAAAATAGTAGCTGGACAGTGAACCTGTTAATGAATATTCATGAAGACAGCTAACCAGAAATAAAGACAAAAGCTGTCTTTTCCTGTCATACTAAAGTGAAAACAAACAAGACAGAAGGCAGCAGGAGAGTAAAATGAAACTTTCAACTAGGGGATGAAGACTGAAGTCCAAGATTTGATATAGCTTGTAGCATGGACTTGGGGACACTGGAGCACTGAAAACCCTGAAGATGTATGGAGTTCCAGCCTGAGCATTCAAGGGCAGGTGTTTGCCTCCCAAGAAGAGATCTAATTCTTGGTTTACCAGCCAAAGAAAATTGAGGAATTTAAATAAAAATCAACAAGACCTATAAACATACTTCTTTTTAATAAAGTATGATTTCTTATTTCACCAACTTTGGTTTTTGTAGACAGTCAGATATGACTGTCTATATCACCATTGGATCAAGCCTGGTCAAATACATGGATGAGGACCAAAATGTCTCTATTGTTTTGTTTTTGGACTTATTTGACTTCTGAATTTCATTGAAGTCAGAGCTGGGCAATGGAATTCCTTTTTCTGAAAAAACAAACATCATTGCCAGACACTGCTAGAGGTCAGGCTTGGAAGTGAGGGAGAGTAAAGCTTTTATTGTGTGAAGCTTTAAATATAGAGTAGATTGTAGTTAAGCTTTAAAAAATTTTAAAGTATCTGGGTGCTGGTGGCTCATGCCTGTAATCCTAGCTACTCTAGTGGCTGAAATCTGAGGATCATGGTTCAAAGCCAGCCCAGGCAGGAAACTCTCCAATTAACCAACAGAAAACTGGAAGTGGCACTGTGGCACAAAGTAGTAGAGTACTATCCTTGAACACAAAAGCTCAGAGGTAGCACCCAGGTCTTGAGTTCAAGCCCCACTATAAACAAAAAAAAAATCCAAAAAACTTTAAAGTAAGTAAAAGTCTATCAGATCTGCTGGAGACATTGTTAAAGGAAAGAAAATTGGATGCATGAGCTATGAAAGCAGTGATAGGAGTAAAATTTAAAAACTTTATTTAACCTTAGAGGGTTAAGCTGTCTGACACTAGGTTACAAAATTGCTCCAACTTTAATGTATAAATCCCAGACATCTTGTTAAAATGTATTTATTCTAGCCAGGCACCCATGGCTCATGCCTGTAATTCTACTACTAAGGAAACTGAGATCTGAGGATTGTGGAAACCAGCCTGGTTTCCATGAGACTTTATCTCTATTAAACAACAACCCAAAAAAAGCCAGAGGTGGAGCTGTGACTCAAGTGATAGAGCACTAACCTTGAGCAAAGGAACCTCAGGGACAATTGTAGCCCAGGCCCTGATTTTAAGCCCTATGACTGGTACAAAAAATGTTTTAAAGCATTTATCCTAATCTAACAAATCAAGAGTGGTGCTCAAAAATCTAGTTTTTCTGTTACTAGGGACTGAACACAAGGCCTCCTGCTTGCTGGGCAATTAAATGCTCTACTATATAAACCACAATTGAAGCACACACCATCCTTTTCTTAGCCTTTTAAAAATTTATTCAATTATTTTTGGATAGGGTCTTACTACCTTTTGCCTAGGCTGGCCTTGAACCCATGATCCTCCTGTTTCTGCCTCTCAAGTAGCTGGGAACTCAAATATGTGCTGACATACCTGTCCCAAATCTGAATTTTTTTTAACAACCTCAGAATGATGTCCATTCTGCTAGTACACAAGCCACACACTTTTAGGACTAAAGTCCATTCTGCTAGTACACAAGCCAGACACTTTTAGGAATAAAATAGTAAAGTTTGGACCAGCAAATTCAAGTTGTGTCTGCTGTATGGTTTACCATATTAGGATGTGTGGGTTTTCTGGACTGATAGTTACTCATAGGACACAGGAGGCTGAAATTAAATAACATGCCAAAGTGTTCTGTGAGGTACACAAACACAGAATATCAGTATTGTCATCATCAGTAAAAAGGCCACATGGGACAAATGAGTTGCCGAAGAATGCAAAGTGAAACAAAGTAGTCTGAAAGCCTCTACTACCACATCTTAAGCGAGTGCTTTGCACTCCAGTGTGTTGTACTCAAGGAAACAAGAGAGACATATTACTTTTATTTTCATTCATGTTGCTGAAATTTATTTCCAAAATACATTTGCCTTCCTGTCTCAATGCATACATTACATTAAAGGTGTGTATTTTGGAATGGTTCAATTACTTACCTTTTCTGCGTGGGGAGTGGGAGGGACATTGAGAAGGTCATTGTGACTGGTAAAGGGCTCTCTGATAACCCTGGAAGCAAACAGAAAGCTTGGTGCTCCAACAATCTACTTAACAACGTTGTCAGACAGAATTTCAATAGGCGTTAGAATACCCAAGGCCTTGTGGAAAATCATGTGCTCTGAGGTATGCTCAAAAGGAAAAGAATGTTTTAGTTGGCCTAGAAGGTAGCTTAGAAAAAAAGTAAGGCCAAGGCTGAGAAAAATGCCAAAGAGAAAGTTCAAGCAAATTAATCATTTGTGATTGCAAACACAGTGTCAGGTGTTGTACTTAATATCTAAATCAAGATAATTTTATGTTAGAGTTCACAGTCTAATTTCACTGATATGGTAGTCTTTCTGGATGATGCGGAGAGAGTCTTAGACAGTCAGAGGAAAGACTGTGTGCTTTATTCTGTGGGTCATAGTCACATGAAGGACTGCAGCTTGGCAGTCCCAGGAAGAATGAGATAGAATAGGTATAGGAATCAGTAAAGATATCTTCCAAACTTACTTTTTTAGCAATGAGCTCATTTAATCCAGTGAAATAAGACCTGTCTGTCTATGTTAAAAGAGAGACTAGGAAGGCAGAGCTGTGGTAGGTAAAGGTATGGTGGGTCCCTGGTCTGCACTGGTAGAGGTGAGGACTCAGGGCTTCTGGGTATCTTTGAAAGAAGGTTGCTGTATTGTAATTTATGCATCTTAGGAGGCAGGAACTGGAAAAGGTATCTGTAGTTTTTACATCTTCACCATACTGCCTTTTCCTGCTACTGTTTGACAAGAAGAGTCAAGGAGAAATGCAAAATCCAATAGACTTATTACTAATGGCTTCTTAATGGTTTTCTCATATCTTACAAAACTGAGATCTTAGAAGATTTATCGTAAAAATCTAGTCCCATATCTTTTCTTTAATCTTATCTCTAAGCAATTGATTGAAAAAAATCCCTGCTGTTATTCCAAAGCCCTTCAGAATAATACTCATCAGTCTTAAAGCAATGCCATCACAAGATCTATGTCACACACAAAAAAAGCTTACATTGGTACAAACAAATGGTTCAGGGGAGGTGGGGAGGAAAGGGATGGTAGGGGAAAAACAAATGAAGGGTAACAATGCTCGCTAGGAAATGGATTCATTACCTTCTCATGTAACTGTAACCCCTCTGTACAGTATCTTTACAATAAAAAGATATATTTAAATAGAACAAATAAAAAAACAGATGGTTCAGGATGACAGGCTTTTTTTATAGAATATGAAGAGACAGCAAATAGCAAAATTGAAAGTCATAATAATAATTTTTAAATACACATAAAGTCACCTATTTGATGAAAAAGAAAATGTTTACTAGGTTTCCAGAACAGCACATAAAGATATATTTAGATTCAAAGAGACCATTTGCAATAAAAACATAGGTGGTTTGGGTTTCTTTCTAAAGTGCATTTCTAGGAAATGTCACTTCTGGAATCACGGGATTCTCTGTTCTCAGATTCCCTGGAAAGCATTTGGTCACTCAGGACTAAAGGTTGTCTCAGCTTAGCTTTCTTCTTTTATTTATTTATTGAAGTTTGTTTGTTTGTTTTCTGGTCGTGGGGCCTGAACTCTAGGCCTGGGAGCTGTCCCTCAGGTCTTCAGCTAAGGCTAGTGCTCTACCACTTGAGCCATAGTGCCACTTCTGGTTTTATCTGCTTATGGGGTGCTGAGGAATTGAACTCAGGATCTCATGCATGCAAGGCAAGCACTCTACCTCTGAGCCACCTTCCCATCCCCTATTGAAGATTTTTTATAAGTTTCTGTTTCACAATTTTAAATTCCCGTGATATAGACCCAACTATCTTCCTCCTTTAATTTATACCCATTTCCTCTTGTCTGTCTCTGGTGAACAAGTACCAAAGAGATGTCTAATATCATGGCTTTGGTGGGGGGAGGGGTGGTGCTCAAGTAGCAAGGTGCTTGCCTACCATGCAGGAGGCCCTGGGCTCAGTTTCAGTATAGACTCAAAGGATCCAGTATCCTCTTCCAAGAAAGCATTTAGTTTAGAAGGCAAGCTATGCTTCAGTTTATTTCTCTTTAACCATTCCAGTATTTTAATTGTTAATCACTAAATGTTTTGGGGTTTTTTTGATTTGTTTGGGCTTTTTTGCCAGTCCTGGAGCTTGAACTCAGGGCCTGGGCACTGTCCCTGAGCTTCTTTTGCTGAAGGCTAATGCTCTACCACTTGAACCACAGCGCCACTTCTGCCTTTTTCTGTTTATGTGGTACTGAGGAATTGAACCCAGGGCTTCATGCATGCTAGGCAAGCACTCTACCACTAAGTCACATTCCCAACCCATGAATGGGCTTTTTTTTAAATCTCTTTAATCACTTTAGGTTCCCTTTGGTACCCAACATAATTTCTCCACATGCTTTATTAAGGAGGACCATCAAAGAATTATTTACAATTGCAGGTCTTATTAACTTCCTTACTCTACTATAGTAAATGCAATTAACACATGTTCTGTACTATAACTGACTGGTCAGAACTCATGTGCTACTTATGGAGTATTTATAGGTAATTACTAGCAATTATGATGAAAATTTCCTAAATGCAGGTACTAAATAGTTATCAGCTACAAGAGGTAGGTTTTATTATCTCTGTCTTTTACAGAAAGGGTCTCAACTATGGTCACAAATCTTATTCCAGAGACAATACCTTCACACAGTGCCATGATCACATCCTCATACACTTGTGCCCTGCCTAATCCAGCTGTAGTAACTGCTGCAGGTCAGTTTTCTCTGGAACCTGACCTACACATGAGGCTTTGCGTGCAACTTTCTCAGTGAGGTTCTTGGGGTCAGCTCTGATGGTAGAGGTCACAAAGCCAGGCAAGGTGGTGGGAATAGCTGGGCTGGTGTATAGTTACCACAAGAGCCACACCAGACCCTTCAAGTCCTACACATTGTCCTGAATTGAAGTAAGGGACTTTGTATCCCCAAATCAAAGTTATTGAATGCATGCTATCCTGAGACTGATGAAAGAGCTTCAGTGAGACAGCTCAAGGCTGAGGACAATCTCTAAAAAGAAGAACCTAGCTATTAGGTTTCAGCTGCCAACAAGTCCAGAACCTGGGGAAAGATGCT
Source organism: Dipodomys spectabilis (assembly GCF_019054845.1). NCBI lineage: Eukaryota > Metazoa > Chordata > Mammalia > Rodentia > Heteromyidae > Dipodomys > Dipodomys spectabilis. Next base: position 19,397,978 of record NW_024870766.1, read on the forward strand.
TCAATCCAGGACAAGGGATCTAAGTGGCACATGACAGCTCTACCATGGGGTAAAGCTTGGGATATGGTTCTGAGAACCTCTTTATGGATTTCTAAGTTACAGATAGGTAGCTTTAATGCCAAAGAAATTAAAGACATAAGAAAGCAAAGACACAAGGAGAAAGGAAATTCAAAAACTGCATTATGTGAGGGACATGAGAACTCTTTCTCTCTGTCTTTTCAGCCTCTCTTTACTTGCCCCTTTTCTGTCTCTCTTTGAGTCTTGCTTTTCTGTCACACATTCTCACTTAAGACTGTGTCTCACATTCTCTGTGTGATACACACACAGTAATATAATGACCGCAGATAAGACATGAGACCCCAGATAGCAAACAGGGTAAACAGATGAGAGACAGAATAATTTGAAATATCAGAAACAGAACTATGATTGAGTGCAACATTGAATTGAAATCCTTTTTTGTACAACTACTTAGAGATAATACTAATTTTAAAAGGAGAACTGTTATTTGAAGTGGATAGTGTCCTTCATCAATCACTGCATAAATAATAATTTGCCTATTAAGGAAATAAAAAGTTAGGGCTTCTGATCCTTAACCATTTATTTATTTATGTTTTATTGTAAATTAGTGTACAGAGGGGTTACAGTTACATGAGTAAGGTAATGAGTATATTTCCTATTGAGCATTGCTACCTCCTCCTTTGTTTTTCCCCTACTATCCCTTCCCTCCCCACATTCCCAACTTCCCTCTCCCTCCCAAGTTGTAAAGTTCGTTTTCAACATAGTGTCTTTTTTTTTTTTCCACTTCCAGTTTTTTATTTTATATTTATTTATTTATTTATTATTGTGAAAATACTGTACAGAGGGGTTACAATTACATGGGCAAGATAATGAGTACATTTCTTATCAAGCATTGTTGCCTCCTCCTTTGTTTCCCCTTCCTATCCCTTCCCATCTCCCTCCCCCCCCCCACTTCCAGTTTTTTGATGGTTAATTGGAGATAAGATTCTCGTGGACGAAAGTTCCCACTGACTGGCTTTGAACCTGGATCCTTAGATCTCAGCCTCCTGAGTAGCTAGGAGCCACCAGTGCTTGGCAGTTTTTCATTCTTTTACCTCCTAATCAAAATGTCTGACTCCTTTAACTGCCAGATTTCTTTAATATTTATTGCTTATAGGTGAATGAATTAAGGTAAATCTTTCTACTTTTCCCATAAAAAATATCTAATTAGTGTTCACTTTGGTAGCACATATACTAAAATTGGATTGATACTAGAAGATTAGCATGGTTCTGAAACAAGAATGGCATGCATATTTGTGAAGCATTCTATATTTTTACCTTTTGTCTTGTACGTAAGTTTATGTCTTTGAGGAGGGTGAGGGAGATCACAGAAATGGCGAGACAAAGGGTGAACAAATGCAGCAGAGATACTAACTAAACACTATATGACAATGAACTATACAACTTGTAGAGGAGGAAGGTTGGGATGGAAAAAACTGGGGGGAAATAAGGGAGGAGGTGACATTTTTCAAAAGAATTATACTCATTACTTGACTTATGTAACCATAATCCCTCTGTACATCACCCTCACAAAACAAATAAATAATTAAAAAGTGCAACTAATTAAATGTGCATGTCTCTTCTTCCTCTTTTGAGTGTGAGGAAGTAGTGCTCCAAAATTTAGTCTAAATGAAATTATCTCCAAGAGATCCAGAAAAATCTGGAGTAATCTTCCAATGATAAGCAGTTACTCTTTTTGTTTTCTTCTTTTTTTGTGTGCCAGTACTGGGGATTGAATTCACAACCTGGGCGCTGTTCCTTAGCTTTTTTGAACAAGGCTAGTGCTCTGCCACTTGAGCCATATCTTCACTTGCAGCCTTTTGGTGGTTAATTGTGGCTAAGAGTCTCAAAGAAGTCAAGCACTGGTGGCTCACTCCTAGCCATTCAGGAGGCTGAGATCTGAGGATCATGATTTGAAACCAGCCAGGGCAGAAAAGTCCCCATGAGATTCCTGTCTATAATTAACTGCTCAAAAAACATAAGTGGAGTTGTGGCTCAAAGTGGTATAGCTTTTGCCTTGAGCAAAAGAGCTCAGGGACAGCGCCCAGGCCATGAGTTCAAGCCCATGACTGAAAAAAAAAATCTCATGGATTTTCTGCCCCAGTTGGCTTCAAGTAGCAATCCTCAAATCTCAGCCTCCTGAATAGCTAGGACTATGGTATGAGCCACCAGCATATGGCATTAGTCAATCATTCTTTTTGTTGTTGGTGGTGGTGGTCATCATTGTGGGGTTTGAATTCTGGGCCTGAGCACTGTCCCTCAGCTCTTCAGCTTAAGGCTAGCATGCTACCATGTGAGCTATAGTGCCACTTCTGGTTTTCTGGTGGTATATTGGAGATAAGAGTTTCACAGCTTTTCCTGCCCAGGCTAGTTTTTTTTTTTTTTTTATTGTAAAGCTACTATACAGAGGGTTACAGTTACATGAGTGAGGTTATGAGTACACTTCCTCTTGAACATTGTTACCCCCTCCATTGTTTTCCCCCTACCATCCCCTCCCTCCCTCCCTTCCCCGAGGTTCTTTTTTTTTTTTTTTTTTTTGATTGTGATTAAATGATTACATAATTTCAAAGTCACAAGTTCATTCTAACTTCCCTGGAGCAAATTGTCTACCACAGTCTGTAATATATAACAGTGTTCACATGTTATATACCATATTTGTGATCAGCAGCATGAGGATATTTAGTAGTGGTTCAACCAGATGAGCGGGAGTTCTTTGTTTCTTAAGTCCTGTTAGTTTTGTCGTATCACCTAACCTTTTGGATTTAGCATCCACTTATGAGGGAGACCATGTACCGTTTGTCTCTTCGTTCTTGGCTTACCTCGCTCAACATGATTCCTTCTAGCTCCATCCATTTCCCTGCAAATGCCATTATTTTGTCATTTCTAATGGCTGCATAATATTCCATTGTGTATAGATACCACAATTTTTGGATCCATTCATCTGTGGTGGGGCACCTAGGTTGTTTCCATATCCTAGCTATTGCGAACAGTGCTGCAATAAACATGGAGGTGCACATGTCCTTGTATATTGGTTCCTGTTGTTCAGGGTAGATGCCTAGAAGTGGTATGACTGGGTCATAAGGGAGGTCAATCTTTAGCTTTCTAAGGACCCTCCAGACTGCTTTCCAAAGTGGTTGTATAAGTGTACATTCCCACCAGCAGTGTAATAGGGTTCCTCTTTCTCCACATCCCCTCCAGCATTTGTCGTTGGCTGATTTGTGGATGTGGGACATTCTGACTGGGGTAAGGTGGTATCTCAGGGTTGTCTTTATTTGCATTTCCTTCACCACCAGGGATCAACATAGTGTCTTGTACATCTCATTGTTACAATGGTCAACCTGTATCCTTGTTTCAGCATTTTGCTATTTCCCTTCCCCTTCCCAAATTAGAAAAATATATATACAAGATGCAGGGCACCGACATCAAATACAGTGAAAACAGGGGTTATACTATGAGAGAGGAACATAAAAAAGAAATAAAAAAATCACATAGTACATTTTAGATACATTAAAAACAAGCCAATCCTTAACCATTTTTTTTGATCCTCAATATTTCCTTGTGGATTTTATTTTCCAAGCGACACTGGTGGCTCATGTCTATAACTCTAGCTACTCAGGAGGCAGAAAAGTTCTTAAGAGTCCATTTCCAATTAACTAACAAAGATCTGGAACAGAGGCATGGCAAATAAACATATGTATGCATGTATATATGGCAAATGCTCCTTATATCGATTGTGAAGCAGAAATTGTTATTTTTCTATTTTTAATAAGAACAATCAGAATGCTTTTAAAGTTTAAGATAAAATATTTAGTATTTATTATCATCTCTTTATCCATTATAAAGCTTTTTAAAAAGCTAGAAATCCAACAGCTAGGAAAAATAGTTTAGTAGAGCATGAATCTGAAATAGATTCCCAGGGAATAATGAATCTAGTACATGTTGTAGGAAAATGTAAAGAGTCTTTAATTCATGCTGTATCATCTGGCTATTCTGTCAACTAATATAAAAATAAACTTTCTAGTCACTATTATCATTTTAGCATAAGCAGCAAGACATTAGGGTGCTAGCAACGGTTCAAGAATTAGTAATAAACTTGAATCCAGAATAATTTTCAAAGTACCCAAACAGTCAAAGGCAGTAGAGAGTAAAAACCCAGATGCAGCAGGACATTATTATCTGATTAGACCTTCAGTGTCATTGTCTTCTACCAAAATGGCCCATGAACTGCTGATGCAAAGTCTATGACATCAATGGTGGGATTGAATTTGTACCAAAAGTTTGTGGCTCAGCATTTCCTTTTTCTTTTGAAAATTCCACACTACAGAAAGGCAGAGGGTAATACATTTTACTGCTAAATATTGATGTAAGCCTGTTAGAATACTGACCACTCAGAAGTGTCACACTGGCAATCTAGGGTTTTTATTGTCCAATAGCAATGTTTCACCCTTACAATTCTTGCAGAGTTTTCCCCACATCCCCAATACTGAGGTATGAACTCAAAGTCTCACACTTGCTGGTCCTGTTTACATAGTTGGTGCTCTACCACTTGAGCCATGTCACCAGCCCTTGTTTTTGCTGGTTGCTTTGGAGATGGAGTCTCTTGAACTTTTCTGTCCAAGCTGCTTTTGTACCTGGAATCTGGACAGAAATCAGCCACTAGATACTACTACATTCTTAGGTTTACTCATTGTAAGAAAGATCAGAAGATGCCAGCATCAAGCCCGACAGCAGCAGAAAAGCTGCCTTCCCCTTGCTTAGTCACCATCGTGTCTTGTGTTCAAGTCTACAGTAGTTCTATTACCTGCTCACCCCATTCATATTGTTGTCCTATGAAACGGCTAACAGTATGAATGGGGTGAACAGAAAGGTTTGCAGAGGGCAAAACTTAAGCACAGGTCAGACAATGCCCCCCACAGCTCTCATCACTGATCCACAGCATGCAGCTTGTACAGCCATTTCCAAAAGCAAAAACTGTCAGAAGAGTTGTGTGTTAAAGAAACATCAAATTAGTGTTTCTATCACACAGAGAATATGAGACAGAAAAAAAGAGACAGAATCAAGGGGCTGGGGGTGGGGGAGACACAAAGAAGCAAAGAGAAAGATGGAAACATGGAGAAATATTCCGTTGCCTGCACATAAATGAGTGGAAACTCCTTTTGTTCCTGGCAGCTTTGGGGATGAGTGAATCATGTTTTGTACACGCACTCTGACGGCTCCAGCCCACTTGTTTCACAGCAAAGACTGACCACTCTGTGAATTTCAGAGAACAATTCATTGTCTTCAAGACCACCTACCACTTGCATGCATGTGTCATCATTCTGAGTTACACCAACTCAGTATTGTCACAATTTCATTTTCTTTTTTTTTTTTATTTTATTTTATTTTATTTTATTTTATTTTATTTGAAAACATACTGTACAGAGGGGTTACAATTACATGGGCAGGAAAATGCATACATTTCTTACCAAGCATTGCAGCCTCCTCCTTTGCACAATTTCATTTTCTATACATAAAATTCATGGCATATTGCAGTGAAATTGACCAAATCAGAAATACCTTCTGCTTTAAATGTCTTAAGTTTGAAATCATTGATGAGTTTTCTTTTTTGTAAAACTGGAATTTAAACATGGGTGGTTTGATTCTATTCCAGTTCTTCATTTTAACAGTAGAACAAGTATAGGAAAATAAAAGATACCACAAAAATCCATGTGAAAAGAATGAAACATTATATAATTAAAACAAGTAATACATTAAGTAAAATCTGTTGCATCTCAAGTGATTAGCAAAGCAAATGCTACTAATATAAACTATTTGCTTAATTCAATTCCTTATTTTAAGGCATATGGATAATTCACTCCACAGTCTAAGAATAATTTAGAATGATAAAAAATAATAATATGGCAGAAAGGCCAGAGTGAGTTTCACAAGACCAGGAGCTGGTTCCAGCTGTTAGGATTAAGTAAATTCCTTAATCTTGCTTCAAAATAATTTTCTGTGTATGAAAAAGAAAGTGATAGATTAGTCTTTTTAAGGTCCAGGAAAGATGGTAATGAAGTGGAATATGAAGAATAAAATGGGATAATTTTGTAATTTTTCCAAAGGGTCTGAAGAAAAAAAAATAGTCATTAGGTTAATTAAGACCGCAGTAATCAAATAAAATTCACTCAAATAGAACGATTGTAAGTATTATTTGAATTTAAAATTTTTACCCATGGCATTGCCTCAAAGAAGGCTCTGAGTAATAAATTGCATGAGTTTAACTGGGATAGACTTGCTTTCAAACAGTGTTGCCTCTGTTACAACAGAGCTCCTCACCAAGTGTAGTGGTGCTGGGAACACCCAAGGGGTGGAACTTGCACCACCCTACTGTAAAAAAGACCCTTCTCTGTCTCCAAGAAATAGGGCAGGGCAATGAAAACAAGGACTTAACAAGAAACCATGATTAACACAGAAAAAAGAGCTGTATTTTGGAAAGCCAAGTACCTTTCTTAACTAATTTCTATAACTATTGGGAATTAAAAGTGGAAAATTACATTAACTTAAACCTCTCCTAAATTTCAGTTTGCATTGCCTTTTAAGTACTGCTTTTTCAAAATTTCAATTTACAAAAGTCTCTACGTTTATCCCTAGGAAACATTCTAACATTATTCCAAGAAAATAAGATCAACAACTACAGATAACAAATGAAACAATAAATAAAGTTAAAAATGTTTTTAATTTAAAAAAAATTCCTATTAGTGTATATGTCATGATTTGGATCTTAAATGTGCCCCCAAATGCTAGGCCACTAGCTTGGGGCCACTGGTAGGTAGTAGATAAGGCCTAGTGGTAGGAACTTTGGTCATTGAAGAGGAAACTGAGACTCAACCTCTTCCTCTCTCTCCTTTTGCTTCCCGGAAACAAAGTGAGCCTCTTTGCTCTACCATGTGTTCCCACAAAGCTGATGCCTTGCAACCAGGCCCAACAACAGCACAGCCAAGAGACCATGACTAAAACCTCTGAAACAACTGTAGACCAAAATAAATCTTTCCTCATTATAAAATTTTGATTGGGGGGTGGGGGCATTTTTCTTTATTTTAGCACAGCAGCAGAAAACTAATCAACATAGCCTGTAACTGACAAGTCAATGGACTTAGTCCTGTGACTAACTTCTCCTCTTACCTTCACCTTGTACTTTCAGCTGCCCAGTGAACATTTCTCCTAGATGTCTCACTACCCATGAAGTCCCTTCCCTTCCTAAGAGTAAACCTGCTTCCTTCCTAAACTCCCTGTATGGCATCATCACATTCTCAAGTCCTCCCAGTCTAAAATTCAAGAATTCAAAACACTGATATTTTCTTCTTTCCCATGCCCAATCAATCCTCAAATTCAGCATAGTCTAGATCTTTCAAATTTTTCTCTTTCTCTGTTCCTCCCTGCTTCTGTCCAAATGCTACCTCTCTGATATGTTCCCCAGATCATTACACAATAAATCGTCCCATCGTTTGGAGAGGGAGTCAAGCCTCCCTGGCTAGGTAGTTAAGGATAGAAGATGGAAGCCTGGGCCAGTTCCAATATGGCTGGGAGGAACGACATGGCAAGAAATACCCATCTTGTTCCTTTCAGCCTAGAACTCTGGATCCCAAACACATGAGCCTGTCATGAGCTAAGGCAAGTGTGTATTCCCCCAGCAGCCATTCAATCAGAAGTCCTTTCTGTGCCCAACCACTGAAATGGAAGAAACAGTCATAAAGAAGCTGGTGCTTGTGTTCCAAAGGAAGAGAACCAATCATGAGACTCCCTGAAGTGTGGGTCCACCCCTCTACCAGGAGTACCCCTTAAAAGGAGGAGGAAAACCAGGAACCCTATAATCTTAGAGGCCCTAAGAGACTTAAACTTCTAGGATTTTTTTTTCACCTGGTGCACTTTTTAGTCTTTTTAAAACCTGACTTATGGAATTGTGACCTCTTTGTGCAACTAGTTAATAATGAAAATTTAAAAAAAAAAAAAAAAGAAAACTAAGCAAGAGTCTGAGGCCCAAAGTTCAAACCTCAGTTATTGGCACCAAGACAACAACAAAAAGTCCATCTCACCTTCAGAAAGTCCACTAGGCTAAGAGCTTCCCAAATGTTTCCCTAATTTCTGAAGTGGTCCTTTTCTCAGAATAACAGGCTAACAGCTGGGAGCAGTTTTAGTCAAAGTCTTAAGCATATCAGAGTAATGGGGGCCAGGGAAGAATATCATGAAGATTCCTGAAGAGGAAACACACACACACACACACACACACACACACACACACACACACACACAATCAGGTGAGTTGTTTTGGGTTTCTTAATTCTATTAAGCTGAGATTTTATTTAACCATCCTACTAAAATTGACAAGGGAAATTTAATACACATGAAATCCTATGATTAATTTTAACCAACGGTTACTGTACTTAAGGATATTAATATGTCTGAGAAACTTTAACCAATTTAAGGGCAACAGGTAATGAAAAAAAGGTAATGTAATTCCAATTACATTTCTCTGTAGAAGTCTGAATTACTGCTAAATAACAGGAAACCACTGTGCACACAAATCAAAAAAGAAGAAAAAGAGGTACTTGATCTCATTTTCTCTAATACTTCATGGGAATACACTGTGTTTTACAATCACATCAACACATAAGTGCATCTGGGAAGAATCTAATACAGGCTGAAAAGAACAAACAATGAAGAACCTGGTATTTGATCAAGGTTGACAGTGTCAGAGAGGAACTCAGCAATGCAATTACATTTTCCAAGTGGCTTTGAAGGTGGTGAGAAAAGAAAGCATCTGGGAATAAAAGGTTTCTCAACACACCATTGTAAGAGAGAAAAAAAAAGCACAAGGTTAAGGTGGAATCACACAGAATGAAACCTTAATTAAATGGAAGCAGCCAACAAACTTGAACAGTGCTTGGACAGTGTGTTTCTTTAATACCTCACTTTTATGAAAAAGAATGAAATCACAAAAAGGGCTGTTCAGAAAGCCTCTGTTAAACCAGAATTTGGGGTAAGCTTGAAGCAAGAATAGAAGAAGCCAGGAGTTCTAGGCCTACCTCCACCACCTGACAAGATGGTCTTGATGTTTTGGGGCTTGTGAAATACTCCTTAACCAACACATGAGCATCCTGGCTCATAAACATCCTGGACAAGCTTTTTAAAAATATCAGGGACCAGACTGAATACAAGCCAAATAACTCCCTGGTCAATTAAATTAGAACCTCAGGTATTTTTAGTCAGATATTTTTTAAAGGAGAGTCAGAAAAGATGTACTCGGATGACTTTTCTAACCTATACTTTTGGCATCTAATAGCTTGTTTGTTTCACAATTCATACAATACAAATTAAGAGTGACCAAAATTTTTAAGCCCTCTAAAACAATTCCCTGATTTCCAGGAAGAGTGGACTGGGGAGTAAGAGGTACAGTCATCTGTAAAGGCCCAGCAAAGTAGTAACATCATGACGAAGTCCAATCTGAGAACAAAGCCAGATCATGAACTCAGACCAGCTCAATTCTGTTTCAGCCTAGACTTGGTAGGATCACAGAAGAGACACACCATTGTGCAGAAACTTATGATGCTCTTGGCTGTCTGAACTCTTAAGGTCTCGATCTGTAAACAATAATAAGGATAATAATGATTGTAGAAGTTAAAATCCTAGAAGACACTAATGCACAGGTGCTTCAGCCCTTAAAAATTGATATAGAAAAAAAGAGATTGATATAGATACTTTCTTCATCCCTTCAGAGGAAACAAAGAGTGATTTATAAAATAATATTTATCAAAATGAACTCCAAGAGGGCTGGGAAGATGGCTCAGTGGTAGAGCGCTTGCCTTGCATGCCTGAGGCCCTGGGTTCGATTCCTCAGCACCACAGAAGCAAAAAGAAAAAAAAAGCCGGAAGTGGCACTGTGGCTCCAGTGGTAGAGCACTAGCCTTGAGCTGAAGAGCTGAGGGACAGAGCCCAGGCCCAGAGTTCAGGCCCCACAACCGGACCAAAATAAAAATGAACTCCAAGAAATGAAAACAAGAGGGTTTTCCTTTGTTGTTTTGTTTTCTTTTTATCTTGTTTATCTGATTTTTTTGGCAGGGGGGGCAGTAAGGGAGAGCACAGAAATGGAGGGACAAAGTGAAGTGCAACAGTGGTACTTACTAGAAACTATGTTGAAAATGAACTGTATAACTTGTAGGTAGGGACAGGAGGGAAAAGCTGGGAGAGACTGAGGGAAGAGGTGACACTGTCCAAAAAGAAATGTACTCTTTACCTGATGTATGTAACTGTAACCCCTCCGTACATCACCTTTATAATAACAATTTTAAAATGAATTAAAGAAAAAATGGTGGCCTTAGAATTTAATCGAGCTAGTGTTGTCTGACCACGCATTGCCTCATGGAAACAAATTGCCAGGGAAGCTGGAGGTACACCCAGTCTGCCCTACTGCCTTCTTATATTTTCTGTGTCAAAGCATTCTCCGTTGAAAAGTAGAACAGAAATATCCTAGAGTGTCCCTGGTGTTTTTGGTCTTTGAGTAAATAACTAATTTCCATGGTCTGACAGACGGTTAACATTTTATGGAGTGATTTTTATTATCTATGCATGCACTTCCAAATTAGATGGCTGCTGGCATTTAATTATACTGTTTAGCTTAGATAACCATCAAAAGAGTCATCACTAAAGTCTTCCCTAAATGACTCATTCCATCGGATGTCTACATGAAAAAGCTACACAAAAATCTCAGAAATGCCATTTACAATACATTTGGAAAACTTTTCCAAGCATTTCTACACTTAACTTCAATCATTTTAAAGAAGCATCCATGTTGAATTTACATTATGTAAAATCATTTCCCTTCTTTGAATAACATTGTTATTTACTTATAATAACATGTAATTTATACATAGTTCACATATGAAATATGTTTTATGCAAAAGTATTATTGTTTGACACTTTAGATATATCCTAATTATACTGCATCAGAATTATTTTTAGGGTTCAATTTAATAATAATATGAAAAGATAGTTTTCATTAGACTCTTCTGGAAAGATATGAAGGAAATGCTAGGGAAAACAAAACCACAAATAGAAGGAGCCTGAATGGTCATCAAATCTAACTCTCTCTCTTATTATGGCCTCATTTGTTTCTAGGGAGTTTTCTTGGTGTTGAATGTCTCTTCCAGTATCTTGTCACTCAATTCTTCCCATGAGAACAACATCTAAACTCACATTCTAATATCACTTCTCCAACCACAACCCGCTGTTTATATCAACAGGGATAAGTTAAGAGTTTTAGCAGAGGTGGCTAATAACTGGCTCAGGGGCTTCAGAAGCACCTCAGGAGCTGGTGAATGACCCTTGAAGTAGCTTTATATGAAAGCCTCTACTCTAGAAAGAAAGTGACAATAAGCCAAGTTGCTCAAACAGGCTTCCCTTGAATTTGAATAGGATATTGGGAGTCACAGGAGAACCTATCGAATAAGCAAAAATAAGCAGAAAAGCTACATGAGAGATGAGAGAAAACAGTCTCTGAGTAGAGAAAACATTCCCTGTTAATATTTCTCTTCCAGATCCAAAATCAAGGATTCCTGATGTAAGTCTCTCTTCCTCAAGAGGACATTGAGTGATTCCGAATGAATCTCTTGGCTATTATTATTATCTCTCTTTCTCTTCATGAGTCTTTTTGGTTAGAACCAAGTGAAGGCTTTATTTCCACTCCACTATTTCACCTTCTTAAGACTTTGGGTCCATTATTCTGCCAAAAATCTCTCGACTGCTCAATTCCACTCTTACAAAATATTTGTTGTACCTTTTACCGTCATATTACTTACAATTAGAATGCCATCTAGAATGAATTTCATGCTACAGTGGTATAAAAGTGGTGAAAACAAATTGTTAACAAAAGAAAAATAAATTTCACTGTCATGGTTGTTACTAAAATTTGTGACTATCAATAAAAATTAGTAGTTATATCATCCTCAAGATTCAAAAAGCTATATAAACTGACCTAACCAAACAATTCATTTGCAAGATAAAGGATTTCATACTTAATAGTTAAAGACTGCAAAGCCCAAACGAATTAGATATCAGCAAGAGTAGAAAAAAATAAGGCCATGGTTGAAATAATTGGCAACATGAACTTTGTAGTTACAGTAATTACCTGTGCAGCAGACCAAGAAGTTGTGTTTGAGAAACATATTGCAAAAACAGAGCCAACTTAGCCTCAACCTTCCCTGAGGCAATAATGAAAATTAGTGGAATCTGTCATTTTAAGACATCTGGTATACCCCGGCCAATGGGAAATTGTTTTCTTAAGAAGATCTCCACTGCTTTGTCTAATTCAGCTTTCAGAGAGCCTCCAGGGATCTCTCATTACAATAAAAAGCCCACACAGAGGAACTTCTTAAATTCTCCTGTCTGACTTGTCTGATTTTCTTAGTTTTTTTCTGTCTCCACCATTACTGGCAGGCTGGCTGTCATACTGACATTCTCAGGTAGTCAGTGTGCCTTCCCAGAAAAACTCAACCTATCCTTACAGCTCTAATAGATAGATCTTGTTTCTGTCAGGCTCACTGTTTAAAAAAAAAATAAGACTGAAAAGCTGTGGGAGTGTCTAACTGGTCAGTCAGTAAAGAAAGTATATGTGTTTATGTGTAGATTTCACAGCATTCTTGTTAATCAGGCAGAGACTTCTCTGCTTGCTTCTTTTTCTCAGATAATGCTGAATTAATAAATAGTTCATTCTATAATTGTCACTGTAGAGCCACTAGAGGCAAGGGACAGCAAATCACAGAAAATGCTGGTACTTGACAAGTAACTTGGAAGCTTCTGTTCAAAAACAGAGACGGGAGACCATAATTTTGTATTCAACAGCATTTTTTTTTTTTTTTGTCGGTCATGGGGCTTGAACTCTGGGCCTGGGCGCTGTCCCTCCAGCTCTTCAGCTCAAGGCGAGCGCTCTACCACTTTAGCTACAGCGCCACTTCCGGTCTTCTGGTGGTTTTTTATTGGAGATAGGAGTCTCATGGTCTCTCCTGCCCGGGCTGGCTTTGAACCACGATCCTCAGATCTCAGCCTCCTGAGTAACTAGGATTACAGGCGTGAGCCACCAGCACCCGGCTTCAACAGCATTTTGAAAGTGTTTTCCACAGAGATAATCTTTTCTCTTTTTTGAGTTCATTTTGATAAATATTACTTTCTATGATAAGTATTGTGGTATTGTATTCCTCTCCTAAGAATATCTTCCTTTGGTCTCACTATATGTGAATGCCTAGAGACCTGTATAATTTATTATGTCTCAGTATATTTTTAGTTAAATTTTTTTATTGTGAAAATACTGTACAGAGGGGTTACAGTTACATGAGCAAGGTAATGAATACATTTCTTTTTTATTATTAATGTTTTTATTGTGAAAATACCATACAGAGGGGTTATAATTACATGAGCAAGGTAATAAGTACATTTCTTATCCAGCATTGTTGCCTCCTCCTTTGTTTTTCCCCTACCATCCCTTCCCTCCCACCTCCTCAGCTACATCCCTCCATCCCCACCCTCACCCCTAAATTGTAAAGTTTGTTTTTTGACATAATGTCTTGTATATCTCATTGTTGCAATGGGTCAATCTGAATCCCTATTTAAAACAATTTGTTTTTTCCCCTCCCCTCCCCAAATTATAACCCCTGTTTTCACTGTATTTGATGCCAGTGTATTTTTTTTAACCATCCATTGTGTTTAGTTGTAGACATATAACCACATTCTAGCTACCAAATGAAGGAAACTATGCAACCTATGTTTCTTTGGTGTACTTCACTTAATAGTTTTTTCCAAGTCTTTCCATTTCCTTATGAATGGTACAATACCATTCTGTTTGATGGATGAGTATAATTCCATTGTGTCTATATATTACATTTTCTTGATCCATTCATCCACTGTGGTGCACCTGGGCTGATTCCATATCTTGGCTAGAGGAAACAATGCTGCAATGAACATGGTTATGCTGGTTTTAACACTGAACAAAAATAGTCTTTCTTTACAAACTAAGAAGTAAATTTCAAGCTGGTGGCTCATGCCTGTAATTGTAGCTACTCAGGAGGCTGAGACCTGAGGATCACAGTTCACAGCCAGCCCAGGCAGGAAAGTCTGTGAGACTCTTATCTCCAACAAACCACCAGAAAACCGGAAGTGGCACTGTGGCTCAAGTGGTAGAGCGCTTGCCTTGAGCTGAAGAGCTATGGGACAGAGCCCAGGCCCAGACCAACAAAAAATAAAATAAAATAAAATTCACTAACTTCTTAATGACTCATCATAGCTAGGAAATGACAAAATCAAGACTCTAGGTGATGGTACGCCTCTTCCTCCTCCTCTCCTTCCTCTTTCTCCTCTTCCTCTTCTACTTTCTCTTCTCCAGCCCTCCTCCTTGAACTCAGAGCCTGGGCACTGTCCCTAAGTTTTTGTGCTCAAGGCTAGTGCTCTACTACTTGAGCCACAGCTCCACTTCTGGCTTTTTTGGTTTTGGTAGCTTATTGTTTTGGGTAGTTATATGAGCCACTGGAACCTAGCTGGAATAAACGTATTTTAACAAGATGCCTAGGATTCATATATATATTAAAGTTGGAGCAGTGTTGAGCCACCAGTGCCTGGCCAGGTGTTCTTATGATCCTTGGTGGGCATTAGTTTCACTAGCTCATAGGCTTATTCATTGCTCACACAAGTAAAAGGCATTGAGTGCTTACTCCAATCTGGGTGCAGTTGTATTTTCCTAATAATTTTATGACATATGCAGTTTTATTAATCCCATGTAATAGATGATAAAACAGAGATACAGGAACTGGACTAGTGGTTCAGAATTGTATGGCGAATTGGTGGCAGAAAATGACAAAACCCCATGAGAGCCATGCCACCCGGAAGAATCAGGGAGGAAGTTGCTGGATCTGTTGCTAGGAAGAGGACTAAGCAAGTTTTGGAACGTTTTCTGGCATTTCTAGAACAGTGAGACTTTTCTTCTCTTATAAATCCTGTGAGAAGTCATTGGCATCAGAGATGAGAAAGAAATGGCAATTCCAAGCAAAGGAGGAAATGGAGTTATTCCCCTTCCCCTTCACTATGGTTATGGATGTGTGGGTGACTTGGCAGAACATAGAGCTTGCAGCATATGATTAACCATCTGCCGATTTAATACATTGCAATGTATATTTTCTGTTATTTAAAAGTCTTTGGATAGATCATACTGGTAGACTAAAGCAGAGAGAACAGACCCTTGGCATTCATGGCCTCCATTTGTAAAGGCTTGGATTTCAGAGGGAATAATGCTGGAAGGGAGGTTATGGAGTGTAGGGTTTGACGATTTGCTGGGGCACCATCTTCTATTACACAAATGCACTGACTGCATAGGTGTTCACAACTCCATGTAACTTCCTTGTTCCAGGTATGTCAGTAGGTATAAATGGAAGGATCCAGGAAGAAAGAGATCCAGCATTCAGTGAGTAACCTCCATGGCTTAGGGCTTCCCAAATAATGCCTCTTAATTCTCACAATCATTCCACAGGTGACATCCCCATGTAGAATTTGCCCTTAATGCAAGAAGCTTATATATAGTTACAAACTTGAAAATTAAAACCAGTATGAACTGTATTAAATATCTAGACTAAAAAGTAGGGTCACCAGTGCATATAATGTGTGTTTCTGTTCATTTTCTGTTCATGAGTTGTATAATACAATTGCTAAAAAAAAATTACCTATACAGGTAGATTTTTATTAGAATGACTTTATACATGGACATACTGAGGCCCAGACCAGACTAGTAACATATTCCAGTCAGAGTTTGTGCACATCAGAGATGGCATTTGAACCTTGGTCTGTTTGTCTCTGCTATGGCATGGCCATAGCATATGCTCAACAAGCATACAAAAAGACTTTATAAGAGGCGAAAGTCTGGTTAAAGTTGAAAAGCTGTTAACTTTAAATGTGAGATACATGCATAAAACACAGGACATTTAGCAGTATATGTTCTAGAGAAAAAAAGCAATAGCTGTTTTAAAAAAGCAAATGAAAAAAAACTCAACCTTTCCATTTTCTTGAATTAGGAGATGGATTCAAGAGCCAAACAATGAGTTATTTGGGATACTAATGTCAGGAAGATCATGGTTCAATGACAGCCTAGGAAGAAATTTTTGTGTAGACTCTTTCTCAATACATACTTCAGTGCAGTAACATGCACCTGTTTTCCAAAGTTACCTGGATGGCTGAGTTTGGGAAGATCCTGAATCCAAACCAACCATGAGCAGAAATGTCCATGAGACTCCTTCTGCACAGACAGAAGCTGGACATGGGGTCTGTGGTCCTAACAATAACAGGAAAGTAGGCTTGACGCTCACACTTGATTGAGAAACAAGACCCTATTTCAAAATAGCCAGAAAAAGAAACAGATCTGGAGGCATGGCTCAAGTGGCAGAGTGCCAGTCTAGCAACCTCAAAACCATGAGTTTAAACCCCACGTCCACCAAAAAAAAAACCCACAAAACAAAATTTAAAAAATACAGAAGATGATTTCAGGTCTCACAAATCAGTCCCCATAGGGTCCACTATGTTCCTAGAAATTCAAAGGTGGAGGAGAAAGGGGTCAGATAGAAACAGGCCTGGCCTAGATTGGAGTAAGAGAAGTAGGGGTGTGATTTACACAAACACTGTGAAAGACAGTTTTTTTCTTGCAAAGATAGTACTCAGGTACAGGAGAGGAGGAACAGTACTTCCAGCCAGAGTCATGCAGAAAATACTGACAAACTCATAGAGATGCTGGCATTAGAAAAAAGGGCAGTGGGGGTAGGAGGAAAAATAGAATGGGAACAGTAGAGATTTAGGGCACCTCGAGGAGGCCTGAGCAAATTTGTAGAGTGAGAAGACAGATGCAATAAGGAGAACAGAGAATGAAGTTGGATGCTGACAAAAGTAGATAGGAGAGCCAAGGCCCAGAGCAGAGAGCTAGGAATAAGGGACACTCACAGGGACTAAGAGGAGTTCTTTCCACACTGCCATGTAAACAAACTACTCCAACATAAGGGCAGCATGTCATGTCTCCTCCCATGTTGGAAGGAATGTTTTAAAGACTGCTGTGGCGTTTTGTTGCTTGTTTGTTTTTTTGATAGTCCTGGGGCTTGAACTCCAGAC
Organism: Dipodomys spectabilis; assembly: GCF_019054845.1. Lineage (NCBI taxonomy): Eukaryota > Metazoa > Chordata > Mammalia > Rodentia > Heteromyidae > Dipodomys > Dipodomys spectabilis. The sequence goes on from NW_024870766.1 coordinate 19,415,198, forward strand.
CTGGGCACTGTCCCTGACCTTCTTTTGTTCAAGGCTAGCACTCTACCACTTGAGCCACAGCATCACTTACAGCCTTTTCTGTTTATATGGTTCTGAGGAATCAAACCCTGGGCTTTATGCATTCTAGGCAAGCACTCTACCACTAAACCACATTCCCAGCCCTGATGTGTTTTTAAAGTGGGCCATGTGCAGAAACTATTTGCATACTGCCCAATCTTTTCACTGAAAAGCAGTTGGAATCAGTCAAAATGAAATGAAATGCCATCACTCCTCAACAGTAATGCAAATGTCTCACAACCTTGAACTTGAGTTTCATAAAGGAAACAAAATTAATTTGCTTTTATGACATTGGTTAGAGGGTATGGGGGGGAAAGGAAACAACTGTACTAGTTCCAACTTGAGCAGGGATTTGTTTATTTTGCTTAGCTCCAGTCATTTATGCAAATTACTCAAGAGACATTTAGTGAATGCTACTGTAATGCACACTAGTTTGAAACTAGAATGCTAATGATTTTTATAGTCTTTCGTTATTTGACTAGATTGTTTTAAACGAAGCTTTATTTTTACTTCAGGGAATTTTTCTAGCTGTGTTTTAATAACATTTATTGTATTTGATTTTAAAAGTACTTTCATTTCCCCAAATATGCAAAGTACAGATAATTTTTTAAAGAAATTAAAACATTTTTCTTCCACTAATAGAAATAATAATTGCTAATGTTTTTGTGTATAGTTTTCAAGTCTTTTATTTTGCCTGTATAGTGTATATCTGTATACACTTTTCGAATTTTCTCTTTTGTTTTAAAATTTTTTGAGTATTATCTTTATACTCTTTTTTCCTCCACAATAGAAACGGTACCCCAGCATGGTATGGTGGTTTATACCTTTAATCCCAGCACTCTGGGAACAAAGGCAGAAGGATGTTGATTTCAGAGTCATGGGCTACCTTATGAGCTCACAGCCAGCCTGGGCTGCACAATGAGACCCTGTCTCAAAGATCAAAAATTTCTAAAAGGTAAGATAAAGGAGAAGTAGCACACACTGATTTGGTGACCTGATCTTTTGAGATAACAATGAGCTACTCCCCCATCTATAAATCAGTTTTCATTTTTGTGTAATACTTCACAATATTCATTTAGTCAATTTTTATGTCTTATCTAAAAATGTACTATTTTACTAGCACCAGATGAAAAACAGCCATTAAACCTTTTTGTTATATAATTGACAGTGTGAAGTATTATTTAACTATACAGCTCCATTTCTCTCACCTGGCCTGGGGGGCAATTAAACTGAGAGGATTTCAGGCCAGGTGACTGCTTAGAGCACAGCTAATACAACTTTCACTTAGTTCTCACTCTCCCTCAGCACAATCTTGCCCTATACTCACCATTTTCAGCACATCTCTAGTTTGACAGCAAGTCATCTGCCCAAGTGGATGTGGCAAACAACTACAAGATGTACTCTTTACCAACTCTTGATTTTGAGGTTTGTAGTAGTAGCTGCTGGGCTAAGCAATCACATGAGTAGGTTGATCTGGTTGATCTGGTCACTGTCTTGATTGTGGTGATGATTTCACCTGTAGCTATGTCTATTTAAACTATGCATAGTTCACTGCAATATTATTATATCTCAATAAAACTGTCTTTAAAAATTAGATCTCCCCCAAAGCACACAAAAGAAATTCTGATTTCATTGGTCATGGGTGGAGTTTCCCAGGTTGTTTTAATTTGAAGAGTCTTCTAGGACTCTTCCCAGAGTTAAATTGATTAATTGATGGGATTAATATAAAATCAGCCAGGGAATATCTTAAAGAGATAGGGTGTTGTTGTTGTTGTTGTTGTAGGTCGTGGAGCCTGAACTCTGGGCCTGGGCAGAATTCTGGGCAGCCCAAGGCTAGCGCTCTACCACTTTGGGCCACAGCATCACTTCCATCTTTTTCTGCTTATGTGGTGCTAAGGAACTGAACCCAGGGCCTCATGAATGCAAGGCAAACACTCTACCACTGAGCCACCATCCCAGCCCAAGATAGGGTTGTTTTCTTTTAATCATTTTCAAGTGTAACAATAAAATTTTTTTAATTTGCTTTTCAGCAAAGAATGTAAGACTTGCTTTAATGATTTCTAATAACTTGTTAATCAAACTTGTAGGAGCCTCATGTACCAGGTCCTAGGCTAGCTTGTGTATAGACGGTGCTTATGAAGAGACTGATACCTTCTAAAGAATCTGACATTCTCTTAAATGAATTTAAACTAGGTTAAATCCATAACAGTTCAAATGTTGACTCATCTAGGGGGAAAAACAAACCCAGAAACTGCAAAAATGAGCCTAAGATTGCTGATTCTCTGAGAGAGCCATTTAAATCCACGTGGCTTTGCTCATTTGCCAACCCACTGAAGCTGACCATGGGCTTTTTAGCAAGAATATGGGAACGGTTGTCCCAGAAAATTGGAAGCTTCCTACCAGAGGGCTTTACCACCGCTTCCTGATAGGTGAGACTCCAAGCCAGAGCCTTCACAGAGCCCAAGATAGCGTCAGACCCATAGTAAAATACACAGTCCTTCTTATTAGAGAAAATTAATATTCAATATTTGCTTACATGTCTTTACTCTGTCATTAATAAGAAACCCAGAACATAATTAGTGTTGGCTTGGAGTGTAGTTTGGAACTGCATCCAGCTGGAAGGGAGCCATGGAGCATAGGGTTTCATTCCTCAGCAAGCTGAGCACTTTTTGAAAAGGATTAGGAGAAAAGAAAGGGAGAATTACTATCCTTGAATTGACTGAATTTGTTGTTCAAGAAGTGGGGGCAGAGGTATGGCTGTCACAGGCATAGGCCTGCTCAAGTCTTTGCTATCCATATCCATAAGGCAGTGTAAAATGATATTTAGTGATGGAACATCCTGATGTTGGAGAAGGAAAGATATGATCTGTTCAGAAAGCTGCTTGCAGAGAGGCAAGGTACAGAACACTCTCCAAGAAAGAAAAGTTTGGTGAGGAGCTGAAGAATGAAGCATAATGAAGTCCCATTCAGTCAGAGGATGGAAGTCAGCCAAGCTTGGTGACATGTACAGCGTTGAGAGAAAAGGAAATTGAAAACAGCATGGTTTCCTAAATACTGACCACCATCAGTGCTTCAGATAAAAGGAATTGAACTGAAATATTTAATATATATAAATATTTTATATTTTCCTTATAGTACAAAAAAGTAAGCAGCTTATATATTGCAGACTTGTCTCCTACAGCCTACACCAGCTACACTCATGTTAAAAGGAGGCTCCTCCCAGTAGTTCCTTCCTAGAACTCCCCACCTATACTCCTACTGGCCTCTTACTTGTTTCTTTTTTTTTTTTTAGTAGTTTCTTTAGATATTTGTCTGAGTCACAATCCTATTTTCTCTCCTGCTGCCATCTTTAAAGTTACCCCAGCCTCCAGATACCAGATCTGAGGATGGTCCACCCTATCTTTATCCCTGTGCTCTGCTCAAGGGTCCAAAACCCAGTCTTTATATTGTTGAGGGTATACAACGTCTTAACCCTTCCACACTCACGTTTCTTTTTCTTTTCCTTTTTTGTCAGTTGTGGGGCTTGAACTATGGGTTTGGGCAATGCCCCTGAGCTCTTTCACTCAAGGCTAGTGGTCTACCACTTTGAGCCACAGCTCCTCTCCTGGTTTTCTGGTGGTTAATTGGAGATAAGAGTCTTATGAACTTTCCTGACCAGACTGGCTTTGAACCATCATCCTCAGAATTCAGCCTCCTGAGTAGCTAGGATTATAGGTGTGAGCCACTGGTGCCTACTTCACACTCACATTTTCTAGCAGTTTGAACAACACCTTCACGTGATCTCTGATAGGCTCTCATTTCAGTAGAAAGAAACCCAACTTTAACAAATTTCTCCAGGTGACACAAAACTCTCAACCACGATAGGAACTGTGAGCACCAGGCTGATTACCTTAGTTGTGAACACTCACATTGTTAGATAAAATAAGATATGTAATTTTTTTCAAAGAAATCTGTATTTTCACACCACTTATATCACCATTTCTATTTCTTATTACTAAACTATAAACGAAAATTGTATTTCACATATTCTATCTATCTGAAAGGCTGTATTTGAATGATTAATTTCCCTCTAAATCAAGTCACATATTTGACTTATTTCTGCTAATGCTTTGGGTTTATTTTCATTAAAATCATTACAAAACCATTAAAAAATAAAACCATCAAGGCAAAACCTAAATTAACCTGCTTAGAACTTAGGGTCTTGACACAGGAAATCCTCAGATTTCCCTCACTGTGGGCCAGCATGTACAACTGCACAGACAAGGAGATTCAAGTTAATAAATTTCTTTCAAGTCCAGATAGAAATAGCCCTTGATTACATTTTGATCTCTTTTCCTAGACAATTCTAGTCTCTGTGACTGTATTTGACAAAATTTATTAATAAGAAATATTCTGTTGTAGTGATTTCAATATGAAATGGTACTCATCAAACAGACCTTTAAAACATGAGAAGCAATGTCTTAAGAAGATGAGAGATACTTTTCTTGGAGAAGAGATGAAAGTGAAACAAGATAGCACTCTTTAAAAGTTTGATGGGTTTACTGAAGTGCAGGGGTTGGCAATCTTCCTTGGCCATAAAACTCCCCTGGGATACTTTCAGAAACAGGATAATGCTTAGGCCCACTCCCAGGGACTTAATTGGTCTGGGATGGGGGGACTTAGGCCTTGATGAATTTTTAAAGCTTATTCTAATGTGTATCAAAGTTAAACCTTCCCTAAGGTATGGTGTACTTCAATAGAAAACTAAGGAAAGAACAGATAATACCTGGTGAGGGGCTGCATCTTCTGTCATAGAAGACTGTGTGCCTGAACCCTCATCAGGGAACAGTGGAGAGAGGGGCCTGCAGTAGGTGGGTCTAATCCAACCTACTGATTTTTTTTCCTGAGATCAGCATACAAAGTAAAGTTAAGAACAATGACTTGGTTGTAATATCATCCTTGAAAAAAAGTATAAAATCTTTCATAGTTAAGCGAAATGAACCCCAAGACAGGGACACAAGTTGTTTTTTTTTCTTGCTTGCTATTGTTTTTAATGTACATATAATGTACTATGTGATTTTTTTGTTTCTTTGATATGTTCTTCCCCCACAGTAGAACCCGTGTTTACACTATATTTGATTCCTGTGCCCTGCATCTTGTATATACACTTTTCTAATTTGGGGAGGGGAAGGGAAATAACAAAATGCTTAAATAGGGATACAGGTTGACCCATTGTAACAATGAGAGGTACAAGACACTGTGTTGAAAATGAACTTTACAACTTGAGGAGGAAGTTGGGGAAGTGGGGAGGGAAGGGATGGTAGGGGAAAAACAGAAGAGGAGGTAACAATGCTCAATAGGAAATGTACTCATTACCTTACTCATGTAACTGTAACCCCTCTGTACAGTATTTTACAATAAAAAAAATAAAAAATCTTTCATAGTGCTCATATACTAGATAATCTGTACATAAAATCAGAACTGCTTCATTTTCCATATTACACTATTTTAAAAATGCTATCCCTCCCCAATAGACTATTACGTTGTCATTTTTATACTCCTTTCAATTTTCTACTTGTTTAGCCTTTTTTAAAATCAGTTGACATTTTTCTCCAATTCATTTCTCAGCCTAAATATTCTGTCATCAGAACAGAATTTACTAGCTTTTTGCCTATCCTTTCTCTCTCTGTCTCTCTCTGTCTCTCTCTGTGTCACTCTGTCTCTCCATCTGTCTCTGTCTCTCTCTCTCTCTCTCTCTTTCATGCCAGTCCTGGGGCTTGAACTCAGTACCATACACTTTGCTTGGCTTCTTAACTCAAGGCTGGTTCTCTACCACTTGAGCTATACCGCCACTTTAAGCTTGTTTGCTAGTCAGTTGCAGATGATAGTCTCTTGGTTTTGTCTACCCAAGTTGGCTTTGAATCTTATATCTCATATCTCAACCTCCCAATTAGCTAGGTTTACATGAGTGAGCCACCCATGCTGGCTGGCATGTATTGAAATTTACAATAAAACCTGCTCAGATTCTAAGATTTCATCAGAGATTTGTAGACAATGGTTCATTCCTGGTAAATCCTTACTATTATAGACTTCAAAAGACAGCTCAAACCTAACCTCCTCCAAGAGGCCTTCCTTGATTAGTTACCTGGGCTCACATCACATATGGTTATTGTATCTTTATCCTGATTCTGCATTTAGTCTGATGGCTTTTAAATTACCCCTTGTTTCTCTTAATAACACTAGAAAGTAAAACTATAGGAACCAATCAAGCAACAGATGTCATTAATGATTTTTACACACATCATCTTTAGTTACCCAGCCAATGTGAACTTAGTAAATACTATATTAGACCAAATTTTGTGTTTTCTTAGATTTCTCTGTACCTCCTCATATCTTCTCTATCCCAACACCACCAGCTTGCCTATCCTCCCAGAGGTAAAGGCTCAGGCTCAATCTGTCATACCCACTATGGCAGGAGCTACCACAGCTCTGGCTTTACTCTAGCAGAACTGCTCTTGGAGGCTGGCTTCTCCAACCATTTGAAGATCACCATAAAGACCCTTGCTGTGGAAAACAGAATCAGACTTTCCCAGAGGCTGGCCATTAGCCTAGGAACATAGACATGAAACATGACTTAAAATCCAGTATGACAACTTTGACCAATGAGAAGCAGGATGGAACTAGGTAAATTCATTGCCTTTTCTTTTCAAGAAAGATTATTATGAAGTGAGTGGTTTCCAAGACCTATCTGCAGGACAGTGCTCATTTCATAACAATGAGCTATGTGTCCTAGAGAGGTAACGGATGTCTTGGTAGCACACTACCTTGAGCTTGCTAAAATCTCCTGTTTCCTTATGGTTGCAGGTCTGGAAATATACCACCTTATCAAGACTGTTCCTGTGAGCTTTGTATAAGGTTCTGTTTTCTGGAGAAGGCAGGCTATCTATCTAAACACTGCATTGGGGCTGGGAAGTTAGCTTAGTGGTAGAGTGCTTGCCTTGCATGCATGAGGCCCTGGGTTCGATTCCTCAGTACCACATAAGCAGAAAAAGCCAGAAGTGGTGCTGTCACTCAAGTGGTAGAGGATTAGCCTTGAGCTCAAGAGCTGAGGGACAGCGCCCAGGCCCAGAGTTCAAGCCCAGGACTAGCAAAAAACAAAAACAAAAACAAAAAAAACCCACTGCATTGGGTAAACATGAGAAAGAAACAAAAGAGACTAAGAAGAAACCCATCCTGTCTCCAACCATCTTACAACCTAATTGGGGAGATAAGATAATTGTACATGTAACAGTATGTGAAGAGATACAAGTGGAACCATAAGGGAAAATGGAATAAATATAACAACACAAGTGATGAACTGTGCAGAAGCTTAGAAAACAGGAAACATTTCATATCGCTGCCTGTATAGGGTGCACAATAAAAATGAAAAAAATTCAGAGAAAGGAGGAAATCAGTAGATTTCACCATAAAAAGTCTTTCCCAGGAGAGAAGTATGGCAAAGAGCAGAAAGACAAATCCAGAGTCCTAGCAGAAGGCTGTGGAAACATAGCAGAGGGGTTTGGAGGTGAAGGACATCCCCCACCTCTAATAAGCCCATAGAAAACATGAAATTTCCACTACATTCTTCAGGAGGCAGGAAAAGTATATAAAAATCCCAAGCTTCTTCCCATCTCTCCCTCCATCACGGCTGTGAACAACTAGCATAGAAACTAAGTAGTGTGCATGTATTTGTATGTGTGCATTTGTATGTGTATTAGTAACGTGGCTTGAACTCAGGCCCATATGAGCTGTCTTAGCCCATGGCTAGTACTCTACCACTTTAGCCACATCTCCAGTCAGACACTGAGTCTTCTTAGCCTTGATCACCTAGCATATGCTTTGCATCTGTCATATCAACAAAGAAGTGTTTTCCAGGACATACACAGCCCCTATGAACAGCAACCAGTGGTGGAGGCAGCAGTACCAAGGAGCCTTTCTAGCCACACATGGCTGCTCTTATTGGCTGTAACTACAAGAAAGCTGGCATTTCTCTTTCTCCATTGACCTTGTTTTTGTGTGCTATTTCTCAATTGTTAGAACTTAAGAGGGAAGGTAGCAATATTATTTAATTACTCCATCAAACATCAAAAGCAAGCATAGACATGATGCCATGAGAAATGGGCAACGCAGGAAAGAAGCACAATAAAAAGAGATAATAAATTCTCCTTAATACTTGGTTTCCCTAATCTGTCCCCATAAAAAGGAGTTGAGAGAGCTCTGTGGCTTTGTTGAAGTTCCTCTGCTATGGTTTTCTTTTTATTTGATTTGTTTTATAGTAGCCTTCTCTGGCTATGTTTCTGCCACAAAGTTTTCTGTTCTTCTTCTGAGAAATACTACAAACATTTCAGAAGCGTTTGGCTTCTTTTCTCCACCCAAGAAGAATGACTCCTCCGTGACATAACAGGGCCAGCTGCCTGCCCTTCTACACTACAATGACTAAGATTTTCATGTCCATACAGCAAGAATATAACTATAGGAGACCGGAATCCCACAAATGCTTCAGACAAATACAAATGTTATTCCAGGAAGAGAGCAGAGACATTAGAAAGCCAACGTATTTCTTTTATAGTGCCATGCTGTCTATTTTAATCAGTGTTTTACAGATGTTTTGAGACATGCTGGCAAAGTTGACATTGTTGACAATACTAGACAGACTTGCCTCCTGGGGAAAGGGGGAAAAAAGATTAAATCATAGGCATGTGGCAAAGGAACCTGTTTCATCAGAACTGTGCCTTGTCATCATTCTTGAGATCAGAGAGAAGTTTCTAGAGCAGCAAACTACATATTCTGTCCAGAAGGCTAACACAAAGGGATTTGGATTTCTTCTTTCATTTCATGACTCATTGCCTACTTCTTGGGGGAAAAACAGTAATATAAAGAATCTACCCAAAGTAGACATATTTTTATCTTAGGTTTTAATCTTGGAATTTATCTTTCATCGAAGATTTTGTACTTGGATTTTTTTTTCTTGGGGGGGGTGGTCCAGTCCTGGGGCCTGAACTCTGGGCCTGGGCACTGTCCCTCAGCTCTTCAGCTCAAGGCTAGCGCTCTACCACCTGAGTCACAGCGCCACTTCTGGCTTTTTTCTTGTTTATGTGGTGCTGAGGAATCGAACCCAGGGCCTCAGGCATGCAAGGCAAGCGCTCTACCACTGAGCCACCTTCCCAGCCCTGTACTTGGATTTTATTATATATTTTCCAGATTTGAACTTTATATCTATGTAGTTGAAGATATGGGATTTTCTCCACCAGATTAAACTGAAACTAGTAAAATGAATGAAATTTCAGTCACTGCAGGGCAGTGCATTTCCCATTAGTTGTTACTGCTATTCATAATTAAGAAAATTTTCTCATGAATCTTTTCTAGCTCTGCTATCAAACAGACCTATTTTATGAACCAGTAGAAAGTGTTTTATGACAAAAAAGAAAGTGTTTTATGACAGTTCCCACCCATGGTTGCACTGTGCTGTTCATTTCCTTCAGCAATTAATTAACAACATTATAAACATATTTTTTCCAGAGGAATTCTAGGTGATTTAGAACATTGCTTTTGAGATGTTGCTATTGTTGTTACTGACCATTTATTTCAAAATTTCCTATGTTCCCTTAAACAGTAATTGACTAAATGCTTCATAGGCCTCTATTTTCACAACACAATTTAGATCCCACAATAATACTGATGTTTCTAAAGTATTCTTTAAGCTAACTACAAAACTAGCCTATTATAATTGCTATGGAAAAAATGAAACAGTTTTCTGGTAACTGAGGTAAGTATTCAATTCAGAAATAGTAATTCAATTAGGAATTCATATCTTGATTTCCTATAAAATTTTTTAACTCAGATGTCTGGCACTTAATCCCTACCTATGTAGATATTAGGTAGATAACTTCTTTTCCAACACCATGTGCCAACAATCACTCATTGCCTATTTTTTCTGTGGCCTTTAAGCTTCAGCAGCTTTCTAGGAACATATACACAAACAAGTAGAAACAATTCTCAGGGTCTGGGAAGGTGGCTCAGTGGTAGAGTGCTTGCCTTGCATGCATGAGGCCCTGGGTTCAATTCCTCAGCACCACATAAGCAAAAAGAAAAGAGCCGGAAGTGGTACTGTGGCTCAAGTGGTAGAGCACTAGCCTTGAGCTGAAGAGCTGAGGGACAGTGCCCAGGCCCAGAGTTCAGGCCCCACGACTGGACCCCCCCCCAAAAAAAAAGAAAGAAGAAGAAACAATTCTCAGTGTTACCTACCAAACTACAGCCATTTTGGCTTTTTAGCATTGAAAGTTTCTGGAAGTAACACTGGACCAATGGAAGCCACACTAATTTTAGGAGAAGAAGGAAAGCCTGGTCTTTAGAAGACCCTTCTTCTCTCACACTGAATTTTGTCAAAACTACACCTGAATAAGACACAAACTCTGGGTGCCCACAAGGGTTGAGATCACCTAATTCCTTTGGCATTTCTTTGGTCTTCCACACAATTCAAAGTCAGTACAAGAACATGCTGACTTATATTTCTGAAATAGAGATTCTCTCACCAAACAAAAGGTCTCTGTGCTTCCATGAGGCACACATTATCAAAGCATACTTTGAGAAGAAAGACAAACCTATTCATAGGGTACATGCAGATGAGTGTCTCCAGGGAAACCAATGGCTGCTGGGGTCCTTGGGCAACTGTTTCACTGCAGAGTACAACAATACTCAAGACAAGTGATGGTGTCCATCTTGATGTCCTTAGTACGACAGCCTGACCCATGAAATCAGCCTTGGCCTGACCACACACTGTCTAGAGGGAAAGTTTTACCTCGTACCTCTGATCTATGTCTGGTCAGTCATGTTCAAGCCACACTGAGCACACAGCTACTTGCATATAACTACTTTGAATATATAACACTATCCTCATTTTTAAGTTATGACAAATACTAATATTTAACCTGATTAAAAGTCATTCACTGTCATTTCAATGATTATACTGAAATATAATTTTAATATGACTAAATAACTATATGGGGGTTTTCTGGCTTGTTTTGTGGTACAGAAATCTATCTTTTCAGCATTATAGAAGTTTCTGAATAACAATGCACAAGTAAAACAAGCCTAATAACGTTATGGCAACAAAGATCATGAGGGAAAAAATAGCTAAGATTCTAGAAACCTACTGAGTATTTTTCAGGAGTAATTACCCTACCAGCAACCTCTGATAAAACATTGCCCTTTGGATAAGAGGCATTAACATAATTTACATATACTTACTTTTTTAAAAAAATGGGGTGTGTCTTCCATGGTTAGTGTTGTCATATGGATTTCTTTTCATCCCTTTCTGATTCCTTGTTTCATCTTTTCTTTTAAGGTTTGCCCTCAAACGTATAACTGTTCTACTTGAAAGACAGCATTAGCCATTGTGTTCCTGCAATATGCTTCTCATCTGGCAGTTAATTTCCCCAGAGGATGCTGCAGACACTTTATCTTCAGATAATCTCCAATTAGCTGCTTCTCTTCATTATTTTGCCCAGCTCACTTCCTTCATTCTCTCCTGTACATCCTTCTCCTCTCAACATATGTATCATATATCTTACTTACATTGTTTTTCATTATACTTTGGCACTTTTTGTTTACCTACTTTCTAGAGATGTTACCTTTTAATGTTCAAAATCCAAAATAAAATAAAACTGTATGTCATCTAATGTTGCTCTTCCTATCTGAGCTTCTCAGCATTCAATCCTTTTTTTTTAAATGAATTTAGCAAAGGATTTTGAAATGTATGCATTAAATATGATCCTGATAAGTAAAAGCATTAGTAAAATATGGAGGAATGGTGTCTCATTTCAGAGACACCTCTTTAGCTTTCAGAGGAATATAAATCTCTACTTCGTGTAAGCAGGCCAAAGTCCTCTGGATAAGATTTTAAAATTTTAATAAGACCCTGCCTTGAGAAAAAAAAAGTCTACATCTGGTGGGTGGGGATGGGAGGGAAACACTAGGAGAGGGTAAAGGAAGGGGAAACATGGTTCAAAAGGAATTGTACTCATTATCTGACTCATGTAACTGTAAGACCTTGATATATCACCTAAACAATAACAATAAAATATAAAAAATAAAAAATACAAGACAAGAAAAGAAAAATAATCCATGTTAGATGGAGTAGAATTGGCTGGAATGCATTACAAGAGAAAATAGTTGAGATAGATAATAGCATGCTCTGGTCTACCTTTCAAACTTGCCTTTCATATATCATACAAAGTATTGCCTAGGTCCTATATAATTCATGAATGTTTATGTTTAAAATCCTGTATTGAAAAGCTTCTATAATATAATCATTGAAATTTTATTGAGAATATACAAATAGGAATTTTAGAGGATTTTAAAAATAAACATTAGAATTTGTGATTAAATTTCCAAACTTGCCAGTAAATATTTATCAATCAGTTAAAAAAAACTGTGTCAAATTTTGCAGTGATAAGTAATCACTGTAACAACACTAAGAAGCCAGGAAATATGCAGAAGACTATTTCCCTATCATTTACCCAGTACATTTTTATAGCCTTCACAGGGAGAAAGAAAGAGCACATTTATGGAAAGTATATTTTTTTCATGTATGGAAGAAGGAATACACTTAAGAGGTGACTCTAATCAAGAAGTACTAGACACTTAGTAGGACATGTTACATTATAAGCCCTTTATACAACTTTGAAGTTCAGAAAAATGAAAATTTAAACTTCTCAATGAGAAATGTAATTAAAATCTACACAAACAACAGGTTTTTCTGAAGATAAACCAAGATAAAGAATGTGAAAGAATTTTATGGAAGGAAAATAATTATTAAGTTGTTACAATAATTATTCAGTGTTACCATTATCACTGTTATTGTCATATTCCTAATAAAGGGATCTGAAGAAAAAAATCAGAACACAAATGTAGATGCAACATGGCCCAATTATGTTTGTTCATTAAATAAAAGAAGTAGACACCATTTTTCCTCCACTACAGACAGAATTGAAGCTATTCAATCCACAACTCAGGAGAAATCAATAAGATACTAACCACTAACAGAGCAAATTGATTTACTCTTCAATCACTTTGTTTTGTTTTGTTTTGTTTTTTTCACCAAGCCACATGGCTTATTTCAAGAATTCTGTGGTTTTAGCTACTATTGGGACCTCAAGAGTTTACAGGCTCCTCTGACCTGCTTTGTGGAGATTAATGCCATATTTAATCACATTTTATCTAGCAGCAGGCAAAGGATTCAACTAGCAGAATGCAGCTCCTTCAATAAAAAGGAAGGTATGTTTATGACTTGCTGTACAGAGTGCACTAGTAGGTGCACTGGAAGATGGGGTCCTCAACCTCCCCTGAAGAATATGGCATTTCATAGACAGCACCTCCTCCAAGAGCCTTCCTCCAAGATGCTTACATCCATCAGAGGCTGGTTTCCTTCCTCTTAGAGCCTCCTTCTCAGCTGCAATCAGTCACAAGCCTTCAAATTCTATACTTCATCCTAAAATAAATGTTTTAAATAAACTACATCATGATTTAATGCTACATGCCACGTTGCCATAGCTAACATTATTTAGCAAAGAATCCGGAAAGTGTAGTAAGCACCTTTACACGCATTATCTCATTTCACAGACAGATTTGGGAGGTGGTGTTACTAGGTGTGTGTTACCGTCACAGCTACACACTTAAAAAACAAAACAAAACAAAAAAACAAGGCTCACAAAAAATTAAGTACCTTTATAGGTATGTGATCTGGGGTCTGGGTGAGATCTGTATCCCTCACCTGTCAGTCTGTGAAATCTTACAAACACACTAAGAAGTGGAAATAATAAAAAAAAAAAATCACATAGTTTGGCATAAATATACAAGTACCAGTTGTACAATCCCATAATCCTAGTTACTTGGGATTGGGAAGATCAAAGTTCCAGGCCAGCCAGGACAAAAAGTTCCATAGTCCCCATCTCAACAGAAAAAGCTAATTATGGTGGTATATGTTTATCATATACCACCTATACCACCACACTCCTCCTATATATACCTAAAGGAAGTATATATAGGAGGAGTGTGGCCCAGGAATACCTTGGAAAAATGGCACCCCAAAATACCTTTAAAACTCGGCACTACAAAATATCCTTTAAAAAAGGGGTGGGGGGTTGGAAGCATGCCTCAAGCAATAGAGAACCTGCTTGGAAATCATGAATTCAAGTAAAGAAAGAATTCAAGTTTAAAAAAAGAAAAAGAGACTATCTTTATCATAGAGACATACTTTAATGTAGACGAAGTTTCTCCATCCAAAAGAAAAGGAAAACAGGGACATAAAAAATTAGGTAAGCCTATCTCCCCATAAATAAAGTCTACTGGGCCCAGTGTCTAGCATTGAGAAAGTGTTTAATGAAAGCCTACTGGAATAAGGAGCACTGCTTTTCCACTCAGAGGTGGCCATTCAAATAAATGAAAGACTATCAAATGAGGAGCGATGCATTCATGTTCTATGGTGAAACAGCTAGCTACCTTTCCTACTTGCCTCCTCTACTACCCCATCTTGGCTGCAGAAGGGTGGTCCTTTCATTTTAGCCCCTGTACCTTCCTCCAACCCTTATTCCTAGCATCCAAGAAGACACCACTGGGCAGCTGGAGCTCTGGGCAAGACAATAGAGTATGAGATGCGTGAGTACCTGTGGGGAGGAGAGCACAGAAGATACAGGGGAGAGATCTTCAACTGTGCTGGTTCAGCTGACTGATCTGCTTCTCCGCTGAGTAGAGAGGATGGTAATGGTCATTAGATCACCATTTTTACAAAGGTCAGCAGTAGCTGAGCGGAGGAAGGAAGATGTAGCAATTTCAGAGAAGAATATGAATGAAAGCCAAAGAAAATTGACAGGTAGAAAAGAAGAATGACAGGAGAAATAGTTGGGATGGAATAAGTAAGAGAGTCAGGGTAGGGGAAGAGGCAGAGGCAAGAAAACAGCCCTTGTCAGATCTCTTCTTAACAAAGAGGGTCAAAGCATCTAAGTCAGAGAAGAAAAGAGATGCAGCCATGAAAACAAGAAAATTGTGGATAAATGATGGGTAAAAATAACAGGAAATTTTACATGCTATCAATGAGAGTTCTGAAATGCCAGTAGGAGCAGTTTGATGAGTCTCCAAAACAAAATCAAGTGTCTGTGTAGTCTCTGAACAAGAGTCCAGATTTCAAATAACAGATCCATCACACAAAGTTTAGAACTCCATTTGGGTGATGATCTTGCTAAAACATTCTGCAACTATGGCCTCTTTACACAGAATCTGATCTCTATTACCCAGGGTTCTCAAAATGAGAACCAAGAACACGAATGAGGAGAACGTCTGCCCCTTCTCTCACCAAGCTGGAGTGGAAAAGGCCAGAAAGAGAATCACTGAGCTACAAGGAAGCCTGACAACTGACAGGTGTTGACATCAGAGAGAGGAAATCCCTTTTCTGGAAGTTCCTCTCTGAGTTTTGTCCTACTATACACGCTGCCAAGTCCCACCTTTTAATCTGCTGTTACCTGCTCTTTTCCACATGTTTCTCCCTGGTCTCTGAAAGGCTGAAGCCTACCACTAACCTCAAAAGTGCCCCTGGGCAGTTGTTCTGATTGTCAATCACATAGGCTGGTTTTAGCTCACTGCCCTTGGATTCATGCATATAAAGGAAACTTCATCCCTTCCCAGCCACAAAGCTCAGACCCCTGATTTAGCCCAGTGTTGACTGACTGGGGTGGGGACATATCAGCTTTCCTACCAGGAGTGGACCATCAAAGGACGCCGGTGAGAAGGTCATGAGTCACACACTGCAGCTCCAACCTCACTAGGTTTTCCTGGTGAACATTCGCCATTCTGATGACAAAGAAAGATGAGGTACTAAGGAAAAGTGCCTGGGTTTCCAATAAGCCCTGGAGAGGAAGCAGTCAGTCAGACCACAGCTGACATCTCAAGCCAACAATTACAGTGTGTCACCTAATCACTTGAATAAAGGCGTATGTCACCTGTCAGAAAGAAAGATATGTAGAAGCAGTAGTAGGTTACCTACTAGGTTAAACATAATACCTTCAACTTTCATATGCTTTTTCAGTTGGATTTAGTGATGTTAAAAACTGAAAGTATTATCTATTGCTAGCATGCCTGGTTAACAAAGATGACTGAATAAATAGTCATTTTAGTTGGATTGAACATGATTCATTCCAAAATAAAAGTACCAAGGAATAAAAGGGCACACTAGAAACTGATTACTCTTTCAAACATGTAAAATTATTAAGTGGAAAATTTGTTATTTTTAAGTACCAATATCAATCTAACTAGAGCACATACACTATATGAGGGTGTTACTTTTCATTCATCAGTAGCCTCTCTCAATTGGGATTCCACTTACTTCTGAGAGGATGAATAAAGCTACCGAGGAAATGACTTGCAATGATTCTTTTCTCAGTGATCTCAGAACTAGTACACAGATGGTAAGTAAATTCATTACATTCAAAACTGCCCTAAGACAGTATGGTCTGGCAAAATCCATGAGCTCATCTCTCCCTCAATGTCATGTATTTTTTACATGCACATAACTATCAGTAATTCTCTGGAGTGAAGTACTATAGCCTTTCACTAGATTGTAAAATCATGACTCAAAAGATTAATATTGTAAGAAAATATGTTTATGAGGAGAATAACTCAGAGAAGTGAACCTGCTAAAAGATGGTTTCATTTTACCAACATTTACTTTCTATATTTCCAAATTCATTTCTGATTATTTTCTTATATGAAAATGGAGAATGAACCCCTACCAAATTCTAAACTCTTGAATTCCACTTCCTACACCACTTTGAGAAGCCCCAAGAAAATTGACATATGTGAAAATGTTTTAAATCAGTGGGTTTTCTTTGTGTATCTGGGAAGCCTTTGGGGTGCAATTTACAACAATTCCATTGCTCTCACTATCTACAATGTCAGCGAGATCCAGAAATAATCCCAATGAGGCTGATGCCTCAAATAACGGTCCTTAATTTTAGAGTTTTACATGTAATTAAAATAGTCACTCTCCCCTGAATGGATCCAAATTCAAGGTTAAAGAAGAAAATACAAAATAGTGTCCATTGAAATACATAGGCGATTCTGGCTCTGCTAACGATATTGGCAAACCCTGCTCTTGTCATTATCATGGCAGGCAGGTTAAATGAGCTGTTTAGCTGTACAGTGGTGCATCATGAACAGTGGGTGGTGAGTGGTTCTGACCTCAGGGAGAAGTGCCATGACTAAAGAAGACCTTTACATCCCTCAGCACTACTGAGGGAATATGAAAAAGCCCTGTGTTCTCTCCCTGACATTAATGTCCCTGGTTCTCTTTAAAGTTTAGCGCATATGGCCTAAAATGCTGTTTTATTTGTAAAGAAGAAATTTTTAAATTGTATGCTGCACCAGGAGGGCATGAATGCATTAATTATTTTAAATAAAGAATTCAATTTTCAAGGAGTATGTCGATGACTCGGGCATCTCTAAGGCAGGGACAATTATGTCCCTGTGACTAAGAAGATAGCTCCATCTCTATCTTCACAACTTTAGATGAGTGTGGTTACATTTCTAATTTTATGTTCACTGATGAATTTAAGCTACACAACAGTCTTCTGATATTTTTTATGGCAGTCCACACATCATTCTGTCCCTAAACTCTAGATATTACTTGTCCCTAAGTAATATCTTGTGGGCTAGGCACAAGACTTAAACAGAGTGAGCATCTGACACCTTTCTTTCAATATCTTAATTAGAAGAATTACTTATCCAAATGCCTTTATAGTTCATAAAACAATCCACTGTGTGGTGCCCACATGAGGAAAGTCCATTTTACTATGACCATATGAAGTCTGATCTGTTTTTCTTTCTTTAAATAGAAGCCTCATTTCAGGTGGGGCTGAACCCCCACACTTATAAAATGAGAAGACCATGATGATGATGCAGAAAGAGAGCCAACTACAATGGTCACAGTAGGCCCTGACAACTTTTATCCATCAGCAGATTACCACCACCAATCATTTGTTCTGAACAAAGGCCACACAAGTCTATTTCATTAAATAAACAAAGCATGTAATTATTGTCATAACTCAAATAAATACTTCTGTATTCGCTGTTGTTTTTTAAGTATCTGTAAATCCAGATTTTACTTCGAAGCCCATAAATATTTGACAAAGGATAACAATAGGCAAAACACTATGAAAAGTTCCAATTACATGTAGGTCAAAGATATAGGAGATACGTATACACACATACACATGTATAAATACACATAAAATATATAGCATATATGTTATAGGGTACATATCCTATACGTGTGATATATAGTCATATATGCCACGTCATATAATATATAAGCTATGTATATATATGTATATATTGTTTTGGCAATCTAAAATTCTACACAAATGCTTTCATTATCTCAGTTATTTAATAGAGCCTATTACTGCCCAGTGATCTATCAACTTTGGCTAAAAAACATTCATGATAATTTGGGCCATTTCAGTCATCCAATCTGCTGTTCTACGTTCCTATCACAAAAGTTCTCCTCTACTCAATCAAGTATTTGTATATACCGTAGCCTTTTTCTTCCCCTGGAAATTCCACTCCAAACCCTAGAGTACCTTAAGAACCTCCTTCATTTTCTTGTCTTCCAGGAAGCTTTTATCAACCACTTTCACCTCCAAGGAACACATCCCAGAAGACCCACCATGTGTATAGTCTCTTTAGTGACCTAGCACTTAATTAGTGAGTAATGCAGGTAGGCACATAATTGTTTCTGGTGAGCTCATTCTTTCTTCTGAGAAGACTACATGAGCTCCTAGAAGGAAAGTGTCTCTGGGGGCTGAATACATATTTAATAAATGTAACTGTGTATTATTTAGCCTAACATTTGATTTTGAAGTGAAGTTTTGTGTGTGTGTGTGTGTGTGTGTGTGTGTGTGTGTGTGTGTGTGTGTTTGTGTGTGTGTGTGTTGGTACTAGGGATTGAACTCAAGGGTCTTGTACTTGCTAGGCAATTGATCAACAAAGTGAGCCATGCCTCCAGCCCTTTTGACTATAGCCTATTTTACTTTAGAAAGCAAACACTTTTATTTTCTGTGTAAAGGTGATCCAGAGAATTTTTATATGGAAAGCAGTGGAGCAATATGCTTCTAAGGAGGCCTGGGCAGGCAATGAAACCGTTTCCCTGGCCTGCTTGTGGCCTTCCGCTTTTCCAGACAGGACTCCACAAAGCTAGGAAGGTGGCCAGGACAGCCCCAACCTGAGTGGCAGCTTTTGAGATTGGGTGCTAGAAATGAGGAGCAGAAGAAGAAACTGCCTGTGTTGAAAAATGTTTCCTCATTTGTTTATTTTGCTTTTCTCCTTTTTTTTTGGGGGGGGGGGTGCCCCTGCAAGGTCCTTCCCCAGAGAAGGAGGAACCAAAATGCCATCCTGGTAGTAGGGGCTGAACATCTGAGTATAGATGGAATACATAAGCCCAAGTCAGCTAAAAGGGTAAAGGAAAGGACCCATTCCAGGAACCATCCTTGAGATTCCATCAGCCCCGGCTGTGGTGAGTTTCCCTCCTGTCTGTCTATTCCAGTTTTCAGTGGAAAGGCCAACAGGGATTCAGGGCCAGGCAGGATAGGAGGACAGGGTGGTCCGAGGACAAACAGTAGGGATAGATTGTACATTAGACCATGAGGTGAACCCTTTGGTGGGAGAGGTCCCATCTACCCTGAAGACTCAGTAGACAGGGGCTATGAGGACAGGGGCTACTAGCTGGGCCTCACTGGCTGGGTCTCTTGGGGGGTTTATATAGTGACATATTCTTTTTCATTAAAAAAAATCGTAGTAAATAAAACAAAACAAAAAAATCAGAATGTCACATCCACCGTGGCCAGGTAGGTAAAGGAGAGGCCTCACAAGCTGAGCTAGCTGCCTTCCCACAGGGAGACAAGTGAAGAGGGACAGGGGTGAGGAAAGCCTGGGCCACAGAGCCCAGGGCTGAGGCGCAGCTGTAGGCCTGATGTGACAGTTATGTCAGATGACTAGCTTTGCCCTATTATTAAGATAATGTTTCATTCTTACCTGAGGCCAGCCTCAAACCATGATCTCCTCCTTTACAGGCATACACTATCTGTTCTGCCTTTGAAGCCATGTTTCTTGTGACATGAGTTAATTTTGTTTCTCAGTACAATGTCACTGGTTGGGAGAAATATTTTTGAGGATTACTCATTACAAGTACCACCATTTTTGCCTTTGAGAAAAAGAAATTTACGTAAGACTACCATGCTCATTTTGCTAAAAATAGT
Organism: Dipodomys spectabilis; assembly: GCF_019054845.1. Lineage (NCBI taxonomy): Eukaryota > Metazoa > Chordata > Mammalia > Rodentia > Heteromyidae > Dipodomys > Dipodomys spectabilis. The sequence continues at coordinate 19,435,573 of NW_024870766.1, forward strand.
TGCACTGTGACATATTTTTTGTTTATAAATATCTCAAAAAAGGTACTAGAAAGCTAGGTGCTGAGACTTGGGGAATCATGGTGCGAAGTCAACCCACACAGAAAAATCCTTGATATTCCATCTATAATGAACTAGCAAAAAACAAAGCTGGTACCAACCAAGCAAGTCAACCAAGTGGGAGGGTCTAAGTTCAAACTCCAAGGGAGGGGTGGAGAGAGAGAGAGAGAGAGAAAGAGAGAGAAAGCTCCAGAAATCTTTTACTGAACAGCAAGGAATAACCACCAACTAAACAGTTTTTTCCAATTCTTTGTCTAGAAAGAAAGAAGCAGTTCACAATGAAAGTGACAGTGATTATTTTTAAAATAAATAACAAATCCTAGAAACCTTATCCAACAGTTAATCCAATCTTTTTCTAGATTTATTATATTCCACTGCCATATTTTATTTTATTTGAGTGATTAATCATCAATCAAATTTTAAGATTCCCCTGTGGTCTCACAACCTGCAAATTAGGGAAATGAAATGTCTCCTCTACCACAGAGCTAAGATCCATGACCTTCTTAAGTATGTATAATAAAAAAGGGGTCATGGGTCATTAGTGACAAATGGGCTTTGTGATGGATGGTTAAAACCAGAGAAAAGACAAGATAAAGCACAAAGAGAAACATTAGAGACCTTGATAGAAGTAAAAAACACGGATATAAAACCCACAGCTATCCCCATTGACACTAGTCATAGAATCATGCTATGACACATATGGGAAAAAGTTCAGGGTTTTTTTCTACCAAAAGTTGAGAAAAGAGAAGATGGCTCTTAAAAGATATGTTGGGCTAATATGATTAGGATAGTAAAAAGTTATTGATTAAATACCCTGTACCAATTGTCTAAATACATTTTATATATATCATAAAGTATACAGATATGAATACTTTTGTGCTGTTTCCTCATAATGTATATTTTAACATTCAAATGAAGAAGAAAATCCCACTGCCCTGAAGGAAGGAAACCAAGACTTCGTATATGTGATCTTCCAGTTTCTGAAAAGGCTACATGTTCTTGTAAACAAACTCACCAAGGCTGCAAATCAAAATGATACTGAGATCCTTGGACAAAAAGAAAGAAGAGGAGAATGAGGAGAGGGCAAGAGAAATTTAAATCAGAAAAACCAAATAGCATGATCACCATTCAGCAAGATAGCCCCAACAGAAAAAGACCTCCTGTGCATAAATCTGTAACACACCAAAAACAATAGCCTTTACAGATTTTATCCTTGAACCAATGCAAATAATTTCATATAGTTCAATGATTATATCTAAAATAACGTAAGACCCCCTCCTTTCCTTTCAGACTTTCCTTTCTTCATGCTCTTTTACCCTTCTTGCTTGGTTTGCACCTGTTTTTCAGAAGAGAAGAGCAGAGAGGTTTTGTTATTCTCAGGCTGAATCCATAATACTTGGCAAAGACAAATATAAGAAGGAAATGTTTTGAATTTTCATAAGCCATTTCTATCTAATTTTTCTCCTCTCCTCTCTCCCCTCCTCTCCCTTCCTCTCTGCTCCTCTCTCCTGCTCCTCTCCCCTCTCCTATGTGTTCCTCTCGCCCCGTACTTCCCCCTCTTCTCTCTTTTTCTTCTTTCCTTTCTTTTCTTTAAGTCTTTCAAGGATTGTCAAGAAGTCCAGTTCTCCAGAAAAAAAAAATAAAACTCAGTGGCCCCTGGGACAAGCAGAAAAGGTCAGATAAGATGATGTTAAGTGAAATGAACTCCAAGATAGGGACACAAGTGTTTTTTTCTTCCTTGCTATTGTTTCTAACGTATTTATATGGTACCATGTGATTTTTTTTTGTTGCTTTGTATGTCCCTCCCCCATGCTATAACCCCTGTTATCACTGTATTTGATGTTGGTATAATTTGGGGAGGGGAAGGGAAACAACAAAATGTTTAAATAGGGACACAGGTGGACCCATTGCAACAATGAGGTGTATAAGACGCTATGTCAAAAAAGGAACTTTACAATTTAGGGGGGGTGGGGGGGGTGTAGTTGAGGAGGTGGGAGGGATGGGATGGTAGGGGAAAAACAAAGGAGGAGGCAAAATGCTGGATACGAAGTGTACTCATTCCCTTGCTCATGTAACTGTAACCTCTCTGTACAGTGTTTTCACAATAAAAAAAAATTATTTAAAAAACAGTGGCCCCATGGGAACCCTCTTTCTTCAGATATATTAGTGAAATCCACATTATATTTTAGGTGTTCAATTAGTAACATTAACTATTTTTTAATCTGAATTGCAAAATAAAAGAGGAGTCAAAGTCGAAAAAGCTTCTCTTTTACCCAGATTTCTTTTAAACACATACACCCCACATAGAAGAAAGATTGTGTCATTTTTTCCTCTCTGACTGCAGACCTCTTACAACTATTCAAAATAAAGATACTACAAGTCTTAAATTGCAAATGAGCTAAGATAATTGATTTACTAATGTCCATGATGCTTCCTCATATCAGCCTCCTATTAGTAGGTTGCCCAATGACTAGCCCTGTTGACAGTTTCATTTATTCATTCAACAAACATTTATTAGGGTAATATACACCAAGCTCTATTCTATGTGCTTGGGATGCAAAATCCCTGGATGTGAAGTTTACATTTACATAGGAAGATACAAACTGATAAAGAAAATCATGCAAATTTCTACCACTTTCCAAAACCTAGATCAAAATCCACTTTGTCTGTGATTACTTTAATAACCCCCCTGAGGCGAGGTAGCCATGGCCACTTGTGCTCTGACAGCATTTTGTAACTGCTGAGACATTAGACCAACCCATAGGTAATAAGGAATTGCTTCTGGACACATGCCTCTCTCCTCTATGCCTGACTCCTCAGTCTGTGACTTAACTAGGTGTCTTCTAGTATATGAATGAGAATAACCACCCCCCCACACACACCACCATGCACACATTTGTTAAATGAATGAAAAAAAAGATACTAATATTTGCCACCACTTTTTACTTCTTCAAGGCATTCTGATTTATGTCATTTTATCTTGACATTAATCCAGAGATGAAAGGACAGTATTATGTCAGGAAGGAAAAATTAAAGCTCAAAGAGCTCAACTTGCCCAAGATTTCATGGCAGATTGAATTCCAGCCAAAGTCTCCTGACTCTTCACCCTATGCTCTTTCCCTCAGACTGTGCTGTTTCCTCCTATGAGGTTCTCACCAGGCTGCCAACACTAGCACTCCCTCACTGCACGCATTCTATGTTTGGGAAATTCAAACCCTTTGTGGCACTGTGGCCAAAGGCTGAACAAATCCCCAACAAGTGACTACTGTCCTTAGTTTTGATCATGACTCAGAGTTCCTGACAAAAGACCAAAGGACAAGAGTACCATTAAACTCACAGAATTAAAAAAAAAAAATAGCATAGCGCAAATCAGGGCAAGGCAATATTGCCAAAATTAGTTCAAAAGATTCATTCAGACCAAAGTAGTGTCTGGTACCTGTTACTGTAGCTACTCAGAAGGCAGAACTAATAAAGAGGTCTGAGGTTCTAGGACAGACTGGGCAAAAACGTTTGAGAAATCCTATCTCAATCAATATAGTTGGGTATGGAGGTACAAACCTGTCATCTCAGCCACAGCAGAATTGTGAGCCAGGTTAGTTCAGGTAAAAGGTGAGAGTAGAAAGGCTAGCCATAACTTGAAGCAAAATTGCAAGTGGAGGCTCCCCTTCCATGCCTCCTTCCCACCTCCGTCCTGTATCTGAAGGGTCTTATGCTTCTTTGTGTGGAACCTCAGTTCAAGTCTGAGCTTTCCAATCTTTGCTCCCTACATCACTCCATCCTCCCAAAGTGTCAGTGTTCCCCTACCCCCAGCTACCTCCTAGCTTCCCTCTGGCTGTGCACACCTGCACGTCAGTACTTAGAGGCCTACACAAATCCTGCGTGTTCTGGCTCTTTGCACAAGGATTTTGAGGTCTCCAGTACCTGAAACAAAGTCTTGAACCTGGCAACACTAAGTGTCACCTGGATTTGAGCAGCATTATCATCACCTGAAAGTTTACTAGAGATGCAGAATTTCAGGTCCAACAAACCTACTGTTATCTTTAGGTGACACAAGTACACATTCACTTGCCTTTCGATTTCTATCCCTTTCAGAACAAGAAGAAACACAATAGGGTCCTTTAACCATAGGTTCAGAGCAGTAGTGCTGTTTCTATAACAATTTTTAAAGAATTTCCTAGCATACACACAATAATGAGCTGCATAAGGATGAGTGGTTGGGGGGTGACATACATGGTGATGCTCCCATGAGATTATCAAAGAGCTGAAAAATTCCTGTCACCTAGTGACATGGTACCCATAATAATGCTGTGCAATGTGCTACTCACATGCTTGTGGTAATGCTTGTGGAAGCAAACTACTGCCCTGTTAGTCATATAAAAGCACAGCAATGCAACTGCATACAGCCCATAATACTTGATAATCAACAACTATGTTACTAGTTTATGTATTTACAATACTACCCTGTTCATCTCTCAAATTTTAAAAATGTGAGTGAGCACGGCATGCTAATTGTGCTGCAGCATCACACATCTTATGTTTAATTGTATCTCTTGATTCAATTATGCTATAATGGACCTCCACCAGCTAGGTCTGTGTAAGTTCATTCTATGATATTCCACAGTGACAAACAATGTACTTCCTAGAACATGTCCCTATTGTTTGTTAAGTGACCCGTGATCATACTGATAATCTACAAGTGCTGTTTCTTAAGCTTAAGAAATAGAATAGGCTGTTCAGGAAATGGGATACCTGGTAAGTTCAATGTCAGTTATTATTCAAAGGTATATGGATGGATTTATATTAGCACTTGAACCTTGACCCACTGTTTTAATTTATACTCAATCCCTGGGAGGGTTCATCATGCAGTGCCTGAGAACCTACAGTCACATTTATTGACTGTCACTAGTATATAACAGATACAATGAATCTTTTCTAAAGGAGACTGTCCAGGGGACTATACAGAATGGTTAGTTTTATGTTTCTTGTCTGATTTTTCTGTTGAAAATTCTTAAATATGTTGTCCAATTCCCTAAATAAGTGGTGTCTTGCCTTATTTCTTGCTAGAAAAGAAAGATCTTCAGAACCTGGAGGTTGTCACTCTGCCGGGCCCTCTACATTCCTGTGTTTAGGTCTGCTGATGAGCACTGCTTACATCAAGGCAAATAGGCTTATCCTGAGTCAACTGACTTGGACCTGAATAATGGTCATAGACCTTATAACTGCTCTGTGACCTTGGACAAGTCAGCCATTCTCTGTAGGCCTTAGCTCTTAGCTAAAATCAAGTGGTACACTCAACATTTTTCCTATGTCTAAGAGTCAATATTTCCAGGGTAATACTAGAGTTGGAGGGAAAAGGAGCTAGGCATGTAATAGGACTGGCTTCTGAGCGTAGTGTCATTCTTCATCCCTGGGGTCACATTGGGCCAGCACTGGTGAGAACTGTGTTGACAGCCCACATGCAAGTCCCTGAAAAAATGCCTAAAAATGAAGAATAACAGCATTGGGCCAGAACCAGCATCCAGGATACGCAGGTCAGAGAAACTTCCATGAGCCGAGCACATCAGTTCTGAGGTGACAATGATGTGGTAGATGGACTTTGTCACCACTGTCCCTCCTCCCAGTGGAGCTCAGATCCACTGGCAGAGACATATTATTCCTAGTCTCTCTTCACAATCCAATGTATATCTACATGTCTCATTAGCATTTCTATACATTTTATATTTCTTAATTCAGTATTCTTTAATATCAAATTTATATCTCTATAAGATTTCTTTCTTTTTGGTAACTCAGTCCCAATTATTTTTCTCTTTTTGTGGCGCCAGTTCTGGGGCTTTAACACATGGCCTGGACACTGTTCCTGAGCTTTTCATGCTCAGGACTAGATTCACTTGTGGCTTTTCTGGTGCTTAATTGGAGATAGAAGTCCCATGTGTGGAAAATATATCAACAGAAATCCTTCAATCTGAAATAGAGAGAAAGGATGATGAAGAAAAATAAGCAGTCCCAGGTAGCCAGAAACAGCATCAAGCTAATTATCACAAATGCTATCATGGTCCCATAAAGAGAAAACAGAAAGAGAGTAAAAAAGTGTGGTAAGAAAGATTCTTGAAGAAATCATATCTGAAGGGAAAAACTGGGAGAATATGAGGGAAGGGGTGACATTATCCAAAAGGAAATGTACTCTTTAGCTGACTTACATAACTGTAACCCCTCTGTACATCAGCTTTATAATAACAATAAAAATACTTTAAAAAGAAGTAGTATTTGAAAACAGTCAAGAAAAAGTTTAAGCCGGGCGCTGGTGGCTCACGCCTGTAATCCTAGCTACTCAGGAGGCTGAGATCTGAGGATCGCAGTTCAAAGCCAGCCCGGGCAGGAGAGACCGTGAGACTCCTATCTCCAATAAACCACCAAAAAACCGGAAGTGGCGCTGTAGCTCAAGTGGTAGAGTGCTCGCCTTGAGCTGAAGAGCTGAGGGACAGTGCCCAGGCCCAGAGTTTAAACCCCACGACCGACCAAAAAAAAAAAAAGAAAAAGTTTAATTAGCTATAGTAAACTTGAAATCTTCATTATATCTGAAAACCACCTTCATCTTTGTGATGTAATTTTTAAATGAACCTAGAACATGTACGTGTGTGTGCGTGTGCGTGTGTGTGTGTGTGTGTGTGCCAGTAGTAGAGATTGAATTCAAGCCTCAATTCTTGCTTGGCTTATTTCACTGAAGATTAGTGCTCTACCACTTGAGCCATAGTTCTACTTCCAGCTTTTATATTGGTTAATTGTGGATTAAAAAGTTTCAAAGATTTGTCTGCCTGAGCTGGCTTCAAACCATGATCATCAGATCTCAGCCTGAGTAGCTATGATTACAGGTATAAGCCACTAGCACCCAGCTTTTAGTAGGACTATCTTTTATAACAAATAATGTGAAAGGAAATTTTTTTCTTCCTTCACCAGCTATATCTTTACTAAGTTGTTACAGGCCAATTCACAGTAACCATTTGACATGAGCCACAGTGGCAGCCAACTTTTCCACTAGTTGGGTTTCATCCTCTTTCAGCTTGCTCAGTAATGAATAAAGGTTTACTTATAATTAAAGACTTCCAGCTTCCCAAAGAAGGTAGAGTTACCTTGAGACAAGAGTTCCTTTCTGATTTCTCCACTTCTACCCAAACAAAAGTCTGAGCAGCAGCAACTGGTCACCTGGGTCCCCCTTTCCCTTTTGTAAACTGCTTGTGTCCTAAAATTTTATTCACCCAGAAGGTCAGGAGCTATGAATTCTACAGCTCTTTTAGTGTCTTGGGAACATTTTTAAAGTGTATCTGCTCACAGGATTTTTTGGTCTACTGAACTGCTGTCTAAAACATTTCCTGACTTCAGCCAACTCAGAGAAACTTCAGTGTTCATCGAGTTTGCTATATGTTTAAAAATCACAGCAGCCTGTTATAATTCTACTTCAGGTGTTCTCTTGGTACCAGGGAACACTACAAATTCCCTAAGGAGATGGACAATACCATCAACTAGATGGTTGTCTTGAAGGTTCATTGTTCTCAAGCTGAAACTTACCTGTTACCATGGAAATAAAACAAAGGAGCTGCCCATCCTGGAAAAGGAAACAGCTTGGCATTCTTCCTTTCATTGGTTTTATGTTAAATGTGATAGAATTTTTTCTGCATGTTTGTGTGTGTATGGTGAAAATAAAAATCTTCCTTTTGAAAATGCAAGAGTTATCTAAGTAGCACATGGACCACCAACATCAAGCCAACTTTTAACAGTAATCATTTACATGTGTTTTAAAATTTGATTCATTTGGGGCTGGGAAGGTGGTTCAGTGGTAGAGCACTTGCCTTGCATGCATGAGGCTCTGGGTCCGGTTCCTCAGCACCACATAAGCAAAAAAGAAAAAAGCCGGAAGTGGTGCTGTGGCTCAAGTGGTAGAGTGCTAGCCTTGAGGTGAAGAGCTGAGAGACAGCGCCCAGGCCCAGAGTTCAGGCCCCACGACCAGACCCAAACAAATAAAAAAATAAAAATAAAATTTGATTCATTTGCTTTTTGGTAATCCTACTGACTACAATGAGATCAGATTGTTTGGAGAATCTTAAAAACTGTATTCAATTAGTCAAGGATGTGTTCCGATCAACTAAATCAGATTAGGCCATCCTTGTTACCTAAATAGGATCTTCAGGTCACTGAAGCTAACCAATATTTCCCTTTGATGTTTGGGTCATAACTCATAATATGCAGAAACTAAAATTCCATCCCCTTGTAATTTATCAAAGCAGGATAAAATAACAGTGCATATTAAAACCCCAAGTTAATGGAAAAGAGTCAGATTCCTTGAGTTAGCAGCTCAGATATGCAACTTAGCAGGTATTTTAACCTGTTACAGTCTCTAAGCCTCAGTTTGTCATCTATAAAATGAGCATAATGGCAAAAGGCCAAAGGTAGGCAAGCTATGACCCATAGCCCAAATGTACCCCAGCCTTCATTTTGTAAAGAAAATTTTCTGGGAACATGTTCATGCTCATTCATTTACATGCTGTTTACAATTGTTTTTGGAGAGACGACACAGGCCATCAAATGTAAAATATTCAGAATCTGGCCCTTTTACAAGAAAAACACATTGCCAGCTCTGATACAAGGAAGCTTTGTGACTACTAAATATAAGATAACTCCGCATAGTTAAATAACCAGTAAATGTCTGGGATTGTTATTTATTAATAGAAATAACTTGTTAAAAATACGGTGATCTTATTTCCTAAATTCAGACAGACATCTTTTATATATAATACTTCAGGACCATGAAGGAATTATCTTGGGATCAGTAAGCTGGGTCCCTTGCTTTTTGATGTGCTGGTGATGGAGGTGGCTGAAGTGGTGTGACTACAGGCAGGATGTGATGTGCAGCTGTCAGGGCAGGGAAGGGAACCCTGTGGGTTACAGACCGCAGCTGCCAGGAGTCGGGTGGAGTCATCAGTTTCAAGTAACTGATACTCTGCCATTCCTTGAGGAAGGATCTGTTGGTCACAGGTGTGTGTGTGACACATGCATATTCATGACTAGACCTAAGTATGCAGCAGAGATCAGAGAGATATTGCTTAGACAATGATGAGGCAGATCATTGTCTAGCCACAGACAAGCCTATCTCCACTTTCCCAGGTAGTAACTAGTTTCCCAAGATGGATTTTGCTTGTCTAGAATCGGAATTAAGGAAGGTAGCCTCATACACAAAACTTTGAAAAACCAAGTTTAGTGCAACAAAATCTTGACTAACAATTCCAAATATTAAATATAATTAATCCAAACTGGATAATTTATCATAGAAGGAATTCTACTGTCCCTGTCTTAGAACATTTGCAAATAAACTTGAGTTAATCACCAAATGTTACAATGGTCCCTATAAGCCTTTCAATCAATCTTCACAAACTCATCTTTCCAATAAAATATTAAAAAGATCTAGTGTTTACATAGAAATAGTGACTTTTCATATCCAAATGATGCTGTATGCTCCGCTCCTGGCTACCACCTTACATATCATACCCAATCAATTAGTACCTCACTGTCTTATGCATTAAAGGGAAGCTGTAACAATATGCAAAGTTAAAACAACCATGATTCAAAAGTATTCCCTGCTGGATGCTGGTAGATTCTCATCAGGATCAAAGCCAAGTCTATAGCAAGGATAAAGAGTGATCATAAGGAGGAAATCCCAAATTGGCAAACGGTTTATCTGTTAAAATGGAATCAATGAATCACACAAATCAAGGAGCTGTAAAGTTCTCAGCATTATTCCTGGTAATCTTCCTGCCAAGTCATTTCATTGGGATTATTTTAAACAATTAGGGGTTGTAGCTGTTCATTCAATGTCATACACAATACCTTCCTAGTCAGGGTCATTGCCCTGGAGGAGCATCCCAGCTAAGACAGGCAGGGGTGCCACTGGTGGAAATGAAAAGTGGCTATACACATCCAGCAAGCACACATTAAAAGGACAAGTAGACAATGATTTTAGAGCCTATACTGTATTCAAAATCAAATCAAATTGATTCAAAGCTCTTAGAAATCCTGCTGACTGATCACTTTTAGCTTCAAAATGTTCCACAATAGTATCTTTTACTCTGTCCACTAAAGCAGCATTCAGACTACCGTTGTCTGAGAGTTCATCCAAGGATTTGCTTTCTTCAGCATGAGTAAATATGAAGAGCCACATCATTTTTCGTGTCAACAAGAACTTTCTGATTAGTAAGAAGCAGCAAATGCACTTGTGAAGACTTCAATAGATACAGACCTCTTAAGTTCCCAGGTAATGACAAATTACCGTGCCCCCCCCCCCATAGCAGCAGTGAAGTTGAAGTGAACTTTACTATTACCAAGAAGATTAATCACTTAAACTATGAATTTTATGTGTGGCTAAAAAAAAGATTATCTCAACAAATCCTAGACTTTCTGTATCTTAATTCAATGTATACCAACTTTTGAAATGTCTGGTTTATATATACCTATTCCTTTAGTATATGAACTATATAAATATATAGACATAGAGAAACATGTACACGTGGGGAAGCTGTATTGTTAATCTTTCTTTTTTTGGTAAATGTTTCACTTAGAAACAGGTGAACAGGTACAGGCTTGGACTGTGATCTTCCTACCTTTTGCTTCCTGCAGGAGTTGGAAAAATAGACACTCAACATCACACCCAGTTTCTTCCCTCAGCTTATTCCATAGAGAGTCTTTTGAACTTATTCTGTCTTTGCCCATATATAACTGGGATCTTTCCAATTTCAGCCTCTCAAATAGCTAGGATGACAGGCATGTGCCACCGTGCCCAGCTTCTTTATATCAAGCTTCTATGCATTTTCTGTCTATAAGTTGGGTGGATTTAAAATGACTTCATGCCTTATCAGTTTATAAGGTTGGTCATGGATAACACAGAAAATTACTGACACAAATGGAATTATGACTTAAAATAAACACAATTAGATTTCAAAAATCTATTCCTGATTGCTAGTTTTTCATCACTGTAAGAAAATTCCGGACATAAACAACTTAAGGAAATTTATTTTGACTCACATTTCAGAGGTTCCAACCATCACGGTGGGAGGGTATGATGGTGAGCAGCTCACTTTGTGGTGGCCAGGAAGCAGAGAGAAACAGAGACAGAGACACAGACAGAGAGACAGAGACAGAGTGCCTATGCTAGAGAACTTTCTCTACTTTCTACATTTATTTCATCTGAGCCCACAGCCTACAGGGTGGTGTCGTCCATATTCTGGGGAGATCTTGCTCACTTAGCCAATCATCTCTGGTACACCCTCAAAGATATATCCAGAAGGAAGCTTTACTAATTTCCTAGACATTTCTCAATTCAATCAAGTTGGAAATCAAGATTAGCTATCAACTAGCTTGAATATAACTGGAAAAAAAAAGTATGTGCTGACTTTTCCATCCTGATTGTATCATACAGATTCAATTAGACCATCTATAATTTGTTGAAGGTTAGAATACAGTTTGTGCTTTGAAAAAGTTACACTTCACAGACCCAAGAAGGGTACCAATCTCTGAGTCCTAAGTATAAGACCACTTCATCTATTCAAAATCAAGTAGATACAGATGTCGTTTGGGGTATATGATATACACATATCCCTCAAACAAATTTTGACAGAATGATATGGTGAAATAAGTATTGGTGTTTTCAAACTAATAACAACATAGACTTATGTCACTGTTCTTTCTGCAGTTTCATTTAAATAATCATTTGATGAAGCTACATGCCCTTATAAGTCAGGGATGAATGATGAGAAAGTTTTGCATTCTATTTCATTTTCTAGCAAAGGAAAAGAAATACTTAGGTAAATTTCCCAAAGCTATGTAGTATAGTGTTCCTAATCATAAGTATAGACCAGTATTTGTGGTTATTTCATTAATCAAAACTTTCACATAACTTTGTACTCTGGATTTCTCTCAAACAGAGAACTACTGCCATGAAACCCAGCCCTATAACTCACTAACTAGTTAGGAATGGCCATGCAGTAACTTTAATCACATCTTGGACTATAAAGAAAACAACAAGGCTGGGAATGCGGCTTAGTGGTAGAGTGCTTGCCTAGAAAACATAAAGCCCTGGGTTTGATTCCTCAGCACCACATACACAGAAAAAGCCAGAAATGGTGCTGTGGCTCAAGTGGTAGAATGCTAGCCTTGTGCAAAAGAAGCTCACGGATAGTGCCCAGGCCCTGAATTCAAGCCCCAGGATTAGCAAAAAGAAAAAGAAAGAAAACAACAGATATAAGTCCTTAATGATCAACAAAAGAGGGGAGAGAGTCATGTTTTAAGAGTGAAAGCAAGAGTGGCTCTGATCTGTTTTATACCAGCCTGCTGAGTCTTGCTTTCTGTCCTGTTGCTTCACTACTGATTTTTTTTTTTCAAATGCACATGGTGGAAAGCAATCTCAGAAAGTGCTTAACTCAATCAATGTGCAGCCACCCAGACACTTCCAGAGGGAAATGACAAGCACCAGCTTCAGAGAGTGAAAAGGAAGGAAAGCCTTTTGTAAACCGGGAATCATCTGCAATGAGCACAGCTAGAAAATTATAGAGGAACTCTGCCAGGTCACAAAGGATCCTCAATGACAATTTCTTAAATGCTATCCTTCTAGATTAAATGATTTCATTTGCCTGCTCCTAATTTGGAATCAGGAAGCAAGTTATAATCTAGAGAATACAGGCATGAAATTCTGAATGTTTGATTTTTCCATGGTCTTGACTTTACCTATTTCTTCAAACTGGGCTGAGGATAAACCATCCACATATTCTCCAACAGATATTCTTCTGACAGTTTTGGCTTAAAAACAACGACAATATTCATATATTCAATCATTCATTCTTGTCCTCATTCATTCATCAAACATGAGACTCTCATCTACATTCCACCAGGGGAAATCAGAAAAGCAGCTCAGGCTTCTACTGGAACAGAACCAGGACAGGGTTTTCACAGTCAGAGACCAGGGGAATGCTGACAGAATTCTATATGAGCAAGGTCCAACCTAGATGTCTAGGGTTTTTTGTTTGTTTTCTCCCTTTCTCATGTGGGACTTAGCCTCTCTAAATTATCTAGAACAAGTGATTATCAAATCTTTCCTTACAGCTGAGGTACTATTCCTCACTGTCTTTCAGTGTACTTCTTCTCTAGTTTTTCTTTAGACTTATTTGCTCAGGTTTCACTGGGTATTATTGTGCTATGCTCTTTAGCTGTACCCAGTAAAATGCCCATCCAATGTTTCTGAAAAGTTGCTCTAGAAGTGAATTCTGATACGTTTTGGGAGCTCGGTCACCATATACACCTTGTCCAAAGTGAAGAGTCTTGTTGGACATAAATAATCCCTCAAAGGGACTGGCTAAGTTTACAGCTTGATATAGATTGTTTTCTCAAACCAGGGCTAACTAGATATAAAGAAACACAATTCCTGGAAAGAAGGGCCAATTTGGATGAGAATTTACTTGTTTTCCACTGAAATAACTTTAATTTTCCTTCTTTGGGAATTATTTCAATATAGTTCTTCTAAATGGAAAAATATTACCACTTTTCGTTTTACTGGGCACTTTATGAGTTATTTCTATTTTATGACATCAAATTCCTTCAATGACCTGAAGTCCCATAATAAGGTATCTTTAAAATATTTAGTGTTGGAATGTATAAATGGAGACTATTGTATAAATGGACACTATTTTCTGTTAGTTAATCATCCATAAGATTTTTTAAATTTTCTTCCCTTCTTTAATACTTTAAGTTATTGCCCTTATAATGTTCTTATCTTCATTCTCTCCTCATTATTTATAGTTTTCCTCACTTCTGCCATATGACACTTCTCCGAGATGTCACAATTCTCATTATCTACCTGAGCTTTCCTTGTATCTGAACATTCCCTTGTCTCTAATCTTCCATTCCAGGTCCCAGAAAATGGATTGGACCATAAACTCTCTGTCTGCAGAATGAGTTCCCTCATTGCTCTAAATCATCAATCAAACCTCTACACATCTTATCTCCCACTGTACTTTTGCATTAGGGCAAGTGTTACTAAATTATACAGAGATGTATATGTAAATTCACTGAACTAAAAAATACCCATTTCATCTATTAAAATGTAGTTTATTTGCAAATTTATGGGATATAAAGAATAGATTTATGCATCACATCTTATAAATTAATATAATCAATTCTGAAGCAAATGAGCTTTTGTTTGTATTACAGTATTATCCCTGGATCTCCTCTTTACTGTTTTGTTCTTATTATTTTCATGTCTGTCATTTCTCTAAAAGAAATAAGTGTGTATATAGGTGTGTATGTATATATATATATATATATATGTTTATGTGAATGCATGTATATATGTAAAATGGTTTACCATGCTAACACATAGGAACATAAGACTGCATCAAGTCATTTAAAGAATCAATGATGCCAAAATAAAATGTGGGAAATTTTCAACTTTCCATTTCTCAGTTTTCAAATAATATAAATTTTTTATTTCCAACAGTAGTTTTATGCAGTTACCTCCATTTTTAATTTTTTATTGTTATTATAAAGGTGATGTTCAGAAGGGCTATAGTTGTATAAGTCAGGTAAAGCATACATTTTTTTTGGACAATGTCACCCTTTCCCTCTCAGTTTTTCCCTCCCATTCCCACCTACAAGTTCATTTTCAACATAGTGTCTAGTACCCCCAGTTTAAAATTTTTAATTTACATTCCAGTAACCTCTATTTCCTGATAGCCATTTCATTATTATAGTTTGATGTACAGCTAGCCTCCTCTACTGAAACATTTAAAGCTAGATGCTGCTTACTAAATTGAATGGTAAATTATTGCCATACTAAAAACTTCAATTACATATGACTGATAGACCCCCTACCAGAACCAGAATCCAAAATGACTCTTCCTAAATGTACATTCATATTGGAGGGGTAGGGAACATTGGCTACTCAACGTTTATAAAAAAAAAATTACCTTGCCACATATGAAAATACTCTACAGATAGTACCAAAACACTGTGGTATGATTTTAAAAGGGGTATGGGTTGGGCATTTCTGTATTCAACCAGATAGTAAAGACAAAAGCTGCAGACAAGTTAAAAAGAATATTTGCAATGCAATTAGAAGGGACGAATGCATCTGAGTTTATGCTAGACCCAGTTCTCCTCCCCTTAATTCGCACAGTCCAACATCTTTATGTGCTGTTCAGCATCAAACTGCACTTCCTACAGTTTCCAAACTTTTGTCAGCTAACTTGATGTTTACTGAGTGCCTTGCTTGGGCACTCAACATTTAGGGTATGCCATCCAGCGCTATGTTCGTTGTTCCAACACCATCTGTCACTTAAGCTTCCACAGATTCAAAATTTTTCTATTCAAACTAATCGACACAGCACTCAAACTGAAGCTATAATTCAAATTCCGACATGAAGCTTGAATTCCTTTTCAGCGTTCTTCAACTTTGACCCAAGTCTCCCCCCCCCTCCTTCTCTGAAAAGGGCCAAGACAACAGCCCAGCAAGTGGGGCAGGCAAAACAGGCCTCCTTTGTTCACTTTTGTCCTTTCGGCTCTCTATTGAGGTAAGGGACTGAAAAGGCGCACCAAGCTTTGGAAGGCAGCAGTGTGCTCTGCTCACTCAGCTCACAAGCCATCCTCCCTCAAAGAACCAAAAATCTCCAGGATGAAACTCTTCCAACAGCCCACTCTTACCTTAAGGCAGAATTAGTGGAAGATTAGTACTTTTCCTCTCCCTTTCCTCTTCCCTTGAAAACAAATCTGTTCAGGGTGTTCTAGCATGAGTATGTGATGTTTCTCAAACACACACACACACACACACAAACCCACATGGTATAAATCGTACCATTCAAATGCCAAAGGCATCTCAGAGTGGCAGGGAATTAGCTTTAAAGTTGAAATTTGAAAAAAAATATCATCACCCTGAATACATATACTGAATTTTTTGAATGTTTCAGCCCACTTGAGAAAGATAAAGCAAATTCACTGCATATTACCCAGTAAAAGACCTCCTACAGGATTCCCTCAGATCATCGTGGGAATAGATTTTTCTGGTTATAGTGGATTTTGAGACATGCACATCATAAAAATTAAATATATATGTATGTGAATATATGTATTCAAAGTACTATTCTAGCCCTTTCTTATCGTAAAAAAATGCTTAAATGATCATTTTTACCTGATAGTAACTAATACTTCTTTAGTTCAATGTGAACCAAATTATGCTTTAGCACAGGGAAATCCAGAAGAAAATTAGGAAGTGCATAATGCAAGATAGAATTTGTCATTCCTGCATGGTGTTAAGCATTCAGGCAGTATGTGCAGTAGAGGGATATTAGTTTGTTGTAAATGTGTGTTCGTTACCACCAGTATTTCTTATAGTCCCTAGCTTTGTAGCCATTTGAGGGAAACTCTCCCTCAGACTGTTAATTTCTTTTTTCTAATTTGGAATTCCAATCTAGTAGGCCAGCAAAATAGGTCAATTAAATTGACACCACATCCTTTTTATCAACTCAGCTAAGCAATTATAATTGGGTGGTAAAGGTTTATGCTGTCATCTTTGAAGATTCAATGGTAGGGAGAAATGCCCAATTCAGAACTGTATAACTCCAGGGCATCCCTAAGCATTCAGTGGAAGGAATATTCCTATCTATATATTTTCATACCGGGGCAAATTTGCTGCTAATGTGGATTAAAAATAATAATGTCCTTTTGAGGCAATAAAACAAAAACAAAAATATACTAATTTATTCTATTCTTATAACAAAAGCATTTGGCACAGATCACCCATAGACATATATGCTCCAATTCATTATTGTAAAAAGTCAATATTCATGGTTACAATGGATGTCCATAGAATCTACTTCATGCTTTGCACAAGGTATGAGATCAAGCAATACTTTTGGGAACCTGTGTGTCTTCTAATTAATGAAAGTTAAGCCAGAAAGTTAAAAGATTTTGTGAATGACTTGTCCATAATATAAGGCATTTTTATTTATAAGTTTAAAGAGTAAAAATGACAGCATTTCATACACATTATGATGGCTATTTGCAAGAAAACGGAAAGTAACAAGTGTTGGCAAAGATGTGTAGAAATTGGAATCCCTGTACACAGTTAGTGAGAATGCAAAATGATGCCACAGAGAACAGTATGGTTGTTCTAAAAACCAAACAAATAGCCAGGTACCCATGACTTATGCCTGTAATCCTAGCTACTCAAGAGGCTGAGATCTGAGGATCACCATTCAAATCAACTTGGATAGGAAAAACCACAAGACTCGTATGTCCAATTAACAACTAAAAAAATCAGAAGTGGTGCTGTGGCTCAAGTAGTAGCCTTGAATGAAAAGGCTAAGGAAACAGCACCTGGGCCCAGAGTTCAAGCCCAAGGACAGGACCAGCACACACACACACACACACACACACACACACACACACACAAATACAATGACCATATGAGTCTAATTTCTGGGTATATACACAAAATAATCGAAACCAGCAATGATCCCAACAGGTAAATATATCCATATTCATATCAACATTCTACAATCAGTCACCAGATGGAAGCAACCCTATACCTGAGAAGAACACACAGACAAAATGTGATATATACACAGAATAAGATATGTATGCAAGGGAAGAGGATTCTGACACATTGAAAAAAGTTGAAGACATATGTCTTCATAGGTCCTCATATGTCACAGAAAGACAAATACGTGATTTTACAACAAAACTTACTAAAGGAAATCAAATTCAGTGAGACAGAAGATAGGATGGTGGCTGCCATAGGCTGGAGAGAAAAAGGATAGGAATTATTGTTTAGAAGTTACAGTTTCAGTTTTAAGAAGTTCTGGAGCTGGGCATGGTGGTACATACCTGTAATCCCAGTTACTAAGAAGACAGAGATAGAAGGATCTTGGTCCAATGTCAGCCCAGGCAAAAAATGTGAAGTCCTTTCTGAAAAATAACAAATAACTAAAAGCAAAAGGGTTGGGAAGTGGCATGGCACAAGGGGCAGAATACCTGGCTAGCAAGCACAAGGCCCCATGTTCAAATCCTACTACCTCCAAAAGTAAGTTCTGGAGGTGGACAATGGTGATGGTGGCCCACAATGTGAAGGCACTTAGTGTCACTAGACAATATATTGTAAGGAGGTTCAAATGGCAAATTTATATGTTTTACCAGAAGAAACAACAATAACAACAGTAACTCGGGAAAAACATCACATTTTATATAAGTATTTTATATTTGTTCTCCATTCAAAGACAACCTGATAATGAAAGACTTATAGTACCTAAAGCTGGAGTCAGGCCTTTCTCACATTTTCCTCCTTCATACAGCTATTTCTTCCCATTTTGAGAGGGGAAACCTATCATCATTTGTTGTTCTTGTTACTTTTTCTTCATTCTTAGAAACTTCAATCCAAGCATGGTGGATGCAGGCATGTAACCCAAAACCTTGGGAAACTGAGCCAGGAAGACTGAGCTCAAGGCACAAAACACCTTGCCTTGGAAAGGAAAAGAAAAGAAAAGAAAAGAGGGTGGAGAAGGGAAGAGGAGAGGAGGGGTGGGAAGGGGAAGGGAGAGGTGATTTATGACTAATCTCATCTACTTGCTAGTCAGAGATCAGGAGGTTGTAGGCCAGCTCCAGACAATAAAATTAGCAAGACCTCAACAACAATAGTGGCACATACCTGTCATCCCAGCTACACAGGAAGTCTAAGTAGGAGGATCACCATTCAGGCCAGCCAGTGGACCCAATCTCAAAAATAATCAAAGCAAGAAGAACTGAAAGGCAGGGTGCTGGTGGCTACATCTATAATCCTAGCTAATCAGGAAGCTGAGATCTGTGGATTGTGGTTTGAAGCCAGCCCGGCAGGAAAGGCCCTAAGACTCTTATCTCTATTTAATTCCAATAAAAACAGGAAGTGAAGCTATAATTCAAAGTGGTAGAGAGCTAGCCTTGAGTAAAAAAAATGCTCAGGGACAGCACCAGGCTCTGAATTCAAGCCCCAGGACCAACAACAAAAGAAGAAAAAATAGAAGGAGCAGGAGGGAGAGGGGGGAGAAGAGAAAGAAGGAAAACAGTGAACATATGGTTCAGGTGATAGAGCACTCCCTAGCGAGCTGAAGGGCTTCTAGTACTACCTCCACCCACAAACGAGAAGAAAAAAAGGAAAGAAATGCCATTCAAATTCAGAGAAGCAAAGAACAGAATGGTAGTTCCCAGGGACTAAGGCTAGGGTGTGGGTAGGGTGTGGGAGATGTTGGACAGAGGATACAAAGTTTCAGTTAGTGAGGGGGAATAAATTCTGGAGATCTAATGCACAGTATGATGACTATGGTCACTAATAATTTATTGCATTTTTGAAATCTGCTAAGACAGTAGGTCTTAAACTTTTTACTACTTGAAAAGATAATGCATATTGTTGGTGGTAGTGTAAACTTGTTCAACCACTTTGGAAAGCAGTATGGACGTTCCTCAAAAGACTCCACATAGAGCTCCCCTATGACCCAGCAATCCCACTTTTGGGCATTTACTCAAATGCTTACAAACAAGACCACACTAAAGCTACCAGCACAACTATGTTTATTGCAGCATTATTTACCATAGCTAAGATATGGAACCAACCCAGATGCCCCTCAGTAGATGAATGGATCAAGAAAATGTGGTATATATACACAATGGAATTCTATGCCTCCATCAGAAAGAATGACATTGCCCCATTTGTTAGGAAATAGAAAGGCTTGGAAAAAATTATATTAAGTGAAGTAAGCCAGGCCCAAAGAAACATAGGTCCCATGATTTCCCTTATTTGCAATAACTAGTATATGTCTGAGTCAAGCAGAAAAGGTCAGATAAGGTGATGTTAAGGGAAATGAACCCTAAGATATGTATTCAAATGGGTTTTTTTCTTTCATGCGATTGTTTCTAACACATTTATAAGATTATTTCTTTGTTGCTTTGTATGTCCCTCCCCCACAGTATAACCCCTAAATAAAAAAAAAGAAAAGATAATGTATGAAGTGATGGATATATTCATTAGTTTATGATAATCATTTCACAACATATACCTAGGTCAGAAAATCAAGTTGTATACCTTAAATATTTGCAATTATAACTCAAGATACCTGAAGTCAGAGACCTTCAGCCTCTGATGCCAAATGAAGCTTTAAACCAAAGGAGTTTTCATTCACTTGAGCAGACAATGAGTTAAATAAAACAAACCACTGAATTCCTGCCCTTAGCTTCCAGTTTCTCTCTTCTGTCTTTTTTGTTTGTTTGTTTTTAATTTTTAATTGTTATAAAGATTATAAAGGGGTTACAGTTATGTAAGTCAGGTAAGAGTACATTTGGGGTTTGGAAGGTGGCCTTGCATGCCTGAGGCCCTGGGTTCGAGTCCTTAGCACCACATAAGCAGAAAAAGCCGGAAGTGGTTCTGTGGCTCTAGTGGTAGAGTGCTAGCCTTGAGATGAAGAGCTCAGGGACAGCACCCAGGCCCAGAGTTCAAACCCCCCAACCAACCAAAAAAAAAAAAAGATTACATTTGTTTTTTGACAATGTCACCTCCTCCCTTGTTCTCTCCTCTCTGCCTGGAAAGTTCAGGATTCCTTCTGGCAGGAAAATACTACATTTTAAAAACAGCAAATAGCTAGATGTTTTAAGTAAATCTCAGTCCCTTTTAAATCACTTCCTCTTCACAAGCATCTGAGAGTGAAGGCTGACCAAAAGCATATAGAAAGTTTTCCATGGGAGAAAAATACATGAGGAGCTCTGTATTCTAGTTCTATTTGCTCTGGTTGCCATTCTCAGAAAGGAACTGTCCTTTAGAAATGTAGGTGAGCAGAGTGGGTGAGTCTGATCAAGGTACAATGCATGCATATATGCATATGTCAAAATGAAACACCCTTATAGACTTAATTGATGCTTATAAGAATATGGAAAAGAGACAGAAAAAACTCCATTCTCTGGAGCTGGGAAGGTGGGTCAGTGGTAGAGTGCTTGCCTCACATTCATGAGGCCTTGGGTTCAATTCCTCAGCAACACATAAACAGAAAAGGCCAGATATGGCACTGTGGCTCAAGTGGTAGAGCACTCGCCTTGAGCTGGAGAGCTCAGGGACAGCACCCAAGCCCAGAGTTCAAGCCCCACAACTGACCAAAAAAAACCCAAAAAACAAAAAAAAATCCATTCTCCTTGATGGTGCTCATGTGGTATAATAGGTGATAAAGGATGTTCTGTCCCTCTTCTGGTTGTATAACACACAAAAAGTGGGGAAATTAACCATGTACAGTGGCTATATGGGAGATAAAGGCCTGGAGATCCAGGTTCAAGGCTGTCCCAGGCAGAAAAGTTCAGGAGACTTCACCTCAACCAATGGTTGGATGTGGTGGTACATACATATCATCCCAGCAACACAAGGAAGTACAAGTAAGAGGATCACAGCCTAGGCTGGCCTGGTCATAAAGTAAGACCCTATCTTACAAATAACCAAGGCAAAAAGGGGGTGGAGGCATGTTTTAAATGATAGAGGATCTGCATAGCAAGGGCAAAGCCCTGAGTTCAATCCCCAGTAGGAGAGACCAAGAAAGAAAGAGGTGGGAGAGAGAGGGGGAGAAAGAGAGAAGGAGGAGAGGAAAACATAGAACAATATGGAATTCCAGTGGAAACAATTCTTGGAGTCCTCAACCAGGCAACAACATTAAGAAGTATAGGGTTACACAACATGAGTGCTAATGTAGAGGAGATCCAAAAAATACCTTCTGGTTAGAACAAGAAGGAAGGGAGGAAGGGAGGGAAGAAAGGATGGAGGGAGAAGGCAAGGGGAAGAGGAAGGGGAAGGGGAAAAATAAGGGCTAGAGGAAGAGATCAGATTTCAAAGGCTGCAGTTCAGATCTTGTGATGACTCATCTTGGTGAGAATACCAGGTGAATGACAGCCTGTAGTTGCCCCTCAGGAGAATAGTGACTAGTAGGAACCACAAGGGGGCTTTCTTAGAAGTCCATTGCAATTTGTTCTGGAATTTAAGTGCCGTTTACATCAATGTGTTCAGTTTGTGCAACATCATAGTTGTTCATTTACATAAAAAGTGTCGGAGTGGAAATATATGGTAATATAGTCATGGATGATAAAATTAATATTAACCTCCAATCCCAAGGACAGAAACTGTTCTGCCCATCATCTTACCCTGTGTTTAGAACAAGAAGCCTTGCATTCAGCTGATATCTATGAATTGATCTCTTTAGAGAAAAGCTACTTAAATATCTATTCAATGGTTCCTCTGCACCTATAGAATTATACAGATTCTATTCAACCACTTACTTATACAAAAGCTTTATATGAAGAGATGCTTAAGGAAATGGTCTACAAGCCAGGTATGTAGATGCTCACATGCTCTGACACATACTTCCAAAGAGCACTCACACCCAGCCATTATTGTCACCACTGTGACAATATCTATAGATGGCTTGATTTTCATTTACTGTCATTGCTGCAGTAACGATGATGCAGTGTGTGGCACTGGCATTTGCTCCAAGACAACATCACTACCCTGATTTACAGAATCAGGCAACCTCTCATCCCCATTGCTGTCCTTCTGAAATGCAAAGGATTAGATACAATGTTGCCTGTGTTCTATTACAGCTCTATAATTCCAGGAATATGTGAAATGCTTAGCAACCTTCCTGTAATAAAGTAGAAAGAAGATCATGAGTCAGTAGGATTACAAATGCAACATGAACCCATTTTTCCAATTGATTAATTATAATAACTCTAAAAACCTATGCTAGAAACAATTGACTTCCCTTTCACACAAATTCTTCTCTTCTACTAGTCCATGTAGAGTATTTTTGCAAATGTGCCACACATGCCCATATATTTAAGGTACTGTGTGTTAGGATTTTATTCAAATTCAGCCTCCAATTGGAAGAATAACTCTTCTGCAGTCAAAGCAACCTATAAAGAGCTTTCAGGAATATGCGACTAAAATAGAAACACTTCCTTTTCTTTTTTTAAAGTTTCATTAAAAAGTATGATGTGCTAGGAACATCTCTATAATTACAGGGGGTTCTGTTTCCAAGAACACTGTCGTTACTATTATGAGTTGGATTATGGGTTAGCAACCCTCACACTTAAAAGCTAACAGGAATAAAAGAACCTGTAAAGGAATTAGGGGCATCAGTAGAGAGGGGTCAGAATTAAATAGGCTTGTTGTATTGTACCTTCTTGGTTTAGAACACTGAAGTTTTAGGCTAAATTAATTATAAGCTTCCCAAAGAAAACACATTGGAGAAAGTTTCATGCTCTATCTCAGCCAGCGTTTCCTAATTTTTAAAATAGTGTTGCTGTGGGAATGAAATTAGATGCAACTTAAAGCTCTCAAAGAAATGTTCATCGAGAGTCTCATTAAGTAGCAAGTATTCAGTTGCCTACATCCAGTTTGGCACTTCTAGATGGTCTCATTCACTCCCGATCTATGATCACAGGGAGGGTAGCAGTTCCACACCAATGCCACTCAGCCCGAGTCGCTTTGTAAGCAGTGGCCGCCGTGCTCCTTCTCCGAACAACCCCAGGGGGAGCTCCTGATGCAGAACCAATGCCGCCTGCCCCTTGGCACTCAGCTCCATCTCCCCCTGCAAGAGAAAGGGCCCAGCGGCTCAGACCGCACTGGGGAGCATTTGCCTTCCGGGACCAAGGAGGGCAGGAACGTTTCCCTCCCAGGACAGCTCTCTGCCTTTCTTTCCGCAGGGCTTTGGAGCCGCTGGCACCTACTGTGGCGGGGCTCGCAAGAGACACCTTCCCCCGGCGACCTCCGGCGATGTCCGCCTGGGTCCCCGCCGCTAGCTAGCAGCAGAGCAAAGACAGCCTCGGGTGGGAGGTGACCCGCAGGCCGGAGGGGAAAGGCCTGCTCCGAAGCCCCTGGCGCCCCGGGAACTCTCCTCCAGCACCTGCTACCCGAGAACACCTCTGGGAGAAACGCCGGCTGGCTGGCTCACCCCATAGCGACATCCAGACCCCCCTCTCCGAGCTCTGGCAGGGGACCAGGAGGCTGCGCCCGCCCGCGCGGCGTGGAGGGGACCCGGGCGGTGCCCGGGCAGATGGCGCTCGGAGCTAGCTGGATGCTGGAGCGCGGGCAGTCACTCCTGGCTCCACACAGCCTCCCTCGGCCACGCTGCGGCCCGATCTCGGCACCGGGAGCCTGGGCAGGAAAGGGGGATCTTTTCCAGTCCCAAGCCCCGCGCACCAACCCCAGGTCCCAGTCCTCCGAGGCTGGGTGTGGCGCCGGCACCGCTGGGCCCACACCTGCAGGCCAATAAAAAGCCCCCTCCTCAAGTATCGCCCACGCCGGTCCTCAGTGTCTCCAGATGCCCGCTGGTTTCGAGTCCTCTCCGAAGCGGCAGAGCGGAAGAGAGCGGTCGGTCTCGCCCTCCCCCCCCAACCTGAACTCGGGGATCCGCGCAGGTGTAAGCGCACCCGAACAAAGCCCACGCCCAGATGTGACCGTGGGGACCGGAACGCGCACACGCCCGGGCGCGTCGGGATGGGTCCCCGCGCGCTCCGCGCCCACCTGCGCCGGGCCGCGCCCCCCTGCGCCCACCCTGCGGGTCCGAGCCCCGGCAGCCGCTGCACGCGCAGCTGCCCACAGCTAGACTCCAGCAGGGCTTCCCGGAAAGCGTGGGGGGCGCGGGCGCGGAGGCAGAAGTTGGCCGCGGACCGGAGGAGGTGGCGGGTGCCCTCCCGGCCAGCCGGCACTGCTGTGTGTGCGCGGTGCCCTCGCCGAGGTGCCGGGTCCCCAGCTCCCCGATTTCTCTAGCTCGGCCCCCGCGGGCTGTGTCCCAAGACTAAGAGGGAGAAAGGCGCTGGCGACCTGTTTTCGTCCCTCAGGGCGGACGCCGGCCAGACCGCAGAGCACTACGCGGTTGCCCCTACCCCCGCCCCGGAGCCGGTGTCCCGGTGACAACGCAGTGGCCTCCCCGCGCCCTCCCGCGCCCGCCTCCGCCGAAGCCGGACCGAGGGTCTCCCCCGCACGCGTGCACACCGAGCTACTTACGTTCTCGCGCCCCTCGCCCACCACTCCGGACTCCCGGACCCTGAAGCGCGGACAGAGGTCGTGGGTGTTGGCAGAGCCGTCGCCTCCGGCTGCCCGGGCGGAGTGGCCTCGGCCGCTGTCCCTCGCGCCCGCGCCTCAGAGACTGGGACTGCGGCGCGCGTCCGCGGGCGACCCTGGAGAGGCGAAGCTGGCCCCGCGCCCGCGCGCGCCCCCGCCCTCCGCGCCCGCTCCGCGGCGTCGCGCTCCCGCCCCGCCCGGCTCGCCTCGGCGTCCTCACCGCCTTGCGCGGCCCCCCCAACGCCTCTGCCGACCCCGCCCGGCCCACCCCCCTCCCCTCCCCGGCGGCGGCCGCGGCATCGAATGGGCTCGGCCCTCGGCGCCTCCGGGCCCTGGGTGGCCCCTCACCTGAGCAGCGCGCCACCAGCCTCCCGGGCATTTGCGAGCGTGTGCGGCGGGCGTGGGAGGAACCGAGAGGACGGGAGTGTTCCGGGGACTCGGGTGACTTGGATGTCCCAGGAAGAAAAAGAAAGGGAGGGTGGTTTTTAAATGTCCCTCTCCCCCAGGTTTAGGCTTCTGTGGGAGGTCTGTGGTGCGCGATATTATACATATTATATATACGTATATATATATATACATATATATATATAATCTCTCCTCCTCCTCCTCCCTCTCTTCTGTCTCCTCTCCTCCTCTCTCCCTCTCTCTTCCCCTCCTCTCTCTCTCCCTCTTTCTCTCTCTCCTCCACCCCCCACACTCTTCCCTCTCTCCTTCCCTCCTCTTCCTCTTCTCTCCCTCTCTCTCCTTCTCCTCCCCCCCTTTTATTTAAGGATTTAGTGTCTTGGGTTAACCCTCGCCTTGGGGTGCTTGAGATTGAATGGATGTGGGTTATACAACCATTCTTTGCAAACCGCCCCCCAGAAAGGTAGCTCGGAGAAGATGCTGCCTGTTTGCGGTGGACATTGAATTTCTGGTTTCAGCGAACTGGATTCGTTGACATTTGCTTATTTTTGAGTAGTGTGGAGGTTTTGGTTGGTTGGTTTTTGCTACGTGAAAACGAGAATTAAGCTCTTCTAGGTGAATATTGGAGTAAACACTGCACGATGCCCAGTTCTGGCTCGACAGGACGCCCAGGTTGCTCAGCTTTATACGTAAATCCTACTGCCTTCCAGCGACCCAGTTACCACTGCCAGGCTTCATCATCTGCTTCAGCCTCCAGCTCTCAGCTGACTCAGCTGGCGCCTTGCTTCCTTCCCTTCTTTGGTTTAGTTCAAGAAAACTTTCAAAGTCTCTCACAAGCCCCTTCCTCCAGGACAGGTGTTCGGGCAGGATTCTGGAATGGAAAAGGACCTGGGTCATACCAACAACTCCTCTGCCCTGCTCAACTTCCAGTTTGCACTTGCACTTCAACCCACAGCATTCTGCATCAAGGGATCAGCCTTCTTTCCTTTCTCCTGCTGCCAGCCACACACAGCCTCCTTCAGATCCTGAAACAATAGTGCCATCTCCGACTACTGAGTCTACTCAAGCTACTTCTTTATTCCCCCCATTGGATGGATGGGTACCTCACACCTCTCAATTAATTGCACAAATATACTCCTAACACACCTTTCCAAACAAAAAGGAGAGCTAATACCTAGTATTCCTACTTAAATTTCTAGGCTTTTTTTTTTTCACCTGGTGCACTTTTTTTAGTCTGCTCCTAACTTACTTCCTCGTCTTCCAGTGAAGAAAATGTCACAACACTTAAGCATATCAGAGTGCTTGTGCCTAGAATATACTTCCACCTCTCTCTCATTTAACATATTGGCTTCAGCTCAGTAGCTTTCTTCTTTGTGAATTGGTCCTGAGTCCCTCTGTGTTTTATTATAATCATGCTTGCCATCATTATTGATCCATTTGTATTTTTTTTTTGTCAGCCATGGGTTTTGAACTCAGGGCATGGGCAGGTGTTCCTGAGCTTTTTCACTCAAGACTATTGTTCTACCTCTTTGAGCCACAGGTCCACTTCCAAAAAGTCACTTTTATGGTACACTAAATAAGACAGAACATATATGTGACCTGATTTCCCACCAATACAAATGAAGTCACAAATACCCATCATAACTCTCCACACTTTACCCTTCCCACCTGTCCGAAGGAACTCCCGGTCCCTCTCCACTGCCAGTCATTGTTAAGAGAGGTTTGAGGGCTTCTGGATACCCTCTCACACCCTGGAGCTTCACAGCTGGCCCTTCACCTCAGCCACCTCTCCAGGCTGCCTGGTCATCACAGTGATTCCCTGACCATATTCATTTCCTTGAATTCTTCCTGTTGAACCTATGAGAAAGTTATACTTTTGTCTCTTCTTGCCCTATTGTTTGTCCCCAGCTTTGAGGCCATATTGCGTGTGTCCCCCTCTGTTAGAATTTCCTAAGAAATAAGTAGCTTCCTTAAGCTTCTATGTGGAATTCTTTCCCACAGATCCTAGTCTTGGTCCATGAAGTCCTAGGCCCCAGATGAGACAGCATGCTTCAGAGATACTCTGATTGTCGGAAGATGAGATGAGGGATGATTTTGCGCAAGTAAAATAACACTTAATAACAAGAAAAAGAGCACAAATACACAGGGTGACTGAATCTCATCAGTACTGGACAGTAACTAGAGCATAATAAGTATGCAGCAAATTCTAGTTTGATAGTATTTGTTTGATAAACACAGGGTCAACTGGGAGAGAGTGAAGAAAGGAATGACATTGTCCAAAAAGAAATGTACTTTTTTTTTTTTTTTTGGTTATGAGGTTTGAACTCTGAGCCTGGGCGCTGTCCCTCAGCTCTTCTGCTCAAGGCTAGAGCTCTACCTCTTGAGCCACAGCATCATTTCCAGTTTTCTGGTGGTTAATTGAAGATGAGAGTCTCATGGGGGCTGGGAAGGTGGCTCAGTGGTAGAGTGCTTGCCTTGCATGCATGAGGCCTGGGTTCGATTCCTCAGCACCACATAAGCAGAAAAAGCCTGAAGTGATGCCATGGCTCAAGTGGTAGAGTGCTAGCCTTGAGCTGAAGAGCTGAGGGACAGAGTCCAGGCCCAGAGTTCAGGCTCCACGACCTGAAAAAGAAAAAAAAAGTCTCATGGAATTTCCTGCCCAGGCTGGCTTTGAACTGTGAGCCTCAGATCTCAGCCTCCTGAGTAGGTAGGATTACAGGTGTGAGCAACTAGTGCCCAGCAGAAATGTACTCTTTACCTGACTTATATAACTATAACCCTTCTGTATATCAGCTTTATAATAACAATAAAAATGTAAACAAAATGGTTCAAGGCCTCAAAAAATAGTAAATCATTCTGTTATATGATAGCTATAATAATAGAATAACACATTATATATAAAATATATATTTCCAGTGTATTGTTTCAACTTCATTGCAGCCCTACGTTGCTGAGGATTAGTCTCCTGAGAGGATAAGAAAGGGGGACCAAACAGCTGCTGCCAGAGAAGCTGAACTGAGGAGGGGGATAGAAGAAGAGCCTGGAAAAGGATTAGGAGAATGCCTCAGTGGTCAAAAGGACTTTTCCAATGCAGTCTTTTTGGTTTGTTTGGTGATGCACAAGACATTCTGATGTGGCTAGCACACTGCCAGTGATATGTATAGTCACCTGTCTGCCTACCTGTTGTCCTTCCACTCCCTTCTCTCTTCTACTGTATTCTCTTCCCTCATTCCTTATACCAAGCTCTGCTCTATCTTCCAGCCCAGACGAGGACTTAAGACCTTTAAAACTTTGTGTGAGCCCTGTGCTATTGTAAGCACTGAGCATTTATTCACTCACTTACCTCATGGCAGTTCCCTGCACTATGGGCTATTATCATTCCCTTTGTGAAATGAAGCAAGAGAGGTTAAGTGATGTGCAGAAGTTACACATCTAGCAGTAGACATAGGGTTCAAGCCTGACTGCAGAGCCTAGATCTTAACCACTTTGACATGCTGCTTGTCAATGAGAGAGCACTAAAAGTTTAATTGTTTATTTTGACGGATGTATCAGAATGTCATTGCATTAAAAAATAGCTACATCAGAAAGTCATGGAGCCCCCCAGTGGTACCAACAGTGAATATGTTTTAGCCTTTCTTCTTTCCTCTTCTTTTGCAATTCCTGTCTCTCAAAATTCTTCCTCTCTACTTTCTCCTTTCCTCTTTTTCTTCCCTTGCTTTATTTTGTATTAATAATTTTCTTTTTTAAAAATTTCTTTATTGAGAGTAAGTGATTATATAAATTTCATAGTATCGTGGGATAGTGATACTTAGCTGAAGTCAGTTAATAATGTTCTTAATCCACATCCATGCTGTAGGTCTCCCAGGAGAAGCAATGTACTGGTCCTGTCCTAAAATCTGTGGTAAGTTCACCAAAACCTAACATGTACCCAGTTCACTAGTAGAGAGCAGGATGTCCATGAATAAGTTAGCTGTTTCTGATCTGTGAACTGATGGTAGATTAGAACTGAGGAACACAGAGATTCCTTTTTAGCCTTGTCACTTTAGATTCTTTTGGTAATCACAATAATTTCTCTGAGTCCTCGAGAAAAACTCAAATGAAAGACGACCAGATTTTAGGTCAGGGAGATTGGAGCTCTAAAGAAACATCACGTGGTGGTTTCCGGCAAGAGTGTCTTATTATCTTGAGATTCTGTGACAGGGCAACATGCATTAGATTTTTGACAGATATATGCTGAAAGTAGCAATTGTAAAAGCCTTTTTACTGGAAAGGGCATTATAATCCAATATTGTCAGAAAGCATAGCTGTTATCATGGGCGGCTTTTAAGATGGTTCACATGAGCCTTTCCTTGCATTCATGCTTTGGTGTAATCCCCTCCCCTTGAGTACCATAACAGTCAGCTTTTCATCCTTCTAATACATACCTGACATAATCAATTTATAGAGAAAAATGGTTTATTTCAGCTCACCGTTTCAGAGGTTGCAGTCCATAAGATTGGTTGTCCCTGCTCCTTTTAAGCTTATGGTGAGACAGCACATTATGGCAGTATGCAAAATAGAGCAAAACTGCACATCTTGGGAACAGAGAGCAAGAGTGAGGGGTCCCACAATCTCCATTGAGGGCACACCATAACCTGAGGGCCTCCAGCTAGCCCCACATCTTAGAAAGGTTTCACTACCTCCCAAGATTCCCCAAGCTGGAGCCTTTGGAGGACATTCCAGTACCAAACTATAGGAATTCTGGTCTGTACCTACTTTTTTGCTTCTAATGAGCAGAACTAGCCAAAGTAGTGGCTATGACTGATGATAGGTTAAAAAAAGATTTTTGTCTTGTTCTTTTGCTTCCTGCTCTGAGGGAAGCCAACTATCACATTGTAAGCTGTCCTATTAAAGACTCACAGAGTAAGGAACAAAGGGAAGCCTCAGATCAACAGCCTGTGAAGAACTGAGACCCTTGGTCTAATCAAAAGGAGCTCAATGCTGCTGTGGTCAGGTAAGTGGAAGCCAGTGGTCCCCAGTGAAGTCCTGAGATTATTCCAGCCAGGTTGACTCCTTGTGGGCATCCTTATAAGAGGTGTCAAACCAGAGAGGTTTCAGCAAAGCTGTGTGTGGTTTCCACACCACACCCACAACTGGGAAAGAAGAACTGTTTCCTGTGCTAAACTGCCAAATTCATGACTGATACAGTGATTTTATGTGTGTTTCAACACTCTGATTTTGCCTCTGAGCACAAAAATAAATTTTATTTCATGATAAGGAAAAGGGCAAAATGGTCGACTGTCATCATCACCAGAGGCAGATATGATACTGCGTAAAGCAGCAATTGGGGGACATGATAAATCAATATATGTGTGACGTTAGCTCCAGCAGCATCTAACCACACACCCGAGTCACACTCAGTTTCTACAGCCAAGCCTGGCAGTCTGCTGTGCATCACCCAGAACTGCTCCTTTCCTTCCCTTGGCTGCCAGCCATGGTCTCAGCTGGCCCACAGCTCCTACCGCTGCACAGGGAGTGATTATTACTCATGATGGGTAATAATAGGATGTACAGCTATACATTCATAATATACAAGTAATAATAAGATATGGCATTTCAAACATCACCTGACCAGTGCGGCAATGGAAAGTTTCTACAGATACAAAACCCCAGTTTCTCTTCCATGCTTCTCCTTGCCATCTGCCACACAATCAGAATTCTGTGTGACGTTCTGGGGCCATGTGGGCACATGTCATACAGAAACCAGAAATTTGATGACTATTTTTTGTCTGGTACCTTAACAATGTAGTATTTTATTCCCGTGCCTCTCTAAAGAAGCTTAAAGGACTGAGAATATAGCTCATTGGAAGAACACTTTTCTAGCTTGAAAAAGCTCCAGATTCAATTCCCAGCATGAAAAAAAAAACCCACAAAAAAACAAAACAAAAACAGGTACAGTATGTTATGCCTGCCATCTCAAAAGTTGAGAGGCTAAGGCAGGAGATCATGAGTTTAAGGCCAATTGTGAGCCAAGTGCTGGTGGCTCACACCTGTAATCAAAGATATTCAGGAGTCTGAGAATTAAGGATTAAGATTCAAAGCCAGCCCAAGCCGAGAAATCCCCTCAAGACTCTTATCTCCAATTAGCCAGCAAAAAGCTGGAAGTGAAGGGTCTGAGTCCCACCATAGGACCTAGAAAAAAAGGGGGGAGGGGCTTTTTCAGCTTTTCTGGACTGCAGAGCCACAGGGTCCCTTTTTTGGAGGGACAACTGGAGATGAAGGTAAGGACAATGAGGATGAGGAATAAGGAGCCACTGGGGTCCTGGGAGCTTGAGTGTTGGTGGTTCTCAGCCCCCAAAGGAACTTGGCTTCAGCTTCAGCCCAAGTGGAGGGATACGTTTCCATGATAACTTTGTCTTTGATGAATTCCTTCGTGATTTCCATAGTATCTTCAACGAGGTGGGAGCCTGGACCTTGCCTTCCTGCCCTCCTGATTTTCCAGGTCCTGGATCAGAGACATCTTGTGAGAGACTGCTTTGAGACTCAATGCTTAAATACCCAGATAGTCTTCAGCCCAAGATCTTTGTGTGGGAGTGTGTGTGTCTTGGAGAGTAATACAAGAACTGAATCTGATACAAGAACTGAATCTAGTGCTGGTTGGGCTAGCGCCAGACTGAAGGTCTCCAAGATCTTTTCATTGGTTTGATGACATATGGTCTGTGACTCACCATCCTAGAGCCAGAGAGGACAATGATCTTGATTCCCAGGTTTCCCAGGAGAGTCTTGGCCCCATTCTGCAGTCTCAGCCCAAGTCCTACTTCAAGAGTATCTCTCTGAGCAAGATCACAAACCAGATGGGAAAGTGAAGGAGCACCAGACTATAGTGGACAGTGAGGGCTAGAGGGAGACCACAATCACTCACCAAGAAGCAGATGGCAGCCCTAAGAGTTGATCCAGAATCACCAAGACCTCCAGCCTTGGATGGTGCTTTTTCCATCCTGGATTTACTTTTAGGTCATTGGTTCAACGCAGTTAGCTTTGTTAACCTTCAGAAGTCTTCAAATCCTTTTCACTGCCCACTGTCAATAAGCTTAGCTGCTTCTGTCATCTTAAGGGCTGGAGTGTGTACAACAGAAGCTTGAGGATGTGACAGGCTGTCATTCACCCAAACTGAGCAATAAAACCTTTATTTATGCTAAAAAAAAAAAAAAAAAACTGGAAGTGGAGGTGTGGCTCAAGCAATAGAATGAAAAAGCTAAGCAAAAGTGGAAGGCCCTGAGTTCAAGCCCCAGTACCAACACACACACACACACACACACACACACACACACACACACACACACACACACACAAAGAGGCCAACTGGGGCTCATAGCAAGACCTTGTCACAAAAATCAAATCAATCAATAATTACATAAAGGTGAGAATGTGGAAATAATTGGACCAAAACTTGGGTTTAGTGGTTGCCATATGTGTTTTTTTCCTCTGGTGAGTCACTGAAATCTTCAGCTTGGCTCAACCCACCTCCAGCCTTAGCAAACCAAGTTAGAGGGACATTTTCAGTGGTAATAAACACATTCCTATAGCCAGCTCCTCCATCTGTTCCTACCGTTTCTATATACAGGACTGTGCAGAGCTCTCCTGAATAGATTTAAGACTAGCCAAGGTCAATGTGCAATCAGCCATTGCAGATGGGGTCATCAAGAATAGGAAACTGCAGCTGGGGAAAGCAGACATTCTGGGAGACTGACTTGACATGTGCCCTTCAGTTCTATCCTAAAGGGAACAGGTGACATGTAAAATGAAGATGAATTCACTGAGCAGCAAAGTAAGGAGGTGTACTTCCCACATAAGGCCCTCAGGTCTAAAGAACTGTGGTTCAATGGCTTTACTATTCGGCTGTTTTGTCACATTGTAATGATAAACAGGGTCTAACACTGTATTTTTCATATACTAAGTTTTAAGTTTTGTTTTGTTTTGTTTTTTTGCTGGTTATAGGGATTGAACTCTAGGCCTGGGCACTGTGCCTCAGCTGTTCAGCCCAAGGCTAGCACTCTACCACTTGAGCCACAGTGCCACTTCTGGCTTTTTCTGCTTATGTGGTGCTGAGGAATTGAACCCAGCCTCGTGCATGCAAAGCAAGTGCTCTACCACTGAGCCACCTTCCCAGTCCCTTAAATTTTATTTTTAAAATCTCTTTTATAAGCTGGGCATAGGTGTAATCCTAACTTCTTGGGAGGCTAAGATTTGAGGATTACAGTTTAAAGCCAGCCCAGCCAGGAAAGTCCATGAGACTCTTACCTCCAATTAAACAGCACAAAGCCAGAAGTGGCAGAACTGGTAGAGTAGCTTTGTGCACAAAAGCTCAGGGACAGTGCTTAGGCCCTAAGAGTTAAAGCCTTAAGACTAAAAAAAAAATTCTTTTAGTGTTATAAATTGTGGTCAAACGTACATGATATACAACTTAATTTCTTAGTAATTTTTTGTTTGTTTTGACAGTACTGGGGTTTGAATTGAGGGCCTCACACTTTCTAGGCAGGTGCCCTACCAACTGAGCCACAGCTCTAATCTTCTCTTTTTTTTTAGAGTTCTTTTACTGCCTGGGCCCGATTGGACTGCAATCCTCCTCCTTATACTTTCCATGGAGCTAGGATGACAGACATATGTCACCACACCCAAATTGATCTTAGTTGTTTTTAAATGTGTAGTTTAGCAGTGCTAGCACATTCACATTGTTGTGTAACCATCACTATCATCTGTCCCCAGAACACTCTCCATCTTGCAAAAGTAAAACCTTCTATACATTAAGCAACCCTCATTGCCCTCTCCCTTTAGACTCCCATTTGCTGTGTTTATGAATTGACTATCCTAAGTACCTCATATGAGTGGAATAAAACAGTATTTGTTTTATTTGTTGGCTGACTTGCTTCACCTATTGTGATTTCCTCAGAGATCATCCATGTTGCAACTTAGATGAACTCTTTGAAGATGAATAGCATTCTGTTGTATACACACACCACTTTGTTCACCCATCTACTTGGTTACTTCTACCATTTGTCTCTAATGAATAATGAATAATGCTACATACATGTATATACAAAAACCTCTCTGATATTCTACATTCTTTTGATGCATACCTGAAATTTTCTAGGACTAATGATAATTCGGTTTTAACATTTTTGAGGACCCATCACTTTGTTTTCCATAATAGGTGCGTCCCTTTACATTTTCACTGGCTAAGTATGAGTTTCACGTTACCCATAGCCTTGCCAACACTGTTCAATTTCAGACAGTCTTGCTATATAACTCAGGCTAGCCTCAAACTCACAATTTTATTACCTGAGCCTCAAAAGACTAAAATTTCAGGTGTGTACCACCATACCTGGCTGTCTTGCTTTTCATAGTAGCCATCATCATAGGAATAAAATCTCCCAAATGTTTTTAAATGTCCTGTGTCTGTAGGGTACAAATAATTCCTGTGCTTTAGAAGGCTGTGCTATGGCCAATACTATTGGGCTGTATTGCTGATGTGACACAGCTGGAGGTATCAGAGGTGACTGATGCAGACATGTGGTGGTGTGTACAGAAGCGTACACATGAACTGGTGTGTGACCATGTGACCTTGAGGACTTTGAAGATTCAGGTCTAAACCAGGGGTGGGCCATGGCTGGCTCTCTCCATCTCATCCCATTTTAATACAGAATTCTCAAGATTCTAAAAAATCTATATTCAAACGTAGATGTCTACCTAGGTCTTAAACTTTAAATATTTAGAGACATGGGCCTCCAACTGTGTGCTTTTCCTAAGCTCCTCATTTATTGGGAAAGATTCTGAGAAAATCAGTTTCTTAATGTATTGGGTATTCTGATGTACTCAAACATATTGTAAGGATAGTAAAGTTACTTCAGTTTTTAAATAACTAAGTGAATATAAAACTAACATTTTTCTATGATATAAGGAAGAGGATGGGAAGCAAGATTAATTAGAACAATAATTTTTTCTTGAAAATGACTAATGCTATCTTAATGTTTGACTAAGAACTCTTGAGATGTTTTTCTCTTAGTAACCAAATGTCTCAAAAATTTCCACAGTTTTGAAAATCATTTCATCATCAATGCCTTAATTAGCATTATAACATTAAAATATTAAATATCAAATACAGAAAGCACAGGTTAGTTACTTTAACAAATATCAACCTAAACATATGAAAAAGTATATTATACATCATTTGAAATACAAAACATTCTGTTACTGATGATAGCAACCTTTTTTTTTGGGGGGGGGGGTCAGTACTGGTCCTGGGGCTTGAACTCAGGGCCTGAGCCTTATCTGCTCCAAATTGGTGCTCTACCACTTGAGCCATAGCTCTACTTCCAGCTCTTTGATGGGTAATTGTCGATGAGTCTCATAGACTTTCCTTCCCAAGCTGGCTTTGAACTTCAGTCCTTAGATAACAGCCTCCTGAGTAGCTAGGTAATATTACAGGGATGAGCCATGGGCACACAGCTGGAAGACAATATGTTTTAAATGGTGAAAGTTTAAATCTTGATCTGTAATTGTTATGATAATCAAAGAACTCCATATAATGCTTAATACAATGCCTGGTACATGGTTGTGTTTGGAATATTACTATGGGGAAAAGTTAAACATTTGTTGAATGGCAATACGGAGACTCATAGAGGTTAAGTAACTTGCTCAAGGCCACATAGTAACTAGTTCCAGGTAAGATTTGAGTCAAATACATCCATTTACCAAAAATTGATTAAGAACTATATATAAGCCAGTAGTAGAGATGCAGCAGCAAGAGAGATATGTGCTCTTGTCTCGGGGATCTTTCAGCTTGAAGAGCAGAGAACACTAAATAAATAATTTCCTGGTTATCCATTAGTAAGTCCAATGAAAGAAATGCTCAGGTACAAGAACCAGGAATGTTTTGCCGGGGGTTTTCAGCTGTTAAGTGACCAAGGAAGAAGAAACTATCATGAACAGCAACAAAAAAGAAGCATTTGTAGAAGCCAGAAAGCAAAAAAGGACTTGGGCCATTTAAGCAACTTCAGGAGTGGCAGGAGCTGGACACAGTGTAGAAGCAAAAGAATACAGGAGACCAAGATGGAGACACACATACAGTCAGCTTGGTCATGCAAGAATTTTGGAACACGGAGAGAAGCACATTGTTTTGTGCAAGTAATACATGCTAACAATAAAATGGTAGCCCTCTTGCTTATAGAAGGAAAATAGAGTTGAAGGAACAAGATTGGATATGGGGAGACTGGCTAAAAGGTTCATTGAAGGGTTTAGGGGGGAAATGTCAAAGAGGAAGAGAAATAAAGATCTAACCTATGGGTGAGATAGACAGGCTTTCATCATGGCTGACAGAGAGGATGTGAGGTTCTTAGCAGGGGACATTGCCTGCATGCTCCAGACGTAGAACACACTGGAATTGCTGAGGAAAGAGAGGAAGACAGAACCAAGAGTCTAGAATCTGGAGAGTCCTTGAAACTTCTAAGGGAAAGAAATGAATTGACAGTTGAGTCATGGATGAGCACAGGAGAGAGACATCTGGTTGATATTTGTGAAGATGGAGATGACAGTTAAAAGATTCTGAGTAGGGAGCGGCAAGGGGGAGAGAGAGAGAAAGAGAGAGAGAGAGAGAGAGAGAGAGAGAGAGAGAGAGAGAGAGAGAGAGAGAGAGAGAGAGAAGAGAACAAGAGAGGGAAAGAGAGGGTGAAAGAAAGCTGACAAAAAAGACTTTAAAGAATCAAGGGTGAATTCTGAAAAGGGTGTATTTGGCAGCCTCAGAAGGGGACGATCCACAGTCAATTGCTGCAGATTTGAAGAGAGAAAATAACTGACAATCATCACAGAGTGGAAGGCTGGCCATCACTGATGATCATAGAGAAAGGCAAGTCTGAGGAGTGATTAGGAAGAGCCAGTTTGCAGCTGCTGTGAGGAGAGGAAAAGCCAGAGACACATGAATGGTGACAGTATCCAGCAAAGCCTGGCTGTTGAGGGGGAGCAAGTGTGTTTATAAAATGAGGGAGATGAGTCATAAGCTGAGTCCCTTCAATAGACTGGACCTAGAAGTTAAGAGGATGATGCTGCTAGAAAGGAATGAGATATGCCCATCAGCAACACAAAAAATGATAAAGTAATTGGTGACTTTACACTTCCAAACAAAAATCAGGATATTTGTTGATGACATTAAAAAGGATTTTAAAAGCTGTATAAATGCATATTATGTTATTTTAGATCAACCTTATAATTATAATTTACTAATGTGGTTCAAAAACCATTTCTGTGGTTCAGGCCTTTCTATCTCTACCTATAATATACCAACATTAAAAAGTGTTTTCCAGCTAGGCATTGGTGGCTCCTCAGTCCTCAGAAGGCTGAGGTCTGAGGGTAGCAGTTTAAAGCCAGCCCAGGCAGGAAAGTCCATAAGACTCTTATTTCCATTTAACTACCCCAAAGCCCAGAAGTGAAGCAGGTGCTCACATGGCAAAGTCTTAGCCCTAAGTGAAAAAGCTAAAGGACAGCACTTACATCCTAAGATCAAGATCTAATACACACACACACACACACACACACACACACACACACACACACACACACACACACACACACACACACAGAGTTTCCTTTTTCTTTCCTATCTTGAAAAACACTGAGTTTTTAACACCAGTTACAATGTAAGATAAATGGGATTCTTCCCCTTAGTATTCAGGTGATTGGCAGTTCAGGTTGCCTTCTTGTTAGCTCTGGTTGTTTTAAGTGGACTGTTGTCATTTAGCAAGAATTGTTTTGAGATGGCAAAAATAAAATCATTTAATTTCCTCCTTGAATCCACTAGGCAAAATTAAAGGGCCTGTATACTAATAGTTCAAAAGCAATGGTGTAACATCATAAAGATATCACAGGACAGTCTGAAATGATAATTAAAGCTGTGGGCTTAGTGGCACATTCCAGCATTTGGGAGGCTGAGAGAGAAAGGTAGTAACTTCATGGCTATACTAGACTACAAAGTGAGACCTTTTCTACCTCCCCGCAGAATTTAGGGTGGTTTCTATTTTTTGGTCAAAAATATGATTAAAGATGTCATCTTTAATAAAATAAAATACGATTGTTGGAGAATCTTAGTTCATTTTTCGTTTTCTTTTTCCTTTCCTCTGTACAATCCTGCCCTTAGGTGAGGTAGAACACGATGGACGTTTGAACTTCACACTGAACTTTGAGCTTGGGCACCGAATGTTCTTTCTCCACAGCCCAGGGATAGTATGACTCCTGGGTGTGTGCCCTGGGGTAGGAACTCTGCATTCAGATGATCATCAGATGGCCCACATGCACAGGATAAAGGAAGCACACCATGGTGAGGCAGATTTTATGCTTGATGAGCCTCAATACTAAGGCCTTCTTGATGATAATGGTATTTTTATTTATTATTTATTTATTGTTTTGCCAGTCATGGGGCTTGAACTCAGGGCCTGAGCACTGTTCTGAGCTATTTTTGCTCAAGGATAGCATCTACCTCTTGTGCCACAGCACCATTTCTGGCTTTTTCTGTTCATGTGGTACTGAGGAATCGAACCCATGGCTTCATGTATGTTAGGCAAGCACCCTCTACCACTAAGCCACATTCCAAGCCCCAATTATGATACTTTTAAATAGAAACTTCTAAACACAAGCAAAAAAATCCCAAATTTCTAAACTTTCAAAACTTTTGACTATCACTATATAGTTGCATGTAATGAATAAAATATCCCTGTAACATAGGTGTTCGTTATTTTATTGCCAGTCCTGGGGCTTGAACTCTGGGCCTAGACATTATCCTTGAGCTTCTTTGTGTTCAAGGTTAGCACTCTACCACTTGAGCAGCAGTTCCACGTCCAGCTTTTTCTGAGTTTGTCTTGTTTGTTCATTTATCTGTCTTTGGGAGGGTCAGGGGGCACAGAAATGGAGGGACAAAGGGTGAACAAATGCAGCTAGAACAAATGCACTAGACACTATGTTGAAAATGGGTGGGGACGGAGCTGGGAAGGTGGCTCAGTGGTAGAGCGCTTGCCTTGCGTGCATGAGGCCCTGGGTTCGATTCCTCAGCACCACATAAGCAAAAAGAAAAAAAAAGCCGGAAGTGGTGCTGTGGCTCAAGTGGTAGAGCGCTAGCCTTGAGCTGAAGAGCTGAGGGACAGCGCCCAGGCCCAGAGTCCAGGCCACACGACCAGACCCCCCCCCCCAAAAAAAAAAAAAAGAAAAAGAAAATGGATGGGGATGGGAGGGAAAAATGGGAGTGAGGGAAGGGGCGACATTTCTAAAAAGCAATGTACTAATTACCTAATTTATATAGCTATAACACCTCTGTACATCATCTTTGTTATAACAATAATTTTTTTTAAAGAATATTATTCACTAAAAAAAAAAAAACTGTTTCAGAGAGGTAGCCCATATTGGTTTCTCAAAAAACCATCTTAATACAAAACCTATTCCCTCCCATGGGCCTTGACTGGTGACTTTAGAGAAGTCTTTTGGCCCATGGCCAAATGTCATTGGCCAATTCTACTTTTGCTCTAGATCTCAATGTAGATAAGGATGCAATCTGTTTTATCCAATTTGTGTATTTCTACAAGGTAGAGGATATTTCTCACTATTCTTTTTGTTGTTCTTAAATCTTTATAGCTCTCTCTCTTTTTTTTTTTTCCATCCAGTCCTGGGGCTTGAACTCAGGGCCTGAGCAGTATCTCTGAGCTTCTTTTTGCTCAAGGCTAGTGCTCTACCATTTGAGCCTCCGTGCTGCTTCTGGCTTTTTCTGTGTATGTGAAACTGAGGAGTTGAACCCAGGGCCTCATGCATGCTAGGCAAGCATTCTACCACTAAGCCACATTCCCAGCCCAAACAATCTTTTTTGTTATTTTTTTAAAGTTTTTGTCAGTCATGGGGTCTGAACTCTGGGCCTGGGTGCTGTCCCTGAACTCTTCAGCTCAAGGCAAGCACTCTATCACTTCAGCCACAGCGCCAATTCCTATAGTCTCTTTAGATGGAGAACTCATTGGTATACCAGTATGACACCAAGTGAGATTAAGGCTACAAATGTTACTTCACAAATGTCACTTAGATAATGAAGAATTTCCATTTCAGAAAAAAGAAAAGCAAGTTTCACAGCTCTAAAATGGAATCATTGGGATCCTATACAAATTGCCACCATAATCTTAGTGGCTGCTGCCAATAACTTTCTAACCCCTATTGATTGAAAAGTGGTGGAAAGTACTGAGTTGGGAAACCAATTCTCCTGATCCCTGCCACCACCTAACTAGGATGACAGGTGCATGTCACCTTGCTGCCCAGCTCTTGGCTGGGATGGGGTAGAAGGGAGTCTCATGAACTGTTTGCCTGGGATTACCTCAAACTGAAATATTCTCATCCATGTCACCTGAGTAGCTAGGATTACAGGTGTGAGCCACTGGCATCCAGCAAGTTAAAGCTTTTTATCATGAAGGCTAAGTAAATATCATAGTCAATATACTTTAAAAAAACAACAACAACAAATTATCCAAACTAATAGTGCCTATCTGTGGAGTGTGATGAATTTCAATATACTCTCATGAGTGAATAAAAGTTACAATGAACAAAGCAATCAGTGTGACTTCTGAGAGGCACATTTATCGAACGTTTAGCCCAGG
The DNA here is from genome assembly GCF_019054845.1 of Dipodomys spectabilis. NCBI lineage: Eukaryota > Metazoa > Chordata > Mammalia > Rodentia > Heteromyidae > Dipodomys > Dipodomys spectabilis. The sequence goes on from NW_024870766.1 coordinate 19,476,826, forward strand.
GCCATCTGTACTCTATGAATATTTTTTTTTTTTGGATGGTGGATAGCTTCTGCCAGGAACAGAACAAACTGTTTTTTTAAGTGTGCTTCCCCTCCTGCCTATTTCCTAGTCATGAAAGAGTAATGGCCGTAAATTTGCTTCAAGAAATAAAATTAAGTCAACAGTTTAGCTGTCTTTAAACTTGGCTGAAGATACACAAAACACACACCAAAGAGTAATGAATACAAAAAGAATTTGTTGTGTTCTAAACAGAATGGAATTTTACAAAGAAATGGTCATGCATCCTAACTTTGGCAGAGGATAACTTCTTTGCTCACATTGTGTGGATAAGCTTGTGAAAAGGAGCAATGTTGGAGCAGGACAGTTCTTCAGTATGAAGAGTTGTTTCTTGCTGAGTGCACTACATAACCTTTGTCACTGCTGATTTTAAATCCCATGGAGTATTAAATGCCAGTCGTACCGCCAGAGATTTACAAATCCTTCTGGGGAGAAGGGTAAGCCATTGCTCATAGAGAAGCATCATATTATAGATAATAGAGGTGTCCACATAATGTTGGACTAATTTTCTTTTTTGAAAACCGAGATCTTGAAGACTGAGATGACATTTCTTCACCAATTAAACCCAACATCTCTGATTCAGCTTACTGAACTGGATTCAGTCACTTCCCAGTATTCTAGAAAAGCAATATTCTGCAAAGAAAGATGGAGTGTTGCTAAGACAGAATTAGTTCTCGTTCTACCACTTCCTGTCCATGATATCATGGACAACTTCTGCTAAGGAAGGGATAATGTGTTTATCTAAGGCTTAACAAATGTATAAATATGTGCAAATCTTCTTAGCCCGGGTCCAAGTAGTCCAGAAGCACTCACATATCAGCTGAATTTTCACATTATAGCACTATTTTTAATACTCCCAACTGTCTAGAACTATTCTTAAGGGTTAAATCCTGGTCTCCAAAGTTGATGGGTCCTACCCCACTCCAGAAGCCTTATCACATGGAAAAGGGAAAAGCAGCTGTTTGCTAGCTACTGGGGAGGAGGAACTCAAAGGGTTCTCTCTCCCATCTCCAAAACAAAGATTCTTCCTGTGGTGGCTTTTTGCAAATCCTTCACTCTTAAGATTCCTATGACATGGGGCTGGGAAGGTGGCTCAGTGGTAGAGTGCTTGCCTTGCATGCATGAGGCCCTGGGTTCGATTCCCCAGCACCACATTAGCAAAAAGAAAAAAAGCCAGAAGTGGTGCTATGGCTCAAGTGGTAGAGCGCTAACCTTGAGCTGAAGACCTGAGGGACAAGCGCCCAGGCCCAGAGTTCAGGCCCCATGACAGGACACACACACACAAACACAAAAAGATTCCTATGACATCTAATTTCTCCTGAATAAAAATGTGCCTGGGGAAGGGAAGAAGTATAGTGTCATTATAGCCAAGTAGGGATGCTCTCCACCCACTGGGAGAAACCTATCCAATCCCGGGACCTCGGGGGCTACCAACCATCACCAGAGGGACTGTTCTGATCTGAGATAGATAAGCCTGAACCTCAAAACCATTTTATTCTATTTTTCAAATATAATTGAGGTGTGTTTGTTTTCTAAAATAGGTTAGGCTTCCTTACTTCCTTGAGAAAGACAGACAATTATATAGTACTAAAAATTCATTTTTTTTGTGAATCTTGCTATCTTTCTCTTATACATTGGCAGAATTCGCTTTTTGTGTTGTTTTTGGACAAAGACAAGCACTAGCTTCATTATAAAAGGAGTGTTAGCTCAGGCAAATCACACTGTTCTTCAGGTAACCAGTTTAAAGCACAAAGAGGAACAAATGAAGACTAGTATACCACACAACCAGATGTCCTTTCATTGGGATGAATATGCTGACATAGATGCCAGGCTACATGGATGAAGGGAGGAGATGAGGCCAGAGTATCTTGTGGATTGCACTGTTCAAGAGGGAAATGCTTGGCCAAGCGTAACTAAGGGACAGAGTGAACTGGACTTCAGCTGCAAAACATTGCAAAACAGGTTAGGGCAGAAGTTGACTTCAGTACCACATAAACAGAAAAAGCTGAAAGCAGTGCTGTGGCTCAAGTGGTGGAGTGCTAGCCTTTAGCACAGAGAGGTTGAGGGACAAAGCCCAAGCTCTGAGTTCAAGCCTCAGGACAGGAAAAAAATGTCAAGCTTATGGGAAGGTGAAATATGTAAATTTCACGCATATTACTTTTATGTACAAAAATTGTTTTACTACGAAGAATTCTTAGGAATAGATCGTCAATCATTTGCACTTTTCTTAAGTTATCCAGTTGCTTGATAATATAGATTTGTGGTCTGAAAGAATATTTTGTTTTTGGAAATCATTGTTAATCACTGTGCCTAAAAACCAGTCAGATGTTACATATACCTCAGTAGTTTTCCTCATTTAATAAATGAAGTTCCTGCTTGTCTCAGACATGTATTAGTTATTGCAAGTAAGGGAAAGCATTGGACCTATACTTCTTTGGGCCTGGCTTACTTCACTTAATAAAATTTTTTCCAAGTCTTTCCATTTTCTACCAAATGGGGCAATGTCATGTCATTCTTTCTGATGAAGGCATAGAATTCCATTGTGTATATATGCCACATTTTCTTGATCCATTCATCTACTGAGGGGCATCAGGGTTGGTTCCATATCTTAGCTATGGTAAATAATGCTGCAATAAACATAGCTGTGCTGGTAGCTTTAGTATGGTCTTGTTTGTGATCATTTGGGTAAATGCCCAAAAGTGGGATTGCTGGGTCATAGGGGAGCTCTATGTGAAGTCTTTTGAGAAATCTCCATACTATTTTTCCAAGTGGTTGAACAAGTTTATACTCCCACCAACAAACTAGTAAGGTTCCCTTCTGTCCATATCCCCTCCAGCATTTGTTATTAGAGTTCTTGATTATAGCCATTCTAACTGGGGTGAGGTGGTATCTCAATGTTGTTTTATTTGCATTTCTTTTATGGCTAGTATATGTCTGAGACAAGCAGAAATGGTCAGATAAGTTGATGTTAGGCGAAGCAAACCCCAAGATAAGGATTTAAATGTTTTTTCTTTCTTGTGATTGTTTCTAACATATTTATAAGATGATTTCTTTGTTTCCTTGTATGTCCCTCCCCCATGGTATAACCCCTGTTTTCACTGTATTTGATGTTGGCATACTTTGTGGGGGGAATAGGGAAAAAACAAATTGTTTAAATAGGGATCTCATTGCAACAATGAGATGTGCAAGGCGTTATATCAAAAAACAAACTTTACAACTTTGGTGGGGGGAGAGGGGGAAGATGGGGAAATAAAGGAGGAGGCAACAATGCTTGATAAGAAATGTACTCATTGCCTTGCCCATGTAATTGTAACCCCTCTGTACGGTATTTTCACAATTAAAAAAAAAAAATGAAGTTCCTAATGCCCAGATACTGTCTTCTATCTTTTTAGGGTAACAAGGAGGGGCTGGTGTATAGCAGGTCCAGAATTAGCATAAGACCTATTCCCCTAGGATTCTGAAGCACACCTCAGCACCTCTGAACACCAAACTCACTGACTGACAGCCTGGTAACATGCTAGCTTTAGTTTATACATATAAACAAGAGTACTTAATTTTCTTTTCCTTCAGATATCTAAACGTGATTGAAGTATTTACCTGGTATAAATCATATAAGCACATAAAACAGAACAAAGATGAATTTTCTGCCAGAAAGAATGTTTTGAAGCCGAGGGTCAGTGGCTCACGTCAGTAATCCTAGCTACTCAGGAGGCTGAGATCTGAGGATCACAGTTCAAAGCCAGCCTGGGCCGGAAAGTCCGTGACACTCTTATCTCCAATAAACCACCAGAAAACCAGAAGTGGTTCTGTGGCTCAAGTGGTAGAGTGCTCACCTTGAGCTGAAGAGCTGAGGGACAGTGCCTAAGCCCAGAGTTCAAGACCCACCACCGACAAAAAAAAAAAAAAAGAATGTTTTGAGCCCTTGGTTTAGATTCTGTGAAATCCAGGGGTCTGAAGAGGCTAATACATGCTAAACGAGGGGTAACAGTGTTGCAAGACACCTTGTATTCATATACCATCTTGTAGAGTGAGAACTTCTTTGTACAACTACTTAAAGATAATAATAAAAAATGTTAAAAAATACATGCTAAAAATGACATTAGTTTCTTACCATTATTTCAACAGTTTATTTGTGTTAATGATGGGAATATTTTCTTTTTGACAAGAGTATCATTTCAGATTTTGTAACAGTAAATGATAAGTAAGATGTAGAAAAGCTAACACATAGCAGTACCTTGACATTTCAGGGAGAAAGATGTTACAATGGAAATTCATCTATCTTTTTAACCAAATAATGCTGAAATAAGGAGATTTTTAATAGAAAACTGAATCTTGTTCTTTCATACTTTAAATGTAAAAGTATTTTAATAGAGAAAATTCCATTTTCTGCATCAAGTTAGATATTACAATGAAGGTACTGGATTACAGAATGTATCAGCAAAAACACTGGTGGTAAATGTAAAAACAAACTAGCTGGAAATTTCCACCTGGGATAAAATCAATGATCATATAAATTCAACATGATTACAATGACTAAAGCAAAAATACAGAGTATAATTTTCAGTTTGTTTGGCACATATATTAATAAATTTTCAAACATTAAACAATTTTACACCAATATCTACTAAAACCAATTAGCACAATAATAAAATTCCTAAAGCTTAGTTAACTATTAACATCTTGAAAACTAATTCCCACTTGAATTTTGTAAGCAAGTATATCCTCTGTGCTGTGTTAGCTGTCTGTCTTAGGATTCTGCAGGATTAAAAAGTATTTCAAAGTCAGCGTATGCTGAATACCCCAATTCCTTGGTGGAGCTGGTCAGGCCCTCATTTGTGAGAACATATGTATACACTTATCACAACTTTGAGAAGAATGGAAGGCCTTCATACATGTCAGTTTTTAATTTTATCCAATCATTAATTTTCTGCAGAGTTGTTTTTTCTTGACTTAATATTTTTGCTAGTTTCTTCATCTTCTGTTCATTTCGTTCTATGTACTTCAACCCTTCTGACTGCAGCTGATCCAGTTTTTCATTTCGACTTTCATCAAGAGGTATATTTTCACACATGACGGGATTGAATCTAAAATACGTGTCAGGAGGTAACAGACCATCAAGCATAACATGAACTTCTGTTAAAACAAAAAGGGAGAAAGAGTGGAGACATTCTGCAATACTCTATTAACTTTGTCTTCATTTAAAACTATCTTCTTTATCTTGTTTATTTCCCTCAAACTAATAGTACCAGTAAGAAACCCATAATAAATGAAACAATGGCCAAATAAAACCCATCTTCCAAAATAGTTCGTATATTTTGTTAACTTAGGATACTTGTTCCAGTTTTCTCTTCTTTGTTGAAATGTCTCTCCAAACTTCCTTTTTTGGGGGGAGCAAGGGAAGAATCGTGTTTATTGGGATATAATTTACATTCAGTAAGTTCACCGATATTAACTGACAATGTGTATATACTGTGTAACTAACCACAAGTCAAGACACAGCAATTACCACCACCCAAAAACTCTTTTAAAAGTTTTTTTTGGGGGGGGGTGGGGGGCTGGTCCTAGAGCTTGAACTCTGGGCCTGGGCACTGTCCTTCAGCTCTTTGGCTCAAGGCTAGTGCTATACCATTTGAACCACAGAGCCACTTTGGTTTTCTGGTGGTTAACTAACTATAGATAAGGGTCTCAGAACTTCCTGCCTGCCTGGGCTGGTTTTGAATCATGATCCTCAGATCTCAGCCTCTTGAATAGCCAGGATTACAGGTGGGAGCCACCAGCACCCTGCAAAAGTCTCTTTATAAAGTTGGTTCATTGTGTACTGTTTTTCTCTTTTAGCATTTCATAAAAACAGAATCATAAGCCTAGCTACTCTGTCTTCCTGGACTCACAAAGTGCTTTTGAGATTCAGTCATATAATACCCTACATCAATAGTTTTTTGTAGTGATGAGTGATATTATATTACACAGTTTTAACATAATTTACTTTCCTCAGTTTTTCAGCCATTAGAAATAACCATGTTATTATGCTTGTCTCTATGTGAACATATTATTTTTCTTATGAGTACAGACCTAGGAAGAAAATTCCTGAGTCATATGATAAAAGTATATATGCTGCTGGGCACTGGTAGCTCACGCCTGTAATCCTAGCTACTCAGGAGGCTGAGATCTGAGAATCACAATTCAAACCCAGCCCACGCAGGAAAGTCCATGAAACTCTTATCTCCAATTAGCCACCAGAAAACTCGAAGTGGTGCTGTGGTCAAGTGGTAGAGCACTCGCCTTGAGCTGAAGAGCACAGGGACAGTGCCCAGGCCCAAAATTCAAGCCCCACATCCCCCGAACCCCCCCAAAACAGAAAGAAAAAGTGTATATGTTTAAGACCTGCTGTACTATCTTCCAAAAAGGACTGCATCATTTTGACACATAATATTTGACATTGATAATGTACGGATCAATATTTGGCCTTCAGTTACCTTTACCATAGTCTCCTGCTTAGTGCATAATCTTGAAATAAGAAAAAATAAGTCTCCTAGTTTTTTTCTTTTGCAAGTTGTATTGGCTACCCTAGGTCCTTTGGGAACTTTCCTGAAAGAATAGTGTTGAGATAGTGAGAGGGTGACATTGATCAAGATGCACTGTGCAACCAACCCAGATGTCCCTCAGTAGATGAATGCATCAAGAAAATGTGGTATAGATATACAATGGAATTCTATGCCTCCACCAGAAAGAATGATACTACCCCATTTGTTAGGAAATGGAAAGACTTGGAAAAAATATTAAGGGAAGTCAGACCCAAAGAAACATATGACCCATGTTTTTCCCTTATTTGCAATAACTAGTATATGTCTAGGATAATCTTACCAGACAAGCAGAAAAAGTCAAAAGCTATGTACATATGACCATATAAGATGATGCTAAGCAAAATGAACCTCAAGTTATGGACACGAGGTTTTTTCTTTGTTGCTGTTGATTTTAATATACTATGTGATTTTTTTTTCTTTTGTATGTCCTTCTCCCTATGGTATAACCCCTGTTGTCACTGTATTTGATTCCAGTGCCCTGCATCTTGTATATACATTTTTCTAATTTGGGGGAAGGGAAGGGAAATAACAAAATGCTGAAACAAGAATGCAGGTTGACTCATGAGATGTACAAGACACTATGTTGAAAATGAACTTTACAACTTCGAGGAGGGGGGAGTTGGGGCGGGAAGGGATAGTAGGGGAAAAACAAAGGAGGGGGTAACTAGCATTCAGAATATAAGCTACTGTTTTACTGATCTTATATTCTTCAACTTTGCTACTCACTTTTTTTAGTAGCATAAAGCATTCAATCCTTAACATTAAATATGATACTGTGTCAGGAAAGTACATGCCTATAATTCTAGCACATAGGAGCCCAAGGCAGGGTCACCACAAGTTCCAGGTTAGACTAAGCAACATGGCAAAATTTTCTAAAGAAAAAAAAATTTAAAGAAATGAGGGGTTGGAGGTATGGCTCAATGGGTAGAGCCTAATAAGCAAGAAATTCTGAGATCTGAATGGATTTGCAGATCCCCTTCACTGAGCTGAGAAAGTTCCAATCTGTACTTTGCTTGCTGGGTTTTATCATGAATGGATGTAGGATTTTGTCACATGTTTTTTCATAATCTAATGGGATGATTAACAGTATTACACTGATTTTAAAAATGTTAATCCTAGCCCGGGGTTTGTGGCTCAAGCCTGCAATCCTAGCTACTCAGGAGGCTGAGATCTGAGGATCACAGTTCAAAACCAGCCCAGGCAAGAAAGTCCATGAGCCTCTTATCTCTAATAAACCAACAGAAAACTGGAAGTAGCGCTGAGGCTCAAGTGGTAGAATGCTATCCTTGAGCAGAAAAACTGAGGGACAGCCCTCAGGGGCCAGAGTTCAAGCCCCACAACTGATATACAAACACAAAAGTTAATCCTGTATTTATGGAATGAACTTTAATTGGTCATGTTTTATTTTCTTTTTGATATTTTGCTGAACTATGTAATTTATTAGCGTTATTTCTAGATTACTGCAAGTATATGAATGGGAAATACTGGCGAATAGTTTTCTTATTTTTTAAAATTATTTTTCTTAGTAAGTTTTTTATCTGATTTTAGTGTCAAGGTAGTATTGGCCTTATAAAAGAAGCTGGGGAGTTGTCTCTTCTATTTTCTGAAAGTGCTTATATAGAACTGCTAATCAAGTAAATCTTAAGTTTTAAATACTGCATGTTTCACTTCCACCAGTTTGATTCATCTTCCATTTCTCTCCTCATCATACTCATGTCTTTCTCTACCTTACTGAATATATATGTTTCTTCACACAAATGCACAAATCAGTACTTGGTAAGAAGACTCCAGCAGATTCTGCTGCATATCTCTGGATCCCAATCAAATGCTCCTGGAAGTTGCTTCTTCTGTGGTATTCTAGTACAAATCCTATTTTCCTTTGCATTACTAAACATCCAATTCTGTTTCCATTTAAAGTTTCTGCTTCATGCTACTGTTTACCTAATATATGAAAAACATTGTTTTATTCCATTACCTCGTGGTAGGAGGAATTACCTGGCTCTGCTAATTTTTTCATGGTAAGAACAGAATGGAAGTCTTAATTCTCCTTTTAAAGTGTTCAAGCCCTGGCTGGGTGCTGGTGGCTCACACCTGTAATCCTAGCTATTTAGGAGGCTGAGATCTGAGGATCATAGTTTGAAGCTAGCCTGGGCAGGAAGCCTGTAAGACTTTTATCTCCAATTAACTAGTCTCCTAGCCCCTACTCCCCAAAAAGCAGAAGTAGAACTGTGGCTCAAGTAGTAGAGTGTTAACCTTGAGCAAAAAAAGCTCAGAGACCTTGAGCCAAGACCTTGAGTTCAAGCCCCAGGACTAACACACATGAAACAAACAGAAAAAGAGAGAAAGGGAGAGAAAGAGAAAGGGAGGGAGGAAGGGAAAAAAGAAAGGAAGAAAAGGAGAGAAAGAGAAAAAAGAAAAAGTGCCAAGCAAGAGTATAAGGCCCTGGTTTCAAGCCCAAGTACCTCTCTCTGCCCCCCCCCCCCAAAAAAAAACTCAAAAAGATATTTGTATTCCTATGTTCACTGAAGCTTTCATCACAATAGCCAAGGGAAAACAACATTTGCGGAAGTAACCTTTGATCTCCAATATACACCAGAAAGAAGGGAGAGTCATGAGAATTAAGCACATAGGTGGGGAAAGAGCAGGAGCAGGAGAGAAGAGAGCAGAATAGCAACAGAGAAGCCCTAAGGCAGGAGAATTCTCAGCAAGTACAAGATTAGAAATAAAGTGTGGCTGTTTTAAGTACATTAAAAACAACAGCAAGAAAGGTAAAGCCCCTTGTGTCCCTATCTCGGGGTTATTTCGCTTAGCATCATCTTATATGGTCATGTGTTCTTCCCCCACTGGATAACCCCTGTTTTCACTGTATTTGATGTAGGTGCTCTGCATCTTGTATATACATTTTTCTAATTTGGGGAGGGGAAGGGAAATAATAAAATGCTGAAAATAGGATACAGGACGACCCATTGTAACAATGAGACATACAAGACACTTTTGAAAACGAACTTTACAACTTCAGGGGGCATGGGAGAGGGAAGAGTTGGGGTATAGGGAGGAAGGGATGGTAGGGGAAAAATAAAGGAAGGGTAACAATGCTGGATAGGAAATGTACTCATTACCTTACTCATGAAACTATAACCACTTTCTACAGGGTCTTTACAATAAAAAATATATATTAAAAAAAGAAAGTGTGGCTGGTACACTTTATGCAGGGACACACTGCCCTAAGTGATATATATTCAAAAGCCAGTTATTAATAGTCTAGTAAATTTCAATGAGTGAGGTTCTGGGGTTTTGTTAAGTGTGATGGGAAGTCTAGAGGGTTTTCATAAGGGGGAAGATGATGTGATTTCCATTTTAAATGGATTTTTAATGGACTACTCTTACCTATACTAATGGGGTAGCAGTTTGCTTTGACATCAGTAACCATCTTATTCCATACAAGTTCGAAATTATCTCACTGAGATTAAGTGTACACTTGAATCAAACTGAACTTTTCTGCTGCTGCTTTTATCTTTTTTAACTGGCTAGTGTCTCCACCCAAGCTTCTATGCTATGCCTGCTTTAGCTGCTTCTCCACCCAAAAGCAGTACTATTCTTAAGTAGAAAGTTTCTTTGAGGTCAATTAACAAGAAAGGGTTAAGAGAAAGAAAACAAAACAAACAAAAATTGTCTCTTGTGCAGCTTAAGCCCAAAATATAGACACCCCATACTCTTTTGCAGTTAAGATCAGCCTATTTTGTCCATACTAAGCACTTTAAGTTTAAGTGCCTTAAGGAAGCACTGAATCAGACTAACCTTCTGTATCTGTAGCACTGTTGATAACATTAGAAAGTTTGGTTTTCAAGCTTGTATATGTTGCTGTGTTTCTCACATCACTCTCGTAACGTCCAGTGCCCAGGGATACTATGCACTCTAATGGCACATCTGGCCAAAGACATTTACATTCATGCATCGCCAACGCTGATGGGTTATTGAGAAGCAAGCCTCCATCCTGCAGAACAAGTTTTAAAAACAATCTCTTAAATAAGAAGTCATATACTACAAATATGCAAACAAAAATATATTTTGAAAAATTTGATATTAAAGAGAAATTTAAAGAATGTAATAAGCCAAACAAATTAAAGTGAACTTATTGTATATACTATATACAGCTATAGAACACAAGCGAAAAACCATCAGCCTCATGAGGAAATTTTGTATCAAGCTTTCCTTCCCTATTTTGAGCAACCTTTTGGAGAGTTTTAATATGATGATTGGAAATACTAATATGAACTATATGCTTTTTCTTTTGTTGAAGACAGTGTTGCATTATGTACCCCAGTTTGATCTTGGACTAACAATCTTCCTGCTTCAGCCTCCAGGCCAGGTATGTACCATCATGCCCAGCTTCTAAACTGTTTTTTGTTTGTTTCTGCCATTTCTGGGAATTGAACTCAGGGCCTGGACACAGTCCCTGAGCTTCTTTTGCTCTAGGCTAGCATTCTACCCATGTGAGCCACAGTGTCACTTTTGGCTTTTTCTGTTTATATGGTACTGATGAATCTATCCCAGGGCTTCATGCATGTTAAGCAAGCCCTCTAACATTAAGCCACCTTCCCAGCCCTTAAGGACATATTATCCAGACAGGGAAGGTGGCTCAGTGGTAGAGTGCTTGCTTTGCATGCGTGAGGCCTTGGGTTTGATTCCTCAGCACCATATAAGCAGAAAAAGCTGGAAGTAGTGCTGTGGCTCAAGTGGTAGAGTGCTAGAAAGACCAGTTCTTTTCTCCTATGTAAAATATAACCAAATTAATTGAAAGTTTAGTAACATTGTTTATTTTAATGTTTCATATCTACAATGCACATATAGCTAAGTTAAACTGTATTTTAAATATCGGTCAATAACATTATTTGAAAGAATTAAACAGGAAAAGGAAAATTATACTAATAAGAGTATTTTAAAGGCATCAAAATAAAAGTATTTAAAATTTTGGTCAAGTATAACAAAGTGCATTGCACAATATACAAAATAGACTAGGAGGGGCTGGGAAGGTGGCTCAGTGGTAGAGTGCTTGCCTTGCATGCATGAGACCTTGGGTTCGATTCCTCAGCACCACATAAGCAGAAGAAGCCAGAAGTGGCGCTTTGGCTCAAGTGGTAGAGTGCTAGCCTTGAGCTAAAGAGCTGAGGGACATGGGCTGGGAAGGTGGCTCAGTGGTAGAGTGCTTGCATTGCATGCCTGAGGCCCTGGGTTCAATTCCTCAGCACCACATAAGCAAAAAGAAAAAAGCCGGAAGTGGCGCTGTGGCTCAAGTGGTAGAGTGCTATCCTTGAGCTGAAGAGCTGAGGGACAGTGCCCCCAAAAAACAACAACAATAACAACAACAAAATAGACTAGGACTGTATCTCACTGGTACAGCAATTGTGTCAGGTCCTGAGTTCAATCCCCAGTGCTGTAAGAAAACAAAACCTCTATTTTAAAATATTTTTATTAATATGTATTTTATTTAAAATATGGGTATATACGTATATATAAAACTTTATATATGTATTCATATATATTCTCATATGTTCTTTGCTAGATATATGATTTGTATAGCTTATCTCTTAATTCCCTGGAGAGTACCTCTGAAGAAGAGTAAAAGTTCCTTAATTTTGATGAAATTTACTTTATCAACTTTATGGATGGTGAATTCTATATGACTGTAAAATGTTTTCACCTAAATCTAGGCATGAAGGGTTTCTTTTCCTACTTTCTTCTGAGATTAAGTGTACACTTGCAGTTTTATAGTTTTATTTTGCATTTAGAACTATGATCTACTTTCAATAATCTCTGAATAAGGTGTGAGGTTGTTTTTGTTTTGTTTTGTTTTTGCTGCTCCTGGGGCTTGAACTCAGGACCTGGGTACTGTTCCTGAAGTTCTTTTGTGCAAAGCTAACATTCTACCACTTGAACCATAGTGCCACTTCTGGCTTTTTCTGTTTATGTTGTTCAGAGAAATCGAACCCAGGGTTTCATGTAATGTTAGGCAAGCAGTCTAACACTAAACCACATTCCCAGCTCAAGGTTTGAGGTTTAAGTCAGAGTTTTTGTTGTATGTCTGTGGGAGAGACAGACAGGAGGGGGCTAGAGAGAGAGAGACAGAGACTGACAGACTGATAAGAACAATGGTTACAATAGAAATTGCTAAAAAGACTATTTTCTCTGTTGAACCTCTTTTACATCTTTCTCTTTTGTATTTTTTGTCAAAAATTAAATGCCATATATGTGTAGGTCTCTATTTTTGGAGTCTCTTCTATTTATATTATCTTCCTTAATGTAAATAAAAGTCATGATTACTATACTTGTATTGTACAATTTTTTAAGTTAGCACCCTGTAATCCTAGCTACTCAGGAGACAGAGATCTGAAGATCAGGGTATAAAGCCAAATTTGAGGGTAGGAAAATTTGTGAGACTCGTACCTCCAAAGTAACCACCAAAAAGCCAGAAGTAGAACTATGGTTCAAGTGGTAGAGTGCTTGCCTTGCATGAATGAGGCCCTGGGTTTGATTCCTTAGCACCACATAAACAAAAAAGGCTGGAAGTGGCGTTGTGGCTCAAGTGGTAGAGCGCTAGCTTTGAGCCGAAGAACTGAGTGACAGCGCCCAAGCCCAGTGTTCAGGCCCCATAACCGAAAGAAAAAAAAAAAAAAAAGGCTAAGGGACAGTGCCCAGCCTCAGGATCAGCACAAAAGCCAAAATAAAACAACAAAAACATGTATTTTAATGTGCTACTGTTATAAAAATTTCCTATATAAAATAAAAGTGCTTCTCCTCTTTGTACTTAGTTATTTTATAGGAATGGTGGTATTTGTTTTGTAAGATTTAGATAATAACTCTTCAGTTTTAGCATTATAAAACAACTTTCTCACACATAAGCATTTCAAATAATACTTCAGTTACATAAGTGAGATCACACTAGAAGGCAGCTATATAGGAATGTCTCAAAATACTAACCACACTTTCCAGAGAAGAGTAACTGCCTCATTAGATTATGAAACAGCTGGTTTGAGGTTCATGGACCATTATTACCATCAGTATAAACAGCTTAATGTTTTTGACATTACAGGAAAAACTGAGATCTATGGGGTTCTCAGAAAAGCAGTTTGGTTTCTCATTTCTAACCTTATTCTCCATTTCAGTATAGATTGTTTATTGTTACTTCCACTCTAATTTGTACTTCCTTTAGGTTATTGATCCCTAGCACTTGACCACATCTCTGAAAGAATGTGCCTGATGTTTCTATATTGTGATTTTGAGACAGGCACAACCTTTTAAAAGAATCTCTTATAAACATGAGCATATTTACTCATAAGCCTGTATTATTTCAGACCTCTGAATCTTTCCATTCATGTCTCTCTGTGGCTGAGATGTGCCTGAGTAGCAACCATCACTGAAACCTAAACTGCAGAACCTGGTCCGTGAATAGCCTAGGTCTGAGACTGTCACCTGACTGACAGTAGTTGACCTAAGAACAGTGAAGCCTCTGTCCCTTTGTTGGAGTCAGAAAGAGAACAATTTATTTCAACAATCAAATGAGAAAAGGGGAGCACAAATTCTAGGTCTTAGGCTTATTTTAGTTATTGAGTTAACTAACTGAATTTTTACAGAGTACATCTTAAATATTAAAAGTAGAATGTCAGAGAATATGAACAGACAGCAAAATCCTAAACATATTGAAATGCAAGCTAAGAATGTGAGAACTAATGCCTGAGTGCTGCAATCCTAGCTATTCTGGAGGTTAAGATATAAAGACAGCAGTTTGAAGTCAGCCAGGGTAGAAAAGTCCATGGGAATGTTATCTCCTATTAACAAGGAGGAAGAGAGAGGGGAGGGGAGGGGGAAAGGGAGGGGGAGGAAAAGAGAGGAAGAGAGAGAGGGGGAGGGGGAGAGAGGGAGAGAGAGAGGGAGAGCGCAAGAGAGCAAGTGTGAGAAGAAAAAGAAGTGGAAGTATGGCTGAAGTGGTATAGCACCAGCCTACAGAAGAAAAAAAAGCCAAGCAATAGCCCAAGGCCTTGAGGCCATGAGTTCAAGTCCCAGTATTGGCAGGAAAAAAAACAGCAAAAACAATAAAAAGAACACTTATATTCCTAAGTATCAATTCAAAAGCTTTGTTTTCCTATCACTTTATAAAATTCTGAATTAAGACTTTTGTAATGGAAGAAATGTGACAGACGAAATTTAAGTGAATCCATATATAGAAAAGCAATAAACTACTAGAAACATTCAACTTTATAATTTAACCATAAATTTAAGACAGTTTAATTGTGGATAAGCATCCTGTTACTGGCAACTGTGACTCCAGTCTAATTACTTAACCTTTCTTAAAACTCTATTTTTGTATTTGTTAAATGGAAATAGCTATCTCATAAGAAGCAATGAATTAATGAGATAATACAAAGCAATAAAGTGTCTGGTACATACCTAACTAATGCATGCTTATCATTATTCTACTATATTGTCTCCTTCAAAGTATGCACTCCAAAATCACCAAACCAGACTGGGCTATACTTTCAATTATAATACTTAATTCTTATTTTCTTCTTGTATGTAAAAGGGCTTAAACTCAGGCCTGGGTGCTATCCCTGAGATTTGTTGCTCAAGACTAGCATTCTACCATTTGAACCATAGCTCCATTGTCCAGTTTTTTGTTGGTTAATTGAGGTAAGGTTCTCATGGACTGGGCTGGCTTCCAACAGTGAGCCTCAGATCTTCACCTCCTGAATAGCCAGGGCTGAAGGCCTGAGGAGCCACCAGTGCCTCACATTATTTTTCAACAAT
The DNA here is from genome assembly GCF_019054845.1 of Dipodomys spectabilis. Classification (NCBI taxonomy): domain Eukaryota; kingdom Metazoa; phylum Chordata; class Mammalia; order Rodentia; family Heteromyidae; genus Dipodomys; species Dipodomys spectabilis. Next base: position 19,492,266 of record NW_024870766.1, read on the forward strand.
GAAATTTTCGTAACTGGCTATGAATCACTATATAAAACACAAAAAAATTACCTCAATTATACTTTCATGTCAGAAGGCTTATTAATTTAAGAAAAACAAAATTATTCCTGGCTTTCCTATCTTTTGACATGAGAACATGAAATTTCCTGTTATCTTTGTGAAGTTCTTTTAATTATGCAAAGATTTAAGATACCAATACATGTTAACTTACTTGATGAAGATCATTTCCCAATACATATTCAGCAAAGTAGCCAGGAGCAGCAGATGAGGCTCTAATTGCTTGCCACATTTTATACTGACAGCCTCCCAAATAATGAGAGTTGATTCCAGGAAAATGACCATAGTTTCTAAACACAAAAGCTTTTGGTGCTATACCTCTGTTTACTATGGTACTTACAGCAGCTACCTAGAGAATTAAAAAAAACAATACAACTATAAGCAGCAATGTTTGAGATCTGTAAAAATTAAATGCTATTTATTCTCATGAATGAATAATCTGTAACTTCAATAAGATCAAAGTGAAAACTCTCTTAATATAAATATTTCCTAATGGAATAACAGACATAAGGACTGAGACAATTCTAAGACATGAATATAATAAAATATACTTGACATTATTTGGTTTAAAAAATACACACGTGATCTAAGGGCATACACATTCTTAGGTCTTTATATAATAAGTGAAACAACAGTAGTTACAATTAATGAAACTAAAAACAAGTAAAATATTTTCACAGTATCATTTGCATTGGTCTTTGTTTCTGAGTTCTTTGAAAGCATTTTAACTTTAGTAAAGCTATAACATATATGCTATAATTCTTAATTATATAAAATATATTATAAAATTATAAAATCTTATAAAATATATCAAAATATAATTATATATACTATAATTCTCAAAGCTTTCAGGTCATAAACTAGGTAATAATATATATTCTAAATTCCTGTAAGTAACCTGTGTCTTTAGGTAACTATGGATAAGAACTGGCCATACCCTACAATCCAGAGAATTTCTATAATTGGGATACAGATAGAACTTGATTAAAAGTATGTATGGGTGGCTGCTCTGCTTAGCATGATGAAGTACTTTTTGATGTGGCTCAAGTTTCCCTACAATCACATCTAATTCAAAGCTGACAAATTATAATTTAGAAGCAAGCAAGCCAACAAAAATAGCCTTGGATATACAAGGGAACAAGCCTAATATGTAGGCCACATCCCAGGCTCCCCTCCAAAGGAACTAAACTACCTCTTTATCATGGTCTATAAGGAGTGTGCATGGTCTGATCAGCCTACTGTTCCAATCTCAACCCACATGCTGCCCTGGATCTTTGGCTCTGGTCTGCAGGAACTCTTTTAGTTCCTGGAATTCTCTGACTCCAATTGAACAGGCCATTCCCTTTGTCCCCTTGCCAGGAATGCTCCTACTCAGCAGCCTTTACAATGAGATCTCACAGAGCAGCCTTCCCTTGTGTCCCTTTAAATATATGCTTTCAGATAAGTAGTGTACACCACAGTACTTACTTCAGGAAACTCTACTGCATCTCTGTGATTAGTGCATAGTAAGTTATGGCACTTTGCAAGGCTGTAAATTCTTCTGTTTGTTCACTAATGTATTAGGAATATTATGAATTTTAATGTATTAAGAATTATTGCAAAATGAATTTAAGTATGAAAATACAGCAGGTGCTGGTGGCTCATGCCTGTAATCCTAGCTACTCAGGAGGCTGAGATCTGAGGATTACGGGTAAAGCCAGCCCGGCAGGAACGTCCATGAGACTCTTATCTTTAATCAACCTCCAGAAAACCAGAAGTGGAGCTGTGGCTCAAATGGTAGAATGCTTGCCTTGAGCTGAAAAGCTCAGGGACAGCACCCAGACCCAGAGTTCAAGCTCCACAACTGACAAGAAAAAAAAAGTGTGAAAATACCAGCGTTCAAGAGAAATAAGTAAGTATATTTCATAATTTTGTCATCCCAAATTATCATCTGAGAATAAAATAACATTCTGCAAGTTATTTATAGGAATATAAATTGTACTCTTTAACAAACTTATTAGTAGACATATTCAGATTATCAAATTTCAAAAACTTAAGGAGCTACTCTGAGGTATATCTAAATGACAGTAAACATTTTTTAGTTGGGATTCTATTTGAACATTAATATATTACCCTATATTTGGCACATTTGTTTACCTTTAAAAGCCTACGGGACTTAATTATGTTTTTCTTTTTTTGTTCAGTCCTAAAACTTAAACTCAGGGCCTGGGCACTGAGTTTTTTGGTTAAGGCTAGCACTCTACCACTTGAGCCACAAATCCACTTCTGACTTTTTAGTAGTTTATTGGAAGTAAGAATCTCTTGAACTTTTCTACCCAGACTGGCTTTAAAACTTGATTCTCAAATCTGAACTTCCTGAGTTGCTAGGATTACACACATGAGCCACTGATTTCCAGATTATTTAATAACTAGATTTGATTAAAATAATAATGATAAACTAATTCTTTTGGGCTGAGAATGTGCTTAGTGGTAGAGTGCTTGCCTAGCAGGCATGAAGCCCTGGGTTCAATTCCTTAGTACTAAATAAACAGAAAAGGCTGGAAAGTGGGTCCTGTGGCTCAAGTGGTAGAGGTATTAGCCTCTACAGAGCCTAGGCCTTGAGTTCAAGTCCCAGGACTGCCAAAAATAAAATCTTCCATATTTGTAGTCTCTGACTTCCATGGTTTTAAACTTGTTATATTTTTATCAGATATAGAAAAGACTTAATGATCATAATCAACATCTTCATAGAATGACCCAAAAGATAAGGAATTAATATAATGTAGTATCAGAAATTCCTGAGAATTTTTCTCCTTAAAAACAAAAATCTCAGCCGGGCACTGGTGGCTCACGTCTGTAATCCTAGCTACTTACAGGAGGCTGAGCTCTGAGGATTGCAGTTCAAAGCCATAGCAAGAAAGTCCATGAGACTCTTCACTCCAATTAACCATCAGAAAACTGGAAGTGGCACTGTGGCTCAAGTGGTAGAGTGCTCATCTTGAACTGAAAAGTTCAGGGACTGGGACCAGGCCCAGAGTCAAGCCCCAAAACAAAAACAAAAAACCAGAAAACTCTCGGGGTCAAACTGTCAAAAGTTTGTATATATGAAAATAGAGAACAATGAAACCACAATAAAGTGGCATGAGTGAGAGTTATAGAGATGGTTTAGGTGATTGGAATACATTCCATAAATGTGTGGAAACTGTCACAATGAAATCCCCACCTTATACAACTGATGTGTACTAAAGTTGTAAAAAATAATTTTAAAAAAAGGATCCTCAGAATAAGTGCTTTCGCCAGTTCTTGTTCCAATTAGATGTAATATTTAAGGAACTTACCTTAGTACACATAGGATTTCTTGCTGTTTCAATCATCAGTGCAGATCCCATTCTATCCCTTTATTAAATAAGAATAAATACAGTATATCAAAATGAATTTTAAGCTAATAATTAGGAAACATAATTTCTGCTTTCCCAAAAATTAGTTGTGTTAAAAGGAGCAAAACAGGATAGCAGTCTCCTTTAAGAGTTTTATCATCAGTTAATGCACATTAAGCAATGTGCAGTTACTTACTAATCTCTGATTCAAACTATAAGTACCTATAGTAATCAAAAAAAATGTAAATTGAAAGAGTAATTTCAAACTGATGCTTTTTTTGGTGCTGGTCCTGGGGCAGGAGCTCAGAGCCTGAGTGTTATCCTTTTTTTCTCAAGGCTAGCAGTCTTGAACTTGAACTACAGCTCTACTTTTAAGTCTTTTTAGTGCTTAACTGGACATAAGAGTCTCATGCACTTTCCTTCCCCATGCTGGCTTCCAAAGGTGATCCTCAGAACTTACCCTCCTGAGTAGTGAGGATTATAGGCATAAACCACCAGCACTCTTTTAAACACTAAATAAGTGTTCATGATGTACAAATTGATGCTAAGTTTACTAAGCTAGGATTATATTTGGCAGAACAATGTATATATTTATATGTATATATACATATATATACACACACATATATAGCTATACTGTATATATATATATCCATACATATGTATATACATATATATGGGTGTATATACAGAAAGGCTCAGGGACAGAGCCTGGGCCCTGAGTTCAAGTCCCAGGACTGGCAAAAAAAAAAAAAAAATCTTCCGGGCTGGGAAGGTGGCTCAGTGGTAGAGCGCATGCCTTGCATGCCAAAGGCCCTGGGTTCGATTCCTTAGCACCACATAAGCAAAAAGAAAAAAGCCAGAGGTGGCACTGTGGCTCAAGTGGTAGAGCGCTAGCCTTGAGCTGAAGAGCTGAGGGACAGCGTCCAGGCCCAGAGTTCAGGCCCCATGACCGGACCCAAAAAAAAAAAAAAAAATCTTCCATATTTGCAGTACACATATATACATATGTATATATATACATACATACACATATTGGTATATATAATACACACATATGCACACACAAATAAGAAAAACACTGATAAGAGTTTAAAATGTGTATAACATGTTATGACCCAAAATTTCACTTTAGAAATTTCCCCTAAATAGGAGCTGGGCAGTGGTGGCCTATAATCCTAGCTACTTGGGACTGAGAATGGGAAAAATGTGGTTCAAGGCCCTCTCATCCCATAGGTGTTGCAGTGGTATGTATTTATAGATCCTAAATTATGTAGGAGGCTGAAATCAGGAGGTTCAGAAGTTTCAGGGTAACCCAAGCATAGGTCATGAAATTCCATATCAAAAGAGCAAAACCAGATGGGGTGTTATGTACCTGTCATCCCAGCTATTATGGGAAGTTTAAAATAGGCAAATATTGGTTCAGGTATGTGGCTGGGTAGGAAATAAGACCCTATGTCAAAAATAACTGGCAAAAAATAGGGGTAGTGACATGGCTTAGCAGTAGAGCCTCTGCCTAGCAAGGGCCAAGCAAAGTTCAAAGCTCAGTACCAGCTCTGCACAACTCCCCCACATATACACCAAAGATATAGGTGGAAATGTCATGATTGTACAAATAATAAACTACTAAAAATGGTATGTTCATAAAGTAAAATCATGAACATGTTTCAAAACTATTAATAACATAAGAAACCATTTGTGCTAAATACCAACAGGTATTATCATCCAAATTTTGAAGAGGATGAACACTCATTTGCATATAGACACTTCTATGGAGAAATATTAATAATGCCTTTTGTTCATAGGCAAACAAGGTTATTTTCATTGTTGTTTTAATATATTCTCCATTTCTATATGATTGTTTAAAAAGACATTAAAGTTTGACCCAATGATTACTCCTCTTATAAACTAATCTGAGGATTGTGGTTCAAAGACAGCTGGGCAGCAAAGTCCATGAGACTCTTATTTCTAATTAACAACCAGAAAACCGGAAGTGGCGCTGTGGCTCACGCGGCCAAGAGCTTGCCTAGAGCTGAAAAGTTCAAGGACAAAGCCCAGGCCCAGAATTCAAACCCCACAAGTGACAAAAAAAAGAAAGAAAGAAAGAAAGAAAGATAAAATGTAGTGTTCAAAATGTCAACAGATTTTAATAAACTCAAAAAATGAAAAGCGAGCTGGGAATGTGGCTTAATGGAAGAGTGCTTGCCTAGCATGCATGAAGCCCTGGGTTCAATTCCTCAGTACCACATAAACAGAATAGGCCAGAAGTGGGGCTGTGGCTCAAGTGGTAGAGTGCTAGCCTTGAGCAAAAAGAAGCTAAAAGACAGTGTCCAGGCCCTGAGTTCAAGCCCCAGGACTGGCCAAAAAAAATAAAAGCTTGCAAGACTACATTATAAATTGTGCAATAGAAAAACCAAATAAAAATATGTATGATGTAGCAAAAACAAAATACACTGTAAGGTCTATAGCTTTCAACAATAGGACTGAGTGATTTTTTTTTTTGGTTTCCACATTATTCTTATATTTTAAGTTTTTAATTATACTTAATTAGAATAATTACTTGAGATAAAACTAAGACATATCAAGTAAAAACAACAGTAAGTAAATATGGTTTACATACAAAATGGTTTCATATTTTTTAAAAAAGCAAATTATAGCTTTTACATACAAATCTCACAAATATGAGCCCCAAAATCTGTGACTAAAATAGGACTTACAAACCAGTAACAAACTATATAACTTGAGGGTAGAGACAAGCGGGGGAAAAAATGAAGAACAAAGGAAGGGATGACACTGACCAAGAGGCATTATACTCATAATTTGACTCATTAAATAGTAGTCCCTTTGTACAATGACTTAATAATTTAAAAAATAGTAACAATGTTTATCTCCAATTAGTGAAATTAATAATAACATTCCTTTGTATTTTCTGTACATTTCAAATTAGAATATGCAAAGACATCTACACAATGAGAAATTTTAAAAAATAATCTTAACTTACTTAAGAATTTTTTCCCACATTTGACTGTCATAAAATGCATGGCTCCAACTCATTTTGACTGTTCCAAGAATCACATTTTGTGAAAATACATCTGATCCTAATTTCCGATAAAGTTCCTCACATTCATCCAAGGGCATATGAAACAATCCCAGCATAAAAGCTAAAATGGCACCTGAAAGAATTTTCAGTTTTAATTAGCATTGATGCTACTTAAGACCTTATCATCTAAGATATCCTGAGTTATAGACTGATCTTAAACTCTAAGCTTTGGCTTTGATACCTTGTATGGCACCTGGGACAAATTACTTCTCTGAACCCAATTATTTTCATCTGTAAAATGGGGATAAATTTTTACTGGGATAACAGGTCCTAAAAGGATTAAATTAATGCTACCCCAAGATGATAATGATAATAATCTTAAACAATATAAAAATAGTTTTATACTAAATTAATATATAAGAAAAGATTTCATAACAGATAAAAGACTTTAATTATTTAGTTTTGCCATAAAATACATTATATTTGGGAACTCACCAATTCATTAAGCAATTACTTCTTCAGGTTGGTCCTAGAACCAATGTAATTAAAGAAATTAAGTACTCTAGGATGTCCTTTTAAATAGCTGATTTCATATCCTAGTTGTAGCTGGTAGGATATACTGCCACCTAGTGTGCCTAACTTGCCTAACACTAAACTGAAGAGAAGAGAGGAGAAAGCTTTGGGGGAATGGGGAGAGGGCAAGATAGGGCAAAGATCTGCTTATCTCAGCACTTAACCTAAGATGGAAATAAAACACAAAGCAGACACAAGAAATATTTCTCATATATTATAAATATTCACGTATTTTACCACAATTGGCATCATTCCAGTAAAAGATTAGACAAATTATGCTTTAAAAATATATTGTGGCAGAACATAATAAAAATTATAATTTGTAGATTTCTAATTAACACATCAAAAATTCTCAAAAAATTTTATCTTAAAGCAGGGCTACTATAATTACTCTATTACTATAATAATTACTATTATTTTACTAAGTAAGTAAAGGCATTAACCTTAAACTAAATGTTTATTAACTTCACCACAGGTACTAACAGGATATATTTATAAAATGGAAAAGAAAATAAAGCACCAAACTTCAAGGTACAGTGAGTATAAGCAAAGACCTGATGGAAAAGACAATGTGCTAAATTCATAAATGTATATTTATATAAAATGATTTAAGATTCTCTTTACAGAGCAGTCCCTAATGACAATGGAGCAAGACATTAACTGGTAGATACATTTAAGTGTTTGCATTGCTAAGTTCATTCCACAAGTTAACAAAAAGTTATGAGAACATACGAAAAAAAAAGGTTTACAGCCAGGCTTGGTGCTATACACCTGAGATATATGTACTGTTTTCCTATTTGGGACTCACTACACATTTGTAACAACATATTGAATGAACTCAGAAGACCTCTGGAAAGAACTAAAAGCTCAGGGTCAGCACCCAGGTCCTGATTTCTAGTCCCAGAAACAGCACCAGAAGAAGACGAAAGAAGGGAGGAAGGGAGGAAGGGAGGAAGGGTGGGAAGGAGGGAGGGAGGGAGGGAGGGAAGGAGGGAGGGAAAGAAAAAGAAAGTTCCAAATTTGGTAACATCCCAAGATCCCAAGGAAGTAGTGTTACAGTAACTCTACTCCAATGGGCTCCTTATGGTTCTCAATCATCTCTGCAACTGCTCTCATCATTTAGTCTTAAAAATGAGAACTGGGAAATTCCATTTGTGAATATTTGTCAGTCAGTACTAATAATGTAAAGGTATCTTTGATTTTGTTCATGGCAAATCTTCAGAATTGCTGTTATAGTTCAAAAGAGTAAGAAAAAGAAACGGATGTAAAATTCATGAAGGGTAAACTAAAAAGATAAGAAATTAAGTCAAACATTAAACATAATTAACAACTACCCTAAAGTGCTGTATTTCTTCCATATAAGCAGAGAATACATATAGCAACTAGCAGTATTAAATAGCTTTTTACAAACATAGACATATTTATTGGCTTACATTGTGGGTTTGAACAACCACCTAAAAATGATGTAGGAAGTAATCTCACTTAAAGAGCCTCTTCACAAAAAAAGTCTATCGTTAATTTTCTATTAGTTCAAGTAAAATGAGTACCTTCCACTTCATCTTTCCTTGCAGTGAACATACTACAGAACAATTAATAATCTATCAAAATGGCTCATTGAAAATAACTACAAAAGCACATTAAAAGTTACTTTTGAATATAAACTATCCATAATGAATATTTTAAAAGTTCATTAAGCCAAAGGATTATTTACTGAAGCATGGAACTAATATCCATCATCTCAGAGAACAATGATGATCTTAAACCTAAGTGTTCAATGCTTTATTACTTAATTCATTATTTAACACTCCTATGTGATAAAAAATTACCTGTGCTTACACCACAAATGTAATCAAAGAGCTGATGAATTGGCTTCTGAGTAAGCTCAACTAATTTCCGAAGTGTCTGAAGAGCAACCACACCCCTATAAAAACACATTAAATGCAAAATGAGACTTGTAAATTCACTTGAGTAAATCAATTCTAAAGTTACCACTATAGTTTATGTTACCATGACAATATAAATCAGCATCAGTAAAAACTGCTTGACTGAACTTGTATGATCACTTTAGAAAATCTAGTATCTAAATGATTTAAAATCTGTGCTATAGCAACAAATTTGTATTTGTAACCTCATTAAATAAAAATGTAAAAATGTGCCAATGCTAGATATTTTTGTACATATTTCAACTCTGAATATCACTTAAAACTTTCCCTCAGCAGTCCTAAGTTACCATATATTGGTTCTTCTTTCTCTTTTGGTCAGCTGTGGGACTTGAACTCAGGGCCCAGGTCCTGTCCCTAAGCTAACACTCAAGACTAGTGCTCTGCCACTTTGAGCCACAGTGCCACTTCCAGTTTTCTGGTGGTTAATTAAGAGATAAAAGTCTCACAGCCTTTCCTGTTTGGGCTGGCTTTGAACTGTGATCCTCAGATCTCAGCCTCCTGAGTAGCTAGGTTTATAGATGTGAGCCACCAGCACCCAGTTGATAACTTAAGACATTTCTACATTTGTGTTTTATTTGTATTTCAGTCTTTTTTTTCCCCCGGCCTGAACTCTGGGCCTGGGCACTGTCCCTAAGCTCTTCAGCTCAACGCTAGCACTCTACCACTTGAGCCACAGCGCCACTTCTGACTTTTTCTGCTTATGTGGTACTGAGGAATTGAACCCAGAGCCTCATAAATGCAAGGCAAGCACTCTACCACTGAGCCACCTTCCCAGCCCTTCATAGTCTATTTTTTTTAAGTTCTTTTTTATTTAGTTTTTAAAATTCAATAAACTTAAGACAAGCCTCTGTGTTAAGGGTTAATCTACTGACTTTGTATTTCTGGATCTTTTCCAAAGGCGGTAAATAGCTCAAGAGAATGTACAAATATAAAACAGTCTAGGACGTGTAGGCCAATGTAGGGTGTTCCATATATGAGGACAATTCTTAATATCTAGAGAATAGGGCTGGGAAGGTGGCTCAGTGGTAGAGCGCTTGCCTTGCATGCATGAGGCCCTGGGTTCGATTCCTTAGCACCACATAAGCAAAAAGAAAAAAGCTGGAAGTGGCGCTGTGGCTCAAGTGGTAGAGCGCTAGCCTTGAGCTGAAGAGCTGAGGGACAGCGCCCAGGCCCAGATTTCAGGCCCCATGACCGGTCCAAAAAAAAAAAAAAAAAAAATCTAGAGAATATACAAAAATAAAAAAAACTTCTATTCCTAAAGAAGGCATAGGGCATGTGAGCATCAGAACATAGTGGTAGTTAGCTACCACAAAATAAAATTTACAGTTCCGAATTGCCTTGATTTTACTAACAAAATCATTAGAAAGTTTCCTAAGACTAAAGTAGAAAATAAAAGATAGTGATTTTTAATGTTAATCCCATGGATTTGAGAAAAAGATGACTTATAAGAGATAATGTATTCGTTAAAAATTAGACAAAGAATTAAAGATGATGTTGGATAAAATATTTAACAATGTGGCCTCCATTAACTTTCAGAAAAGAAAAATACAAACATATACTCACAGAAAAGGTTTTGAAGAAAATAAAAATATTAAAATAATCTCAAGTTTTTATCTTTTTCCCCTGCCATCTTTTTCTAACTGCTTTTATAATGATGACCCCATTTTTAAATGTAAGATTTATAAGTTCAGAATGAATTAAAAATATGTAGACTTGCCACATGGCTACTATAACCTTAACAACTGTACAACCAGGTTCTCTTACACACAGACACAAATGAAAAATATAGGATTTGGGGCCAACTCCAGTGGCGAACACCTGTAATCCCAGCACCTGGGAGGCTGAGGCAAGAAGAGGACAAACAAAATTGAGGGGAAGGAGGAATCCTCTGGAGGAAGAGGCAGTACTGGGGACTAAACTCAGTCATGCTCTTGTTATAACGGCAACCATTATACCACTTGAATCACAAGCCCAGCCATTCTGATTTTAGTTTTTCCTTTACTCAGGGTCTCACTTTTACTTCAGGCTGGCCTTGGATCATGATCTCCTACATTTTTGGGGAGCTGCCCTGTGCACTATAGGATTTTTAGCAGCAACTGTCATCTCAGAACTAGATATAAGTGGCAGTCCTTCAGTGTGACAACTAAAACTATTTTTTAGACATTGCTAAGTGTCTTTTTTTTTTTTTTTTTGTCAGTAGTGAGGCCTGAACTCTGGCCCTGGGCACTATCCCTCAGCTCTTCAGCTCAAGGCCAGCACTCTACACGTGAGCCACAGTGCCACTTCCAGCTTTTTCTGCTTATGTGGTGCTGAGGAATCGAACCCAGGGCCTCATGCATGCAAGGCAAATGCTCTACCACTGAGCCACCTTCCCAGCCCCACCAAGTGTCATTTTGTGTGTGTGTGTGTGTGTGTGTGTGTGTGTGTTTTGTCGGTCGTGGGGCCTGACCTCTGGGCCTGGGCGCTGTCCCTCAGCTCTTCAGCTCAAGGCTAGCACTCTACCACTTGAGCCACAGCGCCACTTCCGGCTTTTTTCTTTTTGCTTATGTGGTGCTGAGGAATCGAACCCAGGGCCTCAGGCATGCAAGGCAAGCACTCTACCACTGAACCACCTTCCCAGCCCCCCAAGTGTCATTTTATGGGGTGAAATCACCTCCAGTGGAAATCCAAACCTACTGACAAACTTACCTCTACCTAATATTCCCAGATTTTCCTACATTTCCTCATTCTAATTTCTTCTTTCTGTAACTCTTACTCTGTAAGATGAAATATTTATGGGTTGATCACAAATGCCTTTTTCACCATTATTTCTTCTTACTGTTAAGTATCTGAATGGCTTTTAAAATTTTTCTTTCAGATCTCTAATATTTAATATTTTTGTACAAAATAAAAAGTCAGTGACCATTCTTTAAAATAACATTTCCATATGGTTACAATATGTAATAATGAAATCTTGCTCTCTAAAACTAATATAAGCTAATAAAAAACCAAGTAAATAAATTACCATTTTTACCCTCTAATTCTTACTTTACTTGGCTTTTTCTTCACTATTACCCAATAATATATTGTTTTTGCATTTGTTTTTGTCTTTCCTCTAGAATGCAAATTCCATGAAGACATGGATTTTTTTTGTTTGTTTGTTTGTTTTTTTGGTCCGGTCGTGGGGCCTGAACTCTGGGCCTGGGCGCTGTCCCTCAGCTCTTCAGCTCAAGGCTAGCGCTCTACCACTTGAGCCCAGTACCACTTCCGGCTTTTTCCTTTTTGCTTATGTGGTGCTGAGGAATCGAACCCAGGGCCTCAGGCATGCAAGGCAAGCGCTCTACCACTGAGCCAACTTCCCAGCCCAGACATGGATTTTTTTGTTGGTTGTGAGGCTGGAACTCTAGACATGGGTTCTTTCTCTGAGCTCTTCAGCTCAAGGCGAGCGCTCTATCAGTTGAGCCACAGCGCCACTTCCAGTTTTCTGGTGGCTATTTGGAGATAAAAGTCTCAGACTTTTCTGCCCGGGCTGTCTTTGAACCATGATCCGCAGATCTCAGCCTCCTGAGTAGTTGGATTACAGACATGAGCCACCAGGGCCCGGCTGCCCCAAGAATCTTTATCAGTATTGATAACATAAGGGGCATTCACTCAATATTTATTAGTGTACTTAATGAATAATACTATCCATCCCAACTCCCCTGAACTTAATGACAGAGGATTTTTCCAGCCTCTTGTTTAACTACCACTTTCCCACTTGTTTGGAATCTATTTTATGAATTATACATGATTCTCTCCAATCCTTCATCTTATGTAACATATGAATAAGTACATCTTCTTGGATTTCACTGTCCTATGAAATATCACCCAGCTAGGCATCCCAGCATTTGGGAGACTATTGGAGGATAGTGAGTTTGAGGCTAGCTTGGGCTACACAATTGGTTCCAGGCCAGTCTGGGGTACATACTGTGTTCAAGGCCAGTATCAGCAACACAAGTCCCTTTCATCAAGAAATAAAAGAAATATCCACAAAGATCTCTATGGAGTTTTTTCTCTTGTTGTCTTTTTTGTTTTTGTTGTTAACTGAGCATTTCTAAACAGATGATGTAGCCTTATAGTCAAGGTCTCCAAAAAAATAGTCTTTCTCAACATCAATCACTTCCTCTGTCTCCCCAATCCTGTTTCTATCACCCATAGGGGTTACTTTTTCTTTAAGAATGTCTTGTATGTGGCTTAGTGATAGAGTGCTTGCCTAGCATTCATGAAGCCCTGCGTTCGATTCCTTAATACCACATAAACAGAAAAGAGCAGAAGCAGCACTGTGGCTCAAGTGGTAGAGCACTAGTCTTGAGCAGAGAGGCTCAAGGACAGTGACCAAGTCCTGAATTCAAGACCCAGGACTGGAAAAAAAGAAAAAAATGTCTTCCTTCCTTCTATATAATTCTAAATGTCACTATATCAGTATTTCATTAAGGTAGGTCTAGATTTTTAAACAGCCCTCCTTCTCTCATCACTCAGCCTTTCTGCACAATGTCAAAGTAAACAGGAGTTAGGTAACATATAGGACTGTGCATTTTAACAAGCTAAGAGTATTACTTAAAAAATACCAAGAGCTGGGAAGGTGGCTCAGGGGTAGAGCACTTGCCTTGCATGCTTGAGGCCCTGGGTTCAATTCCTCAGCACCACATAAGCAGAAAAAAAAAAGCTGGAAGTGGCGCTGTGGCTCAAGTGGTAGAGTGCTAGCCTTGAGCTGAAGAGCTGAGGGACAGTGCCCAGGCCCAGAGTTCAGGCCCCACAACCGGACCCCCCCCCTCCCCCCGCCAAAAATAAAATACCAAGAGGTTATCTTGCCCATGTAATTGTAACTCCTCTGTACAGTAGTCTCACAATTAAAAAAAAAAATACCAAGAGAGTGGCACCAGAGAGTAAAATCAAGGAGATGAGTTTAAGAATCTCAGAGGTAAGGATAGACACACAGGGAACCTGATACCACACTAGAAAATTTTGAGGGAAAAGGTTCAAAAAAACAAAGCCAAAAATCTAAGAAACAAGAAGGCAGAAGCTAAACTATGATAGAATTAAGCATGGATGGTCAGTAATTAGACTGTAGGCTGAGAATGATATTATTTCCTTCTGAACAGAGAAAGTATTTGTTTCTGGTACTGCACCAGAACTGGCAAGGGAAAACACACGAAGCTCAGAAGTTACTGATAATGGATTTATATTCTAACCATCACTTGATTAAGTGACTAGTTCAAAGACACATATGGGTAAGATAAATGGCACAAAAGAATGCTAAAGTTATAAAATACTCATGAAATTTTAAGACAACAGTTGGTAAGCTACTAAACTACTGAGAAGATCAAACTAAAATATAAACACTGGATTAAATAAAAATGGTAATTCAAGTATATTTCAATTCATATGCAATAATCAAAATTTGCTTCATTTAAAAAATCTGATTTAGTAATAATCATATCAAATCAGTTTCTTTAAAAAAAAAATTGAATCTGTAGTTTTTAAAAGTCATTTTTCTAGGCTTACCTTGTTCCTCCACCATCAATTGTAAGAATTCTGATTCCTCTCCCTTTCACTGGATCCACATAACCAATTAAGGCCAAAATTTCTCTAACTGCAGCCTGAAGAGTTTCATCTTTAATTTGTCTCAGTCGTAATAAATACGGAATGATTCTTTCCTATATTGAGAAAAAAATATTATTCTTTTACTTTTGTCAAGTTAAGGAGAAAAAAACATAACTGGGCCAGGTACTAGTGGCTCATGCCTATAATCCTAGCTACATAGGCTGAGAGCTGAGGATGGCAGTTTAAAGCCAGCCCAGGTAAGAAATCCATAAACTCATCTCTAATTAACCACCCCAAATGCCAGAAGTGTGGCTGTAGTTCAAGTGGTTGATGCTAGTTTAGAGCAAAAAAGCTCAGGGACTGTGCCCCATACCCTGAGTTCTAGCCCTGGGATCAGCCCCCCCCCCACCCCCCCCACCCCCGCAAAAAAAAGAGGACTTAAACTGGGTATGGTGGTACATAGATATCTGTAATCCGTTGGCTGAGGCAGGAGGATCATGAGTTCTAAACTAGCCTGTGCTAGAGACTCTATCTCAAAAATATTAAAAAAAAAAAAAGACAATGACTACACTTATTTTTAACTAATTCAAGTAGATCATCACATAAAATCAACATGTCCATGTTCATTACTTTCTCAGCAATCTCAAGACAGATTCACTTCTGAAGTATTAACGTCAATAAGCATTTAAGATACATTTGTCCTGATAGGAATAAAAATTAACTTTAAAGACTTCCTTTATGTTCTCTGGTTAGCACTCTACCAACTGAGCCACACCTCCAGTTTTGTTGTTTTTTTTTGGGGGGGGGGGGTCCGGTCATGGGGCCTGAACTCTGGGCCTGGGCGCTGTCCCTCAGCTCTTCAGCTCAAGGCTAGTGCTCTACCACTTGAGCCACAGCACCACTTCTGGCTTTTTTCTTTTTACTTATGTGGTGCTGAGGAATCGAACCCAGGGCCTCCTGCATGCAAGGCAAGCGCTCTACCACTGAGCCACCTTCCCAGCCCCACACTCCAGTCTTTTAAGTACTCTTTTTAAAGAATGTTGAATGGTTAATAATTAGAGATAATTTGTTTAACACAGATTACAAAGTAACAACTGTGATAATAAAAGGTTAACATGAATTTTACTGCATATTGTGTCCAAATCAAAAAAGAGCTGGGTTCGAGGAGAACAACACAGCTTTATTTTCTTTCTAGATTAGCATTTCTTTGCATTTTCTCTTAGCTGCAATAACAATTTTTTTTTTCTGGTCATGGGGCTTGAACTCTGGGCCTGAACACTGTCCCTCAGCTCTTCAGCTCAAGATGAGTGCTCTATACTTGAGACACAGTGCCACTTTCCGGTTTTCTGGTGATTAATTGGAGATAGAGTCTTACAGACTTTCTTGCCTGTGCTGGCTTTGAACCGAGATCCTCAGATCTCAGCCTCCAGAGTAGCTAGGATTACAGGCATAAGCCATCAGGGCCCGGCTAACAAATGTTTTTGATGTTTAAGAATGACCACAGGGGTGGGGCGGGGGAGTGTAGTTGTGGAGGTGGGAGGGAAGGGATGGTAGGGGGAAAACGCAGGAGGAGGCAGCAATGCTTGATAAGAAAAGTACTCATTACCTTGCTAATGTAACTGTAATCCCTCTGGTACAGTATTTTCACAATAAAAAACTTATTTTTAAAAAATGACCACCTCTTAAATAGGTACTTATGTTCATGTTCCAGTGGTTCAGGTTTGTAATCCTAGTCACTCAGAGATTGAGATATGGAGAATCTAGTTCAAGATCAGCCTACAAAAAAAATATGTAAGACTCTCTTTAAAATAACCAGTTTTTTTAAAAAAAAAAAAAAAAAAAAAAAAAGCTTGGGCTGGGAATGTAGCTCAGTGGTAGAGTGCTTGCTTAGCATGCATGAAGCCCTGAGTTTGATTCCTCAGTACCACATAAATAGAAAAGGCTGGAAGTGGCGCTGTAGCTAGCCTTGAGCTGAAGATCTCAGGGACAGCACTCAGGCCCAGAGTTCAAGCCCTACGGCTAGCCAAAAAAACAAAAAAGCTGTTTCTTAGCTTCCACAATTGTGAGAACTAATTTTCTGCTTTGTTATAGTAGCACAAATGAACTAAGACAGTTATTCTGTTTTAGATCTCTACTTTCTGGCCATATCAGTAAAATGTGAATATAACAGATGAAAGTGCAGGGACATCCGCAAAGAGATTCTATAAAATGAAAGATAATTTCAAATTCTCAGACATGAATTATTAAAGTATATATATCATAATATATACTATATATGAAGTTGATTGTCAAAAAGTAGAATGTGGCTGGCACTGTTGACTCACGCCTGTAATCCTGGTTACTCAGGAGGCTGAGATCTGAGGACTGCAGTTCAAAGCCACCCTGGGCAAGAAAGGCTGTTAAGATTCTAATCTCCAATTAAACACCTAAAATCCAGACGTGGTGCTCTGGCTCAAAGTTGTAGTGTACTAGCCTTGAGCAAAAAAGCTCAGGAATATCACCCAGACCCTGAGTTTAAGTCCTACAACTGAAAAAAAAAAAAAAAAAAGTACAAGTCAACAAGTTTTGGAATGGAAGGTTAAAAATAAGCACAACCAGAATTTCTAGTATTTTTTTAAATTTCTATTTTATAAATTTTCCAATTGCTCTTTAAGTATTACAAGTAAACTCAGATATAAAAACTAAAACAAGTTATATTCTATAGCACTTCTATGTAAATTATCTAGTTTAGTTGGTCTAAATCATATTTCCTATATTATATTTTAAAATACAGATATAAGAAAAATAAGTTACTTTAATGATTCACATTAAATTAAGAAGATAATTAAGGGGCTGGGAAGGTGGCTCAGTGGTAGAGTGCTTGCCTTGCATGCCTGAGGCCCTGGGTTCGATTCCTCAGCACCACATAAGCAAAAAGAAAAAAGCCGGAAGTGATGCTGTGGCTCAAGTGGTAGAATGCTAGCCTTGAGCTGAAGAGCTGAGGGACAGCACCCAGGCCCAGAGTTCAGTCCCCATGACCGGACCCAAAATAAAAAAAAAAAAAAAAAGAAGATAATTAAAACTTTTAGGATTTTAAATATGCAAAGACCATGAAATAAGAAGCAGCCATGAGCTGTGCGTAGGTGGCTCATGCCTGTAATCCTAACTACTCAGGAGGCTGAAATCTGAGGATTGGGGTTCAAAGCCAGCCCAGGCAGGAAAGTCTGTGAGACTCTAATCTCCAATTAACCACCAAAAAAGCCACAAATAGAGCTATAGATCAAATTTTAGAGGGCTAACTTTGAGCAAAAAAAAAAAAAAGGTTAGCAACAGTGTACCCAGGACCTGAGTTCATGCTCCAGGACCTGCACCAAAAATGAACCAAAAAAAGGCATTTATATTGATCAAGATGCCTTGTACTTATAACCTGACTTCTGGAATTGAAACTCCTTTGTACAACTACCTAATTAAAAAAGATAAAGAAAAATTTGACCTCTAAGCAATTCTGACAATAGGCCATTCTAATTAATTTACTGATAACCTTCTATGTTCAGGACTTGGGGCATAGCTCAAAGGTAGAGCTCCTGGCTAACAGGCATGTAACCTTTCAAATTCCAATGTGGCCCAAGGAAAAAAATTCCTGACCTAAATATCCAATTATAAAGTATAGATGTTAGTAACAATAAAATAATTTACAGGCTGAGAATGTGGCTTAGTGGCAGAGTGCTTGCCTAACATGCATGAGCCCTGGGTTCGATTCCTCAGTACCACATACACAGAAATGCCAGAAATGGTGCTATGGCCCAAATGGTAGAGTGCTAGCGTTGAGTAAAAGAAGCTCAGGGACAGTGCCCAGGCCCTGAATTTGTCAAGCCCAGGACTGGCACAAAACAAACAAAAAAACAAATAAAATAATTTACATTACAAAATAAACCCATTAGCATAATATTCAGAACAGAAATGGAGTAATTAATGTATATATATATCATAAAAAACTACTTTTTTAAAGGCCTCTCTCTTTCCGTTTAAAAAGGTGTACTGACGTTTAATTCCAAGTCAAAAGCAGATTAAACAAGTAGGAATTACCTTGACAGCCACCCCTTTTCCTTCAGGAAATTCTAGAAGATGAAAAGTCAATTCTTCAACCCTCGTAATGCAGAGCTTTGGGTCTGTTGTTCTTCTTAAAGCCTGAACTAAGGCCCGAGTTCTATTATCAATACTCACTCTTGCAATAATCTATAAAGACATGTTAAATATATATGATTAAAACATGAAACAACTCTAAACAGATAACATTTCTTAGGTGCCATTAGGAAATGAAAAATTTTAATTTGACAAAATTAATACAACTTACAACCACAGTGAATTAACAACTTGCCTTTTCTCGCTGAAGAGATAAACGCTTTTTATCCTCTGTAGTTTTGTCTTTGCTGATTGCCTGCTCTGTCTTAGTGGACTCTTCCTGATCCTCAGGCTGACTCTTTGAATCATACTTCAATTTGGGGACAAGTCCACCAATATAGCCACCTACTAAAGCCTGTACACCTTCAGTGGGGCGAGAAAGAAAGTTAGCAATACTCTGTTTAGTTGAAACTGGAACGAGTTCAGGCATCCCACTTGGACTTGCAGGCTTCTCTGCCGTGTCTATGGAAGACTGTGAGCCTGGCATATCTGTAGCAGATGTAGCAATTCCAGGATCTACAGAACTGGATTTCACTTCTTCAACCTTGTTACTTACAAGCTCAGGTTGGTCCTGGACATGTTTACTTTCCTTTATTTGAGACATTTTCCCTTCACGACTGAAGTATGCGTTAATGTGACTTGATAAAAAGACGAATGACTCTCCAACTTTTGTGGTTATACTACTTGTGTAATGATAAAGGCTCTGTTTCCCTGTGTCTTCGTCTATAGTGTGGCTTTTCTCTTCTGCAGGACTCTTTTCCGATGATTTGTCACTATATTTTTTCAGAGATTTAATAACCTGTTTAACATTTTTCTGTTTGAACCAGCCACTATCTGATACTTTTCTTAATATTCGAGAATTTGGTTTAAATTGAGCTAAGCGTGAAATCATTTCATTTTGATAGCCAAAAACAGCCTTTGACACAGAGTTCAAAGTACTTTTAATACGGGACATACGAATGTTCACTTTTGTAAGTCCCTTGGGAGCAGAAGTGCTAAGTTTCAAAATTCCAATACGTAAAGCATGGTTGCTTGGAGAATACCAGGGCTTATCACTTCTTGTCCATTTACATCTTACTTTGCTGACCTGAAAACCTCTATGTGGGCTGATATGGCTTGTCCTCTGGTAATGATTAGATGAGCACACAAAATGCAGTCGCTGGCTTCTCTGCTTTCCACAAAGACTTCTTGCATTACTAAGGAGGTAAATATATATATCTAAAGTGAAATTAATAGACATAACTTAAAATCACTTATTTTTATATGACATTCTCTCACTTCATTCATCAATGCTTCAGTAAAGAAACACCACAATTCATGGTCTTACCTGAAATTAAAAAAAAGAAGAATTAGAATTCAAGTTAAAAATCAAAATTAGACATAATATTAACTGTATGACTAGTTGAACTACATGCGGCAAACTCCCAAAAATGAGAGAATAATATATTTCCAAGATGGCTGGTACAAAGTTTAACTGAAAATTATTAGCATGTTTGTGAAAATTAAACTACTTTAGGAAAGTTCCCAACTGATAGGTTTTTCCACAACACAAGATATAATTTAATATGCAACTTAGATATTATACTTTTTCATTACTAAGTTATCTTACTAGATCATGCAATAGTATACTCTCTATTTCATTCACTGAGAATCATTTACACAGTATTTAACTATGCTACCCACTGGAGGATGCTGAGGCCACAGACAGGATGTTAACAGTTTCTACAAGTCTGACATGTTCAAAGTTTATTCCTAGTCATAAGTGCTTATTAAAGCAAAGAAATGTGACTAAAAGCATGTCTTAACAAATATTTTTAAGAGTGATTTCTTCTATACCATTAGATTATACTGGAATAAAACTAGATATTAATAGCAGAAGAAAATACACAAACACCTGAAGATTGAACTACACACTTCTGAATTTTTTTAATTCCTAGAATCAAATGAAAATGAAAACTAGACAAATTTATGAGAACCTGTGGGACATAGCAAAGACAGAATTATATGAAAAGTTTATAGCTGTGAGTACCAGATAATATCAAGGTGTGGGGACATATGCTTTTAGTATTGGACTTAGGAGACAGAGAGGAGGATCACAAGCTTGAGACAGCTGGGACTATCCAGTGAAATCTTGTGTGTGTGTGTGTGAGAGAGAGAGAGGGGGAGAGAGAGAGAGAGAGAATAAATAAATGAAATGAAAGGGAAGGTGGGAGAGAAGGAGGGAGGGACAGGGAGGGATAGGGAGCGAGACTGAAAGCAGCTAAAGATCTTTGTATGAATAACTTAATAAAATACCTGAAGTACTTAGAAAAACACGATCAAGCCAAACTCAAAATACTAGAGGCATACAAATGAAATGGAGACTAAAAGAATAATGCAAAAAAGACCAATGAAATAGGTCTTTGAAAAATCCCAGACAGGAGCCAGGGTGCCACCTTGGAGGAGTATTTGTTGCGTCTGAGGAGCTGGCCCGTGAATGCCTGCCGCCATGGGGAGCCATGTGTCTAGAGAAGATTTTGAGTGGGTCTACACGGACCAGCCCCACACCGACCGATGCAGAGAGATCCTGGCCAAGTACCCAGAGATAAAATCCTTGATGAAACCTGATCCCAACTGATATGGATTATAATTATGATGGTTTCCACTCAGGTGAGGAAAATCGCAGCTGAATATTATGACAGCCTTCCCTACTACAATTCCTAGGTGAAAGTTCTGTATGATTTTGTGGTGGATGATACCCTAAGTCCCTATTCAAGGATGAAGAGGCCTTCAAAAGGGCATGAGGCTCTGGAATTAATATCCTCCCAGCAAAGAGATTCTCTCCAAAGCTTAAAAAAATGAGCTGATAAAGTGAAGTTTTACATTATTAAGCTTAAAACTACTGACGCTTAGAAGTGGCTCTGTCAAAATTTCAAACTCAGTGGTATGAAGAGGCAAGTTCTGGCTTGAAATAGCAGCTTGAATTTCATACTCTCTTTCCTTGTGTCCTGTGTCATTATCCCTGAGAGTATCCTCCCTGTCTCTGTCACCTTATAAGCTTATCATTTAAAAAAAGGAAAAACCTATTTCTACCTGGTTATTTTCACTCCATAGTTTTACTTAATCAAGACAGCTAATAAACTGAGTCATTAATTATAAAAAAGAAAACAAAGAAAAATCCCTCAGAGGTATGGGAAATGTGGTAGAGTGCTCAGAGGGGTTAGTGGTAGAGTGCCTGCCTCGCATGCAGGAAGCCCTGGGTTTGATTCCTCAGTACCTCATAAACAGAAAAAGAGGAGGAAGTGGTGCTGGATCAACTGGTAGAGTGCTCGCCTTGAGCAAAAATAACTCAGGGACAGTGCCCAGGCCCTGAGTTCAAGTCCCAGGACTGGCAAAACAAAACTCAATAAAGAACCAATCTAATTTATAAATGGACTGAAGAGGTCTGAGAAATAGCTCAGTGTCAAAGTGCTTGTGTCCTGAATTCAATTCAAAGTACCAAAAAAGACAAAACATAACAAAACAACAACAACAACAAAAAAAAAACAGTTAAAAAAAATGGGCAGCCAGGCACTGGTGGCTTATGCCTGTAATTCTCGCCACTCAGGAGGCTGAGATCTGAGGATCACAGTTCAAAGCCAGCCTAGGCAGAGAAGGAAGTCCATGAGACTCATCTCCAATTAACTATCAGAAAACTGGAAATGATGCTATAGCTCAAGTGGTAGACAGACAGCCTTGAACAAAAGAGCTCAGGGTCAGCATGAGTTCAAGACCCACAATTGAAAAAAAAATGGCCTGAGGAGTCTACAAACATCTCATCAAAGAAAATATACAACCAGGTGCTGGTGGCTGACACCTGTAAATCTGTTACTGGGAAGGTTGAAATCTGAGGACCAAAGTTTGAAGCCAGACAGAAAAGTCCATGAAATTCTTATCTCCAATTAGCCAACAAAAAAATGGAGGTGTGGCTCATGTGATGGAGTGCTAGCCTTGAGCAAAAAAAGTCAAGATTCAGGTTCTGAGTTCAATCCCCAGTACTGAAAATAAATAAACTTTTAAAAAACCCAAATGAAGGCAAATGGTGCATGTTTTCTCTCATATGAGGAGCTAGATCTAAAATACACTTGGACCAGATAAAGTATATAGGACTCTAGACATGAAAACACAGTGAAATCAAAGGAAAAGAAGATACTTTTAGGAGAACACAAAGGCACAATGTCTATGCATCTCTGATCATATAAAATAATATTTATCAAAATAAACTCCAGGAAATGGAAAGAAGAGGAATTTCCTTTGTTGCTGTTTTGTTTGTTTTTGTCAGTCATGGGGCTTGAACTCTGGGCTTGGGCACTGTCCCTGAGCTCTTCAGCTCAAGGCAAGTGCTCTACCACTTGAGCCACAGCGCTACTTCCGGTTTTCTAGTGGTTTATTGGAGATAAAAGTCTCACAGACTTTCCTGCCCGGGCTAGCTTTGGCTTTGGCTTTGAACCTCGATCCTCAGATCTCAGCCTCCTGAGTAGCTAGGATAACAAGCGTGAGCCACGGGCGCCTGGCTGTACATCATCTTTATAGTAATAATAAAAAAGAAAAAAATGGGGCAGCGAAGGTGGCTCATTTGTAGAGTGCTTGCCTTGCATGTATGAGGCCCTAGGTTCAATTCCTCAGCATCACATAAGCAGAAAAAGCTGGAAGTGGTGCTGTGGCTCAAGTGGTAGAGCACTTGCCTTGATCTGAAGAGCTGAGGGACAGCACTCAGGCTGAGAGTTCAGGCCCCACGACTGACAAAAAAAAAAAAAAAAAAAATTCATTTCCAGCAGTGTGCTGGTGGTTCACACCTGTAATCCTTGCTATTCAGGAGGCTGAGATCTGAGGATCACAGTTCAAAGCTAGCCTAGGCAGCAAAGTCTGTGAGATTCCTATCTCCAATAAACTACCAGAAAGCCAGAAGTGGTGCTATGACTCAAGTGGTAGAGTGTTAGCCTTGAGCTGAAGAGCTGAGGGACAACACCCAGACCCAGAGTTCAGGCTAAACAATGGACAAAAATAAAAATAAAAAAGCCAGAAGTGGTGCTGTGGCTCAAGTGGTAGAGCCTAGCCTTGAACACAGAGAGGCTCAAGGACAGTGCCCAGGGGCTGGGAAGGTGGCTCAGTGGTAGAGCGCTTGCCTTGCATGCAGGAGGTCCTGGGTTCGATTCCTCAGCACCACATAAGCAAAAAGAAAAAAGCCGGAATTGGCGCTGTGGCTCAAGTGGTAGAGCGCTAGCCTTGAGCTGAAGAGCTAAGGAACAGCGCTCAAGCCCAGAGTTCAGGCCCCACGACTGGACCAAAAAAAAAAAGGGACAGTGCCCAGGCCGTGAGTTCAAGCTCCAGGACTGGCAAAATAAATATATAAATAAAAATAAAAAAAGAAGAAAAAAATTAAAGCCTACATATACATTCCACTAACTCAACAGTTCATTCATTGTTGTAAACTGAGAAGTGAGACCAAAAAGAGAATGGACAAAGTTTACTTGTTACTTTTCTGTTTTCTGAATTATTAATAATGATTGTTTTACAAAAATAAAAACATAAAAGCCACTTCAACAGTAGATGTTATATGAGTAGAGGAAAAACCCAGTGGCAAGAGGTTATCAAGGAAAAGTCTAAAAATTAGGTTAGAAACTGGCTTTAGATACACACACACACACACACACACACACTCTCTCACACACACACTCACATACACACACACTCACACACACACACACACACACACCCCTACAAGACCAGCTACTCCAGAGGCAAAGGCAGACCCTGTCCGAAACAAAATACAGAAACAACTGGGCATAGCAGCTCTAGCCTGTAACCCTAGCTGTTTGGGAGGCAATATGGAAGATCATGGTTCAAAGGCCAGGCCTGGCATAAAAGTTCCTGAGACTACATCTAGACCGAAGGCTGGGGACATTCAAGAGAATGTGCCTTTCATTCAAGAGAAAAAAGAGAGCACAATAGGACTGTGGTCTAGACTGGCCAAAGATAAACTCCATTCTGAAATAGCCAACACAAAAAGGGGCTAACAGAGTGGCTCCAGTGCCAGAATGTGTGCTTGGTCTAGGAAGTGTAAGGGCCTGAGTACAAACCCCAATATTATTAGAAAAAATACAAAAAAGGCAAAAGAATACAAAACAAAACATGGCTGAAGGGCTTAGCTCAAGTAGATGGCTCACCTAGCATTGATTCTCAGTACCCAAAACAAACAAAAGGATAAAAACTGCAAATCTGGGTGGAAGGTATGGCTCTAGTGATAAGTCTGAGGCCCCAGAGTTCAAACCCAATAACACACACACACACACACACACACACACACACACACACACACACACACACACACACACACACACACACACACACAAACAAGCTGGGTGCCAGTGGCTCACGGCTGTAATCCTAGTTACCCAGGAGGCTGAGAGCTGAGGATCATGGTTCAAAGCCAGCCTGGGCAAGAAAGTCCATGAAAATCTTATCTCCAATTAAAAAAAAAACCCACCAGGAAATGGGAGGTGGTGCTGTGGCTCAAGTGGTAGAGCACCTGCCTTGAACTGAAGAGCTCAGGGACTGTGCCCAGGTCAAGTTCAAGCCCCCTGACCCAACCAAAAAAAAAAAAAACCTGCACAATTTTATATAACGTATTTATGGATAAAAAGCCCTGCTTCAAATGGAAGGAGGAAGATTAAGTAAATGCACTCATTATATTCAATGTACAATATGTAAAAACTCAACTATGTAACTTAAGGGTAGGGATGTGAAGGGAGATATGGGAGGAAATGATGGAAAGGGTGACACTGACCAAGATGTCTTATACTCATGAGCTGATTTATGAAATTGCGACTTCTCTGTACAACTTATTAGTAATAAAAATACTTTAAAGAGATGTTGGACACTGGTGGCTCATGCCTGTAATCTTAGCTTACTCAGGAGGCTGAAATCTAAGGAACATGGTTAAAAACCAGCCTGGGCAGACAGTCCGTGAAACTCTTTATCTCCAATAAAACTACCAAAAAGCTGAAAATAGAGCTCAAATGGTAGAGTGCTACCTTCAAGCAGCTCAGAGATAGTCCCAGGCCCTAACTTCAAGCCCTAGGACCAGCACACAACATGGTACGCGCACGCACACACACACGCACACACGCACACACACACACATGCATGCACGCACGCATACACACACACACACGCACGCACACGGAGAGGCCATGCTTCAAGCCAATAGAGATCAATCTATTGAACAGCAAGCTTTGATATGTAGTCTTTCTACCATAGTATTGCTCAGATCTTACACAAATGAAAACTGGCCAGAGCTGATTAACTACAAGAAACTTTGGAAGAGCCATATAAAACCATCTGTAAGGGTGCTTCCAAAGCCCAGGGCAATGGAACTCCCAGAATGAGCAATAGCTACTGAATATTAACTCAGAAAGATTACAAAACATGCACAGAAATGAACCATCACCTAGAGAGAAGATCAGTAAATACAGCTAGCAGAAAAATATGCAACCAAGATATAGAAATCAAAAGCAATGAAGTCTGCACATTCACAGATGTAACAAAGAATAAAAATAAACAAGCTAGGCGCTGGTGGCTCAGGCCTGTAATTCTAACCACTCAGGAGGCTGAGATCTGAGGATCATGTTCAAAGCCAGCCAGGGGAGGAAACTCTGTGAGCCTCTTATTTCCAATAAACGATTCAGAAAATGTTGGAAGTGGTTCTACAGCTCAAATGGTAGAGCACTAACCTTTTGAACACAAGGAGGATCAGGGATAGCACCCAGACCCTGAGTTCAAGCCCCAGGATTTGCAAAAAAGATAAATAAGTAACAAAAATAAAGCCAAAGAGAAACAGTAAACAAAGACAAATTGGATGAAGAGTAAATTTAGAAATCAATATTCCAGCTACATCCTAGTTTTGAGAAATATCTGTAAGTTAACTTAAAAGAGTTCAAATGAAAGGTTTGGAAATAATGATGTAACAGCCACTTAGTGACATAACTTGTACTTAAAAGTGTAAGTCTTTTAAAGCTAATGTAGGGGAAAAGAATTACACATAATAAAGAGAAATGATCCATTTGCCTAATAAACCTCAGGTAGTCTTCATGCAAAGACCATATATATATATATAAATTTTTTTTTTATTTTTTTGCCAGTCCTGGGGCTTGAATGCAGGGCCTAGGCACTGTCCCTGAGCTTCTTTTGCTCAAGGCTGGTGCTCTACCGCTAGAGCCAGAGCACCACTTACGGTACTTTCTGTTTATGTGGCACTGAGTGATCCAATCCAGGGCTTCATGCCAGCTAGGCAAGGACTCTACCACTAAGCCACCTTCCCAGCCGACAATGCACACACATTAAAAAAAAAAAAAGTTAACACAGTATGTGTTAGAATAAGAAGTGCCTAAATTGGGGCTGGTAAGGTGGCTCAGTGGTAGAGTGCTTGCCTTGCATGCATGAGGCTCTGGGTTCGATTCCTCAGCACCACATAAGCAAAAAGAAAAAAGCCGGAAGTGGCGCTGTGGCTCAAGTGGTAGAGCATTAGCCTTGAGCTGAAGAGCTGAGAGACAGCACCCAGGCCCAGAGTTCAGGCCCCTCGACCGGACCACCACCCCCCCCACCGCCCCCCAAAAAAGAAGTGCCTAAATTGAAATAAAGCAGAAGGTGAAAGGAAAGGCATAGGAATGATATATTTTATTACAGGGATGAGCTCATGCCTATAATTACAACTATTTAAGAGGTGGAGATAAGAGGATCCAGGTTCAAGGCTACCTTGAGGGAAAGACTGTAGGAAAAGAAATAAAAGTAAAAAATGGCTTGAGGTATCGCTCAAGTGATGGATTCCTTGCCTCAAAATTGATTTCAAAATCTCAGTATAAGGAGAGGAGGAAGGGAAGAGGAAGGAATGACAGGAGGTCAAGGGAAAGGAAAGGAATGAGGTGAAGATATGAATATTAAGTGAATATAAATCCTAGGCAGAAGAAAGCGATCAATACCTTGGAAACATAAGTGAGCTCTTTATATCCAGAAAAAGCAAGGACCAGGTAATTAAAAACAAGTAAGGAAGGTGAAGAATCACAGGTAGCACCAGCAAAGTAAATCTGGAGAATGATTATGGAGTTTTGCATTGTTTCAAAAAGATAAAATCAGTTGGCTAATTATATGTGTATAACCATGTATTAACTTGGCATTGAAATACAGAATATAAAACCAAAAAGTGTAAATCATTTCAGAAATATTATTTCATGACCAAAGTGACGAATTTTAATACATTTGTCTTAGAAACTACACTATTAAAGCCAGTTGCTCTTGCCTGTAATCCTAATTACTTGGGAGGCTGAGATCTCTGAGGATTATAGTTCCAAGACAGACCAGGCAGGAAATTCTGTGAGACTCATCTCCAATTAACCACACAAAAAGTCGAAAGTGGAGCTGTGGCTCAAACAGGGTCCTAGCCTTGAGCAATAAAGCTCAGGGACAGCACCCAGGCCTTGAGTTCAAGCCCCAGGATGAAGAGAGGAAAGGAAGGGAGTGGAAGGGAGAGTAGAGAGAGAGGGAAGAGAGAGGGGAGAGAAGGAAAAGAGAGGAGATAGAGGGAAAAGAGAGGGGAGAGAGGATGAGAGAAGGGAGGATGAGAGAAGAATAAGGGGATGGGGGAAAGGGGGGAGAGGGAAAAGAGGGAGACAGGGAGAAGGGAGAGACACACACAGAGGAAGAAACAAGGACAGAAAGAAGAGAAAGACAGAAACTACATGTATTAAATCAAAATCAATCAGGAAAAGAGTAAATTTCATTTTGGAAATGTCACCCCTTCACTCACTAGGTATGGAGTTTTAACTAAGGAATGGAGCCATATTTTGATTAGAAGGACACTAATGAAAGAAGAAAACTGATCAGTGACATACCTATAATCCTAGCTACTGAGGAGACTCACACCTCCAGTTAATCATCAAAAGTTGGAAGTGGAGGTAGATGCTGGTAGATCACACCTGGAATCTCAGAGGCTGAGATCTGAGGATCAAGGTTGGAAAACAGCCCCATCATACATAAAAAGCTGTGA
The DNA here is from genome assembly GCF_019054845.1 of Dipodomys spectabilis. Lineage (NCBI taxonomy): Eukaryota > Metazoa > Chordata > Mammalia > Rodentia > Heteromyidae > Dipodomys > Dipodomys spectabilis. Next base: position 19,521,018 of record NW_024870766.1, read on the forward strand.
GACTCTTATCTCTAATTAAGGGGGAGGGAGGGGATGGACAGACAGACTGACCAGAAACTGAGGTGTGACTCAAGTAGTAGAGTGATAAAGCTCAGTACAGCACCCAGGACTGGAGTTCCAGCCCCAGTACCAGCAAGAAAACAAAAACAAGCAAAAAGAAGACTGTGATAACAAAAAAAGATAAGGAGTTCAACGAAGAAAACAGATGGTTTTAGATCAAAGCTTTAAGGGAGGTCTGGGATGTGACTTAGTGGTAGCCTTCTTAGCGTGCACAAAGCCCTAGGTTAGATTCTTCAGTGTCACATAAACAGAAAACCCAAAAGTGGCGCAGTGACTCAACTGGTAGAGTGCTAGCCTTGAGCAAAAGAAGCTCAGGGACAGTGCCCAGACCCTGAGTTCAAGCCTCAGGACTGGCACCAAAAAAATAGCATTGGGGAAAAGGCAACCCTAAAATTTCAAGAGGAAGTTTTAAAATATAAAGAATATAGAAGATGGGGAATATTGCCAGAGTAAGGACAGGAAGGTGACTAGGGCCAAGAGATCTGACCTCTTCAGAAATATATGTTCCAGAAGTGAAGCAATATGCACACTTCAGAACAGTCTTTCTCACAACTAGGGAGGAAAACAACAGTACAAGCTGTTCTGGTCTCAGCTTTACCTGGGAAACAAGTGAATATATATAAACTAGTGACACTGATCCTGACTTCCAACAGCACTCATGAGAAGTACACTATTCACTGCTTTTAACTTAAATCTGATGTAGAAATAAACATGAGAAATAAAAAATCTTCATTAACAGAAATTATAAAAAGCATATTCTCATATTAAAAGTACAATTAACTTGCATAAGTAAGACTGCAAAATAACAAAAGGAGGAACATAGGCTCTTATGGAAACATAAGCTCTTGGTTCAGATTAATGTACTTAAAAATTCTCAAAATGGAAGAAGGGGAGCAAATACTGTCATATTCAATGTACATTATGTAAAAAATGAACTATGGGGTTGGAGATTTAGTTCAGAGGAAGAGCATTTTCCTGGCAAGTACAAGGCCCTGAGTTCAGCCCTCGGCTCTGCAAACAACAACAACAACAATAACAAAACAATGTAACTTGAAGATAGAGGGAAAGGGAACCGGGAAAATGGGTAAAAGGAAGGAAGAGATGAGTAACACTGACCAAGAAGTACTGTACTCATAACCCCTTTGTATCGCTACTTAATAATATTAAAATCTAAGAAAACCCCTCACAATTTAACGCTCTTAATATTCCATTGTTTAAGTGGCATTTCGTTGATACCCTGAAACATTTAAAGTACTTTTGATCAATTACGAGTGCAGATTCAGAACACATCTACTTGTTCCTGGGAATAAAACAAACAAACAGTATTTTTAAGGTCTCTTATGTCACGTCTCTACCCAGTTTTCTCTTTAAAAGTCACCATACTTCTTTAAAGTTATCTCGGTACTAGGCTTGGAATCCCGACATAAACATGCAAACAAGGCACTAAAGAATTGTGCACACACCCGAATTCGTGCAAGCAACCTCCGTCCCGGATGGCATCAGATGTGGGTAGGGCGAAAAAAAAAGGGGGGGGGGACCTGGTAAATACAATTAGCAAGTAATGCAGGTGCACCAGGCGCACACGCACAGGTCGAAAACCATGTTCAGTCGGGACCCCGTCGCTGGCCACCGGCGGACTGCGGAGAACAGTGCCCGGTCCAGAGCAAGGCTGACTCGGAGGTCAGGGGCGGGACGGGGGCGCGGGGCGGGACGGGGGCGCGGGGCGGCCGGGGGAAGCAACGCCTACGGGCGCAGAGGAGGCCGGCGGCGCTACCCACCAGTCCCGGGCCTGAGGCCCCCTCCCGGGTCGGGCCGGGTCGGGCCGGCGTCCGGAGCTGCAGGGATGGGACCTCGGAACAGCCTCAGATTCCTGGGGTGCCCACAGGAGAGACAGGAAGCCTCGGGGGCTGGACAAGTGCCCGGAGCGACCAGCCTGCCCAGCGTCCGGCCCCGGTCCGCTGGCGCCCACTCACCGGGATGCAGGCCGCAACCCTCTCGGCGGCAGCCGCGGCGGCGTCGCTGGCGACTCGCCACAGGCGGTCACTCGAACCACATCAGCTGAGCAGCCCGGCCCGCGTCAGCTGAGCTCCCAACACAAACAGAAACGCCGCGGCGGCTGCGCCTCCCACTCGGCCCCGCCCCTCGGCGGAAGTGACGCACGAGTTGTGGGTTTTGACCTGCCCGCCCAAGAATGGCTCCTTGGCTTCCTTTTGGCTCGACGATTGACAAATCGTTACTCGGTTGCCGTCCAAGCATGCGCAGTGAGGCGCAGTACAGGCGGGATTCCGTGACGGACGTGTGTGCGTGCTCCCGGGGAGGCGCGGCTTGGCGAAGTCAAGGGTTGGGCTTTTGTGGCGGTAGGGCGCTCGGAGGAGGCCCTGAGGTCTGGATGGAGTCCCGGGCCTACCTGCGGGCGAGCAGCCTGCGTGGCCCCTCGGAGCCGTGCACGCCTCCCTCCCCACTCCCTGGAGCGCCTGTCCGCGAGCGGAGGGCGGCGTGGCCGGCGCTGGGGCGGGGGGAGCGGCACGGCCGGCCCCTCCACGCTCTGTTCCTGGTGACTGTCCATTCCTAGGCTTGGCCACAGGTCCAGATGTCACTCAGAACACTCAGAAGCGCTTTCGCATACACTAATTAACGGCATGGGACGTAGCATATACCACCAGCCCTGTTTTCTCGGAATTCTTCCCTTTCACGCACACGAGGAAGGCCCACCGCTTAGCTAGGGGTAACTAGTTGTCAATAGATTCCGTGTTCTGAATTTCATCTCCTGGGTGTCAATACTGTAACACTGGGCTGGGAAGGTGGCTCGGTGGTAGAGTGCTTGCCTCGCATGCATGAGGCCATGGGTTCGATTCCTCAGCACCACATAAGCAGAAAAGCCGGAGGTGGCGCTGTGGCTCAAGTGCTAGAGTGCTTGCCAAGAGCTGAGGGACAGCTCGCAGGCCCAGAGTTCAGGCCACCACCGACAAAAATAAATTGAACAAGATACTGTAACACTTTGTAAGATGGTTGTAATATTCTTTAGAAAGGGGAATTAGGTGGACTGCCAAACACTATAGGTGTTGGGCTGGAAATATGTTTTGTTGTTTTTAATGGACAGTTGACTATAAGGAAGCTGAAGTAAGAAGATCATGAGTTTGAGGCCAGCCTGAGCTGTAACTTGAGGTCTTAAAACAAAAAGCCAGCCTGTTTGGCTCTTGGGGCACAGGTGGTTGTATTGTTGTACATCATAATGCTTGGCAAATCCCAGAAGTACACAAGCTATCCAACAGGTACTTAAAGTGCTTTTGCTGAAAAGTACTGAATTTTTACTTGGACCCACTAAAAGGAAGGGAAAAGCTAGGAACCTAGTCCATTTCATTTTCTCTTTGTTTAAGCCAATCACCTAACACTCCTTTAGAATCCTAAGAGGACAGTACAAATTAATGTTTACCAGGAGGGTTGAAAAACTGTCCCAAAGAAAAGAATTAGCAACCTCAGGGATCAACAGTAACAACTTTTCCTCAGGAACCTCTGCCAAAACAAGGATTAAGATAATGGTCAACAGGCCACACCTGTGACTGAGAAGTTTATACATTCCTCTTACCCCATTCCCAAATTCATTTGTCTGTTTAAATCTAAAGATCATTTCTGTGCCCTGAAGATGCACTAAAGGTGTGTTTAAGTGATGTCTTATGGTGGCATGTCCAAGCCTTGCAATAATTAGCCTTCATTCTTTGTCCAACCATTTGCCTATTTGGTAAATTGAGACAACTGGCCAGACCCAACATGAAATCTCAGGAGTTTGGGACTTGGATTGAAAACCCCAATTTCAATTAGACCCTTTTAGGGGCTGTGAATGTGGCTGGGTGGTAGAGTGCTTGCCTAGAATGCATAAAGCCCTGGGTTTGATTCCTCTACCCCACAGAAAAAGATGGAAGTGGCATTGTGGTTCAGGTGTAGAGTGCTAACCTTGAGCAAAAGAAGCTCAGGGAGGGTTGAGAAGGTGGCTCAGTGATAGAGTGCTTGCCTTGCATGTATGAGGCCCAAGTAAATACTTAAAGATGTACACCACAAATTAAAACTTAGAGTAAGATGGCAGAAGCTTTAGTAGAAAAATGTTTCATTTTGTTAAAAAACATGTTCTGGCACTTGTTAAAATGACCAGAAAGACTTCAGGTCTATTGAAACTATTGCAGTAAGTGTCAAGACAGGAAGAGAAAAGCTTAAATTCAAGTTCAAATATAACAAAGCTGAGATTAGAGTCAAAGAGCAAAGGGAGTAGTCAGTACTTGGAAAATTACTAAGAGGTGACATCTAGGGCAGGGGACATTCTCAATAAACAGACCAGATTCTTGTTGACAATAGGTGCAAGTAATCAGTTACCAAGGATGGAGGTGTGTGTGTGTGTGTGTGTGTGTGTGGTGGTGGTGGTGGTGGTGGTCATGGAGCTTGAAGTCTAGGCCTGGGCACTCTCCCTCAGCTCTTCAGCTCAAGACTAGTCCTCTACCACTTGAGCCACAGCGCCACCTCTGGTTTTCTGGTGGTTAATTGGAGATAAGAGTCTCCTAGACTTTCCTGAAGGGGCTGCATTTGAACGGTGATCCTCAGATATCAGCCTCCTGAGTAGCTAGGATTACAGGTATGAGCCACCAACGCCCAGCTGAGAATTTTTTTTTTAAACTTAGAAGACTCTTACTACAACTTGGCTTTGATAGATATAACCCAAAAGCCTGGCTGGGAATGTGGCTTAGTGGTAGAGTGCTTGCCTAGCAGGCATGAAGCCCTGGGTTCGATTCCTCAGTACCACATACACAGAAAAAGCTGGAAGTAGCACTGTGGCTCAATGGTAGAGTGCTAGCCTTGAGCAAAAAAGGTTCAGGGACAGTGCCCAGACCCTGAGTTCAGTCCCCAGGACTGTCAAAAATAAATAAATCAAAAGCCTAAGGATAACACTTACTTTGAGAAAAAGCATGACTAAAGTTTGATCAAGGAGAGATGGTCTCATTGTGCTATTATCATTTCCTTAGAGATCAAATATCCAGATTTAGCTGGACGCCTGTGGCTCACGCCTGTAATCCTAGCTACTTAGGAGGCTGAGATCTGAGGATCATGGTTCGAAGCCAGCCCAGGCAGGAAAAGTCTGTGAGACTCTTATCTCCAATAAACTACTCAGAAAAGCAGAAGTAGCACTGTGGCTCAAATGCACTAGCCTTGAGCTGAAGAGCTGAGGGACAGTGCCCAGGCCCAGAGTTCAAGCCCTACGACCGACCAAAACAAAAAAAAAATCCAGATTTTTCTCCCCTGTTAGAAATTTCAAAGTAATCCACAATTCCTTCTTTGCCCTTCCTTTGCCTTCCTTGTCTATCACCCTATCTTTAATCAGACGAGTAGCCTGATTGATCTTAATGCAGCATTTCTTGGTATTTCCTCAGCTCTATAATCTCACGTCCACTGCTTTATTTTGGCTTTCCTCCTTACTTGCCCACTAATGTCACCTAACTGGTTCTACATTCTATCTTCAACCTCTAACCTAGTCTCTTGTACAGCCAAAATAATCTTTCAGCCTGCAAGTCCAATCATATGCTTTCCTGAATTAAAAGGCTTTTTACCAAAGAAAGAAAGGAGGAAATGAACTGAATAAAAATAAAACATGTGATTCTATTTTTTAAAGGGCTTTTTACCTCTTTACATAATTATTAAATATAGAACATGCACGTAACAACTGATTAGATTGTCATAATCATAATACCTGGCAGATCCCAGAAGTATATAATCTATGTAGCAGATATTTAAACTGCTTTGGCTGAAGAGCACTAAATCCTTACGTGAGTGTAACCAAGAGACTAGAGAGGGAGAAAGCAGCAAGGGAGGGAGGGGGATAGAGGTGAATAATGTTGAGGTTAGTTACAACAGTATATGAAAAGGACATAAAAAACCTCAGTAAAAGCTAATGATCAATAGGGTGGTAAAAAGAGAGGAAAAGAGAAACTGGAAGGTGAGTATTAGCAAGAAAGGATTGGCTAATGGTGAAAGGATGAGTATGGTGGTCAAAACAGGTTGTTAGAAAATGTAAAAACAGAATAGTGAAATCTGTTGAAATTGTATTAGGAAAAGGAGTAAGGAAAGGTGTAGGTAGAGATAGATTGGAATACAGTAAATTCATTCATGGGACCATCACTATGAAATGCCCCACTGAAGAGCTATATATACAAAAATGAAAAGCTTTTGCTGCCATTTCATCTCCACAGACCAAACCATGAAGGCATCATAAGTTATGAGCCTCTTATCTCCCAACTTTTCTTTCCTACAACATACTTCCTACTCTTTAACATCCAGTTACACCTATACTTCCAGAAATACCCAAGCATTTTTGTAGTTCATGCCTCTCTGTTCAAGCTATAGATTTAGCTTCCCTTCTTTGTTCAGAATTCTAAATATTTCTTCTTCAATCAGGAAAATCTTATCTTACCACTCTATAGACTTAAATCATTTTTCTGTGTATATTTATTTTGTATTGCTTGAGTCCTAGCCTATATATTAGTTAAAATATTTGAATATAACAACTTCTACAACTCTCCCCTTTCTCAAATTCTTAGAAACTTGATTCACTCTTTTAAAGATATTGCCATCTATGTCCACGAATGAGGTTCTATAACTAAACATCATGATCCTGATCAGGCAGCCTCAAAATTCTTAGCAGTGCAGATCCTGAGCATCATGGGTCTTTCAAGGAAAAGGAAGTTCCCATAGAAACACAGACTATGGCTTAGGAGAAAAGGATTGTGTGTGTGTGTGTGTGTGTGTGTGTGTGTGTGTGTGTTGTGTTTTTTTCTTTCTTTAAATTTTCCCAGAGGAGCAGACTACAAGGCAGAAAAGCAAAAGGACTGGGCAACACAGCAAGCAGATGAACACTAGTTGGAGTATGATTGAACTGGTACCTAAATAAATAGAGCAGGTAGCATGTTTCCTTTAATGCCTCTGAAATTTTACAGATCTGACATGGACTAGCAGTGTTGAGAAGTGTGTGTGTATGTGTGTACTAGGACTTGGGACTCAAGGAATCAAAGCTGTCCTTTAGGTTGTTTTTCATGCAAGGCTGACCCAATACCACTTGAACCACATCCAGCTTTTTAGTGGTTAATTGGAGATGAGTTACATCTAGGATCACAGGCATGAGCCACTGGTGCCAAACTGAGCATATTTCTTTTGTCTTTTTTTTTTTTTTTTGTCGGTCATGGGGCTTGAACTCTGGGCCTGGGCACTGTCTCTCAGCTCTTTAGCTCAAGGCTACTTCTCTACCACTTGAGCCACGGTGCCACTTCCTGTTTTCTGAGTTGTTTATGGGAGATAAGAGTCTCACAGACTTTCCTAACTGGTCTGGCTTTGAACCTCAATCCTCAGATTTCAGCCTCCTGAGTAGCTAGGATTACAGGCATGAGCCACTGGTGCATGTCTCTTGAAAGATTAAAAATTGACCATTACCATTACTAACTTGCTAACTGCTGATTCTGCTTCTGTAAACTTGCTTATGCTAGCATTGACCCTTCCCTTCCCAGAAATGAGTTAAGAAGTTTCAGGGACCAGGTGCCGGCCCCAGGACAAGGTCAGTGGTCGTGGATAAAAAAAAAAAAAACAAAAAAACAGACAGTACGTGTTCCTCAGTTCCCATTTAGAAATTCCCCAGACAGGACCTTGAGATAACGACCACCTGGCAAGACCACAAGCTAAGCCAAATGTCAACCAATCATAGGCCTGTAACCATGTAAACCCCCCTTAGACCAACCATGGGCCAGTCATTTTACAAAGAGTGTTACAAAATTTCCCGCGTGGCAAAGTGATTGTTGGTGTATATGGTGACCTTTAAATGGACCAATCATGGGATGCTTTGTGTTATGCGTTAATCTTGTGGTTTTTGCCTTTAAAAAGGCTTGTAACCGCTGCTCGGGGCTCCCTGTCTGCTCGGGACAGAGAGTCCGTTTGCGCAAACGTCAAATAAACTCCTCTTGCTTATTGCATCTCCCGGCCTGGAGTCTGAGTTTTCTGGGGCGCCCTCCCGTTGACGAAAGTATCCTAGGGGACTGGGGTCTTTCACTCTGAGCATATATTTTGAGGTGGGCAATCTTAGACTCTAATTCTATCTTTGATACTTCTTTAGAAAATTACACAATGTTGTGTTTCTCTCTCTCTCTCTCTTTCTCTGTGTGTGTGTGTGTGTGTGTGTGTGTGTGTGTTTGTGTGTGCACCCACATACAAGCATGCCAGTTCTTGGCTTGAACTCAGGGCCTTCATGCCATCCCTGAGCTACTTTGTTCCAGGTAGTGCTCTACCACTTGACCCATGGCTATACATTCAGCTTTGTTTTTGTGGCTAATTAGAAATAAGAGTCTCCTCAGCTTTTCTGCCTGTGCTGGCTTCAAACTGATCTGAGTCTCTGAGTAGCTAGGATTACATGTGTGAGCCACCCATACCCAGCTACTCACCTTTAAGGCTCATTTCCAGCAATTGAACAGGGCCTTTTAAAAGATCACTTGGATCCAAGTTGAGATAAACTATCTATGTTTTAGAAGGCAGTCACACTTGTTCTTGTTCATAGTGTACTTTAAAATCATTACAGGGTAGAGGCATGGGAACCAGAATTTTATTTATTTTTAAGTTTTTTTCTTCTTGTTTCTTCTTCTTTTTTTTTTTTTTGTTGGTCCTGGGTTTTGAACTCAGCCTGGGTGCTGTCCCTAAGCTTTTCCCTTTTTCTGCTCAAGGCTAGCATTCTACTATTTGAGCCACAGTGCCACTTCTGGTTTTTAGTGGTTAATTGGAGATAAAGAATCTCAAGGCCTTTCCTGTTTGGGCTGGCTTTGAAGCACTATCTCAGATCTCAGCCTCCTGAATAGGTAGGATTACAGGCTTGAGCCACCAGTGCCTGTTTTTTTACGTTTTCTTTAATTGTTATTTTAAAGGTGATATACAGAGAGGTTACAGTTACGTAAGTCAGGTAAAGAGTACGTTTCTTTTTGGACAGTGTCACCCAGAATTTTATTTTTTCCTGTAACAAAGTAACCTCTCTGAGGTTAATTTTTTTCATCCAATTTTTTTATATTTTTACCCTTTTAAAATTATTATAAAGGTGATATACAGGAGAGTTTACAGTTATATGTCAGGTAATGAGTACATTTCTTTCTTTCTTTTTTTCTTGTTGGTTGTGCAGCCTGAACTCTGGGCCTGGGCGCTGTCCCTCAGCTCTTCAGCTCAAGGATAGCACTCTACCACTTGAGCCACAGCACCACTTCTGGCTTTTCCTGCTTATGAGGTACTGAGGAATCGAACCCAGGGCCTCATGCATGCAAGGCAAGCACTCCACCACTGAGCCACCTTCCCAGCCCCATTTCTTCTTTCTCTCCTTTCCTTTCTTTCTTTCTTTCTTTCTTTCTTTCTTTCTTTCTTTCTTTCTTTCTTTCTTCCTTTTTCTTTCTTTCTTCCTTTCTCTTTCTTTCTTTCTTTCTTCCTTTCTCTTTCTTTCTTTCTTTTCTCCTTTTCTTTTTTCTCTTTTTTCTTTCTCCTGGCCCTGGGGGGCTTGGATTCAGGGCCTGGACACTGTCCCTGAGCCCATTTGTGCTCAAGACTAGGTACTCTTCCACTTGAGCCACAGTGCCACTTCTGGCTTTTTTTTTTTTTTTTTTGAGTAGTTTATTGGAGATAAGAGTGTCAGGCAGACTTTTCTGCCTTGAGCTCATTTTGCTCAAGGCTAGCATTCTACCACTTTGAGCCACAATACCACTTCTGGTTTTCTGGTGGTTAATTGGAGATAAAAGAGTTAAAAGATGGGGCTGGATGGGGCTGGGAAGGTGGTACAGTGGTAGAGCGCTTGCCTTGCATGCCTGAGGCCCTGGGTTCGATTCCTCAGCACCACATAAGCAAAAAGAAAAAAGCTGGAAGTGGCGCTGTGGCTCAAGTGGTAGAGCGCTAGCCTTGAGCTGAAGAGCTGAGGGACAGCGCCCAGGCCCAGAGTTCAGGCCACACAGCCAACCAAAAAAAAAAAAAAAAAAAAAAGGAGAGAGAGAGATAAAAGAGCCTCAAGGCCTTTCCTGCCTAGATGGGCTTAGAATCGCAATTTTCAGATCTCAGCCTCCTGACTCCTGAGTAGCTAGGATTATAGGCATCTACCACTGCCCTGGTAGATTTAGTATAATTTTATTTTATTTTATTTATCAGTTGTGGGGCTTGAACTCTGGGCCTGGGCACTGTCCCTGCACTCTTTAGCTCAAGGGGAGCGCTCTACCGCTTGAGCCACAGTGCCATGTCAGGTTTTCTATTGGTTTATTGGATATAAGAGTTTCATGGGTTTTCCTTCCCTGGGCTGGCTTTGAACCATGATCCTCAGCTCTCAGCCTCCTAAGTAGCTAGGATTACAGGTGTGAGCAACCGGAGCCTGATAGATTTAGTATAATTCTTTAGGGAGTACTCATTAAGATGACACACCTGTATTCCTGGCAATCAAGGCTGAGGAAACAAGATTGTAAATTCAAGTCAGACTGTTATATAACAAGGACTTGTCTCCAAATAAGTAAATGATGTTTTAAAAGGGTACTAGTATTTTTGTTAGAATTGCTTAAAAACTGCTTTTCATGAGCCCACAAATTAAAAGTTGGAGAAAAACGTGGCATACCAGCCTCTATTTTGTGTCTTTGCCTTAAACCATTCTCTCTTTAGTCACTTTGCAATCAATCAATCACCTTGAAACCTGGAAAGGACAGAACTTATCAATAATATCCTTTTGAAAAAGGACCAAAACTACCGTTAAGGAATAATATAGCCTGTTCAAGAGGGAACACCAACCAGACACTGGTTACTTGTTATGCTGACCAGTGATGACAGTGGTATCTGATAGAAAATGACAAACTAAAAACTTACGTAGTGCTGACCTTGCTGAATCATCCCCCCTCCTTTTCCCTCTCCTCACATATACCCTACAGCTGTAAAATATAAAACCTGTGAATTGAAGGCCAACGTATCTGCCAAAAACAGATTCTGAAAAAAACACCCAAAAAACCCAACAAATCCCTAAAATCCAAGATTCTACCTTTGCACAAAGAGCCCTTTCCCATTCCTACCCTGCTTCTCTCTCAAGACAAACTATCCCAGACTCCTGTCCTGCCTGACTTCACTCTCTCTGCCTATTGAACAGGTGACCTCAGCCAGGCGCCAGTGGCTCATGCCTGTAATCCTACTCAGGAGGCTGAGATCTGAGGATTGAGGTTCAAAGCCAGCCCAGGCAGGAAAGCCTTGAAACTCTTATCTCCAATTAACCTCCAGAAAACCAGAAGTAGTGCTGTGGTTCAAGTGGTAGAGTGCTAGCCTTGAGCAAAAGAGTTCAGAGACGACCCCTGAGTTCAAGACCACAACCAAAAAAAAGAAAAAAAAGAAGAAAGAATAAAAGGTGACTTCAGTTGTAATACAACACACGGCACACTACTGTCTTTCCAGTCTGGCTAGATTTGGTCATCCCTCTCAGACTTTTCCCCTGAAATAAAAGTCTGAGTTTACTTTCTGTCTGTTCTTTATTCTGATACTCTATAATGACTCAGTTTTCTTGCAATATCCACTTTTCCTGAACTCCTTCTAAAATAATGATCAACCAAGCTATACTTTGACCAAGACTGTTTAATAATTATTCATACCTTTCTCTTACATCCCCCTAGCTTCTTGTCAGTTTAAAGCTAAAACTCATGTCTGTACTTCAAAAGATGCTGAGTATTATCTTCCCAATGGTATGACCATACCATGTAACAAAATCTCCTTTCTCTGTCCTTTACAACATCTTTATTTGGCACATATAGGGCCATATGGTTGGATCTTACATGTGGAACTCATGGAGTTTGGGAGGAAGAGTCTAAAAGCTATCTTCATTTTCAAAATGGCAACTGGGTAGCTATTTCAACTTCAAGACACCAGCTTCAATAACTCGTAAGAGAGTCAGTCTTGAATACATTACGATTTTTAGATGGTATTACTTCAGTCACCTCCATCCATTATCTTAATTACAGCTATAGCTTCTACATCGACACTTGTTTCATCTTGTACTTTTGTTATTCCAGACTAGGATTTGGCTAAGGAAATACTGTGGCTGGTTGGATGTAGACCACTAGATCCCTATCAGCAATATGGCTGTTTAATTTTCTTGCCATTTGTGTGTTCACTGAAGTAGCACTTTAATTCCCTGCCCTACCTCACCATCCCCTCATTTTCACTTTACATTCATAATTTGGCATAAGCTTTTAGCCTGTCTCAGCTTTGGCATGATACACAGAGAGCTTCATCATTTCAAGCTTTTGATTTAAAAATAGAGATTCTTTGACTTAAACTTAGAGGCCACTGGATCCAATTTAATGTTGTATCTCAGGGAATAGGGGGCTTACAGACCAGTCAGCTAGTGCAGCAGTCAGAACACCCACATTTATCAATTAAATAACTTATATGATTGTAGTTAATGGTACCCCAAACAATTATAATGGTAATAAAACTTAAGGTTTTGGACCCTAGGCCCAAACTGCAGGAGTTCCACATTAGGTCTGGCACTTTCCCCATATATCTAATAAAAAAGACGTGGTGAGCAGGGAGCCAGTGGTTTACACCTGTAATCCCAGTTACTCAGGAGGCTGAGATCAAAACCAGCATGTACAGAAAGTCTATGAGACTCTGGGGTGGGGATAGGGTACAACTGACATCATCATTTTCTTGCTTGCTATAAACAGAATGTGTCCAGCTTTTAGACTCTACCATGATCCTGTAGTCATGCTTCAAAGCTAGTAAGGTGGGTTGAGTTATTGTCTTGCATCTCACTGACTTCATCCAAAAAGAGGTTCTCTTCCTTTAAGGACTCAAGTAGTTAGACTGGGTCCACCAGATAATCCAGGTTGATCTTGTCTCAAGGTCTGTAACCTTAATTACACCTGCAGCATACCTTACCTATCATCGATCCTGGAAATCAGGTTGTGGACATCTTGGTGTGGGGGTGGGAGGTTAATGATGAAGTTAGGTTTATAATGCCTAAGGTCACATGCAGATTCACTGGTTTCTTTTCTTTTTTTCTTTTTGTCGGTCGTGGGGCTTGAACTCTGGGGCTTGGGCTCTGTCCCTGAGCTCTTCAGCTCAAGGTGAGTGCTCTACCGCTTGAACCACAGCGGCACTTCCGGTTTTCTAGTGGTTTATTGGAGATCAGAGTCTCATGGAGTTTCCTGCCCAGGCTGGCTTTGAACCGTGATCCTCAGATCTCAGCCTCCTGAGTAGCTAGGATTATAGGCGTGAGCCACCAGCGCCCAGCTCACTAGTTTCATATCAACTATTTCATTATGTAATCTCTACCTACTCCTCTTCAAGTACTTTTTTTTTTTTTTTGGTTGGTCTTGGGGCCTGAACTGACAGCTAGGCGCTGTCCCTCAGCTCTTCAGCTCAAGGCTAGCACTCTACCTCTTGGAGCCACAGCACCACTTCTGGCTTTTTTTCTTTTTGCTTATGTGGTGCCCAGGGCCTCATGCATGCAAGGCAAGCACTCTAACACTGAGCCACCTTCTGAGCCCCTCTTCAAGTATTCTTAAAACAGAGATACTGTTATTCAAAATCATGAGAATGAAGTCTAAGCATAGGTGATCTTTAGTTAATTTCATAAAAAGGGTAATCATTTAAATTAACATTTAACTTTTAAACATCCTAGCTTAATAAAGTATATTTATTAAGTATTAATATTATTTAGCTCATTTAGTTTTTCAAAAAAAGTGTAACAAAATCTACAATAACTCCTTTTTTGTCTCCCCAGCTTCAATCATCCTGAAATCAATGTTTTTAAGTATACACGAAACATGCACATACTATTTTGTTCATTTAAAAATTTTAAATAGTATATGTTTATTAAACCTTTTGCCACTTAAAAGATTTTTTTCTAATATTGTTTGGATACTTATTTAATACATTAAATCTACTCAGCTTTGTATATAGTTCATTGTTTTGGATAAAGTCTCTTATCTGTTTTAAGCTAACAAAGTAAATGCCATAAACTGAGTGATTTAAACAACAAAAGTTATTTTTTCACTGTTGTGGGGGCTGAAAGTACAAGGTCAGGGTGCCAGCTTGATCAGGTACTTGACTTGCAGTGAAGAGGGCAAGGAGCTCTCTGGATTCTCTTCTCATGAATACACTAATCCTACTTATAAGGTATCCACCTATATGGCATCATCTAATTACTTCCTTTAAGGCCTAATTACTTCCTTGAAACCTATCTCCAAATACAGTCAAACTGAGAATTGGTGCTTCAAAATAGCACTAAGTAGAGGAGACTATGATTCAGTCCAAAGTCAGGAATGTGAGTTTTCTCAATAAAGCATGTGATAAGATTTTGAAGCAAGTGACAAAAATCTTAGCTTGTGAGAAAAGGCAGGGGCAGAAGAAGGGAGTTTACAGGAAAATTTGAGCATGGAGACATGAATGTGCTATAGCAAGCAACACTGCAGCTCGGGCTGGTGAGGTGAATTAGTGGTAGAGTGCTTGCCTCGCATGCATGAAGCCCTGGGTTTGATTCCTCAGTACCACATAAACAGAAAAAGTCTGAAGTGGCACTATGGCTCAAATGGTAGAGTGCTAGCCTTGAGCAAGAGGCTCAGGTACAGTGTTCAGGACCTAAGTTCAAGCCCCAAAACTGGCAAAGCAAACAGAAAAACCCCAAAACACTGCAGATCACATTTGAAGTTTGTATTTATGAGTTTGTAAAAAAAAAAAAAAAATGAGTTTAACCAGGAATAGAATTTAAGCACATGAGAATAGAAGGACAAGCAATGCTTTTGAAAGTTGTACAGAGAATGATGATAGACAATGGCAAGAGTAGGAATGGACATGAATATAGAAAGGTGTTTCATTTCTTTTTGGTCGGTTGTGGGGCTTGAACTCTGGACCTGGGTGCTGTCCCTCAGCTCTTCAGCTCAAGGCGAGCGCTCCACTGCGCCACTTCCAGTTTTCTAGTAGTTTATTGGAGATAAGTGTCTCACGGACTTTCCTTCCCCAGGCTGGCTTTGAACTGTGATCCTCAGGTCTCAGCCTCCTGAGTAGCTAGGATTACAGCTGTGAGCCACCGGCACCAGGCTCATGTTTCATAATTTATTGTTGTGTATTTATCTATTGCAAAACTCAGATTAAAATGAGCATTTTTGCCGGGTGCCGGTGACTAACGCCTGTAATCCTAGCTACTCAGGAGGCTGAGATCTGAGGATCATTGTTCTAAGCCAGCCTGGGCAGGAAAGTCCATGAGACTGATCTCCAATAAACCACTGGAAAACCAGAAGTGGCGCTGTGGTTCAAGTGGCAGAGCCCTCACCTTGAGTTGAAATGCTGAGGGACAGCGCCCAAGCCCAGAGTTCAAGCTTCATGACCAACAAAAAAATAAATGAGCATTTTATTTTGGCCTTAAGGCATCTGAGAAGTGTTCTGTTGCATTTTGTGTCCTCTGGAGCAACTGGTGCTTAAGAATCAGTTCCCAACATGGTTTCTTCATTCATGTATGATAGTCTCATTCTTCAGGGCCTCTCCATGTGGCATAGGTTTTCCCAGAATGACCTTACATGGTATCTGGCCTTCTAAGAGTAAGTGTTCCAAAGAAAACATGGAAGATGTAAAACCAGTTAAAGGCCAATTCTGGAACTGTGTGTCAGTTTTACTATACTTTACTGGTCAAATCAGTCACAGAACCCACCCAGATTTGAGGAGACTCTACTTATTGATAGGGAAAAGCAAGTCCATGGTACAAATGAGGATAAACATAGGAAATATCTTCTCAAAACCCTTACAGTATCATGAGAGAGGTAGTTACTATTATCATTATGATTTATATCATTGTGATATAAAACAAAGCCCAAGCCAGCATGGTGGTATATTACCTCTCAGCACTCAGGAGGCTAAGGCAAGAGGATCTTGAGTTTGAGAGTATCAGAGCTACCTACAGTGCAATCTCAATCCTAAAACCAACCAACAAAAAAGAAAAGAACAAAAACCAAAGCATGTATGAACAGAAAGGAAACAATTTTGACTGGAAAACAGGTATAAAATTTCACTGAAATATAATTTTTATAGACTAAATTTAGGGAATAAAATAAGCAGACAGACATAAGGGACAGACATCTGTCTGGCATGTTTGGGAAATACTAAAGAATATAGTGTGGGTAAAGAGAACAGAGGATAAAAATAATTACAGATATCATGGATATCATGGTAAGTTTAGCTTTATTTTGTAGGTATTAGAGAATAATTTGAGATTTCTAAGGTAGAAAACTAAGTGGAAGGTGGCTCGAACAGGAAGATCTAGGATGATATGAACATGGAGGACTAATAATATATGAAAGATTTTCCAATAATAATAATTCAAATAACAAAAGCAGGCCAAAAGCTGCAAATATACTTTAGAGGTTAATTATGTTAGACTGACAATATCCTTAATTGATTATAGCTAAACACAAGAAAGTATCTTATATATGTATACATATATATCTTTTATTGTCTTTAAGTAGTTGTAATTTAACAAAGCAGCTTATGAATACAATGCATCTTGATCAATGCCACTCCTTTAGACAAGTATCTTAAATACCTATAATTTATTAAATCTAAAAGAATAGAGCTAGTTACATAATTTCTATAAAATTTGTGACTTCAAACAAATAGTACTTATTTTAAATTTCATACAAGGTGGGATATTTAACATAAAGCATGCTTCCATGGTTACCTAATCAAAATACTTCTATTTATTATTAGGTTGGCACACAGTTCAATATCAATTTCATTATCCAGATAAAAACTAAGTTAAACATGGTTAAAAATGCATTTATAAAACAATTATTTGTGATTCTGGATCAACTTTTATTGAGCACCCCCTATTCTCCAAGTCCCCCAAAATGTTTATTTTACTGTATTCTTAAAAAAAGAGGGCTGGGAATGTGGCTTAATAGTAGAGTGCTTGCCTAGCATGCATGAAGCCCTGGGATCGATTCCTCAGTACCACATAAACAGAAAAAGCTGCAAGTGGCACTGTGGCTCAACTGGTACGTTGTTAGCCTTGAGCACAGAGAGGCTCAGGGACAGAGCCCAGGCCCCAAGTTCAAGCCCAGGGCCAGCAAATGAGAGAAAGAGAAAGAGAGAAAGAGGGAGAGAGAGAGTGCACGAGACAGCGTGCGAGAGAGGTGAAAGTATTGAAGAGACTGATAAAACTTGGCTCAACACCATTGGCAATTCAATTACACTGAAAAATTTCAATATATATATATATATGTATTTTTCCAATTTCTATTGTTAGCTTATTTTTCTTAAATTCAGTATGGATATAAATAGTATTTCTATTTATAGCAATACATCTTCCATAAGATGGAAACCTAAAGGTATCTTCCTAAAGGTCATTATCACTTATAGTTTCTTCCTTATAAATATTTGTAAAATATGCAGAAGAGGGAATGTATAATAATAAGTACAACACTATTATGCATAGCAGGTGCCAGTGGCTCATGCCTGTAATCCTAGCTACTCAGGAGGCTAAGATCTGAGGACTGAGGTTCAAATCCAGCCTGGGAAGGAAAGTCTGTGATACTCTTATCTCCAATTAACCACCAGAAAATGGGAAGTGGTGCCAGGTGGTAAAGCGCTAGCCTTGAGCTGAAGAGCTGAGGGACAGTGCCCAGGCCCAGAGCTCAAGCCCCATGATCGACCAAAAAAAAAAAAAAAAAGCAGCATACCTATTATGAAATATACACAAACTATGATTTCTAAAATAGACATACATATATTTAAAATTGGTACAAATATTACTTTATAAATATAGGATGCTGAGAAACTTAAATGCCTGTATTTTAATGGCCAACTCTATAGGAAGTATTGAAATATTTATTTTCTCAGAAGTACTCTCCTCAGAGCTGAGTTCAACTGCAATAAAATTATAATAGTATTTTTCTTTACATTATAGATATGTAACTAGAAAAATGATTAAATAATAAAAGCATATGCATATTGAGGATATTCCAATAGTTAATATCAAATTCTAACCATCTTCTATATATTCTTATAGAAAATGTTTTAATAAAGGTATCTTAATAGGAAGAGAAGGAACTATACACAAACAGACTAACATGGTCTACTAAGTGCCCTTATTTTACAAATTACAAATAAGGGAATGAAGCTTAATGTCTACCCACAGCTCTGCACAAAGCTAAGCAACTACTGTACAACTAGTCTCCATTACCAGTCCTTGAGGTGCAATTTTAACAGTAGTTTGCCTAATTCATATGCTAGTGGTGGAACTGGGAGCTATTTGGGGCTTTCTCTTTGTTCTCTCACTTTATAACTAAACTTATTGTATTTACTCACTGTAATTTTACTGTAATTTGGAACTCTCCAATTTTTCTCTTACTGTAGGTATTACAGAAACAGAATGCAGTTCATAACAACTTTCATAGCTTCATTAAGACAAACTATCTGTAGGAGAAAGATCACTTTATGCATAATTTGGTTTAGCTAGAAAAAGCTAATACAGCCTTAAAACTTTACTCTATATCATAGTAACTTCATATGTGGTGAAGTGATTTTCTATAATGTTGATGTTTTCTTCAGATAGCCAGTTTTCCTGTTTTAGCTGGCTTATAAGAGCTTCCAAAGACTTCCATCTTTCTAGAGTTTGTTGCTCTTGTAGCTCAAGAAGAGTTATCTTTGAATGCAGCTTAGAGACTTTTTGCCAAAGATGTTCCTTATTTATGTCTTGTCTGCAGTAAGAGTGTTCCGTTTGTAAAATGTCTACACTATGGTCTATATTCTTATATGAGGAGTCTTCAATGTCTATGTCTTCCATTCCTATGGTTTCATTTTGTGCTAGAACAGATGAATTAACTGCAGGTTTAAAATTGTTTGTGGGTACAAAAATGGCAATAATAGATTCTTTATTTGTGCTTAAATCTTCAACAGTGCTGATTAAGAATTCATTTTCCTGTACTGACTTAATTTCAATTGAATTAGGATTAGCAAGATGACTGGTAGTTATTTCGAGCATTTCTTGGGTTTCCAAAGATTGGTGGTGAATACCTTCTGAATTTGAAGTTGTTAAAGTAATAGTTGTAGAATTTAGATTCTCATAAGATGTGTGAAAATCACTTACACCTAAATCTTGGTTAATCAATGTTTCTAAGACAGAATTTGTCTTTTCAGCATCTTGTTTAACTAGATTAAGAGTTAATATGTTAGTTTGCATACTTGCTATTTTAGGAGCTGGTGGCTTCAGTATGGCAGGCAAATCAAGTAAGTCTGTGTGTTCAGGGAGTATATCTATTTTAACTGTATTTTTCTTTGCTTCATTTGATGCAAATGATTCTTCGGGCTTGGCTTTTAGACACATTTCTTTCTCATCTCCCAATTTTTTCTTCTGAGATTTTTTTTTACAAGATTCTTTTCCCTAGAAAATAATATTTCAAATTCTAAAAAGGGCATACTTGTAGACTTACTCTCTTACTAGTACTAAGTTTGAGCAGTATACTGGTCTGGCAAACTTATTTAAACTGGTCTAAGTAGATAACTTAAATATATCTTAAAATATTTTTTTTTTAACTCCAGTTGAAGCACTGGTGGCTCATTCCTATAATCCTAGGTACTCAGGAGGCTGAGATCTGAGGATCGTGGTTCGAAGCTAGCCCAGGCAGAAACGTTTTCATGAGACTCTTATCTCCAATGAATCACAAAAAGCCAGAAGCAGAGCTGTGGCTCAAGTGGTAGAGTGCCAGCCCTGAGCAGAAAAACTCACAGACAGTGCTGCAGTCCTGAGTTCAAGTGCCACAACTAACAAAAAACAAGCAAAACCCTAGAGTTGACATATGATAGAGTAATTTCAGGTTATTTAAATGACCAGTAAGAAAAGTGTGACCATTAATTTTAAAAATTTCAAAAATGTACTGTTTTTTGCTGCTCTCAAACGGTTCCACTTTAATTTTTAAATTCATCATACTTTTAGTAAAAGGAGAAAATATTCTCAAGTATTTTTTTTCCTAACAGTAATCTTTACCTCTTACTCTTTACACCTGATGATAACCTGTCAATTTGGATTTGCCACCCTGTTCTGCATTACCCGTCTCTCCGCTATTCCAATACCTGATAGTCTTCAGGCAAAGAAAATATTGTTGGAATTGCAGTTTGTTTTAAATAACGGATACCCCATCTGATGTCAAGAGAGTCAGGAGTAAAATGGTCACTACACAGGAACTGGTATTTACTGGGAACCCAAGACTCCCGTTTCATATTCTTTAACCACTTTTCAAGTCTTTCTTTGTCATGAAGAGGAAACCTGAAATTAAAAAAAGAAAAAAAAAGACAAAAACTTTGTCTTACAATATATCCACATAAACTATTTGTCCCATGCTGCAAAAGCAAGGCCATCATCTCTACTAAATGAAAGCATCTTTATGACAATGACTATGAAGCTAAAGCTTTGGTCTGAAAATGGATTGGGAAACATAATTCAGAGATCCTTTAAGGAAAATACATTACTTCAAAGAATCTAGTCAGTTTTCTATGGATAGGTAATTTGCCTAGAATCAGCCCATTGTATTATAAATTCTCTACAAATTTCCATCCAAATGTGTTTCATATATAGCCCAGGTGGCTTCAAATTCCCCTTATTCTTGCCTCAATTTATATTAGCATTTTTAAAATAAGTAGATACTCAATTCACACAAATCAGCTGAATAAAATTACTATTAATATGGTTAGCTGAAGAAAACTACTAATATTTTTCTTTTTTTTACTAGCATCTGCTTCATTTATACCTATATGTAATTTAGTCTGCTTCTAGACTTCTGTAACAGCCTACAAGCTCTAAACTTTAAGTTCTAAAATAGGAATTCTGATGCAAAAAAAAAGTTAATTGCATTGAAAAGGTCAGACTCAGAAAGGTATGGTACCACTCACTTGTAATCCTGGCAACTAGGTAGGTTGAGGCAGAGGATTAAGTGTTGGGTCATCCTGTGCTACACAGTAAGACTGTCTAAAAAACAAAAGGAGCCAGTGGCTCATGCCTGTAATCCTAGCTACTCAGGAGGCTGAGATCTGAGGTCGCAGTTTAAAGCAGCCGGGCCAGGGAAGTCTGTGGGATTCTAATCTCCAATTAACCACCAGAAAACTGGAAGTGGCGCTGTGGCTCAAGTGGTAGAGCACTAGCCTTGAGCTGAAGAGCTGAGGGACAGCGCCCAGGCCCAGAGTTCAGGCCCCATGACCGGACCCCCCCCCCCAAAAAAAAATTACATAGTACATTTCAGATACATTAAAAACAATAGCAAAAAGAAAAAAAACAAGTGTGTCCCTATCTTGGGTTCATTTCACTTAAC
This sequence comes from Dipodomys spectabilis, assembly GCF_019054845.1. Lineage (NCBI taxonomy): Eukaryota > Metazoa > Chordata > Mammalia > Rodentia > Heteromyidae > Dipodomys > Dipodomys spectabilis. Next base: position 19,542,437 of record NW_024870766.1, read on the forward strand.
ATCATCTTATATGGTCGTATATACATAGCTTTTGACCTATTCTGCTTGTCCTTGACTTATACTAGTTATTGCAAATAAGGGAAACCATGGGACCTATGTTTCTTTGGGGCTGGTTTACTTCATTTTTTCCAAGTCTTCCATTTCCTAACAAATGGGGCAATGCCATTCTTTCTGATAGAGGCATAAAATTCCATTGTGTATATATACACATCTTCTTGATCTATTCATCTACTGGGTATTTTGTGTATTTTTTCTATGGTGTATTCTTTTTAATTTCTTAGTCCTTATGATACATACATATATTGTCACACACAGATACATACATACTTTTATAAACCTGGTGGCCTAAGTCATACATTGGTCAATCTCACCTTTTATTTTGCTAATCATGCAAAAATTATATAAATTACTTAGATTTATGTTGTTTTTTTTCCCATTACTTGAGATAAAGGGAAGCACCCAGCCAATAGTAAATACCAACTTCATGATTAAACTCAAAGGAGATTTACTAAATAACGTGAAAAAATTAAGGAACCCTCCCCCCACAAAAATAGAGAACTAGGTAGTTCTATCTGAAACAATTTTTGTTAAATACGTTATAAAAAGGAAATGAGGGGGATGGAGGCATGGCTCAGTTGGTAGAGCACAAGACAATGAGCAAAAGCGTTAGGTGCCAAATTTAAATCTCAGTCTCGAATATTAAAAAAAGAAAAGAAAAAAAGGTAAAAGGAAAAAAGAAAAAAAGGGCCTGGAGCTGGTGGCTCACTCCTGTAATCCTAGCTATTCAGGAAGCAGACATCTTAGGATCGCAGTTCGAACCAGCCCAGGCAGGAGAGTCATTGAGACTCTTATTAACCACCAGAAAGCTGTTAGTGGCGCTGTGGCTCAAAGTGGTAGAGCGCTAGCCTTGGGGGGAGAAGGGGAAGCTGAGGGGAGATCGCAGGCTGAGTTCAAGTCCCATGACCAACAACAAAGGAAATGGAATACATAAGTAAGCTGATTTTCAGACTTCTCATACATATTATTCTTGTATTTAATAACATTCTATTATTTCTACTTTACAAATGGAAGATATGAAGCATGGTCATTCAGTTGCAAAGGAATGGAACCTAGATTTGGAATCACAGCTCCCAAATGACACAACATCGCTTCCCTGTCTTTCTGAATGCAAACTAGTATTCGTATAGTTTGACGGAAGTATCTCGTAGTTTTAGTCACCCAGAATATATTTACCTGCCCCAAGCAGGAAACACGTTAAAATTCTGGGTATGACACCAACTTCTCAAGGTTACTAATCAAGCTTTGGTTTCTGTTTTCTCACGGGGGGTGGGGGGGATTAAATTCTGTGCAACTTCGCCCTTCCTCACAGCAGGTCAGGTGCACCTTAAGGCGTGGTTAGTGCAGTTCAATGAGAGCTTCGCGAGGTGCGATCAAGGCTCCCAGAACCACGACCGTGGACCATGCACAACCTTCCTGTCTTACCAACCCTTCAACGGCGTGCCCAAGGTTACACTACATTCAAGCCTCCGCGCCCGCTCTGCGCGGGAAGTTGAGGTCTCGCTCAGAGCAGGAAGGAGGCACCTGGGCCCCGGCTCCAGACCACAGGCCCGGGGCTTACCAAGGTGACGCTGACGCTACGGCCTACGAGCTGACTTACGGGTAAAAGCTCAACTTCCGGCCTTTATTGTTCCGTCCCCTGCGATTCTTACAGCATATCGCAGCGCAATAGCGGGGCATCACTTGAGTAAGGTCCTGGGGTGACCCCAGGTGGCAAAGGGCGCAGACCAGCCCTCCTAGCTTAGGCGGAGCCGCAAGACCAGGCCGCCCGCGCCACTGCGCCTGCGCCAGAAACAGTTCCGGAGATGGGTGCCGGAACCTTTCATTCACTTCCGCCCCCGTTAGTATAGGAACCGCCCTTTGCGGGGGGTGTAGCAGGAAGTGACGCGCAGGCCGAGCGGCAACAACAGTTTTCCACGTGCGCGTTGGGCGCCAGAGTCAGGTGGGGAGGCGGGAGCCAATGGGGAAGCGTTTCGTGTAGGTCCGCTCCCGTGGTGGAGGCACCAGCCGGGGACACCCGCCAGTAGGGAGCGGGCTGAGAGGGGAGGCGGTGGTATCCTCGGCCCCGGGAGCGAGAGGTCGGTGTGCCGGTGACCGTGAGGCGAGCGTCGGCCCAGGGAGGCCGCGGAGGCTGGGGAGGGTGGCCGGGCCGCCCACCTGAGCGCAGAAGCCGCGCGGGTGCTCCTCCCGGGCCTCGGCTTGGGGGGCGCGGAGCCGCGGTCGGGGGAGGAGCGAGTCCGGGGTGGCGCGGACCGGTCGGCGGTTCTCGGCGCCGCGCGGTGGTGGCCGCTTTCCGTGGGCGCCCTCGGCCTCGGCCTCTCCAGCGGCTTCGGGCTGCGAGGTTCGGACGAAGGGACTGTCGGGAGATGGCCGGACCACAGTGGTGCATTTTGTGCGTTGGGCTGTGTCAGGGGCGTTCTGAACTGTCAGCTTCGCTGAGGGCCGGGTTTCGGGCCTCGGGGAACCCTGCCGGTAGGAGTCGGGGGGACGCAGGGCCTGTGCCTTGGCGAGAGGCCTGGGTGGTCCAGCGCAGCCGGCTGCTGGGGGAGTAAGGCCCACCCAGGCCGCCGGGAAAGGGGATGGAGGAGCAGCTTGTGGTTTTCTCCCTTCTCTTTGCTGTTTTGACGTGAGAAATCTGGTTAATGGAAAAGTTTGCTCATGAAAACTAACACACGTTCAGCTTGAATCCGTGGAGTAACGTTTAAGAAACCAGTAAGGTGCCAGTCAGTTCAGACCCGCCCTTTGAGTAGGGAGCAGCCGCGGGCGATGGGGCGTCCTTAGAACAAGTTGGAGGTTGTACTTGATCCTTGAACCTCCTTTGACAGGAGGTTATACTCGTGACTCTGAGTAACTCTGGAAAAAAAAAAGTAATCCACCTGCTAATTAGTAATGCTGCGAAAAGGCCACAGGAGAGGAAGGCAGGCAGTTTCCATGAGCCATAGTGCTTTTTCATCAGCCTTGTTATGTCATCACGGGTTACCAAGCTCTCCTGTGGTTTAGTATTCAAAAAACCGGGGCACTTTATTATGGATATCAAGTCAGAAGATACATGTTACCAAAAGTCCTATGTCAAAACTTACTAAAGATTTTCAGGGTAAGAGAACTTTTGTAACTACTGAGAAGTTTTGAGAATAACTTGTTTGCTGGCAGCCTTAGGAGAAATCTTAAATTCATTGTGTTTTAAGTAGAATTTATCCATATACCTTTTCTTCCAAAAAGAGCAAATAGAATTGAACTGAGAAACTCCCTCCTGGCCATCACCATTCCTCTAATAGTCTTTCCAAACACAGAATTTTTTTGATAACTGATTTTTACTAGATATTGTAGTTTCTTTACATGCAAGCCTAGTTTGGAAGAAAAGTAAAAAATGCCAATAGTAGTTTGGGGGAATCTCAGTTTTCCTTATAGGAATTCATATTCTGAGGCTTAGTATAATGGTAGAGACTTGTAAGCCCAGCAGGAAGAGGAATTCAAGGCTAAGGGAAACGCTGTGTCAAAAAAAAAATTCGTATTTGAATAATGTCTCTAAATGTCAGAGAAAAAATTAAAAAGTTAACTACCAAGATAATGTTATGTCTAGATTAGTAGGTATTTTCTCAGAACAGCATTCATTCAGGTCCTTAATTTCATTAGGTGAGCCAAAGACTAAAAGTAGAGAATCTTAATTCACAAACACTTAACACTTAGAATGCAATAGAATGTGTGTATAAAATACTGTATATATGACCTTTTGAATACTGCATTAAATTGTTGACTTTCTTCTAAAAGAAAAATGCCCTAAAATTAGTTCTATAGATAATTTTTCTTTTTTCTTTTTGTAGGACATTAGAAATGGCTACACCCCAGTCAGTTTTCATCTTTGCAATTTGTATTTTAATGATAACAGAATTAATTCTGGCCTCAAAAAGCTACTATGATATCTTAGGAGTGCCAAAATCTGCATCAGAACGCCAAATCAAGAAGGCCTTTCACAAATTGGCCATGAAGTACCACCCTGACAAAAATAAGAGCCCTGATGCTGAAGCAAAATTCAGAGAGATTGCAGAAGGTAAGTAAGTGACTTTCTGAGGTCTCAAGGGTATAACTAATAAGCATGATGCCAAGAAATCTGTTTGTTTTTGAACATATATGCAGATGGCAGGATGAATGGGATTTACATTTAAATATGGTGAGATTCTGCCATTCTTAAAGCAAAATGTTTTTTAGCGAAAGACTAGATGAATTTTAATTGATAATTTTATTAGTATATGAAAATGTATTGTTTCATTCTTATATTTATGAAATCACTGTTGTTTCTTAGGAAAAAGTATTTGAGTACCCAAAGTTCTTATTCTACATTTAAAAATGTTTGGCTTCATACCTGTTCTAAAACAAAATATACTTTGTGAACATTCAATAATTAATGATGGGAGGTGGTAACTGACTTAGGGAGTTAGAAATTAAGGTACTTCAATTAGTAAGGAAATGGAAAATCTAAATTCCTACTAACTTCATATTTGATTATTAATTCTTTTTTTTTTAACTGTATTTTTTTTTTGTCTTTTATTATTTGGTACTGGGGATCGAACCCAGGATATTGCACTTGCTAAGCAAGAGCTTTGCCACTGAGTTGCATCTCAGCCCAAAAATAATTTTTAATTTTTTTTAAAATTTTATTTCTTGATCACTAATTCTTTAACACAAATGTGGTTTTCAGAAAGTAATATTAATAGCTCTAATGGTTGTCCACATGCTATGATAGTAACATTTATTTAATAATTACTTGGTATATACTAGAGTTATGACTGTGCTAACTGTCGACAAGCTAGCAGTGAGTAAGGCAAAGTTCTTGCCTTGTATAACTTCTATTTTTAACTTAATTATGTTTGTAATGTGCTTTTAACTTGTGATGCAAGTTGAAATTAATGTATATGGAGAAGTTTAAATATATGTAATTTTGAATTTTTTTTTCTTGACTTACTAAAATGTTATTATCTTTTTCAGCATATGAAACTCTTTCAGATGCTAGTAGGCGAAAAGAATATGATACACTTGGACACAGTGCTTTTACTAATGGTAAAGGACAAAGAAGTGGAAGTCCTTTTGAGCAGTCATTTAACTTCAATTTTGATGACTTATTTAAAGACTTTAACTTTTTTGGTCAAAACCAAAATTCTCGGTCTAAGAAGCATTTTGAAAATCACTTCCAGACACGCCAGGATGGTTCCAGTAGACAAAGGCACCATTTCCAGGAGTTTTCTTTTGGAGGTGGATTGTTTGATGACATGTTTGAAGATATGGAAAAAATGTTTTCTTTTAGTGGTTTTGACAACACCAATCAGCACACAGTACAGACTGAAAATCGATTTCATGGATCTAGTAAGCACTGCAGAACTGTCACTCAAAGAAGAGGAAACATGGTTACTACGTATACTGACTGTTCTGGACAATAGTGGGCCCTTTTTTTCTGTTGTCACTAAAACCATCTTGTTGACTTTTCCTCAATATCTTTGATGAAAAAAGTTTTCTGTGAATTGCTTTGACAAGTGCATGATTTCGCTTTAAGCAATTTGATATAGCTATTACATATATTTAAGTTATTCTAACATTCAACATTCAGTAGACAAAATGTAATATTAATTTTCCTTATTAGGAATTTTTTTATAAAAAGAATTCTGCCAAGTCATTTTTCTTTACTTACCTTTGAGTTCCTAAAAGTAGCAAGTTTTAGTATCAAAAAGAAAGATTGAATTTGGGTGATACACATTTAAAGAAATGAATTGTGTAAATTTAGATGATTTTTTACAGTGAAACATTTGCTAATACGAAATTGCATGCTTTGTGGCATCTGTTAATTCAGTTGCTAAATGTATATGAGATTGTATAATTGAGTCATTCAGCAAAGGAGATCAGTATGTTGGTTAATTACCACTAAAAGCTTTAGGAAAGGATGGTTTTATTTTTGCAACCAAATCATGCCTTTTCTATGGTAGAATTGGGGTAAAGGAAGTATATTGCTTATAGTCAGTGAAGCAGAAAAAGTTGAAAATTTGTGAAATATTGCCAAGAGATTGTTAGTGTGTGTAGGCCCTGAATAATGGTTTTTTTAAGATTGAAATTATAACTACTTACACATTTCCCCCACCTTTCTTTTTAACCCTGTAGGTCTTCATACAAATTTATGTAGTCTTTTTTTGTGTGTACATAGTTCTTCCTCTTTGCACTTACCTTGGTCTAGAGATTGCACTTATCTTCATCTAATACCTCATTCTTTTGTAAAACCAGCCAGTAATTTCTGTGCAACCTTATTATGTGCAATATTTTAAAATCCTAAGACGTGTGTATTTTGGTTTTTAGATAGACTTATTTCTTTAGTTTGGCACTTTTCCACATTATACTCCATATGAGTATTAATCCTTTGGATGCACATTAAAACTAGTAATGTCTCATACAACATTGTGTGTGAGTGAGAGAAATATAAATATTTACAACCTGATACTCTCTGTTGTCATTTATTGTTAAACATTTCATAATGGAATTCTAGAGGCATAGAGGACATAACTAATGGGCCATGTGTTGATCATAGGTCATAGTCCCTATGAAGTCATTTGTCTGACCTGAAAACTCTGATAGGTCATTTTTTTTTCTTTTTACCATTATTTTCATTCTTACCCTTGGTAGCATAGTGATTTTGTAACTAGTTTTAGTATGTTTCCTACCAACTAGTTGGCAGAATTGGTAGTGTTCTGTCACCAGTTCTTTACTATTTAGGCCTGGTTAAGAAAAAGATTAGCTAGGTGTTGATAGCCTCCCCTGTAATCCTAGCTACTCACAGTTCGAAGCCAGCCTGGGCAGAAAAGTTCCCTTGAGACTTATCTCTAGCCACTCAGAAACTGGACTTGGTACTGTGGCTCAAAGTGGTAGAATATTAGTCTTGAGCAGAGAGCTTAGGGACAGTGCCCAGGCCCTGAGTTCAAGCCCTATGACTGACCAAAAAAAAAAAAAAAAAGATTAAATAAAGCTATAATTAATCATCTTTGGAAGATTAACTCCCCCACCCACCCATACTGTTGAGGGTTGAACCCAAGGCCTTATGTATGACGGACAAGTAATCTGCCACTGAGCTACATCCCCAGCATTTCAGAATTTAGAAGAAAATGAGTTTATTGTATTTGTATATGTCCTGGAAGTGGTATCAATGGCTTTTTGCTTGATAATAAGAAAATAGCCATATCTTGAACTTGGAGCCAAGGATCATTTGTAGCCTAAGACAAGACAAAAATACCTTATTTTCAAATTAACTTTAGTTGGAAATGTGGCTCAATACAGTATTCAACCTAGCAAGCAAGCCCTGAGTTCACATCTTGGTATTGCTAAAAAGGAAAAAATTATAAATACTGTTCTTAGCGTATTACCCTTTTTTTTTCCTCACACTATTTTTTTGTTGGTTGTGGGGCTTGACCTCTCGGCCTGGGTGCTGTTCTTGAGCTCTTCAGCTCAAGGCAAGTGCTCTACCACTTGAGCCACAGCACCACTTCTGGTTTTCTGGTGCTTAGTTGGAGATGAAGAGTCTCACAGACTTTCCTGCTGAGGCTGGCTTTAAACCGCAATCCTCAGTAGCTAGGATTATAGGTATGACCCATGGTGCCCAGGTTGCCCCCTTTTTTTCAAGGCCCGGTTGCTTTTCCCCTTTTCCCCCTTATCTAGGGTACCTAAGCATTTTAACACTCAAGTGAAGGTAATAGTTTGATGTACAAGCAATTAGAAATTAGACTAGTCAACATTTTCTCCAATAACCTAAATTATTATATGTTTGTACAGATAGAATAAACATGGATAGAAAATGAGAAACCTTTATTTGAAGAACTGACCAATAGCATACTCTGGTAGGGTGCCAGAGGCTTAATCATGACTGTAATCCTAGCTGTTAAAGAGGCTGAGATTTGAGGATTGTGGTTTAAAGCAAATACGAATAAGACTACCATCTCTTCATTACCAAAAAGCTAGTGCTAGCTTTGAGAACAAAAGCTCAGGGACAGTACTTAGGCCCTGAGTACAAGCTGTAGTACCAGCATCCTCCACCAAAAAAGCTTAATCTCTGTCTCCATACTTACTGTTTACCTAAATTGTCTTTTTTTTCTGGGTAAAATAGTAATATGACTTCATATTTTTCTGGAACAGAGTTAAATATGTTAGTATTCATTAGTTGTACGGATGGAGTTTTATTGTGGCGTTTCTACACATCAATCTCCCTCTATCATTCCCTCTTGTCCCTTTCCCCCTTAAGACAATTTCATCAGGTTTTGTTGTCTTATTTTCACACATGCAAAGAAAGTACTTTGAACATTTTTATTCTGATTCACTTTTTGCTTTTTAGCTTAAGGGTTGAGTATATCTTGAATTAGATGCTGAAGGTGTGAGATATAATTAGTTCTGTCTGAATTCATATTACCCAAGGTCATGTTAGATTAAGGAATTTGCACATTCTTTTTTTTTTCTTTTCTTTTTTGGGTCGGGTCGTGGGGCCTGAACTCTGGGCCTGGGCACTGTCCCTCAGCTCTTCAGCTCAATGCTAGCACTCTACCACTTGAGTCACAGCGCCACTTCCGGCTTTTTTCTTTTTGCTTATGTGGTGCTGAGGAATCGAACCCAGGGCCTCATGCATGCAAGGCAAGCACTCTACCACTGAGCCACCTTCCCAGCCCCAAGGAATTTGCACATTCTTAAAATAATTTGTTCATTATTTTCTGGGCATAGCAGTACATGCCAGTAATTCCAGAATTCACTTTGTAGGCCATAGCCTGGGCTACAGTGTTAACTTGTTCCCAAACAACAACAAAGTAATCACACACACACAAACACACACACAAACACATTCTTGGGATGGTTATCTTTGAATTTGGATTTGAACTCAGGAAGACCTCAAGCTCAGTTTGCTAGCTTTCTCAAATGGCCAGCATGATGCTCTAGTATGATTTGAGTCATACGTCCAGTCTGGCTTTTTGCTGGTTATTTTGGAGTTGAAGTCTCACAGACTTTTATGCTTGAGCTAACTTTGAACTTTAATCCCTTGGATCTCAGTCTGCTTAGTGGCTAGGATTACAGACATGAGCCACTTGGGACTGACAGATTTTTTTTGGGGGGGGGGGGGTCCGGGTCATGGGGCCTGAAGCCTGGGCGCTGTCCCTAAGCTCTTCAGCTCAAGGCTAGCGCTCTACCACTTGAGCCACAGCGCCACTTTCCGGCTTTTTTCTTTTTGCTTAAATCGAACCCAGGGCCTCAAGCATGCAAGGCAAGCGCTCTACCACTGAGACACCTTCCCAGCCCTTGAACTCAAGGCTAGCGCTCTATTACTTGAGACACAGTGCCACTTCAGGCTTTTTCTGCTTATGTGGTGCTGAGGAATCGAACCCAGGGCCTCATGCATGCAAGGCAAGCACTCTTCCACTGAGCCACCTTCCCAGTCCCTGGAAGTGAAATTCTTATACTAAAGGGCTAGGGAACATTTGCCAACCACGCACAAGGAACTGAGTTTGATCTCCAGGACTATAAAAAATAAAATTGCTATGAGTAATAATCAGCTTTCTAGAATTATTTAATGTTTACTTTTCATATATTGGTAAGAAAAAGATATTGGTCTTATTCCTAGACAGGTGCTCTACCACTTGAGCCATACCCTTAGCCCACGGTCTTATTTCTGAAACTTTTATGACAGTTTCTAAAAGGTGCCAGCAAAAAGGTTTGATGATGTGGAAGAAGACAAATGATGTTCTCTCCCAACCCCCATTACTAGAGGGCAAAGAGGAGGAGGGGAAGAGATGAGAATGGCAGGAGAGGAACAGAACACACTAAGTCTAGCAAAACCATGGATAAAGGTTTGGTTTTCTTTGGAGCAAGGGGAGCTACAGAGCAACGAGCAATATTCGGTGGGGGAAATGTGGCTGAAGTTTCTTTACAAATTTTTAGAAAAGTAATAAGTGCTTAAGTGAATGAGCAAAATCTTCAAATGCCTGAAGAAAAATGCCTTTGAACTTAGAACGAAGCACATTATTAGATCCTGGGGATTGAACTCAGAGAATGAGCACGATCCCTGGGCTTTTGTCCTTAAGGTTAGCACTCCACCACTTGAGCCACAGCTCCACTTCTAACTTTTTTTTGCAGTTAATTGGAGATAAGAGTCTCATGGTGTTTCCTGTCTTGGCTGGCTGCAAACTGCAACCCTCAGATCTCAGCCTCTTGAGTAGCGAGTATTACAGGCATGAGCCACCAGTGCCTGGGACCACCACATAACTTTTATGAAAACAAATGACTGGTTTCTACTCTAAATTACAATGTTCCAGAGAAGATACAGTATTGGAAATGAAAACAAACAGGGTGAATATGTATTCTCATGAAGGAGTAAAGAAAGAAGATTAAGTGCTGAAATGTAACTTAGTGGTACAGTGCTTGCCTAGTATGCATGAAGCCCTGAGTTCAATTCCTGAGTATTACAGAAACAGAGAAAGCCAGAAGTGGGGCTGTGGCTCAAATGGTAGAGTACTAGCCTTGGGCAAAAGAAGCTCAGGGACAATGCCCAGGCTCTGAGTTCAAGCCTCAGGATTGGCAAAAAAAAAAAAAAAGGTAAAGATTTGAGAACACACTTTAAAATTTGATACTTAGATATTTCTCTTTTTTCCAGAAAAATGTTATTTTTATTATGAATCTAATCATTCACTTTACAATAGTTGTTTACAATAGCACATTATAAATGTTCTCCTACCAACCTAGATAACAAGCATAAAAGATTTAATTGCATTCATATTATAATAATGCAAAATGTATCAACCATAAGGAAAGAGAAAAGAGATAGGAACATGTAGTAGGAGAGAAAGCATTAATTCTGTTGACAGTTAGGCTAGGTAAATAGCCTACTACCTACAGTTATTTAAAAAAAAAAAAAAGCACGGGGGCTGGGAAGGTGGTTCAGTGGTAGAGCGCTTGCCTTGCATGCATGGGCCCTGGGTTCGATTCCTCAGCACCACATAAGCAGAAAGAAAAAAGCAATTCTCAGATCTCAGCCTCCTGAGTAGCTAAGATTACAGGTGTGAGCACAAGCGCCCAGCTGTGAATGCATTTTTCTAATATTTTTCTTTGTCAGTCATGGGGGCTTGAACTCTGGCTACCGCTTGAGCCACAGCACCACTTCCAGTTTACTGGTGGTTTATTGGAGATAAGAGTTTCATGGACTTTCCTGCATGGGCTGGATTTGAACAGTGATTCTCAGATCTCAGCCTCTTGAGTAGCTAGGATTACAGGTGTGAGCCACTGGTGCCTGGCTCTAATAAAATTTTTAAAGATTAAAATAATACCTAGCATGTACATGTATGTAGCCCCTATGATGCCTGGGGCTTCTCTAATAGGATGATCAAGCCAGAAACATGCCTGTAATACCAGCACTTAGGACTAAGGCCAAAACAGGAGAATCTTGAGTGTCAGGTCAACTTGGGCTGCATAGTGAGCTTAAGGTTGGCCTGGAAAATACAGCAAGACTTTGTGTCAAAAAACAAAACAAAACAAAAACAAAAAACAAAAAACCAAAAAACTGTCCAGAGGTCAGATAGCTTCAGGAGTGATATGACAGTAATTTGCCTTTGCATCTTTGTAGTTCTCTTGGCTCTGGCATTTCTGTGGGTTGGCTTTTTTTTTCTCAGGCTATTAATAAAACAACTATTATGAACAATGAAACCTTTTCCCAGGACCTCTGTACAAAACTTTCCTTAGCATTTTATTAGCCAGAAAGTTGCTTGTTGTTACATATCCTTGCCCAAAGCAATAACTAATGAGAAGAGGTGAATATGATTACCATGATTGGCTTAAAATGGAGAAGATTCTGTGTGTGTGGTCTGGCCAGTTGTTCAGAACAGAAAAGTTGGATTTTTGGAAAAGAGGTCTTTCTTTTCTTTTTTTAAAGAGGAGTTGGGAATGTTGAAAGGAAGGATGCTATTGAATATGAAAAATTAGAAAAGGCCTGAGTGGTCTTGAACATTTCTGTTTTCTTTATGATTTTTTCTTTATCATTAGATTATTTGGATGACTTTAAAGTCATTTTGGATGACTTTTCCTCTCTTTATTACTCCTGTATGATTGCTGAGATTTTGTTCCAGTTAGGAGGCAGGCACATCTTAACATTTATAGTTTCAACTATTTTGGACAGATTTCAAAGTCCCATGATTTAATTGTGAGTTTTCTTTTTTCTTTTTTTGTTGGTCGTGGGGCCTGAACTCTAGGCCTGGGCGCTATCCCTCAGCTCTTCAGCTCAAGGCAAGTGCTCTACCACTTGAGCCACAGTGCCACTTCTGGCTTTTTCTGCTTATGTGGTGCTAGGAATCGAACCCAGGGCCTCGTGCATGCAAGGCACACACTCTACCACTGAGCCACCTTCCCAGCCCCTAATTGTGAGTTTTCTGAAGTATAAAATGGAATTTCATGCCTTGGTAGGTTTACTATTAATTCAGGTAGCAAGTAAGCCTAGGTACTATTTTAACAACTATGAATCAAAATATCTTTGAGTGGTTTATAAAATTATCGCATGGGCATTTTTAAGAGGGAAATTGTTGGCTAAATGATGTTCAGTTCATTAGACTGCTGATTCTCTTTTATCAATAGTAAGTCTATTCTTTTATTACCTAGAGTTGATTGTTATCCTGGTCAGTTCATCTAATCAAATCTTGACTGTCCTCCCTTCTTTGTTTGTTTGTTTGTTTTTTGCCAGTCTTGGGGCTTGACCTCATGGCCTGGGCACTGTCCCTGAACTCCTTTTGCTCAAGGCTAGCACTCTACCTCTTGAGCCACATTGCCATTTCCAGCTTCTTCTGTTTATGTGGTACTGAGGAATTGAACCCAGGGCTTCATGCATACTAAGCAAGCACTGTACCACTAAGCCACCTTCCCAGTCTGGTCCACCTTTCTTCACTTTGCAAATCTAAATCTCTCTCTTTTATTTGAATACTGGTTTTGAATATTAATCTCTAGGCTTTTAAGGAAGTCAAATCTACACCTGGATTATCTCCTTTAGCTTTGGTATGCAAACTTCTTGTTTTTACTCCTTCTCTACCTACTTATATTGCTGATGTCCCAAGGGTACCTTATTGTAGAGTCTTTCTGAGTTAAACAGGTTATGCAATTACCACTCACTAAATTAGTAGTTTTCATCATCATTTCAAACACTTTAAACTTTTCAACTTTTACACTCAATCTCCTAATATTTAAATATGCTTTCACATAGTAATAATCACTTGAAGAAACATTACATGACTCATTACATATTTTAAGGAAAAGTCATGGTAAAATAAACTTCTCTGGTGACATTTCACAATTTACACCACTTAAATGTATTGATACTTATTCAAAAGGGCTATATCACTTTCAGGTTTTAAATGAATTTTACCCTAGCATTTCCTAAATGGTTTTTGCAGAACTTCTAAAATCATTCTTACAGTATATATTTTGTATTTAGAAATGGAAGACACTAGTGCTTGCTAATAAGTATTAATTTGGTTATCTTCATTCTTATCATTTAAGTAATTCTGATTCCCTGCCACACAGATTAGTAATATGGCCTACCTATACCTGAGATACTAAGATATGGAGGAAGGTATTTTTCTTTGCTGCTTGGGGAGGGTTAGGATATATTCACTTCTAGTTCCTTTTCTGTGTTGGTGGAGGATCATGATAGTCAGCATAGCTCATTCAATGCTGTGGTCACAAAAGTTTCTTCCTTATTCACTTTTAATTTGTGGTAGGCCTAGGCATCTTCCTAGGGCAGCTGTCATTCAAATGATGAAATATTCATGCAGACTTATCAGTTACAATGTTGTCAGCTCTATATAAGACTTCTTTGATTGGAAGTAATAGAAGGTAAAACTATCACACTGTCAAATGCTTTGAGCCAGAACTGGCATATATACTTCACATTATGGGCCAGCTATGATGCCATCTAAGAGAAGGGATTGGGTAGTATAACTCGATGTAGTGTAACTGCGAGGAATATTAAGGCTGGAAAATGTTAAAAGTTAGCAATATCTTCTTCAGGGAGGCAAGACATAGATATATGAAATTAGGCAAGAGAATCTTATTTTTGCATTTGCAAAACCAATGAAATATAAATAAGAAATGTGTTATAGTCGTATGTTTATATATGATATATGGTTTACATCATATATAACATATTTATGCATATGTATTAAAGCAATAAATAAAGTTTTAAAAATGTTAAAGACTTCATTTTTTATTGTCAAGGTGCTATATAGAGGGGTTACAGTTACATAAGTAAGGTAATAAGTACATTTCTTGTCAACTTTGTTACCCCTTCTCTCATTTTTCTCCTACTTTCTCCTCTCAAGTTGTACAGATGTTTCCAACATACCGTCTTGTGTATATAGCTGCTGTATTGGTTCCCCCCTTGTCTTTTCTCTCACCATTCTGTTGTTCCCTTTCCCTTTCCTAATTCAAATAAACATATATACAATACCAGGGTACCAAAATCAAATACAGTGACAACAGAGGATAAACCATATGGGGAAAATACAAAAGAGACAAGAAATAACATAGTATATTAAAAACAACAACAACATGGAAGTGGCAATGTAGCTCAAGTGGTAGAGTGCTCGCCTTGAGCTGAAGAGCTGAGGGACAGTGCCCAGGCCCAGAGTTCAGGCCCATGACTGACAAAACAACAACAACAACAACAAAACCTCTTGTGCCCATGTCTTGGAGTTCATTTCACTTAGCATCATCTTAGATGGTCATATGTGCATAGCTATTGAGCTATTCTGCTCATCTGACAAGATTATCCTACATGTATACTAATAACTACAATATGGGACCTATGTTTCTTTGGGTCTGACTTACTTCACTTAATATGATTTTTTCCAAGTCTTTCCATTTCCTAACAAATGGGGCACTGTCATTCTTTCTGGAGGAGGCATAATTCCATTGTGTATATATATCACATTTTCTTGATCCATTCATCTACTGAGGGGTATCTGGGTTGGTTCTATACTTAGCTATGGTGAATAATGCTGCTACAAACATAGTTGTGCTGGTAGCTTTAGTATGACCTTGTTTGTGATCATTTGGGTAAATGTCCAGAAGTGAGATTGCTGGGTCATAGGGGAGCTCTATATATAGTCTTTTGAGGAATCTTCATACTGCAGCACTGAATACATAACTCATAACTGTAAAAGTAACTAAAGTTCCACTAATGAAATTTATATGTTGTCCACAGAAGAATGGAATAGGTAAACATATCAGAAGATACTAAAATATGTTGCCCTTTTCTTAAGCATTGGAAGAATATAAAAATAAAATCTTTCTGGTAATTTGTATTATGGAATACTCTATTTTTTTAAAAAAAGAAATGGCTGTAAACCAGTCTTTCCTAATGTGTTATGTTAGTAATCAATGAAAAATAAGGACTTGAAGCTTAAGTATAGAAAACAATTGGGGTGCAAAAGTTTTCATTTTTTGAAGACCTCTCAGTCTTTGATATACTAACTTGCATTGGCCATCTTCAAGAAGTAGCCACAGTTGACGCATTTATAAAATCTATGATCAAAGCTGGGAATGTGGCTTAGTGGTAGAGTGCTTGCCTAGCATGCATGAAGCCCTGGGTTCAATTCCTCAGTATCACATAAACAGAATAAAGCTGGATGTTGCATTGTGGCTCAATTGGAGAATGCTAGCCTTGAGCAAAAGAAGCTCAGGGACAGTGCCCAGGCCCTGAGTTCAAGCCCCAGGACTGGCAAAAAACAAACAAACAAACCCCTATGATCAAGAAACTTTTTCAAGGAGCATCTCTGGACCAATTCTGTAAAAGGATAATTCTGTGTAGTGTTTTTTAGAAATTCTGGATTAGATATAACTTTATATCCAAATTAATAAGAAACTGACAGATAGGAAAGCTTAAACTTTACTGTAAAAAGCTTATCAAGAGGAGCTGGCAATGTGACTTAGTAGTAGAATGCTTGCCTAGTATGTGTGAAGCCCTGGGTTTGATTCCTCAGTACCACATAAACAGAAATAGCTGAAAGTGGAACTGTGGCTCAAGTGGTAACATGCTAGTCTTGAGCAAAAGCACTCAGGGACATCATTCAGGCTGAGTGCAAGCCCCGTGACTGATAACAAAACACAACAAAACAAAAGCACCTCATATTAGTGGCACTTATGTCACTTTATTTTTATTTTTGCCAGTTGTAGGGCTTGAACTCAGGGCCTGGACACTTTCCCTGAGCTTCTTTTGCTCACTGGGAGCCACAATGCGACTTTCAGCTTATTCTGTTTATGTGGTACTGAGGAATTGAACCCAGGGCTTCATGCACGCTAGGCAAGAACTCTACCACTAAGCCACATTCTCAGACCTTAAAGTCCTTTATTTTGGCAGTCTTTCCCTTTTCCCCATAGTCTAAATAGTCACAGGAAATTAAAGACTGGAACTTCAAGCCTAGTATTCCTTGTTGACTGTGCCTCCGTGATCAAGTGCAGTATTTCACGTATTTTCAACTTCTTTCCATAATAAACCATAACATAAAGTATGATTTGAAGTCTTTAGTGAAGCTATAATTTCTTACCAAAGTTACTTGCTATTGGTAGGTATTGGTTAGATTGAAGTTTTAGTGTAGCATTTGTTTTAATCAGAAAGAGTTACAAATAACTCGTTTCAGGCTGCAAAGGTCTTTTGTTTCTTTTTCAAAATACTTAGAATCTTCATTCTTTCCACTACTCCTCCAAGAGAAGATACCACCCTTATTCTATTTAGCTGAGTGGTAGAGGGACAGATTTCCCCCCCCCCCCTCCCATTTAGTTTCATTGATGCATTAGCATTGGTGACAACTGAAGCTGGAACATTACAAATGCCTGTAATTGTTTGCATTGCTGTAGGGAATATAATGTTGTTAATATCTATTACTGGGCTAAATGAATGAATTAAGTAGCCAGAAACAAATACAATTGTCAAGCATGATTTAGTTGGCATATAGCTTTAGAACAGCCGCCAACTTCAGTATGGAGGGCAGAGGAGGGTTTCACATTTGTAAAGACGAATGTTAGACACCTCTGCTTCCCCACTAGATGGAAACCTTGCTTTGCTTTAAAGCTACTTCCAACCTGGATACTGAGGTGTGGTGGTGGTGTTGGGAGGGGGTGAATAAGCCTCTACTGATTTTTATTTTTACTATTTTTGCTTTCTTCTATTTTGCTTCTATTATTATGTTGTGTATGCTTTTGCCCTTTTGAGTAAGATGTAATAATAAGAGAGAGATCAAACCAGAACCAGAGGGTGAACTAGTATTAGCACAAACTCCATGGTGCAGGAGGAAGAAATGTTCCATTAGTTCCTCAGTTGCCTCATTCACAGTCCCTGCGCTGCTCTTGGATTCACATCTCAATCTGACTGCTTGTGGTCTCCTTTCCTTGGGTATTCCTAATATATATCCAAATATGCTTTTACAGTATGTCATTTCCTCATAGAAATTCAGATTCATGGAGAAGGTCATCGTCTTATGGAGCATCTTTTATTCATTAGGCAAAGTGCCAGGCACATGTATATCAATCAACTCATTCTGACAACACTTCTGTGACAGATTCCATGTTTTCACTGTATTTGATGACGGTCTAATTTGGGAAGGGGAAGGGAAAAAACAAAATGCTTAAACAGGGATTCAGGTTGACCCGTTGTAACAATGAGATGTACAAGACACTATGTTGAAAATGAACTTTACAATTTAGGTTGTGGGGTGTAGTTGTGGAGGTGGGAGGGAAGGGATGGTAGGGGAAAAATAAAGGAGGAGACAACAATGCTTGATAGGAAATGTACTCATTACCTTGCTCATGTAACTGTAACCCCTCTGTACAGTATTGTAAAAAATTACTGTATAAAAAAGATTTCCCTAAGTTTTCCATAGGGAGTCTTCAATGGAGGAGTATAGGAAGGCTTCACCCCATCACTCATCAATGATATTTCTGCTACTGAAGACACAAAGTTCTTCCCTCTATGTGTGTGCTGTCTAAGGACTTCTGGGTAGAGAAAAATTCTTATGAAAGACCAGTTTTTTTTTTCAATAAAAAAACCACTTAGGACATTCCTAGCTCTAGCAAGCCTCTCCATAGCACTATGAAAAAAGGAAACAGGACTGGACAGCAAACAATGACAGAATCCCCTACTATGTCCCTTTCATTATGATGAAATTCTTTTTTGTTTTTGCAATAGAATGCCAAATGGAACTCTTACAGAGGAACTAGAGACCTCAAAGGCCAGGAGCAATACAGAGTCAAGTACTTCCCTTTCCCAAAGCAAAGGTAATGCCAAGTCTTGTTTCATAGCATCCATTTTTCCAAGGCTGCTTTTGTGTCCTTGGGCTCAGGATCTCTCTTGTCAGTTCACTTACTGAAATCACTCAGTTTCTGACCCCAGGGCTGTCTCTCACTATCCAGCCTCATATGCGTGGAGGGGTGGGAGTGGGAGGGGAAGGTTCAGGAAACCCGCCTCAGGTGTGCCTCTTAGAGAGTGAGAAGCACAGGTGTGGAACTCTGAGACATGTTGGGAGTTCTCAGTGAGAAGCTGTGGCTAGTATTGCTTGGGGGGTTTGGGCAAACAGCCATGCCAGCAATGGCTTCTTCTTCTAGGTTATCTGAGCAGGATAAATTGCAATTTGGCTAGATGAAAGGGGATGGGCTGTTTTGAGAGTGTCTCCAGACTAGAGGAGCATGTCTCCATGCTGACATTATAGACTGGGGATGACCATGAGATTGAGCAGCACCTACAGGAAGAGTGCCTCAACATTCAGAGACGAGCATGCCAGGAAGACATTCTCCAAGTGTGTGTGTGTGTGTGTGTGTGTGTGTGTGTGTGTGTGTCCTCTGGGGAACACTCTTTGAAGGTCTACTGGAATCTTCCATGAGAGTTCCCCATGGCCATCCGTTACCGAAACAATATGACAACTCTACTCATAAAGTATGGGCTTAAGGGCTTTTGACCCTCTCCTGTTCTTTCTTCTCTCATTCTCTCCTCCACCCTAAGTATCCCAGAATGTCCTAGCAAGTAGAGCAAAGAAGAGAAATGAGTGGGCCCTGTCCTGTTCTTTCCCATTTCAGGTTTCTGGCCTGAGGGAAGGAAGCTATAAAAACTGGAGTTTAGCATTCAATTTTGTCAAATATTGATTGTCTAAAATGCCAAGGACTTTTAAAGACTTGAAATGGAACTGAAAATAGATAGGACCTGCTTAGGATTTCCTTCAAAAACACAGAAGAGCCAACCCGAAGAGCTGCCCCCTACAACCTAAGGGGTCCATTTGGTTCAACAAACTGGTTCTAGAGGAAGGAAGGTGGCACTGATTGTTAGGAAGTGGCAGAGGTGAGTGTGATTTCCTCAGCCCAGACTTTCCCAAGGAATGACCTTGGGAGGTGAGGGATGGTGCCGACGATGACTGCATCAAATGTGTTTACTTAAACAAACTGCATATATTCAGCAGCTGTCATTCTTCATGTATTACTTAGATCTTCATAAAATTGCTTCAGAGAGTAAGCAAGAAAACAAATCCACAACTTCCTGAAGCAGTGGGTCTTCCTTCACCTTTTTTGTGAAGGACAATATGTAGTCTTACCAGAAATCACCTTCTGGAAACCAGTAATCACTTGTAACTGTCAATCACCTGACTGTCAGTCACCTGAGTCAGCAAAATGACCCCAGGTTCCTAGGCTGCTTCATCATCCAGTGTGGTCACACCTCCTCCTTGCCTTTCCCTATATAGTTTATCTCTGCCATTAGTTCCCTCTCTGCATACCTGCATCTGGTACAGGCTGGCAGTTTGGCTCTCCCAATGAACTCTCTTCTGCCTGAACCGTGTGGTGGTCTCCTTTCAGCAATCCTTACAAAGACCAGAGAGTCAGGGGTGCCCAAAGCCCTGGCAAATTTTTTATTTTTATACTTCTCCATACTTACTAGTGGGTAAAGTAAGTAAATCCAGGACCTGAAAATGGATGTTTATATGTCATATAGATGTATCCTTTCCATTCTTCTCAAGAATCAGGATTATAATGTTTAGGAAGAAACACAGCTGTGAGAGGTGTTGGCTCTTCTGTCAGGGTGGTTCTCCATGAAACCCCCTTCCCCCACTTATTTTTTATTTTTATTTTTGTCAGTCCTGGGCTTGAACTCGGGGCCTGGGCACTGTCCCTGACTTTCTTTTTTGCTCAGACTAGTGTTCTACCACGTGAGCCACAGTGCCACTTCTGGCTTTTTCTGTGTATGTGGTGTTGAGGAATTGATCCCAGGTCTTCATGCATGCCAGGCAAGCACTCTACCACTGAGCCATATTCCCAACCTCCTTCCCACCCCCCTTTATTTTTAGTTTTTTAAAATAAGTTTTTTATTGTGAAAATACTGTACAGAGGGGTTACAATCACATGAGGAAGGTAATGAGTACATTTCTTATCAAGCATTGTTGCCTCTTCCTTTGTTTTTTTCCCTCCTATCCCTTCCGTCCCATCTACATCTTCCCCTCCCCCCCCCTCATTGCCTAAATTGTAAAGTTTGTTTTTTGACATAGCGTCTTGTACATCTCATTGTTGCAATGGGTCAACCTGTATCCCTATGTAAAAAAATTTTTTTCCCTTCCACTCCCCAAATTATACTAACATCAAATACAGTGAAGACAGGGGTTATACCATGGGAGAGGGACATACAAAGCAACAAAAAAATCATGTGGTACCTTATAAATATGTTGGAAACAATAGCAAGAAAGAAAAAAAAACACTTGTGTCCTTATCTTGGGGTTCATTTCCCTTAAGATCATCTTATCTGATCTTTTCTGCTTGACTCAGACATATACTAGTTATTGCAAATAAGGGAAACCATGGGACCTATGTTTCTTTGGGTCTGGTTTACTTCACCTAATATGATTTTTTCTAAGTCTTTCCATTTCCTAGCAAATGGGGCAATGTCATTCTTTCTGATGGAGGCATAGAATTCCATTGTGTATATACACCACATTTTCTTGATCCATTCATCTACTGAGGGGCATCTGGGTTGGTTCCATATCTTAGCTATGGTAAATAATGCTGCAATAAACATAGTTGTGCTGGTAGCTTTAGTATGGTCTTGTTTGTGATCATTTGGGTAAATGGCCAAAAGTGGGATTGCTGGTCATAGGGGAGCTCTATGTGGACTCTGTTGAGGAACCTCCATACTGCTTTCCAAAGTGGTTGAACAAGTTTACACTCCCACCAACAATGCAGTAGGGTTCCTTTCTGTCCACATCCCCTCCAGCATCTGTTGGTTTTAGAGTTCTTGATGACAGAACTGGGGTGAAGTGGTATCTTAATGTTGTTTTGACCCCCTTTATTATTTATTTATTTATTTATTTATTTTTGGGTCTGGTCGTGGGGCCTGAACTCTGGGCCTGGGTGCTGTCTCTCAGCTCTTCAGCTCAAGGCTAGCGCTCTACCACTTGAGCCACAGCACCACTTCCGGCTTTTTTCTTTTTGCTTATGTGGTGCTGAGGAATCGGACCCAGGGCCTCATGCCTGCAAGGCAAGCACTCTACCACTGAGCCACCTTCCCAGCCCCTACCCCCTTTATTTTTAATCATTTGAGCAATCAGACAGAAGAGTACTAAGATTTGCAATTTAGAACAATGTTAATTTTTTTCCTTCCCATTTTCCAACCTTTTTATCTTGTTGGATACCAGTAGTCATCTTTTATTTCCTCAGCTTTATCAGTGGTGAAAATCAATTCTAATTCAGTCATTTTTATGGATATATTTATTTGTTCATAAAATGTGTTCATAAACCTTTCCAGCCATGGCCCACACTTAGGCAATTAAGGATCACTAAAGTGAACATTTTCTCTTTCTGGCTAATAATGACTTAATGAAGCAGCTTGGGGCTACTAAGGTGAAGTGAGGCTCTCTATTTCCACACCAACCAGCAGTACTGATAATGCTTAGCATCTGCCCTTATATATGTGCAAACATCAAATCTCCCACCACTCCTGGGAGGCAGACAACATTATTTCTGTTTTTACAAATAACAAAATCATTTTTAGAAAAATTAAGAAGCACTGTAATCCGAGCACTCAGGAGCCTGGCAGAAAGATTGTGATTTTGCTGCCAGCCTGGGCTACATAGAAATATCTTGTCTGAAAAAAAAAAAAAAAGGAAGTAAAAAGCTGGGTGCCAGTGGCTCATGCCTGTAATTCTAGCTAAGCTCTGAGGATGGCAGTTTGAAGCTAGCCTGGGCAGAAAAGTTTATGAAACACTTATCTCCATTTATTTATCAAAGAGCTGGAAGTAGAGGTGTGGCTCAAGTGATAGAGTGCTAGCTCTACCAGCAAGGGACAGTGCTCACACTTTGATTTCAAGTTCTAGTACTGGAACGCGCAAACACACACACACACACACACACACACACACACACACACACACACACACACACACACCCTACATGGGTGCACGTGTTTGCTTGTGGGCACAAAATACTAAAAGAGTATCTGCTCAAACCTTTGGCTTTTCATAGACAGGTAGTGAGATTTTTCTTTTCCTTTCTTTCCTCCACCCTTCTTTCTTCAACTAAAACACTGCTTGGAATTCCAAGGGCATTCTCAAAGCAATATTAGATGCCCCTCCTTTTTTTTGCCTAGGTTTTTGAAGAATTTAGAAATCAAGATAAATCTAGCCTTGTAATTAAAATGTGAAAACAAAAGCTATTTGTAGCAGAAAAGCATTCCATTAATGTGATTTCCTTGTGGTGGATTGACAAGTTCAAAGCAGTAATGTATGTTGCCATGGGCACCAGATTCTATTTGCTTGGCTGGTTCATTTTACTTAGCTGCTGCAGGAGGAGGTTAGCCTTAAGCCAGGAATCACTGAGCATTGTTTGAATAGATTTGTAATTTTTGTGTAATACCATCTCTTTCTAAATCTGTACAGATAACTGCTTCTAACTATTTACCGTTACTTTGGGGCAGAGTTTTCTGAACCTCTTAGGAATATGGGCTGCAGAATGGGCAGGGAAGAGTGGCCTTTCTCCCTTAAAAATATCTTATGTATAATTGGCTGCAAATAAATGTTTGTTCAAAGGATGGGAGGGATGCATGAATGGATTAGTCATTATCATTCACTAGCTGTCTGGATTAATCTTTGGGTTTGTTGGGAGGGGGTTGGGGCAGAAATCACAGTGTGGAGGGAGTAAGGAAGAAAGAAGAATATCAGAAGAGAAAAGACATTTTAGAATTCTTTATAATCATTTATACACGAGTGTAAAGTTAAATCTGTTCTTTTGTAAAGACAAAGAGGGAGAGAGCAAGAACAATAAGAGAGAAATAAGAGAAATAACTTCAGGCTGGGAATGTACCTTAGTGATAAGAGTGCTTGCCTCGCATGCACTAAAGCCATGGGTTCAATTCCTCAGTACCACATAAACAGAAAAAACTGGAAGTGGTGCTGTGCTCAGGTGGTTGAGCACTTGCCTTGAGCACAGAGAGGCTCAAGGACAAAGCCCAGGCCCTGAGTTCAAGCAGCAAACAAAAAACAAAACAACAACAACGACAAAAAAAAGAGTGTTAACTTTGGCCAGGTACTCGAGACCCATGCCTCTGATCTCCTCCAGAGGCTGAGATCTGAGGATTGTGGTTTGAAGCTAACCTGTGCAGAAAAGTCAGTGGGACTCTTCCCTACAATTAGCCACCAAAAAGCTAGAAGTAGAATTATGGCTCAAGTGATAGAATGCCAGACTTGAGCAAAAAAGCTCAGAGACAGCTCCCAGGCTGTGTGTGTGTGTGTGTGTGTGTGTGTGTGTGTGTGTGTGTGTGTGTGTGTGTGTGTGTGTGTGTGTGTGTGTGAAAGAGAGAGAGACAGACAAAGAGACAGACAGACAGACAGAGAGAGACAGAGAGAGGGAGACAGAGAGAGAGACAGAGAGAGATCCCTAGGACCATAGAGTCAAATCTACAAAGAGTGATCAATCAGTGCTAGGCTGATGACGCCCTGTGTCCACTCTCATCTAATTCTCCCCTTCCTTCATTAGATGTGAGGGGCCTCTCATAGGTAATGAGACTGGCAAGGACTCTCCATGTCTGGAGGAACAGAAGTGGGTCACTGGCTTTGAAGCAAAGAATGAAGTTTTCCTTCATTTATTTCAAGTTATCAGGGCCAGGTGACTTTGGTTTTGAGTTATGCATTTTTCTTCCTTGACAAACGAAGCCTCCTGCCAATGCCTTCAAATCAGGAAAGGTTCCTGCTCCTCATCTGCAGCAACAACCATTTCACAAGTTTAAATAATGCTTCCAGAGTGCACTGGAAGAGGCAATATTTCATACTGATTCCTTCCTTTTTTCTCACTCCTGCTCCCATGTTCCATGTTGTCTAAGCAAATTTCTGGCAGTGTCTTTTGTATCTTCACCATGCCTAAGTAAGCAAAAGTCAGGATGAAGCAAATGGCTTCCAAATCTCCATTCATCACAAACACGAATTTTAGTTTCAGCTCTTTTGCTTGATGCAAATAAGCTGACAGATGGATATCATTGGCAACAATTTTTTTTAATCAGAGACATGTCCCTGTCTGCTGCTGAATATATATCTATAATCTTCCTAGGAAAGGATAAAATTGTGAAATACAATTAATTGCTATTAATGCTCTTGAGCTTCTCTATTTCTCCTATGAATCCCTTGACCAGCCCTCCAAAGGCTTGGCTGCTGCATTCAGGGCTGAGGGTTTCCCCTTTCAGTTCACTTTTCTGAGTTTAGACTATTCTCCTCCATGCACTTCTTCCTTAACTGCCCCAAATGTCAACTGTTAGCAATTACCCTTTTCTTAGTATAAATAAATGTTGCATGAAGATTTCTGATAACATGATCAGGTGATTCAAAACAAATATTAATAGATAATAATTATGCATTGTATAATTCCTTGAACAGTCTCATTAAAATCCTCTACTAGTAGAAAGAAGTGTGAGCATTGAGAGCTTTGTTAAAGGGATGTGCAGATGCAGGCTAGGATGCAGGGAGTAGGCCAAGGGAAAAGGAGGCCTGAGAGAGAACACTGAAAAATATCTTTTAAATGGACACATGAAGAAATGCTCAACTTCTCTGGCCATAAAAGAAATGCAAATCAAAACAATATTGAGATTTCAACTCACCCCAATTAGAATGGCTATAATCAAGAAATCTAATTAACAACAGATGCTGGAGGGGATGTGGCCAAAAGGGAATGCTACTATTCTGTTGGTGGGAGTGTAAACTCGTTCGATCACTCTGGAAAGCAGTATGGAGGTTCCTCAAAAGACTACATATAGAGCTCCCCTATGACCCAGCAATCCCACTTTTAGGCATTTACCCAAATGATTACAGACAAGGCATAATAAAGCTACAAGGACAACTATGTTTATTGCAGCATTATTCACCATGGCTAAGCTATGAAACCAATCCAGATGCCCCTCAGTAGATGAATGGATCCAGAAAATGTGGTATGTGGGGCTGGGAAGTGGCTCAGTGGTAGAGTGCTTGCCTTGCATGCATGAGGCCCTGGGTTTGATTCCTCAGCAGCACTTAAGCAGAAAAAAAAAGCTGAAAGTGGTGCTGTGGCTCAAGTGGTAGAGCACTAGTTTTGAGCTGAAGAGCTGAGGGACAGTGCCCAGGCCCAGAGTTCAGGCCCCATGACTGACTAAAAAAAGGCGGGGTGGTGGCTGGGAAGGTGGCTCAGTGGTAGAGTGCTTGTCTTGCATGCATGAGGCCCTGGGTTCAATTCCTCAGTACCATATAAGCAGCAAAAGCCGGAAGTGGTGTTATGGCTCAAATGGTGGAGCGCTAGCCTTGAGCTGAAGAACTGAGGGACACAATGGAATTCCATGCCTCCATCAGAAAGAATGACACCACCCCATTTGTCAGGAAATGGAAAGACTTGGAAAAAATTACAGTAAGTGAAGTAAGCCAGACACAAAGAAATATAGGTTCCATGGTTTCCCTCATTTGCAATAATTAGTAGATATCTAGGATAATTTTATCAGATGAGCAGAAGAGCTGACCATATAAGATGTTGCTAAGTGAAATAAACCTCAATGTTGCTGTTGTTTTAAATGTACAATATCTACTTTGTGATTTTTTTTGTTTCCTTTGTATTTCTTCCCCCATGGTATATTCCCTATTGTCATTGTACTTGATTTTGGTACCCTGAATCTTGTAAATACACTTGTTTAATTTGGGGAGGGGAAGGGGAATAACAATGCTGAAACACGATGACCCATTGCAACAATGATACCCAAAAGACAGTGTACTGGAAACGAACTTTACAACTTCTGGGGGGTGGGAGGGGGGTGGTCATGGAGTGAGAGAGATGGGGAAGGGAAGGGATAGTGGGAGAACAACAAGGGAAAGGGTAACAATGCTCGACAAGAAATGTACTCAGGGCCAGGAAGGTGGCTCAGTGGTAGAGTGCTTGCCTCTCATGCATGAGGCCCTGGGTTTGATTCCTCAGCACCACATAAACAGAAAACTGGAAGTGGTGCTGTGGCTCAAGTGGTAGAGCTCTTGCCTTGAGCTGAAGAGCTGAGGGACAGCACCCAGGCCCAGAGTTCAAGCCCCATGACCGACCAAAAAAAAGAAAAGGAAAAGAAAAAAAATGTACTCATTGCCTTACTCATGTAACTGTAACCCTTCTGTACAACATCTTTACAATAAAATCAAATTAAAAAATATATTTTAAATTGCTTACTTGATGCCAACTTACCCTTCTAACATTTCCAGCAAAATTCTTGTTCATGATATACTTTGGCAATCTCCCCTCCTCCCCCCACCCCCATGCGGTGCTGTGTACGTTTGAACATGGGCAGAGACAAATCTTTAATTTGAATGAAGAAATATCCATCTATTATTTATCTCATTGTTCCAAAATTTATTATTAATATAAATATACATTTCAAAAAATGCCTTAGTGAACTCTTCAAATAGCACAGACAAATGAAGAAAAATATTCTTTTCCCAATTCCATTCTTTGAGAGGCAATAGTAATAATTTGGCTATTCTTTCCATTTAAAGATGCATATTATTATATGGTTTATACTTTATTATTGAAGACTCATCAGTGTGTGGTTTATGAAGCTAGAAAATTAGTACCTTAGGGATAATTAGTATGCTGTAGTCAAGATAATCCAGTGATGGTTAGTTAGGGTTGAAAAATGAAATCAGAAGACCATATTCTAGAAGAGCTACTGTAAGATTTTGAGTTATCATTTCATAAATAAATTTTTTGTTTGTTTTTGTCAGTCATGGGCTTGAACTCTGGGCCTGGGCATTGTCCCTAAGCTCTTCAGCTCAAGGGTAGCACTCTACCACTTGAGCCACAGCGCTACTTCCGGTTTTCTAGTGATTTATTGGAGATCAGAGTCTCACAGACTTTCCTGCCCGGGCTGGCTTTGAACTGCCATCCTCAGATCTCAGCCTCCTGAGTAGCTAGGAATATAGGCATGAGCCACCAGAGCCCGGCTTCATACAAGGATATTAAAAATAGATTTTCCTTAGTAGAATTGTAATCACTGAAGATTTGTTAATTGGCCAGAAGTATTATATAGGCACTCTTGCCCTTGATGAACAGGTAGCAAGAATCTAGTTTAGCTCAATACTATTTATTCCAATACTATTTATACTATTATTTGCATGGCTCATGAAATCTAGGATTCTATTATGTTCTATGTGCAGCTACAAGGAAAAATTTTATCATTCATCTCCAACTAGGTCTATGTAATACTCCAGGTGTTTCAATTTGCATCTGATGGCACTTTGAATATAAGGTCAGTTGCAGTGCATAATAAAATAGAGAATTGGTACTTTTCTGAATGAAGAGATCATGACTGTGTGTCTTGCTAATAAACATAAGATTTGCCTTTCCTGGAGGCTCCTAGTGAAGCTGCTGTAGAAGAGATCTTAGGCTTTAGAAACTACATCAAAATGAACCTAGTGATTATGAACTCATTGGTTGGGCTCTATTCTAACACATGTATCTAATAGGACAATACTAAACAAACAATATAAAAATTATGCTACTAAAAGCAACACAAATGACTATACAACTTGTATTGCTTGTTCAAATATATTGTGGGGTGACATTCTAATTATAGGAATTTTGGGTACCTGCAGGATATAAATGTGTTTTTTGGTGAGATGGACATTTACAAAATGTTCTTAATTTTCTATCGCATAGTGAATATTGTTTTGCTCATGGATTGAATGTTTCTCTTCAGAAAGGTTATGCATTCAATAATATTTATTTGTTTATTTTTGTGCCAGTCCTGTGGATTAAACTCAGGGCCTGGGAATGGTCCCCAAGCTTTTGCTCAATGCTAGCATTATACCATTTGAACCATAGCTCCACTTCCAGCTTTTGGGTAGTTACTTGGAGATAAGAGTCTCACAGATGGGGCTGGGAACATGGTTTCATGGTAGAGTGCTTACCTAGCATGCACGAAGCCCTGGATTTGGTTGCTCAGTTCCACATAAACAGAAAAAGCCAGAAGTGGAGTTGTGATCAAGTGCTAGAGTGCTAGCCTTGAGCAAAAGAAGCTCAGGGTCAGTGCCCAGACCCTGAGTTCAAGCCCCGGGACTGGCAAAAAAAAAGAAAAGAAAAGAGTCTCACAGACTTCCCTTCCCCTTGCCCTCCCCCCTCCCACACCTCCCCCTCTGACTTTGAACTGTGTTCCTCATAGCTCAGCCACCTGTGTAGATAGGATGACAGGTGTGAGTCATAGGTGCCTGGCTTTATTTATTCTCTGATTTTAGTAGCAACATCTATTCATTATGGAATGGCTGGAAAACACAGAATAGAATTAAAATAACTATTAATCTTCCCATTAGATGTCGGTTACTGGCAATTTGTTGTACATCTTTTCCAGTATGAGAGTATGTTTATAAACATCCTCACATATACACTTATCAATTTGGTCTCATGATTCTTTCACTTAAGCTTATATATATTTCCCCAGGTCATTAAAGTGATTTAAGAGAATAATTCTTTTTTTCATTTGTTAATTATTATTTTAAAAATTTATTGTAAATTGCAATAACTAGTATGTGTCTGAGACAAGCAGAAGTTGATGTTAGATAAGTTGATGTTAGGCGAAATGAACCCCAAGATAAGGACTCAATTGTTTTTTCTTTCTTGCTATTGTTTCTAACATATTTATAAGATATTTCTTTGTTGCTTTGTTTGTCCCTCCCCCACGGTATAACCCCTGTTTTCACTGTATTTGATGTAGGTATAATTTGTGGAGGGGAAGGGAGAAAACAAATTGTTTAAATAGGGATACAGGTGGACCCATCGCAACAATGAGATAGATGTACAAGACATTATGTTGAAAAACAAGCGTTACAACTTTGGCATGGGACAAGGGAGGGGGAGGGTGAGATGGGAAGGGATGGGAAGGGGAAACAAAGGAGGAGGCAAAAATGCTTGATAAAAAATGTACCCATAAGCCGGGCGCTGGTGGCTCACGCCTGTAATCCTAGCTACTCAGGAGGCTGAGATCTGAGGATCACGGTTCAAAGCCAGCCCGGGCAGGAAAGACTGTGAGACTCCTATCTCCAATAAACCACCAGAAAACCGGAAGTGGCGCTGTAGCTCAAGTGGTAGAGCGCTCGCCTTGAGCTGAAGAGCTGAAGGACAGCGCCCAGGCCCAGAGTTCAAGCCCCACGACCGACAAAAAAAAAAAAAAAAAAAAAAAAAAAAATGTACCCATTACCTTGCCCATGTAATTGTAACCCCTCTGTATTTTCACAATAAAAAATAAAAAATTAAAATGCTTCAAAAACATAAAAAGAAATTATTGTAAAGTTGATGAATGAGGGAGGGGTGTTACAGTTACATAAGTAAGGTAATGATTACATTTCTTTTTCAACACTGTTACCCCCTCAAGAATAATTCTTTAGTTGTATAATAATTTTACCATGTAGTTATACTGTAACCAAACCATTGTTCTGTCATTAGACATTTGGACATCTAGGTTTTTTTTCTTAGTATTTTTATATTGAGACACAGCTTAGTCCTGAAGACCTTGCTCTCATCAGTTATGCTAAAATCTTTGGAAAGCACATGGCCTATTTCAGCCTTCTTTCTCTTTCAAAGTAAACAGATAATACTTGTTGGGTCTTCCTCTGTCCCACGAAAGACAGACGGGGTCCGAGGAAAGGTAAGTGCGGCACTTGCCCGTTCCCCAGCCTCCCTCAGCCCGGGAGACAATCAGACACAGCCGAGAGCCAAATCCAATAGGTAGAAAACTCCTTTATTAACAGAGAGCAGCCCTTTTTAAAGCCAAAAAGGGCGGGTGGCATGGCAAGGGAGGAAGAGGAACCAATCACTGTCAAGGTCACACCCTATCATGCACCTAAGCCTTCCCGGGCTGGTTAGGCACTGATGGAAGATCAATTGGGGTCTGCCCACTCTACCCCCTCTCAGCGCCATCTTGGCTGCCCATGTGCTCTACAGTAAATTGGGCTCTGCCCACTCAACCCCCTCTCAGCGCCATCTTTGCTGCCCATGTGCTCTACAAGTACTGTTACCTTGTGCTCAGATTTTCAAAAACATGTTGGAAGAAAAGTTATCTGGGCTGGGTGCCTGTGGCTCATGCCTGTAATCCTAGCTTCTCAGGACTCAGGAGGCTGAGATCTGAGGATTGTGATTCAAATCCAGCCTGGGCAGGAAAGCCTGTGAGACTTTTATCTCCAATAAACCACCAGAAAACTGGAAGTGGCACAGTGGCTCAAATGGTAGAGCACTAGTCTTGTGCTGAAGAGTGGAGGGACAGTGCCCAGGCCCAGGAGTTCAAGCCCCACGACCACCACCACCACCACCAAAAAAAAAAAAAAAAAAAAGGAAGAAAGTAAGAAAGGAAGAAAAGTCATGTGGGTGCCAGTGGTTTACATCTATAACTCTAGCTA
Source organism: Dipodomys spectabilis (assembly GCF_019054845.1). NCBI lineage: Eukaryota > Metazoa > Chordata > Mammalia > Rodentia > Heteromyidae > Dipodomys > Dipodomys spectabilis. The sequence goes on from NW_024870766.1 coordinate 19,573,426, forward strand.
CTCAGAAGGCTGAGATCTGATGATCTCAGTTTGAAGCCAGATTGAACATGAGAGTCCCTCAGATTCTTATCTCCAATTACCACCAAGAAGTTGGAAGTGGGGCTATGGCTCAAACGGTGGTGTGCTAGCATCAAGGAAGAAAGCTCAAGGATAGCACCCGCACCCTGAGTTCCAACCCAAGACTGGCACAAAAAAAAATAAAAGAGTGAAATGATGGTCTAAATAAAAATATGGTTAGGCTTTTGTTTTGGAAAAGAAAAGAACCCAATCTCTTTGTTCTCTCTTTGGGGGTGAGTCTTACTAAGTGTGGGTTTAGTCTGACTCTAGGGCTCCAGGAGCCCTGTGCCTAGAGTTCTGTTCCAGTGCCTTTCTCCTCCAGTGATCTGCCTCATCTAGCTATCATTGTGCCATCATGGAAGCACCAGGCCTTCAACAGAGCTCAGATCATTCCCCTTTCTTCCTTCTTGCTTTCTTGAGGGGAAATAAGCATTGGAAGCAGATGTGTGATACCCAGCAGCTGCCAGTGGTGCCCATGGAGCCTTCCAGTTTCAAGCTGTAGAGAACAGGAGCCCGGCTGAGGGGGAGCTTGTCCTTTCGTTTCACAGTGAAACAGAGAAAATCCACAGCTGTTCTCTGCAAGCCTTCTCATCTCGTGAGTCTGTGAAGTGACAGTTGCCATGGGCTCAGAGGAGATGTTGGGAAGCTTTTGAGAGTCCTGTGACCTGCGAAGCTGCTAATTAAAGTGCCACCAAGATGCTTCCAGTGACTCTGAGCTGGTTCCACGTACAGTTTAGAGAGCTGACCTTTCTCCTTTCTCTCTCTGGTATCTCACTGAGAGTGCTGTGGGTAACCAGCAAATAATAACAGATAATAACCCTCTCCTATTCTTTCAAACCTCCATAGAAATGCAAATCACTGCCTTCAGAAGGAAGCACACAGGCACATGAATTGTCTACCAGCAGGGTTTGCCAATGAGTCACGCTTGGTGTTCTTGTAAAAACTATTCAGGTAGGCAGACTGGTGCTGCAATAAGAAAACAGGCTGAGTAGGGTCTCCCTTTCTCAAACAGTCACTGACAGAAGAGCGCAAGAACACACACTCACTCAGCTGTCCCACAAACCTGACAATTGCAGAAAACATTTGTCAAAATCCCCATGGGAAGGGGAGATTAAGCTCTTCAAAATCAAAATGGTTATGTTACCTAAACAGTAAAGAGAGTGAATCTGTGAGGTAGAAAGCGGTGTGAAAATGTGGGGGGCACCAAGGCCCATGCGGGTTTGTGTTATTCATGACTTTTAATTGGTATTTCCAGTACATATCTGCTTGCCAGTGTCCTGTGGTGACTAAGTACTGTCAAATAACAGATGTCACACATCATAGCAACAACAAGGAATCAAATATAAAAGAGAATGTACACAAAGATGAGACTATGAGTATGATTTATAACATTAAATGATCTCATTGGAATATGGTCTGAACTAATTATGTGTTTGCAGAAAAGCCATTGTGGAGTAACAGAGGCTTTTGGAATAACAAGTTGCCTTTTGGTCCTAAAAGAAAGAGGAGGGAGAGGGGTGAAAGGAGGGGGGTGAGAGAAAGAGAAAGCGAGAGAGGAGCATGAAAGCCAAGGAGGGGAGAGAGCCAGTAGTGACATTTTCTAGAAGGCCGGTGGGATGGCAAAGGAAAGATTTGGATATACGTGTTAAAGGCATCCTCACCGGGGAAGATGAGACAGTGCAGTGTCAAATGATGTGATAGGGCCACCACAGACTGAGATGGTTTACAAAGACTTTCAGGGAGCTAAGAGATTTGAGAGAAAATAAACAAAACAAGATTCAACCGAGAAAAGTGAACACAAACACATCTGGGAAAAAATAATCTCGAATAAAGATACCCAGCTGGAGGGAAAAAAAGTATAAAGCCTGGATTTGGTGTGAAAGCTGCTAGTAAATTCTATCTGAATTGCAAGGTATTACAACAGCTCAGGAAAGGTATGAATTCCCTTTGGGTTTTAAGTGCAGAGCTGTTCATTATGAAACATTGACAAAGGAATTCATGTCCCATTTTACAAAGAGAGTGAGGCCCTCATTACGTATGTCAATAAAGGAACTGTAACACAGAACACATTTTGAGGTGTGTGAATAAGCACATGGGTTTGACACTGCTGTAACTCCAACTGTAATTTCTGTGTGTGTATGTGTGTGTGTGTGTGTGTGTGTGTGTGTGTGTGTGTGTGTGTGTTCTGAAGTTGAATTCAGGGCCTGGGCACTTTCCTACTCAAGACTCTGGGTACTCTACCACTTGAGCCACAGCTCTACTTCCAGCTTTCAATGGCTACTTGGAGATAAGAATCTCTCAGACTTTCCTGTATTGGCTGGTGCTGAATCTTCATCCTGAAACCTTATTTTCTGAGTAGCTAGGATTACAAGCGTGAACCATTGGCACCTGGTTCTGTTAGTTATAATTTCGAGTTAAACAATGTGACAGAAACTTTTCTATATCAACTATAAGTTTTTAGATCGTAAGGGTTTAGTTAATAATAACAACAGGACTTACTCTGTGCTCAGCATTACAAGCACTTTCCATATCTTAGTCATTAAGTATTCATAAGAAACCCTACAAATAGGTGTAATTGTCTTGCTCCTAAACAGATGAAAACAACAGTGTTCAGAGAACATGAAGACCTAGTTAATTTTAGAAGATTGTTTAAAATAACTGATGTAGGTATTTTTTTTTTAAATTACTTGGTGTAACTATTTATACTGTTCACAAAATATTGGTCTCTTTGGGGACATTCTTTGTTTTCTTGGAAGTCGGAGGCATGGCTGGCTGGCCCCTTTACTATATTTTGAAGAAATCCATTAGATCATAACTACACAATTTCCACTGTGCTGCCATGGGACTATTCTCTTTACCTTCCTGATTGACGATGCTGTTAGAACCATTAAACAACTACAAAGCATACTGCCTGTGGAAGACCCTTATCCAAATCCAAGCGCAATGCACTTTGAGTCTCTTGTTTTGAGTTTTCTCATCTTTGGCAACCATGGGCTTTAGCTCAATAACCTTTGAAAAGATCAGAGGCATGTTCCAGCCTTAGTAAGTATATCATCCCCCTCTAATCTCTTCCCTGTTCTTATCATTTGTCTAATAACTTGGCTTACTATTTTACCAATATGTGCACAGTTGTGTTTCACTAAGGTTCATGCTTAAAGTTCAAATGCTTTGGTGGAGTTATTTTGTTACTGAAAAATAAGGGTGAGGTGCATCAGATTCCTTCACTATAGCTCCCAGGGGTCCTTGATGCTGCATCTGAAGAAATGTGTTTAAGCATATTCATATAACAAATCATGTGTTCACACTGTACCTTAGGTCACCTTGGTGACATATTTGGCCAGATGCTAAAATAAAAAGTATGCATCATTGCAGGAAAGGGTGTTGTTGTTGCTGCTGTGGCTGCTGAGCCTGTGGACAGAGAGCATGACTACCATTCCCATCATGCATCACATCTACTTTCACCTGCCTAAATCCTGCTTCAGTCTGCCTGGAGCAGAGGACCTGAATTATAGTTAGCATGTCTGTGGGGAAAATGTTCCTGGGTCATGGAGAATCTTTTTCATATTCTTAAAAAATACAAAAAAATACTAGTCGTGATTCTGCCCAAGTACTCAGCCTTGTCCTGAGCCATTTCCAAGCCATTGTGGAGAGAAGATAAAGTCAAGAAAGAAAAGAGACTAAACTTCATTTGGCTGTACACAAAGTTCTGCACTTTCTGGGAAGGGCTTGTGGAAGGAACCACTGGAAAGCGGACTCGAAGGCCATTTCACAGACGATTTGCTTTTCTTCACCCAACAGAGGTCTTAAGTAATGTCTTGTCCTTTTTGATGATTCGTTAGGGAGCCAGACCAGTCAAAATACATTTAGAATTTAAGAAGAGGAATCTAAGAAAGAGCATGAACCAATAAGTTATAAACGGATCGAAAGTAATGATTAAGTTCTCAAACTCCTTATAGCAGACTGGTCACCTTAATATATTTAATTCTTTTGGCAAACATTTCATGAGTGCCTATCATGTGCCAAGGGCTATCTTTAATATTGAAACTTATAAATGATTGAAATAGAGCTCTTCTCTTGAAGAAGTCAGAACCTAGTGTGGAAGACAGATGGGCTACATGGTAATTGCAATGTGTGAAGTGTGCACCTAGTTTAGGAATCAAATGCTATGCTATTGTCCAGGAGGAAATGAGTGATCCTATCTGGCTTTAGAGATATTCTTGGATTTGAATTTGGCCTTGACGAGTAACACAGTTCCTCGACATCTTAGTAGCTTGGCATCCTGAATTTAGCAACCATTTAGTAAATGTCATTGCCTAATAATCTCAGAGACATGGAAAAAAAAGTTCTTCAAGGCAAAGTCAATTGTTAACCCCAATTTTCTGCTTGGACGGATCAGATCCCTGCATGGTTCAAGCATGGCATCATTTGACCCACACAGTCAATGTTGCTGAGGTGCTCTTACAGGCACTACCTAGAAGTGAGAAGTTGCTGCACTGTGAATGCCAGGCTAGTTGTTGAAACTGTCATTTCTCCTATTTTTTCTTTTTTTTTTTAAGGTTTTGTGTTTTTAGGTTTTGACCTCAATGCCATTTCCATAACTCAGTAATTCAACCCAAATTACACTAAGATGAATGACTAAAATTTATTGCTCTGTTGATCAGGTCGCAGTGGGTAGTCAACTTAGAGCAATAAATTTTAGATTTTATAATATTTTTTGTGTCTGTACTGGGGCTTGCACTAGGGGGCTCATGTTCTTGCTTAGTTTGTTTTGCTCATTGCTGCTGCTCAGCTTTTTGCTGGCTAAATAGAGATAAGAGTCTCCTGGCTTTATCTGCCTGGACTAGCTTTGAACCACAGACTTCAGATCTTAACCTCCTGAGTAGCTAGGATTACAAGCATGAGCCACCAACGCTTGGCTGTAAAAACATTTTGATTCAATTTTTTTCCCCCTACTGATGTGTATCCTGTGAATTAATGCAGTGGTAAGAAAATAAATTGCGAAAAGGCCACTGCAAATTCTTCTGTGTAATCATGAGCAACTCTATAATTAACAGAAATATTTGCTCAGTAAGTCTTGCAGTATTTAATTTCCTTTGCTAGGCATCCTAAAAAGGCAAACTGTTCAATGTTTGGGAAAAAAAGGACAGGTTACTCTCTATGGTTGTTTTTGTCTCCGTCTAGGTAGTGTTACATACCTGGATGAAAGGTAACAAATTATACCAACCATCACTCATCTATGTATCATTATGTATATAAAATATACATAAAATTCAGTAATGTAGCAAAGTTTGAAATGATTTGTCAATTTTTATTCCAACATGTAAAGCCTCACTGTTCCCTGTCAGCCTTCGAAGTTCAGAAATAGTGAATTCTAACTTTGACCACTGGGGGGAAGCAGAGAACTAAAAGTGTCCTCCCATGCTCCTAATGAAAAGGTGCATACAACACATCCATTTATGTTAAAAAACACACTGAAGCAAGATGTGAGAAAATTATGGACAATATCAACAAAACTAATAATCCTTGTGTCTTTGTATTACATTAATTTCACCTCTTTAGAGTTCATAAATTCCCTTCGAATTTTATTTACAAAGTAAAACATATGGTTTACAAAACAGGAAAGAAAAAGCAATTGTCAAAAATAGCAGAGGGAAACCTAGTCTTGAAGAGAGTTGTACTTAGATTTACTAAGTACAATTCCTGACACATGGTTGTGTTTCCTACATACCAGCAATTGTTTTGGGGATGGGCTCCACTGGATGGGACCTGGGTTCCATATGCTTCTCCTCCTTGGTTCTGTGGCACTGATAACCTGTCCTGTGGTTCCTCTACTTCTCTCCTCGGACAGGCCTCCTGGGGTGAGGAAGTTTCTTATCTCTCTTAACAGTTCAATCTTAGACGAACAGCAAACACTTTTCAGATCTCACCACATATGTAAGGGTCAGATCTGAAAATTTGGCATTGAGACTGAGGGATTTGGCCTTAGAAATCAACAATCATCCACTAGGTGGCTAAAGGACTGGCTCACTTAGCTATTGTTAATCGTTGATTCATGAAAGGTATGGAGTCCAAAACCCCATTCCATGGGAATTATTGAATAATCAGCCATGTGGAATTCAGCTTCTTTTGTTTCCAGTCCTTTCTCTGGTAATCTTCATCCAGTTATTGGCTTGCAATGTTTACTGTCACCCCAAAGGGATATTTTTTCTTCTTCTGGTACTGAGGCTTGAACTCATGTCCTTCTGCTCTCACTTGACTTTTTTACTCATGGTTGACACTCTACCACTTGAGCACACTTACCACTTGGGGATTTTTTTTTGCTGGTTGTTGTTTTTTTTCATGAAAAGAAATGTATTATTTGCTATATACTTAAAAAATCTTTAAGTAGTGGTACAGGGGGGGTTTCAACAAACTTGTCAGTTTATGAGAAAATGAATCTTATCAATGCCATCTCCCCTTCCATCATTTCTCTCCACATCTATCTCAACTCTGCCCATCTCGAAATTTCCTAATTCTTTTTTTTAACATATAAATGTTTGTTCACAGTGAGTTTTCTTTCCTTATTTATTACAGATTGGTCCAAACTGTTTGCTTTTAGTCAAGAAGATGAGGTCTCTCTGCCTGGGGTTAAGGATTAGAACATATTTTCATAACTCTAACAGGGAGGCTTAATGGAATACTTAAAAAGAATAAATGAATAACAGGTTAACTGAATATTGTTTAATCCAAAAATTTAAAGCATTTTTTTCCACACAAGGAAATCTTGCTCAGAGCTCAACAAATAAGATTGTAGAGTGTACTCCTTCCAGCTGAAGGATGGGAGGAAAGCGGAGCGAGTACCAGCGAACGGCAGGTGGGAAGAGGTAAAAGAAAAGAGGAACAGATGTCCAACCTGCTCTCAAAGACTACTGGGAACTGTCAGCAACCCTAGGGCAACACTTAGAAAGCTATTGATTTGACGATCTATCACATAATAAATGTTTGATAAAAAGAAATCTCAGCTTCTGTTTTTTGGCAATTCAGTACCATAAATGAAGTTCTACATTTTCAGGTCTTTTATAAACAATTTAATGAAATGAACTGGCCAATTAGATGAATAAATGAATGTGTAAGTGAATTAATACTTGTAAACAAAGTGAACAAACTCTTACAGTTGTTCCCTTTGTTGGTGAGTTGAATGATAAAAATCTAAATATATAATTGGACTGAGAAATACACTGGTAAAATGTATCAATCAACACTGAATGTAAACAAGTGAATTGTGTTTTGAAGTTACTTTACAAAATCAAAACTGATACAAACAGAACTCTTTCCTATTTCAATAAATGCTTCCTCTAAATACATACTTTTTTTTGGTAGCTAGACATTCACAATCCTCTTTTATGAATAAGAACTTTCTCCCTTCCCCTATGAAACTTATGCACCATGTCTGGGGAGGTAGGAACACTGCATTTGATTGATGAATCCAATTGATGAATCCAAGACCTCTGGTCCCGACAAATGAAGCTTTCCTGGGATATTGAGGCTCAAGACTCATGATGTAAGCTGCTCCATTCATCCAAGGAAGTATGAGCTGACAGACTGGCTTTCAGGTCTGCAACTGGAAAGCCTGCGGCTCTTCAGATATGCAGCTTTCTGAGCCTGGTTGTATAGCCTCTTCTTTGGACTGTATCTTCCCATAACATGTTTTCTATCATTTTGATTATTTATAGTTAAGTTATCCAGATCCCACATCTAATACCATAAAAACACTAAGGGACAGAAGAGTCCATTAACTGATAACACCGATGGAAATTCACTGAAACTTAACATCAACTGGGCTTATAGCTAGGAGCTCAGTAGCTCATAGGTACTCAGATGAGTACCTAGTTCTAGAGGATAACATCGAGGACCATTGGGGCAGAACATTTACCTACAAAATAAGTAGCAAGAAAGAGAGCTAGAAGGACACCATAAAGACATATGTACATCCATATTCTTTGCTGTACTATTCAAATAACCAAGTTGTGGAAACAGCCCAGATGCCCTAAGATAGATTAGTGGAACAAAAAAAATGTGGTACCTAGTCACAATGCAATTTTACACAGCCATCAGAAAGAATAATACTATATGGTTAGCAGGGAAGTGGAGGCCTAGAACAAATCAGGCTAAGTGAGGGAAGCCAAGCTCAGAGAGACAAACGCCACATGTTTTCTCTCATGTGGAAGCAAGATCTAAAATACACAGTGACAACATAAATTATACAAGACTTTATAACACTCAAACACAAAGGAGGATACTCTTAGGGGAGGAACACAATGACAAAATGCCTATGTGCATCTGATCATACAAAATAATGTTTATCAAAATAAGCTCCAGGAAATGGAAGTGAGTTTTTTTTCCTTTTTGTTCTTTCTGTCCTGCTTGTTTGTTTATTTGCCTTTGGCAGTGTAAGGGGAGATACAGAAATGGAGGGGCAAAGGGTGAACAAATGCAGCAGTGATTCTCACTAGACACTATGTTGAATGTGAACTGTACAACTTGTGGGTGGGGATGGGAAGGAAAAACTGGGAGCGAGTGAGGGAAAGGGTGACATTGTTCAAAAGGAAATGTGCTCTTCACCCGACTTATGTAACTGCAACCCCTCTGTACCTCACTTTTATAATAGCAATATATAATAGCAGTATGTAGTAGCAATCAATATATATAATAGCTATATATATATATATATATATATATATATTAAAGAAAGAGTGCTAGAGGCATAGGTCAAAGTTTAGCTCAAGAGCCTAGAAGCCTGAGGCCCTGGGCTCAAACCCAGCATCACCAGGTGTAGCTGAGAAGCTGAAAGTGAAACTGTGGCTCTCCCATGGAGCTGCGGGAAGTGAGACTGTGGTCATGCGGAAGTGGAGGTATGGCTCTCCTGGTGGAGCAGAGGAACTGGGCTGTAGCTCGTGTGGTAGAGCGGAGGAGTGGTAAGTGGCACAAGGGTCATGAAGCGGTGGAGTGGAGCAATGGTTTATGTGGTGCAGAGGAGCCTGAGGCAGGGCCATGGCTCATGTGGGGGAGCAGAGGAGCCGGAAGTGGGGCTGTAAGACAGCTCTCAAGGGGGAACGAGAGAGGAAGTGGAAGTGGGGCCGTGGCTCACTTGGGGGAGCAGAGGAGCAGAATTGCTGGGTAGTTGTAGATGTGAATCTCATGGATTTTTCTATCTGGGCTGGTTTTGAACCTGGATTCTCAGGTTTCAGTCTCTTGAGTAGCTAGGGTTACAGTGCCTTCCTTCCTTCCTCTCTCCCTCCCTCCCTCCCTCCCTCTCTTCCTCCCTTTCTTCCTTCTGTGTAGCACTACTGATCAAATCCAGGGTCTCCCAAATGTGAGGCGAATACTCGACCTCTGAGCTACACTCTCAGTCCCCAAAGCCAATTTGTTGTCCTGTAAGTTAGAGGTCAGGCTTTTGGGACTTGTGGGTTGGAGGCAACACACCACTGAGAATTTATTTCCTGCTCATAAAGAACAGGTTGATGGAAGATTTCTCTCCCTTGTAAGATTTGTAGGACACATTTCAAAGATTTGGTGGTGGGGGGGTGGGGGGGGGGTGGGGGGGGGGAGGGAGGGAGAGAAACAGATTTAAATAGCCAAGCAAATTGCACACTCTGAACAAAAAAGCTTCAAAAGGGTTTTTACCTATGGAATAAGGCATAGCAGAGCGGCTCTATTTTTAGATGAATCAATGTTAAATGAGAAGTCTAAATCCTCCATTAATTTTGAATACCTGTACTACATTACTGTAACCAGTGGTGTATTCTTTTGTCCCATGAATGAGCTGCAGACAGGATCTTACTTTAATATGAAATATCCTGATTTTGTCGGATTCTATTGCATTCTCATGCTGCTAAGAGCCTTTTCATGTTCAAATTCCACTGTGTTTTCAATGTCAGATTTTTTTCTTTCAAAAGGAAAAGGGTCCCCTGTGGAAGTTTATGAAAGCTGACACATTTCCTTGTAAAATATCCTTTTGAGACCATATGGTTTATCGTTAAGCACATATTTTTGGACCTTTTCAGATGAGTATTATGAAATTAATGTGAGGTGTTTTTAGAAAAGTGAATGCTATTGACTCAGTAGGGCAGAATGTCTTTTTCTTTTGTGGTTGTTACCCTTTATAATTCCTTGCAAAAGACATTTTCAGATAATTAAAAATGTATTTTGGTTTGTAGAGCAAAAAGACTTATCAAAAGAGATTATGTAACACATGATGCCAGCCACTTGTCAAAGTTAAATATACCCATTTCTCTACCCCTAAAGCCATTAGATCTATTACCGCCTAATTGCTTGGAAAATTCATTTTCTTTTTTTCAAATAACTGTCTTAATTAAGTCTGAAAGCTCACCAAGTGCCTCTTAAATCAGTAAACCTAACTTCTTTATTTTTTAATCTTTAATTCTTCTATAATGTTGTGTCCAGGGCCAGTGTTTTTCTTTGAGACAGTTATGGCATTCAGTATTAGAAACAAAACTTCCTTTGAGAAACTAGACTATTTTATTTTAATTAATTAATTAATTAATTTTTTTGGGTCCGGTCGTGGGGCCTGAACTCTGGGCCTGGATGCTGTCCCTCAGCTCTTCAGCTCAAGGCTAGCGCTCTACCACTTGAGCCACAGCGCCACTTCCGGCTTTTTTCTTATGTGGTGCTGAGGAATCGAACCCAGGGCCTCGAGCATGCAAGGCAAGTGCTCTACCACTGAGCCACCTTCCCAGCCCTTCCTTTGAGAAACTAGAGAGCTGAGAAGCATGTCTTACTATTTTTGATAATGTATACAGGGCCAAGAGCCCACCACAAAGTGACTAGGTATTAATGTGAGCAAAAAATCAAAAAAGATTTTTTTAAACATGTGAATGTTTTAAATGTCAGAATGAGAAGCACAAATCTTAGCTTCAGTTTGGCTGTGGAAATTTGTCCTTCTGGTGGCCATCTGCAAGTGATCCATGTGTGTAACACATACAAGCTTACTCCTTTCTATGCAAATCTTGAAGAAGTAATATAATAATATTTTTGCCAGTCCTGAGGCTTGAACTCAGGGCCTGGGCACTGTCCTTGAGCTTCTTTTGCTCAAGGCTAGCACTCTACCACTTGAGCCAGAGCACTACTTCTGGCTTTTTTCTGTTTATGTGGTACTGAGGAATTGACCCTAGCTTCATGTAAGTTTTGTAACAAGCAAAAACTTCATGCAACTTTTTTAGTCAAACACTCTATCACTAAGCCACATTCCCAGCCCACAATGAATAATTTTTAAATTGGGTTCATGATATATTAGAGTACTTTTCAAGGATAGATGATGATGAGAACATAGATCTGAAACTAGAATCAATTTGAAATAAAAAGCAATGTGAAAAGCAAAGTGATTTAAAAACATGAGCATAGGCAAAATCATTCATGTTAGGATTTCTATTTCTCTTTAAAATGGTTATTATAAAGGCAAAGTACAGAGGGGTTATAGTTACGTAAGTCAGGTAATGAGTGCATTTCCTTTTGAACAATATCACCCCTTTACCTATTCTTTTCTAAAGGATTGCTATTTCAAGGAGTCACCTAGGGAAGGTCTGAACTAAGTTGAAAAATTCTATCCTTTCTCAAAATGTTTTGGGAACTTGTCTGTTAGAATTGCCTCATAGTTTTGGGGTGTTTTCCTGGTTAATTGGAGAAAGGAGCCTTACAAACTTTTCTGACTTGACAGACTTTGAACCGTGATCCTCAGATTTCAGCCTCCTGAGTAGCTAGGATTACAGGTATGAGTTAGTTTTTGATCTGCATCTTTTTCTTGCTTTCGGGTTACATTTTCTGTTAATGTATGTGATTACCAGTTAGGATACTTGGTTCACAAAACTTGATGCTGAATGAAGTTTTCCTTGTCTATACATTTACAAGAATATTGTGGAAGCAGTTCTGAAATATTTGTTGCTCTCTGTAATGGCTATATCCCTCCTGTCTCACCCAAGGGCAACTCAAGTTTTAAAATTGATAAGGAGAGCTGTGCTTATTCCTGTAATTCTTGCTACTGAGGAGGCTGAGATGTGAGGACTGAAGTTTGAAGCTAGCCCAGGTAGGAAATTCCGTAAGACTCTTATCTCCAGTTAACCACCAAAAAACCACAGTGGAGCTGTTAACTGGTATAGTACTAGTCCTGATATATATGCACTTAGGGACAGTGCCCAGGCCCTGAATTCAAGCCTGGCCCAAACACAAAAGTTGGGAAGGAGATGACTGGGCAATAAGTATTCATTATTCTTGTCTAATCTTTATGCAAGTCCTAGAAAGCAAATACTGTCCAGATAAGGGAACAGAATCAATTTTTTTTTTGTTGGTCATGGGGCTTGAACTCTGGGCCTGGGCACTGTCTCTAAGCTCCTCAGCTCAAGGCTAGTGCCCTACCACTTGAGCCACAGCACCATTTCTGGCTTTTTTCTGCTTATGTGGTGCTGAGGAATCGAACCCAGGGCCTCATACATGCAAGGCAAGCACTCTCCCACTGAGCCAACTTCTCAGCCTAAATGCTGCATATATATATGTATGTATGTATGTATGTATGTATATTTTTTTGTTGGTCATGGGGCCTGAACTCTGGGCCTGGGTGCTGTCCCTCAGCTCTTCAGCTCAAGGCTAGCACTCTACCACTTGAGGCACAGCGCTACTTCAGGCTTTTTCTGCTTATGTGGTGCTGAGGAATCAAACCCAGGGCTCATGCATGCAAGGCAAGCACTCTACCACTGAGCCACCCTCCCAGCCCCTCAAGATGTTTAAATAAACAAAGATTTGGAATTTATTTGGCATTATCTTTTCTCTCACACATTCCATTTTCTCCTAAAAACCCAATTTTGGAATAACAAACCTTGCTGTATTTGTGACAATTCTGTCATATGAGTACTTAATTACATTGTACATCTACATACGCATATAAGCTTAGGCCAATACATGAGAGACATTTTGAAAAATATTGTTAGTTATTATATAGTTTTGAAAGATGAAGAAAGACAAATTTCATTGATTTATGCATAACTTATGCATAACAAGTAATGTAATGGGAAAGCCAAAACTCATTGGGTGCAAATGATAGTTTTACCTCCCAGTGTTACAAAACAAAATCAAGTATATGAAGAAGGAAGATGCATTTCTTTCTTTCTTTCTTCTTTTTTTTTTTTTGGTTGGTTGTGGGGCTTGAACTGTGGGCCTGGGCGCTGTCTCTGATCTCTTTGGCTCAAGGCAAGTGCTCTACCACTTCTGGTTTTATGGTGGTTTATTGGAGATAAGAATCTCATGGACTTTCATTCCCAGGCTGGCTTTGAACCTCAATCCTCAGATCTCAGCCTCCTGAGTATTTGGGATTACAGGTGTGAGCCATTGATGCCCGGCTCTAACAAGTAGAATTTAGGAGTAAATAAAGCAGGGCTGGAAATGTGTCTCAGTGTAGAGCCCTTGCCTAGCAATGTGTGGCCTCTAGGTTTGATCCCCAGCTTGATATCGAAAACCAAAGGAACAAACAGTTACATAAATCATAAATAAATAAAGCAGTGTCACTTGAGCTTGTGTTTCTAATGTGAAAACATGGGGAGTGATGGACCACAGATGATTTGGGCCTCTACTTTGATATGTTTGAAGACAAATAGACGCATTAAGGTGATGAATTGATTTGGAAAAGTAAAAAAGAGGTTGGAATTACGTAAATTTTTCTATGATTCAAGGGAAGTTATTATTACTACATACACTGGCTCAGCCAAAAAGGGCTTCCATGTTTGTGTAGTAAGCTCTGTGTGGGACAATCATCTGCCTTGCTTTTGATTTTTCTGGTTTTAACACCAAAAGCCTTGCCACCTGGGAGCCTCTAAGTCCTGAGCAAACCAGAATGATAGGGCTTTGATAGCACATTTCTCCCTCATGTTTTATGTTGAGTAATGCATTTAATCCTCACAGAAACCTGAGAGGTATGCACTGTTGTCATTCCTGTTTTAAAGATTAGGAAAGGCTTACAAAGAGATTGAGAAACTTACCTCGTGTTACACAGCTAGTAGGTGACTGAGTCAGAACTTGAACTCAAGCAAACTGTCAGTGTCAGGATGCCTGTTTGAAGATTGCCTCCATGAGCACTATGTCTAGGAGTATCTGGCATTGTAAGAAAGGGAGGAGAAGGGATTATTAGGGGCAAGATGACTAAAACATAGTCCCACACGCAAGTGCTTATATGAGGTAGATAGTTGAGAAAACACCTTAGCAATTACACGCCTAAAATAGAAGACAAACTCTTGTTAGAAAGCAAGTAGAACAAGCTGTTTGTGTCTGTAGGCTTAATTAGCTCAGCCTGAGTGGTAAGGGTATGTAATGGGTCTAGCTTTCTGTTTGATCTGCAAGCCTTAGTCAATAAACAAAAGTGTTTGAACTAGCCTTTAATACTGGAGACTTATGGAATGTGGCAACAATGATACAGAGAAGTAAAATGTTAAGGAGGACTCGAAACCACTTAGGACTTCTAGAGAAGCAGAGACAGGATGGGGAAATTGAGGGTAGTATCAGTTATATTTTGATGGTCTCCAAGGCTATGTCAGTGTTGGGTCTGCAAGTCTAGGTGGCTCTTGGAAACATAGATTAGATGAATATATAGCATGTAGGATTTCTTGGTGGGAGATATGATAGGATGCAATTATGTTACTAAAATTTACTGCTACCACTACCATCATCACAACCCAAACAAACACCAAAACCAAACCAAGCTAACATACATAGAAAAAACTCTTAACTTGAAATTCTTCTAGAGGGCAGTACTTGTGCCATCGTTATTATGCATAAGGAATAGCTGTTTCAGAGTTTGGCTCTAGATTTATGCTGGATCAATTAGGGGTAATGAAATTGTTGCTTGTAGGTTTAAGAGTGTCTTAGATTTAGCACTGAGAGTCTCTTGTTACAGGAAAACCCTCAATATTGAGCAAACCGAATAGTTAGCTGCTGTGCCAGAAGACTGATTGGAAATTTCTATCCCAACTCAGCAGCTTGCTCCAAGTGATGTGACCTCACTTCACTTCCCTTTTAGTGTTGGTTTGCTCATTTATAAAATTGTCATGACAAGAGTACTACTATATGGCTATTATTAATATTTAGTAGTACCTATTTATCTTCACTGCAGCCCCTTGCACATAAGTGCTCAATAAATTTTAACTATTTTTAGGAAATACAAAAATCTTGCAAAAGAATCTGCTCTACTTGAACCTCCTCTTCCAATGTTCCTGTGTGGAAAGCTTAGTTTTTAGCTTGTGGTGCTGCTGGGAGGTAGAGGATCTTCTAGGAAATAGAACAAAGTAGATAGGAAGTTAGGTCACCGAGGGCATCCCTGGGAGGGAATGGTGATTCTTGCCCACCATGAGGTGAACAGGATTCCTTCACCAGGTGCTCCTGTCATGATGAACTTGACATTATAGATTACATCGACAAGGCCAGAGACATGGACTGAAATTTCTGAAGCCATGAGCCCAAATCCACCCTTCCCCTTTTGGATGATCTCAGATATTTTATCTTACTAAGATATCTCTTAGAGCATTAAACTGAATCTATCAGTGAGTTGTCTACTGAGTATTTCTGTTCATTGTTTGGGTATGTGATAGGATTGATATTAGGGTGACCATGTGGCTTGCTTTGGCTACTGAAATAAGAGAAGTGATCTGGTTCACATCCCAGGAGAAGATTTTGAAAAACCCAACATACCATGTTCTTTCCAAGGCATATCCCAAGTAGTGTTTCTGTACCCTGGGACATTTCTGAGAAATGGGTCCTGACCAAGGATAAAGAAAAGGATTGACCCAGTCTACCTGTGATATATGAGAGACCTTAGTAAGAAATGGCCTTGTTGCTTTAAAGCTGCTGCAGAATTCTGATTTGTTACTGCAGCATAAACTATCATACCAAGGAAGTGACCCACAGTTCCTGGGCAATGCCAGGAACTGTAGTCAGACCAAACCCAACAGGGTTACTACCCATTTGACAGAACATTTCTATCTATCTATCTATCTATCTATCTATCTGTCTGTCTGTCTGTCTGTCTGTCTGTCTGTCTGTCTGTCTGTCTGTCTGTCTGTCTATCTATCTATCTATCTATCTATCTATATTTTAAACTAAGTTTTCAGTTGTGTTTAACACATGTTTTATTCTGATTTGACTTGTATTGAGTTGGTGTCAACCTTAAGTCTTTAGGCTCTAATTTGCTCTGTATTTTTTGTTGTTTATGTATAAGAAGCTATAAGAAGTTCTGGACACAGAGGGACCACAGGACACCCTGAAGTAGAACAGTCGACATCTTTTAGCAGGGTCGTGGATCATATGCCACACTTTGAAGTAATATCAACCAAGGTAGACCAAGCACTCAACAGAGTCTGATATCATCCTTTAGAAAGTTAATTCAGGGCTGTTGGTACCAATTAATTTCTTATAGAACTTAGCATGTTACAGATGTCCATGTCAAAATGATGTGGTTTTCTTAAGCAAGAGGAGATCATTTCTTGGTATTCATACAAAGGGAACTTTTCCATTTTCATATGTATTGTGTACACTGCACACTTGGGAGGTGACACCTTGTTTCTTACTATCTCTTTGTCTTAACTTATAGCTGACTTTGGCTCATTTACTGTTGGATTCATTATCTTTTCATCCTCCTTTTTCCTCACAGGCATGCACATACTTGTACAAGCTCTAGGATTTTCCTTCTTTTTCTACGTTGTGTGTATGTTAATGAATGTCCCTCTGTGGTTTGACTCTTCTGATCTGACTCCTGGGGGTCCATGGAACCAGTGTTTGTGCATCTGGAGAGCATTGTCCATTCTCTTCTCTTTGTTGCCTTGCCCACCTGGAATATTTCTATTTTTCAACTCAACCTGCCAGCTTGTGCCCACCCAGACTCCGCAGAGGCTGAATGAAGGCAAGGTCCCCTGCTTGTGCCGCTTTTGTTGGCTTCCTTGTCCTTTGACATTGATAAACTAAGGAAAGCTGCCTTATTCCAGAAGGAAGCCTTTGCCTACCTCTGCCTCCCTCACTGCCACCTTCTCTAAGGTCTTACTTAAATAGATCATAAGCAGAAGTTAATTGGACATACAAGTTTGTAGTTGAGCAGGCAGGTTGGAACACAGTGTCACCACTATAATCTAAGGTAACCAGTGCTCTCTTAGGGTCATCACACTGTACAAAAGGTATTTTTTCCAATGCATTTTTAAAGCCTAGAGAACTTGTGTGTTATATAAAATGCATTTTAAAAGGTTCCAATTGAGCCATTGGATTAAATGAACCTCTCAACACCTTGCAAAGCAAGAGAGATGCTGTTCTTATGATGGAGCAGCCAGTGCTTGGCTTCATCTTTATCATCTTTATGTGGCGAAGCAATCTCCTGGGAAGACCTTACTTAAAAAGAGAAATAGAAACAAACCAATGAACTCCTGTTTCTGCATTAGATATAAAACAATTTTTATGTTTCTTTTTTATTATAAAGGTGATATACAGAGGGGTTACAGTTAGATAAGCCAGGTAATGAATGCATTTCTTATTGAACAATGTCACCCCTTCCCTTGCTTTCTCCCAGTTTTTACCTCCCACTGCTACCTACAAATTGTTTTTTTTTTGTTGTTGTTGTTAGTTGTGGGGCTTGAACTCAGGGCCTGGGATACTATCCCTGAGCCTCTGTATGCTCAAGGCTTTCACTCTACCACTTGAACCACTGTGCCATTTCCAGTTTTTGAGTGGTTAAATGGAGATAAGAGTCTCATGGGGGCTTTCCTGCCTAGGTTGGTGTTGAACTGTGATCCTCAGATCTCAGCCTCCTGAGTAGCTAGGATTTTAGGCATGAGCCACTGGTGCTCAGCCTCACCTACAAGTTTTACATTTTGTTTTCAATATTGTATGTGGTGAGTACCACTGCTGCATTTGTTCACCCTAAAACAGTTTTTTTTTTTTTTTTTGGGTCAGGTTGTGGGACCTGAACTCTGGGCCTGGGCACTGTCCCTCAGCTCTTCAGCTCAAGGCTAGCGCTCTACCACTTGAGCCACAGCGCCACTTCCGGCTTTCTTTCTTTTTGCTTATGTGGTGCTGGGGAATCGAACCCAGGGCCTCATGAATGCAAGGCAAGCGCTGTACCATTGAGCCACCTTCCCAGCCCCCCTAAAACAGTTTTTTAATTCAAGATTTTCAGGATATTCTTAGGAAGGCAAATAAGATCTAAAGCTTGTAAATCTTCTACCTCCCTTTAAATTATTTTTCATCTTTTTATTATTAAGTAGTTATACAAAGAGGTTACAATTCCATAAATCATGTTATGAGTACAGTGTATCTTGATCAATGTCACCCCTTCCATCATTGTCCCCCATTTTCCTTCTTCCAGACCTACCCTCAGGTTACATAGTTAAATTTTTTACATAGTGTACATTGAATATGATAACTGCATTGGTTCATCATTCCTTCTTTTTTTGTTAATTTTTAAATCTTTTTCTTTGCTCACTACTAATGTGATACCGAATCTGCCCTGAATTAGCAACCACTACTGCCCATTAAATGCTTGATTACTCACATACTGTCGTCTTTTAAACAGAAAGTGTTACACTCAGCTTAATGGCACAGCTAACAGGAAATTGGAAGCCAATCTCTAAACAGTGAGTGATACAGAAGAAAGAACAGAGCCAATCAACATCTTCAATGGGGCTAAATTTCTTTATTTTGGACCTGATGTAAGAAAACTATTTAAAAGACTACCAGTTTGAAATATATTGGATAGTTTTATATTTGGAGGAGAGTTTAAGGGACATCCTGGTAGGTACTTAAGTTTATTTAAATAACAGCACTGTTTCCTTTAAGTGTAACTCAGGAGAGAATTTTTCTGCTCCTAAATTGCTTCAATTCTAGGTCTACTTCTTTTATCCCTTTTCTTGCCTACTCTTTCTATCTGTTTCTGTCTGTCTGTTTCTCTATTTGCCTTCCCACTTATTGGTCTGGAGTGACCTGAGCTTGTCTTGCAACTTAAAGGTAATAGACTCTTCAAGTATTCTTGTGGACATGCTCTTCATTTGTGTATCTGTATTATGATTATTATTTTTCAGATTTTAAAATACCCGAAGGTAACATAATGTACTTGCATAATGATTATGAGAGTCTGAAATAATAAATAAATAAATCTGTTTTGTATCAAAATGGTAATAGGGAACAGTGAAGGTTTTGGATAGAGTTTATATTATCATTTATGGCAGTGTCAGGCTCTGAAAACAGTGTCATAGACACTGATAAAATTCATAAATTTTTTATTGATTAGCTAGCTTGTGCTTCACATGAATTTAAAGTCTGTCTGTCTGACTGCTTTTCATTTCAACCCCACTTGGACAGGGTCCCAGACTCATTTGCAGACCCTGAAGGGGAGGGAAGAGAGGAAAGATCAGCAAGATTTGAGCATGGCGTGTTACTGTGGCAGAGTAGGGTGACCTTCTAGTCAAGATGGACAGTCACCCTGAGGCAGGATTAACCACCTCGCTGAGAGAGAAAATAGATTTCAATCAGATCATGAGGTTTCAATAAAAATGAAAGGTCAGACCACAGATACCACAGAATAACAAACTTAACAGCAAGTGCCAGGAGAATGCCACAGACAGGTCTGGTGGTACATGTCTGAGTGCCTGCTCAGAATAAGGCACAGAGACCGAGAATGTGAACCCTAGACCTTTGTTTCCACACCCAGGCATCTTCTTGGGGAAGAGAAGAAAGACAGAGAAAATCGGAAATTCTGGAGGTTTACCCAATAAAGATGGAGTTCTCTAGAGAGAATTAGATTACTTTACAAGAGAAGAAAGAACTCAGTTTTTGTTACCACTCAGCAGGCAGGTGCTAATGAGGAAGATTAGATTGTTATAGACAATATAAAGAAGCTATTATCTTTCCTGCATGTTTGTGTGCAGTGAGAAAATCTTTGGAAACGTGTGTGTGTGTGTGTGTGTGTGTGTGTGCCCATGTGTGTGTATGTGCGTGTGCATGCACACATACACATGTGCTTATCTGTGCACTTGAGTAAAGCAGGGGGTAGGAATAATGGAAATGGAAAAGGCTATCTTAAAACCTAAAGAGGCAGTAGCTACAGAGAAGAGAAAATTTGGAGCTGATGATTGATTGAGACAAGTAGTTACAACATTTTCATTCCTCAATTTGTGCTTATACATATGTACTGTTGTCTATTAGATGAAATGGAATGAAAAAAATGGCTAAGAAATGTAAGTAACACACAGAGCATACAGAAAAGGTATTTGTTACACTATTTTGAGGATCACAAAAATCTTTAGTGAATAAATGACTTTTGAGGGACTAGGCATAATGGCATGTGTTTATAATCCCAGCTACATAGGATACAGATGTAAGGATTGTGCTCTGAGGCTAACTGGAGCAAAAATGTGAGACCCTATATAACAACAAAATAAAAAGCAAAGGACTAGGTGTGTGACAACACTTTCCTAGCAAACATGAGGCCCTGAATTCAAACCTTAGTACTGATAAGACCTTTGAGATGTGGCAGGAAATGTGAGAAAGTGTTAAAGATTTCAAAAGGAAATGGTTCAAGAGCTCAGAAGTGAGGATGTATCATGCATGCAATGGGAAAAGCAGCATGTCTGAATTGTCCAGGATGCACACAGCTCTATGGAAGGCATAGAAGGTAGGGCCGAAAAGGCAAAGTGGGGTCAGGTTGGGAGGTAGAACAGATTTTCCGATGTGTTTCAGAGGATACTGGGGCCTACCAGAGATTTCGTTCACCTCAAGCTCCTTCTGAAGGTCCTCACTGACCTTCCATAGACAATGACTTCAGATCCTAGATGGGTCTAATACCAGCACTCCCATCTTGGGATGGGTGAATGTGAATCCTGGCAGATATTTGTTGGAGCAGTACATCTCCTGCTGGGAGTCTTTATCCACCATGCTATATGGGTGGTGACTGGGGTGGTTTCTTTTCCTTTATGCTTATGTTTACAACATTTGTATAGAATATCCTGTGATAATCAAAATACCCCTCTCTCTCTCTCTCTCTCTGTGTCTCTGTCACCTAAGATGCTAGCACTTCATTATGAGTTGGATTTTTATAGGTCAGGGAAAAAACACCGTTCAAAGAGACTACATATTTTTGTGAAGCTCATAAAACTAGTAAGCACTGGAGTCAGAACAGAGCCAGCTTTGCCTGACTCAGAGCTGATATAATATCTAGTTGAATATAAAGCTTCCTCCAGCTGGGAAGCAGAGAATGGATTCTAGAAACACTTTAGAATTAGTATCTGTGGTGCTTGGTGACCTAGAAACGGTTTGATTTGCATATCATTAAACAAAAGGTTTTCCTCTTCTCTCACATTTTTTTAAACCTCCATTTGCACTGTAGGAAGGTGACACAGAATCACAGACTCCAACAGCTGGGATGGTGTTGAGTCCAGTTCTTTTTGTTCTTAAAAAAAATTAGGGAACACTTTTGAATTTGCTTCAACTTAACTGCAGAGACTCTTTATATATCATAGCTCTTGATTTTTGGTACTTTTGAGAATAGAAGCTCTTTTGCTGTTCACTAGTCTAGATGGGAGGAAGAGGGACAGCCCCTCCACTACAAAATCCACAGCACCTCTTTTTTTTTTTTTTTTTGGGTCCAGTCGTGTGTTTGAACTCTGGGTCTGGGCACTGTCCCTTAGGTCTTCAGCTCAAGGCTAGCACTCTACCACTTGAGCCACAGCGCCACTTCCGGCTTTTTTTTCCTGCTTATGTGGTACTGAGGAATGGAACCCAGGGCCTCATGCATGCAAGGCAAGCGCTCTACCACTGAGCCACCTTCCCAGCCCCCACAGCACCTCTTGCCCTTCACCCCTGCCATGTAGGCTGGTTAAGTCTTGGCCTAATCCTCTGAAGCATCCAAAGAGGGCCTGACTCTGCTTCTGAGTGGACTAAGCACATTTTATTAACTTAGTCTTCGCAAATTTAAAGATATTTCAGACACAGGGTGATCTGAAACTTACAGATATATAAGAATGTTTTTTGAAAAATTGCTGCACGAAGACAACTAGGATGGAAATTATACTCTCTCTCTCTGTCTCTCTCTCTCTGTCTCCTTCTGTCTTCAGGTGGCATTAGAGTTTGAACTCAGGGCCTTGTACTTATTAGGCAGGTAGGCAAGTGCTCCATCACGGAGCCATTTCCCAAGCCTTCATTATTTATGCCTTCTATAAGTCTGTTTGTATATGAGAATATATAAAGATATTCAATGCAATTTCTTCCCAGTATTCTGTAAATTCTTTGAAGTCAAAGACTGAATCTTTCTGGTTCCTTATTGCATTTCCAGCCCAAGTTTAGAGTCTGACATATAATAATTATATGTTATGGATGCTGAAGCCCTAACTCCCAATGTGACTGTATTTAGAGACAAGGCCTTAAAGGAGGCAATTAAGGTTAAATAGATCCTAAGTGTGGAACCCTAATTAAATAGAATTAAAATCCTTATCAGAAAAGGAGTGAGGCGCAAAAAATGAGAAGAGGCCACATGAGAACACGAGAAGGCAGATGTCTAGAGCCAGGCACAGAGGCATCACCAGGAACCAAGACTAATGGCACCTTGATTTTCAACTTCTGTCCTCCAGAGCTGTGAGAAAATAACCTTCTGTCGCGTAAGCCACCTGGTCTGGGGTGTTTGGTTAGATTAGCCTACACAGACCTGTCAGTACATAAAAATGTATGGGAAGAGAGATCTGATTGTCCTATTGACGGGGCCCTGGGGTCTTGTGTAGTCACTTAAGGTACCTCTATTTGAGCCTCTGTTTCCTAAAGAATAAAGTACACAGGAGACAGGACCACCTTCTCTGCAATCTAAGGAGGCATAAACAAGGAAGTGCATGCAAACTATAAAATACTATTTGTCATTTGTTCTTGTTTAAAAATCTACTGTTTCTCCACCATTAGTTACTTCAACCCAAACACTTATTCAATGAGTTTTTATGAATGAACAAGGGCTACTTACTGAACTATGAAGCATGCTAACATTACTTTTTATTTTGTCTGCAGAAGTAATGAACAAATACTAGAATTTGTGTTAGATGATAAAAGAAATATCCTGTTCCTCTATGCTTTTCAGAAATAGTATACACACAAATATTGATAAAGACTAGATCACTGTATATTTTGATTTTAGTCATATCACAGTAAAATTCATGAAAATCTCCCAGTGTTTTTGTGGTAAATGCTATTGACAGGAAGGGGTAGGGAAAGATTAAAAAAGTTATCAACTGGGGCTGGGAAGGTGGCTCAGTGGTAGAGCGCTTACCTTCCATGCATGAGGCCCTGGGTTCGATTCCTCAGCACCACATAAGCAGAAAAAAAAGCCGGAAGTGGCGCTGTGGCTCAAGTGGTAGAGCACTAGCCTTGAGCTGAAGAGCTGAGGGATAGCACTTAGGCCCAGAGTTCAGGCCCACGACCGGATCAAAAAAAAAAAAAGTTATCAACTAGTACTATCAGTGGACTTTTTGTGAAGCTTTATGACAAATGGTGTGGCAAGTTTCAGTAATTCAAGTTCTAGAGTGTTGCTGTTCAATATAGTACTACTACTAGCAGCACAGCATTGTATACTTTAATATACATTAAACATAGGTCTTAGGTCATCACACACATGCACACACATAGAAACACAAAACTTCTGGAAGTAATGGATATAGTTAGTGTATTTGTGGTAGCGATAACATCACAGTTGAACGTATATGTTTAAGTCCATCAAAACGCATGCATATTATACACACAATACTCCTATCAATTGTACCCCAAGAAACGTTAAAAGAAAGATTCAAAAATGGTGTGCTGGAATTGGCTTATATTAGCTTGTCAAATGCCATTTCTTATGCTTCCGTGAATTTTGTGAGTATATTATCATTTTAAATTGTTATTGTAAAGGTGATGCACAGAGGGCTTACAGTTACATAAGTCAGGTAATGAGTACATTTATTTTTGAACAGAGTCACCTCTTCCCTGGTTTTCTCTCAGTTTTTCCTCCTGACTCTCTCCCCTACAAGTTGTATAATTTATTTCCAAAATAGTGTCTAGTGAGGATCACTGCTGCATTAGTTCACCCTTTGTCCCCCCATTTCTGTGCTCCTCCTCTCCCTCCCCCAAACAGATAAACTTACACACAGTACAAAATGTACAGAAATGAAAAACAGGAGAAAAAAACAACAAAAAGAAAAATAACAAAAACCTCTTGTTTCCATTTCTTGCAGTGCATTTTGATAAACATCATTTTATATGGTCATAAATCATAATCACTATTAAGTGTTAAGGGGAGGCAAAGAAAGATGACCACTGAGTTAGATCCTCTGAAGATGGTCTCCACACAGCACACCAAACTGAACAGCCGTTTATGCACCAGGCTGCCTTCACAGTTGCTGAAGAAATCAGGTTAGAGACCATAGTACCTGCTTTCAGAATAATAAAATGAAGAGAGGCACTGAGGAAAGCAGGGAGGAATGACTTTTCTATGGTAACACTCCAAGAAGCCTCGCACTGAGAAAGAATTTAGTTCAAGTCTTTGACCTGAAACCCAGTACCAGTTCTCCTAAAAATGAAATGCAGTGCTGGGCAGAACCCAATTCCTACCATCAGGATGATACACACAAACTGAAGGGTGCTGATGGCGTCCACACCTCCTCCAACCTCAGAAGTAGCATGCAGAACAAGGTCTCACCAGCAAGTGAGAATACCTGGTAGAAACTCTAGGCCATGTACATAGGCCATAGTTGGTAGATGGAACTTCTAGACTGGCCCAGTGGAAACTTTTGGGCAGTGGGACAGACTTGTGTTTCAGCTACATTAGTTTCAGTCTTGGAATATGCTGTGGCACACATGCCCTCCTCTCTAGACTGTACAGATCTCTAGCTGTGAAACTCATGTAACTCGGCTTATCATCAGCCCAGGTACCACTGTCTCAATCGTTGACAGTATAGTAGGTGCAAGACTCCGTTCACTGGGTTTAGAATAGGGAAATAAACATAAGACTTTGCCTAGAACTTAATAGAATTTGTCTTTTCCACCAGTAGCTCATGCCTGTAATTTTAGCTACTCAGAAAGATGAGCTCTTAGTATCATGGTTCAAAGCTTTTCCTACCTGGGTAGGAAAAGTTGGTGAGAATCTTATCTCAAATTAACCAGCAAAAGAGCCAGAAGTGGAGTTATGGCTCAAGTGGTAGAGTGAAAAAGCAAAAGGTACAGCACCTAGACCCTGAGTTTGAACCCCAATACTAGAAAAGAAAATGAAATTCTTTCCATGATAGCCATTCTGAGATAAATGATATCTCATTTGTTTGTCTTTTGTGAAGTTTTATTTATCAGTTCAGCATGTCAGTTTATGAGTACATTATATTTTGATCCAAGTCACCTCCTCTAGCATTTTCTATGGGTCCCAACTCCACCCATTCCCTCAGGTTACCATGGTTCCTTTTACTATATCTTGTTGGAATAAATTAAAAATAATTTTCTGGCTGGGAATGTAGCTTAGTGGTAGAGTGCTTGACTAGTATGCATGAAGCCCTGGGTTCGATTCCTCACTACCACATAAACACAAAAAGCTGGAAGTGGTGCTGTGGCTCAAGTGATAGAGTGCTAGTCTTGAGTACAACAAGGCTCAAGGACAGTGCCCGGGCCCTGAGTTCAAGCTCCAGGACTGGCAAAAAAACCCAAAAAATAATTGAAGGAATTTGGACAAAAGAAATGTAGTGGAAGGATAGAATCTATGAATATTCAAGTGTTAGTTGTGAAATCCTATATCCTTGCAAGATATAATCTATAAGTTTTCCCTAGCACCTATCATGACAAAAACAAAAGCAGGAGCTGGAGGCATGGCTCAAAAGGTAGAGAGTCAGCCATGACTCTCTTGAGTTCAAGCCCAGTACTGAAAAGTACTGACCTAAATACTGACCTAAATTATAGCATTGCTGAAAAAAAAAAGAGAAAACACAGCCATTATCCTAAGTACCCTTAAAGTATGCAAAAACAAGTTGTCTTTTAAATTGTTATTATAAAGGTGATGGACAGAGGAAAACCAAGTTGTTCAGAGAAAATACTATTCCTTTTGAGAACAGAATATTGTTTGATGTAATGAGCAATGTTCTCAACAACATCTTACAATTAATAAAACTTTTAACTTTACTATGTTGTTTCTTGTAAGGGCTATATGTAAGCAGGTATCAATTTACATGGGATTCTCACTAAGGAATTGGCTAACACTTCAACTGATTTTGGCTACTCCTTTTCTTTTCCTTCTTAATATTCCTTTGTTTCGTGTGGTCCTCTGGCATTTGTTGCAACAATCACTTATATTATGACATCTATTATTAACTGCAGAAAAATACGAGTCTTTCAGTCAATACAGTGATTTAAGTTTACACCCATGAAAATCAAGCTTGGATCAGTTATGTTAATGGGATAGTTTGATACAGCCAATGTGCTTTCCCAATTCTTTTTCTTTTTTTTTTTTTTTGGTCCGGTAGTGGGGCCTGAACTCTGGGCCCTGGTGCTGTCCCTCAGCACTTCAGCTCAAGGCTAGCACTCTACCACTTGAGCCACAGCGCCACTTCCGGCTTTTTTTTTTTTTTTTTTGCTTATGTGGTGCTGAGGAATCGAACCCAGGGCCTCAGGCATGCAAGGCAAGCACTCTACCACTGAGCCACCTTCCCAGCCCTTCCCAATTCTTTTTATCTTACTAACTTATTTACTGGAGAATGCTTTTTCCTCCAGGGCTCTGGTCCTGTAGCTATCTTTTTTTTGCAGCTATATTTTTACTTACTGAGTAAGTAAAATGTATACTTCTTGGCCTGAAAAATATGTCCAAGTCAGGTCCAACTTGATGGGATTCACTTGGGTGGTGTATGGAGATTATTAATTCTTACCAAGTGGTGGGTACCACACAAGATGGTTTACTTCTGTTACTTCACTTAGTCCCCCACCAAACTGAAGTAACAAGTATGTTACTTTTGCTTTACAGATGAAGATGCAGAGACTTAGAATGAATGAACTATCCATAAAGAGTGGTGTTAGGATTTTAACCAGGATCTCTTATACACCAAAATATGTTTTGAACTTCTAGCCATAGGTTTTATTCTTTTTAAAAATTATTTTTTACGGCAATTTGTGATCACTGCAAAAATAAACAGAAAATAGAGACTTGTAGTCCTAGCCCCTAGTACCAACCTCCTTACCTCAGCAGAATGGTATGATTTTTGTAACTGGGAAAGCATTATTACTCAGTCCACAGTTTATATATGGGTTCAGTTTAGATGCCATTTGTTACACAGTTTGAAGCAAATTCATATGAAGGATCCTAAGGTTCACTTTTTACCATTTCACACATTTGCTCAGGCTGAGTTCTTTTGCAGACTGAAGAAATCTCCAAGGATCCTGAATTCACTTTCAGGAACTCGATGTTATCAGTTCATTTAGGAATGATGAGCTCCTGAGGATTCACTTCAGGCTAACAAGTGACACAGATTTATTTATAAACAAGGGATAACATTAATATTCAATGGGGATTTATCTTTCTTGTCACCAGAAAACCCTTCTCTAAGGCTTATTAAGTTTCCTTGGAATCCTGGTTAGTAACCAAGAAAGGGTGAGACAAAGAGAATATATGTATTCTCGTGAAGCAAATGGAGTAGTCCTTGAAGAATATTTCTTAGGAATAGCAGAAACTGGAGAAATATACATGCCTTACAGTGAGTTCACATTTCTAGTCTCAATGGGTAAATTAACAATTATTCTTCAACTCCCCACTTTTTATTTTTTTTTTGGCAGTCATGGGGCTTGAACTCTGGGCCTGAATGCTGTCCTTTAGCTCTTCAGCTCAAGGCTGCGCTCTACCACTTGAGACACTGTGCCACTTCCCGTTTTCTGAGTGACTTATTGGAGATAAGAGTCTCATGGACTTTCCTGCCCAGGGTTGGCTTTGAACTGCCATTCTCAGATCTCAGCCTCCTGAATAGCTAGGATTACAGCCACCAGCGCCCGGCTTTGAACTCCCCACTTCTTGAACTCCATGAACATTGTCAGGTTACTTTGTTTGCATTTATAACAAGACATGTACCAATGTTATCTGAGGACAAAGCTCAGGCCATAGTGATTTAGTGTTCTGAGGAGATTTAGAGCTACCTCAGTCTCCTGCATAAATCAATTTCATGTACCTAGGTAATGCCACAAGGGATAATCACATCCATTCAGTGTTATTAAATATAAATTTATTCAATGCTGGGTGCTGGTGGCTCACATTTGCAAGCCTAGATTTTCAGGAGCCTGAGATCTGAGGATCTCAGTCAGCCTGGGCAGACAAGTCTCTGAGATTCTTCTCTCTAGTTAACCATCAAAAAGCTGAAAGTGGCAAGTGGAGTTGTGGCTCAAAGTGGTAGAACATGAGCTTTGAGCAAAAGAGCTCAGGGGCAGTGCCAAAGCCCTGAGTTTAAGCAGGGGCTTAATGAACAGCAAAAAACAAAAACAAAAACAAAAACAACACAAAAAATCTCTCATGTATGGGCTGGGAATGTGGCTTAACGGTAGAGTGCTTGCCTAGCATGCATTAAGCCCTGGGTTCAATTCTTCAGTACCACATAAACAGAAAAAGCTGGAGGTGGCATTGTGGCTCAAGTGGTGGAGTGCTAGCCTTCAGCAAAAGAAGCCCAGTGACAGTGCCCAGGCCCTGAGTTCAAACGCCAGGACTGGCAAAAAAAAAGCTGAAAGTAGAGGTGTGGCTCAAGAGGTACAGCTCCAGCCTAAGCAAAAAAGCTAAGCAAGAGTGCAAGGTTTTCTGAGTTCAAGCCTACTACTGGTACACTGGCACTAGATATAATGTATGTGTGTGTATTATGCATATATAAATATATAATACACAAGTATATATCTATACTCTATATAGCATATATAATATATGTTATATACATATGATTGTTATATAAAAATTTTAATCTCAAAGGATGAGCTTTCCTATTTTGTTCCTAATTTTAATTTCTTTTTTCTTTCCTTTTTGTTTTCTGGTCTGAGATTGGCCTAAAACTTGGTACCTGATGCTTTTGCTCACTGGCTAGGGGTCTATCAACTGAATCATGCCTTCAACCCCTTGCCTGCCTGTCTGCCTGCCTTCCTTCCTTCCTTCCTTCCTTCCTTCCTTCCTTCCTTCCTTCCTTCCTTCCTTCCTTCCTTCCTTCCTTCCTTCCTTCCTTCCTTCCTTCTTTTCTCTTTCTTTTTTTGTCAGTCATGGGGTTTGAACTCTGGATTTGGGTGCTGTCCCTGTGCTCTTCAACTCAAGGCGAGAGCTCTACCGCTTGAGCCCACTTCCGGTTTTCTAGTGGTTTATTGTAGGACTTTCCTGCCCAGGCTGGCTTTGAACTGCGATCCTCAGATCTCAGCCTCCTGAGTAGTTAGGATTACAGGTGTGAGCCACCGGGGCCTGGCTTGCTTGCTTACTTTTCTTTTCCTTCCTTCCTTCCTTCCTTCCTTCCTTCCTTCCTTCCTTCCTTCCTTCCTTCCTTCCTTCCTTCCTTCCTTCCTTCCTTCCTTCCTTCCTTCCTCTGTCTCTTTCTTTCTCTGTCTCTTTCTCTCTTTCTCAAAATTTTTTTTGGTGTGAGACTGGGACTCAGACTTGGCTAATTTTTTTTTTTTTCTGTCAGCTGTAAGGCCTGAACTCTGGGCTGAGGCGCTGTCCCTCAGATCTTCAGCTCAAGGCTAGCACTCTATCATTTGAGCCCAGCACTACTTCTGGCTTTTTCTGCTTATGTGGTGCTGAGGAATTGAACCCAGGGCCTCATGCATGCAAAGCAAGCACTCTACCACTGAGCCACCTTCCCAGCCCCAAACTTGGCTAATTTTAATCATGCCTATTTAGATTTTGAAGTTTATTTTTATTTTACTTTTTGCTAGTCCTGAGGCTTGAATTCAGGACCTGTACTTTTGTACAGGTACTTTTGCCCAAGGCTAGTGTTCTAACACTTGAGCCACAGAGCCACTTCTGGTTTTCAGTGGGTAATTGGAGATAAGAATCACATGGACTTTTCCTGGCTTGTAACTGTGATCCTCAGATCTCAACTTCCTGAGTAGTTAGGATTACAGTTGTGAGCCACCAGTGCCCAGCAAGGTTTTGAAGTTTATAATACACCAATGTGAAAAAAAAGTAAAGATATCATTTTTGCTTTCGAAGGGTTTATCTGAAACTTGGAATATAGCAACAAGCTGACATATATGTTTGACAACTTATAATGTGTTTTTAACTTAGTACTGGATGGGATATTGTCAGATATGTGAAAATCATACAAAGTATTAGGTGCAAAAGGCTTAGACAAAGAAAAATAGTCAAGTACAAAAACCTAAATCCCCACGTTTCCCTCAGCCCTAACTTAGCCTGCTTATGACTGATCCTGGGAATTCCACCCTGATTCAACCTCATTGTGTATCTTGTGTTACCAGGACAATTTTATTCTCTTGGGTTCCTCAAACCAAGGTCTGCCAAATTAACTGTCACTTTCTATTGAACCTGGCATGTAAACTACCACCTTCAAAGGGACACTGTGAGAAGCACTTCTTTTCCCAGTGTTCCAGGTGACAAGCCTTTGATTTGCCAGTATTAAATTAACAAATGCAATGTCTGAACTTTATAAACAAAAGAATTTAAGTCTGTCGTTAATGACAGACTTTTGAGATTTAGTTCCCCAAAAGAATCTCAGTAGTTTTCTCTCAGGCTATTCTTTCTTTTTTCTTTTTCTTTCTTTCTTTCTTTTTTTTTTTTTTTTGCCAGTCATGGTGCTTGAACTCAGGGCTTGGGCACTGTCCCTGATCTTCTTTTGTTCAAGGCTAGCACTCTATCACGTGAGCCATAGTGGCACTTCCGGCCTTTTCTGTGTATGTGGTACTGAAGAATTGAACCCAGGGCTTCATACATGCTAGATAAGCACTCTACCACTAAGCCACATTCCCAGCCCATCAGGCTATTCTATTAAGAAGAATAACAAGTTGAGACTTAAAAAAAGACATTATTTAAAGAAGAGACTAACCTTTATCTCCTGGTGAAACTTCAGTTTGATACGATAAAACCATGCTTGGCTTATGTCCCAAGATTATAAATCATTAAGAGAGACATCTGAGATGTGTGTACGAGTGTGGTCTGTGTGTCTGTATGTGTGTGGACATTGTTGTATAATGGGATAAAAAGTTATACATCTTATAAGTGTATTTTCTAATCAATATGATTTCAATTTGAGCAGTAAGATAGGCCAGTTGAAAAGTCAGTATACTGTATCTCCCAAGCACAAGAGCACAGGCATTTAAAAAATATATTCTTTTGGAAATGAATTATAAAATTTATGTTTCCTTTCTTTGTCATGAGCCACACTAGTACAGAAAAAGGTATCTGCTCTTTTGTACCTCTTCTCTTCCCCCTAAAATTCATGATCAAACTAGAATGGTAAAGATGACAGTCAAAAAGTACCCACAACCTGTTCATTGTTCTTACCCAAGGAGAGCTTGTGAGTAGGTAAAGGAAGGAAACTCAGTGTCTCAAAGCTGTAATAGGAGACTCCCTTGAGAAGGAAGTTTTCTCTCTGTACAGTTGGGGTAAAACCAATTTCATTTAATAACTGCACAGTTCTTTATTGTTGGAAAGGCATTTATTGGTCTTTAGCCTTTAAGAACCCATGGATGAAGACAACTTCATTAGGAAGAGTTTTGAACCTCCACAAAAGACCATTGATTGTATTTTAACAGTGAGACAGAGCGGGACACTGATTGGTGAGAAATAGCATTGGTCAGGTACATCCACACTGAAGAAATGTTCTCCCCTTAAGTAAATCTATGCAAACTATTATATACATTTCCCTGAATAGCAAATTAATGTTTGACAGATTCACAATTAATGAAATACCAAAGAATAAAAAATTGGAAGGCACAAAATTCCATTTTTAATGGAAAAAGGAAAACATTTATATTCAGGCAACTGTTTATTTATTAAACATTTGGTGAACTTTTTCCATATCAGAATGTCTCAGTAAGAAATGCTTTTGTTGACACCCCTCTTGAGTAATAACAAACGTTTTGTAAAACCCATCCAGCTGATGAATGTTTTTTGGCTTTTAGGAGAGTTTTCCACAAGATAAAGAGATCAGTGTAGAATAGAAGGGAGGCCATCTGTTTCAGTGTTGAATTTTAATTTTCTATTATTAATATAACAATTAGCAGTTGATAATTATTCCAGACAAAAGCTGTGTTTATCAGTATTTAACCCAAGCTAGCAGACACATGACTAGTTGCTTGGATAACTTGAAGGAGATTTGGATCAATGTGACTAGAATTTAGGGGTTATATGGTTTGTGTTCCTTGTTAAATTCTGGAATGGCACAAGGATATGGAACAGTGTTAAATTAATTTCTTTTTTTCACTCTTGTTTTCATGCAGTTCCCCACATTATACCCTTTGCTATAATATATGCCATGTTCAATTAAGGTGTGTTGGTCTGCTGAAGGATTTTTCAACAACTCTGTTGAAATCTCATCAATGAGGTCAGCTCACAGGGTCAAACTAATACATGCTAAATGCTTGTATGTAATTTTTTTTAGCTTGAGACAGGCTCTGAGGCATTTATTTGACAAACTCTAAGAATAATTGGTTCCTCAACAACCTTGACAGAATAGGCTTTTTGAGAATAAAATAGGTCCTCTTCCATTTCTTTCCTGCAGCTCATTTTAAGTAGCATCTTCCAACAATCCCAATTTTAAAGTTACTTCTATTCACCCAGTGAAAGTAACTTGTTACTTTCAATCCGTCTGGTGTCTTTATATTGCTTAGAGCTGTTCTCTCAAACTGCACCTGTTAATCACAAACATTTTTTATTGCCTTATGTTATTAGTAGCATGCAATTTACTGGATCTTTGTATGATTCTGTTATACTGATACACTTAACATCTTCCATAAATGATTTATTGAGACTTGGTGAAAATTATATTTAAAATGTATTAAAGGTAAAACTTGGTTACAATCATAAATGTTTTACTCACATTTCAGTACTTTCTCAAATTAGAAAATTATAAATAAGGCAATTTCTTTCCCTTATTATTTGGGAGCCAGAGGCAATTAAAATTTATCTTTTCTTTTAATGACAACTTTTATTTTTTGGCTAGTCCTGGGACTTAAATTCAGGGCCTGAACATTATCTCTGAGCTTCTTTTGCTCAAAGCTAGTACTCTATCATTTGAGCCACAGTGCCATTTCTGGCCTTTTCTATTTATGTGGCACTGAGGAATCGAACGTAGGGCTTCATGCATGCTAGGCAAGCACTCTACCACTAAGCCATACTCCCAGCCAAGCATTTTCTTTTTAAAGACATTCATAAAACTTTGATTTATTTGGATGACTGCAGGCCTTTGCTTATGACTTCTTGTTTAGATCAGGTGCATGTGTAAAGATAAGGAAGATTTTATGATTTTTTTCCCCTCAGCGTAATGAGAAAGTCTAGGCTATGAATGTTAACAGCCTACAGAACAAATATACATAGTAAATGGAACTTGATGCTCATTTATTTATGGTTTTATATTGCTTAGACCAAAAGTATTCAAATGGGTAAAATCACTTGGGCCACTCGAGCCAATGTAATAATTCTGACCAGTCATGTTAAAGCATTAGCTTAATGGATTGATATGCCTTCTTTGAATAAACAGCCCAAGAGCTCAATAAATTTACTGTCCAAAACATTAGGCTTAAATAGAGTTCTGTTCTCTTGGGAGTTAAGTCTTGCCAATTCAAAATCAAACTTTAGAAGGGCTTCCAGTTGCACTTCCTTTCCCATTTGTCCTTTTGTTCCTTACCTGTTTTGTTTTTGAGAGAACTTGCTACTCTTTTGCATAAGTGTAGACTTGTAACAACTTGACTTTCTAATTGGTGAGGAGAGTATGCCATACTCTCTTTCCTAAGGTAAAGAGCACCGTTTTAACATTGAGTGGTTCCCTTAATCTCTCAGAGATTGAGTGACCTCAATCCTTCAAGAGTTGACCCCATGTATGTGTCTGTGTGTAAAATGGTTAAGACAAACATCCCTGCAGCTCTTAAGGGAGAGGTGTGTAGTGCAGAAAAGCCTTTTCAGCTAACAGAGTCACGAATAAAAACTCATGTTATTGTACAAACTAAGCTTACCAGAATTTTCCACTTGGCAAACTGTTTAGAGCACTGAGTGCTTTACTACTGAGGCAAAACACAGACAAGAGAGAGGCTCATGTTAGAAAGCAGCCTCCACTTCAGCTTTAGTATTATAGGTTTGGTCTGAGTACTCCATTATCAGAACACATTGGAACAAACATCCATAAAATCTTTAATAACTATTTTCCAGAAAATACCTTAACAGTTATTAATTAGACACCGATAATAATCTACAAGTAGAAAAACAAGAAGAGCCCAAGAAACATTGTACTTATAGCCTGAGTCATTAAATTGTAACCCCCTTGTACAAGTCCTTAAAAATAACAATAAAAGAACCCCAAGAAGAACACATTTTCAATCTGGAGTTTCATGGGTAAAATCTATCCCTGAATGTGTTTTGCTTGACTCGCGGGATGGTTTGAAAAAAACTGAATGTGCATTACCTTAGGTAAGACATCTGTTCTTCAGATTGCTACAGGCTCCACTACTCCCTAATGTTTTGGAATTACCAAGGTTTATATCCTTAAATACCTTCCTGGGTTTTGCAGCTGAATGAGTTCATGCTTTCTGATAATCAGGTGTTGGTATATTGATAATCAGCTTATTTTATCACACTGCAGAGACATAGAGGAAAAGAGTGTTGCTGAGCACTAAAGTAGGCTGTAATAAACCAGGCAGAAATATCCAGAGAAACCCAGAGAATGACTCCTTTGGCTCTTGCTTTGAATTCTCTTTCTTGGTAAGATGCTAGAACTTGCTTCCAGAATCTGAATGAGAAATATACAGAGATACTTAGAAGTATTTAGCAATTAACACTCATGACAAACATTAGTTTTAACTTTTTCTTTCATTCATTTACCCAGCAATTATTTAATTTTTATCTAAGTCTAGGATTTCTCGAATTTTGTCCTTTGAAGAAGAGACTGAAACCTTCTTGTTGGGGCACACATATAACTGACAGGAGATTCCAACATCATTTCCTGTGTCCTTGGTCATGCATGGATCGTATACTTTCAGTTCTCAAATGCTTTCTGTGCAACTTCAAAAGTCTTAGCTTATTTCTATCTTATGTCTTGGCAAATTGCAGGAATCTGTCTTGTGGAAATGATGAGAAAACGTTAGATTTAGGAGGGGGTCTACTGTCCTATTAGTCATGAAAATGAAACAAGCTAAATATTTCAAAATGGTTATTTGTTAAAGAAATTGTACTGTGATGAATTAGAATTCACTGTAGTCATGAGAAATCTTAACTTGAATATATAGAAACATAGAGAAAGTACAGCAAAGTGTCTGGTAAAAACATAACAGAACACTGTGAAATAGTTCTAAGGCCTTACCTGGATCTTTAAAAAGTAAGTATAAAATTACACAAGTTTAGAATTATGCCTCAAAATGTTAACAGTGGTTGCCTGGAATTAGGGATATGGTTGATTTTAACCTTTGTATAATGTTGTTTTCTAAATTTTATTTTTTAATGAGGAACTATTGCTAAGAGAAATTTTTAGTGACTAATGGCCAATGCTAAGCAAGCACCATTCCTTAGAGACAACTCATTAAGCTGTGAGCAGGTGGCTTATGCCTATAATCCTAACTACTCAGGAGGCTGAGGTCTGAGGAACTGGATTCAAAGCCAGCCCAGGCAGGAAAGTCTGTGATTCTCTCTTTTTTTTTTTTGGGTCTGGTCGTGGAGCCTGAATCCTGGGCCTGGGCGCTGTCCCTCAGCTCTTCAGCTCAAGGCTAGCGCTCTACCACTTGAGCCACAGCACCACTTCCGGCTTTTTTCTTTTTGCTTATGTGGTGCTGAGGAATTGAACCCAGGGCCTCAGGCATGCAAGGCAAGTGCTCTACCACTGAGCCACCTTCCCAGCCCTGTGATTCCCCAGAAAAAAACAGAAGTGGTACTGTGGCTCAAGTGGTAGAGCGCTTGCCTTGAGCTGAAGAGCTCAGGGACAGTGCCCAGGCCCAGAGTTCAAGCCCCACGACTGACAGAAAAAAAAAAGACAATTTAGTAAGACATCTCCATAAGACTAGTGCTGCCTATTCTAGAGTACTGGAACATCATTCGTCCAGAGTGCCCATTCAACCATATAACCCCATTCTCTGATTTTTTTTTTTTTTTTTTTGGGTCCAGTCCTGGGGCCTGAACTCTGGGCCTGGGCACTGTCCCTCAGCTCTTCAGCTCAAGGCTAGCGCTCTACCACTTGAGCCACAGCGCCACTTCCGGCTTTTTTCTTATGTGGTGCTGAGGAATCGAACCCAGGACCTTGAGCATGCAAGGCAAGTGCTCTACCACTGAGCCACCTTCCCAGCCCCCCATTCTCTGATTTTAAGGTAAACATGTAGATCTCATACCATCTAAAACAACTTTTCAATTGTAGAGGAATTGGAAGCTTTGCACTATCAGAACTAATGGTCCATGCCATTACTGCTATCTTGTAAAATAATTATACTTTCAAGGGAAGAATTCTCTGCTATCCAGTGATGGTTAGGTATAGGGTTATTCTTTTTATTTCAAGAGGAGTGGCTCTAATTTAATATTTCTGAACATCAGTAAGGGGAATGGATATTTGTTCTTGGAAGGGTCTTTTTAATAGGATCATTGTCTCTAAGCAATAATGTTTCCTTGGTAACTGCCTAGTGTCTGTCTTTGAAGACAGAGGGGTGTGTGTGTGTGTGTGTGTGTGTGTGTGTGTGTGTGTGAGAGAGAGAGAGAGAGAGAGAGAGAGAGAGAGAGTGTGTGTGTGTGTGTAAAGTCATATTCAAATGGTCAAAGGCTAGTAAGGAGAAAGGCAATACATTTGTACCTTAAAAACTCCAGTAAAAATTATTTCTTTTATAACCCAATTATTCTACTTCAAATATTCGTGTGACAGAAAAATTTATATCTAAAATACACAGCGGGCTGGGAAGGTGGCTCAGTGGTAGAGTGCTTGCCTTGCATGCATGAGGCCCTGGGTTCGATTCCTCAGCACCACATAAGCAAAAAGAAAAAAGCCAGAAGTGGTGCTGTGGCTCAAGTGGGAGAGCGCTAGCCTTGAGCTGAAGAGCTAAGGGACAGCACCCAGGCTCAGAGTTCAGGCCCCATGACCGGACCCAAAAATAAATAAATAAAACAAAATAAAATACACAGCTTCCAGACTCACATTGTTTTTCGTATTCTTTCCTTAGCTTCCAGAAGTACAGCATGCATGTGTGGCAGGAGATGTGCAAGGGAAATGGACATGATTGGCAACCAATTGCTGAGCATTTTTACACTGTTAACCCCAAACCCTATTCTCAGTAATTGTATAGAACTGGATGGAAAAGGAGTTCACTGCTTATTTGAATTCTGAAAAAACTCCCAGTAGTTGTTGCCCCAAACCCAGGCAGTTTAACTTTCTAAATTGTTTTTTATAATTATTGATAGATTCTTTTTTTAAAATAAGTTTTTTATTGTGAAAATACTGTACAGGGGGGTTACAGTTACATGAGCAAGGTAATGAGTGCATTTCTTATCAAGCATTGTTGCCTCCTCCTTTGTTTTCCGCCTACCATCCCTTCCCTCCCACTTCACAATTAACTTTCTAAATTTATGAATAAAAATGGCAAGGTCCAGAGAAGTTAAGTATTGTTACATAAAATCACCAGAAATCACTCAGTTTTGGGAAAACAGATTGATTGCTTATCCATAGGATGAATTGTTTTAATTTTAACGGAAAAGGAGGAGTAGGAAAAAGACCTCTGCAGACTGAGCAAAAGTTTTTCTCTTGCTTTATACTCTCTACTCTAATACAACTGAACTCTTTTGTTACTTAATAAGTGAACGAATGAGTTTGCTTTTTGAGATATAGTTTCCCTGTTTCCCAGGCTGGCCTGGAAGTCTTTTCTAAAAAATATATTTTTTATTGTAAAGATACTGTACAGAGGGGTTATAGTTACATGATCAAGGTAATGAGTCCATTTCTTATTGAGCGTTGTTACTCCCTTCTTTGTTTTTCCCCTATCATCCCTCCCACCATAAAGTTTGTTTTCAACATAGTGTCTTGTACATCTTGTTACAATGGGTCATGCTGTATCCTTATTTCAGCATTTTGTTATTTCCCTTCCCCTGCCCAAATTAGAACAATGTATATAGAAGATGCAAGACAGTGGAATCAAATACAGTGACAAAAGGGGTTATAGCATGGGGGAAGAACATATAAAGAAACAAACAAAAAATCACATGGTACATTATAAGTACATTGAAAATAACATCAAGAAAGATAAAATCTCTGTGTCCCTATCTTTGGGTTCATTTTGCTTAACATCAACTTATATGGTCATATGTACATAGCTTTTGACCTCTTCTTGTCCTAGACATATACTAGTTGTTGCAGATGAGGGAAACCATGGGACCTATGCTTCTTTGGGCCTTGCTTACTTCACTTAATATAATTTTTTCCAAGTCTTTCCATTTCCTAACAAATGGGGCAGTGTCAATTTTTCTGATGGAGGCATAGAATTCCAGTGTGTGTGTGTGTGTGTGTGTGTGTGTGTGTGTGTGTGTGAGTGTGTGTGTGTGTGTGTGTGTATACACACCACATTTTCTTGATCCATTCATCTACTGATGGTTCCATAGCTTAGCTATGGTGAATAATGCTGAGATAAACATAGTTGTGCTGGTAGCTTTATTTATTTATTTATTTTTATTAATAAGTTTTGTTTATTGTGAGAATACCATACAGAGGGGTTACAATTACATTAGCAAGGGAATGAGTACATTTCTTATCAAGCATTGTTGCCTCCTCCTTTGTTTCCCCTTACCATCCCCGCTCTCCCATCCCCCCCAGCCAAAGTTGTAAAGTTTGTTTTTTGACATAAAGTCTTGTACATCTATCTAATTGTTGCAACCTGTATCCCTATTTAAACAAGTTGTTTTTTCCCGTTTTGAGGTAAAACAGTAATTTTTTCAGATAAATTAGAGAGTT
This sequence comes from Dipodomys spectabilis, assembly GCF_019054845.1. Classification (NCBI taxonomy): domain Eukaryota; kingdom Metazoa; phylum Chordata; class Mammalia; order Rodentia; family Heteromyidae; genus Dipodomys; species Dipodomys spectabilis. Next base: position 19,612,620 of record NW_024870766.1, read on the forward strand.
TTATTATTACCCAGATTTTTTGAATATTTGCTAAAGATTTAATTCTTTAAGCTATCACACAGATGTCCCAAATGGCAGTACCTCATTGTTTACTGAGCTTTTGTACTTATATTTTTCAGAGGAAAGAATACTATTGTAAATTGTAAATAGTCAATAAATAACTATTGTATGCAAATCTATAACTGTTGGCAATGACATCTGGGAAGAAGAGATAAATAAAGTTTATTTCCTGTATTACAAAAAAAAAAAAAAAATTATACCAACGTCAAATACAGTGAAAACAGGGGTTATATCGTGGGGGAGGGACATACAAAACAACAAAGAAATCATCTTATAAATATGTTAGAAACAACAGCAAGAAAGAAAAACCATTTGAGTCCTTTTTATTTCGCCTAACATCAACTTATCTGGACATTTCTGCTTGTCTCAGACATATACTGGTTATTGCAAATAAGGGAAATCATGGGACCTATGAGTATGGCCTTGTTTGTGATCATTTGGGTAAATGCTTAAAATTGGGATTGATGGGTCATAGGGGAGCTCTATGTGGAGTCATTTGAGGAACCTCCATACTGCTTTCCAGAGTGGCTGAACAAGTTTACACTCCCACCAACAATGTAGTAGTAAGGTTCCCTTTTGGCCACATCCCCTCCAGCATCGTTTGTTATTAGAGTTCTTAATTATAGCCATTCTAACGGGGGAGAGTTGGAATCTCAATGTTGTTTTGATTTGCATTTCTTTTATGGCTAGGGAGGTTGAGCATTTCTTCATGTGTCTATGGGCCATCATTCTTTCTTTTTCAGAGAAGTTTCTCTTTAAGTCTTTAGCCCACTTATTAATCAGGCAGTTGTTTCTTTGAGGATTTGTTGTTGGGGGATTTAATTTTTTGAGTCCCAAGTATATTTTAAATATGAGACCCTTGTTAGGTGTATGGCTAGTGAAGATCTTCTCCCAATCCATGAGCTTTCTATTGATCTTGCTTTCTATGTCCTTTGCCATGTAGAAGCTCTGCAGTTTCAAACAATCCCATTTGTCTAATCTTTCTTTGATGTGTTGTGTTTCTGGGTCTTTCTTAAGAACATTTCAGCCTGTGCCAAGGAGCCTTAGAGTTTCCCCTATTCCTGCCTGTAATGTTTTCAGGGTGTCTGCTTTGACTTCGAGGTCTTTGATCCATTTGGAGTTGATTCTGGTGCAGGGTAATATATGGGAATCTAGCTTTGGTTTTCTACAGGTGTGTAACCAATTTTGGCTAGCCTGGAATTTTTGAGCTCAAATGATCCTTTTTCTTTAACCTACTAAGTAACTGGGACTAAAGGTGTGTATCACCATGCCTGGCTCTCTTGTCACTTATTGATGAACAGTTGAGATGACTGCTTCTGGCCTGATCTGGTTCATATCTGTCCATGTTTGTTTATCAGTACAGGTATGAGTGACATTTGAGCAAATGAAATATATGATACCAAGATGTACATTGGCAGAAGGGGTTAGAGTGAGTTGGAAAATCCAGAAAAGGGGACTGGTGTGCATGGATGATTGCTTCAAGAGGTTATTGAGGAGTGCTGGTGGTAGCTAAATAATAATAATGATGATAATAGTATAATGAAAGTGTTTACAGGATATGATAAAACATGAATGGAAAATGTGTATAGTTACAAGAGTATCTTCAAATTTTGTTGGTGTAATTCTGCTTTCCAATCAACCTGAAGCATCTAGCAGCTTTCAACAAAAAAAATTATATTTTCTAAGGAGTTTGTAGATCTAACTTAGGCTCAGCTGAGCTTGGCTGGGCGTGGCTGTGGTCTGTGTGCAGATTGATTCAGGTTTGATCCACATGACTGTTGTGCAGGAGTCAGAAGCAATCCCCCAGGCGTGCTCTTTAGAAAGCAGATGTCAGAAGCACAAGTGGTCAAGCTATGCCACGATAACACACTTAAAGCTTCTGCTTGCAGAATGCTTTTTCACACACTTCACATGGCATAGCCAAATGTCATTGGGTCAGAGAAATACATTCCTCCCAAAGAATCAGGAGAGGTCCACACATACCACATACTGGTAATGGATTTAAGGGTTACATATGGCAAGGAGTAAAGGACCTATGGCTTTTCCTTGCCACTTTCTATGATCTAGGGGCTTCAGTATATTGGCTCACAGTCTGAGATCTGTGCTCTCCCAGCTGTGTTTGCTTGCTTCATGATAACACTTATCCTTACGCTATGTATTAGCGTGTTCAGGGGCATCTTTAGTGAGAGGTTGACATTTGAATTAACTCCTGCATGAGACAAGGAGAGTGCCACACAGATTTCTTAGAAAAGATGTTCTAAACAGAGATAAAAGCAAACAATGGCACTGGAAAAGGATGTATTTGTTGTGTTCAAGGACAAGGCAGCAAGACAGTGTCAGGAATAGAAATGTGGGGAGAGAACATAGGAAGTGAATGAAGTCTACGTGGCAAAGGGTATTGGTAGTGGATTAGGCAAAGGAGTGACTTGATCTGATTTACTTTTTTTTTTCAATTCCAGGGGCTTGAACTCTGGGCCTCAATGCTGTCCCTGACCTTTTGTGCTTCAATCTGGTACTCTACCATTCAAATCACAGCTCCTTTTCTGGCTTTTTTGTGGTTAATTGGTGATAAGAGTGTCATAGACTCTTCTACCTGGGCTGACTTTGAACTCGGATTTCAGTCTCCTGAGTAGCTAGGATTACAAGCATGAGCCATCCCTGTCTAGCTGATCTAATTTACTTTTAATGTATCATTCTTATTTTCATATTGAGACTGGACTTCCAGGATTGTGAGTGTCAGTATAAATACTGATAAAGAGGTTATGATTAAACTCATGGAAAGAGATAATGCTGACTTTAACCAAGGTGGTAGCAATGGAGGTGATGAGAAGGCTGAGATCCTAAGCATATTTTTCAGGAGTAGTCATTCAGTATATTCACTGAGTATTTGAAAGAACGAAAATCAATGGTGGCTACCAAGTTTTTAAAAAAAATTATTTATTTTAAACTGAAACAATAGAATTGGCTTTTAAATATATGAGAAAGAGTCAAGAATCAGGATTGGGCATAAAATTTTTGTTCATAATGAAGTGAAGGTATTGAATTGGAGGTTGGTGTGGGAGGTTGTGTTATTCATTCACAAGTCTTTCTTTTTCTCCTTCCTCTTTGTCATGGACTATATATACTTTTCTGTCTCATTGGTGATGACATTGGCCATGTTATTTGCTTTAGCTAATTAAAAAGGTTCAAGTGATAATTTGCCAGCTTAGCTGAAGCCATAGATAGTTTAACAAAATAGAAAATGCCTCTCGAAGGTTTTACCCTGTTGCAAGAACTTGCTCTTGAAGAACTGCTGGTACCAGAATAAAATGTGGAGCAGACCTGTACTATCTGTAGCCTGAAGCAGAGCTGTCTTGGTAAACCTTCAGATAATTGAGCAAGAAGTTATTATTATAAGCCACTGAGTTTGTGAGTTGTTTGTTACACTGTGTTATGAAAGCAGAAACATGACTAATGCAGTTAGCTATTTGAGAACAAAGTTTATAAATCTTGGAGCCCAGAGTCTGTGGATGAACGGATAATCAAGGAGATGAATGGAGATAGAGAAGAGATGAAGAGATTGAATCTTCGGACCCTCCACTATGATGTCCAAAGGGGAGAAGGAGGGATTAGTAGAGCTCATGCTAGCAAAGGAAACTGAAGAGTGGCTCATGGCTAGGAGAAAAACCAATAGAGAGTGCACCTAGGAATCATAAGAAGCGTCATTTAAGGAGAAGTCTGTAGCATACTAAATTAAAATCCCTGCAGTTTGGTCATGTAGGGGAAGACTGAGACCCAGCTTAGCAACTTGGAAATGACCATGACAATGGAAATTTGGGCTAATTGAAAATAGATTCCCTTATTAAGCAAGACAAGGGAATTTTTAGAGCAAGATCATTTATCTGATGAGAAATTGGCGAATCCAGTCTCAAGTAAAGAAGCTGATTCAAGCTAAGGCATGGAAGATCTACCTGTGATAACACAGTAGAATTTGGTGGCAGTTGTTTCTAAAACTACTTTTTAGAGACATAGGAAGCAACATTGTTAGAGTGATGATGAATTTTGAGATGAAGAAAGAGCTATGGAAGTTTTTGAGGAGAGAGAGAATTAAGTAGAAAAATATAGTTCAGGGCTGGGAAGGTGGCTCAGTGGTAGAGCGCTTGCCTTGCATGCATGAGGCCCTGGGTTCGATTCCTCAGCACCACATAAGCAAAAAGAAAAAAGCCGGAAGTGGCGCTCTGGCTCAAGTGGTAGAGCGCTAGCCTTGAGCTGAAGAGCTGAGGGACAGCGTCCAGGCCCAGAGTTCAGGCCCCACAACTGGACCAAAAAAAAAAAAAAAAAGAAAAAGAAAAATATAGTTCAATCTCTGGGCAACATGAGAACTAAGCAAGACTGATTTTCTTTGTCTACATTCAGCTTCATGGGTGCCAGGACTAAGTAGGTAGAAAGTTAGATTTAACCTGGTTAACCTGGTTTTACCAAGTTAGAACCTGAGGTCAGAGGGCAAGGGATTTGAATTTTACACAATAGAGAGATGAGCCTGGAATCTGAGGATCTAAGTTCAAAGCCAACACGCAGGAGAGTCCATGAGACTCTTCAATTAATCACCTAAAAGCCAGAAGTAGAGCGAACCAGCCTTGAGTGAAAAAGCTAAGGGATAGTGCACAGGCCCTGAATTCAAGCCTCCTACTGGAACAAAAGAAAAAAAGAGAGAGAAATGGCCAGGCACTGGTAGTTCATGCCTGTAATTCTAGCTACTCAGGAAGCTAAGATCTGAGGATTGACATGTGATGCCAGCCTAGGCAGGAAAGTCTGGAAAGTCCATGAGACTCTTATCTCCAATAAACTACTCAGAAAAAGCTGGAAGTAATGCTGTGGCTCAAGTGGTAGAGTGCTCACCTTGAGTAAAAGAAACTCAGGGACAGAGTCCAGGCCCAGAGTTCAAGTCCCAGGATGTGTGTGTGTGTGTGTGTGTGTGTGTGTGTGTGACAGAGAGAGAGAGATAGAGAGAGAGAGAGAGTGAGAGAGAGAGAGAGAGAGAGAATATTAAAGATTTTAAACTAGATAAGTAGGGTGATTTACAATAGCCAAGATGTGGAAACATCCCAGATGCCCCATAATAGCTGAGTGGGCCCCCAAAATGTTCCTATACACAGTAGAATTTTACACAACCATTAGAAAGAGTAAAATAATGTCATTTGCATGGAAATGGGTGGAACTAGAACAAATCATGTTCAGTGAGGTAAACCATGCTCAGAGAGACAAACAGCACATATTCTTTCTGATATGCAAAAATTAGATCTAAAATGTACTGGGAAATGATACAGTATACAGGATTCTAGATACATACAGTGAGACGAAAAGAGGATACTTAGGAGAGAAACAGAAAGCACAATGCCTAAGTGCCTCTTCATAGTGTATAAAAATCATATACACACTGACACAAACTCTCCAAAACATGGAAACAAGAGACTGCTTCTCCCCTTCCTTTCTCTCCGTCTGTCTGTTTCTCCCCTCCCTCCATCCCTCCCTCCCTCCCTCCTTCCCTCCCTCCTTCCTTCCTCCCTCCCTCCCTTCTTCCCTTCCTCTTTCTTTCTTTCCTTTCTCTCTTTCTCTTTCTCTTTTTTCTTTCTCACTCTCTCTCTCTCTCTTTCTTTCTTTCATTTTGATGATTCTATCTTCTTTACCTTGGTGTATTCTTTGAAAGAATTTGGGGGAGTATACAGAACTCGAGGGAAAAAGGGTGAAAAAGTGCAGCAGAGAAGCTCACTGGGTATTGATGAATTGTACAACTTGTGGGTGGAGATGGCAGGGAGGGAACTGGGAGAGGGTAAGGGAACAGAAGACACTGTACCAGACTCAGGTAATTGTAATCCCTCTGTACATTACCTCTATAATAAAATAATGTAAAATAATAAAAAAGAAGGGTGATTCATACAGGATTTATAAATGGCGTGTAGAAGTCTGCATAGGCATGGCAGATTAGAGGGGAAGAGCTAGAAGGAAAGAGATGTTGGTGGTAAGAAAGTGGACCCAGCACCCAAAGAAATTGCTGTTAAAGGTGGCTTGTTGGGTGGAATGTGAGGACATTGGAAAAGATGAACTTGAGTTTATTGAGAAATAATTACTGAAGTCGCCAAGATTGATGAGAAGTAGAGGGCTGGGTCTGAGAGTGAGTGGAGAGATTAATTCTTCAAAGGCTGAAGGAAAGGACCCAGATACATAAATTATTATTACAAGAAGGAGTAGTGAGTTGACAATGTAAAGGATATGGCTATGGAAACCATATCCTGTTGGGGGGAGGAGGCGGTCAAGTTGAGAACAGTAGGATTCAGGGATTTTGCCGAGGACCGGTGGTAGATTCCGAAGCATAGTGGAAGTGTTTTAGGATTTGGGGCGAGTTCCTAAGTGGGAAGTCCAGATCAGTACAGTAGGTAGAGTTTGGGGGTAGAGGCTTATGGGAAGAGTGTGGAAAGGTAGGAAGCTGAACTTCTTGAAGCAATCAGTAAATCAAGAATAACCAGATACATCTGTTTAAGTCTCAACACAGGAAGAGACTTGGTGTAGTGATCAGAGAGGCTAGTATTATGTCTGCAGCACATATATTTAGTACAACCTCCTCCATCAAGAAGGAAGGAGCATCTCCCTTCTTGATGTCCAGGACAGTGTAGGAAAGGGGAAAAAGACTTCACTGGTGCTTGTAGAGCTCCTGGGCATGGCTTAGGATGTTGGGTGAGTGGTGGGAGCAACAATGTTAGAGTCCCCTGGCATCAGCAGGGAACCACCACATTTTGTTTTCGGGACCATTAGGTTCAGAACAGGAGATTCTTCTATATCACATTGCCTTTTCTGTATGATACCTTTTTCTGATTATATCATAGAAGCTATGCTTCAGCAATTAGGGGCTTGGCAATTAAAAGCAAAAGATAAAGCATGTGTTAAGAGCACACACAAGGCAGGATTGAGAACTACTGAGTCCACCGCCCCCTCCCACCTCGCTCCCCCTTTGTGATGATGGTGTGGCTTGACTGAATTCAGAGCCTCAAGTTCTGGCTTGGCTTTTTCACTCAAGTTTGGCATTCTATTACTTGAGTCATACCTCTATACCTTTACTGGTTTCTTCTGGTTAATTAGAGATAAGAGTCTCACAGACTTTTCTGCTCAGGCTGGCTTTGAACTGTGGTTCTCAGATCTCAACTCCTCGAGGAGCTATTACAGGTATGAGCCACCAAAGCCTGGCTTCTGCATCTTATTTATTAACCAATTCATTAAAAAATGAATATGAATAGGGTTGCAGGGCATTATCTATGACCTAGTAGAACTTTCAGAGAAATTCCATATTTTGTTAAATGTGCCTCAAGTATTTAATATCAAAAGAATAAATTAGAGGTTTCTATCCTTTTTCTTCTTTTCTGGCCGTGTTGCAACCTTTGTCCAGCTAGAGAGAGAGAAAGACAGAACCTGGTAAGTTGCTGCCCTTGAGGGATCATTTCCTTTTGTTTTTTTAAAGGGTCAAAGTCTTAAAGGACTTTATATAAAGTTTTTTGATACGAACATGATGACCAGTACCTTGAGAAGATTAATTCACACACCTCTTGATGTAGAGATCTTCTTTTTGCCAAATGGAGGCTAGACATGATCAATGAGGTCATTTTGGCTGTTTTAACTTGAAAAATTTTCCTTTATTTGACTTCGCAATTGAAACATAAATACACTTTATGTTTATAAGGTACATTTTCAAAGCCACTTCACTTACCAAGGTTAATTTTATGACAGAATTTAGCTTTTTGCCCACTTTAATTTACAGTGTTAAAATGTTACATCTGAGTACTTTGCTTAATTGGCTTCTAGAAAGTGAGTGACAGGCATGGCTATGTTAATCAGCTCTGAATCTCCTTAGAAATTTTTTTAGACCTTCTATAATAACTTTATGCCATCAGGAAATAGTATAAAACCCGTTGGGAATCCCACATTCTTGGAGAAGTTAGTGTGAAGAAAGATAATAAACGTTTTTGGCTCTGGTGTCCTCTGAGGTGAGATTCTTGACTAACTACTATGATAGGTTGAGAAATACCGCGCCACTGTATTTATAAATGAAATACACATTAGTTTACCATAGCATCCATATTTTGGAGTCCTGAGATAGGATTTTCAAATACCTCTGTCCTTTATTCTTTTGTCTTTTCTGAGGAAAATCACATCAAATTTTTATTTTTTTTATTCCTCCTAAATGCCAAGTAGAGACAAAATAACTGCTAGAGAGAATAGAACAAAACTCTGTAGGTTAGGATGAATAAAATTTCTGGAGACATACTAAGTACTAGAAATGTGTAACAATCAATGTGTATGTAACAATCACTGGACTAGAAAGGGTAAAAATTGTGTAATTTCATTTCTCAGGTGCAAATGTTAGTTGATTAGAGTATATAGTCTTTATTAATAGTAAAATAATGTTGTAGCATTATTTGGTATAAATTACATTCCTGTCTCTCAGCTGTTTTCAAATTATCATAGGAAGTACATACATATTTTTAGAATTTCATAGCAAATGAAAATGTACCATAAATGGGAATTTGCATGCTTTTTTTCTTTTAATGCTTGACTATGTGAATGAAGTTTAAATTCACAAAATGTATATGCTTTTCTAATTTGATAGTGCACATTGTGATTTAAGCCAAAAGACATATCTAATTGTGCCAGGCACTGGAGGCTCATGTTTGTAATCCTAGCTATTCAGGGGGTTAGATCTCAAGTTTGTGGTTTGAAGCCAATCCAGGAAGAAAAGTTTGTGAGATTTGCCTTCAATTTACCAGCTGGAAGTGTTGGTATGGGTCATGTGGTAGAGCACCAGCCTGAGTGTAAAGCTAAGCAAGAACATGAGGCTCTGAGTTCCAGCTCCAGTACCAGCACGCACACACACACACACACACACACACACACACACACACACACACACACACACACACACACACACAGAGACCATATCTACTTGAAAGAGATAAGAGTCAAAGTGCATGGGAGTGTGATCAATATTGTATAGAATCGGTTAAACCTATATAGCTACTTTTTGTTTTTGTTGTTATTGGTCGTGGGGCTTGAACTCTGGGCCTGGGCACTGTCCCTTAGCTCTTCAGCTCAAGGCTAGTGCTCTACCAGTTTGAACCACAGCGCCACTTCCAGTTTTCTAGTGGTTTATTAGAGATAAAAGTCTCCCAGACTTTCCTGCCCCAGCTGGCTTTGAACTGTGATCCTCAGATCTCAGCCTCCTGAGTAGCTGGTGGCATGAGCCACCAGGGCCTGGTTTATAGCTACTTTTTGATGAAGTCAAAGTAAAATCATTTCAAAATTCTTTGTCCTATTTTTGTTGCTTTTTGATTTATCATTTGAAATTGACTACTAGGTGATTTTGAGTTGCTAGGAATTCACAGCCTGAGAGGAAAAAATGAAAGCCAAGAATACCATCGTCATTAAAAAGAAATTATGTTAAAGAATGAACAGTGGTTTGCTGCTACAAACTCTGTACATCAGAACAACACAGATTTATTATTCTACAGTTCTGGAGGCCAGAAGTCCATTATGTATTTTCAGTCATTAGACCTGTCTAATGACAGGTCTAGAAGTCCATCTGTTTTCTTACCCAGCTTCCTAGAGGCCTCTCATATCCTTAGGCTCATAGCTCTCTTCTCCTGTACTGAAGCTGTCAACATCTGGTCGAGCCTTACTCAGGAAGCTGTTTGGTTCTCCTTTTGTCTCCCTCTTCCATTTAGAAGAACCCCTTACTTAGTGCCCACCTGAATAACCAGGATGATCTTCCCTTTAAGGACATCTGATTAGCAAATGTAATCTTGCTTCCAGTCTTCTTGTGATACAACCTACCATACCTGACGCTTCCAGAGTGTAGACATCTTTGGGGCCATTCTCATTTCCACAGTAATTAAAAAAGAAAATAAATATATTATCCAGAACAATGATAGATCTTGTGGAGTAATGATGGGATTAGAAAAATCCAGATAAAGATACAAATTGTGATAACAGAGCTTCTCTTCTTTTCTTCTTCTTCTTCTTCTTCTTCTTCTTCTTCTTCTTCTTCTTCTTCTTCTTCTTCTTCTTCTTCTTCTTCTTCTTCTTCTTCTTCTTCTTCTTCTTCTTCTTCCTCTTCTTCTTCTTCTTCCTCTTCTTCTTCCTCTTCCTCTTCTTCTTCCTCTTCGTCTTCGTCTTCTTCTTTTCTTCTTCTTCTTCTTCTTCTTCCTCTTCTTCTTCTTCTTCCTCTTCTTCTTCTTCTTCTTCCTCTTCTTCTTCTTCTTCTTCTTCTTCTTCTTCTTCTTCTTCTTCTTCTTCCTCTTCTTCCTCTTCTTCTTCTTCTTCCTCTTCTTCTTCTTCTTCTTCTTCTTCTTCTTCTTCTTCTTCTTCTTCTTCTTCTTCTTCTTCTTCCTCTTCCTCTTCCTCTTCCTCTTCCTCTTCCTCTTCCTCTTCTTCTTCTTCTTCTTCTTCTTCTTCTTCTTCTTCTTCTTCTTCTTCTTCTTCTTCTTCTTCTTCTTCTTCTTCTTCTTCTTCTTCTTCTTCTTTTCTTCTTCTTCTTCCTCTTCCTCTTCTTCTTCTTCTTCCTCTACTTCTTCCTCTACTTCTGCTTCTTCTGCTTCTCTCTTTTTGCCAGTCTTGGGGCTTGAACTCAGAGCTGGGCACTGTCCCTGAGCTTCTTTTGCTCAAGGCTAGCACTCAACTTGAGACACAGTGCTACTATCCAGCTTTTTCTGCTTATATGGTATTGAGGAATTGAACCCAGGGCTTCATACATGCCACATTCCTAGCCCATATCAGAACTTCTTAAAAACAATTCGTAGCCAGGCTCCAGTGGCTCACACCTATAATCTTAGCTACTCAGGAGGCTGACATCTGATTATCATGGTTCAAAGCTAGTTTGAACAGAAAAGTTCCCTGTGAGACTTTTATCTCCAATTAACCACTCAAACACTGGAAGTCATGCGGTAGCTCAAAGTAGTAGAGTGCTAGCCTTGGGCAAAAGAGTTCAGAAAAGAGCTCAGGGACAGTGCCCAGGACCTGAGTTTAAGCCCTATGACTGACAAAAGTTTCTTAGCTTCTATACATAGAAAGTGCAAGTTTAGATTTTATAAATGCAAAAATGTTAATCTTTTATAGTCACTTTTGCTACTTCATCATGTTCTCTCTTTTTTTGTTGTTGTTGGTCGTGGGGCTTGAATTCTGGGCCTGGGCGCTGTTCCTCAGCTCTTCAGTTCAAGGCTAGCGGTATACTACTTGAACCATAGTGCCACTTCCGATTTTCTGGTGGTTTATTGGTGATCAGAGTCTCATGGACTTTCCTGCCCAGAGTGGGTTTGAACTGTGATCCTCAGATCTCAGCCTCCTGAGTAGCTAGGATTACTGGCATGAGCCACCAGCATCTGGCTGCCGTGTTCTCTTTTTTAATGTTTATTTTTATTGTTATTTTAAAGGTGACATACAGAGGAGATGCAGCTATATAAGTCAGGTAATGAGTACATTTCTTTTTGGACAATGTCACCCCTTCCCTCATTCCCTGCCAATTTTTCCTGCCATTCCCAACCACAAATTCTATGTTCTTACAATTTTCTGCATATGAGGTTACTTTGAAACTTAATCTTTTGAAAATACATATGTAAGAGGGAAAAAGGAAAAGTACAAAAAAATAGAAGGCTACTGTAATGATGAATACATAGCATTATAAATACAAAGCCTTAAAGATGTAATATTGAGCATAAGGCATTTTGAAATGTCATTTGTAGGTTCATTAATTGTACTAAATTTATCAGTCTGGTGGGTTTGTAAATGAGCACATATTATAGTATAAATTGGGGACTCCTGGGGGTTTCATAGGTGTAAACTGTGGGATGCTTGTAGTAGTGGCTGTGTGTTTGAGGAGGGCATGTCTTTGTAGTTTTCTCTCAGTCTTGCTTTGAACCTAAAGATCTTTAAAAAGGACCAAAATAGGGCTGGGAAGGTGGCTCAGTGGTAGAGCTCTTGCCTTGCATGCCTGAGGCCCTGGGTTTGATTCCTCAGCACCACATAAGCAAAAAGAAAAAAGCTGGAAGTGGCGCTGTGGCTCAAGTGGTACAGCGCTAGCCTTGAGCTGAAGAGCTGAGGGACAGCGCCCAGGCCCAGAGTTCAGGCCCCACGACCGAACCCCTTCAAAAAAAAAACCCAGAAAACAAAAAGGACCAAAATAGATAGTAAAGGACATGCCTCCTGTACTGATGGTACAGGACCAAAAGCAATGTGTCTAGGACTGGTCATGTCTGTCCTGAGAGGCTGAGGACAGGAATCAGCAGAATGGCTGTGGACCTAACTTTGGCCAACATGGTCGAAAGTATATGACAGATTGAGGTAGGAGGGGAAAAGCATACTAAGGAAATGTGGAGTGGGCTGTAGAGAGAAGAGATGGGGTACTGGGGCCAAATGTGTGCTAGGGGAGTAGGCATATAAGTAAGGCATATAAGTAAGCTTACAACTGAAGAAGAGAAAACAAAACCAAGTGGTATGGGATTCAGCTATCTGTTGAATGCAATCCAGATTGGTGCACTTATAATGACAACAAAAGATGGCTAGCAACAACCAGGTAATTGTACTTCCTTTCTGCCTTCTGAAGGAGAGAGAGAGAGAAAAGGAGGCTTGTGGGAAGTTTGAATTGTTGGAATTACAGGCAGGTATAAAATGTAAGGGACGGAGTGGGACTGAGGCTGAGCTAGTCAAGAACCAGAAGAGCCTTAGGTGTGAGAATAGCAGAGAGACAGGGGAGAGAGGTGATATTTAAGGACAAGTATTTCCTCAGGGAATAAAGAGCAGTAAGCACAGAAGCTGTATTCAACATAAGAAGTAATTATGGTGTCTATTTCCAGGTAAGCATATGGCCAACAAGTTCATAACTGCAGAAAGGTCAAGTAGGGTATATGCTACAAAGATCTGCTCAGGCTAGTATTCAGGGAGATTCATAGCTATTGTTGTATGGTAACTCAAACGTTGAGAAACAGAGAAGCCACACTTTGAGAGGTCCAACTGGTAGTCTTTACTGGAGAGCCAGTGACTACAGGTGGACTCCTTTCCCAAAGACCTACAGCCCCTCAAATACACACAACACTGTTAGAAAACTGTGCCAGGAGAGTAGGAGAGGAAAGAAACAGAAGAAAAACAATACCAAGAAACCAGACCAGCTCCAATGGAGAGCTGACCAGAGGAAAGCCAGGAGACATGAAGTGTGGCATCATGGCGCCTGAGCGGTCTGGGCCTAAATAGAGTCAGGGTCAGAGGGTAGGGTTACAGGAAACTTGAGGGTCTGGTGAGTTCAAGGCACAGGACTGACAGGTACAATAACCTATGTCCAAGTCCCAACCCTTGTCTCTGGGAATTCAGGCGTGCACATCACCCGGGGGTTGAACTTCCCTGCATCTACCATAAAGAGAAGATAGCAACAGTTAAACCCAATTCCCTATCATCCACCATGTGGCCAAGATGGCTCCAGTTAGACACAGTATCCTTTTTTTTTTTTTTTTTTTTTTTTGTCGGTCGTGGGGCTTGAACTCTGGGCCTGGGCGCTGTCCCTCAGCTCTTCAGCTCAAGGCGAGCACTCTACCACTTGAGCTACAGCGCCACTTCCAGACACAGTATCCTTATTTCACTATAAGAGTGCAGGTTGTGACTTATGATACCCCACTGTGGAATGCAGGACTCTCACTGATGATTGGTACCCTTTTACCTACCAGCAAGATATTTACCTACCAAGATATTTTATCTACCAGCAAGATGTTTAAGTTCCCTCCTGATGTGAGCAGCTGTTATTGCCTGCAACAGGTTGCTAGTTGCTAGGCCAAGTACTGCCTCAGATCCCCACAGATGCTTTCCTGGATAGGGAGGCAAAGTAAAACTGCAAGACATTAAGGGAAATGGTATTTACAGATTATTTGGGAAACATACCATTAAATCTTTTGAATATGTTAGTAGTCACCATGTTATATATTGGAAAAGAATGAATTTATGATCTATAAATACATTTCAGTTGCAAAACTTAGGCAAACATCAAGAAATTTTATGGAACATTTCCCACTTATCAGGTACTGTTTTTGATATTGGGAATCCATTTGTGAACAAACCCAACTAAAATCTTTGTTGCAGTGGAGCTTAATTCTAATGGAAGATTCTAGTGTACCACCTAGTTGAGGGATTGGAGTGGAGGACACAAAAGGATTAAGTAAAATTGCAGGTTGAGGAAAGGAGCCAGGAGAGGAGAATGTAGCTGAGAAAAATGGTGAATGGGTCAATCTTGGGAAACAGAGGGAGAATACAAAAGAAATGTAAGCGTAGGTTTTATAAAAATATAAAACGAAATTATAGTAAAATAGTAGTGTTTTTGTCTGGGTTTATCTCTAAAGCATAATGAAATTGTGCTGGGTGCCAGTGGCTTAATCTTAATTCTATCTAGTCAGGAGCTGATATCTGAGGATCAAGGTTCAAAGCCATTCTGGGTGGGAAAGTCCATGAAACTCTTATCTCAAGTTGACGAATGAGAAACCAGGAATGGAGGAGTGGCTTTGAATAAAAGGCTAAAAGAGAATAAAAAGTCCCTTGTTCAAGGCTCAATAACCTAGAACCCAGAACCCAGAGCACACAGAAATAATGGAATTGAATTCATATACTGATTCACTTTTTGTGCATAGAGGAGAAAATATCCATTTCACATTCACAGAACTTTACCATGCCTTCTTTCCAGGGTCAATGGTCTTCTAGAATGAGGGTGCTAGAAGGAGCACTATCCACTCAGGTAGCATCTTTGTCTGTGGCTCTCTTTCCCATGAGAGCAGTGCATACACAGTTTTCAGCAGGTTGTTTGGTCTCATATTTTAGGTTGTAATTTTTGCAGAAATCAGATCTGAATGTACAAGTGCCTTGTGTCCATACACCTCATAATAGCTTGTTAAATATTTGATGTGTGAGCACAGTTTGTTGACAGCTACCTCATTTTCAGGAGAAGAATGACATGTTGCCAGGGTATATATTCTAGTATTTCAATCAGTAGGAGGACATGATAGAATATTCTATCTCCTATTGATGTTTATTGTTATAAAATGCACCTTAGTGCATTAACATGGGGGAATGTAAGGTAGAAGACTCTCTTGGGTGAAAATACCCTAAAAATCCACAAGAGGGAGATATGTTACCACTGAAGTAGAGACGGAGCTAATGAGAACGAACTCCTAACTTTTCTGAGCAGGCTGTTGTGGTGTGTTTTTCCAGTTGAAAAAATGAGAAAAGGATAGGCTATTTGAAGTTTGGCTTTACAGTTTTCTTTTGGGATGGGAGATTAGAGAAGCTCAGTTATTCGCTGTCTTGGAATATGCACGATATGTCAAGATTTAAGAATCATCAACAGCTTCAATGGACATGTCTGAAGGATTTGAGGATTTTTGTCTGGTGCTGATCACAGTGTGGTTCTTTCAAGGACAGATTGTAAAGCTGCTTTGCGCTGTCCCCCCTTTTCTGGCAGTGGTGAAGAGGTAGTGCTGCCCAGATTGGGTTGAAAATACTTGGTGGGCAGTGTTTTTACCATCTCCTGTAGGCAGAATGAATCATGATTTTTAGTGTCCTTTACCTATGAAGTGGAAAACCCAAACTGCAGGTAACAGTACAGAAGAGGAACAGAGGGAAACATTTAAAAAATGTATATTGTGGGCTGGGTTGGTGGCTCAGTGGTAGAGCGCTTGCCTTGCATGTATGAGGCCCTGGGTTCGATTCCTCAGCACCACATAAGCAAAAAGAAAAAAGCCAGAAGTGCCACTGTGGCTCAAGTGGTAGAGTGCTTGCCTTGAGCTGAAGAGCTGAGGGACAGCACCCAGGCCGAGTTCAGGCTCCACAACTGGACCCCCCCCCCCCCCAAAATAATGTATATTGTACTTTGAAATTTACATTCATATGTGGTCACTAGGGATAGAAACTACACATAATTTCCACTAAAATGTTGGCAACATTATTACCACATCACTTAGGAGTTTTGTTTGGTTTCCTTTTCAGAAAACTTTTTCATGTGTTTACAAATGCTAATTCCTATTTCTGTTTTCAGTGTTTGATATTCCTGATCCTACTCTCATTCTTCAAGTGATTTCTTCTCTTGATTTTCCTGTTCCTCTTCTGTAGTTTTCCAGTTTCTGTATTGTTCAACTGACCCTTTTTTTGATCACATATTATTTTCTCGTGGCAGTGCTTCATTCACAGGAAGGCTGCATTATATGAGATTAAGAGCACAGATGGGTCCACCTATATCTCTATTTAAAAAATTTGTTTTTTCCCTTCCCCTTCCCAAATTATACCAACATCAAATACAGTGAAAATGGGTTATACCTTGGGGGAGGAACATACAAAGCAACAAAGAAATCATCTTTTTTAAAAAAATTTTTATTTTTATTTTTTGTGAACATACTGTACAGAGGGATTACAATTACATGGGCAAGATAATGCGTACATTTCTGATCAAGCATTGCAGCCTTCTCCTTTGTTTACCCTTCACATCCCTTCCCAGCCTCCCCTTCCCCCCCACTCAATCCTCCCCCCCCCCAACGTTGTAAAGTTCATTTTTGACATGACAACTTGTACTTCTCATTGTTGCAACAGGTCTACCTGTATCCTTAAACGACTTGTTTTTCCCCATCTCCTCCACAAATTATACCGACATCAAATATAGTGAAAGCAGGGGTTATATTGTGGGGGAGGGACATACAAAGCAACAAAGAAATAATCTTATAAATGTGTTAGAAACAAATGCATGAAAGAAAAAAACATTAAAATACATATCTAAGGGTTCATTTTCCTAACATCACCTTATCTGACCTTTTCTGCTTGACTCATACATATACTAGATATTGCAAATAAGGGAAACCATGGGACCTATGTTTCTTTGGGCTTGGCTTATTTCACTTAATATAATTTTTTCCAAGTCTTTCCATTTCCTAACAAATGGGGCAATGTCATTCTTTCTGATGAAGGCATAGAATTCCATTGTGTATAAATACCACATTTTCTTGATCCATTCATCTACTGAGGGGCATCTGGGTTGGTTCCATATCTTAGCTATGGTAAATAATGCTGCAATAAACATAGTTGTGCTGGTAGCTTTAGTGTGGTCTTGTTTGTAAACATTTGGGTAAATGCCCAAAAGTGGGATTGCTGGGTCATAGGGGAGCTCTATGTGGAGTCTTTTGAGGAACCTCCATACTGCTTTCCAAAGTGGTTGAACAAGTTTACACTCCCACCAACAATGAAGTAAGGTTCCCTTCTGTCCACATCCCCTCCAGCATCTGTTGTTGTTAGAGTTCTTGATTTTTGCCATTCTAACTGAAGTGAGGTGGTATCTCAATGTTGTTTTGATTTTCATTTCTTTTATGGCTAGGGAGGTTGGGCATTTCTTCATGTGTCTATTTGCCATCCTTCTTTCTTCTTCAGAGAAGTTTCTCTTTAAGTCATTAGCCCACTTATTTATTGGGCAGTTGTTTCTTTGAGGATTTGTTGTTGGGGGATTTAATTTTTTGAGTTCCAAGTATATTTTAGATATGAGACCCTTGTCTGTTGTATAGCTAGTGAAGATCTTCTCCCAATCCATGGGCTTTCTATTGATCTTGCTAGCTATGTCCTTTGCCATGCAGAAGCTCTGCAACTTCATGCAATCCCATTTGTCCAACCTTCAAAGAAATCATCTTATAAATATGTTAGAAGCAATAACAAGAAAGAAAAACCATGCAACAATGGGATGTACAAGACGTTATGTCAAAAAACGAACTTTACAACTTTGGTGGGGGAGGGGCATGAGGGCAGGGATGCTAAGGGGAAACAAAGGAGGAGGCAACAATACTTGATAAGAAATGTACTCATTATCTTGCCCATGTAATTGTAACCCCTCTGTACAGTCTTTTCACAATAAAAAAAATTAAAAAAAGAGCACAGATGGAAGCCAGCTGTCAGTGACTCATTCTGTAATCTTAGCTACTCAGGAAGCTGAGAGTTGAGAATCTTGGTTCAAAGATAGCCCAAGAAAAATACGTGAGATGCTTATTTCCAGTTCACCAGCAAGAAGTTGAAAGTGAAGCTGTGGCTCAAGTTGGTAGATCCTAAGCACAGCCTTAAGTGAAAAAGCTATAGGACAGTGCCCAGGCAAGGAGTTCAAGTATTCTCGCTCTGTTTTTCTTTCCTCCCTCCCTCCCTCACTCTCTCCCTCCCTCTCTCTCTCCCTATCTCCTTCCCTCCCTCCCTCCTTCTCTCCTTCCTTCCTTCTTTCCTTCCTTCCTTCTCTCTTTCTCTCTCCTTCCTTCCTTCCTTTTTCTTTTTTCTATCTTTCTTTCTTTCTCTCTTCCTTCTGTCTCTGTCTCTCTCTCACACAATACAAACACACAAAGATGTGTACACACACGAGAAGAGTTGTATGAGACTTTAGGTAAGTCACTTAGGTGACTTTCATCTCATAAAGCTGCAAAATGGGGAAAAGGATATTGCTTACTTGATTGGGTTTCTTTGAAGATGAGTTCGTGTATGCAAAGTGCTTGGAATGGAGCCCTTCAGATAGGAAACACTTTAGATTTTGGTTGTTTGTGTATTCATGGGTTCCACATTGACTCAACCAACTACAGTTGAAAAATATTTGGAAAAAATGCTCTGAATATGTATAGACTTATTTTTCTTTTTAGCATTTCATAGACAATACAATAACTATTTATATAACCTTTGCACTGAATTAGACATCATAAATAGACTAAAAATGATTCAAATGTATGTATGTAGTATGTATGTATGTAGAAGAATGTATGTAATTTACATGCCAATATTGCACCATTTTATGTTAGGGACTTGAGCTGTTGTGGGTGTTAGTAACTGTGGCAGTCCTGGACTCAATCCCTCCAAGTCCCTATAAATATTAAGGAATTACTGTTTTTAGTATTAATCTCTTCCAACATAAACTTTGTTTGCAGGAGTTCATCTATGGCCCAAAGTCCCTACACATGTTTTCTAGGACTTTCTAGATATATGTAGACAGGCCATCCATAGGTACCTCAGACTCAGCATGTTGAAAACTGAATTTATCATCTGTTGCTCTTCTCTTGGTAAGCCTGCTTACTTCTCATTTTTTTTTTAGCCCCCTGGTACTATTCCTTACTTAATAGCCAGCACCAGGAAACAACGGACTCTTCTTCCCTTCAGTCCTTCACTTCCAATGCATTTGGTTACAAGTCATGTCTATGTAAATAATAAACGTCATTTATACTTGCCTTTAAATTACTACAAGGACCCTGAACCTACCTATACTGTGTTCTTTTCATCTAAGCCAAAGGCAACTATGATCCCATCCAACCATAGATTAAAAATATCTCATATTAAAAAAATAACTTTCAGTTATTTGTGGCTTGACATAGAGATTTTTTTTGCAGGTCCGGGGCTTAAACTCAGGGCATAGGCACTGTCCCTGGGCCTCTTTGTGCCAAAGGCTGGTACTCTACCACTCGAGCCATAGCATCACTTCCAGTTTTTTCTGAGTGGTTTATTGGAGATAAGGGTTTCATGGGACTTTCCTGCCTGAGCTGGATTCCAACTGTGATCCTCAGATCTCAGCCTCCTGGGTAACTAGGATTATAGGAGTGAGCCACTGGCACCAGCTTACTTTCATGTGCTGATTTTCCTTCTGTCTGCCTCCCAGAAAGGTTGTCCCCATGTTGACCTGAAAGCATTATCTATGCAGCAGAGACAGATGAGAATGTATATCCCTATTTCTAATATACATCCAAGAACACAGTAGATACATGTTAAACCTGTATGATTAAAGGCCTGTACTCTATGTGAATGGGTGTTTTTTCATGCTCATAGACTTAAAGCTGTCTTCAGTGTGTTGATTGGAACAAGCACATCCCACAACATAATTAAAATGTGAGAAATGTTTCTAACACATCAGTAATGTAGACACTTTCAAATGATGGCTAAGGAAATGCAAGCTCAAACTTACAAATAGCCTTTTACATAAAAAACACTCAGAGGTGCATTTTCTCTTTAATGCATGTACATAACTTCCATTAACATTTCTTGCCCCAGTGCTTAGCTTTTATTTTTTATGTCTGTTATATATAACTCTAGGTCTTGACATGTTAATGGAAAGATCTTGGTTTGTGATGACATCCTATCACATGTAAAATAGAGGTGGTTGAATTGTTTGGAAAAGTTTCGTCTGAGGTTGCTTATCTGTAATCCTGAAGAAAAATTACTTTAAACTAATGGCATTCTGCCAGGGGGGGGGTCCTCTTCTTTGTTTAACGAATAACTTCTGGATGACTTCTTATGAATGGAATCAAATGGTCTGATGAGGTTCTGCTCCACTTAGTAGCAAAGGGCCTAGGATGTAGAGAAATTCTAGAAGTGATTGTAGCTTCTGCAGAAAGGGGTTGAATTACTTGAGGGGAGGGGATGGTGATGAGGAGAAACAGGTGATAGGAATAAGGCAGTCACTGAGTGTGTGTGTGTGTGTGTGTGTGTGTGTGTGTGTGTGTGTGTGTGTGTGTGTGTGTGTGCCTGTGCACCCATCTGTGCGCATGATATGGTTGGTATACTAGAAACAATATACTAATATCTATCCTTCATATTGACTTTGGGGTGAAATAACGGGTCCTGTATTGTTCTGAGTTCTTGAAATGTTGGAGGTAAGCCTAGATCTTTGATTATTTTATGATTTTCTTTTAGATGACTGAGAAGGCGTGTGACTACTAGTTCCTGCTTGTTAATATGAGAGTCTGAAGCCTACCATCTCCCTCTCTAACCTTCACTTACTTCCCATCCCACCTGCCTTAACATAGTGACTGCCCTGATAAATGATGCTTTGACCTTCATGCTGAATTGTAACCTTGACTTTTTTTTTATCTTTCCTCTCTGTTCTCTGGATCAGACAGAGACTGAGTGCTTTAATTCTAGAATAAGCCACTTCTCCAAATGTGAACCTCAGTGGATATTTTCAGGATCATAGGATGTAGAGTGGAAATCTAGGCCATTGTCTTCCTGTTAGGGATGAGAAAACTGAGATTCATAGAACTGAAGTTATTTGTCCCAGACAGCTTTAGTGGCAGAACTAGGTTGGAAGCTCAGTTCCCTGACTTTCCGTATGGACCCTCTCTCTCTTAGTTGAATCCTAATTTCTCTCATTCTCTTTCTTGCCACCCACCCATTTCTTGCATTTTATTTCTGTAATGTGGGACAACTGTTCAATATAGAAGCACAGAAGTATTTACATTACAATAGTCCTAGCAGTCAATCTAGGCCAATTTTAATGGCAATAATGTATTATTAAAATGCATTTTGGTGGTTAACTGGAGGTAGGAGTCTCACATACTTTTCTGCCTAGGCAGCCGTTGATCTTTGAGCCTCAGATCTTAGCCTCCCTGTGAAGCTAGGATTATAGATGTGAGCCTACCGAGTTCAGTGCATCTTGATGAATGTCATCTCTTCCATAAATTTCTAGTTATTTATCTGAACCATATCCATTTTCTAAAGTTAGATATCTATGCTGGTATAGTAACACTTTTCTTGGCCTGTATTTTTCATTTAAGTAGCTATGTATGATACCACTTGACAAAGCATCATGGTTTAACTTTCTGTTATAAACTATGTTGCACTAAACATGTGTATGTATATATATATATATTTTACTGCTTGTAAGTGAGAGATTCTGTAGAACACTTACTTGAGTAGAAATTTTGGTTTTTAGGGTATATTTATTTTTTGCGCCTACTTCTAGCTCTCAGCCTAATTCCACATGGTGGAATTAGTCCCTTTGAAGTTAGGCATAGCCATGCAATTTGTTTTGGAGAGTGAAATGTCAGCAGAGCCTTAAAAGCCAGTCAGAATGCACCACATTATCTCTTTGCCTTTGCAAAGAGACACTTTAATGAGCCATACAGTGAATCTTTATTGTAATAGCTCATTGTGACAAATAGAAAAGCTTCCAGTTGACTTAGAATAAATGGTAGGTATGAGCTATCAGTAAATTAGTGATTTTTTTCTTTAAAAAGAATTTATTTTAATATAAACAAGTGGGAAAAAAATCTTGTCTGCATCTGAGGACACAACCATTTCTAGACCCAGCTCAACAGCCTGTGATAGGACAACAAATACTTGTTGGTATCTTAGTTTTAGCTCTGATCTCTTTTGTTTTGACAACAGGATTCATGGTCAAACTTTGTAGATTCGATTAGGTATTGGTCTTTTCCGTTGCCTCATTTATGCGTATTACTATCTTTATCACATCAGCCGTATCCACCTGGCCATACTCGTCTTGTTTTGAATGAGCTAATTACTTTCATATACTGTTGGGTTTGTTTCCCTACTCTAGAAATATTTTTGGTCTTTCTTTAAAACCTTGAGGGCTGTGTCTAAATAGCTTGGCTTACATTCTTAGTTCAGCCAATTTATCTATATAAATTTACTTTGGAAGGTCTTTTCCATCTTCATACAACCCATTTTTCAGTATCTTAGTTTCAAAGTGAAACAGTTCTGGCCATCTCCATTAAGAACCTTTTCTTGCTCATGTCCCAGCTTGTCTGTCTTCATACACATATTCTTCCACTGCATTTTTGTCATCATTCCACTCCTCTAATTTGTTCTGCATGATTGTCTTACCCCCATTTTCAATGTATAAATGGAATGATTTTTCAGTCTATTTGCCATGATTAACTGATTGTTAATCTGCAGGTTCACTGTAACTGGGTTTTACTTTTGTCATTCTGTTTTGCTTTTTGATCCAGTTTGGGGGTCCCCATCTCTTTAGCTTCTGCTTTAGTTTCTGCTCCTGTCCTGCTGCTGTTGCTCCTTACCACATAGCTTCCCTTGCATCTTCTCTCTCCTTTGCCTTGGGATCTTTGATTTCCATGGCTTCTCTGTTTTCTTCACATTTGTGCACTTTCACTAGGGATGCATCAGACACGTGAAAATTCTATGGACATTTTGAACTGAGGCCATCAGACTATGGAATGACTTTGTGGACTGCAGACTGAGCTATAGCAGGATCTGGACAGAGTAATCCCAAGGAGAGGCATAATAGGTTTCAGGAGTGAAAGATTCCTTTCTATTACATATGAAGACTTTAGAGAAAGTCTTGACATGGTTTTCTGGGAAGGCTTCACAATCTCTTGTCCCTTCTTTGGAGAATTCCATCTCAGAAGTATTGGAGATGCTACCACATCATAGAAAATGCTTTCACTTTGAAAATACGCAGTATGCACCTACAATGCACGACTTCCAAAGATAAATTCATCAACCTTTAATGTTAGAGAACAAATAACTTGTTAGTATTCTTTACCATTTTAGGAGTTTTGTTTTTTTGTTTTTTTTTGGTCTGATCGTGGGGCCTGAACTCTGGGCCTGGGCGCTGTCCCTCAGCTCTTCAGCTCAAGGCTAGCTCTCTACCACTTGAGCCACAGCACCACTTCCAGCTTTTTTCTTTTTGCTTATGTGGTGCTGAGGAATCGAATCCAGGGCCTCGGGCATGCAAGGCAAGCGCTCTACCACTGAGCCACCTTCCCAGCCCCATTGTAGGAGTTTTTGTGACTCGACCGTCTCCACTACATTACTTTGGCTTATTTTAAAACTATGAAAGGCGGCTCTGCTCTAGGTTAGAGCTCATTACACATTTATAGAAGTGTGCCTCTCCTCATAGTTCTTCATACATAACCACATTGTTCGTAAAACATTCAGTGCTCAAAGGGAGGGCTGAAATATTTGTACTCAATGATTTCCTGAGTTTGTCACACTCTTGAGATAGCTATAATAATTCAAGGATTTTAGACTTTATGTCTAGCTTATATTTCTTCTCAAACTTTCCACTGAAGTAAGTTACTTACATCGCACCAAACAAATTCTCTGCCTCTCGGTGTCATGTCAAATGCCATGGCCCAAAATTGCAATTTTACTCCAGTAAATGAATATACAGCAGCTTGATAAACAGAATGCCCATGTTTACAAAAGCTACATGTTTTAGTTTGTCTTCTAAGGCAAGAATATTTTGTCTTAGATTCTATATGCCAGAGCAACTATAGTAGTTTTATTCATTAATCATAGGCAGTTATAACCAACAATCACTTTTGTATCCAACACTGATCATCTTTCATTATGGAAATATGGATTCCTTAAGAAGCTGCTAGGCTTCTTATAAACACTTTTCAGAGGGGTGAGGTGCTTCACAATGGGATGTTCATGGTTTGAAACCAGCTGGAGCAAAAGTGTTCACGAGACCCTATCTTCATTAATGGTGAGCCATAGCTGTTATCCCAGATAAGTGAGAAGCATAAACAGGATAGCAATCCAGGCTGGCCTGGGCAAAAGGTGATACCCTATTTAAAAAAACGACAAAAACGACAAAAACGAAAAGGGCCAGGGCCAGCTCAAGTGTTGAGTGTGGACACAAGATCCTGAGTTAAGACCCAAGGACAGCCAAAAGAAAACAAAGCAAACTAAACAACAGCAACAACAACAAAACTCGACTTTCTTCCTGGGTTCTTTTCCAGTTTGAATCAAAGCATGACAGTCACTGACTGGCTCAGCAGTAAGATCTTCTTCATTAGTATATCACCTTTAGAGATGTTTATGCAGTGGATAATTGTACAATACAAGATTGGATTTTTTTCTGCTTCCCCAAACAAATCAGAGAGTACTTGCCCATGGAATTAAAAAAAAAACAACCCTTGAACTGGGTTCTTTTCATTGAATATTGCCTGGTTATTAGCACCTGCCTCAGTTGAATGGATTCTTAGGACCAAAAGAAATGAAATCCAGTATTGCAGTGGTCACTATTTCATTAACCACCTTGCAGGTGGCACCATCATGGACACAGGTCCATCATAGCTTGGAAAGCACAGATCTATAACTGCTTTAGTAAGTATGATCATATACCATAAGATTCACCCACTGTAAACTTCATAGTTCTGTGTCAGCTAGTAAATTTATGGAGTTGCATGAAGTTTTCATGGCTTTGAAGTATAATTGGGCCACATAAAGTCATTTCCATCCCATTCTGCAGCAGTTTTATCAGTCTGAAGCAATCCTCAGTGATTCTCTTGTCCCCTTGTGGTCTGTTTCCTCTCACAGCCAGCTTTATCACCCATCTCCTTTCTTTCTCTATAGACTTTTCATTCCTGGAGATTTCATAATATATCATGTATTTAAAACTGATCTTTGTTTTAGGACCAAGGAATACCTGTTCTTTTTAAATTACTGAATAGCTTTCCAATTATATGTATAATTCTACACTCTTTAATATTTAAAAAATATTTTTATTGTCTTTAAGTAGTTGTACAAAGGAGTTGTCATTTAATAAAGCACCAGAGTCAGAAGCCAGACAACATGTTACAATTAGAAAACCTTTACAAATAAGAAAACTTGTGAACATTTGGGTAAATGCCCAAAAGTGGGATTGCTGGGTCATAGGGGAAGTCTATGTGGAGTCTTTTGAGGAACCACCATACTACTTTCCAAAGTAGTTGAACAAGTTACACTCCCACTAACAATGCAGTAGGGTTCCCTTCTGTCCACATCCCCTCCAGCATCTGTTGTTATTAGAGTTCTTGATTATAGCCATTCTAACTGGAGTGAGGTAGTATCTCAATGTTGTTTTGATTTGCATTTCTTTTATGGCTAGGGAGGTTGGGCATTTCTTCATGTGTCTATTGGCCATCCTTCTTTCGTTTTCAGAGAAGGTTCTCTTTAAGTCTTTAGCTCACTTATTTATTGGGCAGTTGTTTCTTTGAAGATTTGCTGTTGGAGGATTTAATTTTTTTTTTTTTTTTTTGGGTCCGGTCGTGGGGCCTGAACTCTGGGCCTGGGCGCTGTCCCTCAGCTCTTCAGCTCAAGGCTAGTGCTCTACCACTTGAGCCACAGCGCCATTTCCAGCTTTTTTCTTTTTGTGGTGCTGAGGAAGCGAACCCAGGGCCTGAGGCATGCAAGGCAAGTGCTCTACCACTGAGCCACCTTCCCAGCCCAGGGGGATTTAATTTTTTGAGTTCCAGGTATATTTTAGATATGTCTGAGTCAAGTAGAAAAAGTCAGATAAGTTGATGTTAGGGAAATGAACCCTAAGATATATATTTAAATTTTTTTTTCTTTCATGCAATTGTTTCTAACTCATTTATAAGATTATTCTTTGTTGCTTTGTATGTCCCTCGCCCACGGTGTAACCCCTGCTTTCACTGTATTTGATGTTGTTATATTTGTGGAGGGTAAGGAAAACAACAAATCATTTAAATAGGGATACAGGTGGACCCATTGCAACAATGAGACGGACAAGTCATTATGTCAAAAATGAACTTTACAACTTTGTTGGTAGGGGGAGGAGGGATGGCTAGGGAGGCGGGGGAGGATGGGATGGGAAGGGGAAACAAAGGAAGAGGCTACAATGCTTGATAAGAAATGTACTCACTATCTTGCCCATGTAATTGTAACCTCTTTGTACAGTATTTTCACAATAAAAAAAAGGAAAACTTGGAACTTTTAAATTCTGAAAATATATTTTTTCATTTAAAAAATATATTTCAAAACATTGTGGATGTTTGTATTGTAAGAAAGTAATAATGAGAGCTAGTCTCATCAAGTTCATGTCTATAAAATTGTGGATGTTGGCAAAGAAACTAATCAAAGCTTCTGCTCCCTTATCTTTTATTTTGGTTTTGGAGACTTCAAGAGAATTAAGAAAATCCAGGGAGACCTATGTTTTCTTCAAAGATTTAAGGACACATCTCAGCACGGGATGCATTCAATATTCTTTTATAAAAGAGGGGAACACAGATGTCTTTCAGTAGCACTAAGACTGCTCTCTGTAGAGTTAATTGTACACAGGGAGATAACTTTTTTTCTTTCTAGCTCCAATAATTTGGGAGCTGAGTGGGAAGTTACTTTGGGAAGTTACTTATTTAGCTGCAGAATTAATTTTCAGTATGAAGCAGTATTTCCAACCTAAAGGGGAAGTATCTGAGTCACAAGTTAAAAGCATTGAAAAACACTCTCATAATAATCTGCCCACCAGTTATATGTTTTAGTTTCCATTCTCCTCATGTTGCTGCCTTCCTGGGCAGGGTTCTGGGTGCTGTGTCCAGAGTCTATGTTATGGCCCTGGGTTCAGTTCTCTAGTGAATGACCTGAAGCCAGTACTGGTGGATTTCATTGTTCGATATTGCCTCCCACCGTCCTTGAAACCAAACAGGCTTAAAGTTTTTTTTTTTTTTATTGTCAAGGTGATGTACAGAGAGGTTTCACATTTCTTGTCAAACTTGTTACCCTTTCCCTTAATTTTCTACTTTCCCTCCTTCCAACCCCCACCAAGTTGTGCAGAATGTTTCCAACATATAGTCTTGTGTACATCGCTATTGCATTGGTTCCCCATTGTCCTTTGTGTCACCCTTCAAACAGGCTTTTCTTGAATCCTGACTTTGCTAGAAGCTCTGGGACCACACCCAGATCACTTGTCTTTTTGAACCTTAGTTTTCTCATCTGTAAAAACAAGATGATGACCATTTATGTGAGGATGAGGCACAATATGGAGCAACTAGCTCCATGGTGCCTAGGTTGGCACAACGCTTATAGAAATATACCACAAATGGTTGCATAGAAACTAACTGTGGCAGTAGTACTGCCCCCTCTCTTTCTCTCTCTTTTCCTCCGCTTCTTCTCTCCCCTTTCCCTTCTTCTCCCCTCGCCCATTGGCAGATAACAATGATATTTAAGGTGTTTTGATGAGCCTGACCAACTGCCATTGCAACAGAAGTCTTCTCCTATATGGTAAGCCATCGTTGCTGCTGTCTCTACCAGACAGGATAGGTCTATATGGACCAGATCTAACACTCTTCAGGTCAGGGTAGTGTAAGCTGACCTATTGCAAGAGTTGTAGGGGATAAAGCTTTTAGAGTAAAACCCAGGGGCAGAGGTCCATTCCTGCAGCCTGCAGGAGATCTGAAATGCAAAGTTTTGAGTAGATGAATTATCTGGGGGATACCTAGGCGTCTTTTCAATGTCATCCTCTGGTTGAAATCCCCAGGCCAATGCAATGTCTCCTCATTTCTTCTTATACCAGCAAGTGGCTTAATTAAGCAACTTGCCACTCTCCCAGGGTTTCATGAAAAATGTCCCCTGACTTTTGTTACTGCTGCAAACTTTAACAGAAGCCTTCACATTTTTTAGTCTCTTTACTGCTTAATATACTCTTACTTTTCAACCCTTAGATAACCTATATTCCATTTTGCAGCTATAGAGATATTAAAATAGAAATCACTTCATGTATTATCCTATAGAAGACCTATTTTTTCCATTCTTATTAGCAAAAAATCCAAATGCTTCTCCATGTATTTTCAAGATCCCATATATCTGGGATCCTCTAAATGTCTCTGGCATTATCTACTGTCATCTGCTCTAGTCACAGTGAATGTCTTTGTCCTTTAGGCCAGTGAAGTTGATATGCACTTTATAATCTCTACAGATCCTTTGCCTAGGTCCTCTTATCCTATATCCTCTTAGGACTGTGTTTTTCTTACATTTAGATTAAGCCCAAACATTTAATCACCAGAGGCTTTTTCATATAACGAGGCATCTAGTTATCAGTTTGCATATGTTTTCTGTTATTTTTTGGTATATGTTTCTGCCACTGATATACTAACTCCAGGAGGAAGAAACCCCATTTTTCTGTCTTGTTCTTTATATGCTCAGTGTACAAAACAGTTCCTCCCACACTCAGTAAGTATTTGTACATCAACTGAGTGACTGGATTACACAGTTTGAATGATCACTGCAGAAAGCGCTGAGGATATGTCCTCTTCAGACCTTTCTCTCTCCTGTCTCTGGGAGGGATGTCATCATCCTTACCTGGATGAAAGTGCCTGTTGAGGAGTGGGTCTGCCCCATTGTTCCTCTAGTATCTGAGGCAGGATTCCAGCCTCAGTAGCTTTTGTTTTTAGTCTAGTTTCTTGTAAATGGTGATCAAATACCACCTGGTTTTAGCAAAGTGTTGGTGTCAAAGAGTTAGAGTGTGGGTCAGAACTGATCTGTCAATCATTTGTGTTAGTCAGGAAAGCGAAGCTGAAACATGGGGAAAAGTAGCTATTAGGATTCTGGCTAGCAGGAAGCTGTGTTGAAAAAGAGTTGGCCCAGTGGGAGTGGCATGGATGAACTCTATAGTTGCTTTAGATTTCTAAATTCATTTATTATGGTCGTGGAGCATGTATTCAATGGTTCATCTAGGTTTGTTTGAAGACAGCATCCTGTAGGTTTTAAGATCTCCTTTGAAACAGATCTCCTTCATGCAGATATTGATGCACCCATTGCATCTCCCACTTTAAGAATGTTACTGTACTCTTCCCACAGTTATACCTGAATGTCTTCCCATCTTTATTGAGGGATAATCACTATGCCAAAGATTATGTAGACTTAGAAGTACAATAGGATGTTTTGATTCAAATATCCCTTGGATAATGATTCCTACAACAAAGAAAACAACACCTGTCGTGGCTACCATGTGTTGTGCACATGTGTGTGTTAAGGACACTAAGCTCTACCCCCTAGCATTTTTTTAAACATATAATATTACAAATAGAGTGCTTTATAACACTACACTGCTATTAGGTATTATGCTGTATATGAGGTCTTGAGGTATACATTTTGGCAAACATATCTCCATTCCCCCCCACTCTCTGGCACCTGGTAACCACCATTTTATTGTCAGTTATGCTTAAGTTTGGCTGTTTTAGTTTCCACATGTAAATGATATCATGCAATATATGTCCTTGAGTGTTGTGTTTATATCATTTAACTTATATTTACCCTCCAAGTTCATCCATATTGTGACAAGTGGCAAGATTTCCACTTATAAAATGGAATGATCTTCCTTTGTATGTTGTACACACATGCACACACAGTCTCTCTCTCTCTCTAACATAATAATGTTATGGCATTTATAAGAATATTTGTCATATGTCTCTATATATGTACAATCCTACCATTTCTATTTATTTATTTATTATATATTTATCTATTGTTTATCTTTTTTTATTTGTTGGTCATGAGGCTTGAACTTTGGGCCTGGGTGCTGTCCATCTGCTTTTCAGCTCAAGGTTAGCACTCTATATTGGAGCCACCGTGCCACTTCCAGTTTTCTGGTGATTAATTGGAGATAAGAGTCTCATGGACTTTCTTGCCCAGGCTGGCTTTGAACCACGATCCTCAGATCTCAGCCTTCTGAGTAGCTAGGATCACAGGTGTGAGCCACCAGTGCTCAGCTATTGCTTATCTCTATCTATTTATTGATACACAGGCTCAGGTTGTTTCCATGTCATGATTACTTTAAATCATGCTGCAATGACTATAAGAGTGCAGACATCTCTTGAAGTCATTGATTTCTTTCCCTTCAATATATACTCAGAATGGGATTGCATGTTTTCTCTCAAGCATGCTCTCAATTATTTGTCCTTGTAAAAGGACATTTCTGTGCCACTTTGTAGTAAGATTTTCAAGGCTAAAATTTGGGTTGGGTTTCCAGGTGTATTTAATTTTTTAAACATTTATTTTTGACCATTACTGGAGTTTGATCTCAGGCCTCTTTTTCCTCAGTTTGCTTACTTTGTCAAAAAGCCTAACTTTTGCTAAATATTTTGAAGATGTAGTCACATTATGATCCTCTGGACTGAGTCTGATTACAGGCATGAGCCTGTAATCTTTTGGACCTAGTATTGCTTGTTTATGAAATGATATCTTTGTATTCAATTATTTGTAGCAATGCACAGAAATGTTATCCTAAGGAAATCTGAACATAGGCATCTGAATCTACTATCCTCTAACGTACATATTATAGGTAATTATTTCACAAAAATGGATAATGGATTCTGTTCATGATATCTGTTAATATTTAGGTTAAGGGAATAAGACTGCCATATTCATTCATCATATTACATAAAGAATATATATGCAAAAAACTACCATCCTAAAGTAGAATATTTATTTTTTTCAACTCTGCCATATATAGAGTGTGAATTCTGGCTGGATTCATTACTGGGCAAAGCTATTATTTGCTCTAGGCAGCAGTTGAGACACAAGTTACCCTCAATTCTAACATTTAAAAGTGTAACTCAGAAGTAGCAACCTCTGAAAGCTACCTTCTGTGCAACAAGCCTTTTTATTTGTGCTTAACAACAACTGTGTGTGGTAGGTGCTAGTTTCCCTGTTTTACAGATGAAGAAATGAGCAGAGCAACTGACTTCTTATAAATGCAGCTGAAGTTGGACAAATTAAGTTTTTCTCTTTGGATAATGGTAGTACTTCTTAGTTCAAATCAAATTCCCAGCATGCTTTCAACTTCACCAATTTCCTAGTGACAAAGGAGCTAAACAATGATAGGTCTACATAAATAGAAGCAATACTGTTACCCTGGATTTTTGCAGAGTGGAAAGATGAAAGAACACAATTCTTCCTCCTCCCCTTCCCTCTTCTTCTCCTCTTCCTTCATATTGTTTTTGTTCCTATTGTTGGAAAAGCCTGTAGACAATTTTGTGTGTGAAAGAAGTTAACTAAGAAGTGTGAATTTTTGTGGTATTCTGACCTTGGGAACATGTTTGTACTTCAATTTAGTTTAGTTTTTCTCTCTGTCTCTGCCTCTCTTCCTATCTTTCTTTTTGTTTTTTCCTCTTGCATT
The DNA here is from genome assembly GCF_019054845.1 of Dipodomys spectabilis. Taxonomy (NCBI): domain Eukaryota; kingdom Metazoa; phylum Chordata; class Mammalia; order Rodentia; family Heteromyidae; genus Dipodomys; species Dipodomys spectabilis. The sequence goes on from NW_024870766.1 coordinate 19,644,376, forward strand.
CTTTTCCCTATTTTCAGGTGACCTTGTTTTCCTGATTATATTTATCAGAAACTTTTCCAAGTATGACTATTTTAGAATTAGATTAGTAAAAGAAAGAAAGCCCAGAAAATGCTTAAAATAGTATACCATTAGTTACTGTTAATTTTCTAATAGAAATTTTTATTTATGCAGGTGAAAAACCTATGGGACTTGAAAATGACTATTGAGAAGAAAGTTTAGTTTTGTAACGCAGAAAATATCCAATTAAAACTCCAAATTTCTTTTATATTTGATAGAATTTAACTATTTTCTCTGAAGTGATAGCCTAAGGAAATGTTTTGATAAATATATCTAATCATCCACGCATGTTGGTACATGCTTCTGATCTCCATATTTGGGGAGCAGGAGGATGCCAGGTTTGAGACAGGCTTCAATCATGGTATCCTCATAAGTGAAATCCTGCCTCAAAATAAAATAAAATAAATATCTAATCATTCCTTTCACAGTGCAATTCTTTAAAAAGTGTTGAATTCTGAAAACTTTCTGGAACCATCAGCTATTTGCAAATGTAGAAGAAAAATAGAAACTCTTCACTTTCTAGGAACTAGTTTAATACTGTTGTTTAAAGACAGTGGATCTGTACATCTTGAGAAAATAGAATTAGCAAGTGTTGGAAATCTGAGAAAAAGGAGAAAGGAAATTTGAGATTTCCAATCCTTTGGTTTTTTGGGTTGGTTAGCCATTTATTTATGAGATATTTGGTAGAGGTGAAATATTAGAGCCTAGAAGAGAATAATCAACACTTCAGATATATAGATATCAGTGTCAAAACGAAGACCTCTATGGAGTAAATGTTAGACAAAATGACCAGAGTCCATGGTAACTTCTTTTGTATGCCAGTACTATGATTTGAACTCAGTGCCTTATGTTCTTGTTCAGCTTTCTGATTTATGGTAGGCAGTCTATCATTTTGGCAATAGCTCCAGTTTCAGCCTTTTACTGGTTAATTGGAGATTAGAGCCACAGATTTCAGCCACTTGAACAGATATGATGATAGATTTGAGCCTGTGGTGCTCAGATATGGTAACTCTTGGTTGAGCATCAGAGATAACAAAAGAAAATAATATCCAGTTAGAGAGTCAATTGGTGGGATCATTATCTGAGGGTGAATCCAGCCTCCAAGGCTGACTTCAATCCTGGTAGTGGACTAAGTTTAGGATGTGGAACTAAGGCTTAGGTTTGTATGAATAGCTCCTCTGAACAAGTTGCTTGGTAGCTATGCTTTGGGTACACCAACCTGGACTTTCATTTAAATATAAAGTGGCAGAAAGTCAAGTGTCACTTAAAAGTAAACAAATTCTAACAAAACATACACATACACACACACACACACACATACACATATATATTATGTCTAAATATGTTTTCATTTTTTATAAGCCAAGGTTTCAAATGCACCCAAAAATGAGTTGATATGATTAACTTGTTTTTAAAATCCAGTGATTACAAATTATACTCCTATTTTTTTAAAGTCAGCAGCAATACTCATAGATGCTATCTAGGCAGGATATCATGACATTTTCTTCTTTTTTCCAATTTTTCAAAATCAAAGTATTCATTTCATCTTTAACACTAATATCTTTTTGAAATGAAAAAGGATTCATCTTATAAAATATCATAAGCCCTGTGATCCTGAGACCAAGGTGATCTAAAGTTTTTTTTTAATTTTATTTTATTTTATTTGAGAACATACTGTACAGAGGGGTTACAATTACATGGGCAGGATAATGCATACATTTCTTACCAAGCATTGCAGCCTCCTCCTTTGTTTACCCTTCACCTCCCTTCCCAGCCTCCCCCATCCCCCCCACCCAATCATACCCGCCCCCCACACTGACATTGTAAAGCTGGTTTTTACATGACATTTTGTACTTCTCATTGTTGCAACAGGTCCACCTGAATCCTTAAACGACTTGTTTGTCCCCGTCTCCTCCACATGTTATACTGACATCAAATATAGTGAAAGCGGGGGTTACACTGTGGGGGAGGGACATACAAAGCAACAAAGAAATAATCTTATGAATTCGTTAGAAACACATGCATGAAAGAAACAAAAACATTAAAATACATATTTGAGGGTTCGTTTTCCTAACATCACATTATCTGACTTTTTCTGCTTGACTCATACATATACTAGATATTGCAAATAAGGGAAACCATGGGACCTATGTTTCTTTGGGCCTGGCTTACTTCACTTAATATAATTTTTTCCAAGCCTTTCCATTTCCTAACAAATGGGGCAATGTCATTCTTTCTGATGGAGGCATAGAATTCCATTGTGTATATATACCACATTTTCTTGATCCATTCATCTACTGAGGGGCATCTGGGTTGGTTCCATATCTTAGCTATGGTAAATAATGCTGCAATAAACATAGTTGTGCTGGTAGCTTTAGTGTGGTCTTTTTTGTAAACATTTGGGTAAATGCCCAAAAGTGGGATTGCTGGGTCATAGGGGAGTTCTATGTGAAGTCTTTTGAGGAACCTCCATACTGCTTTCCAAAGTGGTTGAACAAGTTTACATTCCCACCAACAATGAAGTAAGGTTCCTTTCTGTCCACATCCCCTCCAGCATCTGTTGTTGTTAGAGTTCTTGATTTTTGCTGTTCTAACTGGAGTGAGGTGATATCTCAATGTTGTTTTGATTTGCATTTCTTTTATGGCTAGGGATGTTGAACATTTCTTCATGTGTCTATTGGCCATCCTTCTTTCTTCTTCAGAGAAGTTTCTCTTTAAGTCTTTCGCCCACTTACTTATTGGGCAGTTGTTTCTTTGAGGATTTGTTGTTGGGTGGTTTAATTTTTTGAGTTCCAAGTATATTTTAGATATGAGACCCTTGTCCGTTGTATGGCTAGTAAAGATCTCCCAATCCGTGGGCTTTCTATTGATCTTGCTAGCTATGTCATTTGCCCTGCAGAAGCTCTACAGCCTTATGCAATCCCATTTGTCCAACCTTTCTTTGATTTGTTGTGTTTCCGGGTCTCTATTCAGAAAATTTCGGCCTGAGCCAAGGAGACCCAGGGTTTCTCCTATTCCATCCTGAAATGTTTTCAGAGTGTCTGCTTTGAGTTCAAGGTCTTTGATCCATTTGGAGTTGATTCTGGTGCAGGGTGATATATAAGGATCTAGCTTTAGTTTTCTACATGTAGTTAACCAGTTTTGCCAGCACCATTTACTGAAGAGGCTGTCTGTCTTCCATTCTATTGTTTTAGCTCCCTTATCGAAGATTATATGGCTATAGGTCTGTAGGTTCATTTCTGGGTTTTCAATTCTATTCCATTGGTCCTGAGGTCTGTTCTTATGCCAATACCAAGCTGTTTTGTTTACTATGGCTTTATAGTAGAGTTTGAAATTTGGTATTGATATTCCTCCAGCAGTGTTCTTTCCGTTGAGGAGCGTTTTTGCTATTCGGGGTCTTTTATTGTTCCATATGAATTTTTGGATTGCCTCTTCTATTTCCTTGAAGAATGAGGGTAGAATTTTGATAGGTATTGCGTTGAATTGGTAGATAGCCTTGGGAAGTATTGCCAATTCACGATGTTAATCTTTCCAATCCAGGAGCATGGGAGGTTTTGCCATTTTTTAGGTTCTGTGTTGATTTCCTTTTTCAAGATTTTAAAGTTTTCATCATAGAGGTCCTTCACTTCTTTAGTTAATTCCTAGGTATTTTATTTTTTTGTGGGGCTATTACAAATGGAGTTGCTTTCCTAATTTCAGCCACACTTTTCTCATTGTTGGCATACAGAAAAGCCATTGATTTTTGGGGGTTAATTTTATAACCTGCTACTTTGCCAAAGTTTTGAATCAGCTTGAGTAATTTGGGAGTGGAGTCTATGGGATTCTTTAAATACAAGATCATGTCATCTGCAAAGAGGGAGAGTTTTATTTCTTCTTTCCCTATTTGGATCCCCTTTATGTCTGTATCTTGTCTTATTGCTGTAGCTAGGCATTCTAATACTAGATTGAAGAGAAGTGGAGAGAGTGGGCATCCTTGTCTTGTTCCTGAGTTAAGAGGAAATGGCTTTAGTTTTTCACCATTGAGTATAATGCTGGCTGTAGTTTTGTCATATACAGCCTTTATTGTATTGAGGAATGTTCCATGGATTCCTAGTTTTTCCAAAACCTTCATCATAAAGGGGTGTTGGATCTTGTCGAATGCTTTTTCTGCGTCTATTGAGATAACCATGTGGTTCTTCTTCTTGCTCCTGTTGATGTGATGAATAATATTAATTGATTTGCGTATATTGAACCAGCTTTGCATCCCTGAAATGAATCCTGTTTGATCGTGATGTATGATTTTTTGGATGAATTGTTGAAGTCGGTTGGCCAAAATTTTGTTGAGAAGTTTTGCATCAATGTTCATCAAAGAAATGGGTCTATAGTTCTCTTTCTTTGATGAGTCCCTGCCTGGTTTTGGGATGAGGGTTATGATGGCTTCATAGACTGTGTTCGGTAGTGAGCTTTCTCTTTCAATTTCATTGAAGAGTTGGAGGAGAATTGGTGTGAGCTCTGCTTTGAAGGCCTTGTAAAATTCTGCTGTAAAACCATCTGGTCCTGGACTTTTCTTAGCTGGGAGGTCTCTTATTGCTGTTTCTATTTCAATGCTTGATATGGGCCTGTTAAGATAGTTTAACTCATCTTGGTTTAGTTTTGGCATGTCAATATTTGCTAGGAAGAGGTCCATTTCTGTCAAGTTCTCAAACTTATTAGCATAAAGTTTTGAGAAGTATTCCCTTATAATGTTCTCAATCTTGGTTGTTTCCGTGGTGATGTTTCCATTCTCATCTCTGAGTTTATTAATTTGGGTGTGTTCTCTTCTTTTTCTGATAAGATTTGCTAAGGGTCTGTCAATTTTGTTGTTTTTCGAAGAACCAACTCTTTGTTTTGTTGATTCTTTCTATCGTTTTTTTGGATTCTAATTCATTTAATTCTGATTTAATTTTGATTATTTCTTTCCGTCTACTGGATTGGGGTTTATCTTGCTGCTCTTTTTCAAGGAGGTTTAGATGTGTCATTAAATTGTTAGTTTCAGATCTCTCCAATTTGTTGATGTAGGAGCTCAGAGCTATAAACTTGCCTCTGAGTACTGCCTTTGCTGTGTCCCAGAGGAGCTGGTAATTTGTGTGTTCATTTTTGTTGAATAGCACGAACATTTGAATTTCCTTTCTAATCTCTTCCATGACCCACTCTTGATTCAGCAGTGTGTTGTTCAGCCTCCATGTGATACTGGACTTTCTTTGGTGGCTTTTGGTGTTGAGTTCTAATTTTATTCCCATGTGGTCAGAGAGAATGCAAGGTATAACTTCAATGTTTCTGAATTTAGACAAGTTTGCTTTGTGGCCTAAAATGTGGTCTATTTTAGAAAACGTTCCATGTGCTGCTGAGAAAAACGTGTATTCTGATGCTGCTGGGTGAAATGTTTGGTAGATGTCTGTTAAGTCTAGTTGATCTATGCAGCTGTTTAGATCTGTGGTTTCTCTGTTGAGTTTTTGCCGAGTTGATCTATCTAGTGGGGAGAGTGGTGTGTTAAAATCCCCAACAATTAATGTCTTTGGATCTATATGGGATTTGAGGGAAAGTAGTGTTTCTTTGATAAATTTGGGTGCTCCATTGTTTAGCGAATAGATATCAAGGTGATCTAAAGTTTTAAGGTAGCACTACTAGAAGAGCTCCCTTACAAATAACAGCTGCAAGAAGAAAAGGAAGAATCTACTACTGTTTAATTTACTCTCAATGAGTAGGCAACTGCAAATAAATGTTGACATAAATATATAGGATATGTAATGCATATATACATGTATATATATGATCATAAACAGCATTTAAATGAATGGAAATTGGATGATTGCTGTTTTATGTTCAGAATTTTGATGGGAGAAGAGGGAAGTATAAATAAATACAACATCATATATCATGTTTCTTGTCCTTACCAAATCTTCACAAACCAATTTCTCACTACTTCTGAATATGTTCCTTCTGCTTCAGTTCTCTATATTCTTACGCCCAGTTCTCTCCTTAATTTGAAATTAAGATTTCTCTCAATCTGAGGACTAGAAAAATAAAATCAACATATAATGATTAGAGACATTATATTTCCCAAGCCTAAATCTGAAAGAATAAATCAGATTTACCTGTAATACACATAATGGCACTAACTTTGCTAGAAGAAGAATATACCAATGGAAGCAGAGAGAAGCATAAAGCAAAGTCAGACTGGAGTGACAACATCATTTTAGCCATCGCCACCATGTCTGAAAGAATAATTCCCAGTTTGCATACATGAGACACTGGTCTCAACCTTGACTGTACATTGAACTTAACTGGGGAGTTAATTTTTCTTTTTTTTTTTTTTATTGTGAAAATACTGTACAGATTGGTTACAATTACATGGGCAAGATAGTGAGTACATTTCTTATCAAGCATTGTAGCCTCCTCCTTTGTTTACCCTTCCCATCCCTTCCCATCCTCCCCCCCTAAGTTGCAACGTTCGTTTTCGACATGACAACTTGTACTTCTCATTGTTACAACAGGTCCACCTGTATCCTTATTTAAACGACTTGTTTTGGGAGTTAATTTTTCAAAAGCAAGGCTATAACTCAAACCAAGTAAATAAAAACCTAAATATATAAACTTGAAAGTAATTCTAATTTGTAGCTAAGGCTACCTTATTGCTGTAGAAAGGAAGAAACTGTTAGATTTATCCAGCCCAGCCAAATTCTACCTATTCCAATTCCTTCTGGCCTCAACTTATTTTCAAGTGTCTATATATTTTTCTTTCTGAACTGAAAATAGACTCCATATGATCCTGAAGATATGAATTAAATAACTTCATGTGTACTTTGTTAAATTATCTCTGATACATACAAATATCTTGGATAAATAGTAATCTACCATACTTATTGAGCCATTTTTTTCTTCTGGATTACTTATACGTATGATGTTGGTAGAAAATAATTACATAGTATGAGTCAAGCGGAAAAAGTCAGATAATGTGATGTTAGGAAAACGAACCCTCAAATATGTATTTTAATGTTTTTGTTTCTTTCATGCATGCGTTTCTAACGAATTTATAAGATTATTTCTTTGTTGCTTTGTATGTCCCTCCCCCACAGTGTAACCCCCGCTTTCACTATATTTGATGTCAGTATAACATGTGGAGGAGACGGGGACAAACAAGTCGTTTAAGGATTCAGGTGGACCTGTTGCAACAATGAGAAGTACAAAATGTCATGTCAAAACCAGCTTTACAATGTCGGAGTGGGAGGGGGGGAGGGGGGGGTTTGATTGGGTGGGGGGAGGGGGGAGGGTGGGAAGGGAGGTGAAGGGTAAACAAAGGAGGAGGCTGCAATGCTTGGTAAGAAATGTATGCATTATCCTGCCCATGTAATTGTAACCCCTCTGTACAGTATGTTCTCAAATAAAATAAAATAAAATTAAAAAAATAAAAATAAAAAGAAAAAAAAGAAAATAATTACATATCAATAATCTTAATCTGTACATATATAGACATGTACATATATAGACTATTGTTCATATATATATTTATATAGACAATTGTTGTCTTATGATGGTTCAGCTTACAAATTTTTGACTTGAGGATGGAAAAGCAATTCATATTCAATAAAAACTTACATCAAACTTTGAGTTTTGATCTCTATATAGGCTAATTTGAGTTATCATATTCTCTAGTGCTATGCTGTAGAGGATTATTATTATTTTTTTCTTTGGGTCCAGTCGTGGGGCCTGAACTCTGGGCCTGGGCGCTGTCCCTCAGCTCTTCAGCTCAAGGCTAGCGCTCTACCACTTGAGCTACAATGCCACTTCTGGCTTTTTTCTTTTTGCTTATGTGGTGCTGAGGAATCGTACCCAGGGCCTCAGGCATGCAAGGCAAGCGCTCTACAACTGAGCCACCTTCCCAGCCCTAGTGCTATGCTGTAGAAAGGAGTTGTTATTGCCAGTTAGTAGCTTGTTGATTTGTGTGTGTGTGTATACATCTATATTAAATCTTAGGATATATAATCCATACTATACCATGTTGCCTAAACTATGGTTTTTGGTAGGTTAAGTGTATTAAGTGCATTTAAATATACAATGTTTTTCAATTTGTGATAGATTTATTGGGACATATCCCTAAAGTCCAGGAGCATCTGTAATCTGAATTCTGCTAAAATTCCAAGGCAGCATATGAAAGTAGAGGGAAATTTGATTTAATTATCTCCTGTGATTGATGGTTCACTTTCATGCTATTTTTTCTAGTAAGTGCAATCAGAAAGCTTATATTTTTATTAAAATTCATTAATATGCTTAGATGGTGATATAATTGTATGATGACAATATGCCCAAACTGAAAACAACCATTATGATATTTTCAGTTCAGAAGTGGACAAAATGAGACTGTAGACTTTCTGTGAAAATAATTGTCTACAGATTTCTGCTGACCTCATTTGAACTCAAATGATGAGTTGGTCCCACATGATTTCTTGTAAATATAAAAGCAAAAGTTTAATGAACTTTAAAAAACGATTCATTTTTTGTTCTAAATACAATTAAGATTTCAGGATATAGATATATATTTTCATACATATATGAAAAATCTGAAAACTTAACAAATGAGCAAGGTATTGAATGATTAAATGCAACTCAACTTAGTGGTTTTTCCCTTCATTGCTATGAATCATAGTGAGTCACCATTGTTTGAAAAACCACAAGACTAACTATTTGTGGTTCTGTTATAGAAAATGTACTTACTAGCCGGGCACTGGTGGCTCACGCCTGTAATCGTAGCTACTGAGATCTGAGGATCGTGGTTCAAAGCCAGCCCTGGCAGGAAAGTCCGTGAAACTCCAATAAAACCATCAGAAAACTGGAAGTGGCACTGTAGCTCAAGTGGTAGAGTGCTAGCCTTGAGCTGAAGAGCTGAGAGACAGGGCTCAGGCCCAGAGTTTAAGCCCCATGACCGACAAAAAAAAATGTACTTACTATTTTTCTAAAATTGGAACCTTAATAAAATAACTAATTAAAAATTTGAAAATTATTCTAGAATATCATTTTTTCTTATACAGTTCTATTTTTAAATCTTTCTGACATTTACTATGAGCTTCTAGTTGTGGTCACATAATGTCAAAATAGCTTTTAAGAGGAAAATATCCTTTCAAAATGAAAGGGTTAGGGAATTTTTACTGATGATTTGTGACTGTGTCAAACTGCTTTAACCTTTAGATATTCTGTGTTGCTTCTGACTCACTGATAAACACCAGTGCTCTGTTCATCTCAGAAAGGACTCTATTTTTGAAAGAAGTAAATATATGTGAAAAGCTTTTACACTTAACAATTGTGAATATAATCATGAGATGTCAGGCAGCCCCTACTGCATCCGGATTCCTTTTTTGATAATGTCTGTCATTTCTTGCCAGAAGTCTGAGTGTACTTTTAAAAAAATCAAGTCTACCCCTGGAGTTGCTTCTCTTGTGCATTCCATGGGAAGGCACCTTGAGGAACATTTAGTTCCTTCCTGTTTGTATACCTCATGCAGTAGCACTTCTATTGATGAAAGATAATTTGAAAAAATGGGATTTATAAGAGGATTATTAAAACCAGTAGCAGAAATGAACCCTTAGGAAATCTGGAAACTAATAGACAAGACTCCTTAAATGTATTCTTTAATAATTCTTTTTTTTTTTTTTTTTGTTGTTGAACTCTGGGCTTGGGCACTGTCCCTGTGCTCTTCAGCTCAAGGCGAGCACTCTACCACTTGAGCCACAGCACCACTTCTTGTTTACTGGAGATGAGAGTCTCACGGACTTTCCTGCCTGGGCTGGTTTTGAACCGCAATCCTCAGATCTCAGCCTCCTGTGTAGCTAGGATTATAGGCGTGAGTCACCGGCACCCGGCTGCATTCTTTAATAATTCTTACCTATATTTGACATGTTAGATTCTGAATAGTTGTGACTGAGAAGAGAATTGGAGTAGAGACAAGCCAAAGATTTCACTTAACTGGATGGGTGTAGAAAGACTTGATATAATTAGAGTCAATTCTGGGAATTTCATGCCAAGAGAGACTAAGCAATAGAAGCACTGCATGTAAGTAGAGATTGTATTTCTGTAATGCTTAGAAGTTTGATTTAAAGATACAGTGCTTTTTAATTACACTATTTGACAAAAGTATTTTGGTTTCAAGAAACAGAGATCCATTTCAACTGTGCCAAGAACAAGTGCATTTTTTTTTGTCAGTCCTGGGGCTTGAATTCAGGGCCTGGGTATTGTCCCTGAGTTTCTTTTGCTCAAAGTTAGCACTCTACCATTTGAGGCACAACACTTTTTCTGTTTATGTGGTACTGAGGAATCCAACCCAAGGCTTCATGCATGCTAGGCAAGCACTCTAGCACTAAGCTACATTCCCAGCCCATTCTAAAACGATATACCATGGGTATATCGTTTTAGAAAAGGAGTGAGTATCCACTTTTTTTTTTTTGGTAGGTCATGGGGCTTGAACTCTGGGCCTGAGTGCTGTCCCTGAGCTTTTCAGCTCAAGGTGAGCTCTCTACCGCTTGAGCCACAGCATCACTTCTGGTTTTCTAATGGTTTATTGGAGATAATGTATTCTTTTCTGAAAACAAGAGTCAAGATATCTGGGCTTCACTACCTACTGATTGTGAATTCATTGTTACCCTTTATCTTAGACAGGAGTGCATGCATCTTTCTCTTTTGCTCCACCATTCAAGATTATGCAGCACTCTAGGTGTCTGTATTTTTCTAAGTCCCTGTCCTGTATTTTCTTTGTCCATTGCCCTCAGAAAGAGCTATGGACATTGAAAATACGCTTCTGATAATGGATATATGGGAATAAAAAATATTTTGGTAATATGCCTGAGATATGACTCCAAAATAATTGTTACCAACATTTTATTAAGTGAAAAGGAAGGAATTCAGAGAATTCCTATTGTATTGGGGATGCTGTTAAATTTGGTATTGCATGTTCTGAGCAGGATGTGACTAGTATCTAGAGGGTACTGGGTAGGTTGTCTCCAAAGTTCAGGACAACAGACAGGGCTATTGAACCAGCTTTAGTGATTGAGTTCACATCACTAACTCAAATAATATTACCAGAAAAGGGCATAGAGAGAGAAGAGCAATGCGAAAAAATACTGAGATTATTCTGTGGAATTCTAACATTTAAGGGACAGGCTAAAGAGATGTAAAAATAACCATAGATTAGTCAGAGCTGGGATAGGATTAGGGAAGAATAATGCTATGGAAACCATGGGTATATCGTTTTAGAAAAGGAGTGAGTATCCACTTTTTTTTTTTTTGGTAGGTCATGGGGCTTGAACTCTGGGCCTGGGTGCTGTCCCTGAGCTTTTCAGCTCAAGGTGAGCTCTCTACCGCTTGAGCCACAGCATCACTTCTGGTTTTCTAATGGTTTATTGGAGATAAGAGTTTCACTGGACTTTCCTGCCCAGGCTGGCTTTGAACCGAGCTCCTCAGATCTCAGCCTTCTGAGTAGCTAGGATTACAGGCGTGAGCTACTGGCGTGCGGTTAGTATCCACCATTTTCAAATGGGACAGAGAGTACCATGAGTTGTTACAATAGACAATTTGGTAGATGACACTATGGAAAGAATTGTGAGCTGGTTTTGCAGAATCCAGGCTCATGTTAGGTAGGTGGGAGAGGATGGGCATGGGTAGCAGCGAGGATGTAGTGGTAGCTCTGTTAGACTATTCTCTCTGAAGCAGCTTTACAAGGGAAGAAGCAAATACAGAAAAGGACTGTGCCAAGATGGGGGATTGTTTTTTCATGACAGAAGAAAATTGTTTATTAGTTACATATGTAAGAAGAGTGAGGATTGAAAAAAATTATGGTACAGAACAGTGGTTATGGTTTCTATGGTTCCCAAAAATATGATGTGGAAGGTTTCACATTGATTGGCAACTTTTGGTTTATTATAGGTAAAGTGTTGTTGACTATCAGGAGTAACTAGGCAATATGTAAGCTACAATGTCTAGTAAGGTTTATTTATTTTTTTTATTTGTTTGTCACGGGGCTTGAACTCTGGGCCTGGGCGCTGTCCCTCAGCTCTTCAGCTCAAGGCTAGCGTTCTACCACTTGAACCACAGTGCCACTTCTGGTTTTCTAGTGGTTTATTGGAGATAAGAGTTTCATGGAGTTTCCTGCCCGGGCTGGCCTTGAAGAGTGATCCTCAGATCTCAGCCTCCTGAATAGCTAGGATTACAGGTGTGAGCCACCGGTGCCCGGCTCTAGTAATTTTTTTTTTTATGTTGGGTTCTATCATTATGTCCAAGTCTGTTTTTGATCTTTTATTATATATGGCATTTCCTTTCTCTTTTTTGGTTTATAATAGTGTTTAGCAATGACAGAAATAACTAAAAGTCCTCAAGAACTCATTATAAACTATGTTTTTATGATTTTAACCATTTTGATCTAATATTTTAATGAAATAAAAAACTTAATGTCCTCAACTATTGGAAGCTTTATTCTCCTTTACTCTTCAATGTCACCCCAGTCGAAAATATCAATGAGGAAAAATTATTATAATATTTCCCTTGTCAAAACCTCTACTAACTTAAATAAAGTGGTGGAAGTACTTATTCAATGGGATAATTGAAGGAAGGAGGTATTTATGTACATTGATCAAGATGCATTGCACTCATAAACTGACATGTTGAATCAAAACCCCTCTGTACAACTATGTAAATATAATAAAAAAAGAAAAGAACTTGATACCATTTCAAAAAATTGTTACTACACTATAGCTAAGATCTGGAACTAACCCAGATGCCCCTCAGTAGATGAATGTATCAAGAAAATGTGGTATATGTACACAATGGAATTCTATGCCTCCATCAGAAAGAATGACATTGCCCCATTTGTTAGGAAATGGAAAAGCTTGGAAAATATTATATTAAGTGAAGTAAGCCAGGCCCAAAGAAACATAGGTCCCATGGTTTCCCTTATCTACAATGACTAGTATATATCTAGGACAAGCAGAAGAGGACAAGCTATGTACATATGACCATACAACCTGATGCTAAGCAAAATGACCCCCAAGATAGGGACACAAGAGGTTTTATCTTTGTTGCTGTTCTTAATGTACTTATAATGTACTGTGTGATTTTTTTTGTTTCTTTTTTATGTTCTTCCCCCATGGTAAACTCCTGTTGTCACTGTATTTGATTCTAGTTCCCTGCATATTGTATATACATTTTTCTAATTTGGGGAGGGGAAGGGAAAGAACAAAATGCTGAAATAAGGATACAGGATGACCCATTGTAACAGTGACATGTACAAGACACTATGTTGAAAATGAACTTTACACCTTTGCAGGGGATGGGGGTGAGAGAGGGGAGGGAGGAGTTGGGGAGGTGGGGAGGAAAGGGATGGTAGGGGAAATATACAGGAAATGGACTCATTACCTTGCTCATGTAACTGTAACCCCTATGTACAGTATCTTTACAATAAAAACATGTATTAAAATAAAAAAGAAAGAAATCTATTGTTACTATTTCCATTTGGTAGATTGGTGGTGGGTGTCAGCTGGTTGGCTTCAGTGACAGGGGTTTGTGAAATCATAACATTTATAACAGAATTTACAGAATTCATCTATACAAAAAGAATTTAGGAAATATAAATACAAGCCATCTGTGACAAAAATAATTTGCAGTTGCAACACAAATGCCAGATATTGTACCTTGGATTCCTTGAGACATGAAACCAGATGTAACATTTAATTATTTTGGGGTGTTTATCATTAACAGCCTCACTCAGCTATGCATGTTGTGATAAAAGCTCTAAGGATCTCTGTCTCAATATGTAACAGACAACATTTTTCTCTTTCCATTAAAGCAGAAAAAAAAGAGAAACTCTGTAGCTCTACCTGACATCCTCGTTAGACCTAGAATGTTTCACATCTATTTTGCTTGATGATTCTGATTTGAAAAATTGATGACATGTAATATATGCATTGTCACCACTGGGAAACCTATGGAGTTCAACACCTGGACAACTTAGAATTAAAATTTTAAACACGGGAAAGATAAGAACCTGAATAAGTAGGAAAAAGGGAGCAAACCTGCTGAGAGTAGGAGAGGCAAATAATAAAACCATGAAAATGTGTTGCAATGTTCTGAAAAGGAGAGATTCAAAAAAGGTTCACAAATTAGACAAATAGGGTAGAACTAGGTAGTGAAGCTTGAATCTTGGTAGAAGAGATATTAATGAAGGTCTTTTAGCCTAATTTAAGTGAGCTATAAATGGGCAGTTGTGAGATTTCAAAGAAACATGTCTGATGACTATATTGAAAGATGTGAAACAGAGTGTGAGCTATGCATAGACTGTGGAAACACAGATATGCTCTGAGTGGAGGGTGATAATCTCTGGTAGTATTAGTGAGGACTGAGCATCTTAACTTCACTTGAATAAGAAGGGCACCTGTTCAGGTGAGCTCAAAGAGCTCAAAGCGTAAGGGTTTCACAGAGAGATTTGCCTACTCCCAGGTTGCCTACCACCTACCCTATCAACTTAACTGTCCATTGATAAGGCTAGCAATTTGAACATTCAGTTATCTTCAGTGAGTCTGATGACAGTCCAGGGGCCAACGAATTAGGATTTGAGAACGAAGGAGAGAGCCACTTGAAAATCTTCCTACTACAGTAATGATTAAAAAATATATTTGAAGGCTCTTTCAGCTCTCTAAAAAATTCTTAAAGAAAACCCTTGGGCTCTTTAAAAAATCATTGTATAGGAAATGGACTCATTACCTTACTCATGTAACTGTAACTCCTCTGTACAGTATCTTTACAACAAAAAATATATATTAAAAAAAGACTATCAAGGGGCTGGGAAGGTGGCTCAGTGGTAGAGTGCTTGCCTTGCAGGCATGAGGCCCTGGGTTCGATTCCTCAGCACCACATAAGCAAAAAGAAAAAAGCCGGAAGTGGTGCTGTGGCTCAAGTGGTAGAGCGCTAGCCTTGAGCTGAAGAGCTGAGGGACAGCGCCCAGGCCCAGAGTTCAGGCCCCATGACCGGACCCCCCCCCCCAAAAAAAAAAGACTATCAAATGTATTGCTGAAATCAAGAATTACTTTGATTTGTCCAGCGAATAAACCTAATGAACACCAAAAAAAAATTCACTGCATATATTCTCATGAAGATTTGCATACATTTCGAAGTTTTCTTTTGCTTCTGAAGCTCAGCCATACTAGGTTAAAGAAAATCCCATTGTTAAGTGATTATTTATGCTCACAGAAACTCTTTGTGGCACAGATAGCAAGGAATGAATCAAATACCAGAAATTCTTTCTGGTTCCAAGTGAGTTTGACAGAGCAAACTAGCTCTTCAGCTAAAATGTCAGCCCTTCTTAATACAGTGTACGACTCTTGCTAAGAACCAACTATTTTTCCCAGCCTCCTTTACATATGTAGGTATGGCCATGCCAATGGCCTCAGCAATGCATTGTGTGTCACTTTCAGAAATGAGGATCAAGAATGAGACATTATCTCTCCACTATTCTTTCTCTACATTAGCCTGAATGAACAACCCTGGGTGATCTTAGAAGCCACGTGTTAAAAATAGTAGAGCAGTAAGTTGGAATGGAGACTTGCTTTCAGGAGAGCCGATGACTAATTGGAAATGCCTATGTTGCTTTATATGCAGGAAACATAAATTCATTATATGCTAAGCTTCTAAGATTTCAGTTTTTTTTAAAAGAGCAGCTAGTGTTATCTTAAAGAACCATTGTAAGTTTTCGGAACTTAAAGTAAAAGATTAAGTCTAAGACCTTGACCTAGAGATAAGTATAAGATGTGACATGGTTCTTTCCCTTCCCCTCGCCCCCCTCCCACCCCACTCTGGTTGAGAACTGTGAATTTTTGGACCCTGTGAAAGAAAACAAAACAATAGAAAGCAATAAATGATGTCACTGTCATTGACATTGTTGTTTACAAATTTCAAAATGGAAATGTATATGTAATAGATATGTGTTATTAACAAGATTTTGCATGCACATGTAATACATGTGTGTATGTATAAAAGGAAATTTCTAATGATGCTTTAGTTAAAAATGACTAAAAGTAGTCATAGGAACAATGAGAAGGGCCAGAATTGAAATGAAGGATGTTTGATGTCCAGAAAGTTTCTTATTTTTAGAGAAGACAGCATTAGTAATCAATAGTCAGTCAAGGAGTATCTTTGAATAAAAATTGGTGTCATATTATCTTTGTTGTAAGCAGTGACTTGTTTGTTCAAATTAAAATATTCAGTATTAGATTAAAAAAATCAAGTTGGTAAGCAGAAGGCTGAATCCATCGAACTGTGCCTTGCAGCAGTCATTAACATCTGCATTTAGCAGTATGGATTCCATGATCTCTAGAGCTTCTTTTAAATGTTACACAGTCTTAGCTTCTTGGATCAACAACAAGTTTCCCATTTCTTATTTTCAATGGTGTGTAGTTGACAAATGACACTGAATTCTGTTTCCACTTTGCTTTTTGATTAATAGTATCCTAACTAGACTGAACTGACTGGAATCCAATGATATTTTATCTTCTGTTCCAAGGGACCAGTATTTGAAAACATCAGGTTCCCAGGAGTCTGACTAAATTGCTATCTAAGATCTATGCCAACAGCTTTTGTAATTACGTTTATGGAAGAACCTTTGATATCTGCTTTAAAAGATATTGTCACTGACTCTTTGATTTTAAAATGCAATTTTACTCTTGTGTATATATAATTACTACTATCTGTAGCAATAATTTGATTAGGATACTTTTTAAAACTAGCTATCTGGGGGCTGGGAAGGTGGCTCAGGGGTAGAATGCTTGCTTTGCGTGCATGAGGCCCTTGGGTTTGATTCCTCAGCACCACATAAGCAGAAAAAAAAAGTCAGAAGTGGTGCTGTGGCTCAAGTGGTAGAGTGCTATCCTTGAGCTGAAGAGCTGAGGGACAGTGCCCAGGCCCAGAGTTCAGGCCCCATGACTGGACCCCCCCCCCCAAAAAAAAAACTAGCTATCTGGTAAAATCTATTCATTTGTTTGTGATGTTAAATATTATTCTTAATAATAAAAGAAAGAGTATGATTTTATCAGTCAGTGAAACAGATAGGATATTAAGCTGAGTAATAAACAGAATAATACATAAAGGCATGGTGCATGGATTAAGGCACAGACCAATTGATGCCTACGAGCTAGTAATAGGAAAGTACCTTTGTTATCTGGGATCCTGAGAGTACAAAAATGGGCAGTAGTTTTCAGAATCTGGAGAGAGAAAGGACATTCAGAGAGAGAGAGCTATCTAAAATGAGTGAGGGCCTGTGAGTGACAGAAACTCC
Organism: Dipodomys spectabilis; assembly: GCF_019054845.1. Taxonomy (NCBI): domain Eukaryota; kingdom Metazoa; phylum Chordata; class Mammalia; order Rodentia; family Heteromyidae; genus Dipodomys; species Dipodomys spectabilis. The sequence goes on from NW_024870766.1 coordinate 19,661,756, forward strand.
TAGCCCATATGATTTTTCAGAAGGAAATAGGGAAATAACCCCATGACATTGTTCTTTCTTCCTTCTTTTTGTAGAGATTTCCCAGTGAATAATGCCAACATCACCTGGCAAGAGGGTCAGGGAATCTATTCATGTCTACCTAAGGGGCCTAGACTTGTGAGAGAAAAATAAAAAGACATTATCTGGAAGAACAAACAAAATACCTTCCTCATTGCCTTAGGATCTCTGTTATATATAAATTAGGGTAACTAGCCCCCATGATAAAAGGTCTAATAACCCATTCAAGGTGCTCTATCACAGGGTAAGACTATTGTCTTAGTTACTCTCTTAGTGCTGTAATGGAATGCTTGATGAAAAAACTTAAAAGGAGCAAAGTTTTATATTGGCCTACATGTCAGAAGGCCTACTAATATATGCTAAGCCCAAAGGAAAATTTGGGTTACAGAGACCAAAGGCAGGAGGTATATTGTGACTTCAGTAGGGGTTAAGTTGAATGTAAGAAATCATGTAAATGCAAGAAGGTCACTTTCTTGGCCTCCGCTGCCCTCAGGGACCCTATACATGAATTTTCTTCATTTTTGTCTTTTTTTTCTGTCAAATTCTTCTCATTTTGCATAAGGTGAAAGTGTCCATTTTAATTCCCTTTAAAGTACCTCATAACTCAAAGAGTTAACAGAGAGACTGACTGGTGACTCTGTCTGAACTCTAATATAATCAATTTAAACAATGGAATTGGCTTAGCTTGGACTTTATCTTCTAAGAATGTCAGGTTGGAATATGTTGGCAGATTTTGTGAGAATGGGCATGGGAATATTATTTTAAAAGAATATATAGAGAAGATTATTAAAAGGGAATATCTATCCATTTCTAGTAGCACTAGGAATATAGTTACACACACACACACACACACACACACACACACACGCAGATATCTTTACTAGACCAAGACTTACTATGGAATTTTGGAATATACCAATACTTTGAAACAAAATAATAGTACAGATTGTTTCCTCTTTTGTGAAACCAAAGTAAGATTTTTTTTAAAAAAACTTTGTCTTTTTAGTAGTCTTTTATTCATGTAATATACTTGACAAAGTGGCATATACATACATACATATACATACATATATATATATATATATATATATATATATGTCTTAAAGTCTGACTTTTAGAGGTGATTGTTACCAAAGAGAAGGCAGCTTCCATGTAGTGAATAGGCCAATCCATTATGAACATGACAAGACCTGCCTAAAATTGTTACTGATTGTGAGCCAGCTTTATATTTTATCCAGTTAAAAATCTATTCAATCAATTGCTTGAATCAATCTCCTTGATTAATTTTAATTCTTACAAACATTGTCATATCCATAATCCTGTTACTTTTTTAATACTGAGTAGAAAAGGAAAGATAATTAGGCACTGTGTGTGTGTGTGTGTGTGTGTGTGTGTGTGTTTGTGTGTGTGTGTATGAATTTATTTTTGAAGAATTAAGGGAAATGTCTCCTAGGGATTAGTGAACTAATCTAAGGACAATAATACCTGTAGCTGTTTGAAAATGAAGAAGAAAAACAGGAATGGATCATTTTCCCCCTTACTTAGAAAGGGAATAGCAAGAACAGTGTAGGAAATTGGAAAAAAAGAAATAGAACAGTTTATATATGCTTCAGCTTTTGTCCAGAAGATATTCCTTGTACATCTTAAGTACTACTCCGCCTCATAGTATTTTCCGATTTTGTATTTGTCAACGAATGGTTTGTAGATTCTCTAATTCTTGAACCATATTATAGTAGCCATCAAAAGATATAGTAGGAAGTGGAAGTGTAGCTGAAATTGGCAGAATACCAGCCTTGAGTGAAAAAAGCCAAGTGAGAGGCCCTGAATTCAAGCCCTAGTATGTGTGCACACACATACACACACACACACACACACATGCGCACACACACACACACACACACACACACACACACACAAGATCCAGTAATCAAAAGATACATTTTTAATTGAACTATAGATGGATTTCTTCTTTGTAACACTCCTTTGTTAAGTTGCAATTATGATTTTACTAAATAAACTTAGGCTAATTTATATCCTGTAAAAGAGCTCTACTTTCATTTTCCCTCAACAAAGAAATCTTTTAAAGAGATAATTAACTAGTGTCTTTCTTGTGAGTTCACAAACTCATACAAAGAAAATTGATAAATTGAGATATAGTGTGATCTAAGAAGTCAGGGACAGCGTTATTTACCAGCATAGATACCATTCTTTCCTTTTTCTTGTTGGAGACCTGGGGATCAAATTTGACACATACTAGGCTAGTGCTCTACTGCTGGGTGAGCGATACCTCCAGGTCCCACCACATAGATGCCATTGGCAACAAATACAATGCCTGCAACAGTGTCTGAGCTCAATCATTCTGTGTTAGATGAGTGGATAAGGCACATGTTCTATTATTTCCAATAAAAATAAATAACAAGACATAGACTTTCCATTTTATTTTTTAGGGAATAATCAGGTAGTTAAAATAAAATAATTGTGGCATTTAATAGATTTATTCACACTTGGAAATCTAGGTGTGTCTGAGCCAGAAATGATGGCTAAGGCTGAATCTACATAATATGCATCAAGTGCTACTTTGTCCCTGAGAACCTGACATTGAAGGGAGCAAGTGTTATGAACACGTAAATTATTTCTTTTCATATGACATCTACCTTGAAGAGTGACAAATACACTGAAATGTCATAAATAGTGAAACATATAAGCCTGTTTTATTTTGGGAAAGTTTTCAATTAGCAATAGTCATTCCTCAGACAAACCTCATTGACTATGATACTGCCTTTGTGCAAAACTTACTTTGGAATTTTGAAAGTAAGAGTCTAGGGAAGAAACATTAGAATAAATTGGATTATGAAGTGGTAGAATTTAGTAAAATTATTAAATTTAAATATGATGGAGATCTCTTCAAAGTGTCACATGTAATTAGAACAAGGGAACTTGTCAATGTTCTTGAAAATCTACTGGATTGAGTTTCTAAAGCTCAGGGCTAAGGCTCTACTTTTCTTTGAATGCTCAAAGCCTTACACAAAACCTGACCTCCCTGGGTCCACAGGGAAGTATAAGTAATAGCAGGGAAAGCTGTGTTAATCAGGTAGGGTAGCTGCATTTTTCTCTGATCCCTTCCATCAGTGTCTTTGTGATAGTTAAGTGGAACCACTTCATATTACTTCACAAATTGACTTCAGACTACTTCCCTTTCCTTAATAAGATGTTACAGAGCAATGTTGCTTTAAAAAATGACTAGGCCATTTGAATGGCAAGAAGGTCACCAAAAATGTCATATAAAAATTCCATTTTCCATGGGGGCAAAAGGACAATGTGCTAAAGACAGAGCTTAAATCTCAGTTTTGAATTGAATGTATCTTGAAACATGAGGCAATATATCCGTGGTTGGGTAAGGCAATGTGTGAGATAAAATGCCTTTTACAGAATCCATCTTGGAAAGTATAAACCAGTGACAGGCAATCAGTTGTTTCTCAAAAAGAGATAAGGACATAGTTAGAAGCTTTAATGTGGATGAGAAATGGTGATGCTGTAGTGAATAGAATGGTTTGTTTGTGGGAAAAGAGGTTGAGTTTTTTTCTTTTAGCTGTTATTTTTTTCTGATAGGGTCTTGAGATTTTGCCTGGGGCTGGTCTTGGACTGTTATCTTCCTACTTACAACCTCCTGTGTAGCAAGGATTATAGACTTGTACCACCATAGTTAGCTTATTCATTGAAATGGAGGTCTCCCCTGCCCTTTTTCTGAACGGATCCTCCCACTTTCTGCCTCCTAAGGAGTTGGGATTAAAAGAAAAGGGGCTTACATTTTTAGGAAAATTTTAAATGTAACTAAAATGTCAATGAAATAAAGAATTAGCAAATGGTCAGAACAATAGATCAAAAGGTCTTTTGGGGGCTCACTTTTGTCAGATTAAGTGATGCTTAAATTCTGTACTTATCTACTGTTTTCCGCTACTACATGCTTTAATTGCTATATATGTCATTGTCCTCTGTGTCCAACCTTGACCTTTTTTTTGAACTTGAGGATCTCAGCTATACATTCCTGGTAGACATGTTCATTTGAATGTTCCACATGGCCTGGAATCAATTTTACATTTTTCCTTTTTTCTCCTGGTGCCACCTGATACTGATGACAGTGGCTCCACTTCCAGCAGTCTAACATGGTTAAAGGCATCACTGCTCATTCATTTCCTCATTTGGTTTCCAAATGGGGAGAAATCTCATTCAATTAATTCAATTAACTCAATTAGCCTGTGAATAGCTGTTATTTAACTCACTCTCAGACTCTCTCAAGTGTGTCTAAATTTTAAAGATGGAAACATTTCTTCAAAGAAACAAGGCTTGTTTGATGCACCACCTAAACTGGACAGTGTGCATCTTGATATTTTTCTAAAAGGACCAAATAGTACACATGCCTATTTCTTTCCCACAAGTTAGCCTTGCTCAAATGTCTAAATGCTCAAGTTCTTTCATAAAAGAAGTTCTAAGCTTTATAAAATATTATGTCATGCACACAAAGCATTTCAAAATCAACTTGGCTGTGAGGATGCCAGCCCTAAGGGCAAAATTTTCAGTTTCTTTTTTTTTTTTTTGGTCGGTTATGGGGCCTAAACTCTGGGCCTGGGCGCTGTCCCTCAGCTTGTCAGCTCAAGGCTAGCACTCTACCACTTGAGCTACAGCGCCACTTCCAGCATTTTTTCTGCTTATGTGGTGCTGAAGAATCGAACCCAGGGCGTCATGCATGCAAGGCAAGCACTCTACCACTGAGCCACCTTCCCGGCCCCAAATTTTCAGTTTCTTTATGCACGATTGAACTTAGAAGAATTTTCATTTTGACTCCTGTTTCTACTTCAACAACAATTCCGTACTGTGAGAAAGCTTGGCTAGTGATGTGGATTATTCTCTCCCCCCCCCCCCCCTTTTTTTCAAGTCCTAATGTATTTGATGGTAAGGGATGTTGGAACATGTTAGTACATCTTCCACAGTGACAAATATTTGTTGAAAGTATAGCATTTTCAGGGTAGTGCAATGGATAAGAGATGATTCTATCTTCACATACCTTGTTAGAGGCATGAGAGCCTCTAGAGGCATGAGAGGCAGGATATGATAAATGTTCTATGGGAGGTACAAATGGCCTCCCGAAACTCTAAGCAGAAGATGAATTCTGTATGTCCAAAGATGGAAAAGACTTTACAAAAGGATGGCATCTGAAGAATTGCTATAATCTCATAAAATAGAAATGTTGGACAAAGGCATTCCAAACAACATGGGTTGGAAAGACCAATGGGAAAGGAGAGCATGCACCAAGTTGTAGCTGGAGGGTTTGATGCAGGTATGGTCAGAGGCCAGGACTGTTGTTTGAGCTTTTGACTAAGAAACACTCTCAGCACACAGCTGAGAAAAATAGCTCAAGCATGTTCCTGTTTGCTATTGAACATAGTTGGAATTCAGTTGTTTTCATTTTCAGTTGGTTTAATTTGGTAGAATGTAAAACTTCTTTTTGCCTTCAAGTAGAAAATTTAGGAAATTGTTCATACATTAATATTTAAATATTGTATCTTAAAATCTTATATTCAATGAGTTTTGAGTCGTTTGTGCTTTTGGATTGTGTTCAGACACTGTAAGTTTTAACCAGCAATTATTGTCAAGTCTATACCAGATACTGTTTTGGTGCTGTGACTAGGAAAAAAGTCTCTGCCCTCACGGGGCTTACACTGCAGTCTGGGGCACAGATATTTAACAAGTAAGCAAATGCACAAACAATTTATATACTGTGAAGATGTCTGAGCTTTTGCTATGGCAAAAAATGAATAACCAATTCTCTATGGCTTAAGAGAACAATGTTTATTTCTTGCTGTCGTTTCTGGGTCTGGCTATGGTGAATCTGTTTCATGCTGTGGGTGGGCTCTGGCTTATGTCATGTGTTTGTCATTCTAGGGCTCTGACTCAAGTGGTAGCTTTATCTCAATTAAACTTTTCTTATACTGAGGTGAAGTGCTCAGAATACAAAAGGCTGGTGAAGTGGATCATGGCCAGCACTTTCAATCACATTTCAGTAGCTGAAGCAAGTCATATGACCAAGTCCCAGATCAGTGGATATGGGATTTCCCATGAAAAGGGGTGTGGGAAAAGAACCCAATGTACCTAAAAAGAAAAATATGTTAGCATGAGTTTCAAGGCCAATGTATATTATAAGGAAAATATACTCAGGGCCAGTGATGTCATGCTTGTCTTCTTAGCTAAGATGGGAGGCAGAAATCAGGAAGATTGTAGTTTGAGGTGAGCGTAGGGAAAATGTTTGTAGAAGTTCCATCTCAACCAATAAAATGTTGTAGGTGGTGGTTCACCTTTGTCATCCCAACTGTGTGGAAAGTGAAAATAGGAAGATTACAGTTCAGATCAGCTCAGAAAAATGGGATCTTTTAATTTTTCAAAGAATAACAAAAGCAAAAACAGGTTGAGTGTATGACTCAAGGGATAGAGCCTTTGACTAGCAAGTGCAAGGCCCTGAGTTCAAACCCCAGTACTGCTCCTGCCAAAGAAAATAAATCCAGGTATTAGGATAGAAAAATTAGAGTTAGAGGATGGAACTCTTTATCTTAGAGGCATATTAGAACAATATTTATTATATTTTATAAGTTATTGTGCTTTTGAAGAGTCTGAATAAACAGTGTCTATGGTAGAAGAGAATGAACACTGGGCTTAGAGTCAACTGATCTTTAAATTTCCCCTGTAAGCCATGGTTGACCCCAGAGCAAGTGCCTAACTATGCTGAATCTTAGTTTCAACAATTCCAATAAACAATTAAATGAGGCATTGAGTAAATAAATGGATGTGACATGACATCTAAGTCATACTGTTCTTCAGATTTTAAAATGTGAAAGTAATTCATATGAAATATAATAGATCTGGGCTGTGAATGTGGCCTAGTGGGAGAGTGCTTGCTTAGCGTGCATAAAGCCCTAGATTCAATTCCTTAGTACTACATTAAAAAAAAAAAACAACCAAAAAAGTGGGAAGTGGCCCTCTGATTTAAGTGGTAGAGTGCTAGCCTTAAGCAAAAGAAGCTCAGGGAGATTGCCCAGACCCTGAGTTCAAGCCCCAGGACTGACAAAAAAATGCAGTGGGTCTGAGCGAGCAGACTTAGATTTCTTGGCTTCAACATGGTAGTCTGTTGGTATTTTCAGAAATATTACAGACATACACAATTACATACGTTGTATCCTTGGTAGATGGTACAGAGGTGGCAGTTACAACTTATCTATAGCCTTATATAAAATATCAGTGCCGTGTCTCCCAATCTGCAAGTGTGCCTACTTACCAAGAATGTAGAAACTGCCAGAGCCAGAGGTTTTTCTCAACATGGGCTTATGATGTATGTTCCTGGTAGCCCTCTCTCAGGCTGACCAATATGCTAGGAAAAAGGGATCACATACCAGAAGCCTTATCAGTTAATACAGCAGCTTTGCTTGTAATGGAATGATTAAGCCATTGTTTAGGTGAAAACACCTCAACATCAAATTGAGCTATCAGGGATTTGCAGGTAATGTAGCAATTTTTCAGAAAGAGAGAGGGGGGGGGGGTGTTCTGGTATTTTCTGATAAACATCGTTGTTTTATATCTAATTAATACTACTGTTCTTTGGCTGGCATTGCTGAGACAAACGTCAACTTCATAAGTCCCAGACTAGAGGGAGAGGTGACCTTTTCTCAACTATCTGAGTTTGTTTTGCTTATTTTTATTCCCTCACATAAGTTAATCTTTATAGTCTGATTACCACTACCCCTACCTTTTTAAAAAAGTAATAATTCACAAATGACTTTTCTTTCTCATTGTATAGCTCAGGCTGGCCTTGAAATTACATTTCTTCACCCCCATCTTCACATGTTCTGGGATTACAGACATAGGTCAACTATGCCTGACTCCAAGGTAAACTTAAAGCTATTTCTAATGGGTGTTTTAATGAAGCTCTAGCTAATTGTGGTTATGTAGACTTTCACAGCTCCAAGGTTGAACACTTCAGTGAGTCACCTTGGCCCAAATAATCATCATTTATGTATGTGTATGTGAAGCCGTTTTCAGGAGGAAAAAAATTAAATCAGTTGGTTTAAGGGTCCATCTACACAGAGTGAATATGAAAGAAACCAACAATGAACATAGAGTTGCCCAGAAACTAGCCACAAGGAAGCCAGTCCAGCTTTAGTCTTAAAGGGAAAATAGCAGTATTGGAGTCTGATGAGAGTTGATACAGTCCTTGATTTAATATGAATTATATTCCCTGAGGACTGTAAGTTGGCACAAGTGTATTTTGAAGCATGAGTGGCAAACGGAATATAATCACTTTTCTCTTTTCATCCCCTGACTTCCTTTTAGAGATTCGCATTGGCTAAGCTCTAAATAAGCCAGGCTGCCAAGGAGCTCAACTAATGTGGACCTTTATACTGGTCTTCCAGTGACAGAGCAGAGAGAGGGACTGATCATGAAACCACAGGGAAGAATGGATAGGAAGTGAAAATCTATAATTCTCAGCTCTTATACTATACTCTGGAATGTGCTTCAGTTGCCTGAAAAAGTTTTAATTTTTTTTCTAAACAATGGTTTAAATCACCTTGTGCAGTAAGGCCAAGAAGGCCAACAACAGAAACGTAAGTAATCACTAGGCCATGAAACAGGTAGTTTGGGTTTTCCACTGAGTTCTCCAACAGAGTACTTTGAGTGAGTACTTCTACTGAGTGTTCCTGATTTTGCTTTTCATTCTGAGTATTCTGAGTGTCTCAACTCACTGAATTGAACAGAGGGTTTAGGAGTTTCAGATTTTGGCTCCATCAACAAAGAACATGTGACTGAAGCAAGGAACTGTGAGTCTATAGACTTTTTGTTTCTGTATTTTAAAAATTATCTTTAAGTGTTGTATGAAGGGGTTTCAATTCAGTAAGTCGATTTATGGGAATAAACCCCTTTAATCATTCCTTCCCACTTCTCCCCAATCCCACCCATCCTCTCAATTGTCCTAGTTATGTTTTCACAGATGTACATTGAATATTATGACTCATCCTTCCTCTCTTCATTTGTTTACCCCCATTCTTTTCTGTGTTGGTAAGTGAGGAAAATTCTTTATTGTTCTGAACTTTAAGGGTTATTATAACCACCACTGAGTAACAGATAACTCCTAGAATATGCTTAGTATAGTATAAGCCATAGTCAAAAATTTGTATGATAATGAAAGCATGTATTTGTGATTTTAGTTTTATCAGTGTTCGGTATTTTTCATGATATCACAGAACATCAAGGTTGGTTGCAAGTTAACATAAACACAGATGTCTTTTGCATAAACAGTCTGCTATGGTTTTGTGATATTAAATTAAATGTAAATATTTGGAACCAATCAAAACATGAAGCATGCTTTCATGCTTCATGTTTTGATTGGTTCCAAATATTGTTAGAATTCCATATACAGCGATGGTGATATTTTTATGCTTCCCTTCCCTTCCAACATATGCTTGCAAGTAAGCATTTGTGGAAGGTCACAGATAACATTAGCCAAGCAGTTGGCTGCTTTCCAAGGGGTCAGTTCTCTCAGAACAGAATTGAGTCTATTTTTTGCTCTTCATGGAGTAAGAATTCACTTTCCTCCTAGGTTGATCTTTTTCTCTTTTTTATGTTACTTTCATCCAACTTTTTTATTCTCTTCCAAATTCTGTATTTTATCGTATTCTCACACTCTACTATTAAAAGCAGACATAATTTAGCATGTAACAGAGGTTGAAGAGTTCTCAAGAACTGTCAAAGATATATGAAAGAAAGCAAGTGGTATCACATTTGCTGATAAAGAGAACTCAATGTGAGTAGAGTTGTTTAGTAAGAGGGAAATTGGCTTTGTGAGGTACAGAGACATATCAGGAAGAATAAATCTAGGCAGGATTTGAAGTTTGGATTTTATTTTCACTGCAATAAGAAGTCATTGAAATTAGAGAGTAACTTGATTGTCTATACATTTAACGGTGTTCTAGTATTTTTCTAAGGAATTGATTTGAGAATTTCAAGAGTGAATGTAGAGAAAACCAGGTTAGAGAATATTTCAATGTCAAGGTGAGCGATGATAACCCCCTTGAACAATACCAGTAGCAGTGAAGTAGGAGGCAGATAGACAATAATCTGTATGCAATATTAAGCCACCCAGGTTCCCTTTCTTTTTAGCCCTCAACTGAAGCACTGAGACATTTATTCCTTAGCTGAATCATGGCAGTCAGTGCCCCCAACAGCCTTTACCCAACAAAGATGCCCCATCCAAAATCATGCCGCTAGGTTGGCCACACTTGGTAGCCAGTCAATAAAGGTAAAGTACAAAGACTCTAACCTTAATTTTCCAACTCTGAAAGACAAGTCCAACTCCAGACCACTGTGTGGAATCAGCTGAAGCCTCTGCTGCACACCCCTCTCTGTTCAATCTCTCCCGCTCCCATCCTGCTTTCTTATGGACATTGCCTGAATATGTTCTAATAAGCCACTTACATGAAACTATCTTACATTCTTCCAGTCTGAACCAAGAATAATGTAAGATCAGTACTGAAGGAGTAGTTAATGGTGTTTGTGAGCAAGTCAGAGGGAAGACTGAAGGATCTATTGTATCTTTGAGGTTCCTGATGGTTTCTCACTCTTCAAGCTAAGAGAAGGATGGTTACTTTTGTGGAGCTTGGAAAGATTGATAATCATTTTGGGGGTTTGATATTTTTTTGTTTGAGAAGACATTATGGTTTTCTTGCTCAAGCAGGAGATGTCAAGGTTGTAGACATTATGATTTTCTTGCTCAAACAGGAGATGTTAAGGATGTAGACATTATGGTCTTCTTCCTCAAGGAGGCAATGTTAAGGATGTAGGTAAAGCTTCCTCAGGGACCCTTGGATGCCCTCTTATTCTGGCTATCATTAGCTAGAATCTGCAACAGTGTCTGCCTCATCTTCCTGGTTCTAGCCGTGTTCCTCCTAAATCTATGCTTATTCTTTTGTGTAGGAGCTTCATAACTTGTTTCATACTTAAAATATCGTCATGATTTCCCATTGTTCAGAGGATAATGACAAAATCTTCTAATCTGTTTTTTAAGGACTGTGTCTAGATTGTGAGCCTCATCTCTTTCCTCTCTCATTTGTACCACTGATTTTTTTCCATGTCATGCACTTTTGCACATGGTCGCTCTTCTCTTGGGACATTGTTGCCGACGCCCTTTCTCTGTGCAAAAGGCTATTCCTGCTCATCTTTCAGGATCTGGTTTGACTGTTATCTTTTCTGGGAGGAATTCTTGATTTGATGGTCCTTTTAGGATGTATTTCCTGAGCCTACTATACTTTACTTACCATAATTTTTATTGTTCTTTTATTTTGACAAGGTCTTTGGCAACTTATGTCTACATTCAAGGAAAGAAAATTCTAGCATATAGTCACATAAAATTCTTTTATTTTTCCATAGAGTCCTGTTCTTTCCCTGAAGTCGCCTTTTATCATCAAATCAAAAACCACTTAAAAGTACTGACAACCCCACATCTGAGACCATAGGGTGTAAGTTTTCATGAAAGTTGGCTCTAGGTCAGATAAAATGTAATAATGAATTTGTGTCTTTATAGCTCACCACCCTCCTCTTTCACAGATATGGTAAAACCAGGGATCCCAATACCAGATTTCCCTCATTGACCGGCAGTCTCTGCAGGAAGGGGAGTTTCAATCTACTGCCTGCTTTGCTCTCATCTGCTGAACTTTGATCTATGTAGGACTTTTTGGCTATAATACATTAGATCAATTATTACTATTTTTTACTATACCATAGAATTCTTGGCAGAGGCAACTCTGCCCAGACATCTGTCTGAAATGATGAGAGAGTAGATGAGCATAGAAGATCAAAGGCTATGGGTGTTGCACGTGAGCATGGATTTTGCCTCCTCTTTGTATACCTCAGAGGATTCTTGGGCTCTTTTTAGAGGAAACTTCAGTGTGACAAAATACTTAATATTCACAGAATGTAGGGTGACTTGGCAGAGGATGTATGAAGCCTATGCTGTCCTGGAATTCTGGGATGGAATTAACAAAACAAGCAACCAAGGACAGATAGATTCTTTTTAAGGCACTACTTTCTACTTGTGTCTTTATTGTGACTGTTTGAGACTTTGTTTTGAAATTACTGTCTTCCCCTTCCTTTAGTACATGGACATTTTTGAAAGCTATTTTTTGTCTTTGTTTCATATTTGGATTAAAATTATGTTAAGATTATGCACAATCAAGAAGAATTTCTTCTTTTGTGAGTAGGCACAATTAAAACCCAAATCATCTCTGTTCTTTTGGATATGGAGTGAAAATTTTTGTTACACTATTACAATGTAAGCAATCATAGAAATATGGAATTCGAGAGCTTTTGTGGGAAGGATCCAAGTGCTGTTTAAGAAGCAGATAAGAAGAATGGAAGTAAAACAGATCTAGCTGTGAGATGAGTGAACAACAATGGAATCTAAGAAGATTGCTATCAGTCAGGTGTGTGGTGTCTCTTCGGGCATTCTGCTGTGCTGTCCTCATTAGCATCACAGTCTCGACCTCCTGTCATAACACTGCTGAAATGCTGAGTGCTGCTGCCCTGGGCCTCTCAGCACCTGCCATGCATAAATCACCAATCACAGCCCAGCTTTCATTGCCTTTGAATTCCTACCTGTCAGTTCAGCTTGGGAGGAGAGGTGATGTACAAGAAGCAAAGATGGTAAACAGTATGTGGAGAAAAGTGCTGGATCAAAAGTCTTGTCGTCCTGTGTCTTTACAGAGCATAAGTGACAAGGGCAGGCGCAGTATGGGATTCCCTGAATTTCTCTATCCAAGAGGAACCCGCATGTTTTTCCATGGATGCATGGTGCTGCTTCCACAGTTTGCTCTGTCACTCTGGGCTGTCAGCAATAATGCCAATTATTGTCAGTTTTAATGATGACTCTGGAGACCTGAAGGACACCAGTGTTCTGCCTACTGAAATGAGCTTTTGGTTTTCTATTCAAATCAGGAGAAAAATGGATTTTTTTTCCTTGGACCTAGAGAGGTGGATAGGGAGTCATTTGACTACCATCTACAATATTTTTGTCTATTTATTCTTTGGGGAATTGTTTTGGACATGTACGTTTTTGTGGTATGAATCTGCATGTGAGGCAAGATTATCCCCACATGCATTGCCTTTCTAGGGTTTGCAAGTGGGAAATGTATGTCCTCAGGATGTGATTCTAATTCACTTGTCTGGCTGCTGTGCTGTTAGAACAATCTAATCCTTTGGTGAGAAGTGCTTGTCCCGACTGACATGTGTCTATCTTATTTGCCTTCCCTTAATTATCCTTCTGTTTTAGGAAGGATCTGAGTTGCCCAAATGGCCAAAACAAGTGCATTAGCTTCTATCCAATGGGAATCCCACACCAATGCCAATAATTCCAGTAGCATAGACATTGTCACACTCATAACTTAACACAGAAAAACACTTTGGAAGCAGAGATTCAGTCCTGGAAATAAGAACCAATTTGAGCCACAAAACTAGTTGCCCTTGTAAGTAAAACTGATACAATAAAGGGAGTAGATATGAAAAGTCCATGCATATAAAATGATTTGCGGGTACAGTTTTCCAGTGAAAGAGGAGCATGACTTTCTTATCTGCCAAAGTCTGGGGCTCCATCACAATATAATTCTCTTTGTAGAAACATACAGCAATAACTTCTGTAGTAGTCACAAAATGGATGGTCTTTGAAGTCTATTTAAAGACTTAGTCCATCCTGGCATAGAAAGGAGCCAGGTGACATTTCCATTTTGCCTATGATGTATGATTCCCCATTTTGGAACATGTGATGGAGTCTAACAGGGATTGTTGGGCTGTCTCAGGATGACACATTTCCTATATTTTCCTGTGTGCAGTGATGAGCATGGCATGCTTTTCAGAGTTCAGCGGAGGAGTATAATTTGGGACACAGGATAAAAATATAATACCAAGAAAACGTAAAAAGAAACCAATCCTACTTGATCAAAATGTTCTATAAAGATAAAAATGAAGTATTAATCTGTAATTTGAAGAAAATACCCCAAACTACAGTTAGGAACTATAAAACCTTACTGAGAAAAATGGTTGAATTAACTTAAGTGTTTTTAACGTTTACCCAGAGCTGCATTCTAATCAGGCTTTGTTAACTCAGTGATCAAACCAGTTTGCTCTCTATTTAAGTGACCAGGACTCATGTATAATAATGTCAGGGAGAGACAAGGGAGAGCTTCTGGGGAAGGTAGAACTGGGAATAAAAGTGGTAATGGGAAGAACAGTCTGTGATTTAGTTTTTACCTTGGCCCAGGAACTAACATTTTGAGCTCCCTTGAAGTGTGCACAGTTGAAGAAGAGGGGATATCATTTAAAGAGGTTTGGTAAGCTTCATGTTTATCTGTTTTCTTCTTGTCTCCTACATCCTATGAGACTCTGTGGAGTGGACTAGTTGAACAGTGTATACACAGTGGGTTTGCGTCACAGTCATGAGTGCCTGAACCCTAGTCTTATAAAAGGGCTGCTAGCCCGTTTGTCAAACTTTTGTACTGGAAGGATATATTAAACAAATGGTTGCTGCATAAGTCTGCCCTGTTCCTTACAGGGCCATACCATTTTTATCTTCCAGAACCATTTAAACCATTCTTGGAAAAATATTCCACCCAGAATTTATCACAACACCACACCTTGGTTAAATTACCTGGTAGAGAGATTTTGGTACTCTAGTACTCTGAACTATCCCCACCGCCTGCAGTGCCATAGTTTGCACCCAGGTCCTCACACTTGTCTTGCTTGTTCAAGGCTGGCATTCTGCTACTCAAGTGCAGTTGTTTGCTGGTTATTTTGGAGATAGGGTCAAGGTGATGTACAGAGGAGTTACAGTTACGTAAGTAAGGTAGTGAGTACATTGCTTGTGGGACTTGTTACCCCCTCCCTCATTTTTCTCCCACTTTTCCCTCCTCCCAAACCCTCCCCTCAACAAGTTGTACAGATCATTTCCAACATATTGTCTTATGCCTGTCACGGTTGCATTGAGTCCCCTTTGTTCTTTGTCTCACCATTTTCTGTTCCTTTCGTAATTCAGATACATGTATACATATATACATATAAACATATATACACACATACATATATATACATACACAATACCCAAGGCACCAAAATCAAATACAGTGATATGGGTTTTCCCCTCTATGGTTCAGGATAATTTAAAACCAAAACCAGAACCAGTGTGATGAGTGGCATTCAGTATACATATATTGATTATTTAGCAATGGAATTGTGTGTGTGTGTGTGTGTGTGTGTGTGTGTGTATGTGTGTGCGCGCGCACACACGCGCTGGCCCTGAGGTTTGAATTAAGGCCTGGGCCCTATCCCTGAGCTTTTGTGCTCAAGACTAGTGGTCTACCATTTTGAGCCACACCTCCACTTTTTGCTTTTTTGGTGATTGATTAGAGATAAGAATCTCAGACTTTTCCTGCCTGAGCTGGCTTCAAACCTCTATCCTCAGATCTCAGCCTGATATAGCTAGGATTACAGATTTCAGCCACTAACACCTGATTTTATGGTACTGGAATTTGAATTCAGGGCCTTCTGTTGCTAGGCAGGTGCATTTCTCCTGAGCCACATTCTCAGTCATTTTGCTCTAGTTATTTTCAATCAGGATCTAATTTTTTTCCTCCTGGGTTGCTCTGGACTAGAGTCCTCCTATTCATACTTCCTGCATATCTGGGATAACAGGCATTCACCATTGAACCTAGTTTTTTAATTGGTTGAGATGGATCTCATAAACTGTTTGCCAAGGCTGGCCTCAAACCATGCTTTTCCCATATTCACCCTCCTGAGTATCTAGGATTATTGGCATGAACCATTCACCTGTTTTGTAAGTAGGATTATTTATAAGCAGTAGAAAACCACCAAGTGTTTTATGTTTTTAAGGCAAATTATCCAACAAGGAAGGGTTCTGAATTTTTCAGTGTTGATGCAGAATCTCAGCATCATTATGGGTGCTTATTTCCTAGGTGGATTCAAAGGGAGCAACAAGTTATTGAATTTCAAATAGATGTAATGAGGCTGGGCCTACGACTCATTCCTGTAATTCCACCTACTCAAGAGACAGAAATTAGGAGGATGGCAATTCAAAATCAGCTTGGACAAAAAGTTAGAAAACCTTATCTGAACAAATATGATAGATTTCATTCTTTACACCTATAATCCTTAGCTATACCAAAGGCTGAGGTAAGAGGATTGTGGTCTGGAGGTAGCCCAGGAGAAAAGCAGAAGAAATGAATTGAAGCAAGAATGTCAGAGGTGCAGTTAGAATGGTAGAGAGCTTACAAGTTCAAACTCTAGTACCGCCCACAAAATAAGGATTGCGTAATATTGTAACGTACATAAAAGATAATTCCAATCAAGAGTATCTGACCATTAAACTGTGGATTTGTAAACTGCTTTAAGAGATAAGACTGCCTAGTTGCAGTGGACATCTCCGTTCACTGGGCTTTGATAAACCTTCATCGAATTATGAAGCAGTCCTAATTATATAAAACAGAGAGTAGTTGTGCCAAAATTAGACTTGAGTAAAAAAAATAGAACCAGTTATATTGACCTTCTTATTTGGCAAAGACCCATAGGAAACAGCTACTATTCTGACAGAAATATCACAGCAATGTCATAAGCAAGCCCACAGAACCACTCAAAGGCTTCATTGGCTTCTGTATTAGTTAAACACATTACATTGATTAAGGGGCAGGTTTTTCACTAAATTTTTAGACAGGCCCATGGTAGTTAGGGAGCCTGTTCCGCAGGATGGCTTCCTGCTGTGGTAGAGTTGGGAGGGCTGACATCTGTAAATGAGAGTGGTGAAGAGTCCATGTCTATCTCATCTATAATGGTTCCAAGAGGAACGGAGAGGAACTACGAC
Organism: Dipodomys spectabilis; assembly: GCF_019054845.1. Lineage (NCBI taxonomy): Eukaryota > Metazoa > Chordata > Mammalia > Rodentia > Heteromyidae > Dipodomys > Dipodomys spectabilis. Next base: position 19,678,770 of record NW_024870766.1, read on the forward strand.
TCTATCAGCTAAAGCATCTTCTTTGAGTTATGTAGATTCAGGTGATATTTATGAAGTCTGCAAAGTTGTAAAATTTGATGTGTATGGGGGTTATGCACTTTTGCAGAGAGAGACTTATTTACTTTCATCAGATTCTGGTAAGATCAATGAAGATTATGAACAGTGTTTCAGAGTCTAGAAAAACTCAGACATTTAGCCTGGTAATTTTGTACATTTTCCCAGTTATTTTGATGGGAAAAAAATCATTCAGATGTTAGTGAGTTTGTTTGTATACTATGTCTCAGAACAGAGGGAAAAACAGGATTAAAAGAGAAAGGGTGAAGGGATTAAGAAAGAACCCTACAGTGAATGTGATAACTGTTTTAATTAATTAATCTTTAGCAAGGATTATTTTAAGATAACACGATACAGTAGAAAGGAACAGGAAAAAAGGAGAGAACTATTTTCACACACGAAAAGGGTGTTAAAGATTCCTAAAACCTCACTGTTAAAACCCAAGTAAGAGGATAATATGTAGGTAAATATGATCAACATGGATGTATATATGAAAATGTTAACATGAAAAATTGTTTGTTTGAAAATTAGTATGTGATTATAAAAATATATTTAAAAGATCCCAATTAAATATAAGAAGAATATAAACTATATGGAATTTTGTTTTATTTCACATTAATTTGTTTTAGTACTTCTTTCTAATATTCTGCCTCAGGACCTTGGAACATGCTGGTTCATCTGCCTGAAATACTTTCTTAGGTAACTCACGCTCAGAAGCCTTCAAAGCTTTCTCCTACAAGGTATTTTCTTTCAATACACCGGAGAAAAGTCTCCTAATCACCTAATGTTTAAGAATATCTGAAATATTACTTGCTTTCCTCTGTTGTTGGCATTGATCAAGATACATTGTACTCATAAACTGACATGTTGAAATGAAACCTCTTTGTTAACTAGTTAAGGATAATAAAAAGAAAACCCTTTAAATGAAAGAGAAGTTATGATCCATACCAACCATGAATGGAAGAAGGATGAATGGCTGAAGATGAACATTGTTGTGCTGTTCACTATTTTATTCTTTGCTTTTAAAGCCTCAACAGCTAACTTTAAAGTAATGATTGGTGGGCTGGGAGGTTGGCTCAGTGGTAGAGTGCTTGTCTTGCATGCATGAGGCCCTGGGTTTGATTCCTTAGAAGCACATAAGCAGAGAAAAGCTGGAAGTGGTACTGTGGCTCAAGTGGTAGGGCGCTAGCCTTGAGCTGAAGAGCTGAGGGACAGTACCCAGGCCCAGAATTCAGCCCCTATGACTACCACCACCAGTACCAACAACAACAAAAAGTAATGATTGACTTGCATTCTTAAAAAAATTGCTATTATAAAGGTGATGTACAGAGTAGCATGCATTCTTTAGATGCTGTTCTGCTTTTTTCCCTTTAAACTCTATACTTGATATTTCTGTGATCATCCTTAAATTCCTTTGAGACTTATTTGTGCAAATAGAGCACAATGTCAATTAATAAAAATATCAACAAGCCAGGCACTTGTGACTGGCTCTAATCCTAACAACTCAGGAGGCTCAGATCTGAGGATCACGGTTCAAAGCCAGCCCAGGCAGGAAAGTCTGTGAGACTCTTATCTCCATTTAAACACCGGAAAACCAGAAGTGGCACTGTGGCTCAAGTGGTAGAGTGCTGGAGGCCCAGAGTTCAAGTCCCATGACTACCCTCCTCCCCCTAAAAAATGAATAAAAACAAAACATGAGTTTTATTTCAGAAAAAGCTGTGTATATTAGGTTGTATCACCATTAGCATGGTGATAGATTGTACACTAATTGATGAGCATCTCAATGCAGAAGATGCAACAATACTTCTTCAGTATAGGATCATGATAATTTTATTGCCATTTTTAATTAAAATTTTCAGTTTGGGCAAAGATTAAAAAATTATTGAGCTTTGCCTTTCTTGATAAAGTTGGGTAAAGCCTGAAAAAAAATCGAGGAAACAGTTCAAAATGACTTCGTTGTGATGATCCAGATGGTCTCGGCTTGCCAGCAAGGTTTGCTGCTGAAATTTTTTCCATTACCTGTCATCAAGAGGAAGAAGAGAAATATGGTTCCTATAAATTATGTTACAGAGCAATTGCCATAGAAAAATGGCAGACATTATTTTATCAAATTACTTTTTATCTACAAGACTACTCTCTTTGCTGCCATGATATTGTAAATTAGGTAGAAATCTTTGAGAAAGGGAATTGTTACTTAGTTTCTAATCTCAACTTCTATCACTGACAAAATAACCTTGCCTTTAAACTAAATCCTGTAACTTCCAATTGATGCTTTGCAGTCTGAGCTTGTTTGTTCTAATATGTTTGGTTCTAATATGTTCTCATGCTAAAAATCGGTTTAATGGAAGGTTTTCTTTTTATTAGTATTACACAACTCTGAGTTATCCAAGATATATTATTAACTTGAAGAACAGCTAATTTAGAAGAGTACTTAAATCTCTTGATATTTCAAATTCCAGCTGAATTTACTTCATTCATTGACTTTACTTCAATAAGCAAAAATTATAAATTCTAGCTTGAGAGTTTTGCTGGATTTTTTTTTTTTTTTTTGTCATTACTGGGGCTTGAACGCTAGGCCTGAGTACTGTCCCTGAGCTCTTCAGCTCAAGGTGAGTGCTCTACCACTGGAGCCACAGTGCCACTTCTGGTTTTCTGGGGTTAAATTGGAGATTAGAGTCTTATGGACTTTTCTGCCTGGGCTGGCTTTGAACTGGATTCTCAGACCTCAGCCTCCTGAGTAGCTAGGATTACAGGTGTGAGCCACCGGTGCCAGCTTTTTCTGGACTATTAACTGGCTATAGACAGAGGTTTTGGTTTAGTTGGTCCAGGACAAGTGATGGCATAGGGATTTAATCTTGTACCTCGTAGATATTAGGTATATTTTCACAGTCTCATTTTAGATAAGCAGACATTTAGCAGTGTCAAACCACGCATCGATAAAGAAGGAGGTTCAAGATTTCTGAGATGCTAATTGGTGTTTTTATACCACATATATTAGTCAATTTGACCCACTATCACAAATGATCACAGACAAGAGGCCTAAACAACAGAAATGCATTCATATGGCTTGGGACACTGGAAGTCTAAGATCAGAGTGCCAGAAGAATCAGGTGTGAAATCGTTCTTCTATGTTACAGAATGCTGTTTTCTGGTATTGTTTCCAGAAAAGGGTCAGGGAACTCTCTGGGGTCCCTATTATAAGTGTGCTGTTCTCATCTATGAAGGCTGCACCCTCATGAGCTCATTACCTCTCAAGACACAGTACATTCAATGTTAAAATTTAAACATATGAATAATTTTGGGAGATGGGCTTAAAATTTATGTTGAAATTTATTTTTATTGTCCTATCGCCCTCTCCCATATCATTCTTACACATTTTGCATATAGAGAGACATTTGAAAAGCAGGAATAATTATGCTCTTTTTGTATTTGTCTGGAGAGGGGTCTTTGGGAAAGGGTAATGATTATGGTGAAAAGTAAGGTTTGAAAATTGCCTTAGGCATAAAGAAACTATATAGGTGGACAAACAACATAATTATAAAGTCCACATTTGTTTCTCTGTAAAACTTGAAGGAACGGATCTCAATTGTTTGAGTATTTTCTGAAATCTGAATTACTGTGATACTATGACATAGAATGGTTATTATTGACTCAACTGCCTTAATTTTCTTTTCTTTTCTTTTCTTTTTTTCTTTTTTGTCAGTCGTGGAGGCTGAACTCTGGGCCTGGGCGCTGTCTCTCAGCCCTTCAGCTCAAGGCCAGTGCTCTGCCACTTGAGCCACAGTGCCACTTCTGGTTTCCTGGTGGTTAATTGGAGATAAGAATCTCACAAACTTTCCTGCCTGGGTTGGCTTTGAACCGTGATCCTTAGATCTCAGCCTCCTGAGTAGCTAAGATTACAGTCATGAGCCACTGGTACCTGGTGAAGTCTGAGTCTTTTATGTTCAGAGCACTATGGGAATATCTTAGATATATCACTGTCTTCAAAAAGACCTGCATTTACTGAAGGAGATGACGAGTAAACACTAAAAAAATACCTAAAGTGAGGTATATGTGTACACTAGTGGGTCTACTCCATTGAGGTGGGCAAAGTAACAATTTGTAAATCTATAGCTCTCTTTATTGTTTGCTTTGATCACAGTAAAAGCATATATAATTTAAATCAGTACTTTAAATAAATACTTCCTTTACCTCTCATCCATGTTCCTCATACAGTCTTAATTCTATGCCTTTTTTCAAAATTTCCCCATGTGATAGTTCTAAACATCTTGTATCTTTCTCCCTTCTTCTTTCCTCATTATTTACTGTGTAGGAGTCTGTAAAACAAAATCCAGCAGAGGAAAACCAATCTCTTGGAACAGAAAAGGAAGTTGACAAAGACAAAAAGCTCCTGCAGGAGCCATGAGTATTGTAGCATGGTTCCCCCCCATATGACTTCCCCTTTCTCTGCTACATAACTTCATCTGATGGGGTGGCTCTAGGCAGTTTGGGCTTATACAATCCCATACCCATTACAGAAACAGAGAAGCTCCAGGAAGGACAATTATACTCCTTCATTGTCCGGGCTAAGGTGATTAGGTTCAGGGCACACATGTGTCAAGCCAAGGACCTCTGGGAAATTGGATAGATCTCTATCTTTCTTTGTGCATCATGAGTTTTTTTTTTCTTAAATGATTGTACAATATGAAATGATTAGCATGCATTTTTCTGGTTGGATACAACAGGCTGCCTGCAGAATGAAATGAATGAATGAGTAGAGCCAGTGTAGAACATGGAGAAACAAATAAATTCCATTGAAATTTAGTGATGAATTTGACAGACAAGTCCAATAGCTTTCAATGGTGTCATTGTCTTGTTTTAGTGCAGCAGAATGAGACTACATGTACATGCTAGTCATTGTGGCTTTGAATCCATAACAAATTCTTAGGAAAGAGACTTACACAGATGATGTGTATCTCTGCTTATTAGCTACCCTTATACTTTGTCTATAGTGTACTCTCATCATGATTTAAGTATCTCCCACAATTTTCTAAAGTTTCTACTAGCATTTATTTGCCTCAGTGATTTCAATACCTGCTTAGTTTAATTATGAAAATATATCTATGCAGTGCTTTGAAGTGGTCAAGTTGACATAATGTCTGCCCTTTTTAGTATTCAAAATTTACTTCTTTTTTTTTTTGGCTTTTTCTTCTTTTTTTATTGTGAAAATACCGTACAGAGGAGTTACAATTACATGGGCAAGATAGTGAGTACATTTCTTATCAAGCATTGTAGCCTCCTCCTTTGTTTCCCCTTCCCATCCCATCCTTCCCTGCCCCCCATCCAGCCCTCCTCCCCCCAAAGTTGTAAAGTTCATTTTTGACATACGACTTGTACATCTCATTGTTGCAATGGGTCCACCTGTAAAATTTACTTCATATTTTAAGAAGCTATGTATCAAACCATGTTAGAGAATAAATATGTAATTTGCTACTATCTAGATTAGCTATATTAATCTTTTGTATATATGACCATTACTGCCAACTTTTAAGTTTCATGAAATAGTAATGGTAATAGTGAATAGTAAACAGTATGGTAATAGATGACAGTGACAAAGGACTGGATATGCTTAGTGTCTTTGATAGATTTCAATTATGTTTTTTCCCCTAAATGTGATTTCTAAGAATGTTTACAAGGGGGGTGGCCCGACCCATCCCAAGTGATGCCTGTGAGTTCTGGTACATTGGTTTGCAGATCCCCATTTCTACCCATGCACAGCTATCTCAGACTTCCACGTCCTAGGCATAAGTCCTAGTAGGAGCATGCCAGTTTAACAGGTGCCTCATCCATCTATACCTGGAGCCACAGCTATTGTTATCTCTAAATGATAATGTGGGGTGAGAGGTCATTCTACTTCACAGGGCCACCACTTGAAACACTTAGTGTGTGTTCAAATCATATGTACTGAGAGCCGAATGAACATTATAAATTGCCCTGTCTGAGCTCTCATCTTATACGGGTAGAAAAAGAGGCTAGAATGGCTAAGAAGAAAACCTTATTTTTACCATTATGAAAGACAGGAGGTGTGCATTAAAAAAAGCTATTATCTGGGGCTGGAGTAGACACTAATAAGAAATCTTGTCAAAATGTCATGGCAATCATTCTGGGGTCAAAGCCATGATGTTAAAAAATATGGTGTGAGATTACTGTTGGAGAAGCAGCATGTGGCAGGGCACCTCAGAGGTAAGCCTCCATTGTCACCTGCGCAACAGGAGGAGAGGAGAAAGCGGTCCCTGCTTTAGGCTTGGAGGTTACAATTCTCTTTCAGCTACACAGAACCATTTTTAAAGAGTTACCTTATTAATACCATTGTGGAGGGGATTGGCAAGTAAAAGCAAGATTGGGAACTCTTGAATGCAAAGAGAAAACCGTGTGTAGCGGTGTATCTCTCCTCTAGGTAATACCCTATCCCCTTAAGCAGTTCATGCATGCCTTCTATTTAGCCACCAGCCAAGATTTCATTTTCTCAGATATTTGCAGGCTGTGAGAGTGTTGGCTGTCTAAAAGGCAATCCAGGGACCGTTCCTAGAATAAGGTGAAAATTGATTCTGGGACAGAAAACAACAGATGTGCCCCACAAGGGAGGAATAGAGAAGAAAAACTTTCTTAAGGCTCCCTTAAGGTGGGATCAAAGATTGTTTACAGCCTAGATTTGCTTCTCAAAACAATAGAAGAGAAAGAGGGTAGAAATGCAATGTTATTTGCTTTTCTCCAGAATCTAGCACCCAATTCTTGGCTTGGACATGGTTTTATTAATTAATTATTATTAAATATTTGTAAAAAAAAAGATTGCAGCTCCATAAGTCAGGTTATAAGTACAATGCTTCTTGATCAGTGCCACCCCTTCCATCATCCTTCCTTGTGTTCTCCCTCCCATTCCTACCCTCAAGTTATATAGTGCATCTCTCTCTCTCTCTCTCTCTCTCTCTCTCTCTCTCTCTCTCTCTCTCTCTCTCTCTATCTATCTATCTATCTATCTATCTATCTATGTTTCAGTTGTGGAGATTGAGCTTGGGGCCTGTGTGCTGTCCCTCAGCTCTTCAGCTCAAGGTGAGCACTCTACCACTTGAGCCACAGCACTACTTCCAGTTTTCTGGTGGTTTATTGGAGAGTCTCATGGACTTTCCTGTCCAGGCTGGCTTTGAACTGGGATCTTCTGATCTCAGACTCCTGAGTAGCTAGGATTACAGTGGTGAGCCACTGGCACCTGGCTATGTAGTGTATTTTTTTCTTTTACAGAGTGTATGTTACTATACTGACTACATTTGCTTACTCTTCCTCCCTATTCCAGTCGCCCCCTTTGTGCTCCCCCCCCCCCCAAACACGTTACCATTCTCTGGTATTCATTTTGATAAACAGTATATTGGTTGTGCAGAAGCGCTACATCTTTGGATTCCCCCCCAGTATACCATCCTTTAGTCTGTTTGTTCGTGTGTAAATGCGTAGAGTCCTGTATATATTATCATGTATGTTTATATTTTAGATCTAGCTTCCACATATGAGAGAAAATACATGCCATTTGTCTCTCTGAGCCAGGGATACTTCAAGGTATCTGCTTCTTAAAACTCACATTTCTTGGTCAAGATTCGTTATGGTCAATGTTCTCCTAGGTTCAAGGATTCTCTACTAGCATATAATAGAGTAGCAGGTGAACCATTAAGAGGTGGGGTCTACTGGAAGAAAATTAGGACTTTAGAATACCCTGGATGCCTTAAGCCCCTTCCTCTCTCTTTCTTGCTTTCTGGATGCCATAGAGACAAGAGCTTTCTCTGCCATGCTGGACTGTTTCACCACGGGCCGGAAAGCGATGGGCTGACATCTCTTACACGGTGAGCCCAAAGAAACTTTTCCTTTTTTTCAGTTGATTGATCTCATATATTTGTTACAGCAATGGAAAGCTGATTTAAATATGGTGCCTAACCCTATTCTTTCTATTATAATCCTCTTCACATTCCATCGTTCCTGTCCTGGCAGTGTGTCCCTTCTTCATGGGGGTCTGTGTTTGTTTATTTTACTACTAGATGAAGAGAAAAGGGAGAGATGAGTGGGAAGAGAGAAAACAGGAGGTCCAAGACAGCCACTATTTATTTGGTCTTGAACCTGGTGGACAGTTTTGTGTGTTTCCACATGGGCTGTTTATGAAAAATATTGTCTATAAAAAGGTATATCATTATGTCATATATTCTGGAGAATATTTGAAGGAAAGTGAAATTCTCTGCAATATAGAATGTCAGACTTAAGGGAAGGGACAGGTGTGGTAAATAGAGAATTCTGAGAGGAAGTTCCTCAGTGACTGTCATGCTGGAATATTCTCTGTTCTCTGAACACAAGTAAATGCTCTTCCTTCTGTCCTGCTCAGTGCAACACCTCCTGCTGTTTCCGGTTATTGAACATTACTTTCCTAAAATGTACTATGAGAATTCTTCCTTGAAGTCTATCCTTTTTCAATTTACATGCTATTTCTTCTGAGCGTTGGCAGCCATTCCTTTAAACCTCTATTTATGGCCTTTATTTCCTTCTGCCTCATGAAATATTTAGGTACTTACAGGCACATCTGCCCCACTGGATTCTAGACTTAGCCTAGGTGCCTCATGCTGTATCTGCCCACACGTAATACCTGACAGAGTGGCTTCACTCTGCACAGAGTTGTTGAATGAAAGGAAACAGTAGGAAAGGTTTTCCTTCTGGCTTTTTCAGTAGAGAAGCCTCAATGATGTACTGTATATTCTCCGAGTTAAAGTGAGTAGCAATAAAGAGGGGGACAAGATGAAACTAATCTTGATTTGATTCAAACATTAAAAAATTTAATTGTTATTATAAAGGTGATGTACAAACGGCTTACAGTTATGATTCAGATATTTTTGAGTGAAGTTTTAGTACACCCCTGCTTTCACTGTATTTGATGTTGGTATAATTTGTGGAGGGGAAGGGAAAAAACAAATACTTTAACTAGGGAACAGGTGGACCCATTGCAACAATGAGATGTACAAGACGTTATGTCGAAAAACGAACTTTACAACTTTGGTGTGGGGGGGAGAGGATCGGGTGGGGGTGGTGGGGAGAGTATGGGAAGGGATGGGAAGGGGAAACAAAGAGGAGGCAACAATGCTTGATAAGAAATGAACCTGTTATCTTGCCCATGTAATTGTAACTCCTCTGTACAGTATTTTCATAATAAAAAAAACAAAAACAGGGTTTTGTCTAGTTTCTACATAATATTTTTAAAAATGGGGGAGATAGTTTACCTTTGTGACTTAGATCTTTCACCTCAGAACACACTCACACACATGCACACTCACACATATACATACATACACCCTCGCAGAAGTGTATTAAATTGCCACCATCAAATATAAACATGGTGTAGTGCACAAAGGTAGTGTTTGGCTTCTTGTTTATAACTGTGATTGAATCATCTGGATTAGAGTCGAAGGTTCATAGCTATTTCTTGTCTGTGGTATCATACTTTTTTTTTTTTTTTTGTCTGTCGTAGGGCTTGAACTCTGCGCTTGGGTGCTGTCCCTGAGCTCTTCAGCTCAAGGTGAGCACTTTATCATTTGAGCCACAGCACCACTTCTGGTTTTCTAGTGGTTTATTGGAGATAAGAGTCTCACGGACTTTCCTGCCCGGGATGGCTTTGAACCGTGATCCTCAGATCTCAGCCTCCTGAGTAACAGGATTACAGGCGTGAGCCACAGGCGCTGGCTGGTGGTATCATACTTTTAAAATTTGTAAATATATACTTGCTTTCAAACTTTGTGTGTATGTAAAAGAGATTTATAATCACAAGCTTTTGAAGCTTTTTCTTCTTTTCTGGGGGTTGAATCCCCCCGCCCTTCCTTTTCCTCCTCAGTCTCAGTCTTGTTTTTCTCCTTTTTGTCTTCATTGCCTCCTCTTCTACCTCTTCATTGTGCAGTCTTGCATCTTGATGTAGATTCTTTTACCTTTTCCATGGAAGCTAGAAAGTACCTAGCACCTGAAGGATTTTGTTCATTTGTTTTGTTTTGTTTATGAGATAGTGTTGGACTGTGCATTTCAAGATTGGTCTTTAACTCATTATGTAGCTGAGGCTGGCTAAAATGGAAAGTTTTAATGTTCAAATTTAATAATAGAAGAGTAAAAAATAGCTTAGCAGGAAAAAAATTCAGACAAGGGAAGTTTATTCCAGGAACATCAGTGTTTGGCGATAAGTAACTGAAGACTGAACTCTAAAAAAAACTGAGAAATTCTAGGTTTATGTCTTATCAGTAGAAAATTTTTGCATAGCAATATGGCTAGGCAATAGTTATTTAATCAAGTATTGCTCTGAAGATATATTGTGTATGTGGTTAACAACTACAATCATTGGCTTTGAATAAAGATTATTCTTAGTACTGTGAGTAGATTCTACCTCATCAGGGATGGTTTCATGAACAAAAGCTAGAGTATCTCAAACAGGGGGAAATTCTGCTTTGAGAAGAAAGTACCTACTCCTGCCTAGGCTTGCCTGCTCTGGGTTGCCCTATGAATGTTAAACTTGCTAGATCTCATAATCATTTGAACCAATTCCTAAAAATAAACCTGGTTATCAATGCATATCAATTTGTCCTGTTCATTTGGAGAACCCTGATATATACAATTCAATTAGAGTAATAAACGATTCAAGCAATATTCCCTGAACTCTTCATAAACACGTTACTTGATAGTTTATTTGGTATTTAAGCATCAGTGACTTCAAGAAAGTAGTCAGTACTCATCCTCAACTGTTTGGCTACCCAAACAGTTTTAGTACATAATAGTGCCTATCAGTTTTAGTACCATTTAGTATATAATTTATAAAGCCCAAGTAGTGATAAACTATTCTGTTGGGATTATATTCTTTTTAAGAGTAATTTAGGCCAGGTGCTGGTGGCTCACTCCTGTAATCCTACCTACTCAAGAGGCTGAAATCTGAGGATCTGGTTTGAAGACAGCCTGGAAAGAAAAGGCTGTAACCCTCTTTTTTTTTTTTTTTGGGTCCGGTCGTGGGGCCTGAACTCTGGGCCTGGGTGCTGTCCCTCAGCTCTTCAGCTCAAGGCTAGCGCTCTACCACTTGAGCCATAGCGCCACTTCCGGCTTTTTTCTTTTTACTTATGTGGTGCTGAAGAATCGAACTCAGGGCCTTGAGCATGCAAGGCAAGCGCTCTACCACTGAGCCACCTTCCCAGCCTGACTGTAACCCTCTTTATCTCCAGTTAACTACCATAAATCTGGAAGTGCAGCTGTGGCTCAAAGTGGTAGAATGCTAGCCTTGAGCAAAAAAGCTCAGGGACAGTGTTCAAGCCCTGAGATCAAGCCCTAGGACTGAAAAAAAAATGTTATTACAAATACCATTTTGATATATGAAGAGAATTTCATAGCTTTCTTAAATAAATAAGCGTTTTTGGAAGGAAATCCTCAATTCAGGGAAAACTATGTTCAGAGATTTGATGTTTAGTTACAACTTAAACCATCCTCTGGGCTAGTGCATGGCTCAAATGGTAGAGTGCCTGCCTAGGAAGTTTGAGGCCTTGACTATTGACCAAAAGAAAAAAAAAAAGGAAAGCTTCATAAAATAGAAGTAGTGGTAGTGGAGGTGTACCTCAAGTGCTAGCCTTGAACACAGAATCCAAGCAAAAGTAAAAGGCCCTAAGTTCAAGTCCACAAACATAAAACAAATTAAAAACTGTTAGTTACTAGGTTGAAGCTACGAACACTGTATATACATCATCTAAAATATTACTATGAGAATGCTACTTAGAAGTTAAGCTGTCTGTACAATTACACATTTGGGAAGACCTGGTTTCTGATTTGGAATGCGTAGCAATCTCTTCTCCTGCTGCTGCCCTGGCAGCAGGACTTGGGCACTATATGCCTTGACTGGCCTGTCAGGTAGAGGGAGAAAAATCTGTTCTAGTCACCATGGAGGGAGACTTGACCATGGACCCCAGATCTTTCTTTGGTGGTACAACAGATTGAATTCAGGGCCTTTCAGTTGGTTGAGTCATGCCTCTAGTTCCTTTTTGCATTGTTCATTTTTGAGGTGGGGTCTAGTCTGGTTTGCAATCTTCTTACCTATGCTTTCCTGTGTTGCTGGAATGATGGACACATTATCCTGCCATTACGCTTCCTCCATTGTGTTGGACAACAGACATATTTTATCATGTCCAGCCATTAGTTGAGATGGAGTCTCAAGAACTTTTGGCTTGGGTTGGCCTTGAACCATAGTTCCATGATCTCTACCTCCCAAGTATCTACCATGAGGGACATAAGCCACAGTGCTTATCTAGATCCTGGTATTTAGAATTTATTCATGTTATCACTATATGGCTATTAATTGATTATCCCTTTTGTGTTATTAGAGAATGAACTCAGGACCTCTCACTCACTGGGCAGATGCTCTACAACCTTGAGCTGCAAATCATTGGGTGTAATGATTACTTCATGTGCATGTTTACAAAGCTGATTGTTCAGATTTCACCCTTAGAATACTCTTCAGTTGCCTAACAAAGTCTCCTTTTGCCTTTGTTATTTTTCAAGTTAGGCTTTCATTTTAGGACTGTTCAGAGATGCAATCCTCTTACTTATCCTTCCCCCATCATTGGGGATGACAAGCATCCAACCATGGTGGCTACCATTGTGCTTCCCCTGTTGCTGTAATGAAAGAATGTACCATCATGCCTAGCCAATGGTTGGGATAGAGTCTGGTTGAACTTTTCTGCCACACTGATCTCAAACCACAATCTTCTGTTTCTGCCCCCAAGCAGCTAGGATTACATGCTTAATCCATTGTGCCTGGCTAGAGTATTTATAGTACGGAGAACTAGGAACCAACCATTTTTCAAGGAACAAAGAATACAAATATGAGAAAGATCAAGTAGATATCTGTTCAGATATGCCATCTCCTCCTTCCAAGAAATTGGAAGGAAGCACCACTGAAGACATACAGAAAAGGCACAAATTGGGTATATCAGGCAGAGCTTGTAAACAAAACCACCTGAAGCCTGCAGATACAATATGGCCAGTTGTTGTGACTAGATTGGGAAGGATCTTTCTTGCCTCATACACTTTGGTAAGTACCAGATATTTTCTTTTTTTTTTGGGTCCGGACGTGGGGCCTGAACTCTGGGCCTGGGCGCTGTCCCTCAGCTCTTCAGCTCAAGGCTAGCACTCTACCACTTGAGCCACAGCACCACTTCCAGCTTTTTTCTATTTTGCTTATGTGGTGCTGAGGAATCGAACCCAGGGGCCTCATGCATGCAAGGCAAGCGCTCTACCACTGAGCCACCTTCCCAGCCCAGTACCAGATATTTTCTTGCTCTCTCCTCTCAAACTTATTTATGGACCTATGTGTGTGGATTATCTTTTTATGTATGTATGTGTGTGTATCTGTGTATATATGTATGTATATATTGTTGCTTTGTCTCTGACGACTGGATTAAAACCAGTACACTGAAAAGGTCTGGGACTGTGTCTTGATCTTAGAATGTAACAGGAAGTTATGTTGTCACCAGGAGAAGGAAAGAAAAGGGATAATGAAAAAGTGAGGGACAAAAGTCCCCGACTTTAATTTTCCCTAAATGTGGTTAAACGGATCACTGGGATTGGAATCACATGCAAAGAGTAAAGTAATTTATTAGTAGTGAATATTCTAGGTGACTGAATAGCATCTCTGAGGATAGAGCCTGAACAATCCACACTGAAAACATGCACATGAAGTGACTTGATGCAAAATAAAGTTTAGTTTTATTAATTCCCTTTCCTTTTTAAGGTATTATGTTATTTTTAAATAGTTATACAAAGGTGTTTCAACATGTGGGATTATGAGTACAATGTATCTTCAATGTCAAAGCTTTGATCATTCTCTCTTATCTCTCCCAACTCTACCCATCCTCTCAAGTTACCTGGTTCCATTTTCATGTATATAAAAGTTTTAGAATTATTTGTTTAGAATCTACTGTGGCTGTGAAGGTTAGTATTGATGTTATAAAACCAGGGGAGATAATGGGAGGAAAAGAGATTGGAGAGAGATTCAGCTGTCAAAACACAAGACTTTGGTGCTTTCTGTAAATCATATTTAGCAATAAATTTACAATGAAATACATATTCTGCTCATGGCTTTGGAATCAACATATTTAATGTGATTAAATGAAATTTACTGAAAATTTTGTAAGAAATCAATGTCAAATCTGTAATCTTCTAAGCATTATTTTTGTCTGATGTCGATAAATCTGCCATTCATTATTATTTAACTCAGTTGTATTTCTCAGTAATAATTTTATTTAAATGGAAAATGATTATTTTTGCTATGAAATTGATTTCTAGCTTCTCTGATAAATTGTTACTGAGTTTAAGTGTATAAATAAATCAACATATACCAGTGATTTTTATACTACAAAATTATGTTTAGCTGCTCTTCAGATTAATAAATTCTTTGCACTGTAGTGAGAAAATTAAAAAAAATCATTTGGTGAAAACTCTTGGAAAAGGTGACTTATTCTGTACTTCATATATTTTTAGAGCTTTGCTAAGGCAAACATTGTGTCTGCCTTTCAAACTTCTCCTTACATTTGAATCTGTCACTGAAGCTACTTTTAAGAACCATATAATTCTGATCAAGAATTCTGTTTCTCCCTAAAAAACTTCCTTGTATTTCTGATTTGGGGTGACATGGTGGTGATTACCTTTGTTCCTACTTAGATGTGTTGAATTTGCTTCAGAGCTTTGATGTTATGAGATTTAAAGGAATGATGAAATGCAAATAGGTATGTGCTATTTTCATATGGAAATGATATTCTGACTCAGAAATATATTTTTTGTTGGCAAATGCTAGGTCCTATAAAATAAATTAAAAGATACTTGCAAGCAAGGCTGGTGTGTGTTTTTTCTTGGTACTGTACCAAGAGATAATATAACTAACTGTAATCTAAAAATTCTAGGACTTTAAAACATGATTGAAATTTTCATTAAACTTCAACACCTAAGAATCTGAGGATTTTATTTATTTCTATGTTCACAGTGCTCATTTCATTGTTTGAGTTCCAATATTCCGTCTTTTGGTAACTAGCTTTATATTTTACTCTTTTTTTTGAATTATGAAAGTGTGAAAATTCAGTGTGAAAATTTTCAATGAACAAAATAGTAGCAAGCGAAGTTCAAGTTTACTTAGATATTTTTTGAGTGAGTAAGTGTGTGTGTGTGTGTGTATGTGTGTATGTATGTATGTATGTATGTATGACTTTGAGCCTGGGTATTGTCCCTGAGCTTTTTCTTTCAAGGCTAGCTTTCTACCACTTCAAGCCACAGCACCACTTATGGTTTTCTGGTTGTTAATTGGAGATAAGACTCTCATGGACTTTCCTGTCCTGGCTGGCTTTGATCGGCAATCCTCATACCTCAAACTCCTGAATACCAGGATTACAGGTGTGAGCTGCCTGTGCCTGGCCACTTCTGGCTTTTTGATGGTTAATTAGAGATTAGTGTCTGGTTTCATACTGTGATCCTCAGATCTCAGACTCCTGAATGGCTAGGTACAGGTGTAAGCTATAGGCATCCAGCTTTCTCTATTTCCATAGGTTTTAGTGGATTGGGATTTCATTATGCTGTTTGCATATAACTCTCTCCTTTCCCCTCCTGCTATTCACCCATCCCAAATATTCCCTGCTAGCAATCTTGTCATATGGTTGTTATCTTGGTGGTTATATTCTGTTTATGAAAGAAAACTTGTCTTTCTGAACTTGGCTTACCTTGTTCAACATGTTCTCCAGTTTTTTGCATTTTCCTGCAAATGACATAATTTCACTCTTCTGTCAGGCTCAACAATACTTCACTGTGTACATGTATCACATTTTCTTTTTCTATTCATTGATTGTTAGATACTTTATGCAAATTCTATAACATGGCTATTGTAAATAGGGCTGTTTTTGAAGGAAGTTCATTTTGAATCTAGCCAAAATCTCTCGTTGTAAAATGAAAACATTAACACCCAATTTTTTTTGGGGGGTCCGGTTGTGGGGCCTGAACTCTGGGCCTGGGCGCTGTCCCTCAGCTCTTCAGCTCAAGCCTAGCACTCTACCACTTGAGCCACAGCGCCACTTCTGGCTTATTTTTCTTTTTGCTTACGTGGTGCTGAGGAATCGAACCTAGGGCCTCATGCATGCAAGGCAAGCACTCTACCACTGAGCCACCTTCCCAGCCCCAACACCCAATTTTTTAATCCTGTTTCCCCCCTTAAAAAATTAGGGCAGGGGGAGGCTGGGAAGGGATGGGAAGGGGAAACAAAGGAGGAGGGTACAATGCTTGATAAGAAATGTACTCATTATCTTGCCCATCTAATTGTAACCCCTCTGTACAGTATTTTCACAATAAAAAATAAATAAAAATTAAAAAAATTAATAGATAATTTTTTTTCTGTAGGTAGAGATTGGTTATTTTGGCTTTCTGCAGCTGTTCATCCCTTCATTAACCTAACTTTAGTTACATAAAACTTTTGTTTTATTTGTGGATAGAAAGTCATAGTATGACTTCAATATCCATAAACTCACAAGAAGAAAGCCAATAAACATGTTGTAATTTCACTGATTCCATCATCCAGTGTATTGTTTCATTGTTTCATATTTTCTTTTTTATGATCTTTAAATAGAGATTTCAGTTCAACATGTCAGCTTGTGCATACAATGCATCTCATTCAATGTCACCCCCTGTACTATATTCTCTAAATAGCTTTTGTTTTTTACTGGTGACCATGTATGAAGATGGCAGTACATTATTAATATGTGTTGTAGATGTTCAGGAACCACAGAATGTAGTCTAATTTAATGTGGGGAAGTTATCATGTGTATTTATTAAATTAATACAAAGTACTTTTTTCACTTTTTTAAAATTTATTTTTATGGTAAAGGTGATGTACAGAAAGGTGACAATTATATAAATCAGGTAATGAGGACATTTTGTTTTGAACAGTGGGAGCATGAAACAATACAAATCCTCAAAGGAGCCTCATTAACTTATTTATATTTAATAAAATGTGCCTACTGCCATTTGCACATTGCCAAATGATACAACAGTGTACTCAACATTTGTCCATTAAGAACAGAAAGGCATCTGGGCCCAGGTTGCTAATGCCTGTAATCTTAGTTACTCAGGAGGCTGAGATCTGAGGATTGCGGTTCAAAGCTGACCCAAACAGGAAATACCATGAGATTCTTTTTTTTTAAATACATTTTTATTGTAAAAATACTGTACAGAGGGGTTACAGTTACACGAGACAGGTAATGAGTACATTTCCTATCAAGCATTGTTATCTCCTCCTTTGTTTTTCCCCTACCATCCCTACCCTCCCACCTCCTCAACTACACTACTCCTCCCCGCTCCCCCTCTTCCCTGCTTAAATTGTAAGGTTCATTTTTCAACATAGTATCTTGTACCCATTGTTACAATGGGTCAACCTGTATCCCTATTTAAGCATTTTGTTTTTTCACTTCCCCTCCCCAAGCTAGAGAAGTGTATATATAAGATGCAGGACATCGATATCATATACAGTAAAAACAGGGGTTATAACATGGGGGAGGAACATACAAAGAAACAAAAAAATCACATGGTACATTATAAATATGTTAGAAACAATAGCAATAAAGAAAAAAAACCAGTTGTGTCCCTATCTTGGGGTTCATTTCACTTAACATCATCTTATCTGGTCATATGTACATGGCTTTTGACCTTTTCTGCTTGTCCTAGACATATACTAGTTATTGCAAATAAGGGAAACCATAGGACCTAGGTTTCTTTGGGCCTGGCTTACTTCACTTAATATAATTTTTTCCCCAAGTCTTTCCATTTCCTAACAAATGTGGCAATGTCATTCTTTCTGATGGAAGCATAGAATTATATATATATATATAGAGATTTCTTGATCCATTCATCTACTGATGGTCATCTGGGTTGGTTCTATATCTTATCTATGATAAATAATGCTGTGATGAACATAGTTGTGCTGGTAGCTTTAGTATGGTCTTGTTTGTGATCATTTGGATAAATGCCCAAAAGTGGGATTGCTGGGTCATAGGGGAGCTCTATGTGGAGTCTTTTGAGGGACCTCCATACTAGGTTCCAGAGTGGTTGAACAAGTTTACATTCCTACCAAAAATGGAGTAGGGTTCCCTTCTGCATCTGTTGTTACTCAGTTATGTTGTTATTAAGTTTATTATGTTGTTATTAAATTCTTGATTATAGCCATACTAACTGGAGTGAGGTGGTATCTCAATGTTGCTTTGATTTGCATTTCTTTTATGGCTAGAGAGGTTGAGCATTTCTTCATGTGTCTATTGGCCATCCTTCTTTCCTCTTCGGAGAAGTTACTCTGTAAGTCTTTAATCCACTTATTTATTGGGCAGTTGTTTCTTTGAGGATTTGTTGGTGGGGGATTTAATTTTTTGAGTTCCAGGTATACTTTAGATATGAAACCCTTGTCCGTTCTATGACTAGTGAAGATCTCCCAATCCGTGGGCTTTCTATTGATCTTGCTAGCTATGTCTTTTACTATGCAGAAGTTCTGCAACTTCATGCAATCCCATTTGTCCAACTTTTCTTTGATTTGTTGTGTTTCTGGGTCTCTATTAAGAAAATTTGGGCCTGTGCCAAGGAGACCTAGGGTTTCTCCTATTCCATTCTGCAATGTTTTCAGAATGTCTGCTTTGACTCCAAGGTCTTTGATACCTTTGGGATTGATTCTGGTGCAGGGTGATATATAAGGATCTATCTTTAGTTTTCTACAAGTGATTAACCAATTTTGCCAGCACCATTCACTGAAGGGGCTGTCTTCCATTCTATTTTAGCTCCCTTATCGAAGATTAGATGGCTATAGGTCTGTAGGTTCATTTCTGGGTTTTCAATTCTATTCCATTGGTCCTGAGGTCTGTTCTTGTACCAGTACCAAGCTGTTTTGATTACTATGGTTTTATCGTAGAGTTTGAAATTTGGTATTGATATTCCTCCAGCACTGTTCTTTCTGTTAAGGATCATTTTTACTATTTGGGATCTTTTATTGTTCCATATGAAATTTTGGATTGCCTCTTCTATTTCGTTGAAGAATGAGGTTGGAATATTGATAGGTATCGCATTAAATTTTTAGATAGCCTTGGGAAGTATTGCCATTTTCACCATGTTGATCCTTCCAATCTAGGAGCATGGGAGGATTTTGTACTTTCTAAGTTGTTTTGATTTCCTTTTTCAGGTTTTTAAAGTTTTCATCACAGGTCCTTCACTTCTTTGGTTAAGTTAAGCCATGTGATTCTTATCCTTGCTCTTGTTGATGTGATGAGTTATATGAATTGATTTGCATATATTGAACCAGGTTTGCATCCCTGAAATGAATCCTGTTTGATAGTGGTGTATGATTTTTTTGGATGAATTGTTGAAGTCGATTGGCCAAAATTTTGTTGAGAAGTTTTACATCGATGTTCATCAAAGAAATGGGTGTATAGTTCTCTTTTTTTGATGAGCCCCTGCCTGGTTTTGGGATGAGGGTTCCAATAGCTTCATTGAAAGTTTGGTAGTGAACTTTCAATTTCCTTGAAGATTTGGAGGAATATTGGTGTGAGTTCTGCTTTGAAGGCTTTGTAGAATTCCACTGTAAATCCATCCAGTCCTGGGCTTTTCTTAGAAGGTCTCTTATTGCTGTTTCTATTTCGATGCTTGATAGGGGTCTGTTAAGTTGGTTTAACTCAACTTAGTTTTGGCATGTTGATATTTGCTAGGAAATCGTCCATTTATTCCAGGTTCTAAAACTTATTAGCATAAAGATTTGAGAAGTATTCCCTTATGATATTCTGAATCTTGGTTGTTTCTGTGGTGATGTCCCATTCTCATCTCTGAGTTTATTTGGGTGTGTTCTCTTCTTTTTCTGATAAGATTTGCTAAGGGTCTGTCAATTTTGTTAATTTTTTTTCGAAGAACCAACTCTTTGTTTTGTTGATTCTTTCTATGGGTTTTTTTTTTATTCTAATTCATTTAATTCTGATTTAATTTTAATTATTTCTTTCTGTCTACTCCATAGGGGTTTATTTTGCTGCTCTTTTTCAAGGAGGTTCAGGTGTCTCATTAAATGATTGGTTTCAGATCTCTCCAGTTTGTGGATGTAGGAACTCAGAGTTATGAACTTACCTCTGAGTATGGCCTTTGCTGTGTCCCAGAGGAGCTGGTAATTTGTGTGTTCATTTTTGTTGAATATCATGAACTTTTGAATTTCCTTTCTAATTTCTTCCATGATGCACTTGTGATTCAACAGTGTGTTGTTCAAACTCCATGTGTTACCGGACTCTCTTTGATGGCTTTTGGTGTTGAGTTCTAACTTTATTCCCTTGTTGTGTGAGAGAATGCATGGCATGACAACAATGTTTCTGAATTTGGATAAGTTTTCTTTGTGACATAAAATGTGGTCTATTTGGAAAGTGTTTTGTGTGCTGCTGAGAAGAACATGTAGTCTGATGCTGCTGGGTGAATTATTCAGTAGATGTCTGTTAAATCTAGTTGATCTATGAAGTTGTTTAGATCTGTGGTATCTCTGTTGAGTTTTTGCTGGGTAGATCTATCTAGTGGGGAGAGTGGTGTGTTAAAGTCTCCAACAATTAATGTCTTTGGATCTATTTGAGATTTGAGGGAGAGTAGTGTTTCTTAGATAAATTTGGGTGCTCTGTTGTTTCATGAATATATATTTAGAATTGTAATATCCTCTGGAGGAGAGATCCCTGAATATGTATGTAGTGACCTTCTTTATCTCCTCTCACTAATTTTAATTTGAAGTCTATTTTATCTGATATTAGGATTGCAACTCCCACCTGTTTAGGGGGCCATTTGTTTGGTAGATTTTAGTCCAGCCTTTCACTTTCAGAATATGTTTATTTTTATGGGCAAGGTGTGACTCCTGAAGGCAGCAGATAAAAGGATCTTGCTTTTTAATCCAACTAGACAGTCTATGTCACTTAATTGGAGAATTAAGTCCATTAATGTTGAGAGTTAGGACTGAGGTGTTTGGTAGTTCCTGCCATCTCATCCACCCTCTTGGGGGCTGTGACAACTGGTTAATTCCTATGGTTCTTGGATTCTCAGTTTGGGTGCAGTTCCTTGGGCTTTATTGTGCTCTTGTTGGTTTTCTATATGCAGGACAGCTTTAAGTATCTTTTGTAGGGATGGTTTGGTGGAGATATATTGTTTCAGTTTTTCTTTGCTATGGAAGGTTTTTATTTGGTCTTCCATCATGAAGGAGAGCTTAGTTGGCTATAGTATTCTTGGTTGATAGTTGTTTATCTTTAGGGCATGGCATATATCATTCCATGCTCTTCTTGCTTTAATTGTCTCTGCTGAGAAATCTGAGTTTATTCTAATTGGTTTCTCTTTATAGGTGATTGATCTTTTCTCCTTGACAGCTTTAAGGATCCTTTCCTTGGTCTGAATTGATCCTGTGTGGATTATAATGTGACGGTGTGATGTCCTGTTATGTTCTGGTTTATTTGGGGTTCAAAAAGCTTCTTGTATCTTAATGGGTGTATCTTTTTGCATGTTTGGGAAGTTCTCTGCTAGGATCCTGTTAAATAAATTTCCTAGACTGTTAGCTTCTGTCTCTATGTGCTCCTCTACACCCCATTATCCTCAGATTAGACCTTCTGATGGTGTATTCTAAATGTTGAATAGATCTATTATGTTTCTTGGATTTGTCTTGGATAGTTGTATGTTCTTTCTCTATATCTAGGCTATCTACAGTCCTCAAGATTTGATCTTCTGCATGGTCTCATCTACTGTAAAGACTTTCTACTTTGTTTTTTATTTCCTTTCCTTCTAATTGGTCAGCTTTGATGGCTTCATCTGCTTTTTTGGAGCTTTGTTTCAGATCTCTTATGGACTTCTTTACTTCCTTAATTTGGTGTTCAGTGTTTATTTTCAATTCCCTTAGTTGATTGGTTATGGTTTCATTGGACCCCCTTTCCTTCTGATGGGCTCCATTCAGCATTCCCTTTGTGTTCTCCTTGGATTGCTTCAGCCGTCTGTTTATGGATTCCATGAATTCCTCTATTGATCTTTGTCTATTCTCGTTCCAATCACGCAATTCTTACATTACTCTTTTATTAGCTTCCTCATGCTCACGCAATTCCTGTATTTCTCTTTGGCTGTTCTCTGCCTATTCACACAATTCCTGTATTACTCTTTGTCTGTTCTCAGCCTGCTCATGCCATTCCTGTGTTAATCTTTGAGTAGCTTCCTCATGCTCACGAGATTCCTGTAGTAATTTTTGGTTAGCCTCATCATGCTTGTGAAGTTCTTGTATTAATTTTTGGTTGGCATCATTTTGCTCCCTATCATGCTCACACTGAGTCCTTTGCAGACTTTCAATCTTTTCATTCACCATGTTTACCAGTAGTGTTTGTAGAGCTTTTAGGAACTCTCTTCTGGATTTTATTAACTGTTATGTCACCTGATTATCATGAGTGGGAATTGAGATACCTTGACTTGCCATTTTTCTTGTGTTTTTCTGGCTTATTCTGCCAATTTGGTATGAAAGTAACACCAATTTCATGCTAGAACACTATTTTAAGGCAAGCATCAACCAGAGTTCTGTAGTTGCACAGTCAAAATGGCTGCATATACAATCTAGTTCAACAGATTCAATCTATTCAACATCAAACTACTGTGGATTAATGGGCTAGCAACATCAAAGAGGGATTCAGCAGACCAGAAATTAATAGGTTTAGGGAGAATTGGGGGGAAAATAGGATTAGAGGGATGTGGAGAGGTAAAAGGAAAGAGTGAATTTAACCAAGTCCTAATCGCTGAGGAAATGGGTAGAACAGAATGAAAGGAGAGAGATAAAGAAACAAGAAAAAATGAAAAAATAAAAATTTAAATTAAAAAAATGAAACACTTGAAAATTATGTAAGTATAAAGAAATAATACTGATAGAAGAAAAGGATAGGATGAGAGGAGGAGAGAGATAAAAAGAAAAAATGAAAAAAAATTAAAAATTAAAAAATGGAATACTTAAAAATTATACAGGTATAAAGAAATAATACTGTTATTAAAAAGTTAAGCCTAAGTGGCTGTGAATTGAGTAATCAATTTCTGAATTAAGTATGTACAAAATGAAGGATAAGATCTAATAATAGACGATGGGTATATATCTGGGTCTGAGCAAAACAGCAATTAAGTCATACAAAAAACACAAACACAGACATTATGACACACACCTAAAATAAAATTATCAAAGAAAAAAATAGAAAAAAAAACATAAAAATTTAAAAAATTAGGTAGAAAAATGAGTAATTTGATTGGGGGGGGGAGGCAGAATCTTGTACCTCCCCTGTGTCTGTAACCAGTCTCTTGGTGGAGTCTCTGGTTTACTTGTGCTGTTTGGTTTTCCTGTGGCTTGATTGGTTTCTTAAGTCTGTTTGAGCAGGCAGAAAATAGCTCTGCCTTACCCAGGTCTTTGAGATCCTCCTCCCAGGCTAGTTCTATGGGAGGGAGATCTGCTTTGAGTATCACAAAAGAGGGAGGTTGCTGTTTCCTCTAATTTGGAGTTGCTGTGCTGAGGCTAAGTTTTGGGTAGGGTGGAGGCCTATCAGCAATCAGTAGCTTTTCCCTGAGGGGCTAGCGCCTGAGACACTCACAGAGCCTAACCTGAAGCCATTCTCAGGATTTATGTTTATTGAGTTTCAGTTGTTTGTCTTTTACATCTCTGGCTCTCTAGGCTGCAGTGGGGAGGGGCAGCCTCTGGCTCTACCCAGTGAAGAAAGTCACTCCTGGGTCTGAGCTTTCTCTGCCTGTATGGGGTGACATTCCCCTGGGTGGAGCTGAGCCTGGCAGGTCAGGTCAGGTTCCTGTGACCTTGTCAGTGGCTCCTATTGTTTTCTTCTAAGGCCTGAGTTGGAGTTAGCTGCTTGGCCAGGCCTTTGTCAGTATCAAAGTTGGAGTTCTTCTCTAGTGGTGGGGGATGGGCTACTTTCCCACTGCTGCTCCATGAGAAGGGGTGAGGATGTCTTGAGGGTACTCACGTAAGCCTCTTGGTTTCTGGAACGTCCCTGGTCTGTGATCAGCAGGATGAAGATTTCTGTTCCTTGTGAATTCTTCCAGGTGGTGAGTAGAATCTGCTCATACACTGCATCTGGTGCCTTTGTACTGGACTCTCTTTGTTGATATGGCAGCCACTGCAGTAGCTGCCACTGCTGCTTAGGACATTGGCAAGTGCTCAGATCAGTCTCCTTGACCAAGCTGTCTGGATTTTTCCTCTCTGGCCAAACTCTTTGTACTGTAATGGCACACTTGGTGTGATTCCCTAGCCTAGGACTGTTCACTGGAACACTAAAACTTCTTTCTATTCTAGAGCTTGTTTAGCCTCCAGCTTCTCCTCTACCATCTTCCTCCAGACCCGAAATACTTTTTTATTGGTGCCCTTTGATAATGTAATTTGAAGTTAAATCTTTCAAATGGCCAAATTTTACCCATGGATGCTCTGATGCAGTATTCTATTTTAATTGAGCAAAACTCTAGAACTTAGAGAAATACTCATAAGCATTTTGGATTTCTAGCCCCTTTTGGATAGCTGTAAAATTGGCAACATTGATTCTGCCTCTAGTTGTCACATTAACCTCTTTTGACCCAGTTGTCTCTTCCAGTAGAGTTTATGTAGCATGTTCGCCTCATCCCCCACACTACCTTTTCTAGTATACTGACATCCTGCCTGCATCACTTTTTTCATATTTTCCTTGTATTATAATCATTTTAGTTTATAACTGTAATTGTAAACATTATACCAAGTTAGATATTAGAAATGTGTTATATATAGTTACCAAATCATTATAATCTATACTATCAGTGTAGTTTTTACAGGATTGTCTTGGGGAAGGGTCTGTTTTCTGTCAATAATAAGACATCACAAAATATGGCTAATAATTATTGGTGAGATATGGGCTTTTTATTATTTGGCATTTCTAATTGTTTGCAGATGGATGAGTCTGAGCTGTCTTCTCTAGGACCAGCTTAGAGTAATGTTTTGGGACAATTGAATTATGGCTACTGTTTGGGACTTAGAGGTCAGAGCCCAGCTTTATACTCAGGGAGCCAAGAATGAGACTTGCCACCCTGCCCTAACCACTTGGATTGATTGTATTCTTTTCTCAGCAACAGCAGGCCCTCCTTTTAAGTTTTTCTGCCCTATTCTTTAGTTCTTTGTCTAAATCAGCTCTAAGCTGTTTGAGACAGAGTCTTGTTTTCACTGTGTTGTTTTGTGAAATGCCATATGTGCACATGACATTTTGTAGATAATCAAAACAGCAATGATTATAGGTTGTTGTAGTATTTTGTTGATATCCCTGCTGGTAACAATACATAAAGATATCACTTGACATTCCATTGAGTTAACAGATCTGTTGTGTTGATTTTTTTACTGTTGTTAAGAACAGAAAGAATATTGATTTTAATCAGAAGAAACAGGGAGAAATTGCTTTGACATGTGTTTTTTTACTTGGTCTTTGTGAATGGCATGAAGTAATGAAAAGAATAAATATAATCTGTATAGAGTTCTTTCAAAAGGCCTCTAAGGTTGTTTGAAAATAGTGACCCAAGGAGAAGAATTTATATTTAGAAGTGAAATGTTTAATCAGCCATCTCAGAGCAATCTCTTAAATGACTAACAGAGGCTCTCACTAGAATATTAAACAATGTTGATTTCAGTCAAAGTGCGATTGAAATAGAAGAAAACATGGTTTAATTTGTTCATCTTTTATATATTTATATTTTATTTACTTATTCAATAACTATGCGATGAACAGCTATAATAGATCTGGTGGTGTCTTAAGTTCTGGGGCTATGGTAGACAACAAAGCAGACAAAGCCCTTGCTGTAAAGCGTACTTCGTTTTTGTGGATGAACAGTGAAACTATTATGTATGTCAAATGGCAGTAAGTCCTATGGAGAGAAACAGGGAACTGGTAAGGGAGCATAGAAACTTTTTAGCACACATGCATTGGTGGTAGCCATCTTATAGAGGGTATATAGGGAAACCCTTTTGTTTTGGAGATTAAAGAAAGTAAGGGACAAGTAGAAACAAATTAGTTTGTATATTACCAGAATTACTGTAATGGGGTGAAAAGGGAAGCAAACACTGTAGCTAGCTAGTTCAAATCCAGGCAATGGGCAACATTGGTTTAGATCAGAGTGACCACAAAAGAAGGTATGATAACTGAATAGATTTTTGCCATGTTTTGGAGATGGGGAGATGGTTGTCATTTCATGATGGGGTGAATGTTGGTTGTGAGGTAAGTCAAGAGTCAGGGATGATTATCAAGTTTGGGCCTGAGCAAATAAGATGGGTAATCTTAACGATGGAGCAAGAAGCAAAGGAATCTTTGCTTGTCATCACACTGAGTTGGACTTTGGAGAGAACATTAGTTCTAAAGGTGAGCTTGTGGCTGCACATGAAAATTTGTTTGGGAGTCATCAGGATAAAGCTGGCATTTGGAGCCATTAAAATGGAAAATTGGAAAAGCTCATTGAAGTATGTTAAGTGAAGAGTTCTGAGAACTGAGTCTGGAGCATTTGAAAGATTCAAGGTTTCAGTAGGCATTAGCGTAGACTTAAGCAGAGTGAGATGTCTTTACAGAAACCTAAAGACAGTGGTGGCTTTGAAGCCAAGTGAAGTAACTGTTCAAGAGGAAGGGAGACAGAGTCAACACTTCTGATTGGTCTCAGAAATGAGGAGGGGAGCTGGCAACAGGGGTTACTGTTGACCATCTTGTGAGTTGTTCTGAGAAATGGAAGGGATTAAAGCCTTCTGGGGGTGGATTCAGAAATGAATAAGACAATAAAAATAGAGTCAGAATGATTACATGATCCTATTAAAGAGTGTTACTGGAATAATGTGGTACATTGGGATGGTATTGTTGAGTGAGTGGTTAGGTAGCACATATGGCCAAGCCTGCTGAAGCACTTTGTTAGGGGAAACTCCTGTGTGTAGGTCAGTTATTGGAAGTGTGGGCTCCCTTTGGCTGGGTATGTAGCTCAGTGGTAAACTGCTTGGCTCACATACTTGAAGCTATGGGGTTGATCCCCAGCAGTGAAAATTACAAGTGTGAGCTACTACTGTCTATTGTATTTTAGGGCATTACAACAAATTTTAGCAAGAATGCCTGTCAGAGTTCAGAAGAGACACTGACATGGCTGTACCAGTCCTGCCCTGATGTGACTTGGGGAGACTGTAGTGCCTTGATTAGGATTCAGTGTAGGACTGGAGAGCTGGGCTGCTGAGAGAGCTGGCAGTACATCCCTATCAAAGGGGAGAAGACAGTGTTTATACTGTAAATTGAGACAGGACATTCCTTTAGAATTGCTTTTAACTTCCCCGTGAACTGTGAACTTGCATTAAGAGTAAGGACAGAAAACAGCATTTGATTAAAAACAAATGCCATTCGCTATCTATCCTTAACAAAGTACTTTAACTCTTTTTTTTTTTTTTTTTGGTCTGGTCATGAGGCCTGAACTCTGGGCCTGGGCACTGTCCCTCAGCTCTTCAACTCAAGGCTAGCGCTCTACCACTTGAGCCGCAGCGCCACTTCCGGGTTTTTTCTTTTTGCTTATGTGGTGCTGAGGAATCGAACCCAGGGCCTCAGGCATGCAAGGCAAGCGCTCTACCACTGAGCCACCTTCCCAGCCCCTTTAACTCTTTTGTTGAGAATTTTGTGGATTTCTGATGAGTAGTCATAGTTAAATCCATTTTGCTTTGGGCTAAATATTTATTACAACAGGTTTCTTTTTATAGGGGGAAAATATCTCATTTTAGTGATCTTTTATGATTTCAGCCATGTTAGATGATTCTGTCAATATAACAGAGAAATGAGAAAAGGGCACTTGTGGTGATATGAAATGTGTGTAGAATAATCTGTACTTACTAAACCTACAACTATGTTTAAAAGTCACTAACCTTCATGTGGCTCACAGCAGACACAAACATGACATTGGAGATGGTGTTTTCATTGCATTCTTGGGCCTGGAGTGATTGGCATATCCTAACCTACTTAAAACTGTGATACTCAATTGGTTATTCACAGCAATTCATTTTTTCACATTTGGAGCTTAGATAATTGGATTAAATTATAGCAAACTAAATCAGGCCTGCTATACTTACGTTTCTTGAATGGATGAGGAGATTGGCTATTCTAGCCAAAGGCATGAATTTTTTTCAAAATGTCATTATTACAGATGATTTCTGAAAAGCAGGTAAGATATCCTATTTCATAATAAATAATATAACTGATAATAATTGGACTATATGGTTCTTGATCTTCTGAACTTTAATAGACAGGTCAAGTTATGGTTGTACTAATTGACTTCTATATACCCTTATGTTTATGAAAGTTGATAGTATCTATACATAGTTCCATCAAGTAAGTTATCGTAGCTGAGTTTTCTCTGAGATGTTTCCTTAGATTTTTTTTTTCCCAGAGGCAAATGTAAATTTTTGTAAACTTCAAAATGCTGCAAGGTCACATCTAGAATCTATGTAGTTGTGTATCTTCTTGTGACTGGTGATACTGACATGAGGATCCAACTGACATGAGGCTCCAACAACCATGATGTTTGGCTGAAAATAGAAAGATACAATGAACAAAGGAATAGAAAATTAAAAAAATAAACACAGGATGGGTAGCATCCTTTTCTTTTTGTGCTGCTGATGAGAAGAAGCTGAATCTCAGAGAGGGCTGTAAAATGTTGCTGCAAGAAAAGTCATACCAAGTTTCATGCCAACATATAATCTTTGGTTTGAGTTGAAAACATTAATACATCGGATTCCAAGAAGTGGCACACCACAATTAAAAAAATTACTCAGGGATTTAATATACCAAATGAGTTTCATTTTCTCTTAATGACTTCAGCTCATAAAAGACAACATCTACTGAACATACAGTTCTTGGCTATGGAACATACCCTACATGTTTCCTTATAACACATGTCCAATCCAGAAAGTAGCATAATGGGAACTGTTGAAAGTTAAAAATCTTACTGAATGGTGCTGGTAAGCTACTAGCATTCTCCTTTACAATCTTTTTTTCTCCCACATTCCCTCCTTCCAGTATTCTCTTTATCTGTTAGTATTTTTCTCACATTTTTACTTGTAGGTCTTATATCACTATTTTATAGTTAAGTAGAAAGCCCTATTAGTTTGTCTTTCAATGTTCGTTTCACATTTTAAAAAAGTAAAAGGCTCAGTAAAGGGAAGATATACGACAGTACTTACTCTATGAACTTTTAGTAATTTCTATTCTAATTGGCAATATTAAAATTGGAACTAATATTTTAATTACTTCTCTTTATGAAGAATGCTTCACATTCTCTTCCTAGGGGTGTAATTCTCCTAGTTCTTTGAAATCCAATTAAAAACCTTACTTCTTCAGGAAGGGTCCTCTAATCACCATCCTGAAGCCTATCTACTTCTCAAATTAATGGCTCTGCCTTCAGAATTTTCATAACAATTTGATTATATTATTATTATTATTTTTGTTTTTGATTGGTCATTTGGTTATGGGGCTTGAACTCTGGGCCTGGACACTATCTTTGAACTCTTCAACTCAAGGCTAGAGCTCTACCACTTGAGCCACAGCGCCACTTACTGTTTCCTGGTGGTTAATTGGCGAGAAGAGTCTCACAGACTTTTCCTGCCTGGGCTGGCTTTGAACTGTGATTCTCAGATCTCAGTCTCCTGACTAGCTAGGATTACAGGTGTGAACCACCAGCTTCTGGCCATTTTGATTATGTTATTTAACCACTTGTAAACTCTTTATATAGAGCGACCCAAGTTGTCTGGGGTTAGAATTCTTGCTGTATTAACCTTTGTTTCTCAGGACTATCCAAATTTAGTTAGTAAATATTTCCATCATCTGTGAAGGATCTTTCCATCTTTAGATCTTACCATATTACCTGGTATATAAAGTTTATTCAATTAGAATTGTCAATGAATTTGAATTGGGGTGATTATTTGATGTCTAGAAAGATTTTTCTAAGTCTTGTAGAAGTCTCTGGAAATTTTATGGAAGTATTGTTATTTATATCTACTATTTACCAGTATTAACATTCAAAGGCAGAAAAATCATAGCCCAGAAAACCATTAATTATTCTGCAGAGAGCAGATTTAACCTGCTGAACTTAGTCTGAACTTAGTCTGTTGGCTTCTGAGGTCCTTATGCTAATCCAGAGAAATGCTCAAAAGACAGTAGACATGTTTAAAGACATTTTTCTTATGCCAAGGCAAAAAAAGTAAGAAAAAAGAAACTAAATCTTAGTGTTGAGCTAAAACTGAGTGTATTTTATTGCATTTTTAAAGCTTGTATCTTGTACTAGACTAAGTTTTATTTATTCTCTGAATTGTTGGTAATTGAAATGATCTTTATTTATCAAAAAAAAATTGTCAGCCCCAAAGTCCAGCACATTTTGACCAATAAAATGGGCTGGGAAATGGAGAGGGCTGCTGGACTCAAGCCTGTTGATCACAAGTCATCTTTCCTGTCCCCTTCTGGAAAATGAAAAGGATCTATTTTGTTCACTGCTATATTCTCAGTATTTACACAGTGCCTGCTATGCAGTAAATATTCAATAATGATTGTGTGAAGAGTACATGGACTCCAGGATTCGGATACTCTGTGGAGAGCATCTCTAGAGCCAGCCTGGCAAATTTTGAGCTGGTTATGCCTTCTTGGGTTCCAGTTTTCATTTGAGTAGTCATCAAGCTACTATCTTGCCTTTCATTTGGTTAAAGAAAGCCCTAGATAACTATGTTTTATTTTTATAATTTGATTGTTATTGTAAAATTGTTGTGCAGCAGAGTTCCAGTTACACAAAGCAGGTAATGAGTACAGTTCTTTTTGAACAGTATCACCTCTTTAGCTAAGTTTTAATATATTTTTTTGTGTCTGAGGTTATTGTAAAGGGTTCTCTTTCTGATTTTTAAAACTAAGAAAACACAGTAAGATACATCTAAAAAAGTTTGTTATTTTAAATAGTGCAGTGGCATTTAGTACATTCCCATGGCTGTGGAGCCATTCATTCAGACTCTTTTTCATCCTGCAGAACTGAAACTCTACACCTGTTGAATGATAACTTCCTGTTCTCTTCTTCTCCCAGCTCTAGAAACCATCATTCTGCTTTTAGTCTATGAATTCAGCTATTCTAAGTTCCTCATAAAAGTAGAATCAGAACTGTTCTCCCTTTGGGATTAATTTCACTCAATTTAATGATCTCATGGTTGATCCAGTTGTAATGTGTTAGAATTTACTTCCTTTTAAAAAAGCTGGATAATATTCAGCTGTGTATATTAAGAATCTTTGGGATTCCTCCAACTTTTGGCTATTATGAGTAATAATGCTGTTATGGATCTGACTTTGCAAGTGTCTCTTGATATTCTTGCTTTTAATTAGTTTGAGCATGTAACCAGAACTGGAACTCTGGATCATTCTGTGAAATTTCACTGTTAATGTTTTGAGAAACTGATATTTATTTCCATCAAAAATGAATCATTTTACATTTTCACATGCAAGCATTCCAAGTTTTCCCCAACCTCACCAATAATTGTCATTTTCTTTTCTTTCTGTTTCGTAGGGTCTGCGATGAGATTTCATATTCATGCAATATGATATTTTCTTAACTAGATTGTTTCCAGAATCTCCTTTCCAATCCCTCCTCTTTAGGATAAATAGATTAATTTTTCATACCTATAAATTGAATCATGCAATTCTGTCAATCTTTTCGATTGTGTTTTGCTTTAAATTTGAAGCTTTTTAGACACAGTTATCTCTCTACCCTCAGGTCTGTACGTACTGTCTATACTGTGGACATAATGTAGCATTTGCTATTCTTTATTCTTATTATCAGCTTCTGAGTTCCCACAACTTTGTCTTTGTATTTTCTTCAGGAGGAAGTCTCTTAATTTTGTGTATTCTACATTTTATTGGTTACATTTTGTGTTAGTCAGGTTTCTATGACTGTGTGCCTAAGAATAACAGCGTCAAGGGGCAAAGGTTTATTTTGGCTCACAGTTTCCAAAGTCTCAATTCATAGTGCACTAGGCCCATTGCTTTAGGACTGTGACAGGCAGAGACACTATGGCAGAAGGAGGTGATGGAGAAGAACTTCTCAACCTCATGGCCACCAGGAAGGAGTGGAAGAAAGAAAGGCAGTGAAAGAGATAGGGGGAAAATATACTATTGGAAGTCAAGTCCACAGTGACTTACTTTCTCCATGATTGGGATGATCCAGTGATGAGGTTGGAGCCTCTCCGTAGCCTACTCTAAATACAACTTCATCCTGGGGACCAAGTCCTCAACACATGAGCAGAGGGGGGTGATATTCAGTTCTAAGCCACAACACCTTTGCGTCTTTTCACTCTCATCTATGCTTACTTTCCTGTGACTTTTTAAACCTTAGGATAGATTCTAAACAGCTTATTTTTAAACATAACTTTAGCCTCATTCTTCGCAAAAATGTCAATAGAAGAATAGGTTTAATAACCTGGTCATACAAATTCTTTACACATTTTAATAATGTACCACTAGTAAATTAAATGTCTATATGTATATTAATGAGTATATATCCAAACATTGATCTTAGAGAACACACTTTGAGAAGGATGATGCTAAGCCACCCTCCCAGTCTGCTGGGTCTGCTCCAGCTGATCCTTAGGATGAACATGTGAGTGAGTGTAAGGTATGCAGTGCATCATGATGTTGGCCCGGGAGTCAGCTGAATGGGTCCACTGTATGATCTTGTGCTCACATTTAACCTTTGCATGCTTAATTTTCTCTCTTGTAAAAGGAGGCAATAATAGTTGCTACCTGAACTAGGTATTATTCTTGAGGTGTTATTTGGATACTGTATGTAGAGATAAATCTTTTCTAATCATGTTAATTCTCCTTTCTTTCTCCATATCATTGAAACATGATCAGAATTTGCCCTAGCAAACTCGTTCAGAGTTCTTTCATTCAGAAACTGCTAAAATCAAAAGTTTTTTTTAATCAAAAGTTTTATAAAATGCACTTTTGTGGTTGTCTAATATGAAGCAAATATTTCTATCACTTAACTGTAAATTCTCTGGAGTTCTAAAGTTGCAATATTTCAGAGCCAAATGGGATGTAAAGTAGACCCTGAGGATGTTTCTCTTGCTCAGTTCACTCAGCATCTGCAGGATTAGTTAACACAGCTCTGAGTGGAGCAGAGGCAGCACAATGTGAAGCCAAGCTTAGAGTTCACAGCTGCCTCTCTGCCATCCGAAAGGCTCAAAGAAGACTATAGATGACGGAACATTTTATTGCAGTTTCCAATAAAAGAGAACAGAGAACCACTGTAGAAATTGGTGTTATCACTAACACTTGTTTCCTTCAAAATCGTTTATGTTCCAGTAGGATTTCTCTGTATTTTCTGTTGTCTTTCAGTTCTTTCAGTGGCCTTTTGAAAATAAAAACTACCCTCATTCTTTTTTGTCCTATAAGTTTCCTCCCATTTTTCCTTTCTATGAAAATCCTCTGTGCAGTGAAACTGAAGAAAGAGGAGGGAAAAGATGTGAATAGAGGAAGAATATAGAAGAAGATATTAAAGACATGTTTGGCAATCTGTACTTCGTTAGCTCTGAAGCATTTGTTTTCTCATAATATGCAAATTACTTAATATAGTAAGTCCCCTGGTCAGGAACCATTCCTCTGAGCCCTTTGGTTTTGTGCCAAATACAGTGAGAGCACTTTGTAAGTAGTGATACAATAATTTTCAACTTCAAAGATTCTCTTTGCAGTGTTATATAGGTAATAAGGAGAACACTATTTTTTCCTACTAGATCAATATTAGTTGAAAACTCAACAGAATAAAGATTTACTACATAATAATAATTTCCAATGTTCTTTCCCCAAAGTTTATAAAAGAAGATTTTTTTTCTTGGTTGTCACTTAATATACTTGTATCTCCAAGACCTTTATTTTACAACTTTATGTACTTCTAATATTTAACCCACATGAACTTGACATTTAAGAAGAAATGGGTGGTATGACAAGTATCCTTATAAATCCAGGGTGTGCTGTTTTTCAGATATCTAGTGTCAAGTTCTTATGATCTCTTCAAGAGATGTTAGGACTTTTGATCCCAATGTAATATGAATTAAAAAATCTAGGTAGACTATATGTCAATGCTCATTAAATGAAAGGTAATTTTTTAGGCAGAAATGTGAATTATGGATCATATATGTAAGTTTACTAGATAAGTTTATAATTCTAAGGAAGTCTAAAAGTTTGGTAAATAAATTCTTTTTAAAATGTTTTTTAAAATGTTTTCTTTTGCTGTAAAAATAGTGTACAGAGGGGTTGCAGTTACATGAGTAAGGTAATGAGTACATTTCCTATCCAGCAGTGTTACTCCCTCCTTTGTTTTCCCCTATTATCCCTACCTTCCCCACCTCCCCAAACTCCCCTCCCCCCCAAGTTGTAAAGTTCATTTTCAACATAGTGTCTTGTACGTCTCATTGTTACAATGGGTCAACCTGTATCCTTGTTTCAGCATTTTGTTATTTCCCTTCCCCCTCCCCCCCCAAATTAGAAAAATGTAAATACAAGATGCAGGGCACCGACATCAAATACAGTGAAAACAGGGGTTATACCATGGGGGAAGAATATACAAGAGAAAAAAAAATAACATAGTACATTTAGATATGTTAAAAACAATAGGAAGAAAAAAAACAAGTTGTATCCCTATCTTGAGGTTCATTTCACTTAACATCATCTTATATGGCCACATGTACGTAGCTTTTGACCTTTTCTGCTTGTCCCAGACATATACTAGTTATTGCAAATAAGGGAAACCATGGGACCTATGTTTCTTTGGGCCTGGCTTACTTCACTTAATTTCCTAACAGATGGGGCATAGATAGAATTCCATTGTGTATATTTCTATATCTATCTAATCAATCAATCAATCAATTAATCTATCTATTTATATCTATATAACATTTTCTTGATCCATTCATCTACTGACGGGCATCTGGGTTGGTTCCATATCTTAGCTATGGTAAATAATGCTGCGATAAACATAGTTGTGCTGGTAGCTTTAGTGTAGCCTTGTTTGTGATTATTTGGGTAAATACTCATAGTGGGATAGCTGGGTCCAAGGGGAGCTCTATGTGGAGTTTTTTGAGGAACTTCCATACCACTTTCCAAAGTAGTTGAACAAGTTTACACTTCCATCAACAATGCAATAGGGTTACTTTTTGGCACATCCCCTCTAGCATCTGTTGTTATTAGAGTTCTTGATTATAGCCATTCTAACTGGGGTGAGGTGGAATCTCAATGTTGTTTTGATTTGCATTTCTTTTATGGCCAGAGAAGTTGAGCATATTTCTTCATGTGTCTATTGGCCATTCTTATTTCCTCTTCAGAGAAGTCTCTCTTTAGGTCACTAGCCCATTTATTTATTGGGCAGTTGTTTATCTGAGAATTTGTTGTTGTGGAATTTAGTCTTTTGAGTTCTAAGGTTCTAAGTGTATTTTAGATATGAAACCCTTTTCCACTGCATGACATGTGAAGATCTTCTTCCAATTCGTGGGTTTTCTGTTGATCTTGCTAGCTATGTCCTTTGCCATGCATAAACTCTGGAATTTCATGCAATCCTATTTGTCCAACCTTTCTTTGATTTGTTGTGTTTCTGGATCTTTATGAAGAAAATTTTGGCCTGTACCAAGGAGCCCTAGAGTTTCTCCTATGCCTTCCTGTAATATTTTTCAGGGTGTCTGCTTTGACTCCAACGTCTTTGATCCATTTGGAGTTTATTCTGATGCAGGGTGATATATGAGGATCTAGCTTTAGTTTTCTACAGGTGTTTAACCAATTTTGCCAGCACCATTTAATGAATCGGCTGTGTTTCTTCCAATGTATTTTTTTTTTTTAGCTCCCTTATTGAAGATTAGGTGGCTATACATCTTTGGGTTAATTTCTGGGTCTTCAGTTCTATTTCATTGGTCTTCAGGTCTGTTCTTGTACCAGTACCAAGCTGTTTACTGTGGCTTTGTAGTAGTTTGAAATTTGGCATTGATATTCCTTCAGCACTATTCTTTCTGCTAAGGATTGTTTTTACTATTCAGGGTATTTTATTGTTCCATATGAATTTTTGGATTGCTTCTTCTATTTCGTTGAAGAAAGAGGTTGGAATATTGATAGATATTGCATTGAATTTGTAGATAGCTTTTGGCAGTATTGCCATTTTCACAATGTTAATCCTCCCAATCCAGGAGCGTGGGAGGCTTTTCCACTTCCTAAGTTCTCCCTTAAATTCCGTTTTTAGGCTTTTAAAGTTTCCCAGTGCTTTTATTTAAAATTGATTGATCCTGTCAAAATAATGAGTACTTGAATGCAGAAAGTCAGATTATATTCCTCATTGTATTCATTTCTCCATATTTTCTACCAAAAGTTTGTGACAAACAATAGAAAAATTTAATGACCATTGTTATTTAAAACAATTAACCTCTCCTGAGCAGCAGAAAAATTTAATTATATGTTTCCATGAGAACTGTAATATAATTATATAAAATAAAATTAAAGCAAATAAATTTACTTTTAGAGTTGCTGCAAAAGAAAACATCTTCAGGAAGAAATATGTGAGTAAAGAATGTTGAGTAACTTGGAAAAACAAATTTCCCAAGTTTTCTAACTATTAATTTAAATTCCAAGGAGTAAAATAATATCTATCTATAAAATCTTAGTTAAAAATAAAATCTTAATTTATATATGTATATATAAATAAGTCTGTATATATGTGTCTATATATGTATGCATAGTATATATAGTATTATGCTATGCATTTACAGATACTATATGTACTATATATACACACATATGTATATGTATATTTTATATACACACGTAATTCTTTCTTTTTTTGGTCGTGGGGCTTGAACTCTGGGCCTGGGCGCTGTCCCTCAGCTCTTCAGCTCCAGGCAAGTACTCTACCACTTGAGCCATAGCACCACTTTTGGTTTTCTGGTGGTTTATTGGAGATAGGAGTCTCACGGTCTTTTCTGCCTGGTCTGGCTTTGAATCGCAATCCTCAGATCTCAGCCTCCTGAGTAGGTAGGATTACAAGCATGAGCCACCGGTGCCTGGCTACACACATAATTCTTAGGGAAAGAAATTTCTTTACATGTTTTTCATCTACATTGTGTTTCTCCTAAATATTAAGTTTACTTCTGGCAGCAGATGTAAGCTGTGGCTGAAAAATTTGGCTCTAGTAAAAATCAGAAGATTGGTTGAACAAATACTGGTTAAAGTAGATAAAGATACTAGATTAGCAGGTGCCCAAAATGGTAAAGGAATAAATAATTTCAAAACTGACAAAGAGCTTTGGGATAGTAGGTCAGAAAATGGCTCAGTGAGAGCATTTTATGGTCTTTCATATCTCAGAGCCTTTGGTTAGGACATCTAACTCAATGCCAAGTTGTAACTCCACCAGAGTATTTCCCCAACCAACATTCAAACAGGTCACATAAAGCCGGAGAATACAAGTAGAAAAGAAAAGCAACACCATATCATAGAAAAAGATAGTAAAGAAATGAATTGCCTACAAACCTCATGTAATTCTGTGTTCTTTCTGATGATCTGCTTGGCTCAATCTCCTTAATAGTACAGAACACTGAAGTTCTGGTGTTTCATTGCACAGTAGGGCGTCTCTAGAAGGCAATAATATATACATATAGCATATATAATATTTTATATGTGTGTGTGTGTGTGTGTGTGTGTGTGTGTGTGTGTGTGCGAGTGTCCAAAATAATCAAGTGCCAGTGGCTCACAACTGTAATCCTAACTATTCAGGAGGCTGAGATCTGAGGATCGCGGTCAGAAGCCAGCATGGGTAGGAATGTCTGTGAGACTCTTATCTCTAATTAATCAGTGAAAAAAGCCAGAAGTAGAACTGTGACTCAAGTGGTAGAGTGGGTTGAGTGATAAAGTGGTAGAGGGCCTTGAGTGAAAAAGCTCAGGGAGAGCCAGTGCTAGTGCCTCACGCCTGTAATCCTAGTTACTGGGGAGGCTGAGATCTGAGGATCACCGCTCAAAGCCAGCCTGGGCAGGAATACCTGTGAAAATCTTATCTCCAGTAAACTACCAGAAAACCAGAAGTGGCATTGTGACTCAAGTGGTAGAGCACTAGCCTTGAGCTCAGGGACAGCACCCAGGCCCAGAGTTCAAGCCCATGACTGACAGAAAAAAAAAACAAAACCCTCAGAGACAGTGCCCAGACCTTCAGTGCAAGCCCTATGATGGGCACAATATAAACAAATAAAAATGAAAAAGCTGAAAAACCAATGGATTTTGGATGTCTACCACCAAGGAATGATAAGCTTACCTTGACTTGAATATTACAAAAAAATTCATGTATCAAAACATCACATGGGCCTCCATAAACTATGTACAATTTTATGTGCCAGTTAAAAGTTTTAAATATTGTGAGGGTTATTTATTCAGCATTAAAATCATTTTCACATCCTGAAATATTTATGGTAGCTAGTGGCTTTAAGGTAATCTGTAAAGACTGGGTGTGGTTTTACATGCCTGTAATCTCAGGAATTCACTAAGCTAAGACAGAAGCATTATGAGTTAGAGACCAGACTGCAGCCTGATCTGTATATTGTAACCCTATCTCAAAAAAGAAAAAAAGATAAAGGAATGATAAAGGAAAAGGAAGTCAGCTATAAAGAGAACCTTCATACCCCTCCAAACACACAGTGGGAGTCAGAAATTACCAGTTTTTTGATTCTTTGTGATATGAAGAGTGATCTGATTTATGGTGATGAGTTATTTTAGATTTGCAGCTGATGGGTCTGTCTACAGGGAAACCAGAAGGACTGCCAATTATATTTCAGATTTTTCCTCTAAGTCATTTTGTAAGATTGGATCTCGCACAGCTGAAGTGACAAAATTAATGAGAGTGTATAATAATGTTTGGATATAATAAATGATGCCAAATGGAATCCTGTCATACAGTTCAGTAGATCTGTGGTTGACCATTACTCTCTAGTGAAAACTTTGAAAGTCCAAATACAGTCATAATGAAGCACCTTCCTAGGAAGAAAATCTTGCCTTAAATTTACCTTCCTTCACAGCATCAATAATATCTTAGCTAAGTCAGAGTGTGAAACAAAACAAGGCTTCTCAATTCTCTTCTTGTAGCTTGGCTGCTTATTTTCCAAATTCAGTAGAGAGATTAATTTAGTTAAGTAATATTGATGGGGTTCCAACTATGTGGGAGTCACACTAAGGAACATAAAGAGGATTAAGGCTTTGCAGCTTTGTCAAAGAACTCACCATCTTTTAGGAGTGATAAAGCAAAATGAATGACTAGGAATGTAAGGAGGGTTGTGGTAAATCAAATCTTTGCAAATAAGACTGGGAAGCCAGGAGATCATTACAATGATGGAAAGAAGGTCAGAGAAGAAAACATACCCCATTTAAAAAACTCAGTGGTTGCCACTGCTTATAAATTATTTACCAGATATACAATGCTGTTGTATGTGTGTGCAAGTTATAATCTCTGCCCATTTATCCTCCATCCTCAATTCTCCCTCAAAGTAGAAGGATAAACATTTAATTGGCGAAACTTCGCATCATTGATTAGCTAGCATTTGCTAGTAGGTGATGACGGGGAGCATTGGAAAGTACACACAGACTTTTATATATTATGTATTTTATATATTATATTTATTATCTTTAGTTTCTTATTGGCCTTTTTGCTCAACACAGCTGATTCAGCCTACAGTAGGAACAATCTTGGCCGGTTTTTATCAGATCCTCTCTCTCCATCTTTGTCAAAGAGCTTTGTCAGAGTCTCTGAGTAAATTTGCCCATCTCTTTTCTGTTCTCTGACATTGCAGCCAAGTCTTTTCTAGCTTTTGGCCAAACAAGAGAAGCAAATTCCTCTTGTTTCAACCACTCTAGCCTTCAGGAATGTGGGGTGATTATGGCTTTCAACATATTGTAGTGCTGAAGTCCTACACTTGGGTCTGAGAATGATGGGAAAGCACACGATGTACCTGGTGTGATTTGCTGTAGCTCACTAGGAACATATGCACAGGCCTTCTATCTGGGGAAGCAGTACGTCTTATATTGACATGGAGTGCATGTCTCATATTGAAATGATGGATTTAATATGGGATCTTCAAAATGTAGAGACTACCTGGAAATGAAGTGTTAGTTGAGGAGGAACAAAAACGACACCTTTTAAGGTTGTGCAATTTCAAGAACTATTATTCTTGGACAATTTGAAAATGTAAAAGTGTAAAGTACTGTATAGTTGTAAAATTTTAAGTTGTTAATATTAGTTTAAAATTTCAAATGTCTTAACTATACAATATGATGGAAATGCAGTAGGAAAATTAGGACTTTAGGTTCTAGAAAACAATTTCCTGGTTTGTCATTTTGCAACTTTGCTTTCATGTTTCCATCCCACAGTCCATCCTGCAAAATGAGAGGGATACTGTATGGAATATTGTAAAATTTAAACTCCATATAAATCATGAAACACCTACTGTGTAGTCCCTGATATGTAGTAGGTCCTCAATACCTTGTCATAACTGTAGAAATCTCAGTGTTTGGTAGTTTTCAATGAATACCAATACTTCTAAACAACTCATGGTAATTATTCTGTAGCTAGTTATAGGCCTAAATGTGACAAAATACGCTTATATTAGCAGCAAAAATCCCTTCTCTTCATTTTATTGTGACATACACTGAAATTCTTGCTGAGGTTTTAGGTGAGTCAGTCTAATTAGGAGTTGAGGTGGAGTTGTTGTTACCAGAACAACAGAATTAAAATTAAGCCCCAGTGGGGTGCTTTGGCTGTATACTTAGTGTGGGGTCTCAAGTGTTGTTGAGGGTTTTCCATGTTACCTTTGTCCTCTCAGTTTCAGTACTTCCTGATTCTTTCCCAAAGAGAGTGAGCTCTTTTTCCATGATCTTGGTTGTCTCAACCAGCCCCTACCTTAGACAGGTTTTCTGAATTTGGATTTCAGGTTGGGATTTTCCTCATGGTAACTAAAGTCTGTCATTTGCCTGTGGAAGATCTTGAGTAGGTGGGAGTCTCTTGTCTTTCCCCTGGTGTAGAATGTCTTGGCTTGACTGGTACAGGAACTTGGTGCCAGAAGAAGTTCTCCCTTTCTCCAGAGGCAGATGCATTTTTTTTTTTTTTTTTTTTTTTACTGCCTTGCCATACCAGTGAATCTTTGCTTCTTTCTGATGCAGGATGATCTCTCCACTCTCCTCAGTAGCTTCAGGCTTTTGCTTGATATGAGAAAAGGGTAAGGAGAAGTTGTTAGGATTCAATGTCTGTCTTTAGGGACCAGTAGCCTCTACCTGCTCACTATGCTTCTCAGTTGGGGCTCTCTCTGCTTCCTAACTCGTGGGCAGTTAGGTTTAGGTTGATCTGAACTGTTCATAGATCCTAACAGATTATTCTAGCCTGTAACTTTAGCTTTTAAAGTTTGATATATGGGTCTACTTTCTACTTTAATTATAGTTGCTTTTTGTTCCATCTCTGCCAAACATGGTAGGCTCCCACTCAGAGGATCTTGTCACCATTTGGAATTTAATCCATTTGGTTTCCTAGTGGTTTTAGTTTTGTGGCAAACTTACAAAATGTCATGATTCTGTGAATTGTTCAGCTTTGAGAGTTCTTTTTTTGGTTCGGTAGAAACAATGTGGTTGAGAAAAGCAATATTATCTTCATTTTTCTTATTCGTCCTTAAGTTAAGTCATTTCAATGGCAAAATCTTGACATTTGGATGATCCAAATATGTATAACTGGGAAATGGTGCTGAATTCCAAAATTCATTTTCTTCTATGCTATCATATTGAATTGTTAAGCTTTTTAAGCTCCTGGAATAATATTAACAAGTTACATTTATAAAAGGTTTTTTAGTTAACACTTCAGTTTTACACTTAGTAGCTAATTGACTTCTTTGTAGTCCTGTGATTTATACATTACTGATGTCCTTATCTTTCAGGGGAGAAAAATCATGATTTAATAACTTAATTTGGTAATTAATAAAGATAAAACCTAAACCTGTTTCTTGCACATACGGCTATTCAAAATTTGGATCACTTAATTGTTCAGTTTATTCCCTAAAAGATAAAAAATTAATTAAGTAGAAGTTTAGTTCCTCAATGGAAAGCTAATTAGTTAGAAATGGCACTTAATATAAAGTTTATTCATTGTGGAGCTACTTAAAGCCATATATATAATTTCTTTCTTTAGATAAAAATGCAATAGATTATGATCATTGGAGTATAATTTTTTTTAGCAAAGAAAGGTTTTTTCTGTTCTTCAGAAGAGGTATAACTACTTTAGAAATAATATCAACCTATCTTTCTTAGTACCAGTGGGAGATTATTATTGGAGAAAAACAGTATTTTATTAATATTATTATCAGATCTTCACTGGCCATACAACCGACAAGGGTCTCATATCTAAAATATACCTGGAACTCAAAAAATTAAATCCCCCAACAACAAATCCTCAAAGAAACAACTGCCCAATAAATAAGTGGGCTAAAGACTTAAAGAGAAACTTCTCTGAAGAGGAAAGAAGGATGGCCAATTGACACATGAAGAAATACTCAACCTTTCTAGCCATAAAAGAAATGCAAATCAAAACAACACTGAGATACCACCTCAACCCAGTTAGAATGGCTATAATCAAGAACTCTAACAACAACAGATGCTGGAGGGGATATGGACAGAAGGGAATCCTACTGCATTGTTGGTGGGAGTGTAAACTTGTTCAACCACTTTGGAAAGTAGTAGGGAGGTTCCTCAAAAGACTCCACATAGACTTCCCCTATGACCCAGCAATCCCACTTATCAGTACATGCCATTTTAATAAACCCTTATGACTATGCTTAATAAAAATCACATAAAATTAATCTTAATGACAGAAAAAGCATTATTTCTGAACTTTATGTATTCAGCTTGATAGGATTAAGTTGAGGAATGTAGATGGCTCCCTTATATCAAACATGAGATGGCACAAACTTGAAGAGGGTGTTCTTCCTGGTATATACTTTAATTGAATGTGACTTTTTTTTCAAAGTTGGCCCAAGTCACATCAAGAGAGATGCAAGGTATTACATTTGTAAAATGGAAAAATTCTATCCCAAATGTATTTATAAGTTATAAGTTTCAGGCCAAGATCTTAGTAATAATTAGAAGCTAGAAGCATGGAGTATGATTTGAAAACAAGAAACTCCTGCTTGTCTCAAAATACATTCTAAAGTATCTTCAGTTCTCTTTACTGTAATACCATTATAAGTCTACTATATTGCTTCAAAATAGGGCATGGGGCCTGGGGATTTCATCATTTTTATTTTTGGTACAGTCATATAAATCAGATAATGAGTGTCACAGTGTCACCTCTTCCCTTGGTCTCTTCCAGTTTTATCCTCTTGTCCCCACCTACAAGTTGTAGAGTTAATTTTCAACATAGTGTCTAGTGAGTATCACTGCTGCATTTGCTTACCCTTTGTCCCTCCATTTCTATGCCTGCCCTTACACTGCCAAAGACAGATAAATGAACAAACAATAGAAAAGGAAAAGAAAACAAAAACAGCAACAAAGAAAAAATTTCCTGGAGTTCATTTATATAAATATTATTTTGTATGATCAGATGCACATAGGCATTGTGCCTTTGTGTTCCTCTCCTAAGATAGTCCTCCTTTAATCTCACTGTGTGTGAATGCCTAGAGGAAATTTAATCACTTACCAGGCTCAGTCATCCTTTATTTGCAGAAAACAACAACAACAACACTGAGAGACTAGGAGTGTGTGATCAGATGAGTTTGATTGGGAAATAGATCAGAAAAGTTATAGAGCTTATGAAACTTCTGATCCTGATAGACATGAAGATATTGAACATTTGAGAGAAGATAAAATGGTAGGCAGTAGGATTTCAACTGTTTCATGGTCTTTCCAGAGATTTGAATTGGTGCAGTGCACTCACAGGTAGTATCTAGTTGTCAGCAACAGAAAATCACTGAGTACACTATTTATTAAATATCCATATCAGATAGTTCACAGCATAATTCTGGGATATAGGAAGAAGAAATACTTTCTCATCTAGCAATCTTCATTATTCAAAAAGACAAAGATACACAATGACAAAGACAAATACCTGCAAATGGAACAGAAAATCCCACTGAATGTTATAAAAAAGTATGTTTTGCAATGTCTATATTCAGAAAGTTGAGGACAAATTTCAATAAGATTGTAGGATTTGAGAAGGTCCCTGGGGACCAAGAAAGGTCTGGGTGAATAGAGTATAGGGGTTATATATTCCAAAGAGAGTTACTTAGAAGAGGCAAAATATAAGGGAAGTAGCTTAATTTATTTTGAAGCGTATGAGCCAGTGGAAGGTTAGTGAGAAGGTTTCAGAAAGAATCAGATTGTGAGATCTTTACTTCCTAGGTGTGGTCCCTTCCAACCTAGGAACCACATGGCACAAGGTGAGGACAGTTTAATATAGGATAGATTGTTTACGAAAATGTGGATAGGCAATTGATCACAAACAGGCTACGCTAAAGCCACCAGCACGACCACGTTCATTGTAGCATTGTTTACCACAGCCAAGCTATTGAATCAACCCAGATGCCCCTTAATGGATGAGTGGATAAAGAAAATATGACATTTATGATTCCATCAGCAAGAATGACATTGCCCCATTCATAAGGAAATGGGAAAAAAATGTACTCAGTGAAGTAGGCTAGACCCAAAGAGACAGAGGCTGCATGGTTTTCTTCATTTGTAATCATTAGAATG
The DNA here is from genome assembly GCF_019054845.1 of Dipodomys spectabilis. Taxonomy (NCBI): domain Eukaryota; kingdom Metazoa; phylum Chordata; class Mammalia; order Rodentia; family Heteromyidae; genus Dipodomys; species Dipodomys spectabilis. The sequence continues at coordinate 19,723,715 of NW_024870766.1, forward strand.
TGCCTATAAATCTATAAGTACACCCAATGGATAGAAAAGACAAATGATTACACCTGGACACGATTAATTAAACAGCAGTCTAAACATTCACACAACAAGAACAAAGGAGCATATCCTTAGGAGAGGATCACCAGGGCTCAACAGCTATGTGCATATGATCATATGAAATGATGCTTATCAAAACCAGGCCCTAAGAAACATAGGTCCCATGGTTTCCCTTATTTGCAATAACTAATATAAATCTAGGACAAGCAGAAAAGGTCAAAAGCTATGTATGTATGACCAGATAAGATGATGTTAAGTGAAATGAACCCCAAGATAGAGACACAAGTGGCTTTTTCTTTCTTGCTATTGTTTTTTAATGAATTTAAAATGCAGTATGTGATTTTTTTGTTTCTCTTGTATGTTCTTCCCTCACGGTATAACCCTTGTTTTCACTGTATATGATATCGATGCCCTGCATTTTGTATATACACTTCTCTAGCTTGGGGAGGGGAAGTACAAAAACAAAATGCTTAAATAGGGATACAGGTTGACCCATTGTAACAATGAGATGTACAAAACACTATGTTGAAAATGAACTTTACAACTTGGTGGGGGGGGAGGAGGAGTTGGGGAGGTAGAGAGGAAAGGGATGGTAGGGGAAAAACAAAGGAAGAGGTAACAATGCTCGATAGGAAATGTACTTGTTACCTTAGTCATGTAATACTGTAACCCCTCTTTACAGTTTTATTTTTAAAAAATAAAAAAAAATGTAAAAATAAAATAATGCTTATCGAAATGAAATGCAGGAAATAGAAGCAAGAGGTTTTTTTTTTAATTACACTGTTTGGGGTCCTTTTTTCCTTTTGTTTTTCTTTTCTTCTATCGTGTTTTATTTTATTCCCTTCTGCCACTGTTTATATACATCACCTTTACAATAATATTTTTTAAATGTGGATAGAATTAAGGGGAATCAGAGAGATGGGTCAGAACCCTAGGACTAGCAACATCTGGGAGCCCTTATGGGACAGGAATGATGCCCGGCAGTGGTCCCTTATTCTAACACAAGGTTTCATCAGTGTATGACTAGAGTTGACTCTCAAGGAAGAAATGAGGTGCCATGTCTTTCGTGTCCTTGTACTCTCTGCATATTTTCTGCCATCATCTGAACTCAATCTTAAAACAGAAAGTTAGGCTTGTTGAAAGAATTGGTAAGATCTGCTCCATAGGAGCAATACCCATGGTGGGGAAGAGGAGAAAAGGGGATCTTGAAGGACAACTGAAAATCATATAGTACAGATGCTGCCTTTTGCAATATGTTCCAGAACACACTCTTCTTCGAAATTAGCACAGTATGGGGAGATATACATACATATATACATATGTATGTATGAGTGTATATATATATATATATATATATATATATATATATATATATATATATATATATACACTCACACACACACACACACACACACACACACACACACACACACAATCTCCAGTTGCCATCAATTCAGAACTTCTTGGACATAAAGTTATTCCTATCTTTATGGCTATTTTTTTTTTCAAATTTTGTCAGGGATGAAATGAATGAGTAAATGACTGGCAGTGCCAGAGTGAGGTCTGTGCCCTGTAACACAGGAGGACCCATTAGCATTTGAAGTTAATTATCTAATCCATCTTCAGAAACTCTAGATTTGTGCTCCAAGTCAGGGCTTTTAAGACCTTATATCTATTTCTCTTTTGTGTGATATGTAAATGAATGCAAGTGTGCACATGTGTTGTTTACGCCATAATTTTAAAAAATGATGATGGGTCAGACAAATACCAGACAATTCACAAGCTTTAGATAAATATGAACAAACAATTCTTTAGGAAATGATCTCCATTTAGTCATTTATTGACTTGATTTAACCCCATGCTGCTATTAGTTATGCAGGGAAGATAGTGTTTTAATGACTCTTCAGAAAATGTTCCTCACAGGAAGAAATACTGTATGACTGGAATAGGATGAGAGGAGATTTCTCTTGGCGTGCTTTTTGTGGATCTTAATGCCATCACACCTATGTGTTCCAAGAAAGATATTACAGTGAGCAGCTGTTAACCGAAGGTGTCTATAATTCATGTGAAAATCAAGACTTTAGAAAGAGCAAAGTCCTTTCAGACACATTAACTGGTCTAAATATAAAATACAAAGCACATGTTCTACGTCTTCTGTTACTCAGCATGACTATGGTTGCAATTAGAAGAGACTTGCAACTTAGAAGAGACTATGAAGAGTTGGTAGTGTAATTCTGTCTATTGTTTTTTCATGAAGCACTCTTATCAAAGAATGATTAACTGGTTATGATAATTAGGAGCAAGCGAAATTATTTTATAACAAGAAAACAAAGATTTTTAGGGTTTGCAGCAGACATAAACATAATTTTTAAATAAATAGATGAAAATGATTATGGTAGCTAAATCTCTTTTTAGTTTGGTGTAGAGTTGGAAACCATTTCTGAACTCCCAAGTCTAAATTGGTATTGCTACATCATATGGCCTTCAATGCTAAGTACCATGGATTAAAACATCATTAAAATTAGGCTCTTAAGCTGAATGCTGGTGGCTCATGCCTGTAATCCTAGCTACATAGGAGGCTAAGATCTGTGGATTGAGGTTTGAAGCCATCTTGAACACAACAATCCCTGAGATTCCTATCTCCAGTTAACCAGCAACAAAACAAAAGTGGAAGTGTGGCTCAAGTGGTAGAGTACTAGTCTTGAGAGAAAGGCCAAGTGAGGGTTGAGCTTAAATGCAAGCTCCAGTACTGTCCCAGAAGATAACTAAATAGTAACATAAAATAATAAAACAAGGTCGTCACATTCTCTACAGCATTTGATGTGGACCTTCTAAAAAAAGCCACAGGATAACCAGATCTATTTGTGAACTACTAAATTAAAAAATGCCTTTGTTAAAGATGGTCAAAATGGAAAGATGGTGAAGATAGAAAGATGTCCCTGTTTACTATTTTCTTTCATCAAAGAAAAGTAAAAGTGGACCTATGTTGTTTTGGAAAAATGGTTTTGCTTATTCTTTCTCTACTGTCATAAATAGAACTTTTACTAAAATACTTCTTTTTTGTTGTTTTAAAATTTTATTGTTATAGTAGAGTTGATATACAGAGTGTTACAGTTCCCTGGATCAGGTATTGAGTGATGCAGACAATTGTTTTTGAACTATGTCTTCCCTTCCCAGTTTTTCCCTCCCATCTCCATCCACAAGCTGTGCATTTCATTTCCATTTTATTTATTTTTTATTGTGAGAATACCATACAGAGGAGTTACAATTACATGGGCAAGATAATGAGTTCATTTCTTATCAAGCATTGTTGCCTCCTCTTTGTTTCCCCTTCCTATCCCTTCCCATATTCCCCTCACTTCCCCCCACCCGATCCTCCCCCCACAACCAAAGTTGTAAAGTTCGTTTTTTCGACATAATAACTTGTTCATCTCATTGTTGCAATGGGTCCCCCTGTATCCCTAGTTAAACGATTTGTTTTTCCCTCCCCTCCGCGAATCATACCAACATCAAATACAGTGAAAGCAGGGGTTATACTGTGGGTGAGCTAAAATACTTCTTACGAGGGTAACTTCTTGCCATTTGTTTATGGCACCATATCTTACCTCTCTTATGTTTACATAGCTCATATTCTTGGGTAATATTCTTGTCCTTTTCCCAGATCTCTCCTTAGTCATTAGTATTCACTTGAAGCTGAATAAAGGGGGAAAAAATGAGTGAAAGAACAACTATTCATTTGATTAAATGGAATCCATTTGTTCTCATGGATGAGAAATTATCATGTGAAATCTCATCACCGTTTGTTCCATCTATTCTATGTTTCTCTTGGCCAAGTAAGATTCTTCAAGGCTTTGAGCTATTTTTTCATGTTAATCCTTGGAAAACTAATACTAATCTTTGTCATCTATGACAAGTCCTGACATTGGAGCTGCTTGGTGCCAATTGGGAAGAAATAGAATACAGTGTTATTGAAAGATGTTTTCCATTTTCTACATGGCAGACATCAGGGATGCCTCTTGAAGTAAAAAAGGATCTCCTTGCAGCTTAGGAAGTCTTCTGAATATTTGCTTCAGTTTTAGAGTAAATTATCGGACTCTATTTCCCTCAAATGCTTTTCAAAAGTAGCTTACACTCTTCCTTCCCAAACTTGCTCTTTCACTTTTTTTTTCCCTTTTCAGTATTGTGGAAAATATGGCCCCAAAGGCAAGGGTGGCTAGAAGTGGCCAAAGAAGAAATCCACAGACCTGTAGTAAATACCTAGAACCTTATCCTATGCTCTCTCAAGAAGGTAACCATGCCACATATGAAAGAATTTACAAGTGAACCAGCCCATTTACCTGTTTGTAGGGAGGGAGTAACTACACCCTACTCTCTACTATGAGTTGATTTTCTTTAGGCATTTGGAAAACATATTCTGAAGTAGATATTGGGACTGGTTTGTGAAAAGATCACTGACACTGAATTTGAATTTGGGAAATACATGAAAAATAAAAATAAAAAGTTGAAGCCTGTTCCATACATGTAGCAGTCTGAGCACCTGTGACTTCCGGGAAGCCTTGTACTTTGGGGAAAGCATTGTTCAAACTGTCTAAGATTTCCCATGGAGTAATTGTGAACAGGAGGGGCTTGGTCTTGTTAATGTTCAGAAGCCTCAGAGCTAGCGTTTAGGGCCTACAATGGGGAACAGTAAACTAGCATCATAAATCATACAAATTTATTGTTAGTAGGTGGGCTAACTCCTGAAGTGAAGAAGGAATTAATGAGAGAGTACTGTATTCCTAAAGCACTTTTAGAAGATATAGAAAGCGTGAAACAGCTAGTAATAAAGCATCTGACAAGAAGTTGAGGAAAAAGGACTGTGAATGAGCTACCAGGCTCAGAAACTATAGGTATTGGCCACCAAACACCTTGATTTGGGAACCTGAACTGCTTGAAGTCGCAAATATAGTAGGTTGTAAAGTCTGCAGAGATTATACAAAGTGACAGAATGGTCAACTATTGTGTTTAAAAGTCTTCATTCTGGGCTCCTAGCATGAGAAAGTTCAAGTTGTTCTGAAAAGATAAGACTAGTGAGACACAGGAGGGAAACCAGTTGTAAAATGGGAGTTTTGTTGCTGTGTGTGTGTGTGTGTGTGTGTGTGTGTAAAATGGGAGTTTTGTTGCTGTGTGTGTGTGTGTGTGTGTGTAAAATGGGAGTTTTGTTGCTGTGTGTGTGTGTGTGTGTGTGTGTGTGTGTGTGTGTGTGCTTTCCCTGGGACTTGAACTCAAGGCCTGGACACTGTCCCTGAGCTTTTGTGCTCTAATATAGTGCTCTACCACTTGAGCCACAGCTCCACTTCTGGCTTTTTGGTGTTTAAGCTGAGATGGAAGATGAGTCTTGGACTTTCTTGCCTGGGCTGGCCTTGAACCAGGATTCTCAGATCTCAGCTTCCCAAGTAGCTGGGATTACAGTTGTGAGCCATTGACATACAGCTACTCTCCTCTTCTTCAGCCCAAGTCCCTCCATTCCCCAGTGGCATGCAATTCTTCAATCTGTTCTGTCCACCCATTGAAAGTCACTGTCAATGCCACCTGTTTAGGAAAAGCTTTCCCTGCAATGAATTTCTTCTTCCTTTTTTTTTTTTTTTGTCAGTCGTGAGGCTTGAACTCTGGGCCTGGGCGCTGTCCCTCAGCTCTTCAGCTCAAGGCGAGCGCTCTACCACTTGAGCTACAGCGCCACTTCCGGTTTTCTGGTGGTTTATTGGAGATAGGAGTCTCACGGTCTCTCCTGCCCGGGCTGGCTTTGAACCGCGATCCTCAGATCTCAGCCTCCTGAGTAGCTAGGATTACAGGCGTGAGCCACCAGCGCCCGGCTATTCTTCCTTTTTTATCCAGTCTTTTCCCTTGCTTTCATAAAAAGAACATGCTACTCATTTTTGACCCAGTACACAAGGATATATTTCCTGATCTCATTATACACCATACTAAGAATAAGATCCTAAGTTATCGCTTACTTGACTTTGTTCTCCTGTGCCTAATTAAAGTGCCTGGGGTTAAGTAGTACTACTTATAGGATTGAATAGAGCTTTGTTAGGTCAATTCAGGAACCTCACATTGGTTCAGAAGACTGTTACTTTTACTGAAATCGTAAACTTTTTTCCAACTATTCTCCACAGGTAGCCCAATACTTTCTAAGTTATGTCACAATTCATGGAAGAAAGACTCTTTGTATGTTCAAGTTGGTCATGTAAAGTATGCTATATGTTCCAGGTGAGGAATCATACATGTAAGTGTACAGTGTCTTAGTAAACAAATGGAACAAGGCTCTTAACATGGCTATAAATTAAAACTCTTAAGTGTTTTCAGGTGTGACTGGATTAATTTCAGGAGACGAAAAAGAAAGTCTAAAAGATATTATAGATGAGGCTTTTGGTTTCACTTGTGTTGAGGCTGGATAAATATTAAACTTCTGTCTACTTACATTCTGTGTAGACAATGTATAAAGTGTGTACCAGTTATTTTGTCAAAGTGTGACCTGTTTAAGCATCCCCACTGAAATGACGAAAGGGTAGACAAATGAAGAGGTGAAGAGAGGGAAAACACAGAGAAGATTCCAACTTAGTTCCTACAAAATGAGGAGAGTGAGGGAAGCAGGGAGCCAGCAGCGAGATGGGTGAGAATATTGAAAGGGTGACATTGATAAAGACACATTGTATACATAAACTGCTTTGTTAAATGACAGTACCTCTGTACAACTACTTTTTAAAGATAATAAAAAGCATAGGATATTTAAATGGACAGATTAAATTGCAAACCTTTAGTACAACCTCAGGAAGTTAGGAAAAAAAAATTAACCTAAATTAAAAAAATTGTGCTCAGGTGTATCACAGAAGCCAAAGGTAGAGGGCAGTGTTCTCTCTCGTTTGTCCTCTTCTCATTTTGTCAACCTCGAATCGTTAAATGAACATGTGTTCTATGAGTTGTGGTAATTTATTTTGTCCTATTTCTTATGTCCATCAAATCTTCCAGAATGTCTTTAAAATGGAGGTGTCGTGAAGGGTCCAGTAGTGATGAGCAGAAATGGCCACTAGATGTCACTAGATTTTCAAACAAATCGCTTTCAAGAACATTTCAGTTCAAAATTGGTTTTTAAGGTTTTTGTGTTCGTTTCCATGGCATCGATAGAGTAAGTAATGTAGTTATTGTTCATCTTAACACGTTTGTCCTATTTAGATTTTGGAATTTATTTTGCCTTATTCAGCCCATTGCCTTGTGAAGTGGTACTTACCATACAAGAATGACACTTTTTATTATACTATACTGATCTTGTCTTCACATACAAAGATGCAAAAACTGTTGAGAAGAACAAAACAATATATATATATATATATATATATATATATATAACAGTCTTTCCATTACATAAAGCTAGTAAAATACACCACAAATAGATTTTTACTTAGGAAATTACATTTCCATTTCTCTTGGCAAAATGGGTACTTTGTTTTTATGTTTGTCTGTAAATGACTACCAGACCTCACAGCTTCTGTGCATTCTAGAATTGTAGAATAATTTTATCAACTTTTAGAAAAAAATGTTAGTCAATTATTGTCACCAATTCCAAACTTTCCCTTGTGAACTCCTGATATTGTGTTAGTCAAGATTCATCAGGAGGATAAACAAGCATTTGTTTTACCACCTAGGAAAAGGGAAAGATGAAATATAAGAAAAGGTAATCAGTGAAGCCTTAGGAATTTTACACGAGCATCCTTTATAATTTCTGATCACAGCAGGGATAACCGTTATTTTGTTGCAGATCTAAATAATTGGCTCTCAAAAGCTTAAACTAAACTAGTGTTATTGTGAACTGATGCATATTCTTCATTCATGGCTTTTTTTTCTTTTTTATGTTTTTTTATTGTAAAAATAGTGTTCAGAGGGGTTACAGTTACATGAGTAAGGTAATGAGTACATTTCCTATCGACTAGTGTTACCTCCTCTTTTGTTTTTCCCCCATTATCTTTTCCCTCCCCACCTGCCCAACTACCCCTCCTTGAATTGTAAAGTTCGTTTTCAACATAGTGTTTTAAAAAATTATTAATAAGTCAAATTTCTTGTAAAGGACTGATGTTTAGAATTAAAACTCTTATTTTCCTGTTGAAAGAATACATTTCATCTTTCTGTCCATTTCTCTGGTAGGAAGTAGAAACATTCAGATTTCAATATCAAAGGAAATATTTTAAAAATATGATTGTGCTAGAAGATCTATCCTATTATTCTGGAGTAGCCAGTTAATTCTGTTATAAAAATCTCTATGATATGGAAAAAATAAAGCAAAGATTATTATAGGTTGGTATTACTCAGTTCCTCAAATTGTTAACAAAGTTGATTAAGCTTTAATCTAAGTGTATTCTAGAATCTTTTAGCCTCTTCCTCCTCTTCTTTCTTGTTCTTTGTGCTAGTACTAGGACTTGAACTCATGGCCTGGAGCTCTTACTTGGCTTTTTAACTCAAGGTTAGTGCTCTGCAACTTGAGCTACAACTCTATTTCCAGCTTTTTGGTGTTTGATTGGAGATAAAAGTCTCACGGACTTCTTTGCCTGGCCTAGGCCACCTAGTCTTCTTAAACTTCTAGTCTTCTTAAGCTGAGGCTGAGGCTGAAATGTCAGATGCTTTCTCCCTACTGAGATTATTTAGTGAGCTTTTGTACTGTTGTGGGACAACTAGATAAGAATGAAAATGTTCATCCATAAACAAAGGCAAGTGAGTCAGAAAGTCCTATACATGAACAAAGAAAATTAACATGGTAATGAGGAGTGGAACTGTGTGTGGTTCTGTGTCTGATACCTTGATCTCATTGGTACTGGAAACACAAAAGCTCTAGATGTACATTTACTGAGTTGACTTATAGGAAAGAGTTTCAAACTATGGGATGTTTCTGTGCTGCTATTATTAGGGGGTCTGTGTTCTGACTATAAAATTATGCTGTCTTTTGTGAAAGACAGTATATAGTTACAGTTATATGTTTGTTTCTCAAGGTAGATGATTTCTTGGTCATATTCTTTTGCTGGTCTAACTTAGCTAATCACATTGATTGCAGATGGGTGCTAGGCTTAGGGAATGCATTATACTTAGTTCTATAGATAGATGAAGGGTTTCAGAGTCAGAGGGTCTCAGAAAGACAATAGGCTCTGTATAAGTAAGGCAGTTATTGTGATTAAAGATTCATATAGAAATTGATGAAATAAGTGAAGGGTAAGATATGTACCATATGGAAATTAAAATCATGGATTTTGCCTTTTGAATTCACTTTTTGAAATAAGAAAAGTAATGGAAGCTTGAATGAAAGTGCAGATTCTATTTGGAATAATTTAGACAGAAGGCATCAATTATTCTGGTCTTATTTGTACTTAACCCTAGGCCTAGAATTGTGCCATTATAAATTGCATGCTTAACCTGCAGAATGGGTGATTGTGTTTGTTTCTAGTCAGAGCTACAATCCTGTAGGTATGAATCCAGATATCTATTTGTGAGATGTTCTACAGGCCGATTTCACTTAGAGTAGAAGGCAACACTGTGGCATGTTCCATCATACCCACTCACTCCCAAGAAGGTCAGCTCTGTTCCACCTGCTTACAAATGGATGCTGAGTATATCTGGGCTGGTGTAACAAACTGGTTGATCGCTGCCGCATACTTGATGTCACCATTACTCTCTTCATGTGACATAAACTTAAGCTACTATATCACTTATCTCTTTATCTTGTGAGGTATTGATAGATTAATATATATATTTTAGAATGGTGCTAGGCACATTAATTAATACTGGTTATTACTGTTATTATAATGGATTTCTTCTTACTAATTCTCTTGAAAAATGGAATAATTTTCGTCAGCCAAGAAAATGTGGAAACAGCCAATCTAGACTATTAATATATGAAAACTCTCTTTTCTCTACTCTAAGCATTTTTCCTGACAAAATTGGAATGAGTTCTGCAGATCAGAGCAGTGAACTGTTTGGGTCAGTGTTCAGTGAACCCTGATGAATTGTTCTTTGATGAGTTGTCATTTTCTATTCTTAAAAGAGGCATTAAGAATTTATAACAATGTTCTAGTTGCATTACCATTTGGATGGTGTGTTTATGCTAATTTCTACTGCCAATCCTCATTACAGTAGTTAAATTCATTAAAAAATAATTTTTTTCCACTCTCTTGTCTGATTCACCTTGCTTCCTAGACTATCTCAATTTCCTTTTGGTTCACTTGCCATAAGTATCAAATGATTTATTCACCAAGCAGTGTAAATCAGGAGCACTTTTACTCATCTGCTAGACAGTTTCTGAGTGTTTCTGAATGCTTTGTGGGTATCCAGACACTTCCCATGGAAACTTAGAGGTCATCAAGTCCAATAGATCACATATTACAGAGTTACTTTATGTGCTCAGTGACAGGTGGTTCTCTGTCTGTTACTTAAAGCTAGATTCCTGCCTTGGGGATGGCTTCCACAATAGCTGGTGAGACTTCACATAAAACTAGGGTAAAGTCAGAAAGCTTTCACACTTTTAAATTTGGTAAGTCAAGCACATTGGAACACACGGGTATTACATGTTTCAGTAGGATGGACAAAGAACTTCTGCTCCAATACCTGAAACATAACTTTGTCATTACGTGACTTTTCTCACAGCAACTCCCTCCTGTAAAAATTTCCATCAATCGTGGATACATGTTTAGATAGGGAAAAGGACAACTAGACTTACTGTAATGGGAAGAACACTTGTTTTTTTTTGTGGTTCATAGTCACAAATAAGAGACTAGGCTGGGTGTTACTGGAACGGGCACAGGAGATACAGTCAAAACAATGACACTGTCTTTTCAGTGGAAGAAAGAAAATCCTAGAATGCAGTTCTTAGACTTAGTGGAATTCACATTTCAGTAATGGAAAAGCCATACATGTTTGACTCCTGGTTGTCCCCACAATGGAGTCTTTATCATGTAATAGCTTTTGAAAAAAATTTCTTTTTCCCTCTATTCAAAGAAATAATGGGATCTACTGTCCTTTGTATGAGAAAGCTTATGAGAGAGCTTCATGGTTTTTGTTGTAAAACTACTGCCCTATGGGATTTGAAGGAAGACATTTCTTCCAACTTAAAAGAAACTTTTAAAGATTGAATGCAGAGCAGAGGGAGAGAGCTCTGTGAATTAGTGAACAATGAAGAGAGGAAGTGATGTGGGAGAAGGGGAGAATGCCCTATCCTATTAAATTAAACAATTTAAGGAAGGGTTTGGGTTGGGAGGGGTGGGGAAGGATGATGAAAAGCGTGACATTGATTAAGATACATTGTACTCATAAACTGATTGGTTACATGGTAACTTCTTTGTACAGCTACTTAAAGAAAATAAAAATATAATTAGGAAAGTAGAGTTTAACTAGTTTCATAGCTTCATTTTGGGGAAGAGATTCAGAGGAAAGCATTTGGTGATTTTATGATGAAGATACAAGGTGAAATATGATCAAAATAAGTTGTGAACTACAAAAAGATTCCATTGATCTTGGATTTAAAAAAAATGTAGCTCCTGGACAAAGAGTACAAGTGATGTTTCAGGGACCATCAATTTAAAATCCACATGGTCTTGCCTATACTTCCCATTCATCTGTGGTCCAAAAAGGATTTTGCACTAAAAAAACCAGTTGTACTTCCTTACCCAGTAACCTGCCTAGTGGCTGTTTTATGAAGGCTGTTGATGGTTTTCATTATTGGAGTTAAGGCTTAAAACTACTTGGAGATGGGAAGAAAATGGTCTCCCTGAAATGTTTATCATCCTCGTTCTTCAGGTCAGGTGCCTGGGTCTTTCCTATGCCATCATAGATTGGGCAACTTCTTGAGCAATCTAGGAGACTCAGGCCAACCAGAGATTTAGTTTTCTTGAAGTTTTAGCTGACCATGGATTTTTCTATTCTGAAGGCCATAAGTCAGACTGGAGACATCCTTCTGTTCTCAACCTCTTGGCTCTCAGAGTGTAGAGCTTATGAGAAGATAGAAGAAGACAACCTGGAGTGGAGAGAGGAACAAAATATAGGGCATCATAAATTATATTCTGATATGATCCTGTTCTAACACATATAACCCATATATTTTATGTAGAGACTGAGAATATACAGACAAATGAGAATCTAGCCAAGTGATCCCTCTTCCAAATGTCCATCTGCCTCGTGATCACGGGAGGCTGGCTGGTAAGTCTTTCTGCCCTGGATCACCCATCACAGGCCTTTGCCATATGGGCTGTTTCCAGCTTCCAGGCATTCATAGTGCAGCTTCTTCTGCTTGCCAGGAAATCTGTATTCATTTCTCATCCCCCCAATCCCGCTCTGAGCTCTTGAGCATGCCTCATCTTCATTGTATTCTTTCTTCCTTAATTCCAGAAGGCTTTGTGCTGGCAGATAACTCAACTTTCATTTTGGACTGGGGATAGTGGTTTTCTCTTGTTTCCAATGGCATGACTATTTTTTCTTTCTCTCCACAATGTCTGGCATCACTTATGATGTGCATTCCAACATCCTCTGACATAAAACTCAACTCACACAAAGCATTTTATGAAGCATACAATGTTCTGTAAGTGAGCAATCCTTGCTGTATTAAAATAGTCCTATTCAATAAAACTATGATTTTTCTCAAATAATTATATTGAAGAAAAACATCAGTTTGAAACAGAGGAGGATAAAGCAAGCAAAGATTTGGTATGTTTTCAAAAGCTTTGGAGATCGAAGTCCCTTGTTCTTTTTATGTTTCTTATATTGGAATTACCTGTGGCAAAATGGAGTCAAGGGTATAGTGTGTGAATCCATTCTTGGCTCAAGTTCCATTAAAAGACTCAGGAAAACAAACAAAACACAACAAATAAAAAAAGAACCACCTTCTCATTAAAGAGTCTATTGAATTACCATAACTGACAGTCCAGCTGGAAGTTGCCAACTGATTTTCCAGCTGGCATCAGTACTTCCCTTGAGATTGAGCACAGGATACTTAAACACTAATATCTGTGGGCTGTGGAGACCAAGTGTTTGTATTGTGTGTGTGTGTGGGGGGGAGGGAACCTGCCTTTGTAATTCCAAAGTGAGATTTGCCTTGAAAAAGAAGGAGCATAAGCAAATCCTACCATTATCAGATAGTAACTGGAGTGTGCAGAACAGAAGAAAATGGCCAGGTGTGTTGCAGGAGTAACTCAATGTATGTTTAAGAAAGTACCCTCATTTGAACTTGATGTTAATATTCAGACATATGACTACATACTGAATAGTTTTGTTAGTATGAAATTCAAAGGCAGGCAAAATGAATCCATAGGAATAAAACTTCAACAGAGATTATCTACGATTTGTGAGTATTGAATGATAGAAACCTAGAGGACTTTAGATGAGTGTGTGTGTGAGTGCGTGTGTGTGTGTGTGTGTGTGTGTGTGTGTGTGAGAGAGAGAGAGAGAGATCTAAATATCAGTTGGAGTGTGAATATGTTTGCAACATTCATTAAAGTGCATTTTGCTATACGTAAACCTTACTTCACTCTGGCACTTATCTTTGAATAGATCAGACATTTCTGATTCAGGTTTCAGTACTTTGGCTCCTGCCCTCTGCTTAGAATACTTATTCCTTCTGGTATCCCTCTTCTTGGTAACTTTGCACTTATACCCAGGACTAAAGTCTCATCATTCCTATTGTCATCACGTAATAACAGGTAAATCACTAGGGGGTATTGTTAGCAAGGATAATTATGTGGTGTTGAGAGGATAAACTCCTACTTTCTCAGAATCATTGCTATAAGGAAGCAGAGAGAAGAGTAACATATTCTTTTTTAAAAATACTTTTTTATTGTAAAAATACTTTACAGAGGTGTTACATGAGCAAGGTCATAAGTACATTTCCTATCAAGCATTGTTACCTCTTCCTTTGTTTTTCTCTTTCCCTCCCACCTCCACAACTATACCTCCCTTCCCCCCCAGCCTAAATTGTAAAGTTGGTTTTTCAACATAGTGTCTGGTACATCTCATTGTTACAATGGGTCAACCTGTATCCCTATTTAAGCATTTTCTCTTTTCCCTTCCCCTCCCCAAGCTAGAGAAGTGTATATACCAGATGCAAGACACTGACATCAAATACAGTGAAAACAGGGGTTATACTGTGGGAGAGGAACATAGAAAGCAAAAAAAAAAACCCCACATGGTACATTATAAAAATATTAGGAACGAACAATAGCAACAAAGAAAAATCCATTTGTATACATAGCTTTTGACCTTTTCTGCTTGTCATATATTAGTTATTGCAAATAAGGGAAACCATGGGACCTATGTTTCTTTGGGCCTGGTTTACTTCACTTAATATAATTTTTTCCACGCCTTTCCATTTCCTAACAAATGGGGCAATGTCATTCTTTCTGATGGAGGCACAGAATTCCATTGTGTATGTATACCACATTTTCTTGATCCATTCATCTACTGAGGGGCATCTGGGCTGGTTCCATATCTTAGCTATGGTGAATAATGCTACGATAAACATAGTTGTGCTGGTAGCTTTAGTATGGTCTTGTTTGTGATCATTTGGGTATATGCCCAAAAGTGGGATTGCTGAGTCATAGGGGAGCTCTATGTGGAGTCTTTTGAGGAACCTCCATACTACTTTCCAAAGTGGTTGAATAAGTTTACACTCCCACCAACAATGCAGTAAGTTTCCCTTCTGTCCATATCCCCTCCAGCATCTGTTGTTATTAGAGTTCTTGAGGATAGGCATTCTAACGGGTGAGGTGGTATCTCAATGATGTTTTGATTTGCATTTCTTTTATGGCTAGAGAGGTTGAGCATTTCTTCATGTGTCTAATGGCCATCCTTCTTTCCTCTTCGGTGAAGTCTCTCTTTAAGTCTTTAGCCCACTTATTTATTGGGCAGTTGTTTCTTTGAGGATTTGTTCTTGGTATGAGACCCTCTTTAGGTATGAGACCCTTGTCTCATATGGCTAGTGAAGATCTTCTCCCAATCCGTGGGCTTTCTATTGATATTGCTAGCTATGTCCTTTGCAACGCAGAAACTTTTCAGTTTCATGCAATGCCGTTTGTCCAACTTTTCTTTGATTTGTTGTGTTACTGGGTCTTTATTAAGAAAATTTCGGCCTGTGCCAGATAGGAGCCATTTTTATCACTGTTTAATTGTTGGATCTTAGGTATGGAGATAAGGAGTATCTTGCTTAAGATCTCTGTATTGGTTGTTGGTAGAGGGTTTAAGCCTGGGCTGTCTGTGTGGACATAGATTCTGTGCCTTAATTACCACTTACTGCTTCTCAAAAATTTTATTCTTTCCCCAGGGCAACTTTGCAACAAGGCTGTTAAGCTGAACTGATCTCTCAGTTCACTACTTAGCAATCAGCAAAACTACATGGATCTTCCTGTATTTTGACAGATTTAACTTGCAGTTGTATTAACTCATCAGAGAGCTAACACTGCAGTGCAGAAGCATTTTTGCTTACTTACTTTAACTTTTCCATACCATTCAATAGCTCTATAAATTTGGACTTCAATAAATAAGTTTTCTTTCCTTTCATACATGTTCCATATTGAGTTGTCAACATGTTTTTTACTTTACTATACCTGCCATTTTCATGAACAAGCCAGCACATAATCAAAATTTGGCGTAGAATATTGGAATGAGGATTGAAGAGTTGCAGGCAGATCATCTGTGAGGATTTTCCAAAGAGCTCTGAACACACTGATTTGATGAAGACATGGAAGCTGAAGACAGAGTTCCTAAGTGGGCAGTGAGGATAGCCAAGCCAAGCCCGGCCCCTGATCCATGAAGAATAAACAAGTGATGGGAGAGGAGAGCTGCTGAAATGGGTTTGAGTCTGAAGAATGGATTTAAACTGATGGCAATTTCTGTGGCTGAGACCATGAGCCAAGCTCGGAGGGAGAAAATACCAGGATGGGAAGAATCTGCAGGAGTTTGTACCTTTTTTTTTTTAACAGATATAGAAATCTTTACCATTATGATTATTGTTTTTTGGCTTCAGAGATAATTTTAACTTATTTTTAGAAATTTCATCACAGCTTTATCTTTATGGTGGCCAGATGCAGATAGATTCAAAGCAATTGGAATTGTCTGGAGACATTAGAGAGTGTGAAATGCAGACACATCAGTCAAAGGTAGACAGTGTTATTAGATTGTAAGCAAAAGCCAAAACACTGTACAAATGACAAAAATAAGAAGCAAATAAAAATCTCTAGAATAATAAATTGCGAATTTATGTATCTTTTAACTATTGTAGCATCTAAGTTTACTAAGTTGCTTCCAATGTGTATTTCTTATAAATTCACCATCTTGTAAGCTAATGCTATTCAATTTCAATCCTGAATGCATTCTTCTCTAGGAGAAGTAAGAGCCTCTTCAGCCATTACACAAGATTTTTTCCCCTTTCCGGTCTTGAACTCAGGGCCTGGGCACTGTCCCTGGGTCTCTTGGTCCTCAGCACAAAAAGCACAGCACCACTTCTGGCTTTTCCTTACTAGTTTATTGGAGATAAGAGTCTCACCAAATTTTCTGCCTGAGCTGGCTTTGAACCACAATCCTCAGATCTCAGCCTCCTGAGTAGCTAGGTTTAGAGGTGAGCCATTGGCGCCCCAAATCTCTTGGTTGTTAGAATGATAAAAACGGAGTGACTGTTGTATCCAATCTTTGTGCTTTTGCAAAGGTCAGAGAGGAAGGTCAAAGAAAGTTTTCCCATGGTCATGCATGAGAACTGGTTTCCTGACACACAAGTCATGAAATGCCTCTGTAGCACTGTCTTGGATGGCTTCCATGGCAACACATGGAATTCAGCACCTTTAGAGGCTGGAACTAATTACATCAGATGTTATATACAAACAGTAGGGTGCATTATAAGTCATAGGGAGTCTTTACGAAAAAAAATGGAGCATAAGCAAAATTGAATTTTTGTGGTACAGCACATTTGGGAGATTCAAATTAGAGACCAAGATAGAATCTTATGAAGGTATTAAAAAATAAAAGAAATTTATATAGTAGCAGACTAAGGTATATCCTTCATCAGGGATTGATAGGATTAGAATGTGTTCTAGAAGATTATTTTATTTGTTGTACAGATATTGACCGAAGTAAAAGCTGTTTAGAAATGAAGTGAGAGAAATGGTAGCAGAGACTTGTGAGGTAATCCAGGCTGACAGCCGGGAATGGTGACGGAAGTGGCCATGGCCCGTGCAGCACTAGGGATTATATCAGTGCAATTGTGAGGAGATATAAAAATGTATTCACTATGGACCTAAGGAAGACCTTTTAATTCATACAAATTAGCTATACCTCAACCTTGTGGCTCTGATTTTGTCCTAAAGAAAGCTTTTCTCCACACTCTCAGAGTACATTATTATTATTATTATTATTAATCTGTATTTATAATATAATACAGGAAAGCAATTTGAGAAAAATAATTCTTAAAAATTTAGAGTTAGAGAGGGCTGGGAAGGTGGCTCAGTGGTAGAGTGCTTGCCTTGCATGCCTGAGGCCCTGGGTTCGATTCCTCAGCACCACATAAGCAAAAAGATAAAAGCCGGAAGTGGCGCTGTGGCTCAAGTGGTAGAGCGCTAGCCTTGAGCTGAAGAGCTGAGGGACAGCGCCCAGGCCCAGAGTTCAGGCCCCATGACCGGACCCAAAAAAAAAAAAAAAAGAAAGAAAGAAAAGAAAAAAGTAATAAAAAAAATTTAGAGTTAGGGATTCCCAAATTTATTTGTTTGCCTATTAGTTATTTGTTGGTTTTTTTTAAAAAAAAACAGATCGAGCAAGTTGACTTGAAAGGGAAAGACAAACAGCAAAAGGAAAGTTACTAGACCCTGAAGAAAGGGGCCCCAAAGAGGAGTCCAGCAGAGTTCTCTGGGAGGGCTGTTATAGTGCAGCCTCCTCTTACGTCTCTTCCCCTGGGGTGCCTTTCACTGACTGCTTGATGCACCCACTGGCTCTTTTCATTAGTTGAGCAGGCAGCCAGGGCATTATGAGAAGGCTTTAAGCAGGAGCCTGAGTCACAAGAAACACAGTGACAAGCCACGTTATCTACCATGTGTTATGTCTACCAGATCCCTAGATTATAACAGTGATTCTATTTCTTTTTTCTTGATAATTCTTTTTTATTTTTTGCATTCATAATTTTTTATAGTGAAAATGCTGTACAGAGGGGTTACAATTACATGAGTAAGGTAATGAGTAATTTTCCTATTGAATGTTGTTGCCGCCTCCTTTGTTTTTCCCCTACCATCCCTTCACTGCTCACCTCCCCAACTCCTCCCTCCCCCGCCAAGTTGTAAAGTTCATTTTCAACATAGTGTCTTGTACATCTAATTGTTGCAATGGGTCAACCTATATCCTTATTTCAGCATTTTGTTATTTCCCTTCCCCTCCCCGAATTAGAAAAATGTATATACAAGATGCAGGGCACCGACATCATATACAGTGAAAACAGGGGGTATGCCATGGGGGAAGAACATACAAAGAAACAAAAAAAATCACATGGATGATTTGTTTTTGCTTCAAAATGTTTCATTTGTTATTTTAATTGCTCTTCTAAATATCACATCCCCATTTTTAATGATTAATATACAGATACTCAGCTGAAGTTGCTATCTTTAGTATCTTTGTTTAGATTCGTTTTTTTTCTCTTTATATATATATTATTGTAAAGATGCTTTACAGAGGGGTTACAGTTACATGAGCAAGGTAATGAGTCCATTTCCTATTGAGCATTGTTACCCCCTCCTTTATTTTTCCCCTACCATCTCTTTCCTCCCCTCCCCCCTCCTTTATTTTTCCCCTACTGCAAAGTTGTAAAGTTCGTTTTCAACATACTGTCTTATCATGTCATTGTTACAATGGGTCATTGGATCATTCTGTATCCTTATTTCAGCCTTTTGTTATTTACCTTCCCTGCACCAGAATCAACTCCAAATGGATCAAAGACCTTGAAGTCAACACAGACACACTGAAAACATGACAGGAAGGAATAGGAGAAACTCTAGGGCCTCCTTGGCATAGGCCAAAATTTTCTTCATAAAGACCCAGAAACACAAATCAAAGAAAGGTTGGACTAATGGCACTGCATGAAACTGCAGAGCTTCTACACGGCAAAGGACATAGCTAACAAGATCATTAGAAAGCCCATGGATTGGGAGAAGATCTTCACTAGCCATATAATGGACAAGGGTCTCATATCTAAAATATACCTGGAACTCAAAAGATTAATTCCTCAAACAACCACTCAATTAACAAATGGGCTAAAGACTTAAAGAGAGACTTCTCTGAAGAGGAAATAAGAATGGCCAATAGACACATGAAGAAATGCTCAACTTCTCTGGCCATAACAGAAATGCAAATCAAAACAACATTGAGATTCTACCTCATCCTCTTTATCATGGCTATGATCAAGAAACATAATAATAACGGATGCTGGAGGGGATGCGGCTAAAAGGGCACCCTACTGCATTGTTGGTAGGAATGCAAACTTGTTCAACCACTTTGGAAAGTAGTAGGGAGATTCCTCAAAAGACTCCACATAGAGCTCCCCTATGACCTAGTCATCCCACTTTTGGGCATTTACTCAAATGATCACAAACAAGGCCATATTAAAGCTACCAGCACAACTATGTTCATCACAGCATTATTTATCATACCTAAGATATGGAACCAACCCAGATGCCTCCTCAGTAGATGAATGGATCAAGAAAATGTGGTATATATACACAATGGAATTCTATGCCTCCATCAGAAAGAATGACATTGCCCCATTTGTTAGGAAATGGAAAGACTTGGAAAAAATTATATTAAGTGAAGTAGGCCAGGCCCAAAGAAAAATAGGTCCCATGGTTTCCCTTATCTGTAATAACTAATATATGCCTAGGACAAGCAGAAGAGGTCAAAAGCTATGTACATATGACCATACAACCTGATAATAAGCAAAGTGAACCCCAAGATAGGGACACAAGAAATTTTATCTTTCTTGTTGTTCTTTTTAATGCACTTATAATGTACTATGTGATTTTTTTGTTTCTTTGTATTTTCTAACCCCATGGTACAACCCTGTTGTTACTGTATTTGATTCCAGTGTCCGGCATCTTGTATATACATTTTTTGATAATATTTTAAATATATTGAACAAATACTGATAACAGGTGCTGGTTCTGGGCCGCCAGAGCTTTTAGATATAATGAAGGTAGCCACAACTCACAGCCTTCATAATAGAGCTGGCCACTGCCAAATATATAAATCACTTCACTTAAGGAACACTCACCTTTGTTGTAAATGTGTTTTTCTCGTTCTCTTTTCCTTTTGCTCCTTTTTCATTCTTATCTCAAATCCTTTTATAGTAAGTATCTGGTTTCATTTGTTTTTATATGTAGTACCCCCTCCCTCATAGAAACCACACAAACTGGTGTTTGTGGTTTGAGTCCTCTGAGAAAAGGCGTAGGAAGGGAAGCTAATGGTGCCAAACCTCCTC
Source organism: Dipodomys spectabilis (assembly GCF_019054845.1). Lineage (NCBI taxonomy): Eukaryota > Metazoa > Chordata > Mammalia > Rodentia > Heteromyidae > Dipodomys > Dipodomys spectabilis. Next base: position 19,744,263 of record NW_024870766.1, read on the forward strand.
CTTCTTCTGGAAATGAGGAGAAAAAGCAATCTTTGTGACCACTGCTGTGATGGTAGCCGGGGTGGCAGGATCTGCTTGAAAACACAGAACCCCCTCTGTATTTCATTACTTTGCTCCAAATCATAAATTTTGATTTGACTTATCTGAACTATAGACTTGTATATTCAACTGTCTACTCAATACAGTAATCTGCTGTATAAGAAGAATCTCACTTTTAATATACTTGGAGCTGAAACTTGTCAGTTCTTCCCAGTGCTTGCTTTTTTTCTGTCTTATATCACCATCTTTGTTACTGGCAATTCCATCCATATAGTTTTTAACTGATAGAAACATAAATAATGTTATGTGTTGAATTGAAACATCTTTGCACAATTTTTTTGTTTACAGAAAAGACCCCTTGGAACCATTGCTTGTGTATATTATATGTTTTACTTTTCAGATAAGGTCTTGTGCTTTTGCCAGATGTGGGCCTTGGTCTACAAACCTTCTATCTATGCCCCCCACGTATCTGGGATCCTAGAGCGCATTGACATGCCTGGCTTATAAGTTAAGATGGAGGTCACACTAACTTTTTGCCCAAACGTCAATCTTCCCAGGCTTTTACCTACCTTGTAGCTGGTATTACAGGCATGTACCAGTATGGAGTCATTCTTGACCAGTTTCATTCATCCTTCACATCTTATACATGAGTCAGCAAATGTCATATACATCTTCAAAATATAGGTAGGTATACCCAGGCTTTCTTCTGTGAAGGAGAAAGTATTGGTATTGGGGCAGTAATATCTTCATGGAATGAATTTTTCAAATACTGTTTTTTTATATACATTTTCTTTATGGCTAGGAATGTTGAACACCAACATCAATTTTCTTTTTCTTTTTTTTTTTTTTTTGGGTCCGGTCGTGGGGCCTGAACTCTGGGCTTGGACGCTCTTCACCTCAAGGCTAGCGCTCTACCACTTGAGCCACAGCACCACTTCCGGCTTTTTTCTTTTTGCTTATGTGGTGCTGAGGAATTAAACCCAGGGCCTCAGGCATGCAAGGCAAGCGCTCTACCACTGAGCCACTTTCCCAGCCCTCAATTTTCTTATTCATCTCAAAAAATACACTTTTTGTTTTATTGGCTCCTTCTGAACGTTTTAAATAAGGCTTTATTTCTCTTTTGGCAGCTACAGATGACCTAGTAAAATGGTCTTGGACTCAACTACATCTGTAAAATGCTGGCTTTAAGTTAACATGAATATTTTTGACCTTCAGTAAATTGGGTTAGTTTTGGTCTGTAAAGAGAACTATGCAAATCGAAGGTGTGCCATAGGAGATGGAAATTGAGGACTGACTTAGAAGTCCATATTTGAATTATAAACTAGAAAATGTTATTTGCCAAGAGATGGCAAATTTGAAAGCTAGAGGTCCAGAAAGTGACGTAACAGATGGGGTAATGTGGAAGTACATCTGCAAATTTATGCATTTCAAATCAACTTTTTTAAATCAACCTCAAAGCTTGATTACCAGACAAACACTATAATGGCAAAAAATTAGGGGGTAAAGTAAAAGCTACTAAGTTACTAATGAACAGGCATGATGTGTCAGTCAAACAAGAAAGATAAGCTATAGAATTCAGCTGCACAGTCTCATCCCATATCCCTCACTTGCAAAAATAAAACCATCTATTCTTTGCTAGACATTTATAATTATTTTCTAATATAAATAATGTATGAATCCATGGAGATGATTTATACTTTAAAACAGCAAAGTTTTGCAATATAGGGAAGGAAAAAGTGTTTTCAAAGATACAGTGAACAGGTAAAATTATGCAATCTTTTTTCTGGGATCAATTAGCTTAAAGAGAAGGGCATGCAAATGGGTTGAATGATAGGATTTCTCTAAAGGATGAGAATAGGAAGCTTTCTATGGGCCTGCAACTTCATAGCAGGTGTTAGGTTCCTTGGAAAAGCAATCAAAGGATCTATTAAAGGCATATATTTACTAAAACCAAGGTATTTTTAGGTTGCTTTTCATCCATTCACATCTGTGTCTTGCCTAAGATTGAATGCTTTTAATTTCATGAGCGTATCAACCATAAATACTATGTGAACTTGATGACATGTTGGTCAATGGCCTATAATCTCAAATTGAAAACTGTGCTGATCTGGCAGGCTGCATAAGAATTTTTCATCTCTGGTATTATCAAAACCCTGACATGTTTTTAAAAAATTGTTAAAATTAACTACGACACTTGCTTTAGTATACACAGTGCCTTATAATTTACTATGTATTGGCCATGCTGAAAGATTGATTTCAGATAGGTCTAACTTGTCTGGCTGTGAAAAAAATTGTCATTCTGTTTTATGGAATAAAGCAGGATTCCAGAAGACACATTCAGTTAAAATGAAGCCAAAACTGCAATGTTTGAGAATGGTAATGCCTTGTGTTATCTAGATTTATTGATCAAAATAAAATCAGTGTTCCGTTTCAAATCTGCCTGCAGCAGCATGCTCTTTTTAACAACCCCAACTTTTCAAATGCTTACCACCACAACAACCCTACCTTTGTTCAGCATTAAAATTTGCAGAATTGCATACTAACTGGGAGAATATTGAGTTGGTTTCTCTAAGATTGAAAGTGGACTAATAAATTAAAAATCCATATATGGGGCTGGGAAGGTGGCTCAGTGGTAGAGCACTTGCCTTGCATGCCTGAGACCCTGGGTTCAATTCCTCAGCACCACATAAGCAAAAAGAGAAAAAGCCGGAAGTGGTGCTGTGCTCAAGTGGTAGAGCGCTAGCCTTGAGCTGAAGAGCTGAAGGACAGCATCCAGGCCCAGAGTTCAGGCCCCATGACCAGACCCTCCCCCCCCAAAAAAAAATCCATATGTGGGGGAAGTGCTGATGGGTGATTTTTTATTGTTTTTTAAAATCTTTTGTATTGTGAAAGTAATGTACAGTGGGGTCACAGTTACATAACTAAGGTAATAAGTACATTTCTTGTCAAACTTGTTACCCCTTCCCTCATTTTACTTTTCCTCCCCACCCCCAAGTTGTACAGGTAATTTCTAGCATATTGTGTGTATCTTGCTGTTGCATTGATTCTTTGTCTTACCATTCTGTTGTTCCCCTGAAGGGTGTTTTTATTGGGTACCCGAAATTACAAATACATTTTCGTTTAATCCAACAGGTTCGTTTTTTTTCTTTGTTTGTTTGTTTTTGTCTGTCTGGGCCTGGGTGCTGTCCCTCAGATCTTCAGCTCAAGGAGAGCGCTCTACCACTTGATCTATAGTTCCACTTCTGGTTTTCTGGTGGTTTATTGGAGATCAGAGTCTCATGGACTTTCCTGCTTGGGCTGACTTTGAACCGTGATCCTCAGATCTCAGCCTCCTGAGTAGCCAGGATTACAGGTGTGAGCCACTGGCGCCTGGCCAGGTTAGATTTTATATATTAAAAGTTTTAGCTTAAGTGAGTATGAAAAAAATACTCCTTCAATGGTTTCTGAAAAGCTTTTCTTTTCTGAAAAAGTTATGAAGAATTGGTAGGAAAAGAAAATAGCATTGATTCTAACCATCTGTTATTAGAAATTACCTCAAAATTTGATAGTTAAAACAAGCACCATTTGATTTCTTCTTAAATTGCGTGTCAGGAATCAGGGTGATGCTTCTGATCCTCATGGTGTTGGTTGAGATGACTTAGTGACATCAAGCTGGCAGATCAACTGGTCTAGATGTTCCCAGGATTTCATTCGTATTTCTGGAATCCTGATGTGGATGGTTGGAAGATGACTTACAGTTTCTTTACATTTTTATGAAGAGTGGCAAATAATTTGTAATAATCTTTAACTCAGCAAATACCATGCCTTTAGGTGTCCAAAATTCAATACAATATATAAGACTTTTGTTAAGTATAAATACCTGTGAAGGCTGACAAGCAATAGAGCAGGATTAGTCAGGTAGATCTGATATCTGTGATTGAAAAGAGAGAAAGGAGGATTGGATAGAAAAATATCCCACTAGATTTTGGATAAGTCTCAGCCCTGAGCAAAGGTTCCTATTAGAGGAATCCTGTGGAAGTCAGAAATGGGTCAGATTTACCACCTCTGTTGTGCTTGGCCAGTGGCTGGAAGGTTGATGAAGGTGCTAATAGATCCTAAAAGACAGTGGCAGTAGTGAGCAATCAGCTATGCAGTGCTTTTGCTGGGTGGAAATGGAAGTGAGTTACCTACATGGATAGCCCAAGTGAGCAGTGCATAAGTAAAAGTGTGAAGACAAACTTGGTAGTAAGATGAGCACTTAGGCTCAGGAGCAAGTAAGCAGTGATGTTGAATCCATTTTGTAAAGAGCAAGTAGTAGCAAAGAAGCAGCAATTGTCTTGATTAACTGTCCTTGATGGAGTCTCAGGAGTTTATAATACCTCTTCACTTTGACCAAATAGAAAATGGGATGGCTTAACTGCTCAAGTTGCTGGCCAGATTCAGCTTTTGAACCCTTTCTGATTTATTACCTTACCTTATTTTTGTTTTTCCACAGCTCATTGGCCTGGGTCAGGGCCAGGTGTGGGCTGGGAACTCTGATGGGATCTTTGGGGAATAGTATGGTCAGTGCTCTATGGAAATAAGGGAAATACGGAATGTAAGCATAATGCCATGCTAAAAGCCATTATGCAAAATCACTAGGCCCAGAACAATTCTATTTGATTTATAAATTATTTATGCCCCGAAGAAAAGTGGAAAAAAAGTTTCTTGGCACTGGGGATGTTAATTTTCTGCTTTGGTTTTTCAACTGGAACTGTCCAAATGACTTCCAAGACTGAGGCTCCTTTTATTCTTCACCTTTGAGTGCTTTTACATAGCTTCTCCATCTGCAGGGGAAGTGTGTCAGCAGTGACTGAATGGATTGTCCTTTATTGTCCTTTGTAGTAACAGACTTCTGTGTCAGAGGTCACAAGGGAGAGACAAGTAAAAAATTGTATTTGGTCCTTATCTTGGAATGAAAGTGATTTTTGCTAAATCTCAAGAGAAGCAGGTGTTGGGCTATGGTGCATCAGGCTTACCTGGGCAGTGTATTTTAAAAAGCCAACATCAGAGTCTCAGTCCTGGAGACTGTGGCTCAATAGGTCTGGGATGGGCCTGAGGCTTTTTTTTTTTTATTTTTAAGAAGCTTCATGGGTAAGTCTGGTGCACACTAAAATTTGAGAACCATTGCTGTCAAAATTATGTAAGAGAAATACCTAAAAGAATAATGTTCAATTTGTGGTTATCTCTATGATAGAACATTATAAATTAGCCAAGGATGTATACATTTTTAAATGGTTCCTTTAAAAAAATTCTGTCATGGATAGAATTGACACTCATTTACATTTGGATCTCTTCTAGGAGATATGGACACCCCAAAATTAAGGCACTATTATTTTTCTTAGGTACCTCACAGTTTGGTGGAGAAATAAACTAGCATATATGCTGGAATTGAATTTATCAAAAGTATAAAAATATCTACAGATAAATTCTAGTCTCATAAATGAAGGCTTATAGAGAAAGTGATATGCAACCTGGAGTTGAAAGATGTATTGATGTGTTCTAACTAAATTAGGGAGCATATAATACACTAGAAAGAAGTATTGATTTATGCATATACTATATATATATATAATATTCATGCTCGATTAACTGCAAAGTAGCTTACTTTTGGTGGAACGTAAGATGTAAGGGCTCGATAGGAGATGTACTCATTACCTTACTCATGTAACTGTAACCCCTCTGTACACTATTTTGAAAATAAAAATGCATTTAAAATAAAAAAAGAAGAAAAAAAAGATGTAAGGGGTAAGTCTGAGATAGAGAGGACCCAGACTATGAAAGCTATTATGTTACATGTTGAATATCTTCGATCTTTATTATTTAAGTACTTTTTAAGGCTTTTCTGGGGTCAGAGACTTCTCTAACCTATCAGAAAGTTTTCCAGCTAGCCAATACTAAGTATAATCCTGTGAACTGACCTTTGAGCCTTGGAGTCATGATTAGCTAACTCTGTAGTTGACTTTTCTCAAGGTAACCTGCTATACAACATATCTCTTATTGTTTAAGTAAGTCTTTGTTGAGTTTTCTGATTGTTTTTATCAAAATTATTTTAAATTTGGGGTTTAGGATCTTTATCAAGCAGTGGTATCTGCCTACTTATTTATTGTGCTAAAACACATCATAAAATCTTCTGATTTAACCAATTTTTTTTTTCCAGTTGTGGGGCCTGAACTCTGGGCCTGGGCGCTGTCCCTCAGCTCTTCAGCTCAAGGCTAGTGCTCTATCACTTGAGCCACATCACCACTTCCGGCTTTTTCTGCTAAGTGGTGCTGCTAAGAGGTGCTGCTAAGTGCTTGCAAGGCAAGCACTCTACCACTGAGCCACCTTCCTAGCCCTGATTTAACCAATTTTAAATGTACAGTTGAGCCGTGGTAAGTATGCACATATTGCTGTGAAACATCTCCAGAACTTTCCATTCTACAAATCTGAAACTTTTTATCCATCAAACAGTCTCTCTTTTCCCCCTTCCCCTCAAGTCCTTGAACCCAGTATGAATTTTTATTAATGATAAGCTATCATTTAAGTGCTGAAAGAAAACAACAGCCCCGTCTGGAGGGGATATTAGATGTTTTAGGAGTAAGCAGAGAAGAAGAGTTCCAGAAAAGAAATGGGGAAAGAACTGCCGGAGATACAAAGAGAACTGATATAATTATGTATAAAATAGTTGATAATACTATAACCTAAGGCCTTGTGTCATAGATGGATTTGGAACTGGTGTTGGGGAAGGAGTAACCACCATGCCACATGTTCTTGAAAATGGAAGAGACTATTAAAATAAGGCCTAAATGATGGAATAATAATTGGCTATTAGGAAGTTATGGGTGAGATCAACAAGGTATATAGGGGTTAGAAGGCAGAGCTGAATAACTAGTGAAGAAAATAGAGGGTTTCACAGCAGAGGAGAAAGCCACACAATGAAATTCCCTACTCTTCTGAGACCCGGTTATGCATTTCTGCATTCAGTTTGATTCTGTAGTGAACGTGCCCACTGGGCTTGCAAGGAACCAGGGGCTGGAGATTCAGAGCTCTGCCTAAATGAGCACATGGATTCCAGAGCAATTTCGTGCCAAGTTCCATTTAGCTCTGTGGACTCTGTGACTCTGTTTTGTTTCCTGCTCAGATGAGGTTCTGGGAAGAGGTATTGTTAAATTTGCCCAGCAAAAGGCTTTTCTTTCAGTAGTGTACTAGTTTTAGGACTGGACTATAGAAGACTAATTGGTTCCTTTCTCTATTAGTGCTTACAAAACTGTCTTACCTGCTCTTAAGGGTGAACCAGTGCAACAGTGACACTCACAAGACAGTATGTTGGAAATGAACTTTACAACTTTGGGGAGTGGGGGAGGGAAAGTGGGAGAAAAATGAAGGAGGGGGTAACACAAGAAATGTGCTCATTACCTCGGTATATAACTGTAACCACGGTGTATATCACCTTGACAATAAAATGAAATTTAAAAAGTTCAAAATAACTTTTACTACTATTTATTTCCCTATATTTAAGTGGAAAATACATCAAATACATAAAGTAACTAAGGTTATTTTTGTCTCCGTATTTTCCCCCTCTCTATCTACAAAATTGAACAATTTGCCAAAGGTTACATTCTGATTAGAACCACAAGTGGCTAAAATACCATGTTCGTGAGCGATTGGCATTCATCCTTGAAATGCTAAAAATGGAGACACTAGTAGAATTTACTTAGCAGAGTCCTAGGTAGCATCAAAACTAACTTTAAACATGACTAAGTTGTAAACTACTTTGGTTTGGTCAAAATAAATTCCCATCTTTCTCTTAAAGAATGGGTAAAGTGACTTAAACACTATAGAATACCATATTTGGGTAAAAAAAAATACTTGTTCCTAAAAAAGTTGAAAATGAACCCTAGATGTCAATTCATTTAGTCATTTAATTATAAATAATGGAAAGCTAAGAAACTAAGTGATCTGAGTGCTAGTGACTCATGACTGTAAAGCTAGCTACTCTAAGGAGGCTGAAATCTGAGAATTGCCATTCAAAGCCAGCCCAGCAGGAAAGTCCATGAGACTCTTATCTCCAATTAACTAGTAAAAAGCCAGAAGTGTAGGTTTGGCTGAAGTAACAGAATGCCAGCCTTTAGTGAAAAAGCTCAGGGATAGCACCCAGGCCCTGAGTTCAATGTCTACAACTGACACACACACACACACACACACACACACACACACACACACACACACACACACACACACACACACTTGTAAGTCAGTGTTTACATAAAAGGTGTCCTATGGTAGGAATCTATGGGATTCTGTAAATACAGGATCATGTCATCTGCCAAGAGGGAGAGTTTTACTTCTTGTTTCCCTATTTGGATCCCCTTTATGTTTGTTATGCTTGTCTCTTGCCTTATTGCTCGGGCTAGGAATTCCAATACTAATTGAAGAGGAGTGGAGAAAGTGGACATCCTTGTCTCATTCCTGATTTTAGAGGAAATGGTTTTTACTTTTCACCATTAAGTATAATGCTGTCTGTAGGTTGTCATATACAACCTTTATTATATTGAGGAATGATCCATGGATCCCTAGCTTCTCTGGCTTTTATCATGAAGGAGTGCGTGGATCTTGTCAAATGCTTTTTCTGCATCTATTGAGATGATCATGCGATTCTTGTCCTTGCTTCTCTTGATGTGTTGAATTATATTAATTGACTCATGTATTTTGAGCCAGCTTTGTAACCCTGGAATGAATCCTTTTTGATCATATTATATGAGCTTTTGGTTGGCCAGAGTTTTATTGATAAGTTTTTCATCAGAGATGGGCCTATAGTTCTCTTCTTTGATGAGTCCCTATCTGGTTTTGGGAAGGATTATACTAGAATGAATTTAGTTATGATTTTTCCCTTTCAATTTCATTGAAAAGTTTGAGGAGTATCAGAGTGAGTTCCCCTTTGAAGGCCTTATAGAATTTGGCACTGAATCCATTTGTTTCTGGGATTTTCTTGGATGGGAGGTCTTTAATTGCCATTTTTATTTTATTACTTGTTATTTTAGTAGGTTTAAATCTTCTTGATTTAGTTTGGTTATATCAGTATTCTCTAGGAATTCTTCCATTTCTTCCAGATTTTCCAATTTGTTACCACATGATCATATAGAATGATGCTTACAGAAATGAACTCCAAGAAATGGAAATAAGAGGCTTTTTATTTTATTTTTTTGTGATTTTTTTTCTGTTTTTCTCCTTTTGTCACTGTTTTTAATTTCTGTACCTTTTGTCTCACAGGTAAGTTTATCCAATTTGGGCAGGATTAAGGGAAGCACAGAAATGGAGGGACAATGGATGAACCAGTGATACTCACTGGACTCTTGAAAATGAACTACACAACTTCTGGGGGAAGGGGATTAGGAGGGAAAAATTGTGAGGGAAGACATGACACTGTTCAAAAAGACATGTACTCATTACCTTACTTATGTAACTGTAACCCTTCTGTATATCACCTTTAAAATAAATTTTTTAGAAAGGTTTCCTATGTTTTAAAAAAGCATTAATTTGGAAAATCAAGCTTGTACATCTTGGATATCTGAGATGTGTATGGAAACAGCATATATGATTTGGTGATTCTTGTCTGCCAGAAAATATTTATCTCCTCTCCTTCAGATGCAGAATTTCTGTTGTTGCCCAAGGTGAGGAGTGCCTACACAGCTTTTTTTTTTTTTGTCTCAGCAGCCAGTACAGACCTCTAGGGTTTTATCCTTATAGCAGGCAACAGCAGCTTAGTACTGCTGCTCAGCAGCAGAGTAACACCTACTGGTGTTGCAGCTTCATCCTCAGGGCTGCTGCCTTCCCCTCCGATTCTTGTTTCAGGAATTCAACCAATGAAGTTCCAAAAGTGGAGGGTGAGTGAATAATTTTATCCAGAAGAGAAGTGTATAGCTCAAAGGCAGCTGTTCCCACTCTTTTCTCTTCCCCAGGTGACTCTTTCTATCTCTGTGTGTCCCTCTGTATCACTGTCCCAGTGGAGTCCAGGAGTTCTTACACAGACCAGGGGCTGTGCTCTGATTGGTTGTTTTGGAAGGTAACACTTAGTGGTTAGGTCCCACAACTAACCAATCCCTTCTGGTGATCCTCTCTCCAAGGCCATGGAGAAGTTATCCAGGTGAGAAAGGGATAGGGAAATGCAGAGGCAGATGTTCTGAAACAGTCTCTTTTGCAACTGTTTTTGCCTGTAGACCAAGATGCTGCCCAGAGTCTTTGGGTCCTAGCTAATTCCCTCTTTCACTTCTACCCAAATCATTTCTTCTAACAGCTCATGGATATGAGTGATTTTCTTGCATGCTGATGAAAAATCAGAAGGAAAGTCCAGAGACTAAGTGCTATTAAATATTTGATGGCTCACGTCTATAATGCCAGCTACTCAGGAGCCTGAGATCTGAGGACCAGGGTTCAAAGCCAGTGCAGGCAGGATGGTCTTGGAGACTCCAATTAATCACCAAAATATTGGATGTGGAGCTGTGGCTCAAGTGGTAGAGTGCTATGTTTGAGCAAAAACACTCAGAGACAGTGCCCAGGCCCTGTGTTCAAGCCTCAGAACCCCCCTCCCCTCCCTCCCTCCCTTTCTCTCTCTCTCTCTCACACACACACACATACACTTAAATGTGCTGAATTACTCAGTAAAGGTATAAATTAGAATGTTAGTAGAACCATGTCTGAAATAGTGTATGAAAAGAATCTTTTGTATATGCAGACTGGTACACAGAATGTTTGGTGTTTTCAAGGGCTGAGAAGGTGGCTCAGTGGTAGAGTGCTTGCCTTGCATGCATGAGGCCCTGGGTTCGATTCCTTAGCACCACATAAGCAAAAAGAAAAATGCCAGAAGTGGTGCTGTGGCTCAAGTGGTAGAGTGCTAGCCTTGAGCTGAAGAGCTGAGGGACAGCACCCAGGCCCAGAGTTCAGGCCCCACGACCGGACCCAAAAACAACAACAAAAAAAATGTTTGGTGTTTTCAGTGAATAAAATAAGTTTTAAAGCAACTTGTGGCAGGAAATATCAATTAAATCCCACAAGGGATTTAATTTAATGTTTACATGATAAAGAAAAGGTTTTGAAGAGCAAACCATCCTGGGCTTCTGAATACTTAAATTAGAATATTTCACTGTTCTTCCAATATAGTGTCATTAAGCAGAAAGACAGAAGCTGTGAACAAATCTTTTATGTTTACAGCTTTGTGGTCAGGGTACATGCTGTAATCCAATCTAGGTTATCTGTTTATTCCTTTGCCTGGTTCTCAAAATGTCTCAGACCTGCTTGCTGGCATTTAGTCACCTTGGGTTCTTCCAGAGCTGAGGATTTAATTGCCTGCCTGTTCACTTTATTATGAAGTGGTCAGTCTGTGAAGCAAGATCTAAAGTGACAAATCACCTAGGAGGAGGAAGAAGACTACCTGCTGGGGTTTACCCTGATGGTTTTAATTATAAGAGGGGAATCAAGAAATGGTAAGTCTCTTTCAAGTTGTTGTTAGCAAGAATTTTTGACAGCAGGAAAGGCAGAGAATATATTTCAATGTTAGACATGTCCAGGCAGAATCAAGGTTTCCTGCACAAGGCAATGAACTAATGAAGAGGAGGACTGTAATTGGGTTTTCTTTTTTGTCCTTCCTTCAAATTCCCAAGATAACCAATTTAGTCTGGATAGGCTTTCCTTGGACAACAAGCATTATTCTCCCTATATTTAATGATGTCAACTTACTTTAAAAATGAAACAAAACAAAACACTCCCCCATCAACAAAACCATGAAGAATTTTCATACTCAATGTGCCTGCAGGTTGATTTCTACACATGGAACACCAGTTTCTAAAATATACTTCAGCCATTCCTCTCTGTGAATGCAGGGCCAATTTCTTTCCCTTCTAAAGTCACATAACAATTATCAGTACAATTCATTTGGAAATTAATCATGAACTGCCTCATGACATCTTTCCTATTATATCTTGAGCTGTTGTTTAATTTTTTATGGTTCTAAAACTTTGCACTTGAGTTGAACCTGTAATTAATTTTTAACTCCTGTAGTTCATAAACTATGTTTTATATTTCTTTATATTTTTCCTAGTTCCAAGTACAACAAAAAACCCCCAAATTAATCTTGTCTTTGTGTATTTCCTAAGGATGCATAATATTATGCTATATATTATATGTTGATATCAACATTTTCTATAAGCATAGTGAAATGATAGAAAATGAGAGATATATTGAGTTCATATTCATGGAATAACAATTATCTTTCCCTGAAAATTACCACAGATTTTTTTTCAAGACATCCATACTTATAAGAAAGCTCAGATGGCAATACTTCCCAAGGCTATCTACAAATTCAACGCAATACCTATCAAAATTCCACCCTCATTCTTCAAGGAAATAGAAGAGGCAATCCAAAAATTCATATGGAACAATAAAAGACCCCGAATAGCAAAAACGCTCCTCAACGGAAAGAACACTGCTGGAGGAATATCAATACCAAATTTCAAACTCTACTATAAAGCCATAGTAATCAAAACAGCTTGGTATTGGCATAAGAACAGACCTCAGGACCAATGGAATAGAATTGAAAACCCAGAAATGAACCTACAGACCTATAGCCATCTAATCTTCGATAAGGGAGCTAAAACAATAGAATGGAAGACAGACAGCCTCTTCAGTAAATGGTGCTGGCAAAACTGGTTAACTACATGTAGAAAACTAAAGCTAGATCCTTATATATCACCCTGCACCAGAATCAACTCCAAATGGATCAAAGACCTTGAACTCAAAGCAGACACTCTGAAAACATTACAGGATGGAATAGGAGAAACCCTGGGTCTCCTCAGCTCAGGCCGAAATTTTCTGAATAGAGACCCGGAAACACAACAAATCAAAGAAAGGTTGGACAAATGGGATTGTATAAGGTTGCAGAGCTTCTGCAGGGCAAATGACATAGCTAGCAAGATCAATAGAAAGCCCACGGACTGGGAGAAGATCTTTACTAGCCATACAACGGACAAGGGTCTCATATCTAAAATATACTTGGAACTCAAAAAATTAAACCACTCAACAACAAATCCTCAAAGAAACAACTGCCCAATAAGTAAGTGGGCGAAAGACTTAAAGAGAAGCTTCTCTGAAGAAGAAAGAAGGATGGCCAATAGACACATGAAGAAATGTTCACCATCCCTAGCCATAAAAGAAATGCAAATCAAAACAACATTGAGATATCACCTCACTCCAGTTAGAACAGCAAAAATCAAGAACTCTAACAACAACAGATGCTGGAGGGGATGTGGACAGAAAGGAACCTTACTTCATTGTTGGTGGGAATGTAAACTTGTTCAACCACTTTGGAAAGCAGTATGGAGGTTCCTCAAAAGACTTCACATAGAGCTCCCCAATGACCCAGCAATCCCACTTTTGGGCATTTACCCAAATGATCACAAACAAGGCCACACTAAAGCTACCAGCAAAACTATGTTTATTGCAGCATTATTTACCATAGCTAAGATATGGAACCAACCCAGATGCCCCTCAGTAGATGAATGGATCAAGAAGATGTGGTATATATACACAATGGAATTCTATGCCTCCATCAGAAAGAATGACATTGCCCCATTTGTTAGGAAATGGAAAGACTTGGAAAAAATTATATTAAGTGAAGTAAGCCAGGCCCAAAGAAACATAGGTCCCATGGTTTCCCTTATTTGCAATATCTAGTATAGGTATGAGTCAAGCGGAAAAAGTCAGATAATGTGATGTTAGGAAAACGAACCCTCAAATATGTATTTTAATGTTTTTGTTTCTTTCATGCATGTGTTTCTAACGCATTTATAAGATTATTTCTTTGTTGCTTTGTATGTCCCTCCCCCACAGTGTAACCCCGCTTTCACTATATTTGATGTCAGTATAACATGTGGAGGAGATGGGGACAAACAAGTCGTTTAAGGATTCAGGTGGACCTGTTGCAACAATGAGAAGTACAAAATGTCATGTCAAAACCAGCTTTACAATGTCGGTGGGGGGGGAGGGGGGGTATGATTGGGTTGGGGGGAGGGGGGAGGCTGGGAAGGGAGGTGAAGGGTAAACAAAGGAGGAGGCTGCAATGCTTGGTAAGAAATGTATGCATTATCCTGCCCATGTAATTGTAACCCCTCTGTACAGTATGTTCTCAAATAAAATAAAATAAAATTTAAAAAAAAAAAAAAAAAAGAAAGCTCAGTAACTGATTTGCAAATCCTCCCACTTTCCTCTTTCCTTCTCTAAAGCATACATGGGGAAAGGAAGAGGAAGAGAGGAAACATATTTTACTAACTTTATATACCCATCTAATTAAAGCATATCGGTCCCTGGGTAGGAATGATTATTACCCCATTTTAGAGATGGGGAACTGAAATTTATAGAAGTCATTTAAAAGATCACATAGCTACTGTTGAGCTTAGATTTTTTTTTTTTAAATTTTGGTCTGTGACTTACAAATCTGACCCCAATCTCAAAATGGTGAAGTTGTTCTCTGGCAGGTTTTTCCTCTCTTTATTTCTCCTTTTTATACTCTGTTGATCTCAGTTTCCCCATGTTTCTCTTGAGTCCAGGAATCTAATTGCTGAATCTAGGACAAAGCATAGAATCCAGTCTAGGCCATCATTAGGAAGCATTTTTATTAACGTTTTTTCCTCCCCCCCGTAAGTCAGTCTTTATAAATTGATGACTATTAGTAGGATAAGTTTATTCTTACATGTAACATTTTGAAGGCATTTAGAGAACAAGAGGACTTGTTAGGAATTTTGAATGTGATCAGAAGTATAATGGGAGATTTTGCTTAATTATTAATTGACAGTTGACCATGTCAATCTTAAGACAACTTCTATGATAGATTTACCTATAAGAGAAAATACTTTCTTCATTGGATGCCTATGAAAATTTTGTTATTCTTGACAAATGAGGACTACTGGAAAAAAAATCTGTTTCAAACTCAGATTTGGTTAAGTAAGACTTGAAGTAATCTGACTGAGATATTTAAAAACCACCTTTGTAACTGTGATGGCACATCAGCAAACTGGAAAATTCATTTAAGTAAGTAGATGATTGATCCACATCAAGCAGATAAAACACAATGCATTACATAAGCATTCTACTTGCCAAATTATGAGACACTGTGTCTTAAATAAATGTGTGCCAAGGAGGATAAAGTAGCTTGAGAAGAGGCCAATGGGCCCTAATGGCTCAAACATCCTATGTTCTTACATACATGATATGAAATATAAGATTTTCCAATTCTAAATGCCCAACTGATCATTGATATATTTTCAGGGATTTTTCTATTAGGATAATTCAAATAAGGCAGCTGGTCAAACTTTAAGTAATCAAATTTTAACTGTATCCCCTCTGTACATCACCTTTATAATAAATTAAATTAAAAAATAATCAATTTTTTTTCTTCACACTGACCACATCAAATCCTTCCCTTCTAGCTCTTCCTCAGAGCTTGAAACTACTTGCAATTTAATGCTGTCTAGTTCCTGAACCCCTATTTGCTCAAACTTTAAAATTTTAATTTTAATTTTAAACTTTAAATTTAAATTTTAAACTTTTAAAATTTTAATATGTGATATTGTTGAAAGGGTGTTTTATATCAGCTACAGAGATTTTTGTATATGATGCTGCTTCTGAAGCTTAGTAAATCAGAAATACATTTTTGTAAAGTTAACTTGAGTTGGTGAAGAATTGCAAGTATTTTATGTAATAAAATATTTAATGCTAACTCACTTCTTGGAAAATACATTGTTTTTATTCTTTTCTTCACAAATATCAAACGTATTTTGAAGACAAAAAAATAGTTCTTACTAGAGAAGATATAGATTTTTTTTTTCCTGCTCTCCGTACAAAGTCACTGGGTCACCCTAGTCCAGGAAAATCTAGTTTCCTTTAGTATATTAAGTACAAATGGAGTACTCTACACTATTTGTACTGGATAAAACTGTCATAAACACATTTCAATATCTTCCAGCATTTCCCAGAGAATACCTTTGCAAATGTGCTGCATTCCTGGTAAATGAGTCAATTGTGTACAATCACTAAAAACCTCATTCAAAGGCAGACTTACTTTATAAATCTGTTCCTCTTCCCCTTCTATATTCCTTCTTTCCTTCTGTACTTCCTAGCTCCCTCCATCTCTTTCTCCCTCCCTCCCTTCCTCTCTACTTTTCTTCCTTTCTCTCCCTCCCTCTCCCCTCCTCTCCTGTTCACTTCCCTTGCTGGCAGTCTTTTGAGGAAAGCCATTGTATGTGAATTAACTAATGAGTAAAATGCTTGCTAAGGATGTCATGGTGCCTTTGCTTGCGTCCCCTTAGGTTGGAGAATGATTAGTCCATAGGAAGTGATCCTGGCTGGTATGGTTAAGGATCTGTGAATCTGCTCATGTAGCTCTGTCTTGGGATGGCTGAATTTTCCCTATGTGAAATGAAGAGGCTGTAATGTTGATTTCTGATATCTCTTCCAGTGATACAACAGGAAAAAGAACAAAGGGAAGCAAAGTTTCCCTTGTTAGGATACATTAATATTCTAAAGAATCTTTTCCATTTTCATTTTCAGATAGTATGCATATTTCTCCCAAGAGAAGATAGAAGCAAAACATAAAATCAAATGTTTGCATTTAATGATTTATTTAGTGTATCATCTTAAGTTCCTTAATCACTACAAGGAAATGGCGCTGGAGGTAGATGGGCAAAATAAGGGAGTGTAAAAAATGTTTTTAATGCATGTGTGTTTGAATTAATGTTTCTTTTTAGAAAGTGAGTTTAGTCTGCATTTCAGAGCAAATCAACCACATATTAAAATGCTCTTTTTTTTTTTTTTTTTTTTTTTACTGTTTTCTCTTTGTCCTTGTTCTGTATTTTTTTTCTTTTCTTTTCTTTCTTTTTTTTAAGCAGCATGGCATATTTAAACATATACACATTTAACAGATTTATTTGTTAAATTGTGCCCAGGCTCAACCACAAGCCAGCTCTTCTACTATCTCAAGGAATATTATACAATTAGGAATAAATTAATTCCCTAGAAAAAGTAGATAGAAACTCTTTTTATGCCAGCCCTGGAACTTGAACTCAGGACCTGGGCACTAAGCTTCTTTTGCTCAAGGTTAGCACTTTACTACTTGAGCTACAAGTGCCACTTCAGACTTTTTTTGTTTATATGGTACTGAGGAATTGAACCCAGGGATTCATGCATGCTAGGCTGGCACTCTACCACTAAGCCACATACCCACCTGGATAGAAAGTTTTTGACAATTTCATATTTGAAAAACTGACATAGGGCCACCAATGACTCTTTAGATCATTACATTTATTTACGAGACCATGAACTCATACTAATAATAGAAGTGTGTACTTTGCCATTTTTTTCTTGCTTAAACACGCATTGTTAATTTTATCTTCAATCTGGATCTCTTTGTAGAGATTTCTCTAGGGCTCTTTGAT
Source organism: Dipodomys spectabilis (assembly GCF_019054845.1). Classification (NCBI taxonomy): domain Eukaryota; kingdom Metazoa; phylum Chordata; class Mammalia; order Rodentia; family Heteromyidae; genus Dipodomys; species Dipodomys spectabilis. The sequence goes on from NW_024870766.1 coordinate 19,761,782, forward strand.
CATTTTGAGAAGCGTTAGTTTGATGTAAAAATAGTACGTTGTATAAGGCCCTGGGTTCAAGCGTTAGCATCAAAAAACTGTGTAACTCTGTGTTGTTAAATAGGTCAATCTAAAATTCAGTGTCATCTGTTGAGAGCTAAGGAATCAACGAAAAGTGGGAGTTGGAGAAATCCTGCCCCTTCCTGTGTGTCCTCTACATAGCACATGTGGCATGTGGCACTGATGGGGCAGGCAGGAATCAGGGTTCTTTCAACACTAAATATTAGTAAAGCTCAATTCCTTTTTTGCATTTCTGGAGTAAAGTAAATGAAAGTTCAATATTTTCTTACCAAACTCTAGTAAAACAATAGTACTCTCACAATATATGAACAGGGACAAGTTGTCATGGCAAATGAGAGGTCACTTTTTAGAGTCATAATTACTTTGCAACCCTAAAACAGTAGTCAAATAGATGTTTCCCTTCCTTCACTTTCCCTTCCAGTAATGAAGATGGTGACTTCCTAATACTGATTTAGTTGATCTTAATTCAAGTGGGAAAAGCAGAAAGGAAGAGCTCATCATTACCATTTTCTCTCAAGCATAAGCTACTCTGTGAGTTTGTGTTTATACCCCTTACTTCCTATAGATTCACAACATCCTTCACCAAAAATTTGTATCCACTGAGATAGTAATACAGTGGTATCTATTTTCTTTAACACAAAAAGGTTGTTCAACTATAAATTTTCTGGGGTTTTTAGTGTATTTTTTAATTGTAAAACTGCTGTACAGAGGGGTTACAGTTACATGAGCAAGGTAATGAGTACATTTCCTATTGAGCAGTGTTGCCTCCTCCTTTGTTTTCCCCCTGCCATCCCAAGGAACTCTCTTCCTTCCTGTTGCGGGGGAGGGTGATGGTGGAGGGGTGGAAAACCATTGAAAGAGAATATGTTACATGCTTCTAAATCATGATTAATATAGTTGCCCCAACTGCCTGTTTTGACAGTTGAGAGCCATACATATTTCCTTCAGTCTTTTTTGAGTCTTAGTTATTCTCCAGGGCATGTTGTAAGATATATAAAGCTAAGTTCTATGCATGGTTGGTCGTTTTGCCCTAAATAAACACGTACAGTCTGCCCACTCGTTTCTTTGTGTAGATTGTCTTGATAATCTCATGGCTGCCTTTTAGTGCTGTACTTAACTTTCTCTGGTGTGAAACATTCTGTCTTCAAATGCATTTGACACTTGCTGGTAGCAGAGTTAACTGAAAATAGTGCATTTTTCCCGGTGTTGATTTGCTTTGGTCACGAAAGAGCATTTCCTGGGATTGCTCTGAGATAGAGGGAGAAGAAAAATGATTATCACAAACACAGTTTTGATGTCCACTTTTAGACACCTCCTTTACAAATGACTGCCACATGCTTAAAATATGTCAAAGGCACATAAACTCAGGAGAAAAGTTTACCTTGTTTTTAGGACCTGAAAATCTTTAGAGCTAAATAATATAAGGGAAAAATGCAAGAGTTTGCCATTTTATGACCATTCCATGTTGAAAATGAATACTTATGACTTACTACCTAGTACTGGTGTTTTCAAAGAAAATTTGCCTGAAGTAAACAAACTGCAGTGGTAACTGCCTGAGAGCCAAGAAGGGAAGTTAGAAATCCTGTGCTTTAGTTAGATTCATTTATTGAAAATTGACTTTTAATGTAGACTGTATAAGCATTATGTTCTTCTTATAAAAACAAGAAGTGTAGTTTCCCCAGTCTTCCCACAGCCTGTTTCCCCAATCCTGCTCTCTCTCACACTCCAGAAGCCATTACTATTATTGCAAACGTCTCACTCATGATTCTTAGCATTTTCAATGGCTGCAAGAGGGAATGCAAGAAAACGATACATACATACAAAGACCCATACTTGTTCATTTGTGGGCTTGAGTTCCTAGAAGTTCTTCATGAATCAGCACAAACATAGACGAACACAACACAATACAACATCTACATGGAGGAACATTTCTTTTTTTTTTTCCAAAAATTTCTTTATTTTTATTGCAACGGTGATACATAGAGAAGTTATAGTTACCTACGACTGATAAAGAGTACATTTCATTTTGAACAATGTCATCCCTTCCCTCATTCTTTCCCAATTTCCCCATCCCATAAGAACCACAAATTGTGTACTTCATTTTCAACATGGTATGTAGTGAGTATCACTGCTGCATTGGTTCACCCTTTGTCCCACCATGTCTGTGACTCCCTTGGCCCTCCCAAAGACAGATTAAGAAAAACAAACAAGACAAAAGGAAAAAAAATAAACAGCCACAAATTAAAAAATAAACCTTGTTCCTGTTTTCTGGAGTTCATTTTGATAATTTTTTATATGATCCAAGACACATAAGTATGGCATCTTTGTGATCCTCTCCGAAGGAGGAACATTTCTTGTGGTATACATGAGCTATTTATTTTTCATGTTCACTTAATTTCCAGAATGATATAATGCCTCTGGACACTGTTCCTCTGAGTTTCTAATTGTTTATCTGAGTATTGCTCGATCTTTCTAGGGTACACAGTGTTTACTATATCCTTATAATGTTAAGGCACTACATAAGATATGAATCATCTTGCTTTCTTTCGTCTTTCTTAATTTCTTTGGTTAATCGTCTAATCCCTTTCTGCAACCTCAAACTTGCATTTTGAACACCAAGGAGAATTTACTCACTTTGTGATGGATCTATCACTGTCACCCAGAAAGCTTTGTTGATTATGATGGATTTAATTTGTTAAATTAATTATTAAAGGTTTAATAATTACATAGATATAATTAGGAAATAGATATAATTAAATGTAATATGATATAATTAGAAGAGAACAGCAAGATAAAATGTCTATATCTATATATCTATATATTTATAAAGTATCCATAATATCCATAGATATCTATTAGATAGATACAATTAGATATATAATGCGATATAATTAGGAGATACAGCTCTTACTCAGCTCATAACTGTAGTCTTCGTTAACTCCATTTTCCCTACAGGCACTCAGATTTTACATATGTTGTACTAAGACATTGCCATTGGTTTAGAGCAAATAAAATGTTCAGATCAAGGGAAAATATATACATGTGATTCCACTTATCTATTGTCTTATCTAGATACTGTGTAACAATTAGCACAAATCATAATGGCATCAAATAACTGGTCTTTAAAGCTTCCAACCTTGGAGGTCTGGAATTTGAAAAGAGCAGTGTCAGTATCTTGTCACTGCTGTCTGGAGAAAGCCAGAGAGGCTGATATCCAGAAGAAGCACATGAGCTCACATCTGTGGACATGATATTGTTGCTGGCTGCTGCAGCTGGGGTAGCTAAGGATACCATTAAAGGCTTCCCATTGCAGCATGGCTTATACTATCAAAAACAGGGAAGACAGAAGCACTTAATAACAGGCAGCATATTATGATGGTTCAAAAAGTGAATTCAGAGCTGGGAAGGTGGCTCAGTGATAGAGCGCTTGCCCTGCATGCCTGAGGCCCTGGGTTCGATTCCTTAGCACCACATAAGCAGAAAAAGAAAGCTGGAAGTGGTGCTGTGGCTCAAGTGGTAGAGCACTAGCCTTGAGCTGAAGAGCTGAGGGACAGTGCCCAGGCCCAGAGTTCAGGCCCCACGACCGCACCCCCTCCCCCCCCAAAAAAAGTGAATTCAGAGGGCTCTACTGTTCATTCCTTTCATCAAATTCTAGGACAAGTTCTAAGTGAAGAGTTAAGTCAAATATGTGCTTAGTTTACATATTGATAGTACATACAATTCATTTTTGTGCTGGTATTTGGTCTTGAACTCAGGTTCTCATAGTCTCTCTTAGCCTTTTTACTCATGGCTGGCACCTTACCACTTGGGCCATGACTCCACTTCTAGTTTTTGCTGGATAGTTAGCAATAAGAATCTTGAGGAATTGTCTGTCCAGGCTGGCTTCAAGCCTCATTCCTTAGATCTCAGCCTCCTGAGTAGCTAGTATTATAGATGTGAACTACCAGAACTCAGAAAAAACTGGTGACACTTAATTTAGAACTTTGTGTTAGGTGCAATCCTAATTAATTGGAAAATACTAACTTCTTTTGTATCACACATTTTAAGTTCGAATTACTATTATCCCATTTTTAGCTGAATAAACTAAATGAGTAGAATTCTCACAACTTGTAGACAATTATTTCGTATCACCTTCCTAAAAGATTATTTTTTCTAACAAGCGTAATGAAGTGTTCCACATTATTGAATGTATTCATGGTTAAAAATTAATCTGATATTTAATTAGCATCTTACTGTAAAAGACATTAAAGGTGCTTTTTTATATTTAGTGGCTTGTTGCACTGCATTTCTATTTCTGTAAGTTGTAATAGATCTTATTATAATTTTATATCTTTAAAAATTCTCAATTCTTGCAGATATAGGGTATACATGAGTCCAAATAGGCTCTAGTATATTGAGATATAAGACAGGTCATTAAATCAATTTTATCCTGATTTATTCACAGATATGTGGTCTTGCAAGAAATGCTACATGCTATCATTTCAGGAGGCCCTCCAAAAGTTTATTAATAGAAAACTTAACCCTCAATTAAGCTTCCAGAACAATGAGCCAAATGAAATGCTCTTCTTTATAAATTACTTAATCTATATAACAATCTCTTGTATCTTTTATATGCTTTCTTTTGTTACAACAAAACAGCCAAACACACTATAAAAGGCAGTTTTCAAGGACTGTAGCAAATGAAACCATTCGACTTAAGCATTGTGTTTGATGTCTTCCATACTCAATGTGAGAGAATAATATTTATAGAGAAGAGAAGGATGGAAATGCTGAGAAAAGATCTGGGACAATAGGTTGTCTGCACCTTGAGGTTTGTGTATGTTTGAAACCTTAAGGCTCCAAATTTCAAAGAGTTTTGCTTATTTGTGTGTGGTAAGAAAACGAAGAGAGCCACAAGATAAAGAGAGGCTACAGGATGATCCAGGGGGTTTAGTATGAAATTCTCTAAATAGTGCTGAAATTATTAAAAATAAAGTGAGAAACTTCCATTAAAGGTTGGAAGAACTAGTGAGAAAATGACCTTCTAACATAAGGACAAGGGATAACCATGGGGGGACACACTCATTATCCTAGAGGCTGAAAAGAAGTTATGGCCTTTTAGATCTTGGTTCTCTTAACACTACCAAGGGAAATTGGTTCATGTACCTTCTATGTGGGTTGTCCCATGAAGTCCCTGATCTCCTGGAAGCCAAACCCTTCCAAGCACCAAACACAGCAGATTAAATAAGCAAGGAATTTTCCTACCAGACATAAGCATCTCCAACTCTTCCTGCAATTCCGTTCTAGTTTACATAATTATAAAGAGACAGGAGGAAAAAAAGAGACAAGAGGTAGAAACAATATGAAAAGTAGTGGTAGCAGGATAGTAGAAACAATGGAAGCAGTAGTAATTAAGGCAGACAGTTATATAGCTTACAAGTTGGAATTAAGTGAATTCACATGGAAACCTACAGCCACTGTGGTGCTAGAGACATTTCAAAGACGTTTAAATTGATAAATACTGTTAAATCGACACTATAAGCCAAAGGAAATAATATAAACAGCAAAAGAAAGGTTCTGGTACTCAAAAGCTGAAAAAGCTAAAGACATCTATTTCACTTAGGATTAGAAGAAAGTGAGGAGAAACTTGGCATTCAATGCAAATATGTCCTGTCACCCATAACCTATTAATGTTCAATTCTAGTAAAGCTGAATTTAGTTCTTCTATGTCATTATATTAGTTTATAATTCATACCTTTATGAAAGAGTTTCCTTGCTAAAATATCATTCAGGTAAAGAAGTGAAAGTAGAGGGACCATTTAGGCCTCTTAAACTATCAATTTCTATGCCTCTTGTGTTTTGTGAGAAGTGTGTTTCCAAGGCCATAAGTAACAGTCACAGTGACAAATAAGGCCGGTGAGTCCAGTGCCCTACTACCTATCTACTATGCATCTATCTATCTATCTATCTATCTATCTATCTATCTATCTATCTATCTATCTATCTATCTGTCTGTCTATCTATCTACCTACCTATTTATCTACAATGGGGTTTTATTTATCAGGAAGAATGATATTGTAACTTTTTATTTGTAAGAAAATGGTTACACTTGGAAAAAATCAGGTTTAGAGAGACAAAGAGTTGCATGTTTTCTCTTGTATGTGGGAATACATGAAATATAAATGTATATGAAAACACATATAGGGCCATATCTTTCATACACAATCAAACTGACTAACATATGGTATATGCAAGGGAGAATTCTAATAGTGTAACTCATTTGAATAATTAATTGACAGTTAATTGAAGCTGAAGCAAGTCTTGTTTGAAGGCGGTCGATTTTAAGGGGAAGAAGTGAATCAATAGAGAGATGAATGGTAGGTAAACACATTCATTATACTCATTTTTCCTCTATTAAAAAAATGGAACTGGTTAGCTTAATTCCAATGACAGAGTGTAATATGATGGTGGGGAGAGTGATGGAAGAGTGACACTGATCAAGATGCACTGTGCTCCTGTTATGTTGAAACCCCTTTGTGCAAGTATTTAAAGATAATAAAATGATGGAAGTGGTGACACTGATCAAGATGCACTGTGCTCCTGTTATGTTGAAACCCCTTTGTGAAACTATTTAAAGATAATAAAATATATTTTTAAATGGCTGGTGAAATGAGTTGCCTCTTTGCATGCATAGCATTCATAGCATTTCATTGATGTCCCTGGTCCCTGGGATTCTGGAAACTTACTGGTAAGGCATCATCTGCTCTGTCCAATGCTGAACGGTAATGTTGGAATTGAAAACAGTTAATAGGACAGCTTATACTTGTTGCCAATAAGGTAAGTGAAATACCTAAAATAACAGAACTTATTTTTCAAAGTTATTATCTTAAAGTTATGGTGATTATAACTGTTTTCCAGTCTAAGATAATATTGCTTTTCTACAGTACTGAAGAATACCTAATATCTTACTAGTGACTTCCTGAACTCTTTCTCAACTGCATTTTCCTACAACCATTCTATATTTGTTTCGAAAGTAGCTATTTGCATTTATTGTGTATTTTGTATAATTATATAGTAAGTTACCATAAATCTATTTTGACTGTAAGTCACTTACTGTAATTTGACCCATGAAAATGATCTCCACATTTTATTTATTTTTTACTCCCTTGTTGAATGTGTCCAACTATAGCAAGGAGACAGTTGTTCAGTTTTATTAGTATGTATGGCCTTCTCTGCATAGGGTTAGTTCCCTCAAATTTATGGTGGTTGTTAGCATTAAGAATGAAATAAACAGATTTGCTTAGCTCTGCAGAAAATAAAATAAAATGTAATTCCATCAACTTTCTTTTTAGTTGTTAAGTTCTAAATGCCGCTCTCATTTTACAAGGTTAGTGTAAGGCTACCATTAGATCATCATCTAGGGCCATAGTTAAAATATGTTGAATTATGCATTTAAATGTGTTCAAACATTATCTCCACACTGAATAAAACAAGATAATCAGATTTCCACTTTATTTCTCTGCTAGAAACCACAGTATTATTTTGTACTCACTGGAAGAAATTTGGCAATGTGTTATTCTCCTCAGGCCTGTTTTCACATGATAGCAATTCGAGTGAAGTGCGGTGTAAAAGTATTTATTAAAAGCAATTCCCCTCTGGTACTTGGAAATGAAAGACAATAGGAGTTTGCTGTTTTGTTCTCTGGGAAAGGTTCACATCTTGTGAGTTGATGAAAAAGTTTAGTGTATCACACCCTTAAATAAATATCTATGCTTGCCCCCAGAGGGGAAAATGGTGGGAGTTTTCCAAACTCCTTTAATAGCTTAAAGAACAATGCCCAACATCCTTGCAGGAAAATGTAGATAATTTAATGCGCTGTCTTTCTCTGCTGTTTAAAATTTGTTTAATTATTCTAGAGTAAGATAATGCTGATACTATGTTGTTTTGAGTAATCATAAATCTAGATACAGTATACAATCTCAAAGAAAGCTATAGTAATCATTGAAATACTATATTTTTTTTCTGTTAAGGGAGGAAAACATTTTATACACAGAATACTCCCTAACTCAGTGCCTTTTCTGTTTTTCTTCAGAAATGAATTGCTATTTTATTACAGGTAACTATCTACAAGACAAAGACTTCATTTCTCAGAATTCCTTGCAGATAACATGGCCAGTTAGACACAAATGAGAGTCTATGTGTGGCACTTCTTGAAAAAATACAAGAGTGGACAGGGAGCCAGTATGCATATTTTTTTACCATCACCTGCCACTTCCCCTCCTTTTTCCTGCCTAGAAATCAGACCCAATAGATGAAAAGGCTTAGGTATTTGTTTCTTGACCTTAAAGGTGGAAGCTGAATACTGTGAGTTTTGGAGATAACTGCTAAAGGTGTTTTGCAGTCTGACTGTCAATATGCAACAGTCATATAAGTCTTGCTTAGCAATCTTGTAACCTTTATATTATTGTGAAGTGTAATGTGTGATATTTGGATTAATATTAGTAGTTAAGATTTGCATTAAAATGCTTGCGTTTTCAACAATTGAGGCTATCATGCATCAAGAGTATTTGGTGAATTAATGGCAATGAAATTGATGTAGTTTGTAAATTTGTTGTTACTCATTACATTTTGAGCCAGGTAAACATACCTCATGATTGTAACCATCCTAAGGAGGCTAAAATCTGAGAATTGCAGTTCAAAGCTACCTTGGACACGAATGTCCATAAGCCTTTTATCTCCATTTAACCACCAAAAAAAAATAAATAAAATTTGACATTGTGGAAAGACACTATGACATTCCAAATTGTTTTCATTGTTCATATCATGTTATATGAATATAATGTTCCTTGTATTAAGTTTATTATCCATTTTTTAATAAATATGCTGTTCCTTAAATACTGAATAATGACTTAGGGAAAATACACAAGATAACCCTGAAGACACAGGCAATTAGTGCACTAATTGCCAAGGCATTTCTGACCTAATTGGCATACTATTCTTAGCACCTTGTAGTGGGATTTCACAGTGAATCAAGGCCCAGTCTTTGTCCTGGGCAGCTCACCGTCCATGTATCCCTGGCTTCCTTTAGAGTAAAGTAGACAACACAAGAATAGCAAATTGCACAGCATCTACTTATTCACTGGCTTTGGTAATATTGTTTTTGACTCCTAAGAACATGCCTAGAATATGAAGAACAGATAAAAATGATAGTCATAATAGGAAGGAGACTTGAACATCATAAAATCTTATAAAATACTTGATTTGAACATTATGGATTTTCCTTACAGAGAGTATTATTATTGGGGTCATAAAGAGTGAAATCCTCTAAAAGTCAATTACATTCTTTTACCAATTAGTATGTTTTATTTCTGATGAATGACCATACAAATAAGTAGTTATTAAGTTAATTCAATTTACAAGTACTTCATCATTTATTTATTTTTTTAAATACAATTTTATTCTAAAAATAGTGTACAGAGGGGTATTTAATAGAAGAGATAAAGCCTAAAGGAAGTACTCTTCTTTTTTTTTTCAATAAAGAACATATAAGATAATATTAATTCTATGTGGGTATAGCTATCAACTGCTGAGTACCATAGTGTATTTGTGGCTTTTGTGGTAATCATTACTTTTATTACCTTCTGAATATTTCAACTTCTTTCCTTGAACTCCTTTCAGTAATCTGGTTTCTAGGTTCTGTCATTATCATTTTTTTTCCTCTTCAGCCTCTTTAGAGGTTTATTTCCTATGTTTTTTTAATTGATGAAAATAGTAATATAGGTAGTCACTGGGGCTCATACCTAATACATCAGCTACTTGAGACTGAGAATGGAAGGATCATGGTTTCAGGCCAGTCTGAGAAGAAAGTTCATGAGACCCTATCTCAAAAATAAAAAGCAGAGCCGGAGGCATGGCTCAAGTGGTAGAGCATCAGCTTAGCAATCAATAGGCTCTGAGTTTAATTGACAATACCATGAATAATAATAAGATGCTGACTGGATATTTTTCAGGCTTCCTAATATGTATTATAGAAAAAATATAGTTAGCCTTATTTCAGTTGTTCATTGAAATTTACTCTTGTAAGTTCCTCTGGTAGGTAAAGAAATAAAAAAAAAGTATAGTTACCCCAACTTAACCCTTGAGGACAAGTGGGTGGGAAAAAAACCAGCAAGTAGAGATATCACTTAGTTGAACTATCAGATTTCTTTTTAAACACTGGGGTTAGAATTTGGAGACCTGCACTTGCCAGGCAGATGCTCCACCACTTGAGCAACTCCCCCAATCTTTTTACATGTTATTTTTTGAGGTAGTTTTGCTTTATTCTCTGCTGATCTGGAACCACAATCTTCATATTTGTGCTTTCACTATACAGCTGTGACAATAGGTTCATGCCACCACACCCAGCCATTGGTTGAAATGGAGTCTCAGGAACTTGTTCCCCAGGCTGACCCTAAATCACTATCTCTCGATTATCTCTACTGCCAAAGTAGCCAAGATTGCGGTCTCAAGCCACTATTCCCATTCTATAAGGATTTTTTCATAATTTAATTTCTATCCTTTGTTTTGTTTGCAGTAATAGGAATATTAAAAGTCATGTAAAATATAAAAGGAGTTAAACTTTAAAAGAAACAGATTTTTGTGATGATTGACTTAGAACATAACATTGTTATATTTGAAGGAGATTATCAAGGACAAGGTCTGTGTCCTGTGAGAACACTGAGAGATTAAAGAGGAAATTTGGCCTCAAGGATGGAAATATTGCAGTTGATTTCAGCCATCGATAGATATAGGATACTAATGGTGTGCTTCAGATTCTTGCAAATAGTTTCTGTAAAAAATGAGGTAATAATGAAAAATGAGAGGAAGGCATACATCCAAGACAACATTACTGATAAAATTGGTTCTAATTTTTTTCTGTAGATACTAGTGTTGATATAACAAGTAATAAATGTAGAGAACGTTATTACCTTTGAAAGAAATTTGGCAGGATTTAGTTGAATGTATTTGTGTCTGTTTTAACAAACCTTGGTTAAACTTAGATTTAATGTGGGATCATCATTTAATCTAGGTTGTTTCATATATTCAGATGAAAAAGAAAGTCCCAAGAAATATTATAAATTTTACATTTTCTTTCCTGGTTGACTTGTTTATCTAATAGTTTGCTAGATTCTGACTATGTGCCAAATACTAAAAGAAATGGCTCATTGACAAAGTGAAACCATAGTTAAAAATTTACCCTAGAGTAAATTAGGATTTTTAGTTTTTATTAGTATATCCCTTTGTATTTGTACAGAGGGATTTCAACTTAATGTATTAGTTTATGAGCATAATGCTCCTTGATCAATGTTACCCCTACCCAAATTGGGATTTTCTAAAGGCAAAATATTTGCTGGTAATTCTAAAGAAGAAGTGTTTGAGAAAAATGGTTTGAATGCTCAGCCATAAAAATTATTTTCTCTCATTTAATTATAAACTACCTTGCTGGTTATCTTTTGATTACTGTACCTTCTGCCATAAATTTCCATTTTGGATTTTTTTTTGCTACAAGATAGCAATGATTTCCTTGCCACTGAAACCAGATCAATCAATGATTGATCTTCCTCTTTTTCTTATTGTATTACTTTTGTGAATACTGAGGATGGAATTTAGGATTTTGTGTGCAAGATCTCTACTACATGAGAGCCCTCTAGGCCTCCAGTCTTCTAGAAACTTTCACTATAATAACTCATGAACTAGATAACAGCACTGCCATTTAAGTAGGAAAAGGCTGTAAGATTTACTTTGATTAAACTTAAAATTTGATATTATGTCTTTAAACCACTACAGTCAGGGGTATGATAAAATTAAAAGAGATTAGGTAAAGAAGTTTAAAACTATTAATGTACATGTAATAAACTTTATAGATTGAAGCAAAATACCTTTATTTAACATATAAGAAGTATTTGGGCTGGGAAGGTGGCTCAGTGGTAGAGCGCTTGCCTTGCATGCCTGAGGCCCTGGGTTCAATTCCTCAATACCACATAAGCAAAAAGAAAAAGCCGGAAGTGGTGCTGTGGCTCAAGTGGTAGAGTGAGCTGAAGAGCTGAGGGACAGCGCCCAGGCCCAGAGTTCAGGCCCCACGACCGGACCCCCCCCAAAATATATATATATATAAGAAGTATTTTACATAGGTACTATATACTTACAATACTATGTTACAATAAAACGTTACTAAATATGGGGAGTAAAATATTAACAAAGTATATTTTTGAGGACCTGATTATCTTCACTTATATCCAGATTTCACAACTCTCCACCAGTGTTAATGGTAATTCATGAACGAGGGCAATAACATAAATGGCTCTAAAAATGACAAGAGTATGATTTTTAAGATGTTAATAAAATATTCCAGTTTTTGTTCTAATCCAGAGATATATTTGCTGATAAAAGAGGTGATTTACCATAAAATGATTTTCAGTCTCTGTAATTTATAGAATAAATGATGTGTCTTTTATAACCTTGTATCATTTCATTTACCAGCCAGGAGAGCTAATGAAAGTTTGCCTAGAGTCTCTCATCCTAAATGGGCTGATTTCAACTTTTCTCATATTAATATAAATTAGATGACTTTTGTCCTTGCCAGAAGTGACAATGTCAATGTCTGAGGCTTACATCTGTCATGACTATCAGCTAATTAGAATGCAGGAGAACTTCCAAGATTTCATCTCTAATCCGCCCTACTGGATTATATCCAGTGTTAGCTTTCTTGTCAGCCACTGCAGGGCCCCAAGCTACAGCACCCCAGGTCTATGATAAGCACAGCATCCCACTGTAGGAGGTATCAAAGCCACCTTTTTACATATCAGAATTTGAAATAAATCTGATAATTATAGGTTGCAAAGCCCTCAATCCATTGCCACTGTACAGATACCATCTTCCTTAGCATGGAGAGATTATCAGTCAAAAAAACACTCTGACTTTCTTGTTTACAGACATTTGCACATTTGGAAATAGTATATTTCAGAGAGAAGTATCAATTTCTCATGCATTATGGAATGATATTGACTTTATTTTATGCATTTAAAAATCATGTATAGTTGTATTTATTTTTCAACTTCACATTTATTTGTGTGTGTGTGTGTGTGTGTGTGTGTGTGTGTGTGTGTGTGTGTGTGTGTGTGTGTGTGTGTGTGTGTGTGTGTGTGTGTGTGTGTGTGTGTGTGTGTGTGTGTGTGTACTGGTACTGGGGCTTAATCAAAGGACCTGTCATTCTCGTTTAGCTTTTTTACTTAAGACTGGTGCTCTAGTACTTGAGCCACCCCTCCACTTCTGGATTTTTGCTGGTCACTTGAAAACAAGAGTCTCACAGACTTTTCTGATTGGGCCGGCTTCCAGCTGCAATCCTCAGATCTCAGTCTCTTGATGTTAGGATTTATAGGTCTGAGGCTTATAGGCAACCTGTTTTGATATTGACTACCTCCAACTCTGGCTCTCAACTCTCTCTCTCTCTGTTTCTCTCTCTCTCTTTCTCCCCCTCTGTCTCTCTGTCTCTTTGTCTCTCTGTCTCTCTCTCTCTCTCTCTCTCTCTCTTTCAAGTTTCTCTAGTCTTCATTCTCAGGGTAAGTTCCAGTAAGATGCAATCCACTTTTGGCCCCCGCCATCTCCACTCCTAACACCCTGTGTTGACATCCTTCCAGACTTGCACATGGCACCCTCAGATTGCTTGACAACCTTTGGATATTTGGAAGGTATTAGTAACTGGGAATGGTTAGCGAGGCTAATGTGAAAAGCTTCCCCCCACATTACATATTCTTCTACTTCGTTGTGTCTCCAGTGTGTCATGTGCTTTAAGTACCTTTTATAGTTTCCAGTTGAACACAAATTCATCTGCTGTTAGACTCCCTCAGTTATATCACCCTTCATAGTTGGTAGGTATAAAGAATAAGGTACTTGGTGTGCTGTTTTCCTCTGTGCTCAACCTGTTGTAGCTCACATGTTTATAGGAATCACCCACCAAACCCTCCAATGTCTTTCCATGCCCTCCAGATGACTTCAGCCACTTTTTCCTTGTTTTACCCAATGAATGTTGACTCCTTAATCTGTCTCAAAATCTGATTCTTGGATTCCCAAGATATTGTTTCTTCCTACCTTCCTGTGTATTAACTCATTCATTTATTTAGGTGGTACTGGGGTTTGAACTCAGGGACTCATGCTTGCTAGGGAGGGGATCTACCATGAATCCATGCTCCTAGCCCTAAATTTTTGCTGTTTGCTTTTGAGCTCATGCCATGCTTCATGTTCAGGTATACATCTCAACCATGATCCACTTATTTTAGGCTTCCACCCCACCGTGCATCCAGTTTCCCTCCATGCAGATGGAGACTTAAGGCCTATTCTGTCCAAGCTAGCCTGGGACTGCAATCCTCCTAATCTCAAACTCCCATGTAGTTTAGTATGATAGGCATGTGCTGCTGTACCCAGCTATGAGTTGAGAAGATGCTTTGCAAATGTTTCTGCCTCAGATGGTCTTGAATGGTGATCCTGCCGTTCTTAGTCTCCCGAGTAGGAATGCAGTTGTAAACCACTGACACGCAGCTTCTGTGCCCTCATTGTATCACATTTTGTCTTCTTTGCAATATCTGTGTTCTTTTTTTTAATATCTATGTTCTTTTTTTAATATCTGTGTTCTTTAGCCTCTTACTGCTCGCAATTAGTTCTGAGGATCAGTAGTAAGGGCACTGGCCTCACTTGAAAGCTGGCTGGAAATGTAGCATCCTCTCATTCCTCTCCTGGCCTGCCATTTCACTAAATACTCAGGTGCTCAGTCAGCACAGACAGGTTTGGAAAGGACTGCACTCGCTGACTGTCTTCTCTGCTCACTTGCTTCCTCATCTCTGGGTCAAGAACTTAGTTGATTTTCACCAGCATATTTCTTGGTCACTGTGTCTTAGGTAGCTGTCTCTTTGGAACACTCAAACTACACTTTGTTTCTGTCACTGCGCTCCAGCTGCTGAAGGGTTTTATGGTGAATGATCTAACTGGTTTGGGACCATTGCTTACTCACATTTTATGACCTTGGACAGACCCTAATGACGTTTGATTCTTCTTTTTCAATTTCTAAAACTATATCTTTCCTTTCCTCAGAGATTTTGATCTATCTCTTCAAACTTTTTTCCTTTTGACTTTTAAAGTTCCAGTCCGTCTCATCTGCTATAAACAATATTAACATTCTGTCTATGTGCTTGGAACGTAATTAATCCTATTTGTCCTTTCTTTCTCTTGGTCACAGAGGTACTGTCTCTGTTAATATCTAATGTTATACCTGCATTATACTGCTTTCACTTAAGCACTGTCTTTTCTCATTTATGAATGAGCATTTTATTCTGGAATAACTTCCTTGTGACAGAGGAATTACAGAGCTTTCCTGTTTTATCCCTGCCATAGCTTAAATATCATCTCCAGCTCCAAAAGTGTGTCTAAGAACCTGCCTCTGTACCTGTAAAGGTGACTTGCATTTCAAAATGGGGACTTTGAACAGGAAATCAAAGTATAGCTCATCATTATGGTTACTTACCCAATGTTTACATCTGGCCATGAAACAGCTGTCAAAATTAGCAAATCAACATTGCCACTTTGCTATTAACTAATCCTGAGTGTATTTGAAAATTCCTGGTGTTTATCATTACTTTTTGGCCTGGGATTCAATGTCGACTATCACAGTGCATTTTGTCACGACATCCCCTTAGTCTTCCATGGTACGTAACAGTTTCTCAGTCTTTGCTTTTCATGGCTTTGACATTTTGTGGAGTACTGATTTGTTATTCTGTAAAATGCCTCTCAGTTTCAATTTGTCTGATGTTTTTCTTATGACAAGATCATAGTCAATGACATCATGTCAGGGGAATCTGAGACCAGAGTGGCATTCTGCTGATAGGAAGACTGGTCATTTGGTTAAGGTGGTTGTCATAGTTTTCTGCTGCAAAAATACTGTTTTTCCCTTTTTACTTTCTATTATATGCAGCAAGTAGTATAGTTCAGGATAAATATATATATATATGTGTGTGTGTGTGTTTACAACATAATTAATCCTATTCTTTCCCTTTATCTTAGAGGCACTGTCTCTTTAAATCTCTGGATGTCATATGAATTTTTTATGTATGCATAAATAATGTGGAATTTTTCTTAAAGATCTGTCTCTTTTATTTCTTTATTTCAACATTTATTATTATCAGTGTTGGCCCATGCCCTATGAATTTGTAACTTCTGTTTTCTTTTTATTCCAAATAAAATCTCTCTGCCCCAGTCAACTTTCCCATTTAGTATTGAACTTCCCTAATTCCCATATTCTCTTTTCTTTCTGTTTCCCTCTCTGCCTTCCTCCCTCTTTTTGTCTTTCTTACTTCCTTCATTTATTGAATGAATATTAATTGAAAACTAGACATTATCTGTTGTTAAATGATGAGGTGCTACATAATTTGTTTTGAGTTCTCCATGAGATTTTGCCACGGATCACTTACCAAGCTAAGTATGCAGATGTAAAGACGCTTTAGGGCACCCAGAAGACACCACTGGATTACAAATCAGGATGACAGGCACTCTACCTAGGTTTTTAAGCCTGAATTTACTCTATAACCCAATTCATTGATTTACAGATTGTTTTATACCATGTGCTAGGTAAGGATATTACATTATTTACATATCTTTAACTAGAACTCTATCCTCAAATTTGAATCTCTCTCTTTCTCTCTCATAGTAATCTCTCCTGGTCTCCAAATTTATTTATTTTGCTACCACTTGAAATATTCTAGTGATAACTCAGGCGATACCTAGATAATTTCTTCTTCTAAACCTTGATCTCATTACTGTTGCCAAAGTTAGAAACCTGAGATTCACTGAGTAACTTCCTCTATTTTCTAAGCTCCATCAGGCAAAGCTGGTAGAACTTGTATCCTAAAATTATCTTAAGTAATATTTTATTTTTTCTCACCATCCCTGTTTTTGTGTGCTGTATGTCCAGGATGAATTCTACTGGTATCATTCTTGTAGAGCTAGCGTTCTGACCATGTTCTCTTCTTATGAAAGCATTCTCTTCATTTATTTTCTTCACTCAAAGATCCAAACATACAAGGCCATTAAATCATTTCCTTAATCAATCTTGTACTTGCTGGACATTTCATGCTTTACTTACACTGAGCCACCAGCTAGTCAACCTTTGGATTTGTGTGACTTTGTTCATGGCTTTTCTTATTTCTGGACAACCGACCTTTCCTTTTCCTCAAGTCCCTGCTCCTTCACAACTGCCTCAAATATTTTCTCCATGACTCCTTTCCAACATTCTGCCAGGGCAGTCATTTCTCTCTGCCTCCACAGCATGCAAATACATATTAGCTAATCTCTTACATTACTTACATTTTGTTTATTTACCTAGGCTAAGTTGCAAGCAATGAGGAGCAATGTTTATTTTATTTTTGTGTAGTGATTACTAACCACATGGCAATCAGAGCTTGATTTCATTGCACATTTGCTCAAAGAATGAAGGAATCCAAATTTGCCAATATGTTATTTTCTTCCAGATAGATATTACTTCCAGTATGACATTTTCTATTTCATATAAATTTGTATTACCCAAATTAGTCGAGCTTCAATTGAGTTCCTTTATTAACCAAAGAGAAAAATCTATCGTCCAAGGAATGGATACTAGAAAAAGGCCTCTGAGTTTCCGAATAGACTTAGCAGCAGCTAATTGGGAATTTGTGGCAAGAAATATCTTGGCATAGTTTAGGTTATGACTTATAGTCATAGAAACAAGAAGCATAGCTTACCTGGCTTGGCTTTCTTCTTTCTTCTCTTCCCTCTACTTCACTCTGGGTATTCCCTCTGCCTGACTCTGGTGTCCTGTTTCTTTGGCTCAGGGTATTCCTTCTTCTTGACTCTAGATATTCCTTTTACTACTCAGTAGGTGCCTAGTGCTGCCACCCCTACTTTCCTTACTCTTCTAGACATTTCTCACCAGTTTCCTCTTTTTATTTTCTTTACCTCATTCAGCTTACCAAGCTGGATTTTCTTTAATACACTGTGTTGGTTGAAAAATATATATACTTCTATCTCTAACGTTTATATGATACCTTACAGTTTTGGTAATGCTTTCCTGTAGATTGCCATTTGAGTTTACTTTAGAGAGAGGTTTTCTATTTTTAGATAAATAAATTGAGATACTGAAAATGTTTGCCTTCCCTTATATTTCTCAAATAAAAGGAGGTGGACCTGGAATCCTGTCCTGATTCTAATTTTTAGCTGAAACCCCAAAACCTAAAAAAAACTGAACACATCTGTGTAATAGTTTGATACAGTTCTAATGATCAAATCAGGTTAAATGTATCTATCTTTAAAACATTATTCATTTATTGTGAAACTTTTAATATACTTCTCAGATTTCAAAGTGAACAGTTCATTACTGTCATTTATAGTCACACTACTGGGTAATAACATGCCAAAACTTCTTTCTTCTATATAGCTGTAAGTTAGTGGCCAACAATAAACCTTTTCCTGTCCTTCCATCTCTTCTGTTCCCCACACCTCTCTCAACTAACCATCATTCTATTATCAACTTCCTAAGTTATTGGATTCTTTTTTTCGTCAGTCGTGAGGTTTGTATTCAGGCCCTAAGCACCGTCCCTGAGCTTTTTTGCTTGAGTCTAGGTCTCTACCACTTTAAGCCACAGGTCTACGTCTAGTTTTTTCTGATCGTTAATTGGAACTAAGAGTCTCACAGACTTTTTCTGCCTGGGCTGTCTTTGAATCCTGATCTTCAGATGTCATCTTCCTGAGTAGCTAGGATTACAGGTGTGAGCTACTGGTGCCCAGCTATTGTTGGATTCTTAAATTGAAGATCCTGATTTGATTTAAAATCCTATATACTTTTCAACTCAGACAAAACAGACACCAGGGCTGGGAAGATGGCTCAGTGGTAGAGTGCTTGCCTTGCATGCATGAGGCCCTGGGTTCGATTCCTCAGCACCACATAAGCAAAAAGAAAAAAGCCAAAGTGGCGCTGTGGCTCAAGTGGTAGAGCGCTAGCCTTGAGCCGAAGAGCTGAGGGACAGCGCCCAGGCCCAGAGTTCAGGCCCCACGACCGGACCCAAAAAAAAAACAAAAAAAAACAAAAAAAAACAGACACCAATGACATCATTTGTACACTGAGAAAGTAGTATCTAAGCTAAAAATCACATAGGAGTTTTTTAGTTATTAGGCCAGTGCTTTTCCAGCAGCTAGTAAAGTCAGATTGGCTGTCTACCTAAGAGACAATTGCAATAAATATTATTCAGACCAGAAGCTGCCTTTACAGGCTTGATTTTATGGTTGCTGAATATTCATGTGTGGTTATAAGGCATGTGGACATGCACGTCTGCACTTGTAGCAGAAGAGGAGAAAATGGAACCTTGTCATCTATGTCACTGCCTTCTCTGTGACAGAAAAATTTCAACCATGAAATGAAAATGTTCTTTTTCCATGAAAGTGTCCCAGTGCTGTGTGTGGGTTTTTGTTGTTGATGCTGTTGTTTAAAACCAATTTAAGAAGTAAAATATAAATATAATGACTCAGACACTGATAAAAAATGTGTAATTTTGCACTTCATGGTCACCATTGAAATTAGTTTTTTTCAGAGAGGACCAAGAGAAGCTTACCTCCACCTTTCTCTCTCAGTGTAACTGACACTTTTCCTTGTAGCTCAGTTTTGTCCCCTGGAATAACTGTAGGAGACACTGGCAAACGTCCCAGCAGAATGGTGGTAACGCATCCAGGGAGACTTAGATTTCTAAGCAGCTCAGCAAGTCATGGAATTTTCACTCTAGTTTTATAGCAGAACTGCAGAATCAGTAATGGCAGCCTGGTAGATAATTCTGGAATGTGGGTGCCAAATGGCCCTCAGCAGATGCTCTAGATGGCTTGATTTAATCTAGGTTTTTTAGAAGTTATCTAGCGTCTGAATTTGACTGTGTTTGCTCTGTTTGATTTGTTTTAACAAGAAGAATCTTTTAAGAGAGATGGGAAAAAAACCCAACAAATGAACAGATGTCTTTGGATTTTAAATGAATCCTGATATTTTCCTAGGTCTAAGGAGGCTCTAGCCATGTCCTTGGATAGTCTCAGGAGGCCAGATATCTGAGTCAGACCGATATTCTTAAGTGCTTTCATTCCCAGTCATTTCTTGCCCCATCTCTCCAGCAGCCATCTTCCTCAGGAACCTGGAAAACCAGGCTTATCATTTGGAATTGATGTTTTTACTTTCTGTCTTTCACATCTGACTGTAAGAGGACTCTTAGCCATTTGTTTTGTAGAACAGTCATCACTCTATAATCTGATCATATTTTATAAATGTCACTTGTAGTGAATGCCAAGGAGGTAAATGTCCCACAGTATCATTTTAAAATGCTACCACACACCTTTCTTTTGCAAAAATAAATCAAAATAACGTTGCAAACTGAATTTTTGGTTTTCAGTAGTCTTAAATGTCATCAATAGAACAAGGACTTAAGCAGAAATGTAAACAAATGAACTAAGTAAATGCTACTAAGAAGGTGATATGGTATAGTAGCACACCCAGCAGCTGGGATTCATAATGCCTACATGAATTTTTCCTTAAACACTGGTATTTCTTCCATACTTCTGAAATGATTAATCCGATGACATAGAGTTAAATTCAACCAAAGTTTCTTGAACACTCAAACAGGTGCAGCAAGTGTGTGCATGGAGGTTGCTCACCAGTGGTGTGGGTTAGAGGCACACATGGGTTGTTGATTCACTGTGACCCAGAGCTGGGAAATAGTACCATTTGACTTTTGTACAGTTTGAGGTGGTGCACACAAATTAGTATTTTGTTCTCACAAGTCATTTACAGGAATACAGTATTATTTCAGAATTAAATCGAGAAGAGTAAAAGTACATAGTATATTTGACAAAAATACACTTCCTTATCTACTTTCATTTTCTTTCATTTACCCAGCTCTCCCTCCTCCCCCCACAATGGCTTCCTCTTTCTTGACAACTTTTCCAGTCTGGCCTCACAACATCCCCAGAACTTCAGTCAGATACCTATGGATATTACAGTGGATTCAAACTTTAAGAAAAATTCAAATATGATTCCATTTGTTTTGTGTTACTACTCTTATGTACATGCTTAGATTGTTGGGTGGCATATATCACATTCTTTGTTACCTTCAAAATATATTGTGAATGTGACTACTTTTTATTACCCGTAATTATTCCAACATCATCTAATAATGTCCATGATGTTATCTCCATGGATTGATGTCATTACTCCTTATGTGTCTCCTATATTTATTTTCCTACCCCAGCATGGCCATTCTACATAAGAAACAAGTGTAGTCCCCTGAAAGATAAGCCAGGTACTCTTTTTCTTCTGTTCAAAACCCTCTAATAAAATAGGCACTGCTGGCTCATCCCTGTAATCCTAGCTACTCAGGAGGTTGAGATCTGAGGATTATGGTTTGAAACCAGCCCAGGCAGAAAAGTCCATGAGGCTCTTACCTTCAATTAACCACCAAAAACTGAAAGTAGAGCTGTGGTTCAAAGTGGTTATGCACTAGCCTGGAGCACAAAAGCTCAGGGACAGTGCTCAGCCAACAAAAACCAACGAACCAACCAACCGAAAAACCACTAGTAGCTTCACATTTCAGTTGTTGAATAAATAAAATATAAATACAATTATTTACAATGTCTGTAATCTAGCTCCTCTTGGACACAGTCTAATATACCCTCCAAGATTCTCTTCATTCTAGTCATATTGATAGCTTTCATCTTGGCTGAGTACTCCGGGTATGTTCCTAAGCTTAGGTATTTGCATTGCTGACTTTTGTCTTTAGGTATCTGCAGGACTCATTCTATTACCCTTTGTGGGTTTCTATTTAAATATCAGTATGCTGTTTTCACTTTACACAAAAGAGTTTCCTGCACATCATATCCTCATTCTTGCTTCTTGTGGTTGTGGTATGTGGCCTCCAAAATTTATGCATTAGAATGTAGTGATCAATATAGTAATGTTAAGACCTGAGATTTTAGGGAGTAATCAAGTCATGGGGTAGAGACTTCATGGATGGCGTTAGGGTTATTGTAAAAAGGCTTGAGAGGAGTCATGAATTTTACTCTTATATCATCTGAGGACACAGAGTAAAAGGCACAGATAATGGAACTGCCAGGGCCTTGAGCTTAGATTTCCAGCCTCTAGAGTTATGAGAAATAACATTTCTATTATCTAAAAAATACCCAGGTCTAGGAATTTTGTTTTAACAGTACCAAAGAATTAAGTTAATCTTTACAAAGCTAGGCATGGCTTCTGGAGAAGCAAAGGTTGGGAATTGTAGCTTCAGGCCACCCTGAGTGTAGAAATGAGACCCCATTTCAGGCTTTGAGAGGTGGTACCTGTCATCCCTAGCAACACAATGAAAAGCAAGTAGGAGGATTTTTTTTTATCCCAGACCAGCCCAACCAAAAAAAGCATACTACTTCATTGAAAATAGCCAAGGCAAAAAAGTGCTGGAGGATTGGGTCTAGGGGTCGGTCTAGTTAGCACAAGGTCAGGTTCAATCCTCAGTATTGCAGAAACAAAACAATAAAAAATAAAACAATGAGACAATCTTTACAGAATTTTTCAACAAATGACATTTGATATATTTTCCTCCTTTTTCTAATTCCCTCCATAGACTATTCCATGACCAGTTATTTGTTGTATATCTTCATTTCTTCATATAAAAGGACACATGATATTTATAAGTAGATGAATCAATATATAAAACCCATGCCACATTTATACTCTATGTACATAATGCTGAATTTGTTCTGGGACAAAGGCATTGGGTAATATAGTAAGAAACAATTAGGAAGAGTAATTAATATTCCTTTGAAAAGTATATATTGTGAGTGAAAGTGAGAAACTCATCCTTTTTAAAGCAAGGATACATTTTGATTCTGTGTATTTAAATGAGACATTTAAAGTATTTTGTTTTGTATTTTGATCTCTAGAGTATTTCCAATGACAATCTTTTTTAGTCAAAGGACTATTACCAAAATACGTACTCTTGGCTGTTCCTCTACACTAATTAAAAATATCAGTGGGGCTCTGATAGCTCATGCCTGTAATCCTAGTTACTTGGGAGGCTGACATTTGAGGATCACTGTTTGAAACCAGTATAGTCAGGAAAGTCCATGAGACTCATCTCCAAGTAACTAGCAAAAAGCTGGAGGCAGAACATGGCTCAAGTGGTAGAGTTTTTGCTTTGAGAAGACAAAGCTAAGGACAGGACCCAGGCCCTTGATTCAAACACCAGGACCTGGGCAAGCAAGAAATTATCATCTATGTTCATTAAAGAGATTGGTCTATAATTTCACTCTTTTTTATTTTGGACTATGGACTGAGTATTTTCAGAGTATTCCCTCATGATCCAAATACAGAATGTTCTTGCTCATTTGTGAAACCTAGCCCTAAACTGATGACTATGGTTTTGATAATGGTGATAAATATAATATTGGAACATAAATGTAAAAGGGAGACAGTGATCAGAAATAGAATGTGGGGGATAGGAAAAGATATGGAAGGAGAAGAGGATCATATCAAAAGAAGAGAGTCAAAGTAATATATGTATGTATGTATATATATCATTATGTATTGTATATGCACACTATATAATATTTTATATACATAAATGAATGAAGTCAGTATCAAGAAACCTACAAATACAGTTGAAAAT
Source organism: Dipodomys spectabilis (assembly GCF_019054845.1). NCBI lineage: Eukaryota > Metazoa > Chordata > Mammalia > Rodentia > Heteromyidae > Dipodomys > Dipodomys spectabilis. Next base: position 19,785,565 of record NW_024870766.1, read on the forward strand.
GGGAGAAGGAAGAGAGTAGGAGTAGGAGTGGAAATGTTAAAATAGAGGTGAACTTGTTCAAATGTGTGGAATTATAGTGAAGCAGCCTTGCATTGTTAATATATGCTTATTAAAATAAAAATAAAGTACAAAAATTGCAATGACATGAATACATTAGATACTTACAGAAGGTAGAAATTAATTTATTGAAGCCATCATTTAGCTATTCCCCCCATGCCCTAGTAAGTAGAAAATTGGGGTTTTGTAGGCCTTTTCAGATCTAGGAGAGAGAAATACCTTGGGAAATTAATTCCTGGACAATCAAATTACCAGTAATGAAGAAATCATTTGCATTTGAGAAAGTGATGATGGTAACATTGATCACTATAATAATAATAATAATAATAATGAATATACATAGAAGGTCTCCATGATCAGGCACTGTTGTGAATGATTGGTTGTGTTCAAAATATTTAATCCTTACAGCAACTGATAAAGTAGAAATTATTAGTCAACATTTTGCACATGGGGAAACTCAGGTACAAAGACCTTGAGTAGATTGCCAGTTTCACACAGAAAATATGAATAGCAGAGATGGAATTTGAGCACTTGCTGCGAATGCCATCTGCTTCTTAACCTCAAAGCTACATTGTGTCAATCCTGTCTCTGGATCACAAGTAGAATGCGTGTAATGCACATGTTTATGCACAGGTGTGTGTAAAAGTGAGCACATGGGCATGCATGTGCATATGGGGAATGTTGATAATAGTGACAGTGCTAAGTCAATGATTAAAGTAATAGAACTCTGACACATAAAATATGTCCACACACATATTTCTGTTCCCTTTGTGGTTGAGAAGGAGCATGGGCCAGGAGAAGATACTGGGTCATCTTAGGAGTATATGGTTTGGGACTAGATTTGTCAATACTGCCACAATTATTTGTTTTAATCTGAAATTCTGATTTAACTGGGAATCTGGTTTTGTTTCTGTTACAGCTCACAGCTCTTCCCCATCATGTCTGATGTGCTGAGCAGATCACAGGAGCAAATAGACGAACTATCTTGCATTGGTGAGTCTTAAGTCCCTGTAAAGATCCATCAACTGATTTATTCACATAATGTGTATAGAAATCATGACAACCTTGCATCTACCTGGGGCAGATAGCACTCAAAGTTAGCAAAACAACTTAGCAAAATTCACACCTATGGCTGATAGTGTTTACTACAATTGTTCCCAATTTTTAGTCTATATTATAATGGCCTAGGAAGCTTGTTAGTGATCTAGAAGGAGAGCCTGCTATCTCTTTTTAAAGATATCCTAGGTCATTTTTGAGGTGGTTGGTTCCTGGAGCATACTGTGATATTATCTTAGTCCTTTGCTACAACAAAATACCTTATATATATTAACTTAAACATATTGAAGTTTTATTGTCTAGAGTTCTGAAGGCTAGGAAGTTGGAGGTGAAGACACCAGCAAACTTAGTGTGTCTGGTGAGATCTTCTCTTCTTAGAGATGGTGCCCTATTTCTGTATCCTCATATGGTAGAGGGCACGAGAGTTCACTATATAAGGATTCTTATCCCACGCATGGCAGTAATGTTCTTCTGACTTACTTAGTTCACCAAGGCCTCACTTCTACAGGCCGTCACATTGGGTATTAGCTTCCAGCATAAGAATTTTGAGAGGATATCACTATATAATGATAACAGGTAGTACTAGAATGGGAAATAGTAAGAGTCTTTATCAAGTTATAAGAAGCACAAATACTTCCCAATGAGACTTAAAATACTGGGGCATTGTGTGATTGGAGATCCTCTAATGCATTTATGTAGACTATAAAATTATATATATATATATCACTTTAAAATGAATGTGTCTTCTGACATGATATAGTTAGTGTATGAGCAAGCAGGAATTGGTAATAAGCCCATTAGGTTCTCCAAGAGAGAGATTTCCCTCAGATTTCTGCTAGAGCTATAGGTCAAGTGAAGTGTGACATTCTCTTAAAGTTGCTTAGACTCCTTGAGCTATAGCCAGTTCTGTCCCAGAATTATAAATGCCATCTTCATTTTAAGAAGAAAGGGTTCTCTGTATTTCAGAGGGTTAAAAGCAGGATAGACCTGTACTTACAATTTTTCAAGCCAGTTCTATATTCCAGCGTGCTTGTGACACTGATGTGGCCTGTGAAAGCATTTCTGTATTAGTTGTCGATGGCTGAGTCTTCTACAGAATCAAGTCAAAGCACCGAGCATTCTGGGAGGGATGCCAGCCACAAATTGTAGTAATCTGCCTTGTTGTTTATAAAAGCATGAATCAAAAGCTTAGCATGTTGCTGAGACAGCAATCATCTTAACCTTGTTATACTTCTGAGATGGTAATATGAGGTCTTATCGATATACCTGATATGGCTCTCGAAGGAAAGCTGAGGGTCAAAAATGGCTGAAATTTGTCATGGAGTGTTGCTTTGTAGGATGCCCAGCTGGAGAATTGTGACTACCTATTAAATCCTTGGTGAAGCAGAAAATATATGGCCCACTGCTTGGAGGGGAAGAAAACAGGGAAGTTGTGGAATCGAAAGTAAAATAAAAATAGCTAAATAAGATGAAAGTCTGATCTCTTAATTTTCAGCCATAGGCATCCATTTTTGTGATTACCTGTTTGGCAGTTTCTGGTTAAATGAGGAGAGTTCCATGCCAGTGGAGATGAAAGGATTTTGAGGGGACTATATTTTAAGAGGTGAAATCTTTTGAAAGCAGATTTGGTTTTGTAAACAAGTCTAGGCTGTGTTAATGTGAGAAGCAAGTTGTAAGTGAGTTGGACAATTCACAGCATTTAAGTTGGTGTATTGAGCAAAGCTGTTGTGAACTATGGTGTGTATTGTTTGGTTGAACTGTATATCTTACAGTTTTCTTAGGAAGAAGTCAAGCTAAGATGGATACTGGGAAACATGGCATTTCCTTTTTGGGTGGGGGGAAACCATCATCAGCATTCCCTTCAACTTTGTGCCCTCCAGGAAGAAGGGCCTTATGCAGGATGTTTGGAAGCCCAGGCTTTGAAGTGACAAAGGCCTGGAGATGAATCAAAGCTCTGTCATTTCTAAGTTGTGAGACCATGAGCTGGTTATTTAACCTCTCTGTGTCTTGGTATTCTTATCTACTAAACACTGCTAATATCAGTGTTTGCCTCAGAAGTTGTGTCAGAAGGAAATTTGATAACTTATGCAAAATATTTCAGTAGTGAACGACATATTATGTATATTCTGTAAATGTGAGAATTACACCTTTCTTTTCTATCCATTTTCTGATCAATTTGGGAAATTTAGAGGAAGTAAAGAGCAGTAATATATCACCTGAATACAGGCAAAAATCTAACGTATGACTTACAAACATAGGTTGGACAATGCAGTTTAGCTTTAGAGATACACTGGCTTTGTAAATGCATCTCCAAATTAGATACACTCACCCTTCCTCTCATAGCAACATTACCTGCACCAGATTTCTCATGGAAAGAAAATCCCAGTAGGAAACTATTTTTTCAAAAAGGATGGTAGAACTGAGCTGTGAACGCAGAGATAATTTGTTTCAAATAATCAAATAACTTTTTTTTATTTTTTGGTCGGTCATGGGGCTTGAACTCTGGGCCTGAGTGCTGTCCCTCAGCTCTTCAGCTCAAGGCTAGCGCTCTACCACTTGAGTGACAGTGCCACTTCTGGTTTTCTGGTGGTTTATTGGAGATAAGAGTCTCACAGACTTTTCCTGCCTGGGCTGGGTTTGAACCATGATCCTCAGATCTCAGCCTCCTCAGTAGCTAGGATTATAGTTGTGAGCCACCAAGCAGGAGTGTAAGATAATTCAGATCTTATCACTAGCACCAGAGGTATTCAAATTCTTGGAGACACTAGGAGTATGTTAGATAAAATTGTCCTGGAAATGAAGATTAGGAGAAGAGTTCCAATCTAATAACGTGTCATTGCCATGAATAGTTCCTTTCCATTATACTGTATTCTATTACTTAATTTGAGATTATCTTTAACTTATCCTTTGGAAAGAAGACTATGATTATATTCATGTCCAATTATTGTTATAACAAATTACTAAATATTTAATGACTGGAAAATAGGTCAGCAATCCAAAATCAGTCTTGTGGGTTAAAGTCAAGGTGTTAATAAGGCTGGCTTTCTTTTTCTCCCTTGAGGGGAGAACCCTTTCCATGACTTTTATAGCTACCAAGCTAGTTGCTTATGGCTCCCTCCTTGTATCAGACTTGTGACATCTTTCTATTGCCTTTGACCTTTGGATGTCTTTTTCCTGAAGACATTCACGTTGAGTCTACCTATATAATTCATGATAAGCTCTCATTTTAAGATTTGTAATTGTATCTCAGCTGCAAATTCCCTTTTACTTTGTAGAGTAACATATTGATATGGACATCTTCAAACAGTATGGCATCTCGAACATTAGGATGTGTTTCACAGCCAATAATGAGGCTACCACAATGACATTTTCATTGTCTGAATTTACATTGTATCTGTATTTCATGTTGTATATAATTTCTTTTTAAAAAATACTGCCTAAACCAGGTTGTAAATTTCTATAGGATAGCCATCAAGTCTTCCATGTTTTTATATTTTTCTTGATTTATTATCTTACATTTTAAATGTTAAAAAGAGAGTGATAATAAACTGTAAAAGTTACTGGTTTAAATTCTCTTAAAGAGAAAAGGGTCTGGACTAATAGTGTCCCAGGACAAATGAAATCTTAGCTTTGACTCTTCTTTTCTTTTTTCTCTTTTTTCTTTTCTTTTCTTTCTTTCTTTCTTTTCTTTTTTTTTTTTTGTTGTTGGTTGTGAGGCTTGAACTCTGGGCCTGGGCACTGTCCCTCAGCTCTTCAGCTCAAGGTGAGCACTCTACACAGTGCCACTTCCGGTTTTCTGAGTGGTGTATTAGAGATACGAGTTTCATGGAGTTTCTTGCCTAGGCTGGCTTTGAATCTTGATCCTCAGATATCAGCCTCCTGAGTATCTAGGATTACAGGCGTGAGCCACTGACGCTTGGCTGACTTTTGATTCTACAAATATAGACCATGTAAAGACAATGGAGTGATGACTTATTTTGTTGAGTCTGTAGAGAGACTTTGGAAAAAGTGTTGATATTTACCAGAAACTTATTGGATTATAACTGCTATACTTTCCATCCTTAAACTAAAGGGGAAGAAATATACTGAAAACTTCTACTGCTTAGTTTAACCTGTTTTCCCCCATTAACTTAGGAAAAAGTAGGATTATTATACAATAGAATTTTTTTTTTAATTTTATTTTATTTTAATTGAGAACATACTGTACAGAGGGGTTACAATTACATGGGCAGGAAAATGCATACATTTCTTACCAAGCATTGCAGCCTCCTCCTTTGTTTACCCTTCACCTCCCTTCCCAGCCTCCCCCCTCCCCCCCCACCCAATTATACCCCCCCTCCCCCCCTCCACCGACATTGTAAAAGCTGGTTTTGACATGACATTTTGTACTTCTCATTGTTGCAACAGGTCCACCTGAATCCTTAAACGACTTGTTTGTCCCCGTCTCCTCCACATGTTATACTGACATCAAATATAGTGAAAGCGGGGGTTACACTGTGGGGGAGGGACATACAAAGCAACAAAGAAATAATCTTATAAATGCGTTAGAAACACATGCATGAAAGAAACAAAAACATTAAAATACATATTTGAGGGTTCGTTTTCCTAACATCACATTCTCTGACTTTTTCCGCTTGACTCATACCTATACTAGATACAATAGAATTTTTTTATGATTTAGTTGCAATGGTTGATAAGAAATGTACTGTGACTTGAATACAGAAACAAAATAATTCTAGCTCTCAGACATAAGTACATTTCAAATGCATGATTATTCATCACTTAAGAGTTGAATTAGAAAATTATGGAGACCAATATGTAATTTTAAGTTATTCAATTTAGGTTAATCGGTATCTAAATGAACCATAGAATTAGCTTTAAAACATATAGCCCTATTCAATACCCATAATTTTGAAAGTTAGTGATGCTCTATTGTAGCCTTGCATATAAAGTTTGTTATATTATCAAGACAAGAAGATTACATCTGTCTTTTGCCTGAAAGTTTTCAGTTGAACTATTGTACTTGACCTGTTCCATTTTAACGTTGTCCTCTCCTTCCATTTTCCTGTGTACAATGGTAGAATCTAAACTGTAGAACTGGAAAGACTCTAGAGACTATATTGAACATTTTCCAATAACGAATATAATACTGGAGACATTAATGATTTGCTTAAATTTATGTAGGTGTTAGAAGGGTGTTAGTTTAAACCAGTTTCAAATTCTTTGCAGATTGTTCATATTTCACTAAAGAAAAGTTCCGATTTCCTTGAAAAATAAGCATTTATAAGATTGATAAAGAAGTATCAAACTAGAAAAAAGCAGTTACAGATGAAGAAATAAGAAAAATGTTTAAAAAATATACCACTTAAAAAGGCATTGTGAATACTTATGCATAAGATGGTGTAGCCAACAAGAAAGAATTTGATACTTTTTACTAAGGGGTAGGTAGAATTGGCATATAATCTACTAACTCCCACTTTAGATATGTACCCCAAATTATTGAAATCAGGGACCCAAACAGATACCTGCACACCCCTACTCAGAGCATAATTACTCCCAATACCCAAAAGGTAAGAGACCAGCGAAGTGTCCACCAGTGCATGGGTGGATAAACCAAATATGGTGCCTTTCCACAAAGAGACCTAAAGAATGGAATTTTGATTAATGTTATAACATGGATAAATTTGGAAAATATTATGCAAAGTGAAATACACTAGACATAAAAATAAATATTGTGTGCTTTTACTTATATGAGGTACTTTGAGTGGATAAACTAAGAGTAAAATAGTAACTATCAGAGTGCTAAAGGAAGGGTAGGAAGGTTTAATGAAAAAATTCTCATATAATTAGTTGTGATATCCCAACATCATTAATGTACTTACTGTTGCTGAATTGTACACTTAATATTGTTTAAGTGGTGTTATGTGTATAACAATAACAGTATTATGGAAAGATATTTTTTAGAATAACTTTTATTTAATATGTGCAATGCAGAAAACATATATAAGCAAAGAGCCACAAGCAAACTGCCACAAGCAGTTCAAGACCTTTAATTAATCCCAAATAGCAAATAATTTATATTATTTAATCATTGACATAGTGTAAAAATCCTTTTATTGATGAATATAATTATATATTTTAAATTCCCAATACTTCTAACAAAAGAATGGAATGGATAAAAATAATTTTATATCTGTATAGAAAACACAATACATAATTTTTTTCCTTTAAAATTATTTAGTTTTATTGTACAGGTGATGTATAGTGGGGTTACAGTTACAAAAATCAGGTAATGAGTACATTTCTTTTTGAAAAGTGTCATCTCTTCCCTACTTTTCTCCCAGTTTTTTCCCTCCTGATCCCCCTCCATACAAGTTGTATAGTTCATTTTCAATGTAGTGTCTAGTGAATATCACTGCTGGATTTGTTCGTATTGTCACACCATTTCTGTACTCTCCCTTGCCCTTACCAAAACAGATAAACTTACATATGAGAAAGAAGGTATAAGAATCAAACAGTAACAAAGGAGAAAAAAGAAGACACAAAAACAAAAAGCAAAATAACAAAAACACCTCATTTCCACTTCATGGAGTTCATTTTGATAAACATCATTTTATATTATCATATGCACATAGATATTGATCCTTTGTGATCTTCTCCTAAGAAGATCCTCCTTTGGTCTCACCATGTGAATGTTTAGAATCCTCTTTATGGAACTATGTGTAATTTTTTGGTCTTTTACCATCCAATCTATCTGTGTAGATATAGAGGCACATTCTAATTAATATGAATGAGAGAAAATATGCAGCCCATGTTTCTTTGGGTCTGGCTAGTTTGGTTAATATAATTTTTTCAAGTCTTTTTATTTTCTTAAAAATAGTGCAATATTATTCTTTCTGATGGAAGCTTAGAATTCCACTGTGTATATGTGTCCCGTTTTCTTCTTTCTTTAATGATTGTATTTATTTTATTGTAAAGATGCTGTACAGAGGGGTTACAGCTACATGAGAAAGGTACTGAGTCCATTTCTTGTCGAGCATTGCTACCCCCTCCTTTGTTGTTCTCCCACTATCTCTTCCCTCCTTGACCTCCCTCACGCCTCCTAACCCCCCCACCCGAAGTTGTACATTTCCAATATAGTGTCTTGTGGGTATCATTGTTGCAATGGGTCATCCTGTGTCCTTGTTTCAGCAATTTGTTATTCCCCTTCCCCTCCCCAAATTAGACAAATGTATATACCATTCGCAGGGTACCAAAATCAAGTACAGTGACAACGGGATATACCACAGGGGGAAGAACATACAATGGAAACAAACAAAAATCACATAGTACATTAAAAACAACAACAAAGAAGGACCTCTTGTATCCATATCTTGGGATTCATTTCGCTTAGCATCTCTTGTATGGCCATATGTACATAGCTTTTGAGCTTTTCTGCTCATCTGATAAAATTATCCTAGATGTCTATGAAGTATTGCAAGTGAGGAAAACCATGGACTTATATTTCTTTGAGTCTGGCTTACTTCACTTAATATGTTTTTTTCCAGGTCTTTCCATTTCCTAACAAATGGGGATCATGCTATTCTTTCTGATGGAAGCATAGAATTCCGTTATATGTCATTTTCTTGATCTATTCATCTACTGAGGGGTATCTGGGTGGTTCCAGCTATGGTGAAGAATGCTGCAATAAACATAATTGTGCTGGTAGCTTTAGTATGGCCTTGTTTGTGAATAGATGATTTTTTTTTTTACCAGCAATGAAAACTTAGAGTAAAAAAGGAAAATTTATTAAAATATCAAACTAGGAATAAAATTCTACGAATTTCAATAAGTAAAAATATTTTTCAGGGCTGCTGTAGCTCATAATTGTCAATGTTGTACTCCAGTCTCTGTGTCACGTGGAACTGGGGCTGTTTGGAGTAGAGCTTGAAAATTACAGATTTAGAACAGTGAGACTGGAAATGTTTCTTCATTTTTGACAAGCTATGCAGATGTGAAGAAATTTTACACTCCTTTCTGAATTCATTCATTGGAAGGTTTAGGGTCATTTTGTTTCTTATAGACACTTGCCATTTTTATAGCTTTAACACGTGCATTTCATTTGCTGCAAATCATTTTGTAAAGTTTTATTAAACTTTTATGTTTAATTTTTGATATTTCCTTTAGGAAGTATTTTGCATAATCCACTAAATTGTTGCTGGATATACCTTGATAGGCTTCTTCACACGAATGTGTATCCCTGTTGAATTCATAGTTGTGTATCTGCTCTATCATGTGACTATACAAAGCTCAGAATTCCACTGTATCACTGGATTCAACTAGCCTAAGTTATAAAGCTGCTTTGGTAGGCATGACATTCCAGTAAAGGAAGGGTGACTAGCGCCTGGATGAAGTCACAGAAGAACTTAAGTGTTGAGAAACTATACTTGAGAAAGTCAAGGTGTCTCCCCAAAGGGAAGCTTTCTTCACCCCTCACAAGCTTGTGCATGCATTCTTTCTGATGGAAGCATAGACTTCCATTACATATGTGTGTGTGTGTGTGTGTGTGTGTGTGTGTGTGTGTATAATTTTTTTAATCCATTCATCTACTGAGGGGCATCTGGTTTGGTTCCATATCTTAGCTATGGTGAAGAATGCTGTGATAATATATGCTACAATACATATAGAAAATAGCTGATGCACAGTATTGGTTTGGTGGATCATTATTAATGGCAGTAACATAAAAAAAAAAAAACCATCTCTTCTTTTATCAACTGTACTTGGATCTTTTTTAGGCCTGATGGTAATGAAAATGGGAAAAGAAAAATTCACCTCCTCTAAAATTTAAAGCATTTTACCAAGAGAGATGGATCTCTCCAAAGCGGGAATTTTATTACCAACTGTGAATGAAATGCATTTACTCCATTGTACTTCATATTTATTATAAGCATAAAAACTAATCAAAAAAAGTTGGGCTCAATAATATGTTACATTGCAAAAGAGAAAATCAGTGTGAATTCAGGTCCTTCAAAGTCTCATTTTCTATGTCTGTCATTATTATAAATGGGCTCACATCTGGGGTGCTGTTCTAATTTATTAGCAACCCTCATGTGTACTTCTAGTACACAAATTTTGGTCCCTAGGGGGTAGTGGAGTATAAGTTGGTGACAAAGATGAAATGAGAGAAAAAAGCAACCTGTTGTTAACCATGACTCAAGGCTGCTTCTTGAAGCACCAGGGGACAGTGCTTTAATGACCAAAAAAGTTAGCCAATAAAAAGGAAAGTGATAATGCGAATGGTCAAATTGAAACAAATTAAGCCTATAAAGAGTCCCAAGTTTCCAGTAACAAACAAAAGGGAAAACAAGATGTACATAGACCTGTTTATAATACAATGGCAGAAGAATTCTGTGAGAATATTTACATCTTACTCATTTAAACAAAAGGGAGACCATTGAACAAGATACATCTAGGACAAGAAAAGGTTAAAAGCTATGTACATATGACTGACCATATAAGATGATGTAAAGTGAAATGAATCCCAAGATAGGTATACAAGTGGTTTTTTATTTCTTGCTATTATTTTTTTTAACATATTTACATTGTATTATGTGATTTTTTTGTTCCTTTTGTATATTCTTCCCCCATGGTATAAGCCCTATTCTCACTGAATTTGATTCCTGGAAACCATGGGACCTATGTTTCTTTGGGCCTGGCTTACTTCACCTAATATAATTTTTTCCAAGTCTTTCCATTCCCTAACAAATGGGGCAATGTCATTCTTTCTGATGGAGGCATAGAATTCCATTGTGTGTGTGTGTGTGTGTGTATACCACATTTTCTTGATCCATTCATCTACTGAGGGGCAGCTGGGTTGGTTCCATATCTTAGCTGTGGTAAATAATGCTGCAATAAACATAGCTATGCTTGTAGCTTTAGTATATACCCTTGTTTGTGTAAATGTTGGGATTGCTCGGTTATAGGGAAGCTCTATATGGAGTTATTTGAAGAACCTCCATGCTGCTTTCCAAAGTGGTTGAACAAGTTTACATTCCCGCCAACAGTGCAGTAGGGTTCCCTCTTTTGGCCACATCCCCTTCACCATCTGTTGTTACTAGATTTCTTTATTTTAGCCAGTCTAACTGGGGTGAGGTAGAATCTCAATGTTGTTTTAATTTGCATTTCTTTTATGGCTAGAGAAGTTGAGCATTTCTTCATATGTCTATTGGCCATTCTTATTTCCTCTTCAGAGAAGTTTCTCTTTAAGTCTTTAGCCCACTTATTTGTCATGCAGTTGTTTCTTGAGGATTTGTTGTTGGGGAGTTTAATATTTTGAGTTCCAGGTATATTTTAGATACGAGACCTTTGTCCATTGTATGGCTAGTGAAGATCTTCTCCCAATCTGTGGGCTTTCTATTGATCTTGCTAGCTAAGTCCTTTGCCATGCAGAAGCTCTGCAGTTTCATGCAATCCCATTTGTCCAACCTTTTTTTGAGTTGTTGTGTTTCTGGGTCTCTATTGAGAAAATATTGGCCTGTGCCTAGGAGCCCTAGAGTTTCTCCTATTCCTTCCTGTAATGTTTTTAGGGTGTCTGCTTTAAGTTTGAGGTCTTTGATCCATTTGGAGTTGATTCTGGTGCAGGTGATATATAAGGATCTAGCTTTAGTTTTCTAAAGGTGATTAACCAATTTTGCCAGCACCATTTGCTGAAGAGGCTGTCTTTCTTCTATTCTATTTTTTTTTTTTAGCTCCCTTATCGAAGATTAGATGGCTATAGGTCTGTGGGTTCATTTCTGGGTCTTTAGTTCTATTCCATTGATCCTGAGGTCTGTTCTTGTGCCAGTACCAACCTGTTTTGATTACTATGGCTTTGTAGTACAGTTTGAAATTTGGTATTGATATTCCTCCAGCACTGTTCTTTCTGTTAAGGATCATTTTTACTGTTCAGGGTCTTTTATTCCATATGAATTTTTGGATTGCTTCTATTTCATTGAAGAATGAGGTTGGAATATTGATAGGTATCGCATTGAATTTGTAGATAGCTTTGGGAAGTATTGCCATTTTCGCAATCTTGATCCAATCCAGGAGCATGGGAGATTTTTCCACTTCCTTAGTTCGGCTTTAATTTCCTTTTTCAGGTTTTTAAAGTTTTCATCATAGAGGTGCTTCACATCTTTTGTTAACTCTTAGGTATTTTATTTTTTGTGGGCTATTACAACAGGGGTTGCTTTCCTGATTTCAGCCACACTCTTCTCATTATTAGCATACAGAAAACCCATTGATTTTGAGGATTAATTTTATATTCTGCTACTTTGCCAAAGTTTTGAATCAGCTTGAGTAATTTAGGAGTGGAGTCCGTGGGATTCTTTAAATATAAGATCATGTCATCTGAAAAGAGGGAGAGTTTTACTTCATCTTTCCCTATTTGGATCCCCTTTATGTTTGCATCTTGTCTTATTGCTGTAGCTAGGCATTCTAATCTTAAATTGAAGAGAAGTGGAGAGAGTGGACATCCTTGTCTTGTTCCTGAATTTAGAGGAAATGTCTTTAGCTTTTCTCCATTAATTATAATGCTGGCTGTAGGTTTGTCATACACAGTCTTTATTATATTGAGGAATGTAGAAAAATATTTAGGAAGGTTCTGGTAAAGCTGCAGAAAGTTTAGGATAATATTAGAAAATTTTGAACCCTAGAAAGTTATAAAAGTAAGATTTAAGCTGGTACCAGTGGCTCACGCTTGTAATCGTATCTACTCGGGAGGCTGAGATCTGAGGATTGACATTCAAAGCCAGCCAGAGCAGGAAAGTCCCTAATAAACTACTCAGAAAAGGCCAGATGTGGCACTGTGACTTAATAGTATAGCACTAGGTTTGAGCACATACAGGCTCAGGCCCTGAGTTCAAGGTTTAGCACAAAGAGGCCCAGTCCCTGAATTCAAGCTCCAAGACTGGCAAAAAAAAAAAAAAGAATTAAAGCAAACTTTTATACATAATATTAGTGCTTTTACTACCATCATTAATTTTTGGCATTGATCAAATATCAATTATTGAATAATTAGATTTATGTTATTTTTTTCTGTTTGGAGACATGATTTTCCCATCTTCATGAGTTTCTTTTTAAATAGGAGGGACTTACAGTATTAAGAACTGGGTAATCATTATGTTAAACCAAAATGGCTTCTGAGATGTAATTGTGAAATAAAAATATTACCTTTTCCTTGCACTGTTTTTTTTAAGTAACTCTTATATGGCTAGTTCTTCTCCTGACCTGCTTGGCAACTGGCACAGGCCCATGGTTCTTGCAGCAATGATTGCTTTATGTTCCAACAGTTTCTACTTGATAATTAAAATGTCCGGTCATATGTGGCAATCAAATCTCTGAACTTAAAGCAAGATTTCTATTCCTATCTTCTACCTGTAGCTAGCAGGAATTGCGTAGCTGGAGAAAGAGATGGTTAGCTGATGGTTAGGATTTCTGATTATCCTTTTCCCTTAATCTGGCTCACTGTATTTCTGGCCACTTAGTAGTGAGGTAAAAGAAGGAAGGAAAAAACCCCCCAACAAAACAGGAAAGTTTTAACTAACTGATACCGGATAGAGTGCTGTTATGTATTCTGAGACTCTCAGGATAGAGGTCGATTACCTCTATAACTATAAAGTTATAGTAACTATAGTTATCTAGATCTATATATCTATACATAGCTATAGATATAGCTATACTAGATATAGCTATATATTAGATACAGATATATGTTAATACATATATGTAATGGCTTTTCTATGTTTAAATATGTATAGTAATCTATAAAAGGACACAACAGCTTAACAATAATAAATGGTATGACAGAACAATTATATCAATGCATTATAATAAAAGTTATTTAAAACTTACAAGTTGCTTATTTCTGAGATTTTCTGTTTTAGTATTTAGCCTGCAGTTGACCCTAGGTTTCAAATGGAAATTTCAGAAAGTGAAATTGTCACTAAATTGTGACAGGGATATAATGTAATGCTTCAATATGATTTTTTTCCTAATGTTCCATTAACATGGTCTTTTATGTTTCCATTTAAATTATGAATGCTGGCAGATCAAGCTGGAGCTACTTAAGAGCTTTTTCTTGTTGGTGGTGGTAGGGGAAGATCACAGGTCTTGGTTGTTAATTAAGAGCCCAGGAGCACTTCTGTCTTCTGAGGTCTGTAATGGAAATCTCCATTGGAGACCTTAGCACCTTTAGTATTAGAAAGGATCCCTGAGGTATCAGGTGATGTTTCTTTCAGTTGCAGAAGCATTTATGGGCATCAAGTGGATTTCTTTTTCCTTGAAATGACTTTTACGTTAGTGTTGAATAAACTTTATTTTGGAGTCCTTTAAAAATTATTATCTTTAAGTAATTGTATGAAGTAGTTTCAATTTAACATGTTAGTTTTTGAGTACAATGCCTCTTGATCAATGTCACCCCTTCCAGCATTCTCTCCCATTCTCCCAACCCTATGCTTCCTCTCAATTTTTCTAGTTCTATTTTCACATATGTACATTGAATAGTATTAGTATTCCTCCATCATTCTCTCAATTTTTCTGCACATCCCTCCCCGTAAGCCTCACTCCTCTCTGACAAAACACATGTAAGCTTCCTGTTTTAATCTACTTGACTGTTAGTTGTTCAAAGGAGTTATACCATTGGAAGCCTCCCCTGTATGTACTATGCTTTGTTAATTTGTTTATGTTTATGTGCATAGGATCCTATATATATTTTGATATATGTTTATAGTTTAGATCTGATGTCCACATATGAGGGAAAACATACGCTGTTTGATTCTATGAGCCTGAATTACTTCACTTAACATAATTTTTCTTGGTTCATTCATTTCCCTGAAAATGACATAGCATTATTCTTCCTGATTGATGGATAAATTTCTGTTGTATACACATATACATATTTTCATGTACACAGGCATAGACATATGCACTGTATATTCTTGATTGACTCATTCACTTCAGTGCATCTGGGCTGCTTTCAAAGTTTGTCCATGGTTAATAGTATAAAAATAAACATCGGTGTGCCCTATGATCCAGCGATGCCACTCTTGGGTATTTATTCAAAAGATTACAAGTTAGGATACAATAAAGATTCTATAAGTCTATATTTTAATTGAATGTGGCATTAATTGCATGAGGGCATCATGTGTCAACATTTTGAATATGGATTTACAGTGTCTTAAAGGGCATACTTTGACCTGTAACATTTCTTTCACAAAAAACACATTATTATTACTTTTTAAAAATCAATTTTTATTACCTTTAAATAGCTGGATGAAATAGTTTCAATTCAATATCAAATTATTTGTACAATGTATGATGATCAGTGTCACCCCTTACATCATTCTCCTTCCCCATGTTTCCCATGAAAAAAACATTTACTTAAACAGAAAAGCTGCATGAGGTTGGCTGAAGGAGGATGATTGTGCGCCCCAAGTACCATTTTCTTTCTTCATTATTAGAGGCAGACATAGAATCTTACCCCAAGGCGGTAATTCTCAAAGTGCCTCTGCTCAAAACACTAAGATATTTTTCCTGGGCTGTTAAGAACATGAACATAACTTTTGAAAAGCCATTTATTTTCTTTTGTGACTTTGCTCTCAGATTTCATCAATAGTTCTGTCTTGTTTAATATTAGCCCTGACAAGTAAACTTTGCAGATGTAATTGTTCATAATGCCAGCGTTGATGTCCATAGCAGATTCGGTATCTTGGGAAAAGAGGCGTGGAGGCATCAGCCAGCATTCTGTTTGCCTTCAGTCGGATATGCAATCCCTCACACGTGAGTCTTCAACATCTTTGTCTTATGAAACACAGATGCTACTAACTTTGATTTATTTTCATTGCCTTGAAAATCTGCCATATTCTGTATGGCTCATCCTACAGTGGAGTGCTTTTGTATTATTGGGTAGCTAGTTAGTCAAAGAAACAACCTAGTATCACAAAGTGAGCCATTTATTTTAGGATGTTTTCCAAAGTTTAGCTATTCCATCCAAACCCATTTCTTTGTTTGGTATCCATGGAACCATGGATATCCATGGGCTCTTCTTCAGATTTCTTTCTTTCTTTCTTTTTTTTTTTGTCAGTCATGTGGCTTGAACTCTGGACCTGGTCTCTGTCCTTCAGCTCTTCAGCTCAAGGCAAGTGCTCTACTACTTGAGCCACTACTGGTTTTCTGGTGGTTTACTGGAGCTAAGCATCTCACGGACTTTCCTGCCTGTGTTGGCTTTGCACAGCAATCGTCAGATTTCAGCCTCCTCAGTAGCTAGGATTACAGGCATGAGCCACCGCCATCGGGCTCTTTTTCAGATTTCCCAGCAGGTATCCTCACTGAAACCTTAAGCTGTTGTTTCATTTCAGTCATTTCTTCAGTGGACTAAAGTGAGAGCCACTCAATTATGTCTCCTTGGTTAGATGTGCACACTGGGTCAGACTCCATTTGTCTCTACTACATAGCCAGCCAGACAGTTGCCCAGAGTTTGTGTGTCTTCCTGTCATTGTAAGACTCAGTGAAGCACCACACAACAGGGATAGGCTCTGGTATACTGAAATTTGCTCATGGGATCCAGAATGCTTGAGCTCCAGCTCTCCAAAAGTTAAAACTGGGAAATAAGTTAAGGGAGCTAGGTAGATCCCTACCACTTCAAGGCACCATTTCTCTTTCGATCTTGTTCCAAGAAGACCCATGTCCTAAGGAGCCAGACTCTTCACTTGGTTATAAGTGGCTTGACTGCAATTCTGTAGTAATGCTTGTCCGTGTAATGCTGTCCTTAGTTATTCTGTGGCTTGTGAAGCGTAGATACCGTAGAAAAACCTCACTTCATACTAGTTTGTGTACTTTCTTTTCATTGCCATTTCTCATGTTTGCCATCCTATCTTGCTCCTTGTAGGTAGATCACCGACAGTTTAATCCTCACCTAAAGCTGTTTTTCAGAGAACACAGATTAAGATGTGGCAATTTTAATAGCCTGTCTTTGCTATGGAATATTATACTTAAGAATGTTTTCTGGATTTATGGTCCATAGCAAAATAAGAGCTATAGAGTATCTTTGCATTTGTATTGGCAAAAAAATTACAAAAGGCTATATGTAATATATGTGTTATATTTGTAACTATAATCTAAGTTTACTTGGTAAATAATACTCATGTAACACTATTTGACAAGAAATGTGCTCATTACCTTACTTATATAACTGTAACCCCTCTGTACATCACCTTTACAATAAAATAGAATTTAAAAAAAGAAAAATAAAGTTAGCATTTATTTTCCTTCATTATGGAAACTGAAACAGGCCAAGGAGGTGACAGAATTTAACAATCAGGGTTCTACCTGTCAACTTTCTTGCTCTCATAAACAACAAGAGTAAGGCCCTGCCTGGCCTCATACACACTGATAGTGACCGACACACACAGAAACATGCCACTTGTTGTTTCTACAGATTTCCCAATAGGAGAACTTAAATTTAGTTGGAGGTACTAATCTAATTGGATCCCCAGAGCTTTCGTGATTCTTTTTCTGATACATCAGTAGATAAATTTTCATTCACTATTTGAAAATTGAAAACTTGGTTTAGATTTTTAACTGCCTACTTTTAAATCCTTGTTACGATGATAAAGAAGTGAATTTTTATTTTTTTCTTAAATTTCTATTTTTTTTAGATAAATTTGAAGCTGTGTGCCAGTGACTATATTCTTAGCTATTCAAGAGGCTGAAGTCTGAGAATTGTGGTAAGAAGCCAGCTGTGGCAGGAAAGACCATGGGACTCTTATTTCCAGTAACACCCTGAATAAGCCCAAAGTAGAGTTGTGGTTCAGGTGGTAGAGCACTAGGCTTGAGCACAAAGCTCTGGGACAGCACCTAGACCCTGAGTTCAAGTCCCAGCAAATAAATAAATAAATAAGCAAATTTGTTTTGTATGATTATTTTTTTCTTTAAAAAGTTAATTCAGTTCTTTCACAGTTTAGGGATATCTAATGTGACTTTAGTTTTCTTATTTCTAAAATGGCTATGCATTTTATTAGAGGAACTTTTTTATTTGAATTCAAAATTCAACTCATTAAAGCCTATGGGATAGAAATTGAAACTATTAATTTTTAAAAAAAAATCTGTGTGTCTTCCATTTCAGAACTTAAGCTCCATTCTAAGATAGTGTATTAAATTTTTTGAAGTCTACTGTGCTTTGAGGACAATATTCTTTAATAAAGTCCAAAGAATGATGTAAAAAACTCACTATCCAAAGGAAGTATATGAGAGAGAGATTATCCCCTTTTATTACTGGTTACTACTAGAGAAAACTTTAATAAAGAAGATGTTTACCTCCCCCCAAATGGGGTATATACCTGGAACTGTGCAATAAAAAATCAAATAAAGTAGAAGAAGCTGAAGCTATTATATTTCCCTCCTAGGACAGAACATCTTGTCCTTGCACTATTTTTAGGTAAAGAGCATTGAAGTCTAGGGTGATGGAATATATTTTTGATGGTAATTGTCCTTACTGCCTTACTCTAGCAAGGCTTTTCAAAAATACTTGTTCTAGCCATCTCGAGACTCATTACCCTTCATGTCATTAACAGAAAAAGGAATCAATTATATTTTGGTACAAAAATGCCTATCAGATATTACTTAGAAGATCTAATATAAAATATCGGTTATTTATTTAGCAACTGTAATTGAGATGGAAAAATCCTACAGTAAAGTTAGAGCTGAATAATTAGATCATTTGTTTGTTACCCAAACATTTGCATGATTTTGCTGTGTAAGAGTAGCAAACTCAGTAATGCCTTTTAGAATCTGAAGCATAATAGGCTACCATTAGAATGTCCAAGGTATGGTGTTTATTAATTGCTTACAATTACTGAAATTATCATTGGATTGAGTAATTGAATGTCCTTAATTGAAGCTGCTTCTTGGCAAGTGTCTTTCATGTGTAGAATCATTTTTATCAGCTAAATGGAACCTTCTGAAACTGATTTGCAAATCAATTTTATTAGAAATGATCAAGTAGCACTAATTGTTGTGCTTTGCTGCTAATGAACTCAAATAATTAGAGCAGTTGATTTAACACATTTGAAAAAGGGCTATGATGCTAACTGTAATGATGAAAATTTTTGCTTAATTTCTGGTAGTAGCACTCTCTATTTTGCTTTGATTTATCAGCTACTTAAATACTGGAAATATTGGGCATCATGAGCAAGCTGAATTGTAAGTTTACACTCTGAAGTTTTCAATAGTCTGTCTTTTCACTTATTAGCCATCTACCATTTTGTTTATGTGCATCAATTTATTAAAGTAGATGGATAGATTTGACAAGTAAAAATGTAAAACTTTGAAAGCACTGTGGAAATTTTAAAAATGTGAAACAAATGAAGAAAAATTTAGTAAAGTAGATGAAAGATAAAGTTTAAGTTTCATACATTGATGTTCAGTTTATTATAAACCATTAACAATGATACCCTTGTAGGAAGTAAATAAAAAGATTTATAAAGGAGTTGAAAAGTGTAATATGCCAAAAACCTTAGGAAAAGAAGTCCAGTTTTACTAATGGTCAAAAAATAGAAGTTAAAACAATGAAATACCATTGGATAAAAGTTGTATGTTTTCTCATGTGGATGCTAGACTTAAAACACAAGTATATATATAGAGAGAGAGAAAGACAGAGACAGGAATACAGGCATAGGTATATGACATGCTTGTAATTATTGAACTGTTTGAGGGGATTAGGAAGGGAAAGAATTTTTGAGATTGAACAATACAATACCAAAATTCAGAGCACCTGTGAATGAGAAGAGTAAATGAAACTCACTGAATAATAGAGGATAATGAGGAAAGGGAGAGGGAAAGTAAGAAAGAGGCTAATCTGATTAAAATACTGTTTATGCCTGTTTCACATCTTTTGGTGAAACCCCTTTGAACAATTAGCATACACTGAACAAATGAATGATAGGCAATGTAATATAATGTGATTGGTAGTGTAATATTATGTAATATTGGGGGGAGAGTTTCTGGAGGGAGATGAAAAGTTAATGGAGAAGTGGGGTGAATGTGATCAAAATACTTTATGTACATGTGTGAAGATGGAACAATAAAACAGGTTGAGATTGGTTTTAGAAGAGAAGGAGGGGGCGATGAAGGAGAGTGTGGAGGAGGTGGTCAAGGTACGATATATGTGTATATGGACATATCAAAATGAAATCTTGAAAACTTTTTGATGCTAGTAAAAGTGTGAAAAAGAAGGACATAAAAATGCAAAAAAGCTATTAACATTAGGTGAAGAAATCCAATTTTAGTAATGCTCAATCACATGCAAATTAAAGCAAGGAAGTGCCATTTTAAATTAAATGCAAGTATGTGTTGTTGGTTCAAATTCAAGTTATTATAAATTTTCCTGGTAAGCAATTTGAGATTCCTTTTTTGGCAGTGTCATAAAGCTTGAACTCAGGGCCTGGCTGCTGCTCCTGAGCTTTTTTGTTCAAGGCTAGCACTCTACTACTTAAGCCCCACTTCTGATGGTGTATGAGTGTGTGTGTGTGTGTGTGTGTGTGTGTGTGTGTGTGTGTGTGTGTGTGTGTATGTGTAATTGGAGATAAGAGTCTCATGGATTCCCACCAAGACTCACTTTGAACTGCAGTCTTCAGATCCCAGCCTCTTGACTAGTAGCTAGGATTTCAGGTGAGAGCCACTGATGTCAGACTAAGCTTAATGAATATGGAAACTATACTGCTACTTTCATTATATGTATCCAGTATTAGCATTAATTATTTTATTACTTTAAATTGTATCTTAAGATCTTCATATGCAAATACAGGGCAATGTAAAACAAAAATCTGAACCAGGGTTTAATTCCAGGATCTTATGCTTGCTGGATTTGACTTGCTCAGCTGGTACTCTACTACTTGAGCCATGCCTTTATTCTGGCTGTTTGATGGTTATTTGTTGAAGATGGTGTTTCATTGACTTTTCTATCTGGCTGGCTTTAAACTATGATCTTTTAGATCTTAGCCTAATGGGTAGCTAGGATTATAAGTGTGAGCCATTGGTGCTCAGCTTAATACAAATATTCTTTTTTTTTCCTTCAAGTGTTAGCTAGAATTTATTTTAGTATAGCATCGTTAAAGTAGGAGGAAATAGAAAAGAGGGAGAAACATTCCATTCTTGATTCAAAACACATGGTAGTCTTAGAAATGTTTGCCTAGTTTTGATATATTCAGATAGATGTGAAAACATATCTGACAAGGACTTGGGGAGATATAAATGAAAATATCTTGCTTTATAAATTCTACAAACTCATTCTTTCTTTCTGGTATATATATGTAGAAAATGTGATATATATATATATATATATATACATATATACGTATATATATGTGTATATATGTATATATATATCACATTTTCTTTTTTTTAATTTTAATTTTTTGTGAACATACTGTACAGAGGGGTTACAATTACATGGGCAAGATAATGAGTACATTTCTTATCAAGCATTGCAGCCTCCTCCTTTGTTTACCCTTCACATCCCTTCACATTTTCTTGATGCATTCATCTACTGAGGGGCATTTGGGTTGGTTCCATATCTTAGCTATGGTGAATAGTGCTGCAATAAACATAGTCGTGCTGGTAGCTTTAGTATGGCCACCCCTTGTGTTAGGAAATGGGAAGACTTGGAAAAAAACATATTAAGTGAAGTAAGCCAGACCCAAAGAAATATAGGTCCCCTGGTTTCCCTCATTTGCAATTATTAGTAGATGTCTAGGATAACTTTATCAGATGAGTAGAAAAGGTCAACAACTATGTACATATGACCATATGAGATGATGCTAAGTGAAATGAACCCCA
Organism: Dipodomys spectabilis; assembly: GCF_019054845.1. NCBI lineage: Eukaryota > Metazoa > Chordata > Mammalia > Rodentia > Heteromyidae > Dipodomys > Dipodomys spectabilis. Next base: position 19,807,528 of record NW_024870766.1, read on the forward strand.
AGTTATGGACACAAGAGGTCTTTCTTTGTTGTTGTTGTTTTTAATGTACAATGTGATTTTTTTTGTTTCCTCTGTATGTTCTTCCCCCTATGGTATATCCCCTATTGTCACTGTACTTGATTTTGGTACCCTGCAAATTGTTTATACATTTATCTAATTTGGGGAGGGGAAGGGGAATAACAAAATGCTGAAACAAGGACATGGGATGACCCATTGCAACAATGATTCCCACAAGCCACTGTATTGGAAATGTACTTTACAACTTCTCGGGGGTGTGGGGATGGGGGCAAGAGAGAGAGGTGAGGGAGGGAAGGGACAGTGGGAGAACAGCAAAGGAGGCTAACAATGCTGGACCAGAAATAGACTCATCACGTTACTCATGTAACTGTAACCCCTCTGTGCAGGATCTTTACAATAACATAAAATTAAAAATAAATTCTACAAACTAATGGATTATGTGTCATACTTGTTAAACTAGATAAGAAAAAATTGGAAGTTTGTGTTACCTTGCTTACCACCAGGCTGTTTTTCCAGATTCAGTCTGGATTGCTCTCCCGTGCCTTCTTTGTAGTAACCATGATCTCTCATCTTGTAAAGTCCCACTGTGCCTTCTCTTCCTAGGAAACATCTTCTTTCTCCCATCCTCCAGCGTGTCCTTTCTTCTTGTGCTTTTTAGTCCACAAATAAATCCTCTACAAAATAGTAAGTTCACAGAGGGCTGGAAGTACAGCATATTCATTATGCTACCCCTAGCATCTGACAGATAGGAAATGAATATTTGTTGAATTAGTTAATAAAATAAAAATATGTCAGGCTCACTTCTACGGATTTCAAAAGCTGTTAGAGGATCAGAAAAGTGTGAGAGATGACTCAGAGAGAACTACAAATTAGTATTTTCTTTGGTAATGTCTTACAGAATATTAGAAGCACCCTAGGGTCAGCTACCAATTCAGTAATATGAATTCATGATAAAAATTAACAAGAAATCTGAATAACATAATAACAGATGGTGAGGAAGAGTGGCATCCCAAATGAAGACTGCCAAGATTTAAAGCAAAGAAGAGCTGGAGTAAGAATGGATTTAAAAACATATTCCTATTGATCCAAAGTACCTATCCTGAAACCATGGCTACCTTTATAGTTCTCTTATAGAAATACGATAGTAAAGCATTGTTCTGGTAGTCATCACTCTTGGTAGATTTCTCCAACAACAGCATAATCACAAACTTTTTAGCTTTCTGATTTATAATCTTATGTTCTTATAAGCACCTCCCTAAATTTGCTACATCTAATTTATACTGCTAAGCTATAAGACACTAGCACCATTTCTTAATAAATTCATTGCTATAAACTAAATTAATAGCACCACCAAAAATCATCTCCTTGTGTCAGATGGAGAGCAGATTTGCCAGACTAATTCTCATACTTTAACTGAACTTTACTAGAGTTGTGTTCCATGAATCTCTAATACTGTAAGACAATGCTCGTGTATTCATTCATTCTGGTCTTCTTGAGTTGGCATAAAAAAATGCTCGAGACTGGGTGGCTTAAACTTCGAACTTATTTTCTTATAGTTCTGGATGTTAGAAATTTACTCTAGGTGCTAGAAAGAGTTGATGTTTAGTATGTGCTCTACCACTTGAACCAGTAAGGTCTGTGCTTTTGCTTGGGCTAGCCTCAAATAGCAACCTCTGTCCAAGTAGTTGGGATTACAGGATAGACTGTCTGCCTTGCCCTCTTCATCTTGGACCATAGTCCTGGTAGATCAGAATCTCCTGCAGATAGCCACATTAAATGTTGATTACATCCTTAAAGATTTTATCTTCAAATGCAATCTCACTGGGGGTTGACTTCCACATCTGAACTTTAGGAGGAACACAAGTCAGTCCCTCTAAGGACTAAGACAGCTTTTCCATGCCCCTTAATGCAAAGAAACTTCAGATTGGCCCCTTGTCTCTAGGACCGGATTACTCTTTATTTGGATACTGTATAGAGGGGTTACAGTTACCTGAGTAAGGTAATGAGTACATTTCCTATTGAGCATTGTTACCCCTCCTTTGGTTTTCCCCTACCATCACTTCCCTGCCCACCTCCCCAACTCTTCCCCCTCCCAAGTTGTAAAGTTCATTTTCAACATAGGGTCTTGTACATCTCATTGTTACAATGGGTCAATCTGTATCTTTGTTTCAGCATTTTATTTCCTTGCCCCTCCCCAAATTAGAAAAAAAATATATATACAAGATGCAGGGTACAGGAATCAAATACAATGACAACAGGGGTTGTACCAAGGGGAAAGAACATAGAAAAGAAACAAAAAAAATTACATAGTACATTCAAAACAACAGCAACAAAGATAAAACCTCTTGGGGTTCATTTTACTTAGTGTCATCTTATTGGTCATTTGTACATAGCTTTTGATTACTCTTTTAAAAGATCAATTACATCAGGAAAAGGTGAAACTTTCCAAAACCCTTTGAGATGTAAAATTTTATGAAAGCTTTTAAATAGTTTGAAAATGTAGGGACTAGCGAGCCTTTTGAAATGTAAGCAGCAGGAAGGTCAGCTTTCTTAATCTCTAAGAGAGCTACTAGTGCAAAAGTCATGAGGAAAAGTAAGAGAAAGTTTACTTTTCCTTTGGTAGTCAATTGACTTGCAGATGGACCATGAAAGTCCCTCACCCTCAGTATAATCCTTGAAAATTCTTTTGTTTCAGAGGTGTTACACTCGGTTCTAAACTCTCTCTCTCTTACTCTCTCTCTCTCTCTCTCTCTCTCTCTCTCTCTCTCTCTCTCTCAGCAGTGGCCTTGAAAGAAATATCTGTTTCATATTTGATACTGTCCACTGCAGCTTTTGCACTAACACATTATACAAATGTACACATAAATTATTATGCTACAAATATTGAGTGGTATTAATGGTAATAACACTTTTTATTTCAGCTACTCTTTCTGCCCTTTTGGATAATCTCCTTCCTGCTAAACTGCTTTATAAACCTGAGCCTCCAGGGCTCAGGGACTTTGCCTTAGGCTTGCAGACAAGTTTACACACACCAGAGACACACCCTTCAGTCAATGTTTGCCTCATATTATCTACACAGTTTCTGTTCTCTTTCCTCATTTCTTTTGTTTTTCTTACATGTTTCACCTTTTGAGAATGTCCCTTTGTCCCTTTCCTCACATTCTGTTTTTCCATATACTAATCAAATATATAATTTTTTATGGATTCCAATTTTTAAATTTTTATTGTCTTTTTTTCATTAATGTGTTTCTTATTTGTACAGAGGGGTTACATGAGCACCGTAATGAGTACATCATTTTTTTTGTCGGTCCTGGGGCTTAAACTCTGGGCTTGGACTCTGTCCCTCAGCTCTTCAGCTCAAGGCTAGCGCTCTACTGCTTGAGCCACAGCACCACTTCTGGTTTTCAAGTGGTTTATTGGAGATAAAAGTCTCATAGAGTTTCCTGCCCTGGCTGGCTTTGAACCAAGATCCACCATCTCAGCCTCCTGAGTAGCTAGGATTACAGATGTGAGCCACTGGCACCTGGCTTATTATCAAGCATTGTTGCCTACTCCTTTGTTTCCTCTTACCATCCCTGCCCTTTTTGTACATAAGGTCTTGTACATCTCATTGTTGCAGTGGGTCCACCTGTATCCCTATTTAAACAATTTGTTTTTTCCCTTCCCCTCCACAAATTATACCAACATCAAATACAGTGAAAACGGGGAGGGACATACAAAGCAACAAAGAAATCATCTTATAAGTATGTTAGAAACAATAGCAAGAAAGAAAAACCATTTCAGTCCTTATCTTGGGGTTCATTTTGCCTAACATCAACTTGTCTGATGTATTCTGCTTGTCTCAGACACATACTAGTTATTGCAAATAAGGGAAATCATGGGACCTATGTTTCTTTGGGCCTGGCTTACTTCACTTAATATAATTTTTTCCAAGTCTTTCCATTTCCTAACAAATGGGGCAATGTCATTCTTTCTGATGGAGGCATAGAATTCCATTGTGTATATATACCACATTTTCTTGATCCATTCATCTACTGAGGGGCATCTGGGTTGGTTCCATATCTTAGCTGCAATAAACATAGTTGTGCTGGTAGCTTTAGTGTGGTCTTGTTTGTGATCATTTGGTTAAATGCCCAAAAGTGGGATTGCTGGGGTCATAGGGGAGCTCTATGTGGAGTCTTTTGAGGAGCCTCCATATGACTTTCCACCAACAATGCAGTAGAGTTCTCTTCTGTCCACATCCCCTCCAGCATCTGTTGTTATTAGAGTTCTTGATTTTTGCCATTCTAACTGGGGTGAGGTGGTATCTCAATGTTGTTTCGATTTGCATTTCTTTTATGGCTAGGGAGGTTGAGCATTTCTTCATGTGTCTATTGGCCATCCTTCTTTCCTCTTCAGAGATGTTTCTCTTTATGTCTTTAGCCCATTTATTTATCTGACAGTTGTTTCTTTGAGAATTTGTTGTTGGGGGATTTAATTTTTTGAGTTCCAGGTATATTTTAGATATGAGACCCTTGTCCATTGTATGACTAGTGAAGATCTTCTCCCAATCCGTGGACTTTCTATTGATCTTGCTAGCTATGTCCTTTGCCATGCAGAAGCTCTGCAATTTCATGCAATCCCAATTGTCAAAACATTCTTTGATTTGTTGTGTTTCTGGGTCTCTATTGAGAAAATATCGGCCTGTGCCTAGGAGCCCTTGAGTTTCTCCTATTCCTTCCTGTAATGTTTTCAGGGTGTCTGCTTTGACTCCGAGATCTTTGATTCATTTAGAGTTGATTCTGGTGCAGGGTGATATATAAGGATCTAGCTTTAGTTTTCTAAAGGTGATTAACCAATTTTACCAGCACCATTTACTGAAGAGGCAGTCTTTCTTCTATTCTATTTTTTTTAGCTCCCTTATCGAAGATTAGATGGCTATAGGTCTGTGGGTTCATTTCTGGGTTTTGAATTTGATTCCATACATTGGATTCTTGATTGCCTTCTCCCCTTCTCCTCCTCTTCATTCATCTACCCCTTTCCCACTGACCCCTCCACACCTCTTTTGCATATCTCCTTCCTGAGATTTATTTTGCTGAACTTTGACTTTGCCTTTCTATGAAATCCCACTAGTTGAGTTCTCCTTTGAATCTATTGTGTTTCAGTTAATACATTTGGGCATACTACCCCACCTTAAGTTAGAAGCTAAATCTAGCTTCTACATATAAAGGAAAACATGCATCCTTCATCCCTCTGGGCTTGAGTTACTTCACTTAGCATGTGATAGGGCTTATCAAACCTCACGTGGTCAGAGTTTACTCTTAGCTTCTGTAACTCTATTTTGCTTTTGTGATTCCATCTTAAGGTAGGACTTCACTCCTACCCTATGCTCTGACATTTAAAAATATATGTATCCACTGTCTGTCTATGTTCCTAAGTAACGGGTCCTAGAAACAAATGGTCCTAGAACAGGGCATGCTGCCCTAGCTCAATGCTGTGTTTGACTTCTGTAACTTCTTGGCTTGCACCTTCAGGAAAGAACTGTTAGGGACTTTCCATCCCTGAGCAAACAAGGAGCTGGGTTTTCTCCTGGCCCTCAGACCAGGCTTAGTACTACACTTTGGTCACTAACTTAAATTCATAAACTATAATAGCAGTACCATCAAATATCATATCCTTGTGTCAGATGGAAGCCAAAGTTGCCAGATTAATTTCCATACTTCAACTGAACTTTATTAAGGTTGTTTTCTGATTAATCCCTAATAATGTAGTAGCTGGCCGGTTAATAAAGACTTCCTCTTGGCTGTACTTTGTGTCCATGTGGTCTATCCTGGTGGCTTACCCCCCCCCCCCCACTCTCAACAAACATAATTTTTATGTCTTACCATTTCTTTACAAATGGTGCAATATCATTCTTATTCTTTATAATTTTCTTTGTCTCTACTAGTGGTATATCGCTTCATTCTCTGTCTTCCCCTACCACCCTAATAATTTTTATAATGATTTCTCTAAGGGGTAATTTTTTTCATTCCCCTTTGTGCAAAGAATGTGTTCTAGGGAATATTATTACACAGTCATGTAATGAAATGGGGATGCTGGGTCTAACAGGTGCCATCTTGGCCATGTGGTGGATAGGGAACTGGTGCCATCTTGGCTTCATGGTGGAAGAAGGGGAAATCCCACCTCCCAAGTGAGGGCATGCCTGAATTCCAGGGGCAGGGGCGGGGACTTGAGTGATGGGTTATTGGGCTTGTGAGTCCTATGTCTTTAAAGTTGGGAGTTTCCTGTGACCCTGCCCCCTGACCTGACCCTATTTTAGGGTCAGACCAACTCAGAAGCCATGACCCCATACCTTGGGCTCCTGTCCTGTCTCCTGGCTCTCCTCTGGTCAACATGGCATCCCACTTCAGCTCCTCATTAGAGTTGATCTTGTTTGTTGGTGTTGTATTTCTTCTCTTTCTTTCCTCTGTGGATCTCATGGCTCAGTTTTCTAACAGTGATAAATGTATTTGCTGGGCTGAAGATTTTTGTGACAGGAGTCCATCTGCAGATACCGGCTTTTTAATAAAGACTCCTGATTCCATCTCTAAAATTATGGTTACTCTGTTTTCTCCCCATACAACAGTAATATCTCAGAACAAACCACTCCCAGCCTCAGTGGCAGGGAGAAGCATTAATCTGTTGTTTCTTCCATCTGCAGATATGGGGATAGTTGGGTGATCAAGGTTGTATATGGGTTGGTTCCCAGCTTACGGAAAAGTACTCCAGGAAATAGCAACAAGATTTTTTTTCCTGTTTCTGTTTTCTTTTCCTTTTGTCTTGTTTGTTCCTTTATCTGTTTTGGAGAGGGTAAGGAGAGGCACAGAAATAGTGGGACAGAGTGTGAACAAAATGGTACTTGTAAGGTTTGCTGGAAGGAAACTGTCACATGATCAGTGCTGCAACAAAAACCAGAAAACACAACACCAAACAAAATACAAGGCAAAACTCAAAACACAAAATCTTTGACCACACACAGAATTTCTTACACATAACTAGGACCTAGGTAGTGAAGAACAGACTATGTTTAGACACCTTTGCTAACAGCACTGACTGGACATTATGAAAATGAACTATACAACCTGGGCATGGGGACAGGAGGGAAGACTGGGAGAGGGTGAGAGGAGTGGCATTGTTCAAAAAGAAATGTTCTCTTTTATTGTAAAGGTGGTATACAGAGAGCTTTCAGTTATATAAGGCGGGTTATGAGTACATTTATATTTGAACAGGGTCACCTCTTCCCTCATTTTCTACCATTTATTCCCTCTCAACCTCCTCCCCCACAAGTTGTATGGTTTATTTTTAACATAGTGTCTAGTGAGTGCCACTGCTGCATTTGTTCACAACTTTGTCCCACCAAAGAAACGTAGTCTTTATCTGACATGTAACTAACTCCTCTGTGTATCACTTTTACAGTAGCAATAAATAAACTTCAAAAAAAACCTAAAGAAAACTAAAAAAGAAAAATATTTCTATTAAACTGTCTTTCTTAGTTATTGTTTTTTCCTCTGTGGTGAACCTTGTACTATCAATCAAATTGCAAAATATTCAGGATTTAGTAGAAGAACTTAATTGACCTTCCTAAATCCTATTTTTGTTTAGTACTTGATATCTACAGATTTCTTATCTTTATGTCATAAGTTGTGCTTAGAATAGGTTTAAATATCCTCAATTAGGCATTTTGGGAGTTTTTATTAGCTATATGTATTAGAGTATGAAATATCCATAAAAATTAGACTTCCTGGTTCTAGAGCTGTAATCCTCCTCTCAACTACTTTCCTTCATGATCTTTAATTATAATTAGGTAAAGGAATGGCATTTTCTTAATGCTTAAACAGCTTTTGTTTCATTCATAGATTTCTCAAAACTTATGAGCAGTGAGGAAGAAGAACAAAGCACAACTTACAAGTTTCTAGATCTAGGTGGGTCATTATAAGCTCTCCAAATTCATATATAATAGGAGGATAGGCAACTGGGATGAAAGAGTTGAGACAGTTTTGGTCTCTCTGATGGTAGTTAGGCATGGGTATTTCAAATGTAAACCTTTGGCTTGGCAAATTTGGATTTGAGGCTGTGGATATTATCAGCTAGCAAGTGGATATAGAGCTGTGAATGAAAATCCCTTAAAGTAGTGTTTAAGAACAGTAAGCTAGTAAAAATAGGAAATGGCTGTGTGAGATAAGAAATTCTCTTGTAATCTTGAACTTTCTTCTCACCCATATGATTGATGGATGTACGCTGTCCTCTGGTAGCTGGGATCCATATCATCTCTATATGTGATGTTATCTCACAGGCTGCTTCCAAGTCACAAGAACAGAGGAGCTAGCATGAAGGAGTTAGTTAGTAACTGCTGCATCCTAGAGGTAATCCATGTGATTTGTAGTCATAGTTCATTAATGAGAAAGTCATTTCACCTCATTCATACTTTTCCAAAAATAGTCTAGAGAGTATAAGTAAGCACATATGATTTTTGACCAATGCTGTCTGTCACTATCCAATGATTGGAGTCTAGAATCAGAATGTCAGGGTCTAAATCCTGATTCCACCATGCATTAGGTCATGGCATTGGAGGAGTAACTGTCATAATGTGCCACAGTCATTCCAGAGCCCATAAAATGAAGAAATAATAATATCTATGGGCTGGAGATATAGCTCAGTGGTAGAGAATTTGCTTTGTATGTGGGAGGCCCTGGATCCCCTCTCTAACACTACAAAACCAAAAACCAACAAAAAAGTACCTATTTTATTTATCTGTTTATTTGCTTGTTTAATTTAGTTCTGAAGAAGTTTTCATTAATATACTAAACCTTCTCAAGTAATTATTATTATCATTATTATTTGTCATTATCATTCTTATATCATACCCTTTATATACACCTTTCTCTGGTTATCTGTCTTATTATTGTATTGATTTTTAACTTGGCTTGAGTCCTTCATAGCCCAGTTAACAGACAGTTGAAGAAATGAAAACCAATTTCTTTCTGGTCCTAGGCTTCTTTATAAATATTTTAGTAGTTATCTTAACAACCAATTTGATTTTATATTTGTTCTGACATTTCATGATAACCCTAAGCCTAATTAAAAAATATTGTTACTGTAGAGTTGATATACAGAGGAGTTACAGTTACATAAATTGGGTAAGGAGAAATGAGTACAATTCTTTTTGAACCATGTCTCCCTTTCCTTTACCCTCTCCCTTTTTTGCCTACTGTTTCCACCCACAAGATGTACAGTTCATTTTTCACAGTATCTAGGGTACCACTGTTGTATTTGCTCACCCTTGTTCCAGATGTCCTCTTCTTCTTGTTGTTTTTTTTTTTTTAACTTGCAGATCTGTCACAAAACTAGCCCAGTAACAGCTGGAGTATGCTGGTATTAGATTGTAACCACAAACACTTGTAGAAGCAAAAATTGCACTAGATGGAGTTAAACTGGCAAGGAACATTTTATTCAAGGCTCTTAGCAAAAGGAGATGCTACAAATCCATCTTAACTGCATTAAAGCAAGCAGTGAGGGAGATTTTAAAGGTAGTGGGAGGTAATGTTGGGGGTGGATCTGATTTTGCTAACTGATTTTGCCTGAAGGAAAAGTAGACTTCAAAGTAGTAATCTACACAACTTGGAACAAGTTACCCACCAGAGCTAGGCACTTATCTGAGGCTGGAGTAGCTTCTTTCCTTGATGATTACTTTTCAAAGGGGACAGCTCCAAAGGCCTTTAGAATGGCATTCCTAGATCTTAAAACTGGTAAGAAGTTTTGAAAATATTTTACATCATAAAGAGGCATAGAAAGAATTGAGAAGTTTTTCTAAAGGCAACACTCCAGGAAAAGGGAGGTCAGGAAGCTACCAGGGAGAAGACTGTAAAGCTTGGTTAAGCTGAGGAGACATTAAGACTCTCTTGGTCACACTACACATTAACTAAGAGAGGTGAAGAGCAGTCAAGGGAGTTTTGATATGACTTTCTTTTTCCCCTTGAATAAAAGCAAAGCTCTCAACTCTGGTTCTTTTGTGTATGAAGCTTCCATTTACTTAGCAGTTTAGATTGCGTGCTTTTTATCACTGTCATCCAATGCTTGCACCACCAAGGAAGATATTTAACATGAATTTTGGAAAGATGTAGTTTATACTTTGAAGGACCAGAAAATGCTCAGTAACTATATAAAAAAATTAAAAAAGGACTTCAGAGTTCAACACAAATAGCTCCATCTGGATAACAATAATAAAAAGAAACCTGTCAAAAATAATCTTTTCACTCAAACTGGGAACAAATAAAGGAGAATGGTAAGCCACAGCCATCACAGGACTGAAACAGATTTGTTATTTCACAGAACGATTACTTCAGGAAGCAATATGAGCCAATAGTGGATCCTTGGATTTTAGAGTGGTTTCTGCTTGTGGGGAAACCTATAGCAAAATGACCAGCCTTTTTATCATTTATGGTTTGCTTTTGTAGGTAAATAAATGACAGCTGGAGTTATTTATACAAAGACCAGATGTGAAAATTTTGGTAGAGAGAACAGTTGTATCATAATTCATCAATGTACGGTTTTTACTTTAGAGAAATCTCAGAATTCTTGGCCAAAAGAAAACAAATTGTTTCAGAGAGAACAATTACAAAAATGTTTGGACATAGCTAAGTCTTTCTAGAGGGACCAGCAGTGCTTCAAGGAGATTTGGCAGATGGAATTAAAATGTGGTGTCGATAAAAAGGCCAGTTTTCATTCTAAATGAATGGTTCAATTTAGTGAAACCACATATGGGCTCATATTGGAACTATTTTCTTAGTTAATTGCTTATTATAGCCCTAAGAAATATCAAACAAAAAATGGTATCACAGATTTACCTCAGATGGCAGCATCACCTTGGGTATGGCTTGGCCAGGTATCTGATTAAGCATGGCATGGCCAGACATGACATAGCATTATAATCACCTTTATGGAGAAGGCTAGAAATATGACATGGAAAACATGTGTTATTATTATTCCTTGCATGTGAAATGTCTATTTTTTCTTTTTGGGCCATATTTAAAATGATTATCTTTAAGAATTTGTATAAAGGGGTTTGAAATCAACATATCAGTTTCTAAGTACAATAATAGAAATATATATAATACATATTATATAATATGTATTATATATAATATATCACATATTACATATTATCATATGAATAATCATATAATACATATTATACATGTATTATCATATAATACATGTATCATATAATACATATTATATATTATATATTTCTGGTCCTGGGGCTTGAACTCAGGACCTGGACACTGTCCCTGAGCCCCTTTGTGATCAAGGCTAGTGATCTACCACTTGAACCACAGTTCTACTTCTGGATTTTTCTGAGTAGTTTATTGGAGATAAGAGTCTCAGGGCCTTTCCTGCCCATGCTGGCTTTTGAACTGTGATCCTTAGATCTCAGCCTCCTGAGTAGCTAGTATTATAGGAGGAAGCCACTGGTACCCAGCTATTTTAGATTCTTCATCTCACTTTATTCTTAATCTGAATGTTGGATTCCAATCACATATATAAGCAATTAAGAGACTGACTAACAACAGATTACCCGAGAGAGTTACATTCCCAGTCTGGTGGAACAGGTCCTCTCCTCAAACTTCTGATGATTTCACTAGGGTCTCTGTAGAAGCAAAAGAACACATCAGATCATCACCAGGCTTTGAAAAAATTCTTTTATTAGAAAGCTGTGTGGATGAATTAGTTGTCTAAGATATATTTTTGAGGACCCTCCATACTGCTTTCCAAAGTGGTTGAACAAGTTTACACTCCCATCAACAGTGCAATAGGTTTCCTTTTGGCCACATCCCCTCCAGCATCTGTTGTTATTAGATGTGTTTTTGTGTGCAGGTTGTGTCAGCAGGTGGGCAAGTACAGTGCTCCATGTTTGCTGAGAAATTTCTTTTAAATCCAGTATTGAGAACTCTTCTCAATGCTGACTACCTCAAGATTCGATGCAGATCATTCCTTGTGTAACAGCTGCAGAGTGATATTATGGTGTGGGTCTTAGTCCAGAGGACCCATGCTCTGGGATTTCCCCTTCTTCCCATCCATTTGTTTTCCTAGGTGCCCTGATCTAGGTTAGGACTCAGAGCTCATGTGGATGAACACACACTCAAAGTTCAAACCACTCACACATATGAACCCTAGTGTTTCTTAATGGTAACTTCTGTAATTGCCTTCTTAACTGTAGACTCAATGATATTTAAATAAAATGTGATAATTTCCTTGAGAAAATAATATGGGAGGAATAGTATCTAAAAATAAACAAATAATAATAATTTGGGAAAGGCTTTTTTTTTTGCCCTGAAATAAAATCTACTATAAAGCCAGGGAAAAGAAGCAAGGAATTAGATATGTATGTTATATGGACTTTGCTTTAATTCTACTTCATAGGAAACAATCCTTAGTGTAGACTTCTTTTCAAAAAGACATTTTTAGGTTTGGGGTGATGATTTAATTTAAGGAAACAGGAATAGTTATGTGACATTGTATATATACTAATGATATTAGCATGCATATTAATATGTATATTTTTATTTGTTCTGCTCAATCAAGAAATAGGAAGCTCTAGCTACATAAATTAAGGTACCTGTTGAGATTTTTGTGATTCTTAGCATCCGATGCCATGGTTTTACTGTTTGCTGTTATAACCAAAGTGTGGTCAAAATTCTCTCCAGGAAAATCATGCTTTCTCTATTGCAAGGCTCTGTGAAAGGAGCCTCATGAACATCTTAGTCCTTACCTAGTAGTTTTAAATGGCCTCAGATCAGAAGAATAGGAAAGGGATTTGACCAGGCAGTGTAAAAACATCAAACGAGGTCCTATCATGCAGAACAGAAATAAAAAAGTGAGCATGGCTTTTCCCTAAAGCCCTAGAACTTGGGCTCAAACTTTGCTTCTTTAAGTGTGTGAATTTGACCCATTGAACCTGAAATCCAGTTAGCTGCAGGGGATAGCTTAGTAGTGGTTATGTAAACATCTCAGGCTCCTGCAGCAGTTCCTGATTTCCCAGAGGAAAGATTCAGGAAAAGCAATGAAGTACTCCGTATCCTCCGGGAAAGATTTGTATTTTGAAGCGTTTTCCAGATGGTGGCACCATTTGAGAAAGTTCTGGTAGCTTTAGGGACTTTAGGGGCCTACTTGAAGGAAGTAGGTTACTAAAGGCATGATCCCGGGGGCTGAATCTTGTCTCTTTGTACACCATGAGGTGAGTGGTCTCTGCCATGTGCTCCTGCTGCCTGTCAGGATGCTCTGCTTCACCAGAGACCCAGAATCAATGGAACCAAGGACTGTGGGATTGAAACGTCAGAAACCATGTAACAAAATAAATCCTTAAGTTCAGTTTCTCAGGCATTTATTCTAGATAGCTCATACAATAAGTGTGAACAAATAGTGTTAGTCTGGAGGAGGGAAGTCATTTGGGGTTTATTAAATCTAAGTATTTTAAATTATTAACAAATAAAAAATAATAAGCCTATGCATGAATAATGTACAGACCCATGGGAGAAGTTATAAAAATGAAAGAATAGAAATGGGAGAAAAAGGAATGAAAGAAGGAAGAAGGAAGCTTGTTCTTGGAGGGTGCGGTGGAGAATGCTTGGGTTTGGGAAACTGTGTTCTTTCTGCTTTGCTGTTACTGGTTCTCACTTGAACTGACCAAATCTTGGTTTTCTTTTTTATAAAATGAAGAATGTTTTTTACTTAATTCATTTGATTGTTAATAATGAATGAATCATAAGATATGTAAATACTTTGTGTGTTACTCTAGCACATAAAAAAATGTTCAGTAAGTGGTTCATCTTCTGCCTGTATTTGCTTTCAGAGTGTGAAATGGTTGGCTTCACTTAAGTGGATTTTATGGCTCAGTGGATTAGCTACTTCCTGTATTTTCTGTTATCCACCAGAAAAATGCCTTTTTCCAACTGTTGGGAGGGTCAGATGAAATTGACCACAGTGCACTGAACAGGCAAAACCTATACCATTACAAGTCATTATGAAACTACAGAGACGGAACTGCTGGTAGGGACTGTATCTAAAAACATTCTCAAATTAAATTTTTTTTTTTGTTTCCCTGTGCTATTGTTTTACTTTCAGATAGAGTTGATTCAAAAGAATTTAGATGACTTTGATGTCTATAAAGCTAATGTGTATATTTTGGCCACCTTTTTCCCTCCTGGGGGTTGATGCTTTCATTGCTGACTAGCTTTGGGCTGCTTATTTTATTTTCTACTCATTTTATTGTTATCTCTAAGCAAGGGAGTCACCATTTAACAAAGTAGTTTATGAATACACCACATCTTGATCCACACTCTTACTTTCATTGCTTTCGCTCACCTAGTCCTACCCACCCTTTCCCTTACTTTTCTTAATTCTCTAGTCTATAGTATGTATATCTGAATTCTTGATTCCATTCTTAAATAACATGGTTTTAAGTGTAATTACAGTGTGGAAAATGATAGCCTTGATTAATGGCATTTAATACAAAACTGGAAAAAAAAAAGGAAGACTCCAAAGCACATTGCCTAATGAATATCATATAATTGAGTTTGACAGCTAAGCTATGATAGTACAATACTGGGCAGATGGCTACTTTCAACCCAAATTAAATGACTTGTTTAAAAAATACTCCAGTCTACACTGAACTTGTTTTTTCTAGATGTCTTAATATGCACTGTTAAGAATTTGAGTTGAGATAGGGTTCCGGGAAGATGGCGGAGGAAAAGCTGGAATCTGAACAAGCTCTTGCATAGAAAACAGTTTCAGAGTTCCAGTGAACAGTCCCAAGCCAGAGAATCACACCAAGTGTGCCATCACGGGACAGAGAGTTAGTCAAGAGAGGGGAAGCCAAGCAGACACATCTGAGCGCCTGCCAGCAGCTGCTGCTGCGGCGGCAGGGTCGCGGCAGTGACCACCGCCGCCGCGGGGGCACACCTGAGACACAGTCCGGGACGAAGGAGCCAGACGCAGCGGACGAGCGGATTCTACTCAACACCAGGAAGAACCGACAAGGAGCGGACAAATTCGTCCTGCACTTTGCAGATCAGAGACGACCCAGGATACAAGACTCGGCGTGAGTAGAAGCCCGACTTCCTCACTCCTACTCTGGGAGCAGAGGAGGGAAGGCCACCCCTCCCCCCCAGCACCGGTGATCTCCATCTTGGATACCGACAAAGCTCGGAGGAGCGGCTAGCTCCAGCTCAGGCCTTGGAATAAAACGAGTCATTTAGCAGGTCACAAGAACTTAACGGCGAAGTGACCTCACAGACTCAGTTCCATCCAGGGAAAAGTCACCCAGCTCAGGCGCCAGCCATTGGAGTGGCTCTCCTCACTGGTTAACCAGAGCCAGAGGCTGCCCCTCCCTCTAGCAGCCTCCACAATCAATTGAAAAACAGAAACCCTGAGAATGGCTCCAGGCTGGGTGCTGTGAGTTTTTTTCACAAAATAGCCCCAGGGAAAAGCTACTGTTTGTAGAAAGGCCTCAACTCTACCCAGAACCTAGCCTCATCACTGCATCCCCCTCTTTTGTGATTCTCAAAGCAGATCACCCTCCCAGTAAACTAACCTGGGAGGGGGATCTCAAAATCTTGGGTAAAGCAGAGCATTTTTCTGCCTGTTCCAACAAACTGACTTAAGAAACCAATCAAGCCACAGGACCTCAAGCTGACCAGAGACTCCAACCAGGCTCTGGTTACAGACAAAAGGGAGATACAGGATTCTTCCCACCCCTCCCAAAAAAAAAAAAAAAAAATCAAAGAACTTTTTTTTTTTTCTTCTTCTTCTTTTCTTTTTTCTTTTTTTGTTTTGTTTTTTTTTCGTCTTATGTTACCTTATATATATAAAAAAATTTTTTTTGCTTTTCTAAAACTTTTATTAATCTTTAATTTTTGCCTCTTCTGAAAAAATAATTGTTTTCCATTAACTTTTTTTTTTTTCTTTCTCCTCTTATAATTTTTATTTTAGGAATACGTGAATGTGTGTTTTCCTTTCTTTTCTTGTCTTCTTTCTCTTTTTCTTTCATTCTTAATTATCTTTTTGTTTTTTGTCTAGCTCTACTGAATTTCTGATCTTTTCTTCTCACTCTCCTATCCTTTCCATCTTTTCCTCTTTGTTCTTCTTTATATGACTTAACTCTTGTCCTGCACATCCTCAGATAAACCCGTAGTTAACCAGTAGACCCTATCCCCCATTGTGTACACACTTAATCCACAAACTTATTACTCAATTCAAAACCTCTGAGACTTAAATTCATTAATAGCAGTACTACCTCTTTATACCTATATAATATTTTAAGCATTTTTTTAAAGTTTTTCACATCTCCTCTATGTCCCTCCCTTTCTCTCAACATATTCATATTCCTCTATAAATAGATGGTCCTTTAATCTCTAAAATAACATTAATTTTTATGTTTCTTTTTTTTTCTGGTCTCTTTTCATTCCCCTTTCCCTTTCTTCTTTTTCTCTCTCTCTCTACTTGCATCCTACCCAACCTATTTCCTGCATTGTGATTAGGACATAGTTAACTCTCCCTGTGCCTCCCCACACCAATCTATTCCTATTTTTTACCCACATCTCTCCCTAACCCTAATAATTTCTGGTTTTCCAAATTCTTCTCTGCGGTTCGAAGCCCTTTAACATATAGTTGTTTGATGTCGAATAGATGTATCTGTTGAACTAGATTGTATCTGTAGACTATTGACTGTACAAATGCAAAATTTGGTTGATGGTTGCCTTAAGATAGTGTTCTAGCACAAAACTGGTGCTATCTTCATCTCAAATGGGCAGAGTAAGCCGGAAAAACACAAGAAAAAAGGCAAATTCGGGTATCTCAATTCCCAATCTTGATAATCAGGGGTTAGGAGAGATAATGAATAATCCAGAGGAGAGTTCCCAAACAGCTGTACAAACACTGGTGGCAAACATGATAAATGAAAAGTTTGACAACTTACAAAGGACTCTGTATGAGCGTGATAGGGAGAGAGAGGAGGCATCCCAGAAGTTTATACAGGAATATCATAAGCGTGAGGAAGCTACTCAAAAACTGATACAGGATTTGCGTGAACAACTTGAGAATACTCAAAGAGAAAGGGAGGAATGGCGTGAGCAGGCTGAGAACACTCAAAGAGATCTGCAGGAATCCCACGAACGGGAGGAAGCTAATCAAAGAGTAATACAGGAATTGAGAGACCAGGTAGAGAACACACAAAGATCACTAAAGGCATTCATGGAATCCATTAACAAAGAGCTGAAGGAAGTCAGGGAGACCACAAAGGGAATGCTGAATGGAACCCAACAGAAGGAATGGGAGCCCAAAGAAACCATAACCAATCATCTAAGCGATTTGAGGACAAACACTGAACACCAAATTAAGGAAGTAAAGAAATTCATACAAGACCTAAAACAGAGCTTCAACAAAGAACTTGAAGCCATCAAAGCTGACCAACTAGAAGGAAAAGAGATAAAAAACAAAGTAGAGAGTCTTGACAGCAGGTTAGACCATGAAGAAGATCGAATCTCAGGGATTGAAGACAGCCTAGATATTATAGAGAAAGAACATACAACCATCCAAGACAAGTCCAAGAAATATGATAGATCTATCCAACACCTGGAAGACACCATCAGAAGGCCTAATCTATGGATAATGGGTGTAGAGGAGCACCTAGAAACAGAAGTTAATGGTCTAGGAAATTTGTTTAACAGGATCCTAGCAGAGAACTTCCCAAACATGCAAAAAGATAGGCCTGTCCAGATACAAGAAGCCTTTAGAACCCCAAATAGACCAGACCAGAATAGGACATCCCACCGCCACATTATAATCCACACAGGATCAACTCAGAACAAGGAAAAGATCCTTAAAGCTGTCAGAGAGAAAAGGGTAATCACTTATAAAGGGAAACCAATTAGAATCACCTCAGATTTCTCAGCAGAGACAATCAAAGCAAGAAGAGCCTGGAATGATGTATGCCATGCCCTAAAAACAAACAACTATCAACCAAGAATACTGTACCCAGCTAAACTCTCCTTCATAACTGAAGGCCAAATAAAAACCTTCCATAGCAAAGAAAAATTGAAACAATACATCTCCACCAAACCAGCCCTACAAAAGATTCTTAAAGATGTCCTACACATAGAAAACCAACAAAACCGCAATAAAGGCCAAGAAACTGCACCCAAACT
Organism: Dipodomys spectabilis; assembly: GCF_019054845.1. NCBI lineage: Eukaryota > Metazoa > Chordata > Mammalia > Rodentia > Heteromyidae > Dipodomys > Dipodomys spectabilis. The sequence goes on from NW_024870766.1 coordinate 19,825,764, forward strand.
GAGAATCCAAGAACCATAGGAAGAACCCAGTTTTCGCAGCCCCCAAGAAGGTAGATAACATGGCAGGAACTCCCAAATACCTCTCAGTCCTATCTCTTAATGTTAACGGACTGAACTCTCCAATTAAGCGACATAGGCTGTCTAGTTGGATTCAAAAACAAGACCCTTCTATCTGCTGCCTGCAGGAGTCACATCTTGCCCGTAAAAACAAACACATTTTCAATGTTAAAGGCTGGAACAAAATCTACCAAGCAAACGGACCGCATAAACAGGCGGGAGTTGCAATCCTAATATCAGATAAAATAGACTTCAAATTAAAATTCGTGAAAAGAGATAAAGAAGGTCGCTACATACTAATTAAAGGATCTCTCCTTCAGGAGGATATTACAATTCTAAATATCTATTCGCCAAACAATGGAGCACCCAAATTTATCAAAGAAACACTACTTTCCCTCAAATCCCATATAGATCCAAAGACATTAATTGTTGGGGATTTTAACACACCACTCTCCCCACTAGATAGATCAACTCGGCAAAAACTCAACAGAGAAACCGCAGATCTAAACAGCTGCAATGATCAACTAGACTTAAAAGACATCTACCGAACATTTCACCCAGCAGCATCAGAATACACGTTTTTCTCAGCAGCACATGGAACGTTTTCTAAAATAGACCACATTTTAGGCCACAAAGCAAACTTGTCTAAATTCAGAAACATTGAAGTTATACCTTGCATTCTCTCTGACCACAAGGGAATAAAATTAGAACTCAACACCAAAAGCCACCAAAGAAAGTCCGGTATCACATGGAGGCTGAACAACACACTGCTGAATCATGAGTGGGTCATGGAAGAGATTAGAAAGGAAATTCAAATGTTCATGCTATTCAACAAAAATGAAAACACAAAATACCAGCTCCTCTGGGACACAGCAAAGGCAGTACTCAGAGGCAAGTTTATAGCTCTGAGCTCCTACATCAACAAATTGGAGAGATCTGAAACTAACAATTTAATGACACATCTAAACCTCCTTGAAAAAGAGCAGCAAGATAAACCCCAATCCAGTAGACGGAAAGAAATAATCAAAATTAAATCAGAATTAAATGAATTAGAATCCAAAAAAACTCTAGAAAGAATCAACAAAACAAAGAGTTGGTTCTTCGAAAAACTTAACAAAATTGACAGACCCTTAGCAAATCTTATCAGAAAAAGAAGAGAACACACCCAAATTAATAAACTCAGAGATGAGAATGGAAACATCACCACGGAAACAAGCAAGATTCAGAACATTATAAGGGAATACTTCTCAAAACTTTATGCTAATAAGTTTGAGAACTTGACAGAAATGGACCTCTTCCTAGCAAATATTGACATGCCAAAACTAAACCAAGATGAGTTAAACTATCTTAACAGGCCCATATCAAGCATTGAAATAGAAACAGCAATAAGAGACCTCCCAGCTAAGAAAAGTCCAGGACCAGATGGTTTTACAGCGGAATTTTACAAGGCCTTCAAAGCAGAGCTCACACCAATTCTCCTCCAACTCTTCAATGAAATTGAAAGAGAAAGCTCACTACTGAACACATTCTATGAAGCCATCATAACCCTCATCCCAAAACCAGGCAGGGACTCATCAAAGAAAGAGAACTATAGACCCATTTCTTTGATGAACATTGATGCAAAACTTCTCAACAAAATTTTGGCCAACCGACTTCAACAATTCATCCAAAAAATCATACACCACGATCAAACAGGATTCATTTCAGGGATGCAAAGCTGGTTCAATATACGCAAATCAATTAATATTATTCATCACATCAACAGGAGCAAGAATAAGAACCACATGGTTATCTCAATAGACGCAGAAAAAGCATTCGACAAGATCCAACACCCCTTTATGATGAAGGTTTTGGAAAAATTAGGAATCCATGGAACATTCCTCAATACAATAAAGGCTGTATATGACAAACCTACAGCCAGCATTATACTCAATGGTGAAAAACTAAAGCCATTTCCTCTTAACTCAGGAACAAGACAAGGATGCCCACTCTCTCCACTTCTCTTCAATCTAGTATTAGAATGCCTAGCTACAGCAATAAGACAAGATGCAGACATAAAGGGGATCCAAATAGGGAAAGAAGAAATAAAACTCTCCCTCTTTGCAGATGACATGATCTTGTATTTAAAGAATCCCATAGACTCCACTCCCAAATTACTCAAGCTAATTCAAAACTTTGGCAAAGTAGCAGGTTATAAAATTAACCCCCAAAAATCAATGGCTTTTCTGTATGCCAACAATGAGAAAAGTGTGGCTGAAATTAGGAAAGCAACTCCATTTGTAATAGCCCCACAAAAAATAAAATACCTAGGAATTAACTTAACTAAAGAAGTGAAGGACCTCTATGATGAAAACTTTAAAATCTTGAAAAAGGAAATCAACACAGAACTTAAAAAATGGCAAAACCTCCCATGCTCCTGGATTGGAAAGATTAACATCGTGAAAATGGCAATACTTCCCAAGGCTATCTACAAATTCAACGCAATACCTATCAAAATTCCACCCTCATTCTTCAAGGAAATAGAAGAGGCAATCCAAAAATTCATATGGAACAATAAATGAACCCAAATAGCAAAAACGCTCCTCAACGGAAAGAACACTGCTGGAGGAATATCAATACCAAATTTCAAACTCTACTATAAAGCCATAGTAAACAAAACAGCTTGGTATTGGCATAAGAACAGACCTCAGGACCAATGGAATAGAATTGAAAACCCAGAAATGAACCTAAAGACCTATAGCCATCTAATCTTCGATAAGGGAGCTAAAACAATAGAATGGAAGACAGACAGCCTCTTCAGTAAATGGTGCTGCAAAACTGGTTAACTACATGTAGAAAACTAAAGCTAGATCCTTATATATCACCCTGCACCAGAATCAACTCCAAATGGATCAAAGACCTTGAACTCAAAGCAGACACGCTGAAAACATTACAGGATGGAATAGGAGAAACCCTGGGTCTCCTTGGCTCAGGCCGAAATTTTCTGAATAGAGACCCGGAAACACAACAAATCAAAGAAAGGTTGGACAAATGGGATTGTATAAGGTTGCAGAGCTTCTGCAGGGCAAATGACATAGCTAGCAAGATCAATAGAAAGCCCACGGACTGGGAGAAGATCTTTACTAGCCATACAACGGACAAGGGTCTCATATCTAAAATATACTTGGAACTCAAAAAATTAAACCACTCAACAACAAATCCTCAAAGAAACAACTGCCCAATAAGTAAGTGGGCGAAAGACTTAAAGAGAAGCTTCTCTGAAGAAGAAAGAAGGATGGCCAATAGACACATGAAGAAATGTTCAACATCCCTAGCCATAAAAGAAATGCAAATCAAAACAACATTGAGATATCACCTCACTCCAGTTAGAACGGCAAAAATCAAGAACTCTAACAACAACAGATGCTGGAGGGGATGTGGACAGAAAGGAACCTTACTTCATTGTTGGTGGGAATGTAAACTTGTTCAACCACTTTGGAAAGCAGTATGGAGGTTCCTCAAAAGACTCCACATAGAGCTCCCCTATGACCCAGCAATCCCACTTTTGGGCATTTACCCTAATGTTTACAAAAAAGACCACACTAAAGCTACCAGCACAACTATGTTTATTGCAGCATTATTTACCATAGCTAAGATATGGAACCAACCCAAATGCCCCTCAATAGATGAATGGATCAAGAAAATGTGGTATATATACACAATGGAATTCTATGCCTCCATCAGAAAGAATGACATTGCCCCATTTGTTAGGAAATGGAAAGGCTTGGAAAAAATTATATTAAGTGAAGTAAGCCAGGCCCAAAGAAACATAGGTCCCATGGTTTCCCTTATTTGCAATATCTAGTATAGGTATGAGTCAAGCGGAAAAAGTCAGAGAATGTGATGTTAGGAAAACGAACCCTCAAATATGTATTTTAATGTTTTTGTTTCTTTCATGCATGTGTTTCTAACGCATTTATAAGATTATTTCTTTGTTGCTTTGTATGTCCCTCCCCCACAGTGTAACCCCTGCTTTCACTATATTTGATATCAGTATAACATGTGGAGGAGATGGGGACAAACAAGTCGTTTAAGGATTCAGGTGGACCTGTTGCAACAATGAGAAGTACAAAATGTCATGTCAAAACCAGCTTTACAATGTCGGTGGGGGGGAGGGGGGTATGATTGGGTGGGGGGGAGGGGGGAGGCTGGGAAGGGAGGTGAAGGGTAAACAAAGGAGGAGGCTGCAATGCTTGGTAAGAAATGTATGCATTATCCTGCCCATGTAATTGTAACCCCTCTGTACAGTATGTTCTCAAATAAAATAAAATAAAATTAAAAAAAAAAAAGAATTTGAGTTGATAAAAATAGGTCTGTGTAAAGTCATTCATTCAGTATGTCAAATATATATCTATCAAAATTATTTTGCTTAATTTTATTTAGCTAACATTTTTTCTATACTGGACTACAATAACATTAATAGAAAGGATGTTTTATTTATAATGTAAAAGAAAATTTAAAAAATCTCACAGAGAATAAATGGAATTATGAAAGTTTAGCCTCATATTTCATTTAAAAAAATAAATGGTGAGATTTGAGCATGAATCATTTGGAATCTTTATGTTTCCTGTCAAAGAATCAGAAGACATGCTTCACAAAAAAGACAACAACAAAATAACCAACTTTAATTTTAAGAGACCTCAGCAAAATTATTCACGAGCAATGACATATTAGTTGACCAGTGGTAATCACATAATACAGTGTATTGTATAGAAAGTTGGGGATGTCTAATTTGGGATAGAGAGAGACCAAAGTAAAACCTGTTGTTGCTAACAAATATGAGTTACACATACATCTCTTGGTGGGTTTCTTTTTTCTTTTCCTTTTCCTTTTTTTTAAGCTTTCACATTAACTTTCTTGTCTGAGCCACCCTTCATGACTTAACAAATCCCTCATCACTGCCAACTATACTAGGAATCATATTCCTTCTTAAATGTACCAAAAACTCATACTCAGCTATGAGTTCTGGGTTGCAAAAGAGGATTTACTGTGTACATCTGTCTTCAAGGCTTTGTTACAAATCAAGCAAAAACACACATACACACAAGTGCTACTTTTTTTCTTAAAAGACAATTCCTTATAGCAAAGGAGTCCAATGTTAGATCACTGACTCTGCCAGCTCCTGTTACTAATAGTATAGAAGCAGTTATTATATCACTAGTGGACGTTTGTTTTCTTTCCTTTGGGCATTAAAGTGATGATCTGTGATATTGTAGGCCTGAAAACATTGCAAATCAAAGTCAGCTAATTCATAATATCAAGAAATGCCGTTGTGGGAACATGTTTAGTAACATTGAAAACTCACAGGTAGTTTGATTATATGCAGTTTTTTTTAAATAAGTGCTTCAAATATTACTGAACCTTGATAAGAATGACAGAAAGAGCCAGCCAGTGCTGTAGTTCATTTGAAATATAAAGGACATCATGTCAGATAGTTATTCATGTGGTGATGACTAACTATGCCATGGAGAAGAAAGTCTACTGGTGATGAAAAATGGCTCAGAAGCCCTTTCTTCACTAAGTAAATGGAGCAGAAACCAGGGAAGTCCCAATTGACACTGATGGAAATGGTTACAAGGTGCCAGGGACGAAATAACTAAAGCAAATTTATCTGGAGAGAACAAGGAGGAAAGTATGCCAGGGTGAGAAAACTTTGCAAAAGCTAGCAAGAAGCACTGAATTTAAATAGAAAGCTCTGTCCAGTATTCCAGTTAGATGGTATATTCATATGCATGAGGAAGATTGGATGGTTGATGATGGTATTGTCACTCAGGTGGTGACAGCATGGAGAAGAACAATGTGAAGGTGAAAATCCTTTTAGCAGGACCCTGGCAGAGAAACCAATCATAAACATACTGGAAGAGGTTTGGGCCACTGAGGATGCATCATTAACCACCAGGAGGACTAATGTGGGAGACAGTCCATTGGAGGCTGGTGATGAGGAAAAGGAAGACAAATGAGGGCAGGTCCCTTTGCACAAAGAGCTTTTAATTATGCTGAGGAAAGCACTTCACTCATAATGTATCTAAGAGCCACTTTCTCACAGTCAACACACACACACAAATTGAATTGAGGCAGAGGATTCTGTGCTTAGATCTGGAAGAGTATATTTAGAAGTAGGAGTATGTAGACGGCCTGGATTGAATCAAGCTACAACAGCCCTAGCTGGGCCACGGCAGCCAGACTGCTTCACCATTCTCACTGCTGGATTCCTCAATGAAAATATCAGGGGAGACAATAGTAGTGCCCACAAGGAGTTGTTATGACATTTCATTGAGAGGGATGGAGTGCATGGCATCTAGGAAATGCTCAATAAATATTACTGTGAAGAAGAGGCTGTTTTATGCTTTATTTTTATATTTTTCACAATACTGGGGTTTGAACTCAGACCTTTCACTTTCTAAGCAAGCATTTTATTTCTTGATCCATGCCACCAGCCCTATTTTGTGTGTTGATTATTTTTTTTTAGATAGATCTTGCTTAATGTCCAAGTCAGCATGGATTATGATCTTCCCAATTGTGCTGCCCTGTGGCCTGTGTTGCTGGGATGGTAGGCACACATCATTTTGCCCAGCCATTGGTTAAAATGAGTTGGATGGAGGTCTCTTTCCTTCCTTCCTCCTTCTCTTCTTCTCTCCCTCCCTCTGTCCCTCCTTTGTTTCTTTGTGTGGTCTGTCTGATCCTGAACTGTGATCCCTTGATCCCCTGACCTCTGTCTCAAAGGAGCTAGAATTAGAGGCTTTAGATGCTATATTTGGCTTCACATTTAATTTTTTGCAGCCTGTTTGAAGTATAATTAACAAGTATTTACATGGCATGTATAAGAACACTTAAGATCTTTTAGCCAATGTTAAGTATATAATACAGTATTATTAACTATAGTTACCATGTTGTACATCAGGTCTCCAGAATTTACTCATCTTCAATTGGAAAGTCTGTACCCTTTCAACATAATTTTTCATTTTCCTACCAATTCCTCTTTTCCTCTTCATTTCCATAGATTTGACTCTGAACAAAGATACCACAAGTAAGTAAGATCATGTAGCAATTTTCTTTCTATGGCATGTTTCACTTAGCATAATGTCCTCTAAGTTTATCTATGTTGTTCACAAATGGCAAGCTTTTTTTCCCTCTAGTGTAAAGAATATCACACATCTCTCTCACATGCACCCACACACACATACACTCATTCAAATACACTCATACCATATTCCTTGTTCTTTAATCTAGTGATGAACATCTTGGTGGTTTCCATATCTTGATTATTATGAATAATGCTGTAACGATGAGTACAAGAGTACAGTACACATATCACTATGATGTCTGATTTTATTTCTTTCAGATTTATAGACAGTTCTGAGATCACTGAATCATATGGTAGTTCTATACATGTTGACTATCATTAAAACAATAAAAAACCACAAGAAAATCCAGCCATATCAATGGGTAAAGAAAATGTCATACCTGTGTACACATAGGTATGCATATGTAGGTACACACATGTACACACACACATATTAGAATACTATTTAGCCTTAAGAAAAAAGAAAATATTGCTATTCATGACAAGGAGGAAAGAGTGCATAAAATTTTCAGTTATACGATTCTGGAGAATGCTCAATTGGTGGCTTTAGTTAATGATGCATTTCATATGTGAAAATTTCCACAAGTGGTATTATCATTTCTTTCCTTTCTATACCAGGCACGCTGCATGTTTCAGTTAAATCTCATAAGAACTGTCTAAGATCTTCCACATTTTGGTTGAGAAATAACTGTAGTTGCCTTATACTGCTAGTGATGTCATATTTGGATTCAATCTAGATCACCTGCATCCAAACTCCCACTTCTAAATATGTACTTCAGGATTTAAGCAAACAATTTTTCTGCTTCAATTCAATTTTCATGTGAATGTGAAAGAGCGGCCTTTGATTTATTATGTGTGGGGTTTCTTCTCAGCTTAATTAAAAGCTTCTTGTACAAAGGGACCCTGTTCTACTTTGTATGAGCAGAGAATTTTTTAACGGCTATATTGTAAGCTTTTCTTAAATTTTTGTTCTTAAAAAGGTCTCTCTAAGCTATTTGTTTTTTACTACATATTAATCAAAGTGGCATTTTATAGTCTAAGTAATAAGGAAGTGTTCTCTACTGTGGATTTTGGAGCAAGTGGAAGATAGCATGTTGACTGTTTCTTAGTATGCTTTTCATGTTGTCATTGGCTTTAGAGTGCAATTTATGACCTTGAGTAGCACCTCTCATATTAGATTCTGAATGAAAATTTTTTCAGAGAAATTTAGAATTTGTTAAGTATTCTATACATAAGTAACCCAGAGAAGCTATTCACAAAGGACTTCCAAATTCTTTTTAAAGAATTATTTCCCTCTCCTTACCACTTCAACTCTTCCATATCTGTGTTGAAATGTGTTTAGGGATCTAATGTTCCCCAAACCAGCATCAAAGTCAGAATCCCATTTTGCAAGGGATATAAATCTCTGCATCTGAAATAGCTCTTGAAAATGTTTGGAGTTTTAATTTCATACTTGCCTAATTTTAATGTGGGTCAAGAAAGTGAATGACAAATGCAACTGGTCTTTGGAATAATAAGACTATTGGTAGGTAGAATAGCTAAAAGGTAACCTTATCAGCATATTTTGAATGCATAGAAATGGAAAGAGAAGTAAGTATTTAAAGTAATACTGCATTAGTTTGAGGATAAGCGCTATGGTGTTCATTGAGACTTGTGAATGTTACTGATGACATGTTTTTGGCCTTGCTTTCATTTTCCTGTCTTTGCTTTTCTTTATCACAATTATCTGCTCTGACTTTCCCTTCCAGATCTCTTCTTCTTCAAGGTTCTTTGTACTTTTGTCTTATCAGTAGAATTGCTGGTCAGACTTGTTCTCTGTGCTTCATCCTTTCTGTACTTAAATTACACTCTCCTTCTATCCCATCAAAATCTCCTGAAGACATTGAATCAAATTTACAGTGTACTTTCCTTGCACTTGCACTTGATTAGTAAGGCATGATAGGTGATGGCAACAAGCACACTGTACAACAGATCAAGGCTATTGAAGTCACTGCTTTCTTGTTTGCTGTTAATCCTTAATAAAGTTGATTGACTTACGGAGTTTGCTTGATAGGAAAAGTGTTTTCCAAGTAAATTAATTGCTCAATTATTTCACTGTAATTTGCCTATACAACTCTTACTGAGGATTGCAAGGTGATCTTGCCTTTTAGTAACAGACAGTTGGTCACAAATTATTTATGTTTTTGCCTACAATACATTACCAACAGTCTTTAGAATATATTTGCTTTCCAGTTGTGATAAACCTGCTTAATAAGTACCACACGGTTCTTGTAAGGGAAAAATACAGGTAGATTTCTGATTTCATGCAGCTCACAGCTGCACATTGTTGCTTTTCCTCATACTGGTGGAGAGGTGTTACTCCTTCTTGGCACTCTCCACAGTGAGACTACTTTGTAGGCACTGCGGCTGGCTATGAAGTTCAGCCCTGAGTCTACTACTATATATCTGTGATGTTTGAAAGGCCTGCCGTGTTACTTTATACTCTCTAGTCCCTTCTCCAGATCAATATTTTGGGCCATGGCTTGGAACTATTGATAGAGTCAACTAAAGAAGAACTGTGCTGACGATTATTATTGTGACTATGCCTACACCAGGTTTCTGTGAATTCCTGACTCCTAAAAATGAGGACTACGTGTACTAAAGTGATTCTTTAATCCTATGTTGGGGCCCCAAAGTACTCTATTAACAAATATGTAACTCTAAACTATTTTTAAAAAGAAAAAATAAACTCTAGTAAGTCAACCAAGTTTTCAAACAATTTGGAGGTAGGCTGAAAATGTTTGAAATATTTTTGGCTTCTCGGCAGTTTTTCAGCACTGTAACGGCAGTTGTACAGGAAGGTCTATGTGTCTCCTTTATTATTTTTCTTGAAGACAATTCATCTCTTTAATGCAGCTGATTAGTCTAATTATTCTAGGTAGCTTTCTGTTGCCCACTGTTTGTATGTAATTTGTAAGGTAGAGTTCTATTATAAATAATTGTCTCCCCTCCCTTCTGAATGGAGAAAATGCTATCTCATTTAGTGGCCATTTGGCATTGTGTTGTCTCTTATGTTCCTGAACACTGCCCCATGTTCTTGGGGCTATCTTACCAGAGCTTTTCCCTATAAAGTATTTGGTAATAAAGTAGATTATGGGAGCCATATAAAAGTAACATTTATTGCTGTGTGTAACCTTGTTATATTAGCTAGTCAATATACTTACCCAGTATAAAGTCTTCATCATTTCTCTTTTAGTAATCATCAATTCTCTGAAAAGATTAATTTCAGCAGAGAAGGGGTGCAGACTCAGCTTGGTTGGCACTTTATCTCTGGCTGAAAAGATACCATTCTCCCTAATATTTAAAAATTAGTACCAAAATATTTTTCTTGCTTCATATGTGGAAGTAATAATGCTTTAATGTTGAAATGGTATTTACTAATAATATCCCCTCCTCATCACCCCTCTCCATCCCTAGACAGACACACATATGCATCCAGCAGTAGTTATTAATTTTTATCATCAGGGTAAATGCTGTGGCTTTTAAGATGGTGTTATATATTTAATTGCAAAGGTGAAGAGTATAATAGATTCATTTTAGAAAATTACCTTTGACTTCTACTTATTACCTATGGGTAAGTTACATAAAATAGGAAATTCAGGGTTTTCCTTATAAGACTGGTTACTCTCTTACATGAGAATTTTCTTGCTAGTATGCCATTGCTTTCATGGTTTCCTCTGAGTGACTGGCCATTAAAACGATGTAAATTCCAGTGTTCAAAATTTCCATTGCTTGGGCATTGTGATGGCATACCACCTCTTAATGAGTTGGAGACTAGGCTGATTTGCCTTGAAGCTATCAGACAAATCTATATAAGCCTGAGGGTATTACCTGATTGCTAATTCCAGTCATGGGCTTTATGAGTCTTGTAAAATTCCACATTTTATAAAAGTCCCTACTACCACTTTGAGCTTTTTAGCAATACGTTTCAAAGTGCTTCTTTTAACATCCCTCTCTATCCAGAGGCCCAAACCACTCCCACCAGCCTGTGTTCTAGACCTATGCTACCCTTGACTCCTCACCAAAAGTTTGCATTGTTTAACCAGCGTTTTAAATATTCAATATACTTGTCTCATCATGAAGCATTGGGGGGAATGATTAAAGATATGTTCCTAACATCAAGGGCCTCTAAGAACAGTGGAAACAACCGACAAGATGATTATTAAGCTCTGACAGCAACCTAAGGGAGATAATCACAGGCCTCTGAATGGCATAAAAACCAACTAATATCACTCTCATGTAGTTTGGTTAGGGGAAACAGGTGGCATTAGAAGTGAGTCTGGAAATATGAACAAATTTTATATAGAGCCAAGGAGACAGAGAACGTTCTTGGAAGAAGCATTCCCAAAGGAATAGAAGCCAGAGAACATAAGCTGTTTGGGAAGCCCGAGGTAGTGGTGGAAGAGTTGTGTAGGACTAAAGGTGACTAGCGGCTGCACCATAGAAAGGGTAGTTCAAGAAGGACACAGTAGGCCATTCTATGAGGTTTAGCTCTTTTTATCCTAGAGATGATACAAAAATATGATTTGGTGGGTCTATGCAAGGAGGTAGTACATTTATATTTAAATTGTACAGTAGTCCAATTTATATTTTATTTGTATTTATATTTATGGATTTTCCTAGCAGCAGCATGAGTTATGCTAGTAGCATCAAATGCTAGTAGTCAGCAAATCTAGTTAGTCCTGATTATAGATTCAACCACCTCGAGTAAAAATTAGGCACAAAATAGGTTTTAAATAAATATTGTCAAATAAAATGGGAAGTATAAGTGCATTGCTCCAAGTGAAGTTTAGTGCTTTAATATGGAGCAATACTAATCAATATTCACTCCTACTGGGCCCTGGAAAAGTGACCATAAAGAAAAGCTGATGTGGGTATGGGGGTGTGTGTGTGTGTGTGTGTGTGTGTGTGTGTGTGTGTGCGCGTGCGCGTGCGCACATGCCCGCGCCAGTGGGTTAATGTTTGTCATTCTATGCATGTGTGTATTTATGTATGTTTTGTAACAGATAAGATATGAGGAATATGTAGTTTAGTGAGAGAGAATTTAAACCCAAGCAAGTTTAATATTAATTGTCAATGCTCATCCAGTAAGAAGAATTACAACAGTTGAAGGTAACTCATTTTTAATTGGGAATTTGTATCCATAAAGCATCTATTGATGGCAAATTGCTCACACATGAAGTGCTAACAATATACTTACAGCGATCTTAGTTATGGAAAAAAGATATGCATAGATTTAACCCAAAGTGTAGAAGAGCCTACAAGATATAACAACGTCTCAAAATAATTGTGGATGAAATTGCATGGGTAGCCATTACCTAGGTAGGTCTTTTGTTTAGAGGGAATTTGAAAAATGAGTCCATTTATACCACAGTTAAGGGACCATTCTTAAGTACTGTAATTCATAATGTGTTTTTGAATAAAGGGATATCTAATTTTCATTTGTCTTTCTCCAGAAAGGCTTGGAATTTCTTTGGGTTTGTAGTGGAACTGCTGATAGAGTAGATTTTAAAGACTTGAAAATTTAGCAACGAGAAGGCAGGAAGATTGAGAGCTATAAGTGTGATTTATAAATGGAGACAAAAGGTAGAGTGGAAATTAAAATTCTCCTAACTTGTAGTATATGATTTAAATAGAGTGCAATTTCCATGAACCGGAGGGAAAATCAATATAACAAGAATTTGAAATGTAAAGAACTGCTTACCCAGCACTTGCTCCCTCAGCTACCCTGACCCTCTCCTTCTTGAGGTTGTGAAAGTGCTGGGCAGTCAGGAGGGAACACTGATTTCTCCCAGGAACACACTACCAAGATGAACTGCTTAGCAGTTCCCACTAATAGATTGCTATACATCAGAATTCAATATCCCCAGGCTTTGTAAATGAAGGGGAATTTTAATACCAGCCTAAGGGATTTTTTTTTCAGGCAAGTTTTTGAATTTGGGAGCATGTAGAATTCAATATGCATGGCTACAATAGAAGGACATGTCACTGCGTTTTTGAGTATAATGAAGCAAAACTGAACAATGTTTCCATGTAAGGAAATCTTCCCATTTTATATTTCATCAAAATTATATTACATTTCACTGTGATGCTACATGCATTTATCTCTAAACATTGTATTAGTGAAGATTTTTATTCCATTTTCAAATGTAAGATTCACTGTAAAGATTTTAAATAGCTAAAAATTAGAATAATAATGTTTTCATTACTAAGGCAAGAGTTCCCTTCTTTTTAATCCCTGTAACATATGTAAGTATAAAATAAGTATCTTGAAACTCCTTATTATTGCATAAATAATCTAGCTAATAGAAGAGGAACCTTGAAGTCTTCTGAAATTATACAAGGACTATTTTAAGAACACTTGGAAAGATTGTTTCCTGGAGTGCCTGACAGTTTTCTTTAGAACTCCTTGCTTTGTAGAGAAAGTAATAATTGTTAAACCTTTATTCATGTAGCATACAATTTTTCAAATGTAACTGCATATATTTTAGGAAAGATTTCTACTTGGTTGCATAATTCTAACCTTTGCCAGGCTCATGGTGATGATAACATTGAAAAAAAAGCTTGGTATGCAATTTGTTCTCCTACTGTTAAGATTTTATCACAAACTGCTAGTTTGCTAGAGATTATAGCTGCTAAAATGCTCTCCTGATTAATGTGCTAATTAATTAATGCAGCTGCTAAATTGTGATGCTGATTAAAATACACCACACAGAGAACTGGAAAACCTCTGCACATTAGTCAATCATTCCAGGTGCATTGCAACCCTAGAAAAAACTTAGATGCTGGGCAGAATAGGCAGATCCATTGCTGCTTCTTGGAGCAACTGGAAGATCTATTGATCAAGTCCCTACCTCTTCTACTTTAATCATAATATTGATCTCATGGTTAGAATCCAAAGATAAAATGTAGAAGAATTAGGGAATTTTTCTCTTCTTTGGTAGATTAGTTTTATTTTGTAATGAGGGTGGTTTAGGAATAAATTTTATGAAGGAGTTTGTAGTGTTTACTAATGCAACGAGTTAAACACCAAGTTTAGATTTAGCTTGGTTTCCTGTGTGGGAGTTTGGTCCAGTGAAAATTCTCTAGGTGATTCTAGATGTGGTTTGTTTTCACTTCAGAACTTGGTTCATGGAGTTAAGTTTATGTCTTGCTGCAATGACATATACAAGACACTGCATTAGATTAAAATCAAGTGAAAAAAAATCAAGTGAATTTTTTTGGTTACCTTTAGGAACTTCATCTTATGATTTGGGAAAATAAGGACTATACCATTCACAGCAAAAAAATGAATAAACACTAAGTCAGGGAATTGATGTTAAGAACTATAGGAATACAGAAGAAAGCTAAATAATTTGTACTTGTGGTGATATCTTTTTTATTTATTTATTTTTTTTGTCGGGTGTGGGGCCTGAACTCTGGGCCTGGGCACTGTCCCTCAGCTCTTCAGCTCAAGGCTAGCACTCTACCACTTGAGCCATAGCACCACATCCAGCTTTTTCTGCTTATGTGGTGCTGAGGAATCGAACCCAGGACTTCATGTATACAAGGCAAACACTCTACCACTGAGCCACCTTCCCAACCCTATGGTGATATCTTAAAGAATGGAATGAGTTAGTTGGATGGATTGCTAGTAGTTTAATATGGAGCATCATGTAAATAGGTTAAGTTAGCATTTGAAGGGGAATACCTGAAAGTGAATTAAGCTCAGTCAGATAAAGTCCAGTCTAAAAGGATTCTGAGTGAGACCGAATACTAAAAGTTAACATTGGCTCGCATATGACAAGCCTTGGATAGTGGCAAGAACCAAGCAAATGAGCTGCTAATCTTTTGGACAAGAATGACTTAAGAGTATCAATCTCTTCCGAGGCTGGACTGGATGAGGGAGGAAAGCTACATTGGATGAGGAAGATAAAAATGTGGAAAAGATAAATGAGCAAGCTTTTCCAGTAGGTGACTTTTGGCTCAGAAAATAACCAAAATTTCAAAGTATATACAGAAGGGTGCATTATTGTGGCAAAATACCTGAGAAAAACAATCTAAGGAAGGAAAAAATTAATTATCTTACAATATCAAAAATTTTAGTTAGTGATTGATTTCATTGTCTTGGAGCCTGTGGCGAGGCAGGGCATTATGGCTGAAAGGTGAGGTAGAACAGAGTTGCTTGCCTTGTGGTAGCCAGGAAGCAGAAAGACTTGACTGAAGAAAATGTTAGGCGGCAGAAATGCCCTTAAGAGGCCTGCTTCCATGACCTCTAGGCAGGTGCTACATCTTAACGTTTCTACCTCCTCCTAATAAAGTCAGCAGAATCAGTGGACTAATCCGCTAGAGCCCTCATTATCCATCTGCTTTCCAAAAGTCAAGTAATTGTTTACCCACTTTTTAAGACCTGTCTTTTGGGGACAGGGAGCACTTTATGTCCAGATTATAACAGAAGGTATCCCAGACAAAGTACCAATAAATCCTCTGATAAATATGAACGTAGGCTCTATAGGCTTTTCTCCTTCCATTTGCAGTCATCAGGGAATACTTGCTGATCTAATCTTTGAGTGATTTATGAACTTTACAGAGAATTCCTGTGAAGGGACCATCTCTTCAATCACACTATGCATTACTCGGTAGAGACATATAAGATATGTTGAAAATCTAGTTCTTGGTACCTGTGAGTGTGGCCTTATTTGGAATTAGGCTCTTTGCAGAGGAAATCAAGTTTAGATGAAGTTTCTAGGGTGGACCTAATCTAGTTGGACTGATATCCTTATAACAAGGGAAGAAACAGAAATAGTTACACAGAGAGATTTGATAATGGAAGTAGAGATTGGGGTCATGTTTCTAAAAGTTAAGGGATGCCAAAGATTGCCAGTACTATAAATGCCAGAAGCTGGGAAAGAAAGGAAGAATTCTGCCCTATAGGTTTCAGAGGGAGCATGATTTCAAACCTACACTCCTAAACAGGGAGAGAATACATTTTTGTTATTTTAAGCTTCCCAATTTGTGGTACTTTGTTACAACAGCCTTAGGAAAATAGTACATCCAAGTAATAATACTTGAAGTTACTTTTGGATGTGCTCTTATTATGTGGCTGTGATAAGCCCTTTGCATGCCTTTTCTCACTCAACATAGTAACACTACTAGTAGGTATAATTGCTACTTGTTACATTTGCAAATGCGTATACTTATGTATATATACTCACACACATATATTTACATTATACATATGTATATACATATTTACATACACAAGTATATGTATATGTATATACATATATATTCATACACATATGTATGTACACACACACACACACACACACACACACACACACACACAAACACATACAGACAACAGACAGAGACAACCAGGGAGACAAAGAATCCAAAAGACTGTAAAGTCACTATCTGTCTGGATAGTGTAACCTCCTACAACAGGTAGAAAGAAATCCCAAGGCTTTTTCCTAGTTCTGATGTTTGTAACTTGTACAAACAAGACAAAGTCAAATGGTTTATGAACAAGACAGTGAGTATTGCTGAACCTAGGCATGCTGTCTAGCCCTTTAATGTGAGGAAATCACATAGTGCTACTAGCTTTGATCTTTTGTTTTTCTCATTGTCAGACTAAGAAAACCTACCATCTCTTTCTTGGTGACAGAAGAGAGCTAAGACATTGACTTGGGTATCAGTCAATACTACTTCTTAACAAGTGAGGCATGAAGGAGGAAGTTTCTAGGTGGGATGTTATGGTCAAAGCAAGTTCGGAAGGTTGCTTCTGGCTCACACTCATAATCCTACAGAATCCTAGCTATTGAGGAGGTAGAGGTTTGATCATGTTTCAAAGCCAGCCTGGGCAGGAAAGTCTCTGAGACTGTATCTCCAATTAACCACCAAAAAGTTGGAAGTGGAACTGTGGCTCAAGTGGTAGAGTGCTAGCCTTGAACAAAAAGGCTCAGGGATAGTGCTAAGCCCTGAGTTATAGCCGGAGGATCAGTAAGTACACACATCCTCCCCACTCCCCCCACAACCCCCCCCCCCCACAGTTCCTATTTTCAATAACAGAATCATTGAGAGGTTATTATTTCAAAATAGGAATTTAATTCATACACAAGTATTCTCATCTGAGAAGTAGTAGGATGATTTAAAAACTTTAATAATCATATATTGAGCATTCACTGTAAGATAAGAAATTCTGTTCTACAATCAAATATACCAGCATAAATATGACATTAATCTTATTTCTCAGTCGTTATACTTCAGCTGAATGTCATATTCTTGCAATTCAGAACATATAATGAATGAATTTGTTATTTCCTAAACCCCAGTTCCTTATAGCAGAGCATAATAGTAAATGATACAGGATAATCTCCCCAAACACATAATTTCTCCTTCCTGAAAAGCATGCTCATCCCAAATTCTTTCTTTTTTTTTTTTTTTTTTGGTCGGTCGTGGGGCTTGAACTCTGGGCTTGGGCGCTATCCCTCAGCTCTTCAGCTCAAGGTGAGCACTCTACCTCTTGAGCTACAGTGCCACTTCTGGTTTTCTAGTGGTTTACTGGAGATAAGAGTCTCATGGGCTTTCCTGCCTGGGCTGGCTTTGAACCGTGATCCTCAGATCTCAGCCAACTGAGTAGCTAGGATACCAGGTGTGAGCCCTAATTCATTTTTTTTATTATTGTTATTGTGAAAATACCATACAGAGGACTTACAATTACATGGGCAAGATAATGAGTACATTTCTTTTTTTTCTTTTTTCTTCTTTTTGGTGTCTGGTTGTGGGGCCTGAACTCTGGGCCTGAGCGCTGTCCCTCAGCTCTTCAGCTCAAGGTTAGTGCTCTACCACTTGAGCCACAGCGCCACTTCCAGCTTTTTTTTTTTTTTTTTTTGCTTATGTGGTGCTGGGGAATCAAATCCAGGGCCTCATGCATGCAAGAGCCACCTTCTCAGCCCATAAGTACATTTCTTATCAAGCATTGTTGCCTCCTCCTTTGTTTTCCCATACCATCCTTTCCCCTCTCTACCCCCTTCCCCTCCACACCCCCTTACCACTTCCCCACCTCCCCACCCTTCACCCCGCCAAAGTTGTAAAGTTCGTTTTTGACATAACCTCTTGTACATCTCATTGTTGTAATGGGTGCACCTGTATCCCTACTTAAACAGCTTGTTTTTTCCCTTCCCCTCCACAAATTATATCAACATCAAATACAGTGAAAGCAGGGCTTATACCCTGGGGGAAGTACATACAAAGCAACAAAGAAATCATCTTATAAATATGTTGGGAATAATCGCAAGAAAAAAAAATTTGAACCCTTATCTTGGGGTTCATTTCGCCTAACATCAACTTGTCTGTTTCTGCTTGTCTCAAACATATACTAATTATTGCAAATAAGGTAAACCATGGAACCTATATTTCTTTGGGCCTGACTTACTTCACTTAATATAATTTTTTCCAAGTCTTTCCATTTCCTAACAAATGGGGCAATGTCATTCTTTCTGATGGAGGCATAGAATTCCATTGTGTATTTGGAAAGCAGTATGGAGGTTCCTCAAAAGACTCCACATAGAGCTCCCCTATGACCCAGCAATCCCACTTTTGGGCATTTACCCTAATGTTTACAAAAAAGACCACACTAAAGCTACCAGCACAACTATATTTATTGCAGCATTATTTACCATAGCTAAGATATGGAACCAACCCAGATGCCCCTCAGTAGATGAATGGATCAAGAAAATGTGGTATATATACACAATGGAATTCTATGCCTCCATCAGAAAGAATGACATTGCCCCATTTGTTAGGAAATGGAAAAACTTGGAAAAAATTATATTAAGTGAAGTAAGCCAGGCCCAAAGAAACGTAGGTCTCATGGTTTCCCTTATTTGTAATATCTAGTATATGTATGAGTCAAGCGGAAAAGGTCAGATAATGTGATGTCAGGAAAATGAACCCTTAGATGTGTATTTTAATGTTTTTTTCTTTCATGCATGTGTTTCTAACACATTTATAAGATTATCTCTTTGTTGCTTTGTATGCCCCTCCCCCACAGTATAACCCTTGCTTTCACTATATTTGATGTCAGTATAACTTGTGGAGGAGATGGGGAAAAACCAGTTGTTTAAGGATACAGGTGGACCTGTTGCAACAATGAGAAGTACAAGTTGTCATGTCCAAAACCAGCTTTACAACGTTGGTGCGGGGGGGGGGGGGGGGGGGGGCTGGGGGGGGGGGAAGGAGAAGGATTGGGATTGGGGGGGAGGGGGGAGGCTGGGAAGGGATGTGAAGGGTAAACAAAGGAGGAGGCTGCAATGCTTGGTAAGAAATGTACACATTATCCTGCCCATGTAACTGTAACTCTTCTGTACAGTATGTTCACAAATAAAATTAAATTAAAATAAAAAAAAAAAAGGAAAAAAAAAAAAGAATTCCATTGTGTATATATAGCACATTTTCTTGATCCATTCATCTACTGAGGGGCATCTGGGTTGGTTCCATATCTTAGCTATGGTAAATAATGCAGCAATAAACATAGTTGTGCTGGTAGCTTTAGTATGGTCTTGTTTGTGATCATTCAAGTAAATGCCCAAAAGTGGGATTGCTGGGTCATAGGGGAGCTCTATGTGGAGTCTTTTCAGGAACCTCCATACTACTTTCCAAAGTGGTTGAACAAGTATACACTCCCACCAACAATGCAGTAAGGTTCCCTTCTGTCCACATCCCCTCCAGCATCTGTTATTAGAGTTCTTGATTATAGCCATTCTAACTGGGGTGAGGTGGTAATCTCAATGTTGTTTTGATTTGCATTTCTTTTATGGCAAGAGAGGTTGAGCATTTCTTCATGTGTCTATTGGCCATCCTTCTTTCCTCTTCAGAGAAGTTTCTCTTTTTTTGGCATAATTTTTTTATTGTGAAAATACTGTACAGAGCGGTTACAATTACATGGGCAAGATAATGAGTACATTTCTTATCAAGCATTGTAGCCTCCTCCTTTGTTTCCCCTTCCCATCCCCCCCATCCCCTTACCCAATCCTCCTCCCCCCCCCCCATCAAAGTTGTAAGGTTTATTTTGACATAATGACATGTACATCTCATTGTTGCAATGGGTCCACCTGTATCCCGATTTAAATGATTTGTTTTTTTCTTTTCCCTTCACAAATTATACCAACATCAAATACAGTGAAAGCAGGGGTTATACTGTGGGGGAGGGACATACAAAGCAACAAAGAAATAATCTTATAAATGTGTTAGAAACAATCACATGAAAGAAAAAAGTATTTGAATACATATCTTAGGGTTCATTTCCCTAACACCAACTTATCTGAACTTTTCTGCTTGACTCAGAAATATACTAATTATTGCAAATAAGGGAAACCATGGGACCTATGTTTCTTTGTGCCTGGCTTACTTCACTTAATATAATTTTTTCCAAGTCTTTCCATTTCCTAACAAATGGGGCAATGTCATTCTTTTGGGTGGAGGCATAAAATTCCATTGTGTATATATACCACATTTTCTTTTCTTTTTCTTTTTCTTTTTTTTTGGGTCTGGTCATGGGGCCTGAACTCTGGGCCTGGGCGCTGTCCCTCAGCTCTTCAGCTCAAGGCTAGTGCTCTACCACTTGAGCCACAGCGCCACTTCCAGCTTTTTTCTTTTTGCTTATGTGGTGCTGAGGAATCGAACCCAGGGCCTCATGCATAAAAGGCAAGCGCTCTACCACTGAGCCACCTCCCCAGACCTGATATACCACATTTTCTTATTTATCTGGCAGTTGTTTCTTTGAGGATTTGTTGTTGATTCTTTAAAGACATGGGTGGACAGTAGGCAAACAAGATATCTGAAATAAAGGAAATATATCCCTCAAGGAGTCATTCTTTTTTTTAACCTAATTTTTAAAATTTATTTTTATTATTATCTTTAAAGTAGTTATACAAAGGGGTTTCAATTCAACAAATCAGGTTATAAGTAAAATGTATCTTGGTCAACAATTCATTTTTGTGTTATCAAACTCAAAAATTGATTTCCAAGCATGAAGTCAGACTCTGTGGTAGATGATTTTCCCTGGATCTTCAGATGCAATTCCATTAATATGAAGAATTCCACAGCTCAACATATTGACCTCATTGTTTGTGTCCATGTTTCTTGTCTCCTGGAGCTTCAACTTGAGAGGGATGAGGAGTGGTAATCAAAATTAGGAGTGGGAAAGGGCATGGTGAAAGAACCTAAGTGCTTTAGTAGTCTCTGAGGAGTAAAGGGAGTAAAAATAAAAAGCCGAAGAGATTTTTTGTTTTGTTTTGTTTTGTTTTTTTCTTTTTGCAGGTTTGAACTCAGGGCCTGGGTGCTGTCCTTGAGCTTCTTTTACTCAAGGCTAGCA
Organism: Dipodomys spectabilis; assembly: GCF_019054845.1. Lineage (NCBI taxonomy): Eukaryota > Metazoa > Chordata > Mammalia > Rodentia > Heteromyidae > Dipodomys > Dipodomys spectabilis. The sequence continues at coordinate 19,847,339 of NW_024870766.1, forward strand.
GCACTCTGCCACTTGAGCCATAGCACCACTTCTGGCTTTATCTCAGTAGTTCTTTGGAGATAATAGTCTCAGGGACTTTTCTCCCCAGGCTGGGGCTAACCAGGATCCTCAGATCTCAACTTCCTGAGTAACTAGGATTACAAGCATGAGCCACCTGGGCCTGGTGAGTTTTGCCTGTTGGCAACACTTGCATGGAAGAAATACAACTTGGATCTGAAGTCTGGGAGATGACTCCTAGAAGAATGAAGAAGGGTAAAGCCATTTTCTGTAACTTGATATCTGTAGACACAGGTTCCACACAGCAGGCGAATGGATTGAAGGGGAGGAGTGACAGTCCATTTGGAGGACCCTGGGAATATTTCATCCTGACTCAGGCAGGGGTTTAGAGCTTTTTAACCACATAGATCTTTTTTTTTTTTTTTTTAAGAAGAATATTTTACTGCTGATTTTTTAGAAAAGTGCTTGTACATGATAATAATATGAAACAGACTTGCTTTTAGTAGGTATTTTCATGCACTTAATAGAAAATGTGTCCACTATCGCTTGTTTGGAGAAGGCTCCAACCACATCACCTAGCCTTGATACTTCACTGTTAGGAACAGCATTACACTGAAACACATGGGCAAAGTGGGAGAGAATTTCTATGCGATTAGCCAAGCAGAGTCAGCATTTCCTTATAGCTGAAGCCATCAGGGGACTTGGTCTCCTTTGTATATTTCATGTTCGTTGGTTTTAAAGATGAAGAAATATATATATCTGTTGTCAAAAACATAAAAAAAGAATAAAAAATAACGAACAGTTTGGTTTCTCATGTTCCTATTAATGTAGAGAAGCTTTGTGAAGAGTTGCTTGTGTCTAGGATTTTTAGCTCTTACTATTGCCTTTGTCTAGAAAGTTGGGCTCACAGGAAGCCCTATCTGGTTTTATTTACTTATATTTATTTTTGGCAGTATTATCATTTGAACTCAGGGCCTTATGTTTCTTAGGCAAAAGCTCTGCCACTTATTTAGAGCTTCTTTGCTTTAATTTTGTAAGATAGTGTCTCATGTAAGACAAAAACAGAAAAATGTAAGTATGTGGATTTTGGTCCAGGTGTTTACATTTTTCTTTTAAACTGATAAATCAGTTGCTCATGCTGCTTGTTCTCCACTTGATCCGGATCTGACTGCTCCAAGAATCTGAAGAAAAAACAGTATAATATATAAAATGCAGCCTAATTTGATAAAAAGGTGCTTGCTGCTGAAGGAGCTCAGAAGGGACACTTTGGATTAGGAGGGAATAGTTATGGGGCATTGCCACCTACAAATTTGTTCATGGCTTTGCTTAGTTTACAGCTGAGCTTTGGGCCACAAAGCTCTTAAACATGATTTATCATCAGCTCCAGAAATCTCTATGGGGTCTACATTAATTCAACCAGAACTTTTTGTTATTGAGAAAAATTCAGCACCATTTTTCCAAGGGCACCCACAATGTTCACTGATCAGGGTAACAGATTGGTTCAAAGTTAAGAAACAAAATTTTAGCTGGGAACTGGTGATTCATGCCTAAAATCCTAGCTACCCAGGAAGCTGAGGTCTGAGGTCCGTTTCAAAGCCAGCCTGAGCAGGAAAGTCCATGAGACTCTTATCTCTAATTAACCAGCAGAAAGATGTAAGTGAAGCTCAAGTGGAGATTGCTAGCTGTGAGTACAAAAGCTCAGAGACAGCATTCTGGTCCAAAGTTTGAGCCCCAAGACTGGCACATGCATATAAAAATTTCAAAGCCACTAGATACTATTTTTTCCTTGCATTATTAGTGTATATTAATTATACAAAGGGACTTCGTGATGATATTTTCTTACATGGTAAGAAATTTGATTAAATTTTCTTCTTATTACTCTTAACTCCCTCCCTTCTGATAATATATTATTTATTTAATCTTCAGTCTCATCAACTGTATACTACATCACAGAAGTTAAAATGTATTATTTCCACCCCCCCCCCCCCCCCCCCCCCGCCTCCTCACCTCCTGCCCCCGCCTGCTTTCTGTGCTATGATTTCAGTGACTTATTTATTTATTTATTGTCAGTCATTGGGCTGGAATTTAGACCCTGGGTGATATTCCTGAGAGTTTTTGCTCAAGGCTATTGCTCTAGCGCTTTGAGTCAGAGCTCCACTTCTGGTTTTCTGGTGGTAAATTGGAGATAAGAGTGATATTGATTTTTCTTCCTGGGCTGGCTTTGAATGTTGATAATCAGATCTCAGCCTCCTGAGTAGCTAGGATTACAGGTGTGAACCACTAACACCTGGGTACACAGATTTATTTCAATGAGAATTCACTTTCTTAGTGTAAGTAAAGTACTTCCTTCATTCAGGGCAAGGTCCTAGGTTCCATTAGACACAGCAGATGACTAAAACTAAGACACACAGCAGTTATGTGTCTAAATAATTGATTGGATTTTTAGCTTCATGGCTTCCATTAATGGTCAGGGAAGGAATGAAGCTTTCTTGGATAAGGGCAGGATGAAGCTGTGTAGTTAATAAGTTTGAATTCTAATCATTTCAGTAAATATTTACAGATTAGTTTTAGAAAATTGTCATATTGGATATGAATTATACCATAAATATAAACTATTTACTGCCTTGAATTTATATAAACTTGTCTTCTCTTTCAAAGTAGTTTTTTTTCAGATAAGTCTTTTAGAAACTCCCTGAAATAAATAGTCAAGGAAAATGTTTTTCTTATGATTTGGAAAGAGAAGGAGACTTAGAATGTTTTGAATGACTTTCTGGTAGTTTTTTTTTAGTAGCTGAATTTACATAATGGTTTCAATTCTAGTAAAGGGAAATACTTTAGGAATATGTCAAAGTCAAAACCACATTGGATCTATTTCATTTTCTTTGCCTTTGAGAATTTTAACAGAAGACTTTTGCTATATATAGAATGGAGAACTGGCTCTTACTGACCATTCTTTTCTCTTGAAGCAATGTTTGGAACAGTGATAAGTTGTTTTTAGTGTAGTGACACATGAAAGAAGACACAAATATTTTTATGTACCTATGTATTATTAGTAAAGATAAGCTAGGCTATATTGTCGTATAAACCATTTCAGTTTTCAGGCTCTTACAATTGCAGGTTTCAGATCCTTGTCCAGTTGTTGGGCCCTGACTATTTCCTTCACTCTGACAGCCATGCTGGTGGGGCAGCCTCCACCCAAAGTACTGTGGTCTCCTAATAAAGAGAAAACAGAACACTGCTCAAGCTGTCTCTTAAATATTCTTATTGTACATGACCAAGCTCATTTCTATTTGCATTTCGACGGTGAAAAGAATCACATGGCTCCTGCTGATTTTAAAGCATCTGGGGAAGTATTTGGCTTCTGCTGGGAAAAAAAGCTAATAATTGTAAATACTAAAATCTCCCTGTAATCTTCTTAAAAACTGGAAGTCATTTCTGTACATTTCAACGAACACCATTTGACTTCAGCTTTCACATCAGATGGAATTGCTGTCATACCAATACTTCTAAAAGAAACACTAAAACTACTAACTTGCCAAAAATAAAATCAACAAACCCAAACCTCTCCAAAACCCAAAGAGTTTTTCTAAAGATATAAGAGGGCCTTGGAAGCAGCCAGGCTCTGATAATCTGTGGTCCTGGAGCTTCTGCCCTTTGATCTGGGCTGACATTGCACACAGAGCTTTCCACCAGTGGGCATTTGCTGATTCTTCTTGCAGGGATTGAACTGGAGGCTTCGTGTTTGCTGGGCAAAGGTTTTGTCACTTAAGCCATCTCAAGCCTCTTTTTGTCTTAGTATAGAGGTAGAGCCTCATTTTATGGCTGGGCTGGCCTGGTTTGTGATCCCCTTCCCTAGGTTTGCCTGTGTTGTTGGAGATGACAGATACATCCCACAGTGGCCAGTCACTGTGCTTTACTGTAGCGGTGATGTCGTACCCAACCATTGAACTAGATAGAATCTCATAAAATTTTTATGCCTTGGACTAAGATTCCTCTGATCTCTACCTCCCACATAAGTAGGATAGCAGGTTTAAGCCACTGTGCTTGGCTATTTACTGATTCTTATCCTTCCAATGGTGCAGGCTGAGAAGACATGTATAGGCCAGTTAATGAGGCTGCAAAGTCAGTAGCTTTAGCAGTTTCATGGGATTGAGAATACAAAAATAGGAGCTTGAAGCTTCCTTCATCTGACTCTGTGAATGTGAAGAGTTAGGTAACCATGGAGAGAATATATTATAAAAAGATAAAGAGAGGAAGAACATTGGAAATCACAAAATAGGGACAGGACAGTTGAAAAGCATGGAGAAAAAGAAAGATAACAGAATAAATAAGGAAACAGTTTGAAGCTCCATTGCTAGATTTTGAGAGAGAGAGAGAGAGAGAGAGAGAGAGAGAGAGAGAGAGTATGTTAAACACAACCACAAGGTCAGACATAGTCAAGGTCAGACACGGGATTCAAAACCTACACCTCCTGCAATCCCTAAATCCAGTAATGGGATTTGATTTGACAATGACTACTCATATGTAGCATGCTAGTTTTGGAAAAGAAAGACATTTTATGTTTTCTTAGATTTTTTTTTGGGAGGGAGTTCCAGTCATGGCGCCTGAACTCTGGGCCTGGGCGCTGTCCCTCAGCTCTTCAGCTCAAGGCTAGCGCTCTACCACTTGAGCCACAGCACCACTTCTGGCTTTTTTTTTCTGCTTATGTGGTGCTGAGGAATCGAACCCAAGGCCTCATGCATGCAAGCCAAGCGCTCTACCACTGAGCCACCTTCCCAGCCCTAGATTTTTATTTCTCACTTGGTACAAAAACCAATTAAATAAGTTAAAATGGGTAATATAAGACTTGAAACCTTGTAAGTGCTAGTAGAAAATGTAAGAAAAATAAATATTTGAAGATTTATGTATAGGCAATGACTATATGTACAGGCTCCAATTACTTAGGAAATAAGAGTAAGGAATGGCCAATTGGATTACATAAAATTATAAAGCTTCTGCACATCACATGAAAGAATTACCAGAATTTACGGACAATGTACAGAATGAGCAAAATCTTTGTTAGCTATTCTTTGAGCAAAGAATTAAACAAAATATGTAAAGCAATGAAAATTATACTGAAAGGACAAATAATCTAAGGAATAAAGGGCCAAATTAACTGGACAGTTCTCAAAAGAAGAAGTAAAAATGGCAAGTAAATACACTAATAAGTGTTCAGTATCCTTTGCCATAAAGTAAATATAAATTTAACACTTAGATCCCATCTTACCCAATCAGAATGGCTATCCTCAAACTACCACCAGTAAATGCTGGCAGTGTTACAGGAGAAAGCTAATACACTGTTAGTGGGAATGAAAATTACTGCAGTCACTATGGGAATAAGTATTAAGGTTCCTCATATTTATTGAATTTGCTTGTGACCCTGCATACCACTTTTGGGCATATAGATGAAGAAATGCAATTCAGAATCCAGGATAGAAAACTTCATACTTACACACTTCTAGCAGCAGTGTTCCTAAGAATAAGCCGAGGCTCCCTTCAGCCTATGATTGGATTAAATTCTGATATGTATGTATGTGTGTGTGTTTGTGTGTGTCTGTATACTACATATATATTGTATATATAGTATATATATATATATATATATATATATATATATATACACACACACACAAAATGGAATATTATTTAACCATAAAGAATAATGATGATGGGTGAAACTGAAGATCATCATGTTAAATAAAAAAAAAAACAAATTGAGAAAGAAAATATTGTGTTTTTACTTGTTTGCAGAATCTAGACCTAAATTATTCTCACATGGGTACAGAAAGGACAGTTTTATGGGAGACCCATAGGAGAGGGGTGGTAAAACAGAAGATGATGAGGGAGGCTGAACATGATCAAAGTCATTTATATATATGTATCAAAATATTGAAATAGGAAATAGGAAAATGTTAGAGGATGAACCATATAAAATACATTGCCTTTGCAAATGAAGATACCAACACAAAACTCACTGAAAGATGTTAGGCAATCGGGAGTAGTAGGGCTGTGGAAAGGGAGAGCAATGAGAAGTTGAATCAGATGTATGTAGGTGTGAAACGCCATGGTAAAAACCCCTTTGGACAATTAACATACAGAATGAAACGGTGAATGACAAGAATAAAAAATGTGTTCTGCCTAAGGTGAGAATCCCAGTGGGAGGGGGAGAGCAAATGGAGAGTATGGAAGAGGGTGAATAGTGTCAAACTTTATGGACTTGCATGAAAAAGGGACCGTGAGAAGGGGAGAGAAGGGCTGAGGGAGCGTGACAATAGAGGTAAGTCTGATCAAAGCACATTATAAGCATATATTTACCGGCCAGAATACACCTGCCTTGCGCTAATGAAGTGTAGAAAAATTATTCATAAAAGAACAGAAGGATATGGTAAAGGAAGGACAATAGAGGCGGTGCATTTGATCAAAATGTATTATATGACCATAAGGAAATATCACAATGAAAGACCTTTGAAAATTTAATATATTCTGATAAGAAAGCAAAAATAGAAGCTTGAGAGTTCTGAAACAGTTGAGACTCAAAAGCCCAAAGACATAGAAAAAAATGAGGATTCAAGGAGAGCCCTCACTCTGCATAAGTTTTTACTGGGTCTTTGCTTGGTCTGAAATTACATAGAAAATGATACTTAAAAGCAAACATGATAATGCTAAATGCTAAAAACTATCCAAAACGGAGTTTAAAGTTGAAATAACTCTCTAAAATAGGAAAATAAAAATGACTACTTATTTAGATTTCTAAACGGAATAAAATGATGTTTTTTTCAGAAGAAAAATATGTTCAGATAAGCAAAAACTGAGGCTGTTTGTTGACTGCAGTTCTGGATTAAAGTAAATATGAAAGTAATATTTTCATGTAGAAGAAATATGATAAAGAAAAGTTTCAAAAATGGGAAAAATGGGACTTGTACATAAAACAAGTGAAAATTGATAATTAAAAATCATAACAAATATCTTTTAGCTTTAAGGAAATACAGAATTAAAATTATAATAATAACACCAAAGGTAGGAAACAGCAAATAAAATTTAAATTCTAAGAATGTATTATTTTGGGGGAAACTGTATTAGGAGCTGAAAAGTCCAGAACATTTGTTGTTATTCTGATGTTATAATAACAACAAATATAATTTGTGCTTTCTTGCAAGAAAGAATAAAGGGAGATAGAACACTGGTAAAAAGTAGAATCAAGAGCAAGATGGGGTGCTAGGAAGGTGGCTCAGTGGTAGAGCGTTTGCCTTGCATGAGGCCTGGGTTCAATTCTTCAGCACCAAATAAGCAGAAAAAAACCAAAAGTGGCACTGTGGCTCAAGTGGTAGAGTGCTAGCCTTGAGCTGAAGAGCTGAGGGACAGTGCCCAGGCCCAGAGTTCAGGCCCACGACTGACAAAAAAAAAAAAGCAAGATGGTTGATTTTTACTCTAAAGTTAATGTAAATGTAAAAAATGGAAAAATAAATGATAAAGATTATGACACTGATGAAAAACAAAACATATATGCTGTTTTAAACACACACATAAATAAAATAAGTATGTGTGTATACATTGTTACATATTATATATAATTTATACATATTACATACATTATATATACTTACTATATATAATACATACAGTCCTATTAGAATAAATTATACCATGTATATGCTCATCAGGAAGGTACTGTTATAATGAAAATTTTAGCAGGTAATACAATAATTATATGTTAGGCTACTAAGAAATTTGCAGTGCACTTTATTAAAATAAAGACTTCATTTTATCCTCTTAGAATTAAAGTTAGGATTAATTACAAATGAACTGGAAAAACTGCAAGTATTTAGAGACAAGCAATATGCTTTTTAAGTTGTTTAAGGATACAGGTGGACCTGTTGCAACAATGAGAAGTACAAGTTGTCATGTCCAAAACGAGCTTTACAACGTCAGTGCAGGGGGGGGGGGAAGAAGGGAGGGGAAGGACAAGGATTGGGATTGGGGGGGAGAGGGGGGCCTGGAAAGGGATGTGAAGGAGGAGGCTGCAATGCTTGGCAAGAAATGTACGCATTATCCTGCCCATGTAATTGTAACCCCTCTGTACAGTATGTTCACAAATAAAATAAAATTAAATTAAAAAAAAAGAAAATATGGTAAAAAAGAAACCAAACTACAAAGTATTAAGAAGATATTTTTAATTGACAGAAGAAAAAAGTAGGACACATAAAAACATTGGGATGCATAAATATCAAAGAAGAAAGCTTTATATTGATTTCTTAAAGATTCACTACGTGAATGCAATCACTTTATAAAAAATAGAACGTGACAATGCAGGAAAAAAATGTATTTTCTCAAAATTGATAAGCCACTCCATTTATTAGATACCAACTTCTATTTAAAAAATAGGTTTTTATCCCCTCTCACATAAAGACACAGTTAACTTTTTATTAAATGTAAAATAAAATAAAACTTACAGAAGAAAAGCTAAAAGACTATTAAGTGAACAGCATTGTATAAAGCATCAAACAAATGGAAGGGCTGAAAATTTAGACTGCGTTGCTTTTAAGGAAGAGGAAGAAATGTTCTTTAAGATTAGAAAGGAGGCTGGGTGCCCATGGGTCACTCCTATAATCCTAGCTACTCCAGAGGCTGAGATCTGAGGATCACAGTTCAAAGCCAGCCTGGGAAGGAAAGTCATTGAGACTCTTTTATCTCCAATTAACCACCAGAAAACTGAAAGTGGCTCTGTGGCTCAAATAGAGCTCTCACCTTGAGATGAAGAGCTCAGGGACAGCGCCCAGGCCCAGATTTAAGTCCCACGATGGAAGAGGCAGGGCTAGTGGAGGAAGAGGAATAGAAAGGAGCTAGGTTTTAAAGTTTTCATCATAGAGGTCCTTCACTTCTTTAGTTAAGTTAATTCCTAGGTATTTTATTTTTTGTGGGGCTATTACAAATGGAGTTGCTTTCCTAATTTCAGCCACACTTTTCTCATTGTTGGCATACAGAAAAGCCATTGATTTTTGGGGGTTAATTTTATAACCTGCTACTTTGCCAAAGTTTGAATCAGCTTGAGTAATTTGGGAGTGGAGTCTATGGGATTCTTTAAATACAAGATCATGTCATCTGCAAAGAGGGAGAGTTTTATTTCTTCTTTCCCTATTTGGATCTCCTTTATGTCTGCATCTTGTCTTATTGCTGTAGCTAGGCATTCTAATACTAGATTGAAGAGAAGTGGAGAGAGTGGGCATCCTTGTCTTGTTCCTGAGTTAAGAGGAAATGGCTTTAGTTTTTCACCATTGAGTATAATGCTGGCTGTAGGTTTGTCATATACAGCCTTTATTGTATTGAGGAATGTTCCATGGATTCCTAATTTTTCCAAAACCTTCATCATAAAGGGGTGTTGGATCTTGTCGAATGCTTTTTCTGCATCTATTGAGATAACCATGTGGTTCTTATTCTTGCTCCTGTTGATGTGATGAATAATATTAATTGATTTGCGTATATTGAACCAGCTTTGCATCCCTGAAATGAATCCTGTTTGATCGTGGTGTATGATTTTTTGGATGAATTGTTGAAGTCGATTGGCCAAAATTTTGTTGAGAAGTTTTGCATCAATGTTCATCAAAGATATGGGTCTATAGTTCTCTTTCTTTCATGAGTCCCTGCCTGGTTTTGGGATGAGGGTTATGATGGCTTCATAGAATGTGTTCGGTAGTGAGCTTTCTCTTCCAATTTCATATGTATTTTAATGTTTTTGTTTCTTTCATGCATGTGTTTCTAACGCATTTATAAGATTATTTCTTGGTTGCTTTGTATGCCCCTCCCCCACAGTGTAACCCCTGCTTTCACTATATTTGATGTCAGTATAACATGTGGAGGAGATGGGGACAAACAAGTCGTTTAAGGATTCAGGTGGACCTGTTGCAACAATGAGAAGTACAAAATGTCATGTCAAAACCAGCTTTACAATGTCGGAGGGGGGGGAGGGGGGTATGATTGGGTGGGGGGGGAGGGGGGAGGCTGGGAAGGGAGGTGAAGGGTAAACAAAGGAGGAGGCTGCAATGCTTGGTAAGAAATGTATGCATTATCCTGACCATGTAATTGTAACCCCTCTGTACAGTATGTTCTCAAATAAAATAAAATAAAATTTAAAAAAAAAAAAAAAAAAGAAAGGAGCTAGGAGCTGGTGGCTCATGCCTGTAGTACTATCCACTCAAGGGGCTGAAACCCAACTTGTTCAGGAAAATCTCCAAGGAGGAGTATGAGGCCCTAAGTTTAAGCCTCAATACTGGCAGAGAGAGAGGGGAGGGAGGAGGGGAAGAGGGAGGGGGATGAAGGGGAGGGGGGAGGGAGAGATGCAGGTATTATCCCATATAGCATCCACAATATACAAAAACAAACAAACAAAAGAACAAACCTATAAGCCAGCAAAGCAAATGCAGACAACCACCATATAGGAGAAAATTAGAACAAACATTCCATAAAGAAAATATCCAAGTAGTCATAAACATTTGAAAAGGTGCTACAATAACACCCGTAGTCAATAAAAACTTAATTTAAGCCAAAGACTGTTTATAGGCAGAATAAACGAACTTTTAAAAACTGGCAGTACTAATTTTGATGAGAATATAGAACAGGGGAAGCCATATACTGCTGGTGGGGGGTTAATTTTTATAATTTATTTGCAAGACTGGTAGTGTCTATGTACCCATGTGGCCAGCAATTTTGTTGTTATGCCCAACAGAAATATATCCATATATGCATCTAAAGTTATATTTGATAATATTTATAGCAGCATTCCTTCATTAGTAAAGACAAATTGTACAAAAGGATTTCACTATGGCATTACCATACCTGCATATACTTTGATCAGATTTACTCCATTTTTTCATCATATTCTTTTACAACAGAAATGGATGCTTCCATTTGTTCTTTCCGTTACTAGGAATGTGGCAAGTCCAGAATAAATGTTCCCTCTGGTTTATGAATTGCTTTTCTGGAAAGCATTAGGAGTCATGCCTCTCATTGGATGTGTAGAGAATGGGAAAGCCAAATATTAAAGTGGACAAGGTATAAAATAAGCTAGCTTATTTTTACTTTGTCACTTTTAAGATGATGAATATTTATTGAAAAGCTTTGGGGCTAGACTTTTCTGTAAGTCACAGTGTTTCAGGACACTCACCAGTGAAGTTTTGAGGCTGGGCGATGTATGCAGGCTACAAAAGGAAAAATCTATGAAGAACCATGACATTTTCTGAGATTTAGATTCTTCAGCATTGGAACTGCAAATAGGCAATACTTTTTCATGCCCCCTTTCTGTAAGTTTATCTTGGTCTTCAAGGTGGTTCTGCACACATGTCACTTCCATTTCTATTAGAAATAATTACCTGGTGAGCCCCTGGCTGCTGTTTTACCTTTCCTGGTTAATGCTCTCTTGTGGGTAGCCTTTAGCCCAGCAGGAGAACAGCTGACAGAGACCCTAGGGGCCTTTGAGCCAAGAAGGAGTGAACTTAAGAGTTGGTAGAAGGTAAAGAACTTTTCTTGGGCTGGGAAGGTGGCTCAGTGGTAGAGCGCTTGCCATGCATGCATGAGGCCCTGGGTTCGATTCCTTAGCACCACATAAGCAAAAAGAAAAAAGCCGGAAGTGGCGCTGTGGCTCAAGTGGTAGAGCGCTAGCCTTGAGCTGAAGAGCTGAGGGACAGCTCTTCAAGCCCAGAGTTCAGGGCCCCCCTCCCCCCCCCAAAAAAGAACTTTTCTCTATGACATTATAATCATTGACATGACTGCCATTTTGGCCTTCATTGTATTTTGTTTTTGACTTTCTTCTTTTTTTTAACACTCTGGGAAAAATACATTGTGCATAATCTATAATACATTGTCTATATAATTATGGAATACAAATAAAGTGCAAGGATCTGCTTTTCCGTTTGGAACAGTGGTGAGGTGGTTATATTCCCGGGCCTAATTGACTATTAAAAATGTCCAACTGGCCTGAATGATAATCCACCTAAATCAACTTCATTTAGTGTAAATTTAGACTACCTTGTTTTATGTAAATTACTCAATCGGTAGTTGATATGCTAAATCAATGAGGAAATGATATCTTACATAAGAAAATTGTTTTTTCCCCCCTAGGAAACAACATCAAACTTTTTAAAGATACAGATACTAGGAAAGATTTTTTAAAAACTGAATAGACATGTCTAAATGTGTCACATAAAGTCTATATGAATGGGACTATCTGTATTGCTCTGTGTATATGTGTATTTGTAGCAAGGAAAGCCACTGTATCTCAAATCTGTGTAAGCTTCATAAAATGGCAGATACTTTCAAGTGTAAATATAGAAAATCGATGAAAATAAAATGGCAGGCTGGTACAGGAGACTCCCAGAAGCCCGATATTAGCGCTTTAATTTATGAAACTCTACTTATTGTATATCTGTTAGCTTGTATGATTCAATAAACAATTTGAGTTACATCTCTATAGGCAGGATCTTTCAAAAATATTGAATGTTCTCAGATGAAATTTTACTAGTCTTGCATGAATTTGCTTTGTTTACATATTGATTTTTCCTCAGAAATAAAAAGAGAACATGTCTTGAATGACTATTTGTACAGAAACTATAGTGATTATGACTATGAGATGCCTCCCTTTCCTAACTTGTTTCTTTCTTGATTCTTGACTGCCTAGAAATGGAATTCTCCATTTCCTGTAGGACTGAGAACAAGAGCAACATTTAACTGCCTATTGACATGCAAGTATCTTGGTTTGTAGTCTTGGTTTGGCTACTGCTCCTTTAAAAAAATTTTTTTTTTATTGTGAAAATACCGTACAGAGGGGTTACAATTACATGGGCAAGGTAATGAGTACATTTCCTATCAGGCATTGTTGTCTCCTCCTTTGTTTCCCCTTCCTGTACCTTCCCATCCTCCCCTCCCCTCCTGGCCAAAGTTGTAAAGTTCATTTTTGATATAACGACTTGTACATCTCATTGTTGCAATGGGTCTACCTGCATCCCTATTTAAACGATTTATTTTTTCCCTTCCTCCACAAATAATACCAACCTCAAATACAGTGAAAGCAGGGGTTATACTGTGGGGGAGGGACATACAAAGCAACAAAGAAATCATCTTATACATGTGTTAGAAACAATCACATGAAAGAAAAAAAAAACATTTGAATACTTATCTTGGGGTTCATTTCATCTAGGAAATGGAAAGACTTGGAAAAAATTATATTAAGTGAAGTAAGCCAGGCCCAAAGAAACATAGGTCCCATGGTTTCCCTTATTTGCAATAACTAGTATATGTCTGAGTCCTTTTGTTAGACTTGCTTCCCAACTTTTTAGAATCATCTGAACCTTGTTTATCATATAAATACTTGGGGATCCTGCTATGTGACAAGTTTTGCCAACAGTTCTAGGGTACACCTGGGATTCTTCATTTGTAACAGATTTCTGTATGACAGCAGTGCTGCCCATCCACTAGCACCATCATGTGCAGCAAGAGTCTCTGTTACTTGCTAATTTCTCAGATTTCCAGTAGCTTTTCTCTAAGATTCTCTTTCAAAAGAGAAGGCACTGCATGAATGCACTAGGCAATTCATAGGATCAATTACTTTTGCTGAACAATAAATATTTCTCATATTGCCTCTGTGAGGAGTCTCCCAATAGCTTATGGTTCCAGGTACACTTACAAATATTGCTATTTTTTAACAAGCACATTTGGTAGGATAAATTTTGTGGCGTTTTTATTGATGTGTTTTTAATTTCATCATTTTTTTTTTTTTGCCATTGGAAGCTTGAACTTCAAGAAGGAGGATTAGACTCCTTCACTGAAAGTTTAGTTCGAGTTGTAAGAGTTTGAAGGTATTAAATTACTTCAGTGCCATTCTATTTGACACACAGAGATTTTTATCAGTGCTTAAAGAGTCTTTTTCAGCCTGTATAGAACAGCTTTTTTTTTTTTTTCTGATCTAAATAAATAACACATTGGATTTGCAACCAGAATTTCTTATCATTTCTGAATTTACTCTTCCCAGGTCCAGAAGTTCTTAATCCTCTGAAGAGAGAGACAGTTATATAAACTGGTTGTGTTGATTAAAAAAAAAAGAAAAAGAAAAAGAATCATGGACAGCATGGAATGGCTGGGCTCAACTGTAAAAGCTGAAGCTATATAAATCATCAAATAACATGGGAATTTGAAAATATTATAAGCAACTTCTGTGAACCCCTGGTGTTTTAAATTAGCCATGAAATGTGACTTACCTTGTAATATTTTAGAGCATCTAAAAATCTCAGCGTTTAAATCAAACTTTTCCTATTTGGCAGCAACACAGCAGGTCTTCAAAATTGTGTACAAGCATTTGCGTCATTTGTTATGCCTTTTTCCTCAAGAGCGAAGCACGCTTTTAATCCCCATTTCATGGATGAGGGGACTGAGGTATTAAGACACTCAAAGTTTTGGTTAAGCAACATTTGTAGTTTTCAGCTCAGAGCCCTGGCTTTTACTCATGCCAGGTGCCCGCTCTTATTTTTTTGCCTTATCTTGATGAAGAACAAGTATTCAATTTTCAAAAACTAACAACAGAACTAAAACAGTGTGCATAAATGAACGGTTTCAATTTCTTAGATTTATGGGCATAGTTTCATTTTGTAGGGCAATTTTATTTTTATTGATATTACCATCTTTTTCAACCCATTATTTGAGGAATTTATTTTCTTGAAATAATTCATACATTTGAGTTTAATTTCAGTTATTGTTAAGAATAAAACAAAGGAAGAGAATACGTTGCCATTCTAACTGAGGCGTGAATTTGTGTGTTATAAAAAGTGTCTGGCATTTATGACACTAATGCTTTGTTGTTTAGGAAAATAAACACCTTATTTTGATGTCTTATGCTCTTGGCAAATAGTTTTTTAACATACAGATACCAAAAATAACCCTGCATATTCTGTAACATAGAGTTTTAAAGCACAAAGCTATTGTAACATCTCAGAAAACTAGAGACTTGTTTAGTGCAGAGGCAGAAAGAGAGCTTGCATGGCTTCTGCTTCAGACTTCTTCTATGACCAAGGAAGTAACTCACAGTAAATCAGTGCTCATTAACCCTTTTGTGGACTCGCAAGTTTCTGTGATGCAATAGTTTACATAATTGTTTCCCCAAGTGTGGGACCCAGACAATTAATAGCAGAATCATGTCAGTACAACTGGGAATTACTGAAATGAAAATTTTGGGGAATAGTCCTTGTATCTTGTGCTGTATTTTGATGCATTGGTTTCCATGTCTCCCAAAACTTGAGGTTTATAGCCTTAAGAGTTAGCTATTCAGGAGGCTGAGATGTGAGGATTGGGGTTCAGAGATAGATAGGGCAGGGATGTCTGTGAGACTCTTATCTCCAATTAACCACCAGAAAACTAGAAGTGGAGCTGTGGGTTGAAGTGGTAGAGTGTTAGCCTTGAGCAAAAGAGCTCAGGGACAGCACCCAGGCTCAAGCCTCAGGACCAACAAATAAACTAACTCACTAACTAAACAACAACAACAAAAAATGCAGTAAGAGGTTGGATGTGTTTCTTATGGAAAGTGAGACTTTAAGTAACTGAAATTGCTTTGTTTGTGTCCTTTTCTTTTACTAAAATAGCTTGTTTACAACTAGAAAAGCAATTTGACCAGAATGATTATACAGGTTAGCAAGATGGCCGAATGCTCCCAAAACCTTCTCACCTAACATTATGACCTACTTGGTTGAGGGTCTCCTCTGAAATTTTACTGCTTGGGCTAAACACCCGGTCCTGTCCTTAGATTTATTCCTCTTCCTGGACTTTTAGGCAGTAGCTAATGGTGATAGAACACCTGTGTTTATTACAGAGGCTGCAGCAATTTCTCTTAGCCAGGCAATTTGCTCTAACTATCCACATGTTGATAACCTTCTTATTTCATGTACTACATCTGACCTCTCCTTTAAATGGCATCAAAGCTGTTGTGACCACAGAAGACAGGTGCACACTGACCTAGAGCTAATGGTAGCGTGAAAGGGTCACTCTGAAGTCGCCATTGCTCCCTGCTTCCCACTCCATGTGCTTCCAGCCCTAGACATTAGTAGGGTCCTACTTACCTGGAGAAAAATAGGAAGTGAAAACAGCAACAACCTACAACAACAACTTGTGTAAGAGGTAATGGGATTAGACAAATACCATATTATAAACATCATGGTTAAGAAAGCAGTGTCAAATGAAGTTCTTGTACTGGGTTTATTTAAGGGGCAAAGAAAGGCATACTATTCAGGAAAAGAATTCTCAGGTTATCAGATTTGATATTCATGAAATACGATGTTGATGATTGTTGCCTATTTTTTCAGTCTCTCGACTTGTATATGTAGAGAACTCTTTCTGTCAGATCCATTTTTGTTACTGTACACAAATTCTTGTTAACACAAGTCTCTCAGACAATGGCTCAGAATAGCACAGAAGTCAGCTGTGTAGCAAAGCTCACAGCTCTGCCAAACAGAATGGGTGCTTATGGTCTGAGCCACAGGAGAAAGGAAACAGAAAAGTTTAATGTGATTCGACCCCAGATGTGCAATTTTCCTGAATTTCTCCTTAAAAATTAAGGGGTGGCATTAAATTAAGATACCATAGCTTTAATAGATCTATAGCTCTCAAGCGACAAATCTCAATGAAAACTATGCGAAGCAAAATAGTACAGAGGAAGAGATGAAAAGTACAGTCAAGATAAGAAGAGGAAGGAAACAAAGAAGGGAAAATGTGGGCAGGGAGGAGAGAGGAAGAGAGAGAGAGAGAGACAGAGACAGAGAGAGAGAGACAGAGAGAGAGAGAGAATGAATGTGTAAGAGAGACAGGACAGTCGTACATGTGATTGACAGAGTAGATCATCTTGTTAAGCATCCTGGAGGTGATTTTATGATTCAGGAGGAGAGTATCTTAGCTATTCTTCAGAGAAATCAAACCATTTAGTAACTGAATAAATCACAAAAATCATAACTAGTTTTCACAGTCATAAGTGATTTAATAGCCACTGGAAATTCAGTTGCTCTCATGAATTATTCATGCGTGTGCTTGATGGAGTCATATGGCATCATGGATATCCACAGGGTCATGCTTGGCTTGTAGAAGCCAGTAAATTGTAAGCAGCCATGGGAGTACTGAGAAAGGTGGCTCTGGATAAATCTAAAAAGCTATTGCAGTTCATTTAACAAAAAGCACCTGAAATTTTAGTAACAACTGTAGTGTAAATGGCAGCTACTTCTCCTTTCCCCCTCCTTTGTTAGTTAGTAATTATGAACATGAACTCCAGCTTGAAGTCATGAAAGTTTATAAATAGTAACATAGGTGCACATAAAATAAAAATTCCTCACCATGTCTCATTGGATTGATATGGCCCTCTAAATATTTGCTTACAGAATAATGAATATCAATATTTAGGTAGTTTTCAGGAGAAATCAATATACACATATTTTTTAGCTGAGTTTAATTTTCAGCAGGAAAACATTTTGCATTCTAAAGGCTAACGCTGGAATTTATTTGTATGCAAGGAGGAACAGTTGGGAAGGGTGTTCAGAAGTTCAGTCAGCCAGAAAGATCACTGGAGGGAGCTCTAACTTCATGACAAAGCCAGAAATAACATTTTTCTTTGTTCTTAAAATTCACCTAAAGCTGATGGACCTCCCCCTCAACAAAAACAAAAATCAATAATAAAAATAAAGTGTCTAGGATAAAATGCTTTCTCTAAGGATATCATACACCACATATGCTTACAAATAAAGGCAGGATCACTACTTGGAATTGGCAATATTTAAATAAGTCAGGAGCATAAGGTAGTATGTGAGAAAAAAATACTTTGGAAACTCTACAACTGCTTTCTTCCTCCATCCTTGAAAAATGACAAAGCTGACCCACAGCAGTTACTGCTTTGAGGACAGCCTAGTACCTACTGATCAGCTGATGCTGTAGTTGACAAGGTCTCAGGGGATCTAAGATGGGGGTGGGAACTTTGATAGCAATGTGGCTGCTGATTTCATCTCATCCTTATAGATAGCATAACTATGTCTGTGTCAGACGAGCTTCTTAAAGGACTTTTACTTTTCTATGGCAGAATGTTGAGCTTGGTAGTACTCTGGTTTGAGAATTAAAATATCTGGGTTTTGGTAACAGATGATGACTTTTTAATCACATATAAACCTATAGGCTTCCTTGGCTTCATATTCCTGGTGAAATAGAAATATGAAAAGGCTGAACTTCATAATTTCTAAATTTCCTTTTAACTTGTAAACTGTGATTGTCACATTAAACTTCTTATTTGCTTTTCTGATAATTGACCTAGAATATTCCTAGAATTTAGCTATAGCATCTAGAAACCCCAAATAACTGTTAAGTTTAACATTAAAGCCTCACAAGTATTTCCTAGTTTTCCGACAAGTTCCTCCTCTATATACACTTCCATTTCCTCGGTAACTTACTTGTCTTTTGAAGTTGGCTCAGGCTAAATCTGTAGTAGCACTTTGAATCCTTACTCTCTACAGGCTAATATTTTTCACATTTAGGCCAAGCATGCAGAAGTGCTGGCTTGCTGGCATACTATGTATGAGGCAGCATCTTCAGGCTAAGCTCAATTGGTAGCTCAAGCCAACTACATAATATGTGGGGACCAATGCAGAATGAAAATAGATCCTACTCCAATACTTTTCAGTTGGTGACAGCAGAGCATTAAGCCTGACATAGAGCCATTCTGAGCATGGGGACAAACAGAGAAAGCTTGTTCCGCTTGAGGATTCTGGGACGCTGGGTTCGATCTGAGTGGACTAGTGTTGACTCCAGAAGTATTTACCACTCCTCTCCAAGAGCTGAAACAAGTAAAGAAAATGTGATAAATCATGTTACTTCTTCCAGAAATTTTTTTAAGGCAAGAAGTTATTTTAACAGAGAACTGTGATAGTGTTTGGGCCAAATCTTTAGAAGGATAATTAGTTAAGCAGTTTTGGAAGATTGTGGAAAGGGGATGGGTGGAAAACATGATAATTTTGTTGACACCAATTAAAAATTTTCAGTCTGGGAATTTGTGATGGTTGATTCCAAACAGTTTCAAGAAATTGGAGTGCCCGCTGGAAATAGGAACCATGACACAAAGTCTGACTAGAAATATCTTGTAGAGGTTGCCAATGTGTGCAGAGATGCTTTACAAAAAAACTGCAGGCATTTAGTTTACTACCTCTATTAACAGCCTTAAGATAACTAAAATAAAGTCTGCAAGAGTTCAACTATATAATTTTTGGGGTTTTTTGAAATTTTATTTGGATTCTAAATAAAGATATAAGGGAGAGTTGCCTTGGGAATGAATAATATACTTGTAACTTCTAATGGAAAATAATGTGGTTTCAAAACAATTTTGACGGTATTTTTCCTTCAACAATAGGCATTCTTCTGCATTGACTGACTTTGTGATTTTTCTCTTGGGTATTCATTTTTATTTGAGATTAAAACTCTAAGTAAATTGCATGCATATTTTAAATAGCATCTTTTAGTTGGCATAAGCAGAAATCTGGAACAAGCCAATTCACAGCTGTGGATTTGTTTTTCTTTTCTTTTATTCATTCTTAAAATTTTTCTTTACATAGTTGTACCAAGAGTTTTCAACTCAACATGCACCTTATGAATACAATGCATCCTGAGCAATGTCACCTCTCTCACAATTTTCCCTCATCTCTCCCAACTCTACCCATCCTTTCAACTTTTTTCTTCCTTTCTTGTCTCTTTTCTTCAGAGAGGATCTACCATCCTCTCTGAGGTCTTTGCTAGACTCTCTTCTCTAGATCACATCCTGAATTTCCTTATTCCTCTTTATGTTACCCTTCTTCCTGGACAGAAGCTGATTCTTTTAGACTTTCAAATTTTCCTTATCCTATACAAGTCCTTTCTTCCTTGAATTACTCAATGTACCCAATTAAGTCTTCTGGATTTGACTTTCAGCGGGCTGACTGGATGCATAGGTACCCTCTCAAGCCAAATGTTGCTTTTCTTGCAAGCCCGCTCTTACTAGAAAGTTTAAACCCAGTGAGTACATGAAACATAGAATTTAGGTCAATGGAGGAAGGTCAAAAGAGAGTTGTGAGTGATATATTATAACCTTGAAATAACTAAGCTGTTTCTTTGTTAAACTAAGAACAATATTGTTTCTTAGATGCTACATCTTATCCCTTAGAGGATAACTGTCATGTTGGCTGGCCAAGGATAATTTGCAGAAGTCAAAACATAGGGATCTGGGAGAGCCCTTACATCTGCAGTGTGTTCACAATGAAATAGATTGAATGTGATACTCTTGAGATGATTTTAAAATACAACGTTTCATCCTGAAATCCATAATCATTTTTTAACAACCCCTCTCGGGTAGGACCCCTTTATTCTGCTGTCATTAACTGTGTTATGACAAGGTCCTAAAGAACACCGTGGGAGGCAATCTGTAAAAGCACTTATTACCTGAAATTTTAGAATAAAAAATTACTCTGGAGGAAAAAGAAACCCACAGTGATTATAACCTCACATATTAATGCAGAGGCCACAGACTGCCACAAAGTAGCTCAGTCATCCTCATTATTATCACAAATTTCATGCTCATTAATTGCTGAATTTTAAGTGTTTTCTTTAACCAAGATAGAAATTTATTTTAATTTAAATGATGCCATCAAACAAATGTTCTTAAGTTGGCCAGGAATTATTTCCCTCATTATCAGATCTTCTCTAAGGCACACTATGGAGAAAGTATGTGCAGATAAAGTATACTCGAATGCATAAGGAAAGAACGGACCATTCTTCCAGGATTTGTCTTTAACTTTCGATACTGAAATAATTTTACACAGAAAATTTGCAAAAATCAGAGAATTCCCATATATCCTTCAGTGAGCTTTCCCTAAAGTTAACATCTTACATAAGCATAGTACAATGACCAAAACCAAGAAATTAATATTGGCATAATGATATTAACTAAAATACAGATAGAACTTGAACTCTGACAGTGTTTCCAGTAATGCTCTTTTTCTTTCTGTCATAAGATCCAATTGAAAATCCCACATTGCCTTCAGTTGTCAAGTCTGCTTTGTCTCCTCTAATTGGTGCAAGTTCCTTAATCTTTCCTTGTCGTTCATGATCAGGGTCATATTTTAAACAGGCATTATTCCTTTGAGTTGAATAATAATGATAGAATAGGAAAATTCCCAATGCCTGAGAGGTTTAAGAGAAAAAAAATGATATAAGTTATCTCTTGTTATCTGCTGAAAATTAGTTCCTTGCCTGCTGTGGATACCACACTCTGCATACTGAAGTTCCTTATATAAAATGGTTTGTCATTTGCATGTAACTTACCTGTAACACCTAGTATAAAGCAGAAGCTATGTACATAGTTGCTATGCTATATTATTTAAGGACTAATGCCAAAGGGAAAAAGTTGAATTGTTCTCAATATTTTCAATCCATGTTAGGTTGAATCAACACATTTAGAACCCATATGTAGAGAGATAACTGCATTTTATTGGCAATACTTCAGTTTATTAGATGGTTTATTGATAATTTTAAAATTGTGAATTTTTTCACAATTTTAAAGTTTAGGGATTAAAAAATACTTTGGGAAGAAACAAAAGTTATTTCCTGCATATTGACTTCTGTTTCTGTAATGACCGATCATGAATACTTGTTTAAATGTAGCTTTTATGCTTTAAAAAATTTTAACCATATGGCATAAATCTGTTTGATTACTTAATTTTTTTTTTTTTTTGGTCAGTTGTGGAGATTGAACCCAAGGCCTCTTTTGCTTAAGGCTAGCACTCTATCACTTGAGCAACAACACCCCTTCCAGTTTTTTAGTGGTTAATTGGAGATAAAAGTCTCATGGGGGGCTGGGAAGGTAGCTCAGTAGTAGAGTGCTTGCCTTGCATGCATGAGGCCCTGAGTTTAATTCCTCAGCACCACATAAGCAAAAAGGAAAAAGAAGCCAGAAGTAGTGATGTGGCTCAAGTGGTAGAGTGCTAGCCTTGAGCTGAAGAGCTCAGTGACAGTGGCCAGGCCCAGAGTTCAGACCCCATGACAGACAAAAACAAACAAAAAAAGAGTCCCATGGAGACTTTTCTACCTGGGCTGGCTTTGAACAGAGATCCTCAGATCTCAGTTTCCTGAGTAGCTAGGATTATAGTGTGAGCCATTGGCGACCAGCTTCATTTAACTCTTTTAAGTAACTTAAACTTCAAGTTAGTGTAGTTAAATTCAGTATATATACATATATACATGTATATGTATATACATGTATATATATAGCAACTTAAGTTCTTTAAAGAGATTTTTTATTAACTTAGCTGTAATTATATATAATCTATCCAAATATGTCCGTTTATATTAAATAATATATTATTTGTTATATGACAAAATTATATGTATATGTATTTATATGCATATATATGTCCTTGTGAATGGACAACTTCATATGCAAATACTCATTTTTCATAAAGGTTTTCTATAGCCAATTAGAGGAAGGTAGCAAAGATTGATTGAAAAAGAGAGAGGGCTTAAAGTCATCACTACACATTCAGTGGTCCAGCTTTTCTCTATAAGAAGAGATGAATCAAAGATTATATTGGAATGAAGTTTGGAGAGGAAGGAGAATTATTTTGAAATTATATTTGTATTTTTTCTTACTTCTTTTCCTACCTTTATTTGTGTTTCTTTGGACACAGTTTGAGATTACCAAACATATACTGTGTATATACCTAGTGGTGTGTATATATATATATATCTATATATATATCTCTCTATATATATCATATATGTGATATATATATAGGAATGTCATATATGTGATATAAATATAATATATATCTACCTATATCTATATTTATACTACCTGTTAAGTGAAGCCAGAATCAAAGGATCTCAGAAATCCTTGATACCCACAAACAACAGAGAAATCTCATACTGTATACACAAAAATAATTATTTAATTTAATTTCCCCTCAGCACAAAAGGTTTTGTGCAAATGAGTGTACTTAAAACAGTATCCATAGGAAAAACAGAATAAATATTACTTAAAATAGTCAAATCATTCACTGAGTGTAGAAATTCTTACAAGTTATTTCTCAGTCATTAGGACAATTACACATCTTGTTAATCGCACATATAAATGTATATATATATGTGTATATCATTGGTAAATTGTACATGTCCATATAGAGAAGGCAAGTCATAGACTTAGAGGAAATAAAAGATGCATAGATGA
The DNA here is from genome assembly GCF_019054845.1 of Dipodomys spectabilis. Taxonomy (NCBI): domain Eukaryota; kingdom Metazoa; phylum Chordata; class Mammalia; order Rodentia; family Heteromyidae; genus Dipodomys; species Dipodomys spectabilis. Next base: position 19,870,623 of record NW_024870766.1, read on the forward strand.
TAGTACAGTACACTATTCGATTCACATCACTCAACTGTAACTAGCAGGGTTTAATTGCAAGCCATAGAAGGAGATTTAAAAAAAACAAAAACAAAACAAAAAGTTAAGACTATTACTGATGCTAAAACCTCAGTATTAATGTATTTATACTAACTAAAATTCTCAATTGAGCTATACCATTGGTAGAGATGATTAGAAATTGTAGCATTAAACCAAGGTGCTAGTGGCTCAGGCCTCTAATCTCAGGAACCTGAGATTTGAGGATCCTGGTTTGATTCCAGACTGTTGAGGAAAGTCCATGGGACTCTTATCTCCAATTAACCAGCAAAATCCAGAAGTGGAGCTTTAGCTTAAATGATAGAGTGCCAGTCTCAGGTGAAAAAGCTATGGAGAGTGCCTTGGCTTTGAGTTCAAGTCCCAGTATTGGCTTGGCTCAAAAAATCTGATCTCATATAGCTTTAACTGATTTAGAAATTTAAATTATTTGCTACTTCCTGCATACTATAGCTATTGGCAAATGAAGTAAAACCCCAATTCTACCTCTTCCTCCAGCAGCATCAGTAGCTAATAGAGTTTTACAAAAAGCATTTATCTCCTCATCACGGCACTGAATTTTTAGAATTGCTTCTTCATAGCAGTTTTAAGATTTTGGAAAGCTCTGTTTGTAGGGTTGGTGATTGGCTAACATATTTTGAAGGAAGTTGTAAAGAGTCCATGAATAAAAAAAGTAGAAAAATAGAATAAGATATAGATTGAATCTAAAGATGTTAAAATGCAATTTTAGCTTTTTCTCTGATAACGGGCATTTGCCTTTGGTTGTTTTTTTTTTTCTATATTTGAATGAGGTACATGGAAGACTGAGCTGTGTTTATGAAAAGACTGGTTTGTGATTCTTTCCTTTTTTTCTTCATTGTTTTCCCTTTTCTCCTATTTTTCTTCCATCCTTCCCCCACCCTCTTGACTAAAGTACGTATTCTGTTTCAAAGGCTGATGACCTGAAGTAAATAATAGATAGCATGTTTTTTTCTTCTGGTAGTTTGAATCAGTGCATCAAATTGGAAGAGGAAAAAGTGAGCGCTCATTCTTCCTGCCTTTTGCAGATTGGTTTGCATAAATGAGCCGTTTATGTAGGGGTGATGTACTGTATTGAGGAATTCAGAGACAGCTGCCAGAGTCATCTTGCAGGGAACCTGTGCGCAACCTGAAATTCAATTTAAATATTTTATTTCATTACCATAGATTACAACGCTGGTCTAAACTCTCCCTTCTTTGGAATCAGCACTAATCCAATCTATGAAAATTCAATTGCTCTAATACTCATAGTCTACAAATTCTGAGACCTCAAGCAGTGAACGGCCAAAGTTTGCAGTGGACTTTTTGCTTAGTCTTATACCTAGTAATTAAGATAATAATATAATTCAATTTAATTAAAGAGTTGTTTTTACTGATGTTTTTCTTTGCCATTCCTGGGCATACATATAAATCACCTGACATCTTTCACTTTCTACTCATTGTTTAAAATCAGCAGCTCTTCTGGTAAGTTGCAGGCTGGTTTTATTTCATATGAACTTGGTCTCCCAGAGTTGTTCATTGTATCAGGACCATTGGCTTTCCAGGTGTATGGTGGTGATTAATAAGTTTTTGTTTTTGTTTTTTTGCCGGTCGTGGGGCTTGAACTCTGGGCCTGCGAGCTATCCCTCAGCTCTTCAGCTCAAGGTGAGAGCTCTACCACGTGAGCAACTTCCGGCTTTCTGAGGGGTTTATTGGAGATAAGAGTCTCACAGACTTTCATGCCTGGGCTGGCTTTGAACTGTGAACCTCAGATCTCAGCCTTCTGAGTAGCTAGGATTACAGGCATGAGCCACTGGCACCTGGCATAAGTACTTCATTATTATAAAAAGGCTGCTTTTCCTTAGCTAGTACTATGGAACATTTTATATGAAAACACTGCATCCAGAAATGCTGTGTTCTTACAAGTTGGTTAACCCTTATTAGAAATAATTGAGATCAGAAGTATTTCAGACTATGGAGTTTTTCCGATTTAAAAATATTTCATTGGCTTTAGTGGTTGAACATCCTAATCTAAAAAGCTGGAATCTGAGGCAGTCTAAAATCTGAAAGTTTGGGACATCAATATCATTATTACTTTGCTGGGTGCTGGTGGCTTATGCCTGTAATCCTGGTTCCTCAGGAAGCTGAGATGTGAGGATCACAGTTGGAAGCTAGCCTGGGCAGGAATGTTTGTGAGATTCTTAACTCTAATAAACTATCCCCCCACCCCCCCACCCCGCAAAAAAAGCCAGAATTGTAGCTGTGGCTCAACTGGTAGAGCACTAACCTTGAGCAAAAAAGCTCAAGAACAGCACACAGGCCTTGAATTCAAGCCACAGGACTGGCATCCGAAACTACAAAACAGGACTGGAGGCATAGTTCAAATGATAGAGAAAAGGAATTAGGAAAATACCAAGACTGACGAAATATGATTTCATTGGTGTAGAGAAACCAGTGTGGGAGAAAAGTGATATTATATCATCTTCAGGGAAATGGATAGACCTAGAAAAAATGATGTTAAATAAAACAAGCCAGTCTCAGAAAGACAAAGGGCATGTGATTTTTCTCTTACGTGGAAGTTATATTTAAAACATAAATATGTATGAAAATATATACAGGATCATATGTATACATACACACTCTAACTAAGGTATGGTATATGAAGAGGAGAATTCTAACCTCGAAATACTTTTGAGCAATTAATAGCTTAGCAAAATGAATACCAGTAAGTTGAATCATGGTTTGTGCGAGGGAAATAGCGTTAAAGAGGTGTATGGCAGACAAATGGAGGGAGGAATAATAATAATACTCAACATACATATGTGAAAATGGGACCAAGTAACTTGAGAAGATGGGTGGGGTTGGGAAGGATGGAGGACAGAAAGGGTGGTGTGGATCAAGATGCATTACACTCATAAACTGACATGTTAAATTAAAATCCTTTGGTAAAACTATTTAAACATAATTAAAATAAATAAACTCCGTTATTGTTATTTATGAGTAATTAGAATAGATTACTCTCCATTCCCCAGTTTGATCCTAGTGTAGATGTTAATTTTAACAAATGATTTTTGCAAGTAACACTTTAACAATTCTTGTCAAAGTGGAATGATTTGGAAGTGAAGAACTTTATAATTACTTATAGCTCGAAGACTACATTAATGGCCACCAGTTTCAATGAATTTAGTTCTTTCACATGCATACACACATGCTCATACCCCTTCTCCAGCTCATCTAGTAGTATAGTAGAAACAATATACCTTTGGGAGTTCTTTCTCTGTAAGCTAAGGAAGAAGCAAATTAGCTCTTTTATTTTTAAGGAAAGTTGAATGTGATAAACCTTGAACTCTATTTTAGACCTTGAAATTTCACTAAATCTCTTCTCATCTGAGCAGAAATGAGAACAGATTGACGGATTCCATATTCAATCCTGAGAAGACTTGCCATGGACATGTGGTTAATCAGTGTGCTTAGCTTTCCCACGGTGATGGGTCAAGCTTTTTGGTCACTTGAGACTTTTCAACTACAGCAAGCAAATTCAACCTCTGTCTTACTGGGAACAGATCCTGCCCACATATTTATGACATTGAAATTCTGATGCAAAAGACATTTTTCTCCTCCTGAGTTTGGATATCTATTCTGCTGACAATGTTCATATTAAGTTTAGAAAGGATTTGCCGTTGGCATTGTTTTAACTTCTGTTTTTTAATTACTTTTATTGCCACATAATTTTGAAATTTATGGGCAATGCTTAAATGAGTTATAAATGGCTGAAATTATGAAGTAATAAAAATAAATGAAAACTGCTTCATATTTTAATGATTTTTAATTTGTTCTTAGAGATGAAAGAAAATAAAGATGTTCCACATGGGTCACAGCTTGGAAAGAGGTAAAAGTTTCTGCCTTAGCATGCTTTCTTTTTCCACTAAGTGAGAAGTAGAACGGATCACCGGGGACTCAAGAGTCAGCACTGTGGTTAGTGTTGTCTTCATGGAGGGCTTAGTGAAGGTAGCATGCTCAGTGGTAAGCAATTGCTTGCTGAGTGTCTGAGAACACAGACAAAGCCTGCAGCCATGAAACCAAGGGTTAGTGTTAATTTTTCTTGTTCTTAAAAAACCTCATGATTTATCATGGAAGAGACCTATACTTTGAATAAAAGCCAGAGCAATTTTAATAGCACCATATACACAAGTGTTAGAGTCTTCCTTGGTAAGAATAAGACACTGAAGAGATTCAGAAAATGACAAGATATTTGTGGTTTGGAGTTATTCAGAAAATGCTCTCGCATAAAAGGTAAGTCTTGCTCTGGATTTGAAAATATTCATTAAGGGCTGGGCACTGCTGATAGCTCATGCCTATAACCCTAGCTACTCAGGAGACAGACCTGATGATTACAGTTTGAAGCCAGTCTGAGTCTCTTACCTTCAATTAACCACCCCAAAGTGAAAATGGAGCTCTGGCTTAAGTGATAGAACATCAACCATAAGTGAAAAAACTAAGGGACAGCACATGGGCCCTAAATTTAGGCCCCAATATTGGCACCAAAAAAAAAAGAAAAAAAGGGGAAAGGAGGATAAAAGGACATTTTAAATGATGCGTATCTTTGCAGAAATAATGAATGTAACAGATTGAAGAATGGTATGAAAAATTTCTCATACAGGTGACAATGAGCATACTGTTTCAGTGTCCCATTGTAATGTATTTTACATGGATTAACTCATGCAATCCGTTTAATTTTTTTTCAGATTAGCAATGACATATCAGTAGATTTTACATTGATACTTTGGAATAGAACTGATGAAGATCTTAAAATATTTAATATTTTTGTTGGGACAACTTGATAGGAGATGGAGAGAAGTCAAGAGCAGCTGAGAGATTACTCTGAAAGTCTGAATATTAATGACTTGAACCATTCTGCATAAAAATGTGATTTATCCAGTTGGTGTGCTGCTAAATGCATCATAATTGGCTTTGTAGGGCAAGGGTGATGGTGGGAGAGCTCGAATTTGAAAATTTGATGCTTATTCTGGTATAAATTCTTTCACAGTGGCTGCATTAAAGCTATTAAATAAAGCAAGAGTAACCAGCTTCCAAAAATTTAAGGCCAGCCTGGGCTACATACCAAGACCACCTCAACAAACCAGAAAGAAAATAAACAAAACATACAATCAAGCATGGTGCTTTGGTTCATGCCTGTAAATCTACCTTCTCAGGAGGCTGAGCTCTGAGGATGGTGGTTTGAATCTGGCCTGGACAGAAAAAGCCTCCTTATCTCCAACTAACCACTAAAAAACTGGAAGTGGAGCTGTGGCACAAAGTGGTAGATTTCTAGCCTTGTGCAAAAGAGTTCAGGGACAGTGCCCAGGCCCCAATTTCTTTTTTTTTTTTTTTTAAATTTTTATTTTATTTTATTTTATTTGTGAACATACTGTACAGAGGGGTTACAATTACATGGGCAGGATAATGCGTACATTTCTTACCAAGCATTGCAGCCTCCTCCTTTGTTTACCCTTCACATCCCTTCCCAGCCTCCCCCCTCCCCCCCCAATCCCAATCCTTCTCCTCTCCCCCCTCCCCCCCCAAACCGACGTTGTAAAGCTCGTTGACAACTTGTACTTCTCATTGTTGCAACAGGTCCACCTGTATCCTTAAACGTCTTGTTTTTCCCTATCTCCTCCACAAGTTATACTGACATCAAATATAGTGAAAGCAGGGGTTATACTGTGGGGGAGGGACATACAAAGCAACAAAGAAATAATCTTATAAATGGGTTAGAAACACATGCATGAAAGAAAAAAACATTAAAATACATATCTAAGGGTTCATTATCCTAACATCACATTATCTGACCTTTTCCGCTTGACTCATACATATACTAGATATTGCAAATAAGGGAAACCATGGGACCTATGTTTCTTTGGGCCTGGCTTACTTCACTTAATATAATTTTTTCCAAGTTTTTCCATTTCCTAACAAATGGGGCAATGTCATTCTTTCTGATGGAGGCATAGAATTCCATTGTGTATATACCACATTTTCTTGATCCATTCATCTACTGAGGGGCATCTGGGTTGGTTCCATATCTTAGCTATGGTAAATAATGCTGCAATAAACATAGTTGTGCTGGTAGCTTTAGTGTGGTCTTGTTTGTAAACATTTGGGTAAATGCCCAAAAGTGGAATTGCTGGGTCATAGGGGAGCTCTATGTGGAGTCTTTTGAGGAACCTCCATACTGCTTTCCAAAGTGGTTGAACAAGTTTACACTCCCACCAAGAATGAAGTAAGGTTCCCTTCTGTCCACATCCCCTCCAGCATCTGTTGTTGTTAGAGTTCTTGATTTTTCCAGGCCCCAATTTCAAGCCCTACAACCTACAAACAAACAAAAACCCACAGCAAATCCATCTGTCCTTTGGTTTACAAATATCTGTGGACTGCCAAATTCTCTTGATTTACTGAGCTTCTTGGTCATCAGTGCAGGGCAATAGTCATACTAAAGCTGCTGCCATATCTCCCTACTATCTGAACACTTCACCATGTGCTGTATCTCCACTGATGTGCTGGGCTCAATAAAGCCCAAGGGTCAAAGATGACTAAGTTCCTGCTTCCTCTGAAGGAGTTCCCTCAGCATTTTTTTTTTATTGTCTAGAGTTCAGCGGAGTTACATCTTCCTTCTTTCTCTTTCTCTTTCTCAGCAGTTAGGGAAGATCAGTGGATTTTCCTAAATGATTTAATATCAGGCCTTAACTGGAAATCCTTTCTCTCTCTCTCTCTCTCTCTCTCTCTCTCTCTCTCTCTCTCTCTCTCTCTCACACACACACACACACACACACACACACTCCAATTGAAATGGGTAGACCCACAATATTAAAATATCATGAGCATGAAAAGAAAGAGTAGAGCTAAGTTCATTGACCAGTCATCAAAACATGTTATCTGAATCAATTCCTCTCATCTCTGAAATCCATGCTCTTGTGCCACTGAACAATTAAACTTATAGCAAAGAGTAAATGAAAGTTGAACATGAGCATATCTGGTACGTGTGTAGATTCATTACTTTAGCACTCTCATAATTCATTACTTTCACATTTCATTGCTTCAGGTTTAAAATTGTTTACATTTATATGAGACTTTACAGTTGCTCTTCAGAGGAAATGTGCTTGCTTTGTGTATGTTGGTATTTCTTCCTAAAGGTTTTCTATTCTTCTCAACCTCCCAGCTCTATTCCAAGGCAGAAGAATGACCTAGATTCATGCTTTATAGATTCATGGTTTGCTTCCTCCTTCTCTCATACCTCATATTTTAAATTCATGAGTTTTCTACTTATTTATTTCTTTAAACTATATTCTTACTCTCATTTCTAAAATCAACTCTCAATTTCTCTTTCTCTGGTTCTACCTTGACTAACTTTTTATCTTTTTCTTTTCTTTTTTATTATCTTTAAGTAGTTGTACAAAGAGATTTCGATTGATTCAACGTGTCAGTATGAGTAAGACACATCTTGATCAATATCACCTTGTCTAACATTCTTCCCACCTCTCCCAACATAACAAGTTTTTCTTTAAAAAAAAATCCCAATGTTTCCAAATCTTACTCCTCTGCTATTGTGTCCCATTAGCAGTTAGACTCAGAGGAAAAGGAAAATGATTTGAAGCTCTTTTAAAAATATAAATCTAATTATGTTTTTCTACTATGTAAAACACTTAAGTGGATTCCTATTTTTTGTACCTTGACTATCTTGTATTCAGCTTTTCCATCTGCCACTCAAAGTCCCCCCATTTTAGAGTATAAACATTCTGTCTCCCCCACCTGCAAAGATATCATTCTTTTAAATATATGTTAGCATTTGCATTATTTGTGTGCATTTCTCTTTATCTTCTTTTAAGCCACACGACTTCTAAGAGTAGTCTTCACAGATTGTTTTCCCCATGTCCCTGTTTTTTAGTTCTTAATTCCTCTTTTTTGTTTAATAATTTGTGTTCTGCTTTTTATCATATCAGCAAAAATGTTCTCTTGGAGATTAAAATAAGTTCCTGCTAATCAGTCAATAGATTTTTAGTATTCTTGTCTTTGATTTTTATAGCTACAGGTTGAACATTACAGGTAACGCTAATGTTCTCTGAAACACTCTCTCTCCCAGCCGCAGTGAGTCAGCTCTATCTTGGCTCTCTTGCTTTTCTGACCAGGATTCCTTAGACTTCCTTGTCAACTCTCATGTCTTTTTTTAAGTAGGATAGATGGCCCTTTGCTCTCTTCCTTTCTTTTTTATACCAACAATTCTTCATTTACTTACTGTTTACAGCTCATCTGAGAACTAGGCATGGAATGGGATGGTGCCACCGGGGTCTTGTTTGAGAGAGATTGGGAAAATCAAATGGTTTAAAGAAACCTTCAAAGACATCTCTAGGACCTTTATTATGTGTTACATTCCATCATTCATTCTTTACTACTTTGGCTCAGTAATTTATGATCTTTGTTCAAATGGGGGGAAATTATTCTCCACTAGGTTTCACATATGAGCCAAATACACCCTAAGTCAAAACAAAAAAAAAAGTCAAAACAGAAAACAAAAAACCCAAAACAGAACAAAGACACAGAGATGTAAAATATGGACAAATACATTTTAATGAGTAAGGGGAAGGGATAGGAGACTATTGGGCAATAGGAAGAATTCTCTGGAAGACTGAACCCAGTGTTTGCCCCCATGGATTCCCTAGGCATAATTTCCAAGAGCAGGTTGTAGAAGTATTTAAATTAGAAAGCCAGAAAATAAATCTTGTATCTTGTAAATAAATTCCCATGATTGAATAAGCCCAGAATTTTTAAAACATTTCTTTGCACATAGATGTATATATATATATATATGTATATATATATATACATATATATATATATTCCCACTTCTGCTTTCTTCTGAATATTCTCCCAGTTCTTCATAAATGATTCCAAGTCACAAGATATTGAGTCCCCAGAGGTGCTTAGTCTAATTAAGAATGATAATAAAAATTTCCAGCGAAGCCTATACACTGGGAAAGCCATTAGGGCTGCTAGAATGACAGCAGTTTTTCTTTTACTCTAGGGCAATGATTATAAATGAGAATTCCTTGACTCTAGGTACTCCTACTGGACTTCACTGGATGGACTATAAATGCCTTTATAATGGTAAGGCAATTCACTCAGCACTAAGAGTGTTTTCACCTACCAGTGAAAAATGACACAAATTCTGCTAGTTAACATTTCTAGCAAAATCTTACTATTTTTACAATGTGACCTGGGGTTTAGTGTTTTTGGAAGATATTTTAAAAGAAATTTATGAATCTAAAAAGAATTAGAGAGCAATGATAATAGAAATTCTGGGTTTGCAGACATCAGTTAAAAACTCTCAGTTTCTCTGCCTGCTGGTGGCTCATGCCTTATAATCCTAGCTGTTCAAGAGGCTGAGATCTGAGGATCATGGTTCATAGCCAGCCTGGGCAGGAAAGGCTGGGAGACTCTTATCTGCAATAAGCTACTTAGAAAAAGCCACAAGTAGTGCTATTGGTCAAGTAGTAGGGCACTAGCCTTGAGCAAAGTGAAATTTAGGGGACAGCACCCAGGTCTTGAGTTCAAGCCTTAGGAACAGCATACACATACAAACTTTCATAGCAATTTATTTATTTTAGACTTATTTTCTGCTTATACTACTACCATAGATTTACACATGGGACTTACTTTGTTATAAATTCTTTGTTATCTGAGATTCTTATTATAATATTTATGTGTAGATAGTAAGCCTTCATATTCTAATATTTGCCTTCTTGATTCTGTGCCTATGGAAGTTAATACAACCTACTCAATTTTTATCAAAGTGGATACAATCATCTCTTCTTTCCATATTTGAGGAGAATAATGCATATGGAGAATATCAATAATAATGTGTGTTTCTGAACAATCACAGGTCATTGATTATTTTAAAAGTATTTTTTTGCAAGTATTCATTAAAAATTAATGTTTAGAAGTGCTGGGGACACCAAGAAGAATTGGCTTGCATATGATGTTATTTATGGTATATTTGGTTCTCAAAGGACCAAAGCACGCATTTGCATAGGCTTTCCACCACTGTAGCCTTACTCTGACAGATATCAGGTGTCTGAACTTCCTACTATCAACAGAGTAGCCTCTCCCCTCTCAACATTTTCTTTGTATCAGAAATGGATGGGTTTTGTACCTGAGTTTGTTTTCTTTAGGAGATAAATACAAATAGGTAGTGCTTCTGTGACTGTAAAGGGCATCACACTTCCTAGATAGTAGTTCTGCTCCAACTACTTCAATTACTAAACAGAATTTCAGGTACCATCAAGAATTAGTAGGGGTTTGGATCTTTCTTAACATTTGGGTGTCAGATTTCAATATCTTGGTTGTGTGTGTGTGTGTGTGTGTGTGTGTGTGTATGTGTGTGTGTGTGTGCGCGTGCTGATACTACAGCTTGAATTCAGGGCCTCACACAGTTGTTTTGCCTTTTTGCTGATCTCCTATCCCTGGAGCCATATATTTACTTCTCCACTCTATTCCTTTTTATTATTATCTTTAAGTACTTGTACAAAATTGTTTCAATTTAATGTGTGCATTTGTGAGTACAATGTATTTTAATCAGTCACCTTTTCCATCAATCTACATCCCTACCATCTATCCCTATCCATCTCCTCAAGATTCCTACTTCAGTTTTCACGTGTGTATATCGAGCGTCATGAGTAACATCACATATCATTCCCTTTTCCATTCACCTGCCCCCTGCTTTAGCCCGCACCTCCCTCATTGATGGTGTGATTCAGTTTCGTAGTATTCATTTACCCAAAATGTTGGCTGTTCAAATAGGCTTCATCACGGCAATCTGCTTTAAACATACTTGCCATACTTTAAACAGCTTCATATGTGTTTTAGTATATGTTTGCATTTTAGGTCTAACTTCCCCTTTGGCTCTCGGAACCTAGCTTACTATTTCACTCACAATTCTGAAAAATTAAGATTTCTTTTTAATAAAATTTATTGTAAAGGTGATGTACAGAGAGGTTACAGTTACTTAAGTAAGGGGATTTTTTTTTTTTTGTCGGTCGTGGGGCTTGAACTCTGGGCCTGGGCCTTCAGCTCTTCAGCTCAAGGTGAGCACTCTACCACTTGAGCTACAGCGCCACTTCCGGTTTTCTGGTGGTTTATTGGAGATAGGAGTCTCACAGTCTTTCCTGCCCAGGCTGGCTTTGAACCGTGATCCTCAGATCTCAGCCTCCTGAGTAGCTAGGATTACAGGCGTGAGCCACCAGCACCCAGCTTGGGGGGGGGGGGATTTTTTTTTTTGTAACCAGCTTTTTGTTTGTAGCCTCATGGGATCCTAACCACAAGTGTGGTTCAATTATTTGTTAGAGTTCAATTATTTGTACCTAAAACTTGTTCCATTACATACTTGAAATGGTGCAATATTGATGGTCTGTTGTAAAAAGCGGGCTATTTTCGAGTAGCACTCCAAATATTCTAATCTGTGTGATGGAGCATCTTAATCAGCTGTTCATGACTGTAACAAAATACCCAAGATAATAAACTTATGAAGAGAAAAGATTTATTTTGGTTCACAAGCTTGGAAATTCCAATTTGTGGTAGGGTGGCTTTATTGCTTTGGTTCCGTAGAGAGGCAGTGAATCATGGTGAGAGCATTTGATGGATAAAACCTAATTACTTCATGAAGGAAAGGAATGGTTTCCCACAGTTCCCTTCAAGGATATGTTGCCTGTGACCTATGGACCTCTCACTAGGCCTCATCTTCTGAGAGTTCTACCATTTCCGGAGAGCTCTGGGAACCAAGCCTTAAACAATAAGGGCCTTTTGAGGATATTCAAGATCAAAATTATAGAGTGTGGTGATTTCAACAATGTAAATGTGAAAGTAAATAATAAGGAAAAAGAACTTTAATCCTGCAGACATATGAAACACAGCTTTAGAATCTTCTAAAATTAAATCTTCTTTCCTGACCTGGGCTATGGTTGGTCCATTAGAGCTACTCAGAGAACCAAAAACGCACATGCTTGGGATCCACTTCAGCTTGATTGAATAGAATCTCCAGTAGAAGGATGAATTTTGAGAATCATGATGGGGGTGATTCTAATATGCTGTGAGCACTGAGAATCATCACTCTGAATTCTACTCACAACAAAGTGGCTTCTTTTTGAAGAAGTTTTAGTTTTCCTTTTCTTATGGGGTACACCCAGAATTGGTGATTCTGTATCACAGTTTCCTCTCGCTTGCCATTTCTCCCAGGGGAATCATTTAACTATGGTTTATACATACTTGAAATCGAGCTTTCTTTCTCAAGTAATCTGCATATTCTAACAAAGGTGAATGTGTTTTAGTCTCAGTTTTGACCTTCATTGACCATTTTCCCATCTCCCAGCACATGAGAGGCTCAGAAAATGCTGTGCTAATTACATATTGAGCTGTTTTTTTTTTTTTTAAATCTTTCTTGGCTTGCTCCTATTCTGCTTTCTCCTGATTCTCAAAGTCCATCATAAGACTTCCATTTTCTATCTTCCCAGAGTCCTCTTAGTCTTATTCTGACCTTTACACTCCAGGAATACCCCATCTTCTGTTATTTTTAACATATGCTGGTTATATCTAATTGTGGTGGTATAATCCCACTAACCAGAAGGCTGAGGCAGGGGAATTGCAATTTTGAGGCCAGCTGGTCTACATTGGGAGACCTTGTCTTAAAAAACAACCAACTGCTCAAGTATCTTTTCTAATGTACATTTTGTATTAATTTTGTATTCATATAATATATTCATTTTTTACTTAGTGTTTAATTGTGTAAGATATCTATCAAGTCCAGACTTTTGCTGAGATACCAATGCTTTAAGGTCTGTCTTTATAGTAGAAATCTGTGTATTGTTGGGTCTGTACTGGAGTTTGAACTCGGGTCCTTGTGCTCGCTAGGTAGACCTAAGTCATGATCCCAGTCCTTTCGCTTCACTTACTTTTTGAATACGGCTATTAAAAATGTTTATGCCCTGACAGGCTTGGAGTCCTGGATTGTGAGTCTCCTATTTACACATCCCCCTATAACTGAGAGGTTAGACATGTACTACCTCACTCAGATTTGTTTGTTTGTTTTTTTGGTTGTTTGTTTGTTTTTGTGATTGAGGGATTCTTATGAACTGTTCTGCCCAGGCTACCTCCAATCCATGATCATCCCAATCTCTTCCTCTTGAGTAGCAGGTCTTGGTGGTCATGCATGGCCAGAAATTTCTGCTTTTGTTCCAAGCTCATGGGAGAAAAATTTGAGGGTGAATCTACTAGTTTACAGTGTTTCCTTGCATTGCTGCAAAGGAATAGGTCCGTTGGTACAATTACCTTTTCAGCCTGTTAGGGCACATTGGCTTTCCTGCCTCTGAGAAACAGATGCTTCTGAGTGATCATGAAATAGTGATGCTTCACTGTGAATTAGTGGTACAATGTTATCTGTCAAAGTGTTTCCCTGACTGTGCTACAAGAAGAAAACACTCCTGCTCAATGATCCTTGAATGAAAACTTCCATTTGTGAGGCAGCTGAGTGCTTCCGCAGATTGAGCTTTAAATTAAAGATGGTGGAATTGATTTTTCTCAAAAGAATTCCAGACCTTTGCTACATCTGTCCCTATTTAAGTTTAGATATTTGTTAAATGCATAAAAAGAAGGGGTTGTAGAGAAAAATATATTTTACTCCTGTGTATCATTCATCATGGATTCATTGATGAGTATGTTTTATTGTTCAGATTACATATTCACTTGTAAAAGGGAAAATTGCATTTAAAGTGATCCAGTGAAATGTGACTATAATATTTCTGTGTTTGTGAATCACAGGTTAGTCTTTTATATTTGCTTTGTTTCTTTTAAGCAATTTTTATTAGCACAAATAAAAGTAGCTAAGAGGTAAAACACTTCCCTTTTGTTTATATGTAACTTGGGAAATGTTTTTACTGCTGACCATAAATTGAAAAAGTGTGGTAACTATGATTAAGTCTGTCCAGCATGGAAACCTTTATTGGGTATCTGCTACACATATAGCCTCTGACAAAGGGGAGGGGACGTAATATATTATATATAATTGGTATGATTAAGAACTTAAATGTATTTGGGGAAACTGAGTGCCACTATGAATGGAACCAACATCTGTTACAATAGTGAAGCTGACATATTTTTGCTAGATTTAACACCAGGAAGTTTTTCTACAATTTCCAGTATTTCAGGTAGCTTCATTTGTCAACAGTCACAAAACAAATGAAAACAGAATAAAGATGATCTAAAAGTTTAGACACCTCAGTGAATTGGTAACTGTAAATGAGCAATACCTTCAGCCTTTAAGTTTTCTGGTAGCTAAGGGCCTCATAATTTTTATTTTCTGACAAAAAGATGGAATTTATCTGTAGAGACAAAGATATTTTTATGGTACTACATGCAAACGGGAATATATCTCAGATGTCTTTGTATTGGGGATATCATACTAGCTAATAAAATCAACTAGAGTTTTACAAATAACAGCGAAAGTAAATCCATAGAGATGACTCTAGGTATGACCATCTGTGAGGAAAATAAAAAAGGGATTGCTTGAATTAAGGGGAAGATTGATATGAAGAGGTGAGCTATAAAATATAGAGACATACATTTTTTTCTTCTGAAGTTATATAACATAAAATATATATCTCAAAAATGATCACATGTGTTCAAAATACATATAGACAGTAAATATTGAGGAATTAATAAGAAATGTTCCCTTTCCTTCATTTCCCAAGTCCTTGTCTTATATCTTGTAAACAACTTCTTGTAATACTGTGTTTACATTTTTAGCAATTAGCTTCAAACTATTCTCTTATAGTAATTCCTGCTTTAATCTCTTACATAAGATCTAATACCAACTTACCACAACAGAAAAGATATCACGTTTCTATTTCTCCCTTTCTTATCTTCTTGATTACTAATTTTTGTTTCTCATACATAATTAACGCAAATAATTAACCTAAAATGATTTAAGAAGTCAATACTTTTCAGTGTTTTTTGAATCTCAATATTACCAAATAAGATATTTGGCTGGGCACTGGTGGCTCACGACTATAATCCTACCTACTCAGGAGGCTGAGATCTGAGGATCACAGTTCAAAGCGAGCCCAGGCAAAAAATTCTATGGAATTCTTATCTCCAATTAACCACCAGAAAACTGGAAGTGGTGCTGTGGCTCAAAGTGGTAGAGCGCTAGCCTTGAGCTGAATTGCTGAGGGACAGCACCCAGCCCCAGAGATCAAAACCCCACGACCAACACACACACACACACACACACACACACACACACACAAGATACACACACACACACACACACACACACACACACACAAGATATTTGTATTTTCTACTGGTCTGTTAAACTGTTACCTAAATGTTAACTACAGAATTATTCTCAATAAAAATATTTCTGGAAGATTATTTCAAGTGCCATGTCAAAATTAATGTTTTTTTTCTTAAAAATCAGTTTTTCCCCCTTAATATGGTCAAAGTATGTTATATTTTACTTTGGCTCACAGGTTAATTATTTCTTTAATGTATAGCTTTTTTTTGCCAACTTTTTCTTCAGTCAAGTATAGTACATTACTTCATGTTCCATTGAAACTCTTTTGTCTTACACATCACCCAGTTATGTAGCATCTCAATCCTCCTCTCTTTAGTTTTGAAGAAACTTTTGCATCTCTCCTAAGAAAGAAAAAAACGCTTTCTAAAGCACTTGTTGAGCTCATAGGCTTAGAATTCTGGCTTAATGTGTTCTGGGTGGTTACTAATTCTCAATACTTGTCTTTTCCTGAGTCCACTTAGAGTTTTGTTGGTCTCCCTTCCCTCCCTTCTTTGTAAGGGAAAAGTACTTGGGAAAAATCACATTTTGTCTTTTTCTTGTTTGTAAAGTTTTACTTTGTTTTTGATTTGTTTGAACGATGCATGGAAATCTAGGTTTAATAATTGCAACTCAATATATTGAAAGCTTTATTTAATTGTCTCTTGTCATCTAGTGCACTAGCATGAATCTGTTTCTTGCTCTTGAAGGCAACTTTTTGAAAGCTGAATTAGAGTCTAATATTAACTACTAACATTCACAATGGATTCCTGGATTCTCCCTAGCACTCATTTTGTTCATCAAGAACTGCCCTGATTTTGTCCAGGGGAAATATACTTGCTGGGAAGTCAATACCTTGTTCTGAATACTAATCAGTAAAATAATTTCCAGAAATTCCTTCATTTAATTATTCTAATTGATCCCTATCCACTTCTGTTCTCCAGAACTGCTTTTACCAAGTCTGGAATTTCTTCAAGACGTTTCTGGGGAAAACAAATACACTTCTGCTTGGGCTATAGTCAGAAAGTCAGGAATGGAGAGAGCCAGATCAGAAATTAGCAGCAGGAACCATATTCTAAACTTACATTTCTTTTTTCAAAGGTACCAGCTCACTGCCTTTATTCTTATTTTGTTTATTTCTTTTTATCTTTTCACAATGTCTCTCTTAATGCAAAAGAAAAAGGTAAGTTTTTTCATATTTGTGAATGTGCTTTTTTCTCTCTTCTATTCTTGTGAATTTCACAAAGCTTCCTCTGATTAAGTGGAAAAGAAGTGTGAAGGTTTTTTTTTCTTCAAACAAATTGATGCTAGAAAGACTAAAAATAAATTCAACAAGACTCCTCTGAAATTCACTTGAAAATATACTATTGGTGACTAAAGTGTCTATCTTCCTCTTTTCCTATCCCATGTGTATGTCAGGCCATATTAAGTTATAATGCTTTAGAGTTAATTTTTGTAGAGAAATAAGAAGTTTATGCTAAAATCAAAGTTCTAGAGTATCATTTGATCATTCATATAAAGAAGCCTGTAGTTCCACTTTTATGAAGATTATGAACTAGAAGCTCTATCTTATCTTAAAACAGGGTTATAAAACTTACAAACTGAATTTATTAAGAGTTTCTTTTTCTTAAAGAAGTGTGTGTACTTTTGTGCCTTGTCAGAAAAAGGTACACATTGAAAGAGTTTTAGTTTGCTTTTTTTTTTTTTCTAGGAAGAGGGATGATTAGTTTCAAAACCATTCTCTATTTCTCATTTCATCCCAAAATGTACAGATGTTTGCATTCTCCTGGGCCTAGGCCTTGTGTACTATTAGAGGTGGAAAAAGTAATGAGTTGCTTATTGGTTTATTTTATTTTCCTTATGTGGTTACAGGACCAACATAATGATAGAAAAGCAGTACGTGTTTATAACTGAACCTCATTTAAGGTATATGTGTTTGTGTGTGTGTGTCTGTGTGTGTGTGTGTGTGTGAGAGAGAGAGAGAGAGAGAGAGAGAGAAAGAGAGAGAAAGAGAGAGGGGGAGAAGGAGAGAGAGAGAGGGAGAGGGAGGGAAATAGAGAGAGATTCTTTCTTTCTTTTCTTTTCTTTTTTTTTTTTTTTTTTGGTTGGTTGTGGGGCTTGAACTCTGGGCCTGGGCAGTGTCCCTGTACTCTTTAGCTCAAGGCAAGCGCTCTACTGCTTGAGCCACAGCACCACATCCAGTTTTCTAGTGGTGTATTGAAGATAAGAGTCTCATGGACTTTCCTGCCCAGGCTGGCTTTGAACTGCGATCCTCAGATCTCAGCCTCCTGAGTAGCTAGGATTATAGGTGTGAGCCACCGGTGCCCGGCTAAGAGAGAGATTCTTTAAGCAGAACATTTTGGAAATACCAGAAATTTTTTAAAGACAGGAATAATAACATAAAACTTCACAACTGGTGAACTTTCTGGGGAAGATCATTGTTCACCTAAAACTTACAGGCACAGGAGGAAGGATTTCTACCTGCCAGCCCAGCCCAACGGAATGCCCTCTGTCCTCTGTTCAATTGAGGACAACCACTGAATTAGCCTCCTTTTATGTTCTGTAGATTTAAAGCTTTTTTTTTTTTTTTTATTTCAAAAGCCCTTTGGCATGGAACACTGATTTTATGTTTGATTTTTATTACTGATTTTAATTGCTTTGCAGTTGTGTATATTTTTGGTGCTCTAACTATATTGTTCCTTGTAAAATACCTGTAGTATTTTGTAAGGGGCAGGATATTTTATGTATCATGTTTTCTTGTATAATTAAATAATACATAACCTTTATGATACTGGCTTGAAATTTCTAAAATTTTAGGGGAAATACAAGGTATATTTCATAGATTTGAGCAAAAAATACTAATGCACATTTTTTTCCTAAAATGTTCTTTTTCATACATTTGATGTACTTAAAAAAAAAGAAGCATGATTTACAAACTAAACTTTTTGTTCATAGTTTCCTTTGGGGACATTTTGATATTCTGTTTTAAAAATGGTTTATGATAAGTTAGATATTATAACCACCTCTATATTTAGCATTGAAATGGACACATAATTTCTTGCTGAAGGATAAAATTCAGAGAAGATCTTGTGTGGTTGATAAAAGTATAAAAAGAGCAACCATTTACTTATGGTGAGTGTTATAAACTTAGTTTGTGATTGTTGTGAATGTTGCTAACACAAACCCTGCTAGACAGACATCTTATTCAATATGAAAATAGCTCCAATACTTCAGGTATTTTAATGAAAGTTGTGTTTAACTATAATGATGCCCAAGCATGATGTAATTGTAAGAGTTTTTTTGAGATTATTCATTAAAATTATTTTGTAGCTACTACAGACCAGGATTCTTACAAACTGAACCCAATGGTGATTCAAGTTGATAGACTCTCTCTTTCATTCCTATTTATTTCTATTTGGTTAATTAGTATATATGACAACTAAACAATATACAATTTACAAATGTGAATATCCACTTCTATACGTTCAGTGCTTTGTGTGTGTGTGGGTGGGGGGATGGTACTGGAATTTGGAGGCAGGGCCTCAGGCTTGCTAGACTGGTGCTCTACCACTTGAGCCACATTTACAGTCCTGCTTTTACTGGTTATTTTTTGAGATACATTCTTGTGTACTTTGCATCCTGAGCTCCCCTGGAAGAGTGATCCTTCTGCTCCCAGCCTCTCAAGTAGCTAAGATTTATAGGTATGAGTCACCACACCCTGCTCATAATTTGTATGATAATATGAGATTATAGTTTGTTGTGTGGATAAGTTTATTCTTTGCAATGGTTTCTGGTGTACTATAGTAAGGAGGGAGAGTAAGAAGAAAAATCAGCTTGTATCAGTGAATTTGGGGTTACAATGTTTCTACAAGTGTCATTTTAAGATTTTTGCACATTGAATGGTTTGTGTTAAGAAGCACAGTTAATATTAGGTTGACATTGGAAAAAATTATTCCACCTAAGGTAAAGTCCATGTATTCTGCTAGCCATTATGACTGGGAATATTGTTTAACAGTACATAGATTATTTACATAAATGGATTTCATTTTCACAAATCAGAAGTGCACAAAATTAACATTATATGTACTGCAATAAAAACTGTATGGGACAGCCAAGCATAGTCTTGAGAGATGTAGGTATTATAATTAAGAATTCATATTACCATTAGGAACAAATTGTAAACCCTTTCCAAAATTTCAGGGGACATTTATGCAGCATTAGTCAGTGTATTCGCTTAACTCTAAAATGTAATGAGGTATATTTGCATATTTTTCATTAGCCAAGTTCATGTATCCAAGGCTGGCTTACTAAATGTACAGTCTGTCTACTGTCCCGTTTTCAAAAATATTGTATAATGGATTTTGAGAAGACTTTCTACTAGCTACTTATTTGCACAATTATCTGGATTGTCATAACACTTGTAACTACCTCTGAAAAATAAAGACGAAATAAAGACAAACATCTAAGAACACCTAAGGTGTTCTTAGCTGTTTTAATTTCCTTATAGGCTATATTTCTTTGTGAAATCCTGGTTACTTGTAACTTTCATGAAGCTAGGCTACACTGCTTCACTCCTGAGCATTACAAAATAGGGGCCTCATTGCAACATTTTTCTCCTATGTGTATAATGTACTTGGATCATATTCACCCCCCTCCCCCATCTACTCACATTTAACCTCCCCACTTGAGTTTTCCCTTCTTCCTTTCACATACACGTTTTAGATTCCACATGACAGCAAATATTCCATATTTGTCTCTCTGAGTCTGACTTATTTCCATAATACTCTGATCTCTGTTCTATTGATTTTCCTTCGGATGATGTTATTTTGTTCTTCACGTCTGAATAATACTCTACTTATCTGTATGTCTCCTAGGCTGCTTTTCCTTGGACACTGGGAATAGCGTTGCTTTTATGGTACCTCTTTCATGCTGACTTACTGTATTTTTTTTGGGGGGGGGGGCTAGATCCCAGGGAGTGGTAGCAGGATCACATGATAGTTTTATGAACAGTTTTTTTTCTTTTTTGAGGAACATACTGATTTCTATAGTGGCTGCACTAATTTTACATCGTCACCGACGGTGGGTAAGGATTCCCCACTTCCAGGCATCCATACCAACATTTGTTGTAGTTGTTCTTGACGATTGTCATGCTGACTGGAATGAGATAGACTCTTGGTTTGGTGTCCATTTCTGTTTTAGTGATTACCTATTACATTAAAAAAAATTAGAAGTCCTCAAATGAATCTACTTCTCCAAACACAGCAGGTTCATGTCTTAGTCCTTTGAATCCCCCTCATCATTCTTTGGTCCGAGATTTTCACCTAGGAAATTACTGACCTGTCACTGCATCCTCAGGTGTAGCTTCCCAAACTCAGGGCCCTCTTCCCTATCAGATACCGTAGCCAAACACAATTTGCTGTTCATTCCTCTTCTGCATGCCTGGTCAAGTTTTCCCTGTGTTCTCCTTTTTTTTTTTTAATTTTTTTTATTGTAAAAGTACTGTACAGAGGGGCTACAGTTGCATGAACAAGGTAATGAGTACATTTCCTATGAAGCATTGTTGCTTCCTCCTTTGTTTTTCCCCTACCATCCCTTCCCTCCCACCTCCACAACTACACTTCTAGGCTCCCTCACCCCCCAGAT
The DNA here is from genome assembly GCF_019054845.1 of Dipodomys spectabilis. Lineage (NCBI taxonomy): Eukaryota > Metazoa > Chordata > Mammalia > Rodentia > Heteromyidae > Dipodomys > Dipodomys spectabilis. The sequence continues at coordinate 19,891,690 of NW_024870766.1, forward strand.
TGTAAAGTTTGTCTTTCAACCTGGTGTCTTGTACAGTTCATTGTTACAGTGGGTCAACCTGTGTCCCTATTTTTCTTTCAATGGCATGCTGACTGCTATAGCCTCCAGGTTTGGCATTTTAGATCATATCACTCTTCCTTACTCTTTAGCCCATGCATTCAGCAACCAAGTTTATTTGATCGTTCTTGTTATACCACCCCAAGCAAATTCTTTCTTTTCTTGATATTTCTACCGTAGTCTAAGATTTTAATATTTCTTAAGTGATCTTCTATTTTATACATTAAAAAACTAGACAAATAGAACAGTAAATTTTATGTACATCTGTCACAAAACTCTTAATTCTTACTTGAAACTTATTTATCTCCTTCTCCTCTTAGCCTAGACCTCATCCTCCTAAATTTCCATTTGAAATACAAAAATAAGGATTTGCCTTATGTTTCAAAGATATCATTAAGTATCAGAAAAATCAAGAAATGGCTGCTAGTTTGATTGATCAAAACAATGGGCAAACTATGAGGAACAGTGATGTCTTCCCATACTAAGCACATAAAGCAACACTCGATTGTCTATTCAAGAGTTCTCTTTTAAAAATTTTATTTTATTGTAAAGATGCTATACGGAGGGGTTACAGTTACCTGAGTAAGGCAATGAGTACATTGCTTGATCATTGTTACCCCTTCCCTGTTGTCCCACTGTCCCTTCCCTCCCCCACCCCACTCCTCCCCATCTCCTCCCCCCTCCAGCTCCTTCCCCATCCCACCTCCCCGCCAGAAGTTGTAAAGTTGTTTGATCAGAAATATCTTCTGATTTGGAAGCTTAGAGTTAGGGCCAAGGACAAGTTCTAGAGAAACTGGGGCCTATACCACCTGGTGTATTATTTAGTGGAATTTATTGGAAAGAAAAAGCAGTTCACTTGGCAGGCTGTAGGCTCCTGACATAGCTACACTGACCAGAGACCAGCTGTAAGGTTTGGTAGCTATAATTTTTCGCTAGCAGAGCCATCTTTCATTCACCAGTTGAAACGATGGCAATTCTTTGTGCTAAAGGGAAACCTAAGTGAATTCTGGAAAACATTGATTTTGTATCTATTTGGAGACTTCGGTACTCGCTTTAATCCACACGTGCCTAGATTATTTCATTTGATAGATTTTTCTCACTTGTGTCTTTCAGGGTGCCTAACGTTTTGAGATTACTTTACAGTATGGTGAGATGAAGGCTGCTGAAGAGTAGAAAGTGGGGGGATTTGAAAAGATGGAGATAATTCCTGCCTGTGCTTCCTGTGTTCTCTGACAGTTCTCTGAATTTGCTAGATGGAAACTAGAATTCCTACCTGTAGAAACATTGCAGTTAAATGAAAAAATTATGACAGAATGTGTTATTCATCTATTTTTGCACTGTTTGTTTCGCATTTTCTAGAGGAATTGCTCTATCACATTTAGCACTACTGTTTCATATTCTAAGTATATGTCTTTAACTTTACAAAGCAATTTGAAGTGTTACTTATTAGAATATCTCTAGGAGCCTTGAAATATATTTATTTATCCATTTATAAGGAAGAAGAAAATATTGAGCTTCAGTTGAGCCTTCGCCAATTGTAGGTGAACCAGAAATGAAAATAAAGTACATGATAATTCAGGTCTATGCAAACTTATGCTCTGTCTTATAGAAGTCCAATTGACATGAAATTTTTAGGAACATATATTACTTAAAGTGAGGTGGCTGTGGTGGGAATTCAAGCCTGATTAACTTTCATGAGTATTTTGCAAACTTTATTAGGACTTGCTAATTGTTCATTGTTAAAATTATGAGTTATCAAGTAATCAGTAAATGCTCTTACATATTCTGTACTCTTTAGACCTCAGACCATCTGGCTCTGGGATCTGCCATTATAAAATGCCTGAAAGGCTTATGAGCTTCACTTATAAATTGAACATTCTTTGAAAAAAAGGAGGAGTGGATTTCAAATTGGAAAAAAAAAGTATTTGAGATTATGATCTTATTATCCTTTCTTATATTGTTTAAATAAATAAGCAGAATTGCATATGGCTATATGGAAGACAAAATAAAAACAATCCTAATACATTATAGCCATTTTTAGTTCTGTTTATCCCTTTAGGACTATTTTGGAGATTTAGTTTTGATTAAATCTGTTAAAATATATGTTCAATTAGAGATAAACATCTATTTCTGGGAAACAGGCTCTTCTTGTACTAATGACTTAAAACAAACAGGAGGCTTAGAAATGCCTCATTCTTATCAATTTCATTCACTTTTTGCTTATATTTATGTGTAATTTCAATCATGATCTGTAGGTTTAGTGTTTTCATTTTTATTCCTAAAAACATTTGTTAAGTGAACAAAGTAGTAGATACATCTTCAGTACAAGATCCAGACACTGTTGACAAAACAATTTAAACACTAGGAATTAGAATTCTTAGCTGAATTTGATAGTAAATGTCTAAGAATTGGGCAAATAGCATTCCAAGGTACAAATATGAAGACACTTTGGTGTGTAAAAGAGGAACCTGGCCTTAGAGAATCCACATTTTAGCTTTTCTTTAGTGAGGAGCTGAATTCCTATTAAATCAATTTCAGGAAGCAAGTGAAATGTTCACCCATGCATTTCTGTACTCATTCAACAAAACTTTTTGATTTTGAAGATGCCGTTATGAAGTGTCTATTTCCGATTTCTTCTAGGGATTAAATGTTTCTTTGGAGCCACAAAGATGATCCTTGGTAATGAGAGCCCCAAATTCTGAAATTGTGAAGGGTTCATAATTCACTCTTCACTATATATATGTTTTGCTGCTAGGGACAGTCATCTACAGAAATCACTACGTATATACACTAGTATCCAAAGAGAAAAAGAGTGAGTTCTTCTAGTTAATATATTCTACTAAAATGATTTGGGAAGTCACCATATATATATATATAAATATATATGTGTGTGTGTGTGTGTGTGTGTAGATAGATAGATATGATACAATATAAAATATAATTTGATGTTTATGATTCCTTTAATCAGTAAATCAGTTATGATCTCTCTGTGTGTGTGTGTGTATGTATTGAGGAGCACTCTTGTCAAATCAAGAAAAGTCTTAGCTTCAGTCACTGTGCCTGTGGGAGGCTTCAAACTAAAGTGCTTTCTGAAACTTCCTAAGTGCTGTCAGATCATATATGAAATAAGAACAAAGAAAGCTTGGCATCCACTTAGGTCAGGTATGCATCGAGGAAGCCTGTCAATTACAAAAGTGCAAAGAAGGGTTGGGATGTAGCTCAGTGGTACTTGCCTAGCAAGTGTAATGTCCTGGGTTCAATCCCTGGTACCAAAAAAAGACAAAAATAATATAGTTTAAGAAAGCATGCAAAGAACAACTACTTGTGAGAGCTGAGAAGCCTTATGAACCCTCTAGCCTAGATTCATGGACTTTGCAGGCTACTGATTCCCAAGGTAGAACCATAGTGTCCGTCCCCACGTGGATGTAGTGCTGAAACTAACCTCCAGCACTGAGGGTTTCTTCCTTAAACCAGAGACTGTAGGAGACTCAAAGAAGTGAACTGTACCAAAGATAAATTTACAGTAAGAAAACAAACCTTGTGAGAGCAAACAAAAAACTACCCTATACCTTTACTTAGGATGTACTGTGTCTTATATGTAGGAGAAGAAACAGGGCTAAAGCTAAACCAATGGATTAATATAGCTTTTCCTTTGTCTTTTATAAAGATACAGTTATTGCTTGCCCACTGCCTGCATTCAGATGCATAGCCTTGGAATACTTACTTTTTGTCTTTGTTGTCCTTGTTCTGTTTGTTTGGGAGAAAATCAAATGTACACAGCTTATCGAGCTTGAAGAGCTTGCTCTGGAGTCAGTCTTCCTCTGCAGTGGCTGCACAGTGGGAAAAGGTAGAACACTCTTGCTAAAGTTGATGCCGTAGAGACTTAAACTGGTGCAATTAAGAGAGGCTTCAATAAGATTTGATATTACACAGTGAAATCTCAGTGCGTGCTAAGATTTCCAAATTTATACTTGCAGATGAAAAGATGTGACATGATATGCATCTTGGGATCCTAAAATATTTCTTCAAGATCCATAGCTGCTTCAAACAAGTGGTATATCTTATTTTCTTTTCTTTTAGGGAAAGGGAGAGGGGTAGGGAGAAGGGTGGGGGGAGGGATAGAGAAATGACCTAAAAGCAAATGTAATTTTGCTTTTGTTGAAATGCTAGACTAACTAGATGTCTAGGATTTATTGATATCATAAACTTTTCTTATGAAATCAACTTTAAACATTTAGACATTTGCATATTATGTTTGGTGGCTTCAAGCATAAATTATTTGTACAATGCAGTACCGGATATTAGTTTCTTTTTCTGTTCTTCTTGGAAAATGTGTTTGACAAATAAAATAAGTGAAAAGTATTATATAACCTCTAAGACATATGCCCTTGGTAAAGAGTCCTTTGAAGGAATGCTAACATAAATCCTGCTATCTCAAGACATTTCTTTAAGGATTCATAATTAATGAAGCTTTTTGGAAAAGTCATGTTTCTAGTACTGATTTTTTCCAAAATGACATGAAATGGCTTATTCTCAAAGTAGTTTTATATAGGTATATTTTACATAATTTTTAAATAATTCTGTGTTTGTGCCAGTACGGTGGCTTGAACTTAGGGCCTTGGCACTGTCCCTTAGCTTTTTCATTGAAGTCTTGTGGTCTACCATGTGATCCACAGACCTACTTCCAGCTTTTTTCTGGTTAATTGGAAATAAGAGTCTCATAGACTTTCCTACTAGCTTTTCCAAGCTAGCTTTGAACCCAAATCCTCAGATACCAACGTCCTTTTTGAGTAGCTAGGATTATAGTCATGAGCCACTGGCACCTGACATATTTTATATGTTTTTAAGACTCATTAGACCTTGGAAGTAAAGATGGTACAGTTTTAGTCAATACTCATCCTCACAAACCCACTCAAGGTAATGAAAATAATCCAACAACAAAAACGAGGCAAAATACTGGGAAAGGCAGGCAGGAGTTTATATATTCTGTTAACTACGGAAAAAGACACAGTGCTGGACCACAGCCTATTAAGTTTATCTCCAAATCTAAAAATATGTGCCACATAAACATACATCTTAGGGCTGCACAAACATCTTCAGAATTCAAGCCTACAGTAGCTGTTTCTAAAAGATGGTAGCCAACACTAAAAGGTGTATCTACAACAGTGAGATGTCCATGCTATAGGCCTAAGAGTATCCCCTCATAACTAAAAGGCCTACTGCAGAACTACTCAGATGATTCCTTTGTTTTCCTACTTACACATCATTTTAAGAAGATATTTAGTTGCTGTAATTATGACATTAGCACATCATCCCCCTCTACCATTGTTTTCCAGCTCCATTATTGAAAATTAGTCATTTTTTATATCTTTTATTTATTTAGTTGTTCATCTTTTTTTGTGGGAGGGGGTTCTTGTCTTTTATCTGAATTAAATCACAAATATTAGCATCTCTGAGACTAGAAAGTTGCCAGACAAATAAACAGGCACTTAAATAACTTTGAATAAATTGGTAAAAATGAATAAATGAAGGGTAAGCCAAATAATAGAGTGTCTCTGTAGTAACTGATTTTAATGTCATGGTATGGTAGAAAATTGGCGGTGAAGAAAAGCCACACAGAGAAAACTTATCTCTAATTAACCAGTAAAAAGCAAAAAGATATAGGGGTGTGGCTCAAGTGGTAGAGTGCCAGCCTTGAGCATAAAAGCTAGGCAAGAACTTGTGCTTTAAGTTCAAATTCTATTACTGGGACACATATATTAAAAAAGCAGAGAAAGAGAAAGTTAGCATTAAGACTAAAATGTTATCAAAACATCTGCTGTTACACCGTCCAAGGGCTTTCATATCTTTATGTGATATCTTTATCATAAAAATGCATTTATCTCTCATCTCAAATACCTTCTCTCTTTAAAATAAATCTATGGCTTTCTCAGGATTTAGGTCCAAAAATTTGAGCACTTCACAAACTCTTCCACCTTTCCTTTCTTGCACTTCCCCTTAAAAAGAAGCTTCTTCTCTAAGCAGGTTTGCTTACTTGCTGAACATTCGAAAATCTTCTCAAGCACCTACTCTTCTTCAGGCCCTGTGGTAGCATTTAGGGAAATAAAGAGAGGAGTAAGATACAATTCCTGTCCGTGAGGATGTCACAGTCTAGTGGGAAAGGCAAACAGGCAGTTAATTATAATTGCAATGTGCTAAATGATAGAATAAAAATATGAATAAAGTGCTGTGGCAGACGTGATAGCAATTAATTTTGCCCAGAGGAGGTAAAAAGAAGAAGACATGACTAGAAATGAAATGGAAAACTCTATAAATTTAATGTAACAAGGATGATGTTCTTAGCTCCTCTATTATAGCTAAGATCCTTTATCTACGTTTCCATGTGACGCAGGTGGAGGAAAGAAACATCAGCTAGGGAGAAGAAAACACAAGTAGAAATCCAGTCCCTCCCTTTCACCAACACAGTAGGAAAAGGAAAAGGAAAGATTTAACCTTGCCATATAACCCACATGGGATTGATTTAAAAATAATAGGTTTGTGGCCTACGTTGAAGGGGGAGCTTCAGATTTCTGGTCTTGAAAAATCTGATTTTTGACTTAGATTCTCTTCTAATATTATGTCAGAGCAGTAGACAACTTTGGCAGTAAGAAGGTGCAAAAGAGATAACCTGAGGGAGATAGCTAGGCCCCTTATAGCCTGAACGTACACATGGAAGTCATATAAACCACTATTGCTTCAGTAACAGGGAGAGGAGGGTCTGAGAACACTTGTGGGTGGACACAGATGTAGGGACAAAACATAAAGCACAGAGTTCTTCAACAAGTGGCTGAGGCATGTGAGAAAGATGCCATTAAGCATATAAGATAAAGTAGGAGAATTCTCCCTTGAGTTGATGTGCTTAAATTTGTGATCTTACCACATAAATATGGGGTCAGGTAAAAAAAATAATGTAAGCTATGTTTAGATTTTTAGACTTTTTCTAGTTAAAAATAAGAGCTCTGGGAAGATGTTAATTTAGGACATGTGTGTTATAAGAATATCTAAAAGTTGGGGTAGGAAGGATAAATAATAAAGGTTAAAGTAGCTCTGGGAAAGACTAAAATTAGAGAAGTAAGGTACAGGTTAGGAAAAGTAATATTATTTTTAGATTAATGAGATGTCCCAAGAGAATACCTGTATGGGAAATAGTAGACAAGAGAAAGACCAAAAAAATGATTTGTAAGATCTACTTTGGGTATGTAGATCTGTATGGCTAGAATTAAATTTTTATTGAAAAAGAATAAGTGATTGGTGGAGATGAAATGTGTTGTTTGGTACATGTGATGATACATTAAATACCTAAGAGGTGTTTAATTAGAAACTGTCATGATGTAGCACAGGTGAGACACTGGAGATTAGTGACTAAATTAATTATTTAAAGAAGCATTTTGAGAGTACACATCACGTATTCTGTCCTTGTCCAACACTGCTCATATGATTGTTAATAAAGTTAACAAGGTTTTTTTCTACACACACACACACACACACACACACACACACACACACACACACACACCTGGGTACAAATCATTGGAGTTGAAATTCAGATGGTGAAGACAACAATGAAATAATCACAACAAAAGCCCAAGTCACATTGTGATTAAGACTAGGAGGCAAAATAACCAGGCACATTAGAAAGAGGTAACAGGAAGAACTGGTCTAATCCTTGAGGTAAAGAAATGCTTTCCTCAATTATAAAATTAATTGACCTGAGGTGTGAACAATGCACACTAGTATATGTGTGCATATGATGTACACACTAGTATGTATGTATATGTGTGTGTATGTGAATGTGCATGTGCACATATTTTGTGCATGCATATTAGTGTGAAGAGCAAACATTCTAAAATGAGGGAATAATTTCCAAAGGGTTAAAAAGAAGGTAGGAAAGGGTAGCTAACCTATTTGGGAAACTCAATCAGACCTTTTCATTTGAATGTAGAGAAACATTTCATTTGAATATAGTGGAGACATCTATATAAATTTTGTGAAGAAATTCTCATTTAAATAATGGTGAATGAGTTTGAAGCAGATAACCTTCTCATAGATAACATTATAACCCAGAAAGTGGAAAATCTATACAGCAAGTTGGAAGCACTATATTTGAACCCTGTATATCCTTGATAGGGATTCAAAAAGCTACAGCTGCAGTGAAAGCAGTTCTGAGGTAAAATTTAACCATCTAAGTTTCACAACTCTACTTCTGAATATCTAGAAAAAAAGTTGAATCAGGATATTGAAGAAATATCTGCATCCTATTTGGCATATTATTCCCAATAATTAGGTGTGGAAACAAAGTGTTCAGCAGTAACTGAATGGATAAACAAGGGTGGTAGATACATGCAAGGGAACACTATTTAACCTGAAAAAAAGAAGACAGTCATGTTGTATGCAGTAACATGGATAATCTTTGAGAGTAATTCACTAAATGAAATAAACCAGACACTGTAGGAAAAACACTGTGTGATGTTACTTATCTGAAACCTTTAGAAAATACTCAAACTCATACAAGCAAAGAAGACTATGGTGATTGGCAGGAATTGCAGAAGGACATAAGAGTTACTAACCAGTTACATGAAATGAATAAGTTGAGATCTTGCGCCCAATGTTTGACCTATAGATGACAATATTCACATAAAAAATACATTGAAAGGGTAGACCTTGAGTGCCTATGCAAACTCAGGATTCTTTCTAGAATTGTTAAATAAAATAGTGATGCATTTAAATCGAGAATTTACTTAGCGCTTAGGATCTAAGTGTATCCTATGGAGAAAAATACAGCGAAAAGAATACACGAGGTTTGATAAGCAATCAATAGAACACAGAAGAGCAAAAGAAAATTTGTAAAGATAGGTGAGAATGTTGAAAACATATTGTGTTTATAAACTGCCTTGTTAAATGGCAACTCCTTTGTACAACTACTTAAAGATAACGAAAGAATTTAAGGGGAATTTTTTTTTAAGTGGTAATAATAGAGGAGTAATAAAGGTGATGTGTGGTTTCTTATCACAAAACAGTGACCTGTCAGTCAACTCATTACATTATCAGAATGATAAATTTTAAAAGGATGAAAGAAAATAAAAATCTTGTCAATCCAGATTTCCATATCCAGAAAAAATATCCTGAATGCCAAATCAGACATTTATAGAAAAAGAAAAATGAGAATTTATTGCCAGCAATTACATTATAGGTACAGAGAAAGTAGTTCACACCGAAATAAAAAGATTCCAGATGGGATCTTGTTTCCTACAGAGAGAAAAGAGCTTGAAAATGTGAACAATTGCAAAAACGTTTACATGTGTATATGTATATATACATATCTGTATATACTTATATAATATATGCATATATACATATATAATAGATTTAAATATATATGTTTCCTCAGACTGATTTTTATAAAAGACATGACTGTTTAATATAAAAATATAACAATGTATTATTGAGGTTATAATGTATGTGAACATGAAGAATTTCACTATAATAGCACAAAGAACATCAGGCTGTCAAATAGAAATGTATTATTGCACTTTTCCAGTTGCTATGAAATGATAGCATATTCCATTGGGTTTAAGAAGCCACACAGCACATTATATTCCCAAGAGCACCTCATACACATAAAATGCCCTCAATAACTGTATCAGTGCCACAATTTGTGACTGACTGTTCCTCAGTTTTGTAAGCTGACAAAATGATTTGAAAAATTACATTAAAAGGACACAAAAATCTCAAAAGGAGAAACAAACAGGAACTACTTACATTCATTTCAAGAATTGCTATTGTGACAATTCTTGATAAGAAACGTACCCATTACCTTGCTTATGTAACTGTGACCCCTCTGTACAGTATTTTCAAAATGAAAAACTTATTAAGGAAAAAGAAGAATTGCTGTAGTGATCACTTAACCCAGTGTGAGACTGGAATAAGGAAAGAAAACTAGAGTAAGACAAGAGGATAGGGAAGGAATTCATAAATAGGCCCTTATGGCATTGCTTTAATAAAGATTGGCAAAGCATTTTTTTTTGTCAGTCATGGGGCTTGAACTGTGAGCCTGGGCACTCTCCCTCAGTTCTTCAGCTCAAGGCTAGTGCTTTACCACTTGAGCCACAGTGCCACTTCTGTTTTTCTAGTGGTTAATTGTATGTAAGAGTCTCACGGACTTTCCTGCCTGGGCTGGCTTTGAACTACGATCCTCAGATCTCAGCCTCCTGAGTGGATTACAGGCATGAGCCACTGGCACCTGGCTAGCAATTTTTATAAAAGCAGAAAGGAGTATAATTTTGAATAAATGGCAAAGTAATAACTAGTTTGATATAAACTGAAAACAGTTAATTTAAGGAAAGTCATAAGCCTAAATGTAACATCCCAAACTATAATTATTTGGGATAAAAACATAGTAACTTATGTTTTGTTTTGTTTTTGTAGATAGGCAAAGATTCTTGAGGGCACAGACAGAAACAGCAATAAAATATGATAAACTTAATTATACTTAAACAAATGATTACTTCTGCCCACTTAAACTCACTGTCATATAAATTAAGAAAATGAATATATAAGACAAAGATTAAGGTAATATGTTTGTGAATAATATAGCTGATAAAGCACCAGTATTCTAAACATATCAAAAACATGGAAACTCTAACATTTGTTATGAGCAAAACAAAATAATAAAAGATCAGCAATCTTGAACAGATAATTCACAGAAGAAATGATCTGAGCGGACAAATACATGAAAAAGTGGTCCATGTTATTATCCATAAAATAAATGCAAATTAAGTTTATAATCTGAGCCACCTCACTATTGACCCACTAAATGGAAAAAGCTAAAAGTAGTGATAACAAAGTTAAAAATCTCAAAGGTGGATTTGAATGTGGAACAACATAACTTATTCATAGGACTACTCAAATGATGCTACTATTTCAGAAAATAATTTAGTAGATTTTTATACAGTTCAATAAATACCTTGAACTGGCAATTTTATGACTTGCTATGAGCAATGAAACTGAATGCGCTACATTCAGTAGCACATGGTACTATGGTACATTCATAATACGTTTAATGATAATATCTAAAATTCTGATTGTCTAAAGCTGGCCATAGTTGAAGTGCTCATCACTGATAAAAATTTGTGGTATGATGATGCAATGTGGTGCTGTTCATCAATGAATGAAAGCAGATTACTTACAAACACACACACACACACACACACACACACACACACACACACACACACACACACACACACAGTGCATCAATGAACCCTGAAGACTGGTCTAAGTGGACAAAGCCACATACAAAATATTGATAAAGACATTTCATTCATTTTCCTGAAATTTTAGGACAGACCCAACTATTCTGGAGGTGGAGATCAAGTTAAAGGGCAGCCAATGAGACTTCATTTCAATAATGAAGTCAAGGATGTTGATGCATGCATGTGATCCCAGCTACTGAAGAGGCATAAGGGGGTGAAATAAGATTGCCGGAGATGTAGCTCTCAAGAGATAGAGTGCCTGACTTGTAAGCACAAATCCCTGAGTTCAAATCTTAGTGCTGCCACCCCATCAAAACAGAAATGTTAGAATATTCTTCTAAAAATGAAAGTGTATGTGGAAAGTAATTGACTTGGTCAGGGACAAAGACTGGCAGGAGACGGACGGCATAGGGAAATGTTTTCAGAGGAAGGAAATAATGTATGTATATATCTATCTATATATAGAAATATATACATAAATTCATCAGAGGAGGAAAGGTCAAGGGTCTGTGCATTTTTTCAAAATTTTTCAAATTGTACACTTAATGTATAATTTGGATTTTTAAGAATATGCATTATCAATGCTGTCATGAATTCTGTGCATACCAGGATGGAGCAAATGAGTAAAGCTAAGAGGAGTTAGTTTTCTAAATGTTGCAGAAGTGATAGGTCATTAGTGGCTTCTCAAGTTTCCATATAAAGAAATGGATTTTCTCACATAACTGTTGACAATTGGTAAATCATATCATCTACTAGATTGGGAATACTTAATGAAACCGGATTTGGGGATTCTGTTATGGACTCAGAAACAACCAGAATGAGTTTGAGATTCCATTTGAGATATCTTAGGAAAAAAGTATATGAACAACTTGTCATATGGCTTTGAACTTGGGAGAATGATTAGATATAAATATATAATTTTTTGGGGGGGGGTGTAGTCATGGGCCTGAACTCTGGACCTGGGCACTTGTCCCTCAGCTCTTCAACTCAAGGCTAGTGCTCTACCACTTGAGCCACAGCACCAATTCCGGCTTTTTTCTTTTTGCTTATGTGGTGCTGAGGAATCGAATCCAGGGCCTCATGCATGCAAGGCAAGTGCTCTACCACTGAGCCACCTTCTCAGCTCCATAGACACATATATTACATATTTGAAACAGGATCCATTAGTACCCCTAGGAAGAAGACTCAGAGGCAGTGTCTTTATAACTTGTTATAACCTTGTCACTGGGAAAATATTGTTATAAATCTGAAGTAAAGGGTCTAATATATACAGACTTTTTACAAGGCATATAAATATATAAGAAAAATGTTAAGTTCAGAGTAGTGAAGGACATTGCAAACATTGTACAAAACTATTTAACTTCTCACATTCATCTCTCTCCAAAGAATATCATCTCTGTCTCCTCCTTGACTTTGGGCTCAGCCATTGTGATAGTGTTAGTTAGTTATTTATCAGTAATAGGAAGTAAGCAAAGACTTAAACACTTTCTTTCCTTTTTATGGTACTAGGGTTTGAACTCAGGCCCTCAGGCATATGAGAGTGGTGTAATTCCCCAAGACTCATTGCTACTCCTGCTTTTCACTGGGTAATTGTAGGGCAGGGTCTCGTTTCCTGACATAGTACACATATATACTACGGTCCACTTACTTTTTGCTTCCCATAAGTACTAAAATCACAGGCACATCCCACCATATGCAGTTTTCCTTTGTGGAGACAGACTCTCTTAGACTCTTTTGGCATTGGATGCCCTGGAAGATGATCCTCCCAATCTCACACTCCCAAGTGACTAGAATTACAGATGTGAGCCACTGCATCTGCTTTAAATGGCTTTGTATGTGTGGATTGGCTCTTACTGGCTTATTATTTACATATAAAAACTTCAGCCCAAGCATGCAGATATTAATTAAATAGAGACACATGTGTAAGGTCTAAATCCAACATGCAGCTTAAAGGCACCTAACAAAACCCAGTCTAATTCAGCTACCTTGACCCAACCTGCTGATATGTGGGTAAATAAATGCTGTTGTTCTGACATGGAGATTGAATGCATGTTACACAAAAAAAGCACACTAAGAAAGACATATTCTGGGCTAATTCTTTTCAAACAGACTGAGTTTTGCAAACAGAATATTTATTAGTACTCAATGTCTATGGAAAGGCAGGGAAAGAAGCAGTATTGGGTAAAAGTTGAACTGTTGTATGTGCTCCAGACCAAACATGGTCCATTAGAATTGTCCCATGATGGACTAACATGCTCTTTACAAAGATCTGGATCACCCCAGAGAGGATGTGGCATTGAGCAAAATGTTTCTGATGCTGTTGATGGACTGTATTACCAGTGTTTGGGGAAATGTATCTTTCCTTCATGACAGATCTGAAAATTGAATCTTGATGTCCATTGTCATGTATCCCTTAGGAGACTGTATGAGGCTCCAGGCCATTCTTGGGGAAAAATCCAGAAGAGAAATGCTGGTTAAACTATAGTGCCCCCCCTCCCCCTGCAGCAGCTCTATGCATGGAACTGATAAGCATGTGCCTCCACTATCCTCTATTCCTGGGTCTTCGCATTCTCTTTTTATCTCTCTACTGATGCTGGTGGTTTTTCTAGTAGCATAATCTAGAGTTCTGTACAGGGTTGCTGAACCCTATGTATCATCAGTAGATGGTTTTTAACACATTTCCCCCCTACTGATCCTCATTACTATGTATCATATATAGAGAAACATGGGACTTCACCCCCCTGGAATCTTGCCTCCAAGATAATCCTTTCATTGTGTGTTCAAATGGCTGTTTCAGGGCTCACTGAAGGTTTCTGGCTGTTATGGTATGTAATTTAGCCAGAAGATCCAAAAGGCTGTGTATGAGCTTATTGCTGTACCTATTTTATACAGAGCAGAGCACATGAGCCTATGTTATGTCATGAGTCATCCTATGCTGATAGAATAGTTTGTTGTGGATTTTTAGGTAGCATTTGTATGCTATCTGCAAGGCTGTAATTAGAAGCCTTGAAATTCCTGTTAGGAAAATAAATAATGTGATGTTGTATTGAGGCAAAGATTCTCTTTGATAGAATGACATAAAGTTACATGTACTGCTATAGAAGGTTACTAAAATACTAAGTGATAAAAAGCAAGTTGCAGGACAAACATTACAATTCTCTTGATGCTACAGATTGGGGTGTGTGTGTGTGTGTGTGTGTGTGTATGCACAATCACTCTAGAAAGCATGCCACCAAGCTGTTTCCAATAGTTTCTAGTAAGGCAAGAAATGAGGCAGAACGTTATAATGGTGTAGAGGAGATGTGGAACCACGTGAAATTTCAACAATTTTCTCTATAGATTGTTGAACCATGTAAATAAGTTCAAGTATTTCTCCTGTAAAAAAAACACACACTTTAAGAGCTGAAAATATATTAATATACCAGGGAGTGTTAATTAAGGGATTAAAACCCTGGAGAGTCTGGGGTTTTCAACACTTGCTTAATGACCTCTCTCCAAAGACCTATTTTTAGCACTAATTATCTCTCCCTGGTTCCTTCTGTGGAATCTTATGCTTCTTTAAATTATCATTTTTGTTTTTAATTTTTTTCATGTCTTGATACCTATATTATTACAAGTTCTTTGAGTCAAGAGAGCACGATGCTTTTCATATAATTTATCCACCTCCTCCCTACCTATACTTTTACTTCTTTTTAGGTCTATACAAAAGCCAGGTGTGTGGGAGACACTCTAAATGTTCATTAAGGGAAAATGATGTTTAAAAATTTCCATGTAGGACATTTTCTACATTACCCTTAGTCCTTTCTATTAATGTAAAATTTTATTCTATAAAACCCATCCAGTCTACATTACCTCATCTGATCTCACATTAACATGCAGTTTCAGGCAGTGCAGGTGCTATTTCCTGAGCTTTCATAAGAAAAGTGAAGCTGAAGATCACTTGACCAACTAAGTGTCAGAGCTTAGAAAGGAACTGAGTCTTATGACTCCTCACCAAATGATTCTGTCTTGGAAGCACACCAGTGCATAATATTTTACCCAGATCAGTCGATGTGAAACTCAAAATAGAAGGAATTAAAACAAGTGCTTCATTTTCTGTAAAAAACAGAAAGTTATTATACTATTCAGAAATTTAACAGCATTTTAAACAATAGGTAAGACTTGACAAATGGCATTATGAAACTTATGTAATGAAAGAATCTTTGCCCAATTTAGGAACTGAGGAAGAGGTAGGAATTGCATAGTCTTTCAGTATTGCGAAGGCACAGTGACAGTGTCCTTTGTAGGAAGTACTTCTATGGAGTTCAGAGCTAGCATGCACTCTGGTATAGTTTTGCTCAGAAACCACTAATCTGACCAGGGATTGCTCATCTGCTGCATTCCTCTGGGACTAGTAGACACAGTGTTTGGGGATCTTTTGGGTTGTATCTCCCTGGTCCTGTGTCATACCCCTTCTTGGAATTTTTCTGATTTCCCTACCCACAGAGGTTTAACTTTTTCTTTGGAGTTTAATTGTACTCTTTCTGGTACATGCAACTTGAAAATAAATTGATCTAGAGGGAGTTTGGCTTTGCCTGTAGAGGTAGAGCATATTACTGGCATCAAGTGCAAACACAGAAATCCTACAGAGCTGGGTGCTGGTGGCTCATTCCATTAATCCTAGCTACTCAGGAGGCTGAGATCTGCAGATCGTAGTTCAAAGCCAGCCCAGGCAGAAAAGTCCATGAGCCTTTTATCTCCAATTAACCACCAGAAAACTGGAAGTGGTGCTGTAGCTCAAGTGGTAGAACACTCGCCTTGAGCTGAAAAGCTCAGGGCCAGTGCCCAGGACCAGAGTTCAAGCCCCATGACCAACAACAACAACAACAACAAAAATCTATCCAATTTACTTGATTGAGTGTCACAGTCTCTAAATCAGTCTCTAGCATATCACTATCTCCTTTCTGCAAGAATTGCTTCCAAATAAAATGTTAGTATGCCATGTTTCAAGAAGGAGGTAATGGTGAAAAACTTTCTTCCACATTGAATTCTAATAAGTAATTTGATTATTTTCCCCAATGTCATTCCACTAAAGACAAATAATACAATATCAAAATTGACATTCTCATTTGTGATTAAAAATCTTTTGTCAATATATAGCCTTAAAATATTTCATTGTTTTTATTTAAAAAGAATCTTCTCCCCAACTATGAAGACATTTTATTCATTCTATAATTTTTTTTTTGGTCTTTTAGTCTATAAAAGAGAGAACATTTAAAAAAATTAGTTGCATGTGGCTCTAAAGTTAGAGAGATAAAAAGAAACCCCTACCCTATATACATACCTCTGGGGTTAGAATAATTTTAGTGCTTACTTACATACTAAGTACACTTGGGGTATATTTTGCTAAGTATATTTTAAGTGCACTTTGCCAATAGGCTGACTAGTGAAGAAGATGGAAATTATGAGGTACAGTCACAGTTGACTTGATAACAGTATCCACGATGAAATATTTTGTTTGAATGAATCCATTTCATTTTAAAATCCACCATAAACATTTAACTATGACTGCCATTCACTTCATTTGTTTGATAATTTTGCAGTGTTACAATTTAAAAGCACATAAATGAGTGAGTTTATGTTTACAGGTTTTTGTTCAGTTGCTTTTTACCAAGAACCCTCTTACTAAATTATAGAGGAAAACATTAGCAAGCAATATTTGATATGATGCTACCTGATATTATAATGAATTTGTATTTGTTTCTGGAATCATTGAGATATAATTTTAATGCTTTAAGATAGAATTTGAAAAATAAATATTTCCATATTTTTTCCACTTTTCCTGTTTCTGAAAGAACCTGTTAAGACATTTTATTTATGTAGGATCCTTGATTATTTCAAAGCCCCAAGAGGTAGTGGCAGCTAAGGCTAAGGCTGAGCTAAGGCTCAGATATCTAATGCCTAACAGAGTCATGTGACATACCACCTGACAGCTGCCATGAAGTTTTCAGTAAATGCATGTTTCAGGTTAACAAAATATATTCAGTGATTGACAGTGACCAGTTTGACTCGGTCATGGATTTATGGATGAGAATATTTGGAGTTATATGTAGCCATGTCAAAAACGATGAAGAAAAATCATTTTAGGGGGCTGGGAAGGTGGCGCAGTGGTAGAGTGCTTGCCTTGCAATGCATGAGGCCCTGGGTTCGATTCCCTAGCACCACATAAGCAAAAAGAAAAAAGCCGGAAGTGGCGCTGTGGCTCAAGTGGTAGAGCGCTAGCCTTGAGCTGGAGAGCTGAGGGACAGCACCCAGGCCCAGAGTTCAGGCCCCACAACCGGACCCAAAGAAAAAAAAAATCATTTTAGAAATATACATATGTGAAAAATAATCATTGGTCTGCATCAAAAAAATTGCTTCTGGTCTAGAAATTCTGACTTTTATAGTGATAAATTTAATTTTTTAGTTTTGTTTGAGTTCTTGACGTATAACTATGAATATATTCACTTGTATTATCATCTAAAAGTTTTACAGTTTTGTTTTTTAGATTTATCTTTGTAATTGATTGATTGAATGTAAGGTGATGTACAGAGAGGTTAGCTTTGTAATTTATCTGAAGTTAATTTTTGTGGATGCAATTAAGTTAGAATCCTAGCTTTTTCACATATACATATAGTCTGGTATCATGTCCTGAAGAAATCTGTTCTTTCTACATTGTTCTTTAATGCTTCATTTGAAAATACATATTCATGGATTTGTTTACATATGTTTGACTATTCTGTTATATCGGTTCATTTTTCTGTTGCTATGCCAATATAGTGTCTTAATTACTGCAGCCAATAGAGTGTATATTTTATAGTGGGTTTTGTTTTAAAGTGCTTTGGGGCTATTTTTTCCTTTTGCTTTTCTATATTAAATTCAGAGATTTTCATGGTGAAAAAAATCTTGAAAGATTTTTACTCAGACTACATAGAATTTATAGATAAATTTGGGTATGTTTAATATCTGTACCATATTGAATTTTTAGCAATCTCTTAGTTTTGTGTTTCCTTTAAACACCATTTAATGTAAGGAATTATGTCTTTATTGCTAAAAAGTTCATCAGAGAGTCTCCATGTTAATGCGGTGGGATGGTGTTTACATATGGCAATCATTCTAGTGATATTTCCACTTTCTGTGTACACAACATAACAAAATATCTAATTTCTTGCTTTGGCCTTTGTCTTATCCCATTCTTTATTTTGGTAAAGTTCCTAGTATTGTCAGGTGTGTTTCCTGGTGAGCTAGTTCTGTATTGAAGGCTGGTGCCCACATGTGTCATGGTTTCCTTATCATGTCCTCTTCCATGAATGAAGTTGCCATAGTCAAGTCTAGAAGGTTAACTGAATGATAAAATTCAAGACTTCCTAAACATTCAATATTTTCACAGTTTCAATCATATATAACTCGATTGTACTAAGGTTTGAACTCAGGGCCTTGCAGTTGATCTACTGGCATTCTACAACTTGAGCCGTGTCTCCAGTCCTGCTTTTGGATTTTTTTAATTGTGAAAATATTGTACAGAGGGGTTACAATTACATGGGCAAGATAATGAGTACATTTCTTATCAAACATTGTAGCCTCCTCCTTTGTTTCCCCTTCCAACCCCTTCCCATCCTCTCCCCGCCCCCCATCTAATCCTCCTCCCCCCTTCACCCCCACCAAAGTTGTAAAGTTCGTTTTCAAGATAACCACTTGTACATCTCATTGTTGCAATGGGTCCACCTGTAACCCTATTTAAACGATTTAAATGGTTTGTTTTTTCCCTTCCTCTCCACAAATTGTAACAACATCAAATACAGTGAAAGCAGAGGTTATACCATGGGGGAGGGATATACAAAGCAACAAAGAAATAATCTTATAAATGTGTTAGAAACAATCACATGGAAAAAAACATTTGAATACATATCTTAGGGTTCATTTCCCTAACATCAACTTATCTGACCTTTTCTACTTGACTCAGACATATGCTAATTATTGCAAATAAGGGAAACCATAGGACCTATGTTTCTTTGGGCTTGGCTTACTTCACTTAATATAATTTTTTCCAAGTCTTTCCATTTCCTAATAAATGGGGCAATGTCATTCTTTCTGATGGAGGCATAGAATTCCATTGTGTATATATACCACATTCTCTTGATCCATTCGGGCATCTGGGTTGGTTCCATATCTTAGCTGTGGTAAAGAATGCTGCAATAAACGCAGTTGTGCTGGTAGCTTTAGTATAGTCTTGTTTGTGAACATTTGGGTAAATGCCCAAAAGTGGGATTGCTGGGTCATAGGGGAGCTCTATGTGGAATCTTTTGAGGAACCTCCATACTGCTTTCCACAGTGGCTGAACAAGTTTACACTCCCACCAAGAATGAAGTAAGGTTCCCTTCTGTCCACATCCCCTCCAACATCTGTTGTTATTAGAGTTCTTGATTTTAGCCATGCTAACTGGGGTGAGGTGGTATCTCAATGTTGTTTTGATTTGCATTTCTTTTATGGCTAGGGAGGTTGAGCATTTCTTCATGTGTCTATTGGCCATCCTTCTTTCTTCTTCAGAGAAGTTTCTCTTTAAGTGTTTAGCCCACTTATTTATTGGGCAGTTGTTTCTTTGAAGATTTGTTTTTGGGGGATTTAATTTTTTAAGTTCCAGGTATATTTTAGCTATGAGACTCTTGTCTGTTGTATGACTAGTAAGATCTTCTCCCAATCTGTGGGCTTTCTATTGGTCTTGCGAGCTATGTCCTTTGCCATACAGAAGCTCTGCAATTTCATGCAATCCCATGCAAACATAAAGTGGATCCAAATAGGGAAAGAAGAAGTAAAATTCTCCCTCTTTGCAGATGATCTTGTATTTCAAAGAATCCCATGGACTCCAGTCCCAAATTACTCAAGGTGATTCAAAACTTTGGCAAAGTAGCAGGGCATAAAATTAACCCTCAAAAATCAATGGCTTTTCTGTATGCCAACAATGAGAAAAGTGTGGCTGAAATCAGGAAAGCAACTCCATTCAGAATAGCTGCACAAAAAATAAAATACCTAGGAATTAACTTAACCAAAGAAGTGAAGGACCTCTCTATGATGAAAACTTTAAAAACCTGAAAAAGGAAATGAAAACAGAACTTAGAAAATGGCAAAAACTCCCATGCTCCTGGATTAGAAAGATCAACATTGTGAAAATGGCAATACTTCCCAAGGCTATCTACAAATTCAATGTGATACCCATCAAAATTCCAACTTCATTCTTCAAAGAAATAGAAGAGGCAATCCAAAAATTCATATGGAACAATAAAAGACCCCGAATAGCAAAGACGCTCCTCAATGGAAAGAACACTGCTGGAGGAATATCAATACCAAATTTCAAACTCTACTATAAAGCCATAGTAATCAAAATAGCTTGGTACTGGCATAAGAACAGACCTCAGGACCAATGGAATAGAATCAAAAACCCAGAAATGATCCTAAAGATCTATAGCCATCTAATCTTCGATAAGGGAGCTAAAACAATAGAATGGGAGAAAGACAGCCTCTTCAGTAAATGGTGCTGGCAAAATTGGTTAACTACTTGTAGAAAACTAAAGCTAGATCCTTATATATCACCCTGCACCAGAATCAACTCCAAATGGATCAAAGACCTCAGAGTCAAAGCAGACACTCTGAAAACAGGATGGAATCGGAGAAACCCTAGGTCTTGTTGGCACAGGCCGAAATTTTCTTTTCTTTCTTTTTTTTTTTTTAATTGTGAAAATACTGTACAGAGGGGTTACAATTTCATGGACAAGATAATGAGTACCGAAATTTTCTTTTTCTTTTTTTTTTTTTTAATTTAATTTTATTTTATTTGAGAACATACTGTACAGAGGGGTTACAATTACATGGGCAGGATAATGCATACATTTCTTACCAAGCATTGCAGCCTCCTCCTTTGTTTACCCTTCACCTCCCTTCCCAGCCTCCCCCCTCCCCCGCACCCAATCATACCCCCCCCTCCCCCCCCCCCCACCGACATTGTAAAGCTGGTTTTGACATGACATTTTGTACTTCTCATTGTTGCAACAGGTCCACCTGAATCCTTAAACGACTTGTTTGTCCCCATCTCCTCCACATGTTATACTGACATCAAATATAGTGAAAGCGGGGGTTACACTGTGGGGGAGGGACATACAAAGCAACAAAGAAATAATCTTATAAATGCGTTAGAAACACATGCATGAAAGAAACAAAAACATTAAAATACATATTTGAGGGTTCGTTTTCCTAACATCACATTCTCTGACTTTTTCCGCTTGACTCATACCTATACTAGATATTGCAAATAAGGGAAACCATGGGACCTATGTTTCTTTGGGCCTGTCAGAAAGAATGACATTTCCCCATTTGTTAGGAAATGGAAAGGCTTGGAAAAAATTATATTAAGTGAAGTAAGCCGAAATTTTCTTAATAGAGACCTAGAAACACAACAAATCAAAGAAAGGTTGGACAAACAAATCAAAAGTTTTTTTTTTTTTTAGATGGAGTCTAGTGTACTTTTCTGACTTGGCTGCCTCAAATGGAGAACCTCCAGATATCAGACTGCTGAGTAAGTAGGATTATATACCAGAGCAACTAGCACTTGGCTACAGTTATTTATGTCTTATAAATTACACTTTGTATGGTGACTGTAAGAAATAACTTTACTTTTATTTTTAAAAACTATTTTGTTTCATTAAAAATAAATACATGTTCTTTGGTTGGGTGCCAGTGGGTTATGCCTGTAATCTTAGCTACTCAGGAGGCTGAGATCTGAGGATCATGGTTCAAAGCCAGCCCAGGCAGGACAGGCCGTGAGACTCTTATCTCCAACAAACCACTCAGAATACCAGAAGTGGCACTGTGGGTCAAGTGGTAGAGTGCTCAGCTTGAACTGAATAGTTTAGGGATAGCGCCCAGGCCGAGTTCAAGCCCCATAACTGACAAAACAAAGAAACATGTTCTTTTTTCTTTCTTCTGCTCACTAACATTACTTTTTATTTAAGACTGAGGGTGAAGGTCATAGCTAAACATTATCAGAGGGCTTGTCCTTCGAGGAAGTTACTTTATTCAAAATCACACCATGTTGATTTCATTTCCTAGTTGCTGTTACTGTGAAGTAATGTGAAAAATAAAGATAATAATAGTTGTTATGATATCTACATTTAGTACTCCATAGTTTTCATGTAATTTAAGTATGCACTTACCTGGTCATGATAAACTAGTTAAGGAAGGATTTTTAAACAAAAACATATTTTTAGTATAAAAACCAAATACAATGGCGCAAATCGTTCTGCAATCCTTCTAAATGACTCATTTTCAAACTCAAGCACAGCAAGGGGCTTTTCCTCAAATCACTAAAATGGAAATGCCCAGAATAAGCCCTAGATTATTTGTGAAGGCTCTGATTGGTGAGAATGGTTTCATGATTGGCTGGTCCTCTAGGACCTGAGCTATGCATGTGTATCTATAATAAAGTTTAATTCTGAGTGATAGAGAAGAATGGAAATATCACATTCCCAACCATGTGTAACACCTCCATATTATTCATAAAAACGAATATAACCTGTACATCCTTAGGGGGAAGTGAACTATGCAAAGCAGAGATCACAGGCTAGTGTCTCCACCAAATGGACCTTGTCTGTCTAGTCCACTTTGTTTTGGAAAATTTAAAACTCACTGTTTAAAAATTCAATGAGCTTCACTTGGAAAGAAAATCCTGATTTCCAGTGTCTGCTGGCATTTTTCTGAGTAGATCTGAATAATGGCTGTTCTTTGAAGGTGGAGAATGGCCCCTGCCGCCCACCTACCCATCCCTTGTTAACTTCACTCTCTTGCTCCCAAGCCCATTGAGTCTGTAACCCCAAGGCGGGTATTTTCAATCCATTTTATCTTTGAAAGTGGACTTAAAAAATCTGAGTCACCTAAGATCAAGAACTTTGTAATTTATGAACAGTCAAATGTGCCAGAATTTTAGGGTTAAGTTACAATTTTTTTTAAATTTTTTTAATTTTTATTTTTTTGTGAACCTTCTGTACAATTACATGGGCAAGATAATGAGTACATTTCTTATCAAGAATTGTAGCCTCCTCCAATTTTCATTTTAGCCCTAGGCGAAAGGAAAAGATGAAATAATGAAGCTCTACTCAATCTTTTGAAAGAAGTAGCTCCCTCATATCAGTTAAACATCTTATTTCTGTAGTATGTCTGTGTCGACATGCTAATTTACACCAGGCTTAATGATAAAAAAAACAACAACAACAAAACCTGTGAACACATTTCAGCAAGGGATGTGTGAGTTTTGTAAAGTATAACTGAATAGAAAAAAGTGTATCTTAGAGAGACTTCTGCACAGATGGAGTCAAATTATGATAGACAAAACAGTGTGCACGAAACATGTACTATAGCTACTTCCTATCCACTACCAGTTAGAAAATTACAAGAAATCTCTATTTTTTTGTGCTAAGGTTGAAAATGGTAAAAACTATTAGATGGATTTATTTTAATTTTTCAAATGATCTTGCAGAATTTAATAGTTGTGCAGAGGGGTTTCAATTCAGCGTGCCAGTGTGTGAGTGCAATGCACCATGAGCCATGTCACCCTTTTTGTCACTCACCCTCATCTTTCCCAACCCCACTCACAGATCTTCCTTTTGTGTTTAGAAAGACATGTAATGAAATAGAAAATTACTCTTGTGGCTTCTTCTGTAACTGACACCAGATGAAGCTGCTTATCAGTTATCATCTTAATACCTATTTTGCTATATGAAGGGAAAGCAGTGTATTAAAAGGTAACGATGTCGACATCAATTAATTGATTGTTAACGTTACTATATTGAACTACAGAAGTTGCTTGTATAGCATTATTTTTAAAGGCTGAATACTTACTACCTATTAACTACAAGGCAGAAATTGAAGGGTTTAACTGCACACAGCAAAATGGCTAACATGCAAATGATTCTTGAGAAGTAAGAGAAGCTAATTATTGAGAAAATGAGTTATTTTGGAGTCTTAGTCCATTTATATGGAATTTAATAGGAACAATAACAGTAAATAATGCTATAGTTGTATTTCTTCCCTGGAAAAAGACATTTGTTTACTTTTTTCCCCTTTGAGCCACTAATAGTGCATGACCAGAAGGCTAGAAACACTTTTAAACCACCTCACAGCCATTGTCTTGATAATTATTGAATTTCATTAGCAAACCCACAAACCTGTTTTGTGGGATTTAGAGGCTTTTTAGAATTCTTCCTTTAATATAACTAATGAAGCTCTTAAAAAAAGAAGGAAAAGTTGCTATTTTCTGTGTTTTTTTTTTTTATTTGGTAAGAAGGAAATCTCATATACTACAACGCAAAAATAAACTGGAGTCATGAAGATGGAAATTCTGTTTCAATTCAATCCCATTTTACTGAGTCCAACAGATTTAATATGGCAAGATATTGTTTAGTTAGAACATGATTTTGTATTCATTCAATAGATATTTGTTGGCTGTTTAGCAGGTGCTTGTGGTAATTTTTCATGGACTAGCTGGAAACACCTGGTCTTTTTTTCTCATGGCCATGCAAACAGCAAAAACATAAATTGAACCACCCAGTCAAGCTTGTAGCAATTTTAAAGCAAAAATTTTTTTTAAGAACATTAAAAATTTGTACAAAATCCTTCACACTGTATCTCCATACTCTCAACTAGCCCATAGCACTTATGCATGGTAGTGACAATCCTGTTTGTTTTCCTTCTTTTTATTCCTGTTAGTTTTCCATTGCTATAACAAAACAAACTAAGTACTTGATAAAGAAAACTTACAGTTTCGCAATCCCAAGGACATAGTGCCAGCATCTGCTGGTATCACTCTTCTGGTCACTCTGTGTGGTAGACGGTATCATGGGGCAGGATACTGAGAGGGAGATACAATCCCAGAGAGACTTTAGATGCAGGCTTGATCTTTGCATAGTGACTCATGGGAACTACAAGTGTCTCAAGAGAACTACACTAAACCTCCAGTTCCTAACCATACCCCACTAAGTCCCAGATCTTAAGAGCTCCATTACCACCACAGTGGGGACCAAACTTCCAGTACATGAATCTTTCTTTGCTAAACATAATCAAATCATATTCAAACTATATCATCCCCTGAAAACTAATACACAGAAGAGCGTGGCATCTCGATTATTATTTATGACTTTATTACTTCCATTCTGTGTGATTCCATGCAATTTGGATGGATTGGTTTCCAAGCCCACATCACTTGTATCACTGCGGAAATAGAACCTCACTAAACGAATTCAGTTCTCACCACTGGCCTCTGGACAAGGTGGGACATCTGTCACTTCACCTTATACCTTAACTTTAAAAGGTCCCATTTTAATGCTTTTGTTTAGTCCAAGTATTGAGCTAGTAGCTCATTTTCAATGAGTATAATCTCTCATTCATAAAATTCCTTTCTCAAACATTGTAGAGCATCTGCCAATTATGTGCGCAAAATATATTCCTTGCCCTCATGGGGATTTAAAATTTAAAAAGAGAGATAAATGGTTGTTCATTATACTAATTTACCATATGGAGTCCTGACTGTAGGCTCTTTTAACATTAGGGGATGAATTACCCATCATCAGAAAGTGAGAACTCTGGGACAGATTGTTTCTCTCTTTTCTTCTTCCTGTAAAACAGATTGGGTTTCCAAGTTTAGTTTCCTTAGATATTACAGGAAATATACCAAGCCAGTTCACCTTTAATGTTGCATTTTTTTCAATTTACTTTTATTGTCAAGGTGATGTACAGAGGGGTTACAGTTACAAGCATAAGGTAGTGCGTACATTTCTTGTTGAACATTGTTCCCCACTCCATTTTTCTCTTACTTTCCCTCCCCCTCATGCTTCTTCCTCCAGTTTTAAAGTTCATATCCAACATTGTCTTGTGAGTTTAGCTGTTGCTTTGGTTTGTCCTTTGTCCTTTATCTCACTGTTTTGTTGTTCCCCTTTCGTTCCCCAATTCAGATAAATGTTTGTACAATAAACACGGTGCCAAAAAATACAGTGACAACAAATGATAAACCATAAGGGAAAAAGAAATAAAGAAAGAAAAAGGAATAACTTCACATAGTACATAAAAACAACAACAACAACAAAGAAAAAACCTTGTTTCCATATCTTAGAGTTCATTTCGTTTAGCATCATCTTATATGGTCATATGTATGTAGCAATTGAGCTATTGTGATCTTCTTCTAAGACTATCCTAGACATATATTAATTATTTTTTCTATTTTAATACACATTCTGTCTACTCAAATTTTGTTTTATAAAGCACCTGCCTACATCCTGTTCCAGGCAACATGTCACTTTAAAATTTCCTATTCCTGATTTCTAGTGCCAATCATATTTAAAATAAACTGAGTTATAGTCAGATTTTTCTAACTATACACATGTGCATCACACACACACACCACAAACATACATTTAAAAGTAAACTCAGGTATAATCAAGTTGTATACCTGTGTCCACACACACACACACACACACACACACACACACACACACACACACACACACACACACACACATTTAAAATTGTTAAAAAGTGAACAGGAAAGTCAAATTTTAGGTGTCTATTTGAGCAGGCTGCAATTTATGAATTAAGTCCACACTCAAAGTGGCTCAATTGCTCTCCCAATTGTGCAGAGGAGAGGCTTTTATAGACTCAAAATAGAAGAAGAGCAAGACAAATACTTGAGGCTACACTTGCACATTATTTGTGGTTTGTTTTCAAGTTAATCCAGGAACTCCTAGAAGAAGCGCTAGACCTGTGTAGAGGGCTGTCTGTGCAGGGGGTATTTTGAGGCATTTTTATAGAGGATGCTCAATTTGTGAAAAGTCTAGACACATTTTTTCTTAGATGAAATTCATTTTCCCTGAAACAAAAGAGTAAATACTAGCTTAGACTCCAAAGTAAGCGGGGGATAAATAGATGAGACTAAAAACCAATTTGGAAAGAGAAGTTACTTTATGTATTTGAAGTGTTTGGAGTCATGACTCCTCACCCAAGTAGGCTGCCATAGGAAAATAACCTGTGTGGTTTGTAAGGTGTTACCCTACCAATTTCAAACAGGAGTTAACAAAAGGTCTGAGTAATGGACTCACTGAAGTGAGTGCATGACTTCAGGGCCTGAAAAAGATCTGTTAGGTTCAAAATGTCTCACCTTTCTCATTGTTTATGTTAACACAGTTAAACTGTAATACTAGGTTTCATCAGGTGTCTAAGATGAATAAGTGCTAAGCTGCAAATCCAAAAACAGCAGGTGTGAGAGTGATCAAGAGAGGTTTCTTGGGGGAGGTGATGCTTGTCTCCAGCGCAGGAGGTCTGGAGGTGGGTGAAAACAGAGACATTCCACAGAGGGAGGACTCTATTTCTTCTTTTTCTAACAGAAGCAATGAATTATGGGTAAGGGGTTCTGAATCCCTGAGAATGCTCATTATACACTAACCAATTTGAAGAGGTTTCAGACTGTCAGAATTGTGCAGTGCAGCTAAATTATGTTGACTAACTCCAACAGCATATAATACACAAGTACACACGTTTCTACAATCTCAATAATGCAGCATGGTGCAAGTTGGCATTATGAATTTATGTTTAATGGACTCTTCCACGTGAACTCTCAGACTGTGATTATTAAAGAACGTTAATTAGACTTGGAGAGGAAGAGTTAATAGGTTAATTACTAATTAAAGTTAACCTGAAATAGAGAACAGTAAGGAAAGATCCTTTTGCTTTCCAATGCAAATTGGATTTGCTCATGTACACCTAGATGAGCAATCACTCATGTTAATATTTGTGATTTGAAAACAAGTGTGAATGTTGTGGTCCTGAAGAATAAGGCCAGGGGAAATTAGGGCTGGTTGCTGACATGCAACAGGGTTTTGGGAGGTGATACAAGTATATAATTAGATAGGGTTGATGGTCATATGGTATGAATACTAAAAACCTCTTTAAAATGATGAAATTTATGTTTAGTGGATTACATATATTTAAAAAACCTTAGGGGCTGGGTAGTTGGCTCAGTGTTAGAGTGCTTGCCTTGCATGCATGAGGCCCTCGGTTTGATTCCTCAGCACCACATAAGCAGAAAAAGCCGGAAGTGGCACTGTGGCTCAAGTGGTAGAGTGCTAGCCTTGAGCTGAAGAGCTGAGGGATAGTGCCCAACCTCAGAGTTCAAGCCCCATGATTGACAGCAGCAACAACAACAACAAACAAAAAACATAACAAAAACAGTAGTAGTTACACCAGCCACAATCAAGAAATAACTGTTATGGTTAATCACAGTAAAATAATTACTTCATTTACCCTGTACAGCATGAAAACTGTAGAGTCTACGTTACTGGAACATTTTTCATTTGGCAAATACAAGCATCAAAGTTTCTGGTTTAGTGTCATTCAATATACCATAATTGTTTTTAGGCAACTTGGCTTCAAACTATATTTATTTTCAATTTACTGCTTCTTGAAAACAACATCTGTTGAAGTGAGGACTGCTGCTTTGCTTCTCAGGAAATCAGTCCACTTCCTACTTAACTGTTGAGTAACTGCCCCTGTTGCTAATCAACCCCTGGACTGGGCTTGAGACCTATGCCTTACCATCCTCATTCCTCATGTCTGTGTGCTTCCCTCCCACAATTAAACCTGTTCCAGAACAACTATCTATATCCTTTTGTCTGCCTCCTTGATTTAAAATATCTGGAAAAGCTAGTATGGACTTGCCCCATCCTACCACATTGGCCTCTTCTTTTGCCACTCTGTCCTAGGTTAAGCTTCACAGAGCTTCTTTCAATCCCTTCACTATGTATAACTTCTATAAGCTTCCCCTGACTCCAAGTCTCCAACTGCTTCTCTGTCCCCACTAGTAAGGCTAACTTAATTCCCTTTTATCTTTCAGATCCATGTTTGCAAATCATTCTCTCAAGTGAACTGTCCTGAATGCTTGTATCTCTGTCTAACCCCACAGTCAAGATGTGGTGGTCACGATAGGGTTCTGAAGATAGTTCCTATGTCCACACAACTGCTTTACCCACAATATGCTTCAATAATTGTCTTGTCTGATTTTTATTGTACTTTTTATAAAGTAAGAAAAGGGATTATATCTGTATTGCTCCCAGACGTGTTCCCTTTATCAAGCAGAGTCCAAGATCCTTGGACTCCTAAGACTTAATTTGTAGTGGAGTTACAATGAATATGGAAGTAAATAAATCAATAAATAAGAACACTTAGTGATTTAAAAGAATATATATGGAAAGCAGATACATACATATAGACTTAAGGTAAATTAGGTTATCAGAAAAACCCTCTTTAAAACACAATTGCTTGAGCTGAGATAAAAATAAGCCAGCCATGTGAATACGGTAGGTACAATTCTTTTAGGCAAAAACCAGCTCAAGTGCAAAGACTCTGAGGTGGAACATTTTCTAGGGGCTGAAAGGAAGTCAATGGGAAGGTGAAACTGTGAGCAAAGAGATGGGTAATGAGGGACAATCAGCATCCTTTGATGTGTTACAAATTGGGCAAAATAGGAATTTCCTCTTTTTGTTCCTTTCACAGTTTCAGTCTGAACACTACTGATTTGTCATAAAGTCCCTCTGTCGTTCCCACTTGCTGTTCAGTGCATCTCATGAGTGGTTTTTTTTTTTTTTGTTTTTTGTTTTTGTTTTTTTTTGGTCAGTCATGGGGCTTGAATTCTGGGCCTGGGCGCTGTCCTTGATCTCTTCAGCTCAAGGCAAGCGCTCTTCCACTTGAGCCACAGTACCACTTCCAGTTTTCTGGTGGTTAATTGGAGATAAGAGTCTCACAGACTTTCCTGCCTGGGCTGGCTTTGAACCGTGATCCTCAGATCTCAGCCTCCCGAATAGCTAGGATTCCAGATGTGAGCCACTGGCACCTGGCTCATGAGTGTTTTTTTGTTTTTTGTTTTTTTCTTGTAAACTATTATTTAAGTCCTAGATTTCTATTTGCTTTTTTCTTTTATTTAAATCAGTAATTCAATAGACTCATTTGCATACAATTACATGCACCTGTTTTAGGCATATAAGTTGATGTTTTTGGAAATACCTGTGAATGTGCATACTCATGTGTGCTTGTGTGTAAATATTCTTCTGAGTGTGTTACTTTAGTTCCTATTCCATTAGGAATTCTTATTTTGGTGGATGATAACACCAAAAATTTATTATTCTGACTATGCCTCTGTGTGTGTGTGTGTGTGTGTGTGTGTGTGTGTGTGTGTGTGTGTGCTTGCACACACAGATGCACATGCTTTTTTGCTGATGTCAGAGATTGTTCACACCAGTGATGCTCAGCATTCTATCCAGATATCTCTGAATTCATTTCTCTGTGTGGTTTCTTTTTTACTCTTTGGTGTTTCTGCTTATGAATTGCATTAGTGATTAGGTTTGCCTTTTCTATTCCAATTCTTGGAAAGTCTTCCTAGTTAATATGTTAGGGTAATAATGCTACTCACCTGATATTTCTCTTCTCTTTAATGTTTATCTAATGTTACAAAAATGGTTTTAAAATATGTATTTTTATAGCGTTCCACTTGGGTGAGACAGAATTATGAGTCTGGTCCCCAACCCCATCATGTTGGATACAGAACACTGGCATTTCTTTAATTGAGTATCTAACTGACTTCTTTCCATTTAAAAATATCTTTAGACAACCTAGCTACATCTTCATGTTGTATACTCACAGACATTCAAATCTGTGCCTTTAATTGCAGCTATCTTTCTTTCTTTGAGTGGAATTGAGTGAATAACTGTAAATCCTGATGTATTACTTTAAAAGTTTTCTGTGTATTTGAAGTTTTTCTTTACTATTTTTTAAAAACTTGCTCTGTCATACCACTAGCTGTGATTTCTTTTGCATTTTTGATTTCTGGGTTTCATTGGATATCTTGCTTAATATTTCATTGGAGTGGGGGGAAAATTTTCCAGTATCTCCTTCTTTTGTTGGTCATCTTTCCCAGTTTCACTTATTCTCACTTTACTGAGGATTTTTTAAAGTGAATATATGCAGTGTAATGGATCTTTGTGTGTCTTTGACATAAATTTCTACATTCTCATTATTTCCTCATGAGTGTAAAAAAAAATCCTGGTGCTGACTGGCATGCATAATTCATTAAATTATAGTTCACAAAACAATTTTGTAGAGTCTGTTTTAACAAACAAACAGCAATCTTGTGACTTGTTTTTCTTTTTTTATTTTTATTGTGAAAATACCATACAGAAGGGTTACAATTACATGAGCAAGGTAATGAATACATTTCTTATCAAGCATTGTTGCCTTATTCTTTTTAACTAGAAAAAACCATATGATATTATGGTAATTACAGATAATAATAAAGGTCAAGAAATATGACTATAAAAACTAGAGCAAGATAAAACTAACAGAATGAATACTTTTATACATAAGATACTTTTTGAATTTCTTTGTTTTGTATCCTATATGTTGACTCTACAAAAAATAATTAAGAGAGTTTGCTATAATGCTCATAAGAAGAAAAAATAGGCTTTTAAATTTAATTGTCATATAGATCACATGAAAAGTCATGAGAGTGGCTGATACTGTTGCAGTGTTAAAAACGTGGCCATAATAGCAGCATTAAATAAGGGTAATAGCTTTCTTAAGACAAATATTTTGAAATAGAGAGTATAGGCATCCATCTTTTTCTAAGAATACTAGGACACAGTAATTGCTATAGAAGTATAAACAGGAATTTCATTAGCAGTACATTTGACTGACTGTAACCTCTGAAGAAACTTTATACATGAAGTCGGGGCTAGGCAGAGAACCATGAAACATTGAAGAAGCTACCTAGTTCACTAGTTTTGGTTTTAGTCGTAAAGACAGGCAAACATTGTACTGGACAAAGAAGTCCAAGATAACAAAAAGCTTCATTTTAATCAAGCCAGGTATACTGGTGAATTTTTTTAATGGCTCCTTTGGGGAAAATACTACTGTTTAATAATATTAGCAGATTTCCATTGTGTAAATATCTTTTGAGAGCTGATTTTTATCACGGAAGATGATATCACTGAGAATAGAGTTGGGAAGGGAGAGGCAAATCTGTCCATAGCAAACCAGGACAACTCAGCTCCAGCAGGTCATGTCCTAGACTGAACATCAACCATTAAATGTTCAGGGAATCTGAATAATTCGTGTAAAATATCTAGACTGAGGCTTCTTGAAGCTAGTACGCTAACTTAGTCTAATACCTTTTGCAGACTTATTCTTTTATATGGTCATAGAGTAAAATTTTTTTCTTAAATTAAAATGATATAATGTATACAACTTTTTGAATTGTGTATTAGATGACAGGTAGAAGTAACCTACTTTTCCTTTAATTACTGTTTTAATATGACTTGCTTTTTTGAGTTAAAAATTGGTATTATAAAGATGATATACAGAGGGGTTACAGTTACATCAGGAAGGTAAAGAATACATTTTCTTTTGAACAATGCCACCCCTCCCCTCAATCTCTCCCAGTTTTTCCTTCCATCCTCACCCACAAGTTGTATAGTTCATTTTCAATCTAGTGTCTAGTGAGTATCCCTGCTGCATTTATTTACCTTTTGTCCCTCCATTTCTGTGCCCCCTTACCCTTCCAAAGACAGATAAATAAGACAAAAAGAAAAGAAAACAAAAACAACAAATGAGAAAAAAACCTCCTGTTTCCATTTCCTGGAGTTCATTTAGAAAAATATTGTTTTCTATGATGAGATATTTGTGTGTTATGTGTGTTTACTTTTCAAGAGTTTGATTATAATGTATAGGGACATGGATTTCTTGGGTTTTTCATGCTTGATGTTTCTTAGACCTTGTGAATCTATAGTTTTGTATTTAGGAATTTTTTAGCTATGATTTATTCTAATGTGTTTTTGAGTTCTACACTTGTCTCTCTAGGACTGTAGAGGCATGACTTTTGCTATTGCCTTGTGAGTCCTTAAAGGTTTATTTATTTATTTTGGTCTTTTCTCTTTTTTCCTATGATCAGAGATGCATTGGAATTGCACCTTTGTATTCCTCCCCTAAGAACATCCTCCTTTGGTCTCACTGTGTATGAATGCCTAGAATCCTGTATAATTTATCACATTCCAGTATATTTTATATCTAGCTTCTACAAATGAGAGAAAACACTATTAGTCTCTCTGAACTTGTATGCCTTGCTTTTTAATGGAAACATAGTTGTGGTGAAATAATACTGAAGGACTTGTATTAGGAAAGTTAAAGTAGTGCTCATTATATGAAACTTATAAGTACAATAGTTATACTACCAAGTGGATCAACTTGCCTATTTTGTAGTCAAAAATATATTTTGAAAGATATGAGAGAGTGAGCCATGCAAACATCAAGAAGAAGAGCCTTCCAGACAGAGGGAAAGAGTTAAATTTTCTGATATATTCTCATAACTTATATGAGCAATGTTGTGGTATCCCTATAAAATTCCACTCAATGATTCCCACTTCAGGGTACTCATACCCTTGTAGAATTCAGTTCTTCAAGTGGAAAGTAGACCTTGTGTCTTATTTCTAATGTCAACTCAGCAACAGTATTGAATGCTATTCACATGAACAGTTGAGAAAAGGACTATGATGTTTGCCATCTGGCATGCTTTCATTTCTTCTCTTGTTGGTTCCCTGCTGTTGCCTCAAATATCTTGAAGTAAACTTCAGGGAACACCCTGAGACAGAGAATCCACCAACTAAATGTCTTTCAGTTTCTGATATTCAGAAACTATATTTAAGTTGCTAAGTTTTGAGGAAATTTAGCAAACACCAACAAAAATCTAATTCAGAGAGTGAAGAGGTACATGTCTGCAGTTGAAATGCAGGGCTCGTAAGACTCTTTGTAGTAGTATGTTAATGGACTTTCATTAAAGTAAATGGAAAAAAAACAGCTACCCAATACATATAGGATTGTCTAATAACTGTCTCTCTGTGTAATGTTTTAAAATAGAGTCAATGTGATCCAATTTATTCAAGTTCCCAATTAACTCTCACTCAGTGTTTTCCCTTTAATTACTTTTCTATTTTTTTCTATAATTAGTTATTTATGGTTTGGTTTCTTGAGAAAATTTTGGTAATTTAAACTTGATAGGACATTTTGTCATAGACCTTTTGACATAGAATTCCATGCCTTTTCGGTTTCTCTGGTTGGGATTATAGGTATGCATTACTACCATGCCTGACTTTTAGCTGCTTTAATAACTGTTTATGTGTGTTTACTTTTTGGAAGTTTGATTATTATATATAGGGACATGGAATTCTTGGGTTTTTCAAGCTTGATGTTTCTTAGACTTTGTGAATCTGTAGTATTGTCTTTAGGAATTTTTAGCTATGATTTCTTGCAATGTGTTTTTGAGTTCTACACTCATCTCTCTAGGACTGTAGAGGCATGACTTTTGCTATTGCCTTGTGAGTCCTTAAAGTTGTTTGTTTGTTTGGTTTTTATCTTTTCTCTTTTTGATGCTGGTCCAAGTGTTTGAACTCTAGGCCTGAGCCCTGCGCTTTTTTTCTTTTATTTTCTCAAGGCTAGTGCTGTATCACTTGAGCCACAGCTTCATTTCCAGATTTTTTTTTTGGCTGGGAGTGGGGTGGGGGGGGTTAATTGGAGCTAAGCATCTCACAGACTTTCTGGCCTGAATGACTTCAAACATCAATCCTCAGACCAGCCTCCTGAGTAGTAGAGTTACAGGTGTGATCCATTGGTAGCCAGCTCTTTGTTTTTATGGTGCAGGTTCCAACATAGGTTTTGAGGATTGTGACTCAAATTCAGTTCCCCAGAGCTTTGCAGTGTTATTTACAATTGCCCCTGCCTGTAGCAGCACCCTGTAGCTCAGAACTATTCAGTTCTTACCACCTTTGCTATGCTGGGTAGTGTTGGCTGATATATACATGCACACTATGCTGATGAATCTGGGACTTCATAAGTATTTTTATAGCTTTTTCCAGAGCCCTTCTTTTGTTCTATCTCTGACCTCCCTGATTCTTTCAGGTTTCTTGCAACTTGCTTTTCCAGGCCTGTGGCCAGAAGGTAAGTCTCTAATCAATTCACTTAGAAAGTCTGAGCCACTCAGGGCTACAGCAAGGAAATACAGATAGGTTAAAATCAGCTTACCTAATTTGTCTGCTATTCTTTATTCTTTGTATTCTCAAATAATTGCTTCCTATGTTCTGTCCTTTTCTAAATAGCTCAATCAATAGGAAAAAACTGGTGATATATGCTTAGCCATTGTGCATAATAGGTCTTGTTCATTTATTTTTAGCCTAATTATTGATATGGGTTTCTTTAAGTTTACCACCTTCATGGATGCAAATGTTGAATGAGTACAACTTTCATCTAGGCATTAGCTACTTAGAATAATTCTTGTTTTTGTATTTTTGCATTAGCACTTTATATTAAACTTGTTCATTAATAATGCATGTTGATTGAAAGAATTTTGGAAAATCCAGTACGATATGAATTTAATGAAAACCAATTTCCCTCTTATTTCCCACACATAATGAGAATTGTAATTTGTTTAGATTTTTCCTTTTATGTTTATAGTTCATGCATATGTTCGTGAGTCTTTTCATAAGAAAAATAGAATAGCATTGTATTCATAGGTTCTTTTAATTAGCAATGCATTATAAGCAAGTTTTGTGCCATAAAAATTTAATAGATAAAGAGTGTAACTGTGTGTGTGTAGCTACATTGAACTTCTAATAAACACATTTTCTACATATTTTCTCTGAAGAAGAAAGGATAAACTCTCCCTTCTAGAATCCAAAATTCCTCAGAGTATTTCTTACATAAAAGTAGGTATAGTTGTTAACAGTGAACAGATACACATTTTAATATGAATGCAAGAGGCCTATTAACCTGTTTGCTCGTGGGCACTAGAATTTACCATTACGTTTCCTTTCTTGGTTCTTGTTAGTCTACAACTCTGATCCCATTTCTTTCTAAGTCTTGTTTTCCAAGTATTTAGGAAGAAGTAGGTTAATGCTAGGTAAGCATTTTCTGTGTTTGTTACAATGATACTAAGAATAGTATATTTACTTTTTGTTCATTTGAAAAATAAATAAATAAATAAACCTTTAAGGAATCACAAGGCAATAGCAAAAGTCATGCCTCCACAGTCCTAGAGAGACGAGCGTAGAACTCAAAAACACATTGAAAGAAATCATAGCTAAAAATTCCTAAAGACAATACTACAGATTCACAATGTGATTTCTACATCAAAACACACACACACACACACACACACACACACAGATTCACACACACACACACACAAGATCAGTTTAGTAGGCATGGGAATAATGGGAAATGTAACTGTTTCTGTTAAAAAGAAATGAAAAGATTTCTGAGTCAAATATGTTTGTTTCTGCACATGGGTTCTATTAGGTAGTTATCAGAAACACAAAAATATGTAGAGAAGGTAAAAAATGAACATTCTGTCCAAAAATATTATATCAAAAATAATAAACCATCCAATAATTTGATATATTCCACAATAAAACTAGTTATAATATAGTTCCATAATCATTTTGCATAATTGTTTTTAGAGATTCTAATATAGCAATATTTAAATTTAACAAAGTTATTACTGCTATTAAATAATTAAAATATTGCCATTGTAGTACTGTATTTTACTTTGGAACTTATAATTTAGCCCAAAATATTATGGCTTACATTTTTCAAGAGAATTGCTCATTTTACTAGACCATTTTATGTCACTTTTGTATGTTTTTTGACAAAGGTAGCCACATTTACTGTTTATCAAGGAATATTGTTTATTATATATTGAAAAATTATAGCCTGGCTCAAATATAAAAACTTTAAACCTCAAATAGGTAACATAAAGAAAGGGTAGAAATCATTACTTTAATGTGTTTATACTATTCAATAGCCATGTGAAATTAACAAAACATCAAAATTAAAGTAAGTTTGATTTCCTCTGCATTTTCAGGGTATCTAACAAGGTCTGTGTGAGAAATCTAAGTTGTTTTCAGGTTAAGGTCAGGCTACATGTTTGGTGACTACTGATTTCTGCTAAAGCCCTTTGCATCTTCCTAATGTCACTTATAACTGACAAGTGACATATCTTAGGCTGATGATATGCATAAAGCAGATGTGAGAAGATGGAAATGATTATTGTATGGAGCACTCCTTTTGTACAATATATAAGTTAATTTACTTTTCATGAAAAGGAAGGGCTGAGAAAAGCTTTCTGGATGTATATATAGTGTTGGCAGGTGTCATGAAGCATCTGCCAAACAAGATTTTGAATCCAGCCCTCTTTCCTTCCTTACCGTTGCAAGGGCATCTTCTCCAAAGGGCTTTTGCTCCCACAGTGCAGTCCTTCCAATTATGCATGAGAAAGGAAATAAATGCAAATATCATTATCAAAATTAGAAGCAAATAGAGCTCTTGACAGCCAGATGCCTATCTTTCTGGGAAAAGTTTCAGAAGATGGATAGTTTCTGCATTTATATTTACTTTAACATGCATATTGCTTCAAGATTTGGTTGGCAACTCATGGATGAAAACAGTCTTTCCTTTATAGAGCTAAGAATAAATGAGTAGATTTTAAAGGCACCATCCACATGCTGACAGAATGAAACCATTCCAAGAGTTTTCTGATTCTTTTTCTATGAAGATCCGCTTGGTAGAATGTTTTATCCCAGTTGTCTTCAGATATGTAAGTTTTATATACTCTGTATGTATTGGTTTTTAATAATCTATGGACAGAGTTCTAACCTTCTAATCTCATGTCATTGGTTGAAGCCACAGGCACATTTTGAAATATATCTCATTGTGGTATGCCTTCACTGGCCTGTCAGGGATACACCTAAAATAATTATCACATTTTTTGCTATATAATTGAGGCTTTATGTTTTTGGTTTTGGTTGATTTGGGGGCTTGAACTCAGGGGCTGGGCACTGTCCCTCAGCTCTTCAGCTCTTAGGCTAGCGCTCTACCTCTTTGAGCTACAGGTCCACTTCCAGTTTTCTGGGTGGTTGATAGGAGGTGAGTCTCATGGCCTTTCCTGCCCTGACTGGCTTTGAACTGTGATCTGCAGATCTCAGCTGCAAGCAGTTAGGATTACAGGTGTGAGCCACCAGCACCAGTTTAAGGCTGTTGTTTATGATATTATTAATTAACTTCTTTGGGAAGTCTCTGGTCTTAGCATCATCAGTGATGGTCTTAGCCATTCTCCTAAAGTTTGTGCCTTATATGAACACTTGCTAATCTGGTTAGTTTTCCTTTGTGTGTGTGGAGTGATACATCTTTAAACTAAATTTTGTTCATTACTCTTAACAAATGAGTAACATTTGAGTTATATCATTATTACCTAGTAATCATTTCTTAGGCATATCTTAACTATTAGTTATTTTTTATGTTTTGAATTATTTTTTCTCCTTGGAAAATACATTAGGTCATTTTTCTTACTTAGCTATACTTTGCAACACTTTACATCATTTTAGACCATTGTAGGATGTAAATTAATAACATTAAGTCATATGTCAAGCACTAAGCTGGACTTAGACTTGTTGTAAAGATTTCATTACTGTGTTCCATCATTTTGTAACATTTAGGATGGTTTTAACAACTCTAATGTTTCTTGAGAATTCAGACCTTTTGATGAGAAACTTTATCTGATTTAGAAGAGATAGCTGGGCTTATCTGGTAATTTTGTGACAACTTATTAGAGTTCATGTCTTTGGAGCATTGCAAAATGAGGCATTATGAGCCTCCTGGATGATATCTTAGGATGAACTCACAGGATTAAAACTTGGCAACCCAAGCAGTTGCTTTCTGACGTCCATCCTGGTACCCTATAGAAAAGGAAAGATGGAGTACAGGGCTTATTTGACAGCTCAGAAAGAAAATGACAAGTTCACTACCATTCCTGAACTGCCATCTTATTGTGTGCTGTGACACATTTCCTATTCCAATTATATGGTCCACTAAGCCTTCCTTAAGAGACTTTGTTTGCTTTTCTTCTGCCATTTTTTAAGCATAGATGGTGGCATGCTGTTGATAAAACATTTGAATTTCTGCTGCTTAAATTGCCAGCTTCTATTCAGAAGAATGAAATTGTGTTCTGCCGTTTGTTCCCAGGTACTGGACTGCTGCTGAAATGTACACAGAAGTGCTGTAGTGTTGGGCAAAAATCATTTCCAGAAGGGTCTGAGGCAGTGAGGAGAGGCATGCTCACTTCTCTGCTAACAGGAAGCTGAAGTGCTTGTTCTCTCTGCAGGGACAGCCATCCCCAGAGATTTCTTTCTCGTGTACAGGCGCTTAATCGTTTGATTTTTTTTAAACTTTATTTTATCTTTCTCATGCCCTCAATAGCCCAAAGCTTGCATTGTCAAATACAAAAAAGTAGCTTGTGAAGTTTCAAGATTAGGCCTTGCCTCTGAAGAGAGTTCAGACGATTTTATCTAACAGTTCAGATAGATGTCATGGGTGATCAAGAAGTCCAGAGACTTTCATTTTTACTAACCCT
Organism: Dipodomys spectabilis; assembly: GCF_019054845.1. Lineage (NCBI taxonomy): Eukaryota > Metazoa > Chordata > Mammalia > Rodentia > Heteromyidae > Dipodomys > Dipodomys spectabilis. The sequence continues at coordinate 19,931,587 of NW_024870766.1, forward strand.
CTGCCTTGCTCTCAACTTTCCACATTTCAAGAATAAGTTTGTCTCACTCTTGGAGCAAACTTAATTGCTGAGGTTTTGACAATTAATTTTGCCTCGAAGATTCAGTTCTGTTGTAGATGTTGTTTGATGCCAAGAATGACTATCTGCTTAAGCAAACTGTGAATATTCCAATATTACCTACCACAAAGATGAATCCACAGCCTAGTACAGTCTATTCTTTTCTTTTCTTTTTTGTTGTTAAAATGGCTTAAACTGAGGGCCTGGGTTCTGTCCACTACAGCTCCACTTGATTTTCTGGCGGTTAATTGGAGATAGGAGTCTCACAGACTTTCCTGCTTGGGCTGGCTTTGAACCACAATCCTCAGATCTCAGTCTCCCGAGTGGCTAGGATCATAGGTGTGAGCCACCAGCACCAGTCTACATCTTTTAAAATAGTAATTGTTTTTCACTGGCTGAATGCTTCCCCATTCCCAGAAAACACTGCTGTATGTCTTCAGATGAAACACACAGTCCCATGGGCATCTCAGGAATCCATCCTCCCATTATCTGTAAAATTAAGCCAGTGTTCACTAAGTTATTGTTATGTATTTATTAGGTAGCCAACCAAAAGCTGTGATAAGCCTCCATATTAGAAATTCAGGTCAATTTTTTCTCTCCCTCCCTCCCTCTCTCCCTCTTTTCCTTCCTTCCTTCCTTCCTTCCTTCCTTCCTTCCTTCCTTCCTTCCTTCCTTCTTGTTTCCTTCCTTCTCTCTCATTTTCTTTCTTCCCTTCCTTCCCTCCTTCTTTCCCTCCCTCCCCCCATCTTTCTTTCTTTTTTTCTTTCTTTCTTCCTTTCTTTCTTTCCCTTCCTTCCTTCCTTCCTTCCTTCCTTCCTTCCTTCCTTCCTTCCTTCCTTCCTTCCTTCCTTCCTTCCTTCCTTCCTTCCTTCCTTCCTTCCTTCCTTCCTTCCTTCCTTCCTTCCTGTCTGATTGTCTGTCTTTCTTTCTTTCTTCTTCTTTCTTTTTTTTCTCTTCCCCCCCCCCCCCACTAGTACTGGCATTTGAACATAGGATATCCACTTGCTTGGCTGGTACTCTACCACTTGAGCCATGCCTCCAACCTAGGTTTTGTTGGTTATTTTGGAGGAATTTCAAAGACATTTTTCCCCCAGATGGCTTTGAGCCTTAATTCAGATTTCAGCCTCCTAAGTAGCCAGGATTACAGGTGTGAGTCACTGATGCCCACTTCTGGACTCTTACTTTCTATGAACTAACATTGTGGGATGGGATGGAGAGATCCTCTTGCAACATTTCCAATAATGATGCTGTTCCACTTGAGGCTTACCCATACCTCTTTATTATTGTTGCTTACTGCCTGGTAGGGTGTCCTTGTGGGTGGTTTGCTTCTTCCTGAGTATTCCAGTCTTGGGACATGCTTCAGGCTAAGAAATAATATTTATCAAAATGAACTCCAGGGAATGTAAACAAGAAGTTTTTTTTTTTGGGGGGGTGCTGTTTTTGTTTTCTTTTCCTTTTGTCTTATTTGCTTATCTATCTTTGGGATGGCAAGGGAGGGGCACAGAAATGGTGGTATACACGGTGAACAATTACAACAGTGACACTTATTAGACATTGTATTGAAAATGATCTATACAATTTGTGTATGTAGGGGGGTGTGTACAGGAAAACTGGGAGAGGGCCATTGAAGGATGACATTGTTCAAAAACAATGTATTCTTTATCTGACGTATGTAACAAACTCCTCTATACATTGCCTTTACATTAACAATAAAAAAAATAAAGAAAAAGAAATTTATAGTTAAGGATCACTTAGGCTTAGTATTTTCCAATTCACTACTAGTGGTTAATGGTTTTGTGTTGACCAAAGAGGGCTCTTTTATCACCATGTCTCCTATTTGCATTCTGTGACTTCGAAAGCAAGACCGCAGGAACACCTGCTCACACAGAAAGGCAGTGGGATTACAGTACAAGTCAAAGGAGACCAGTGTGGATCTGGATATGAAGAGTCCTTTCTACCTGTCTTGACATTTATGTTATGTTCAAAGATATAGACTAGGTCAATCTTAGAAACCTAGAGAATAATAACAGAAAAAAGTTTAAAAGAAGCTTTAGAAACTTCTCTCTCCCTGGTATACTTTGAAAAATGTTCTTTTCCATTCTATGCGAAAATATTTTTGCTTTGCTAAAGTTTTGCTTTGATAAACTAAAAACAAAAGTTCTAGAATATAGCACAAGAGACAGCTTGCTTAATAAGTGCATGGTCCTGGGTTCAATTTCTAGCACTGCAAAAAAAAAGTTTATAAGCTATACAAAATAAAATCTAGGATAAATGAATATGCAAAGGTTAATGTTCAAAATCACAAGTTCTGAGCTGTTTTTCTATGTTGTGATCCTCTGTGCTCATAAACATGTTATTTGCATTCCTGAATCATTCCTAATGGAAAACCAGTGTGTGTCTAATTGCAAGTCTCTTTATACCAGGTTTAGTGACATCGTACTGCACCTTGAAACCAGCTATGGTTACAAATGTTACCAAGCAGGTCTCAGTGTGTTGTTTTGTTGATTGAATAAGGAGGAGGGATGTCCAGAATGCCAATTAAAGTTGAAAATCTGTCTTGCAGTTATATAGGGAAAAGTAGAAAAACGAAATAAATACTCACTAATGGTCGAACACTCTTAACTCATTCAACAAAGATGTCATTCACCTCTATAAAAAGGAAGGCTTGGGCACACTTTTGAGGTTTGTCATTTCCTATTAAATTAAGCATAAATATCAACCTGCAAACATGTCATATATCATTTATTGATGGCACACTTACTGGAGACAGTGCATCTGGATCATCTCTATTTGTCAAATACTGGTTCAATTGGGACGATAATTTGACTTACTGACATATAAGTTGGGCAAAAATTGCTGTAAATTTTCTATTAAAATCAACTCACTGTAGGATTTACAAAGATGGCTATATTTTATTGCGATTTGTTAATATTTTGCAACAAATATTTTACATAATATGTATATATATTTATATATTATTTTGAAAATAAAATCTTTAAAGTTGTCAGAGTACTAGCAAGAGATAAAATTTTCTCACCTTATTATTTTATTTAATCTTATGACCATTCCTTGAAGTAGGTGTGATCTTTAAAGTTGTCAGAGCACCAGCAAGAGATGAAATTTTCTCACTTTATTACTTTATTTAATCTTAGGACTATTCCTTGAAGTAGGTGTGGAAGATGAGGCACAGAGAGTTTGATAACATTACCAATGACATAACCAATTTTTTAAAATTTAATTGGGGTTTGGTCTCAGTTTCTTTTCTTCTCTCGCCCTGCGCCACCCCTCCTTCCCCGCCCCCCCCCCGCGCCCCCCCCCAGACCCCCCCCCCCCACCCGGTCTGTATCTCTTTAGATAAAGTCTAGTAGAGGCTGGCTTGAAGCTATGTAGCCCAAGATGATCTGGAACTTGTAATTTTCCTTCAAAAATGTTGGGATGACAGGCATTTACCACTGTGGACTTTCTGATTGACACCATATTGTCACTGATATTTGCTATTCGGTGGCCTCAGTAAATCATTTGTGCCACATTCTAACCTTTGTATCTTTCTCTGAGGGAGAGGAATGATGCTCTCTACAATTGTGAAATGCTCTTTCTCAATTGTGCAAATGATTTGCAAGCTTCAACTTACCAAGAAATATATAATTATTTACTAATGAGTGGCATTTGAGATAGCATTTTGCATGAAGAGCATTACAGTTCTGATTCTTGCTTAGCTTCCATGAAAGTGCTTCACCAGGGGCTGGGAAGGTGGCTCAGTGGTAGAGCGCTTATCTTGCATGCATGAGGCCCTGGGTTCGATTCCTCAGCACCACATAAGCAAAAAGAAAAAAAGTCGGAAGTGGTGCTGTGGCTCAAGTGGTAGAGACTAGCCTTGAGCTGAAGAGCTGAGGGACAGCACCCAGGCCTAGAGTTCAGGCCCCACGACCGGACCAAAAAAAAAAAAAAAAGAAAATGTTTCACCACCTACTGCTTACATTTTGCTTGCCCTTTGAAGACTTTCCTTTCTAAATTCCTAGCTATGTCTGTTTGTTTGTTTGTTTGTTTTTGCAAACTTCCAAAACCTTTTTTTTTTGCGGGGGGGTGGGGGCTACCACTGTTAATTTTCCCAATCATAGATGGAAGTGTTTGGCCACTTTAAATGCCTGAGTTGTTCTCAGCCTTTTAAAGCATCTCTGTAGGTGGCATATGACCAGTGGATAGTGGGAAGCTGCCAGTAGCTAGAAACCGATGCACAAATGAAAAGAATGGAAACAAATTTGTTTTTATGAAAAGCAATCAAGTTTGTTTCAGAATATCCTACTAATAACTTGGGGGCAATTTGAAGTTGTTAGAGAACAAGAGCACATTTTCTTACCCTCTGATACATAGGTATTATATTGCTGCATGGATAATAGATAAGTTTGCCCTATATCTGTCTTCCAATGCCAAAGTACTTCTAGATGATGACATTTTCCATTGTAATTCTGGGTGCTTATAGGCTAGCTAATTATCATATCTACCATGGCATTAAGGCTCACTGCATGAGCTAATGCCATGATATGGAATTAATCAGATGTGAATGAAAAGGTCGTTAGAAAGTTAAATTATGTCATTGATACGAGGCCAACCCCCCATAAGCAAGGATTATACTTCATTGTGATATATTAGATCTTGAAATTTAGTCATTAGTTTCACCTCACTAGGGACATCTAATTATTGATATGGTTAATTACTTAAGTCCATTGACTACCATCTACTATTATTTTACTTGCAGCTTTTAGCTCTTTAAAAATCTTATGTAACCTCTTAATATATACTTATGCTGTACCTGTAATTATTATTTTCTATGAGTGAACTTTGTAAAATCACAGATGATCTAATAAAATGGAAAAGTTGTTCTTTTCATGGTATAACAGGTACATTTCCTCTATATTTTAGAATTATATCCCCTTTTTCTTTTCTAGGGAGTCTTCATGACTTCCTTTTTTATTGTCCTTGGCCAGAACAGTCCAGATTAAGCTTCTGCGTAGAAATAAGGTTTATAAGATTCTGAAAAATTCATGGCACAGAAATTCTTCAGGATCACCTAATCGATGATTTTCTGTTTTCTCTGGGAGGATAATATATTTGCTATTATAAACCTAAATAATGGTGTTACCTCCTTTTAAACTATAGGAATAATATCAATCTGTATTTCTAGCAAAGTCTCAAGTATACCAACAGCATCTTGACCTTCATGAGTCAGGATAATCCAGGTTATGTTGCAATAGCAAATAATCCCAAAATTTTACTGATTTGAAAGAACAAAGATTCCTTTCTGGCTTATATGTCCCATGTTCCTTGTGCATTAGCTATGGTATCTGCTAAGCTCATCCTCATTTGGTGGCTTAGGTTGACAGAGGCTTTATCATCATAGGAAAGGGGTGAGGGCAAGGTAAATTACACACAAAAATTTCTCCTAAAAGGACAATTTTACCATGGGTCTCAAAATAACATGACAAGAATTTCTTGTGCCCAGTGATAATGACCCATCTGCATGGAAGACTTAAATGTAAGGAGAAAGAAATTAAGCAGACATCAAAGCAATTCACTCTACTCTTTGCCTGAATGAGTACCTCACTTCTGCTTAGATTCTCTAACTTGTTAAAGTTAGTACTTTAGTAATTGAACTTCTTGGATAGTATATATGTTCTTTCTTAAAAAAATGCAATATTTTCTCTGTAATCCGTTTAAAGTTAAAATCTCTCTGCAGACCCAGCATCTCACTCACTGTCAAACTTAGTGTTGGTAGAGAAATAAATATAAGCCATGTGAGCAAATGAATGAAGGAGAAAATAGAATTCCAGCTAAGTAGATGAGAGCTGTCAGACATTGAGGGACAAAGTGCTGTCAACTTCGGAGGGACAGGCTAGTAAGACTGGCTGACAGAGACTAGAGGTTTCTGGAGACAACAAAGAAAATCATGCTACTGAGTTGCACTATTCTGTTTTTATGATCTTTGCTGGTATCGGGTACCTCTAAGCAAGTATTATTGTAGCTAGTAGAAGGTGAGAATTCCATAGATAAATTCCCATCCTGTTGGAGTTAGAGATGCAGAAGTTAATATTGTTTCAATAAAATGAATATAGAAAACAGAGCAGTATACATCTCTGAAGAAAACGCTACTTCAAAAATCCTACTACAAGCCAGGCACTGGTGGCTCACACCTGTAATCCTAGCTACTCAGGAGGCTGAGATATGAGAATTGTGGTTTGAAGCCAGCCTGGTCATGAAAGTCCATGAGAGTCTTATCTCAGAGACAGTTTCTCAGAGAAAACCAGAAGTGGCACTGTGGTTCAAGTGGTAGACTGTTAGTCTTAAGCACAAAGTGGCTCAGGGACAGTTCCTAGACCATGAGTTGAAGCCCCAGTACAGGAAAAAAAAATCCTACTTCAACAATTTACCAGACAGGTGGGAGTGGGAGTTGGAGGCACATGGCTCACGTGACAGAGCACCACATGGCTCATGTGACGGAGCACCTGCTGAGTGAACACAAGGCCCTGGATTCAAATGTGAGCACCATCAACATTTTTCTTTTTCACTTAGAACAACTGATTTGCTTATTTCAACATTTGTTAAAGTTTCTACTGTATTCCAGGTACTGTCTTTTTTGGCACTACATTTGTGAAGCAAACATACAAATATCCAGGCTCTTGTAGCACCTGAATTCACATCTTGTCAAAAGTTCTTATTCTGCATAAAATGTATGCCTTAAAGAGTGATGTGGAGGACCTATGAGAGGCTGTAGAACAAACACACAGTTGTTAGAAGATGTACTATGTAAGGTTAGCTACATAAAATAGTATGTAGCTTAGTGATGGTTCCGGATAACGAGGCACAGTAAGCTGACTGACTTTCCACACTGTGGCTCAAGTTGTTAATATGTGCTCATGGGAAAATGCCTTTGGGAATGTTCAAAGAGAGCCATCCCCTGCTTTCTGTATATATCTATACTTAAGCAATATAAAAAGTACAGATTTTAGATTCCAAACTAAGCCTGAAGTTGACTTTAAAAAAATATTGATGGGGCTGGGTGCTGGTGGCTCATACCTGTAATCTTAGCATCTACAGGCTGAGATCTGAGCATCACAGTTCAAAGCCAGCCCTGGCAAGAAAGTCCATGAAACTCTTATCTCCGATGAACCACTAAAAAGACTGCAAGTGTAGCTGTGACTCAAATGGTAGTCTTGAGCATAAATGCTCAGGAACAACACCTAGGCTCTGAGTTTAAAGCCCCAAAACTGGCATAAACAAACAAACAACACCCGAAAATGTTGATGGGATTTATTGAGTTATCAAAATGCACCTTATTTATATCATACCAAACCTGCTGAGTTTATTTCCTATACTCATCTGTAACTGTTCTCTCAGTTACCCTCTACTTTACAGAGGTAATAATTGTTCAATCCAACTGGTGTTAGTGAATCTCATATTTGATCAACAGTATTCTAGAAGCTGATATAGAACAGTGGAAAGACAATAGCAAATTCTTCATCAGGCTTACATTCTATGTTGGAGACAATGTCCATAGTAAATAAAATATGGCAAAATATAAACATAGATCCAAGAAAATCCAGGAATTATTTGTGGAATTATTTCAAATTTGATTTCAAATTTTGAATTTATAGAAACATTTAAAATTTTAATAAAATTATGAAAGAAATTTAACATTCTTTCAATGTATCTTATTTAAATAGGGCCTACTTTTACAACAAAGTAGATAATCATCATCTTTATCAAACATCATGAATGATACTATATTTTGCCGTCATTTTATGTCAAGTTTGCTTGACTGTATCAATATAGAAAAAGTTTATGTTTATATATAAACATATATTTATGTTTATATCAGTTATACAAGGGGAGATTTCGTTGTTGTACATGTTAATGCTATATTCTTGTCTTATTTTGATGCTCAAGCAGTTCTTCATGTAGAGTTCTTATAAATACTTTATTTATTGGCTGTGGGGTGTGAACTCAAGGCCTGGGTGCTGGCCCTGAGCTCCTTTGCTCAAGGCTAGAGCTCTACCATTTTGAGCCATAGCACCAATTCTAGTTTTATGGTGAATAGTTGGAGATAAAGAGTAGCAGGAACTTTCCTGCCCACGCTGGCTTTGAACTGTGGTCCTCAGATCTTAGCCTCCTGAGTAGCTAGGATTTCAGGCATGAGTCATTCGTGTCCATATATACAAAACCCCCAATACTTTTATATTTATATCTAAATATCTTGAAACTGTAACAAACTGATTTTTGTCTAGGGCAGCTAATTTAATCATAAGAATTGTTAAGGAATCAAGATGGAGATGTGCTATGCTCTAACAGAAGAAATGCCAAGGAGGGACAGAGGAAGTATGGGGAAGAGAGAGAAAGAGAGGTGGGTGGGGGAAGGAACAGGGGGACGGAGAGAACTTTGAAGATTTAACTGATGACTTTGAAGATGAACGAAGAGACCAGGAGTCAAGGAATGCAGGCATGATTTAGAATCTGGGAAAGGGAAGCTGCAGGATTGTTTCCTAGAACCTGCAGAAGGAATGCAGCCCTGTGAATGCCTTGATTGGTTCACAGAAATTGATTTTAGACTTCTAAGTTTTAAGGTACTATGTGTGGTTTTAAGCCACTAAACTTGTAAATTTATCTTCATGTGTATTAGGAAACTGATATACAGTTGTTATTTTTTTAAAATTTTGTAAAGAAAGTCTAAGTCTAGACACTTCAAAAGAGTGCACAGGAACATGAGCACCAGAGCCGAGGAACCATTCATTGATGGCCATTATAAAAAGGCTGCCTACCACATTTCCAAAACACTTCAGTTTTAAAATTCATTTATTTCTTCTCAAAGTCTTTCAGTAAACATATTATTTTCTACAAACCATATCATGTATCCTAGATAACCTTACCTTTTTAAAACTTTAGATAAAAAGAATTATTTGGTCTCCTATGATTATTGCATTGATACCAAAACAGTGTAAAATGGTGTTGAATAGTGCTTGTGAACTGATATACTTGCCTGGTCTCTATCCTTAGAGGAAGGGATTGAGAGTTTCACAACTAATGCTCAATACCTATAGTGTTATTTGTTCATTTTGTAGCTGTTAGTTTTCTTTGGATGCTCAATATCATATTGTAGATTTCTTTTTCCCTCTCTTTTTAATTTGCTAAGTGGTTTTCTTTTTATTTTCTTTTTATTTTTTGCAAGTCTTGGGGCTTGGACTGAGGACCTGGGCACTATCCCTGAGTGTTTTTTGCTCAGGGCTAGCACTCTACCAACTTGACCACAGCAGCACTTCCAGCTTTTTGTGTTAATGTGGTAATGAGGAATTGAACCCAGGGCTTCATGCATGCTAGGCAAGCACTCTACCACTAAGGCACATTCCCAGCAATATTTTTATTTTTATTTTTTAGCATGAATGAGGATCGGCATCTATAATTTTTTCCTTTGGTATCTATTGAGGTAATCCCATGACTGTCTTCCTTTATCGTGTTAATAGGGAAAACAGTGCATGGTTTCCTTTACTGTCATAGTAGAATGGACCTATAAATCTATAAGTGAACACAGGGAGTTGTATGTAATTGGTTACAAATTAATTAAGTAAAGTATAATAGACTCTATGGAGAGTTCAAACAGTATAATTCTTTAGAAAGACTAAGCCAAAGCCCAACAAATAAGTACCAGGAAATGGATTCTTCCAAGAGGAGAGAGTGGGGCTAAGGGGAGAGGGGTAGAAGAGTGAAGGGGAAGAAATGGGGCAAATGCAGGCAAGAATTCATTATTTCTCCCACAGGATTGAGAAAAATAAGGGAACGGGTGCGTTGAAGAGGGGAAGATGCTGATGGGATGACACAGATTAAGATGCAATGTACACTTAAACTGTATTGTTAAATGACAAAATAACCCCTCAATATATACCCTAAAAGTTAAGAAAAGTAAGGGATGGGGTAGTCTGGGAGGAATGCATGAGACTGTTGAAAGGGTGACGTTGGTCAGGATACACTATATTCATAAACTGCTTTGTTGAATGGTAGCTTTTTTTTTTTACAACTACTTAAAAATGATAAAAACATTCAGAAAAGGAAAAAATGTACAAATGAAAGAGGATAAATACATTTAAAAATGAAAATATTAGGAAGTGTCGCTGTGGCTCGAAGTGGTAGAGCTCTTGCTGTGAGCAAAAGAGCTCAAGAGTAGCACCTAGGCCCCAAGTGAAAGTCCCATGACAAACAACATTTTTTTTTTTAATTGTGAACATACTGTACAGAGGGGTTACAATTACATGGGCAAGATAATGAGTACATTTCTTATCAAGCATTGCAGCCTCCTCCTTTGTTTACCCTTCACATTCCTTCCCTGCCTCCCCCCCCTCCTTAATCTTCCCCCCCTCCACCAAAGTTGTAAAGTTCATTTTCAACATGACAACTTGTACTTCTCATTGTTGCAATGGGTCCACCAGTATCCTTAAACAACTTGTTTTTTCCCCTTCTCCTCCACAAATTATACCGACATCAAATATAGTGAAAGCAGGGGTTATACTGTGGGGGAGGGACATACAAAGCAACAAAGAAATAATCTTATAAATGCATTAGAAACAAATGCATGCAGGAGTCCAGGAAGATGGCGGAGGAGAAGCTGGAGGCTAAGTAAGCTCTCACATAGAAAGCAGTTTTAGAGTTCCAGTGAACAGTCCTAAGTCAGAGAATTACACCAAGTGAATCATCACAGGACAGAGAGTTTGGCCAGAGAAGGAAACCCAGGCAAGGAGACACTTCTGAGCCCTTGCCAGCAGCCTCCTCGGCGGCAGCAGCTGTGGCGGTAGGGGGCGAGCGCAGCCGCCATACCTGAGCAACAGAGCAACAGAGAGTCCAGGACGAAGGAGCCAGACACAGCAGGCGAGTGGATTCTACTCAACACCAGCAAGAACCGACAAGGAGCAGACATCTTCATCCTGCAGTTCGCAGACCAGAGATGACCCAGGAACCAAGACTCGGCGAGGATATTACAATTCTAAATATCTACTCGCCAAACAATGGAGCACCCAAATTTATCTAAGAAACACTACTTTCCCTACAATCCCATATAACTCCAAAGACATTAATTGTTGGGGATTTTAACACACCACTCTCCCCACTAGATAGATCAACTTGGCAAAAACTCAACAGAGAAATTACAGATCTAAACAGCTGCATAGATCAACTAGCTTTAACAGATATCTACCGAACATTTCACCCAGCAGCATCAGAATACACGTTTTTCTCAGTAGCACATGGAACATTTTCTAAAATAGACCACATTTTAGGCCACAAAGCAAACTTGTCCAAATTCAGAAACATTGAAGTTATATCTTGCATTCTCTCTGACCACAAGGGAATAAAATTAGAACTTAACACCAAAAGCCACCAAAGAAAGTCTGATATCACATGGAGGCTGAACAACACACTGCTGAATCATGAGTGGGTCATGGAAGAGGTTAGAAAGGAAATTCAAATGTTCATGCTATTCAACAAAAGTGAACACACAAATTACCAGCTCCTCTGGGACACAGCAAAAGCAGTACTCAGAGGCAAGTTTATAGCTCTGAGCGCCTACATCAACAAATTGGAGAGATCTGAACCCAACAATCTAATGACACATCTAAACCTCCTTGAAAAAGAGCAGCAAGATAAACCCCAATCCAGTAGACGGAAAGAAATAATTAAAATTAAATCAGAATTAAATGAATTAGAATCCAAAAAAGCTATAGAAAGAATCAACAAAACAAAGAGTTGGTTCTTTGAAAAAATTAACAAATTTGACAGACCCTTAGCAAATCTTATCAGAAAAAGAAGAGAACACACCCAAATAAATAAACTCAGAGATGAGAATGGAAACATCACCACGGAAACAACCAAGATTCAAAACATTATAAGGGAATACTTCTCAAAACTTTATGCTAGTAAGTTTGAGAACTTGACAGAAATGGACCTTTTCCTAGCAAATATTGACATGCCAAAACTAAACCAAGATAAGTTAAACCAGCTTAACAGGCCCATATCAGGCGTCGAAATACAAACAGCAATAAGAGACCTCCCAGCTAAGAAAAGTCCAGGACCAGATGGTTTTACAGGGGAATTCTACAAGGCCTTCAAAGCAGAGCTCACACCAATACTCCTCCAACTCTTCAATGAAATTGAAAGAGAAAGTTCACTACCGAACACATTCTATGAAGTCATCATAACCCTCATCCCAAAACCAGGCAGGGACTCATCAAAGAAAGAGAACTATAGACCCATTTCTTTGATGAACATTGATGCAAAACTTCTCAACAAAATATTGGCCAATCGACTTCAACAATTCATCCAAAAAATCATACACCATGATCAAACAGGATTCATTTCAGGGATACAAAGCTGGTTTAAGATACGCAAATCAATTAATATTATTCATCACATCAACAGGAGCAAAAATAAGAACCACATGGTTATCTCAATAGATGCAGAAAAAGCATTCGACAAGATCCAACACCCCTTTATGATGAAGGTTTTGGAAAAATTAGGAATCCATGGACCATTCCTCAATACAATAAAGGCTGTATATGACAAACCTACAGCCAGCATTATACTTAATGGTGAAAAACTAAAGCCATTTCCTCTGAACTCAGGAACAAGACAAGGATGTCCACTCTCTCCACTTCTCTTCAATCTAGTATTAGAATGCCTAGCTAAAGCAATAAGACAAGATGCAGACATAAAGGGGATCCAAATAGGGAAAGAAGAAATAAAACTCTCCCTCTTTGCAGACGACATGATCTTGTATTTAAAGAATCCCATAGACTCCACTCCCAAATTACTCAAGCTGATTCAAAACTTTGGCAAAATAGCAGGGTATAAAATTAAACCCCCAAAATCAATGGCCTTTCTGTATGCCAACAATGAGAAAAGTGTGGCTGAAATTAGGAAAGCAACTCCATTTGTAATAGCCCCACAAATAATAAAATACCTAGGAATTAACTTAACCAAAGAAGTGAAGGACCTCTATGATGAAAACTTTAAAATCCTGAAAAAGGAAATCAACACAGAACTTAAAAAATGGCAAAACCTCCCATGCTCCTGGATTGGAAAGATTAACATCGTGAAAATGGCAATACTGTCCAAGGCTATCTACAAATTCAATGCGATACCCATCAAAATTCCAAGGTCATTCTTCAAGGAAATAGAAGAGGCAATCCAAAAATTCATATGGAACAATAAAAGACCCCGAATAGCAAAAACGCTCCTCAATGGAAAGAACACTGCTGGAGGAATATCAATACCAAATTTCAAACTCTACTATAAAGCCATAGTAATCAAAACAGCTTGGTATTGGCATAAGAACAGACCTCAGGACCAATGGAATAGAATTGAAAACCCAGAAATGAACCTACAGGCCTATAGCCATCTAATCTTCCATAAGGGAGCTAAAACAATAGAATGGACGAAAGACAGCCTCTTCAGTAAATGGTGCTGGCAAAATTGGTTAACTACTTGTAGAAAACTAAAGCTAGATCCTTATATTTCACCCTGCACCAGAATCAACTCCAAATGGATCAAAGACCTCCAAGTCAAAGCAGACAATCTGAAAACATTACAGGATGGAATAAGAGAAAGCCTAGGTCTCCTTGGCTCAGGATGAAATTTTCTGAATAGAGACCCGGAAACACAACAAATCAAAGAAAGGTTGGACAAATGGGATTGCATAAAGTTGCAGAGCTTCTGCATGGCAAATGACATAGCTAGCAAGACCAATAGAAAGCCCACGGATTGGGAGAAGATCTTTACTAGCCATACAATGGACAAGGGTCTCATATCTAAAATATACTTGGAACTCAAAAAATTAAATCCCCCAACAACAAATCCTCAAAGAAACAACTGCCCAATAAACAAGTGGGCAAAAGACTTAAAGAGAAACTTCTCTGAAGAAGAAAGAAGGATGGCCAATAGACACATGGAGAAATGCTCAACCTCCCTAGCCATAAAAGAAATGCAAATCAAAACAACATTGAGATACCACCTCACTCCAGTTATAATGGCAAAAATCAAGAACTCTAACAACAACAGATGCTGGAGGGGATGTGGACAGAAGGGAACCTTACTTCATTGTTGGTGGGAATGTAAACTTGTTCAGCCACTTTGGAAAGTAGTATGGAGGTTCCTCAAAAGACTCCACATAGAACTCCCCTATGACCCAGCAATCCCACTTTCGGGCATTTACCCAAATGTTTACAAACAAGACCACACTAAAGCTACCAGCACAACTATGTTTATTGCAGCATTATTTACCATAGCTAAGATCTGGAACCAACCCAGATGCCCCTCAGTAGATGAATTGATCAAGAAAATGTGGTATATATACACAATGGAATTCTATGCCTCCATCAGAAAGAATGACATTGCCCCATTTGTTAGGAAATGGAAAGACTTGGAAAAACTTATATTAAGCAAAGTAAGCCAGGCCCAAAGAAACATAGGCCCCATGGTTTCCCTCATTTGCAATATCTAGTATATGTATGAGTCAAGCGGAAAAGGTCAGATAATGTGATGTTAGGAAAATGAACCCTTAGGTATGTATTTTAATGTTTTGTTCTTTCATGCATGTGTTTCTAACCCATTTATAAGATTATTTCTTTGTTGCTTTGTATGTCCCTCCCCCACAGTATAACCCCTGCTTTCACTATATTTGATGTCAGTATAACTTGTGGAGGAGATGGGGAAAAACAAGTCGTTTAAGGATACAGGTGGACCTGTTGCAACAATGAGAAGTACAAGTTGTCATGTCGAAAACGAGCTTTACAATGTTGGTGCGGGGTGGGGGGGGCGGGCGGGGAGGGGGGGATTGGTGTTGGGGGGGAGGGGGGAGTCTGGGAAGGGATGTGAAGGATAAATAAAGGAGGAGGCTGCAATGCTTGGTAAGAAATGTACGCATTATCCTGCCCATATAATTGTAACCCCTCTGTACAGTATGTTCACAAATAAAAAAAATAAATTTTAATAAAAATACTGCAAAAATAAACACAATTTTAAAAAGGAAAAAAAAAAGAAACAAATGCATGAAAGAAAAAAAACATTTAAATACATATCTAAGGGTTCATTTTCCTAATATCACATTATCTGACCTTTTCTGCTTGACTCAGACATATACTAGATATTGCAAATTAGGGAAACCATGGAACCTATGTTTCTTTGGGCTTGGCTCACTTCACTTAATATAATTTTTTCCAAGCCTTCCCATTTCCTAACAAATGGGGCAATGTCATTCTTTCTGATAGAGGCATAGAATTCCATTGTGTATATATACCACATTTTGTTGATCCATTCATCTACTGAGGGGCATCTGGGTTGGTTCCAGATCTTAGCTATGGTAAATAATGCTGCAATAAACATAGTTGTGCTGGTAGCTTTAGTGTGGTCTTGTTTGTAAACGTTTGGGTAAGTGCCCAAAAGTGGGATTGCTGGGTCATAGGGGAGTTCTATGTGGAGTCTTTTGAGGAACCTCCATACTGCTTTCCAAAGTGGTTGAACAAGTTTACACTCCCACCAACAATGAAGTAAGGTTCCCTTCTGTCCACATCCCCTCCAGCATCTGTTGTTGTTAGAGTTCTTTTGTTGTTGTTGTTGTTAGAGTTCTTGATTTTTGCCATTCTAACTGGAGTGAGGTGGTATCTCAATGTTGTTTTGATTTGCATTCCTCAGGATAGCTGGAGCTCTTGCAGACAAAAAGAAACCCGAGCCGTTTTATCCGGTAAAGCAAATGATTAGAGGTCTTGGGACTGAAACAATATTTTTAAAGAAAATAAAATATTAAACCAGTGTTGCATGTCTCTGATAGGTTAACTTGAACATGAAAATCAAATCTTTAATTTCAGATTAATACTACTCTGCGTCTATTCTTGCTTCTGGTTTTCTATGATTTGTTGTTTTGGTAATGTTTGACAGGTTGTGGCATAAAGATGTTCTTGGACTTGTAAAATTAGATAGGAAATGATCTTTCTTTTTTATTTTTTTCCTCCTAGGAAGTATCTAAGACAGGAATTATTTCTAACTTATATAGTTGAGAAAGTTCACCAGAACAGTATTGAAACTTGGAATTGTTCCTTATGAAAAATTGTTAGTGGAAAAATTTATTTCTCTAGTCAATATTAATAAATAGTAGTTTCTGAATATGACTTTATTTATTTATATTTTTAAATAGCTTACAAAGGAGTTACTATTCAACAAAGCAATATGTGAAGTAAATAAGGCCTAGAGACACAAAAAATGTATGCTTTCCCTTATATGTGGGAGTTAGATTCAGCTTATAATCTTTGGTCTATTCTAATTTATTATTTTTCTCAAGCTTCTGTCCAGTTTAAACTAATTGTTTATATAAAGTTTATAAGAGTACCATATTGTTCTTTTGATATATCTCTAAGATCTCTGGATAGTTCATTTTCTTTTTTCTTTTTTGGATATGGTCGTGGGGCCTGAACTCTGGGCCTGGGCGCTGTCCCTCAGCTCTTCAGCTCAAGGCTAGCGCTCTACCACTTGAGCCACACACCACTTTCGGCTTTTTTCTTTTTGCTTATGTGGTGCTGAGGAATCGAACCCAGGACCTCATACATGCAAGACAAGCGCTCTACCACTGAGCCACCTTCCTAGCCCCGGATAGTTCATTTTCTATTTCTTATATTAGTAATTTGTTTACACTTTTACATTCATCAGTATTTTATGAGTTAACATATGAATTTTTTCATAGAATCAACTGTTTGGTAATTTTGTCTCTATTTTTGTTGATATCTATTTCATGGATATATTTGCAGTTCATTTTTTAAATTTTCATTATTTTTCTCCACTACATTCTTAAAGGTTAACTTTTTTCAATTTAATTTTTTTCTGGCTTTACATAAAGTAGAAGATCATTTGCACCTTTCTTTTCTAATGCAAGCATTTAAAGTTACATACTTCTTTTTAATCACTAGTTTTCCTCTTCTACATTAATTTAGATATTTTGAATATTCATTGCTATTGTCTTGAATTCTTTTCTAGGAGTTGTTCTGTGATCTATGTGGTGCTGAAACATGTTTGGTATGAAAATCTTGAGAATTTTATGGATCTCTTATTATAATGAATCTAATTTAATAGCATTACTTGATAATCATGAAGACATACTTTCTAGCTGAGCATATGGCCTCTCAGTACTCCATGTGCATTTGCCCCATTTTGTGTTCTCTAAGTTGCAATAAGTCAAGTTTGTTGGTCATGTTATTCAGATGTTTTCTGTTATTTTTGCTTATTAATTTTTTAATGTATATTTTTACCACCTTTAAGTAGTTGTAAAAAGGAGTTGCCATTCAATAAAGCAGTTTATGAATATAGTGTGCCTTGATCAATGTATTCTAACAGTTAATGAGATAAAAGTTTAGAAATTTCTTGAGGATTCCTGCAGGACACAGAGGACACTAAGCCAAAAGGAAGACTTTTTAGATTTTGTCTCAAACTTTGATCCATGTTTCTGGGAGACATGGGCTCTCTTTGATTCCCTTGGTTTCAACCTTGGTTGTACAATGGCCTCGATATGCTTCCCTGAATAGATTCTGACTTATTTGGGAGTGACTTAGTCTATCTGAGGAGCAGATGGAAGTTCAGGAAGCTCCCTAGGTGGTTCTACTTGGCATCTAGGGCCAAAAACTTCTGATCAGTCGTATGCTCTTTTATAGGGTTGGTTTGCAGGGAGAAACCTGGCCATCTCTCAAGTTACAACCAAATATGTTCTCTGGGTAGATGATGACTTCCTCTTCACCACCAGACCAAATTGAGGTGCTGATGGATGTCCTGGAGAAAGCAGAACTGGATGTGGTGGGTGGCAGTGTGCAGGGAAACGTGTACCAGTTCAAGCTGTTGCTTGAGCAGGGTGAGAATGGGGACTGTATTCACCGAAGGCCGGGGGCCTTCCAGCGCCTCAATGGCTTTCCCAACTGCGTGGTGACTGTTGGTATCAACTTCTTCTTGGCCCACACAGAGCGACTCCAAAGAGTTGGCTTTGATCCCCGGCTGCGGCGAGTGGCTCATTTAGAGTTCTTCATTGATGGACTTGGGAGCCTGCTGGTGGGCTCCTGCCCACAGGTGACCATGAATCACCAGTCCCCGCATCCATCAGCAGACTCAGAGCTGGCTGCCCTGGAGAGGACCTACAGCAAATACCGGACCAACACCAAAGCTCAGATCCAGTACAAGCTGGCTCTGCATTACTTAAAAAACCACTTCCACTGTAGTACCCAAGGGCACATGACGCAGGGAAAATGCCTATTTGACTGTCTGTGGGTATCTGGAACCGTGGAACTTGCTGGCTGGGCTACCAAAAGTAGACTCCTCCCAACATAAGCAGGGACCACACCCACTGGTGGATAGGACAAGTGGATATGGCTGTCAATGGAAGGACCAATCAATGTTCAGGAGTATTAGAAATGGACCAATCACTGATCAGGTCAGTGGAGAACATATCACTAACACATTCTTACTTATTTGCGAAACATTTGCACACAGATATCTGACCACATCTGATCTAATCTCATAGAAATGAATAACGGGTTGGTGTCCTGAGACAAAAGAATATTGTGTGTATGAAGAATATTGGTGGAGCCGGGCACTGGTGGCTCACGCCTGTAATCCTAGCTATTCAGGAGGCTGAGATCTGAGGATCGAGGTTCAAAGCCAGCCCGGGCAGGAAAGTCTGTGAGACTCTTATCTCCAAGAAACCACTAGAAAACCGGAAGTGGTGCTGTGGCCCAAGTGGTAGAGTGCTTTCCTTGAGCTGAAGAGCGCAGGGACAGAGCCCAGGCCCAGAGTTCAAGCCCCACCCCCGACCACACACACAAAAAAGAAAAGAATATTGGTGGAAATTAGCTTTGCTTTTGTGCTTGTACTGGGGCTTGAACTCAGGAACTGTGTGCTCTTCCTTAGCTTTTCCCCTCAAGGCTGGTGCACTACTGTGTGAGCCATTCTTTCACTTCTGGCTTTTTACTGGCAAATTGGAGATAAGTGTCATGAACTTTTCTGCCTAGGCTGACTTTGAACTGTGTGATCCTCAGATCAGCCTCCTGAGTAGATGAGATTATAGGCATGATGCAGTGTAGCCCAGCCTATTCATGGTTTTGTTATTGTTGTTTTATCTCTTGGGCTCAAACAACAATGAAAGTCCAGGTCTTTGCCTTGAGAAGTACCTGTTTCAGACTGCATGGATTTTTGTGGTCTTCCTGCCAAAACTTGGCTCCTTAATAAAATGAACACAGATAAAGCAACTGGCAGGAAAGAGCCCTGAGCACAGAGTGAGTGAACCACGTGAGCCGCTCTTTAGTCTGACCATTGTCAGCAGTTGTATGCTATTGAAACAGAATTAAAATGGATACATGCATTGAGCCTGAAATATTTCTCAGCAAATAAAACAAACAAGACCTTAAAGACAGCCATACTTTTTCTTCCATTGCAAACATAAAGTGAAATTAACTTGGATCATTTCTGGTTAATTCTTATGTTATAAAGAATCTCACCCATCACATTATGGGAATTTCTGAAATAAACTTTTAAAATTAAAAAAAGAAATTTCTAAGTGGGGGAGGGAAGGGATAGTGGAAGAACAACAATGGAGTGGGTAACAGTGTTCAATGAGAAATGTACCTTTACTCATGTACATGTACTCTGTACAGCATCTTTACAGTAAAATAAAATTAAAAAAAATAGAAATCTGTAATGGTGGGTGAATCTATCTTTTTCTTAATTTCTTGCCTAGGTTCTAGATGCCATCCAGTTACTTTTTTCCTTTTCTTAATTCTAGCAGGAAGTTACTTCTCTCCCTCACAGCTTTTTATCATTTATAAAATATTTCCCTGGGTGTATGGCTCCATTATTTTCTGGTCAATGACAGAAGCAATTGTCATCATTTAAATAGATATAAATAACTGATTTTGACTTAGGTTGGAACTTAGAGCTTGGTGCTTCCCAACAGATCTTCTGGCTTCTGTATTTTCTGGTGGTTGTTTTTCAGATAGGGTCTCATTTTCTTCACTAATATGGGACACGATAGCTAGAATAATAGGTAGGGGCCGCCACAGTCAGCTCTTCTTTAAGATGGAATCTCATGAGTCTTGCTGTCTGGAATGGCCTCAAACTGGAGTTCCAACCATCTCACCCTCCCAAATAGCTGGGATGATAATCATGAGCTACTCACACCTGGCTTTCTTTTAATTTTCCCTGTCATTAGTGAACATCTTTAGGGGTCATTTCCCCTGTCTTCTAATGTGTCCTTTCTAGTAGTTGGACTCATCCTTGCTTTCTGAGGCAGCAAATTGTTTCAGCATCACCTTGTATTTTTACAGTAACAATCCTGATAACTTTTAGGTAGAAGTGACATTTACAACCAGAACCTGGGCATTTGATTATAAACTCATTGTTTTGGGTGACATTTCTTCTAAGCTCTTCAGTGGAAGAATTTGGATGTATGTTCTTAAACAATTATAAATTCATACTGATACTTCTTATTTATATCCTATAGCATAAAATTTAGTCACAATTGTGCCCTTACATGTATTTTCATTTTCTAAGTAAAAATCCAATAAAAGAAATACATGGAATACTGGCTGCAATTTAAGTAAGTCTAAAAAGGAAGGAAGAATAGAGAGCTAACAGCATGGCATTAAATACAGAACATATAAAAAGGTTAGGCATCAAGCCAACTATACTTGTGCTTATTTTCAATGTAAATGAAGTAATACTGCAAATAAAAGTTTGACATTGTCAGAAAGCATAATAAAATATACTCACGTTACATGCTGTCCATGCTAGATCTGCATTAAATATAAATTGGTTGGATTTGAAAGTAATAGAATGACAAATTATAGACTGTGCTCAAGTCAAAAATAATAAAGCTGATGCCTCTGTATTTATGTCAAATCAAGTAGATTTCAAAATAAAGAATATTCTTGGGATAAAGCAATGTTTTATAATGATAAAAGAATAACTTTATCAGGAAGACATCATGTGAAGGTTCTTCAAAAACAAAGCAAAATGTGGCAGGATGAAAGCATTAACAGAAAGAACATAATAATGTTTGGAGATTTTAACATTTTTCATTAGTCAAGAGGACTATAAATAGGTAAAAAAAAGTCAGTAAGCATAGAAAAGACAACAATATCTACTCACTTAACTGATATTTAAAGAAAATTATGCCCCCAAACTAAACAAAGCATTTACCTACTAGGCCAACTAAACCTATGGGCCACTACACTGGTCCTTATATAAATCTCATTAATTTAAAAAGATTTGGCATGTAGCCTTGTCACAATGTAAACAGATACAAAATTGATGAAAATAAGATATGTATAAATCTCTTAGTATATTGGAGAAAATAACACGGTTCTAAGTAACTTATTGAGCTAATATTAATATCAAGAGACAAAAGAAAATATTGAGAGATGAATGATAACAAAAGGCAGTATACCAACATTTATGAGATTTTACTATAGGACATTTCATAAGAAATATAAATACTTAGATAATAAAATAAAAAATAAATCACCATTCTAAGCAGAATATTATTATAAGAAAATATTATTATAAGAAATATATTATTATAAGAAAATTATAAGAAGAGTTAAGACCAGGGAAAAAAAAGAAAAAATGTATAGAGGAGAAAAATCAATATATAATAGATATAAACAACCAGGGAAAAATCAAGGCATGAAAATTGGTTAACAAATATTGCTGCTATCAATAATTTTTAGGAAGACTGATCAAGCAATAAAAATTACTACGTTAGAAATAGAATTAACAACTATAAAATTGACATGTTGAATGAGTTGAATTCACTGAAATCATTGAAAATCACATGTGCTAAAATAAATCAAGAAACACAAATATCCCAGATACTTCTTGCGTTTATTCTAATAATTGATTTTGTAATTTAAAATTTTCTTGTAAGTGATTTTGTCTTCATAGGCACAGTGATATCTAATGAATACAATATTAATACTCAATACCATACGAGTACAGCATAACTATTTTAAAGAATAGAGGAGAAAGGATGATTTCCCCAGTTGTTTTATTTACCCAGGATATCAGTGATACCAACTCTAATAATGCCATTATAAGAAAAGAAGCAGCCAGGCATGATGTCTCACCTCTCTAACCCCAGCTCTCAGGAGGCTGAGGAAGCAGTGTAAGTTAAGGGCAGCTGCAGCTATATAGCAAAATCTGACTCAAATTCCCCTCAAAATGAGAGAGTCGCTCAATGTTAGAGTATACACTCATGAAACCCTGGGTTCAATCCCCAGTTCTTCAAATTAAGAAAAAAGAAAAAAAGAAAAAAATGTCTCATGGACGTGGCATTTCTCTCTCTCTCTCTCTCTCTCTCTCTCTCTCTCTCTCTCTCTGTCTCTCTCTCTCTCTCTTCATATATATGTATATACATATACACACATATATGAACTACATTATTGAGGTTAGGGCTGGTTATGGTTATACTCACTCATAGTCACAGCTATACAAGAGGTAGACATAGGAGGATTGCCATGGCTGGCCATGTGCAAAAATGAAAAATACTACTTAAAAAATAAACTAAAACAAATATGGCTGGGAATTTGGCATCAGTGGTCAACTGCTTGTCTAGCAAAGACAAGTAGTCATAGTCTATGAACCAATACTACCAACATTTTTTGAAGATAATACTAGTTCATTATTCCAACATTTATTTGTCAGTGGGGTTGGGACAGATGAGAGGAGCATTCATGGAAGGGGTGATATTGATCAAGACTCATTTTAGTCACAAACTGACATGTTGAATTGAAACCCCTTTATACAAATACTTAAGTATAATAAAAAGAGTAAGAAAATAAATAAGTAAATAAATAAGTAAAATTGTAGTAGACTTTTTGGAAAAGTTGATCATCCAAGAAATGTGAACAAATCATTGGTTGTCAGAAGGTGAAATGAGAGGAAGATCTTAGTATGGATGGAATGATTACAATAACCTTTTGTATGTAGGAATTCCTCATTTATATTGTGATTATGAAAATTTATGTGTATAAAAGTTCACACTGCTTTTAGTTAGAAGAGTGTACCTTTTGATCTATGTAAATTCAAAATATTAAGTCAAACCAATTTTCTCTATTAACAGAAAGCAATTAAAAATCCTTTAAAAAAGTTCAGACAGAAGTCATCTCTCCTTATGATAATAAGCCTCAGTCAATGAACAGAGAAAATCAAGTCACTCTCTAAATTGTATCTGCAACAAGCACAGTTTCCTTCCTACTCAGTGAAGAAACCATGACTGCTTTCTGCTTAAGACTGAGTAGCCAGAGTGTGCCCACTAACTACCTCCACTCAGTGTTGTTCTCGGCAGTCAGCACTAGAGAAAACTCACAGTCAGAAAGCAAGGGTAGTAATGGAGATCATACCACACTTCCCAGGATAGAAAAGTCTCCCAGCCAGGCTGTGAATGTGGAGAGTATTGAAGATTCTCATTAGAAAGCTGATGATTTACTTATGAAGTATATATGGGCAAAACAGGAACATGGCAAACTTCACAGCATCAGCTTTGATGAGAGGACTCCACTTGTGTTTCCTTGAAACTATTTTATAAACTCATAGTGGGCTCACTGAAACTAAGTTGACCAGAAGGCAAAGGCTCAAATCCACATTCCAGAAGCCTAGGGGGGGAAATGTGCTCATTTCTGGGAACTAATATTAATTACTGTACTCCATTGTTGTGTGATATAATAGATCCACCATACAGTCAAAAAATGAAAATGCTTAGGAATAAGCAACAAAATGTGATTTGTAGTCAAGATGGAAAATGGTTAAGACTAAGTGATGGCTTAGATTTTAGAATCATCAGAAAGTTACTTTAAAATAACAATTATAAAAATGCTAAAATGGGTGCTGCTTCATGAGATTTTTATCTGATGGCACACCTTCTGCAGAAGTAAATTTTGCCTTGCTGAGACAATTCTTTATTTTTGTGTCTGTTGCGACTCCAGTGGGTCTTGGAGTGCATTTATAGGGATATGGGGTGCCCAACCACTCTCTTTCCATCCAGGAGAGGTACTCGGGAGCCCTTCTTCCTAAAGGAGACTCATCCCTCTCTCTGCCTTGTTACAGAGGTCCTGGGGTATTAGGTGACCAGGACTCTTGGACTGGAACTTCATCTGAGGCTGAATTCTCTCAGCAACACTTATAAAGAGGGTTCCAGCAACTACCATGGTGACCAAGCAATTTCATGCACTAATGAAGGCAGGAAACACCAACATGACTGATGGGTAAAGTATTCCTAGGTGGTAGAGGGGAGATTGAGCATCTAGTTTTCCAGACATCTCCATCCTGGGGAGATTGACAAGACATCTCCAGATTTTGCTGTACAAGAAATCCTCAGGATAGGGGATTGAGTGCAGGGTTGTGCAAGAAACTCCCAGTTAAGGGGGTGTTGAGCACTGTGGGGATGTACAAGAAATCTCCAATACTAGGGCAGTCGGGGTTGAGTACAGCAGAAAACATAGGCACAACATCCTGCCAAAAATAGGAATTGAATTCTAGGCCTAGGGAAACAAAGGCAGAGCGAAGGAGGCTCTTTTGGACATTTCCCTGTTAATTCATTGGGAAAATGTTAAATTCAACATTCTGACATAAAGTTCAGTTCTCTATCATTGTCTTTTTAAAGAGGTCAAATGGGTTGTCAAGTAGCTCGTTCACTGGGTAGCACCCTGCAAGGGAATCTACTAGAAAAGGACAAAACACATGGCTGTGGTTTGTGAGGCATCTCTGGATTTGGGAGGTTGAACATCTACAGTGTACTCTCACTAGCTTGATAAACTGAGATGGGGAAACTTATACACGTCTTCGTGTGGTGTGTTGTATGGCTTCTGTAGTCTATCCACAAGTCCTGTGGCTAAAAGGAGCAGATGAAAATTCCCGGGCTGATCTAGTATGGGATCTCACACAGGAATAGCTGCTGCACTGGCTGCAGTCACTATGCTGATCTGGTATTGTGTACTAAGTTAGGCATCTGTACAGTGACCTCCTAGAGGTGGGCTGCTTAAGGAGGGGATTTCTGGCATGCCCCTACCACAGACGTAAAGAAAACAATGATAGATTTTACGGTTAATTGGATGTTGTAGTTTCTAGGTGAAATAGTATGGACTCTGAACTGAAATCCTTTATTCCAAACTTTTGGAAGAGAAACCTGATCCTTTTTGTGGAACTTGGGGGAGGTCCAGGTAATGGAGAACCTTAAGCAGACCCTCTTCAAGGTCCCAGTTTTGGTCCTTCTTTAGAAAAGCATTTTCATTTATGAAGGAACCACCTTGAGAAGATGGATGACAAATTCTTTCTTTCTCTCTTTTTATTTTGCTTCTGTAAAATGTCCTTTTTTTGTACATTTTTATTGTAAAAATGCTGTACAGAGGGGTTACAGTTACATGAGCAAGGTAATGAGAGCATTTCCTATTGAGCATTGTTGCCTCCTCCTTTGTTTTCCACTTACCATCCCTTCCCTCCCATCTCCACAACTACCGGACAGATTCTTTCTTATTAGACCTTGGTCAGATAAGGCCAAGATCTTAGAGAAACTCCCTTCAGGGTAGGTTTAAGTTACTTGTGGATGGCCTCTCCAGGGTGATACAGGAAAGTGGTATAAGGGGTATTCCGTGGTGGATATGGTTAAATTAAGAGTTATATTGGGTGGGCTGGGAAGGTGGCTCAGTGGTAGAGTGCTCGCCTTGCATGCATGAGGCCCTGGGTTTGATTCCTCAGTACCACATAAGCAAAAAGAAAAAAATCTGGAAGTGGTGCTGTGGCTCAAGTGGTAGAGTGCTAGCCTTGAGCTGAAGAGCTGAGGGACAGCGCCCAGGCCCAGAGTTCAGGCCTATGACCAGACCCCCCGCTCAAAAAAAAAAAAAGAGTTATATTGGAGAGATTGCCTATTAACTGGTCTACAGGGGCATGCAAGTTGTTTGCACTCAACCAGACTTTGACCCTTGTTTCCTGGGATGACTGAGAGAAGCGGGGCGGGGGGGGGGGGGGGGCTTTAAAACAACATTCTCTTCAAGAATAGGTTTAAAGTACCAAGGGCTATTATACTCTCTACTATGATAAATACAGAGAATCCCTCCATGCAGAAGGCAGCTATTCAACATTAGAATTTGCTTCAAAGTTCTCAAAAACCTCTACATAGAGGTATATTCAGGAATCTATTATTTCACTGTGGGCTCAAATGCCTTAAGCAAGAAGATTCATGTGGTAGCAGTAGATGTAGGACAAAGTGTGGACTTGGTCTTTCCTGCCATAACATTGTCCATTTTTGCAAAGCAAGAAAAATAAATTCACCCTATGATTCTGATCATGATGACACATTAGGTCTGCTTTGAGTGCTGACTACAGAGTCAGCTTCTTGGGACCTCAAGTCTGTCTGTTTCCATGTCCATTTTAACCGGAGAATGTACAAGACCCCCATCTGCATTTGCCTGAAAGCAATAATGTGACAATAATAGCTGAAGAAGATTTACTGCTGGCTTTCCAAGTAAAGATTAATTATGATAGTAAAAGGAGAAATTTGGGGAAAATGCTAGAAAGAAAGAAAGAGAGAAAGAAAAGAAAAAAGAAGGAAAGAAAGAAAGAAAGAGAAAAAAGAAAGAAAAAGAAAGGAAGATGGATGCTAATAAAAAAAAAGAGCATGAATTGTGCGCTGGTGGCTCACACCTGTAATCCTAGCTACTCAGGCTGAGCTCTGAGGATCATGGTTCAAAGTCAGCCCAAGCAGGAAAGTCCGTGAGACTCTTATCTCCAATAAAACACCAGAAAACCAGAAGTGGTGCTGTAGCTCAAGTGGTAGAGTGCTCACCTTGAGCTGAATTGAGGGACAGCACCCAGGCCCAGAGTTCAAGCCCCACGACTGACAAAAAAAAAAAAGAGGGCTGGGAAGGTGGCTCAGTGGTAGAGTGCTTGCCTTGCATGCATGAGGCACTTCCAGCAGAAAAAGCTGGAAGTGGTGCTGTGGCTTAAGTGGTAGAGCACTAGCCTTGAGCTGAAGAGCTGAGGGACAGCATCTAAGTCGAGTTCAAGCCCCATTACTGACAAAAAAAAAGAACATGAAAAGAAAGGGAGAAAGAACACAAGAAAGACAACAGGATAAAAGAGATGTGAGTTACTGTATAGAAAAAATACTATAAAAGTATGAGTGATAGACGATACAGTATGGGAAGACAATTATTTTTGATACTCATCATAGACTGAATATTGTAGTGGAAAAGATGAATACAATTGAAGATAGCAATAGATTAATTAATAAAATTGAACGTGGTAATAGAAAATATCAAAACTGTAATGTAAAGAGAGTGAAATACAGACAAAAAGTAATATCAGATGATTCCTATGTGGGAAGAACATATATGGCTTCTCAGCCTTGGCATTTTGGCATTTGACATTTGACATTTTTATTGACATTTTGGAGGAGACAATGTTTGTTACAAAGTGGTCCTCCATGTTCTGTAGGATGCTGCATAGTATCTACCCATCTGTTTCCAATAGCAACACTTTTTAGTTCTGACAACTAAAAAGAATTATGTTCAGGTATTGATGAGTGTTTCCTAGGGGCTAAAATGTCCCTGGTTGATAAGCACTAGTATAAAATAAATTCTCAGCAGAAGATAGAAGAAGAGCAGAGAGAGATAATGAATGGGTCTGAAGAAGTATTTGAAGAGCTTCTACATGAAAACTTGACAAAAGTCTCAACAGTACTGGAGACCTCAATCTATATTTCTAAAGTGTGGAAATGTCAACCTACATTTCCAAGAACTTAGTGAAAAAAGTAGACTATAATGAAAGAAACCAGGGCAGTACATACCAAATTCAATGACACACAATAAGTTTCTGCACAGATGGAGAAAAGACATGTTATACACAAGGTAACACAAAACCACACAATAACTACTCAGAATAAGTACAGTGGAACAATGCTGTAATTTGCTACTCTGGAGGCTGAAATCTGGCAATCTAGAATTATTTCCAGAGAAATCACTTTCAAAATGAACATAAATATTGAGCATGAATGGTGAACATAAATAAACACTTAAAAGCAGAAAAATTAAATCCAGTGGATCATGTTTTAAAGCCAGTCTAGGCAAAAAGTTAGCAAGATCTCATTTGAACCAATAAGCCTAGCATAGTGATACATGTCTGTGGTCCACACTGACTTGAGCAAAATGTTAGTCCCTATCTAGAAGTAACGTAAGAGTAACAAGTGCTAAAGGTGTGATTCAAGTGGCAGAATGTTCGCCTAACAGGTTCAAAGCTTTAAATTCAAATTCCTGTACTGTCCAAAGGTAAGAATTTTAGAGAGTCTGTGGCAGATATGCACCATAAGAAATGCAGAAAAAAAAATTATTTGTAATGAAAGAAACTAGGGCTAGATGTAAATGTAAGATAGATTTATAAGACACACTAAAAACTCTTAATTCAGATAGTCAATATAATCCATACCAAATTCAAGGGGCTCCTTTGGGTGTACAAGCTATTTCTAAACCTTATATAAGCTGTACAAAAGAATAAGCAGAACAATGTTGAAAACTATCAACCTGTAGGATCTTCAGTATCTGACCACCATTTAGTATAAAGCTGTAATAAAGCTTTAATGGACACCCAGAATGGGTATGTATTTGTGTGTTTGTTACACCTGAATAGAATAGGGAAAAAAAGATAGCCCAATTGAAAAAAAAAAAGGCTGGGGGAGGAGGTGGACAGTAAGCTAGGCACCTAGGCACGGGTGACTCACACCTATAATCCTACCTACGTAAGAGGCTAACCTCTGAGGATCCTGGTTCAAAGCCAGTCCAGACAGTAAAGTTTGTGAGATTCTTCTCTCCAATTAACCAGCAATACACCACAAATAAACCCACGGCTGAAGTGGTAGATCACTAGACTTGAGAGAAAAGCGTAACGACAGCATCCAGGCTCTGAATTCAAGCCTACACAAAACACCACCACCAATATCAACAACGAAAGTGGTTGGCAGTTTGTTTGCAAAAGACCCAGTGTGATGGTACTGTGGAGAGACAAATAGACCACACAGCAGAACAGAGTCCTGAAACTCACCCCCACATAAATGAGCCACTCAATCTCAACAAACCCCTAAGGCAATCCACTAAAAAATAATTTAAAAAGATGAATGGTGCTGAAACAACTAGATGAGTGTGGGAAAAAAATTGGACCTGATACTAATGGCACTTTGACCATAAAAATCAATTTGAGCTTAGACGTAGACAAAAAAAGAAATCCAAAACCATACAGAATTTCACAAGCACAGAGGAAGAAATACTTGATTGGTTAGAATACAGTGTTTCTGTAAAGGAAAAATACTAACAAAATGCACTCTTGTAAACATTCTAAGATCAGTAGAAAATTAAAGGGAAAACATTTTTCAGTACATATGTCTGCAACAAACTTTAAGACAGAATATATAAGAATCTATAAAATCAATGATAAATAACTGACAACAGCATGAGTATTGTGGTGTGATCCCACAATCTCAAGGCTTGCAAAGATGAGTCAGAAAGGTTGGAAAGTTGAGGCCAGCCTCAATGATACAGTGACCATCAGTTAAAAAAGTAAATAAATAAAAGCAAACCAACAGCCAAACTGAAGACTGACAGCACTGACACGGAATGGTTTAATCCATTTAGAGAAATGGATTTCTACAACACTATAGTGAAAATGCAAAATCTTTCAACTGATTTTTACAAACATCCATACACACACACACACACACACACACACACACACACACACACACACATACTGCCTTTGTTGTTTATATATATATTATATTGTACACATACACAAATACATATACAAATATTGGTGGTACTAGGGGTTGTACTCAGGGCTTAGCACTTGCTAGGCTACTAATTGAGCTATAACTTTAGTCCTTTTTGCTTTGCTTTAGTTGTTTTTTAGACAGAGTATGGTATTTTTCCCAGGGCTGACTTGGAACCTGTTCTTGCCAAGTAATAGAGATTACACACATGTGCTGTGCCACACCATGTAAAAAGCTTTTGTTAACTGATTGTAACTATTGTATTAATAATAGTTCTAAACTGGAAATAAAACCCCAAAAGTTCATCAAGCAATTAAGAAATAAACTAGCTTTGGTGTACAAAACTGTATTTGTTTATATATTGAGAGTGGAATACTACCCAAGCGATTCATATCTTTATATAGAACAACATGGATATATTTCAAAACAACTATTTCAATAAAAAGTATCTAGAAACAAAAGAACAATTACACTGTGGTCATGACCGAAAAAGGAAAGCCAATTATGGTGACTTAAATCAGAAGTTGCCTAAGCATGTGTTGGGACTGGGGGGGGGGGGGGGGAGGGCTATGAAAGACTTTTTCGTCGTTGTAAGAATATGGTGACTACATTGATGAGCTTGTCAAATTTTAGACCTATATGTGTTTTGCTGTACATAAATTTATTTTAAATACATAAATAGATTTAATATAAAAAATTTGAAGTTTTACAACAGGAGACTGGGCACACACTGATAATCCCAGCTACTTGGGAAGTGGAGATTGGGAGGCTTGTGGTTCCAGGCCAACCAGAACACAAGTTAGTAAGATTCAATCTCAACACCAGCCAGGTAAAACCTTACACATCTTTAATCCCAGCTATGTAGAAGGTCATGGGTAGGAGAATTACCATTGGAGGCTGACTCCAGGCAAAAATGAGAGACCTATCTGAAAAATGACACTCTTCCTGAGTTCAATCTCCATAATCACTAAAAGCAAATAAAACCTAAAATCATTAAGTAGTCTTAAGAAATGGAGTCCAGGCTAGGTGTACAGGAGTGACCTCAGGAACAACACCAGCTAGCTGCCCCTATAGTATAGCTCCTACTATAAAATCAGATATTACCAAGGAATCTTCACATTATCGGACTCAGAGGTGGTCTGACAATGGCTATTAACCTCGGCACTGGACACCAGCAGTAACAGCAGCTAATACTGAGTTTCTCAATAGTTTGAAGTAAGTGATTGGTCTCTGAAAGAGGGGTGGGTCTTAGACTACCCTCCCGCACTGACCATATGACCTTCATTAATGGCACTGTAGTAGAATATGATTGCAGAGAATATAACTCACCCTTCCCTGCTCTCCTTTGCCATCTACAAAAGCAGCAAGGTGGTGGCTTTCTGTCTGTTTTCTCCTGTTTACAATTCATACACAGAGATGGGAATGGAACCCTAACATGTAGTTGTCTACCACTGTAATGATGCTGAAGGTGGCCCTCTTACTTCACTTTGTCTCATTTCTTCTATCTCAAAATTTTGGGTTATCTTGGGGTGAAGAATTTGATCCAGAGAGATAATGATTATTGGAAGTGTTCTTGGGAATATGAAGAAAGAGAATTTGAGAAAACTTTCATCATCTGAGTCTGATATTTTTATGCAAACATTTCTAGCTGCTCATTTTCACCTAAATGAAACGTAATTATGATTAGACCTAGATGAGCTACAGGGAAATTTACCAATCTAATTGAAACTAAAAAATAATTGGAAAGCCTATCTATGACGCCCCAAACTGCAAAATTTATGTACATGAGCTTTATCACTGACTCTGCACTGGAAAGGTACAGCTTACTGTAGAGAAGATATTGCAGATTTTTATTGCATATTTGGAGTTCATGTGGCAAATTAATAAAAGACACCATTCTGAGTCCCTTAAAGATACATTTCCACATTGTACCTGACAAAGTACTTTGAAATCTATTCCTTTATCATGGCATGAGATTAGTTTGGCCTCCTAAAGGCTACCAGCAGAGTCCTTTGAGTGACAGACTCTGTGTCGGAAGTTAAGGTTGAATTGGCATTTCAGAGCATTGGTTGGTAGACAGAAGCCAAAGATCCTTCTAGAATACATTTTATGATGTTACATAAAGAGTTCCTGGACATGGTGGTAGTGGAATTCTGCTGTGGTCACTGCTGTCTTTCAAGGACCTTTGCTTTTCTCTGACCCAATAATCTCAACTTGTCAGGTGTTGGGAGAAGACTGAATTGATAGTGTATACGACCTCCTCCCCAAGGAGTGCCAGGGACAGACTAAATCCCACAAGAATTGTGTGGTTTCTTCCACGGGGAGCAATTTGTACTTTCTAAGAAGTTACCTTTCTGCTGACATCCAGAGTCAGAATGCCTTTATAACATCTACCACAGGTGGGTTTTTGTTAGTTTAATTTGTTTTTTTTTTCATCAAAAGTAATAATTCTTTCATCAAAGTTAAATTTTATTTTCTTGGATCGGATTTGAAATCACTCTCAAGCAGTTACTTAATTCAGGACTAACTTGTTGAGTGCTTCCTACCAGCGGTGGATGTTGAATACAAGTGATGGCAAAGGAATGTGTTTGAGACAGAAATCAATGAAACAAAATAAGTCAGTAGAGCTGGATCAATATCTGAGTGCATAGATATGAAAATCAAAACTAATTATAGAATAAATACTCTTAAGCGGACTTATAGAAGAGCAATGAGCTCCATAAACTCTAAGAACATTTAGTAACTTGAAACATGCAAGGAAGTATGGACTAGTGTGAATAGTGTTTGTTCTATTGTTTAGAAAGCCTTATTTTTTAAACATATTTTTTAAACATCTTCATAAGCAGAAATAAATGGTAGAGACACAGAATGAGAGGAGTAGCACTGAACAAGATACATTGTACTCATGTTGAACTGAAGTAGTTACACTTAAAGATCATAATAATTTAAAAAGACATAGCAGTGCATCAGAGAAAACAAAGCACCAGATAGAATGGATTATGTAACAGTGTGCCAAAAGTCCACTGAGGAGAATTGACTTAGCAGACTTGAACTCCTGTCTCCCAGAAAACAGCTGTATCAAGTATGACAGGATGACAAAAAAGGCAAGAAAGTAAATCATAAACTAACAAGGGGATTAGATGTTTATATGATAAGATGTGTGCCATATGATGAATTAGATACATGGAAGCTCAGAAAGAAAAAAGAAGAATGTATATGCCTTTCAGTTCATTAATTAACTAGTTATGGTGACACACATTTATAGTCCAAGTATTTGGGAAGTGGAGGCAGGAAGATTACGAGTTCAAGGTCAGCAAAATGAGATACTGTCTCAAAAAAAAAGAATTTGGCTTAATTTCCATAAGCTAACCTTTGGCTTATGATTTTGAGTTAAAGTAAGCTATCAGGAGTTAAACTTGTACAGGTTTAAGTTTGAGTTTCCACACATTTCAGCTTTCCTGAAAATTCCAATCAATTTGACTCATTCTACAGAATGTCTTATGAGCTACCTTCAAGCCCTTTAAGAGTGTCATAGTAATTACTTATGTCTGAAATAGTCATGGATATGGGACAGAGAGCATGACTTCTTACCTTTGAGTTAAGATGGCTTCTATATAAATCAGATTTCAATAAAATCAGAATAAATTTGTCACACATCTAACATCTGGAATACATTTGGTTTGATGATGGACTAACTGGTGTCTATACATTTCAGGGATCAACTAGACCCTAATGAGAAAAGATAGTCTACACCCAGACTTGAAGACCTTAGGGACACCTTAAGTCAGGTGATTCTTGAAGTAAAAAAGATTTAAAGAGAAAGTAGTTTTAGCTAATTTTCCAGCTAAGGAAGTCTGACTATGCATGAGTAGTTTAGGTGGGGAGGAGGTATGGTCTTATGTACATGAGTTGTGCTTTACCTTCTTCCTTTTGAGTTTTGAAATCCAGGTCATAAGGACTCCATAGGCTTTGGACAGGTCATTGAGTGTGTTCAGTTGGGCTCACATAGAACATAGCTGCTCTAAAGCAATGACTGATAGTTCTTAGGAGATCATTTCTTTCATGCCTTTTTTTTTAGGCTAGGTAGATAGGAAAAATGGACACACTAGTTAGAGTGGTTGAAAATATTGGATGGAATTGGTTACACTTGAGTTTGTTGGCAAAGCTCAATGATTCAGCAGGCACATGGACTTGGGGGTTATGATGATGATGTAAGACAAAAAAATAGAGCACTCTGTGATTGATGCAACATTGCTCTTAGTAATTTTATTAGGACACATAGTTCTATCTGCCAGAGCATGTGGACATTCTCAAAAGCAAATAATTGGTATGGAAGAGTGGTTAAGTTTTAAATATGATGGTGAAGAAACAAAAAGGGGTAATTGTGGTGGGAAAAGGACCTAATGCACTCTAATGAGGGGATTGGTAGCATTAGGCTCATGGGTAATATAAGGCTCTTTCTACTTCTCTACCTGGACTCAAGCAGGTTGAAAGCTATGGAAGATAGCTTTGACCAGGCTCACAATAAAGGTCTAGAGAAGAATCTAACAGGAACATCAACTTTTATTCAGTTTTTAAAGTTTTCTGTGGATGATCTTTGTAAATAATCTCTTTCCAGGCCTATTGTATTGATTGAAAAAGTTAAAAATAATTTTGATAGCTGTATAATTGTCTGCCCTCCTGGAAGTAGAATTCTTGTTTTGTTGTTGAGAGTGAGGAAAGAGAATGCTCTTTCTTGAGAGAGACACACACACACAGAGGGAGGGAGGGAGAAGGAGAGAGAGAGAGAGAGAGAGAGAGAGAGAGAGAGAGAGAGAGAGAGAGAGAGAGAGAGAGAGACTTCAAAACAAATCTACAATTAATTGCAAACAAGAATATAAATCCTTAAGGCTTTTGGAGTCAAGTTTGAAAAAGCAAGTAAATCTCAAATATATATATATATAGTAGATAAATTTATATCTAAATTTTCCATTTTTATGTAACGTCACAAAATATAAGCTTGAAATTTCTCAGAGTAAGCACATTTGTGCAATCAGTGCCTAGAACAGGAAACATTAAGAGACTCTTTCTTAGAGAGACTACTTAGAACCTTTTCTAGTCACTATTCCCTAATTTTCTATCTTGATCTTTTATTATAGAAATTGAATTTATCATTTGCTATAAGATTAAATTCTATAATGAATACTCCCTTCTGTTTGTTTTATTTATTTCACCAACTTACTTATGATTTTTTCTCATGTTATCAGAACCAGTTACAGATTGTTCATTTTGTTTACTATATAATTTTCCTCTGACTAGTTATATGATTCATTTAGCTATTCTTTGATGGTTAAATGGGATTCAGTTTGGAACTATTATGAACATTACATCAATGAATATTTTAACATATGTATTTTAGGAGGCATATGTAAGTATTTCTTTGGGATGTAAACCAAGGGTGAAATTGCTGGGTTATAAAAGAATTCATACATTTATGCTAGTGTTAGAAGATTTTGGCATCTGGCTTTGCCAGCTTCCTTTAACCAATCAGTGCAGACATTTAATCAGCAATGCTAATAAGACAGAGGAACACACACACACACACACACAGATACACACACACACTCACACACATATGGTGTTGGTACTGGGACTTGAACTCAGGGTCTGGGCACTGTCCCTTTGCTTTTAACGTTTTAGCTTTTAGAGACAAAGCTGGTGCTTTACCAGTTAAGCTACAGTTCCACTAACACTATCTTTAAAATGCTGTTGTTAACACTGAAAATTGATTCATGAGAGGTATTTCTAGGGCTACAAGAAAGAGCTGCTTGCCTCTCACAAAGGATATAATTCAAAAGGAAGCACATGGAAATTCATAAAATCTTGGATAGAATTTTGATTGTGGTCATCAAACATTTTCTGTAAAGGGTCACAGAGAAAACCTTATGCTCTGTGAACCATACCACCTCTGTGGCATCTACTCACCCGTGTCCTTCTTAGTGTGGAAGCAGCCGTGGACAGCAAGCACATAAAGCATGTGTACCAAGACAACACTTTTACACAGATGTGCAATAGACTAGATAGAGCTCATGGACTACAGCTTGCTGATCACTATTTAGAATCACAGAGAAATTAAAAACTACAAGGAGAAATTAACCTCTCTCTGGGACCTGCCGATCTGACTTATTTGGCATCTGATTTAATATAGAAAGTTATGGATCAAGATATCTGTCTATGAGATATGCTACATTAAAAATTCAGCAGCAGATTCCTATCTTGATCCTCTTTCTTATTTCTAGTACTTCTCAAATATTTGTCTAACCCTCCTCTTATAAGAAGAGTTTTCTTGTGAAGAGTCTCATTGTGCTCTCAAATGCTGATGTCAGGTGGGTCTCCATGGATGGTTTTGCTTTTGGACAAAACAATAATGTCTTCTAGGCTGAATGCCACTTGTAGGACTTCATATGATTACTGAGATGACATTTTCTCTGGTGCTGTTTCCACATCTCATTTCAAAGAGCCTTACTGTACAGAAACCTTCTCTCGGGCCTGGATTTACCAGCCTGTGCTTGTACACTTAATTTATTCATACCCAATGAAAAAGAGTCCATTCATATTACTGGGTATTGTCAGGGTTAGCGATTTTTTAAGTTAATTGATTTCTTGGCACTGAAGAAAATACTTTTTAAAACACTTTTGTCAGAAGAAATATGAAGCAAAAGCTGAACCTAAGACCCTAAGTTACTCCCAGGGTTCATTATAGCTTGTTCATTTGTGTGGTTTGTGATAAAAACTGCAGCCAAGGCAAGCTATGCATGCCTGTTCACAAAAAGTGATGCATTATGGGTAATTTTATTCTGCTTATCTACAAAAATGTAATTTTTGAGACTACTCTTTAAAGTAACTCTTACTGAAAACTGTATATTTCTTTTAACTATTGCTTGACTTTATTCCCCTGATGATATTGTATATCAACTATTAACGTTGTACAGGAGAAATTTTTTTGTGTGTGAAAATTCTGTACAGAGGGGTTGCAAATACATGGGCAAGATAATGAGTACATTTCTTATCAAGCATTGTAGCTTCCTCCTTTGTTTCCCCTTACCATCCCTTCCCATCCTCCCCCCCCATCCCCAATCTTCCCCGCTCCCCCCCACCCCCAACTGCACCAAAGTTGTAAAGTTTGTTTTCGACATAACGACTTGTACATCTCATTGCTGCAATGGGTCCACCTGTATCCCTATTTAAACAATTCGTTTTTCCCCTTCCCCTCCACAAATTATACCGACATTAAATACAGTGAAAGCAGGGGTTATATTGTGGGGAAGGGACATACAAAGCAACAAAGAAGTAATCTTATAAATGTGTTAGAAACAATTGCAAGAAAGAAAAAAAAAACATTTGAATAGATATCTTAGGGTTCATTTCCCTAACCTCACTTATCTGACCTTTTCTGCTTGACTCAGACATATACTAGATATTGCAAATAAGGGAAACCATGAGACCTATGTTTCTTTGGGCCTGGCTTACTTCACTTAGTATAATTTTTTTCCAAGCCTTTCCATTTCCTAACAAATGGGGCAATGTCATTCTTTCTGATGGAGACATAGAATTCCATTGTGTATATATACCACATTTTCTTGATCCATTCATCTACTGAGGGGCATCTGGGTTGGTTCCATATCTTAGCTATAGTAAATAGTGCTGCAATAAACATAGTCGTGCTGGTAGCTTAGTGTGGTCTTGTTTGTGAACATTTGGGTAAATGCCCAAAAGTGGGATTGCTGGGTCATATGGGAGCTCTATGTGGAGTCTTTTGAGGAACCTCCATACTACTTTCCAAAGTGGTTGAACAAGTTTACACTCACACCAACAATGCAGTAGGGTTCCCTTCCGTCCACATCCCCTCCAGTATCTGTTGTTATTAGAGTTCTTGATTTTAGCCATTCTAACTGGAGTGAGGTGGTATCTCAATGTTGTTTTGATTTGCATTTCTTTTATGGCTAGGGATGTTGAGCATTTCTTCACGTGTCTATTGGCCATCCTTCTTTCTTCTTCAGAGAAGTTTCTCTTTAAGTCTTTTGCCCACTTATTTATTGTGCAGTTGTTTCTTTGAGGATTTGTTGTTGGGGAATTTAATTTTTTGAGTTCCAAGTATATTTTAGATATGAGACCCTTGTCTGTTGTATGGCTAGTGAAGATCTTCTCCCAATCCGTAGGCTTTCTATTGATCTTGCTAGCTATGTCCTTTGCCATGCAGAAGCTCTGCAATTTCATGCAATCCCATTTGTCCAACCTTTCTTTGATTTGTTATGTTTCTGGGTCTCTATTAAGAAAATTTTGGCCTGTGCCAAGAATACCTAGGGTTTCTCCTATTCCATACATACAGGAGAAATTTTAAACATATGGTCAAGAGAAAAAATTTTTATAACTGGAATTATACTTAGATTTTTGTTTTGTTTTGTTTTTTTTGGTTGGTCGTAGGACTTGAACTCTGGGCCTGGGCAGTGTCCCTGTGCTTTTCAGCTCAAGGCAAGCGCTCTACCGCTTGAGCCACAGCACCACTTCCAGTTTTCTAGTGGTTTATTGGAGATCAGAGTCTCACGGACTTTCCTGCCTGGGCTGGCTTTGAACTGTGATCCTCAGATCTCAGCTTCCTGAGTAGCTAGGATTACAGGCGTGAGCCACCGGCGCCCGGTTTATACTTAGATTTTTAATAATGATGACTGCAAATCTGGGCCATTAGTATAATTAATATTTACTTAGGTCATTAATTGTTTGAATAAATGATTTAAGAAAGCCTCACACATAAAATATTAAAAGAAAGTTTTTGTTTCTTTCATGCATGTGTTTCTAACGCATTTATAAGATTATTTCTTTGTTGCTTTGTATGTCCCTCCCCCACAGTGTAACCCCCGCTTTCACTATATTTGATGTCAGTATAACATGTGGAGGAGATGGGGACAAACAAGTCGTTTAAGGATTCAGGTGGACCTGTTGCAACAATGAGAAGTACAAAATGTCATGTCAAAACCAGCTTTACAATGCCGTTGGGGGGGGGGGGAAGGGGGGGTATGATTGGGTGGGGGGGGAGGGGGGAGGCTGGGAAGGGAGGTGAAGGGTAAACAAAGGAGGAAGCTGTAATGCTTGGTAAGAAATGTATGCATTATCCTGCCCATGTAATTGTAACCCCTCTGTACAGTATGTTCTCAAATAAAATAAAATAAAATTAAAAAAAAAAAAGTCCAAATTGAAGTAGGTAAGCTGTGTATAATGACCTATGCCTATAATCTCAGCCCTTAGGATATGGAGACAAGAAGATTATGAGTTTGTGGACAGCCTGATGTACATAGTTAAGACTTTATTTCAAAAATGTAATAAACCAAAAATTAATTAACAAGGTAAGTAATACAGATCAATAAAAATTTAAGGAAGGGAAACAATGTCAGCTAAAATGTGTGATATTGGATTGGTATTTCATACTTACTGAGATGAGCCATAAATTCGACTCTTATTGTCCAAATGCCCAAACAAAGAGAGATACCACGTCATACATTGTTAAGGAAGAGCTTATTAACCCCTCCCTTATTTTTATAAAGGTTTTCCTAAGATGGTGTATTATGATGTACTGAACAACACCCTTAATCATATACTTTTTTTTTTTGCCAGTCCTGAGGCTTGAACTCAGGGCCTGGGCTCTGTCCCTGAGCCACTATGTGCTCAAGGCTAGCACTCTGCCACGTGAGCCACAGTAGCACTTCTGGCTTTTCCTGTTTATGTGGTACTGAGGAATTGAACACAGGGTTTCACGCATACTAGGCAAACACTCTACCACTAAGCCACATTCCAAGCCCTTTAACCATATACTATTAATATACTTTTCAGAGAAATCTTGTAGTAACTTACTATATGATAATCAAAGTATGGTTGTAAAAGTAGGCCAATTGTCCTCTCAGGGGCTGGGATAGTATAGGCTAAGAGTAATTGCTGCCTTGTGGTTTGATCAAAGGATTGTATTTGAAGATCTATGGGAAAGTATAAACTGAATATTTTAGTTAATAGTCCACAAAATTTTTGTAATTGGGCCTTTTAGAGAATACTACCATAGAAAACTTAATGTTGTATTCTTTGGCAAGATTCAGAAGTACAGAATTTTGAAGTCTTTTATTAAGCATGAATCCAAAAACTTTGACAAGCAACTGGCAGTGGGGAGCTGATGTTGGTTCATAGTAAAGAAGAACCTATGGAGGACAAAAGCCTTCTCAGAGGAGTCTCCTTGAATGTGTGAACATTGGTGCATTTCCAATGGGGCTGTGATCTAACATTTCCTCATGCTCTAAAAATGAACTTGCTAACTCTACCCTAGTGGTTCTAAAGCTTTGGTATATTGGAGAATCACTGGGGAACCTTGACAGATTTTCAGAACTCTCCACTTCTGTGCATCTTAATTTAATATATTTGTCCTCAATGAAGTGTCAAAAATCAGTTCAAGTTAGGAAAGTTCTAGTTTCTTACCTCATGCATAGACATGCAGACTGAGCTCAGGTGGTCTCTGTGCAGTTAAGAAGATTGCTTTACAGCAGGTTCTGAGGTTTATCAAGTGGGAAGTAGGATACACTGTCACATTTTTGTGTTCAGCCATTATATATTAGCTTGCTATCCTTAGGACAAACATAGCTGTCTGCACTGATTTGTTCCTGATTGGCTTACTTCCACTGAATCATGCTGACAAGTCTGTAGAATTTTTTTGTGCTTGTGTTTAGGGATAATGATTCTGAGAAGGGAGAATGACAAGTTCTAGTAGCATGGTCTCTGTTGTCGATTGGGAGTTATGTCTAAATAGGAGCCTCCATTTCCACTTTTTCTTAACCAGAATGTGCATTTTGACTGGGCTGTAAGGCCCCATTTCATAATCTGGAAAACTTGACTTCAAGACTGAGATTTCTTCAGCTAAAGCCAACATAGTCAGTGAGGGATTTTTAAAAAATTTTGTCTGGAGGAGGAACATGTCTCTTCTCAGAGTTTTTATTCATTAAAAGCTTGATGTTTTGAAGATAAAGGAGATTTCATGAGGTAACATATAAATCTCTTTTAGTAAAGAATTCTTAATGAACCTCTACTTGGTATCACCAAATTATCAGACAAACTCTTGGTTTTCATACTGTATTAATATAGTTCATTGACTTTTAGTATGATTCTTCTTGGAAACTTCATTTTATTGTTTGCAGGATGCCTGAGGGAGACCTTGTTATTTATAGTTGTGTAGTTACAAACAGATTGAGAGACATGAGCTGTTCACTAAGCAGCCAAAAATGAGGCATTGCAGGGCAGAAGGGGGAGGGCATTTCTGCCAATTCACTTACATGCTGGTTAAAAAAAAAGTATCATCTAGCTCTCTGCATGAGTAAGTCAGGGCAAAGAATCTGCATACTTTAGCTTTCCTATAATCTGCTAATTTGCCTTCTTAAAAGAGAGCTACCAACTACACCGTGTCATGCTTAAATTCACATTAAAGGCAATGACAGAGCATGAACTCTTCAGTCTCCATCTTAATGTCAGCATTGATTTACCTAATCACATCCAGTATTACTTTTCAGGGTCAAACACTGAGGAATGTTAGCTCTTGCACTAAACTAAACATGTTGTTGCTATTTGCAAAGCACTGTGGTAGGGGCTAGGAGTAGAAGATGCATAAGGACAGCTGTCATCTTGAAGGAACCCATAGCTAA
Source organism: Dipodomys spectabilis (assembly GCF_019054845.1). Lineage (NCBI taxonomy): Eukaryota > Metazoa > Chordata > Mammalia > Rodentia > Heteromyidae > Dipodomys > Dipodomys spectabilis. The sequence continues at coordinate 19,973,212 of NW_024870766.1, forward strand.
ATCTCCCACTCCTCATAAGGCTGTCTACTATAGTATTCTTTTCTTTTGTGTTTTTCTTTGTGTGTTTTTGCTTTTATTTTTCTTAAATTCTCTACCTGTCCAGATAATTTCTCTTTGTGAATAAGTCACCAGAAGAAGAAATGGTACTTGGTTATTTTCTATTACCAGGGTTTAAAAATATATTTGAAAACAAATGTTATTGCATTCCTTCAATCAAAGAATAAAATTATGAATGTATTAGGGATAGGAAAAAGGAGAACTGTAGAGTTGATAATAGGGTGGGGATGAGTGTCTTCCCACTGTAGGAAAACAGTCATGGAAGTTTCATGTTGTTTATGGTGGTGGTGCAGCTTGCTTCCCAGGGGAAGAGGTGCCACTAGGTTTGTCCAAATGATACTCACTAGTTAGTGGGCAGTCTTTGCTGATTATCTGAGTGGCCTCAAATGAACACTCCTGCAATGACTTTCATTGCAAACTAGGTCACAGGTTTTGTTGAAAGCCTATTTTAGAAACATTGAATAATCAGTAAGATCCTTTAGTCATAAAGGGGTATTCTATTCTAGCTGGGTGGAAAGAAGTAAAGGTGGGCAAGAAGTAACTGATAACAAATTGTTTTACCAGTGGCATTCGTGAGAAAGAAAACTAGTTACGACCCCCCCGCCCCAGAATATGTAGCTGTTTCTCTAACTTGTATATTGTCTACTTAAGAATTTTATGTGATTTTAGCAGATGTTTGATTTTAAATAACCCACAGTAATAGAAGTTTGAGCTCATAAGCATGCCATGTATATTTATATCAATATCTACCCGTTCTAATTGCTAATTGCATCTCTGGAAGCTAAGTTATTAGAACAGAGGGTCATAGGAAAAGACCATAGATTTACATAGCTAAAATATATAGGAGGAAGCCACTATAAGGAAATTGATTGCAAGATTAAATGAATTTGTGCTAAATACAGTGGAAATTCACCCAATACTACTGAATTGTTCACTGAAAAGATGTGAAGGTGGCAGGTTTGTATTATTTTGTCACAGCACTAAACTACAACTAATTTTTTATTATTAATAAGTTTTTTTATTGTGAATAAACTTAAAACTAATTTAAAAGAAGTAAAATTAAAATGGTTTTTGTTGCACAATGTTTTCATTCTTCTGGTAAAAATGATTATAAATATATTTTATATATATATATATATATATATATGTACAAGCAATATGCACTGTGTGGTTATGGGAGGTTGCACATAAGTTGGATACCCTCATAGTTCCTTTTAAAATGGGGCTACAAAATACAAAGATAAATTTTAAAATTAATATAAATATTTGAATTGAAAATTTATAATTATATTAAAAAATACGGAATGAGTTGCTGGAGCAGAAAATCTATTTTTGTACTTCTTTTCATTTTGATAATATTATTTCATATGGTCTGAGGCATAGAGGCATTGTCCCTTTGTGAACCTCCTCTAAGGGTATACTCCTTTGGTTTTACTATGTATGAATCCCTAGAGTCCTCTAGAATATGTCATGTCCCATATGAGAGAAAACATGCACCATTTTGTCTGAGTTTGGCTTTCCTCGTTTAACATGATTTGTTTTAGGTCCATCCATTTCCCTGCAAAGGACATAGATTATTCTTTCTAATGGCTGTGTAAAATTCCATTGTATATGGCGCCACATTTTTCGATCACTTCTGTATTGTAGGGCATTTGGGCTGTTTGTGAATACTGCAGCAAGGAACATAGATGTGGAAGTGTCTTTTCAGCATCCCTGCTTGGATGTTCTGGTTAGCTGCCCAGGAGTAGTATGGCTGGATTATTTTAGTGCTGTTAATGACATTGATATCTCCTGATTTTTTTTAACCAAGGGCACCCCTTCTTACTTTTCACTGGACCATACAAGTTATATTCCCTAGCCCTTTTCATCTGTAGGAAGTGTGTGTTGGTGAAGACTATTTTGGAAAATGTAAAGAATGTATGTAACCCCATGTAAAGTTTTGTTGGCACCAAGTGCCTAATAGGATGTTTAAAATATAGACACAAATGTAATGTATCTTACATCACATCCTACCATGAACAGTTTGCTCTGTGGGTGCTCTCCATGTGCTTTTCCCTGATTGGCTTTTTTATGACATGTGCTATTTGGGAGACACCAGTCCACGTTTCAGCTCCACATTCATCAGTGACAACATGGAATGGGGAAAAGTTAATGAAACAGAAAGGATTTTAATGGTTCATAACCATCTTTTCAGTCTTACTAATTACTTTGTGAAGTTTCATACATCTTTTTTAAGGTTACAAGAATTCTACAAAAGAAAGGAAGAAAGACTTTTAAATTCCCGCAGACCTTTTCAAGTTAGTACCAATTCTATAAGCAATAAAAAGAAAAAAGAAATGTTTCCTGCTGCTATGAAGACCCTTCAGTGCTGTTAGGCATTGAAGGTTGTTCTGTATGGTTTTTAATCATCTTTTACATCTACAGCTCCTTTTTGTAATTTCTCTACAGAATGTATGCCTTTAAATCTTCCCTGGGCTCCTATTTTCATATTATTTATTACTAACAGAAGAGAAGTGCCACTTAAGATCCTCTTTTCACTATGTACTCCTTTACTTAGTCTCCTTTTCTCTCTTCCTGCACCTGTGTCACTGACTCTAGTCCTTGTCATTTTCAAAGCATAGTCAAGTACTGAGTCAGCTTCAGGAAGCAAGCAGATATTGAACCTTGAAGTCTTGCTGTTCATTTAGTCATGAAGGGTGCAGGAAAATCCACTCTGGTGTCCATTTCACAGAATTATTATTTGTGTTTTTAAGGGAGACAAAATATGCTGCCTTTCATGTTTAGAAAGATTCTGTCAACCTCTCCATAAAGCCAGCATTTAGAATGGTACTTCCATATGGAGCAAGGTTCCTATTCACACTTCCCAATGAGACCAACAGCCCACCATGAAAAGTGCACTGCTGGTGATCCTGAGTGAGGTAGGTTCACTGGCTGATGTGTATGAAAGCCAATTTTATGGCACTGGGTTTGTGAAGAGAGAAACAGATTTTAAGAGGGCCAAATTTCATCAAAGGAGACAAAATCCTTAGATTTTCAAGTCTGTCTTGATGATCTATTGTTGATGGTAGGGGAGGGCTCCCCAAAAGGGAGAAGCTGTGTGTTGATTGGATAGGGACACTCAAATTTAGGTGTTCATCACAGGTCATATTCTTATTTTGCAGGGAGAATTATTGTGTTCTGTGCCTGTGCATTGTAGAAAAGCTGGCTTCAACATGTTACCAATTCATTGGCTGGAGTCCTTTTGCTCTGATCAGCTAGAAATTGTGATTAGACATGTGGTTGGCAGACCTGGGTCTGCCAAAGAAATGTTTGTGAGCTGGGCTGACTCAGTCTTATAGCTCTATGACCTAAGAACTAGCCATTCTAGGCTCTAGAGGCCTGAGACAAGGCTCTCTGTGTTCAGATTGGAGGCCTATTGCTGGAGGCTTTGATTTCCAGTGGCCTAACAGTCACCAGTGTAATCCTTAGCTATAAGCACCAGAAAAAAGCAGCAACAGGTAGTGTTACCTGGTGCCAGGTCTCAAGTCCTGTGTGATGGAACCCTTGGCCCTTACAGTGACTAATGTTACAGCGCTTGAGCCCTGCATTACTGACGCCCTTGGCCTACAGGCTTAGCAGCTCCCTAGGGCCTTTCCAGAGACCAGGAGCTCCTGTCCTGCATCTTCAGCTCTCCACAGCCTTCTCTATGTAGTTCCACCATCGTTGGTCAACATCTCTTTTGCCAGCTGCCCCTAATTGTTCACTGGAGCTTCTCAGGCTCCCTCTTGATGCTACTATCATTGCCAGTTCATTGCCTCCTCTTTGTGGTACCAGTTCAGTCTGCTCTACCTAAAATATGTCAAAATTAAGTAAAGAACAGACCATCTGCCAAAAGTTTTTGACTGAACCTAATGATGCAACACTAAGGGCAACACAGGAAAGTCCCTCCCAACAGATTTGAAAAGTGAGCCAAGCAGCCTGCTTATATAGCTAGAGAAATGTGTGTGATATGGATATGGTATGCAAATGGATTTTTTTTTATCAGTCACAGTACAGCTACTAGTTTCACTTCCGATAGGCCTTGCATAAGAACCAATCATAGCCTCACATTGCGCTAACCACAAGCTATCTTCTAAGCTACCGGAAGTGCCTTCTTCCCTCTTCACTCTTCCCACCTAAGCGCAGTGGCAGGATCAACAGAGTCATGTAGTGCTCTGCCATGCTGCTCTTGGAGTGATGTTTACTGAGACCTGCGAGGGGTTGTCTGGAGCAGTTGTGATTAGGGAAAGGCCTCCCAAGACAGGAGTGAGCTCTGGTGATGGCAGTCCCTGGCTGCTGCTGGAGTATTCTTAGTGGCCAAAACGTATTCAAAGCAGCCAAGCTGCTCTGAGGGTCAGTCAAGCCTGCCACCAGAGAAGAGGTTGCTTGGCTGATGGGTCCCCACTCCAAGATGTCAAAGATAATGGATGGGATTGTTCTCCACCATTCAAAGGCCCGAACAGCCTGCTCCTGGTACCAGCAACATCAAAGGGTACTTACAACAAAGACTTAAAGCAAGCTCAAATGCAGGCCTCACATTTTCAGCAGCCTTTAACAATGCTTTCCCATTTCCCAGGGTGAATTAAGTTCCTCTGATCTGTCTCAAAACCATCCTTGAATTGATTCTTGAGGCACTTCTTGACAAACAGCAGAAGCTCTTTGCTAGTTAAGGACTTTATATCCTGATGTGTGCAAGTCTTCACTGTGTTCACAGGGCTCTGGGTACCGGGCAGCATGTTGTGAAACAGATGCTCCATAGACAGGTTTATTAGAACTCACTAGAATGCTCGAATTTCATGGCTCCCAACTTAGTGTGTATTTTCCTGGGCATGATGTAGTGATAGCAAAATGGTTTTCTCTGTACCCTTGTAAGTGTTCAGCTAGGTTTCTGTGTCAAACAAGTAAGAAAATTGTCAGGGTTAGGATGTAGCTTAATACTAAAACCATGGGTTCCATCCTTAGCTCTCTGCTGTTCTTCCTTCAAAGCAAGACTAAAGTAAAGAGGAGTTTAATGTCTGTGTTTTATATGTACGTGGGACATACTCAGGAAATGAGGTAGCCCAGGACTTAGGCTGGTATGTAGCATCTTCAACTAAGACAAAGAAAGAACCTGGAGCTTGTGTCTCATGCCTACAATCCTAGCTACTCAGGATGCTGAGATCTGAGGATCCCAGTTCAAAGCCAGCCCAGGCAAAACGGTCTGTGAGACTCTTATCTCCAATTAATAACCCAAAGAATCGGAATTGAAGCTGTGGCTCAAAGTGGTAGAGCACTAGCTTTGAGCAAGGAAATAACTTAGGAATACTGCCCAGGCCCTAATTTCAAGCCCCATGACTGAAAAAAAAATATGTAAGTAAATAAAACAAAGAAAGTACGAGGGAAGCAGTCATGGAGCTGTGTGTGACAAGGAAAGTCAGCTTAAGCAAGAGTAAGGTTTGTTAAGCTGATTGGCATCCCTGCTTTCCCCTATGAGAGACTTACAATTTGGTTGTCTTCCCCACAGAGAGAGGGAGATGCTGTTAAACAGAGTTTTCCTTTAGAGATGCAAATTTTCCTTAGTAAAAAACATGGTAACTTCTACTGTGCAGAGCTTCTCTCTGTCTGCTGTTTCTGAAAATAACCAGCTCAAAATAACCCTCATGCTAACGAGGCATATTTTGGGGTGGTGTATTCCAGGATCACACCATGGATTGTTCTACATCTCTACAGCATTGGAACACTGGCACCTACTTTTTATTCTTTTCATTTCTAGGGCATATTTTTGTTCTTTTATTCCTTCTTTTCATGATCATAATACTTTTCTTCAGCTACTCTTTTCCTCTATCCCTTCTTCATATGTGTGCATTTTCTCCAAGAAACCATTCTCTTCTTCTTTTCCTTTCATGTTTTAATCATTTTACTTGGTGATCTCCCTCAAACCAGGGCTTTGACTACTGACCTGTCTCTTGCTATGCACTCTCTTTCTTGAGTTGTTTCCTCAAGCAAAGTGTCATCTATAACTAACAGAAATGCTGAAAAATTACAGCCTAAATATAGAGCACATTTCCCCCACATTTTAAATAACTTCAGAGGTAGGCAGTAAATGGCCTTTTGCAAAATATCTTTCAGTCATTAATGTTCAAAGTTTTAAATTCTATCTTAGTTTCTGCTTATTAAAATACTGGCTTTTGTCTTATTGCTTATCACTTCTGTTATGCAATGGCTGCTGTGTCCCCTGGCATCACCTTTATGTTCCAGAAAGGGAGAAGATGTAGAGCGTGAACATCTAAATCTATTTCCTTTTTATTAGACAACAAGATCTCTACTAGATATTCTATCAAGAATTTTGCTCAGTTAAGAAAAGAAAAGAGAGAAAAAGCTCAGATCATGAATAGAAAATATAAGAAGAAAAGGAGAATTTTAGATGTGAAAAATATAATATCTGAACTAAAAATGTAGCATGGATTTAATATGACAGCAAGTCATATTAAAAAACAATCCCATAGCCGGGCGCCGGTGGCTCACGCCTGTAATCCTAGCTATTCAGGACGCTGAGATCTGAGAATCGCGGTTCAAAGCCAGCCCAGGCAGGAAAGACCGTGAGACTCCTATCTCCAATAAACCACTAGAAAACCTGAAGTGGCACTGTGGCTCAAGTGGTAGAGCACTCGCCTTGAGCTGAAGAGCTGAGGGACAGCGCCCAGGCCCAGAGTTCAAGCCCCATGACCAACAAAAACAAAAACAAAAATCCCATATGAACATTATAAAAGTGCACTTAGAGAATAAATAGTGTCATAGAGTGGTGAAAAACTTTCAGCAAATTTAAAATATTGGGAATCAGTGTGTGGAAGAAAAGGAGAGAGAGAATGGATTAGAAAATGTATTTTAAAAGTAATAGCCCAGCCGGGTGCTGGTGGCTCATGCCTGTAATCCTAGCTACTCAGGAGGCTGAGATCTGAGGATCACGGTTCAAAGCCAGCCCGGGCAGGAGAGACCGTGAGACTCCTATCTCCAATAAACCACCAGAAAACCGGAAGTGGCGCTGTAGCTCAAGTGGTAGAGCGCTCACCTTGAGCTGAAGAGCTGAGGGACAGCGCCCAGGCCCAGAGTTCAAGCCCCACGACCAACAACAACAACAAAAAAGTAATAGCCCAGAATTTCTCACAGATCCTGAAAGGAACTCTTTGTAGATTCTAGAGACTTACAACATGCCAGGCAAATTACTAGAGAATGTCATGTATAAATACCAAAGCCAAACTAAATATAGTTAACTATACATATTTCAATAAACATAAAAATGAAATGTAAAAAATAACCAGAGAAATAGCAGAATGCTTCACCCAGAGGAACAAAAATTTAAATGACTATGAGAGCAAACAATAGTGGGATAACATCTTTGAGCAAATAAAAGAGGGAAAGGATGACTCATCAATACAGAATTCTTATCTTGCTAAGGTGGTCTTAAAGAATGAAAGTGCTGGGACTTTTCAGATGAAGGAAAACCAGAGGAAGTATCTGTAGAAATGCTAAGAAAGCTCGAGACGCTGAAAGTTTTGCTTTCTGGAACACCCTCAGCATAACCATGTCCTGTGTCTTTTTTTGTAAGCATGACTTTCCGATTCTAAACTAGCTGCGATTTTCTTATTGGAACAATAAAAAGAATCCTGAATGGTTGGACAGAGAGCTGGCCAGACGCCCATGTTCAGATTTGGAATCAATGTATGTGAGCAAGATAGTTCCACTTAAGATGAGGCATTTCAGTCAAGTAATGGTCACCCCTTTAGGGTGAGCATATTTTTTATCCAACCTACATTCCTTACTCCCCATTAAAAAAACTGCCCTAGCTGGGAGCTAGTGGCTCATGCCTATAAGCTAGCTATTCAAGAGACTGAGATCTGAGAATGAGGTTCAAAGCCAGCCCAGGCAGGAAAGTCCATGAGATGCTTATTTCCAGTTAACTACCAGAAAACCAGAAACGGGGTTGTGGCTCAAGTGGTGGAGTGGCTGCCTTGAGCTGAAGAGCTCAGGGACAGTGCCCACGCCCAGAGTTCAAGTCCCACAACTGGCCAAAATAAAAAAAAATAAATAAAAAATGATAAACAAAGAACCCCCCCCCCCCCCACCAAAACCAAAACTACCCTAAATGTTATTCCAGTTATTTGCCATGTATGGATTGGCTGTCTTTAATGACCTTATATATATCTAAAAGCTTCAAATATTTTATTTCTATGCTAAAGGCTTAAGCTTTTTCTTGAGAAAAGACAATTTACCCTGAGCCATTTGAACTATCCTCTCTCAAAAGCTCACCTGTTTCTCTTATAGGTAGGTCCTAAAGACTTGAAGTATGTTGTAGTGTTTAGGGTTTTTAGGGATTTTTAGGGTTGTTGCTTTTTTAGGGTAGTTTCTAAGAATGAAGCTACTTTCTGTTTACCAGGCCAATCTTAAATAAGAGTGAGTGCCTAGCTGGGTGCTGGTGATTCACAACTGTAATCCTACTTATTTAGGAGACGGAGAGCTTTGTTTGAGGCCAACTCAGACAGAAAGGACTATGATACTTGATTTCCAGAATAATCAACAAAAAGGTCTGCTGGAGGCATGGTTCAAGTGTTGGAGTACCAGCTGTGAATAGGAAGGATTTTTGCATGAAAAATTTCTGTATAATCTTTTTCAAGTTTTCTTTCTAAACCTTCATTGAAGTAGTCCTGCTCTCTCTTCTTACAGGAAACATTATTGAGTGTATTTTCCCTTCCTCTACTCCTTCAGAGTAAGAGAATAGGCTTTATTTGCACTTGTTATAGTCTTTTGTAGTATAGTATAAATTCCTAGATTGTTCTTTTGGTGAATAGATAAACAATACAAACTGCCAACATAAAAAGAAAAGACATATGGAGGCAGTGATAGGTTAGTTGAAGTTCAGGGCCAGTATGTTTTCTGGGCAAAGAACTGCCTTGTGCCATTGATGAGCAAGAAAGCCCAGCCCTGTACAAAACAAAAACAAGCAAATAAAAATCAAAGAACAAACCTGCTATGGTGGTAAATGTCTGTAACCTCAGCTACACAGGAGACAAATGTAGTAGGAGAACAGTCCAAGGCCAGTTCAAGGCTAGACCAAGGTGATAGTGAGATTGTATCTGAAAAACAACTACAGTTAAAAAGGGCTGGGGTTATAACTTAAGTGGCAGAACAAATGCCCAACAGAGGTCCTGAGTTCAAAAACTAATTCCAAAAGAAAAAAGTCAGGCATCAGTGGGTCACTTCTATAATACTAGCTATCTAGGAGGTTGAGATCCAGAGGACTACTCTGAAGCCAGCCCAGTCAGAAAAGCTTAAGAAACCTTATCTTCAAAATAATCAGGAAAAAGCAGAGTTGTAAGCATCGCTCCAATGGTAGAGTACCAACCAGGCAAGTTATTCCAGAGACTGTGAAGTTCTGAGTATTGCCCAGATTATGAGGTCCAAGTACTGACCCCTCAAATCAAAAAGATGCATGAAGGGTTACAATAATCAGTTATTGCTTATTCAGAGTTTAAAAAATAATAGTTTTAAACATAATCATAGCTTAGAAAAGAGTAGAGATATTGCTCATTTCAATTTTATCTTTCAGTTATACTTTTCAGTATTGAATAGCATTGATTGAAGTTCAAAATGAACTTCAACTATTTAAAATAATGACATAGATTAAAAGTATTAATATAAGAACATATTCGTAATATATTTCAGAAAACTATGTGTATATATGTATGTATAATGGTTATATGTACCTGTAAAAATATTAATGTGTATTAAAAATCTGAAAAGGTAAAAAATGAAATGCCCTGATCTTAATTATAATGGTATTCATACAGCTTTACATATTTATCAAAAGTCATTGGATTATACAATTTAAATGCAATTCATTGTACATTGATTATGCATTGAATTCCTTTTTTTTTTGTCTGTTGTGGGGCTTGAACTTCTGGCCTGAGTGCTGTCTCTGAGCTTTTCTGCTCAAGGCTAGCACTCTATTAATTTGAGCCCAAGTGCTACTTCCTTGAATTCTATTTTCATAAAAGCTCCTCAATTTGGAAATCTTTTGAAAAAGATCAGACCTGCACATCAGCCTAAAATCCCTTCTTTTTTTTTTTTTGTTCGTTTTTTTATTGTAAAAATGCTGTAAGAAGGGTAACAGTTACATAAGCATGGTACTGAGTACATTTCCTATCGAACATTAATTCAGCCCCACCACTAATTCCTGGTGCCTCAGTTCCTGGAACACTCCATACAAACTTCACTCTGTTGCTTGTATTTCCTGGGGCTTTGAGCTGGTTTTTACTTTAATGTCCTTGGACACCTCATTCCTGTGGTCTAGCTCCCCTCCTTCCCCTTCCTTCTCCATTTAGAATGGCTTTAACTCATTTGTTAAAGTCAGCACATTGTCTCCAGGCATCTTTCTTTGCTGGCTCCTTGGTGTGAATTGAATGACTTCCCTGAGGAAGCCTGCACCATCTCTCATGGAATGCTGTGTTGATTTTAAAATCTGCGATACTGTAATTATCATCTCTTCTCCAATATCTAGCACACAGTAGCTATTTATTAGATGTAATACTGTATAAAAGATTTAAGCATTGGGCACTTACTCTGTTTATTACTTGGAAGGTCAAGAAGCTGGGTAATAAGAGAAACATGAAGAACAACAGGGTCATGTGTGAATCTTCTGGAAAGAAATAGGATTACCCTGCACTCTGCCCATTCTCCCATATATGTTCTTTTCTTTTCTTTCTTTCTTTCTTTCTTTCTTTCTTTCTTTCTTTCTTTCTTTCTTCCTTTCTTTCTTTCTTTCTTTCTTTCTTTCTTTCTTGCTTGCTTGCTTGCTTGCTTGCTTGCTTGCTTGCTTGCTTGCTTGCTTTCTTTTTTTTTCTTCTGGTACTGATAGTGGGGCTTGAATTCAAGTCCTGATCATTGTTCTTAGCTTTTTCACTCAAAGCTTCCACTCTACCACTTGTGCCATAGCTCGCCTTCTGGCCTTTTGGTACTTAATTGAAGATAAAAGTCTCACAGACTTTCCTGTCCAGGCTACCTTTGAACCAAGATCCTCACTCAGCCTCTTGAGTAGTGTGACCCACTGGCATCTGGCATGTATACATATATATTCTTCTTGTGCTGTAGAGCTGCTCTGATACATGGCATAGATGAAATTTGACTACAGTCTGTTTCTTAGAGGTTCTGCCATTTCCCTCAGCAAATGCTCTCAGGAGGCTGCTGGCTCTTCAGAGCTATCTTGTATCATGCAGTAATAAACTCCATTTTCAGCTTCTTCTTTCCCCAGTGGTGGTGACTTATTTCTCCTGTGCTTGTCTATTACATATACATATTCTATTTTCATTCTTGTTTGAAATCTTAGGCCTTAAAAAAATAAAGCTGAGTAAGGGCTGGGAAGGTGGCTCAGTGGTAGAGCGCTTGCCTTGTGTGCATGAGGCCCTGGGTTCTATTCCCCAGCACCACATAAGCAAAAAGGAAAAAAAAAGCCAGAAGTGGCACTGTGGCTCAAGTGGTAGAGTGCTAGCCTTGAGCTGAAGAGCTGAGGGACAGTGCCCAGACCCACAGTTCAGGCCCCACAACCAGACCCTAAAATAAATAAATAAATAAAGCTGAGTGGTTAATAATAAAAAAAAAGCAAACCAAGAATGAGCTTTTAGGCCAATACATGGAAACACTAGTATATGCGTAGGCTGATGGGGCACATTACTTTGGAACCAAATGCTGACGTGATTTTTTAGGAAGTTAGAGTCGCATGGAATTGTAGCACCACATGCATCTCTTGTCTGGCTTGACAAACTCTATTGTTGCAGGCTTTATTGTACAAGAGAAGGAAATGGTGAAGGAAATGGTGCTAGGTTTATATTTCCCTTTCCCCTAACCTAAACCACTCAGCAACAGCCCCCCAGCTCCCTCCAACAGCCTTTCCCCTCCCTTCTGTTCCTCCCCTTAAAACTCTGAGGTCTGCTTGAGCCTGTTCTTGGCTCCTTTGCCCTCTCCCTCTCTCACCCTCTTACCTCTCTCTGGACCATAGCCAGGAAGCTGAGAGGCCCCTCAGGTATTCTCTCACAAAACCTGCTTTTCGTAAAGATCACTTCCATCTTGGCTCTCATTTGTCTGTTCTAACCTTAAAATACCTCCTTTACAATCTCCTTCTTCATTCTTAGCACACATGCAATTTCTTCCTCTACCTGTTAACACATTTTTCATCAGTCCTTATTTTCCCCACTCATTGCATACTTCTCTTTCCTACTCTCACCCCTCCCCCACCCCAGTGAGGACTTCCAAAGGAAAAAAAAAACCTCCTGACAATTTTGAAGTCTACCACTTTCAGTTAATGTGACTCATTTTCAACAGTGTATTCTGAAAGAAGAAGTAGCTGTGATTATGGTTGTTAAGAATAATAATACCAATGATTGTTAATAATTATGATTAACAATAATAGTAAATGTTGGGATTATTTGTATTGTTGAAGGGATGATGTAAATACAAAGGACCCTTACTTTATAAAGTGTTTTCTTGAGGGAACACAGTGACTTACAGAGGTATCGCCAAGATTTTGGTTAGCATTGGGATAAAAGCATTATTTGAAACCGTGGAGTTCAACTGTTTATTTTTTGTTATAGGAACATCATCCACAAGGACTGACTCTAGAATACAACTGTGTTGCAATCAGACAAATTTTTCTTTTCAAATTGTTTCAGACAAAAAGTCTCAAGGCTTTATTTTGTAGGGCTGTTTGGATGTGTCTGAGGCAGCCCAATTCTCTACATTATAAATAAACAGAGAAGGATCTGAGGTTGTTTCTTATGGTATTCAGTGAAGAACCACTTTTCAGTCCATCTCTCTCTCATTTGTGACAGGACAGGGAAAGGTCACTACCGTTGTCATTACAGGGCAAACTCAAACAATACTCTTGTATCAATCAACTATAGAATTTCCTCCAACTTTTAAAAGCAGACTTCTAAATCAAGTAGATAATATGCAATAAAATAACTTCATATATACTGTATATTTTTTAAGATATTTAAATTATGTGAAGGTTATCCATGGAAGAATTCTCTTTTCTTAAAAAGATAATTGATCCATTACAGAATTATAAAGGATTGCCGTTTAACCTGGGAGTGCTCATAAACATGCACCATCTGTTTGCAGTGTGGAATTATTCCTAAATCCAACAAAAGATGAACCCAAAGGAAAGTACTCTCACTTTTCAGCTTGAATTTGGAAGCTGAGAAGTCCTCATAAGTTGGCTCAGGATGAAAGGAAGTAAGCTTTACCTGTACCATTGATTACTCAGTTCACCTTTAGGTGAAACTGCTAGAATTCATTTAAAGCAAAAGAAGAATCTTAATGACTGCATCAGAAGAGGGGCCAATGAGATTCTCAGGTTAAGTCACAGTCAAATAGGATGGCCTGGCTATAAAGGCATAATGACAGGAACTTGCATAAGACAAGAGGAAGAAATGCAACAAAAGACAACTGTCTGATCAGGGTACAAGAGCAATAAATCCATTCAAGGCAGGGAAATACAGGGTAAGTGACAATTTAACAGGAAAGGTTACCGACACACTCATTAAGTCTTCATCAAGTGTACATATTTGAAGGTAGGTGATTCCTAAATAGAGGTTAAATTTTATGGTACATTAATGAACATTATAGCTAGTTTGCTTTTAATTAAAAGAGCATGTACATGCTTATTTATAACAACTATTCAACATTTTATGAATAAGGGAATTCCCAGTTATACTGAACATTCTTCCTTTGACATCAAAGAAATTTGTCTGCTTCTTACATTTGATATGACCTGTTCATATAATTATCCTATCATCTTGTATTTTTTTTACCAAGTCATTTTCTGATTCAGTTCATATTTCTGTCTTAGAATGATGGTGTTAGTTGCTTTAGCTCCCTAAGATAATTAACTTTTTCCCTCTTGGCCCTTGTTTAAAATTCAGTCCATGTGTTCTTTGGGACTTACGTGATTGAGCACCACAACACTGTATTGAGTCTGCTCTTCCTCATTCATGCTTTATTCCGCTGATACACACTGAGCATCATACTGTGGCAGGATCTATTCTAGCTTTCAGGGAGATTCTAGAAGGAAGGTTCTACTAAAGGTGAAGCAAAAAGAAGTATTAGATACAATTTAAATATTGCTGTTGTCTGTGGATACAGTAATGTGAAAATGTGAATGGATTGGAGTTGGGAAGTCTTTCGATAGAGATAAAAAGATTTCTCTAAAGAAGTGAGATTTACGCCGAATATTCCAGTTACTGTAAGTGACAAGTGTTAAAAACCTAACGTGAGAACGAATTGAATATGTTCAATGACAGGAGAAAAGCAGTGGCTAAGCAAAGACTGAGATGATGAAAGAAATACAATGAAGAGCCAGATCATGAAACTGCTCATAGGCCATATGGAATTTGATTTTAAGTTTAATGGGAAAAACCATTCTATGCTCTATGTTAAGAAAAAGTAAAAAATAAAAATCATAGAAGTCCCTAATCTGGTATAAAGGACCTTAGAAAGAGACAGAGGCAAAATAAGAAGCTAGCATTGTGTGTTCTTGATCCTTTGATTTGCAGAGACCATTTGTATTTTTTGAATCTCTCCATTCTAGCATTTATACCTTAGCTCCCAAGAATATATTTGTTCGCAAACATTGCTGTATTCTTATTAACAGTCATTACTGTTGTTTGGGTAGTATATATTTTTTAAGAAGTACATTTTTGAATATTCAACTTCATATACATCAAAGCACTAGATTAATTTTTTCTGTTAACCCTATCTTTCTTGGCTAGTGACAAAGAAGACACAGACAACATCAACCGCTTGCTGCAAATGGGAAATATAAGCTAAAATGTGGGGGAGGGAGAGAGAGAACTTTTGAACATTGTGGCCAATGGGTACTGAAAGTGAAGTTTTGTTTTTGCTTTCCTTATTTTGCTAATCATCTGAATTGTAATTTGTTTTGAAAGAAAAAGTCTGTTTAGCTTTTCTATCAAAGAGACTTAAAAACAATTTAGCTTGTTGTACTATTATTCTAGCATAGGTACAAAATATGAAAAGAGTATACAGTTCAAATTTCATTTTGATGAATACATTTGTTAGTGTACACTTATTTTTAGCCTAGTATAAGTTACTTGTTCCAAGATATCTCTTTATAGTCTGTTATAAGGAATGAGGTGATGTGTGTGTCAGCATATTGTGCATTATAGAATACCTTTCATTTTATAAGCATCTCATACATTTTCATTTTTGTTTTGAAATGAGCACTCTAAGCAGATATTTATTTTTATTATTTTAAAAATAATGCAGAACTGCATTTTAACACAATTTAAATAAAGGGCTATATTCCGATAAAAAGAAAATACTGTGCTAACATTATTCTGTAAATAGATTTTTTTTAATTTGGGGAAACACTAAAAAATTCTTTCATCAAAGCCACAAAGTATTTTTCTTAGTTTTTACTATATAGATGCCATATGGAAAGGTTCTACTGGTCAAACAATAGCAACCAATATCATTATGACTTTCTTTTAATATTTTTTGAACATTTTTTAAATTTTTATTTTTTATTGTGGACATACTGTACAGAGGGGTTACAATTACATGGGCAAGATAATGAGTACATTTCTTATCAAGCATTGCAGCCTCCTTCTTTGTTTACCCTTCACATCCCTTCCCAACCTTCCCCTGCCCCTCCACCCAATCCTCCCCCCCCACCAAAGTTGTAAAGTTTTTTGAACATTTTTTATTGTGAAAATTCTGTACAGAGGGGTTACAATTACATGGGCAAGATAATGAGTACATTTCTTATCAAGCATTGTAGCCTCCTCCTTTATTTCCCCTTCCCATCCCATCCTCCCCCCGCCTCCCCTGCACCAAGTTGTAAAATTTGTTTTCGACTCATTATGACTTTCTAAAAGCATGACTTTCTAAATTCTCCTATAGGAGAATTAAATGAATGGAGTAACAATAGCAGGAAGAACAAATAGAAGATAGGTAGCATATAGCATATAAATGCATTACATATAATTTTATTTTTTATTTTTGGTTTTGTGAAAACTGAAATTCAATCATACTCCTATTTTAGGAACATCAAGACTATTTTAAAAATAAGCATAAAATGAAAAGAAATAGATTTGAAGAGATGATGTAGCTCAAGAGATAAAATATAAATAACTTCTGTTATGTATTTGGGTTCATATGAAAATATGTTATAGAATCTATTATAACTTGTCCTTTTTTTCCTAAAAACTTTTTCTTTCTAGATAATTTTCTGTTTTGTATAAAATACTGCCATAAAAATGAAACTAGTTTTGAAAAGCAAGAATGTACTTGGGTTTAACATTTAATTGAATATTGTCCCTTCTGAATGAGTCTTGAATAATTGACAAGTGGAATGAATCACAAACAAAAGCAAAAACATTTTATAGTAAATGTGTTCATCATTTAGAGTATGCATATCAGCCTTGTCATTTCAACAAAGAAAATACAAACTACAAAGAGAAATAAAAATTGATGTTAACCAATGCAATCATCCTTTTGTTTTCTTTTTCTTTTTGGATGCTATTATATATTTACTGCAGGAGTACTGAAGAATAAAATAACTTCATTTCTTCTCTTCTCACAAACTCTCTTTCACTTAACCACATTCTCTGCTTAAATACCTGCTGTAAAATAATTGATGATGGGGCTGGGAAGGTGGCTCAGTGGTAGAGTGCTTGCCTAGCACGTATGAGGCCCTGGGTTCAATTCCTCAGTACCACCTAAACAGAGCTGGAAGTGGTGCTGTGGCTCAAAGTGGCAGAGTGCTAGCCTTGAGCTGAAGAGCTGAGGAACAGTGCCCAGGCCCAGAGTTCAGGCCCCATGACCGACCAAAAAAAAAAAAAATAATTGATGATTCTGGAAAAGAATGGACTCACAATACTGTAATCCTGAGTGTAGGTGTTGATGGTTGCACCAGGGTCATTCTCTAAAGCAAATTCTGTCTCCTAAATGGAGCTGACCATGGATTTGTATCATCTAGAGTGAATCTTCAAATGAAGTGGTTACATGTACACTGATGGACATGGTTTTATATATGAGCTAAGTAGATAATAACAGTAGTTATCAGCAACTTTAATTTTTCTCAGTACTTTTGAAAGGTATCATACTCAGTGAAACAACTATGTGTGATTGCCAGCCATTCTTTACAGTGAGAAAATTGTGCATTGTGAGATTAAGTACACTGTCCTTGTTCCCACAGGCTTTAAGCCATAGAGATTGCATTGAAATCCCTGTCCATTTGGCTATAGGGCCACACTATATACAGGGCTAACCAGGATGCTTCTGTAACATAGCACTTCAGAGAAGCTTTTTAGTATTTTTCTCTGAGATAAGATCATGATATATGTTTTTCACTTTAAGAACTCAATGAAGAAGTATTTCTCAAAAATAAAAGTGTAGGTCATTGGAAATATGTGTTTATATATTGCAGGTCTGGAAATATATCTAGTTAATAGTCTGAAAAATGAAAAGGAGCTGACAGTACATTTTACTGTAGTAACTTATTTAAGTTAGGATGTGGTGGCTTTTAAGTCAGGTTTAAAGTAAGGATAATTCATTATCATAGGTGAGTTCTTACCTTGGTTCTCATCTTGGTTTAGAGAGTATTTGCATGTTTACTGGTGTCTGAGATGGCTCAAGGTATTTATAAAATTGAAGAAAACTTTAGGATCAACGACTAAATTTAAGACTAAAATTTAATTTACAGTTGTAAAAACAAGCAAATTTTTGTTATATGATATTATAGATTTTCAAGATACATATTTTCAAGATACAGTGACAAAAACATTCTTAAGTTTTGGAGCTTATATAACATTTCCCTGGAGGGTTTTTAAAAAAAATTATTGTCAAGGTGATATACAGAAGGGTTACAGTTACGTAAGTGAGGTAGTGAGTACATTTCTTGTTGGACTTGTTTGTTTTTTTTTGTTAAACAGTTTGGGATAAGCTGGAACTATTCTAGCATATCAGTAAGGTAATAAATTACATAAAATATATACTATATAGTAATATATTTATATATAAGGTAACATATATTTGCTTTCTTACCTTATGTGTGTGTGTTTCTAAGATAGAGAACCATGACTAAGACAAAGAAAAGAAAATATTTAGTAGTATGTTCAGTGTCACGGAATAAGCAGGAATGAGGAGACCGATTAGCATTTTTTTCCTCTTTTTTTTTTCTCTCGGGTTCCAGTATTAGGATTTGATTCAGGGCTTGGTACTCCCTTTGGCTTTGGCCTTTTCACGTACGGCTGATGCTCTACCATTTGAGCCACACCCTCACTTCTGGTTCAGTGGAGATAATAATCTCATTAATTTGTCTGCTGGGGCTGGTTTTGAACTGTGGTCATCCAAACTCTGAGTAGCTAAGGTTACAGGTGTGAGCTACAAAGTCCTGGCTGAATAACACTATTGTGTGTGTGTGTGTGTGTGTGTGTGGCATGTGTGCACCCATTCTGGGGCTGTCCCTAAGAGTTTTTGCTCAAGACTAGCGCTCTACCACTTGAGGCACACCTCCAATTCTGGCATTTTTGGTAGTTAATTTGAGTTAAGAGTTTCATGCACTTTTCTGCCCTAGCTGGTTTCTAATTGTGATCCTCAGACCTCAGTCTCTGAGAAGCTAGCATGACAGGCTTGAGCTACCTGTGCCCTTCAGAATACCACTGTTATATACATGCTTATAACATCCAACTACAGTAAAAACCTTTCTTAGAATTGTGCTTATGTGACCATCTTTACTTTCTTAGCCAAGAAAGTACTAATTTTTATTACAAAAAAGGTAGCTCAAAGAACATTCTCCTTCACATGGCAGCCAAAGGGAAATATGCCATGGGGTAGTAATGATGACAAGCAGTAAAGAAAGAGAAGGAAATGCTCAGAAAGGTTTGTCCCTCTGTCTAATTATAAGCTATGTAGAGTCTGAGTCTGACATTTAGGATTCTTTTCTATGTTAGGTTAATTTTTGTGTATGCCATGAAGTAAATGTTCTAATTTTTTCACATTTAGAATTTTATTTTTTAATATTTTTATTGTAAAGATACTATACAGAGAGATCACGGTTACATGAGTAAGGTAATGAGTACATTTCCTATGGAGCATTGTTTCTTCCTCCTTTGTTTTCCCTCTACCATCCCTTCCCTCTCCACCTCCCAAACTCCTCCCCTGTCCCAAAGTTATAAAGTTTGTTTTCAACGTAGTGTCTTCTTCTACTTAATGCTTCTAAATTTGGAGATTCACTATACTCAGAGTTTGTTGACAAAGCTATTTTCCAGTTGAAGAGTAATGGTGCCCATGCCGGTCATCTCATGTACCTGGGCGGCATAAATAGGATGATAAGGGTCCAGATTAGCCTAGGCAAAAGCAGGAAACCCTATTAAAAAATAACTAAAGCAAACTGGGAGTGTGGCTCAAGTGAGATTATAAATGTAAGCCACTATAACCCAGCTATGCTTGTTTGCTCCTTAATCATTCCATAGTGAATCCTTCTGCTTTTAGGCTAGTTTTTGATGGAAAGTTATGATTAAATTTTGAATATATTTTTACTTATGGTAAGTCTCCTCATTTTTTTGTTATTTTTGAGTCAGTTTCTTCTCATTTTTTCCTTCCTTGATGACATCCCACACATGTTAAATTCTGTTAATTTTTCTTATTACTTTTCTCTGAGCTTTACTATTTCCAATGAACTCATCTTCAAGTTCACAGATTCTTTCTTCTCCCTGATCAAATTACACGTTGAAGATTCCTAGAGATTTTTTTTTTTGTTTCATTTATTGTGCTTTTTAACTCTGAAATTTTTTTTAAAGGCAATCATTTTATTTATAATTAATGGTAGATTTATTTTTTTGGGTCCAGTCATGGGGCCTGATCTCTGGGCCTGGGTGCTGTCCCTCAGCTCTTCAGCTCAAGGCTAGCGCTCTACCACTTGAGCCACAGCACCATTTGGGCTTTTTTCTTTTTGCTTATGTGGTGCTGAGGAATCAAACCCAGGGCCTCATGCATGCAAGGCAAGCGCTCTACCACTGAGCCATCTTCCCAGCCCTAACTCTGAAATTTTTTACTTGATTTCTTTTTTAGATTTTATTTTTATTAGTACAGATTTATTTGGTGTTACACCATTCCTATGGGTTCTTTCATTTATTTTTTAGAATAAATGAAATAAAGCCTTCTTTAATGGAGTCATATAATAATGTCATAATGTAAATTCCCTTAGAAATAGTTTTGAATAATCTTAATAATGTATGAAATGTACTTTCTTGGATTTATTTGTATGCCTCATGATATTTTTTGAAAATTTTGAATAGTACAGTGAATATTGTAATATTGAATATTACGTTTTGAATATTACAATGTAGGCAACTCAGTAATAAGATTATCCGCTCTTTAAGGTATTTAGCTCTTTGTTTTACTTTTTATTTTGCTTTGTAATTTCTGAACTAATTTCCGTGAAGTCTGCATTCTCTATCACATATGCAACTTTAGTCTTTGTTCTGCCATTCTAGTAGCTCAACAGACATTCTCTTCCCACCCTGAAACCAACCAGCAAACTCACATCGCCCACACTTTGCAGATTAGTACCATGTCATGGGGAAGCATGCATTCAACTTTCATCCAAGGACTTTACAGCCTAACTTGAGCCTCCATTTTTTATAGAGATCAGTGATCAGGTCCTTCACATATTATCTCAGCAAGTAACCACACCTGCACACGCACAAGTGGCTACATTCTCAAGAATATGCAGGAGCTTTCTAAAGATCTTAGATCCACTGGATAGTCTAGACACGTTAGCACACATCTACCATAAACAGTGCACAGTAAAAAACTTAGATGATTGGATGGTGTTTTGCATCAAGTAAGGGTTTTTCCTTCACTAAATAACTTAAAATTTTCACTTTTCAACCAAATCACAAATTTTAAGATTAATATAATTTAAATTTGATTAAAAAAATTAAGTGGTAGGAAAAAATATGAAGACATTCTATGTAAGGAAACGATTGAAATAATTTTCAAAGACATATTTGGAAAATTTTCCTAACAGAAACATGATTTCATTTATTATATCTAACCCAGGCATATATATAACATTCTCAGAGAAAAATGAGATCAATCATAAGAAAAATATCCTTTTAGAATGTCATGATTATCTAAAATTAATTTAAAGGCTTATTTTTGTTCTTGTTGTTAGTCGTGGGGCTTAAACTCTTGAGCTCTTCAGTTCAAGGCTAGCACTCTACCACTAGAACCACAGCACCACTTCCAGCCTTTTCTGCTTATGTGGTGCTGAGGAATCCAACCCAGGGCCTGACGTATGCAAGGCAAGCGCTCTACCACTGAGCCACCTTCCCAGACCTAAAAGTATATTTTGAAAAAAACAAAAAACAAGGGGCTGGGAAGTTGGCTCAGTGGTAGAGGGCTTGCCTTGCATACCTGAGGCCCTGGGTTCAATTCCTCAGCACCACATAAGCAAAAAGAAAAAAGCCGGAAGTGGCATTGTGGCTCAAGTGGTAGAGTGCTAGCCTTGAGCTGAAGAGCTGAGAGACAGTGCCCAGGCCCAGAGTTCAGGCCCCATGACTGGACCCCTCCCAAAAAAACAAAAAACAAGCCACAAAAAAAGATTTCAATCTGGGCACTGGTGGCTCACACCTGTAATCCTAGCTGAGCTAGAGGCTGAGCTCTGAGAGTCATGGTTTGAAGCCAGTGAATTCTGTAAGACTCTTCTCTCCAATTAATTACTTAAAAACTGGAAGTGCCGTGGCTCAAGCCATGGCACTAGCCTTGAGCACAAAGGGGCTCAGGGACAGCTCTCAGGCCCTGAGTTCAAGCCCCACCACCTGCCAAAAAAAAGATTTCAAAATCTTTGAGTTTAAGATGACATGGTTATCTTCTCCCTTGACATAATTAGTATATATTGCCCAAGGGAGAATATAAAGCAAAACAAGATACCAATAAAATGTTTTTATGGAATATTTTGCTGCTGTGAACTATTTCATTCAATTTTACATTAAATCATAATTTAAAGTGACTATTTTAGATTTTAGAGTAGAAATTTATGCTATTCCTTTGAATTTATTGCAGTTTTTATTACACATACATGATGAACTGCAGTGCAACAAAACAGGATTTTTGTCTTGACTATTCAATGCAAAATAGAATCCACATAATAATATGTGTTTAAGGTTATTTAATAACTGTTAAAGAGATACTGTTACTGCATACATCTGGGATATCAATCTATTAACCTAATGAAAAGAAATATTACTGTCTTGCAGTTTTCTTTCTCTGTTACTGATTTGTGTGCCCCAAGACTATTTTTAAAATGATCAGTGTAGTCCTTATCTGTCATGGAAACAAATTCTCTCCTTGGGTGGCTTAGCAACGGGAGGAGAAATAAATGTCTCAGAATTGTATCCCCTGAAGGTTGCTATCCATTATTGTTAGAGGTTTGCAATGGAAATGGCTTTATTGCTACTTAGAGAATATGATAAAATTTAAAGCTGTGAGAGATAATTAGGAAGCAAATATAATTCATGTATAATATATTATCAACTGTATGCTCTCATATATAATAATACATTTACTTTTTTAGACAATATTTTGGGTACATGAAAGCAAGTGTGGAGCAACTCAAACCTGAGTATTGTTGATCTAAAGAGTAATAAAATTGAAAAAATAGCGCCTGCAGGAAATTAAATGTTTTCTCTTTTCCAACACAGCACATTTACATTTTATGTCTCAATGGCAGGTATGACCTCTATAAATCACATACCATCATATAAATCTGTTTCACTTAATTTCATTTTTTCCCATATTGCTCCTGGTTTAAACTTGAGCAAGGCTTCCTGAGTCAGAAAAATAAAGCAAACATGAGTAGGATTATCTTTTCTGTTACTAGTTTATATAAACCACATAATATAAGCTGTAATATGTTATTATTTTATGTTGGAGTAAAACCTATTTTTATGTGCACATATACAGGCAAGTATATATATATATATACTTTTTTTATATATACTTTTAAAATTAAAATAAGAACCTGGTTCAGCATTTGTAGTTACATCATCGTTCATTTGACCACCTAAGTATTACTACTATATGTAGAGAATCCATTTTTACCAATAGGGTAAATAGGGAATCAGAACATACATAAGTCATAAAAGTGAATAATTCATTACTTTCTGTATCTTTTTGAGATTTAAATTTCTTCCATATAAATTCATACTTTTCTGGTTTAGTCATTTTTTGTTTTGAGCTACTTAAGGAAATAAAATAGCTTTAGCTTATACCTTAAAAATACTATTTTCTCAGGTTGCCAGCAGCCGCCTGTAATCCTACCTACTTAGGTATCTGAGGTCTGAGGATTGTGGATTGAAGGTGGTCCAGGCAGGAAAGTGCATGAGACTCTTATCTCCAATAAACCCCCAGAAAACCGGAAGTGACACTGTGGCTCAAAGTGATAGAGTGCCAGCCTTGATGGAAAAGGCTCAGGGACAGTGCCCAGGGCCTAAGGTCAAGATCCACTGACAATTGAAAATAAAAGCTATTTCTGAAAAATTGTAAAATGAGAAATAGAAAAATATGATGACTTTTCATTTTGGAAACCAAGACTTATCAACTTATATTTGCTTAATGAGCTTGGGAATGAATAGCTCTTATACATGACACATGTGCTTCATATAGTAAAATAGTTCTAGCATGGCAGCAACAATATTTGGGTGTTAAACTGAATTTTAATCAACAATACATGTGCATTTATTACTATCACATGTAATTTGTTTGGCTTATCAGAGGAGATGTGTCTTCTCTAATTTAATTATAGGGACTCAAAATATACCCAAGCATTTGCAAATTTGTCTATTTTTAATGTCATGGTTTGCTTACTTGACTGTCAGTGAAATAGCTTATTAAAACTCTAAGTCATATTCATTTGTATGCACACACGCACACAGATTTATATACATCACACACAATTTTCTACGCATTATTGTATATTAGCAGATAGGATGAGTAGATTATGTACAACTTAAGTAGGACTCTGAAAAAAGGTGAAGTTTAAGTAAAACATGAAGTCTAATGAACGTTTAACTGCATCAGCAAAAGTGCAAGAACAGGGTAGTGTGAGGGAGGAGGGAGAAGTAAAAATATTCAGTAAAATTATTCTCACTGATGAAGGAAATAGGAAACAAACAGGAAGAGAAAGTGAACATGGTTCAACTGTTTCCGATTATGAAGAGTTCAAGATGAGTGGCAGTCCTTATGAGGAAAACAACTGAGTCTGAGTAAAGTGTTAAATACAGTATTTCTAAACATTCATAGAGAAATACATGCTTGGCTTTAAAAGCATAAAATAAAAAGGAATCATTTTGGTATCAAAAAGTGAGGTAGAGAATTTTGATTAATAAATAATTAATAGCAACTAACCAAATCTGAACAATTTAAAAAAATCCAATGGAGGTCAGTATAAAATTGGTAATAATCAGAATTAAAATTGTGTAACCACTATGCTGTAAGTAAGTAAATTCAGAGTAGTTTTAATTAAAAAGAAAAATAACAACCCGGCTATATTGGCCATGGTGGTTCTTATCTGTGAGCTTAGCTACTTTGGAAGAGGAGGTAAGATGGTGACCTGAGATCATTGTGTGCAAAAGCAAGAGATCCTACTTGAAAGTCAAATTAAAGCAAAAATTCCTGACGGGCGTAGCTCAAGTGGTATAGAGCTCTTGTCTAGCAAGAGTAAGATCTTGAGTTCATACTCTAGTACTGCCAAAACAACAGTAAAAGAAGAAACAAATTTTAATGTTAGTAAAGAAAAGTTAGGAAAGAAAGCAATGTGTAAAGAAATACTAGAAAAGGCCAACATTAGGAACATATTGTTGTATTAATGAGAAATTAAAACACTGTACCTAATAAAGAGTAATATTGCTTAATATAATGTAGGATAAAAAGATAACAAAGATTAGTAGTCATTTTCAAAAAAAAGAAGAAGAAGCAGTGATTAACCATAAGTCCATGTTAGGAATTTCCTAGAAGAGAACAGAGAAGCTGATTAAAACTGAAGTAGAGTTATAATGGTAGATTTAATGTTGCTGTCAGAACTAGACAGCTCTGATATGAGAAAAGGCCTAGGATGAGCAGAATTGTACATGTATGTATATCAAATTTGAGGAGTGTTCTCTATTAATATTGAAAATTTTTTATACTCATATAAAAAGAGACAGGAATAACTTTATATTCATCAAGTAAAGAACATGTGTTTTGTTGAAAGTCTGTTGAAGAATTCTAATAATTTATCATTCACTTGGGCATTAAGAAAGACAAATTTTAAATGGAGAGATTTAATATCTTACATTTTCTTTCTTTTTGAGGGGAGAGTTTATACTGAGGTTTGAACTCAGGTTTTATGCTTGTCAGGCTCATTCTTTACTACACCTCTATCCTTGTTATTTGCCGAGTGTTGTCATACTTTTCTCTTCAGACACCTTAAAATTATAAGCAAGTATGTGTTTATAATTTTTTTCTTTTCTTTTATTGTAAAGATACTGTATAGATGGGTTACATTTGAATACATTTCTTGTGGAGCATTGTTTTAAAAAGTTTTATTGAGCTATAATTGAAATATAAAAATATCATATCTGTGTTGTATGATGGGATTGAACCCAGGATTCACACATGCTATCTGGGAGCTTTTACTATGTACAGTTTGATAGGTTCCACTATTTGTGGTAAGACGACCTAACATGATATTCACATGTCTACAAAAAAAATTCACAATTTAGCCATTATTATAATATCAAAGAGTAAATGATGTGAAGCAACATAGAAAGTGATGATAATATAATAATACCTCCATAACTGGATGAAAGCTATCTATGGCTAAAATTGATAGACTTTGAAGAAAAAAAGAAAGCAAAGATCCTGGGGATTAATCAGAAGAAATTACAAAAGAAATGGGAAAAGAAATTAAATAGAAGCTCATAAAATAATATATAAAATCCATGGAATTGTAGAAAAAAAGAACAGTAGAAAGGACAAATTTATCTCTGTCTAATTTTTGCCTTGAGAAATTGTGCTTGAGAAGTTAGAGAATTACAGTATCTGTGATTTTCCTGGTTTCCTATAATAAAACATAAGAAGAAAAGACTTCATGCCCAAGTCAGGTAAATTGAAGTGAGATAACATTCCTCTGAGAAAAACCACATCAGCCTCCCCTGTGCCTGGCCCCCATCTCTTAGCCTCCCCTTATTATATGCCTTCCTGGGACAAGCCCCAGTGAATTACATTCCATCACTACATGCATCCTTGCTCTCTGCTCAGACCTCCCTGCTGCTGCTGCATGGTTTGCCTGCAAGATCTATTCAATCTTGCTGACAAATGGATGGTCCATGTGTAAAAGCATTAACTAACATTCCACAAAGCAACCATGGTAAATATGTTGTTGAATATGTAGTGTCTTAGAGTCTATCTGTTTTCTTCCCTTGGAGGGATTGGTCATTGTGAACATGACCTCCATCTTTTGAGATTCCTTGGCAGGATGGAGTTTTAGTTACCCAAAGCTTGGTTTTCACTCTTGAATTTATCATTCCTCTTTTCTTGTTTGACTCTCCTGAAAAGAACTCACTTCTTTCATGGAATCACTTCCTCAGGTAAACCTTCATTTGGCAGAATCTGTAGACTAAGAAAAACCACGTTTTGAGTAAGACTTGCTGTTTTTTTTTTGCAGTCCTGGGACTTTAAATAATAATAACTTTTTTTTTTAATTGCCAGGCACTGGTGCCTCACGCCTGTAATTCTAACTACTTAGAAGAATGAGCTCTGAGCATCACAGTTTGAAACCAGCCCAGGCAGGAAAATCTCTGAGACTCTTAGCTCCAATTAATTACAGAAAAAGCCAGAAGTAGCATTGTGGCTCAAGTTGTAGAAAGCTAACCTTGAGCACAAAGTGCTTCAGGGGACAGTACCCAAAACCTGAGTTCAAGCCCCAGGACTGGCAAAAACAAAACAAAACAAATGTTATTATAAAGGTAATATACAAAGGGAATACAGTAGTTACATAAATCAGATAAAGATTATATTTCTTGGGGGCTGGGAAGGTGGCTCAGTGGAAGAGCTCTTGCCTTGCATGCATGAGGCCCTGGGTTCAATTCCTCAGCACCACATAAGCAAAAAGAAAAAAAGCTGGAAGTGGCGCTGTGACTCAAATGGTAGAGCGCTAGCCTTGGGCTGAAGAGCTGAGGGACAGTGCCCAGGCCCAGAGTTCAGGCCCCATGACAGGACCCCCCCCCAAAAAAAAGATTATATTTCTTTTTGGATACTGTCACCCCTTCGCTAGTTCTCCCAGTTTTTCCCTCTCATTCCCACCCACAAGTTGTTTAGTTTATTTTTAACATCATGTGCAGTGAGTTACCACTGTTGCATTTGTTTACCATTGTCCCTCCATTTTCTGCCCCCTTGCCTTCCCAAAGACCGAGACATGAACAAACAAGACAAAAAGTAAAGAAAACAAAAACAGCAACAAAGAAAAATCTTGTTTCCAATTTGAGAAATAATTTATTGAGGCTAATTGTTCTGACTTACTGATCTCACACATAAAATCATTTAGACAGTTTTCTACATTTAATTCAATGGTTAATGAAATATAAAAAGAAACATTTTACATTTATTATTTGCTTTTCTATAGAAGTGAATATGTTTCTGCTATTACTGGTAATTTAAAATTACTTTAAAAATTTTAATTGCATTAGAAAAAAGTTTTTATTTGATCAAAAATCATTTCATGAATCTTCCTCTATTGGACTAGCAGGTCATTTACAGTGACTATGCAAACGGGCATGTTTTAATTACACTGTATTTATGGTAACTTTATAATATATTAATAGTGTGTCAAGATCAGATCAGAATTATGGTAGGTTCTGGGCTGAGAAGGTGGCTCAGTGGTAAAGCGCTTGCTTTGCATGCATGAGGCCCCGGGTTCCATTCCTCAGCACCACATAAGCAAAAAGAAAAAAGCTGGAAGTGGCGCTATGGCTCAAGTGGTAGAGTGCTAGCCTTGAGCTGAAGACCTGAGGGACAGCGCCCAGGCCCAGAGTTCAGGCCCCACGACCGGACCCAAAAAAAAAAAAAGTATTATGGTAGGTCTTAATGGTCAAATACTAATGAGTCAACCCACTGAACTGAAAAAATTTAAACTCGTTTGCACTTAAACAATACAAATTTTATTCCTTAATGCTATTTCATTTGTTAGCAATTTTATTGGCTCAGTAAATATTTATTGGGTCATAATATAATGTCAGTGAAACCAACGTTGAATACTTCATTGCATTTGAGAAAATTTTCTTATTTTTCAGGCCAGCTGTCATAGGACAAATGCAGTGTTTTAATTTTGGAATTATGCCTTATCTTTGCTCATGTGGTAGGAAAGAGCTGTGATCATAGCCTGCCATCTTTGAAAAATACAATATGGTAGTTCTTTTCACTGTTAATTTACTTCTACTTAAATTGTCTTTCTCAGGTGCTTAGTTTTCTCCTGGAATTTTTTTTTAATATGACCTGTTTTGTCAACTGTAAAATACTGATGGATAACATTGTACATTGTATACCTGCCTCACTAATTCAATTGCTGCCTCATAGTTTGATGATGTTTAGGTTTGAACTAGAGGCTGTGCACCTGCTACATAGGTCCTCTTACTGCTGAATCATGCTTCCAGCCATGATTTTTGATGGTTACTTTTGAGATAGTGTCTTGCTTTTTTGCCTCTCCACACCTGTCATTGGCTTTCTAGTAGGTAATATTATAGACATGTACCACAACATCCAGTTATTTGTTCTTTGTTGGATAGATGTCTTGAAAACGTTTTTTTTTTTTTCCTGCCCAGGCTTGACTAAAACCAAGAACACAACAATCTCAACCTTTCAAGTAGGTAGGTGTGAGCCGCTGACACATAACAAAACCCTTCATTGGTGGTACTGGGACTTGAATTCAGGGCCTTGTGTTCCCTAGGCAGGCATTCTATTACATGAGTTATGATGTCAGCTCCTTTTCAGCCATTTTAAACTTTTTTTTCTCCTGAGTGCTCCCATCCTTTCCCTAATCACCTTGAGATGCAAGGAAGGACAAGATCAATAAATAAACATCATTTGACAAAAGCTAAAATGGTCCCTCAATCAATACCTCCTTTTTTAAATGTCTGGATGCCACATGAACAACCTGGAGTAACAATCAACTAAGTCAAACTCTTGACCAAACTACCTAATTACTCAGACTTCTCATCCCTGCCCCAAGCTCTTCCCCTATATAAGCCTAAAATTTATGTCACAACCCGAAAGACAATCTTTAGAATCACTGAATACCTTGTGTTCTTGATACATCTGTATTGAAGCCTCTTTTCTTACCTATTTACCAGTGCTCTTCTCTTTAACTGGTGCTTTGGATGAGTGGCCATGTCCAATCTGGTTGGGAACCTTAGAGCCAGGATATTTAGCTGTAAACCTCCATTTCAATACTTAATGCTCTGCATATGATTGTGTCCCTGAGCATGTAACAACCTGAGACAATGTATTTGTTGACTGATTCTATAAGATGTTACTTATCCATAACTTTCAAGTAAAGAGGCAGGGTGGCATCTCAATATTTGCGGGTTCAATTGAGCTTTACAACTGTGGTTATGTGTGTACCATTATTGCTTTTAGACTTAATAGCATTTTCTTAGCAAAATGTAGCATTTACATATTTTTATTTTAAAATTCCTACCATTGTCAATATCTATCTATATATCTATATATGTGTATATGTATGTATGTATGTATGTATGTATCTGTCTATCTATCTACCTGTTTGCCTGTCTTATTGATACATTAATGTATGTGAAGTCCTGTGAATATCACTGAAATAATTAGTTCATTCTAATTGTTATAACTTTTTGAGATTATGATTATTCTTGAGTCTTTTACAGAGTAGCTCTGTATGTGTGTGTGTGTGTGTGTGTGTGTGTGTGTGTGTGTGTGTGTGAGTGTGAGTGTGGAGTAAAGGGAGAAAATTCTGGTTAAGGAGGTATAATAAGTAATAAATGTTAAAAAGGGAGGTACGAGTTCATGTTTAGGAAAAATCTTGGATGCCTCTGCACCAATCAAGATTTAAGATACTTCATGACTTAAGATACTTTATCTTCTAAAGCAAACCAAGAGATAAATATAATACCAATGCAGTGAATGTCTGTGTAAGAAACAAAGCACTTGAAAGAAAAAAAATACAACCACAATTAAAGTCTAATTCAAAATCAAAGTAAAATATTGATCAAAAAATTCAATTTGCTGAGTTCAAAGACAAAAGTGAACTTCCTATTAGTTTCTATCCAATTACTAATTCTCTACTGAGATACATATATTTCAAGTAATGTCAAGAAATTTTATCCTCCTATATATGCTGACTTGCTCAGGAGAACTTCAAATTGACTTCCTTCAGGCCATACCTTGAATTATACTAGTAAGTCTTTAGGCACACAGAATTGAATGATTTTAGCTTTCCATTTCTTACACCAGAGAAGAATTTGAGAGTACAGATGGAGCTTGTTGGTGGAGGTTATGGTGGGGAGATTGCTGAAGAGGGGAGAGAACAGTTTTCTCTCCAGCTCACTCTCTAATGGGCACCTGGTCTCCAAAATTTCAGAGGTACCTATAGATCTTGCCCATAGTCACAGAGGAAATGACCACAGGAAGAGAGGGAAGAGGAAATTACATATCAACCTTTTAAATTATCCGGCATCTAGTCATTCTCTACAAAACCAACCAACAAATATACACACTCAATAAGCTTACATACACACTCAATAAGCTTTTAGATTCAAGAGAACAAAGATGACTTTAAAAGACTGAATGTGGTATGCAAAGTTTGGAAACTATAAATCTGAGCATACATGCATGCATCATAATAAGACCAAAATTGTAATGTTATAGAAAAACAATATAGAAAGAACTTCCAGAACTCATGGAGAAAATTACATGTGTAGTGAGAGAATAGTTTAAAGTGTATTTTTTTACTTGTTAAAGACTAAGGTAGAGACGTTTCCTATTTTTAGATTTTAAATATGCTTGCTACAGTTTTATAGAAAACAATTACAAGTAGACACAGAATTCAAAATGTATCTACAATAGTAAAAGAGCAACTGTGAAAAACAAAAAGGATAAATAAAAGTAGTAAAATAATAAAATTTAATTAAAGCATGAGATAAATAAAATGACTATTTTTTACTCAAAAACAAACAGGATGCTTATAAACATATTAGCAACAATGGCATCATATACTTTTTTTTCTTTTTTTAATTTATTTTATTTTATTTGTGAACATACTGTACAGACAGGTTACAATTACATGGGCAGGATAATGCGTATATTTCTTACCAAGAATTGCAGCCTCCTCCTTTGTTTACCCTTCACATCCCTTCCCAGCCTCCCCCCTCCTCCCCCCAGTCCCAATCCTTCTCCACTGCCCCCCCACCCCCATGCACCGACGTTGTAAAGCAAAGCTCGTTTTGGACATGACAACGTGTACTTCTCATTGTTGCAACAGGTCGACCTGTATCCTTAAACGACTTGTTTTTCCCCATCTCCTCCACAAGTTATACTGACATCAAATATAGTGAAAGCAGGGGTTATACTGTGGGGGAGGGACATACAAAGCAACAAAGAAATAATCTTATAAATGCGTTAGAAACACATGCATGAAAGAAAAAACATTAAAATACATATCTAAGGGTTCATTTTCCTAACATCACATTATCTGACCTTTTCCGCTTGACTCATACATATACTAGATATTGCAAATAAGGGAAACCATGGGGCCTATGTTTCTTTGGGCCTGGCTTACTTCCCTTAATATAATTTTTTCCAAGTCTTTCCATTTCCTAACAAATGGGGCAATGTCATTCTTTCTGATGGAGGCATAGAATTCCATTGTGTATATATACCACATTTTCTTGATCAATTCATCTACTGAGGGGCATCTGGGTTGGTTCCAGATCTTAGCTATGGTAAATAATGCTGCAATAAACATAGTTGTGCTGGTAGCTTTAGTGTGGTCTTGTTTGTAAACATTTGGGTAAATGCCCAAAAGTGGGATTGCTGGGTCATAGGGGAGTTCTATGTGGAGTCTTTTGAGGAACCTCCATACTGCTTTCCAAAGTGGTTGAACAAGTTTACATTCCTACCAACAATGAAGTAAGGTTCCCTTCTGTCCACATCCCCTCAAACATCTGTTGTTGTTAGAGTTCTTGATTTTTGCCATTCTAACTGGAGTGAGGTGGTATCTCAATGTTGTTTTGATTTGCATTTCTTTTATGGCTAGGGATGTTGAACATTTCTTCATGTGTCTATTGGCCATCCTTCTTTCTTCTTCAGAGAAGTTTCTCTTTAAGTCTTTCGCCCACTTGTTTATTGGGCAGTTGCTTCTTTGAGGATTTGTTGTTGGGGGATTTAATTTTTTGAGTTCCAAGTATATTTTAGATATGAGACCCTTGTCCATTTTATGGCTAGTAAAGATCTTCTCCCAATCCGTGGGCTTTCTATTGATCTTGCTAGCTATGTCCATTGCCATGCAGAAGCTCTGCAACTTTATGCAATCCCATTTGTCCAACATTTCTTTTATTTGTTGTGTTTCCGGGTCTCTACTCAGAAAATTTCGGCCTGAGCCAAGGAGACTTAGGCTTTCTCTTATTCCATCCTGTAATGTTTTCAGAGTGTCTGCTTTGACTTCGAGGTCTTTGATCCATTTGGAGTTGATTCTGGTGCAGGGTGATATATAAGGATCTAGCTTTAGTTTTCTACAAGTAGTTAACCAATTTTGCCAGCACCATTTACTGAAGAGGCTGTCTGTCTTCCATTCTATTGTTTTAGCTCCCTTATCGAAGATTAGATGGCTATAGGTCTTCAGGTTCATTTCTGGGTTTTCAATTCTATTCCATTGGTCCTGAGGTCTGTTCTTATGCCAATACCAAGCTGTTTTGATTACTATGGCTTTATAGTAGAGTTTGAAATTTGGTATTGATATTCCTCCAGCAGTGTTCTTTCCGTTGAGGAGTGTTTTTGCTATTCTGGGTCTTTTATTGTTCCATATGAATTTTTGGATTGCCTCTTCTATTTCCTTGAAGAATGAGGGTGGAATTTTGATAGGTATTGCGTTGAATTTGTAGATAGCCTTGGGAAGTATTGCCATTTTCACAATGTTAATCTTTCCAATCCAGGAGCATGGGAGGTTTTGCCATTTTTAAGTTCTGTGTTGATTTCCTTTTTCAAGATTTTAAAGTTTTCATCATAGAGGTCCTTCACTTCTTTGGTTAAGTTAATTCCTAGGTATTTTATTTTTTGTGGGGCTATTACAAATGGAGTTGCTTTCCTAATTTCAGCCACACTTTTCTCATTGTTGGCATACAGAAAAGCCATTGATTTTGGGGGGTTAGTTTTATACCCTGCTACTTTGCCAAAGTTTTGAATCAGCTTGAGTAATTTGGGAGTGGAGTCTATGGGATTCTTTAAATATAAGATCATGTCGTCTGCAAAGAGGGAGAGTTTTATTTCTTCTTTCCCTATTTGGATCCCGTTTATGTCTGCATCTTGTCTTATTGCTGTAGCTAGCCATTCTAATACTAGATTGAAAAGAAGTTAAGAGAGTGGACATCCTTGTCTTGTTCCTGAGTTAAGAGGAAATGGCTTTAGTTTTTCACCATTAAGTATAATGCTGGCTGTAGGTTTGTCATATACAGCCTTTATTGTATTGAGGAATGTTCCATGGATTCCTAATTTTTCCAAAACCTTCATCATAAAGGGGTGTTGGATCTTATCGAATGCTTTTTCTACATCTATTGAGATAGCCATGTGGTTCTTATTCTTGCTCCTGTTGATGTGATGAATAATATTAACTGATTTGCGTATATTGAACCAGCTTTGCATTCCTGAAATGAATCCTGTTTGATCATGGTGCCTGAGTTTTTGGATGAATTGTTGAAGTCGGTTGGCCAAAATTTTGTTGAGAAGTTTTGCATCAATGTTCATCAAAGAAATGGGTCTATAGTTCTCTTTCTTTGATGAGTCCCTGCCTGGTTTTGGGATGAGGGTTATGATGGCTTCATAGAATGTGTTCGGTAGTGAGCTTTCTCTTTCAATTTCATTGAAGAGTTGGAGGAGTATTGGTGTGAGCTCTGCTTTGAAGGCCTTGTAGAATTCTGCTGTAAAACATCTGGTCCTGGACTTTTCTTAGCTGGAAGTTCTCTTATTGCTGTTTCTATTTCAACTCTTGATATGGGCCTGTTAATCTGGTTTAACTCATCTTGGTTTAGTTTGGTATGTCAATATTTGCTAGGAAAAGGTCCATTTCTGTCAAGTTCTCAAACTTATTAATATAAAGTTTTGAGAAGTGTTCCCTTATAATGTTTTGAATCTTGGTTGTTTCCGTGGTGATGTTTCCATTCTCGTCTCTGAGTTTATTTATTTGGGTGTGTTCTCTTCTTTTTCTGATAAGATTCGCTAAGGGTCTGTCAATTTTGTTAATTTTTCAAAGAACCAACTCTTCGTTCTGTTGATTCTTTCTATAGTTTTTTTGGATTCTAATTCACTTAATTCTGATTTAATTTCAATTATTTCTTTCTGTCTACTGAATTGGGGTTTATCTTGCTGCTCTTTTTCAAGGAGGTTTAGATGTGTCATTAAATTGTTAGTTTCAGATCTCGCCAATTTGTTGATGTAGGAGCTCAGAGGTATAAACTTGCCTCTGAGTACTGCTTTTGCTGTGTCCCAGAGGAGCTGGTAATTTGTGTGCTCATTTTTGTTGAATAGCATGAACATTTGAATTTCCTTTCTAATCTCTTCCATGACCCACTCGTGATTCAGCGGTGTGTTGTTCAGCCTCCATGTGATACCAGACTTTCTTTGGTGGCTTTTGGTGTTGAGTTCTAATTTTATTCCCTTGTGGTCAGAGAGAATGCAAGGTATAATTTCAATGTTTCTGAATTTGGACAAGTTTGCTTTGTGACCTAAAATGTGGTCTATTTTAGAAAATGTTCCATGTGCTGCTGAGAAAAACGTGTAGTCTGATGCTGCTGGGTGAAATGTTCGGTAGATATCTGTTAAATCTATTTGATCTATGCAGCTGTTTAGATCTACAGTTTCTCTGTTGAGTTTTTGCCGAGTTGATCTATCTAGTGGGGAGAGTGGTGTGTTAAAATCCCCAACAATTAATGTCTTTGGAGTTACATGAGATTTGAGGGAAAGTAGTGTTTCTTGGATAAATTTGGGTGCTCCATTGTTTGGCGAGTAGATATTTAGAATTGTAATATCCTCCTGAAAGAGAGATCCCTTAATTAGTATGTAGCGACCTTCTTTATCTCTTCTCACAAATTTTAATTTGAAGTCTATTTTTTCTGATATTAGGATTGCAACTCCCGCCTGTTTATGGGGGCCGTTTGCTTGGTAGATTTTGTTCCAACCTTTAACATTGAAAATGTGTTTGTTTTTAACGGGCAAGATGTGACTCCTGAAGGCAGCAGATAGAAGGGTCTTGTTTTTTAATCCAACTAGACAGTCTATGTCGCTTAATTGGAGAGTTCAGTCCGTTAACGTTAAGAGAAAGGACTGAGAGGTATTTGGAAGTTCCTGCCATGTTATCCACCTTCTTGGGGGCTGCGAAAACTGGGTTCTTCCTATGGTTCTTGGATTCTCAGTTTGGTGCAGTTTCTTGACCTTTATTGTGGTCTTGTTGGTTTTCTATGTGTAGGACATCTTTAAGAATCTTTTGTAGGGCTGGTTTGGTGGAGATGTATTGTTTCAATTTTTCTTTGCTATGGAAGGTTTTTATTTGGCCTTCAGTTATGAAGGAGAGTTTAGCTGGGTACAGTATTCTTGGTTGATAGTTGTTTGTTTTAAGAGCATGCATACATCATTCCAGGCTCTTCTTGCTTTGATTGTCTCTGCTGAGAAATCTGAGGTGATTCTAATTGGTTTTCCTTTATAGGTGATTAATCTTTTCTCCTTGACAGCTTTAAGGATCTTTTCCTTGGTCTGAGTTGATCCTGTGTGGATTATAATGTGAGGGTGGGATGTCCTATTCTGGTCTGGTCTGTTTGGAGTTCTAAAAGCTTCTTGTGTCTGAATCTTTTTGTATGTTTGGGAAGTTCTCTGCTAGGATCCTGTTAAACAAATTTCCTAGGCCATTAACTTCTGTTTCTAGGTGTTCCTCTACACCCATTATCCTTAGATTAGGCCTTTTGATGGTGTCTTCCAAGTGTTGGATAGATCTATCATATTTCTTGGACTTGTCTTGGATGGTTGTATGTTCTTTCTCTATAATATCTAGGCTGTCTTCAATCCCTGAGATTCGATCTTCTGCATGGTCTAACCTGCTATCAACACTTTCTACTTTGTTTTTTATCTCTTTTCCTTCTAATTGGTCAGCTTTGATGGCTTCAAGTTCTTTGTTGAAGCTTTGTTTTAGATCTTGTATGAACTTCTTTACTTCCTTAATTTGATGTTCAGTGTTTATTCTCAGATCACTTAGTTGATTGGTTATGGTTTCCTTGGACTCCCATTCCTTCTGTTGGGTTCCATTCAGCATTCCCTTTGTGGTCTCCCTGACTTCCTTCAGCTCTTTGTTAATGGATTCCATGAATGCCTTTAGTGATCTTTGTGTATTCTCTTCATGCTCTCTCAATTCCTGTATTACTCTTTGATTGGCTTCCTCCCATTCGTGGGATTCCTGTAGTTCTCTTTGAGTGTTCTCAGCCTGTTTGCGCCATTCCTGCCTTTCTCTTTGAGTATTCTCAAGCTGCTCATGCAAATCCTGTATCAGCTTTTGAGTAGCTTCCTCAGGCTTATGATATTCCTGTATAAACTTTTGGAATGCCTCCTCTCTGTCCCTATCACGCTCATACAGAGACCTTTGTATGCTTTCAATCTTTTGATTTATCATGTTTGTCAGCAGTGTTTGTAGAGCTATTTGGGAATTCTCCTCTGGATTATTCATTATCTGTTCTGTCCCCTGATTATCGGGATTGGGAATTGAGATACCCGGATTTGCCATTTTTCTTGTGTTTTTCCGGCTTACTCTGCCCATTTGAGATGAAAATAGCACCAGTTTTGTGCTAGAACACTATCTTAAGGCAACCATCTACCAAAGTCTGAATTTGCACAGTCAATAGTATACAGATACAATCTAGTTCAACAGATACATCTATTAACATCAAACAACTATACGTTAATGGGCTACGAACCGCAAAGAAGAATTTGGAAGAACAGAAATTATTAGGGTTAGGGAGAGATGTGGGTAAAAAAATAGGAATAGATTGATGTGGGGAGGCTCAGGGAGAGTTAACTAAGTCTTAATCTCAAAGCAGGAAATAGGTTGGGTAGGATGAAAGTAGAGAGAGAGAAAAAAAAAGAAAGGGAACGGGAAAGGAAAAGAGACCAGAAAAAATAGAAAGGTAGAAATTAATAAAATTATATAGATTCGATAACAATCTATTTAGATAAGAACGTGAATTTATTGAGAGAAGGGGAGGGATATAAAGGAGATGTGAAAAACTTAAAAATAAAAATGCTTAAAATATTATATAGGTATAAAGAGGTAGTACTGCTATTATGGAATTTAAGTCTTAGAGGTTTTGACTTGAGTAATAAATTTGTGGATTAAGTGTGTACACAATGGGGGATAGGGTCTAATAGTCAACTACGGGTTTATCTGAGGATGTGCAGGACAAGAATTAAGTCACATAAAGAAGAACGAAAGAGAGGAGAAGGTGAAAAGGATAAGAAAGGAAGAAGAAAAAGATGAGAAGTTCAGTAGAGCTAAACAAAAACAAAAAGATAATTTAAAAAGAAATAAAAGAGAGAAAGAAGACCAAAAAAGAAAGCAAAAACGCACACTCCCGTATCCCCCAAATAAAAATTATAAGAGGAAAAGAAAGTTTCTGGAAAACAATCTTTTTATCAAAAAAGGCAAAGATTAAAGATTGAAAAAATTTTTAGAAAAGAAAAAAAAATTTTTTTATATAAGGTACCAAAAATAAAAACTAAAAAAAAAAAAGAAGACAAAGAAGAAGAGAAAAAAGAAAAAAAAAAAAAAAACAACTTCTTTGATTTTTTTTTTGGGAGGAGTGCAAAAAATCCTGTATCTCCCTTGTGTCCGTAACCAGCCTCTTGTTGGAGTCTCTGGTCTGCTTGTGGTCCTGTGGCTTGGTTGGTTTCTTAAGTCAGTTTGTTCGAACAGGCAGTAAAATGCTCTGCTTTACCCAGGATTTGGCGATCCTCCTCCCAGGCTAGTTCATTGGGAGACAGATCTGCTTTGAGTATCACAAAAGAGGGGGATGCAGTGATGAGGCTAGTTTCTGGTAGCTTTTCCGGGGCTGGTTTGTGAAAACCTCACAGAGCCCAGCCTGGAGCCACTCTCAGGGTTTCTGTTTACTGATTTTCAATTGATTGTCGAGGCTGCTAGAGGGAGGGGCAGCCTCTGGCTCTGATTACCCAGTGAAGAAACCCACTCCTCGGGCTGGCGCCCGAGCTCAGTGACTTTTCCCTGGGTGGAGCTGAGTCTGGCAGGTGCCGCCGTTAAGTTCTTGTGATCTGCTAAATGACTCATTTTATTCCAAGGCCTGAGCTGGAGCTAGCAGCTCCTCCGAGCTTTGTGGGTATCCAAGATGGAGATCACCGGTGCTGGGGGGGGGAGGGGTGGCCTTCCCTCCTCTGCTCCCTGAGAAGGAGTGAGGACGTCAGGCTTCTACTCACGCCTAAAGTTCCTGGGTCGTCTCTGGTCTGCAAACTGCAGGATGAAGATGTCTGCTCCTTGTCTCATATACTTTTTATAGTAAACTCTAGTACAGAGAAGTTAGAAGAAAATATTATTATTCCAGAAAATTAATAACCAAAAAAGGTAGCCAAAATAAGGCAAAATAATAGAAATCATTTCATTTTACAGAAAGATGTACTTGAAAAATATTTTAGGGTTTCTTAGTTATTGTTTATTTTCATTTATTTACTTATTATTTATTTATTCTGTCTGGGACTGGGACTTGATCTTGTTATCAGATGCTTTCATTCATTGACTTACACTATATCACCTAAATGATGCCTCTAATTCCTATACATTTTATAATTGAGTTTCAAATTCAGATCAGACATTTTAAGTTAAAGCTCACTAGTCAGTAGATTGTAATTTAACCACCACAAGGATTAAGCTTCCTTGGACAAATGGAAGAATCCAATTCAGGAAAGGAGGTGGGCTGAAAGTGCCTGGGAATTCAATCTGTTCTTTTCGCAGTACTAGGTTTTGAATTCAGGGCCTTGAACTTGTTAGGCTGGTACTTTACCATCTGATCCACAGCTCCAATTTTTCTTTTTGCTGGTTATTTAGGACATTCAATCTAGTAAACATTTTCTGCAGGGATTCCTCCAGTTCTCAGCCTCCTGAGTAGCTAGGATCAGAGTCTGTGAGCCATTGGGGCATGACATGGAGATTCTTACTTGTAACAGAGGGTAAGAGAGAACTTTTGTACCCAAGGCCTCTGAGGTTGTGTACAGATTGTTAAACCAACTTTAAAGGTTCTATTTCATAAACATGAAAAACAATAGGAGTGGTGGGCTATAAGCCATCAAAATATGCTAAAATCCATTAAAACAACCTGTTGTTTATTGGTCCTGTGAGGAAAAGAGTATTGGAACATTGCCTAATTTTGAAAACTGGCAAATAATACAAAAAAGGTAACTATTCTCCTTTTCTTGTAAAAGTTGTACCAAAAGCTAACAAAGCAATAGACTAATATTTAACTCCATCGGAGGAGCAATGTAGTTAATAAACGCACACCAAACAAATTGAGTTTGCACTGCAATCTCTGGTGGATTTTGTGGTAAACACCAATGACTGCCACCATCAATCCAGTAGGAGGCTGGAAGCTTTCTACTGACTGGATCAAAGGGGCAACACTGAACATACCAAGAGCAATCACAAGAAGAGAAGCAGCCACTTGAGAGGGATTCAGAATCACTCAGACATATTTTTTGTGGTTGCCAAATCACAAACGCCTAATCAGTCAGTCTAACCACACGTTTATAAAAATTGCCACAAGTCAGTTGCTGATGGCTTACACCTGTAATCCTAACTATTCAGGAGGCTGAGATCTGAATATTGCAATTTAAAACCTGCCCAGTCAGGAAAGTCCATGAGACTGTTAAAACACCAAAAAGCAGTAAGTTGAGCTATGATTAAAATGGTAGAACACCAAAAAAAAAAAAAAAAAAAAAGCCTAGGGACAGTACCCATCCACTGAGTTCAAGCCCCAGCACTAGAAAAAAAATAAATAAGCACAACAAAACAAAACAATAAATGAATCAGACCAAAATTTAGGGGATACAATCACAAAAATCTACAGGACATGTTTTTAACAAATAGCTCAGGCTCTTCAGTCATAAATTGAAAAAATGAAAGAGAAAGAAGGACCTTATGTATTAAAAGCAATGCTGCCAAATGCAGAACTTTGAATGGTGATTGAATAATTAACAGAATTGAGACATTATTATCAAGTTTGAGGATAATGGTGATGATTTCTGAAGAGTAATTTCCTAAGGTCACAAA
Source organism: Dipodomys spectabilis (assembly GCF_019054845.1). Classification (NCBI taxonomy): domain Eukaryota; kingdom Metazoa; phylum Chordata; class Mammalia; order Rodentia; family Heteromyidae; genus Dipodomys; species Dipodomys spectabilis. The sequence goes on from NW_024870766.1 coordinate 20,013,932, forward strand.
GTAAAATATTGATGAAAGAGTTCCTAAGATATCCATAGTTTCTTTGAAAAATACAAAGTGTGAAAAATAAAGGCTATTTGTTGAAGGTATTTGACAGAAACACAACTCTTCAAATTACTAGTCCTTTCACTTTGGTTTGTGTTTAAAATTTTCTGTAGTAAAAGAAACTAATAATAAAATGTTAGCCAAACAACATTCTTTTAAAATGCAATTTTATTATGAAGAAAAACCCTTTGGCTATATTTCTAATTTCAAAGAAATCTGCATATGTAGCTGGAAATAGGATGTGAGGATAAGAAAATTAATAAGGGAAAAGCATTTGCTTCTCATTTCATCTATTTCATTAAAGAGAATTCTTTCATGTTTATATCTTGGGATGATAAGTGAAAAAAAGTGAAGTACTTGGTAAAATATGAATCTAAAGTTCAGAAATATGCAACTTGGTCTTATCAGAAAGTATTATGAAATACCATAAATTCCTGTTAATTGATGGAGTCATATAATTATTTGCTTTTGAAGGACATATACACTTAAATATTTTTGATGCTTACAGAAGCATAGTCATGACATATAAATTAATCATTATGACATTTTCTGTTGCTCAATTTGTAAAATGATATATTTCATTCATTCTCAATTTGTAAAATGATATATTTCATTCATTCTGACTATGATGGGATAGTATTATAAGAAATGGTAGCCAACAGTTAGAAACATGGACTTGAACTCAGTGCCTACCTGCTGTCCGTGAGCTTTTTGCTCAAGGCTAGCACTCTACCACGTGAGCAATAGCTCTATTTCTGTCTTTTTAATTTTTTTGTAGTGAATTGGAGATAGGAATCTCGTGGACTTTCTTGCCAAGACTGTCTTTGAACTGTGATCCTCAGATCTCAGACTCCTGACTCACTAGGATTATGGGCGTGAGCTATTGGTGCCTGGCTCAACATTACAACTTTAAAGTACATTTTGTTGTTATAAATGGTAAAGATTTTAATGATATGTATTAGATCTAAGCATCTTTCCAACATGCATATTTCCATGTAATGAAAATGTGAAAATTACAGACTAGCTAAAATTCATTGTTTGAGGTATTTACTGAGCTATCTTACCAATCCCTGTTAGAATTTTGTGGACAAAACCTGAGCAGTTTTCCCTTAAGAAACAAAAATATAAAACCAATTTTTGCCATTACAAAAGAAGCATTGAGAGTTGGCCATAAAAGCTTAACTAGAGAGATGTTTAGTTTTTCTTTTACCTTATTTAGAAATTAGGAGAGCCCAAAGACAGAAAAAAAAATTAAAGTTAATCAGAACTTTCAAACAAACGATTATTCTCTAGAGAGTACCAGAAGGTATTTGTATAGCTAAAGGAAAAGAGACTGAATTATAACATATATTAAAGTTAAAAGTAACAAAAACTGCAAAATTACTTGCAATATCTATTTCCAACACCAATGGTTATCTAATTCCTTTAATCTATTCAAGATAAAGTACTTCCTTTAATCTTCTTAAGTCTCCTTTAAGAACGTTAAACTGTGGATCAGAAAAGTCATGTTCTAGGTCTGCCTTTAGTATTTCATATTCTTATAACTCTGGGCAATTCAATTCAATTCTTTCATTTCAGGTTTTACCTTCATTCAGCTTCAGTTTTATTTTCTATTATGATAAAGTAATTGTCCTAATACTTATCTTTCTTTCCTTAGGGTTATGGTGAGATCAAATAATTACATTAAAGTGCACTGAAAAATTGTAGGAGTATTTAAATATTAATGATTGCTCAGAACTCTGGCCTGCCATTCCAGTAAGGGGAGATCAGGTTAGGCTAGGGAGCCCATACCCAGCATCAGTCAGTACTGTCTGTGGAACTGAGATGGGGAACTGCCACATTCAGGACAAAATACTCACTGAAGAAATGTTCTCCACAGGCAACTTCCATTGAACCTCAAGCTGTGGGGACCGCAGGGACTTTAAGGAAAAAGAATCTCTTCACAAGAAATTCTTCCTAAATGCTCTTCCGCTTGAAGGCAATGGAGCCAGAGTGCCTCTTCCAGACAAATCCATTAATTACAGCTGTGATTTTCCCACCTTTGCCTTCTGGCTCCACTGTTCCTTAGTTATATGATTTGGATAGATTAATTCACTCTCTGAGCTTTGAGTTCTACCCTACTGACACTTTCCCACCAGCACCTGTTAAGCGAAAGAGCAGAACATAATAGTGCACAATCACTGAGCAACTTTATTTCCTTCCCACTTTTGTTCAAATGAGCGTACTGGATTATTTTGTTATTTTTTTCCCCAGCAAAGACTTGCAGAGAAGTAGATATATTTCATTAATTCCTAGTCACATATACACACATTTTTAAAGAGTCTTCCTGAAATTCCTTCTGAAAAGTACACTCATTTTCATTCTATTAAAATCCATGTGCAATTGTACAATCAAAACTCCATTCTTCCTCTGAGATGAAAACACTTTATTTCAAATAGTTTGTATGTCTTTGGGATGAAAACAATAGTAGTAAAGGCAGGCTTGGTTCATTTCGCCATTTCTCTATCTTCTACTAATCTCCTCCTTCTTTCTAGTCTCCAATATCATCTCCATTTATACATTGCTCTGGCTCCTCCAGTGTTGGGATGAGTGGAAGAGAGGAAGAAATATCTAGTCATGAGCTGGCTATTTGTCTTTTCCTGGCTTGTGTATTTGGGGCTCTTTGAGTGAGATTCCTCACTGTGAGTCTTTAATAAGTACACAATGGATGATGCATTTTGTATATCTCATGTGATGTGGCCCTTGCTCTGGATTTCTCCCAGAGCCCTTAATATCTTTTTTTTAAATAAGTTTTTTTTATTGGTAAAATACTGTACAGAGGGGTTACAGTTACATGAGCAAGGTAATGAGTATATTTCTTATCAAGCATTGTTGCCTCCTCCTTTGTTTTTTCCCTACCATCCCTTCCCTCCCACATCCTCAACTATACCCCTCCTCCCCCCATCTCCCCCACCTAAATTATAAAGTTCATTTTCAACATAGTGTCTTGTACATCTCATTGTTGCAATGGGTCCACCTTATGCCTATTTAAACATTGTGTTTTTTCTCTTTCCCTCTCCAAATTATACTAACAACAAATACAATGAAAACAGGGGTTGTACCGTGGGGGGGGGCATACAAAGCAACAAAAAAATCACATGGTACCTTATAAATACGTTAGAATCAATAGCAAGAAAGAAAAAACCACTTGGAGTTCATTTCACCTAACATCATCTTATCCGAGCTTCCCTGCTTGTCCCAGACATATACTAGTTATTGCAAATAAGGGAAACCATGGGACCTATATTTCTTTGGGCCTGGCTTACTTCACTTAATATAATTTTTTCCAAGTCTTTCCATTTCCTAACAAATTGGGCAATGTCATTCCTTCTGATGGAGGCATAGAATTCCATTGTGTACATATACCACATTTTCTTGATCCATTCACCTGCTGACAGGCATCTGGGTTGGTTCCATATCTTAGTTATAGTAAATAATGCTGCAAAAAACATGGTTGTGCTGATAGCTTTAGTATGGTCTTGTTTGTGCTCATTTGGGTAAATGCCCAAAAGTGGGATTGCTGGGTCATAGGGGAGCTCTATGTGGAGTCTTTTGAGGAACCTTCATACTACTTTCCAAAGTGGTTGAACAAGTTTACACTCCCACTAATAATGCAGTAGGGTTCCCTTCTTTTACCAGACCTTGCTTCCTTTTCTCCGTGAAAGTAAAGTCCAACATACTTTTCAGAGTTTCATACATTTGTTGACTGCCTATCTTCCCTATCTTCCCTCAATAGACTATAGGGATTTTAGAAGCCAAAGATTATGTATATTGCTCATGATTGCATTTCCTGTGCCTGAAATAATGCCCGGCACGTAAGTTGATGTTTCATATATATCTGTTGAAGAAATGAAGCAATGAATGAACATTTGGGGGTTGCCCTTCTACATTGGTGACTTATTGCTTCTATTCAGACTTTGTTTAGAAAGCCAACACTTTCTTTGATGGTTTCAGTTCAAATATAATTTAGTTACCTTAAAACCCCAATGTCTGGCCAGTTGACATGTAGCTATTTTACAACTCAGCCCTCTCCACGCTGGGAGAAGCTGGATAACCACAAGCTATTTTATTTGGCTTTGCTCAGACATCAGTGTAGCATCTGTCTCAGTATCTTATAAGGTACAAAGTCAAGTTTTCTGAGTCTTAAAGTATCTTCTCACTGGCTTAACATGATTATTGTTTATCTCCTCACTCACACAGATAGCACAGCTCTTAGCACCTTTGTACAAAGGAGTTCATTCTCAGATTCTCTCTCTCTGTACCCTCAGCCACTTAAAGGTTACTGATGTGGATTTTGAAGTAAGATTTGCAAGGCAGAATGGCAGGCATCCTCCCTTGCAATCCTCAGTAGCCAGAGTCAAGCTACTTGCTTTAGATCTGTGGCTTTGGTCTCTGACATCAGGGCCTCAGTCAAATTTGAAACAGAGAAGTTCTACTTTGAAATCCTATTACATAAAGAGCCATAAAGAGCTGTTGTAAGTGTTATAATGAGATTAACTTAGTCAATCATGTAACACAATGCTTAAAACTTATTTCTTTTTTATTGTCTTTGCTAAACTACACTCTTGTTGCAGTTATTAAAATAATAGATAGGATTCTAGTCCATAATTGCATTTCCTTGGAAATTTTAAAGCATATAAGAGAAGTTGTATTTTTATTATTCAAAGAAGGAAAAAAAATAAATAAGAAAACACCCAAGATCACCATAAATACTTTACATGTAAGTTATCGTATTTATTTTTTCCCTGACAAGAATATATCATCTTCTGCTACTAATTTTAAATTTCACTTTCAGTGTGCAAGCTAGGCAATTTTAAATTGTCAGAGTCACATAAATTACGAACTTACTTTAATAGCAAAGGCTATTTTTTGATATCTAGTGATTAGATGTGAAATATGCTTTATAGCAAAGTATGAGATTAAAGAGTTTCACCTTTAAGGGTGGTATGCATGTGCTTTTGGTACTCCCCTTAAAAATTAACTATTCATCTTTAGTAGAGAGTGAAATTCATCAGGGACACAGCATTGCAGGTGAGCTCATTCTCCTGTTACCTTGATGTATGGAATTATTCCCTCAGCTTCAAATCTAATCAAATATGACCACAATTCATCTAATACTTTTTTCTGGATCTGTTCAGCCTTACCAGTATTACCAGCTAATTAATTCTACAGAGGCACCTATAGGAAAATCCCTCTGTAACCCAGTAATTCTTTGGGTTATTCTATTTTGTTTGGGAAATTGAAGTAGCTTTGAGTTACAAGTACTCTAAGAACTTTGCTGGTTACCTGAGTATAGTGGTGTGTGGTGCAGGATGAATTTAAATATTTTTGCCAAATGCCATAGCCACTTACAAGGAGCTAAATAATATGTACTAGAACAATAGTGTAATATGGCACAAGGTATTTGGATATACCATTTGTGGAATTCCTATTTCAAATCATGGTCTCATCTGTAAGAAATAGTTAGCATGTATAGCCTCCTCCATCTGAACTGCATTTATCACAAAGGTAATCTGTGAGAGTCCCATTTGAGTACCAACTCAAAGCCTAAGACAAACCCTCAGAGAGGGAAATCAAGTAAATCATTATCAAATCTTTTATACTTCTGTCTGTATAAAAAATAATGTACCCAGCTGGGAAGGTGGCTTACTGGTAGAGCGCTTGCGTTGCATGTCTGAGGCCCTGGGTTCGATTCCTCAGCACCACATAAGCAGAAAAAAAAAGCCAGAAGTGGTGCTGTGGCTCAAGTGGTAGAGCGCTAGCCTTGAGCTGAAGAGCTGAGGGACAGCGCCCAGACCCAGAGTTCAGGCCTATGACCAGACCCCCCCCCCAAAAAAAATGTAGGTACATCATGAGTCTCAACAATCTTATATAGCATCAAAATATAAAATTCAAATCCCTAATCCATGCTGACCATGAGCACACACTCCAGTGGCGACCCCCACACAATGCCTTCTGCCAGCTTCCTCAGAATTCTCCTTTGATGCCTGCAGTGCTCAACAATGCTGCTGTCTTGGACTACACAGTGTGTTGCAGTGATTACAATCAGTATGTTGCCAGCCGCTGATGGCTCTTACCTGAAGTCCTAGATATTCAAGAAGCTGGGATATGAGGATCTCAGTTTGAAAACAGTCTGAGCAAACAAATCTGAAAGACTTCTATCTACATTTAACCTGTAAAAAGCCAGAAGTAGAATGTGGCTCAAGTGGTGGACAAGAAAGCTAAAAGATAGTGCCCAAGTACTGAGTTCAAGCCCCAGTATTGATATTAAAAAAATCAATATATTTGAAAGTTAATCAACCTGATTTCAGGTTCTATCAGATAACTTTATTGGTGTGTGGTTCTTCTGAATGGATTTGTCTTCTATGAGCTTCAGTTGCTTATCTGATGAGAAAAGTAAATCAGATATTTAAAATATTTACCATGAGTCCTAGTATATATTACAAAGCAAATGTTAGCCATTTGCATATATATCCTTAAAATGATCATAGTTGAATAATGAATTATGGTCTAAACAATTACAGGTTATGAGGATGGATGAGCACGAGATGTCAATGTCCTAGCAGACAGAAGACCCTAGGAACAGAGAAATCAAAAGTACAGAGTATTCAGAAATTCGATGAGCCATGGGGAATTAGGACTATTGGTCATCAGGAAACAGCATCTGACCTGAGGCCTGAGCTACAGATGAAGAGTTGGCCGCAGTGTCTGTTCTGGAGGAGAGAGAAGGAAAGGTTTTGGTGCCAGATGACAAGACATGCTTCCTGGAGAAGATGGAAGACAGGAATTTAAACACAAGGAAAACAATATGGGACCTCATAGTGTCTGCTAGTGACCACAGTGAGTGACAGCATTCATGTGGCAACACACATCTATCAAAAGTTGGGTTGATCAGCAAAATGATGACTAATCATGGCTCATCTTGGGAAGTCATGGAATTTTACACTATATAGCCATAAATACCCAGAGAAGGGAGAACATTGGTGATAATTTTGATCAAAGCGTGGCTATAAGAGTAGATTATGATCAGTATTTTTTGTGTGTGCCTATTCTATGACTAGAATTCAGGGTCTTACATCCTTGCTTGGCTTGTTCATGCTTGGCTACTACTTGAATCATGCCTATAATGAAGCTTTTGTGCAGTATTTTGGAAGTGGAGTCTTAAGGACTTTTTGGCAAAGGCTGGCTTCAAACCACAATTCTCCAGGTGACAGAATCCTGCATACCTAGGATTACATGTATAAACAACCACTGCCCAGCTAGATAGCTTGATAATTTTCAGGGTCTGGGTGCTGTCCCTGAGTCTTTTTGCTCAAGTCTATTTCTCTACCACTTGAAGCACTGCTCTACTTCCCATTTTTTTTATTGATTAATTGGAGATAAGAGTCTCACAGACATTCCTTCCTGGGCTGGCTTTCAGCCACAATCCTCAGATCTCAGCTTCCTGAAAAGTTAAGATTACAGGCTAGCTCAATATTTTAATTTATTCTATTTATTTTTATTTCTTATGTTTTTTTATTGCAAAAATACTATGTATAGGGGTTACAGTTACATGCATAAGGCAATGAGTACATTTCATATCCAGCATTATTACCTCCTCTTTTGTTTTTCCCCTACCATCCCTTCCTTCCACACCTCCCCCACTTCCCCCCCTTACCCCCTCCCCCCCCACAGAAATTGTAAAGTTTGTTTTCAACATCATGTCTTGTACATCTCATTGTTACAATGGGTCAACCTGTATCCTTATTTAAGGATTTTGTTATTTCCCTTCCCCTCTCCAAATTAGAAAAACAAGATGCAGGGCATCAGAATCAAATACAGTGAAAACAGGTATACTATGGGGGAGGAACATACAAAAGAAACAAAAAAATCACATAGTACATTATAAATACTTTAAAAAACAATTAGCTCAATATTTTTAAAGTAAACATGTTGAATAAATATTTGCTGCCTTCACCTGCATAGGATGATCAAAGAAATAGCTTTAATTCAGCTTTGGTACCAATTTCCAAAAGAAATCTCGTTAATTTGATTTCTGTGGTCTTAAGAAAGTCCCAACTATTTCAGGGTCATAGAAAAAGAAGATAATGGCATGGGTCACATATCCTTTTCTTAGTTTTCTCCTTCTCTGACCTTTCTAACCAAGATTTTTTACTTTTATATCCTTTATTGATATAGTAATAAAACCTAGCATAAAATGTATCACTAGTGCCACCTTATATGTTTGTAATATTGTACAATCATCAATACTGATTAAGCTAAGAACTTTTTTTTTTTTTTTTTGTCGGTCATGGGCTTCAATTCTGGGCTTGGGCACTGTCCCTCAGCTCTTCAGCTCAAGGCTAGCACTCTACCACATGAGCCACAGTGCCACTTCTGGTTTTCTGGTGGTTTATTGGAGATGAGAGTTTCATGGCTTTTCTTGCCAGGGCTGGCTTTGAATCGCAATCCTCAGATCTCAGCCTCCTGAGTAGCTAGGATTACAGGCATGAGCCACTGACTTGAACACTTTCTTTACTATGGAAAGAAACCCAAGTCCATAAACCACTCATACACTATTATTACTTCCTTGAATCTGTAAAATTCCTTGCACTGGTTATTTTGTACTGGAATCATACAGTATCTGGGCATTTGTATCTCGCTTCTTTAATGTATTCTTTGTTTTCCAGGTTTACGCATGCTACAACATGTATAAGTAGTTCCTTCCTCCCTATGGCTAAATAATGTCCATTGTTTACATATATAACACTATCCATTAATCGGTTAATGAACATTTATTTTTTCTCTGTCTTTTGGTAATTATTAATAGTGCTGTTATCAACATCTGTGTATGAGTTTTGTTTGAACACCTGTTATAAAATTATTTGAGTACAAACCCAAAAGTATAATTGTATGGTTATTCTATATAACTTATTAAGGAACTGCCAAACTGTTTTTCTGCAACAGCGGTACCATTTTATAGTCCTATCAGCAATGTACACAGAATCTACTTTCTCTGTAGCCTTGCCAGTATGTTTGTTATTTTTCTTGCTTGTTTATTTTTAATTAAAGTTATTTTAATGGAAATTATATGATATCTGATTTTAGCTTTGACTTGCATTTCCCAAATGATGAACGATGTTAAAACTTGTTGGTTCTTTATACTTGGAGAAATCTGTGCTTGTTACCTTGGTCCATTTTTAAATTGGACATCTTAACTTCTGTTTTGAGTTGTAAGTGCTCTTTGTATATTGTAGATAGTAGGCCCTTGTGAGACAGGTTTTATAATTTCCTTATTCTATGAGCTATTTTTTCCCTTTAATTTCTTGGATAATATCCTTTGATCCTGCCTCTAGTATTTGCTTCCAATGTCACCTTTAGTTATTTTTTTTTTACAGAAACAAATATTGTCATTTCTCACATGTAAAGAAACAGTACTGGATTCTTTCCAAATTGTGCCAATCCAACTCAGTCATTAGGGTATACATTTGATTAGGTATCATGTTGAGTGATCTTAGCAAAGACTGCTCTGCATAAAGTGAAAAGTCATACCAGCAGCTAAGACAATAATGTAGTCTCCATATACTTTTCAAAAATTCTGCTCATATACTGAGCAAAGATTTTTTTCAAAATGTTACATAAAATAATAGGATATGCTACTATAAAGCAATCATTCCTAGCAAAGAAGTGAATGCAACGATTGTTTGTGGATTTTAAGGAAGTAGTAACTTTTCCCTAGGAGCATTAACGACTCTGTTACAGGCATTCCAACCACAGTCCTTGCCAAATCTGCAATTTGGTAAATACCCAGATAGATTGCTCTATTTTAAAGTGATTATCCTGCAGTCTTCAGCTTGATAGGATTAGATCATGTGTGGAATATTGTATACCTCGATTACTTACAATGGGAATGAAATGGGAATAAAAATACATACTAGTTTGTGAATTAACTCAGTCATAAACAAAAAAATCTATCTTATGATTTGAGACAGAAGCATGTTTTTTTCTTTTTTACCATCAATAATATATTTCAGTCTATCCTTATCCCTGTGTTATATAAAAAATCAGCTTGATATGTCTTTACTTTGACATTCCTTTTCTCTCCAAGCTGGCTTGATAGTAGTACCTACAGAACAAATATTGGGTAACTTTTACAGACAGTGACAGAGCAGGCAATGGAAGGGAAACACAACTGCTCCCTTAAGGAGGAAATGTTTCCAGTTGGTTTCACATCTGCATCCAGTTTGACAGCAACTCCCCAACAATTCTGGGGAAAGATTTCTTTACTCCTATGAATTTTATTTTATCAAATAAAGTGTTTATAAAGTGTTATAAAAGTCTGATAAAGTGTTATAAAAGTCTGCCCTAAAGAAAAAGACATTAAAGGGATCCGCATAGGGAAAGAAGAAGTGAAACTATCCCTTTTTGCAGACGACATGATACTATACCTCCACGATCCCAAAAACTCCATCCCCAAACTTTTAGAAATCATAAGTCACTTCGGCAAAATAGCAGGATACAAAATAAACCCACAAAAATCAGTTGCCTTCCTATACACTGATAACGCACAGGAAGAGAGGGAAATAAAGGGAGCAACCCCATTCACAATAACCTCCCAAAAAATAAAATATTTAGGAATTAACCTAACCAAAGATGTAAAAGAACTATTTAATGAGAACTATAAAAAGTTAAAGAAAGAAATTGCAGAAGACACTAGGAAATGGAAAGACCTCCCATGCTCCTGGATAGGCCGACTTAATATAGTAAAGATGGTGATACTTCCAAAATTAATATACAAATTCAATGCAATTCCTATTAAAATCCCAATGACGTACATCACTGAAATACAGAAAACGGTCCAAAAATTTATATGGAACAACAAAAGACCTAGAATAGCCAAAACAATTCTAGGGGATAAAGACAATATGGGAGGGCTATCCATGCCGAACTTCAAACTCTACTACAGAGCTATAATCACAAAGACAGCATGGTACTGGCACAAAAACAGACCCGAAGACCAATGGAACAGAATAGAAGATCCAGATATAAATCCACAGGCCTACAGCCAGCTGATATTCGACAAAGGAGCCAAAGACATACAATGGAAGAAACACAGCCTCTTCAACCGCTGGTGCTGGGAAAACTGGGCAGCCACATGCAGAAAACTAAAAGTGGACCCCAGCCTATCACCATGCACCAACATCAACTCAAAATGGATTAAAGACCTTAACATTAAACCTGAATCTCTGAAACTACTGCAGGACAGAGTAGGAGAGACACTTGAACTAATAGGCACAGGAAGGAACTTCCTGAACAGAGTCCCAGGGTCACAACAAGTTGGAGAGAGACTCGACAAATGGGACTACCTTAAAATAAAAAGCTTCTGCACAGCTAAATCTATCGCAACTAAGCTAGAAAGACAACCAACTAATTGGGAAAAAATATTTACCAGCAATATATCAGACAAGGGGTTAACATCCTGTATATACAGGGAACTCAAGAAACTAATCCCTCCCAAACCTAACAAACCAATTACTAAATGGGCAAGGGAACTAAAGAGGGACTTCTCAAATGAAGAAATAAAAATGGCAAAGAAACACATGAGGAAATGTTCATCATCCCTGGTGGTGAAGGAAATGCAAATAAAGACAACCCTGAGATACCACCTTACCCCAGTCAGAATGTCCCACATCCACAAATCAGCCAACGACAAATGCTGGAGGGGATGTGGAGAAAGAGGAACCCTATTACACTGCTGGTGGGAATGTACACTTATACAACCACTTTGGAAAGCAGTCTGGAGGGTCCTTAGAAAGCTAAAGATTGACCTCCCTTACGACCCAGTCATACCACTTCTAGGCATCTACCCTGAACAACAGGAACCAATATACAAGGACACGTGCACCTCCATGTTTATTGCAGCACTGTTCGCAATAGCTAGGATATGGAAACAACCTAGGTGCCCCACCACAGATGAATGGATCCAAAAATTGTGGTATCTATACACAATGGAATATTATGCAGCCATTAGAAATGACAAAATAATGGCATTTGCAGGGAAATGGATGGAGCTAGAAGGAATCATGTTGAGCGAGGTAAGCCAAGAACGAAGAGACAAACGGTACATGGTCTCCCTGATAAGTGGATGCTAAATCCAAAAGGTTAGTGATACGACAAAACTAACAGGACTTAAGAAACAAAGAACTCCCGCTCATCTGGTTGAACCACTACTAAATATCCTCATGCTGCTGATCACAAATATGGTATATAACATGTGAACACTGTTATATATTACAGACTGTGGTAGACAATTTGCTCCAGGGAAGTTAGAATGAACTTGTGACTTTGAAATTATGTAATCATTTAATCACAATCAAAAAAAAAAAAAAAAAAAAAAAAAGAACCTCGGGGAAGGGAGGGAGGGAGGGGATGGTAGGGGGAAAACAATGGAGGGGGTAACAATGTTCAAGAGGAAGTGTACTCATAACCTCACTCATGTAACTGTGACCCTCTGTATAGTAGCTTTACAATAAAAAAAAAAAAAAAAAAAACAATAGCAAGAAAGAAAAACAAAAAAAAAAAAAACAAAAAAAAAAAAAAAAAAAAAAAAAATAAAAGTCTGCCCTAAAAATGTTCAAAATTTAGAAGAAAAAAAAAGAGGGGGAGGATTGGATAGGGGGGTGGGGGGAGGCTGGGAAGGGATGGGAAGGGTAAACAAAGGAGGAGACTACAATGCTTGATAGGAAATGTACTCATTATCTTGCCCATGTAATTGTAACCCTCTGTACAGTTTGTTCACAATAAAAAAAGGTATTAAAAAATAAAAAATAAAATAAATTTTAAAAAAAGAAAATGTTCAAATTTTATGTGTAGGCTGAATTCTAGAATCATTAAAGAGGTAAATTTGTTCCATAATTTTCAACTTTACAGAATTGTATTCATATTCAGTGTACCTATATATACTTTTGTAATTCTATATGTTCTCATGCATGCACATATATGTATCGGTACATATACTCACCCACATGCACACATGGTCACAGGCAGTTAGTTCACTGTAATAAGTGGTGGCCTCCTAGATGTGAGGCACAGGTCATAATTCCTGGTAATTCTAAATGTGACAATTGGAAAAAATAAGGTTTTAATAAATGTAATCAATTCAATCATATTGAGGTAATATTTACCCAGTATTGGTGGATGCCCAATTCAGTCAGTCATTGTCTTTAGAGAAGTGAGCATGGATTTATTGTCAAACATAGGAGAAGAAGACACAGAAGACAAGGCAATGCTGCTGATGGTTGGTTACAGAACTCCCTCCAGATACCAAATTCTGGAAATGCACATGTTCCTAAAATAGCTTAAAGCTGGCACTGGTGTCTCAAGCCTGAAATCCTAGCTCTTTATAAGGCTGTAATCTGAGGATTATGATTCAAAGCCATCCTGGATAGGAAATTTCATGAGACTCTTACTTCCAGTTAACCACTAAAAATGTCAGAAGTGACTAAAGTAGTAGAGCACTAGCTTTGAGTTCCCAGGCTTTGACTTCAAGCTTTAGGACTGGCCCCCACACACATATACAGTTTAGTGTTTGCTTATATTCTGTACATACTGTCCACTATACTTCAATTACCTCTAGCTTATTTATGATACCTAATATAATGTCACTACCATGTAAGTATTTGTTTCATCACATTGCTTAGGGAATAAAGACAAGAAGAGGGATCTATGTATATTTAGTACAGAAAAATAGGCCTATATTTGCTGATGTGGGAGCCAAGGATTGCAGCAGACTAGCTCTGCTTTTTTAATGGGCTGCCAAAGCTTGCAGACAGCCAACAGAAGCTGGAAGAGATAAGACAATATCCCCTCCCCTAAAGCTTTTGTGGAAACATGTGGCACTGGAATGCTTGATTTCAAACTCCTTGCCTCCAGAATCATGAAAGAATATTGTTTGTTTTTGTTTTAGCAGTCTTAAGTTTGTGGTCGTTTCTTGTGGCAATCCTAGGAATCAAATGTACTGGCAGGTGTGCTGCTGCTGTAAAATTACTGAAAATGTGGAGGTGCCTCTGGGATTAAAACATGACTAGAGACAGGAAGAATTCTGAAGACAATTACAGATAGATTTCCTTGAGGAGGCTATTGGGTAGAAATATGGATACACAAGTGATTTTGCTGAGTTCTCAGAAGGAAATGAGGAGCATGTTATTAAAAACTATAGGAAACTAGTTCTTTGTCGTACAATGGCAGAAACCATAGCAAAATTATTTCCTACAGTTGATTAGAAAACAGACCTTGCGAGCAGTGAATAAACTTGGATACTTAACTGAGCATATTTCTAAACAATGTAATAAACAAGTGGCTTGGTTACTACTTGCTGCCTATAACAAAAGAGGAAGAAAGAGATAAACTCAGGAAAGCACTGTTAAGCAGAATGGAATCCACATTTGGCTATTTGTAGGAGTTCTGAGCCTGTACTGATTTAATAACATACCCACATTAGGCTGTTCACTGTTGGAAAGCCATGCTCTGGAGAAAGGTTCAAAGACATGGCCGGAAAACATTTGCTGAAGTGATTGGGTATGTAACTCATGGACCCAATTAACTTGCTCAATGAGGTTATTATCCAGGGATTACCAAGCAGGATCTGTGGAGATTCCTCGTTGCCAGCAGTGTGTGTCCATGGGACATGCACAGAAAACAGAGCAGGGTTTTGAGAATGCTGTATTAGCAGAACAGTGTCAACTAGGCAGAAAAGGACAAGGATGGGATGGAATGCAGGGTGGCGTGTGTACACTTTTGAAATTCTAGAGGCAAGACGTGAGCTGATAGTGATCACATGGAAAGCAGTTGCCATCGCTCAGGGGAGACACAGAATGGAAGCAAGGACAAGAGCCACATGCAGGTTCCAAAGCCAGAAAAGTGGGTGCAAGAGGGACAGACTCGGAGTCCTAGCCCTTGGGGGAGGATGCAGCTCTGGTTTAGATGACCAAGTCACTGGCAATTCATTACAGCAGTCCAGAAAACAAACGCCTTTGTACTTCATGACATTTTAATTTGTCATTGGCTTTCTCTTTTACGTAATAATTTAAGCCATTTTCCCAACAAAATGGGTGCCTCACATGCACGCTTTCTCTCTTCCTCTCCCTTTCTCTCTCTCCTTTTCTCTCTTTCTTTCTATTACTGTCTTTCTACATCTTCCCTATTTCCCTCTTTCCATCCTTTTTTTTTTTTGTCAGTCGTGGGGCTTGAACTCTGGGCTTGGGTGCTGTCCCTCAAGACAAGCGCTCTACCACTTGAGCCACAGCGCCACTTCCGGTTTTCTAGTGGTTTATTGGAGATAAGAGTCTCGTGGACTTTCCTGCCCGGGCTGGCTTTAGAACCGTGATCCTCAGATCTCAGCCTCCTGAGTAGCTAGGATTACAATATTCTTTTTCTTGTATACATATAAAACCTACACAAAAGCAGAGTTGTAAATATGGCATAGTGGAAAGTATATTAGTATTGGTTAATCCAATTTTAAACCCTTCTATGTAACTTTGAGCAAATGAGTTAACCTCTATAAACATACATAAAACATGTTAGATAGAGATAATGATCTAGCTTATATGAATTTTAACTTACAAAATATATTCTATTTCATTCATTCCTTTCCCTTTTCCCAGTAGAAATATTGTGAATAAGTAATAGGAGGAGGTGACTCTGTAATCACGTACTGGTAATTGCAAATTTTGAACACTGAAAATGGTTTAAATTCATATGACAGAGTTGACAGAATGATCAGAAAGACTAGGGTTTGAGTTTACTGTTAAAATTCCTGTCTGTATTTTTTTGTCTGTTTGAGTGGTAGAGCACTAGCTTTAAGTTCTCAGTCCCTGAGTTCAAGCCTTACAAATGGCACACACAAAAGACAATTCAGTATTTGCTTATAATCTATGCGTGCTGTCTAGACTGGCACCTATGCTTCATGCCTGATCCCAGCAGGAGGCTGAGATCTGAGCATCACAGTTTGAAGCCAGCCTTGGCAGGAAAGCCCATGAGACTTTTATCTCCAATGAACTACCAGGAAACTGGAAGTGGTGTTGTGGCTCAAAGTGGTAGAGTACTTTACTACCCTTCAGTGAAAAAGCTTAGGGACAGCACCCAGGCCCTGAGTTCAAGCCCCATAATGGACCAAAAAAGTCCTATCTGCTATATCTGACTATGATTATTAAGACATGACATAAATATATTGGTTCAAATTATGAAAGCTTTTTATCAACTCATACTTGAGGTCCTTCTTTCCTTCTTTCCTCCCTCCCTCCACCTCCCTCCCTCCCTCCACATCCCTCCCTCCTTCCCTCCTTCCCTCCCTCCCTCCCTTCCTTCCTTCCTCCCTTCCTTCTTTCTATCCTTCCTGTTTTCTTTCTCTCTTTCTCTAAATTCTTTCTTTCTTCTTATCAGGGCCACACCTCTACTTGTAGCTTTTGGTGGTTAATTGGAGATAGAGTTTCATGGACTTTCCTTCCCCAGACTGGCTTTGAACTGTGATCCTAATATCGCAGCCTCCTGGTTAGCTAGGATTACAGTCATGAACCACCAGGGCCCTCCTTGGGGTTTCATTTCTGAAGACACTTGCAAAGTATATCCATGCTATTTTCCTCCTCCTGAATCAGGTTCATTTCACCTCAAATGGGCAGGGTAAAAATATCCTGAAAGGTTGTGTCTATCTGTATGAACGGCTTCTGCAACTTTGTGGTTTCCTAGTGTTCGTGTACAATAACCCTGAATTTGATTCCTCAAAATTATAATAAAACTGGAAGTAAATTTGAAATAAATAGTGCTCTAAAAATAACTGAAGTATAGGAAGAGTCACCCACTACTTTACACAATGTCTAATAAATATTTCTGTTCTCCCCTTAGCTCTTCCTAAGGCAGTGACTCTATGTTCTTTCCTTTGCCCTAGAGTCTAGAGTCGTCATATCTGGGTTGAGTGTGTGCACATGGAAGCCAGAGGCAGAGGATCTCAAGGCCCACAGTAAGTTCCTTTTTTTCTAAAAATTCTATCACCAAATGTCATTGAACATGATGTCGATGTCCTTCTGTTTCCTGTAAGTTGATTGATATCTCTAGATCTTGACTACATGTATGTTTAATACTACTGAATAGTTTAGTAGATCCCCTACATTGGGAGTCAGTTGATACCTGGTTGGTCCATTTTTATGATGTAAGTAGTCATTGATGATCACTGTCCAGGTTTAAGAAAGTGCTATATTTTGATTGCCTCATAAATTTCAATATTTCATGCTACTCTTATCTGTTGAGTCATGGTGGATGTATTGAACACAGAACTGATTATCATTTAGGGAAGCCCTACAATTTTCTATTGTATATTTTGGTCCCTGTTTTATATTACCATGTGAAGATAAGAGACCTTTTTTGAATTGAACAGTTACTTTCTTCTTTCTAATATTTTAAATCATGAAATTATTCTTTTTTTCCAACAGAGTTATATAAGAATGATAGATTTTTATATTATATATTTTATTACATATATACACACATCTTGGCATAGTACTGACCCTTTTGAACTTTACTAAGATTGTAATAAAGTATTTTAAGGCCATAAACTCAGAGAGGCAGGGAGAATACAATTGCAGTGACACTTTGCAAGTTAGAAAGCAGATGGGCAAGAGCTACCCACTTAGCAAATGCTAACTTGGGAATAGAAAACACAGTGAAAGGACTGAAATTAAACAAAAATTCTCAAGAACTGCAGGAACTACTGGTACATATGGAACTGGGAATGAAGCACTTTGCTGTTCAAGAACATTTCATGATGCTAAAAATTTCCTCAATAACTTTTGTAGCAGAGCCTTCGGTGTCCTTGAGATGACCATATACTGGGGATGTGATAGCTACTGAAGGCTGAACCATGCCTGAACTGGACTATTTCCCTGTTGTCTAAAATGTGCCATTATAAAGAAAAGAGTGCATCTACCATTTACTTATATATACTAATGTTTTTGCCCCTTTGATTTCATTTGGCTGTCAAGACATAGGAAACTGGATTTCAGTTTATGACCAGAAACTAGAAAATCTGTCTCCTGGAAAATTTTCCTTCTCAAAAAAAAAGAATGAAGGAAAGACACAGACATCCAGATTTTCTCTTTTAAAAGTTATTTATTTTTATTTCCACAATAAGTTGTACAAAGTGGTTTGAATTCAACATGTCGGTTTGTGAGTGCAGGGAATCTTTTTTTAAAATGTTTTAAAATTTTGTTGTAAAGGTGATGTAAAGAGGAGTTACAGCTAAATAAGTAAGGTAATGAGCACATTTATTATCCAACCTTGTTACCTCCTCCCTCATTTTTCTCCCATCATCCCTCCTCCCTCCTCCCTGCTACAGGGCATCTTGATCCATGTCATTCCTTCCGTCATTCTCCTCCATCTCTCCCAATTCCATCCATCCCCTCAATTTACCTAGTTTCACTTTCACATACAGAAATCGAATATTATGATTGCCTTTACCCTCCATTCATCTACCTCTCTCAATAACTGAGGCAACACCCTTTGATAATCGAACCTGTCAGATAATGTATAATTCGGGAATAGGTAAGAATGAAGGAGCAAATTAAGATGCACTCCAATGAGATTGTGGAACTCCACACATGGAAATTCCCATTACTTTTCCACTGATAAGGTTGTTTACTTTTCTAGACAAATAGGTATCTTGATAACACTTTACCAGAAAGTCTATTTTCCTCATGTCAATGCTTTTTTTTTCTGAAAAAGGACAAATAAGCACATTTGCTCTGTAGAAAGAAGATAAAGGATAATGTCACCAATAAAGTCAACAGATCAACTGGTAGACTGCTGTAACCTGCTAATTGTCTTTAGGTGCAGATGGCCCCAACAGATACTTTCTTTAAGTGAAAATACAGTGGAGTGAGTAACATAAATCAATTCAGGTACCCAATAGCTCAGAATTCAAAGAACTCAAATCATCATTTATAGATCTGGAATGTATAAATGCTTTACAAACTCATAAGAAAAATCCAATCACAGAATAAAAAGAAAATATAAAATTTGCTTTTATGAGTGTTATGAGACCAGTCACATAAATTAAAGAGAACTCAACTTCAGAAGTTATCAGAGGAATATCAACTATGATACCATACAAAATAATTCATAGTTACCACAAGGCTAGAATGGAGTGAATTATTGGTGAGGTTAGGGAAACCTTGGGACATTATGTATCCACAGACTGTAAATTGTGTGATCTCTTTCAGAAACTTTTTGACAGTATCTACAAAGGCAGAATATATAGAAACTCTATAACCAGATACTCACTTCTAAAATATATGCCTAAAGAAGCATATATAGAGACAATAGAGATAGACAGATGATATATGATTGGACAAATAGACAGGTAGATAGATCAATGACAGAGACAGAGATGTACATAGATACTGAAACTGACACAGATGTGCATACAGATCCAAACAGCACACACTGATGTAAACACAGACATATATCTATAGAGATATGACCATCAAAAGACATGTAAAGTTGATATGAAAAAATATACACTAATCGCAAACAAGAAAACAACACAGATGTTTAAGCATAATAGATAATGCAAATTGTATTGCAAATAAAAATAAAACTACAAGCAAAGTAACGAACAATTATCACAAACATAACTTAAACTCTATAGACTACACTGCATTTATAGAAAGCTTAAAAATAGTCCAAATTCATATCTTCTGTTTTAGTTTAGACCATAAATTACTTTTTAATATATATTTTTATTGTAAAAATTCTGTACAGAGGAGTTACAATTACTTGAGTAACATAATGAGTACATTTCCTATCAAGCATTGTTACCTCCTCCTTTGTTTTTCTCCTACCATCCCTTCCCTCCCCACCTCCCTAACTCCTCCCCCTACCCCCCCAAGTTGTAAAGTTCATTTTCAACATAGTGTCTTGTATATCTCATTGTTAAAATGGGTCAACCTGTATCCTTAGTTAAGCATTGTGTTATTTTTCCTTTCCCTTCCCAAATTAGAAAAATGTATATACAAGATGCAGGGCACCAGAATCAAACACAGTGAAAACAGGGGTTATACCATGGGGGAAGAACATACAAAAATAATCATATAGTATATTACAAATACATTAAAAACAATAGCAAGAAAGATAAATCTCTATCTTGGGGTTCATTTCACTTAGCATCATTTTATATGGTCATATGTACATAGCTTTTGACCTTTTCAGCTTGTCCTAGACATATGCTAGTTATTGCAGATAAGGGAAACCATGGGATATATATTTCTTTGGGTCTGGCTTACGTCACTTAATATGATTTTTTCCTAAGTCTTTCCATTTCCTAACAAATGGGGAGGTATCAGTCTTTCTGATGGAGGCATAGAATTACATTATACATTATATTATATTATACATAATACATATATATATATATATATCACATTTTCTTGATCCATTCATCTGCTGATGGGCATCTGGGTTGGTTCCATATCTTAACTATGGTAAATATTGCTGTGATAAAATAGTTGTGCAGGTAGCTTTAGTATAGACTTGTTTTTAATCATTTGGGTAAATGCCCAAAAGTGGGATTGCTGGGTCATAGGGAAACTCTATGTGGAGTCTTTTGAGGAACCTCCATACTCTGCTTTCCAGAGTGGTTGGAAAAGTTTACATTCCCACCAACAATGCAGTAGGGTTACCTTCTGGCACATCCCCTCCAGCATCTGTTGTTAGGGATTTCTTGATTATAGCCATTCTAACTGGGGTGAGGTGGAATCCCAGTGTTGTCTTGATTTGTATTTATTTTATGGCCAGAGAAGTTGAGCATTTCTTCATGTGTCGATTGGCCATTCTTATTTCCTCTTCAGAGAAGTTTCTCTTTCAGTCTTTAGTCCACTTATTAATCAGGCAGTTGTTTCTTTGAGAATTTGTTTTTGGAGGATTTAATTTTTTGAGTTCCAAGTATATTTTAGCTATGAGACCCTTGTCTGTTGTATAGCTAGTGAAGATGTTCTTCCAATACGTGGGCTTTCTTTCTTTCTTTCTTTCTTTCTTTCTTTCTTTCTTTCTTTCTTTCTTTCTTTCTTTCTTTTCTTCCTTCCTTCCTTGCTTTTTTCTTTCTTCCTTTCTTCCTTCCTTCCTTCCTTCCTTCCTTTCTTTCTTTCTTTCTTTCTTTCTTTCTTTCTTTCTTTCTTTCTTTCTTTCTTTCTTTCTTTCTTTCTTTCTTTCTTTCTTTCCTTCCTTCCTTCCTTGCTTCTTTCTTTCTTCCTTTCTTCCTTCCTTCCTTCCTTCCTTCCTTCCTTCTTCTTTCTTTCTTTCTTTCTTTCTTTCTTTCTTTCTTCTTTCTTTCTTTCTTTCTTTCTTTCTTTCTTTCTTTCTTTCTTTCTTTCTTCTTTCTTTCTTTCTTTCTTTCTTTCTGTCGGTCGTGGGGCTTGAACTCTGGGCATGAGCGCTGTCCCTCAACTCTTCAGCTCAAGTACCACTTGAGCTACTGCGCCACTTCCAGTTTTCTGGTGGTTTATTGGAAATAAGAGTTTCACGGACTTTCCTGCCCAGGATGGCTTTGAACCATGATCCTCACATCTCAGCCTCTCGAGTAGCTATTATTACAGGCATGAGCCACCAGCGCCTGGCATTATGTGAGCTTTCTATTGATTTTGCTAGCTATGTCCTTTGCCATGCAGAAGCTGTGCAGTTTCATGCAATCCCATTAAACAATAAATTATTCTTAAAGCAGTGGCTCAAGAAGTATGCAAAGGGAATTTTGAGTTTGGTGACCTTTCAGGTTATGATACATTTGGTTTAATATGAGCTTATTAAATTTAATATGATATAACGCTGGCTGGGTGTGGTGGTACATGCCTGTGAACTGCAGGAGCAGGGGAGGGGAATTGTGTTTGTAGCTTGGGCTACGTGGAAAGCTGTATGCCAGCATAGGTTATACAGGTAGATTTTATTTCAAGAGACTGGAGGGAAAAAAAAGACATGTTTACTTTATGAGCACATAGAGATTATTACTTATT
This sequence comes from Dipodomys spectabilis, assembly GCF_019054845.1. Classification (NCBI taxonomy): domain Eukaryota; kingdom Metazoa; phylum Chordata; class Mammalia; order Rodentia; family Heteromyidae; genus Dipodomys; species Dipodomys spectabilis. The sequence continues at coordinate 20,036,044 of NW_024870766.1, forward strand.
AATTGTATACTTTTGATGTTAAATTTTAGAATAATTGCTAAAATACACTTAATTATACATCAAATACCTCCTTATTTCCATAGCCAGTGCTTATGACTGCATATCTAATAAAGAGTGTATATGTCACAAAGTTCTTTTATTTCTGATTTTATAGTTAGTGACTTCATTTTTCATTTCTTGAACTTACATTCAAAGTGAAACAGAAATAACACTTTTAGTATTAAGATAATCTTAAAACAATTTTTTGTTTAAGTTTTGTGTTAAAAATGGAGAACTCACCATTCAAACAATATATGTCAAAATAAGAGACAGTTCAAGATAAAAAGAACCATGACTGGGTGCTGATGGTTCAAGCCGATACTCCTACCTGTTCATAAAGCTGAGAGCAGAAATTTGCTATTCAAGGACGGCCTGGGCAAGAAGGTCTGTGAGACTCTTATTGTCAATTAACTACCCAAAAGCAGCTGTGGCTCAAAGTGGCAGAGAACTAGCCTTGAGTAAAATAGCTCCGGTATGGTTCCAGGCCCTACATTCAATCACTAGGACTGGTGCCGTGCACACACAAATACACACACACACACACACACACACACACACACACACACAAAATTCATGGTCTCCTGAATAAACGAATAGTAAAGATAGATGCTGAGTAACAGAATCTACGTATAAAGCATGAGCTTTTGTAAAAAAAAAATAAATCAAGTTCATCATTTAACAATTGGTTCCAGGTTAAGCTGAATTGAGAAATAAAGTGTGGCCTTTTATTTTATTTTTTTTTAGCATAAACACTGTATATATTTCTGTCACTTTATCAGAGTATTCTAGAAATCAATTTCAGTTCCAAACTATGAGAAACATTCTCCTAAACATAGTCTGAGTTTCAATGAGGCAATGAAAATATGTGTGGAAACAGAATGATCTGTAGTGATAGGCTAACTGACAGTTTTGCTGAAACGTTTCTGTTTCCCTGGCCTGGAGATGGAGACCTTAGCTTCTAGGTAAGGTTGGGGTGGGATGGATGGGGTGGGGACAGTTAGGATGCTGTGATTGTTTTCAACATGGAGAATTGCAATCTCAAACCTCTATCCTCTACCTCTTGTAAAATAGAACTAGGACATATACTAGTTATAGTGCATAAGGACTCAAATGGTTTTTCTTTCTTGCGATTGTTTCTAACATATTTATAAGATTATTTCTTTGTTGTTTTGTATGTCCCTCCACCACGGTATAACCTTTGTTTTCACTGTATTTGATGTTAGTATAATTTGTGGAGGGAAGGGGAATAAACAAATTGTTTAAATAAATAGGGATACAGGTGGACCCATTACAACAATGAGATGTACAAGTCATTACATCAAAAAACGAACTTTACAACTTTGGCATGGGGGGGTGGGGATGGGAAGGGGAAACAAAGGAGGAGGCAACAATGCTTGATAAGAAATGTACTCATTATCTTGCCCATGTAATTGTAACCCCTCTGTACGGTATTTTCACAATTAAAATAATAGAACTAGGAGCAATTTATCTTAACTTATCTTAGGTCCTTAACATTAGAAACAAAAGATCCAATGTGCATTCTGAAAAGTTAAGAAGATTATGGGAAGGAGTGGAAGAGGAATGAGTGAGAATGTTGAAAGAGGTGACATTGATTGAGATATATTGTATTCATAAACTGCTTTGTTAAATGGCAACTACTTTGTACAACTACTAAAATATAATTTAAAAAAATACAAAAAAAGAAACCTGAAGATGACAAAGATTCTCAGTCAATATCCTAAAACTTAAAAGATGTGATAGGTTTTGTAAACCAAAGTACAAAGAAGCAGTAAAATGTTTGCTATTCCAAAAAATCTGTCCTTAAACTTTAACTGAAAATTTAAAAAGGAACAAAACAGAAAAAAACCCTCAAACCAAAACTTCCCTTAGAATATCTCATCACAACTCTGACCTGCTGTAATTTACAGCTCAAATTCATATTACCAGTTGTTATGGATGGCAATACCTCATAAGAAACTCAGCTAGGAGTCACTTAGTAGTTCTCTAATTTAGTTCTTGTTAGCAAAAAGTTTGGAATCTATATTCAAAGTTTACATGGAATCTAATCAGTAATCATAATTTCTCCTCTCCTCTTGCTAACTGTGCTAGCTGCATGCAGTGCCTTTGCTTCTGCACTTTATTCCTTTGCTTTATTTTATTTTACTTTTGCCAAGACAGAGGGTGCCATTCATGAGCTCAAAACTCTCTATGTGTATTTATCGCATAGAATGAACCCCCATCCCTTAACCTTGGTCTGTCTAACTACATAGGTGATTGAGATTCCTCTTGACCTGGTCTGGTGCTTTCCTATTCTCATTTCTTCTTATCCTCCCTCTTCTTTTGTGATTTACACATACAGCACATATCTGTTATTCACAAATGCTAGGCAAGTTCCCACCCAACAATTTTGGACTATTCCTTCTGCTTGGGACAGTCTTTTCCAAAATGTTCTTGATTATCATTCTCTTCTTACCTGTAAGTCTACTGAGTTATCATCTGTCAATGATTGACCTGTTCCCCTCCTTACATGCATATGTGGAGGCCTCCAATCATTTGAATGCGATCTTATTTGGAAATTGAGTTGTTGTATGTGTTCTTTGCCATGACACAATAAGTTCATTGGGGTGGACTCTAATCCGACAGAATTTGGTTCTTTATACAAGGTAAAATTGAACATAGATCCACACAGAGGCAGAATGCCAAGTGAAAATTGAGACATAGACAGATAAACCACAGAGAGGGGGGTGGGCAGGGAGGGAAGAGAGCTGAGGTGAATCCTGCCCTCACAACCCTTGGAAGGAGCCAATCCTACTGATAACTTGATTTTGGATTTCTAGATTCAAGAACTATGAGTCAACATATTGCTTTTGCTTAAGACCTTTGTAGTTTTATTTTATTTTTGTGGTACTTTGTTACAATGGCATGGCCCCATTGCTCTCTATTCTACCCCCTGCACTATTCACTAGACATCTTTGATTTCTTGTCACAAAAATGGAAGCTACAAAGATGAATAACTTTGCTCTTATTATCAACAAAAAACAGGAAGAAGAAGTAAGAAACTTGAATAAAACATCAAGAAGAACTTAAAATAGTATTTATGTATTCCTTCTCCATATGAGCAAACACACAAACATTGACTAAGCTCATTATAAAATATTCAAGTAACGATGAATTGGCAATTTATGAAAGTTCTTTCAGGAGGTAGAAAGACATGGATTTTTCTTCATCTTATCTCATTTTTGAAGTTTGGTACATATTACAAAATACAAGCATAAAATTCATCATGCTATGTATTTATTAAACCCACATATGTGCTAGATATTAGCTTGTCAACTTAATTTGTTAATGATCAAGTGAAACATATACTTTTTCAGTTCCCATTTTGCCTATGCGGAATGGAAGGCACAGAATGTTTTAGTAGTTTTCCTAAGGTAGAGGGTGGTATTTGGCAGAAGATGAAGGCAAATTAAAAAAGCCTGCCCCTGGAACTTATATGTTGACCACTATGCTGTACTGCTTTCTTTGAGAAAATGCAGAACGGTTTAATGTACCAATCAATACATGTACAAATACATTGAAATTACATTAGATAAACAAATCTAGTAATGTGTTAAAAACACTTCATGATACTGGTGAGATTATTCCAGTATTTTAATAATTAGGTTTATACAAAATAAATACAAAATAAATGATCAGATTAAATGAGAAATGATATATTAGTTTACATGGCAAATCTTTACTTATTCAGTAGTCAGTCATAATTATAAAAATATTTACACATAATTACTTTAAAAATCCTTGGCAAATTTAGTAAACTCAAAAGCAGATTAACTCCACTAACCAGTTGAATCATTTTATTTATATAGATGTTTGTTGTGGATTAAAAATTATAACTTTTTTCTTTTTTCTTAAAACTAGGTTTTGAACTCAAGACCTCTTGTGTGCTAGACAGGGGCTCTACCATTTGGGATCACCATTTCCCAAGTCACTTTCTGTCTTATTTTCACATTTTGCCCCTATCTCTATCTCCTAATCTCTATGAGTAGCAGGGATTTCAGGCATTACTGGTATGCCCAACTATAATGACAATTTTCTTGTACTTCTCTGAAGTTAGAAATGGAATCCTTTTCCTGACCTTCATTCTGAGCTTGCCTGGATAGAGCTGATGAATAAAATATGGCAGGATTAACACTCTGCCTGTCACTCCCTTGGTATTTAAAAATACTTATAACTCTGTCTAGTGCAGCTAGCTAGCCACAGATTAGATAGATAGAGAGTCGCTGAGACTGCATGAAGAGGAAGCAGTGTGCAAACTGAGCCCAGCTCTGTGCAGGCACATAGAGCTGCTGCACTGCTCCTTCTAGCCCCACTCAGGAACTCGCTGGGCACCACTGAGAAGCCCCCTGTTAGAGAACGGAAAGCAGAATGGCCTAGCCTAGAAGATAACATGGATATTGTTTAAAATTGCTCTTTTCTTGAAGAATACATTTTTACACTGTTTGAGAATTATTAAACAAGCTTGAATTCCTAGTCCCAGAGGCAATTTATTCTACAGCAAAATTTGTGAGAATGCCACTGCTTAGACTGGCTTTTGCTAACTGACACAATCATGAAATATAAAAAGCTGGCTTTTATTCAAAGCCACTACATGTTTTTGGCAGTTTGTAAATGAAGAAATAGATAACTAAAGCTAAACATGTTTCCTGAACGTGTGACGCTCCTATAACAAAACCTTCACTTTGTCACATTAGCTGTGGAGTAGGCAGCAGGTAGTTGATGGGAAGATCTCCTGGAGACTGACACTGGATGCTCCGAAGCTGATGAGGCCTTGAAGGGCAGTGAGGAAGGAGAATTGGATGGTTGGAATAAAAGTTGTTTCTTAAACATCTGTGGGACTCTTAGCAACATATAATAACTATATGTTATATAGTATATATATATATATATATATATATATATATATATATATATATATATATAACTAATATGGAAGGTCAGAAATATACTTGCTGATTTAATGGCCTAAACAGGTGATTTCCTGAGCAAACTTGGTTCTAGTGGCATTTGACACATTCGCTAAAGAAGGAATCATCCAGATTTTATGTTGAATTTCAGGGGGAAAGAGAGTATGCAAATGTTGTTCTAAGATTCTTCCTTCTCCTCCTTCCTCTCCTCCACTTCTTTCATTTTTTGTGATACTGAGGTTTCAACTCAAGGCTTCATGTTCAGTAAGCAAGCACTCTGCTGAAGAGCCACATGGCCAACCAAACATCTGAGTATCTCTGTGAAGGGTTTGCAGGGCAACGTTGAAAGCAACTAAAGATTGAGCAGGGCCTGTATCAGGCAAGCATAGGAAGTCCCCCCTCCCCCTGCAATGAAATAAACATAAGACTCATGATGATGCCACAGATTTTTTAAAAAAATAATTGCACTTGGGCAAAATAAACACTGCTTGCTTAGTTCCAAAGGGACATAATTAGTTTAGAAGAAAGACTTTGGGAAATCCCAAATATTGGTGGACAGGAAGGATGTTGAAAATGATACTCGGATATAAGCATAGGTGATTTGCTATTAAGAGGAGAGATGATTCAGAGAATCAGAATCCTGGCATTAGAAAGGCAAAACACAGTGTGAACATTGGAGAGTGAGGACATGTGTCCTGGGCAACCGTGAACTAAGGACATTATGAGAATGGAAGCGTTTCACAATCTATATTCTACGGACTCTTCTGTGTCTCCCTTTTTCCTCTTTTTGAAAAGCACACGTTCACTGTATATTTCCTATGCCCTCTTGGCTATTGTTTTGTTATATAAGGATCATAAAACTTAAAAAAAATTATAGCTCTTTGGATTGAGAGGAAGGTTACTCAGGTTTCTTACCCCCATATGGATCTAAGTTAGATAATTATGGAACATGAAGTCATTGTTCAAATGGGATAACTTTGGGAGAGCAGTAGAGTTTCATTGGAGAGCAATTTAAATAATTTATGGCCACAGAGATGACTATGACATATTAAAATTCCACAACTTCATTTCCCCCCCTCCCCCCAGTCCTATGGCTTGAACTGAGGGCCTGGGCACTGTCCCTGAGCTTCTTTTGCTCAAGGTTAGCACTCTACAACTTGAGCCACAGTGCCACTTACAGCCTTTTCTGTTTATGTGGTACTGAGGAATCAAACCCAGGGCTTATGCATACTAGACAAGCACTCTACCACTAAGCCACAGTCCTAGCCCAAATCCACAACTTCTTTGGTACTCTTTTCAGTGAGTGTTTATATATATTTCCCCACTGATTGAATATCATATAATAACTTTGACAAATGGATCTAACTAATAATAAAAATACTATTTTAATCCTGGGTCTAATCTTAAAAAACAAACAATCTCAATATTTGGAAATCTAGAAATCCATGGAATGAGTCCAGTTTCCAATGGAAGGACACCAACAAAGAGCCCTGCCCATTCACCAAGCATTAACATGGAGCCATCAGCTTAAAATTGCTGAGCAACCCTAATCAATAACTGACTTGTACAGAAGAAGAAATGAACAGTTGCTCCCTGCCTGACTTCCTTACCCATAAGATGTGATGTGAAGCAATTGCTAAGCTACTACATTTTAAGGTAGATTTTGCACAGCAATAGATTACTAACTAGATAGGCAGGAGAATAGAAAGATGTGTGAATCTTGAATGATATACTTGGATTATATTATTTCCAGAGCTAAATCTTTTAATTCCTAAGGTTAAGAATTTATCACAACTTGTTGTATGTGCCTTATATGCTTTGCTTTAATCTCCAGGTCAAATAATATAGAACAGAATAAATACCTAAATCCTGGCTGGGAATTAACTACAATAGAGAGTTGAAAAGCTACCTTTTAGCTTAAACCAAATGAACTCTGACAATGTCCACCATGATTTTAGAGAGACTTTCTTCATGGCTAATTGCCTGTCTTTTTTGGGGGGGTGGGGTCTTTTTTTATTGTGAAAAAAACTGTACAGAAGGGTTACAATTACATGGGCAAGATAATGAGTACATTTCTTATCAAGCATTGTTGCCTCCTCCTTTGTTTCCCCTTCCCATCCCTTCCAAGCCTTACCCACCCCCCCAGCCCTTGCCTGTCTTTTAAGGGCAGAATATCTGTCTGCTGAGATTTTTAAAAAATAATCCTGGTAAAGCAGAGAAGAAGCTTCTAGAATGTGTTAATTGACCTGCACTAGTGAGTACAGATCACGAGAGCTGTGATTTCCTTGGGATATGAAAAACTCATGAAGGGTTAATTTCAAAGTCAGCATTATTAGATAGATGAGAAAATATCTCTTTTCTTAGAGAATATTTTTTCACATCATTTGAGTATTATTAACTAAACTGGCTGAAAGTGTTAATCACAATAGCAAATTATCCAACAGAAATGTTTTTGAGCATGCAATTTCTGCTCATTCTTTTCCCCTGAGAATTTTTATTGTCAAGTGTCTCTTTTGTACATATATTTCTCTATGAACTTGAGGGAACATGTTAGGCTTGACACTTGTTAGTTATCTGATAATCTAAAAGAGATTCATGGATGCTTCCCACAACCTACTTCATATTTTAGGGTAGTGATGGTTGGTGTTTTTTTTATTTTCAGTAAAATTCTGAGAATTATTTTAGGCTAGAGAAATAATTTAACTCAAGCATTATATTTGTGCTATTATCTTTGCTGTTTTTATGAATAGTAAATGGGTCAAACATGACATCAGTTCCTTCTACTTGAAAATCATGAATAGTTGATACAAAAAATGATATAAGAATAGGACGTGTCAAATAGGAATTTGAATTCTATGAGATCAAACATATTCACGGAAGTTCAATTATGACTAGGGAGGCCTCTTCATTTTCTGATAAAAATACCCAAATTTACTTCTCTGCTACAAACTAAGTGCCCAGTTCTATCACTTAAAATTCATGCAACATCTTTCTTTCTTATCACCTTTTTGTTGTTGTTGGTGGTGGTGGTTGACAGGCTTGAACTCAGAGCCTTGATAGTGTCTTTGAGCTCTTTTGTTCAAGGCTATCACTTTATCACCTGGAGCCATAGCTCCACTTCCAGGTTTTGAATGGTTAATCAGAGATATTAATTTGTCTCACAAGGGCTTTCTGCCACAGCTGGCTTTGAACCGCAATCTGCAGATCTCAGCTTCCAGAGTAGCTAAGATTACAGGCATGTGCCACCAACACTCAAGTGTATAGCCTTTCTTTCTCTCCCTTGTTCCCTCTCTTCTTTTTTTTTCCTGTGTATCATCTTTTAAAACAAAAGCACCCAAGAAGTAAAAATAAAAATAAAATTACAGTTTGGCATCTATGTCTTATTTTAGATTTAATATGTTCACATGAATATCATTTTTCTTTATTTAGAGTGAACTCCATGGAAGCTGCTTTACTTACTGTTTCTTCCAAAGGTATCTCTTTAATAATAACCATTCCTAACAAAGGGAAACTTAAATAAATATATGTCAGCCTAATAAAAGGAAACCTGAAAAAATATATCAGTCACCTGCCAAATACTTTAAAGAACTGAAAACAAATACATGCATGAGGACTTATGTGTGCAGGTGTGTGTGTATTTGTATGGCTTAAGTTTTAGCACTTTCGCAAATGCTGTCAGGGTTCAGTAAAGTGTTTGGAAGAAGACCACATCTGCCCATCTGTGTAGAAACCTTTAGCAGAGTCCAGACCGTTGCCTTCCCAAAGAACAAGAAATTAGAAATATGAGGAAGAGCAGCACCCCTGAGACAACCAATCTCCAAGTACTGTACCCTGGTCTGCATGGTCCACAGTCAGGCAAAGTAATCCTCACTGTGGCACTGACCTCTGATCACGAGTTTGTGGATTATAGGTCTGGACTGGAAGGGATACTCACATTGCATTTTTCAGATTTCAAAATCAGCTTTATGGGATAAAATTCAGACACATTTAAAAAAATCTATGTAAGCTGAAGACTGTTTATATTACCCACATAGTTACATGGTATTTAGAGTTCACCCCCCTCTCACCTCCGGCATCTGTCAATCAATGATCTGCCCTCTGTCTTGCAATTTTACTTCATCTAAATTTTCATACAGACCAAATCATGGCATACATGCATCTTTGTATGGCTTCCATCACTAAGCAAACACTTTCTGAGATTTATGTAAATACATGAGTCTATCAGTAGTGTGTTACTTTTGGCTGTGTTCTTTTTGATTGTCTGTTATATGGATATGTTACAATTTGTTTACCTACTCACAAGTTCATAGGGTGTTTTGAGTTTTATCTTGTTATGAGTGAAGCCGCTATGGTTTTTCAGATATAGCTTTTTGTGTGGACAGATGTTTTGATTTTCCCTAAGAGTGAAATAGCTTGTTTATATGGCTGTTGTATTTTTTTAACTGCATGAAACACTGCCAAACCATGTACCAACATGGCCAACAATATGTGAGTATTCCAGTTGCCTTAGATTCAGTCAAAATGTGGTATTCTCCTTTTTTCAATTTTAAAAAGTTGAAAAGTTTTGTAATGGTATCTTGTGATGTTTTTGTGTTCAAATGTTTTTTCTTTATTATGTCATATTTTTCTTATGATGTGCACACTAAGCATTTTTATGATGTATTTATTTTCATTTTCATTAGCATGTATTAACTGCCAAAAAGGGTTTCAAGGTGATATTTTCATCAAGCATATACAATGAACTTCTTCTTGCTGTTTATACTTCTTCCCAATTTTTAGTACATTTATAATATATGAAAGTATCATTCTGTGTGCTTATTCATTCATTTTCTACTCTATTCCACTGATGCACATATTTGTTTTTGTGTTCCCATGTTGATTTTGCTACTATGGCTCTGTAGATAATTTGAAACCATGTGTGGCTATTGCCACAATAAGACTCTTTTTGCCCAGGAGTGCTTGGGATATTTGTGGTCTTTGTGCTTTCAAAGGAATTTTAGAATGGATTTTTTTCTTTTTCTGCAAAGAATTACAATGATATGGGAACAGCATTGACTTTGTAGATTTCTTTTAGTAGAATAGTTCTTTTCACAATGTTAATTCTACTCCATCAGCATGGGAAGTTTTTCCATCTTCTAAAATCTCTTTCAGTTTTTATCTTATATATTTTTTACTTTTTATTATAGAGGTCTTTTAGCTTTTTATTCTTCAAAGGGTCTGCTAATATGAGATTTCATGTTCATTAGATTCTAGGAATTGTCTGATTTTCTCTTTCTTTGTTGATCCACTGATCATGCACAAGTTAATTATAGCTAGAAGCTGTGGTGTATGTCTGTGATCTCAGACACTCTAGAGGAGAGATATGGAGGATCAAGAACAGCTTTTTCTATTTTCCTTCCCCTCCCCAAATAAGAAAAATGTATATACAAGATGCAGGGCACCAGAATCAAATACAGTGAAAACAGGAGTTATACCATGGGGAAAAAACATACAAAAAAAATCACATGGTACATTATAATTACATTAAGAACGATAGCGAAATTACAAAATGCTAGAACTAAAATAAGGATACAGGTTGACCCATTGTAACAATGAGTTGTACAAGACATATGTTGAAAGCAAACTTTACAACTTGGGGCAAGAGGGAGGTTGGGGGGGTGCGGTGGGAGGGAGGAGTTGTGGAAGTGAGGAGGGAAGGGATGGTTCAGGAAAAACAAAGGAGGAGGTAACAATGATCTATAGGAAATGTACTCATTACTTTACTCATGTAATCCCTCTGTACAGTATTTTTACGATAAAATATATATATTAAAAAGAACAGCTTGTGTAAAAAAGTTAGTAGGACCCCTATCCCAGTAGTCAGGATCCTAGATAATTTGGAGATATAGATATCCTAACTAGCACCTATTTTGATGTGATGGTAAATTTCATACTTCATATTCACTATCAATGTAAAGAAACACACTTTTTGGATAAAATGGCTTTGAAGATCCGACTTTCTGAAAAGCATGGCTTCTGATTCCTTATAATTCATTTTATTTGTGATTGTGTTACGTGTGAACTTAGTGGTATTTTTTTCAGTCTTTATGATTTCTTGTCACTTTTCCACTTCATTGGGTAGATCCTTCATCACTAAGATGAGTAGAAGTGGTGGGAAATGAGGTTCTTGTGTTGTTTCTGAAGTTGTAGGCAGTATTTAAATATTGATAATAATTTTGCATTTTTTTCATAGATGTTCTTGATTAGGTTGAAAAAATTTGCTTTTATTTCTATATTTTATTTCTAGATTTATGAGCATTTTAGATATCAAGAAAGGATCCTAAATTATATTAGGTGCTACATCTATATTTATGATGATCATATTCTTTTCTAGAATGAAAATATCATAAACTATATTGAATATTCTTTGAATATGAAATTAACCTACACTAAGATAATCATGACATAGTAATGATGCATAACTTTGCTTTCATTTTAATATTTTTATTATCTTTAAGCAGTTGTACAAAAGAATTGTCACTCAATAAAGCAGTTTATGAATACAACACATCTTGGTCAATGTCACCTCTCTCAACTTCATTTTCAACCTCCTTTCTCACTTCTCCCTCCCAGCCCACCCTCTCCCTCACTTTTTAAAAAATATGCAGGATATACTTTGAATTCTTGCATACATTCTCCCCACTTCTCTTCATTCATCTACCCCTCTCCCCTTGACCTCACTTCATTCCTTTCAAGTACCCATTTCCTAGCGTTAACCTTTGATTTTGCCTTTCTAAGGAATTACACTGCATTCTTCCCTAAATCTATTTTATTTCAGTTAATGCATTTTTGTATATGTGCATACCACCCAATGTATTTACTTATGTTTTAATAACTAATTATAGCTTCCACATATGAGAGGAATCATGCAATCTTTGTCTCTTTGGGCCTAGACTTACTTCACTTAGCATAGTTTTTTTTCAGGTTCTCTGTTTCTTTGATGCAATATTATTCTAATGGATGAGTAAAATTCCATTGTGTATATATGCCTATATTCTTGATCCATTCATCCATTGAGGGACATATTAGCTGATTCCATACCTTGGCTATGGTAAACAGTGCTGCATAAACATGGTTGTGCTGGTGGTTTTATTCTGGATTGTAATCTTTTCAATAAATGCTCAGAAGTGGAATTACTGGGTTATAGGGAAGTTCTATGTTCAGTTTTTTAAGGAACTTCCATACTGCTTTCCTGAGTGGTTGAACAAGTTTATATCCCACCAACAGTGTATTAGAGTTCCCTTTTGCCCATATCTATTCCAGCTTCTGTTATTGTTGTATTCTTCATGATGACCATTCTAAATGGGGTGAGATGGAATCTCAGTGTTCTTTTGGTTAACATTTTCCTTATGGCCAGAGATTTTGAGCATTTTTTTCATGTTGTCTAAATTTCCCTCTTTTTTTCTGAGAAGTCTTTCTGTTTAGCTAATTAGACCATTTATTAATTGGATTGTTGAGTCCTAGAGGTTTTAGTTTTTATAACTCTCTGTTAATATAGTTAATAATGTATTTCTTTGTTTTACTACTAAGATGATGAGCATGACTACAACTAATATTTGTGTTAGTCCTGGGACTTGAACTCAGGACCTGGATGCTATTTCTGAGCTTATTTTGCTCAAGGTTTGCACCTTGCCACTTGAGCTACAGCTCTACTTCCAGCTTTTTTTTTTTTTTTTAGTAGTTTATTGGAGATAAGAGTATCCTGGACTTTCCTGCCTGGGCTGGCTTTGAACCATGATCCTCAAATCTCAGCCTCCTGAGTAGCTAGGATTGCAGGTGTGAGCCACTGGCATTTGGCTTACAATATTATTTTTAACATATTCATTTTTTTCTTCTGCCCTTTCTTTAATTCCATTATAGCAGGAGTTACTGAATACTAGATATTCAACTTGATCTTGTTTTGTTAAATTACTAAATACCTTTAAGTAAGTTACAAGTTTTAATTTATTCATACACAACTTTCTGATTTCTTAAAACTCTTGAAAATCATATTGTTGCCATCTCCCCATACCAGAAAAACCAGCATATGGCTGAAGGAAAATCTAGACTCTCTTTGGTGATAGGTCTCCCAATCCACTTCACTGCAGGTCAGGGGGGTCAGGGATAGCTTTTGTTTACTGGAGTAACTTTTCTCAAGTTCATAGTGAGCATGTGAGCAGAGTCCTAGCTGCTCTCACATTCTGCAACATAGGATGGTTTTTATGGGTGTAAACTCAGGTAATAAGACATAGTAGACACTCTTCAGCTATTCATTCACCCAAATATTCAACAAACGTTTAGCATTTACTGGATACCAGGTAGTATTTTTAGTGCACAGAAAAGAAGTAAAACAAGGAAATAGAAAAAAACCCTCTGCATTTGTGAAGTTTCTGTTTACAAGATTTTAAAGGTCATTCAGTACAACTATAATAAATTATAAAGTAAACAATATGAGATGGCAAAGGAGACCTCCTCTGAGTTCAGTGAGAGATAATTAGCAGTAGTAAACTGAGTTCCTGAAGTTATTAACTTTCAGAAGGAGAGTTCTGAGAAAGACCTGAAGGAGATGAGACACTGAACTAAGTGACTAAGGAAGAGAAATCCAGGGACTTGGGGAAACAGTGAGAATTAAGGCTCCATGTCCAAACATATGCTCTTCTCTGTGTCCTTGTACTAACAAGGAGGGAGATCCACCCTCTGCTCTTTCCTTGAAGACCTAGGCTCTGCCAGTATTCCTGGCCTGATTGCTCTGTTACATGCTAGAAAAAGCTGGGGAGAGCTATATAGTAACTGACTCAGCATCACAGAATTCCTCTCCTCTGAAATGAGCATTGGAGATACTGTATGATAATAAGTACGAGGGTATCTAGGCTTGCTTGGCACTTTACAATATTTAAAAATGAGACACAGAGAAAACCAATTAGTCTGTCACCAGGAGAGATTGTTGTATATCACTGTATGGTTGGGCAGTCTTGATGAAAAATAGTAAAATTGAAGCAAAATGATTAGTATTTGATTCGTTGTTGAAAATACCTAGGCAGAATTGTTCTTGCTTCCTTTCCTTCTTTTACTTTAAGTTAAAACACCCAAGCTGAATATCTTATCTAAATGCAAAAATGCATTATTTATAGTTGTCTTTCATCTATTTAAAGTTTTCAAAATTTAGCTTCCTGCAGGATTCTTGGACTATAAAGAACATTACAAAGTAAGATAAACGTGAAGGCAGGATCATTTATAAAGGAAGTATGTAGCAGTGAAAATTTGAATATTAAACAATTTGTTTATATATTTTATACATTTAAGTAAACACAGTGTACCAAAATATCACTGTGTACCACGTCAGGGTGTGTAATTATTGTCTGTCAGTTAAAAATTAAAAAGAAAAATTATTAAAAGATGTTTTCCTCTACATTTACTTCTTAGTATCTGATTAATATCACAATCTAGTACTAGTTAGTTTACCTTTCCTTTTTGTAACAAATAATTTTTAAGTCCTTTGAATCTTTTAAATCTACATTCTGGAGTATGAACTGTTTATCATCTACTTATATACTTATATATTTCAACTTCCATGTCTCTACACATTAAATATAATTTCCTCTTTTGAATTTTGAATATGAAAGTATGTCTATCCATAAGTATATATATATATATATATGAAAATATATATATATATATACAAACATGTATGTATTTATGACTGAGCTATACAGTACACAATGTACTTAGTTTAACTTTAATTCTCAGTTATTAAATGTGCATAGGTGAATTTCCGGGGTAAGAATTTTTATGGTTAGAATGAGGATTGTTTTAAGCTTTTCATATAATCAAATGATAAAGTTAATTATTTTATATAGAACAAGGTACATTTGTGTGTGTGCGCACACGTGCGCATGCACACACATACACACAGACACACACACACACACAATCTCCATTAGAGGGTAGAAAGCATAAGTGACAATTACCAATAAACCAGTCACATACAGGTCCTCATTCTGCCTGCTCTAATAATTTTCTGTTACCTCACTGCATTTAAAATCCTTCTGCATTTTGTTTCAGAGGAATTAAGTTCAATTTCAAAGTCTATTTAAAAAAAAAAATCTCTATTTTTTCCAGAGAGTGGCTCCACTGATGGAAGTCAAGTATAAGAAGACCCCGAGTTTAATCTCCAGAGCTACTGAAAAGTCTGTGTTCTTTTTTGCTATTGTTTAGGATGAACTTGTTTTTTTTTTTTTAATTGGATTTTAAACAAATTTTCACCCTACTTTTGCCCATTCCTTACCATGACATCATCAAAACGAGTATAATTGCATCATAGCTAAAGTAACTATAAAGCCTAGTCTTTAAGAAGAATTTCTTGGGGAAACAAAATGAGAGAAAACAGAAAGAACATGAAAGAAATTCACTTGGCATCTGGAGTCATCAACATTAAACACAGCCTAACCTTCATCCAAAAACTGTAAATCCTCACACAAAAGTCCTATTTAGTTTTAGTTCATATCATTCAATATCTTGTCTACCTTTCAACACAAAGTTAGAAAGCAAGACAAAAGTTAAGGAAAAAACTCAATGTGGAAAGGTGAGTCAGGTCATCAGAAACAAACCAGTAAAATAACCATGGTAATACAATTTTGACTATAAGGGGGGGAAAGAATCATGTAAGAACAGGTGAGTAATTTAAGCATAGAAATGTACAATCTAAGAATAAAAATAGGTGCTAAGAATAACACTAAAATATAATTTAAGTATAATTTATGGGTACATTGTAGACTCATAAAACCAAAGAAAGACTAACTTAGTTAATGATTGTTTAGTTTCCAGTTGTATATCAAACATTCTGTACTCAAAAACACATTTTCAGACTCATTTTTCCATCAATTCTTTCATAACTCATAGATTACACATTCATCAGTAACATTCTAAATACTCTTTTCAGATACCAGTCTTCTCTAATAACTTGTGACCAGTTGGTATCAATTCATATGAACCAGTAAGAACTCAGCATACTGCTAAAAATGGAGAATTGTCAGTAAATTAGATGTTTTGTTTGAATTTTTCCCCCCAACTCTGTCTATAATACAAAAGCCTAACAGCTGAAATATTTAGTTTACTTTTAAATCTTCATTTAATAATTAGGCCCACAATTAGAAAAAATTATCTAAAACTACTCAAGTAGTAGTACCTGAAATGTGGTTTAAAAGAATATATTTGATTGCATGATTCAGGAGTGAATATGTATCTAGTTATTTCCTCTTGAGAAATCAGTTCTTCTGAGTGTTATGAAAGTCACTTAAAATAATGAACATTTATTTTCTTCTTCTGGTTGGGGCCTCAGTAGTCTTAGAGAAAAACTTTCCACTAATCCCCTGTGTTACTGCACACCTTGTAAACAGAGACATCACCATTCTGAACTAACTATGTTCAAGGATATTCATTCACTGAACAGCTTTGGAAAGTATAGTATGTCCCCTCAACGGAAAAAGGCATATTTGCTTACTTCCCGATTAAAGAGATTTAGTATAATTAAACTCAGAGTTCCTTTCCTGTATCTGAGTGAATTCTGTGTGTTCAGTTATGCCCTTCCCTTTTTGCACTACCATGAAGGAACTGGGAATAGGAACTCAGTGAAGTGATGAGAATCTGGCGCTGCATTTGCCAATAGGAGTACGTTGTTCTTTGTCTCTGACACAGAATCCTCAAATCTTACAATGCTCATTATCGTACGTAATGGATAAAATACAATGTCCCTCACAGCTCTTAACAAACATTACAACAAAATGCTTTCAGTAGGAGTATATGGGTTGATTTTTAACCATGATTTAATCAGGACATAAATAGGTTCTTCTGAAGACCCCATTGAGTGTTGGCTCCACTCAGGGGGAAAAAAAAGTTAAGTCCAGAATAACGAGAAGGGTCAGACCTGGACATGTTCCATTTTTTTTAGGGTTGTATGTCTTTTTATTTTATTGTAAATGCTGTACAGAGGGGTTACAGTTACATGAGTAAGGTAATGAGTACATTTCTTGTCAAACATTGTTACCCCCTCCTTTGTTTTTCTCCTACTATCCCTTTCCTCCCCCACCCTGAAGTTGTAAAATTCATTCCCAACATAGTGTCCTGTGATTCTCAGTATTGCAATGGGTCATCCTGTTGCGGATTTTTTTAATACGAATTCATTCACTTGGATAAGAATGACCTTCCCTTCTCCATAATTCAAAGCCTAAAGGTGGAGTGAAACAGTATACTTGGAAGTAGTTCTGGGATTCTCTTCCAGTATCCATTAAATTGATTTTATTTATATTGATAACATCAGATTTTAGTTAATTACTGGCTGATATTGAATGAAAAAGCACAAACAGTTTGTTAGAACTCCTAAATGCAGGAAAAAATGAAAATGAACCTGAAAGTAAATAGAAAGATAGAAGACTGAAATAAAAAATGAGAGAAGGAGAGTTAGAGGAAAAGGAGGAAGGATGGGAAGGAGAGAGAGAGACAAGAGTCAGAGAGGGGATTTGAAGGAAAAATGATAAACATATAGAATAGAAGGATAAAAGTTTCCCATTTTCCCTCATTTAACTTGTTGCTGCATGGTCAAATTGCAACTTTGTTAAGAAAATGAAGTTTTCACTTATAATTTATTTTTCTCCCTGGTTTTATTGCTCTGATTTGAAAATTTACCATTCCAGCAAATTTGACTGTGAAATTATAATCAGTATACCTAAGACCATATGATATAAGTTCAGTGTGACAGCTAATATCCCTATTCCACGTTGAATGGAATTCAGGAAAGCCAGGGCAAAAAGTATGACAGATTTTAAAGCCATAATGAAAGCAAAAAAGGGCTAGAGGTGTGGCTCAAGTAGTATAGCACCTGACTGGCAAGTTCAAGGCCCTGAGTTTAAGTACCATTATTGATTAAAAAAATAGATGCAATTTTTTTGGACAAAATTCAACATCCTTTCAGGATGAAACCATTTTAACAGACCACATATAGAATATAGAATATTTCTTAATGTAATAAAGGCTATTCATGTGAAGTCCACAGCTGATATTGTATTAAATGGAGAAAAGCTGAAAGCTTTTCCTCTGAAATTAGAAAGTCAACACTAATGCTTTGAATTGCCACTTGAATTTCTCATTGTCATAGAAGTCTTTGCTTAAGAAAGGAGGCAAGAGGAAGAAGCAGGCATTCAAACCAGTAAAAAAAACAATGGTGTAGGGATACTTGATGTTTGCATGTAAAAGAATAAGATTGGATCTTTATCTTACACATTGGTAAAAATCAACTCCAAATGAATTAATTTCTGACTTAACTCTAAGACCTGAAGTTCTAAGAGTCTTAGAAGAAATTATTAGAAGAATGCTTAGAACCTAATCTCTTTGATGTAGGCCTGAGCAATGAAGTTTTGTAGTTGATGCCAAAGACTTAGGTTTACCCCCCCGCCAAAAAAAAAACCAACAAACAGAATTCTATAAAGTGAGACCAACCATTTTCCATAGCAAAATAACTGAATGAAAAAATGTAGTGGTCTGAATGGGACTAAATATCTGCAAATTAGATATCTGATCATTTATTTTCCAAAATATGGAAGAAACTCATACAAGTCAGTAGCAGAAAGTAATCCAATTAAAAACTGGCAAAAAAAGCCCAGACAATTTACATTGTTTTCCAAAGAAGATATTCAAATAACCAAAAAGGTATTATAAAATTAGTCAACTTCACTACCATTGGAGAAATGCAAGGCAAAAATCACATACCTACAAGGTCATCACTTCATCCCTGTCAAAAGTGCAAGGCACCAGTGGTGCATACCTGTAAATAGGTCCTGGCTATGCAGGAGGCTGAGATCTGAACATCTCAGTTTGAATCCAGTTGGAAAGTCTGTGAAATTCTTATCTCCAGTTGCCACCAGGAAGCTGGAAGTAGAGTTGTGGCTCAAGTGGTAGAGCATTAGCCTTGAGCAAAAGTCAGGAACTGTGCTCAGGCCCTTAGTTGAGGCCCCAGGACCAATGCACACATGCATGCATATACACACATGCACATGCACAGTTAAAAGATAATGAAAGTTCATGAGCATAGGGACAAAGAGAACTTTGGTACAATGTTGATCAGAGTGTAAATTGATACAACCATACAAGCAATATAAAGTTTTCTCAAAAACTTAAAAGAAGATTTACTATGTAATAATAGGTAGTTTACTAAAAAAAAAATTAAAAGTATATCTACCATATTACCCAGGAATCCTGTGTATGGGCACATATCCAAAGGCAATCAAATCACTATTGTGAAAAAAACACTTGCATTCTCATGTTCATTGTGGCAATATTCACAACACAATAGAGGATAAAACAAGGTCCATATCTACAGTAGAACTAATATAGAAAATACAGTATTACTCAACCACAAAATGAAGAACTCTTGATGTGTACAAAACATGGATGAACATTTTACAAAATGAAATTTACCAGTCACAAAGAGACAAATCCTCTATGGCATCACTAATATGAGTACTGTAGCCTAAAAATGTTAGTCTGGAAGTAACAAAGGTTAGCATAATGGTTACCAGTGATTGGTCAAAGGAAGACAGGGTAGCCTGCTACTGGTCAAAGGGTACAGCTGTTCAATTATTAGATCAATGAATGCTGGAAGCATAATGAGCCCTAACAAGACTTCAGCTAATAACAATGTTTTGTCACCTCAGTAATTGTTAAGAATAGTTCTCAAGTTCATAATATAACTCACTATGGGAGATGATTGACAATTTAATAGACTGTGGAATCATCTTATGATGTATATGAATACCAAAGAATCACAGTTTTAAACTTAAATATATATGTTCTTTTTAAATTTGTTAATCATTCTAGGGATTTGTTAATCATCTGGAGGCTCAGAAACAATGGTACAACTGACAAGTCCATCTCACCCAGACAGTTCCTTAGTGAAAAACATGGTAAAAAAAAAAGATCTCATAGCATACTCCCAATGAAATTTTATCTATCCTGAGAGTGTTAATGGTAGATATCAGTGTCCTCTGTTGGACAGCATTAACATATTTAAAATCGAAAGTAATGTGGTTATGGTTGTCAGCATCCTGATACACTAATGATTAACATAGAGTTCAGAAGAAATTGAACACCTGGAAACATAGAATGATTGATGCAGTGCACTGAAAAAAATCACCTTCCAATATTCTTAAATAAGGCATGAGAAAGTTTGAAAGACCTGCCTGAATTAAAGTAGTAGATTTGCAGTGGTTTTGAGGGGAGATAAAAATGTATTATTTTAGAAGATATAATGTGAATTCTGTTAATAACTGCTAATTTTACTACTTACCTGTACTGTTGAGGATTTTGAAAGTTTCCCTTTATCACTCGTCATCATACTGCTATAAGATAGATATCCATATTGCATCAATTAATAGCTACACCAAGGAGACTCGAAGTAAGACTTGGGTGTTAGTGTATAGCAGAAATTCATGCTGAATTCTGCTATTTCCTATAAGAAGATAAAAGTACTCCTTGTTATCCAATCATCTACTTTCAGAGGGACAAAGGTGAAGGTCAGAGTCTCCTGAAGAGATTTCTATTGCTTCCTTACCAGTTTGACCATACATCCTGCAAATCTTGTGTCTTTAAAGCCCTGTTTTCCTGTGATGTTAGATACAGGGGCTCTATTTCCATGTCCACTCTCATCAAAAGGCACTTTCATGTCCCACAAAGTCCCAGCATTCCTTTCTTCATGTCACCTCCATGTTCATATCAGCAATGATAGATGGAATCCAAATCCCATTTTGAACCTCGCTTTCTCTTCTGCCACCAGAACTCTCTTACTTTAAAATGACTGTTAATCTGTTTTCTTAAAGCCTAATGATTGGGACCTTAATTAAATCTACAATTTATTTGTTTGTTTGTTTGTTTGTGTATTTATTTGTCAGTCATGGGGCTTGAACTCTGGGCCTGGGCACTGTCCCTCAGCTCTTCAGCTCAAGGCTAGCGCTCTACCATTTGAGCCACAGTGCCACTTCTGGTTTTTTTTTTTCTGCTTTTTTGGTGCTGAGGAATCAAACCCAGGGCCTCATGCATGCAAGGCAAGTGCTCTGCCACTAAGCCACCTTCCCAGCCCTACAAAATCTTTTTTAGCACTACCTAGATTAATGTTTGAACTACCAGAGGAGAAAAATATTACAGGTAGGCAAATCTTAGGCATCACCTTACCACAATCTCTATAACAATTTTTGAAATATGTACTACAATTTTTTCATAGTGACTGAGAATTTATCTCTGTTTTCATGGTAGGATCTGTCCCAAAGTGATTGATAGGCCTTGTCAGTCATTATAAAATCTTTCATTTAGTAATCAATCAGTTTTATCTAGTATAATTTCTATATTACTCTTATACTACTATTCTACTCCAAAACTAAATCTGATCGTTTCCTAGATAAGGTCTATTTCAATTTGGAGGCCTGAATTTAGAGATGGCAGAAGAGGAGCTTAGTTTCTTTTGCCAGTTCCTCCTAATTACCTATTATCACCTGGGTAGTTGCTGGGTCTGAGCCCTTTCACTTTAACATAAGGTATATGAAGAATTAAGAGAAAATGGGTGTTTGCACATGGTACGCTATTAATGTCATAGCAAGACTTGAGTGTTATTCAAAGTCTCCATTTTCTCTTCTGGAGTTTTGGAGATTGTGTAGAGATTCATCTGGTTGATTCTTCTCTCTTATTCAGTCTTTGCACTGAGGAGGGAAAACCAAGAGAGTTTACCCTGAGTTCACAACGGCTGTTCTTACATGGACCCTCATCCGGATAGTCATCATTTAGTATATCTGTGGTGTGCATGCCCAACTAGAAAATGTTTTCACATTTTAACTTTATTCTTCTGACCTGTCAACCTTCCTTCCATTATTATTCAGACAGCATCATTTCTCATGCTTATTTGACAGAAAGAAAATAGGCACTATGAGAATGGAATTTCTATTGCTCCAGAAAGACCTATGTAGTGCCTTCTCCATCATCACTGGAGAACACTGGTCCACATTGCTCCAAGTTGTCCAAGGACACCTTTGCTCTCCAGAGGTCAAGACTCCCACTTTTCAATTTTTCTGTTATTGTAACAAATTAACATCTCTCTCTCTCTCTCTCTTGTTCTTTTCTCAATCTAGTGACTCAAATGCTAATCTCTTTCAGAAACACCTGTATACGCATATTCAGGAACAGTGTTTTGCCACTATTTAGGCATCTTTCAATCCAGACAAGTACACTGAAAATTAATATTCATTCTTATCTTTTGGATACATGATTATCACACTTAACAAGCACGTATTCTCCTAAAGAATTGTATAGGATCATTTTCTGCAAATCAGTATCCTTTTCTCGGACTGTGCATTGATTTCCCCCTGTAAGCCACATTTTTCCTTCCGTTACCATGCATCCAGAATCCATGCTACCCCTCTCCATTTCTGTACCTATCCCTCTTGTCCAGTGTCGCAGTGGGATTGCTGAGTCACTTTCATCCCGAGTCCACAGTCGACTTTCTTCTCATGATAACAGTTGGCCAGTCACAGTTTATTCTCAGCAAAAACTATTCCAATGAATGTAGGTTTATAGCATATCACTTCAATTAAAGCCTCCATTGTGGGTTTATATTGTATCTCTTTACTTACCTTTACAGTAAAACAGCTCACCATGGTACATGAAAATCTACAGATTTGTCCCTTTTTTTTTCTTTTTTTGCCCATTATACCTGTCTCCCGTTCATTTCTTTTGTTCTGACTGACAAATGTCAGAACTCTTATGGTCTGAACACCTGAAACCATTTCTGCCTCATAAACTTTGCTTTTTCCTCTTCTGGGCAGAGGACCCTCATATGACCTCTCATGAACTCTTACAGGTCTTCTCAGGGTGACCTTGCTTGAATCCTAACAATGACATTCTGCCAACCCTGTCTTCCCCTCTTCTGCTTTCTTTTCATCGAGGCATTTATTATGTTCTGATTTGTAATCATATACATCATTCTTGTGCTTCAGTTTTCATCTATCTTATGAATGCCAGTTGTACTTCACAGCAAAATGCTTTTGCTTTGTTTCAAAATTCAAGTTTTTCAAAGAAATTAAATATTAATTTTTGTTTACAATATATTATAATTTAAATTATAATATGTACATAATATATCATATAATATTTATAGTATATTAAATATTAAATTAAGTAAACATTTACCATTTTAGATGTGATTTATGTATTTCTAATTGGTGTTATTTCTCTTCAAAGTAAAGAGCTGTTCTCAAATTCTCTCAACTTGTTAATGTGAAATTTTCTTTGTTTAATTTTAAAATTGCCTAGAGCAATTATGGTGACTGCATTATGTTGATAGTTGTCTTTTCCTTTAAAGATGTGAACCTCTGGCTTACAAAAAAGGTCGTTTGTTCTCTTGATTTTGTACTTTTGTTCTCAGGCTGCTATTAAGACTATTTGTCCCTCTCTTCTTTATTTCTATCCTTGCTTCTTTCCCTCCCTCCCTTTCTTCTTGTCTTTCTTTCTTTCTTTCCTTCTTTCTTTCTTTTTTTCCTCCTTCCTTCCTTCCTTCCTTTCTTTCGTTCTATCATTCTTTCCCCTTTTACTTTTTTCCTGTTTCTTGACATGATATCACTATGTAGCTCAACCTGGCTTTTGAACTCATCATCCTCCTGCTTCAGCCTTGTGAATTCTAGATTACAAGCAATTGTAAACATGCCTGTTTTTTATTGTTTATATATTTTTTAAAATGTATTTGTGATTGATTAGATCTTTTAGATTTGTGAATGTACATTGTTAATCAAATATAGAACATTGTTCATAAAAATATAATAAAAATTGATAGTCTATTTAAGAGGACTAGAAATTATATTTATAATGCTTTATCTGAATGAGTTTTCAAATAGGAAGGAGGTTAAGATATTTACAACCTTTTGTTTAAGGCAAACATAGAAATAGTATGAATCAAGTTAAGCGGGAACATGTGGGAATTGTTTCCATGATAAATTAAGCAAAAACTTCCAGGAGCATGAATCTAAAATATATATGATTAGCAGATTTTGCATACATAGTTTTGACTAGCAAGTTTACAGAGAACCACAAGTAATAAATATGGAGACATTCCTTAATACTGAAAGAGCTGGTGGATTTTAAAATAAATGATGTTATCAAGTTAAACTAATTAACATGATAAAATTACTCAGAGAGCCAGTGTAATCTTCTGCATATTACACAGATGTAACAAAAAGACTGTCTTTCCAGGCTTGGATATCTTACTATGTCACCTTTAATGCTATTTTTTTTATTATTTTATTTTATTTTATTGTGAGAATACCATACAGAGGAGTTACAATTACATGGGCAAGATAAGAGTACATTTCTTATCAAGCATTGTTGTCTCTTCTTTGTTTCCCCTTCCCATCCCTTCCCATACTTCCCCTCTCCCCCCACCCGATTCTCCCCCTGCCCCCACCAAAGTTGTAAAGTTCGTTTTTCGACATGACTTGTACATCTAATTGTTGCAATGGTTCCACCTGTATCTCTAGTTAATTGATTTGTTTTTTCCCTCCCCCTCCACACATTATACCAACATGAAATAAAGTGAAAGCATGGGTTATATCGTGGGGGAGGAACTTACAAAACAACCTAGAAATGATGCTATTTTTAAAGAAACGTTTAGGTTTTAGATGAGAGTTTATAAAGAAACACTATAAAGAAATAGAAATGAAAGATTATTCATCTCTATTAATATTTTTCTATTAGAATTAACAGATATCCTCTAATTCCATAGCAACTGGAATCAAGGTCTAAATACAAATTCCATTGTACATTTAAATTTTTTGTTTTAAGTTTTTAAAACAAAGCACTTATTAAATCCATTAGAAGGACATGATATATAGATTTAAAGCTTATTTATTTAGGGGGTGACTTGAAGTTAGTTTGGGCTTATATGAAGCAAACATCTGTTTTTTCATGAGATATTTAATGAAAGAAGAAAAGCTAAGAAACCTGAAATTTTAAAGTAGAATGCTGTTACTACTAATATCTTAGAGCTTATCCTTTGCTTCAGGCAAATAAATTTAATTAAAGAAACTGAGTACTTTCATAGAAAGAGCTGCAATATCCATGTGCTCATGAAGTGCCTTTGAATCTGTAGGAAATAAACAAAAAGTGGTAGCACATCAACCAGATAAGAACACAGATATAATATTACGACCCAAAATAATTTATTCACACAAATAGTTAAGTGAAATCACCAGTAAATTTAGAAAATAAAACCAGTTGTTTTATTGGGTGTTAGTGGCACACACCTGTAATCCTAGTTACTTAGGAGACTCAGATCTGAGGATCACAGTTCAAAGCCAGCCCAGGCAGTGAAATCTATGAGACTCATCTCCAATAAACTACCAAAAAGCTAAATGTGAAGCTTTGGCTCAAATGGTAGAGCACCAGCCTTGAGCAGAGAAGTCCAGTGAGATTGCAAGGCTTTAGTTCAAACTCCAGTACCATAACAAAAACAAACAAACAATGCTTGATAAGAAATGTACTTTCTATCTTGCCCACATAATTGTAACCCCTCTGTGGGTATTTTCACAATAAGAAAACAAACAAACAAACAAAAAAACAAACAGTTGTTTCCCCTTTCTCCAGTTTCTATCACTAAAAATAGTAAATCTTGTTATTTCAGGTAGAAAGAAATCCTCACTGCTGCTTGAAGAAAAAGTTTAAACTGCTAACTCTCTTTATATATTTACAAAGTATCATAAAGTTCATACATGGTTCCAAAAAATATCTTTTAGCCTCCATCAAATAATACCTTTTTAATATTCAATAAAATGAGGAAAAAAATAAGCATTTAGTTTATTATTTAGTCTATTATTCTCTCACTTTTTAATTATATTCCATTCAGTGCATGATGATTTGCCCTCAGTTTTTTTAAAAAAGTCCATATGGGAATAGCCTTTTTATATGAATAGCCAATCTAGCCAATGTAGATATTAAGTAAAAAAATAATTAAATAAAAGGTACTCTTTAGAACTAGTGGAAATGTAAGGACTCTGTGATTGTATGTCCTGTTGCACATGAGGAAAACAAGGATATCTACACAGGGCTTATCCAAGCAAATTAGAATGCTAAGTATTTGGTCATGTTATTCTCAATTAATTAACAAACTTTCCACAAGGCTCCATTTTTTTCTCTACTTAGAAAACTCGGCTAATAGTGAGTTCTTTTTATATCTCTCTAGTTGGATTTTTTTTTTTCTGTGAAGGGTCAGATAATAAATCTTTTGTGGGATAGATGGTCTGTCAAAACTATTCAAATCTGCAAAAGCAGCTAGAGACAATACATAAATGAAAGTGCATGGCTATTTTCCAATACAATTTTATTTTTAAAAATAATCAATATCAGACAGCTCTGGCTGTAAGTACATAGTTAGATGACCATTGATCTAGAAGAGTGGCAACCTTTTGTTTATTTCACAAACATTAATTCTGGGTATATACTATTCATTTCATTTGCTAAACTATGTTATAACTATTTTCACTCTCTTCCATTTACACACAGAGGCCTCAGTTTTTAAGGGTAAGAATTTTACTCCATTTATTTTAAACAACCAGACATGTTTGCACGCTGAATTGTATCCAGTAAATATGTTAGGTTACAAAACCCATTAGAAATAGCACACTGAGTGGGAGCAGTTTTAAAAGCATGTTAGTGAGTTTCTGGGTTCAAGCGATCTTTAGAGAATAATAAGTTTATTATCAATTCAGGTTTTAGAATATTGCATGATTACAAAATACATTTGAAGGTCACAAAGTGTGTTAGTATAGCAAAAACAATGATGGCTACCTGTCATAAAAAAACAAACTTTTCCAGGCTTGAGATAATATGAAGAGAAAGCTTTTAATTGAATACCTATTTTCATCTTAAATAGCACATGTCTTTTTATCTGCTTGATTGCTTTTCAGCAATAGTAATAAATGCCAATGCTAGGCACTATGTTAACAATGAACATACCATCCAAAAAGCTGGGAAAGATATTCGAGTGCAAATGTCTGTTTCAAAAGTAGAATCTGAGCTGGGAATTTGGCTCACATCTGTAATCCTAGCTATTCAGGAGGCTGAGATCTGAGGATCCTGATTCAAAGCCAGCCCAGGCAGGAAAGTCTGTGAGACTCTTATCTCCAATTAACTACCAGAAAGCTAGAAGTTGAGGTATAGCTCAAGTGGTAGAGCATTAGCCTTCAGCACAAGAAGGTCAAGGACAGTTCCTAGGCACTGAGTTCAAGAAGCAGGACTGCCAACAATAACAACAACATTGAATAAACTAAAATAATATTGAAAAGTAGAATTTGACTTTTATAGATCAGTTTTAGGTTCTTCAGATGGTCCTCTTTTATTTACTAACATACATCTAAGTTTCCTATGTTTATTTTTTATGGCTTAGTAGCTCATTTATTTTTAATGGTGAATAATAATAATATTCCATTGTCTGTATGTGGCAGAGTTTACCCATTCACCCACTGAAGGACATCTTGATTGCTTCCATGTTTGGGCAAGTATGAATCAAACAGCTATAAGCATTCATGTATAGTGTTTTGTGTGGATATATGTTCTTAGATCTTTTGGGTAAATACCAGGGAACACAATTGCTATATCATGTAGTAAGAGCAGGCTTAATTTTGACAGTTGGTTTCCCTGTGAATTTTCTTGCTGCCTTTCTTAATTAGCAGTAAGTTACATAGTTAGTTAGATTTACAATGGGGAAGAAATAAGGCCTGATGAGTAACAAAGATGTTTAGGGTGTATGAATCTTGGTCTTAAAATTCATAGATAAAACACACCCCTGTGTTACACTGACCCTTTGTAGCCTAACTACTGAGAGTTTATGGTTACTTATAAGGGCTTTTAAATCAGATACTTAGAGCTTACATAATGAAATACTATAACATTATTCTTAAAAGAAAAAATGGAGGGGCTAGGAAGGTGACTCAGTGGTAGAGTGCTTGCCTTGCATGCATGAGACCCTGGGTTCGATTCCTCAGTATAGCATAAGCAGAAAAAGCTGGAAGTGGTACTGTGGCTCAAGTGGTAGAGCACTAGACCTATTGAGCTGAAGAGCTTACGGACAATGCCCAAGGCCCAGAGTACAGGCCCCAGGACCAACAAAAAAAAAATAAAAATAAAAAGTAAAAAAGAGAAAAAAATGAAATTAAAGAATTAGTAGTCCTGTGATTAATAGGCAGTATTAAAATTGAGACAGAATACTAATTAAATCAATCCATATAAAGAAGTTTGTACAGATTAGGGTATGTCAAGAATGTTGTTAGATATATAGCATGAATCACACCAGATATTGAGAATCATGTAAGTAGAAGGTTTGACTTGATAAGGAAGATATTAAGATTATGCAAATAAATTCTCAAGAGGATAATGTTAGTCAGATAGCAGATAACAGATTTAGCTTTTTGGGGGGGGGAGGGGTCCAGTCATGGGGCCTGAACTCTGGGCCTGGGCGCTGTCCCTCAGCTCTTCAGATCAAAGCTAGAGCTCTACCACTTGAACCACAGCACTACTTCTGGCTTTTTTCTTTTTGCTTATGTGGTGCTGAGGAATCGAACCATGGCCTCATGTATGCAAGGCAAGCGCTCTACCACTGAGCCACCTTCCCAGCCCAGATTTAGCTTCTTATCTTAACTATGTGAATTTTTTAGTCAATCATCAAACTTAACTTTCATAGATACATAATTAATTTTTATTGTTTGGTTTTAATATAATAATTAATCTTCATGTTTAAATATGATCCGTGTTTCCAGTGATGTAGAGAAATTGAAATGTAATGGAAAGTATAGCTTCTTTAGGCAAAATTAAAAATTCTAGTTTGAAAGAACTATATTTTTGCATCTCTTATACCAAGAGGTTGCTAAAAATTCTCAGCAATAAATTAACAAACGCTAATGTACTTTCTAGGTGAGGTTAAGAATTAGAAAATGTCAGCAATTCAGTATCTCAGAAGAAATTAATAAATAATTCATTAATGGGTTAATTAGAAGTCATTTGGAGGGGTTATCCAGAATGTGGGTTTGCTTATAGAAGCAAAATTATAAAAAGTGTGTTAGTCAATTTTGAGAAAGTAGCTTATTTCATATTACTTTCAGCCTCAGGAAAGTTCTTCAGATGATTGATTTATCAATATTAATTAAATCTTGAGTACATTGATAGGTTGAACAGAATAAAATAACAAACTTTTGTAATGCTCCTTTATCCAGATTAATCTTTTCTCAGTAACATGGAGGAAGATTGCAATTTGACATCACTGTAACTGACTTAAGCTGTTTAGTGGTTCTGTTATATGAAACTATTAGGTTCCCTGACTGATGAGTTTCTTATTTCTGAGGAGCATATAAAAATACTTAATATATTCATTCTATGATGAGAATGGGAGCTGTTCTGTCTCTCTCAGGAGACTTAAACATACTCATGTGCATTGCCAATAACAGTGGGTCTTTCAATTTCTTCTTTGGTTCATGGACTAATGGATAATCTAAAGAATGTTACTATTACATTTCTGAGAACATGTATACACATGTAGACTTACCAAAATCTTATGAGGTCCATACACTCCCCTGAACCTTATCCACAGTACCCAACTTAATTACATGGTTTTTTATGAGGCAGGTCAGAATGAGCCCCTAATGAGCCATGTAAAGGCCAGCACATAGTGTGGCTGCAGACAACACTGTAAGTTCTAAGACTGGATCCCTGTCTTTTACTTCTGTGTGCTACTTCTCGCGGCTTCATTGCACTGTCAAATCTGAATACTGAGGCTCTTTTGGGAGATTGTCTCTAGATGCTGGAACCATTTCACCCACTCCTATGGGGGAGATGAAGAACCTGTGAGCACTTTGACCAAGGATGAGGTTATAGCATTGTGAGAATCCAGCTCCTTGGCCTTAGGTTGGCTGAATGTACAGTCTATTGTAAGCACCTTCATTTTCATGCTTTGCTCACCAATTTGCTACTGGAGTATTTCCTTAATAATTCACATAGCACACAAACATCTTCTTAGGGTTTGCCTAACACTAACAATATTATTTAATTATCCAAATCAGGAAAAAAGTATTTGATAGCAAATGAGGATGCTCTTCTTTATTATGTTGAGATACAAATTATACACAGCAATGGTCCAGGACAAATGAGGATATATGTCTCTCATTGGGCCCCTTCAAAGGGAGCGCTTGGGAAACACTTTTTATTCAAAGTCCCTGTAAGTTGTAAAATATCACTGTATTATACTCATTGAACCCTATGTGACATTCTAATATTTCTAATATGTCTCTAAAATAAATATCTATTAGCTCTGTGGGGAAAAAACTATCTTTTCTATCAGTGTGTTGCTTAAATGTTTCTGCATTGGCCTGGTGGCTTAACTCTTGTTAAGAAAAAGAGGATCGGGCTGGGAAGGTGGCTCAGTGGTAGAGCGCTTGCCTCGCATGCATGAGGCCCTGGGTTCAATTCCTCAGCACCACATAAGCAAAAAGAAAAAAGCCAGAAAGTGGTGCTGTGGCTCAAGTGGTAGAGTGCTAGCCTTGAGCTGAAGAGCTAAGAGACAGCGCCCCACGACCGGACCCCCCCCCCCCCAAAAAAAAAAGAAAAAAAGAAAAGGAGGATCTAGTTTGGGATAAAGAAGGAGTTTTGAAATGTAAGGTTTTGTCTTAAACTGGTTTCTTTTCAAGGTAAAATTAAGACACACCTCAGATTGTTCAAGAAATGGCAGAGTCACTTTATGAAATTCATTTTCAAAGTAGCCAATTGCCAGCAGATTGTGAACCTAAGCTCAACCAGTCTGAGCAAAGGAGCAGGATAAATAGGGGAGCAGCCTGCCTGCTCTGTGTGCTTGTTTGTCAGATCTTTTTGCTGATGGTACATCCTTCTGCAGAAGTAAATTAGATAATTTTTAAATTCATGTCCATTGTTGTGACTCCAGTGATTCTTGGAGAGCATATTTATAACAGCTCACGAGTAACTAATGAGCTTTCTTCAGACTGTCTCTCCAATACTTTCCAAGTCTCCTCTCTGCTTCCATACGAGGTTAGAGTGTAAAGTCTGACTTGTCTATGAAAGATCCTTAAGCCAGTCTCTTGTTTTTGTTCTCATTATCTTTGTTTGTTTGTTTGTTTTTTTTTGGTCCGGTTGTGGGGCCTGAACTCTGGGCCTGAGCACTGTCCCTCAGCTCTTCAGCTCAAGGCTAGTGCCCTACCACTTGAGCCACAGCGCCACTTCCGGTTTTTTTTTTCTTTTTGCTTATGTGGTGCTGAGGAATCGAACCCAGGGCCTCAGGCATGCAAGGCAAGCGCTCTACCACTGAGCCACCTTCCCAGCCCTGTTCTCATTATCTTTAAGATGTTATACAAAGGAGTTCCATTCAACAAAGCAGTTCATCAATGTAAAGCCTCTTGGTCAGTGTCACCCCTTTCATCATTCTCCCCCAAACCCTACCTTAATTTTCTTAATTTTTTTAAAATTAAGTTTTTATTGTGAAAATACTGTACAAAGGGGTTACAGTTACATGAGCAAGGTAATGAGTACCAAAGTTGTAAAATTCGTTTTTCGACATAACATCCTGTACATCTCATTGTTGCAATGGGTCCACCTATATCCCTATTGAAACAATTAGTTTTTTTCCTTCCAAATGTTTCTTTCTTTCTTGCAATTATATTGAGTTTTATGATTGCATTTGCCCCATTTTCCTTGATCTCATACCTCCTTTCAAGTACCTGTTTCCTGCTGTTAATTTTGTTCGACTGTGAATTAGCCTTCTACAAAACTGTACCATTTAAGATCTCCCCCGAATCTACCATTACTCAGTCAAGACACTTACATACACTGGCATACCACCCAAAGTGATCTTCTGCCAATTCATCTTCAAGTATTCTCCCAGAGCTCAAAGCCCATAATTCCAACATTTTCCAAGGGAATCTAGGCATTTTAACTTTTATAAGTTGCCATTGTTTATACATGATTTTTTATGTATTATCAATAAATGTGAATATAATTTTAACTTGTCAACTAAACTTAAGGAATATTAGTTATGAGATTCCATCAAAACTTGAAGGAGTAGTTGTGTGAATTCAATGCAACCATGAAGAGACATTTTTAAACATCACTTTTTTTTTTTGCCAGTCCTGGGACTTGAACACAGGGCCTGAGCACTATCTCTGAGCTTCTTTTGCTTAAGGCTATCACTCTACTACTTGAGTCACAGCATCACTTCTAGCTTTTCTTTTTTCCTGTTTATGTGTGGTACTGAGGAATTGAACCCAGGGCTTCATACATGCTAGGCAAGCACTCTATCACTAAGCCACATACCCAGCCCCTGAAGAGACATTTTTATTTTTTATTTTTTTATTTCTTTTTTATTTTTATGTTTTTTTTAAATTGTGAAAATACCGTACAGAGGGGTTACAATTACATGGGCAAGATGATGAGTACATTTCTTTTTTTGGGGGGGAGGGGTTCCAGTGGGTTGGGTCTGGTCCTGGGCCTGAACTCTGGGCCTGGGCGCTGTCCCTCAGCTCTTCAGCTCAAGGCTAGCGCTCTACCACTTGAGCCACAGCGCTACTTCCGGCTTTTTTTTCTTTCTGCTTATGTGGTGCTGAGGAACCGAACCCAGGGCCTCATGCATACAAGGCAAGCGCTCTACCACTGAGCCACCTTCCCAGCCCATTAGTACATTTCTTATCAAGCATTGTTGCCTCCTCCTTTGTTTCCCCTTCCCATTCCTTCCCACCTCCTCCCCCCTCCCCCCCTACCTCCTGCCAAAGTTTTAAGGTTCGTTTTTCAACATAACGACTTGTACATCTCATTGTTGCAATGGATCCACCTGTATCCCTAGTTAAACAATTTGTTTTTTTCCTTCCCCTCCACAAATTATACCAACATCAAATACAGTGAAAGCAGGGGTTATACTGTGGGGGAGGAACATACAAAGCAACAAAGAAATCATCTTATAAATATGTTAGAAACAATAGCAAGAAAGAAAAACCACTTGAGTCCTTATCTTGGGGTTCATTTTACCTAACATCAACTTATCTGATCTTTTCTGCTTGACTCAGACATATACTAGATATTGCAAATGAGGGAAACCATGGGACCTATGTTTCTTTGGGCCTGGCTTAGTTCACTTAATATAATTTTTCCAAGTCTTTCCATTTCCTAACAAATGGGGCAATGTCATTCTTTCTGATGGAGGCATAGAATTCCATATATACTAGTAACTTCTGAGGGGTTCTATATGAATGATGAGGGAAAAATTCCTTTCATTGAAAAGAATATTGGGTTCTGGACAATTCTGGTTGTTGTTTTTTTAGATTAAAACTTCTTGTCTCAAACTTTGTACCTTTTTTTCTTATGATATATTTAATATGTTTTAAAGGTAGAAATTATATAAATAATAGTCTCTTATTTGTAGAGCTAAATGATCCTAAATCTGTTTTGGAATTTTCTATCTGCTTATAATAAAACAAAATGTAATTGAATTCATTGTAGAGGTGAAGATATGTAAGGAAATAAACCTCAAGATATGGACACAAGAAGTTTTTCTTTGTTGTTTTAAATATACTATGTGATTTTTTTTTTGTTTCTCTTGTATGTTTTTCCCCCATTGCAACAATGATACTCACAAGACACTATATTGGAAATGTCTTTACACCTTTGGCAGGGCAGGAAGGAGAAGGGGAGGGATCGTAGGCACAAAACAAAGGAGGGGTAACAGTGCTCCACAAGAAATGTGTTCATTACCTTCCTCATGTAACTGTAACCCTTCTTACAGCATCTTTTCAGTAAAATAAAATTTTAACAAAGAAATTAAAATAGATTAAGATATGCCGTTTGTCATTGCTAGGGTAAAAATCACCCCTGTATCAAATAGAATACACATTTCATCTATTCATCATCATAGTGATGCATTAAAATAAGCCCACTTAAATAATATTAGGATTTTTGTTGGTATAGTGATAAGATGCTGTATGTTTTCAATGAAATGTAAGTAAAGACTGCTATAGCATAAAATGAATCTCATAATTAGATCTGACAATCTCTTCTTCTTTTCTATGCCAAAGTAAATCTCGTTTTGACTTAGTACCTTAGGGGAAAATGTTTTTAAAAAATTTCAATGAACTGGATGTCTTGCTGAAACCCACATAATTAAAACTTAGGAGATAAAGAATATAAAATAATATAAATTGAATTTGTGAAAAGGTTTACTCTTGTCTTAGAGCCAATTGGGCACAGAATATTGGAAATTTTTGTAATTAAAATGTACTGATATAATTTGGCATGATAAAGCAATTACTGAACTGTAAAAACCAATAGTGATAAAAAGCATATATTTTATATTACCAGATAAATTTGGATTACTAATTATACTTTTAAATTTTTTTCTTAAGACTTCACAGAATTTATGTAAGGATATTGCTGTATAATCTTGTTGCTAAAAGAATCTTATATCTATGTAAAAACAAAATGGAATATCTTACTTTTCAAGAAGTAATACCATGTTTAATATTCAAGGATCTCATTATCTTAACCATTGAGATAAGGTGGTATTATTCAAGTAGAGATCATGGTTTTCTGAGTTGTTTACAAGCACTACCAGACCTAATTTTCTGTAAATACATGTGGCCAATATATATACATATGACACAAATTCTTCCGTAATAGTTAAACTAGATTCATCTGTTTTAAACTATTAATTTTGTGCCATAGGACTAGCATTGGGAAAAGATGAAAAGCAGAAATGGAAATGTTATTGATTTCCCTGTTTTACCAGATCACCAGGAATACCTAAAAATAAAACTTGTTTTCCCTATGTAAGAAAAGTATAAGGAATGTTGGTAGAAAATTATGAGAAAGCATATAAATTTGCTAATTTATATGGAATTGATCCTTATTTCAGACAGTTACGCTAATAATTTTGTTAGAACTTCAGCTTTGGTCATAATCACAAAGGCTCTTTTGGCAAATCCTCTACTGCCTATTCCATCAAAGATCAACCATATTGTCAATTTCTTAAGAGCCAAATTTTATAGACATAAAACTATAACAATTAAGAAGAACCTTGTACATCATCAGCCATTTTGACCCTCAGCCAGTTGGTCTCACTCCTGGTAATTTGCCTTTCTATCCCTTCTGTAAATATTACTAGCTATGGAAAGAATTAAAAAAAAATCTGCTAACCATAAGACGTTTATTTCTTTTTGTTTTGTCAAAGTGATGTACAGAGGAGTTACAGTTACATAAGTAAGGTAATAAGTACATTTCTTGTAAAACTTGTTACCCCTTCCCTCATTTTTCTCCTACTTTGCCTCTCATCCCTTCCCAGGTTGTACAGACGATTTCCAACATGTTGTCTTGTGTATATAGCTGCTGCATTGGTTCCCCCTTGTCCATTCTGTTGTTCCCCTTCCCTTCCCTAATTCAGATAAACATATATACATTACCAGGGTACCAGAATCAAATACCCTGTTGTCACTGTATTTGATTCTGGTACCCTGGTAAGAAGTTTATTTCTGTAACTTGGAACACCTCATCTTTTAACAAGCAATGATATTATCATATGAACAGTGTCATCAATAAGACATGCCTCAAAATAATTTGTATAAGTTCACTCAGACATCAACGTCTGTGTTTGCATCAGATGGAGGAGTTCTCACTAATATCATATGTAACTTTGAAAAGCAAAACAACGGCTTTATTTTTCCACATTTAAACATTATAGATGAATCCTGCTTTTACACTCCTGAATTGACTTAACTAAAATAATGCAACTCACACTGAATCATAAATATATTTATGTTGAACTTGTCAAAAAAAGCCAGTAATCTAGCTTTCACCTGGCTTATTCTGGACATACCACGCAAGGATAAATTCAATTATGTTAAAATCTAATACAATTTAGTAAGAAAAATAAAATATCCTATTAATACTGATTTAGCATTATAATTTTTTGTCATTGTTACTTTCTGTGTTTGGTACATTTTGTGTCATTATTTCCCATATAAAACTGGTCTTATAGTAACAGCATTGTAATGGGTATCATAAAACACATCTGTGATATTTTTATGCTTTATGTTAGATTTGAAACAATTCCCAGTAGATTGGAATGATTGCACATTGGAGTGACAATAACTGCTTTGAGAAGTTATCAGCTGCCTTAATGAAATAGCAGAGTTCAGTGGGACATTGCTATGAGGAATACCAATAGCCAACGTGGGATGGGACATTGGTAAAAAGAGAAGATTAGAAAAAACTTTCAAGAACACGATGGCAAGATTATGAGTTCTTTCTTACTGCTTTGCTTAGAGAACATGAGCTAGTATTTCAAGAGATTAATTATGATCAATCAGAAAGCATTTATAGCATGGACATTTATAGTTAAGTAAGCTCTTTGGAGTTCATTGTTCATGGCACATTCGTTGCCACTTGTTGAAACTTACAAGTGTACTTACCTTATTTGGTCAGTCTGTTCCAATACAAAGACCATGTAAATTACCATGTTTTCCATACAAGATTACCATTATTTAACCAGATGGCTATTTTTATTATTTACAGTAGTTGAAGATAAGAGTCTCATGAACTTTTCCGACTGGGCTGGCTTTGAACTTACATCATCAGATCTCAGATTCCTGCTTGCTAGAATTATAGATGTGAGCCAGTAGCTCCAGGCTTATTTTATTTTTTAATTGTTATTATTTGTGGCTTTATTAATTGTTCAAAATACAAGAATGC
This sequence comes from Dipodomys spectabilis, assembly GCF_019054845.1. Taxonomy (NCBI): domain Eukaryota; kingdom Metazoa; phylum Chordata; class Mammalia; order Rodentia; family Heteromyidae; genus Dipodomys; species Dipodomys spectabilis. The sequence goes on from NW_024870766.1 coordinate 20,072,871, forward strand.
ATATGAAGTAGTTGTTTAATTAAGGTCTGATTAATTAATTAAATTAAGAGATTAACATGTTAGTTATATTAGTAGCAGCATATTGATAGAAGTTTTATGTTCATGAACTTCAACTTCTAATACCTTCTCAGGAGATATTTAAAATTTTATAACTTTTGGATGCAACCAACAAAATATACTTTGCACAAATTAGTCTAATCAATTAGAGAATATATTGCAATCTCTTGGGCCAAAATTACATACAGTAAGTCCTATTGTGAATTTAAAAGAAAATCTATCTATTTAGTTCCATAATGGCAATTATGAAAACAATAATCATGAATTGCATATTTTAATATTTGTAACTTTATAATCAAAGTGAAGATGTCTTTGTGTGTGTGTGCATGTATGTGTGTGTGCACGCATGCACGTGCATGTGTGTATGTGTGTGTATGTGTGTGTGTATGTGTGTGCGTGTGAGTCCTCAGGCTTGAACTTGTACCTTGGCTTTTGGCTAAAGCCTAGCACTTTACCACTTGAGCCACAACTCCACTTCTAGCTTTTGGGGTGAGTAATTGGAAATAAGAGTGTCATGGATTTTTCTGCCCAGGGTAGCATCAAACCATGATCCTCAGACCATAGGCTCCTGAATAGCTAAGCTGTGAGCATAGCTGTGAGCCATTGGTGCCTGATCTAGTGTTTGTTTTGAACCAAGCTTTTCCTGCAGAAACTGGAGTGGGCTGACAGAATGCAGGAAGAAGATGCAACAAAACATAGACTTTATTTAGTTTTGTTGACTCTAGTTTGACTTCCTCTGGTCCATGAGCCATACACTGGGAACTTACTATTGTTTTCTAGACATTGTTGTAAGTGCTGCACATGTATAAGTATGTTCTTCTATTCTTCGAACAATGTGTGAAATGGGTAGAAATATTGTTCAAGATCACATAACCAGAAAATATGGGAGTTAAATTATGGAGGTTTGGTGCACTTCTCTGTGTAGATTAGGTATCATCACTTCATATTGCTTTCATAACATGAGGGTCTCAGTTCTTAAAATATGGGTTTCCCATTCTTGAAAACTGCAAACTACAAGCCAATATTTTATGACTATCCATTTCAATATTTGTTCATAGCAATCTTTTAAATAAAACATTTATTTTCATATATCACATTAAGTGATAAAATATAGAAAAAATTTCATGTCAATGTAATTTTAAAACTTATTTAGGGCTCACTCATTTTTTACTTCCTCTCCTTTTGGGACCAGCTAAACATTTATTTTTCCTTTTGCCTCCAAAGATAGACCTTACAATTTCTGTGAGCATGATGCTAATAAGAAACTAATTTTGTATACCTGGAGAATAACATGTTCACACAGCAGGTGCAATGTAATTTTGAAAGATATTCTGCTAATCAGAGTTGAAGAGAAATGAATTCGCATATAGCTTAAGTCTGGTTTTCACTCTCTTACCTAATTGTGATATTTCAGAGTCATCTGTTAGATTAAGATATCAGATGTGATAAAACTCCAATGCCAACTGGATCATTTACTTAATCATTCTTGACCATGTTACATTTAACACAGAAGCGTGGACTGCTATAATTTCTTCAACCAGGGTTCTCAGTCCATGGTACTGTTATTGTTTGTTCTTTTCTTACAATGGATAGTCAAGCTAGATTGTTCTTGTACTCTTCCTAATGTCATTACCTGTATCTTTAATTTCCATATAAATCTTTACAGATAGTAGACAGAAAGAAAAAAAGACTATGAGAAATGGTGAACATGCCACATACAGTTTTGATCAAAATGGCCATTTTCATGAAATAACTGTTGAGTAAGTTGATGTTAACTTCTCTTTCTTACGCATTGATGTGAAAAAAATCAAATAACACTAGCAATATATGAAGAAAAGTAATAAATGGACCAGAATATATGTATCCTGTCTTCCTTTCTTCCATTATGTATTTTTTTCTTCTACCCTGTTTTCTCCCAAACATCTCCAGCAGATATTTTTTGAGCATCAACTATGTACCAGGCATTTTGTTACTTACTTGAGTAAAACAAACTGATATCTCTGACCTTACATTTGTGAACTCACATCGACAATGCTCTCAAAATGAAATTTCTTGAGCTGGGCATCAAGCAGAAGGAATTCTCAATGACAACAGGCTTCAACAAGGACCAGAAGTATACTGAGAATAAAAAAGGAAATATGCATATTATGTAATTAGCAGTTTTGTCAGGAAGGTCTCTAACCTTTGCATTAACATCAGTGTGCTGTCATAAATGATGGATATGAAAGTTGAATACAATATGAAATTCAATTGAACCAGGTCTGGAAAAAATGACTGTAATTCAGAGAACTCATCCACTATCACCAAAATAAAGAGTGACATCTATAATCGACTAACAGACAGCATTTTTTCCATCTATCGTATGGGAACAGTGGCTCATGTATATAATCCCAACTATTCAGTGAAGTGGAGCCAGAGACCAGTAAGATATTGGTTTCAAAGCCAGCTGGAGTAAAATATGCTTTATGTCCCATCTCAACCAATAAACCAGGCATGATGTCCTACTTCTGTGATTCCAGCTATGCAAGAAGCCATAAGAGGACTGCAGTATGGGAGCCTGCTTCACACAAAAAGGTGAAGCCCTACCTGAAAAGCAGGTGCAGCAAAAATGGATGAAATAGAGATCAAATGATAGAGCACCTGCCTAAAAAACTGCAGCCCTCATTTCAAACCACAGTACTGCCCCCCCAAAAATACTTGAGAGAAACAGTCGTTTCTCTGATCTAAGTTTATGTGCTTTGCAATTTTCTCATTTGTCCTAAGTAGAAACATTTTTGCTTCTGACTGGTTTTGTCAGGAGTGAGGGGAAAAACCAATGTGTGTGTGTGTGTGTGTGTGTGCGTGCGTGCGCCAGTACTAGGGCTTGAATTTAGAGGCCTGGGCACTGTCCTTTAGCTGTTTTGTTCAAGGCTCAAATCTCACCTCCTTAGTTAGCGAGGATTGCAGGCATGAGCCACCAGTGTCTACCTTGGGTAAACTAGTCTTAGACAGACTACTGGATGGCATCTGAGCTAAATGATCTGCAGTCTCAGAGCCGCTGATTAGTTGATCCCCGTATCTACTGTTCAGAGTTCTCAATTCCTACTTCTAAGTGCAGAAACCATTTACTTAGGGATCAACCTGAGCTTCTTAAGTAACAGGTAATGAGATTTTATGGTGTGGATGAGGCAGGGACTAATGATGCAGTGACACCATCAATTGTTTTCTATCGTATAAATGATCTACTACTTATTAGCATAATGTAATGATTTGAACTTTCTCGTGCTGTACTGAAAGTGAAATGAAACACATTAGTAAACTCTATCAATACTGTAGGTTTTTTTCACAGATAGAAAGCAATTAATGCAATACTATTTACTAATTCACCAGCTTTTAATTGACTATCTAATGTTAGGAATCAGAAACAAACAAAAAATGTACATTCAAAATGTCTTATGAGGGGTTGATTAGAATTCAATGTTACCTAATGCCATAAGAATTTTTCCTTATAGAAAAAAATGTTGAACTCCCTGAGGAAGGTAGTTTATTGTGGGTAACTGTGGTATTTCTCTAGTAGGAAGCATTTCTATGGGGTTTAGTAACTTTCCATGTTCTTGTTTTAGAGACACACTTAGAAGAGAGATGTTTAAGACAATGTTACTAGGGGGCAGAATTGAATGTATAGATGGCTCTTTGTTTTCTCCATTTCAATGTGATTTTTTTCCTAATGCTAAGCAAAATGAAATGAAATAATTTGAATCTGCTGGAACATATGCTTTGAAGATTTGACAAGCCTGGTAGTCTGAAACCCTCAGGGAAAATAAGCTGATTATAGTTGTACTAAACTCTTTCAAAATTAATAGTATTGTATTCGTCTGAAATACTAATTTTTTTCTCATATGGTACTTAATATTCAAGTTAACAGTTATTAATTTCTTACTATATTCAAGATCCTTGTGTGGAATTTGGTGTATACAAATTCAACAGAGAATAAAGAGAATTTGCTCTCAAAACAAGCTTAATGTTTGACAAATGATAACATTTGATGATGATTGAAGGCAAGCTGGTGACTACTTCACTAGAAGTAGAAATGGAAGACAGAGAAAGAAAGCAAAATAAATACTCAATAGGTGTTTTTTTCTTAATGATCTGATCTTTTCAGGCAAGGATACAGCTGTTCATCAAGAGCCAGAAGAAGAGGTAGGACTGAAATAACTGGGAATAAACACAAACAAGCTGCAACATAGCTTTCCCTTCTGCTATTCTGATCAGTTGCAACCTATAATATGAACACATGATGCCTTTACTTCCAAACACAGTCCCTTGGCAGCTCCTAAAAACAGAAGTTAGAGAAGTTACATATCAAAATATAATTTCTATTATTAGGCCTTACCTTGAGAATGGAGAATGAAAATAGTCATGCTTCTTTTCTTTTTTCTTGAGAAGTGGTTGGCCTTCCAGTGAATGTGAACTGGTTTAATGATTTCTGGACTGGTATAATGTAGAATAATTAATTTTGTGGGACCTGAATGTACATTAAACTAACTCTTCCAGCTTCTATTGTGATCTCTTGGAATGCTCACGCCTGTAAAAGAGCTGTATACAGTGAAAAAGCTCCAACAGCCCTGTGGAGAGGTCCGTGTTTACAAGACATAAGACACCTGAAATAAATGCCCCTACTGAACTCCAAGTGGACAAGTAGCAGCAGTTTTCTTACACCCAACAGTTAACAATCACTTGCAGCAAGATGAGACATTTTATGTGTGGAATTCACCACTGTTATCAAGTGTCACTAGTTGATGCTATAGGGACCCCAGACAAACTGCCTGGGCAAATCCTTCCCAAATTCCTGAAGAAAAAAATAAGCGAGATAATGACACAGATTTTTGGTTTGGGCCATACAGAGATTTAAACTCAGAGCCTAACATTACTTCAGTGTTGACCTTAGCCTTTTATGCTTTAGTTTATTTTCAAATGGGCCTTGCAATTTAGGGCTTTGCAGCCCAGTCTTTAATCTTCCTACCCCTAAATTCTGAGTAGCTTTTATTTAAAAAATGAATTCATTTATTTGGAAGCCTACTGTCATTCCAGAAAGCTAGGAAACTATCACTATTCAGCTTGCACTGAGGGTAAGTAGAGAGAAAGACATGACTTAAAAGGAAGTGGAAAGACTAGAAATCTGAAGACAGTCCTCCAGCCAACATAGCATGCAAGAACAGGACTTTTATCCTCTTGAAAAATCTGAATTACCACAACAAAATAGCACCAGTATGTGTGTTGGGGAACAGGGGGAGTTCCAGCTGTTCCTTGGTCTTAAGATTATGGTGTTGCTCCAGGGTAATGGAAGCTAAGACAAAGAACCACGAAGAGAGGAAGATAGTCAGGGGATTTACTAGCAAAGCTAAGTATACCTCAAGGTGTGAGCCAGGGATTTGGATAAGGCCAACCACCATGGTTTGTTTTAAAAAATAAGCTCTCTTGCTAAATTTTTGCCTAGGCCTATTTTGACCTGCATTCTTCCAATCTCTACCTCCTGCTTAACTGGGATTATAGAACTGTGACACCATGCTGTCACTGCACATGTGTGTTTAGATCATACAGTTTGGAAGTCATTTTTTTTGTGTGCTGTAATAGAAAACTCTAATGGATATTCAGAATTGCAGCCTGTCATTCTGGATTTTTGTTACTTGCTATTTGGCTGGTTGGAGGTCATTTTCCTGAGGTCATGATACAGACTATCTTCTCCAAGCTACCTAAACTGAGTTTCTTTGCCTTTATGAAACCATGTTTGTTCGGTTTTTACTTTTCTTGAAAACTTCAATATCTCCTTTAACCCTCCTGGCTAAAGGTAGCAATTTCTTTCCTCTGGTTGCCAAAGGAGCTATTCTTCCATTTGGGTAGGTTGAAGAAAGACTTGTAGCTTCCACTTTGAACTCTTGGAATGTTCACTCCCTTACCAGAATGGTAAGGAGAAAGCTCCATCTACCCAAGGAGAGGTCCTTGAATAAGACACTTGGAGGAAATGCCCTACTGTGCTCCCAGTGTAGACAATGGAACCAATTTTCTTAAATCCAACAGTCAGCAATACATTGAAAGCACAGAAAGTGAGCTATTTCATGTGTATATTCTCTAGCTCTTGTTTGAAGATTGTATAGCAACTGTAGTTGGCACTACAGCACAGGAAACGGGAGGATATTTCTTGAGGCCATTTAGTTCACTTCCATGCCAACTGATCATGCTGAATGGACAGGTAAAGCACACCTGGAAATAATGATCCAGCTGTACACTTCTGACCATATATCTCAAAGAATAAGCCACTAAATGCAGCTAAAAATACTTGCACAGCTGTCTTTATCCTACACCTCTTTACTTTAGCCAAGCGATGGAATTAGCCTAGGTGCCCATGGGTGGATGAATGGTTAACAAAATGTGGCAAGTATATACAGAGGAGTATTTTTCATCTATAACAAAGAATACAATTTCATTGTTCACCAGAAAATGGGATGGTAGAGAGATCATCCAATCTCACAAAGACAAGATACACGTTTTGTCTCATATGTGCCATCTGGGACAGGGAGGGAAGGATACTAAAGCAATTTGGGACTATTAGAGATGTGGAAATGGAGAAGGTGGAGGTGAGAGCAATAAGAAGAGGATCACAGAGGAAGGGAATATTGTCAAAGTACATTAAGTCATGAATGGAACTACAATGGAGTCCCTTACTTTGTCAATTAACATATTAAAAGAACATAATCAAAGAGGAAGCAGATATTTAGGTCAAAGTATCAGACTTTCTGCCCCATAGGTCTAAATGTGCTACTCTTTCACTGTGAGAACATATTTTTATTAGGGAACTTATTTTCTTTTGTAGTACTGAATCCCTTAAAGCCAAATAAATTTCTCTCTCTCTCTCTCTCTCTCTCTCTGTCTCTCTCTCTCTCTCTATCTACCATGTCTTGAGCTTGTAAGACAACAGGTTTTTTAAAGTTACCATTCACTTCTCTAACTTTATAACACTACATGCATTGGCAAACAGATATCTTGAACCTATCATTTTATTTGTGTGAGACTTCTCTTGTTCTTCAGTACAGTCACTAAATACCAAGTCCCTTATAATTATCATTGCACCATACTGATCAGAGCAGCATGGCTTGATTTTTCTACCTTGGTTTCTTTCTGCATATGAGCCTAATTAATCACAGGTGAAAGCTTTTATAATTGTGATTCTACTAAATTTCAGGCATTGTTGGTCCCTCACTTATCACCAGCAACAGGGTTCCTCTTGCTTTCAGACAGGTAGACAATGAAATTTCAAATTATCAGCTTGGTTGTTTACTTTTGAGAATGCCTTCTGGCATCAATTGCCTTGGCCTAGATTTCCTAGAAAACAGGAGCTAAAATGAATCTTCCATGCAAGGCATAAAAAAATGAGGAGAAAGGAAGCAAAAACAGGAATGGGAAAAAAATAAAATAAATTTATTGCTCTGTTCATACCATCAAAGGTATAAATTGCTAATGGTTGGGTCTATATATAATTGATGAATTTTGGGATGGGGAATTCCAGGAAGGAAGTATTAAAATAAAAAATCATCTAAGGAAAGGGAGAAAGAAATTTATTTGCCAGTTCCTTTCTGCTCCTCATTAGTTAGGATTTGCTTCTTTTTTTTTTTTTTTTTTTGTCGACAATGGGGCTTGAACTCTAGGCCTGGGTCCTGTCCCTGAGCTCTTCAGCTCAAGGCGAGCAGTCTACCACTCAAGCCACAGAGCTACTTCTGATTTTCTGAGTAGTTTATTGGAGTTAGGAGTCTCACAGCCTTTCCTGCTCAAGCTGGCTTTGAACTGCAATACTCAGATCTCAGCCTCCTGAGTAGCTGGGATTTGCTCCATTGAGTGTCAGTCTGAGAGATGCTTTCACTGAAATGGGTCTAGTACATGTGATGCAACATTCTAGCCTTGTTTCTGGAGAAGTATGAGTTACATAGAGGTGATAGGAGATGTGATGATAGAGGAAGCATATGGGGCATGAAGATTGTATATCAAATGCTACATATGAATATGTACCAAGGTACAGATAACTATATGGAAAATATTTGGACATTACCAACTATGGTCTATTAGAACCAGGTTCTTATCTGCTTCCACAGTTTGCAGTTTTATTGGATTATACTAGCCATAGATAAGAACTAGACTGCAAGGATTTTGGTTCATCAGTAGTACATTTAAAAACAACAACAACAACAAAAAAAACGTTATTTCTCCTGACCTATTTTTAACTTGGGTCTCTTATGTGTGATTTATGTCTGTTTTGCACATTTAAAGGGACACACTTCAAATATAGTTCATCTTTCCCATAGGAAGAAAGGAGGAAAATATTAAGGACTTTTTTTATCTTTTTTGAGCATGAAGTCAGGAAACTATAAAAACATGAGATATTGTGATATCATCAGACTCTATATAGACACAAAAACATTTGCTTTCAGCTGCCGAGGAAATTGGATCAGATTATTCACTGGTAGTACTTTTTGGGGGGTAGAGGTGGGAATTTAAAGAACTGAAACAAGATAAATGGATGATGAAACAGGAAAAGTATTCAAAGAGATAGATTCAGACATAAAGTGTAGGAAGAGCTGGGAAAGGAAAGAAGAGCATGACCCCTTCTTTTTAGATGGTAAGTGAGAAGGTGGGAGTCATAACTGAGCAGTGTACATTTGACTTTTTTGAGATGTTAAAAAAGCTGTAGTCACAAGAAGGGCCAAACCCATCTGCCCATAGGAGTCTCTTCTGGATTTGGCCTTCAAGAACACCTTGAAAGTGACTGTGTAATAGGGCAAAGTGCAGGTAGGGAAAATGAAAGTAAATGGGGACTCAGTCTAATTAATGTGCTGTGCATGCCTGTGGTGAAATACCATTCTGAAAACAACAATTAGCATATACAAAAAATGAATGACAAGAAGGAAAAACAGGTCCTGTGTGGAGGTACTAGTGGGAGGGAGAGGGAAAAGGGAAAGGACATAGAAGGGTGAAATGGTGGAAATATTTGACATACATGTGTGAAAATGGAATAGTGAAGCATGTTGAAATTGATTTGGAAAGTAGGGAGAGAAAATGAGGGAGAGTGGCAGGGTGGCGGGAGGGGGATGAGTCTGTGAAGGTACATTGCATTTATAGACATGTCAACACCAACCCTCCTTTGGAAAACTAAGTGATACTAATAAAAATGTGAATAAAGAAAAAGCTGTAGTCTTTGCAATAGGTAGACACAGGAAATTGGAAGACGTGCCTGGCAATTCATCTATTGTCCTTGCATCATGGATGGGCTTAAGTTACACTTTATGTTTTAGGACAGAAGTCACCCATCTCCCTCCTTTCCCCCCAAAAAAACCATTAGCTAAGGCTTAAGGGGGGTAATTCCCAGCTCAGAAACTACTAACGCCGCAAATAAGAGCAACCATTTCCAGTTTTCTATTTCTATTTTCCATGTGTGGAACAGAAATATTTTTCCATATCTTTCCCCCTTTTCTGTTATATTAAGTATAATAGAATATAATAATATAATACTATAGTGAAATATAATATTACATAACAACAGATGCTGGAGGGGATGTGGACAGAAGGGAACCCTACTGCATTGTTGGTGGGAGTGTAAACTTGTTCAACCACTTTGGAAAGTAGTATGGAGGTTTCTCAAAAGACTCCACAGAGATCTCCCCTTGACCCAGCAATCCCACTTTTGGACATTTAACCAAATGATCACAAATAAGACCATACTAAAGCTACCAGCACAACTATGTTTATTGCAGCACTATTTACCATAGCTAAGATGGAACCAACCCAGATGCCCCTCAGTAGATGAATGGATCAAGAAAACGTGGTATATATACACAATGGAATTCTATGCCTCAATCAGAAAGAATGACATTGCCCCATTTGTTAGGAAATGGAAAGACTTGGAAAAATGTATATTAAGTGAAGTAAGCAAGGCCCAAAGAAACATAGGTCCCATGGTTTCCCTTATTTGCAATAACTTGTATATGTCCGAGACAAGCAGAAAAGGTCATATAATATGATGTTAGGCGAAATGAATCCCAAGATAAGGATACAAGTGGTTTTTTCTTTCTTGCTATTGATTTCTTTGTTGTTTTGTGTGTTCCTCCCCCACAGTATAACCCCTGTTTTCACTGTATTTGATGTTGGTATAATTTGTGGAGGGGAAGGTAATAAAACAAATTGTTTAAATAGGGATACAGGTGGACCCATTGCAACAATGAGATGTACAAGATGCTGTGTTGGGGGGTGGGGAGATGGGAAGGGATGGGAAGGGAAAACAAAGGAGGAGGCAACAATGCTTGATAAGAAATGTACTCATTATCTTACTCATGTAGTTGTAACCCCTCTGTATGGTATTTTCACAATTAAAAAAATTAATTAAAAAAAAAGACGCTATGTCGAAAACGAACCTTACAGCTTTGGGGGGAAGTTGAGGGAGGAGGGGGATAGTTGTGGAGATGGGAAGGCAGGGATGGGAGGGGAAAAGCAAAGGAGGGGCAACAATGCTTGGTAAGAAGTGCACTCATTACCTTGCTCACGCAATAGTAACCCTCCTCTGTATAGTATTCTCACAATAAAGAAGTTATTAAAAATAAAAACAAAGGTCAGATTACCTGTATTTTAAGGACTTGTAACTTGTTCTTGTATACTACATGTTTTCCAATGTCCACACTAAACAAAAAAAATTATAAAGATACATCAGATTGATGAGTTTTTTTTAAAAATTTCCAATAATAAACAGCTACAATGAAGGAAAAAATGGCACTATTATATAAAATAATATAAAATATTATAATGTAATAATTAAAATATAACCATTGCTATGTGAGACTCTGTTTTTTGTGAGATACCTTGAAATGCTTTTCACATATAAATCTCAAGGACTTTAGATTTTGTATGAAACTTAGGAAACATCCTTGGCCCTCTCTCAGAAACAGATCCTTGAAGTATAGAGGAAGGAAGAGACTATTGTTTCATTAGTAAAAGGGCCACTTTTATGTGATTTATGTCTATGAGAAGCACACAAAATTATGATACAAGCTTAAGGTCATACTTTTAATTTTAAAATTAAATAGGAACTTCAGTTCACATTTGGATTCCCATTTGGTTCTAAGTATGTTATAAAAGTAATTATAATGCTGTAATAAACATAGTTGTGTTGGTAGCTTTAGTATGGTCTTATTTTTGATCATTTGGGTTAATGCCCAAAAGTGGGATTGCTGGGTCATAGGGGAGCTCTATGTGGACTCTTTTGAGGAACCTCCATACTACTTTCCAAAGTGGTTGAACAAGTTTACACTCCCACCAACAATGCAGTAGGGTTCCCTTCTGTCCATATCCCCTCCAACATCTGTTGTTATTAGAGTACTTGATTATAGCAAATCTAATTGGGATGAGGTGGAATCTCAATGTTGTTTTGATTTCCATTTCTTTTATGGCTAGAGAGGTTGAGCATTTCTTCAAGTGTCTAGTGGCCATTCTTATTTCCTCTTCGGAGAACTTTCTCTTTAAGTCTTTAGCCCACTTATTTATCAGGCAGTTATTTTTTTGAGGATTTGTTGTTGGAGGATTTAATTTTTTGAGTTCCAGTTATATTTTAGCTATGAGACCCTTGTCCATTGTATGTCCTCAGTAGATGAATGGATCAAGAAAATATGGTATATATACACAATGGAATTCTATGCCCCCATCCGAATGAATGACATTGCCCCATTTGTTAGGAAATGGAAGACTTGGAAAAAATTATATTAAGTAACATAAGCCAGGCCCAAAGAAACATAGGTCCCATGGTTTTCCTTATTAGCAGTAACTAGTATATGTCTGGGACAAGTAGAAAAGGTCAAACACTTTGTACATATGACCAGATAAGAGGATGTTAAGTGAAATGAACACCAAGATAGGGGCATAAGAGGTTTTTTTCTTTCTTGCTATTGTTCCTAACATGTTTATAATGTACCATGTGATTTTTTTTTGTTGCTTTATATGTTCCTCCCCCATGGTATAACCACTTTTTTCACTGTATTTGATGTTGGTGCCCTGCATCCTGTATATAAACTTCTCTAATTTGGGGAAGGGAAGGAAAATGACAAAATGCTTGAATAGGGATACAGGTTGACCATTGTAGAAGACACTATGTTGCAGATGAACTTTACAACTTTGGTGGGGGTGGGGGTGTAGGGGCGTGGGGAGATGGGCATTGTAGAGGTGTGAGGGAATGGATGGTAGAGGAAAAACAAAGGAGGAGGCAGCAATGAGTGATAGGAAATGTACTCATTACCTTGCTCATGTAACTATAACCCCTCTATACAGTGTTTTTTCAATAAAAGATGTATTTAAAAACAAAAGAATATTGACACTTTAAAAAAAGTAATTATAAAGTAAATTGATCAGTATCTGTATTTTCTGTGTCTATTTCTGTGTCTACTAATTGATGCCTAGAGAAACAAATAGCGATTTCAAAGTCTATGATTTTGTTTATCCCTAGTAGAATGTGATTTCATTTGACCGTTCTTCCACAATTTCCTTGATTCTATTTTCCACCTCCCAACTGCCTATAACATGGCTTCCTCTCTATCCACGTTTTTAAAAAAATTAATTTTATTATCAAGGTGATGCACAGAGAGGTTACAGTTACATAGGTAAGCTGGTGAGTGCATTTTTTGTCAAGCTTGAAACCCCTCCTTCGGTTTTCTCCCATTTTCCCTACCACGTTGTACAGTTCATTTCTAGCATATCTATCCACTTTTGAAACTCTTTTTGGGAGGTTTCTAATACTCTTTATGTGTGGGGGTGGGTTAAAATTACCTTTTACCATTCAATATTTATTAGCACTTACTTACCCAATTTAGAGGATATAATACATTTGATATGCTCTATGATCTCTTTTCTCACCCAATGTTCCCTTTCACAGTTATTTGCTTTCTTGAACAGAATACTTTATCTTACCACCACTCAGATTGGCTGGTAGCCTTTCTTACAATATTTCCTGAGCCATTTCACCTGTTCCTATAAGTCTGTGAAAAACAGAATTCTACTGAGTCCTTACTTCCATTCTAGTTAGATTGTGTGAAATCTGTTCTGCCACCAAATCCAGTTGTGACATCATTAAATTGAATGTCGAACTCATAAGGTTTGCTACACAACATTTTTCTCCCACTTTGTCCCATAATTTACTTAAGTTCTGAAGCCTGAATCCTGCTTATTCCAGGTTTTTTTCCCCCTCAACTAGGAAGTCTACTGCTCTGGCATCCACTTCAGCGTTTTTACCCCATAATTCTCATTTGTCATTTTGAATTTAGTCTGCTTTCCCAAGAATAGTTTTCTCTCTGATTTTACCCAGTCCATTCTTTGCAACTGTAACAAGGTAATTTTTCAAATATCAAATAAGTAACTCATCTTAAATTGAATTTGATGTATGAAATAAAATGCCAATTGACTTTTGTTAAATTGAAAGCTAGTAGTTCCAGATCTACTTACAAAATATTTCTTATTTTAGTTGTGATATCCATATTACTGTAAAATCAATTCTTATATATAATTGAGCCTCCTATTTGGGAAAATTCTTCCAACTCATTGATATTGTCACTTATTTGAAGGCAGTATGGATTTATATTACACTGAGAATTTTAGAAAACTAGCTTGTTCAAATGAATCATTTTTTTCTGTATTATCTTATAATAGCCTCCTGTCAGCTTTCTTCCAAATCATTTTATTAGTGCTGCCCAAAAATTGCATCTAAATTGCATTTCATCAGTGGTGTAATATAACTATTATTGCTTTTGAATAACATGATCTGCCAAGCTATTTGTTCTTTTACATCATTATATCCTTAAAGCATTGATTTCTAGTTTCATTAATAGATTTCATACAAGAACATAGAAAAATGTATTACATGCAGTCTTTGCCTCTTTCTTTTTCAAGGTATTAGTATAGCAAGACTACTGTCTCGTAATAATTTTGTATAATTTGTCCTTGAGGAAACAGTTCCTCTTCTTTTGAGCACAAACTGTAGTTTTCTCATGTCACCTATCTTTGAAGACTAGAGTAAGTTCTAGTTTGGGGATAGATGGCAAAAGTCTATTACACTCACAACTGGTAATCACTCATTGAGATAATGTGCATTACTGATATTTTCTATATTCTCTTCTATGTTTTGGTATGCCATCAGCTTCTATGCTGGATTCAAGCAACTCAAATTCACAAAAGACTAGTGAGTAAACTAGACTGTTAACTTACTATTTTTAAAATAGTATGTACCAACTTCTAGTTAACAGAGTTGCCAAATAACGATTATAACAGTATAACATTATAATTCCCTACAGGAATTATGAGTGTATTATTCACTACGGGAATAATGACTCCTGTTTATTGAGAAAGTACTCATCCATGCAGGAAGGAAGTATAGTATAGTCTTACCTTTCAGAGTTTTTATTATGAAACTTGTTTTTTTTCCCCCAAGTCATGGAGCTTGAACTTGGGGCCTAGTTGCTGTCTCTGAGATTTTTTGCTCAAGGCTAGCACTCTACCATTTTGAGCCACAGCTCCACTTCCATTTTTTAGGTGGTTAATGGGAGATAATATTCTAATGGACTCTGCAGGCTGGGTTGGCTTTGACTGCAGTCCTCTGATCTCAGCTTCTTGAGTAGCCAAGATTACAGGCATGAGCTACCAGCATCTGGCTTAGATGGTCAGACTTTTTAAGGTGCATTTCAGCTCTTGTGGTTAGTCATTCAGTTTCATAGGCATGTAACCTAACTTTTAAGCACCTCAATTTTATCATCTGTGCTGCACATAAACATGTACAGAATCTCTATGGAACCGTTGTGACAATCAAATGATAGATGTAAAGAACCTAGCATAATGCTTGTCACATCTTAAATGATAAAAAATTATATATCACTTAGATAGCAAGATAGATTTTTGAAGGTATTAAATGTAATCTAGCTTAATCCTCCCATCCATGCAAAGTATATTCTCTCCACTCTTTCTATCATTATGACTAAAATATGAGACTTATAATCCAAGGTAATTTTCTCCAAAGATTTTTTTGGGGGTCTATCAAAATGATCCATTGTAAGTTCAGGCTTTGTTGAGGTGCTGAAAAATGATACTAAATGACTTTAATTATTAGGAGATAATCTTGGTGTTTTCAGACCACCTAGGAGCAGAGCCCTCAGAAAATGACATGGGAGAAACAAGTATTCTCAGGATTGAAAGAATCAAGGAAGACTGAGGAACAAGTCCTATTGAGTTCCAGGAATGATAGTAACTCCAGTGGTCTAAAACCAGGGAGGCTTAGACCTGGCTTACTTTTCTACTTGCAACAGTAGAAAGAGACCTGTAGACGTGTGAACCTCTAAACTAGAGGATAAATGATAGAAGAGCATGTTACAATCTGGGTCTGGAATGTTCCCCCAAAGCTCATGTATTGAAGGCTTGGTCCCCACTTGGAGATACTATTGGACAGTGACAGAATCTTTAGGACATGGGGCCTTGTTGGCAGAAGTAGGTATCGGGGAGTTGTGTGTGTCCATGAGTGGCATCCTGGGGTCCTGATGCTTCTCTCACTGATCCTCACACCAACATTGACCAGAATCATGTTGTTAAAAAGGATAGTTTGACTGTCCATCTGATCTAGAGTTTGAGAATTTGAATTTGTCAATAACCCCTCACTGTGTGCTGCTGCTGCGGATACACAGCTAACTAAATGCTTCAGTTTGGATCTGAAACGTTCCCCTCCAAAGATGTTGAAGATTGAAATAGCTGAAATGTAGGCATGTCCCCTAGTTAGAGAAAGTAGTTCACTAGGGAAATGCATTTCAAGGGTACGCTTTGGCTCTAGCCTCCCCCCCCCCCTTTCTCTCTTTCTTATTCTCTCTCCTTTCCCTCTCTCCCTCCTTCCCTCCTTTCCTTCCTCCCTCCCTCCCTCTTCTTTCTTCTTCCCACACCCTCTCTCTTCCTTTCCCTCCCCCCACTTCCCTACTACTCTTCCTCTCCCTCTCATCCCTCTCTCTCTCCTTCTCCCTCCCTTCTCAGTGGGTCCAGAAGAAAAGGAGCCAAAAAACCAGGTGTCAGTGACTCATGCCTGTAATCCTCACTACTTAGGAGGCTGAGATATGAGGATCATGGTTCAAAACCAGCCTAGGCAGGAAAGTCAGTGAGACTCTTATATCCAATTAACCACCAGAAAACCAGAAGTGGTGCTGTGGCTCAAGTGGTAGAACACTTGCCTCCTTGAGCCGAAGAGCTGAGGGACAACACCCAAGCCCGAGTTCAAGCCCCACAACCAACAAAAAAAAAGAAAGAAAAGAAAAGGATCTAAGTAACTAAGGAGTAAAACTTCTTCATGAGCCAAAATCATCCTTTCCTCATTTAAGATGTTTTCCTCAGGTACTTTGTCAGGGTGACAAACAATACATAAATTATTTGCAGATGTAAATATGAATAATCTGTAGAGATGGGTGATGATGAATTATCTTGAATAAAATTATTTTTCATGTTTTTGTCATTAAGACTAGAAAGTACCTTTACAGAGATTTCTGCTTCTTAATTTCATCCAATATTCTTTTGACAATTGTATTCATATGTACAATGTTGCAATTATTTCATACATTAGAAACAACTTATTGAACAACTATGAGATTTCCTTGGTGAACAGATTAGGTAATTCCTGATCAGAGTAGCATTTCATTTCTGTGAATTGCCCTATTTTACAGTGTGTACTGTATTCTCCAAGGTGCCCTTTCAAATTCTACTCTTTATCAACTCTTTTAAAAGTTTCCAATGCCCCATTTTTCCCTAGAGTCTGGTATTATTTATGGTAATGTTTTATGAAAAACAGTATTTTCGATTTTTTCATTAGCATTTCTATATCCATTATTAGCCTGTTGCAATTCTCAATGCATATAATCTCAATAATTACACAATTAATGAAACATTCAACCAGCACCTATTTTTTGGGATTGCTTTGCAATTTGCTTTTCACGTTATCATTCAGGTTCACAAATAAATTGCCACTAAGAGCCCGAGTGGAGGAGGAGGATTGCATGTATTCATGTAACAATTGTAATTAAAGCTGTGGGTTGACTCTCAGTTATTTTAAATGACAGGCAAAACACAGTTTTCTAGATAAATATAACGTATCTGAAAGATCTTTGAAAGCAGAGGCGTCAGCCATGGGGAAGATATTGTCAGTAACCTAAAGAGAGAACAAGGTTTTCTTTACACTAATACTGACAGAACAAGGTTAAGAAACAATAGGATAAAATTCTGTTCTTTATACTTCCATTATTTTAGTCCATTGAAAATGAGTGATCGCTATTCCTGGGTGAGAAAGTACGTATTTTTCACTAAGTATTCATTCTGGTCAAGATAATTTTATGGCAATTTCTAGGGTTGATAGAAATATCAACATAACATTGAAATAAATATAACAGATGAAACACTCCTGAGATAGTCATCCAAGGATGCTTTGTTGGAGGGAATAGAAACCAGGATGATTTCTTTTATTTAAAGTAAGTTGTATTTGAAAAGTATCAGTGAAGCTAGGGAAGCAAAGGAGAAGTTGAAATCTTTTATAGCACTACTCACTCAGTGTTTCAGGGGCAAAAGTTTTCTTGTCTCTACCTTTTTTATCCACAGCGCCACTTCCGGCTTTTTTTTTCTGCTTATGTGGTGCTGAGGAATCAAACCCAGGGCCTCATGCATGCAAGGCAAGTGCTTTACCACTGAGCCACCTTCCCAGCCCAACTCTTCCTTTTTTAATATTGGCTTGGTGCTCCTGATTTTGCATCTCTCTCTTTGTCTCTGTCTCTCTCTATCTCTGTCTCTGTCTCTGTTTGACTGTCTGTCTGTCTGATTCTCTCTCTCTCTCTCTCTCTCTGGTGTGTGTGTGGGGGTTGCCTACCATTTTACTTTTGGCTCATTAGGACTATCCCATAGTAGTCTCAGCTTCCAGACTATCTTAGCTATCACATTACCTTCTCCCATTTGAGTAAGTCATTGTCTTCTCTAAATGGAAGTGACCAGGAGATTTGGGCATTTACCCAAATGATCACAAGCAAGGCCATACTAAGGCTACCAGCACAACTATGTTTATTGCAGCATTACTTACCATATCTAAAATATGGAACAAACCCAGATGCCCCTCAGTAGATGAATGGATCAAGAAAATGTGATATATATCTATATAATGGAATTCTATGCTTCCATCAGAAAGAATGACATTGCCCCATTTGTTAGGAAATAGAAAGACTTGGAAAAAATTATTTTAAGTGAAGTAACCCAGGCCCAAAGAAACATAGGTCCCATGGTTTCCCTTATTTGAAATAACTAGTACATGTGTAGGACAAGCAGAAAAGGCTAAAAGCTGTGTACATATGACCAGATAAGATGATGTTAAGTGAAATGAACCCCAGGATAGGGACAAAAATGTATTTTTTCTTTCTTGCTATTGTTTCTAACATATTTATAATGTACCATGTGATTATTTTGTTGCTTTGTATGTCCCTCCTCCACGGTATAACCCTTGTTTTCACTGTATTTGATGTGGGTGCCCTGCATCTTGTATATACACTTCTCTAATTTGGGGAGGGGAAGGGAAAAAACAAAATGCTTAAATAGAGATACAGTTTGACCCATTGTAACAATGAGGTGTACAAGACATTATGTTGAAAATGAACTTTACAACTTTTGCGGGGTGGGGAGGAGATTGGGGTGTAGTTGTGGAGGTGGGAGGGAAGGGATGGTAGGTGGAAAACAAAGGAGGAGGCAACGATACTCAATAGGAAATGTACTCATTACCTTGCTCATATAACTGTAACCCCTCTGTATAGCATTTTACAATGAAAAATGTACAAAAAAAGAAACTGAGCAGCAGGTTTTGAATGAGATACACACAGATATTAAGTCAGATATACTTGGAAGCATTTGGTCAAGATGTAGGGCAGTATTCTAAACCAGGTCTCTTGTTTCTCTCTAAAAATTAAATCCTCAACTTAAAATGTGTACAATCAATTGAAACTACTTTTTCTCATTGTTGTTACCTGGCAAATGCTTTGGTGCCGTATATTAACCATTATTGATCTCAAGGCAGGTTTGGAATGTACCACATTTCAGCATAGCTTACACATGTGTGTGCTGTTTCCCTCTTCATCTCTGCCACATCATTTTCACCTTGAGTCAGAGATAGTTTCTTATCTACTACAGAAAAAAGTCCAAAGAATATTTCCATGTTCATGATATTCTGTAAACACACTGCCACTTGCATCCATTCTTTCCTTCTTTCCTCTTATGATGAGTGGGTAATAAACTTCCTCTTCTGAAAACCTCAGCCTCCTACTTCACACCTACCTCTGATGATGAGATGCTCATATATATTCATGTGTATTGTTGTCGTTTCCATTTAAAAGAACCTACCTCAAACCACAAAATCTCTCCTCACTTGGTCTTGCTCTAAATGGTCATCTTCTGGAACATTTTCCTACAATGCTAAAGGTATAGTTGTTTGCCATTTGTTTCCATCTATCATTATGACCCAAACAGCTTTTTGCTAAATAACCTTGTTATCCATTTTGCTTCATAAAGACTTTCAATATTAACTTTATGTTGCATTTAACAAGCATATGACATCATTGACATTTCTAATACTTTTAGTACAGTTTTTTTATTTGTATCTCAATTTCTTCTTTCATATTATGCTTCATCCATGTCTTGGATTTTCATTGCACTGCATCTGCATTAATATAAAATAAAGTTAACCACTTGCAGATCTTTAAATATTATTTAATTGCTGGAAGTCTCAACACATGTCTCTATCTCCAAATTCCTTAAGGAATCTCCATTACATATGTATACATCTTTTATATGAAATCCCTCCTTTTTAACTTTGTGGAAAATCTCTCAAACATGATATTCCCCAAATAAAGATTACTCACCTCTCTGGAGGGAAATGGAACTAGAGCAATCAGGTTAAGTAACATAAGCCAAGATCAGAAAAATAAATGACATGTGTTCCCCCTGGTATGCAGAAATGAGATCTAAAAGGCACTGGAATATGACAGAATTCTCGATACCCACATAGAGTGGGACTAGAAGAGGATAGTCTGAGGAGAGAATCACAAAGATGCAATACCTAGGTGCCTCCTCATATGTGTATAGAATAATATACATACTGAAACGAACTCCAAAGATATGGAAAGAAAGGACTTTTTCTTAGTGTTTTTCTTTTTTTTGTTGGCTCTGTATTCTTTACCTTATGTATGGTGTACTCAACATGCATATCTGTGGGAAGGTAGGGAAGGGCATAGAATCAGAGGAAAAAGGGTGAAAAAGTACAATAGTGGGGGACACTGGATGCAGGGGACATCAATGAAAATGAACTATGCAGGATGGGAAGGTGGCTCAGTAGTAGAGCGCTTGCCTTGCATGCATGAAGCCCTGGGTTCTATTCCTCAGCACCACATAAGCAGAAAAAGACAGAAGTGGTGCTGTGGCTCAAGTGGTAGAGCGAGAGCCTTGAGCAAGAGGTAAGAGACCATGCCCAGACCCAGTGTTCAGGCCCCATGACCAACCAAAAAAAAAAAAAAAAAAGAAAAGAAAATGAACTATGCAACTGATTGGTGGAGAAGGGAGGGAGGAGTGGGAGAGAATGAGGAAACAATGACACTAGTTGAAAGGAAATGTACTTAGGTCTGGATGTTTGTAAAGGTAACCCCACTGTGTATCACTGCTAAAACAATAAAGTAAGTTAGAAACCAAAAGTTTACTCACCTTGAATCCTGTAGTTATGGGGTAAATCTCACCTCAGTTAAGACCCTCATGCTTACAGTTTTTCATACACTGGGAGTCACTATCAGAATCTTGTTTTTTTTTTGCCTTGTATTATTAATACAAAGGCTCTGTTTGCTCTCATCACTTATTTGTATCTCTTCAATAGTTTCTTATTCTTTTAAAAACAATTTCTATAAAGTAACTTAATAGTCTTGTGCTTAGTTGTTTAAACAAATTTTATGAAATGCATGCATGCACATAGTTGAAAAGGTCAAATTCTTCTTCAACACATATAAGAGATTAGAAAAAAGCACAGCAAGAGAAGTAATTTCCCACTTGAGTTTCAATTTCTAGCCCACAGAAGCAATCAGTTTCAAAGTTATCAGCTATCTTGTAGTATTTAGTTCTATCTCTTTAGATAACATTCTTTAAAATTCTGATGCTAATACAATCTGCTTTTTTCAATTCTATCTTTTGGCTTCAGTTTCTTTGTTTTCCAGAAATTATCTTTTGATCTCAAACTATAGAACATGAAGCTCCAACAATATCCCCAAGTGTGACACACAGAATCACACACTTTCTCACATTTCCCTGATGACTTGTGCACAACTTTCCACAAAACAACTTTTACTTCTAAGCTATTTTAAGTCTGCTCATGTGTTTAAATCTGTGTTTACATATATTAATATTAATTTTATTGTCTTGAGCAGTATTTCAATTTATGTGGAAGCTAATCTGTGTCTTATTTCAACTAATTGTTTCAAATACCATTATTAATTGGTCAGTCCTGAAATTATTTCTCTCAGTGGTCTAGACACCTAGAGTAGCATGTGAATTTTGTCTTCTACAAAATTTTTCCTATAAACTTCTCCAGTATGAACTGGTTTTTAGCTATACTTCTACAGAGTTGCTCTACTGTGATCTTTCACTCTCATCCTGAGAATATATTGTTCTTCATTAATGAAATGGGATTTTTGTCTCTGGAATCTCATGCCTTAATTG
Source organism: Dipodomys spectabilis (assembly GCF_019054845.1). Classification (NCBI taxonomy): domain Eukaryota; kingdom Metazoa; phylum Chordata; class Mammalia; order Rodentia; family Heteromyidae; genus Dipodomys; species Dipodomys spectabilis. The sequence goes on from NW_024870766.1 coordinate 20,094,726, forward strand.
TATTTTGTATTTATGTGTTCTGGTAAAATACTTTCAAAAGCTTCTGAGTCTCCTGTGTGTATCATAGGGAATTTCAACAAACCAGAAGGTCTTGCATATATATTTCCCTAGTGAATCCATCTGTATTCTTAGCAGATATTGTTTGGAGATAATTTCATAGAACTGTAAGTTACATATCTGAAAGTCTTTATCAAAGGTTGTCCAGCCAAACTCCTGACCTTTTTTCAAATACACTTCCCTAATAATAACTCTTCTACTATTTGCATCATTTACAAACATGATGGATTGACAAAAATTTTTAAATTTTTTAAATTTTAAATCCTTTAGTGAACAATTATCCTCAATATATCTGCCATATTTTCTTTTTTATTTTTAATTGTGAAAATACCGTACAGAGGGGTTACAATTACATGGGCAAGGTAATGAGTACATTTCTTATCAAGCATTGTTGCTTCCTCTTTTGTTTCCCCTTCCCATTGCCATATTTTCTTACGAGTAGCAAGAAACCACGTTGTGACTTTAGCACATTGTTTAAAAATATTAACAGTTAAAATTTCAGATTTTAATGAAAATATTTTCTTTTCCATATAGCCATTAATTGAGCACAACTGATTCAATTTCTACACTTAATAATAAGTATCACCTTTATTCTAGTTTTCAAAACCATCTTCTTCATTTTTTTAGTGCTTCGTCAGTTATGTAATTCCTTCTAGTCGGTCTAGAGTTATCTATATACTTTCAATATTATTCTCACAATTGTGTCAAACCTTTCCCATTGCTCACTTCCAGAGCCACCTCTATATTTCCAGTTGTTATATTGGCCTACTATCTCCCAATACCAGAATCAATATTCTATTCCTATCACTGAAATAAGATACTATTGTAATCTGAGTGAGTGGCTCAGATGATAGGAATTTACTTTCTCACATTTCTTGAAGCTAGCTGTTTGAAATCAAAGTTTCATAATACCCATTATTCCTCTAGAAGTTCTGGGACAAGATCTGTTCTTTGTCTCTTCCAGTTTCTGTCATTATTCCTTGATTTGTGTCTGCACCAAATCTCCTTGTGTTTTACTCTGATAAGAACACTTACTGAATATAGGAGCCAACCACATAACTAAGAATGACCTTGATGCCAGGCACTGGTGGCTCACGCCTGTAATCCTAGCTACTGAGGAGGCTGAGATCTGAAGATAGTGGTTCAAAGCTAGCTGGGGCAGGAAAGTCCGTGAGACTCTTATCTCCAATAAACCACCAGAAAACTGGAAGTGGTGCTGTGGTCAAGTGTTAGAGCATTAGCCTTGAGCTGAAGAGCTGAGGGACAGCGCCCAGGCTCAGAGTTCAAGTCCCATAGCAGGAAAAAAAAAAAAAAAGAGCTTGTCACATCAGTGTCCTTAACTAAATTACATTTGCAAAGTTCTATATTCTATGTAAAGTAACATTCATGGATTAACATGAGTTACAAACCACCATTAAATCCATTGTGGTCACCACATGAATCTTTCTCTACATTACCTTATCCTTACATTCTCAGAATTTTCAATTATTAGAATGCCACCCCTACTCTTAACTTTCAAATCCATTAAAAATATCATTAACTCAAACACCCCAAATTTGATCACCTAAATTGTCTAGCTCAGACAGGATTAAGTCTTTGTGCAGGGTCCTCTCCATCTGTGAAACTGTGAAACTTAAACTCAATCCTCTGCTTTGCAAATATAGTAGTGGGACAGAAAAGCCAGATATTACTACTGCAAAAATGAAACCTGAAAGTACAGAGGGGCAAATTTCATAGGCTTAAAGATATTAGAAGCTAGGGCTTTACTCTCTGGGCTTTGCTTTCTGGGCTTGATTCTGTCAACCTTTGTCTTTTCCATCATGATTTTCTGGTACATCTCAAAGTTCTGCTCTCAGATTACTTTTTTTTCCTTGAAAGTTGCCCCAGTTTGTCCCTAAGTACCTCTACCAACAGCTTTTTTCTATGGGTCTTCGGAAAGCCAAGAGCCTTCTCCAATTTCTACCTATGTTTTCTTTAGTCACATCTGATAGACTGAAAAAATTATAACATATAGTACATGGAGAGGATAAATTTGCATTGTTTATACTACCAATGTCACGGTAATTTGTTATAGAAAACACAGGAAAAGTATGGAAAATTGTGCATCATTTGTCACGTATATAATTCAAATGTTTTCTGGATCATTTCCTTCCCTCCCTCCCTCCCCTCCTTCCCTCCCCTCTCCTCCCTTTCTCCCTCCCTCCTTTCCTTCCTTCCTTCCTTCCTTCCTTCCTTCCTTCCTTCCTTCCTTCCTTCCTTCTTTCCTTCCTCCCTCCCTCCCTCCCTCCCTCCCTCCTTCCCTCCCTCCCTCCTTCCCTCCCTCCCTCCCTCCCTCCCTTCTTCCCTTCCTTCCTTCCTTCCTTCCTTCCTTCCTTCCTTCCTTCCTTCCTTCCTTCCTTCCTTCCTTCCTAGCTTCCTTCCTAGCTTCCTTCCTTCCTTGCTTCCTTCCTTCCTCCTCTCTTTCTTTCTTCTTCTTTCTTGAGACATCTCATATATAAAACCAGCTTCTGTGAGCTAATGAGTGGGTGCTGTTTTAAGTTGTTAAATTTTCATAATTTGCTTTGTAGTGACAGAAAATGCATGTACCATTTTCCTACCCTCCCATGGTTTTGAGAAATTCAAAGCTATTTTGAAGTATAATACTTAATTTCTATTACTTAGCAAGTCTTTGGAATCTTCTTTTAAACACAGTGCCTTGAAATTTTCAAATTATGTTTATTTAATAAGAATATTTCTACCTCTTTTCTGTGTACATGGTATCTTTCTTGTAATGAAACGTTGGCCCTGGACAGTTTCTTAAATCATTAATCTTTTTCTCTAGTGATTTTTTTTCTTTTTATTTATTGAATGCCCATTATTCATGGAGTGGACTTGTACCATTTTCAATACTTTCTTCAATTTATTCATTTCCTTTTTTGGGGGAGTGGGGGTCCGGTCGTGGGGCCTGAACTCTGGGCCTGAGGGCTGTCCCTCAGCTCTTCAGCTCAAGGCTAGCACTCTACCACTTGAGCCACAGCACCACTTCTGGCTTTTTTCTTTTTGCTTATGTGGTGCTGAAGAATCAAACCCAGGGCCTCAAGCATGCAAGGCAAGCGCTGTACCACTGAGCCACCTTCCCAGCCCTCATTTCCTTTTTTTAATGCTCTTTTCCTTTGATTTAATTAGTTTTTCTATCACTTTTATTGATTTTCTCATTTCTGATCTCATATTATTAATTGCCATCAACTTCTTTTTCCTCGGGCTATCTTCTACTTATAGTATTTAATTATTGTGTTTTGGATATTCTCTTGCTTTCAGAGGATAAGAACAAGATGTTTTTCTGTGCTTTTCTTCTTTTCTCACAAGCTTCTTTTTTCTTCTAATTCTGTATCTCTGTTGTAGTTTTATCTGTATTTTATATGTGAGAGGTTTTTTTTTTTTTTTTTTTTTTTTTTTTTTTTTTTTTAACTTGCCCCTTACTTTTTCTTCTACTCTACTTTTGGTTCTACTTGAAAGTAAAGTTACAAATACTGATGGATAAAAGTGTGATACATGCAGGAGAATTTTTTTTTTATTGTAAAAATAGTGTTCAGAGGGGTTACAGTTACTTGAGTAAGGTAATGAATACTGCAGGAGACTTATCCAAGAGTTTCATCATCTTTCTTCAGGGCTTTTGTTTATTAGTGTTCTTAGTAATAATGTATTTTTTGTACTACTAGAATTGAATCCAAGGCCTAGCATATGGCAGACTGGTACTTTATGATTTGAGCCACATTATACTCCAGAATTTTATTTGTATCTTGATTTTGAGAGAGCCTTGTTAACTGCTGAGGGTGGCTTGCAACTGATGATCCTACTACCTCCACCTCCTGAGTAGATGGGATTATGGAAAAGCAGCAGGAATTCAGCAGGATTCTTTCACTGGAAAACCCTCAATATCAAACTCTACAAATTCTTTGTTGAAAAAGAACTTTATAACTTTGGCAGGTGGGGGGCAAAGGGAAGGGATGGTAGGGGAAAAACAAAGGAGGAGGTAACAATGCTCAATAAGAAATGTACTCATTACCTTGCTCATGAAACTGTAACCCCTCCGTACAGCATTTTTATAATAAGAAAATACAAAAAAAGATATATGACATGAGATCTTGACAAAATAAAAAAAATGTTTTCCTTTTTGGGTCTCTGGTTCCTTCTTATTGCTTCCCATTTTCCATCTATTTCTTCTGGTGTGGAATTAGTTTAGTATTGTTCAACATCAACTTGCACTTTGCTTTCTTGATTCTTTTCCAGATTTTGCTGCCTTCATCTTTCCTGTGGTTCTTTGTCCTTCTAGGTTTCTGGATTTGGAGAATATTTTTAATGGTTTCAGTAGTGAGTAGAGATAAATACCTGTCATACTTTACAATCTGTTAAAAGATACACAGAAACTGGGAGAAAACAAGCGGAGAGGTGACACTTTATAAAATGCTCGTGTTACTTAACTTATGTAACTGTAACCCCCTCTGTATATCACCTTTACATTCACAATAAAATTTTAGAAAAATAAAGAAGAGATCCACATACCACGATGACACACCCACTGGAAGGCGGCACAGAGTTTTGGCCTTTGCTGCTTGCTTCCTTATTAAACTTTGTACCCTCATGGCTTGATCACAACCAAAGATACCTTATTTTTATTGATCTATCCTGCTAGTTTTCCTGCTCATGAATAAACTTATTGGTTGATTCCATTTCCTGTATTTGGAGTGTCCCCCCGCCCCCTTAACCCTTTCTCTGAATTCATTACTAGGTTAACTCTTACTTACCCAGTTTAACCACCATTGTACCATTTTTTCTAGGAGGCCCTAGTTAGCCTGCCTGTTCCCATATATGAGACCACACATGGTCAATTAGGTTTTCCCCCTTTGTCTGGTGCTGTTATCACTTGAGTTACACCTCCATTTCCAGCTTTATGCTGAATAGTTGGAGATAACAGTCTTAAGGATTTGTCTACTTGGCTTTGAACCGTGATTCTCAAATCATAGCTGCCTGAGTAGTCAGGATTATAGGTGTGAGACATTGGTTTGATGATCACCTAGCCTCCCAAACTTAAGAAAAATCCGTCTAAAAAAATTTACTTGAGAGTACTCTATGAATTATGTATTTATTTATTTACTTATTACTTTTTTTAAACATGTCTGTCTCCCTTGTTGATCTTTAAATCCAGAAGGAGAACAACTGTTTTATTTTAGTTGCCAGTGTAATCTGTGTTATCAATTAGGATCTATTTCAGCTACAGATATAGAATTAGCACTGAATAAATTCTGTATAACGTATATGTAAATTCATATACTAGGAAGCCTCTTTCAAGCTACATATTTAAAAGGCAGAGTATGAAATAGGAAAAAAAATAACATTGCTTAGGAGAAGGGCTTGATATTTTTTTAATGCAGAAAAAATACTTCGTGCTAGTTTCTGGAAAATGTGACTGAACTAAGGGCTCTGCCATACTCCTTTCTTGGAATGCTGTAATTATCTTTAGAAAATTTGTTACCTTTATTAGCTCTATAATTAATTTTGTTCTTAAATCCTCATGAAGTCTTGAACATTTGTGTTTTAAGGGTTGTTTAACATACACATGTAAAGCTATTAGTACTCTCTCCTGAATTTTGAATGTAATTGTTAAAGAATAGTTTCTTTTCCTTCTTTACTTCTCTGTCTTATGTTAATTAGCTATAAGAAACGTATCGTTTCTAGGTAAAAACTTTAACATAGAATGAGTTACCAAGGGGACATTGAAATTTGCTTTTCGGCTGTCTTAAATATTAGCATAGATTTATCTGTCAGATCTTGATTAACTAAGCTAGACTGTGGATTAAATGAACTCTCAAGGTCTCTTTCAGGCTTGCACATTCTAAAGTAGAACAGTGCAACTAACACAGGGGATATAATTTATAATGTGGAAAAATCTTACTTACAACAGCAATAGGATTGTAATTGCTTTAAAAATAGGACTCATTTTTCTAGGCTTAGGATACATTAAGGTGATATAACTGAATCAAATCTATATATACAACATCTTTGAGTATTTGTTTTATGTATCTAAGCTTCATCAATATATAGTATATGCCACAACATATGACAGAGTAAATTATTTTTGTATTAGGTAGCAATTATTTGATTAAGAGAAGAGCAGCAATGTGTTCTTGTTATGGCAGGTAAGAAAGAGATAAAAACATTCAGTATGATTGTATGACTTTTGGCTAAGGCTTTTGTCCTAAGACTTAGGACAATCTAATTTATTCACTGAACAAATAATTGTTGAAAACCTGCTACATGAAAAGAAAAGTGATAAATCCTATTTATTTAGGGGCTTTGGTGTGGATCATATTGGAGAGAACTATCACTTCAGGCTGATTGCTTTTGTTTTTCTTTGAAGCTTGACTTAATAAATAGTTAATTCTTATGAAATGCTGAAATTGCTCAACCTGAGCAAAAAGAAAGCACAGTTCATATTTGACTGAAAACAAAGAAACAAACAGCCAGTATTTGCTAGATGAGGTAACAATGACAGCTACATATTTAAAGGTGCTTGGTAGTTTAAAGTAGGTGTGTAGCCAGAATCATCATGAAACCATTCTGAAAAACAGGCTTGCCTGGATCCCTGGGTTCGTGTGGGTCGACGTTGGAGTTCAAGGTAGAGTTGAAAAGCGTAGCATTGCCTGTTCTTGTTCTCTCTGCTCCAGCATGGAAAACCCTTACTTATTCTACCAATATCAACTTACCTCTCATCTCATGAGACTAGGAACTCCTTTACTCCCTAGCCTACCTATGGCTTAGTTAGGTGACCTCGGCCAATTCTACATTTCTCGTTTGTTAAGGTTCTCTCTAGCAGTTGGTTGAAATTTAAGAACTATGTTTAAACAAAAAGGAACAAAATAATCATGAAAGAAAGAAGTATATGCTGTTCTGCTCCTGAAGAAGAGAGATAGTCTCTTGCATGATAGAGTTTTTCCTAAATCTTGGCAAAAATACGGGCAGATTTGTTTTTCCCTTTCTGAAGGGGGAAGGAAATTTTTATATTCAAATTGTACCCAGAATATTTCACAAGTATTTATTGAAAGAGTATAATAGTAGAATAATAGCTTGGGCTTTGGTAACAAATATCTAACAAATATCTACTCTTGATTGATTTTATCTAAAAATTCGGCTTGATTATTTACTAAGAAGACATTTCCAATTTTATGTCACCTCCGCTCTTTGCACTTGATTGAACTGGCTGACTGGAAGGAGTTCTGAGGGAGAGTGAGCTCATTTAGCATTAATCTAAGAGAAATTTAATTAGAAATATGATACACTGGCTGCAAAACAAATCACATAATAAATTCCTGAGCTCATTGTGAAGGAAGTTGAGTTATGGGCTAATTTGAATAATCCAGCTCAGTGGGGAATTACCTCACTGCCATTTTTGTGAAATGAATGCAAGTCGGTAGCTGCTGATACATTTTTCCTGGCATTTGTAGTCAATTCTAAAGAACAGGAAACAAAGAGTTGCTGAGCACTTAGAAGGAAAGATTTTTGGACTGTTTTTCTTAAGAGTGTTCCCTGTTCTTATAACCCCAATAGGATTACAAATAATGTGCTCCAGGAAGATCAGTGATATGGATCCTGTGTCTTTCATTCACACAGAACTGTCGTGGTTCCTAGAGACTATCTGTTGTAGCTGGAGTATAGTGAAGGCTGGGGAGCAGGGGAGCAGGGGAGGTGAGTAGGATTCTAGTCTGTCAAATATGATAATGGCCAACCTGTGGTACCATAGTGTGAAGCTTAGATGCCTAACAAGATGCTTGTTCTCAATCTAGCTGGAGTGTACAATCTACTAATAAATGAATTATCTCCCAGACCAAAGGTCAACATACTTCTACAGAACAAAAATAGAAAAAAGCATAACATTTTCTAATGTAATGCCCTGCAACAAATGCAAATGATCAGATAAGCAAGAAAATATGCCCCATAATCAGAAGAAAAAATAGTCAATAGAAACAAAAGGTGATAGAATTAGAAGGTAAATATTTTAAAATACCTCTCATAAATATGTTCCAAATAAAACATCACAAAGAGGAAACTGACTAAAAGAATCTAATTAGAAATGACATCATCAGGAAGGATGCCAAAAATTTGTTGCCTACCTATATCACTCACAGTAACATATTTTGATGAGTAAGGGCATATGTAATTTGAAATAAAGATATCTAAAAAACTATCTAAAAAGCAAAAAAAAAAAAATTCACGAACTACTGGCTTGGTTATGAAGCACACAGAGATAATCAGAAAATAATGGCCTGAGCCAGCAACAGCCAGGGTTTTCTGTATGATTTCCCACATAATTTTTAAGGTTCAGTTTCATATTGAGATCTTTCATTCATTTGAGTATTGAATTTTGTCAAAGGCTTTTTCTGGCTTAATTGAGACGACCACCTAATTTTTGTTCTTGATGCTGTTTATGTGATATGTTGCATTGATTTAAGTGTATCAAACTATACTACCATCCCCAGAATAAAATCACATATATATAATCTTATTAATGTATTATTAAATTCATTAAATTAAATTAATCATTAAATTATTAATGTAGTATATAATTTTATTAATGTATTATTAAATTCAGTTAGCAAGAACTGCATTGAGAATTTTTACATTTACGTTCAATGACGAGATTGGTTTATAATATTCCTTTGTTGTCCTTTTGTCTAATTTTGGAGTGTGGATAATGATTGGTTCACACAATGGGATTCCTAGTACCTTCCTTTCTACTAATGGAAGACTTCCAGAAGTTCTGGTGTAAGTTCTTTAAAGATCTGAAAGTCTGCAGCAGTGAATCCATTTGGTCCTGGGATTTTCCTGGAAGACTGTTATCGCTTCAATCACATTGCTTGTTACAGATTTATTTAAGTGTTTTATCTTGTTGGTTCAATTTTAATAAGTCAACTGTATTAGAATTTTACATTTTTTTCCCTAAATGTTCCAGTTTATTTGAGTACGTATTCCAAAATATCCCCTTGTAAGTCTTTGAATTTCACTGATACTTACTGTGGAATTAACCTATTTTCTAATTATTATTAATTTGGGTCTTTCCCCTCCTTCTTTGGCTATCAATAATTTTCTTCAAAGAACCAACTCTTTGTTTCAGTAATTCTTTGTGTAGTGTTTTTAGCCTCTCATTAATCTCTCCCCCAACTTTTAAATATTTCTTTTGCCCGCAAGTATTGAGTTTGGTTTGTTCTTGTTTTTTAGGACCTGAATCAGGTAATTCCTCAGAGATCTCTCTATTCTTTTGATGTAGGCATTCACATTTATTAAGTTAACTCTTAGTACTGCCTTTGCTGTATCCTCAAAGTCTTGGCCTACTGTATTTTCATTTTTTTATTAGATTCCTTGTGTTTGACTATCTTTTGACATTGAGTGCTAACTTAATTACATTTTGTTTGATGGTATTATATCTTAAGATGAGATTTATTTTGTAGACAGACTGCTAAGAAAATATGTAAATTATTTTTTAAAAAGTTGAATGAAATATGCTGTTAAATGCATTTTTTTCTATTGTACTATTGAATTCTCAGAATTATTTTTGGATTTTTTGTTTGAATAATTATTTTCTTTGATGGATTTTTTGTTTGAATAATTGTTTTCTTTGATGAACTACAGTTACCCTTTTATTACCCTTTTTTTAAATTATGATTTTCTTTCCTTTTTTTTGTGGGGGAATGGGCACTGGGACCTGAACTCTGGGTCTGGACAATTTCCCTAAGTGTCATTGGTCTCAAGTCTAGTGTTCTACCCCTTGAGCCACAGAGCCACTTCCAGGTTTTCTGATTAGTTTATTGGAGATTAGAGTCTCACAGACGTTTCTGTTTTGGCTAGCTGGCTTTGAAATCTCCTAACTATTAGTAGGATTATGGACGTGAGTGTGAGCAACTAGTATCTGGCTATTATTATCTTTAAGTACTTGTACAAAAGAGTTGCCATTTAACAAAGCATTTTATGAATATGTCTTGATCAATGTCAATGATTTCAACATTTTACCCATTGCTCCCCTCCTCACCTATTCCCTCATTCTTTAATTTTTGTAGGATATGTATTGAATTCTTGACTGCATTATCTTCCTCCTCTCCTCATTTGTCTAACCCTTTTCACTTCCCACCAAGTACCCACTTCCTGGTGCTTATCTTGTTGAACTTTGACTTTGCTTTTCTAAGGAATTACACTATTTGAGTTCACCCTTGAATCTACCATATTTCAGTCAATACATTTGTATATACTCGCATACCACACAACATATTCACTTATAAATTTATAATCTAAATCTAGCTTCTGCTTATAAAATAAAATCTAGTATTATTGTACAAGGATTCTATCAGTGCCTGTATGGCTAGAGTGTTTGTTTAATAAACTTGAATGTGTCAAAATTTAGTGAATATATTTTAACAATATATTTTAACAATACATTTTAACAATATATTTTCTTTAGGTGGAGTGTGTCCTTTATTAATATGAAGTGACTTTCTTTGTCTAAAGAATTTCTGTTAAATATCTTCTGCACTGCGGCTTTAGCTTTTATTTCTTGTTACCATCGAAGGGTTTATTTCCCCTCTCTTTATTATGGAGTATCAATTTGCTAAATACACTAATGTTGACTGACAATTATCTCCCTGGGTTGCTTTGTGTCTTTCTATATCTTCTTTGTGTTTAGATTTGTGTTGAGAAATATGCTGTTATTTATATGGGCTTTTCTTTATTGGTGACTTTTTTGCTTGTTCATTATGCCTTTCAGTATTCTTTCCCTATTGTGTGTGTTTAGTGTTTTAACTACCATATATATAGGGGTGTCTCGTCTATAATCTTGTCTGTTTGTGTTCTGTAAGCTTTCTGGACTTAGATGACCCTCTCTTACTCAAGACTTTGGACATTTTTGCTATTGTTTTATTAAATTATATTTTGGAATTAGCCATTTGAAATATGAAGAGGTTTGACTATGATATTTCCATGTACACACTCAGTGCATAAACAAATTTATCCTGCCACTATATTCTCATGTTTCCTCCTCATTTCTAAAAGCTTGGTGTGCTTAATTATGCTCCTTCATAGGAATGCGTATGTATATATATATATATATACTATATATGTATGCGTATATATATACATATATGTATATATATGCAGTATAAATGTATTCCTTCATAAACTATGTATGTATAACTCTATATATACCATATATCTATACATATGTATATTAATCTAAATATACATATATAGACATATAGATATAAACATATATGTAAACATATATAAACATATAAATATCTATCTATATCTATATATATTTATTCACTCATCCTCTTTAGTTTCCCTGTCATTCTTTCTGAGTCTCTCTCTCTTTTTATTGTAAAAATACCATACAGTGGGGTTACAATTACATGGGCAAGATGATGAGTACATTTCTTATCAAGCATTGTGGCCTTCTTGTTTCCCCTTCCCATCCCTTCCCATCCTCCCCCCCCCAAAGTTGTAAAATTCATTTTTCAACATAACAATTTGTACATCTCATTGTTACAATGGGTCCACCTGTATCCCTATTTAACATATGAATACTTATCTTGGGGTTCATTTCACCTAACATCAACTTATTTGACCTTTTCTGCTTGTCTCAGACATATACTAGTTATTTCAAATAAGGGAAACCATGGGACCTATGTTTCTTTGGGTCTGGCTTACTTCACTTAATATAATTTTTTCCAAGTCTTTCCATTTCCTAACAAAGGGGTCAATGCCATTCTTTCTGATGGAGGCATAGAATTCCATTGTGTATATATACCACATTTTCTTGATCCATTCATCCATTGAGGGGCATCTGGGTTGGTTCCATATCTGAGCTATGGTGAATAATGCTGCAATAAACATAGTTGTGCTGGTAGCTTTAGTATGGTCTTGTTTGTGATCATTTGGGGAAACTGAGTCTCTCTTTTTCATTCCTTTCCAATTCTTTTCTTACCTTATTACACCATTGTATGGTGTAAGTGAGTAAGTGGAAAGAGAGAATTTTCTTACCTTGTTTCCAATCTTATGTGTCCAGCAAATAGTTTCTCATCGTTGATATTAGCAGCTGATGTTTTGGAGACTTTAAAATCAAATTTAAGAAACACATGTCTGCAATTAGTTGAAAATAGGATTTTATTATAAACTGTCACTGTCTGTGAAAATTGTTACAATGTAAAGTTTTCCTTCATTAATTTGATGATGTTGTGGTGAATTACTTTGATAATTTTCAAATATAGACCAAGCACTATATATATATATATATATATACATATATATATATATATATAATAAATATCATATGCTTGATTTTCATTCTTTTATGCATTGTTGGATTTGACTTGCTAAGGTTTTATTGAACATTTATATATTATACTCATGAAAATTATTCCCTTCAGTTTTATTTCCTTGTAATGTCTTTATCTGGCTTGGTGTTTGGTATAAAATACTGGTCTCCTAGAATGATATAGGAAGTTTGTCTTCAGCTCCTACTTTCTGGAAGATATATTAGTAAATTGTTAATTTTTTGTTATTTGGTTGGTACATTTTGCTCATGAACTAGTGGTATCTGTTTTGTGGGGATGAAGTAATATTAATGGACTATGAATGCAAAAGAGGGATTGTGTAGGAAAAGTTGAGTGGGAAAGAGAGGAGGTAAGAAGGTGAGAGGGCATAATGAAGGGTGAAGAGAATTTAAGATGTTGCATATATTACACCTATATGTTTATTGATATGAATATGGAATATGGAAATAAAATACTTAACAATTCATAAATTATTTACAAATGGACAAATACTTAGGATAGAATAGTAAACTCACCAAAGTGTCTTAAAATAAAAAAGGAGGGAGGAGAGAGGCGAGCAATAGTAACATGGTGGAGAGAATGAATATGTACAAAGTACATTGTTTGCATATACAGTATCCAAGTATTACATATAGTATGAAATATCACCGTGAAACCCATTGTATTACAAACATATGTAAGCTCAAAGTAAAAAAAAACATGAAAGAGAAACAGACAAAAATTAATTGACGCATATGGAAGTCTATTCAGATTTTATATTTTTCTATGTATAAGTAGTTTATATAAGTAGTTTACATTTTCCTATGTATAAGTAGTTTCCTATGTATAAATAGTCATTTATATTATTATTTCATTTCTTATGTATTACTTATTTGTATGCAGATATTTTTTTGTAGTTCCATTCTGTTTTTTATTAGACATTAGACTTTATTTTAAAAGCAGAACTGCATAAAGACTTGAATAATGTAGGATCTTGCATTAATTAATTTAAAAATCATACTGATTGTCAAATATCCTTGTGTTGTGAGATGCTGATGATACAAAGCAAATCATAGTGTTTATGTCTTTAATCTTAATGTAATCAAATGTTCAGTGCAACTTTTGGAATTAGAAGATAATGAATGTTTTTAGGTTTAATAGATGATAGAGGGAATTGTTTGCCAAGAATTCTTGCTCTCAATAGCTTAGACTTTTCTGCTGAAATCCTAGCAAATTCTTCACCAGCTATCAACACATTTTATTAAAAATATGTCTTTGTGGGAGATTTTCTGTATTTAAACAAACTTAATACATAAATAGATTAAATTAACTGACATTATTTGTTAGAAGACCAAATTAGTCAAATAAATTCATTACTATTGTCAAAGATATCCTACTCTTAGAAATAAAGTTGCAGCAAATATTTTGATTTAATAAAATTATATTTGGTAGAAAAATGTTAATTTTGACTAATATGATAAGCATTTCTGATATGCATAAATAGGCTTTTCCTATGAGGAAAAAAATATGGTGCTTTTACTCCACAATGGGAAAAATGTCCTCTATATATCACAAATTCTTGATGACCTGAATAAAGGAGTAGCTTCAATAAAAGGAGAAAAGGAATCAAATAATTGGTTATAAAATTTAATATTGAAGGAACATATTTTGATTATTAGGCATTATAGTTAGTCTGTGAATAACAAAATCACATGGTTTATTTGAGGTAGGCTAACACAACTGTAGAAATAATCCAAAATAATTCAGTTTTTTTTAACAGCAGATACATTTGACGTTCATTGAATGATATAAGTTACTTGTTCTCAGTCTTGGGATAACAGAACAAAGTAGAGTTGTTAGGATTCCAGCTAAGAAGCTTTTTCTCCTACCTTTCATCACTTCATGAACATTATAGTTCTTACAAAAGCCATTTAAATCTAATGCAATTAGACTTTTTTCTGAATAAGTGATTTATGTAAATATATTATTTGCACATAATTAAAAGCCTAGAGAGCATTTTCCTAATCTATTTAGTGCCAGGAGCTGGTGGCTCACATATGAAATTCTAGCTATTCAGAGGGCTGAGCTCTGAAGATTCTGGTTTGAACATAGTTGGGGCAGAAAAGTTAGGAAGACTCCATCTCATATTAACCTCCAAGAAAAACTGGACTGGAAACACAGCTCAATTTGTAGAGCACCAGCCATAAGTAAAAAGGCTGAGCTTTACCTTGTGGTCCTGAGTTTAAGCTTCTTAACTGGTACAAACTATAATAGCAGAAACAATATACAATATTTTCTTGAGAATATAGTTTCCAATGTCTAGATTCTACCTTCAGATCGAGACAACTCCCTAACACAGTAGTTCAGAATTTTAAGAAGTAAATATCTAATTTCAATACAAATCAAAGATCCCAAATTTGATAAGTTACTGAGAAAGTAACTTTTTATACATTATGCTTCCAACAAAATTCGAGAAGAGAGGTAGCAATGAGAATCAATGTATATTATGCCCCTTTACTTACTTCAGCAAATGCAAACCCAAAAGGACTAGTGACGGTTATTGCTTGCGCTTAAATTAGTGTATAAAGTATTAGAAATAAAATACTTAACAATTCATAAATTATTTACAATGGACAAATACTTAGGATAGAATAGTAAACTCACCAAAGTGTCTTAAACTAACTTTCAGTTTTATAACTGTTATTTTTCTCTTGAGTTGTACTATAGAAAGTTTTAGCTGGAAAGATGGATACTTAATCTGGGTACCTTTAAAGCTATTTGTTTCTTTAAAAAAATTGGCTAATGGGGAAAGGGATCATCTTTACTTCTCCACACATGTTTATATTGTATTCCAATCAATTTCTCCACCTGCCATCACAATCCCTGCCTCCCTAAAAATAGCTTCTCCAATCGAGTTCCTTGTTCCATTTTCATTGTTTCAAATAATCTATTTTGACAGTGTTCAGCCTCCTTTATCCTCCTCTCCAGCACAACCTCATCCCACTACACCCCACCCACCTATAGTCTATTTCTGTCCCTCACATTCCAGCATTATCAGCTTTTGTTGAGATTCTCAGTCCCTTTCCTTTTTCATTCTCCTCTCTTCTTCTCCTGAGTAGTCTCTTAGCTTGATTTATGCTCTACATGGAAGTTATTTCCTTTATGCAGCTTCTGTGTTTCAGTAAACTCTAATAAATAGACTATGCTGCAACCTTATACTCGTTTTAATTAAAGTTTATTCTTACAATTTTCTAATAAATAATCTGGTGTGGTTACAATCAGACTTGCTATATTGTGCAAAAATGAGGATCAAGTCGTTTAAAAATTAGCTCTGCTCTTTGACAGCTTTATTTAAATTTCATTGTATCATTTAATTGATTCTGTGTAACTCTCTTCTATTCAAAATTCAGCAAAACATGCACAAAAATTAAGAATAGGAAACCTGATCATATTTGTATTTCTTTTATAGGAATCAATAACAAATGAGAATGATATTTATTCTTTTATGATTTAATACATTTTTGTGTGTAATAGTATTGGGCTTGAAATCAGGACTAGGGTGCTGTCCTTTTATTTATTTATTTATTTTTTGGGTTTATTTTTGTTTGTTTGTTTTTGGGTCCGGTTGTGGGGCCTGAACTCTGGGCCTGGGCGCTGTCCCTCAGCTCTTCAGCTCAAGGCTAGCGCTCTACCACTTGAGCCACAGCACCACTTCTGGCTTTTTTCTATTTGCTTATGTGGTGCTGAGGAATCGAACCCAGACCCTAATGCATGCAAGGCAAGCGCTGTACCATTGAGCCACCTTCCCAGCCCGGGTGCTGTCCTTTTAAACTCAAAGTTGGTACTCTAACACTTGAACCACAGCTACACTTCTGGTCTTTTTGGTGGTTAATTGGAGATAAGAGTATCATGAGTTTCCATGCTGAGCTGTCATGAACATCCTCAGATCTCAGCCTTCTGAGTAGCTAGAATTAAAAGTGTGAGCCACCAGCACTCAGCTATATATTTTGAAATTTTTATTATCTATAAGTAGTTGTACAAAGAAGGTTCCATATAACAATGCTGCTTATGGGTATATCTTGATCTACGCCACTCCCCTCAACATTCTGAGCCCCCATTTACCGACCCCTTCCCTTATTTGTCTTAATTTTGTGGTAGATACAATGATTTCCTGACTTCATTTTCCCCTACTTCTCCTTTCATCCATTTACCCCTCTCCTCATGATCCCACCCTCCCACTTGGATATACCCATTTCCTGATCTTGATTTTGTTGGCTTTGACTTAGTCTTTCTAAAGTAAAATGGACATTAGACACATGAAGAAATGCTTAACATCTCTAATCAAAAAGAAAATGCAAATCAAAGCAGGAGTGAGATTCTACCATGCTCTGGTTAGAATGGCCACTGTCAAGAAAACAAACAACAATAAATACTGGCGAGGACTCACCAAAATGGAACTCTAATAAAACCTTGTTGGTGGGAGTGTAAGCTGTTCAACCATGCTGGAAAATAGTAGGGAAGTTTCTCAAAAAACTTAACAGAGAACTACTCTATGACCCAACCATCCCACTCCTGGGCATTTGTATCCAAGAGAACACAAGAAGGTTACAGTAAAGCCCTCAGCACAACCATTTTCATTGCAGCACTATTCACCATAGCCAAGATATGAAGGAATAATGAATAAGCAATGAAAGAAAATGTGTTATACACAATGGAATTTTACTCATTTATTAGAAAATATGATATTGTACCATTTGTAAGCAAATGGAAAAACTTTGGAAAAATTTATATTAAGTGAAGTAAACGAGAGCCAGAGAAACAAAAACTGCATGGTTTCCTTTATTTGTGGTGTTCCTATAAATATATTAGTAAACACATTGGGTGTTATGCAAATGGTTACAAGTGAATTAATGTAGTACATGAAGACCTCAAATAGTGTATTTTTATTTTGAATATCTAAAATGGACAAGAAATTTTCTCAACTGAAGTTTCCACACCCTAAGTCATCCGCTTCATACTCACAACTGGTATTTATTTACATACTATGTACACAGTATTGTGCTACTACTGCTGTAGATACGTGTAGACTAACTGTGCAAAGACATACTCTAACTTTCTCTAAAAATTGCCTATCAAGATGCACACATCCAAAGGTTTTCCTCTGGGAACTCATCTAAATTCCACATTTTTCTTGTGATAACTTTTTTGATTTTGCTCTTGCCATTTAAATCTAAAACAGCTGCTGATCATTCTACCATATTAGAGTGCTTTTTCAAATTGAAATATGTGAAATTAATTTCCTCATTTGCACTATTTTGAAAGCGAGTTTTACTTAGATTTGTTAGATGCATATAAGACCCTGCTGGAAAGCAAGGCCAGCTTCCAGTAGGTAGGGTAGGTAGATTGGGGGATCATATATTTGGCACACGATTGGAGGAATTCTGAGAAATCTTACCTTTGTCAATGTTGCAACTTGCTAATGCCTATAACTTATTTCCTATTCAAAACATTAGGGACTTTGTAGATGAAACTATAAAAATATAAATACTATAAAAACGCCTGGGAAAAATAACAGAATATGAAATAATCACTTATCCTTTATAGAAACATGAAAGTTTTCATACAGAAAGCAAAATTTTCACAGAGAAAAGAGGACAGAAGTCTAAAAAGAACTCGAAGATATAATGGAGAAAATGATATCACTATAATAATAGAGGAGGAATGGTTTTAGAATATTAAATTCTACCCAATTTACCTACTTAAAAGATGAGCTATATGCTAACTTCAAAAGGTGACTGTTTCTCCAGAAGTAAACAATTGTCTCTGAAGGTCTACCTACTAAAAGTACACAAATCTCTTTAGAGAGCAGAGTCATTGTAAGATGTTATTCCCTGGATTATTTAGGCAGTGGAAGGGAAGCTCCAATTTACAAGCTGAATGAATATGTTGTTAAGGCGAGAACAAACATCCTAAATGAGAGTCAAAGTTATCTCCCATTCAACCACAGATAAAGAAAGTAACAAACATAATGTGGAATTATACTATACTTCATAATGAAATTTAGCCTCCTAAGAAAAATTTACAATTTTCTCTTATGATTGATTGCTTGTCAAGCTGTAATGGCAAAATATCATAAACTAGACAGCTTATGAAAAGCAATCTATTTATTGTGTGTGTGTACAATGTGTTCTCCAATACTAGGGCTTGTACTCAGGTTCTGGGCCCTGTCTCTTTGTTTTTCACTCAAGGATGGTATACTACTACTAGAGTTACACCTTGCATTCTGACTTTTGTGTGATTAATTGGAAATAAGAGTCTGGGAATTGGAAATTAGAGACTGAGAGACTTTCCTGCCTAGGCTGATTTCACACTGTGATCTTCAGATCTCAGCCCTTGATTAGCTAGGATTACTAGTATGGACCATCAGTACCCAGCAGCAATTTATTTCTATTACTTCTGGAAGCTGAGGAAAAATCATATTTCTAGAAGATTGGATATTTCATGGGAGCCCACTTCCTGACTCAGATAATACCCTCCCATGGTGACAGGGATAAACAAACACTATTGAGTCTTTTACAAATATGTTACAAAGATGCTAATCCCATTCTGCAAAGTCTGCCCTCATGATGTAATCTCCTAAAGATCCTGCTTCTCTATATCATTATTTTAGGGGTTATAATTTCAACATAGGAATTTTAAGGAGATACAAACATTTTGACCCATAACAGACACAAATTCTGATCATTAATTACTGAATAAAGTTGAGGTACTCTGATCCTTTAACACTAATCTCCTTTAACCAATTATTTAATAATTGTTTAATAACCTTATGCTGTCAATTAGAAGTAGAATGTGATAAAGAATAGCATCAAACTAAATAAACTAGTAAACAGGACAATCTGAATTTCTTGTACTAGTACCAATTGAATGAGTTCGAAAAAGTCTTTGAGCCTTTCCAGATCTCAATTGTTCTCTTAAGTAAAAGGTTAGAATTATTGCCAATTATTTCTATAAATAGGATGACATATATCATTCAAGGCAGAATTCTTCAGGGCAAATGAAGTAGTATTAGAAATTTTACACAAAATGCAGATGCCACCCAGAAATGCCTCAGGAAAGCTAGGATCTCTGATGACCTTAGCATAATTATTTTGTGTTTGACAGATACCAACACTATTTGTACTCTTTGGTTACATTAAGTCAAATACTTGTTATTCTCTTGTTCTAAGAGTTCCTATTTCTTATTCATATCAGGAATAAGACTGTGACACTTACTCCATAAAATGTTACTCCTCTGTTGTAATCATAATTATGTGCCAGAGTGGTAGTACTTCTCATAATTCTTTGCCACTTACCTGTTATTTGTAGAGGAGGAGACTTAAAAATGTAAGTAAGTATTCAGAAGGAAAATGTAGTTCTGCAGGGCAAGAGGAGAGGAAAAAGTAGAGTTTGCTCAGAATAATGGCCAGGAGAGAATAGACACTCATTAAAGTTCTGCAAAGTGAATCTTTTTGCTCATAATTATTTTGTGTTTGACAGATACCAACCCTATTTGTTCTCTTTAGTTATATTAAGTCATTGACCTATTTCTGTTAAGGATTAAAAGTGATTATTGTTATTAAGAGTATTTGTTAATTAAAAGCATAATAAAAATTAAAACTCCTAGTGAGTCTTCTGGTAATGGGAAGAGACTTATTTGAATGATCTGTGATTTTGAGCTTTAAATGTTGTTGAATGTGTTTTAGTGTGGACGTATGTGCTTGTGCATGCATGCCTTGTGGGTAGGGATTAGTGAGGCATTTGACACAAGAGGAAACAATTCTGAGAGAAGAATTTATCCAGCAGCACTGAAATAAACTCCTACAGCTGATGGAAAGACACTCAGAACACAAATTACTCCAGAGAATCAACAAAGGGCTTTATGGCTCTTCTCTCTAGGACACTGCCATTCTGTGCCTCCATCTGTTTACTTGCTTGCTCCTCAGTGAAGTTTAAAGTTCTCTGGAAGATATAGAATTGAGTCAGCTTCAGTCAAGTCCTTGTTTTACTGGACCAATCAAATATATTGTAGAGAAGTGCGTGCATGTGTTTGTGTGTGTGTGTGTGTGTGTGTGTGTGTGTGTGTACCCACACACCCCACCTATATCTATATCTATGGAGTTGTGAACCAAGTAATTATTCAAATGTATGTGCCAAATACAACATTTCAGTTTAAAATTGTAAAAAAATAACATTAAAGTCCAGGGACTAATGAGAAACTTAAAGGCATGTCTTATAGTTTCTCCAGAAACAGTTCCTGAGACAAATATTTGAATATGAGAAATTTATTTGGAATGTAATTTTTGAAAATTCCAGTAGAGAAATGCAGAAATATAAGAAAGTAGGCCAATAAGAAGATGTGTGAAAAACTCAAAAGGCCTCGTTTTAATTCCACCAGTACTCAAGAGCCTCCATGGGCAGCAGGAAATGATTCTCTGTTTTTTTCCCATCTCCTCTAAGGTTAACCTTGTTGTACTAAACAAAAAAAAATACAAAAGTTAGTTGCTTATTCACAATGGACTACTATTTAGCCATAAAATGATCCTGGAGTGTCAAGGTGAACACCTGTAATCCTAATTCTCAGGAAACTGTTTGATGGTCTGCTAGCTGAGATAAACTGGCAAGTTTATCTATATATCAGTCCTGTAGTGCCTACCAAAGCTGGTCTCATAGAAGTAGGCTCCTGATCAAGGTACACGGTGTGTATCAATAAACAGAGCAAGTGAATTTCACATGTACAACTAGTTGATGCTAATAAAAGTTTGGAAAATTGTAGATAAATATAACCTGGGCAAAAAAGAAGTAGACTATTGAGTAGTGGGTATCAGAGGTTGGAGGAGTTATAAAGAAGGGAGGAGACTACATTTATGGTTCAGTGAGTATAAAGGAACAAGTAGGGTGAATATGGCTAAAGTATTACCTAGAATACTTTCAATATTATCACCACCAAAATTAGTAAATTTATCAGGAAATATGTATGCTAAACACCCTCAGTGAATTATTATACAAGGTATACTATGTATTGATATATGCCTTTTAAATATGATAGTATTATATCTGGATTACATACAAAATAAAAAACTATTTTACCAAGTATGAAGCTGCCAATATTGTTAAATAGCCCTGAGAGAAGATGTAGAATACACACCTATATAGGTCACTGGTTGAACTATGTTTCTGGGTATCAGTTGTTTTCTCTGTCCTGATTGTGTAATGATAGAAAAACTTTCAGAACTCGGTGGGCACTGCTTGAATAAGAGATAGGCTGTTTTCTATTGAAAGTAGTCCCTGGGCAAGAAAATGGTGAATTGCTAAGCCAGGACAATTCATTGAAACAGGAACAGCCATATGAGGAATTTGCAGTGACTCATCTATCACTATCTGGCAAACTACTTTTTTTAAATACTTTTTTTATTGTAAAAATGTTGTACAGACGGGTTACAGTTACATGAGCAAGATCATGAGTACATTTCCTATCAAGCATTATTGCCTCCTCCTTTACTTTTATACAGCTAAAGAGCATAAATCCCCAAAGGAATGGAGGATTCATTCTCTCAGAAAAACTCATGTAAGCATTGCATATTTGGAAGGGGAAAATTACATCTTTCCACCTGTTGAGCAGTCAATGGTTTTCATATTTTGATAAATATGATCTCTTGGAAACCTTTAAGAATTATTTAGTAGCAAAATATATAAGTGTGAGACAACTTTGCAAGATAAATGTAATTATCCAAAATATGACTCCTGGTTAGCACATTATAGTTGGTTACAAGGAGGCTCAGGTTTTTACCTACTTATGTTCCTTTTGTATTTATTTTATATGTTTATGCTCCAGAATTGCTTTTTGATCTTCTTTCTAATTACTGAGAAGTAACTTCCAAAATACTTTTTTAGAGCATAATCACGTAGGATTGTTAATGGTTAATTGACTTTACTTTTACTGCTAGAGAGGCTCTGCCTCAAGACTGTGAGTATGGAGATCCTAGAGAACTCCAGCGGAGCCAAGTTACTAATGATTGAACGTAGTTTATCTGAGAAGTCAACTCAGGAAGAAAATGGACAATTATATAAAACACCAGACTTTACATAATTTTGGAATCACACTGTGTAGAAATAAATTCAAGGATAACCAACCATATATTTGAAAACCTAGCATACTGAAGAAACAATGGTTAGATGCTGAATAAAATTATTGTTGGACTTTGCAAAGAGTTAAAAAAATACAATCTAGTGAGAATTGTATAAATAGTATTAATGTAAATGTTTTAATATTTATGGAAACATGAAAATGAGAAGAGCATAAATCTGTGCCTGATAAAGACACACATCGATCATTTTCCTTGGACACGTTTACAATAGATTGCTAAAAATCCCTTTTATGCTCACATACAGACTACCAAAACAATTACAGAAACTTCAAAATAAGCCATTGGTACTCAAAACTTCAATAAATTTTACAAGATAGTTTACTCAACTAGGGAAACACATCACATAACGAACTGGAAAAACAATTAACTTAAAAAATGCCAAGTTCTCCCCAATTCATTTGTAACTTTACAATAATCACAACTGAAATCAGACTTTTTCATCTAAAATAATTTTTTTTCATTTACAATGCTACATAAATCTGCAAATTCTGATAAAAGAATTGGAAAAAGTGTAGCAGTAAAATGAGATAATCACTCTGTGGTAGCATTGAAATAGCCAGGCAAATCAATGAGAAAGATTCTCCTTCTCTGTATATGTATACATGTATAAATGTGTTAGTGAGGGAGCAGAAACTGAGACAGAACGGAAAAGAGTTAGAAAAGCTGGTTAATACATGCGTAAGATCACTCAGTCAAGAAAAGCTGGTTAATACATGCATAAGATCATTCAGTCAAGTTAGTTTCTACTGTAGATATATTTTTTTTATTGTGAAAATACTTTACAGAGGGGTTACAATTACACGGGCAAGATAATGTACATTTCTTATCAAGTATTGTTACCTCCTTCTTTGTTTCATTTTCCCATCCCTTCCCATCCACCCCCCCCCATTCCCCCACCTGTCCCCCACCCAAGTTGTAAAGTTCGTTTTCGACATAAGGTCTTGTACATCTCATTGTTGCAATGGATCCACCTGTATCCCTATTTAACAATTTGTTTTTTCCCTTCCCCTCCACAATTATACCAACATCAAATACAATGAAAGCAGGGGTTATACCATGGGGGAGGGACACACGAAGCAACACAGAAATATCTTATAAATATGTTAGAAACAATCCCAAGAAAGAAAAAAAAAACATTTGAATACTTATCTTGGGGTTCATTTCACCTAACATCAACTTATCTGACCTTTTCTCGGACATATACCCATTTGTTAGGATTTAGATATTTTTATCTAGAGAAAATATACGTGGTTTAGTCAGTAAAACTTGACAAGCAGAACTATTAAAATCTTATTCTGGATTTTGGATGAGAGCTTTCCTTAGATTCTATTTACAAACAAAATCATGAGTCCTCAAGATCCATTCCTGAAAAGCATTTTAAGTAGTCTCACAAAGAAGAGACTCTCACAAGCTGAAAATTTTAACAAGGATTTATTTTAGTACATCTAGATAAAGTAGAGTGAAATAGAAAAAGAGAAATCTACCTGTAACTGGGACTCTTAAACTATGTATAACTTTGTCCCCTAATGCTGATTCTTCATCTCTGTAAACCTAACATTCATGTCTGTATGCTGAACCTCACTAAAAATGAGCCAAAGTACTATCATGCTGTGGTATCATACCACACAATCTCCTTTATCTGTTTTTTTTAAATAAAATTTCCAATCATTTTCTCTATGTTTCATGTCATATCGGAATTCTTTTCAGAATTTAAAGATGGAGAATTCTTTTCAGAATTCCAAGAATACAAAGATGGAGGCTGATTATTGCACCAACTTCTCCATAACAGATATTACATCACTATTTTACCTATTAAATTACCAAATGCTTAAACATAGATGAAGTGTTTATTGGACCTACAAATCAGTTCATTCTTTCTAGATCTGTTTTGCAGATCTCATTTAGCTTTTGTTCTCTAGTACATAAAAATAGATTTTCTGCCAGTTTTTCCACCTTTGTTCTTACAAAGAGCCATCTAACCACTGTTATCTTACATAAACATGCATAAAAAGAGGCAAATGTGTTAGTCCCCAAACACTGTAAAATTTACAATATAAAGGTCTGTGTTTCCTAAAACTGCTTCTGCCATAAACAACAATAGGGTCTCTTTATTTAACGTGATAAATTGGATCATGAAGTGTTTGAAAAACGGGAAAAGGGAGACTATTCATTAGTTTATTATCAAACTTTCTACAAAGGAGAAATTATTTAATAAAATAACTATGTGAGAAAAAATAGATGTGTCAGTGGTTTGAAATTGATTTGGCATGAAGCCTAGGAGAATGCCCTGGCAGGGTAAGACTTGGGGGCTAATTCCAAGAGGTGGGGGCGGAAGGGAGGAAGAGAAAGAGGGAGAGACAGAGGCAGAGAAACAGAGACAGAGAGAGACCAGAGAGAGGTATTTACAAAGAAAATATCTATATGAATAGCTTGATTACTTAGATATATGAGGAAAATAAAATAGTTCTAGAAATGACTAATTTTTGAGTCTGTAAGAGTATTTCAGTAAATTGGTGACATAATAAGAATAGGCATTATCATGTTCATCCCTAAATAGCTCCAAAATATACAAAGAAAGTACAACACAGCTTTAAGTTAATCTGACTTCTCTTTATGTATGGAATTTCCTCAGAGCAAAAAACACCTGGAATCAATTGCATATTTGAATTTACTTATATTTAATTTCTACCATCTACCTCTCTAATAAATAGTCTTTCAGACTAGCGCATATCTGTAATCTCTCTTCCATAAATTATGATGGCTTTTTATGTACATAGACCTACCATAGGTATGATCTTTATTCTTTATTTCCCCTTTTTTATCTTTCTATTTATATGCCATCCAATAAAAATCAAGACAATATTCATGTCTACACAACTTGACAATAATTTCCAACTGAAACAAATCATCATCATTTGATTGTCATCTATATTACTTAATTTTAAAGACTGTCTTCTGACACATGTGAAATATTTTCAAAAGATCATAATTCCTGTAGTTTGGGGTGGTAAGGTAAGCCATAGAGACCATCCAAGAATTTGAAATTGTAGTTAGCAAAATCAGAAAGGAGGTTACTTGGTAAGATTGACTTCTACAGGGTATGGCTGGTGCTGGGGGCACACATTTATAAGCGTAGGTACTTACTCAAGAGGCTGAGATCTGAGGAATTTGGATTGAAGCCAGCCACGAGACTCTTATCTGTAATTAACCAACAAAAAGCCTGAACTGGAACTGTGGCTCATGTGGTAGAGTGCCACCCTAGAGCAGAAATAAAGGACATGGTCTATAATACTATATCAGGGATGTGTTTAACTAAAAAGAAAATCTCATTATTTATCATGGCTAATGACTTCTAATATTTAATACATTTGAAGTTAGTCCTTAAAGTTTGTAGTGAATATGGAAAAGTTATTGTTTTAATCCTTCATTGTTTTTGTCTCTTAAGAAGAAGTTTCATATTTATAAATTCTAACAACTTCATAACTTCTCCAAAATTGGAGAATTTAATAGATTAGAAATTTGCTAAAGGGCTTTTTACTTCTTATTAAACTTGTGATTATGGTAAAATTCTAATTAAAAATTACTGACAGCTAAATTCATGATTGTGAATGACTTAATTAAATAAAATTGTTGATTCAAGAAATTATTTACATGTAAGTGTATTAGAAAGCTAGCAACTAAAAATTAATAACACATAATAATCACACTGTTAATTAAAATCTCAGAGAGGTAATATAATATGCACTGTGATTATTGTTTTCTAGGCTTTTGAAATGAACAGAACTACTGGATTTCCTCATGTAAGATGACAGAGGTCAAGCTTTAAGAAAGATGAGATATTAATCTAGCAATGCTATAAAAATTCTTTTCTATGTTTGAAGATTCTTGAGCATCTTGTGGGAGTTGGATTAAGAGATTAGTTTCCAATATTGAATGATTTATTGAGGACCTAATTCTCAAAGCATAAAAAGATTTGCCCTTGATTAGGAATTTGCTGAAATGCAACCTGGAAATATGAATTTGAAAATAAGAAATTAATAGAAAATACTTTAAGAACTATAAAGCATCACATTCTCATATAATCTTAACAAATATCTCTAATAATTTATACATCCACTATTTACAAAGTACTCCTGAAGTTCTCTTTCCTGACACGAGATTTCTGGTGGATGTACTAATGAAGAGTTCTTTGCTAGGCAGTGATGGTATGCGTAGGTTCTTCCAAAATTCCCCAACCTGTGTACCTGTGATTCACTTTCTAAATTCTCTTCATTATGCAGGTAGTTACAATATATCTCATCAAATCTGATGATTGTAAACACCTTTAAAACTAAGACATGCTTGCTTCAACACAAGTGATAATGTGAACATGAAAACCAGGATAAAGTTTTTGTTCTTTTGCTCCCACACACATACAGGGAGCTTCAAAGGAACCTTAGGGAATAAAGATTTTAAACACTTGACCAGAAGACCTTTTACAACGTGTCTAGAATTTTTGTCATTACAAAAACCACTCTTAATTTTCCTCATAGAAAAAAGAATCTCATAAAGTAACCCTCCCTCATGGCTTCCCTTGCTTTTCAACTGCTCACTAGTCATTTAAAGCAGTATATGTTGAGAAAAATGAATGGCAACATGGGCAAATTGTTTTTCTTATGTGTTATTTGTAATATTTCTTAAAATCTCACTCACAACAGAAAATGATGCATGCCCCCAAACAGCATTGCAGAGTTGACATAAAATCAAATTGGAGTGGATGTTTTTCCACAGTCCTTAATAGGAAAACATTATTTTGTGCTTACAGTCATGTAGTTAGCCTTAGAACCAAAACACACTGCTTTGCTTTGTCCTCCCTGAAGTAGGTGGCAGAGACTCCCACAGTTCTATTTATCAGGGCATGTGGGAGATACAGCAAGACTGGGTGTAATATTGGAGCAAATGACTACTGCAGTGACTGGAAGTTCTGAATTCACCACCTTTTTGGGTGTTCAAAACAAATAGCCACTTTTTCAGGGTGTTTATTTATGCCCTTGCATATTCCATGTTTGCCTGGGAGACTTCTGAGGCATAGATTCTGTCGTGACAGGATCTTCAACTTAAATACTTAAAACACCAAGTGTAAAAAAGTTATCTAGGCTTCTTCAACACAGTAAAAGTGACTTGTCAGCCATTACTACCTTGCTCATATTTTCTCCTTTTCTAGCTTCTACTCAAAATTCAACCACTGCACTACACTGATGACTGTCACTTTTAGAAACTGCCAATCAAGCATCTTATAAAAGCACAGTTGGCCTTCATACTTGTAGAAAACAGAAATGAACCTTAATGTAATTCTTGAATAGTTGAGAAAATTCATAGTACATCCATGTTATAGAATATAATTCAGAAACTAAGTTTATGAACAAAAAATCATGTCAAATATCTAAGTAAAATATACATATACTATTTTGCTCAATCATGATCAGTTTATCATCTATCATCTGTCATTTCTATCTACCTATTCATCTATTTTCTACCAATCTATCATTGTTACTTGACTACTATCTATATTTATTATCAATATCTACATTTATCTATTACTTATATATCTACATATTTTATATTATCTATCTCTAATGGTGAGATGTATCTTTTATCTATCCATCTATCCATCTATCTGTCATCTGCTCTTTCTCAAATTAACAATACCATTACCTCACTGAGTAGGATAATTTTTTTCAGTACTATAGATCAAATCCATGTACATGTTATGCAAATTCTTTACAACTGAGCTTCATCTTCAGGCGTTGGTTTTGAGATAGGGTTTGGTTTTTGCAGATAGGTCTGGAACTCATGATTTTCCATGCTTTTAAACTCCCAAATGCTGGGATTACAGGCGTTTAACACCATGTCTAAGTGGATAATTCTTTTATTTTTTCCTATTTTTCCTGCTTCTCACTTTGCCTCCCTTCTTTCTTTTTTTTTGGGGGGGGGGCATCCGGTCGTGGGGCCTGAACTCTGGGCCTGGGCACTGTCCCTCAGTTCTTCAGCTCAAGGCTAGTGCTCTACCACTTGAGCCACAGCACCACTTTCGGCTTTTTTCTTTTTGTTTATGTGGTGCTGAGGAATCGAACCCAGACCCTCAGGCATTCAAGGCAAGCACTCTCCCACTGGGCCACCTTCCCAGCCCTGCCTCCCTTCTTTCTGTCCCTCTCTTCCTTGCATTTTCCTTTACCTCCTCTCAATCTTTCTCTCTTCTCTTTTTTGTCTTGTTTCTTCCTGCTGTATTTATTTCTACATTTCTAACTTTTTTGATGAATTATGACCCTATAATTTTTTATTTGTAGATGTCCCATGCACAATGAAAGATATAAGATACATATCTTCAATAAGAACTGCATTTTTGTCTTATTCACAGGGCAACAACAGGAAGATCTGGACCAGCTTTGGCTGTTCTTAAATATTCATTGCCTGTTTGCAAGTCTCACTGGTCATTGCATTTATTCTTCATTTATGAAAAAGGATACTTCCAAGATTAATCAGTATTAACAGCTGTATGACAGGTTATTTACTTGCCTGACACTTTTACTAATTCTTAGGCTTCATAATAGCTTTTCTCCCTTATGACACAGAACAATTTTCAAATGATTGACATTAAATATTATTACAGTGTTAGTGGACTCAGAATTAATTTTAATCAAATGACAAAGGAAGGGCTTTAATTATGAATCAAGATCATTGCTTAAATATTGAGCCCTATTTTTCATAATACAACAAACTGGTGATTTAAATTTTATTGTGTAATCATTATTGTGTTCAGGTAGATACTACATAGAGCGAGAGCTAAATTAAGTTTATTATATTTCAAAAAGCAGTTCATAGAACTGGTAAGTACTAGTGTTTGAGACTGTCAAATAACTCCAAATGTAGTACTAACAGAATATCGCAGAATTTTTCTAATCCTTCCATTCCTATTGTCCTAGAACAATTGTCCTCCTCCACTGCCTTATAATAATCCCTGGAACAGGGACATCTCTACTTCAGAAATGCATCTCTGCAGTTTCGATTTATTGTCATACTTCTTCCTCTGCAGTTTGGATTTATTGTCATACTTGACATCCTTCTTATGCTTACTGGGTTATCCAGATATAATTTCTGAGAAGCTAATAGCACTGTATCATATACTTTATTTTTTATCTTATTCCACTTTATACATTTTTATTATATGGTAGTTAGAATTGTATTCTGTGTATAAAACAGTTGCATTGGAAATAATGAAAACAAAAGGGATAATTCAATATTATCAATAACCAATCATTAAGTTCCATATTGTATAGTTAATGATAAATGACATTAGTTGTAAAAACAGATACTACATAAAAGCCTGGAGTCTCCTATGGTCTAAAAGAACTTAAAGGGAATTAAGGTAGAACTTTTATTTAATCAAGCACCCAATTTTTATCTAAAATCCATCATTTCTTTTTATATTGAGGAATTTGTATTGTCAAAGTGATGTGAAGAGGGGTTACATTACATAAGTAAGGTAATAACTACATTTCTTGTCAAACTTGTTATCCCTTCCCTCATTTTTCTCCTACTTTCCCTCCTCCCCCACCTCCCTCTCCAAGTTGTACAGATCCTTTCCAACAGATTAACTTGTGTATATTGTTGTTGTATTGGTTCTTTGTCTCACCATTCTGTTGTTCCCTTTCCTTTCAGTAATTCAAATATATATATATATATATATATATATATATATATATATATATGTACAATACCAAAATCAAATACAGTAACAACAATACCATAGAGGGAAGAACATATAAAAAAATTCACATAGTACATTAAAAACAACAACAACAAAGAAAAACCTCTTATGTCCATGTCTTGGGGTTCATTTCTCTTAGGGTCATCTTACATGGTCACATGTCCATAGCTATTGGGCTATCCTGCTCATCTGCTCTAATATTTAGTGTTTTAGAATTCTTACTAAACTGAAACATAATTTTACAGTTGAGAAAGAAATATCAGTGTCAAATGCCAATTTATTGTAATTTTGTAAAATAAGTTTTGTGTGGAAATCTAATGAATGAATTTCAATATTAAGCTAACAGTATTTGATAGTTTTTGATCACTTCATTTTAAATTTTTTCTCTGTTAACAATCATCAAGAACACTGTAAGCAGCATATGAAATTAATAAAGACAGATTTTCCTAAACAATGTCTTAAAACTATTTACTTTTGATAATCATATTTAATGAGGAAAATTGCAATCAAAATTCAATGAAGTACATATAGAGCAGATTTATATGAATAATAATTTCCCTTTAATATAAGCTCATAATTAAGCTCACAAGTCTATATTTCTGCAGATACGTTGCTATAGTGCTACACTGTAAGTTGGCTTATTTCAGTTTTCTCATCTAAACTAGATAAGAGTAAATGTTCATATTATTTGAGTTCAGCTCTGTGAAACCAAGACAAATCACTTAGAATCCTATGATAGTGCTAAAACATTAGATTCAAAGATTATTTGAGCCATGTTAGTATATTAAAAGCAAAGTTGGAGTCAAAGTGTATCAGAAGGCTAGCCTTTTAGAGTTCACATACATTGGGCTCTCTACCATGCTTCCCTCTGTGAGTCAGCTTTGTGTCACTATGACAAAAGAGTGAGATATTCAACTTAAAAGAAGAAAAAAATTATTTCCACAGTGTCAGTCCATGGTCACTTGACCTGTTGGTTTGGATAGATAGTAGCAACATCATGGCAGGTGGTATTACAGGCTGTGGACTAAGCCTTTACCCATGGGTCCAGGGACATTTCAGATCCAAGCTATACCACAACCCTGTTCAGAATAGCAACACCCAACTTCCTATTTAGGGGTTGAAATTTGTCACTTCCTTTTTCTTTATTTTTAATTAGGCTCTCAAAACATGTCAACAGTTGGTGATAGAGAATTCTTCTGCTGCCTGAGTATTATAAAAGTCTGCAATTAAACATTTTATATACTATTAAGTTTATTTACAAGATATAAAAAATAGAATGAATAAAATTAATGGAGCTTTTGTTGGAGGCACATACAAATAATTCATCTGACACTCGGGAGGCTGAGATTGAAGAAATAATAGGTCAATGAGACTAGCTTTGACAAAAGCTAGAAATTGTTTAGAAATTATTGAGAAATATTGTGGTTTATCTAAGAGAACTTGAACAAACATGGGTAAGAGTTTGTGTATACTTTCCCACTTTAAAATTGCACCAAATGGTATGTATTGACTTTGTTTAGCCTTAACCTGAGTGCTATCTGCAGACGACAAATGAAGTGTGTTAGCTCTGTTATCACTGAGTTTCTAAGTGTTAAAAATCTGTTCTATGAGATGATATTAAGTTGACATGTCTTTAACAAAATATCTTTTACTCTTGTGAGGATAGGTGTCAAATAATTCTTCTACAGCTGGCGAATTTACCACTTCATTGGTCTTACTAGCTAATTAGATTACATTTCTTAACTGTATGCTTCAGCAGACTGGTTAATCACTAGGAATGATTTTTAAAAGGTAATCACAATCCTAAGACAAATAATATAAAAACAAAAAACAAAAAAATACAGTCATCTACTTTTTAAAAATTACAGCCTTTAATTGGAACTTGAAGGTATTAAAACTATTATACATTGCAACCATATATAGAAACAAGATTAAAATGCTATGAAAGCTGTTGATCAAAAAGGGTTTGAGGGACGGGAACAGAGAAATAAGCTTTGTTGGGAAAGTATTGTCAGGGGATATTTCAGCTGACAAGCAAAGTGAATACAATGGACATGGTTGAAATAGTTTGTTCACATGTGTGAAAAATAGAACAATGAAACCTCTTGAAACTGTTGTTGGAAGAGTAATAGAGGGGCTAAGATTGATTGGAATACACTGTAAACATCCACAGATATGTCACAATGAACGCTAATAAAAACCTTTTTTAAAGGAGGAGGTTCCAGTGGCTCATGCCTGTAATCCTGGCTGCTCAGGAGACTGAGATACAAGGACTGAGGTTCACAGTTAGTTTGGACATATAACTCTATATAAGACTCTTATCTACAATTAACCAGCAAATAAGTAAGAAGCAGAGGTGTTGATCAAGTGCTAGAGACATAATTAGTTACATTGAAAAAGTATTATCTGTTATATTGTACAAATATATAATAATAACACTTAATAGTCATGAATAATATTGAACACATGAATATATTGAATTATTAGTAGACACTGAATGGATACTCTGGGGTTTAGAGAAAATCAAAGTACATCGAATGAGAGAACAAATTTTGTCAAGAAATTACCTGCACTGAAAGTTCTTTCAGATGTGGAAAATAACCTTGAGTGCTCAATTTGGATCCTTGATAGAGAGGAGTGATGAGAACACTGAACTCTTCCAGACACCAAATTATCCTCAAGTTGGGGTATAGGCCCTGCAGTAAAGTTTTTATTTTATGTATACAATTTTAATGGTATTAGGTTTTATATAGTTTAAACTATAAATAATTTACTTAAATTTTTTTCTTTTATTTCCATCCTTACAGTGGCTCCTATGTTACTTCTAGAAAGGAAGATTGATAAACGCTGAAACTCTCAAGTTTAACTTTATTGTGTATTATGTTTACATTGACATTTGTTTTTTCTATAGTTAGCATACAATGAACTGGGGAATTATTTTACATCTATTTCTTCATTTTCCCCCTTCTGTTTCTCAGGGGAAGACAGCACTTAGGATTGTAAAGAAAATAAATTAATCTTTATTTTGAATCTCCCTGTATTGTGGGTATTAATTTGCAATAAATTATCATATTTCTATATTTTAAGAATGAGATTGAATTTATTTGGCAAAAGATGATCAAAACATCATAAACTGGCAGAGGTGAAAGAAATTTTGTATATTATTATTTAGTCATTAACTTGTAGTTCAACCCTACATTTATTGTAATTCAGTGGGAAGGAAAATAACCAAAGTAAAACAAATCAGAGTAAATCTTTTCCTTCTTCCCTCCCTCCTTCCCTCCCTCCTTCCCTCACCTTCCTTCCTTCCTTCCTTCCTTCCTTCCTTCCTTCCTTCCTTCCTTCCTTCCTTCCTTCCTTCCTTCCTTCCTTCCTTCCTTCGTAGTTGAACAAAGGACTTGCCATTTATCAAAGCTGTTTATAAATACTATGTATCTTAATCAATGTCATCCCTTCAACATTATCACCACTTCCCTCACTTCTTTTAATTTTGTAGTATATACATTAAATTCCTGATTGCATTCTCTTCTTCATTCATCTACTCCTTTCCCCTTGACCCCAACCTACCCATTCCAACTACCTGCTTCCTGGTGTTTATTTTGTTGAACTTTGACTTTGCCTTACTAGGGAATTACACTTTTGCGTAATTGACTCTACCATATTTCAGTTAATGCATTTGGATACTTTGGCATACTTATAACGTATATACTTATAAGTTTGTAATCTAAATGTAGCTTTTCCACATATAAGGGGAAACATGGGTCTTATGTCTCTGAGCCTGACTTACTTCACTTAATATAAATTTTTCAGGTCTTCCCATTTCTGTATAAATGGTACAATATCATTTTTTCTAATGGATGAGTAAAACTCCATTGTGTATATATACCACATTTTTCTATCATTTTTTCTCAGTTACCAGTCAGAATCCTCAAGACAAAGTGCTATCTTTGCTTTACAGTTCCTCCACAGTATCCTTGCTTCTTTCCTGGAACTAAATTTTGTTCAGTATTTCTGGCTCTGATTTTGTTGGGACAATTTTCATATTATGTTGAAACAATTTGAGCTTTTGTCTCTTGGACCTTTTGGAGGTTCTGAAAATTGGAGCTCTTCTTAAACAATGTTGGAAAAATCTGGAATTATGGTTTTAAAGGTCTCCCATTGAATGTAACTATAAAGTAAAGATTTGTCTAAACACCAAAATCCTAAAATCCAATGACTTAGAATTTTTTTCTCACAGAGGATAAATAAACCATATTTTTCCTTTTAAAGAGGAATATTATTAAATGTGAGGTTGAAAAATTGGAGGTCCTTTCCTTGTAGTTATTCTACACTATTGTGTCTGTAACTGATTGGAACAATGGGTCTGAATTAGAAATGGTTTACAAAATACTTGAAAGCTGATAGCTGATGTTGGCTAATGCTGACTCTGCTCAGATTGTTTTTACATTCTGTATGGAGGACAATGAGAAAAAGCAAGAAGACTGATTAGCACTCGTTTTCTATTATTTTCTCTGTGAATACACACAATTAGAAGTACATGTATATTTTGCATCCTATTCTAAATGTAATATCTTAGTGAATTTAAAAATGTACTTTATTGAGGATGATGGCAAGATAACCTATTTTAGTTTCCTTTGCCCATATTTATCTGATCAAAGCCACAGGAAAAAAAGTGTCCAAAAGGTCCTCAAAGCCACAGGGCAACAGATTAGTAACTCTAAAAGCAGTATTAAATACACATATTTTCTTTTTATTTAAATACTTATGAAATAAGTCAGCTAAATGACTTAACTATATTTTAAACTACTCTTTCCAAGAGCAATCTTCTGGATAAAAAGATCTTCTGGATAAAAAGATCTTCTCTGGATAAAAGACACTAATCAATGAAACATTTTGAAGTTGAATTACTTGTCTGTATACTATATATA
This sequence comes from Dipodomys spectabilis, assembly GCF_019054845.1. Lineage (NCBI taxonomy): Eukaryota > Metazoa > Chordata > Mammalia > Rodentia > Heteromyidae > Dipodomys > Dipodomys spectabilis. Next base: position 20,129,980 of record NW_024870766.1, read on the forward strand.
CAGATACACATATTTATTGCATATTGTTCTTTAAAACATATTCTTTATTCTGTGTGTTTCTTTAGTGTACAATGTCTGTAGGTATAGGAAATTCTGTTTTGTAAGTGACTGTCCAAACTTTAAAAAAAATTATGTCTTTTTTATTACGTTTAAGTAGTTATACAAAGGGCTTTCAATTCAACATGTCAGTTTATGACTGCAATACATCTTGGTTAATGTCAAAAGTGATGGAAACAATTTTAATATATATAAAGAAAAATCCGCCCTTCTGTTTTATGAGCATTCTTATGCAATGTAATGAATCATTCCTAGAAAATATGCTCCTGATATTTCTCAAATCAGTGCCTTCCCTTACAATTGTTTGTTTTAAAGTAGGAGAAACACGCACAATAAAACACACACAGACTTACTTTAATTTACATATTAAACTTGGTCCTCAACTTGTCATAAATTCTAAATACTCCTACATTTACATATAGTTTTCCTTTTTCTATCTACAATCATGCTATATTTTTTCATTATCCCATACAACATTTTGATCTTTTCTGATGTAAACCTTCTTAAGTTCAAGCTTTCCTTTTGTTTGTATTTTTGTAGGCTGAGCTACTATGGAGGATAACTGTAAATGGATACTATGTCCACAGTATTTCTGACAATTTCAGATAGAACTTGTAAAACTTTACTCTTTATCCTTTGTGTTTTGATCCTATCCTCCATTCCCTAATCAGGTAGACAACCTTGAACACAGGCCATGTATTTCTCTGGTTTTTGCTGCCTCTATTGATCTCTGCTCCTTTCGATCTTTGCTCTGTTTATTTTTTGATTAAATATTTAAAATATTATCCTTGACTATTTTCTAAGAACCCACTTGGGAAGTTTGGAGGTTTCATATAGCTTGTTATCCTCTTTCTTCAAGTGTTTCATACTAATTACTGATGCCACCTCTCTGTTTTGTATTCTCTCTAGAATACTGTCATGTGTAAACAACTTAGACTAAGCTTTACATGTTGTAATAAAAAATCAAATTTATGATATTATTCTAGCTCTGTACTCCCAAGCTATGTGTGGTTACACAGAAATTACTGTCATTTGCCGAGATCATTTTATACAAGTATTCAGTATTATACAAAAATTTCAGTATGTGAATGTTCTAAGATTATTTTTTTCAATTTTATTTTATTGTAAAGATGCTGTATAGAAGGGTTACAGTTGTAGGAGTAAGGTAATGAGTGTATTTCTTGTCAAGCATTGTTACCCCCTCCTTTGTTGTTCTCCCACTATCCCTTCCCTCCCCCACCTCCCTCACTACTCCCTAAGATTCTTTTTTTTGGGGGGGGGGGAGGGTCTGGTCTTGGGGCCTGAACTCTGGGCCTGAGCGCTGTCTCTCAGCTCTTCAGCTCAAGGCTAGCGCTCTACCACTTGAGCCACAGCGCCATTTCCAGCTTTTTTCTTTTTTTGCTTATGTTGTGCTGAGGAATCGAACCCAGGGCCTCAGGCATGCAAGGCAAGTGCTCTACCACTGAGCCACTTTCCAAGCCCCTCCCTAAGATTCTTTATGAAGGTATGTTTTTATAAATCCTGCTTTTTAAAAATATTGCTGTATTATCAGTGTTTATCAGATCTATAGTCTTTGTAATCCCTCAACAAATACTTGAAGAGTGAATGAATGTATTTCTAGGTTATGTGGTAGTTTGTTTAGGTGAAGAGAAGAATCACCTATGTTAATGAGTATTCTGTTATTATATCCTGGCCTTTCATAGTAAAACTCCCCTCTGTGTATGTGTGTGTGCTAATATATTAGTTTGTGTGTATTTGTGTATGTGTGTGTAAGAAAGAGAGAGAGAGGGAGAAAAGGAGAGAGACAGAGAGACAGACAGAGAGAGACCTTGTTAACTCTTACTTGCATGTTTTATCCATTTCTTGTCTAGCTCTGTGTTTTGTGTTGTTTTTGTCTGAATAGAGTTTCTTTTAGCCCCCATTGCTACCTTAAATTTTTTCCTCAGGCCCTTTAATGATCAAACTGTTAAAATACTAATTTTAGGGCTGGGAAGGCAGCTCAGTGGTAGAGTGCTTGCCTAGCAGGCATGAGGCCCTGGGTTCAATTCCTCAGCAGCACATAAAAGAAAAAGTCAGAAGTGGCGCTGTGGCTCAAGTGGTAGGTTTTAGCCTTGAGCTGAAGAGCTGAGGGATAGTGCCCTGGCCCAGAGTTCAGGTCCCACAATTGACAAAATAATATACTAATTTTATTGATATCTTTAAACATGGTATCTTTAAAGATGAAATCTTTAAAGCATTTGGGAGAGGAGAAGCAATAAAGTATTGTTTAGAAAAACTGTAAGTTTTATTTTTGCCCAAGCTAGGCATTAAAAATTCAACATTATCACCATTCTAATTTTTTCCCATTTGAATGAATATCTTCCTTAAATTAGCATGATTTAAGTTTCTACCAATTTAATTACCACTGTCAGGTAGAGAATAGTAAAATAAAATCATTTATAGGCCTTTTCAAAAATCCCAGGTGGCTTCTGTTTTAAGTGAAGGTCTAGGGAAGTGTGAGCTGCTTTCCTTTTCTAACTGCTAATTGACTGCCAGGTTCTTGTTACATTGCAAGATGCCTGCTCTCTTTGCCACCACTGTGACCTTTGCAGATCTTCACAACTGTGTGCATAAGAGTTTCCGCCTCCAGGGCTCCTGTCACCTAGAGATGTCTTTCTGTATTCTCACTGTTTAGCAGCCATCCCGGCTGAAAAAAGTCACCGCAAAAGGTGTTGCTCTGAAAGCTTCTATATTTGACAGCTAAACAGCTTCTTAGATGTCTAATTTTCAGCATTGTTTATTTAGATAGCATATGTTTCGGAAAATACTTGCTATAGGAGAACTAATCACCAAAGGCAGAAGCTTCTAAGAGAACAAAGAAAAAGAATCCAGGATTTCTTAGGGATTTATGAACAAAAATATGGCTTGGGGACAGAGGGTATCTATGCTAAGCTAAACGAAGATGCATTGAAGCTAACCAGAATGTAACCAGGCTTTCATATAAGATACTAACATGTCAAATGTCAATTTAAAAAATTTGGCCTGGCACAGCATGCTCTTCTGACTATTTTAATTACTTTATTTAACCTAAAGCATTTGGGATATCAGGTCACTTGGTGGGCCAGTTGGCAGTGGCATGCCAAGTTGGATCCCTACATACATGTAATTGTGGTTTGCCTTCTTTTAAAAGCATTTCAAAGAGGTCCACTCAAAGATAGGTCCTCTCCACTTCTATTTTGATGATATATAAACATCTCTCATTCGAGTTTATATTAATCCTTATGTCTGGATTTCCTTTAAAAGGAGCAAGAAATTTTTTTACTCTCCAAGATTCATGGAATGAGAAATATGCTTTTATTTCCTATGGATTCATTCTATAATTGATTGCTTACTTGTAAAGAATTTACTGTTTATTTTTTATTCACAGTTAAAAATGAGAAAAATATGACAAGACGCAGTATTTTATTCTTAGAGTGAATCATAGAATAAAGGAACGTGAATCTGATAAATTACACATTATAGTGTTACTTCTAACAGTTTCAGTAATACCCTGGTTGGACTCTCTGAAGTTTATGAAGTAATTATTTTTCTCAATTCTATGATGCTTGTACACCATTTATGTACACAGATATGCACACATATGTGTGTATAATTGCTATCAATACCCTATGAATTTCTCGTGGCCACATCATTTAAGTCAGTCTATTTTTGGTGCACATTAAAATCATTTAATGTCTTTCAGAATGCTAAAATTCAGGTCTCTATCCAGAATAACTGAGTCTGAGTCACTAAGGATAGGATCCAAGCATCAGGATTTTAAAGTTCACCAAGATGATTCCAATAGAATGCCAGAATTGAGGACCACTGAAAAATTCCTAGTTAGAAATATTAATGTATACTGCAGCCCTTCATTAATGCATGTACAAATTAACATTCCTTATATCACCAAAGGTACTTTATAATAGTCCTTCTTTATATCACTGCTATATTTCTAAATTAATTTGGAAAAGAGTCTGTTGTTTTCTACTACCATTCCTTGAGCCTCTGAAACACAGGAGAATGGCATGATCAATCTGCATGAATATGAGAAGAGATTTGAACTGCACAGCACTCTCGTGTTTAAACTAAGCTACTTCCTTAGCTTAGTGTCCATATGGTTTGATTCCAATTATGAGACTATGGCTGGGATACATCAAAGGTGAATTTTGTTGTTGTTATTGTCGTGGGTCTTGAGGCTTGAACTCTGGTCCTGGGCACTGTCCCTCAGCTCTTTAGCTCAAGGCAAGCACTCTACCTCTTGAGCCACATCACCACTTCCGGTAATTGGAGAGAAGAGTCTCATGGACTTTCCTGCCCAGGCTGGCTTTGAACCACAATCCTCAGATCTTAGTCTCCTGAGTAGCTAGGATTACAGGTGTGAGACACTGGCCCCCCAGCTTCAAAGGTGAATTTTAACTATAACTTTCAAAATTTTGAATTTTCTTGTCTCTTAAGCAGGTAGAATGGAGGAATCCATACTTGTAGAAGCCTAGATATTATGTATTTATAGTTTAGAAGATAAGCTTGTTAATATATTTAGGTTGCTTAGTACTGTTATACTGTTCTTTTCCATCATGTTTACTACTTTATAGTATGCTTTATTTTATTGGCAATACTGGGGTTTAAACCCAAGGGCTTTTATTTGCTAAGCAGGTATGCAACCATTTGGGCTAAAGCTCCAGCCCTTTTTGTTTTTGTTTTTTTTCTAGATAGGGTCTCACGATTTTATTTGCCTGAGATGGCCCTGGATGATAATTCTCCTTACCCATGCCTTTCACATAGCAAGGACTATAGATGTAAGCCACTACAATTGCTTTTCTTTGATAGAGCAGTTCATTATAATTATTATTATCAATTCTGTGGCTCAGACAAACATTGAATGGCGATCCTCCTATCTCTAACCCCCAAACAGCAGAATATGTTTTAAAAGAAAAAAATGTTTAATCGAATGGTAAACTTTTCTTAAGCCTATCAACTTGAGATGAGATTTTTCATTTTGGACCTTAGTAAAAAAGAGAGCAAGTAAACAATAATACCAAGGTCATACAGTCATACAAGTCCTTCCTTCCTTCCTCCCTTCCTCCCTTCCATTTCACTCTCTCCTTTCCATTCTCTCTCCCCTCTTCTCCTCCTCCTCCTCCCCCTCCCCCTCCTCCCCCTCTCCTTCCCCCTCCCCCTCCGTCAGGGCCCCTCATATAGTTGGCTTGGATGGCTTTCACTTTGCCCATGAGCGATGCCTTCAGTCCTATATTTTTGCCAGTTAGAGACAGGGAATATTTAGCAGACTTTTCTGTCCAGATTGGCTTGAAATTGTGATCCTTCAAACTGTGGTTACTCACCTAGATTTACAGGTGTGAACCACTAGCATCCAGCCAAACACATATTTTCTTATGGACTGGTTTATAATTGCAATTCAGCACAAACTTGTTTTATATAAAAACTCCAATTGCTTTTTAGGAGAGATTGATACTACAATTGATTTTAAGGGGGGTAAAGAAGAAGCAAGGGGAGGAGGAGGAAAAGAGAGAGATCTTTTGAATCACAAGAACCTATTTGTGAGTGGGACTGTTGGCAGATTTGGTCTGTAACATCATTGAAACTGAACACAGGAAAAAGCTTCTGCCTCAGGGGAATTCATTTACTTTTATCAATAGATGATTCACATCCTCAGGCAGCAGTAAGGCCAAAGTGTGCTAATCATTTTTCCTGTTGAAGTCAGCTTCAAGCAAATGTTCACTCTTGTGTAGAAGGAATTTTATGCTTGTTTGGGTACATTGTTAAAAGTGATCATGTAAAATCCTGCCTCTTAAATTTTACCATTAGAATCATTCTGTTTGTTAAATGGTTGCTGTGTATAAAAATCATACTGGATTTGCTTATAAAATAAACAATTATGTGACTTTTAAAATGATTATTACTCAAAAAAAGGAAATCCTCTTATAGTAAATATGTGTCTACAATTTTCCATTAGTACGTCAATACTGGCATACTTATAGAGTTCATTCACTAAGCATAAATTTAATATTATAGTTTGGATGATCTTTAGGTTCTTTGAGCATAAAGATTATGTACACGTCAGCTGGAAATGCTATTTTGCTCAGCAATAATGTATAAACAGATTTATTTCTGAGACAGAGAGGTGTATTACACATACACACACGTCTTAAGTACATATTTTATAAAACTGAGTATAAATTGATTACTGAAGATACGAAAGAAAGCCATTTTTAGGGTACAGTCTGATGCATGGTAGAAAGCATACCCACATTGTAGAAAATTCCTCTTCAGTGGCCTCAGTCTGCAACCAAATTTTGAATGGTCAAGTCTTTTAACACCTGGTGACTTAATCATGTACAAAACATATGAGTGTACCGGAGCAGTAAGATTTTTTTACTGGAAAAATATTAACATATCTATTCTTCATTTTGAGTCATTTTCTGTTGTGGTTGTTATTTAGAAAATAACATTTTAAGGTTTCTCATTTTAGCAAAGAAGAAAGTAGACATTAAATACCTTGTGATGGAGATGCAATTTATTATAATATTTCTAAGTGATTCCCAAGGAAAAAATAGCAGCTCCTGCTACTTGAATTGCTATGGAATCAATTTTATCCTTGAATGTTTATGTGGAAGGAAGTATTTTTTATGCCAAGATAATAAGCAGCTGCAGAGGCAAAGTCTGGGCTCCTTTGTAGAAGTCACATTCAAGATTGATTCTCTCCTTTTCGTTTTGTTCCTTATCATCTATGTATCACATCAAAATTGCATTCTCTTGTTTTTATTCTACAGATTAGAAAAGTAATACACTTTCGAGGATCGTATTTCTAGTTGAGATCTACTCACAAAGCCTTTAATATAGAGGTATATCCGCATCTCAATTATTAAAAAGCTGTTGTCTAACACCGTTCTTATAATTCAAAACCTATCATAGTACTGGAGTGATATTTGCAATACTTACTTTAAAATACTTACAAAGAATATATAATGTCAATGTCTAAAATCTGATATCTTCTATAGACTGTTTAACTGAGCAACAGCAGTTATTTAGTAGTTAATAGTTAGTTAATAGAAATACATTTAGAAACATTTATAATTGAGCCACACTGCCACAAAGGATATAGCTCTTGTGATTCTAATGAAGAAACTGAGACTTCAAATAAAATAAATCTTTCCAAGAATGTATGTGTAAGAGGCAAATGTTTCCTTGAAATTTATAGCGTGGTGATAATTACTATGCAATATAGAATAGTTCAAAGAATACATTAAAAATTAAAAAGGCAATTGAGGGCTTTCAAGTACAATGGTGCACAGTTGAAAACTGATTTTTGAAGAACACCTGACTTTTTGGCTAGTACTGGAACTCAAGGCTTCACACGTGCAAGGTAGCACTCTTATTACTTACGCCACATGCCCAACTCTTTTTGCTCCAGTTGTTTTCTGAGTTTTGTTTTTATTTTGGTTCTGGCTATCCTTAGACCATGGCTCTTCTACGTATGCCTCCAATGTAGCTGGCATTACAGGCCCCTTGTTTCCAGTTTTCAAATTGCAAACTCCTTTGATTACCATTCAACTTTTTGTTTACTTGTATAATATCATGGGTTTTATTTCAGTGTGTGAAGTGAAGGTAGGAGTTGAATTAGACGGTATTCAGTCAAATTCGCTTTAAAATTTAAAAGCAAAGAAAGCACAAGGAATATCTCCATTCATTTCATCGGCAATAAAAGCCTGTTGTCAACAAATTGACATACATATAAGTATTATAGGTTTTCTTTCATTTATTTTTTTCCTGTGCATCAGTTTCCATGTTGTGAGTGTATGATTATAACGTTTTGAATGGTAGTGTTTAAGCACTTTCGGTGGTCTTCCTACCTGCCTGCCTCCTTCTCCCCTTTCTCTCCTTTCTTTCTTTTTCTCTCCTTCCTTCCTTCCTTCCTTCCTTCCTTCCTTCCTTCCTTCCTTCCTTCCTTCCTTCCTTCTTTCCTTTCTTTCTTTCTTTCTTTCTTTCTTTCTTTCTTTCTTTCTTTCTTTCTTTCTTTCTTTCTTTCTTTCTTTCTTTCTTTCTTTCTTTCTTTCTTTCTTTCTTTCTTTCTTCTTTCTTTTATTCTTTCTTTCCTTCTTTCTTTTTTCTTGCTGTCTTTCTTTCTTTCCTTCCTTCCTTCCTTCCTTCTTTCCTTTTTTCCATCCTCTCTTTCTTTCTTTTCAGTCTTTCTTGATACAGAGCTTTCCACTTTGGAGTCAAGTTCTCTAAGATGTGAACTATATTATTCATTTTTTCTCTGAATAATGAACAGTGATAGAAAAATTGAATAAGTAATGATGTATGGATATTTATAGAAACACAAGTAGCATCATGGCAATGGAGGAAAATCAAAGAGTCAGAATCCAGTGATTCATTTGAAAAAGAGTTAGAATTTTATCCATGCAATATTCCTGTGTCTACTTTTTAGAAGAATGTCTTCAACAATCTCTATTCTACTGTGCTTTTTTTGGATAGTCATTGTAATATACACATCTATCTTGGACATTTATTCTTAGAGCAAATTGCATGTGGTCATGAAGTATTTGTTCCAGAAATAACATTTCTCTGTAAATATGTTCAAATGTTTCCCATATGACCTTAATTAATGTACTTATTATCATTAAATTTAACGTCTCAATTTTTTTTTATTTTTTTGTTTTAGTCTACTTCTGCAGGGTTTGTTTTATTACTTGTATCTTTCCCTGACACAAATGAAAGGAATCATATGTAAATATTGGTTACACTATCTTTTTGTACTATAATTTAAGTGTTTCTTTTACCTTAATAACATTTGGTTCACTTGTTAAATTTAAAAAATGAGTAATTATGTAGTAAGGAAAGGTATCTTTCTGTTATATAAGAAAACTTAAGTATCACATTTATGAGTTTTCTTTGATGTAACCTCATGCATTTGCCAGGCAAATATCTTTTCATTATTTTCTAAATAATCAAATTATATACTTTTATTTTTTCCTAAGTTGGCAGTTACTCAATATATAAATATCTGGCAATGGTCAAAGTCGGATCATTACTATGTAGTTCCTGGTATGATTATAATAATTCCTAAATGATTTCACTTAATAATAGGCTGTTAACAGGCAAAGTGCTCCTAAAAAAGCACAATCCACAGTATGAGGGCATTCTAACTTTTCTGCAATCACTAGTGCCTAAAAGAATAAGCGTTGTTAGTATTAGGGAGAGAAGCTTTCTGAAAGACTTGAGAATAGTGTGAGAACATATTGATCTATTTCAGGAAGTAGTGAATTCCGAACAGTATGTTTATCTGAATCAGTCCTCTCGATTTTGACTGCATATTAGCTAACCAGATAACATGGAAAGAAGTCCCAGAACATTAGAATCAGAACCTCTCTGGCTGAGACCTGATTTTTTTTTTTTAAAGAATTCAACCACTTTAATAAAAAATAATCCAGAACTGGTATTTGAATACATGTGTTGACCACTGGGCAAGTGAGTCAGAGAAAATACTCAAAAATTAAATAAACATTATTTGAGGGCATCTGTGAATTTGAAGTCTTACGTTGGTCATAAGATTGAAAATATCAGACTTTAAAATACTAGTAAATCTTAAATAAGCTTAATTTCATATTCACAGTATTCTCTAGTTTATATTTTTACTCGTTAATTCTTACAAGACTTCCTACTTTCTTACAATTGTTTTGAAAACAATTGTGTGGCTGTATTTAGAACCCAGAAGTGAATTTTTGAAAACCCTTAACTCTTATAAAAGATTGAATACAAGATTTGTTTTACTAGATTACTTGGTTATTTTCACTAGAAATATGATTTAAAATAAATTATTCCTATGCAAAGGAATGAGACTTTTAAAACAATAAGACCTGATTATTCTGACCTGGTTTGTTAGCCACTGTTTGCTTTTCTTAAAGCAGTCATAGGAAATGTGCGTGTGTGCATTTTAGTAAGCCAGAGTTGACTTTTAATCTCAAATCCAAGTAACTATTGTTCTGTTTGCTTTTTTTCTGATTATTGCTCTTTGAGATTTCCATATAATCCCTAAAAATGGTTCCTTTTTAGTTTTTAAGCTCTTACTGAAAATATTTTCCTTTTTAGGCTGAACTCCAAAAAGTAAGTTATTTCTGACTCTCAAGTAAAGCCACCTGTTTTGAAGATAAAACTAATCACATTAGGTCTCCAACAATCTCTTTTAAATCCCACAGTTATATTTATCTCTTCAAAAGGTCTAATCCAGTTCAAGGCAAAAGGATAAGAAGTATGAAATCAGTTTGATTCCCGAAGGCAAACCCAGAGAGAATTTTATATTTATTTATTTATTTGTAAACTTATGGCTGCTGTCTAAGCCAAAATTAAAAAGCATAAATAACAAACAAGCATGAACCAAGAAAGCAGATCAGTTGACTTCCCAATTAGATGTCCATGTTTGGTCATCAACGTTTTTGCAGTCCTAACTCTTAATTTATGAATGTCATCTTCAAGTTATGCCTTCTCATTCCTCCTAGGTATTGTCTAGCCTTTCATATCAAAGTACCTTGGTTTTTTTCCCCAGACATAAAAATTCTCCTCTTATAGTAACATCGTAACGTAATAAATAGGAAAGCACAATTTACAACATTTCTTTAGAAATGTTTCCTGCTGTGTCCTCTTACCCGCCTCCTACAGTGAATGTTACTAAGACTCTCCTCAGTGTGAATGATAGTTCTTAGTAAAGAACTAGGTGTTTACTTTCACACAAATGACAAATGACTTTTGGCAATGTATTTCTGCAGTTAAGATGTCAGGAAAAATAATACTGTGTGTGTGTGTGTGTGTATAAAGCATTGTAAACAAAAAGATGTCCAGATCTTAGCATTTGAGCCAGATTTTGTACGTCTGCATCACTCTTCTGATGATCAGTAATTTTCAACTCTAGGAAAAATTAATTATACAAAAGTTCATTCATAAACTAATATCTATAACTGATTCAGCCATTTGTTCTTGTTCCTTATCAATGGGAACAATGTTGTGTTAGTCAATTCTCTACCACTTTTTTCCCATAACACTATTAGTCTGTTTCTTGAATTTCCTCATTGCTGGCAATTCCTATATTCTTCTCTCAGTGTATATGTCATAACTTTCTTCTGTGGAGGTAGTTAAGGAATTTTTACACAATTTCAAAATACATAATTTACTATAGTAGATACTACTTTGTAAAGATTTTGTTAGGCATGATCATATCTTATGCTTTTGACACATTGTTGTCAGCTGCTGCTGCTGCTTCCCCTTCCCCTTCTCCCCCCCCCCCTCCTCCTCCTCCTCCTCCTCCTCCTCCTCCTCCTCCTCCTCCTCCTCCTCCTCCTCCTCCTCCTCCTCCTCCTCCTCCTCCTCCTCCTCCTCCTCCTCCTCCTCCTCCTCCTCCTCCTCCTCCTCCTCCTCCTCCTCCTCCTCCTCCTCCTCCTCCTCCTCCTCTTCCTCCCTCTTCTTCTTCTACTACTGTTCCTTTTCTTCTTCTCCTTCTCCCTACTACTATTCTCTGTGGAGTGTGAACTCAGGGTTTTATTTTTGTTAGACATGCTCTCTAGCCATATCTCCACCACTTTTTGTTTTTAGTTACTTTTCAGAAAGGGTATTGTTTTTACTTGAAACTGGCTTTGAACCATGATCCCTCTACTTATGCGTCCCATATGGCTGAGATGACAAAGACTTCACCACTATACCAGCGTGTTGGTTGAGATAAGGGTCTAGCTAACTTTTTGTCTAGACTGTCATTGAACTATAATCATCCCAATCTCCACCTCTGAGTACCTGGGATTATAAGCATGCACCATTACTTCTTGGTCTAAGTGTATTACTTTTGGCTTTATTGGTTTTCCTCTATTATTTTTCTCTTATTCATTAATCTACATTTTAACCCTAATATTTACTTTATTCTGTTAGCTTTGTGTTTAGTTTGCTCTTCATTTTTAATTTTTGATATGTTGTGTAGTTTTGGAAAATTCTTGTAAAATAAATTTTCATCTTCTTTTTGATTGCCTCTTTGTCCTCTTGGTTATTTATGATTTTATTGAGTAATTTCCATATACTTGAACATTTTAGTTTATATTTTTGACCTCTATTTCATTTGGTAATTGTTGGAGAAGATGCATTGGGATGATATCATGTGAAATTCATGTAGCCTGCTTGTTTTGTTGACCGTATTTTCTCTTTTGGGGAATTGTGTATTATGTTGCTTGAGGGTGGAATATTCTATATATGTTTATTAGGTCTGATTAGTTGATGGTGTTGTTAAGGACCTTAATTTGTTCTGTTTATTGCTAAAGTGGGGTGTTAAAGTCTACAACTATTATGGTAAAAGCTTTTTTCTCCTTTCAATTTTGTCAGTCATTTGCGCCTTATATTTGATGCTTTATTGTTATGTCTGTTTATAATTATCACCTTTCTTCATCAATCGATATTTTTATCAACAAATAACAAAATATTTTATTCTTATTAAACATAATTAAATATGAAGTACAATGTAAAATCAGAAAAAAATCATAACAAACACTATAGCTTTAAGTTATATGTTACTACTTACATTTCAGTAACATCATTAACATCAAATATTCAACTAATAGTAAATGATAATGAAATTAACAGCAATAAACTATTTTAATTGGAAAATACTGATATTTTGTTTACTAATGTGTTGTATGTGATGTATTTTAATCATGAGATAATAAAAATTGGAAGTAATATAGTTTATATTTGTTAAATTTATTTTTAACACATGTATAAAAATAAGAACTGTTTAGATGTATGGCTGGCTAAATTTTTCCCATTCTTTTCAACCAAGAAACTTGATTTAGAAGTCAACCAATGAAATTACACAGAGAAAAAAAAGGTACACAGAGAAGGGGACCTATGTTAGTGCTGTACTCTAATAAAGTAGTCATTTTCTCAATGTAGGCATGTATCTAATTTATTTTCTTAGAAAATCATTTTATATTACTTGAGTTCTCAATTATAGTCCTATTTACAGATTATAAAAAAAAACTTCCAATTGACTGAAAGCAAATAGGCACCTACTAGAATTATATATACACACGATAACATAAATATCTCAGTGTAAAAATATTATATATTTCCCTATGCTTTTTATAAGGATGTGACCTTTTAGAATTGACCTTTTACAAAAAATGGTGGTATGGCTCAAGTGGTACAACACTAGCCTTGTGAAAAGCAGCCCTAAATTCAAGTCCAAGTGTCATCCTTCCCCCTGCCCCCCAACACACACACACACACACACACACATATAGAAGAAGCAAATGCAGCACACACATAGTAGAAGAAGCAAATGCAACTCCAAGAAAGGGAGACTTCATGAGACCACTCATCATGAGGCTTACCCTGGATACTATTACTGAACTCTGAGCTCTGCCAAGACTTGGTCAAAGTAGTCTCAACTCTGGTTCCTTCCTGGGGACGTGGCTCAGGCATATACCTCATAAAATCATCCAAACTTTTTTTTTTTACTGAGCTTACTTGTAGTTTCTGTGTGATTCTCCCTTTCAAATGTACATGGTTTTGGCTTATTACAGTGCTAGTAGTCTACCCTCAGTACAATCTCATCTCTGAAACTCATTGCCAATTAGCTACATTGTTCTCTTAGTTTGGACTACTAATGAGGAATTTGGCAAGTCTAGACCACTTTTTCACACAAAGATTTTTTTGAAGGAAACCAACTCTGGCACAATTAGCTATGGTAAGGGTCTCAGATAAGTCTATGTAGTAAAATAGGACCTCCAAGAATGTACCATTTAGTAAGGAAGTAAAACACTTGGGTTCTCTACTTCCTAAGTTACAACAGCAGTTATTATTGGCCACAACCATTACTCTATAGTCCTTTATATTAAGAGAAAGATTATATTCAGAGAAAGTAGATCTAAAAATTATATTGAACAAAAAATGTTTTCCAAGCTGTGATATGTTCATCCAACTAAAAAGAAGTAGACACTGAATTTCCTTAACTAAGACTATTACTATAAAGGAAATGAAAGTGAGAAATTAAAAATTTTACATCTCATTTAAAAATTGATGTCAATAACATAAATCTTTAAGATTTAAATTAAAGCAAAGGCTACCTGTTGGCAGTTAAGTCAAGAAAAAATTGAAATTATATTTTCTAACAAGCATTGTGAAATGTCAATATCATGGAGAAAAAGGACTATCTAAGGTGAGATGTTGCTAATTGAAAATTATTCACCTACTTGTTAACCTTCTTTTTCACTTTTGTTTATTACAAAAGTACAAATTCAAAAATTGAAGCTAATGACCTATGACTTTAACAGAAAAGCTCAAACATATTTGAGAAGAAATAAGATTTGATGTACTTGGGTTTATATCCAAGAAGTAATGACTATCCCAATACTCTATTTTGTAACACAATAAATTTCTAAAATAATTTGAAAAGAATTTTATGTTAATATTTTGTTTATCAATGCTAGCTTTTAAGCAGTATGAGACAATAACTAAATTTTGTGTCCCATATAGTGTATATTGTGCCATCAAATGTTAAAATGGAGCTGAAATTTATAATTCATTTTCTGAAGGATTTTTAAAAGTACATGCACTGTATAGACACATACATTATTCATTGAAGTTGCCAGCTCATTTGCATTTTCATTAAACTGTAAAGACTGTATTGCTGTAATGTGAGCAGAATTTTAACTCTGTTCTGTTTTATGCATGCAAACCTTTACTTCTTGTGTTAAAAAATCAGTTTAATAATATGTGTATGGATATTCACATTTTTGCCTGTAATTGAGTCCAAATAGCATACAAAATCAAACTCTGAGCCCAAATTGTGCTGTCATTATTTGAAATAAATAATTTACAAAACATTCTGGAAAACACTGAACAATTTAAATTGTTATATGAAACATATTTATTATGAACCGACATGTTTTTATAAGTGGTTCAAACCAAAGATTTTCCCCTCAAAATAAGTTATTTTAAGGCATTCATAGATAGATGATAGATTGATAGATAAGTAGGTAAGTAGATAGAAGAAGATAGATAGATAGAATGGTTTATGGGCTTTCACCAACTTGTTTAGACTAGAGAAGGAGCCACTTAATATTATCTGATATGTTCATATGTACATTGCTTTTGACCTCTTCTGCTTGTCCTAGACTTACACTAGTTATTGCAAATAAGGGAAACCATGGGACCTATGTTTCTTTGGGTCTGGCTTGCTCCACTTAATATCATTTTTTCCAAGTCTCTCAATTTTCTAACAAATGGGCCGGTGTCATTCTTTCTGGTGGAGGAATTGAATCCATATAAATATGGTCAGTCATGGGGCTTGAACTCTGGGCTTCGGTGCTGTCCCTGCACTCTTCAGCTCAAGACAAGTACTCTACCACTTGAGCCACAGTGCCACTTCTATACCACATTTTCTTGATCCATTCATTTGCTGAGGGGCATCTGGGTTGGTTCCATATATTAGCTATGGTAAATAATGCTGCAATAAACATAGTTGTGCTGGTAGCTTTAGTGCGGTCTTGTTTGTGATCATTTGGGTAAATGCCCAAAAGTGGGGTTGCTGGGTCATAGGGAAGGTCTATGTGGAGTCTTTTGAGGAACCTCCATACTGCTTTCCAAAGTGGTTGAACAAGTTTACACTTCCACCAACAATGCAGTAGGGTTCCCTTCTGTCCACATCCCATCCATCATCTGTTGTTATTAGAGTTCTTGATTATAGCCATTCTAACTGGGGTGAGGTAGTCTCTCAATGTTGTTTTGATTTGCATTTCTTTTATGGCTAGAGAGGTTGAGCATTTCTTCATGTGTCTATTGGCCATCCTTCTTTCCTCTTCAGAAAAGTTTCTCTTTAAGTGTTTAGCCCACTTATTTATTGGGTAGTTGTTTCTTTGAGGATTTGTTGTTGGGTGATTTAGTTTTTTGAGTTCTAAGTATATTTTAGATATGAGACCCTTGTCTGTTGTATGGCTAGTGAAGATCTCCCAATCTGTGGGTTTTCTATTGATCTTGCTAGCTATGTCCTTTGCCATGCAGAAGCTCTGCAATTTCATGCAATCCCATTTGTCCAACCTTTCTTTGATTTGTTGTGTTTCTAGGCCTTTATTAAGAAAATTTCGACCTGTGCCAAGGAGTCCTAGAGCTTCAGTGAAATGAACCCCAAGATAGATACACAACTTGTTTTTTTCTTTTTTACTATTATTTTTAACATATTTTAAATGTGCTATGTAATTTTTTTTCTTTTGTATGTTCTTTCCCCATGGTATTCCCCGTTTTCACTGTATTTGATGTCAGTGCCCTGCATCTTGTATATACATTTTTCTAATTTGGGGAAGGGAAGGGAAATAACAAAATGCTGAAATAAGGATATAGGTTTACCCATTTTAACAATGAGATGTACAAGACACTATGTTGAAAATGAACTTTACAACTTGCAGTGGAGTGGGGGGGAGATGGGAGAGTTGGGGAGGTAGGGAGGGAAGGGATGGTAGGGGAAAAACAAAGGAGGAGGTAGCAATGCTCAATAGGAAATGTACTCATTACCTTACTCATGTAACTCTAACCTCTCTGTACACTATTTTTACAATAAAAAAAAACATAAAAAAGGAGCCATCCTAGCCCAGTGTCTCCTAATTATAAATATTGATTATTTAAAAAGCATATTGTTGCATTCAAATTAGGAAGTAGAGATCAAGAGACTGCTTATTAGTTATTCTTGGAGCAATTATTCAGAGGAAATAGAGGAATTTACTTTTCTTTCTGCAGAGAAACTCACAGTATCACCTGTATCACTTTTTGCTTGTCTTCACCTCTCTCTCTCTCTTATCTCTCTCTTCCAGTTATCAAAGACCTTTTCCCTAAAACTGTATCTCTCCCTTCACTTCTTATTTGTCCTTCTTGACTTTCCTTTTTAGAACTAGCCAGTTACTGAGTTTATTAAATATTCATTCTGATGGTATATATATATATCTGGTAATGAGGATATAATTTTTCCACTGTAACATAAGCATTGTCAAGTCCACAATTATGACTTAATAAGGATTTATCAATCAAAGAAATGGATGATGAGTTAATGAACACATGAATGATGAACCTAACTTTGATTGTGATTTTGAGTGTCTAGCTGACATTAGCCACAGGATCTTTACCTGCCCCCCTCCTCCCTACTAATCCTGAGGCCTCTATGACTTTCTCCAGAAGAGCTTCATCATTAAGGAAGATTATTACAGGAGAAGCCAAAACTGACTAAGTTGCCTGAAAAGAAAGGGGACTAAGGAACTTTTAATAAGGGAAGGAAATCATTAAAATGATGTTGTCATTCTAGGGTGGATAAGGAACAGGAAAATTTAGGCACTTGGACTGATGGGAAGGAAATTCAGAGATTTAAACAGGTAAGCTTGAAGAAATCATTTGGATAGGATAAAGATTAACAAGAGATGAAATGATGAAGATTAGAATAGAATATTAAAGTTATAGAATATTGTAGAATATTAAAGTTTTTAGTTTCTGTAAATTTTTATCTGTAATTATATAGATAAAAAAATACAAAATGCCTAAATCTCATAAAAATGTTTTTTTATAATTTCTTATCAATGTTTAATTGATAAAGTAGGATTCTAATTATAATAGCTATTTTAGTAAATATCTTAATTTGACAAAATAGGCATAAGTATGTATAAGCTGTTACAACTGCAAGTTGAGATTTTGATATCCTAGAAATCATTTAAAAATTTTATTTGTGGTACTTGTCTCCTTTCAGATCATTGATATAGAATATTGGTTTTGAATGATTTTTATGTGATTTTTGAGAAATCTTTATTCACTCTTTACTCTTGTAATAAACAATATTATCCTTCTAACTAATTAGTAGAACAAATGGCTATGATCTTTGCAAATAATAACCTTTTGTTGATGTTGTTATTGCTCCTATGAATATGAACAAGTTCTTATTAAAAGCACGTACTGTAAAAGCAGAATGAAACAAATACATTGCTATTCATCATCAGTATTAATACCTGTTCAGTGCAATCATATGAACTAGCACTAAAGCATACTTATTTTATCACATTTAATTTCAAAATAAATAATATTTTTGCAGTAATGGAACTATTTAAAAACAATATAATTTTTAAAAGCCCACTTAGTAGAAATGGCAATGTTAATTTTTTTTTTTTTTGTCGGTCGTGGAACTTGAACACTGGGCCTGGGCGCTGTCCCTCAGCTCTTCAGCTCAAGGCGAGCGCTCTACCACTTGAGCTACAGCGCCACTTCCGGTTTTCTGCTGGTTTATTGGAGATAGGAGTCTCACGGTCTCTCCTGCCCGGGCTGGCTTTGAACCGCGATCCTCAGATCTCAGCCTCCTGAGTAGCTAGGATTACAGGCGTGAGCCACCAGCGCCCGGCTCAATGTTAATTTTTTTATTTAAAAAAAAAAGTAGTGTGTGTGTGTTTGCCAGTGTTGGGGCTTGAACTCAGGGCCTGAATGCTATCCCTGAGCTCTTTTGCTCAAGGCTAGTAATCTACCACATAAGCCACGGAGCCAGTTCTAATTTTTGGCAGTTAATTGATGATAAACTGTGATCCTCAGATCTCAGCCTCTTGAGTTGCTAGGATTGCAGGTGTGAGCCACTAGCACCTGGCTGGAAAATATGTATTTTTTCAATGATATTTTTCTATGACATAAAAAAGATATTTTCAATTACTTAAATTGAAAGGGCCATTTAGAAGTAATTTTACAATGTTCATAAGTAGGAAAACATATTAACATCTGATTGACTGGGTTGGTCAGAATTGGTAGCATGGTTTATTACAGTTTACTTAGCACATAAGGCATGCATATTGTTTCCAATTTCCTCATACTCCCAGCTGAGTAGTAAAACTATTTTAAGTAGTATATTAGTAACAGTAATAGAGTAAAAGCTAGAGGGGCTTTTGAAAAAATTTATTTCTACATCTGCCATAACAACCATGGAAGGAATATAGTACTTAATGTGGCACTTGAAGGCTTCAAGGATCATTTAAAATAAGATCTAAAACAATAAGACATCAGCATCATTGTGGGGCAGCAAATCATGTTAAAAATCTACATTCCTGTTTGTTTAGATGCTGGCATATGTCAGTTTCCTCTGCTACAAACATCCACTTGTCTCAAATGAGAATACTTCATTAAAATAAGAAAGGAGTCAGATTTAAAATTTAAAATACTGTGGTTTTTAATTCAATAAAGGTTTTAATAAATAATGTTGGAGTTTAAATTGTATCATTTTAAAAACTGTGACCTGAGACTTTATTCTGTATTAAAAAAAGGATTCACTTGCTATTTATCTTATCTGTCTGACCTTTGAGATCTCCTAAGCTCCAATGTTTTAGATATGATTGGATCTCTTTATATTTTGTTTCATTTCTTTTTTTTTTTTTTTTTTGCCAGTCCTGGGGCTTGAACTCAGGGCCTATGCACTATCCCTGAGCTTTTTTTGTTCAAGGTTAGCACTCTACCACTTGAGCCACAGTGCCACTTCTGGCCTTTTCTGTTTTATGTGGTAGTAAGGAATCAAACCCTGGGTTTCACATGCTAAGTAACCACTCTACCACTAAGCCACATTCCCAGCCCTTTCCTTTTCCTTTTTCTTTTTCTTTCCTCCCCCTCCCCCTCCTCCCCCTCCTCCTCTTCCTCCTTCTTGTTTTGCTTGTTGTGGAGCTTGAACTCAGGGTCTGGGCTCAGGCTCCTGACTTATTTGGCTCAAGTCTTGTGCTCTACCACTTTAAGCCACAGCTCCACTAACTGGAGCTCTTAATGTATCAGATATGGGAGGACAGACATACTCCTTGACTGTCATGGAGTGATGTGGGAATGTAGATCATTAATTAGACTATCCCTGTTCTTAAACTATTATTCTAGAGGGGACTATTAATTCCAAGAGAGGAGTGGAGTTACAATATTTGAGGATGAAGATCACTAAGTGATTCAGCTTTGTCCTGTCCCTTTAAATAATTGCTGTTGGTTCTCTCAGAATCAAGAACTGCTGCTAGGCTCAGGCGCTTAGTATGGTTGCTACAAGATAGATCTGGTTTCTGCATTATAGATACTTCCATTCTAGTAGGGAGGGTGAAAGAAAATCCCCATCCATTGTGCTGAGTTTTACCAAGGAAGCAGTTGATTAATAGGATTGCTATATTTGTTGCATTAAAATCCAATAAGGTCTGTTTGAAGGGGAGACATTGCACCTGAAATGAAATATTCAAAGGATTCAGCATTACAATAACAGCAAATAGTAGTTTAAATAAAACACTCAATAAACCAGTGTAGCAAAAGAGTTCTGAGGCACGGAAAGTTCCAGTTATAGAAAGTGAAATGATTTGAAGCAAAATCAGAGCAGTATCCAGGCAGCAGTGGACAGAGGAGCTGAAGAGGGAGACAAGATATCATGGAAGATCTTGTAGGCCAAGATTTCAGAATGAACGTATTGGAAGAAAATAAAACGCTCTGACCAAATAGGTCATGTGATTTGATGGATACTATGTGGTCAACAGATTGTAGGAAGTGACAGCATACTCAGAAGACCAATTGAAAGTTTGTGACAGTATCTCAGAAGACTGAAAACAGTATTGTCACTTAAATCTTTGAGGGAAGATGGAACAAACAGTAAACATTCAGTATGTATTTTGGAGATACAACAACAATGGCAATTTGCATATTTATTGAAAGAGCTGAAGAACAAGCAAAGAATCCTGTAGGATTAAAACAGGGTAGGATGGGGCCTGACAGTGCCCTTTATTGGGACAGAAAATATTGAAACACAGCTGAGAGCTACTTAGTAAGTACATCCAAGTCTCTTGTTCAATCCCCAAACTTTCTGTGAAATACTAATAGTTAAGAGTAGAGATGCAGTCAGGAACATTTCTCATAGTCATTATGTGACCTTCAGCAATTTATGTCTCTTTCTTCATCTGACACAGGGACTATAATACTATACCTCTCTCTAGGGATGATTTTTTAAGGCTCCTGAAATATATAATATGACCTCAGTGAACATTACTTATAAGATCAGAGATAGATCATGGTAGCTATGATGTCAAAGTTTACACATTTTTCCTGTTCCTTGCTTGTATCAGTAGTTTCTTTGCAGGTACTGTGATATTTGCAAATTATTTCCATAGCAAGTCTAGCGTTCTTTTTATGTCAGTCCAGAAAATTTGAAAACTTCTGGCAAGCCCACTGGGGAGAAACAGGATGCTGTCCCAGTGTTAGTATAAGTTTATCTCAATGGTATGCCAGTGAAGTATTACTAGCCAGACAAATGTGAGTTAGACCTTGAATTAATCATAAACTTTATCCCATTTTGAGATTGGATCTTGTTTGGAAAAGTAAGAAATTATCTTTTTCTTATTTAAAACAAAAATATACGTATTTTAATCCTTGATATTATGTTGAATTTCTTGGAGTAAGGAGTCTATTTGGTAATCAGGAAATCATGCTAGATATTTGAAGTAGAACAATAGGCTCTCATAACATCTGTAAAGTAGCATTATAAAGAATGAATGGAAAAAAAGAATGAAGACAATAAGGAAATTATTAAGGACTCTGGTGAGAGAGGTTGAGAACTGGATTGAGACTTATGAAGTCTAGATATGAAGGAACAAAACAAATCTAGTTTCTAAGGCTTTTCCTTCAAACAATTTATAAAGGAACAACAAACACTGGAAGGCTAACAGAATCAAGGCTTAGTATAACAACAGATGTGTAAACAATGTGATATTGGTGAGAATCATAAATATAGATTGGTGGAGCAAATAGAGAGACCAGATAGAAACTTTTGCATACTTACTTTTTTGACAGAAGTACAAAAGCAACTCTGTTGTTTCAATATATAAAAATACTCAGGTCCATATGTATGTATGTATATACACACATTTATATATGCTAAATGATAACTAAAAAATAAAATAGAACTTCTGGGTATCTGCATGCAAAATAAGAATGATTGAACTAATAAAAACCCTAAGGTAGAAAACAGAGAAGAAAAGGATATTTTACCTTACAATAAACTCAGATCTTTAGATTCAACACTAAAAGCACAATCCATAAAGAAAAGAAGTGATAAATTAGAGTATCTTGGAACAAAGTTATGTTATGTGAAAGACATAATAAAATTTTAAAAATCCACAGTGTGAGAAAATATTGTAAGTCAAACTGCTAAAAATAATATATATTTATATAGCTGTTTGCCAGTGGCTCAGGTCTGTAATCAGCTACTCAAAAGGCTGAAACCTAAGGACCACGGTTCAAAGTGAGCTGGATAGGAAAGCCTGTAAGACTCTTATCTCCAATTAATTACCAAAAGAAAAAAAAAAGCCAGACAGAGAGCTCTGGCTCAAGTGGTAGAGCACTGGCATTGAGCAGAAAGCTTAGGGACAGTGTCCAGTCCCTGAGTTCAAGCCCCAGGACTGGCACACATAAAAAAGAAAAGATAGATAGATAGATAGGTAAAAGTCATATATATCTATATATGTTACATATAGATATATGTTTTAATATAGATATATATGTTTCATACATATATATATAGAGAGAGTCCTATATGTATAGGACTCTAATCTCAGTAGTAAGAAGACACCTCCTTTAAGACAGGGAAATATTGATTATACCAAATATGATATACAGATAGTTAACATCAATCATTAGTAAAATTCTAATAAAAAACATTGCCCAAAACTAGAATGGCTAAAAAACACATAAAAATACCAAGGGCTAATAGGGATAGGAATGAAATGAAATTGCCTTATATTGATGAGAAGAATGAAAAATGGATACAGCTATTTAAGAACATAGTTGGTAGTTTCCTATAAATATAGACTTTCAACGTGATCCAGCAGTTCTACTCTAGGTAGGAGTGAAGAGATGTGTTTAAGTTAGCAATCTTCTGGCTGGAATCGTTTTACTTAACCAGATAGAATTTCTGAATAGGAGGGAAGCTCTCCCAGTGCTGACAATCCTAGGCCCATGTTTCAAAAGCCTAGGGTCTAGACTAGCAGATTCAGAGATTTATAGTGGTAAACCCTGGGATTTAGGAACCTATTGCTCTAGACTTTAGAAACGAGTTTGGAGGCTTATTGATTGCTTATGGCTTTAATAACCAATGGCCATGGCTTGTGGCAGCCTCTGTAAACCTTAGCTTTCGGCCGTGGTGAACTCTAGCAGAGAACAGTAAATAGCAGCCAGCAACATGTCAAGTTACAAATCTCTTCTGGCCTCGTGTGCTGGGACTCTTAGCTCTCCTGTATAGCTCTCAAGCCCATGGTGTTTAAAACCTTTGACCCTTAAAGCTTAGCAGTTCCTTGAAACTCTTCTGTGACAAGGTCCCAGTTTTCTTACCTTCAGTTCTTCCTGGTCCTTGTTGTCTTAATTGCCTTTAGTCTCCATTGTTCCTTGCATCACTGTTCTGTGAAACTCTTCCTATATCCTCTTACTACTTCTAAATATATTTTTGCCATGAGATCCAATACCTTCTAGTTATTACCCAGGAGAAATGAAACATTATGTTATCACACAGCTAAGGCAATGGCTGGTGCCTCCTCCGCCACCACTATTGCTGTGTTTGTAGGTGTGCTATCCTCTCTTCATGTTACCATTCAGATTCCTATACCAATGATAAAGATCCAAAGGAGGCAAAAGGATCAAAGAGAAGCCTTTCACTGGGGTAAAATATGTATCACAGGACATTGTCTCTACTGCTTATATAGCCTGAAAGGAGATGTGGCAATTGTTTGCATCAATACAGTAAGTAGGTCTTCATGTGTGTGGAGTCATATTTTTACATCTGATGTAATCCGTAAGAATTTGGCCATGCATGAACCATAGGCTATAGAACATGCTTATGTATCAATGTATCAATGTATCAATCAGTGTGGCTGCTGTGGGAGATAAAATAGAAATAAAATAGTTCAGGAAAGCATGGATTCTTACTTCCAGGGAGGAAAGAAAATTTAAAGAGTTTTTAAGTGACCAAAAGTGTGGATGCCTGATCTTAGTGCCACACTATTTCTTTCACACATCCTGAATATGGTGAAGTGAGCCTGTTAAGGAGACTGTATATTTATTTTCTTTTGTAATTTTGTCACTCATAATCAGATCTTGGTTCTAAGGATCAGCCAACAACCCCAAGATTGAATTAAAAAAACAATTTTTAGCTTATTTTTTCTACCAGATGTTTCTGTCTGAGCAATTGGGGTCATTATGGTAATTATAATGTTTATATTTAATGTATCTTTGAGTTCATAAAATTTTTGAAAAAAAGTTATTATCATCTTGTTCTTGAAAAATGTTAAGTAGACTTTCACTTTTTATTTTAATGTAATCACTATTTATTTATTTTGGTTACATGATACCAGTATCTTTGTTCATTATTGCATTTTATATTTAAATTTCTCTTTCTCATTTCATTGCTATTGCTCCCCAAATATATCTTTCAAAGTTTTTTTAAATCAAGGTTAAACTAATGATTGATTCTTTCAGTGTTTGTCAGTCTGACATGGCTTTGATTTTGTTTGTAAAGTAATTGTCAAGGCAAAATGTATATACAGTTACAGAATTTTATTCTCTGCATTTCTAAGATTTTGTTTTCAATATCTTAGATTTCTTGGTTTATTTGTTGACTGACTGCATGCATTTGCCAATCACAAAAGAATCTGCTTTTGGGGCCAGACACCATGGCTAACATCTATAATTCTAGCTACTATAAAATAGATATCATGAGGATTACAATTCAAGGCTAGTCTGGTGGAAAATGTGAGACCCCCCCTAACTGAGAAATAACAAAAGTAAAAAGGCTGGGTAAAGAGGCTTAAGTGGTAGACTGGTTACCTAGTAAGTAGATCTTGAGTTAAAAAATCCATGTATTGTCCCTCCCACAACCCCAGCCCCCACAGAAATAAAAGAAAAAAGAAAGAGAAAATCCACCTTTCTCACTAGATCCTTCATTGTTTCCTACTTTGAGGTGTTAGTTCTTTGTGTAAATTTTGTTTAAGTGATAAAAATGATGTGTTTATTGTGTATAAATATGTTTTGAATTATGTGCACCTTGAGGAATAGCTAGATAGAACTACACACACTACCTTTCTCATTGTGTTCTCAGTTTTTGTAATGAGAACACAAAATCTTTTCTGTGATTTTCAAGGCCATTATGTGTATTTAATGTGTTTTAGGAGTTTATATATTTTAAAGGACACTTTATATATATTTTACTAAACTTTCTGCTTCTTTGAATTAAATGATTTAGATTCCCAATGTAAATCAAATCATGTGCTATTTGCCTTTCTGTGTCTGATCTACTTTAGTCACCAATATCTCCTCTAGAATCAATTAATGTTGTCATTTATGACATGATTGCCTTCTTTATTAAGGCTGGATGATATTTTATTTTTTACCTATCCATCTGTCTGTCTGACTGTAATATATCTCTTTACCCATTTATCTGTTGATAGAATAGATACTAATTCTTGGCCCTTGTGAATAATGCTGCAATGATTATGGAGACGTGAAGTTCTTCAGAGTTAGCCTCTGGTGCCTTCTATTGTTTCTTTGACAGTAGTATATTTTCTTGTTTTTTCTTAATCCATGTGACTGCTCATATATATCTGAACATTTGAAAGAGTAGGAGTTTGTTTGCATTTTTGTATTTATTTGTATCTCTTTTTTTCTGGGAAATTTCTATACTTTTTAGCCCATTTAGAGATTCTGGGAAGACTGATTGGCTTGGTCCACAGAAAGACTTGTTTCTGGAGATAGTTTCATCTAGAATCTGGGATAGGTCTTTGGGCTGAACCTATGAGTATCAGCTTGATGACTAAGGCTGATTGTGGGAGCCTTCATGGAGCTCTGCTATATATGAAGTCTGCAGCAGTGAGGAAGAGCCTGGGACTAAAAGTGATGGACACCCTGAGTATGTGAAAGGGTCTGGGGATGGAGCTATTGAGGGTGGCCCTGTTTCGGAGCAGATCCAGAGTGCAGAGCCACTGAACTAGTCATGAGTCCATAGGACATGCTTGTAGCCTGAATCTGTGTGGTCTTGCCTAACACCAAGGCGGATGCGCCAGCTCAATCGTCAAATTCTAACCTGCAGTATGAGCCCACAAGGGGTTCTCTGGAGCTGGGCTTTACTGAACTTTGCCTAGTGTTCAAATCCAAGACAAATCTGTTGAGCACTTCCCCCTTCTAGAAGCAGAGAGTACTTGTGTTCTTGACATGCTACTTGGGATTGCGGGCTGTGGGTATTGCAGCACTATCATAGAAAAAAAAAGAGAGAGAGAGAAGCCTCCTCCATAATCTCTCTTCTGCTTATTTGTGCTAACCTGGGTCTGTCAATCTCTAACCTGTTTTTCCTAATTCTCTTGAACTTATTTACATGTATGAATATTTCTGCAGGACATGTACCAAAAAGTCTTTTTGCACCATCTTGATGATGATATACTCCTCTATTTGGAACTTTGTATTTGACATTTCTTAAAGCTTCTTATATCTGAAAAGTAATTTTTGTATTATGTTAATTTGGAACGTTTTAATTACTATATATATGTGATTTTATTCACTTGTCTAATTATATCCATATTTGATCACCTTATCCTTCAAATTATTTCATTATTGGTCATTTCTTTACATTTATAATCTCTCCTTAAAGTTGTACAATGTATGTAGTGTTTAGAATGTGCGTCAGAACAACTATATCATAGTTTAGTTTTGATTAACATTTTCTATTTTATTTTAATCATTATTTTCCCTGGAAATTTTTTTAGATTGGTCATTTCTGTTCTCGAATCTCATAAACCTTTGTTTACACTTTTTACATACAACAATATATTCATTACCTTCCATAGAACAAGTAAAGGATAGCCTTCTATCCTGTAATTTTTTACAGTTATAATTCTAGGGAAAGTTTTAATCATGCACTATTCAGTGAGTTGCTTCTTTTTAATGTGTCAAGAAAGGGTAATAAAAATCTTAATATTGAATTGTGATTGATTTATCAAAGTCATAATTTAATGAAATGATTAATATTAAACATTAATCAATATTAAATTGCAACTGGTTTGTTAGTCACCATTTAATGAAATGTTCTTATTGTCTGTGGTTGTGTAATGAGCAATCATAAATCTGGTAATTAAAAAAATAACCATTTATGCCTGTGGAGATTGCAATTGCATTGACCCTGTAATTCAACTTGGAGAGAATCAGGAATATTAAATTTTCCAATCTTGAAACATATTGCCATGTTTACTTTGGTCTTTTGAAACTTCTCTGAGTGGAAACAAATTTTTGTGAGAAAGCTTTGCATGTCTTTTGCTAATTTTAATGAATACAATTTTTGGAATTTTATTTCATTTATGATTATATTTTTAGAAATACAACTGTATTGAGTAAAATATTTGGGTCTTATTTTTTATGAAAAATAATCATTTATCATTACATTGCAAATTAGATAGGTATCTAAGTGTTAGGTGCTTTTATTTTTAATTTATTTTTATTGTTATTTTAAAAGTGATGTACAAAGGATTATAGTTACATAAATCAGGTAATTATTACATTTCTTTTTGGACAGTGTTGCCCATTCCCTTGCTCTCTTCCAGTTTGAGGGTAGATTCTTACTTAATGACTTTCACATAGATAGTGGCTAAGGCTAGAGTCAATGAAAGCTTGATTAGTCTGAATGCCAACAGTAGCTCATGTGGAGTGCAGCTGTGGCTAAATGTTTCATAAAATCAGATATGACTATTGACCACAACATCTACATGTGGCCTCTACTATGTGGCTTGATTTTCTCACAGATAGACTCAGTTTTTAGAAAATCATCCTTGGAATGAGCATGTAAAACAAGAGGGCAAGAACTATAACGCTTCTAGTAGCTTTACTTCTATGGTATCTTGTGGGTGAAATGTGAGCTACCTTTTTGTAACCCATCATGCAAAGTGTAAATCTGTGCAGATAAGACTGATATTGGAGAGATAATATCAAAGACTTTTTATATTGTGATAATAAACATTGATAAAATTTCTTGAAATACAGAGTCAATTTGTAATCTGAAAAATCAAAATTAGATAAAATTCACTCATGATTCATCTGGAGTAATGACATTTGGGCTAACTCATTTTTTTATATGTAAGTTGTTATATTACTTATTACTATAACTTTCTCTTACTAAAAGCATGTCAAAGCGTACTGAAGGGAATGTATGCAGAATCATTTTAAAAATTTTAACTTAAAATTTTATAACCTATACCTAAAATTATTTCACAGCAATGGGAAAATTCTCTTATATGATTGATATTTAATTAAAGGAACAACTCAGCTAAGACCAAAAAGCAGATGATTGAAAAGCATTGCTTTTCCAATTATTTTTTATGTAAATAGATATTTCTTCAATAATTTTTAAACAAAAAGTATAACAATCAGGTAAACTAAGGATTTGTTTAACCACAAGCAGATTTTGCTTGTAGGTTTAGGTAGTATATTTTATTTTATTTACTTTTTGTTGGTTGTGGGGCTTGAACTCTGGGATTGGGCACTGTCCTTGTGCTCTTCAGCTCAAGGCAAGCACTCTACCACTTGCACCACAGCGCCACTTCTGGTTTTCTAGTGGTTTATTGGAGATAAGAGTGGGGGGAGGGAGAGAATGTAGTTGTGGAGGTGAGAGGGAAGGGATGTTAGGGGAAACACAAAGGAGGAGGCAACAATGTTTGATAGGAAATGTACTCATTACGTTGCTCATGTGATTGTAACCCCTCTGTACAGTATTTTCACAATAAAATACCGTTTTTGTTTTTTGTTTTTTAAAAAAAGGTGTCTCATGGAGTTTCTTGCCCGGGCTGGCTTGGAACTGCAGTCCTCAAATCTCAGCCTCCTGAGTAATTAGGATTATATGAGCCACCGGCGCCCGGCTTAGTATATTTTATTATATGCATTTCATATCCCTTTGGAATAAGAGTCGCTAAATGTATTGCAAATGGACTTGGATTATTTCTGGGTCAGAAAATACAGTATTCATGCTCTATTGGTTAAAGAATTTAACTGTAATCTACTTTTTCTTTCTGGTTAACTGTGTTTTAGTAATCTGAATCCAATCTAACAGTCAAATGTTAACTTTGTGGAGACTTATAGAACATGTGGAATCAGATATTTATGCGATTTCATTCTATATAATGAATACAATAAAGAAAGAAGTAAAAAAAAAAGATCTCAGAAATCACTTACACTATTCCTTTAGCGGCGTGAAACTTCTTTTTACTTAAGGATAAGGGTTCAAACTCAGATTTTTAATCTGAGTTCCCCAAGGTCCATATTTTTTTTCTTTTTTTTTTAATTGTGAAAATACCGTATAGAGGTGTTACAATTACATGGGAAAGATAATGAGTACATTTCTTATTAAGCACTTTTGCCTCCTCCTTTGTTTCCCCTTCCCATTCCTTTCCCTTTCCCATTCCTCTGCCCCAAAGTTGTAAAGTTCGTTTTTTTTTTTGACATAATGACTTATACATCTCATTGTTGCAATGGGTCCACCTGTATCCCTATTTAAGCAATTTGTTCTTTCCCTTCCCCTCCACAAAGTATACCAACATCAAATACAGTGAAAGCAGGGGTTATACCATGGGGGAGGGACATACAAAGCAATAAAGAAATCATCTTATAAATATGTTAGAAACAATCGCATGAAAGAAAAAACATTTGAATACTTTTCTTGGCGTTCACTTCACCTAACATCAAATTATCTGATCTTTTCTGCTTGCCTCAGACATATACTAGTTATTGCAAATAAGGGAAACCATGGGACTTATGTTTCTTTGGGCCTGGAGGCCGAAATTTTCTTAATAGAAACCCAGAAACATAACAAATAAAAGAAAGGTTGGACAAATGGGATTGCATGAAATTGCAGAGCTTCTGCATGGCAAAGGACATAGCTAGCAAGATCAATAGAAAGCCCACAGATTGGGAGAAGATTTTCACTAGCCATACAACAGACAAGGGTCTCATATCTAAAATATACCTGGAACTCAAAAAATTAAATCCCTCTACAACAAATCCTCAAAGAAACAACTGCCCAATAAATAAGTGGGCTAAAGACTTAAAGAGAAACTTCTTTGAAGAGGAAAAAAGAATGGCCAATAGACACATGAAGAAATGCTCAACTTCTCTAGCCATAAAAGAAATGCAAATCAAAACAACATTGAGATTCCACCTCACCCCAGTTAGAATGGCTAGAATCAAGAACTCTAATAACAACAGATGCTGGAGGGGATGTGGACAGAAGGGAACCTTAGTGCATTTTTGGTGGGAGTGTAAACTTGTTCAACCACTTTGGAAAGCAGTATGGAGGTTCCTCAAAAGACTCCACATAGAGCTCCCCTATGACCCAGCAATCCCACTTTTGGGCATTTACCCAAATGATCACAAACAAGACCATACTAAAGCTACCAGCACACTATGTTTATTGCAGCATTATTTACCATAGCTAAGATATGGAACCAGCCCAGATGCCCCTCAGTAGATGAATGGATCGAGAAAATATGGTATATATACACAATGGAATTCTATGCCTCCATCAGAAAAGACGACATTGCCCCATTTGTTAGGAGATGGAAAGACTTGGAAAAAAATTATATTAAGAGAAGTAAGCCAAGGCCCGTATTTTGTACTATGCTTCTCTAACCAAAGCACTAATTGTTCAGAACTTACCAGTACTTTAAATGTTGTAGGAGTGTGGCTGAAAGGCAAATTGTAAGCATGATAAAGATTAATCATTCATTTATGGTTTAAGGCTAATCTGCTCATTCAGTTTCTCATCAATCATGGAGGTTAATAGTTAATAGTTTCCAAAAGATGAATGTTAGGTTTTCGTTAAGATTCTTGGTATATTCTTGATTATTTGGTTGTTGGAATTTAATGACACAATTAAGAAAGAAAATCAGCCAATTTTCAGCCTAAATGCCCTTTACACTCCTAATTTGACCTTCATTACAAACATAAAGGACTTATCATGCTCTGGGTACCTAGAAACCTGTACCTGTGAGGGCAGATTTCAATTTAAAAGGATTATGCTCCCAAATGCCAGAGCTGCCAGCAGCTATCTATGGGAAGCTGTTTGGGGACATTGTTCCTAAAATTATTGCTTCTAGCAGATGGCTTATCCACAAGTGAGAATGATTCAATACTTAAAATGAGGAAAAAGATGGGACTTTTGGGGGTGAAAGGCAGTCACAACACCTAGCTTCCTAAAAAATCTCAACAGTTAAGGCACTAATGGAGACATACTTCCCTAGTACTCACCAAGAACTTTTAGCCCTCATATGCTACATTACAAATTATTGAGGATGTTATAGACAATTATCGAAATATTTTTCTTAGTTTTTTTCAAATGTTGTACTTTTTTGTTCTTGTGTGAACACTAATTTATTAATTTCCAATTATAGTATATTCTATGACAAGTAGCTTTCGATAATGACTTGTTCTCTGTTGACTGCTTATTGAGGCAGTATCATCCTACTTAAAATGCACCTGGGCAAGTATCTCTGTGTCAGGACTTCAAAGATGGTTAAGACAAATTAATATTGTTGAACCCAAGAGATATATTATAAATTCCTCTTTATGCTTCCTTTATTTCTTTCAAGGACAATTTACCCCCTACAGACATAACTGAACTTTTAAGTTTCTTATTTTTTCCTCCTGAAAAGAACTTTAACTCACTACTTAAAGACATCAGATTTATTTTTAGCATTATGATTTTTTTAACTCACACATAAAGTAACCCCAACTTCAAAATTATGTGAAGAATTAAACATTAGTAATTTAAAAAGAGATAAGTAGTATTTTCAAAATATGAGGCAAGGGAACCAAAGTCATGACTTCTCGACATTTCATTTGTCAAAAACTTTAAAACATATTATCTATAAAAACAATTCTTATATTTAACATGTTCATCTGAAGAAAAAGCTATTGAAAAAGCACTTCAAGGGTAAATGTGGTATACTTGTTTTTCTTTGTATTCATGAACTTGTTAAACTGAATATTATTAGAAGGAAATTAATAATTTTGAATAATAATATAGGGAAGACTATAGCTGATGTAATAACAGATTTCCCTTCCTTCCTCCCTTCCTTCCTTCCTTCCTTCCTTCCTTCCTTCCTTCCTTCCTTCCTTCCTTCCTTCCTTCCTTCCTTCCTTCCTCCCTCCCTCCTTCTCCCCTTCCCTCCTTCCTTCCTTCTCTTTTTCTCTTTTCTTTTCCTTTATTTCTTAGCTTAGGGTCTGGTCTGTGATTGGCTTTTTGCTGAAGACTACAGCTCTCCCATTTGAGCCACGGCTCTACTTCCAGCGTTTGCTGGTTAATTGGAGATAAGAGTCTCTTGGACTTTCCTGCAGGGACTGGCATTGAGTCATGATCCTCAAATCTCTAGTGAGCTAGGATTACGGTTATGAGCCACTAGTGCCCAGCTAATAACCAATTTCTTAACTCTCATAAGTTGTTATATAGATTAGTTCATATTCCCAGAGTTGAAAACTGTATATAACGAGTAAAGAAAAATAGTTAACTTTAAGGTTAAGCTATCCAAACAAATGAGCTCTATTATCTTCACCTACATTATGTAAAATATGCATTTGAAGATTATGTTTATTTTTATATGGCAAGATCATAATCATTAGTACTTGTAGAGTGTAAGAAGAAAGCAGTTTTTGTATTGATTGATTGTCTTCTTGTCTGTTATTCACATGGATTGTGACTGCCATATTGAGCAGTGAAGATCTAGAAAGTATTAATTTTTCATAGTAGACTCATTTGGAAAGAACACTTGCTAGAATTTTCAGTTGTCAACAAAGGAATGAGGCTTTCCTATTGATCTGGTGATGACTTCAGGCCTAGTTTATTCTTATGTTTTTGCAAGCTAAAACATCTTTGTTGTACTCAATGGCAGTACAGAATATATTTTTGTTTAAAAACTTGAATCAATAAAAGTTTTCCTATAGACCCCAGTATATGTATTCTTTTCTCATTATATATGTACTGTATGTTTACATTAGAATGAATGCAGTGAAAGAATGAATTAAAGAAGAAACTAAAAATAAATGTAAATTGTAGTCTTATTGTCCACACCCCAATAATTGCTGAGATATATGAACTTCCATTTTGGAGACTTTGATCCTGGTTTCTAAATCTCTCTCTGCCCTGAAAAGATGTAAATATTTCAGAGAAATGTTGGACTCCACTGCTGGTGGAGGGAAATTTAGGATAATCTTGGAGTACATTTTAGTGTCAGAAAATAAGGAAGTGCTGAACAAGACAGTAATGCAACCAATTCAAGTTTGGGAAAAAATTAAACATTAAATTCTAAAATATATATTTCTGCATGGCATGGCGCCTGAAATCTCATTGCTCAGGAGGTTGTGGCAAGAGGATTGCAAATTGGAGGCCTCCTGGGTACATAGTGACACCCTGTCTCAAAACAGCCAAAAGAAAAAGAAAAAGGAAAGAAAGAAAATAAGTGTTGCCTATTAATTATATGAATTCAAAAATCATTTGGGAAGGTGGGGAGGGAAAGGATGGTAGGGGAAAAACAAAGGAGGAGGTTACAATGTTCGATAGGAAATGTGCTCATTACTTTGCTTATGTAACTGTAACCCCTCTGTACAGTAGTTTTACAATAAAAAAACATTTAAAAAAAGAATTTGAAAACCAAATAACCATAGGAATTCACAAGCCTAGATCTGTGATTATTGGTATTCTGGTTGGAGTCCAGCCCAGGTAGAAAGAACAAGTGTGTGAGACTCCTTCTCAATGAAGAGTTGGACATGGTGGTGAATGCCTGTTATCTGAACTACCAAAAAGCCTAATGTAGGTGAATGGCATCCAGGCAATACCCAGGCAGTATGCAAGATGCTATCTGAAAAGGAAGCAGCAAAAATTAGGTTTGGAAGCGTGGTTCAGTAGTAAGAGTGCCTGCTTAGGAAGTGTGAAGACCTGAGTTCAAACTAAGGTACTGCAAAAAAAAAAATGGCATGCATTAAGTGGAGAAACTTGGAAGATACCGTCTTCCTCAATAATGCCACATATCATCAGCGATGAGACACTGTGAAGTCACCTGCCTGCTGATGTGATGTACTGAGAAGAAAATGATGTAATATCTGGGGTTCCCCTGACCAAAAATAAGAGAAAGAAAAACCAAAAAAATATAGAACAAACCTAGAAACTCCAAATTGTAAATCCTATATTCAAGAAAAATGGGAAAACATTTCTATGGTTTGACTGTGTTCCTTAAAAGCTCATGTGTAGGCTGGCACCGGTGGCTCACGCCTGTAATCCTAGCTACTCAGGAGGCTGAGATCTGAGGATCACAGTTCAAAGCCAGCCCAGGCAGGAAAGTCTGTGAGACTCTTATCTCCAATAAACCACCAGAAAACCAGAAGTGGCACTGTGGCTCAAGTGTTAGAGTGCCCACCTTGAGCTGAAGAGCTGAGGGACAGCGCCCAGGCCCAGAGTTCAAGCCCCATGACAGACAAAAAAATAAAAAGCTCATGTGTTAACGTTTTAAGCTCCAAATTTATATTAAAAGGGGTTTGGAAAGTAATTAGAATTAAATGGCTCTGATTCTCTTGATGACGTTAGTGGCTTGATAATAAGAGAAGAAGACCCAGACTGGCATGGTTTCTACATCCCAGTATACCATACAGGAAGATGAACCTCAGATACCATCGGAGAATGAGGCTCTTCCGACTGGGAATGCCACGCTCTCGGACGTCCCAGCCTCTCTCTATCCATGAGCCAAATAATTTGCTGTCCTTACACTGCCTGATTTCAGGATTTTTGCTAGAGCAAACAGACTAAAACAATAATGAAACGACAGAAGATGTTCTATTTAGTAGAAGACACAGAAAACCTCGTCTATCAAGAAACTGAAGGCAACCTCTCGGCAATAGTCATGGAGGAATTCAATGTTCAGTAATAACTGGAGAGCTGAATTCTACCGACAGTAATGTGACTGGTCTTTAAAAACCCTTTCTCAGGGAAGACATAGCCAACACTTTGGTTATAGGCTTGACAGGGAAACTTAAGTTGGAGATTAAGCAGATGGGAATGGTGATGCTAATTTTTGTCAGACGTCACTAAGTATTGGGGAAATTGTTTTACTCATCAGTAGACAACTATTATAGGTGGCTGTTCTTATAGTTCTCAATTTAAAGATGAGAAAACTGAAGCTAGGTTTGTAGCCTATTTGCTGGAATATTATTTGGACAAAACACTACCATAAATATATTGCCACTTGCTAATTCACTCTTGCCTGAGTACCGTAGACAATTATGCTTGTGATCCTCATAAGGTACTGTTTCTCAAGTTAGCTTTTCTTGAAAAATTAGAAATAATTTAGAATGTAAGATATTATTTTGCAACCAAGAAGGTTTTCAACCTAACTTGTTTAAATTGAGAGACCAAAATGTATTTAATAAGTATTCTAAGGGTCAGAAGTTTCACTATTAAAATATAGTTCGAATAACAAATAAAGAAAAAGTGTGGGAATCATAGGTAGCTGAAGAGATAGATGGATAATAAATCAACAAAGCAGAATTAAAGGAAATGCTATATCAACATCCATATATAGTGTCCTGAGTTATTCACGTTGGGGGACATCCTCACTTTTCCCCACAGGATTGGGACTTGACGTGGGTGGGGGTACCTTATTCAGACAAAAAGTAAGTCCTCATTGCTTGGAGCTAGTCTCAGTTTAAAGAAACATGGTTCCATCTCCTTCCTTTCTTTGATTTGTGTTTAAATTTACATGTCATATTGTTTCTGCTCTACAGAACAATATCTCTTCTAGGCATATCTCTTCTCTACTTATTCTTATAGATACAAAGATTCTAAGACATTTTGCAATTTTACTGGTCTTTGGAGAAAAAAAATTCCTTTTTGAAACATGTAGATATTTGGGGTATGTTGGGGGTGGTTGAACTCAGATCCCGAGATGTGCTCTAGGCTGTGTGTGTGTGTGTGTGTGTGTGTGTGTGTGTGTGTGTGTTGGTACTAGGGTTTGAACTCAGGTCCTGGGACAGGCTCTAGGCTTTCTCGCAAAAGATTGATGCTCTTCCATTGAGCAGCACCTCCATTTCTGGCTTTTTGCTAGTTAGTTGGAGACAAGAATCTCATAATTTGTCTACCTGGTATGGCCTCAAACCTTAATCCTCAGATCTCAGCCTCTTGAGTATCTAGGATTTACAGGTGTGAGCCATTGGTCCCTGGTCTAGATATGATTTTTTAAATGGTTGTATTGATATATTGTTCATGTGCCATACCCTTTTAAAGTGTATAATGCATTGGATTTTTAATGTAGAGAGAGTTGTTCAATCATCATCATTTCCTAATGAGAGAACATTTTTATCACCTCCAAAAGAAAGTTCATACCCATTAGCAGCTTTTTCTCTACCACCTCTGTCACCAGTAGAGGACAGCCACTGATCTCAAGACTTCTGTCTCTATAGGTTTCCATAGTCTGGCCATTTCATGTAAATGGAATTATACAAGACATAGTCTTTTATGACAGGCCTTTGCACTTGGTTTTATGTCCTCTAGGTTCATCCATACTGCAGCAAGTATGTTCCTTTTATTTTATTCCTGAACAATATATTATAGATCTCATTTTATTTATTTATTACCCATTTCATCATCAGTCTATGAGTTGATTCACATTTAAATTGTCTTTATTTTTTTGCTTATATGAGTAATGTTATTAGCATCTGTGGTCAAGATTTTATATTTTCTGTTATCTACAGTGTGTACTCTGGGTCTTATAGAACTCTCTACTTAATATTTTGAGGAACTACCTAATTATTTTCCAAACTGACTACACTGTTTCACATTTGTACCCTGAGTGTCTCAATTTCTCCATATTCTTTCTGTATATGCTGTTTTCTGCATGTTTCATTTTGGCAGTTCTAGCAGATGTGAAGAGCTATGCCATTGTGGTATGCGTTCACATTTCCCTAATAGCTACTAAGGTTTAACTTCTTTTCTTGTGCTGTTGAATATTTACATTGATTTTCATAAAAAAAAATACCCTTCAGTTTCTTTAATCATGTTCAAATTGTATTGTCTTTTTATTGTTGAATTGTAATCATGCTTATATATTTTCAACATATATCCTTTATCAGACTTACACTTTTCAAATTCTGTAAGTGTCCTGTTCAATTTCTTGGCGATGCCTAATGAATTTTAAATTCTTTTAATTCTGATGATGTTCTATTTGGCATTTTCTTGCTTGCACTATTGCTTCTATGTCTAAGAACTATTGCCTGCTCTAAGATTATGAAGATTTACTCTTTTGCATATTTTTGTGAGTGCTAGTACTGGAACTTAAACATAGGGCCTCAAACCCTGGCTCAGCTTTCTTGCAAAAATCTAGTGTTTTACCATTTGAGCAATGCTTCCTGGTTAATTGGAGGTAGAGTCTTCTGGGATTTTCTTCTCAGGCTGGCTCAAATCCTAATACTCCAAGCCTCAGAATCCTGAGTACAGAGAACTGAAGTTATTCTCCAGTATACAGAAGTTGTATACTTTGAGCTCTTAATTTTTTATCTCAATGTAAGTTAATACATATGTGAAAGGTCTTACATGTTTATCTAACTTTGTTACATATACATATGTGTCTATGAATGTATGTGTATGTGTGTGTGTATGTGTGTGTGTGAAAGAGAGAGAATAAGAGATAGGTATGTTAGCATCTAATTAAATGTCTGTAGGGAGATACAATTTCTAAGCATTTTTGTATAGATATCTGATTCAAAGAATTAAAGTTATTTATAAATACTTACACATTTTCCCAGTAGTCAGCACTCTCATTACCAAATTTTTGTTATTCTATTATTTTCCTCTTTTCTAATTTCACAACTCTTTCTTGTTGTTGTATTAGGACAAGGTCTCACTAGTTACCTCATGCTAAAAAGCTTGAATTCTATTCTTGCTTCAGACTCTCTAGTACTGAGATAGGGGTATATGTTACCATGTCTGCTTTGTCTCAGTAATTATTACTATCTCTATATAACTTATCTCCTACCTCTGTTTCTTACTTCTTTTTCTTTTTTAAATCTGGGGCAAGGAAAATCCAGGAGCAAAGATGTCATCAAATATTTTAGCTAAGTCTTTTGTATAGGACCAATTTGTATGTTAGCTGAAAATATACCGTCAGTAGTAAAGTTTCCCAGTCAGCCCTTCTAAATTGGACTCTGGATCATTTCCCAGATTTTAGAGATCTGGAATATTCCCTTGGTGAAAGTGTAGTGTTTTAAATTCGTTTAACTAGATCCAGAGTCCTCTGAACTCTTTATGTTCTATACTATCGAAGTTCTTACTATATTCTTAAGTAATTAAAGGTCACAAGGGAATGCTTAATGCTAATGTCTTTGTGTGTATAAATATGTATGTATGTGTACATATGTGCATGTGTGTTTCTTAGCCAAATAGTCTATAGTTTTCTTTTCAATGTTTGCAAATTAAAAGTCTGTTTAAAAAGTAAAAGTGTTGTCAGAATTTGTTTTTCATTATTGAAAAAGTAAAAGTGAGAGATAGAATAAAGGTAAAGTTGCAATAATGTGTGCTCAATAAAAGGTTACATCTTCAACTCTTATGAAAGGTCTACATACCCTTCCTTCTAAACTCTCAATATCAGCTCTGTGCAGGCTTGCAGTCAGCAATATGAAACTTTAACAAGTTATAAAGTGATGCCCAATAAAAAGGCAGATGACAGCTTAGTAGTGTCTGTAATAATGTACTGCCCTCACCTCATCCCCAATTTGCCACTTCTTTTTTCTTCTTTTTATTTTATTATGTCACAGGCATATATTGGGCAGAGATCTTAATTCAAAGGATGAATCAAGTGTGGCTAATATCAGCAGAAAACCAGTTTTTTTAAGGTTATAAACATTTCTGTGGACAAGTACAAGAACCTCTGGGAGACCTGAGGGCCAGGATTTAAAGCTAATAGGTAAGAAACAACTTTCAACTTTGTTATACCTGTCACTGACCAATCACAGTACTGCTTACAGATATGAGGACCTACATCCACAGTAAGGATACCTCTAATGCTATTGGCCTCTAGATCCTGGCTGTTGTATGAAGAATTGCTTAATTCTTGCATGGAGAATCCAGATGCACTCCCAGAATGGATGCTGTCTGGTTCCCATCTCCCCAACTCACTGCTTTCCAATTAAAGGAATAACTGCTTAGATCAGGACCAAGTGCTTAGACTCCAGCTTCAGGGAAGACCAAGCATATTAATATCTTCAATGTTTGACTTGTGTGTGGAGAGAACTTTACTTTTTGGATTTAGGAATCTCCAGACATGTCATTTTTGTATACTTACAGAATAACCTGAAGTAATGGCAAATGCTATAAGTCTATGAAAAACACAAATAAAGAAAAATAAGCCTGGGCATTTATGATCCATTCCTAGGATCATAGATTCTCATAAGGCTGAGATTGGAAGGATCATAGTTTGAGGCTAGCTAGGGAAAGATAAATTCACAAGACCCCTTCTCAACAGAAAGACAATGAATGTAGTGATGTGTACTTGCTTTCTCAGTGAATGAGAGAAGTTAAAATAGAAGGATTGTTGTCCAGTGAAAACTTATCTTAAAAATAGAGCACAAAAGATAGGGTGTGGCTATTATTAGTCCTAAATTTGAAGTGGCACAACTACAATGATAACTTCCATAGTTTCATAGAGCTCACTTGCTTTTATGGAGTGACTACTAGATAGTGTTTCACATTAATTCATAATGATAGGGAAAAATATCAGAGCAAACAAAGAAAGTAAATGAGACATATTTTTTCTCCTCATTGTAGACATCATATTTAAACTTATAAATGATTATTGTGTGATAAACACAGTAGATTAACACAAGACATATTTTAGTCATTTTGTTCACTTGTAAATATACTGATGAGGAATTTGCTTTCTATATGAATAATCAATCACCGTGCTCTAGAGAAAGTTACCATTCCCGTACTTTCAAAGCAATGCATGCTTGCAGGTTAAACAAATTGAGAGAAGATGAATAAAGTATTCAGTATTATTTGAAGATACTTCATGTCCTAGATTCTATGAGTTTTCTAAATTTGATGTTTTAGTTAATGAGCAATGAAACCTCCTCACAATCTGAGCTATTAATTGTGAGGATTTTTATACCAGACTGTACCCTACTCCAGTGTATTGGAATCTTCTAAAAATTATCACAAATCTCTAATTATTAAAATTGATTAGGAAACATTTAAACTTACCTTTCACCTTTTCCTGTACCCACCTGTCCTCACATGCCACTTAGTACCCAGGAGCATGAAACCTGCATTTTACTATCAGTTCTCTCACATTAACTTCCTTAAGTCAGACTTTAAAATATAACCTGATTCATAGCTGAGCTCAAGTTCAACGCTGAAGATAAGTTTGTAATGATTTTTAATCAGTTTAATCACTGACCAATCCAATTATAAGGAAAAAATGTGCAGCAAGAAGGTGATGGATGGAGCATGGGGAGTAGACAGGAAAAGCAATACACTTATCGACTTGTCTAATTTATTATTTTATTTTGTATTAACGAACCATTTTAGGATCTATTTTGATAAGTTACTGACTCTTTAAAATTTACTCCAAACACTTTTATTTGATTTGTGCTGTAAGAAATGTGTAATCTTCAACATTGTAGATGGTTGTGAGCCCAGAGGATGTAGAAATAATAGAATAAAATTAATTAATAATAAATTAATACCTAGTAAGCTGTATCCATCTGGGAAAAAAAGGAACATTTCTCTCCCCTAATTAATTGTTTTCTTTCTGTGGCCTGGATACTTCCATAGAGAAACAGAATATTGTGAAATAGTAGTAAAAGTGTCTTCACTTTTAAGAAATTCTTTTCTTACTATCTTACTAATTATCAAAAGACTCATTTATTCTTTTATCTTTTCATAGAGTGAAAAAAAGATACTTTGTAATCCTGAATCTTTATCATTTGCATACTCTTCTGGATGGCACAATGAGAGGAAACGTCACACTGTATTATTAAAGTGTGTGACAGAGGAATGCTGTCCAGAAGGACCGTATGGTCAATGGTGAATGGGAACTGGAGATGGGAAGCACTGTGTACAGGAACATTGAGTATGTGTTCTCCAAGAAGCTGCTTAGGATGGCTCCTTCATTCCAAACCTTGTCCTCTCATGTGGAGCATGCACATTAAAAATTACTGCTGCATTCCCAAGACAGTTCTCCTCAATGCTTCTGTTACTGTGCCGTGGACTCTTTCATCAAACTCTTCCACCTGACAGTTATCTTCTGATTCCTTCTTCGTCTCATCAGTCTTGTTCATGAACTTTAGTTCATGTTTTCTTCCTTTGGAAAAGAAATTCTAGATAACTTAAATCCTAGCTCACTGGGAAAGCTCTTACTTCACCAGTGGCCATCCAATAAGTTGTGAAGCATTTAATATGCTTTCTGTTTCTATTTTTCTTTGTATTTTTTTACTTGATTTAGGCACTGTTAAAATGATCTTAAGATAATCCTAGACATACTTGTGGTAAGAGGTTGCATATCAATTAATATGGATGAGTTCCGTTTCCACAGATGTATAGTGACCCAAAAATGGGAGGCCTGAACTGAAGGGATATCACAGAGAGAGGGAATGCTTGTGGGCTATGGTACAAAAAAGGTAATATGGATGAACTGAGGAAGATGGTGGAGGAGAAGCTGGAGGATAAACAACTCTCACTTAGAAACCAGTTTTAATGTTTCAGTGACAAAGCTAGAGAGTCACACCAAGTATGCCATCATAGGACAGAGAGTTTGGTCAGAGAGGAAAAATTCAGGCAGCTTGGTTAAGGAAAAAGATTTGAGCACACACTGGGGTCCACGGAAGCAGTGGCTGTGGCTGCTGCCACCACGCCACCATATAAACGGAGAGAGCCCAGGACAAAGGTGCCAAAGGTAGTGTGCTAGCGGATTTGATAATAAACACTGATAATCAAATTAGGAGGCAAAGAAGTCCACATAAGATCTAAAACAAAGCTCCAACAAAGAATTTGAAGCCTTCAAATCTGACCAATTAGAAGGAAAGGAAATAAAAAAACAAAGTAGAAAATCTTGACAGCAGTTAGACTATGTAGAAGATCGAACCTCTGGGATTGAAGACAGCCTAGACATTATAGAAAAAGAACAGACAAGAATTAAAGACAAATCCAAGAAGTATGATAGATCTATTCAACATTTAGAAGACACCATTTGAGGCTAATGGGTATAGAGGAGGGCCTAGAGACAAAAGTTAACAGGATCCTGGCAAAGAACTTCTAAAACATGCACAAAGATAAGCCCATTCAGATACAAGAATCCTTTAGTACCCAAAAAGACCAGATCAGAACAGGACATCCCAGCATCACATTGAATTCTGTACAGGATCCATTGAGACCAAGGAAAGGATCCTTAAAGCTCTCAGGGAAAAAAGATCAATCACCTATAAAATGAAACCAGTCATAATAACTTCAGATTTCTCAGCAGAGACAATTAAAGCAAGAAGAGCCTGGAATGATGTATGCCACACCCTAAAGACAAGCAATTATCAACCAAGTATACTGTATACAGCTAAACTGTCCTTCATAACAGAAGGACAAATAAAAACCTTCCACAGCAAAGAAAAGCTGAAACAATTTATCTCCACCAAACTATCTCTACAAAAGCTATGCAAAGATGTCCTACACATAGAAAACCAACAAGAGCACACAAAAAGCCAAGAAACAATTTCCAAACAGAGAATCCAAGAAGCATAGGAAGAACACAGTTGGCACAACCCCCAAGAAGGTGGATAACATGGCAGGAACTACCAAACACCTCTCAGTCCTAACTCTCAATATTAATGGACTTAACTCTCCAATTAAGTGACATAGACTGTCTAGTTGGATCATCAAGCAAGATCCTTCTATCTTCTACTTTTAAGAGACACATCTTGCCCACAAAAACAAATACATTCTGAAAGTGAAAGGGTAGAATAAAATCTACAAAGTAAACGGCCCCCATAAACAGCCAGGAGTTGCAATCCTAATATCAGATAAAATAGACTTCAAATTAAAATTAGCAAGAAGAGATAAAGAAGTTCATGTACTAATTAAGGGATCTCTCCTACAGGAGGATATTACAGTTCTAAATATCTATTCACCAAACCGTGGAGCATTCAAATGTACCCAAGAAACATTAATTCCTTAAAATCTCACATAGATCCAAAGACATTATTTGTTAAGGACTTTAACACACCACTATCCCCACTGGATAGATCAACCATACAAAAACTCAACAAAGAAACCTTGGATCTAAACAACTGCATATATCAACTAGACTCAACAGACATCTATCAAATATTTCACCCAGCAGCATCAGAATACATGTTCTTCTCAGCAGCACTTGGAATATTCTCCAAAATAGACCACATTTTAAGTCACAAAGCAAATTTGTCCAAATTCAGAAACATTGAAATTATGCCCTGCATTCTCTCAGACCACAGGGAATGAAGTTAGCACTTAACACCAAAAGCCACCAAAGAAAGTCCTGTACCACCTGGAGGCTGAACCACATACTGTTGAACCACCAATGGGTCATAGAAGAGATTAAAAAGGAATTTCAAACGTTTATGATACTTAACAAACATGAACACACAAATTACCAGCTCCTCTGGGAAACAGCAAAGGCAATACTCAGAGGCAAGTTTTATAGCTCTGTGTTCCTACATCAACAAATTGGAGAGATCTGAAACCAACAATTTAACAAGGCACCTGAAGCTCCATGAAAAAGAGCAATCCAATACATGGAAACGTGTAATTAAAATTAAATCAGAATTAAATGAATTAGAGTCCAAAAAAATCCATAGGAAGACAACAAAACAAAGAATCAACAAAACAAAGATTCTTCGAAAAAATTAAGAAAATAGACAGACCTATGGCAAATCTTATGAGAAAAAGGAGAGAATACAACCATATAAACAAACTCAGAGATGAGAATGGAAACATCACCACAGAAACAACCAAGATTCAGAACATTGTAAGGGAATAATTCTCAAACCCTTATGCTAATAAGTTTGAGAATCTGGAAGAAATGGACGATTTCCTAGCAAATATCGATATGCCAAAACTAAACCAGGATGAATGAAACCAACTTAACAGAACCATTTCAAGCATCCAAATAGAAACAGCAACAAGAGACCTCCATTCTAAGAAAAGCCCAGGACTGGATGGATTTACAGCAGAATTCTACAAGGCCTTCAAAGCAGAACTCACACCAATACTCCTCCAACTCTTCAATGAAATTGAAAGTGAAAGTTCACTCCCAAACTCATTCTATGAAGCCATCATAACCCTCATCCCAAAACCAGGCAGGGACTCGTCAAAGAGAGAGAAATACAGACTAATTTCTTTGATGAACATAGATCCTTACAAAACTTCTCAACAAAATTTTTTTCCAATTGACATCAACAGCTTATCAAAAAAATCACACACCATGATCAAACAGGATTCATTTCAGGGATGCTGGTTCAATATATACAAATCAATTAATATAATTCATCACATCAACAAGAAGAAGGATAAGAGCCACATGCTTATCTGAATAGATGCAGAAAAAGCATTTGACAAGATCCAACACACCTTTATGATGAAAGCTCTGCAAAAACTAGGAATCCATGCATCATTCCTCAA
This sequence comes from Dipodomys spectabilis, assembly GCF_019054845.1. Classification (NCBI taxonomy): domain Eukaryota; kingdom Metazoa; phylum Chordata; class Mammalia; order Rodentia; family Heteromyidae; genus Dipodomys; species Dipodomys spectabilis. The sequence continues at coordinate 20,174,810 of NW_024870766.1, forward strand.
TATAATAAAGGCTGTATATGACAAACCTACAGCCAGCATTATAGTTAATGATGAAAAGCTAAAGCCAATTCCTCTAAACTTAGGAATGAGACAAGGATGTCCAGTCTCTCCACTTCTCTTCAATTTAGTATTAGAATGCATAGCACGAGTAATAAGACAAGATGCAAACATAAAGGGGATCCAAATAGGGAAAGATGAAGTAAAACTCTCCCTTTTGGCAGACGACATGATTTTGTATTTAAAGAATTCCATGAACTCCACTCCCATGTTACTTAAGCTGATCTGAAACTTTGGCAAAGTAGCAGGGTATAAAATGAACCCTTCAAAATCAATGGCTTTTCTGTTTGCCAATAATGGGAGAGTGAAATTGAAACCAAGAAAGCAACAGCTTTTGTAATAATCCCCCCTCACACACAAATACCTAGGAGTTAACTAAAGAAATGAAAGTCCTCTATGATGAAACATTTAAAAACCTGAAAGAGGAAATCAAAGCAGATCTTAGGAAGTAGAAAAACATCCCATGCTCCTGGATTGAGAAGATTAACATCATGAAAATTGTAATTCTGCCAAGGGCTATCTACAAACTCAATGCGATGATACCCATCAATATCCCAACCTCATTCTTCAGTGAAATAGAAGAGGCAACCCCAAAATTCATATAGAAAAATAAAAGACCATGAATAGCAAAAGCAATCCTTAGCAGAAAGAACAGTGCTGGAGGAATATCAATACCAAATTTCAAAGTCTACTACAAAGTCATAGTAAGCAAAACAGCTTGGTACTGGCACAAGAACAGACCTCAGGACTAATAGAAGTGAAGACCTAGAAATGAACCTACAGACCTATAATCATCTAATCTTCAATAAGGGAGCTAAAAAATAGAATGGAAGAAAGACAGACCCTTCAGTAAATGGTGATGGCAAAATTCATTAATCACCTGTAGAAAACTAAAGCTAGATCCTTATATATCACCCTACACCAGAATCAACTCCAAATGGATCAAAGACCTCGAAGTCAAAGAAGACACCCTAAAAACATTACTGGAAGGAATAAGAGAAACTCCAGGGCTCCTTAGCACAGGCAGAAATTTTCTTAATAAAGACCTAGGAACACAACTAATCAAACAAAGGCAAAAGACATAGCTAGCAAGATCAATAGAAAGCCCACGAATTGGGAGATCTTCACTAGCCATACAATGGACAAGGGTCTCAAATCTAAAATATACTTAGAACTCAAAATATTAAATCGTCCAAAAACAAATCCTCAGAGAAACAGCTGCCTGATTAATAAGTGGGTGAAAGACTTAAAGTGAGACTTCTCTGAGTAGGAAATAAGAATGGCCATTAGACTCATGAAGAAATGCTCAACTTCTCTAGTCATAAAAGAAATGCAAATCAAAACATTGAGTAAAGCTAAATCCTTATATATCAACCTGCATCAGAATCAACTCCAAATGGATCAAAGACCTCTGAGTCAAAGCAGACACTCTGACAACATTACAGGATGGAATAGGAGAAACCGTAGGTCTCCTTGGCACATTCCAAATTTTTCTTAATAGAGACCCAGAAACACAACAAATCAAAGAAAGGTTGGACAAATGGGATTGCATGAAATTGCAGAGCTTCTGCATGGCAAAGGACATAGCTAGCAAGATCAATAGAAAGCCCACGGATTGGGAGAAGATCTTCACTAGCCATATAATGGACAAGGGTCTCATATCTAAAATATGCTTAGAACTCAAAAATCTAAATTCCCCAACAACAAATCTTCAAAGAAACAACTACCCAATAAATAAGTGGGCTAAAGACTTAAAGAAAAACTTCTCTGAAGAAGAAAGAAGGATGGCCAATAGACACATGAAGAAATGCTCAACCTCCCTAGCCATAAAAGAAATGCAGATTGATCCATTGTAGCAATGATATGTACAAGACACTATTTTGAAAATGAACAATGAGCTTTGCAACTCTGGGAGGGGTGTGTGTGTGTGTGGGGGGGGTAGTTTTTCCTTTCTTTTTTCTCCAGTCCCTTCTCAGATGTGTGTCCTACCAGTTGGTTCTAATTTACAATCTACAAGATAAAGTCACTTTTGTAGCCTCTTAATTTTCTCAGTCAATTGTCACTTTAGTTCTAAACAATGAAGAGACAAATTAAGAGGGAGTCTGAATTCTCCATAATAACATAAGAGACGTGTATGTTCATTATATTCTTGTCACACAAACTAACCCTTATATTTCTCATTTCTTCAGCAAATGGATACATTGTATATCTATTGACTTTAAAGTTACATCAGTCTAATTTCAATTCAAAGCTGCTGATGCTAGATGTTTGACTTTGGGCAAGCTGGGCAATTTTCTTCTCTCTCAGTGGAATTATTAATAGCTACCACACAGGGATGATGAGAAGATTACAAGGATAATAATGAATAGGCTTCTAGTGTGAATGGCGCATGGTAAGCTTGTAACAAGAGCTCATTTCCTTCACTAATCCTCTACTTATGAAATAATAAGCAATATAATTATAATTATTACAATTAATTTTAGTGTAACAGTTTGTTTTCTATCTCCAAACAAAATACATAGTTGTTTGTTGGATGAAGCAAGTTCTAAACTTTGGTGAGTTTGATCTCTTTTAAATTTCACCTTGGTGTGTGATGATCAAACCATAAATAACTTAAAGAGGTTTAATATTCAAATATTAGAAAAAAACTTGGAGAGAATACATTTTGACATTTTATTGACAAATAGCTTATGTATCATTTATGATGGTGAATATGTTAACAAGGTGTATTATTCAATAAAAATTCCTATGAACATAATCTCTGCTCAAGTCTCACTTGGATAGTACTTAATATTCCCACCTTTTAAAGTTAAAAATCACTCTGTCTCTACTGACTTTCACTTGTTTGCCCCTTTTGCTAGCTAATTGTGAGAATAATTCTTATAAATGTGACAGTACCATTGAGATTATGTCAAAACACTTTCGATTCTTGTTTACTATGCTTAACAGAAGACAGAAATTTCCTTTATCATGAGCCTAATCCTCAAGTAGAACAATTTCAGTATGCTTTGTATTAATGCAATTACCTTAAAAATGAAATGATCTGATTTGCCAAGTCAGTAGAAAGAGAAGAAATCTTTGGCCGTTGAAATTTCTTTTATCAAGCCAATGAATTAACTTGCATTGAATCAGTGAATTCCTAGCACTTATTTACTATATAACACAAGATGTTCTTTTATATCAGAATGTTTGTAATTTAAAGGAATCATATTTTGTATCTAGATAACTCAGAATTACACTGCATAGTCCATTGGGTTAAATGGATTGAATCTGTTTTCATGTATATTTTATTCAATAAGTTCTGATACATTTCACTGGGGAACAAGAAAAAGGAATTTATTTAGCAGAAGAAATCAGCACAAAGGTGGCAAACATGTATCAGAATATCTATGCTTCAGATAGACAACTGGGCTTCGTATTTGAAGACTGAGAATCTCCAACAGTGTTTTTCCTAAATTATGGGTGGGCCTGGCAGAACTAAACGTGATTGAAGGGTGGAGAAGTGGAGAGGAAAAACAAGCAGTTTGCCATGTCTGTGGAAGCTTCAGGAGGAGCAAACAGGAGAAGGAAAGAACCATGACAATGAATGTGAATACATTTGTAAATTGAAGGAAAGAAAATGGACTAAACATCTGACTGGCATTTGATATTTAGCTGGAGGAAAAACAAGCTTTTACACCTGTTTCTCTTTGCTAATGATGTCTTTGTGGTTTTCTGCCTTTGCATGTACTTCTGCCTTCACCCCTGGAAAAAGAAGGCATGCCTGTCCTTCCAGCTCCATGACTCGTATAAATAGGAGGGTCATAGTCGAGGTTGGCCAGGCAAAAACTAAAAACCCCATCCCCCCCAAAACAAAAGCAAGAAGGGCTGAGGGCATGACTCAAATGGTGGAGTTCCTGCATACAGATTCAACACATTTGCTAAGAGTTCAAAAATGTTATTTTTAAATACTATTAAAATAACATTGAATTAAAATGCTATGAAAATGTCATTTAAAACTGCCAATGATGCCTAGTGCTGGTGATATATATATCTATATACACCTATATATAGATATATATCTATATATCTATATATACCTATATATAGATATATGTATATATGTATATATATCTATATATATAGGTATATCTATATATCTATATATCTATATATAGGTATATATATGTATCTGTAATCTTAGCTACTCCAGAGGCTGAGATCTGAGGATTATAGTTCAAAGCCAGCCAGGGCAGGAAAGTCCATAGGACTCTAATCTCCAATAAACCACTCAGAAGAAAATCTAGAAGGTGAACTGTGGCTCACATGGTAGAGTATCTTGAGCCCAAGATGGTTAAGGACAGCGCCCCAGCCCTGAGTTCAAATTCCAGGACCACCCAAAATAAAACATCAAATTGTTTAGAGTGATTCTAGGAAAGAAATTTACTTTCATGTGTTACTTTTGTTTTCTGCTGATTTTATAAATTTGATTTCTAGTTTGTGTGTGTGTGTGTGTGTGTGTGTGTGTACCACTTCTGGGGCTTGAACTCAGAGCCCGTGTGCCATCTCTGAGCTCCATCACTTGATCTACAGCTCCGCTTTTGGCTTTTTGGTGGTTAACTGGACATAAGAGTCCTACAGACTTTCCTGCTCAGGCTAACTTTAAATCATAATCCTCAGCCTCCTTGGTAACTTAAATTTTTTAAGGTTTATTTTATTTTTGATCCAAATGTGATTTATATTAGTAACAGTTCTTCCTTGAGAAAAATAGGCATTCAGATGATATTAGAGAGAGAAGTCTGTAACTGTCCATTAGACAAGATGATTGCTAGTGCTGTTGAAGTCCTCTTGTCCTTACTGACTTTTAGAGGGACGGTATTTTGCTGTGCAAGTGTGATGGCAAATTGGCCCACAACTCTTTTCCCTTCTTCCGGTTTGTGCCTCTTGAGTTTTGGTACTCTTCTGGCAGAGGCAATAGCATGTTAGGATTATTGTTGACATCCTTGGAGAGCTATGACATCGTTATGCCAGTCTCCTATTGAAAATTATATTCATTGTAAAGTCTGCCTGACATTGATGCTGCTCTTTTAGTTTTCCTGGATTAATATCAGCATCAGGCATGCTTTAACTCCCTGAACACTAAGCCTCTAACAACCTTTTTATTTGAAATGAACGTTTTATGTTTGCAGGTACTAGAGCCTGGGTTCTGTCCCTTAGCTCAGGTTAGCTCTCTACCACTTAGCCACAGCTCCACTACCTGCTTTTTGGTGGCTGAATTGGAGATGAAAGTCTCATGCATTTTCCTGGCAAAGTTACCTTTGAAACTTTGCTTCATACATCTCAGCCTCCTCAGATCTAGGACTACAGATGTGAACCACTGGCACTCAGCAAAAAATGGGCTTGTTTTAGATTGCAAGTTGATTTTTGTTGTTGTTGATTGTAGAGACTACCTTTTAATTAGGATGTTAGAACTTTCCCACTTAAAGTCATGATAGAGTTGAATTTTTATCAGCAATGTCTTATTTTCTTTGTTTTTCACGAGGATCCCTTTTCTAGCTTCTTTTACTTTAATTCCATTTTATTCAAATATACTTCTTTTACACATAATTTACTGGCTATTTTAGATTTAACAATATACATTTTTGATTTAAAGAAAGAAAGCTCAAATATTTCACTTTCTTTTTATTAATTTTCCAATATTCTTTCACTTATCCCCCCCCCCCGACCTAATTTACAATCTTCACAAAATTCTTTGAACATTGTTGTAAAGTATGTCATCAGGTCATAATTTTTCCTGTTTCTCTAGGAAAGGAGTTTTCTTTTAACTTTAAAACATAATCTTACTAAATGTAGAATTCTAGGCCGATTTTTTTTCTTTTAATGTCTTTCATATTTCACACCAGTCTCTTCATACCTGCTTGTTTTAAGGCAAGTTTGTTATAAATTTTAAACTTATTCTCCCTTCTCTGTTTTTTGGGTTTGTTTTTTTTGGTTATGCCTCCTCTTAACCCAACTTCTTTCAAGGTGACCTTGTAATCTTCAATAGTGCTCAGCTGTTTGCATATAATACATTTCATTGTGTGTAGCTTTGTATTTATCTGCTTGATGTTCTTTAGTTTTCTCTTGTGGATAATTATTAATTTTAGGAAATTTATACTTACTGTTATTCCAAATTCTTCTTTTTTTCTTTTCTATCAACTTTTTTGCATACTTATTATATTTTTCATCTTTTGAGGCTTATAGAATGTTTCCTCTGCTTTGTTTTTCTTTTTGCATTACTAGGATTGAACCCAGATCCTCATGCACATGAGGCAAGTGCTGTGCCACTAAACTAAGTCCCCAGGCTGCTGTTACATTGTCAAGACTATTTGCTCAGCCATTTGAAGTCTTCTTTGACAGTGAGCACACCAAAGAAGTCCTTCATTTCTGAATTAAAATATTTGTTTTGCTTCTAGCATTTTTCATTCTTACTTCAGATTTCCATACCTTTGCAGGTATTATTCATCTTTTCATGAATATTACCTTACCATTATTTTATATTTCCTTTATATATATATATATATATATATATATATATAATTTTGTCAGTCATTGGCCCTGAACTCTGGGCCTAGGCACTGTCCCTCAGCTTTTCAGCTCAAGGCCAGCACTCTACCACTTTAGCCATAGTACCACTTCCAGCTTTTTCTGCTAATGTGGTGCTGAGGAATCAAATCCAGGGCCTCCTGCATGTGAAGCAAACAGTCTACCACTGAGCCACCTTCCTAGCCCCCCTTATAATAATTTTTAACATCTGCTTCATGTCTGGAATTGTTCTGAATGCTTTCTTCCTCTTTCAAGCCATTATACTTCTCTTGCCTTTTGGTATATCTTTCTTAAAAGGTGGACATTTTATTTTGAGTAATAGGAATTAAGGCAAACAGGTCTCTAGTATCTTTATTTATGTTAATTAGACCAGACCATTGGTGATGTTTATATTTTGAGTTTTTCCTATGAGATTCCAAATTCCTCTAGACTTCTTGGTTTTGTCTTTTCTTGACTTTTTTTTATTTTTCTACGGCCCTCTCCTCAGAGATTATTTGTATTTTTCAGTGTTGTACACTGAAGTCCATTGTAATTACATTGGAGCCTGTGAATGTGGCAAAAAAGAATGACTGAGGGAATATATTCTAAAACATTATTTTTAGATCTCATTCTTTAGCAAGTCTTTGCCTCTGATCTGTGAATTTAACAAGTATCTATTCTTATATATTTCCAGGTAGTAAAAACTGGTCTGGGTATTCTCCCATTGTGTTTCCTATAAAATATCTCTATAGGTTGTTAGATTGCTCCAGACAATCCAGTCCATATTCCATAAGACAGTAAATCATGATAAGTATCTCTTATCTAACTCTTTATGTGTATTACCATTGGTCTCAGCACTTTATATAATTTCCTTCTTCGTTCCTCATGAAGAACCTATAAAGATATGTGATCAGTATCTACATTTTATATTTGAGGAAACTGAGATGCACATTCAATAATTTGTCCAGGGTCAGTAGTTGTAAATAAGTGGTAGGTCAAGAGTTGGTGGATTGGAAGATTATATTTTAAATAACTGAAATATTGGCAAGGTAAGTATTGGATAGATGTGACTTCATGTTGCCAATTTAAGCATGCTTTTAGCTTGTTATCATTTTGTCATGACACCATAAAAGGGTAAGAGACGAATGGTTCTACAACCACTTAGTGTGTTGCTTATCAGCCATTTCTGTGATTGCTACTTGACAGCAAGTCAATAGTTGTTACTTGTAAATGTTTCCATTTGTTTTGTGAATCTCAAATTTACATTCCTTCAATGCCAATGGTTGAAGTACAATGAAATCTTTGCTCCTAAATGAATTAGCTAGATGGATCTGTAAATGTTTCAGATGAAATTAGGTTCCATTTTCTGTGGAGTATGGTGAGGGAAATGACAGCTTTTAATTCAGTAAATTATGAGAACACAGACCTAGCTTGATGGATTTATCTACCAGTTTTTCTAATCATGGACTACAGAGGCATAATAATCATATTTCAAAAAAGGAAAAATAGTGAATTTCCATTGTTGGAATGCTGTCACAATTTTGGGTTAGTTTGAAAGAATTTTGAATATCATTTCATATTTAAGGTTCCTCATACATAATTAACTTAATTTCGTATACTCAGTGGCATAATCAAATAAATTTCATACTTTAGATTTAAAACATTACAGCACCAGACTGCCAAACCTTCCTCTACCTTGGCTTTTATCAGCCCTTAGATTTTTTTTTTTTTTTTTACTATTTTGTGGAAGTTAGCATGAAAAAGAAACCAATCTGTATGAAGCATCTTCAATCAATTTAAGATAAGACTTATTCTTCACAACACTTAAGTGTTCTGATTTTATTTTAAAGTGTATTATTTATCATGGTAGTTAATTCAGTCAAATTTTAACATCTTTTTTTATTACTTTATTTCTGTCCTCAGTACTTGCAGATTTTTTACACCAAAACTTTACTGTTAAGAATGAAGGAAGACAACTAAAAATGCTAACTTTCTCACTTAATGTGGCTAGGCAGGTAAAATTAATTAAAATCTTTAGGCTTCATAATTTTTTTAAATAAAAAAACACTTAGTTAAAAGATGATCCCCTTTTAATGAGTAGCTTTGTTAAACTAGTACTGTATTGTACACTTCTGTATGTGTAGCCAAAGAGCTCAAAGTACAAATCATAACACACACACAAAAACCTCAAAAACATATAAGCAAGACAATATAAATGAATAAAAATCTTCTAAGTTGGTTATGCCTTTTACCAGACACAGTGTTTAATAACAAATTTCACACATAGTAAAATTATGTTTATATCAGAAATGATTTCTTTATCTTTTATTTATGAAAACTTACAGGGAACAATATACAAGATATTTACATTTCCTACATGGTGAAAAATTGGGAGTCACGCATATCTACTAACGGTCAGGGAACTTGGATATTAGTTGTAAAGACTCTGTAATCACGTTGGCTTCTCCTCATGGCTACTCTCCCAAGCAAAGCTACATAGACTGGAGTGGCCATGAAAATAAGAAAGGCAATTGAAGTAGAAGCTCAGGAGCAGGACGGGAGGGGAAAGGAATGGTCAGGACAAGACAACAAAGAACCATGCACCTAATGTACACAGCCAATAGTAATCCAGAGATTGCTTCTTGTGGGACTAGAAAAGTAGATGCCCAGCTGGAATGTTCCCTCTGGCCCAAGAATTTCAGCAAGTACGTAAGCCCTCTACGATTTTTGAAATCAGGGACTTACACTTGCTAGGTAGGCGCTCTCTCGCTGAGCCTCACCTCCAGTTTTTTTTACACTGTTTATTTTCGAAATGTAGTCTCACTTCCTGCCCATACATATACTAGACTGAGATTTACATATTTGCACCTCCCATGAAGTTAGAATGATAGGAACATGCTACACTATCCAGTTATTGATCAAGAAAGAACAGCAAGCTCTTTAGTGCCAGGCTAGCATCTAAGAATGATCCTCCCTATCTTAGTTTCTCCAGTAGCTAAGATTACAGGCATAAGCCACTAGAGCTAGACATCTCCTGTTCTTGAGAGAGGAAGGGTTTCCTTCATAGTGGAAGATATGGGAAATTTGTCCCCATTATGCATTACATGCACTCTCTTTGTCTCTAGGAAAAGGTTTTGTGTTGCTTACTGATGCCCTTTGGTCAAGAGTCTGCTCTTCACTCACCAGCTGGTTTCTCCTTCTGATTAACATCTCATTGCTCATTTGTTTACAACTCACCAATAATATTGGCACTGGTAGCTCACACCTGTAATCCTAGATACTCAATTGACTGAGATCTGAGGATCACAGTTCAAGACCATCCTGGGCAGGAAGGTTCATGAGACTCTTTTCTTCAATTAACCACCAAAATACTGGAAATAGAGCTGTGGCTCAAGTAGAGAACTAGTATTGAGCACAAAAAAAGCTCATGGATAGCACCTAGGCCCTAAGTACATGCCACAGGACTGAACACACACACACACACATGCCTTCACCAATAGGTTTCATCTCTGAAATTCTTACATGTTTTTAAAGACATATAAATAAAAGACATATATATATAAAAGACATATATATATAAAAGACATATATATAAAAGACTAAAAGACATATATATAAAAGCATCTCAAATTCTTGGAAGTTGAATAAGTTAAGTATTCTACCTGAAGCCATCTGTCTAAGAAATTCTGCATCCCTAGAGTTATGAGGCTCATCATTTCCCTTCATCAGGTTGTTGCTCAAACATCCTCTTGCTACATAGGCTTTTGAACCTTTGTGTGAACAATGAACATCTTCATCCACTCCAAGATTACTGCCCGTCCCCTTCCTTGGTTCATATTTCACCAATGACTATCACCATCTGAAAATCTGAATTATTCACTGTTATTTATGCTCAACCTTCCTCTATTAGAATTCAGTTCTGTGCGGAGATTTGTTTCAACCACTTAGTGTCTGAATATTCTCTGCCATGTAGAAGATACTCAAGAACAATTGTTATTTTTAATGAGAGGAAAGAAAATTGAAGAAAGGAAAACAGAGTGCAATGATTCACAAACAGGAAGAGACAGTAAAAAGTCTGCATCTCTGAAATAAAGTAATTGTGATTTAATGGTTCACTGAAATAACCTTGCCCTACTAACTGAAGAAGCTGTCTCTTAAAGTCATTGATGATAGCTTGTGGAGTAGCAGAGAGGTTCAGAATGTATTGCAAAGAATTAAGGCGGAGTGGCTGGGAAGGTGGCTCAGTGGTAGAGCGCTTGCCTTGCATGCCTGAGGTCCTGGGTTCGATTCCTCAGCACCACATAAGCAAAAAGAAAAAAGCTGGAAGTGGCACTGTGGCTCAAGTGGTAGAGTGCTAGCCTTGAGCTGAAGAGCTGAGGGACAGCACCCAGGCCCAGAGTTCAGGCCCCATGACCGGACCAAAAAAAAAAAAAAACTGAATGTGTTGAAAATTCTAGTTCAGAAACCACCAGTTACTGCGTCCTCAAGATCTGGGAGGCTATCACAGGGAAGGGATCCTTCTTGACTCTGCTTGAGGAGATATAAATTTCTCTTCAGGATTGTGATATGGCAAAAATATGAATTCATTTGTACCCACATTTTTTCTTACATTGAAATTTCCTTTTATGGTCTCTAGATTCCATTTATTTTTACTAAGAGAATTAATATGTTAATATGAATGTGCCTGATATGGAGGTTGAGTAAGATCAAATCAGGCAAACACCCAACCCAGTGGCTGTATATACTCACAGTGTCATGTGAGACAAACATCACCTGTCTGAAACTTGTCCTTAGAAGCACTTTTCTGAACTTGGTGTGTAACATTCGTGGTACCTTTCAAGTCAGAAGTTCCCACTTTCATATTTTCTATGCTTTAATTTGGGACACTGTAGAATTGATTTATTCTAAGTTTTGAAAACCATATAACAATATGCTTCATTTGCATTAATCTTAAAGGAAAATATAAAAAAATCAAACTTCTATTACACAGTATCACTTGTTTTGTAAACAGTATTGATCAGAATCATATTTGATTATGAATGCTTGAATGCTACAGACAAAGAAAAATGACAGGAAAACAAAAAAGTTTAACGTAAAGAGCAGATTTGTCACACTGTAGGAAACAAGGGCTTTTTTTGCTAATTGTCTTGTTTTTTAGACTTTTAAGACAGGCTCTTTCTATGTAGCCCAGGCTGACTCAGAATTCTTTTGCCTCAGACTCTCAAGTATTAGAATTACAGAAAGGAAATGTAATACTTCTAAGGTATTTCATTAACTCGGTTTAATATCATGAATACTAAATTTAATTCTGGAAGCAATCTCTCTTTATACTTTAGTTTTGAAACAAGAGGACCAGCACCAAGTCTTGCTCAGCTTTGTAAGCCTCATTGCCAACCTTCTATTGCTTAAAACATTTACTCTTTCAGTAAGCATTCACTCTTTGCTATGACATACGCAAGCAGTTAAGTTGCAGGGGAAATCCATCCCACAGAGTAAACCAATTCAGCCTGCTGCTATGGTGATCACATGTTATAAGCTTGGAATCTGTGGATAAGCTGAGTCTCCAAATATGAAATCCAAGCCATTGCTGCTCCTTTGCTCCCCATTGGAGCTTGAACTCGGGGCCTTAGGCTCTTCCTTGGCTTGCTTGCTCAGCTGGCTCTTGACCATCTGAGTCATGCCTCTAGCCACTACTTGTCCCTTATGACAGTTTACTGGAAAAATAATGCACACCCCTTCAGTCATTCCTTTATGTTTTTTAGTGTGGAAGGAAGAGGGCGACTGTACCATCACTGTAGCTAGATCCTCTCCCTTTAAGCTGCAGGAACATAGCCACAAGGCAGGGAGAGAAGCTGCATTTCCTCCCCTCCCAGCACTGCTTGTCATCTGCTAACAGCTGATGATCTTCATGATGCAATTATAATTCAAATCACCCTACAAAACTGTTTACACTTTAATGATGATGGAACACTAGCGTTATTATTATTTATAAAAGACATCATAACCATAATGAAGTCATGCTGAACTGCCTCTCTGTCAGCCACTTAGCCAAAAGTCACACGTGATGTGTCTGCCTCCCTTCAAGGAGCAGCATGCAATGGAACAAATCCTTTAGAAGACTTTCTAGAAGCAATTTCATACAATTTGCTGTTAATCATTAATAACCATAGTATGATGGTGCCATTTATTTTTATATAATTCATTTAAATTAGAGATAGTCTGGATACAGAGGAGAAATTATTAATCCATAGCAAGTTCTAGAAGAAAGATTAAAGGGAAGAAAGATTACTTATTTTTTTCAAATGAATTATGCTTCTATTATATGGCATGTGAACTGCATAAGAAAAAGAAGCTAAAACTTACACAAATTCAATATCTATGTCTGCTTCTATATACTTATGAATATTTTTTAAACTTGTTCTCATTGTTAACCTACAATATAGGTTAAGTATACATGTTACTATTGGACATGAGCCTACAATAGTTCATTTTATGGTTTTTGGGGGGTTCTGATATTTGAGTTTCATGTTTTGACAGTAAAAGTACATATTGTTAAATGCAGGTAAAGAGTTTATCATTTTCAATCTTATAAACTTCTAAAATTCTATGTATATTTAGGCAACAAAATTTAGTTTATGCTTACTTAGAAATAAATGGGATAAAAAGCAGCAATAATTATCTATAAAAAATCATATAAATGCTATACTTCTTATAATAAAACATACCTTTAAATGTCTATGCCTGCCCTTGAAATTTTTTAGAGAATGATAGCTAACTTGAATAAATAACAGGTATCTCTATGCAAAGTAACTATTACTTAACACATAGTGAATAATTATTATTTCTCATATTTGAAATAAAAATTGAGGTCTGCTCTCTGCTCAAAAGGAAAAAAGAGAAATCAAATTAAACGTGTATGAATTTCTGCCTTCATATGACATATATCTTGCCAGCTTTGTTGACTGCATTGAGGTTGGGACTTGGGACTTGTACTTGCTAAGCAAGCACTCTTCTACTTTAACCAAAAACCTGGATACTTTGATATCCTATTTTTCAGTTAGGGCCTTACTTTTGTCAGGAACCCATTTCAGGCTGAGAGCCATCTACCACTTCCTCTACTGTAGCTATAAGGAGAGGCATGTACCATCTCATCTTACGTGTTGAGACAGGATTTTGCTAGAATATTTTTATGCCTAGACTAACCATCAGTTAGGATTCTCCCATCTCAGCTTCCCAGAGTTGAGATGACAGGCATGTACCATTATATCTAGTCCCTGTCAAAAAGATGATTTTGATGATGAAGAGAGAAAAATATACAAATAGGAATCAGGTAGAGATGGACTGATGACAATATTCAATTCATTACTGGTGACTATGGCTGAATATAGCAATAGTTAAAATAGGTCTGCTAAGAAATTACAGAAAATTGAGGATTTTCATAACTCCATGATGAGACAAGATTTAGTTGCCAAAGAATGAAGCATAATGTATGGAGGAAAGCTGTAGCTAATCTGTAATACCTTTGTAATGAGTAGACTTTCATTTTGCCATGTGATTATTCTAAAGTATCTGGAAACATGTACAAATAAAAAAATAGACATAAAGAACAAAGTATGGAATGAGGAACTTTGGGCAAAATTCCATACAGCAATACAAATGATAAAACTGAATAACAGGTTCTTATAAGAAACGTGGTTTGAAACTTGCTCAGGTTATTACTGAACTCAAGTTTCTTTAAGGACAAGAAATTGTCTCTCAGATAAAAGATTTTTCCCAGTGTCTCTTTTCCATGTTTCCAGTGTGTCCACTCACCACAATGTTCTCTCCTTACAACTCAGATTCAGAAACCAAGCTACAAAGGTTCTCTGGATTATCAGTAGACTCTGCCAGGATTTGTGGGATACCTATACTACATCACAGTCATTCTCTATCCAGATCCCAAAAGAGAATCTGGAGCCAGTACCATCAAGTTGAATCTTCAGCTTATGTGACTAGTTCTTTTAAAGCCAGGTGCCTTAAAATATTAATGTAGTCATTTTTTTACAAGGACCAAGTGTCTGGATTTAGCAGAAACAAAGTCGTTGACCTTTGTTTCAAGAAATGGAAGTCTGAGTGAAAATGAATAAAAGAATGAAAGAAATACATAACTGAAAAATTGCTAAATTAATATTTATAAAATGATAACTCCAGCTTATAGACTTATATAATCATGTTCAAAATTCATTCATAAGGAAACAAATTGCTTTCCTTTCCTTTTCTTTTTTTTATTGTGAAAATACTTTACAGAGGGGTTACAATTACATGGGCAAGGTAATGAGTACATTTCTTATCAAGCATTGTTGCCTCCTCCTTTGTTTCCCGTTCCCATCCCTTCCCATCTCCACCCCCCGCCCCCGTTGTAAAGTTCCTGTTTCGACATAACGACTATGTACATCTCATTGATGCAATGAGTCCACCTGAATCCCTATTTAAATGATTTGTTTGTGCTTACTTTTCTTTTCAAAAGTGTATATTACTTTTTCTCCATTGTCTGTAGAACATTATGTTTGTATCCTTAACCCTCTCTCTAGACGTGTTCTTCAAATTTTTCTTTATTGTTATTGTAAAGGTGATGTACAGAGGGGTTACAGTTATATAAGTCAGGTAATAAGTCTATTTCCAACAGTGTCACCTCTTCCCTATTTTCTCCCAGTTTTTACCTCCTGACTCCATTCCCCCACAAGTTGTATAGCTCATTTTCAGCATGGTGTCTAGTGAGTACGAGTGCTGCATTTGCTCATTCTTTGCCTCACCCCTTCTGTGCCCCCTCGTACCTCCCCCAAACAGATAAATTTATGTATAAAGCAAGAGGTACAACAAGAAAAATAGCAATAAAGGAGAGAAAGGAAAAAATAGCAAAATAACAAAAAATCTCTGGTTTCCATTTCTTTGGGTTCATTTCGATAAACATGTAGCTAATGATGAGCCTTTGTGATCTTCTCCTAAGAACATCCTCCTTTGTTTTATGTTAAGCATGGAAATTTAGTTGCTTGTTGTTTCAACTTAAACCATATAGCTAAGAGCCATTTTGATTAACTAGATTCTGTTACCCAAGCTTAAAATCATTCTTCTTACTGACTAATACATAGTTCAGTTTCTGGTCTAGTGAGAACACAGTATACAATAAAAGCATTTGGAAAAAAAACATACATTTAGTTTCTGAAGTGCTCTAGTTATGTAATAAATCAATGCACCCTATATACTACTATTGATTGTGAATATGTGTTCCAAAGATATTTTGTAATACATACAACTGACAGATACAAGAGGTTTTCCAAGTTTATCTTGGTTAAAGCAATTCAAATATCCTCCAACTAGTGAATAAATAAACAAATTTTAGTAGTTTCATACAATAAAATATATCTGTGCATATGAATTATTGTTATACAAATGCTAAATACTGCATAGTTTGACTCTAGTTAAATTGCTGTGTTTTCTGGATATGGAAAGTAGATCAATCAGTGGTTTCCAGAGGCTAGAGCTGGAGAAAAAGGATAAATAATTTTATAGTGTGTAAGTTGGACCTTTAAAAAGCCCTGAATAATAAACAAAATTAATCCCACCGTTGACATTCAAGTAAAGGAGTGGTATTTGCAAGGCATATAAAAGTTTTAGAATTTGAAATAAGTACAAACCAACAAGAGAAATGAAAAGTGATTATTCAACTACAAATGGTTTTTAACGATGTAAATAAAAAGTTCCTCAAAGTCAAAATCTTAATGTCCATGAAAATGAACATTTGAGCTGGACCTTGGTGGCTCATCTCTCTAATTCTAGCTACTCTGGAGACTGAGATCTGAAAATCATAGTTGAAAACCAATCTGAGCAGAAAAGTCCATGAGACTCTTATCTCTAATTAACTAGCACAAAGCCAGAAATGAAGATGTGCCTCACATGTTAGGGCATCATAAATGTATGAAAAAGCCTGGTGAGAGTATTAAACTCTGAGATCAAGCTCCAGGACCACACACACTCACACACACACACACACACACACATACACACACACACACACACACACACACACACACACACACACACACACACAAATATCACTTCTGAGTATTATGAAATACACCAATAATGAACAGATAATAATGAGTGTTAGTGACTACATGGAAGAAAGATGTTAAAGGACAATGAATTTACACAAAGTAAAGCAGATTTAAGAGTTGATGCAATCATTTTGAAGAGCTATCAGTATCCATAATAAAGTGAAAGTAGAAAATATCCAGATGAATAGATGTATAAAGTAAGGTGCAATTATTAGGATAGGTAACACAAAAGGAAGTGAAAGCTTTATTAGTTATTTGTGTAAGTCTGAAAATATATTTCCTTGTTCTATCTGAGTTCATGAACAATGTTTTATTTTTAATTAAATGTTATAGAAGTATATTTTCATTCCTCTATAACCTTTAAATTTGTGTTCTGAATTGCCAAAGCAAAAACATAAACAAGAAGAGACAAAAAAAAAAGAAAAGGCATATCCAATTACTTAGAAAGTCTGCTATGTGTTTGTTCCAGATGAACCATTAGACTTGTACAAGAGGAGACATGTATACAAAACAGCCACTGTGGCTTTACTTAAAACAAAAATCATTGGAAACACCAAACCTGCTGCCACTAGAAATATGGCTGACTCTAGTGGCTTTCACATTCAGTTTTTTAATCTATAAGAAGAGAATTGCTATCTAAAATAAAACAATTAAACATTAACAGAGTCTCAATGGATTTGTTATAGAATTATTGAACATGATCACTTAACTACATCCTTAAATTCCCAGATTGAATGAGGATATATTTTATATGGGCAAGAATGAGAATAACCCTCTCTTAATAGTATCTTCAATGCAATGTGGTGGGTTTTTCTTTACCACACAGCTATTGCTTTCTGATAGCATACAATAGGGCACATTTCTGCTTTAATTCCCAATATTAGCTTTCTAGAAGAACCTAAATATTTATTGATATTCAATAAATCATGTTTCAATTCATATAACTGTAGTTACAGAATCTTCTTCATTCCCTCTTAAGTTCTGAACTGCTACAATATAATCCTTATTGTATTACATTGTGATCAGATTAAATTGCTCTAATATGCCATGTAGCTTTTTTTAGTTAATATAAACTACTTATGGGAGAGGCTTTATTTTATTTGGAGTGTGAAAGCCATATTTCTTTTGATCCCTCAACATCATCTTCAAATTATAACCTTAGCTGTCTAAAAATCATAGCCGAAAAATAAAAAAGAAACAATAAGAAAGCAGTTATTATGTACTCATGAAAAAGTTAATAGGATGACTGTTAATGCTTCCTTTATTTGTTAACATAGTTATTTTCATATCTTTTATGAACAATACAATAATTCTGTGTTCATCTTGTCATTCTAAAAGGCTATAGACTGGCTGGTTGCTGGTTGCTCACACCTGTAATCCTAACCTCAGAGGAGACTGAGATGAGAGGATCATGGCTCAAAGCTAGCCCAGGCAGGAAAATCTGTGAGCTTCTAATATTCAATTAATTACCAAAATGTGAGAACTGGAGTCATGGTTCAAATAGTAGAGTACTAGTGTTAAATGAAAAGCTAAGTGAGAGCACCCAGGCCTCAAGTTCAAGCCCCAGTATAGGCACGAGAAAAATAAAAGGTTATTTCACTTAATATAATTTATTCCAAGGCCTCATGGTTTCCCTTATTTACAATAACTAGTATATGTCTAGTACAAGCAGAAAAGGTCAAAAGTTATGTACATATGACCATATAAGATGATGTGAAGTGAAATGAACCCCAAGATAGGGACACAGTGGGTTTTTTTCTTTCTTGCTATTGTTTTTAACATATTTATAATGTACTATGTGATCTTTTTTGTTTCTCTTGTATGTTCTTCCCCCATGGTATAACCTGTTTTCACTGTATTTGATTCCGGTGCCCTGCATCTGGTATATACATTTTTCTAATTTGGGAAGGGGAAGGGAAATAACAAAATGCTTAAATAAGGATACAGGTTGACCCATTGTAACAATGAGATGTACAATTCACTATGTTGAAACTGAACTTAACAATTTGGGGTCCGGGGAGTTGGGGAAGTGGGAAGGGAAGGGATGGTCTCGGAAAAACAAAGGAGGAGGTAACAATGCTAGATAGGAAATGTACTCATTACCTTACTCATGTAACTGTAACCACTCTGTACAGTGTCTTTACAATAAAAACATATGTGTATATATATATATATATATATATATATATATATATATAAAGGTTATTGTCTATAAATCTTTTCTTATGAAAGCATTCAATCTTGCCAATATATTTTTAGTTCTGGCATTTTTTTCCTGCAGGTCCTGGGGCTTGATCTCTGGGTCTAGGTGCTGTTCCTAAGCTTCTTTTGCTCAAGAAGAACACTCTACCACTTGACTTCCAGCTTTTTTTGATTAGTTTATTTGACATAAGAGTCTCATGGACTTTCCTGCCCAGGCTGGCTTTGAACCACAATCTTCAGATCTCAGCTTCCTGAGTAGCTAGGATTACAGTTGTTAGCTACCTGTGCTTCACTTAGTTTTGATATTTTTTAACTGACATATTTGTAAATATTTGTGGGTTATAGTGTGATAATTTGATGCATATAATAGGTGATATGTAATTGAAAAAATCCAAGTCCTTAACATTTCTAACTCCTAAACCATTTATCAATTATATTGAGACACTTTGGACTATTAGTTATTTTGGAATATTTCACAAATCATTGTTATCTCTAAGTATCCTGCTGTTCTTTGGAACACCAGAACTTACATGTATTTTAGCTGTAGGCTCCCCTTAATTTATATGTTTATATACTGTAATGACTATGACTTAAGGAATAGAGAAAATAAAAATCTATAACTATGCCACTTAATTAAAACTAAATCAAAATGTTCCTTAGCTACTCAGTTAATTGGAACAAGAAAATGTTTTCAGACACATAAATAATTATTCTAGTTTTTACTCCCTATCTCTGTTGATAATTTTAACCTATTTTGCACAACTACTAGAATGAATTTGACCACTTTTATTCTTTACTATTTATTTTCAACTTGCACATTATTATGAAAGATACTAGAATATACAAAAGAAAGAATCCAATAATTGAATTTGCTGGCAAGTATATCTAGCAAAGTATATCTAGGATGACTATATATATTGCTGTTAAAACAGATATTTTCTAATAAATTAAAACAAGTATTTACCAAGCCAGAAACAAATAAAACTGTTGTAAAAAACTTAAGGAAAATTCTTGACCAATTGAGACGAAGTTTCATACTAATCATAAATAACTCACTGTAACTACCTTAAGCCATAAATGCATTGCAAACTATGATAACTAAAATGTCTCCTATTCTGATGCATATATTTTGCTTTTTCTTTAGACCACTCTATCACTTCTTTATTCTGTTGTATCTATTGGATACGAGGAGCCATGTGCCAGAGGACAGGACTAGACGGAACAGCCTTCACATACATCCTTTGGACCTCCAATCTCAAGATTTCTTTTTTTTATGGGAATATCAACAGTTTATCACATTTCAAATGATTTTTAGTGTGTCACACAACTCACAAACAAGTTGTCCTATATAGGTAGAAATCTGTCAGGAAACTGATAAGAAATAATAGAATTTAAAAGAAAATTGATGTTCCCTAATGCCTAATGCTTTTCAAACTAATTCTTTTCAGATCTCATCTTCAGGGAAGAGCCAGTAAAGTATAGGAAAACCATTAAAGAAAAAAATAGATGAATAAATTCATCACTTTGTGGAAATGTCTTTAAAAGGACAAATCATTTCTCATAGTAAGTGACTGAAGTAAAGAAAAAAATAGATAGCTGGACAGTGAAGAGAACCAAAAGAAAGAAAATAGAGACAGGAAAAGCAATCACCTTACTGAAGCTAAGTTTCCTTGATAGTGGTTTTAAAATACTTTTAGACTTAACTCCTCCCCCCAATCACTGAATTTTATTCATTGGCACACTCAATGAGCAGAAAGAACAATTTTCCAGGTTGATATTACAATGGTAATGAATCTTTTGATTCAAAATCTCCATTATTTTTGATAGAAAATTCTTGTGTCATTTTGCCAACAGATATTTCTTAACAAATAAGCAAAAGCTATACAAAGGCTTTATTTGTGTTATGAGTAGAACAATTCTGACTCTGAATCAGTCTCTAAGTAAAGTTGACTGAATTCTCTGGTTAATAGATTAGAGTGGACATTTAAAATATTCTAACACCATGGGGCTGGGAAGGTAGCTCAGTGGTATACTGCTTGCTTTGAATGTTTGAGGCCCTGGGTTTGATTCCTCAACACCACATAAGCAGACAAAGCCAGAAATGGTTCTGTGGCTAAGTGGTAGAGTGCTAGCCTTGAGCTGGAGAGTTGAGGGACAGCACCCAGGCTCAAAGTTTAGGTCCCACGACTGACAAAGAAAAAAAAAATTCTAACACAAGTATTCGATGAAAGTTTCCTATTGCAAAGTTACAGAATCTTTCATCTGTTTCTATTATCGTTTTCATCTCTTTTCATGATTTCCAGATACAATTTTTGAATTTTCTTTCTTTCTGGAAAAATTGGCTTGATTTATTTTTCCATGTCTAAAGCTCCCATTCACTAAACCTCTAGAATGACTTCTTTAACTTATGACTTAACAGAAAATACTTCCTTCAGCTAATCCAACATCTTTATGTTTCTAGACTATGGTAATAAATTTGTGAGTTCGTATCTCACTTAAGCCTTCTGCAGGATATACCCTTGGGTAGCATTTTCTCTATTATAAATGTCTCCTCATTTGGTCTTCCATGGCAGCAGCATCTTCTTATTTTCTTTTCTAGTTCTTTAGTTTTTCTTGTTGATGCTTTTATTTTCTACAGGTGCTTCAGGGATGGAAGTGTAGAGTGGTTGCTCAATAGTAGAGTGTTTGCCTAGCATGAACACAGCCATAGGATAGATTCGCCAGCACTGCAAAATAAATGTATAAATAATAATAACAATAATAATAGTAAACATTAATGCTATTAATAATAAAAATACAATATATTTGTCTATATTTATTCTTCAGTTCTATTTTCAATATTTTTCTTTAACTGTACTCAATCTGAAATTTTTCATATTCATCTAGGAATATATTCAACTCCTCAAATTCAATTTTTCCTTATTTTTATGTTCCTAAATCTCTACCATTGTAACAAATTTTCCCTAGGTTCTATTTTACCATATATACAATATTTATATGGACATCTAATAGTTAACTCAGATGTAGTGAATCATCCACAATCTCCCACTGTGTTCTTTAACTTCACACATTTCACACCTCATTGCTTGCATCTTCAAATCCAATTATATTTGCTTACTTATTGTGTGTGTATGTGTGTGTGTGTGTATGTATGTGTGTGTGTGTGTATGTATGTGTATGTGTGTGTGTGTGAAGGCACTTGAAATCAGATCCTATCAAATTATTTAAGTTGTAGATTATGGTGTGTGCATGTATCAAATCATCATGTTGTACATTTTCTTTTATTTGTTTATCTTTAAATATTTATTTTTTATTGTGAAAATACTGTACAGAGGGGTTACGATTAGATGGGCAAGGAAATGAGTACATTTCTTATCAAGCACTGTTGCCTCCTCCTTTGTTTCCCCTTCCCATCCCTTCTCTCTCCTCCCCTCCCCCCCCCCATGTTGTACATTTTCAATCTGGGGAATTTTTTCTCAGTTATATCTCAGTAAATATGAGAAAAATTCTCATACTATTCTCTTTATTTCTATTATAATAACTTTGGTCTGGACTTATGACTCTTAGTATGTATGTAAAATAGCCCACTGAATGTTCTGTTTTGTTTTGTTCCCACACCAATCATTGCTTAAAATGGCATTTATTGAGTTTTCTTAAACAATGAAATTTTTCTATTACTTGCCTGCTTGGAATCCTTCTTTTTTTTATTGTGAAAATACTGTACAGAGGGGTTGCAATTACATGGGCAAGATAATGAGTACATTTCTTATCAAGCATTGTAGCCTCCTCCTTTGTTTCCCCTTCCCATCCCTTCCCATCCTCCCCATGGCTCCCACCCAATCCTCCTCCCCCCCTGTTTCCCCCCCCACCCTGCACCAAAGTTGTGAAGTTCGTTTTCAACATAACGACTTGTACATCTCATTGTTGCAATGGGGCCACCTATATCCCTATTTAAACAATTTGTTTTTTCCCTTCCCCTCCACAAATTATACCAACATGAAATACAGTGAAAGCAGGGGTTACACCATGGGGGAGGGACATACAAAGCAACAAAAAAACAATCTTATAAATGTGTTAGTAACAATCGCATGAAAAAAAAACATTTGAATACATATATTAGGGTTCATTTCCCTAACATCAACTTATCTGACCTTTTCTACTTGACTCAGACATATACTAGATATTGCAAATAAGGGAAACCATGGGACCTAGGTTTCTTTGGGCCTGGCTTACTTCACTTAATATAATTTTTTCCAAGTCTTTCCATTTCCTAACAAATGGGGCAATGCCACTCTTTCTGATGGAAGCATAGAATTCCATTGTGTATATATACCACATTTTCTTGATCCATTCATCTACTGAGGGGCATCTGGGTTGGTTCCATATCTTAGCTATAGTAAAAAAATGATGGTTAGATGCCACGAAGTAGGTGGCAATGTCTTAAATGTATGTGCATTGTCAGGCCCAAGGGCCTCTTCCATCCTTGTCAAGGGGAGTGCTAATCTTTTCTCCTTTCATACAACACCTGCTCAGAATCCTTTACTGCCTTTAAAGTAAATGCAGAATTACTTTACATGGACTCAAGAGTCACAGACTTGACTCCTGCCCATTTCTGTTCCCAATCCCTCCACTTTACCACCAGTCATCATTCATGAGTCCTGTAATTACCATATGTATGAAATATTCCTTGATTCTCACTTTCTAAAAAGGATGTCTTACATATAAAATATGTTCAAAGCTAATTATAGTCATTTTATAAAATTAAAAGATAATTTCCTCAGCATAATAAAGATAAAGTATAATTAATGTCATCTTGATAGGGTACAGAGAAATACTTCTGAGATTCTGAAACCTAAGTTTTCATGTTGTGTCTCTTTAATAGTTGTGTGACTTTCATCAAATTATATAACCTTCTAGGTCCTCGGTTTCTTATGTATGAAATGATGTTGTAGTGTTAGATCATTTCTCCAGCCTCCTCTAGCTTTGACTTTCTACTGTTCCAGGGTAGTAATTTAATGAGACACATTAACTTTTCGGGCCTCTAAGGAACAATTTCTTTAGCACTCAAACATACTGTTTCACCCTGGTGTCTGTCCTATATCTGAGTATGTTTTGCCCCAGGGAATACAGACTCAGACTGGCTGTGGTGGCAGAGAATATTTTCTCATTTTCTTTGGTCTTATATAAAGGGGGGAAAGTAGTATCATAACTCTAGTGGATTTATTTCCTGCTAACTTTAAGCACTAAGAAATGGTTGAAAATATATCCCCAATGTCATTGATTAAAACGTCCTGTGGAGACAAATTAATTTTCTCTAAATGACATTTGAAAACTTGCTAAGGGCAAAGAACAGGCGAATTCAGCCATCCAATGAGTCATTTTATAATTCTATGATGAAATTGACACCTTGTATTTGTGGAACATACAGGACAAGGTGAATTTTCCTAGCTATTAGGAAAACACCTACTGCTAATTTACAAAAGGGAGATATAACCAACCCTAAAATTATGAGCCCATTGAAATAACTATGTACGCTATAAAGATATTTGCCAAGATTTTGGTGACAAGACGTGAAAGAGTTATGGAGAAATTAACACACAAGGACTAAGCTGGATTTATGAGGCATGAAATAATTACAGACAATTTGAAGAAGAATTTTATGCTAATGCAATTGATAGTGATATTTAGAGTCTAGTGTTTGCAAATTCTGTTAATATCCAGGAAGTGTGTAATAGAGTGGAGTAGACATAGCTAAACAAAGACTAAATTATGGAAGTTATAAAAAGTCTTATTTTCAGAAGATAGTATTATTATTGTAGCAAAAGGATAGTATTATTGCATTCTCATCTCCTCAAGTTTCAACATAGAAAATGCAAAGATTTGCAGTCTAATTTAAGGAACATGGGTGTCTAAGTGAAGATAATTGCTTTATTTGTTTGTATATTTGCTACATGTTTTGTTTCTTTGTTCTCATGGTCTAGGATTGAACCTCAGGATCTTGTACATGCTAGGCAGGTTCTCTACATTGAGCTATAGCCTTGACCTTGGTTTCTTGAGATAAGAGTTTAGCCTATCGGTTAAGGTCGGTCTGGTAATGAACTCTCAATTCTTCAACAGATTGACTACATGTTGATAAGACATTATTCAGCAACATGTATTTATTGTACTTAGTGTAATCTTTTGATAATGGCATTCCCGGTATGAATTTTTTTTATATATGTTCTCAGTCATGGGGATTTGAACTAATTTAGGAGTTACAACTTAAATGTTGAGTATATTTTATTGTTACTATTCTAAAGTAGCTGTGATTAAAAGGTATGTAATCTTTTTGACTGAAGAAATAAATATTTGAAATTTCACAGAATTAAAAACTTTTGAGACATATTTGTGTCTAATGTAATGATGGATTAGACACTCAGAGGATAAGTGTCTATGCTTCTACCAAAATACCTGAATCTTGGATAAAAATATATTGTTCATTTTCAAGAAATAAGGGAAACAAATTTCTAAAGGTCCCAACAAGCAATTAGCAGAGCTATATGCAGAAATCTGAGCCAGAAGTAGTGAAGAATACACTAACCTCAAAGCTATGTAGTCGTAGGTGTGAATATATTCCAATGCTTAGATAGGGCCCAGGAGTTTAGCTCGTCATAGAGCTCCTAACCTAGCAAGCAACAGGCCCTTAGCTCAAATGCTGGTACCCCTCCCCAAAGTGCTATTATTTTGTATCACAGTGTTTAGGAGTCCAAAGAGACTCCCCTGTAAGTGAGGGCTTTTGAGTAGCTACCAGAACCTCTTGCCTCATAGAAGAACTGAACATCAGTCTTCTATGTTTTTAAAGTAAAACATTTCATGTTTAGGCCTCTAGTTCTCATGGATTAGATCAAGGAAAGAAATGTTGATTTCAGAGACCATAAAATACAGAGCATCAGCATAAAGAAGAAAATATTTTGTTGGCATAATACTAACACAATTAAAATGAGAACTAAGTATGGTATGCTAAGTGAATCACAAAAGTAATGTACAATAAAAGTGATAACCAAATATAAAAGATATTAAAATTTTAATGAAATCTGTAATAGGATGTAAAGCAGAAAGGATATTTATATGACTAGGCAAAACTTAAAAGTGAATTATTAACAAAATATAACATCTGAGGAAATAAGCAGACTAAATAAATTGATTGTAATAGAGTCCAAAGGGGGAGATAATACACACATATCTATTCACAGCTACTGACTGAGATTAGAGCGCGAAGTTCACATATGTCTAAGTGGAGTCACAGAATTTGAGACCAAAGAAAACTAAGAGAAATATAATGAAGAATTATTTGTAGACCAGCATGGTAGACATGCTGATTGTGATTCCAGCTACTTCGGAGGCAAAGAATGAGGTGGAATACAGTTTTAGGCTTGGTCAGGTAAACATAAAATGAAATTCTATCTGAAAAATAAACTCATCCCAAAAGGCCTGAAGGTGGGGCTCAAATGGCACTTCATCAAGTATAAAGTGCTGAATTCAATACTCAGATTAAGGAAGGAAGGGAGGAAGGAAGGGAGAGAGGGAGGGAAGAAGGAAGGGAGGGAAGGAGGGAGGAAGGAAGGGAGGGAAGGAGGGGAAGGGAAGACAAAAAAGAATGAATGAGGTATAATAAAAGAGAAAGAAAATAGAGAGACCTCTATAAAATTTCCAAAACAAACAAAATGAATTCTCAAATGTACAAAGTACAAATTATAAAGTTTACCAAGGTACCCATCTATCCTGTAGGCATTTGTACTCCTAGAGGAACACATACACTTTAGTAAAACTTCATATCGAGACAATATTAAGAGAAATGATCTTATAAACAACCACACAAACAAAGCAAAAGCTTAAAAATAACTAAAATCGTACTAATGCATGTTTCTCAAGTGGAAATTATGAGTCAAACACCGGAATATTTCCAATATTGGAAGAAAATAACTCAAAATGCAGACATCTATGCACAAGAAAATCATCTTTGCAAAATGAGATCTTATGAATCTTTTTCAGCTAAGTAAACTATGTAGCTTCATAAAAGGATTTTCTTATCTCATGGAAGAAGGAAAAATGACTCGATAAAGGAATCCTGAGATGCATCCAGAGCTATTCAAAAACATGTAGGAAAAGACAATAATACAACATTACTAGACACATTTTTCCAAAATGTCTCAATAAAAATATCAACAATGCTTAGGTTGTGAAAGATAGGTTGTGAAGAAACTGAAGAACTCACAAATTGCTGTTATGAAGCTATAATAGCACAAATATCTAACAGTTAACCCAGTAATGATACTATGAGCTTATTCCAGAGAAATGCATCCTTATGTTTATACCTCTACATGAGTTTTCACAGCAGCTTTATTCACAATAGCCAAAATTTAACAACCCACAGAGGCTAACGGGCAAAAACATATTATAGTGGAATGTCACTCAGAGATAAAAATGGGACACATTATTTAATCACATAACAAGTTAGGTGGGCCTTCAGAGAAATAAACTGGGAAAAGTCAATCTCACATTACACTTATGTTATATTCTTGAAATGATAAAATTATAGAAAGCTAAGAAGGGATGAGATAAATGGGTTTGAATATAAAGGGACAGCATAAAGTCCAATTGTGATGATGGAGATGTTTTTTGTTTTTGTTTTTTTGAGAAAAGAAATTTATTTACCCACAGTCAAGAGGCTGGGAAGTCCAAATGCAAGGCTTCTGGCAAGGCCTTTTGACAGCATTGTGACATGATGGAAGCAGCACATGGCACGGTGTTGGGAGTGGGGGAAGACCACACTTGATCTTTTATTAGGAACTTGCTTCCGCTATAATGGCATTAGTCATTCACGAGAACAAGACCCATGATCCCAACCACTCTTACTAGGTCCTGCTGCACAATGCCATTACATTGGGACCAAGTTTCCAACTCATAAACTTGGGCACCCATTCAGAACATGTTCCCTCTCTTTGGATGC
This sequence comes from Dipodomys spectabilis, assembly GCF_019054845.1. Taxonomy (NCBI): domain Eukaryota; kingdom Metazoa; phylum Chordata; class Mammalia; order Rodentia; family Heteromyidae; genus Dipodomys; species Dipodomys spectabilis. The sequence continues at coordinate 20,202,695 of NW_024870766.1, forward strand.
CAATTTCCATCGACCTAATGTACCAAGTTAGCTCACGCTCATCCCAGAAGACTTTCATCTCTTGGCTAAAACAGAATCATCTCTCTTTCATACATTCCCTCTACCTTGTCTCTATTTTCACAATCACGTTCCTCTCTTCTTCCTCTATAGATCCCACATGGCCGAGCCCTAATGCTATGCTTTCTAGAAAACCTTTGCTCATTCTGCCGCCATCCACCACCCAATGTGAACAATCAACCTTTTCTCCAGGTTCTGATTTCATTCTGTTTGTCCAATTTTGATAGGAGCAGTTCCATTATCCCTTAGGAAATATTTATCTATGTGTTAATACTACTGACAAGGCTAAGAGTTTGTTAAAGGCAGGGATTCTGTTTTAATCATCTCTCTATTCTCAGTAGGTAATCCAGGTTAGGCCATACATCTAGAACTGATGAATGAATAAACAGCCCAGTCATTTATCCATTTCATAAGCATCCACAGGCCATCTGACTATAGCATCCACTGTACTAAGGTTACTAAGGGCAATATTAACCACAGGTAATATCTTTGGGTAGTAAGTTAGTAAATTCTTTGACTTAAATGGCATCTATAGCCTGGTAGATAGAGACAACCATCTAAACAAACTATATGAAAGCCTAATGATGGAGATACTTTGTATCCTGATTTCATCAGGGTTGTTAGCCTAATGGTGATAATTATGCTGAGATTTGCAGGATATTTTCATTTCTGGAAACTACATAAAATAATGGAAGGTCTCTGTCATTTCTTGCATGTATATGTGAAACTACAGATTTTTCAAAATTAAAATTCTTACTTAAAAAAGGAAGAGTCAAAATATTCTGTATTCTTTAAGTAATATATCTGTAATTATTCAAAGTTTTCATTTATAAAAAATAGAAATAGGAGCCCGGCGCTGGTGGCTCACGCCTGTAATCCTAGCTACTCAGGAGGCTGAGATCTGAGGATCTCGGTTCAAAGCCAGCCCGGGCAGGAGAGACCGTGAGACTCCTATCTCCAATAAACCACCAGAAAACCGGAAGTGGCGCTGTAGCTCAAGTGGTAGAGCACTTGCCTTGAGCTGAAGAGCTGAGGGACAGTGCCCAGGCCCAGAGTTCAAGCCCCACTACCGACAAAAAAAAAAAAAATAGAAATAGGAATTTTATAGCAATGCCATGTGCAACAAGTGATTGTAGTTGAAGTAAAAATCTAAAATCCTGATTTAGTGTGATATAGTTTGATCATAGATTTTATTAACTTAAAATCTATTTTAATGTTTTAGTATAATCTAGAAAGAAAATATAATTACCATACATAATTTGTAACCAATAACTTATGTGGCATATACAATATAACTAGTAACTTGCTAGCAACTTACTAGTAACTTATTTATATTAGTAACTTAACATATACAATATATCTAGTAAGTGATATGTGGGCTAAAAAAATCCTAAATTTAATGGGTTAGGAAAAAAATAAAAAAAGTTTTTCCATTTCCTAAAGTTCAGTTTGATAAATATTGTTTTATATGATCAGATACACAGAGGCATTGGGCCTTTGAGTTCCTCCAATAAGAGTATCCTCCTTGGATTTTAAAGGAGTGTGTCAATGCCTTGAGTCCTATATAATTTATTATGTTCTAGTGTACTTAAGATCTAGCTTCATTGTATGAGAGAAAACATGTGCTGTTTGTCAATCTGAGCTTGGCTTATTTCACTTAACATTATTTGTTCTATGTTAATTAGAAATAAGAACGTCATGGTGACTTTTCTGTCCGCGCTGGCATGGAACCACATTCTTCAAATCTCAGCCTGCTGAATAGCTAGGAAATAACTCTCAACTTAGAGATATAACAACTTGATGATTGGTGTTCATTTAATAAAATATGAAACACAGAAACTGTGGGAAATACAGACTAATCTATTTCCTACTCAGTGAAGGATTTCCAGGTCACCATCCTGAGTTGAAAGACAGCTGACTTTAAATTGTTAAAGAATTAAAACTTTAGGAAATAGGATTAGCTACTACTGTAATGTAGTGACCCCTTGAATTGTTAATATTGCCTGAGTATTTTAATTAGGAGAAGTAAGGCACTTAGAGGATTAAGGCTTTATCAATTACCTTCCAAAATGACAACTAGCTTACTGTAAACAATGTTTCATAAAGCATAGATCTAGAATGCTCTTCTGGATGAAACCAGGTGGTCAATATCAGTGAAACTTGGGAACAGCAGGATCCGTGATGGGAAGTTGTTTATCACAGCTCAAAATTCTACCAGCCCATCCCATTCTTGCTACTTGAGATTGAGCTGTGATTTTATGGAGGGATCTGTGTTCAAAAGAACTTGAACAAAGTGGAGAGTGATAAACTAAAGAAGAATAAGAAATCAGAAAGCACATGAAATTAAAAGTCTTCAGGTGAGGTAGCAAGGGATAAGAGATTGTTAAAGAAGAGAGAAACCCTTTTCTGCCAATGTTTTTTAGAAAGGGGAGTATGCATGTAAGAATAGTAGACAACCGCAAAAGAGGGAGATGGCAATTAACCCTCAAAAATCAATGGCTTTTCTGTATGCCAACAATGAGAGAAGCGTGGCTGAAATCAGAAAAGCAACTCCATTTGTAATAGCCCCACACACAAAAAAAATACCTAAGAATTAACTAAAGAAGTGAAGGACCTCTATGATGAAAACTTTAAAAACCTGATAAAGGAAATCAAAACAGAACTTAGAAAGTGGAAAACCTCCCAGGCTCCTGGATTGTAAGGATCAACATCGTGAAAATGAAAACGGCAATACTTCCCAAGGCTATCTACAAATTCAATGTGATACCTATCAATATTCCAATCTCATTTTTCAAGGAAAAGAAGAGGCAATCCAAAAATTCATATGGAACAATAAAAGACCCCGAATAGCAAAAATAATCCTTAACAGAAAGAACAGTGCTGGAGGAATATCAATACCAAATTTCAAACTCTACCACAAAGCCATAGTAATCAAAACAGCTTGGTACTGGTACAAGAACAGACCTCAGGACCAATGGAATGGATTGAAAACCCAGAAATGAACCCACAGACCTATAGCCATGTAATCTTCGATAAGGGAGCTAAAACAATAGAATGGAAGAAAGACAGCCTCTTCAGTAAATGGTGCTGGCAAAAGTGGTTAATCACTTGTAGAAAACTAAAGCTAGATCCTTATATATCACCGTGCACCAGAATTAACTCCAAATGGATCAAAGACCTTGGAGTCAAAGTAGACACTCTGAAAGCATTACAGGATGGAGTAGGAGAAATCCTAGGTCTCCTTGGCACACGCAAAAATTTTCTTAATAGACATGCAGAAACACAAGTCAAAGAAAGGTTGGACAAATCGGATTGCATGAAATTGCAGAGCTTCTGCATGGCAAAGGACATAGCTAGCAAGATCAATAGAAAGCCCACAGATTGGGAGAAGATCTTCACTAGCCATACAACAGACAAGGGTCTCATATCTAAAATATACTTGGAACTCAAAAAATTAAATTCCCCTACAACAAATCTTCAAAGAAACAACTGCCCAATAAATAAGTGGGCTAAAGACTTAAAGAGAAACTTCTCTGAAGAGGAAGGAAGGATGGCCAATAGACACATGAAGAAATACTCAACTTCTCTAGCCATAAAAGAAATGCAAATCAAAACAACATTGAGATATCACCTCACCCCAGTTAGAATGGCTATAATCAAGAACTCTAATAACAACAGATGCTGGAGGGGATGTGGACAAAAGGGAACCCTACTTCATTGTTGGTGGGAGTGTAAACTTGTTCAACCACTTTGGAAAGCAGTATGGAGGTTCCTCAAAAGACTCCACATAGAGCTCCCCTATGACCCAGCAATCCCACTTTTCAGTATTTACTCAAACGTTCACAAACAAGGTCACACTAAAGCTACCAGCATGACTATGTTTATTGCAGCATTATTTTCCATAGCTAAGATATGAAATCAACCCAGATGCCAGATGCCCTTCAGTAGATGAATGGATCAAGAAAATGTCGTATATATACACAATGGAATTCTATGCCTCCATCAGAAAGAATGACATTGCCCCATTTGTTAGGAAATAGAAAGACTTGGAAAAAATTATATGAAGTGAAGTAAGCCAGGCCCAAAGAAACATAGGTCCCATGGTTTCCCTTATTTGCAATAACTAGTATATGTCTGAGACAAGCAGAAATGGTCAGATAACTTGATGTTAAGCAAAATGAGCCCCAAGTTAAGGACTGAAATGTTTTTTTCTTTCTTGATATTGTGTCTATATATTTACAAGATATTTCTTTGTTGCTTTGTATGTCCCTCCCCATGGTATAACCCCTGTTGTCACTGTATTTGATGTTGGTATAATTTGTGGAGGGGAAGGGAAAAAACAAATTGTTTAAATAGGGATACAGGTGGACCCATTGCAACAATGAGATGTACAAGATGTTATGTAGAAAATGAAGTATATATCTTTGGCGCAGGGGGACTGGGAGGTGGGGTAAGGGGGTGGTGGTGGTGGGGGTGGTGGGGATGGGAAGGGATGGGAAGGGGAAACAAAGGAGGAGGCAACAATGATTGATAAGTAATGCACTCATTACCTTGGCCATGTAATTGTAACCCCTCTGTACGGTATTTTCACAATAAAAAAGAAAAAAATAGTAGACAATAAGTTCCAACTGAGGAAATTTATTAGAGTCCAAAAAGCTACACAGATTTGTATCCCAAGTTCATTGAATGAAGTCAATGGAGAAGAGATAGGGAAGCAAAGGGAGCTGAGGTTGAGTTGTAATGGCACAAGGAATTAGTCAGATGGACATTGGTGGGAACTGTGTAGAGCAATTTTTGAAAACCAAGGTTTCTTTTCTGTCTTTTCCAGGGCCATCAGTACAGTTGTGACAACAATGCTTATTAGCTGATCACACTCTATATATAACAGAGGTGTTATAATTTTCTAAAAATGCCTAAAGAGTATGGGGTGAGTGATCAGAAATGCATTAAAGCTTTTTCAGGTGGAGGACAAATTGTTTTACTGCTAAGATCCTTTAGTTATTATAATGTGAAAAACCATCTGGATTTATGAAGTTCCTCCTCTATGATAGGAAAAATATACAAATGACCCCATAAAATATGGATATTTATGTTTGACCAGTAGCAAACGTTGCTTTTCAAGAAAAATTAAACAGAGATGTACTTCCATTCACTTTTTCTCATTCCTTCTTTCCTTTGTCCCTTCTTCCTTTCTCCTTCTCTCCTTCCCTGCCCCCTCCCTCCCTATCTTCCAATTTTTCCTCCTTCCTCTTTCCTTCCTTCCTCTCTTTCCTCCTTCCTTCCTCTCTTTCCTCCTTCCCTCCCTCCTTCCTTCATTCCCTCCCTCCTTCCTTCTTTCCCTCCCTCCCTCCCTCCTTCCTTCCTTCCTTCCTTCCTTCCTTCCTTCCTTCCTTCCTTCCTTCCTTCCTTCCTTCCTTCTTCCCTCCCTCCCTCCCTCCCTCCTTCCTCCCTCCTTCCTTCCTTCCTTCCTTTCTTTCTTTCTTCCTTCATTCCTTCTTTCCTTTCTTTCTTCCTTTCTTCCTCCTTCCTTTTTGTCCTTCCCCTCTCTTCTCTCTCTCTCCCCCTTATTCCTTCCTCCCTGAATATTTCTTTCAATAGTTCTTTATATCTACAGGACAGTCTTGAAATTTGAGGAAGATGAAAAGAAGCAAGGGATCAAAGTGGGTATAAATAATGCCTAGCAACCAGGCCATGAGGTCGACTGTGTGATTTGTTTTCATCCTCTCTCCTAAATTTTAAATACCATCCCATTTGGAAGGAAAAAAAAAAAACTTAACAGCTTACATCTCTTAACTCCTTACTCTTCCCTGCTTTTCTGCTTTTAAGTGGACTCACATTAATGCTCTCTTAAGTAGTTACTTATACATCCTTTATGTTTCCTTTGTTAGGAAAGACTAGTCCACAGATCTGTAATTCCATAACAGTCCAGAAGATTTGACATTCATTACATTAGTGCAAAACAGTTTTTCTTACTGACCATTGCTTTTCAAATTATTTAATACAATAAACGTAATACTAGTGGTTTCCCACTAGTATTTAGTATTTTCCACTAGTGTTTAGATTTTTTCCCCCATAAATGAAATACATCCTTGAGTTTTAAGCCATGAGCTCTGCTTTTTGAACTGTTTATGAAACAGAATGGTGATTAATGTCTATGGTCTTTCCCAAAATTACTTGTTTACCACAGAGCTGGCAACATACCCAGCCTCATTTTTACCATTTCATCTGTTTCCCCTGAAGACATTGTATGATTGTATTGCCTAAGCTACTAAAAGTATGATTTTGCTTATGCCAAAATAATTCGGCGCCATATGTTTGTGTATTCTATAACTGATAGGAACTGAAATGTTTCACTTTATTATTAAGCATTTGAAATGTTTCTGCCTATTTTCACGTCATTCCAATGTTGAACAAAAGGATCAGAGTTAACAAGATTCTTATGACCTTTCCATCCGTAGTTCAGTCTGTACAACTAACTGTAACCAACCTGGAAAAATATTATGATCATTTAAATTAGTCACTTATTTTCATAGAAATTTACATTGGGTGCATGACCCTTTATAAGCTAAGGAAATTAAAAATTGCCACCAAATGGCAAATGAATTACAGTATGAAAGGTCATTTGTAAAATTTCTGACAGTTTTAGAACATTAGAAGGTCAAAAATCAATGGCACATTGTCCTGTATTGGAAAACATCTTGATCTAATCAAGACACTGCAAGCTTTGATCACTCAAAATAATTGCACTGCTTGGGTAAACAGACAGCCAACTCTATAACTACCATTTTAATAAGATTCAACGATTAGGAAAATGTTGCTTTTACATCCTTGTTTTCTTAGTATCAAAGGAAACTTTTCAACCCACTTTCTTCTTCTATTTACATTACATTTCCTATGTACATTTTCACCATTAATGAAATGGCTGTCATAACGAATAACAATGTATAACAATTGCAAATTCAAGAATTACTGGTCATTGAAATTCAGGTTTTTATTATCTTTCATCAAATGCAAATTTTGAGTGATCTCCATGAGGAATTATTCTGATTAGGATAGCCATTCATTTTCTTTCAAATAACTTTTCTTCAGTTATTACCTTGTTTCAAAAGAAATGAATTATTTTCTTCTTCATTCCACTCTTCATCCAGAAAGCAAAAGATATTTAAGATTAGAAAGCATCATTTGCTAGCCACCTTAATAATGTTAACTATACTCTAGCCAGCTAAAATCATGCATGGATTTTGTAAGCAGTATAGTATAATATATAGGAAGAATCTATAAACCTGAGTTAGTTGGAATTTGAATTGTTACATTCAAGCTCCTTGGGAGCAGCAAAGTCTCTTAATCTCTTTCTCATTTGCATTCTCTTCACATTGTCTATGGTTTTGTTTCTTTGTTTGAATATGTGAAAGTTATGTGAAAGTATAAACAGAGATGTGAGAGAATCTTGTGTAAATCAGAGCTGTACAAAAATGTACATCACAGACCTTTCATCCTTGGTCATTTCTGCTATCACAGTGACACACTTAGCTTCTTCTAGCTCTTTTCAAATCGTAACTGGTAGACATCTTCCGTTTCTGGTTTCACCTTCCTGTACTCTCTGGGTCTTTCTCTTAAATGAGCAGATAGATAGATGCATACTCCCTCTATCTCTCTCCTTCCTTATATTAAGAGGAGCATAATGAAATACTCACAATAGAAGCACTGTGCTTTTATTCACTTAAGAATCCTAGTGCTTCCTTGTATGGCTTTATCATAGACTATCCATTCTCCTGAAGATGAGTATGACATTCTGTCCAATATTTTACTATAGATAGTGCTATAATGACTCTTCTTGTGCATATTACCTCTACTTGTATTATTTCATGATTATTTACACCTATTGAAATAATATAGTTTGTAAGTTTGATGCTTCTCTGATAAAATTTCACTGTCTTCTTTTACAACATAACTAATATTGCTCTTTTTTCCTCTATTGATCAACTTCTGTATGTATGTCTTTATAATTGTTCCTATGTTCTGGCAGGACTTCAGTGGCTCATACCTGTAATCCTAGCTACTCAGAAGGCTAAGATCTGAGGATCCTTGTTTGAAGCCAGTGCAGGCAGAAAAGTCTGTGAGACTCTTATCTACAATAAATATCCAGAAAAAGCCCAAAGTGGAGCTGTGACTCAAGTGGTAGAGTGTTAGCCTTGAGAACAGAGTCTTAGGGGCGTGCTCAAGCCCTGAGATCAAGCCCCAGGTTGGCCAAAAAAAAATTCTGACTTTCATGATTTATTCTTGGGTCCATAATAATTTATAAAAAAAATTGAAAAGTTTCTCTAGAATATTTTTTTTGCTAAAGATCCTAGAAGTTAGCTGTTTGGGTTAGTAAATAAGGTCTAATTATTTGTTTGGATCTGTGTAAATTAGCTATACATTTTATGTGTGTTTTAGAAGAGGTTATGTAATGTTTTATACCAGAATTTCATCAGTTAAAGAGTAGATTGATAAATGAGTAAGTGAATGCTGAGCAGATTGTCACAACAATCAAAATTTAGAGCTAAAGTTGTCCGTACATAAGATCATCATGTTCTGAAGCTTTAATAGTTTCTGTTATTATTCTATAACGTGTTTTATTTATTTTGAAATGTGAACTTGAGATGTTAAAGATGAGGTTCAGAGATACTATGCTGGCAGACAGTACAGAAATATGGATTGCAGAAGAACTAGGTTAAAAAATAAAATTTACTATCATTTGCCTGCAACAATAAGCCTCAATGAAATGATGTAGAATTAATAGGTTAAAAATAAAATTTACTATCATTTGCCTGCAACAACAAGCCTCAATGAGATGATGTGGAATTAATAGTAGCTCTTTACGAACATTCAAAACATACTAATTTTTTGGTGCTATACCAGGTGTGCTAGATTAAAAAGTGAAGAGAACTTGGAACTCAGCCCTGATATTGTTGAAATTTCAGAGGTTGAGTTGAGAAGGTAAGGAAAAATGAAGGGGTGGTGGGCTAAGAGGAAATGCATTAGAGAGGAAGATATTTCTAGGAGGAATAAATTATAGGTTGTAGAATTCTTCTAAGATGTCAATTAAAAGAAGAGAATAAAATACTTCTATTACTGCATATTACCCAAAAGCTTCACTTGAATGCTCTAGAGAACACAACTCTGTGTCCAATAGTTGTTGGATCTAAACCCTCTGCATATCTTAAGGAGTTTGACTAGAGGGTATGAGACCACAAACAAAGTACAAGCATGTGAACAGGGAAACACTTGTCTGAAGTTTTCAGTTAGGATTTCACTAATCAAGGTTCAGAGCGTTAGCTTCATTCCAGTGGGGAAAAATCATGTTTCTATGAGATGCAATTCTAAAGGAAGAAACCAAGGCATGATTATTGGAAAATAAAGGCATCAAGTGTGGTTGAGATGAATGTATGCTAGATGCAGGAGACATTATATCCTACACCTGGAGAGGATATAATGAGAGAAAATTCACTGCTGCCACAACCCTCATATTGAAAAATGTTTTTAAAGATAGACAGGTGAAAATAAATTTACAGAGATTAATAAACAGACATCTACATTGTTTTTGAAATTTATTAAATGATATGTTCTTTTTTTAAAAAAAATGAGCTTCCCTTATAACACAAGTCATCACGCTTCAATTTTGAGGCCATGGGATTTTTTTCCCTCTTCTGTGGATGAGGACTAGAACAGATTGTTGGGAAATTCAAGGAGTGCTTGATGGGTATCTTGTAATATCGTGAGATTGCATGAGGTGCTTTGTTTTATCAGCATCTGACTTACATTTCACTTCCAGGAATCTTGTTTTCTCAATGACCTCTAATGCTTTTGAGAAGGGCTATTACATGGTAAGTGTGTTTGTGCAAGTAACAAAATAATTAAGCTCTAAAGGGAGGAGGGATTAAAGAGGCATCAGAAGTGATGGAATCAGAATTCTTTAGAAAAGAGTGGCAACTAAGCAAGGGGAAACGAGGGTTCAATGTTGGGAAGCAGGGCTTGGATCAAACGACATGTTCTTTGAGAGCCTAAGTGTGTATTCAGGGACATGTATGTATGCCAGGATATTTACATAGAGTATTAGAGAAATTATTAGAGGTTTGACAGAACACTTGTGTTTCTCATGGCAATAGGAGTGTTTAAAAGCATGGTGATGTACTTGATTTTGGTGCCCTGCATCTTGTATATACATTTGTCTAATTTGGGGAGGGGAAGGGGAAAAACAAAATGCTGAAACAAGGATACAGGATGACCCATTGCAACAATGATACCCACAATACAGTATATTGGAAATGAACTTTACAACTTCGAAGGCAGGGAGGAGAAAGAGAAGTAGAGGAGGGAAGAGATAGTGGGAGAACATCAAGGAAAGGTGTACCAATGCTCGACAAGAAATGTACTCACTACCTTATTCATGTAACTGTAACCCCTCTGTACAGCGTCTTTACAATAAAATAAGGTTTAAAAAAAGTATGGTGATGGGCTGGGAAGGTGGCTCAGTGGTAGAGCGCTTGCCTTGCATGCCTGAGGCCCTGGGTTCGATTCCTCAGCACCACATAAGCAAAAAGAAAAAAAGCCGGAAGTGGCGCTGTGGCTCAAGTGGTAGAGCGCTAGCCTTGAGCTGAAGAGTTGAGGGACAGCGCCCAGGCCCAGAGTTCACGCCCCACGACCGGACCAAAAAAAAAAAAAATTAAAAAAAATAAAAATAAAGAAAGTATGGTGATGGTATAAGAAAGTTTTATTTGGCAAGGTTATCTATAATTTGAAAAAAAGGTATGGGTTTGGCATTTCATAAATAAAACATCACTTTTATGAATAAGTTGTCTTCATGCTATTACTATTTTTATTATTCAAAATAGAAGAATTCATTTAGTTTTGCAACTAAGTTTAAGAACTTGAATGTTCTTTGGTTATGGACTCAGTATCTCTTTGCATAGATCTGCAAATATTTGATCAAGTTGAATTATTGATGAAAGGTACTTTATTACTTATAAGAATTGAGCTTCAAGAGATTGAGTTACATGGGCGCTGGGAAGGTGGCTCAGTGGTAGAGTGCTTGTCTTACATGCATGAGGCCCTGGGTTCGATTCCTCAGCACCACATAAACAGAAAAAAAAAGCCAAAAGATTGAATTACTAAAATACAATGAAAATCATTGTTTCACTATTGGAAGGATATCGCTAAGAATTTAGCTCCTAGTTATTATCTTATATTTTGGTCATTAAATAAATGAGGTCAAGTATGATAATAATTTGATTAAATATGACTCAAGTAATTGGTAATATAGTTCATTTCTGATGAAAGGAAAACCCCAATGATTATAGTTGACCTTTTAATCAAGTCATGTATGCAATCTTATTTATTCTTTAATATCATTTTCAATAATGACCTTTATTCTTCATTAATATCTAATTTACTTTCAACATTAAAGGACTCAGTTGTGAATATAACAAAAAAATACTTAATCTGAACATCTCCAATGTTTTAAATTATTTTTATAAATATCTCTTTTCACTTTGTTTGCATATATTTAGATAATGGTGTGTTGTTTTCAACTTTATAAACTGTGTATGAGACTTTCTATATACTAACAAGAATATGTGACAGAATGTGTGACATTACTGTCATAGAATTGGAGTTGTTAGAAATTAAATAAACTTTTTCCACATATTTTTTCATGGCTAACACATTGAGGTGGTCTGTATTCTTTCTATTGCATTATTTGCTTTTAGTTAATTATTTGTAAAAGTTTATGATGTATTACGGATGAAAATCACTTTGTGTGTGTTCATATATTTTTGAATTTTTACTTTTACCTTAACTAAGTTTTTGGTATGCAAATGTTCTTAATTTTCAGAATATTCTAAAACTGTTAGGGATATTTTTCACATTTAAAGCTTTAATGCATTTGGAATAGATTTTTGCCTATGAAAATAGTCATTTAACTTTTAGTCATTGTTTCTATGTTAATTGCATTATGATTAAAAATTATGAATCTAATAAATATCTGCTTCTCAAATTTTGTGACATGTGAGATTAATTTTAATAAGTTTTCTATATTCCTTTACAGAGTATGTTGTAGTTTTTGCTAATGCTATTCCTCATGTGTTGATTAATTGTGCTTCACTGTACCATTGATATAATCTCTATTCTTAATAATTTGTAAGTGGCATATTGATATACCTTCTGTCATCATAGATACATCTATTCTGTTTTTCTGTATAGTAAAGGTGTTCAGATGTTCTTTTTTTCTGGTTAAAAATTACTCATTTTTACTTTGTTGTCTGAGGTGAGAGGTTTTTTTTTATCTCTTAGGGTTTTTTCTTTTTTTATTGTGAAAATACTGTACAGAGGGGTTACAATTACATGGGCATTATGAGTACATTTCTTATCAAGCATTGTTGCCTCCTCCTTTGTTTCCCCTTCCCATCCCTACACATCTCCCCTCCCCTCTGCTCTCCATACTCCCCCCCCCTCCCCGCCAAAGTTGTAAAGTGTTCAGGTGTTCTTGAGGTTTTTTATTTTGGGGGGGGGGTGTGTCTGGTTGTGGGTCCTGAACCCTGGGCCTGGGCGCTGTCCCTCAGCTCTTCAGCTCAAGGCTAGCACTCTACCACTTGAGTCACAACGCCATTTCCAACTTTTTTCTTTCTGCTTATGTGGTGCTGAGGAATGGAACCCAGAGCCTCAGGCATGCAAGGCAAGCACTCTACCACTGAGCCCTTCCCAGCCCGTTCTTGAGTTTTTTAATTTTAATATATTTCAAGTCAAGTCAAATTATTTTATTTACATAAAATCACAATTTTGTGTACTATAGGCAAGTACTCTACCACTTTGAGCCACAACTCCACTTCCAGATTTCTTGTGGTTAATTGGAGATAAGAATCTCACAGACTTTCCTGCCCCCAGCTGGCTTTGAACCACAATCCTCAAATCTCAGCCTCCTAAGTAGCTAGGATTAGAGTTGTGAGTCACCAGGGTCTGCCTTCTTCTGGTAATCTTCTAGTATTGCGACCTGAAATCTGAAATCTTTAAAAGAAAAGAATTTCTTTGATTTATGTATGTTACATTATTATGTTAATTTATAATATAATTTATCATGTAACTCATTAAAATGTACTATTACACTCACTGCCCATTGTACCTGATTCATTTTTCCCCATATGCCTCTTTAACTAGAGCTTTGGGAATTAAGCCTTTTAAATTTGTGTCTTTAGTTTCTCAACTTGGGCATTTTCAGTTCTATAAGGTTGGCTAATTGCAAGAACATTTCCCTATTGATCTTAATCACTTCTTTGAGATTTCCCCTACTTTTTATTTTTCTATTAGGCACGTTAAAATTATGCTTGTTATAATTTATCAAGTTTCTATGAGTTCTTAGAAAACAGTGGGTGACTGCTATGTTAAAAAAAGACAAGATAAATCTTTTACTTATATTATTTACATGTATTGTTATTTTCTATGTATTGCTATTCTATGTATTGCTACTTTATTGTGTTTTACAAAATTTCAAATAAGTTCTAGTACTTTGGTAGGAACTCAAAAAATTCAGAAAAAGAATGCTTCTTTGTGACACCTATAGTAGTAGATACTATGATTCTGCTTCATTTTCTTTTTGTTTTTATTTCTCATTGGTATTTGCTTTTGAGCTAAAACTGTATATATTGTCAAGGGAACAACTTTATTCTAACATATTTTAGTCATTATTTAATATTAAATTTAGTAAGATCTTTTTGTCTCTGAAATTGTCTAATCTTGTGGACTGTTAGATTTGTTATATACATTAATAAAGTGGCAGGACACAAAATCAATATACAATATCTACATCTACCATAGATATAGATACATATATCATTATGAATATATAGAAATATAGATCTCTCTATACCAACAATGAACTTGAAAAAGAATTCAGAACCACAATCCCATTCACAACAGGTTCCTAAGCAAAGATTAGTACAAAGATATATTCCTGTTATCCCAATATTTTAGAGGCTGAGAGGAAAATTGTAATTTTCACCAGGTGTAAATTGGGCTGTATAGTGAGTTCCATATAAACATGGTTTATACAGTGAGATTATCTCAAAACCCAACCACCTGGGCTGGGAAGTTGGCTCAGTAGTAGAGCGCTTGCCTTGCATGCTTGAGGCCCTGGGTTTGATTCCTTAGCACCACATAAGCAAAAAGAAAAAAGCCAGAAGTGGGGCTTTGGCTCAAGTGGTAGAGTGCTAGCCTTGAGCTGAAGAGCTGAGGGACAGAGTCCAGGCCCAGAGTTCAGGCCCCACGACCATACCCTATCCCCCACCCCCAAAAAAAAACACACAAAAAAAAAAACAAGAAAAAAACCCCAACCACCTAAAACCCCTAAAAAACAAAATAATCCTGTGTGATTTCAACAGAGATGCTAAAGATGTTTATCATGAAAGCTAGAAAGCAGTGGAGAAAGAAACTGTAGAAGACCAATGGAAGATGGAAAGATCTCTGATCCTTCCCAAAACAACTCTCAGATTTACTGTAGTCACCATTTGAACTCTAATGATATTCTACACAGAACTGAAAAACAAAAATCAAAACAGTTCCAAAACTCATCAGTGAAAATATGAGACCTGACTAGCTGAAGCAAGCCTGAGGGTATCGCAGAGCCATAGTACCCAAAACAGCATGGCAATGAAAGAATAACAACATAAAGAACAAAGAAGTAAGGGACTCAGAAATAAGCCCATGCAGCTGCACCTCGATGACTCTTGACAAAGGTGTCAAAAATACATTTCAAAGAAGTCAGTGAAGTGGGGCTGAGAAAGGTAGAGGTCTGAAACTAGATGTTTATCTCTCGCCCTGTCCTCCAAACCAACTCAGACTGCATCAAACACCTTCATGTCAGATGTAAAAATTTTGAAAGTAATAGAGGAAGACATAAGGGAAACACTTCACGAGCTGTACATGGGCCTTGCTTTTCTGATTAGGATTCCATTTCCACAGAAAAATAATAACAGTTGATGAATGGTATTAAATCAAAAGCTTCTGCATAGAAATAATCAACAGAATGAAGATGTAGCCTACAGAATGGGAGAGAACTGTCAGCTACTCATCTGGCAGGGGATTAATATCCACAACACATCAAGAACAAACATTTTGGCTGGACTTGGTGGCTCATGCCTGTCTTCTGAGCAGTTAAGGAGCTGGAGATGGAGAAATAAAAGTTTGAGACCAATCTAGGCAAAAAGTTAGTGAGACCCCTGTCTCAACAAAATAAGCCTAGTATGGTGGCTTGGGTCTATTGTTCAAATTACACAGAAGGCTTCAGGAAAGAGACTTTTAAAGTGTGTATTAACAAAACCAAACTTTTTGGGACCTTATTTTTCAGGTGTGTCATTAAATGTTCATTACTGCTGACGTCTAGGTAGTTTAATTTACTTTTTTAACTCAAAGCTGAGATATTTGTTCATATTCTGAAGTTTTCTCTCCTTTTTAACTTTAAAATTGTTTTGAACACTCCATGAATATATCCCACTCTCATTTAATTCTTTTTTTTAATTATTTTATTTCATTTTTTTTTGTGAGCATACTGTACAGAGGGGTTACAATTACATAGGCTGGATAATGCGTACATTTCTTACCAAGCATTGCAGCCTCCTCCTTTGTTTACCCTTCACATCCCTTCCCAGCCTCTCATTTAATTCTTAAATATGAGAATCAGACATGTTTACTCACATTTTATACAATACAAAAAATTCAGTATGATGGTAGTAGGACACTAAAGTAAAAGTCAAAGGAAAATAAAAGTCAAAAGAAAAATTTAAGTCTATTTGCTTTAGATTCGAAATGCTTCCCTTCTAAGGTACATATAAAAATTTAGTACACAATTAAAGAGAAAATAAAGAATTGCATTCCATTGTACAAAAGGGCCTGAGGTACCAGCAGAAGTAGCAACATTGACAATGCAGTTAGGAACCTGACCTCAGGATGAGGAAAGGCATTACATATATTACATGCTTCAGTGCTTTATGCAAATTTTCTTGTCCAGAGTTCCAAACAAGCCTGCCTTACCACCAAACCAACATGATTTCCCACTCATTACCTTTCCTCTTTTATTTTCCTAGTTGAAGATCTTTAGGTCATGGTGAGATAGAATCTGGACGTGCAATATTAAATAGTAATATCAATATTTTGTCCTAGGACAAAAATCTACTAAACAGAGGGTATGAGTTGGGGATTTTCTGAATTATAGGGTGTTACTTAAAACCTCTAAATTGCTAATATAATTTCATTTGTAACTGAAGAGTGCTATTCTTTTTGAATTTTTACCATGATAAATGTACATTTAAAATTTACCATCTTAACTGCTTTTTTGTTGGTTGTGGGGCCTGAACTCTGGACCTGGGTGCTGTCCTTGGGTTCTTCAGCTCAAGGCTAGCACTCTACCACTTGAGCCACAGAGCCACTTCTGGCTTTTTCTGTTTGCATGGTGCTGAGGAATCGAACCCAGGGCCTCAGGCATGCAAGGCAAACATTCTACCACTAAGCCACCTTCCCAGCCCTTAACAGCTTTATAAATGAACTAATATATGGTGTTCAACAGGCTCATTGAGTTAGTTGTACAGCCACTGTTTATCTCCTTATGCCCTCATATTGATGTTCTGCCCCATTAAAAGGTAGGTCTGTCTTTCTGAACTCCCAGACACTAGCTACCAGTTCTCTCTGCACCCTTTAGCTTTTAAACACAGCTTACATACTAGTTGCAGAGATACCCTCCATTAGATATTTGCCTAACAATAGAACCTGAATATCCAGCAAGCATTCTGTAGCTGTGTAGCTTAAGTGCCTGGATGATAGGTTCTATGTGATCGAATTCACACTTTTTGAGGAGGTAGAGATGTGGAAAATAAACCTTTTTTATAGTATCATTTCAAACAAAAATTTAAACCTTTGAATTTGCCTAGTGGCAATTGTTTCTAACCCCTAGCTCTTAGCCATGTGCTTGGTAGAGCACAAAGGAGCTGAAGCTTGGAAATAGCCATAATTCAAGTTGAAGTTTTTCACAAAACACTTCAATCCTTGGTCATAAGTTATAAACAAAATATATCTGTTTCAGCAGGTGAGTCCCAGAACAACACATAGACTAGGCAAATAAGAGAATCATTGTACTAATTTTATCTTATTGAAGTTCCTTTAAATTCCTGTTAGCCACAAGTTAATCTATCCTGCCTTAAAATTTTAACTGACAAAGATGCTCAATATCTGTTCTTCACTTCTGTTATACACATAAAAGATACACAACTGTGGCTCATTGCTGTAATTCTAACTGTACTAGGAGGCTGAGAACTAATTCAGCTCATGAGAGACTCTTGTACAATAACCTATTCAAGGGCTAGAAGGAGAAATGTGGCTCAGGTGGTAGAGCATTAGCTGAGAGAGAGAGAGAGATCAAGGCTCTGAATTCAAGCCCTGAATTAGCACAAAAACAAGAAAGGATGACAATATTTCCTTTGGAAACAGAAACTGATCTCCTTTGAAAGCAGAGAGTATTCACTTTTTGTAGTTGTTTTGTCTTATTTTTATATTTTTATTTTATTTTTAATCGTCAAGATGATGTACAGAGGGCTTACAGTTACATCAGTAAGGTAACGAGTACATTTCTTGTCAAACTTGTTAGCCCTTCCCTCATTTTTCTCCTACTTTCCCTCCTCCCAACCCCCCGACCCAAGTTGTACAGAGCATTTCTAACATATTGTCTTGGCAATATCACTGTTGCATTGGTTCCCTCCTTGGCCTTTGTCTCACCATTCTGTTGGTCCCTTCCCTTCCCTAATTCAAATAATCGCATATACAACACCAGGGTACCAAAATCAAATACAGTGACAACAGTGGATATACCATAGAGGGAAGAACATACAAAAGAAACAAAAAATCACATAATACATTAAAAACAATAACAACAAAATTCTTATGTCCAAGACCCAGAAACACAACAAAATCAAAGAAAGGTTGGACAAATGGGATTGCGTTGAACTGCAGAGCTTCTGCATGGCAAAGGACATAGCTAGCAAGATCAACAGAAAGCCTATGGATTGGGAGAAGATTTTCACTTGTCTTTTTTTTAAGACTGCAAAATTACCCAATTTATTTTCATCTGATCCTATAAATGTCAGACTTCCCTAGTGAAAATGATCAAGTTCTGACTGAACTGTCATATAGATTGGTCATGAAATAAGGACGCATGTTCCATGAAACTTGGAGATAAGACTTCATTTGTACTGTACTGGTATAAAGTCAAGAGTATGTATGAATACAAGATTGCTGAACTTTGAAGCAGAGCTGTTTTAATTGTTAATATAGTATTAAAGGAATCACTTACACTCCTCATTCCCTAGTAAAAGGTATCGTTATAATTTTGGAATAGTTATTTGTATGAGATCAGGCATTAGGAATGAGGCCACCATCAATCTTGATGATGGGTAGACCATGATATGGACTGTAAACACTGACAAAATTACATGCAATCCTTTTTTTTTTTTTTTTTACAGATGTGAAGTTGAGTGATAAAATACGGATAGTCATTCTACAAAAATAGTGCTAGAGGCTTGCTCATGAGCTCATCAGTCATATTCTGGAAGTATTTTATTTACAGTAACAAATAGTAAATTTCTACTTTACTTCAGCAAATACTGTCTTCCTGAGAAGCACCACCAGTCATTTATGGTTATTCTTTTGTACCAGTTAAAGAAAAATAAAATATATGAAATGTGCTAAGATTTGTTAAAATTGATAGAATTATTTCCACTTATTTTCTTCTTACAAACATGCCACAAATTTCCTAATATGCTTTCAGTTTGCTAACATTACATAATTCTGATGGATATATTGGATTTTTTGTCTATAATGAAATAATCAGATGGATTAGGAAAACAAGAACCAAGCATTGTATGTTTTATAACAGAAGAGTAATCATAAGTACATAAAAAAAATCACTTGATATCTATCAGAGTAGAAGGTATTTTACAAAGGAATAAAACAACCTCTGGACGTAAACCACTATCATTTTCTTGTTTAAAAACACTTCTTCTCAACCTATCATAACTATGCCCTGTAATTCAGATACCAAACTAGAAACCTGTTACTCATTATTAATATAACATTCTGGTTTTTTTTTTTTTGGTCAAGTACTAGAGTTAATTCAGGGCCTTTCTTATTAGGCTTGATTGCTCAAAGTGGAACTCTGTGACTAGAGCCGTACCTCCAGTCCTGGAGCTTTTTAAAAATCTGGTTATTTTGGATGGTTTTTCTGGTTGGGCTGCCCTTGAACCACAATCTCCCAGATGTTAGCCTTCTGAGTAGCTAGGACTACAGGTGTGAGCCACTTGCATCCGTATTAACATCTCTCTTTTATGTACTTTTTGAAAATTCAATACCAGGGAAAATTGTGTCCAGCACTTACTAAACAAGCCCTAATACCACTTAGCCACACCCTCTTAAACTATATCCCCAATTTTTTGAATTTTGTTTTTGATAAAGGATTCCACATTAGCTTTACCTTGGTTGGCCTGAACTTGCAATCCCAGAGCTCTAGTAGGTAGGATTACATTACAGCCTATTAGTAGTAATATCAATTACCCTTTCTAAATATTACTGTACCCCATTATTTCCCTACTGCCATAAGCCCCTTCTTACATGCTGACACCTTCATTTGGATCGTTTTTCATTTTAATTTTCTTTCTTTTTTTATTGTGAAAATAGCATACAGAGGGGTTACAATTATATGGACAAGATAATGAGTACATTTCTTCTCAAGCATTGTTGCCTCCTCCTTTGTTTCCTTTTCCCATCCCTTCCCATCTCCCACTCATCGTCTCCTCCTTCCCCGCCCCCCCCTCCGGGGCCCCATTATGTCGTTTTTCGACATAACGACTTGTACAGTGAAACAAACATTTGGGCCCAGGTCACCTACTTGTACTTGTTTTCATGTAGTCATAATGGATACTCTGCATTATTCCAATGTCACACACCCCTCTGTTGTTGGATTTCTTTGTTTGGTTTGTTTATTTTTCTGTTTTTAATTACTCAAGCTGAAGCTTAACCTTCCTGGTAAAACTTGTGAACACAGAGAATCTCACCTACATCCAGCTTCCCATCCGCTTTTTCTTGTTGCTGTGCTCTGTTCCAATCTTCTTACAATCCATTGTTCCTGTATATTTTTTCCACCTCTTACACATTCTTTCTGCCTGCAGCATTATTTTCTCCCTTTTCAACTCTTTTCAACTGAGGTAGTAGTTGGAAACTATTTTATTCACATTTCAGGCCAAACAGTACACAGTTTTCTGACCTCTCTGACAAACATATCCTTTTGTAATGTTACTTCTTATGATGATAGTAATAAATTTCACATTTGGATAATTACTTGGTTAATATCTATGTCTGTCATTAGACTGTAGTTTCACATAAGCAGGTTTGTATTAATAAGCTCATTATTTTATTTCCCTTCTTTGGCAGAGTGTCTGCCACCTAATTGGATATTGATTGAACGTGTGATTACATGAATGGAATAGTGAAGATGTGAAAACTCACTTTAAGAGATTGCAAGGAAAAGAAAGTGACTCTGAAGATGGAGTACCTTGGGAAGCCAATCAGCCAGAGGGGAATTTGAAGTTGAGTTTCATCCCTCTGAAGGCAGATTTTACTCAGAATAGTTGCCAATCTGTGTAACAAATCATAATAATGCTGAATACATTTCATGTATTGTATACTTAATGTATCTCAGGATTTGGTCTGTGTGTTTTCTATAGTATTTTAAGGAGATGTCAGTGTTTCCAATTTCTGTCAAATCTTTGTTTCCAAGATAACTGTAGGGAAAAAGAAATCTTTGTCACAGAAGAAAAGACAGCACTTTGAATGAGTATGTGAGGATAATATTTTGAGATGTAGACAGATGGAAATTCTTGATATTTCCAACGATCACATATGGCAGAAGGATTCAATTTTTTTTTGTACAGTCCATGTCAGCTCTTTCTCTACTCCTGAGGTTAGAATTTCTACTCTATATCTGAGATGAAAGAGAGGAGAATAAAAGAAACAATTCCAAACAAGACCATACTAAAGCTACCAGCACAACTATGTTTACTGCAGCATTATTTACCATAGCTAAGATATGTAACCAACCCAGATGCCCCTCAGTAGATGAATGGATCAAGAAAATGTGGTATGTATACACAATGGAATTCTATGCCTCCTTCAGAAAGAATGACATTGCCCCATTTGTTAGGAAATGGAAAGACTTGGAAAAAATTATATTAAGTGAAGTAAGCCAGGCCCAAAGAAACATAGGTCCTATGTTTTCCCTTATTTGCAATAACTAGAATATGTCTGAGACAAGCAGAAAAGATCAGATAAGTTGACATTAGGTAAAATGAACCCCAAGATAAGGACTCAAATGGTTTTTCTTTCTTGCTATTGTTTGTAACGTAATTATAAGGTGACTTTTTTGTTGCTTTATATGTCCCTCCCCCACGGTATAAGCCCTGTTTTCACTGTATTTGATGTTGGTCTAATTTGGGGAGGGGAGGGAAAAACCAAATTGTTTAAATAGGGATACAGGTGGACCCATTGCAACAATAAATTATACAAGATGCTATGTCAAAAAATGTACTTTACAATCTTGGTGGTAGGGGGTAATGGGAGTGGTAAGGGGAAACAAAGGAGGAGGCAACAATGCTTGATGAGAAATGTACTCATTACCTTGCCCATGTAGTTGTAACCCCTCTGCATGGCATTTTCACAATAAAAAAAAACTTATTAATAAAAAAATTCAAGTTTAAACTTGAACTAGGAGTCCTCAGTCGTTGTTAGGTTGTGAGAGCCAGTCTAGTTTGAGCGACTTCCTGAGCAGGCCATCTCTGCCTGCCTGTGGCGGGGCAGCTCATGGAGTCAGTAGAGGAACCTACCTGTCTCCGCTGCTGGGGAAGTTAGGGTTCAAGCTGTGTAGAGATTTGAAGAAAGCAATATCATTTGTAGGGCTTGTCCACCTCAAAACACAGCCCTCACGTGGACAGAGAACTTTTTTGAAACCTGTTATACTCCACTCAAGAGTTACCACTCCCTGGAGGGAATAATCTAGAACAGTAGAAACACCAACAAAAGAGCTGCCAACACCAAGAACAGAAAACTTAGAAAAGTAGTCAATTCAGGAAGCACAATAATGTCTCAATGGGAAACTTATAAGCCATTGGGAGATGCATGTACAACACAAAGATATACACATTCTCTTGTGTACACTTTCCCGCTCTTACCAACTCAGGACCATATAACATTTTCATTATCTCTAAGTTTTTCTAATTGAAAGTAATAGAATTGATTTTTTGTGTGCATGCACTGGTTCTGGGTTTTGAATTCAGGGCCTGGGAACTGTCCCTGAGCTTCTTTTGCTCAAGGCTAGTGTTCTAACACTAGCTCTGCTTTCAGCCTCTTTTTGTTCTTAAATGGATGTAAGAGTCACACAGATTTTGCTGCCTAGGGTTCGTTTTGAACGATGATCCTCAGATCTCAGCTTCCTGAATAGCTAGGATTACAGGCCTATACCACAGACACCTGGTTCAGAATTGAATTTTTAAAACTAAGTTTCTTTAAAATAGAATAAATATGATGTTTATGGTTTATATTCCATGGAACAGGACACTGCACCTTCTAGACCTGATATTTGAGGTGTCACTAAGTAAAAATTAGAACTAATTCATTTGTATGTCTTAATAACTAGAAGAAATAAAAACATAATAAAGTAAAAAATACCTCCCATCTGATTATGCAGAGCAAGTACAGCTAAAAATGCATGCTATAGATGACCCTCAAACTATTCACTTGACTACTTGCCTTGTGTAAAAGAACACATATTTGCACTGAAATTTCTTCTGGATCTTGAGTATGTTATTTCAGCCATTTGATGATCTTGTTCAAATAGAAACTATAGCTCTCGATTTCCAAACCTTGGGTTCTATAAACTTTGCAATGATCCATTTAAATTCCTTGTGGTGAATGAAATAGGTAGGAAAATTATCTGTGACTGGGTTCCTTTCCATTGGGAGATTCTAGAAACCTCTGCAGAGGTCTGGGGGCTAGGCTTCAGTGGTAGAATGCCTGCCTGAGTTCAAACACCAATACATCAAAAATAAATAAAATCTTACCATTTGATTGTATATTCTTGTTCATTGTCTTCAAAACTTTCCCAAGCTAGAAGAAACAAACCCTAAGCATCAGGAGAGAAAACTCTAATTGCTTGAGATGAAAACCTCTCCTCTTGTCGAAACTCCCTTCAGGCATTCATTTTTGTTGCCACTTGCTGTGGGGTAAAAGGACATGAGACAGGTAACTCAAGGTCAACTGTGAATCCTTGTTACTCCTGTCCTTGCAGGGTCAGATCTGCAGATTTCTGCCCTCGTTTCTCTTCACCTAAGAAAGTTCATGAGTCCAAAATAGGCATAAAGACAGGCCACATTTGCATTAGAAATAGAAATAAAGTCAACTGCCTCAGACCACTTTAGGTGTTGAGATTCTTAGCATAGTAAGCTTATTTCATAATGGATAATTGACTGAAGATGGTATTAATATTGTCTATTTGCTAAATATATAGATCAGGAAAACGATATTTAAATTGTATACTCTCTACATATAACATTCAGAATACCAAGTCACTAATGTAGATATTAGAAGCAATTCATTTTTATTTCTTAATAACTAGAAAAAATAGAAACATAATGAAGTTCAAAAAAACTACCCCCCCCATCTGAGTATGTAGTGCAAGTACAGCTAAAAATGTGTATTGTAGATGACCCTCCCACTAAATATTTGACTGTCTATGCATTTACCTATACAATTCCTTCTTGGGTGCTATTTCAGTATGCAAACTAGAACAGGATAATAAATTAGATTATAAATCTAATTTGTGGTTACAATTCGTGAGTCTCTTTTGTTTTATTTCTGGTTCAGCTGCTGCTGGGAGATAAATCACAGCGAACTAAAGAGAATTAGCCTTACATTTTCTCAACCATTTCCCACTGCAATTCCTGTATTTTCAAGAAGCAACATATTAAGCTGATGCTCAAGGAATCTCAAAAGCTCTGGTATTAAATGAGTCACAGCAAAATTCAATTTATAAAAATTAAAAAGACAGCAGGAGATAATAAAGGGAAAGAGTAGAGAAGCGAAGAGAAGTAGAGAGAGGAGAGGTACGGAAAACAGAATGTGCTTGTGCTTGGCATTAGCTAGTGGGATTGTAGAAAGGGATGACAGCTTGAAACTCTTGAGTGACTCATGCTTTCCAGAATCACACAAGTGCCTTATGTAGATATAAGGTGTATGCGAAACTACATTTCTCACAAGGCAAAACACATTTTGAACAAAATTCTATAGAACAAGAAAGCTGAGTTTCTTAAAAAGAGCTAGATTTGCTCTAGCCTCTGGGAAAAACAGAGAACCTTATTGACTATGTAAAAGCAAGCACTTTCTGCAGTCTTTCGAATTTTATGGATATTCTCTCAGGTTTCAAAGAAAAAGTTGTGTGTGTGTGTGTGTGTGTGTATGTGTGTGTGTGTGTGTGTGTACACAATAAGAGCAAAATGTAACTTCTTTAGGAATGTTTCATACTTTTTGTGAGAAGAGAATAAATTTACCAAGCAAATATATTTTGGAGAAAAGGAATTAATTTGAGAACATTAATGTGCATAGACATATATTACAGTGATTAAATTTTGCCCACATAGATTAATTTACAGGTACAAAGACATTTTTCAAGATCTGTAATCACTAAAAGTACAGTATGTTACAATATGGCAACAAAATTTATTTTGTTACTGTTCAATTTTTTAAAATATTGCTACTACT
This sequence comes from Dipodomys spectabilis, assembly GCF_019054845.1. Lineage (NCBI taxonomy): Eukaryota > Metazoa > Chordata > Mammalia > Rodentia > Heteromyidae > Dipodomys > Dipodomys spectabilis. The sequence continues at coordinate 20,227,628 of NW_024870766.1, forward strand.
CTCTCCATGGATTATTTTGGCATAGAAATTTGATTTCAATAAGGAATATTGACCAGACTCACCTATTTTACAATAGGATGGTGAATTCTAGTAAAAATGCCAGTATGGTACAACATATTCTGACCTTGAACATATCTAAATTCTTTCAAGGGTTAATAGGTATTATGTGTCCTTTACCAATAGATACTTAAAACACATTATTTTTTCCATTTGCTATGTACATGTCACCAATTTATTGGATTTAGTCAGTTTACATTCCTCACTTGTCTTATTCTGGATAAAAGGGGATATGGACTATTTACCAGTAATGTCAACAAATATAAACAAAACATAATGCCGTTGAAGAAGCACCAATCTCAAGTTGAACATGGTGTCACATAACTCCAAACCTGGTACTAGGAATTAGAGGCAGGCAGATGGTGAGTTCAAGAGCAGCCTCAGGAATTGAAAACATATTCAGACTGTGAGATAGGAAACTTGGGACAAGGCATTTCTTGGTCCTGTGCTTAATGATTTTGTCCTTTTTGAGTATATTTAAAGTTTGTTCCTATTGGTGTTTAGATAGATTAATTAAGCAAAAACAATTTATTTCTGGAGTAGTACAGTGGAGGCATGCTTATAATCCCAGCTGCTCAAGAGATGGGACTTTATCTTAAAATGGAGAACTTCTTTAAAATGTCAGAGGACTGAGTGGTAGAACAAGTGGTAGAATACTTGCCTACCAAGTAGATGTTTGTGAGTTGAATCCTTAGCACTACAGGGGGGAAATGCAAAGTTCCTTCACCATGGATACATAGACCATTTTGTGTGTTTCCTCCTCCACCGCAGGCAAAATATCTTCTAGTGAAACATACTCAATAATCAAAAAATGAGAGATAGTTGCCTATGCATATGATTAATCAGTATGAAATTCAATCCATAACCAGTAATTAATTCGGTAATAATTATTGCAATGACAGTGCAGTATCACTGATGAAAGAATGAATTTTTGCATCAGTCAAACCTTCATTAATATTCTGATTTTCACATTTGCTGTATGAACTGGCAAGCTCTTTAAATGCGAGGCCTCCTTGGCAACACAGGATTTGCCACGTCTACGTACTTGTATTTCTGTAATGACTAAAGAAATGGAGTGACATGTGATGAATATCACTCCCAGCAAGCTCTTCAAAGATACGTCTTGTCCCTGAAATTCCCTGATGCATCACATTGATAGCTGCATTCCCTTCCTTCAAACAAACCTCAGATTCTCATTATTTCTTTAGTCCCCTTTGGACTGTAATGAACTCTTCAGTTATGCCTTTGCTGAAAAAAGAGATTGAAAACGCTTCTTTAGGGAGGAGAGATGCTCAGTGATAGAGTACAGTATGTGCATGACCTTGGGTTCAGTACACACACACACACAGACACACACACACACACACACACCTCCATGTGTTGGGGAATCTGTCACTGCAGTCTACATTTGGTTGGTCTACCACCAGTTGACTGTGCAAAGAGCCAGTATCCTATATAGCTCAGTGTAGGGCTATATCAAGAACATAAACACATATTTACTCTTTTCTGTCTATGACGTTCAACCAGTATGTTACCTTTCCTTCTCCTTCTCAGAGTATCTTCTTAATACATCCCCATTATTTCCAATATTGGAATATGTCTTTTTACTGCAACAAGAAAAGGGATACCTTGTTTCTTTTCATCATTTTACCAATAATATATCTTGATGAACACTTTCTTAAAAAGTACTGGCGTATATGATCACTTAATTTCCAACTAATAGAGTTGCACTACTGAGAATCCTTCCACAAGAAGTAGAATGTGGAGAACAAAGCAGTATAATCATGCAATTCCCCAGTGAAATTCCTGTTTGAGTATCTGATGCTTATCCTGTTGGTAGCAGAAGAGATGATAATTGGGGAGAATGTGATGGATTATTTGAGTTGTGAAGTGTAATGGTTGAAAAATTAAATACAAATCCACTAAGTAGAAAATGTAGGCATAACCACTTTCAAGGGAGATAAAATTTTCAAATAGCCTCTTTGGTAGATTATACTTAATTCATGTTTATAAATTATGTTGAAGATGAAAGGCATTATTTAAATGCCAGAGTATCATTTACTGTGCCTCAAAGAATTTAATTTATGTGGAAAATGACAATTACCATATTCTAATTAAATAGTATGAAAAGGTAATGGTCTAATGCTTTGATGATGGGTACAGTCTTGATAACTGGAAATGTGTTCTAAGTTGATTGGTCTTAAGCAACAACATGTTTTTTTTTTCCCTGATCAGACTGAATATAATTTTCTTTGCAATGGAAATTTAAAAAAGTAAAGATCAGGATGTTTGGATTTTATCTTGCATCCTAAGTTTTGGTTAATTCATATATTTTTTACAATTGTTTTCATTTAATTCTGAAGTTAGAGAAGTGAAGTCAATCCTTGTCTTCTTTAGTTCTTACAGCCAAAGATAATGAATGTATAATACATGAATAGTTGTTATTTTATTCTTACTGTGAAATGACTGTAATCATTTATCTGCTTTTTCAGAAATAAATATATATATATGCACATACATATGTGCCTATAGATATAAATATGTAAAAAATTGTTTTAAAATAGATATAAAAGTTTGTATATAACATAATTTTGATAATGATACACATATCAAAATATGCAATTAATTTCATATATTCATTTACATATTGCACCAATTCATTAAGTTATAAATTGATGAACTATCAACCTATATTGCAACCATATTTAAGGATTTAAATAGACCTGTATTTAATATAAAACCTTGACATTTTTATAAGCTCAGCTTATGATTATTGCCTCTTAGTTTCAGTAGTAGTCAGCCAGAATTCATTCATTCAACAAACTATTTTTTTTTTGTTAGTGTGGGGCTTGAACTCTGGGCCTGAATGCTGTCCCTCAGCTCTTCAGCTCAAGGCGAGTGCTCTACCACTTGAGCTACAGCACCACTTCCAGTTTTCTGGTGGTTTATTGGAGATAAGAGTCTCATGGACTTTCCTGTCCTGGCTGGCTTTCAACTGCAATACTCAGATCTGAGCCTCCTGAGTAGCTAGGATTACAGGCATGAGCCACCGGCACCCGGCGTCAACAAACTATTATTCAGTCTCTCCTATGAGTCCTGAATGCTCTGCAGAATTTAGAAGATGAAAATAAATTGATGAGTCATCTTTAAATATTTCCAGGGAATGGGTTACATAAATAGGTTAACTAAACCAATGAATTATGTTCTGCTGATAGTTTATATGCTGGATTTTTATGGGTGAATAGATGAAATGTACTTATCCAAACCTCAGAAAGAATAGAGAAGGCTTCATGGAGTATAATTTACTGAACCACATATTAAGGGATAAGCAGCTATTAGCCAACTGAAGTGAAAGGGGTTTATAGTGCTTATATTCTAGCAAGTCAGAGCAGGTTTGTCAATTGAAGAGAAGAGAGAGCCACTGAGTTTTGATACACAGTGGTGTATCAGTGGTGGTGGTGGAGAAAGGAAAGTATATGGATGTAATTAAATAATTTAGCAGGGGCCAAGGAATTTTTCTGTTTCAAGAACAACTGGTACCTCTGTACAAGAGCACTTAATTCTCTACAATTACTGAAATGTATTTATTCTCATGTCTGGAAGAGAGGAGGATTAATAGGTTGTTACTCTAACTAGGATATAAACATCCTAGATAGTGTTTTAGATACCAAGTTACCTGGCAGTAAAGGGCCTCACCTGGGCTATATTGTGCTAGGAGGCAATGTCTGTATTGTGTCAACCTAAAGACTTAACAACTTCACTGTTTCATGTGCAATTATAAAATATACAGTACATGCACCCAGAGATTCATTAGTTGATGACAAACTTTGGTGGTAGAATTGAGACAGTGAAATAGAATAAGTAATTGCTGTACCGTAAATCAGATACAAATCCAGTCAGGGGAAAACAGAAGCCACATTTTGAGAGGTTGAACTTGGCGTCTTTATTAAGAGGCAGACGGCTGCATGGTGGACTTTATCTCAAAGGCCAGCAGCCAGCAAATACATATAACATTGTTCGGAAACTGAGCCACTGTATTTGATGTTGGTATAATTTGGGGAAGGGAAGGGAAAAAAAACCCAAATTGTTTAAATAGGGATACAGGTGGACCCATTGCAACAATGAGATGTACAAGACGTTACGTCAAAAAATGAACTTTACATCTTTGTGGGGGGCTGGTGATGGGAGGGCAGGGATGGGAAGGGGAAACGGGAGGAGGCAACAATGCTTGATAAGAAATGTACTCATTGCTTTGCTCATGTAATTGTAACCCCTATGTATGGTATTTTCACAATAGAAAAACTTAATAATAATAATAATAAAGAAACTGAGCCATGAGGAGCCAGAGAGGAAAGCACAAACTAAAACAATACCAACACATCAATTCAGCTCCAATTGAGAGCTGAAGTGGGCTGCCATGTAGACTGGAGTCCCAGGAGACAGGACACTACAGACAGAAGACATATGACATGGACTACTGGGCCTGAACTGGTCTTGGCTTAAATAGTGTGAGGGTTAGGGGGCAGTGTCCCAGGCACTGGAGTGACAGGTTTAGTAACCTATCATCCATCTGCCCTTGCCTCTAGGTATTCCGGCACACTCATCACCTAGGAGGCAGGGTCTTACCTTCCCACCATCATTCTGAAGAGAAGATGCCAGATCATCCAGCATGTGGCCAAAATGGCACCAGCCAGACCCAATTTCCCTACTTCATAATGATGTATCTGTCTTAAATAACATGATATTTTGCAGAAAACAACTTTCTTAGGAACCAGAAACAGGTTTTCAATATGCTTCTGGGCTCACTTACCCCAGGGAGTCAGAAAACTGTAGTTAACTTTTAAAATAATTTAATGGTAAAAGTCCTTAGGGTAAGTGGAAATTCCAATAGTAATTAGCAACCTAATTATCTAGGAAGCCCACACATTAAGTTCAGGATATCAAGTGGCCAGAAGAACCTAAAAGGAAATGGAACCTTAATGTAAGCAGTTTCTTGCATTCTTCAGGCTGTTTTTCTCTTATACTTGGGGGGAACTATTGTCTTCTGTGTCCATTAATTTCCAGGTAAGAGTAAGAGTTGTGTGTTGTGCTTGTTGGTTTCAGTTAATGGAGTGGTCCTTCCTTCCTTCCTTCCTTCTTTCCTTTTCTCTCATCTCTATCTCCATATCATCTATATTTATTTATATCTACCTACCTAATTATTTATATATCATAAATAGCTAGATTGGACTGAAACAGAAAACAGCTTCATTTATTTTAACTTTTCTCAATGTAAAATAGCCTACAGGGCATACACTGATTTTCATAATAGAAAATACAGGAAAAAAATATCGCAGTTCATTTCTGTGATAATATAACTGATTGAGATACCAAAACGTACATGTGTGGGAGTGCATGCTTTTTTATTTCCCCTTCAGTGTTGGAAGAAACCCATTCTGCTGCAGTTCTTCATTGTCTCAGGAGATCTTTTTCAAAAGCAAAGCATAAGCTTTTGGCAATAATACAAAGCAATAGGTATTATTTGACAACTACAGATCTCAGTTGTTCTGTGACAATATGAGCCTAACAGGTGCTGTCAGTTTACTGCCCATTGCTGCTTAGATCTCTTTTGCCAGCCTTGTACACAGCAGCTCCCAGTGTGAATTCTATCCCTAAAGCTAGCACCTCAATCTAGAGGTGGAAGGACTACCCACAAGTACTTCCCGCCCATTTTTGGTGAATACGCACAGAGCTTAAAGTGCCTGAGAATTTGTATTCATCTGGAGCTGCACTTAAGTAATGACTGAGGTGTGGAGAAGTTGAAACTCTCTGGCTATTTGTTATACCCTGCCTTTTAGGTGTGACTCACTCTCCAGAGACCTTTGGAGGAGAGTCTCCAAATTTAGCAAATCAAAATGCAGGATTCTCAGGAAGCAATTCTTTTTAGGATTACTATGTCCAGGCAATGTTTGGAATGTGTTCCTTCTATACAATCATTGTAAGTGGATGCTGAGCATCGGTGGCTCACACCTGTAATCCTATCTACTCAGAGGCTGAGATCTAAGGATCATGGTCCATAATCATCCTAAGCAGGAAAAACTGTGAGAATCTTATCTCCAATAAACAATTCAGAAAAAGCCTGTGCTGTGGCTTAAGTGGTAGAGTGCTTGCCTTGAGCACAGAGAGGCTCTAGGACAGCACCTAGGCCCTGAGTTCAAGCCCCAGGACAGGCAATAATAATAATAAAAAGTAACTGGCTGCCTTCTCTTTTATCTGGAAACTATACTTCTTTGAGATGTCACTGGATGTGTCATGTTTACTTGGCTTCTTTCTCCTTAGTTTTACTTTTCCACTCCTCTATCAGGCTCTCTTGGGAGAACATGTTAAGAAATCACTCTCATGCAAATAAGTCTGCTTCTGAGGAAACTAACCTGAGATAGTCAATTTTGCCTTTATATAATTCTTAATGACTTTACTTCCCAAATTTCCTGGTTGGAATGAAAAATTTTATAGTGTTTCAGTGGCTAGAAACATAATTTATTGAGGATATTTTGTTACATTCATAAGAAAGGTATGGAAGAGAATAAACTAGTATGACGTATAGAACTGGGAACATGAGGGAGAGAATTTGCTATAGGCAGGTCTGGTATAAAGACAAGTGTTGACATGGAGTTCATGTAATACCTGAAGAGATTGGAGTATGCTGTCTAGTTACTGGTACTGAAACACTTTGATACTAGACTTGAAGGTTCTGTCCTTCTCAAAGACGCTATCTATCTATCTATCTATTTATCTATCTATCTATCTCAGAAATATAAATATATAACAGAAATATATGTGTATACATATGTGTGTGTATATATAACAGAAATAGAAGCAGGAGAGCTAGACTATAGAAGCTATGCAGTTTTGATAATGTTCCTATCAGAGTACAGAAGCCTGAAGCTATGAGAGACACCTGGGCCTCCCCTACAGGCTGAGCGCATTGTTAGGGAACAGAGTTCAGCTTTAACAACAAGGAAGATTACATTTCTCAGCTTGTAAGGTAGTTTAATTTAGGAGTGCTTGTCTAGCATGCTTAAGTCCTCAGGTTCAATCCCTAGCAAAATACACACAAATTAAATTTCTCAACCCTAAGAAATAGAAATAAGCCATATTTAATTTGATTAAAATGAAGTAACATGCCATCATTTTTCACATTTGAGTTTGTAGCTTCACCTTTTTAATTAATTTTTATTATCTTTAAATAAATGTTCAAAATTTTCAATTCTATGTGTCTGTTCATGTGTACAATGCACTTCGATCGGTGCTCCCCCATCATTCTCCTCCCTCATCTATTCCAATTTCATTCATCATATAATAAAATTAGCAATCAGTTCTCTTTCAGTTTTAATGATAACTTAAGATGATCATCAAAGAAGTGTTCTAGTTATTTGAAAGTGGCAAGGTGAATCTAACTTCTAGATAGAATATTTTAATAGTATATGGGATCACTTTGAGATTAACTTCCAGTGATCTATGAAAGCAGACAAAATACTGTATTTCCAGAGCAGAAATTTAAATATATCTTATGCTTAGACTTGTAGGATTTCAAATTAAATATAATTAAATAATAATCACTATGCTATCATGCATTCATAAATCAAAAAAGTCACACATGAGGCTGAAATCAAAATTAGAGACACCTTTATTTAAAAAAAATATAAATTAAATCATATTAATACGATATTACATGTATAAGTCCAAAGAGTATATTTCCTATTGCTTTAAAAAAATGAACAGTGTTAATCAATTTCCTTGGCTGAATTAGCATTACATGTCTCTAACTTTTAAATACGCTTAATTTTCTATCATCAGTCCTTCTTAAATGAATGAATAAAATTTATAAATTAGAAGACATAATGAATAGCCCTTATTCTAAGGTCAGACACAAGACACTCAAAGCTAATGGAAAACATCATTCTAAGCCAGAGCAAATGAGCCCAACAACATAACGAAGTGCTGATATCAGTCTGGAAACCATCTTGAATGTCAGGGGATATGCTCTTCATTTGCAGTGTTTGATTGTTCATATAAATATTTAATGAAAATATTATTAGACTATTCAGCTGAGTGAAATAAACTGATGGCCCAAGTAGCGAAAGAAGCTTACTTAATATTCACTAAATGAAATGGTGTAATAATTTATTTTGCATTTTATATAAGTCTTTGGAGAGGTTTTGTACTTTGAAACTTTCTAGCCCCATTTAAAAGGTGTCATTACTGCTATGACTATGAGTTTTTAATGTGTTTTTATGGTTCATGAAAATACAGCACACGTTTTTATAGGGAGGCAGAAGGCCATCATCCACATTAGGCATGATAGTAATAAGGTACCTCTGATTTTGAAGGTTTTGTACATCGAATACAGACTCCTGGAATCTTATAACAAATGTTAAGTTTATATACATAAAATTACATAGTGAATTTCTCAAGAAGAGCTTAAATGATGAAACAGATAAGGTAGAAAGCATTTTTTACTATCATGTGAGTTCTCAATTATCTAGCTCTCTGTTCTTCGCCATATATATTTTAGACACTATTTTAGCATTTCATCTGGAAGAAAATTTGGAAACTTAGGTTTTAGAGAGCTGCAACAACTTTATATGCTTACTTATACAATTTATAAAACTTTCTGAAAACTGCATCTTTCTTTCTTTTCTTTCTCTCTCTTTCTTTCTTTCTCTCTCTCTTTCTCTCTGTCTTTCTCTTTCTCTCTCTTTCTTTCTTTTTTTCTCTCTCTCTCTCTTTCTTACTTTCTTTCCTTTCTTTCTTTCTTTCTTTCCTTCCTTCCTTCCTTCCTTCCTTCCTTCCTTTCTTTCTTTCTTTCTTTCTTTCTTTCTTTCTTTCTTTCTTTCTTTCTTTCTTTCTTTCTTTCTTTCTTTCTTTCTTTCTTTCTCTCTTTCTTTCTTTTTTTCTGTCTCTCTCTCTTTCTTTCTTTCTTTCTCTCTCTCTCTCTCTGTCTCTTTCTTTCTTTCTTTTTGCTGGTCCTAGGTGTTTGTGAACTCAAGGCCTGGGCACTGTCCCTGAGCCTTTTTGTGTTCAATGCTAGCACTCTAGTACTTGAGCCACAGTACTACTTCTAGCAGTTTTGGAGTAGTTTATTGGAGATAAGATTCTCATGGACTTTTCTGCCCTGCTGTCTTTGAACTGAGACCCTCAGATCTCAGCCTCCTGAGTAGCTACGTTTATAGGCCACCAGTGAGCCATCAGTGTCTGGCTTGCATGTTATTTTTGAAAAAAGTATTTAAAGATTGTATATATGTACAAATGAGAATAAATTACATAGGGAAAGAAGAACTGTGCTCTAAATGTATGTTCTTTTGGAAAGTCAAAAGCAGAAACTTGTTGTCAATGTTTATATAAAACTTAATAGAAAAATGAGTTAAAAGTAACAGTTAAAAAGAGCAGTCCATACCAGAGAATGTAAGTGTCTTTATTTCACATCTTTGTGGTGTTTTCTTTCCAGTTCATCCCCAAATTATAAAAGTAGAAAAACCTGTCTCATTATTTCTAAAGAATGTGTCATAACAAGCATTTTCTGTCACTGAGCTTGTTTCCTTTATCATTATGTGTTAGGAAACTAAGATGGTTAATTCAGAGTCACCATGAGTGGGCTAAGATAGGTGGAAACAGAAATACAGAAAGAGATAGGAGCCAATAAAACAGTGTATATCAGCCACCACAAAAGAATGAAATAGTAAATCTACAGAATCTTCTTAAATTTTGAAATGAATAATATGTACTTTAAATTTTTAACCACTAAAAATATAGGCCTTAGTTGGTTTTACCAAAAAGTTAAAAAAGTTTCCTAGTACAATTGACTTTATTCTAAGAATTAAGGTTTATTTAACTTTCAGTTATCAAGCAATAAATTTACTGTTGAAAACAAAAATGAATACCTTATACTCTATCAAATTGGTACCATAAAGGCACTTTATGCATTTAACTTTCAATTCATTATGTTTACAATTAAATTTTTGCCAAATTATGAATGAATGATGATGAATAGTGATGGTAAACCTAGGAGAATCCTTATGTATAACCTTAAACTATTGAATACTGTCTCTTCAAGGCTTATAAATAAAACAAAATTACCCTTCATCAACACTTCTTTTAGAGAATAAGTGAAATCATAGCTAGTGAGCTATTGTAAGGTAAAAATAAAGTAAGAATTGTGCAATATCATTCTTTCTGATGGATGAATAGAATTCCACTGTGTACATATACCTGATTTTCTTGATCCATTTGTTTGTTGAGAGTTATCTGGGCTGATTCCATATCTTGGGTATAGTAGCTGTCCATTTAGTTTTTTAGTAATTTCCATACAGCTTTCCAGAGTAGTTGAAGAGCTAACATTTCCACCAACAGTATAATAGAGTTCCCTTTTGTCCATATCCAAGACAACATTTGTTATTGTTAATGTTCTTGATACTGGCCATTCTCACTTGGGTGAGGTGGAATCTCAGTGTTGTTTTCACTTGCACTTCCTTTATGGCCAGAGATGTTGAACATTTCTTCATGTGTCTATTGGCTATTTTTACCTCATCTGAGAAGTCTCTCTTTAAGTCATTAGCCCATTTATTAATTGGGTTGTTGTTTCTTTGAGGGTTTACATTTGGGGGTTTATTTATTTTTTTGAGCTCTAAGTAAGAAACATTGTTGCATGGTTTTCCTCATTTGTAATAAGTAGAATGGCCTGTAAACCTACAAATAAGCACACTGGGTGATATGTAAGGGGTTACAAATGAAGTGTGATAGACTCTATGGAGAGTGAAAATATTATGATTCTTTAAAAAGACTAACAAAATAAGTCCCAGAAAATGAGTACTTGCAAGAAGAGAGCATGTAGCCAAAGCAAGAGGGGTAGAAGAGTGAAAGGGGAAGGAAGCAGGGGGAATGCAGGCCAGACTTCAGTGTATGTACCACAGAATAGGAGGAAAGGGGTAGGTCAGAGGGGGATGAGGATGTTGAAGAGGTGATACAGATCCAGCTGCACTGTTCAAATAAACTGCCTTGTTAAATGGCAAACACTTCAATGCGTAACCTAAAATTCATATGAAACAAGGCAAAGGGGGGGTTGGGAGGGGTGAGAATGTGGAAAGGACTGAGTGATCAAACTGCACTGTATTCATAAACTGCTTCAACGAATGGCAACACCTTCGTACTACTACTTAGAGATTAAATTATTCAAAAAATAAGACAAGAGAATGGAAAAGAAATGGAAATATGGAGAGTATTTGTATGTACATTATAATGAATGTTTAAATTTAACAAAGCTATTCACTACAATGTCAAAAAGGCAGTGGCTCACGCCGCAGTCCTTGCTCCTTTGGTGGCTATGATCTGAGGATTGCAGTTCAAAGCTAATCTGAATAGGATATTCTGTGAAAATCTTGCCTGTGATTAACCACCTAAATGCTGGACGTGGAGCTGTGGCTCAAGTTGGTAGAGTGCCAAACTTGAAGGAAAAAAAAAACAACTTAGGGACAGAGTCCAGGCCCTGAGTTCAAGCCTCAGGACTGACACACCAAAAGGAAAGTCAGAAAAGAAATTGTATGTGTGCATATACAGTCTTTGAAATGTCATTGAAATATTCCAATCACATTATAATAAATGGATCCAAATAAATAGAGGAAGTATAAACCATTCCAAGAATGGAAATACTTTGTTACAGCAAATTTATCCCCAAGTGAATTTCAATAGTCAGTGTAAACCTAATAAAAGTACCAGTGTATTGATAAGCAAATATTAATTTGGAAATGCAAAGAAAATGCAAATCTTTGAAAAAATACAATAAAGTAATAGGGTTTGTTCTATCAGATACCTAGGCTTAATATGAGGCGACAATAAATATAAGGATACACATTGAATAAGATAAATGCTTCCATAAAATAAATAGATCAGAAGCACCAATGCCATGAACCTATATTTTTTGTGTGGAAAATAAGTGCCACTTTATCAGTAAGAGATTTGTTTTAAAATGGGACAGTGTCAATGGGATATTCTTGTGGAACAAAATTACTGACTCTTCCTTTTATAATGTACAAAGTACTAGCTGCTACTGAACTGTAGCTTTGATGTGGAAAGCAAAATATAAGAGGTTTCTGGAAATGTGAAAAAAATACCATTATGCCATTTGGGAGGAGAAATATTTTTTAACAAGTTTACCATATCAACGCTCAACAAGAAATGTTCTCATTGCCTTACTCATGTACCTGTAACCCCTTAGTACTGCATCTTTATAATAAAATAAAAAATAAAGAGTAGTGATGAATTGGACACATTATAACTTATGTAACAATGATAAGACAGAATGGGTGAAATATTTGTAGTCCATTAAACCTAAAATGACTTCATGTCTAAGCAGGGTGCTGGTAGCTCACCTCTATAATCCTAGCTATTCCAATAGGAGGCTGAGATCCGGGGATTAAAGTTTGAAGCCAGCCCAAGCAGGAAAGTCCATGAGACTCTTGGCTCCAATTAAGCACCAAAAAAAAGCTGAAAGTCGAGCTGTGGTTCAAATGGTAGAGAGCTAGCCTTGAACTTTACCCTGAGTCCAACCCCAGGATTAGCACACACACAAAAGCTTCATATCTTCTTATCCAGACTATATTTCTTTTAAGAAAAATACAAACTAGTAGGAGAAAGATAATTAAAAGAAATTGTACAAGGACTTCAGAACCTTGAAGTGGTCAGTAAGAATAAAAAAAGCTGTGTGCAGTCTCATTCATTATTGAGCATATGCAAAACAGAACCACCTCAGTATACCACTGCATGCTATACAGAGTAGTTATTCTAGTTTAACCCAAGAGTGGAGCAATAAATTCTCTCATAAAGTATCCATGGAACTAAGATTTTGTGCAGTTTGGAAAACCATTTAGCATTATCTATAAACTTTGGAAGCTTATATTTTCCATGATTTTAAAATCACATTCTACTTCCAATATAAATAGATGTCAAGTGCAGGATACTATAGCCAAAATGTCCTTAGAAGTGTACTTTGTAATGATATGCTAAAATCTGAAATAACAGAAATGGTAAAGAATGGACTATCTTGATTTATATATTAAGTTATTGTATATAACTAACATTATGTAACAATATATGATATATAAGTAATTTTATATAATATGTACTAGAGATAATAAATAATATCATATATAAAATTTATACATAATAATAAGCTAAATTGTTCTTAGAAATGAAATCATTAAATCTTTAAAAGGTGATATGAACACATGCTAGTTATGGATTTAATTGTACCCAGATGCCATTGTCATAAATGTTGATGATGATGACATTTTTAACCTTGATTGCCCTCCAAAAACACAGACATTAATCAGATCCTGGGACAGGATTAATATGCTATGGTAGTGAGGCACATGAAGAAATAGAGCCACTTCTTTTCTTCATGACTTGAGAGAGGTTGAATCTTAGAGCATTCAGAAAGCATTCCAGCTTTTATTCTCTTCCGCCTCATCAAACTTTTTAGGTGGCTTACTTTTCTATGGTATTTCTCGGTAGCACTAAACAACACATGGTCAAGGGTAAATCTCCTGAGGTAATGAGTCTATTGTTCTCTTGATACAGAGAAAATTGAATTCAAAATGCTGAAGAAAATCAATATACTGAAAAATCCAAGTAAAGAACTCATAATTTGTTCCTGGGAATGTCAAGGCTAACCAGGACAGCGAACCTCTCTGCTCTCCTTAAGCTTTAAACAATAATCCTGTAATGTAGAGTAGGATCAATGTGGATAAGTGAACATTTTTTGTCTAAAAAAGAAAACAGATATAGCATATCATATGCGTGTAATATCTGAACATTAATTTTGACACATAAAGGGGGATTTGGGAGAACTTTGTGCTGAGCCATTCAATCAGCAGGTAAAATCCTACAGTGTCATGTTGTTCTCTATTTCCGGTGAGGAATTTAAGATACAGCAACACAAACTCAGGTGCACATATTGAGGAATGCTTTGGTAACAAAGGTCACTGAATTAAAAGAATAGATTCATTGAAAATGGAACTTGTGGACTCTTCCATCATGTAGCTATTGAATAATAAGACTCACCTGCCAAGCATGAATTTTCTTCATTCTTGCTGAAGCCAACAGGATGAATCATATCCACTTTCAAGGATCTTTTCTGTCATATAATTCTTCAAGATTGATTCAATATATTTTAAGAATCATAATTCAAAGATCAGAAGGTAGAGGCATGCACAGCATTTTGTGAATACAAATCACTTCTGCAATATTTACAGAAATGGATTGATGAAGGGTATTGTACGCCTTGCTTTTTCATAATTTGTCAATTTTTGAGGAAGAAGAATATAAATTCCCGATACATTTTAAACTTTCTGATGGTTATATTTCATTAGGTGAAACAGTCTTATATAATAATGAAATAATTTGACATTCTTTATTCAAAATTAGCATACATATATTACATACATATTATAGCATACATATATTACATATTGATGGTAGTCAAGAAGTATTTATTAACTTGATTTGTTTAAATAGTCTCCAGATCATAAATATCTTAGCAAAGGAAAATGTAAGGAAATTTGAACTGTATAAAAAAGCTTTGTGAAATTAAGTAATATCACATGATTTCTGAAGCAGGACATATATTCATAGCCTAAATAACATCATCACAAAGTTGTTATCACCATATCTTTCTGGATGCAACTTATTAGCAGTACCATGAAATGAATTTGTAAAGTTTATGTTTAAATGCATTTTATTACATTTTCCATGATTTTCAAATAGCCATGCAGGGTTCCTTGAATGGTACCTTTATGGTACATGACATTTCCATTTTCTTTCTTTTGAGTAAGCATCTTGAAAGCAATGATGAGATACACAGCAGCAGAAAAGCAATATTTAGAATAACCAATTCAGATAAATTCGGGCTTGCCTTTGTCTTTATTCATGAAAGTTTGAACATGACTTAGGTGCCAAACACAGAAGATTTAAAAGAGTCAGGTGATAAAGTGTGGATAACCCCAACTCAATTCTGTCAAACACATTGGATAAAGGAATACACACAGGAAGTTGGTCCTCCTTTGGAAATTAATGTCATCACGTTGTGCTTGCTTTTTTCCCTACCACTCTACTGCTCCAGAAATCTCAGGACTGCATGACTGCAAATAAAGCTGTGTTTTTTTTTGCCATGTGTCCCCTCTGTTCTAGTGTGTCTGTCTGTCATTTGAAGCTGCTTCCAGCAGGTGGCAAAATAAGTACTTGTCCCTGCAGATAATCCTGTCCCTGAGTTTATGACTCCTATTATAGTAGATATTTTGCGAGATCACAGAAGCCAGCATTGCTTATGTATATTAAATATATTGTCTGTTTTCATAAACAAAACTAGTAACAGAAGGATGATACATGGCAAGGATTCAGGCAAACAAGAATTTCAACACTAACAAAATGTTCTGAAGACTATTTCTATGCCAGGCACTACCAAAATATATGGAATTTTCTCCCTAGAACATGTAAACTAACATAATTGGAGAGTTTACTAGGTTGTCTAAGTTCATAGATTTCCAATTTTGCTTCTTAATTGTGTATATTGACTTCATGTTCGTTCTATACAGCCCTTTGCTCCTATGATAGTTGATTCATGTCTAAGTAACAAAAAGGCAGGACACTACACTGTCAGTGACTTTGCTGTCATCTCACTATTCTGATCCTAAGTCATGGAGCTTGTTCTGCACATTGCCTGTGTGTTTGTGACTTTCTCCTCACCCTTGGATTTGTATCTTGGTTTTGATTTTTTTTTTTTGTATGGGCTTGAGAGTTGTATTCTGTCAGGGTACACAAAGGTACCATCCCTGTTTGCTTTGCCCAAATCATGACCTGTTCTTAACTCCTTGACAGGGTCTTCCAAATTGTCAGGTGGGAATAAAATCCTCATAGCTACTGAAGATGTAACACAATTAACAGGAGGTGAAGAGTTTTTCATTTCTGGAAGAATTTTTAGAAAGATATTCTAGATCTTTCAAGGGTAGAATAAGTACTTAAAAGTGTGAACACACTCAAATGTAAATGCTCCTCAATATTTCAAAGGGCTAGAGAAATCTGCCAAGGAATTGCCCTGATCATTCAGACAGTTCTGATTTTAAATTCAGAGAAGTACCTCTAAACTAGAAAGCTGAGAAAAGAGATAGCTTTGTTTTCCCAGTGAGGCTTTCCATTTTCCAGCTTTAATTAAAACAGATGTCTTGTGTGAAGATTCTTTTATTTACATAGAACACACTGCTGAAATGAAGCCCTTCATTCTCTGAAAAGCCTTTACTGACCAGGAAAATGAGGCCAAGCTCACCCAACTTCATTTAGGCCCTTGGAAATTTCAAACATTTCAATTTCAAGTGCTCTTCACACTGTCTTTCTCACTACACCCTGCATGTAGGTCTGCACAATGCTAACTAAATTGCCATGGAAAGGAGGGAGAATGGCAATTGACCCATCCCGAGATTTTAATTCTTGAATCTGTCAAGAATTCTCATTGGGTGTGGATTAGTGTTTGTGATAGCTTCTCAATATAAATCTCAGTGCAATAGAGCTAATTTAGGGGTCCATCTTGTGAATCCTCTTACAAGGTTTGTAACCTTCTGCCCTGTGTAACCTTTCACTCTGAAAGCTCTTCAAGTTACATTTTCAGAGTTAGAAGATTGTAAAGACTTGGCTATACTGTGAAGTTTATTTTAAGGTTCCTTTCTTTTGCTATTTGATAGATTGAAGGCACTTTTACCATATGAAGAATCCTTCTACTTACATCCTAGGTGGATGATTAGGAAACTTCTGATTTCTTTCTTTCTGACTCATCACTCCAGGATGCCACCAGTTACAATCCAAAAACTTTGAGAAGTAAGTTTTCCTATTCTATTTCCCTTTAAATGCATTAGCACAGAGTTTCACACAAAATGAATACCAGCATTTTCTTCAAGGACTGATTGATAGACCTAAGTTTTCGATATGAAGTGATGTAGCAGACACATGTAATGTTAGCATTCATTCCCTGTATTGCTTTTGTGATAGAACATGCATTATACTAGGCATTT
This sequence comes from Dipodomys spectabilis, assembly GCF_019054845.1. Taxonomy (NCBI): domain Eukaryota; kingdom Metazoa; phylum Chordata; class Mammalia; order Rodentia; family Heteromyidae; genus Dipodomys; species Dipodomys spectabilis. The sequence continues at coordinate 20,244,775 of NW_024870766.1, forward strand.
CCTGCATTTTATTTGCAAACAGGTGTTATAGATCATCTCTAGGAGATTGTAAGTGTGCATAAATTCATACATCTTTTGTGAAAATTCTTCCATACTGACTGAAGTGGAAGAGAATAGGTTTCTATTTCTTTTAGGGAGGAAAGAAAGAAAGCAAAAAGGAACTAAATGCATCATAATAAATGCATAACAGTGATCAATGATGATATCTAACCTATTTTGGACAAGTATTTGAATTGTTATGTCACATGCAAAGAGAAGCTTTGGAAATTATCAACATCTTCAGTATCAAATTGTGATTAAAAAGTGACTTTTACTGTCATGCATTTAAAAAAAAAGCATGCAAGGTGATTACAAATATCACCAACAATGAGAATAATCATAATGGCTGAACTTATGGGGCGCAAATTCAATGCCCATTGTAGGACATCAAAGAATGGTTAAAGAAAAACCTGGAGATCATTTCTTTTTTATCATGCTAATATGTATTTATGGATAAAGAAAATTGATGATTCCACTAATTGTGTAAAAAGGCTGAATTATTAACTTTAAGTTATCAGGGTTTTTGGTTTTGTTTTTTTTTGTCGGTCATGGGTCTTGAACTCAGCTTAGGCATTGTCCCTCAGGTCTTCAGCTCAAGGCTAGCACTCTACCACTTAAGCCACAGTGCCACTTCTGGTTTTCTGGTGGTTAATTGGAGATAAGAGTCTCATGGACTTTCCTGTCTGGGCTGGCTTTGAACTGCGATCCTCAGATCTCAGCCTCCTGAGTATCTAGGATTACAAGCATGAGCCACGGGCACCTGGCTAAGTTATCAGTTTTTAAATGTATCTTTGACACAGAATTGGAAATTGTTCAAATTAAAAACTTTATTCAACTTAGAAATAATTATCTAACAAAGGTAATTGTCATCAATATTACTTTAGATATTTTAAGATAAAATATTCAAATTTGAATAATTTGGAAGTTTTCAGACTAGATATGGTACATTGGAAGGCCCGTAAAAATGTATTTTGCAAAATATATATCATGATATCTACTTTCCCACAAATGCACACCAACAGAGTAAGCCTAGAATTGAAAAGGTTGTTTCATATATAAAAATACCCAATACTAAGTCTTGGTTCTGCTCTTCCTTATAACTTGTGTATATCTGCTCTTTCCAAACATTACTTACTTGATTTTCAAGGCTGTAGCCAATGATTGTTTTTCCTGCAGAAATTCCCTTCACCAGTGAGGTGCAGGTTGGCAGCTGAAGGGTTAAAAATCCTCTGTCATTGAAGATTTTTGCGTGGCTGAAATAGGAGTAAATCCACCTAGGGCATTCCAAATTCTTACTCCAAAACTCAAAGATAGCCACCAGTCCACGATGGATTGAAATGTGACCACACTGCCAGACCACTTGCTTCTAGACCAGAGCTACAGGACTATTCCATTCATCAGACCACTTTATAGGGCCAGGCTGAGGCTAGTGTCCAACTAAAACCACATCTTTGCTTGATTCAGCAACTTCCCTGTTCTGCTGTGCTCAGACCTCTTCTCCCCTTCCCAATACAACTCCTTCACAGCATCTTCAGAAGAGTTCTTCTAGGAGGTTGGCTTAGGGAAAAGTTCCATAAGGTTGAGAAACCAGAAAATAGAAAATTGTGTACTGGTAGGTACAGGATTAGCTCTGATCTTTCTGTTTCATTTCGCTTTCCTGTATATTCTAACAAAATCATTGTCCATGTCTTCCTCAGGTTTACCCTTCTGCCTGAATCTTTAGAATCTCAATTTTAAACCATACTGTTAGCTATTATCCTAATTGTTGATAGGGCTAATTCAAAGTACTTCATCTCCTCAAGAGTATTTCCTTCCCTATTGCTCCCACGAGAGACTGTTGTCATCAAAGTTGTCAAACATTCCCAATGCATATGAGACAAAATATAATCCCTTTGAGGTTCTTTACAGTCTTTCCCAAATACACCACTCAGTTGTGCTAAGTAGGGAAGAGAAAGGTTAACCAAATAGAACCATATTGCCTTCAGGTTAAGGTGGCATATTTCATGGTGGTAACAAGATGACCAAATTATTACAATGATGAAATTCCTTATTACCTTGAGGGAAATTAGATGGTACAGAGCTGAGCAAATAAGAAATCAGAAGAAGGGTGGAAGGATCCCTTTAGAAGTTACCTTTAGGAAAGGCTTACATGAGAGGATGAATCCTGTATATGATGCATGCAGGAAAATCTTTGACAGAGACAAATGGGTTTCCGGTCCAGGTACGCAAGCATCAGCAATGAATTGCGATACATAGTATGACTGAAGAAATAAGATGGTGTACAGATAGTTAACTCAAGGTGGCTGTTTAAAATTGAACCCTGGTCAGATGGCATGAACAGAACTCTATTTGGAATGTATAATACTTCTTTATGCACGAGTGTACAGTACCAAGGAGCCTATTGCAGCCCAATCCCACCAATGCTCTGCACTGTGCTACAAATGCTTGACACATTTTTCGAATACCACCACCCAACTTCTCCTAAAGATATGCTGCCATTCAGCTAATCTAAAATTTTCATTTTATTACTTCAATAAAGCACATTAGCTTTTTTATCTTGCTGTTGGGTTAACATTTTTCTGATTGAGAGAGAATTTTTTTTTATAAAATTAAGGGTGGGGAAAAGCTAGCAGATCACACAAATTGTTTAAATACAACTGATGATAACATGGGACTGACTGAGAGCTTCTCTTCCTCAACTACGTGGCATAGAACATGACTAACTACTTACAATTTTTGTTTGTGGTGCTTCTTTCGAGTTTTGGGATAGTAGGTGGAAAACAAAGGAGGAGGTAACAATGCTTGATAGGAAATGTACTAATTACCTTGCTCATGAAACTATAACCTCTCTATATAGTATCTTTACAATAAAAAATAAAAAATATTGCTATTATATTGACTGCACTTGCTCAAAACCCCTTGTAATGAATCTGTGGAAGAAACCAGATTGCGGATCAGAATTTACCCCTTTTTCCCATATACATTTCACTTCCAATTTTCCATTCTTAATATGTCGTACTGATCAATATCCCCAAATATTTAGTCCCAAATGCTATATTCTCAAATGTTAAAAACTTCTTATTGGAATGAGGAGCTCTATAAGAGGAGGAGAATGGTGAATTCTGGTGATTAATCCATTTCTCTTACACACAGGATAGTAATTCGATAGTAGTTAGGTACATGCCATTTAGATCCTTGACAAAGCATTTATCTGGGTATGCCTTAGTGTTTCAGAGAAGGTTAGTGTGTGGCTATGAGTGGAGGTAGAGAAGATGGTTTCCTTTCAAGATAGGCACCATCCAATTGGCATGGGCTTGGAGAGACCACACAGAAGGTAAAACGGTATCTAGACCTCCAAGAGCTAGGAGGGTTTTCTTCTGCTGCCTTGGACATCAGAATTGCTGGCTTGTGCACCACATTTATGCTTTCATCTTTTCAACTTTGTTTTTATGAATATGATTCTCCTGCACATAAATGTTACACTTCTGTGGATATCATCAAAGTGCCTGGTTGTTTATGCTCGTGAAAATACATGTGAGACCATTGCATATTTTATTGTATAACATAGCCTATGAAGTATTCTGTCATGGATTTATGTTTCTCAAATAAATCCCCCTTTAAAAATGTAAGTAAATACCTTCAAACAATGTTAAAGTTACCTTTCTAAAGTTATCAAGATTTTGATCTTTGGGGATTTTAGACTTCAGCAAATTTAAATTTTATGTCTTTTAATCTTTTAAGATTTGAATACTTGGGATTAATGATGTTTAGATTTGTGTGGAGCTGCTCAAACTGATTATTATGAGTGATCGTGCATAAATACATCTCAAAATTATGCATGCTCTTTCTATTTTGCTGCAGACTGTATTCGGTGCTTCTTAACTTTTGCCTGCGGTCAGATTGCCAGAGAAATTTCCAGTATTTTTGATTCTATGGATATGAATTAAGGTCCCAAATAAAGTAAGCTCAAAAATCCAGATATTATGTCTTCGCTCAGATGTGTGATGTAGACCTAAAATGATGATGATAATGAAGATGATGATGATGACAATGATTATAGTAATCATAGAACACAGTGAAAAAAGAGGAGTGTTTAGAGAAAATAAGCAGGAGTGGGGAGGGGAATGAAGAAAGTAGTAGGGGATGAAGAGAATGGAAATACTTACGTATGTGAGAATAGCACAATGAAACCTACCAAGTACTGTTTGAAAATGGAGTGGAGAGGGGAGGGTGGAGAAGGTATAGTATTATAGAGGGATGGGAATATGTGTCTTTGGAATGATCACAACAAACTCCCTTGTGTATGTGTTATTTTTTAAATCCCAGAAAAAGATAAAACCCCAAATAGAATACATTGTATGCGAACACACACACACACACACACACACACACACACACACACGTTATTATGAACCTGTTCAAAAGTTAAGAATTGCTGTCCTTTAATTTTATTTGTGCTTCAAAATAAAGGATTGTTAAAGCAGAAAAATAAATGAGTTTATAGGGCTGGGAAGGTGGCTCAGTGGTAGAGCGCTTGTCTCGCATGCATGAGGCCCTCGGTTTGCTTCCTCAGCACATAAGCAGAGAAAAGCCAGAAGTGGTGCTGTGGCTCAAGTGGTAGAGCGCTAGCCTTGAGCTGAAGAGCTGAGGGACAGAGCCCAGGCCCAGAGTTCAAGCCCCACAACTGACAAAATACAAAACACAAAAACTGAGTTTATTTAACATTAAAATAATAAAATAAAATAAAATAATCTACATTTCTAGTGAGGAGACAGTGATGCTGACATTGATCTTAGGACCAAATTTTAGCTCCACAGAGATGCAGTATCGTGATGGATGATACAGAGACATCATTTCTTCTGACCTCCCTTTGGGTCCTGTACGGCATCCTAGGATGGGATACTTGTGTTTAGAAGCCCCAGCATGCATGGTTCTAAGATGTCCTCCACTTCAGAAGAGGTTCTGTTCATTCGCAGCCCTTTTACCGTACTGATCTTTGGCAGGCACTGGAAAACACATGTCTATGGAGAAAAGCTGGGGATGAATTTAATCTCTCAGCATTAAAAAAAAAAAAAAGGAGTTAAAAGATCTCAGGAATCAATAGAATGGAGAGGGTCCAGGAAGAATTCATGCAGAAAGGAGAAGAGAAGCAAAACTAAATCTCCAGTAGTGGTAAGCCAGACAGCAACTTGGCATAGAAAAATATTAAAGAGTTTTTTTTAAAGCAATTAGCTCTGGGTGTGTGGCTATGAATGATTAAAAATGATTTGCAACAGAAGACTCTTCTGCTCATATGCAAAGTTTGCTGTGTGCTCCCAGCTACCAGAGAATAAGGGGTTAACAGATACCTGGTTAAACTTGCCCTGTAAAATATATTTAATTATCAATATTAAATTTAAATTCCATCCCATCTTGAATCCTAAAGATGGTCTCTCTGTCATGTTTCAACATGTACAAAGCCTTTGCAAATTAAACAAAAGCACCAAACCTGTTAGATACTCACTCAGGACATCACAGAAGCTTCAAGAGCAAGTAGACCAAGTAAGAATAAACAGGTCTTCAAATGATGAAAAACAAACAAGTTCCAGCTCATTGAATAGCTTGTATTTCACAAGACACATTCAAATCAAGGTCATTATGTCTAAGGATATTCCCTGTGCATACTCATTAATTCCCAACTTTATTATTCATCTTTGTTAAAGTAACAAAGTATCAACCTTCCTAGTTAATTAGGCAAGGAAGAAGAGAAACATTTTACACAAACAAAATAAACAACTTAGACATTTTTTAAAAATAAAAGTTCACCTTGATTTGATTAAAAATATATGTATCTTCTTCACACTAGAAATATGAAAAAATAACAAATTAGAAAAATAAAATCAGTCATAATACCAACTGGCACATAAACTTGAGGATATTATTTACCTTTATCCATTTTCCTACATATCAGATGAAAACTTAAACTTGCTATCTTAAAAATTGTAATCATCTCTCATCTTAGTTTACATTTGTCCCTCCGTGCTGCATTTTAAATTGAACAGCATATTCCTCCAATTTGTATTTTTTTCTCAAATCAGAAAGTTCTATATTCAAGGGATATAGCTATTTACGTTGATAGTTTATTTTTTAATGTAGTAATTTTCTATGTAATTTAAAATTATTTTTGTTAATCATGACATGAGCCCTATGGGTATATGTTTGTTTTCATGTTTAAAACAAGATGTTTGTTGTTCTCACATTTGTTTTAAATCAAGATGCTAAATCAAGTGAATCAAGATGCATTGTACTCATTAACTGACATGTTGAATTGAAACCCTTTGTACAAATACTTAGAGATAATAAAAATGAGTTTTACAATGATTGGTCCATCTACTAAGAATTCTTTTTATTATTTCCAAATGTCTGCCTGTTCTAATCATTCAAAAGAACTTCCTCCTGTCTCTTTTGTAAATTATTTTTCAAAGTACATACCTGCAATTGTCTTCACAGTAATTATCATTGTGTTTGAGATTTTTATTTTCTTTCAATGTTTTTCATCATTTGTCCTAATAATTTCTCCACTAAAATAGACATCATGTCTGTCTTGTGCAACAATATTTCCACTAAAAAAATCAAAATATTCAAAATTCAAACATATTTATTGGGTGTTGGAAAGAGTCATATTTCTGGCTCTATATGTAGTAGGTTATGTAATATGGAGCTTCAAAAAATAATAAAAGCCAGAAAGATTAGAAGACAAGATTTTCATTCAAGAGCTGGGAGCAGGTAGAAAAATAAGAAATGAGATTCCACTTGGTTAAATCAAAGTGAGAGATACCACTTGGGATTATTTGTAAGAAAACTACAATTAAACCTTGGCATGAGAGGAATAATTAGGGAGATATTAGGGACCCAGATTAGAATTTTTAAATTTTATTTCATTGTAAAGATGCTGCACAGAGGGATTATTACAGTTACATAAGTAAGGTAATGAGTTCAATTCTTTTTCTCTTACTACCCTCTCCCACCTCCCCCAGTCCTGAAGTTGTAAAGATCATTTCCAACATAGTGTCTTGTGAGTATTGTTTTTGCAATGGGTCATCCTGTGTCCTTGTTTTGTTCTAATCTTTTACACACACTTAGTGAAAGTGATCTTTAGGATATCAGTGCCTATCAGTGATGTAAACACAAAATTGGACTATGTAAAAGAGCAGGATTTGAATCTTAGGTTTTTATGATGGCCTTCTCATCCCTTAGTTGCCTCACCAATAACATGAGGATAATAATACTTTATGCTGGTAAACTTTCTTAGGAGCGTTATCTAAGATAATGTGATAAATCTAAGAATAGCAACTAACAACTAGTAAATTGATGGCAGATCAGTAATTATAAACAAATGTTTCCTGAATTTTCAGAAATGTATCTCTACTCTCAAACCTCCGTTCTTTCTCTCTCTCTCTATTTTGGTATGTAATTTTATGTAGTAAAATGAGCAATTCAAATGGAAATGAGCAATTCAAATGGAAATATAGACATACCTATGTAATTAACATACCACATTAAATATAAAATAAATCCTTCACTGTGGAAATTCTCTGAAGCTACATTCTAGATAAAAAGTCCTTCTTCTAAAAGCCAATCCTGGATTTCTGTTTGGCCAGGTCATGATAATTTATTGAATCCTATCTATTGTGCTCTCTGTGTCTCCTTGCTTTTGCTCAATAAGTTAGCTTTGAAATTTATTTAGAGTGCTGACTTCCTATTGGTATAGGTATAAAGTATGAAGTCAGGGCAGTATTCTAAAACTTAAGTTTCAGTCTTTTGTAGAGCTTGGGTCTCTTGTCTTTGATCTTCCCATTTTTTTCTCTAGTGTTATGACTTTGGTCCATCTCTATTACAAATGGACTTTAGAGACACAGGAAGTCTAAGCAGGACTGAACGTAGAAGCTAGCCCTTCCTCCATCTGAAAACAGATTCTGGTAGCTTTTATTTTTGTAATCTTGATTGCCATGAGATCATTACAAATATTTGTAGGGTATAGTATGAATGTTTTGGTTCTTGTGTATTATGTGTAATAATCAGACCAAGGTAATTGGCTATCCATCACTTTACACATGTATTACTTGTTTTGATGAGGACATTGAACATGAACTTTTTCTCGTGTCTGAACATTAAGTTAAGGGGGTAATGATTCAGATTTCATCAAAAATCAACCCTGTGTGGTTATGGCCTGTAAATAATAGGAGTAAATAAATTTCTTATTTTATCAGTAAGATCCTGCACATGGAAGCTGCCCTTGCTTTGGTTTTCTCTGTGTTTGAACCTGGAAATCTTAGGTTTTAATTTAATTTTGAATTTTCTGCAGATTGTCTAATTACAAGTATCATGAAACTCACAACGCTATAAAGATGCTTCATTTTTTTCTTCTTTGCCAAGTTGATATGCATTGAAGAATTCTGATGATGAGCAAATTATTACTTTGTTAGATAGTTATTCAAACCTTAAACCAGGCCCTCTGTTCTCAACATTGTCAATGGCTCTGCAGGTCTCTTCTTGAAGGGACCATATCCTCTACAGCCCAAATCCAAACAAGTTGATTCCAAGGAAATACTTTCTATTCAGAATCAATTCATTTAGGCTTCTTTGTATCCATAACTTTCATAAGTACAATTTTTATTTTGTTCAACTATTTTCTGTTCTAAGTGCTTGAAGACTGTCTTTTGTGTTACTTTATATCGTATTCCAAATAGTTGAAGCATTTTGATATTTAACTCTTCTCACTGCATAACAAAGTCATGACAGTGGAGCATCTTATTTCTTCAAAAAAAAAGTCATGGGAAAAGTAGTTTCATGTTAAAAGCATTGAAGTGTATAGTATCTAGCATGTTCTGCTCAAACTATGTGTGTACACATTCACATAAATGTGCATACATATCCATATGTTAATTTTCACTAAATGCCTTTGAGAGATAAAAGTGTATTGTGTACTGTTGCGTTGTACTCCTAGTGTTGGAGCTCAGGGCATCAGGCTTGCTAGGCAAGGATTCTACCACCTAAAACACTCCGCCAGCCCTTTTGACATTGGTTACCCATTTTTGATACAGGGTCTCCTTTTATACCGGGGCTAGCCTAGGCTGCAGTCCTCCGAATTGTGCTTCACACGTAGCTGGAATTACAGGATGATAGGCCCAGGTATTGGTTCCACAAACCTTCTTCCTCGGCTTGCCTCACATCATGATCCTTCCAATCTCCACTATTCCACTTTTCAATAGCTAGGGTTACAAACACAAATCACTTCATCAATGTATCTACTATTTTACATGAGAAATGGAGGCATCATGAAACAAATGAATCTAGACCCATCAAACTCATATTTTTAGCTCAAATAAACCTAAATGAACAATCGTAACTTAGAAAACTCTTCATAAAACAAGATTATTATAATATTCAAAGACTAATAACTAGCAAGACAGAATTATTCTAACGTAATCCTTATTTATCTCCAAGTTATTCAGTAAGTTGTACTGTAAAATCTGTGTTTATTAACTAAAGAATTACAAAAGTAATGATTTTTGTGATTGAAGGACTTCAAGACTTTATACACAAAAAAAACTGATGTACAACACTGAAATCTGCCCCAAATGACTAGATAAGTATGTAAGCCTGAAGACATTCAAGTTATGAGCGAGACAGAATAAATAAAGCATCGTACCTTATCTTCCTGGAGAGAAAAATGTGGCATTTATCAAAAACTTTGGCTTCTTTGCACAAAAACAGTGGCTTCCACTTGAAAATTGCTGGCAGAAGCATGTTTTATTCTGATGATATTTATTGAACCACAAATTCCTAAAGGGGAGAAATAAATCTTTCTTATCTTGATCTATCACAGTGTCCAGTGTTAAGTAAAGATCTCACCAAATATAGGCTTCGTTGGAAAGCATTAAACTAAATTGAACTGGAGAGTTTTTTAGAGCTGTGACACGCATGTTAAAAACTCCACTTTATTTGCTTTAAATGTGCTCTGCTTTGCGCCAAAAGTCAAATATAGGATCTCTTATTCAGATTGTGCATTACCTCGCAGCAACCCAGGTACTGAGGTCCTATAACAGACTTTCTAACTCCTTCGTTAATGGAATTTTGTCTCTTGGAAACCATGTGTGACTGAACCTTTATGTAGAAATCTTAAAATGCTAGCTGAGAAGATAAAAATTTAAAGTCTGATGGCTTCTGCCAAATTTACTTCCTGTAGATGTTTGTCAATGTTTACTATTCATGATCACTCACTCTTCGTTTAATAAGATCAGGTAAAACTTACATCTTGCTTTTTTGTTTAATCTGTAATTCTTAGGTAATTTTTTGGATATGCTTCTTCTGTACATATTCCTCATACTTGCAACTTTTTACATTGGAAGTTGATTTGTTTCCTGGAGATTGTTTTTACCCCGTTAGGATGCTGTAGCTCTGTGCATCCTAAAGGTATTTACCATAACTGTTTTATTACTTCCATTTACAGTAATATGGAACCTTCACATTTTTTGTACTTGTACCCACATTTAAACATTGTTTTCCTGAAAGATCTGAATAAAATTAAGACATGCAGAATTCTGATAGATATACAGAATTACTTTAGGTTGTTAAGATCTCAGTTTTTAACAAGCTCACATTTGTCAGGATTTCGTTTTACTGCTATACTCCCACATAGTTTAGGTAAGGGAAGTATCTTAGGAGACTTAGGCAAGAACTCCATAAGATGAAGACAGTAGGCTCCTAATAGAGAGCTCTGAAATGGCAGAGAATTAATGAAGGAGAGACAAAGGCAATGGTAATAGTACTAATGGTAATAGTAGTAGTAATGCATATATTTCAGATTAGCATAGACAAGCAGTTTTAAAGTTTTAATCTTGCCAAAGTTTATACCTGAATTTGTTAATAGGGCAGCAGAATCCTTAAGATACAGTATGAAAGAAAATAATGTTTTGCCAGAAATGGTGGCTCATGTCTGTAATAAGTTACTCGGGAGGCTGAGATCTGAGGATTTGTGGTTCGAAGCCGACCTGGGGAAGAGTGTCTCCAATTACCTACTGAAGCAGCTGAAAGCGGAGCAATGGCTGAAACGATAGAGTGCTAGTCTTGAGCCAACAAAGCTCAGGGAGAACACCTAGACCCTGAGTTCAAGCCCCAGGAATGCCACAAACATCACATTAAAAACAGAACAAAACTAGTGTTTAAAAACTATTCATTTAGGGCTAGGAATGTGGCTTAGCATTAGAGTGCTTGCCTCACATGCATGAGGCCCTGGGTTCAATTCCTCAGTACCACATAAACAGAAAAAGCCAAAAGTGGCTCTGTGGCTCAAGTGGTAGAGTGCTAGCCTTGAGCTGAAGAGTTCAGGCCCGGAGTTCAAGTTCATTTAGATGGTACTGAAGAATGAAATCAGCACATAACTTTGAGACTATCCCCCAGTATTGAACACTGGAAATTGTATTCTTAATGTCTGTTACAGACATCTTTGCTTACTGTCTTCCTGACACCTTTTCACTTTCAGATACATGGTAAGACTTTCTACACATTTCATAAAAGCCCTCTAGGGATTTATAGAGTAATAGAAGGAAATCTGACACTTTTACAATAGCGAATGTTCCCTCTCAATTCATTGAGGTCTTCTTTTATGACTTGCAGGGCAGCTTTATAGTTTTTCTTTTTTGCTTAGGCATGAGCATTTTTTCTTGTTGTGTTAGCCTAAAATGGTTTTTGTATGTACACTCTGCACTTCTCTATTTTTCCTTTCTATTTGCTATATGCTAAACATGATACATGTGGCAAAATTGTTTCTATGTTAATTTTTTACGCAATGTGGCCACTTATTTAATTCTCTTATGTGGCTGAAAGCGGAGAAATCATTTTTGGTAGAAAATTATTAAGTTTTGAAAATAATTTGAATTCTACATGCTCATACGTACTCATAACTTAGCTGATAAAATTGCCTTTAATTCTAGTTTGATTATATCAAGTGTTGAATAATAAATGTTAGTATATTTAAATATGGTAACATATTTTTAATTTTGTTCTATAATTTACTGTGTGTGTGTGTGTGTGTACTGGACTTGAATTCAGGGCCTCCAGGTTATACTTGCCTTTTTCTCTCAAGGCTAGTACTCTACCAGTTTCGCCATACCTCCACTTCTGGAATTTTGCTGGTTAATTTGGAGATAAGAGTCCTGCTAGGCTGGCTTTAAGCCTTGACCTGCCGATCTCGGGCTCCTGAGTAGCTAGGATTGCAGGCATGAGTCATGAGCACTCAGCTTTAATTTACTTTTTAGACTCACCTAGATGTCTGCTAGTAGGGCTGATAATTGAGTAGCAGTTATCCACCCTTCCCATGTTGGGCAACTTACAGAACAGTTTGCATGCCCACATGAATGCCAGCTGCATTCTCCAAAGAGATGAGACTTGATAGCAAAGTGGAAGACATGAGGCTCTCATAATGGAGTCCTAGATCATGTGCTCTTAGACTTGCTGCTTTCCTCTGTCAGTGGGATAAAATTAGTTTATACCTTTGAAGTGAGATGATGAAGAATTTCTGGACATGCTTTACAACAGAATATTACACCTTCAAAGCATATATTTTTATATATTAATTTTCATCACTAGTATCATAATTTGGGTATTCACCTACCATTTTTTATTAATATTTTGTGCTTTGTAGTAAGCATATTGTGATGCCAGCTTTTTCTTTTAATTTCTATCTAATATTACAATATTAATATATCTTAATAACCATTGCTCTGTTGGTGAAATTTATTTATTGGTAGTATTGTCATTTGACTTCTTTTTTTTCTTTTTTTTTTTTTTTGGGTCTGGTCATGGGGCCTGAACTCTGGGCCTGGGTACTGTCCCTCAGCTCTTCAGCTCAAGGCTAGCGCTCTACCACTTGAGCCACAGCGCCACTTCCGGATTTTTTCTTTATGCTTATGTGGTGCTGAGGAATCGAACCCAGGGCCTCAGGCATGCAAGGCAAGCACTCTACCACTGAGCCACCTTCCCAGCCCAGTACTGGCATTTGAACTCCAAACATTTTGCTTTTTAAGCCTGTGCTCTCCTACTTGAGTTTTACCTTTTTTCTTTTTGTTTTCCTTCAAATACACTCTTGCTTTTGGGCCTGGACATCATCTTCTTTTTTATACTTTCCATGTAGCTGGCATGACAGGAATGTGCCCCTGTGCCAGCTTTTTATTGGTTGAAATGGGAAATATCTTGAACTTTTTGCCAATGTAGTTTCTTCCATTCTTAGACTCTGAAGTTGCTAAGATTTGGGGTCTGAGCTATGACTCCTGGCTTAAGAATTTCATTTTTTACTGCAAAGAGTGGTGCTGCTTTAAATATCCATATATGACACTTTGTACTACTGCATGAGAATTTTGATAGAATATGTATCAAGAAAAGAGAACTGTAGTAATCATGTAATTTAATTTTATATAGCCAAGTTTTTCTCTATGTCTGGCATGCCAGAAGATTCACTACTTCCTGTTGCCAGAAGATTCACTACTTCCTGTTGCTACCCTATGGGGTATTCTTGGCCTCTAAATTTTTCCATGTTAGTATGAAAATGATAATTTTCATAATAATTTTCATTTCAATAGTATGTTATTATGAAAATAATTTCATCATAATAATTTTTATTTTCTCTGAAAGAAACTAATCATTTTTCTTTTGAAATATTCTTTTTTTTTTTGCTGGTCATGGGGCCTGAACTCAGAGCCTGGGCGCTGTCCCTCAGCAATTCAGCTCAAGGCTTGCACTCTACTATTTGAGCCACAGTGCCACTTCCAGCTTTTTGTTTGTGTGGTACTGAGAAATTGAATGCAGGGCTTCATGCCTTCTAGGCAAGTACTCTACCACTAAGCCACATTCCCAGGCCCTGAAAATGTTTTTCATGAAATTATTTTTATTTTGTTGTACACTTATTTCATATGGGATAAAACTGACATGCTTAGTTTAAACTGTATGAGTAAGAACTACATCTCAAAGTCCAAAGAGAAATAGAAAAGTAAAGCAAACAAATTTTTTTAAAAAATCCCTCATGATGAAGAAAACAAACAGAAGAGGTAAAACAAGATGAAACATGGGTCAATAAGGTTAGCTTTGATCTCAGAATAAGTGAAACAATGAGCATGTCTTATAACCTACTGACTTTCTAATGAAACCATTTACTCCTCTTTGCAGTGTTACTACTGGAAAGGTATCACAATCTATATTGTTAGAGTAATAATGAGAAAATTAATTTATCTTGCCTTGCTCACAAGAACCCTGCTAACTACACTTACAGTTTTCAACAATCTATTTTCCTTTAGACATTCATATGTGCAGGATTATCTCTGTATGATCTTTATTTTCCATGTGTCTTTTAAAATTTTTCATGACCTCAATAGAACCTAGTGAATTGTTTTTAAAGTAGATAGCTGTCTCAGAATCAGTCTCAGGATGAAGGCTTTTAACATTGGACTATGTACAGTAGGGAGTTCTCCTGCAGTTAAAAACACAGATAGATAGACAGACAGACAGACAGACAGACAGACAGACAGACAGACAGACAGACAGACAGACAGATAGACAGACAGATAGATAGATAGATAGATAGATAGATAGATAGATAGATAGATAGATAGATAGATAGATAGATAGATAGATAGACAGACAGACAGATAGAGATGTCTGCTAGTAAGGCAGACAATTTTTTAAGATTACTAAACGAATTGGGTTACTTTCTTATACTTTCAGGAAATTTAGGAAGATGGTAACAGAGTTCTTGCATTCCTTGCACACAGTGTTGTCATTATAACACATATGTTTAAACCAACAAATTTGTTATACTCCAGGAAACAATTGTTATTATTACTAACCAAATCCATACCAAGTTCAATTTTTCTCATTGTGTTACAGGATATCATAGTCACCCTGACTCCTCTTGGCTGTTTCTTATACTTTTCTTGTACTAAATAATTTTACTTGATATTTTGAGGAATACTGGTTAGGCATTCAAGACAATGACCTTCAAGGGAAATGTTTGTCACATGATTGGATAAAAGCTGTACACTTCAGAAGAGTAGCAGAAAGAAAGGGAATTATTTCTATTATATCAAGACAATATATTGTCCACATGTCTTGACATGTTCATGTTGATCCTGACATTGAGGGCATATTTGTCAGTCATCTTCATATGTATGTCATTATACATAGCCTACACATACTGAGATTGGGTGAAACTCTACCTCTATGAGGGAAGAGTACTATCATAAATTATTTAGAATTTCACATGTAAAATTTGTCTATTTTTCTCTGTTTAAGCATCTAGTCAGCCATTTATCTATATCTGGATGAGCTCAGGTATATTTAGTACTATCTCTTATTATCCTACCCTACTTAACTCATTTCCACCTTGTACCACTGGTAAATCTTTCCATGATCACTCATGTCCCTTTGACATATGCCAACAAGGTGAAGATAACATTGGCAGGAAGCAAACAGAGACATGCTTGTGCATACATACTACAAGGGGCTCCAGGTTCACCGTATGCTTTTCCTGCATAAGTACCAGAATCATTAATTTCTTCACAAAGTATTGGTTCCTTTTATCAGGGAATAGGATTACAAACCAGTATCTGAGTAGAAGAGTGCTCATTGATTCTAACTGATAGAATAAAGAAATATATGTATGAATGCTAATACATGGTATGCCCATATTTACAAATATTTCTAACTGAAACCATCCATAGCCACAGGAGGGTAAGCCATTCCTTGTTAGTATGTTTCCAACTTCTGTCCATGTGCATATGGACCAATAGTTGGCTTCTGTGTAACTGCTTAGTCCTGTATTGAGAAACCTGGCCCCCACTGGTGTCTGCATTTACTTAATTGTTTAATTCCAGAAAAATATATGCTGATTTTATACTGAGTCACCTACAGTTCTCTCAGAAGCAAGCTTTATAAGAATGTGCAGGGTGTGCATTGTAGAGCCCAATATATATAATGCAACACAGCTGAGTTTGAAAGCAGTGTTAGCCCACTCATTTCCAAAGTTTCTCAGGTTAGTATCTTTTCCCTGACCCATCCCATGAAATTAGTTCATACATCTGTAATTACAATTACAATTTGTCCCAAAAGCACATATGTGTTTTTGAATCCTGATTGTGTTGTCCATGCTTCTGTGCCTTGTTATTTGTCTGTTTGATGTTTATTCTATGATTTTTTTCATTGTCTATTTTGTTATTGCTTCATTTTCATTAAAATTTCCTTTTGTTATATACGTAGTTATGTTCATTTTAAGTTAGACATTACAAGTAAAAGTTTTAGAATTAGTTTTAGCTTCGGGATTGTGTTACTTTCTCTAGAGAGGAATTACTTTTTCATCTGGAAAACAGATGACATGTCTAATTAATATAATCAGCATTTGAAAACTTGACAGCTGTTCTTCACTCTGGTTTATTTTCTGCTCAACTTTAATTATACTTTGTAGCCCTGTAGGTCTCTAAACTTTAGCTATGTATCAGGACTCTCACTCATTGGAGGTCTGATCTCCATTTGTTGCTTCCCAACCGTCAAAGCCTTGTCCACAGAAAATTCTGCTCAAGTTTTAACTCTCCATAAAAACTCTTGAATCACCAAGCAACTGGAGTGAAAAAGAAGCATTCAATTTCCCCTTAGCATCATTGACTTCTTTCTCCCAGATATTGGTTCACCTACATAACTCTTAAGTGACTTACATTTTAGTGGAAGATCATTGTATATGACTAACTCGTTGTTGCTAGCTATAAGGCCAAGGTTATTTCTTCACTGTTCACCCTTGTATTTGGGATGACTATTCTTTCAGGGTCACATTCTTACACTGAATAGATGTTCTTTGTGATGCTGGCTTTATGAATGGATGAAGCCATATAGATTTTGTACTTATGTAGGCTTAAGTTGAATTTTAGTATCCATTAAAAAAATTCTAAGATTCAGTTCACCGGGTTAGGTAAAATCCAACATGAAAACTTGGCTTTATATTTTTTCCTAGGTTGCTAGATTCCAATATGCATTAGACTTTTGGGCAGACCAACTCTGACTATTCTTCCATGAATCTATGATTTAAGGCTAGCTGATTCTTACACCTGCAGTTGTCTCCCTAGCCAAATCCTATTTCTTATTTAAAAAGTTTCCCTCTTCTTCTCTTCATGGAAAAATCCTATTATTTTAAAGAATAGTACTCTTAAAAAAATCAAACCAGTTTTTCTTTTCCCCATTTTTTATTAACTTCTCTGTAAAATTGCACTCATTTTTTCCCTTAATTTAAATGGTTTTGAATCAGGACTCATCTGTCAAGTTACATAGATGCATTTTATGCTTCAATATCATTGAGAATAATAAATATTCTAAACTATCTTTTTTCTGTTTGATTCTATTTCACAAGAAGATAATTAATACAGATTGCAAAAAGGGACCACTTCTATTAGAGTGTATGTCTATATTTCATTGAGGCTTTAAAATTATTAACTTCATTATTTTGTATCATGTATACTAAAAGACCATTATACAACATACACATATACACAGTTAAGTATTTCTATAGATTTATTTGCATATTTGAAAAGAAAATTAGCTACCATATTCCTGCCTTCTCCCCCAGTAAGTGAATTATTTGTAACTTTTCTAAAGATCTTTAGGTTAGTCAATAGCTTTGAGAGTCAGATGCCTGGTGATTTAGTTTAATTTTCCCTACTTGTAACCACTAGAAGAGTTATTTGCTTATCTATCTCTCCTGAACTTGCCCAACTTTGTCAACTTAGGCACTTCAAGTTTTACTTGTATCTTGATTGCATTTCCCAGCTTCCAGGGCCAATCTTGTATATTTGCCAAGGGAACTTGGACAACTTGATTCCACTTTGGACTTCTTGTCTGCTGTTGATTCCTAAATAGGGGTCCTCCTTCTATTATGCTTTTATCATCACCAATGGAGAGGAGAATACTTAGGACTGAAGACCTCCTGCTATCAAACGTTTGCTAACAATGCATATTCCAGAGCCTATTTTTATGGAAGAGGAACATTTGGGATATAGTTTAGCTGTCTAAACCTTTACCATGCTTTCTGGGTGACACTTGTGCATATTGAAGCTGGAGATATACTGCCATTTTGCAACCTAAAAGCACCTAGTGAAAAATAATTCATTGGGCATCTCTTGCAAACAAAGCTCTCCTTGCAGTTCAGGGATATAGCAATAAATATTAATAGATTAGATTTAGATAGGATTTCATAATTTATAAAGTACTTTCATACATATTTGATCCTTGCAATGACCTTGCCAGCACTGTTAAGCAGAGGAGTTGTTTCTTTTCCAAGTTAATACAGTTAATAAACTGTAAGGCTCGGATTAGCACCAAAGTGTTCTCTCAAATTCTGTCTCATCTTTGCTCTGCAACATCACAATGAAAAGTGAAAGACCCAATTTTCATCTCTCAAAAATAAATGTTATAGATGAAGAAATTATAGTCTTAAAATTGGTATCTTCAGTTTTTCTGCCTTATTTTACTGTTTACTTGTATTTGAACACCATCCTCTCACTCTCCACACTAAAATCTTCAATAAAACTGTCAACATAAAATAGCATTTATAATTACAGTTTTGAAAATCATGTACATAAAGAAATACTTGTTATATCAAAGATGTTTCACATAAAAATATTAAACATTGAACAACTACTTGTAATTAGCACTCAATCTTCCATACTCCTTCTTTTCCATACTCCTTTTTATCTGCTTTAAGTAGTATCATGTTAAAGAAAAAATTTACAGATTTGTTTTAGTTTCAATTATGTCACATTGACCACAAAAGCATCAATAAGATCATATCAAGTGAAATCTAGAAATATTCTTTCCAACTGTTTGAGTAAAGTTCTGTATCTCTTTCAAATTATAAAAATAGATTAGGCAATGCAAGTATTTGGACAGCTAGGAAGGAAGAAGTATAAAAAAGTAAGAAGGCAAAAAGCGCATCTGGTGAAACACCTTCATTTCTTCTCTAAACTAGTTGCCACTAACTTACAAATAGTCTGGCATACATGTTTGAGGCATTGTTTTATTATAAACATGAGTCCACTGAGGAACATATGTATCTATGAAAACTGGGAAATCCTAGATCAAGGTACCATTAAAGTTCCTATCTGGTGAAGTTTTGCTTTCTGATTCATAGATGATGCTAGCAGAGTAGCTTAAAGGGAAGAATATCTGCCTAGCAAGCATGAGACCTTGAGTTTGAGCCCTAGTACTGCCAAGAAAGTGAAGGGAGGAGGGAAAGAGGAGGGGAGGAAGGAATGAAGGAGTGGGAGAGATAGAGGAAGAATCAAAATATCCTGTTACTATATTTCTTTATTACAATAAGTATAGTCACAGAAAAAGAATGTATCTAGGGATAGAGTTCAGAAACCTACATGAAAGTTAGGAGAGATCATTTCCAGAATGGTTGTGACTTGGAAACAAAGTTTTCCTGGAGAGAATCAGCAGTGTAAAAACACAAGGAGAGAATCAGCAGGGTAAAAACCAAGGACAGAGCCAAGCATCTGTGTGCGAAGTCCTGGAGTTTTAATATACAACTTTACAGGAAGTATGCTGTGTAAGCAGCTCAATACTTCTACCAAGTACACTCCTTGAAGAAGAAAAAGAGTACAAGAATATATAGAGATTAAACCAATTCCTTTCTTCACTCAGAGATGAGAGATACTAAAATGCCAGCTTACCACTATCTGTATTTTAGGTATCCATTAAGGAAAAAAAACCTATTGATGTTTTAGTTGTCTATTTGGAAATTATCAGCTGTGATAGGTCAATAAGCTTGTATTCAATATTATTGCACATTTGACAGCTCTTATCAGATTTAATTAGATAATTGGTTTTGTAATACACAAGGCTTAATTTCAGACAAAGAGATTGTCTGCAGGAATCTGTTCCGTAAACTTCCTGGAACTGTTCTCTATCAGCAGCGTCCAGGATGCTAGCCATTGGCCACATGTTCTTATTGTGCATTTGAAAGTAAGATAATATACCCAAAGAACTAAAATTTCAATAATTTAATTTTCATAAATTTGTAGTTAAGTGTAAATAGCAAATATTGTTAGTGGCAACTTTATTAGAGAAAAGAGTCTATGACACTTTGATGTATTTAGAATGGATATGCCCTATATAAAAAAAATTATGTGGAGGACTCAGATTGGGCATACAAGTATGCATCTTACTAGAGAAGTAGCTAGGTTGCTGTGACACAATCAGCCAACTTTATCTCAGACATGGTTTAAAAAAAATCACACCTAGTGTATAGATGCTCATTAATAAAAAGTGATCTAGATCTAGTTTACTGGATTTAATTGGCCAATTTTGTGAGAAAATAGTTCTGAAATACTTTATGTCATCTGTTCCATTTCACAGCTATCTGTTAAAATACTTTACCAGGTATGCAAATCCAGTAATTCAATTAGCAGATATCTTTATACAATGTCATAACATCTTTCTTTTGTATTTAGTAGGAGAAAACATAACATTATAATTTCACTAAGTTCTTCCTTATATGACTTTTGTCAGTACTTGCACTGAAAAATATAAGAAAACTATTCTACTACTCTTGACTTTAAATTTTCTACAATTAGCAATTGAAATGGTTCTCCCTACAGTCTTTCCTTTCTCTGTCTGATTTTTTTTAACCAAATAGAATCCCATAAGGATTTCCAGCTATTCCTTAGAATACATCTTTTTAGTTACAGTAAGGAAATCAAGAAAAGTTCTGACTGTGTCTGGTGCTAAGCTGGGTTTATTAGTGCCATCCTAATTTCTAAACCCTGCTGGTGTAATATGCAAATATGGGTGCCTTGAGTAGCAGAGAGTGTAATCCTATTATAGTCTCAACTTTCTCTGAGTTCTCAGAAATCCTGATTAGCCTTGGTAATCATTTGGCTCCTTTCTTGATGTTATATGAATCTCTGGTGGCTTCACATCCTTCCATGTGAGAAAATATGATTTTGGCTACAGCTGCTTCCCAGAACCTCTTCTGTTTGAGAGACAACACAACCTAATCTCTGTGACTTCATTCAGAATCTCAGGTTTTTGCAATAAAATATCTACATAAAAGTTTTGTTGAACAACCATCAAATCAGAAATTGTCCATTGATATGAAAAGCAAATGTACCTTAGAACTTAAAGTCCTATAAGATTTGATCTGTTTTACTTCATTTGCCACTGCATACTCTACCAAACAAGCATAAATGGATTTCTGCTTAAATCCTGCCTTCATGTACATAGCTAATGGAGCCTGTGTGAACTTTTTGAACATGCCCTAGTATTTTTTATGGTGAAATTGGGACCAAAATATATGTGAGTCCAACTAAGGTTATTTCTCAAGGCTGTAAAGAATAAAAATACAGCTATTGGAAGCATATTTTCCAGCATTTACTAATTCCTTTTCCATGAGTTTACTTGCTTTTTATAGTTAAAACTGTAATGTTTGTTTCACTGACTTAGATGGCTCATGTGTGCATGCAGCCAGGCACCAATTGATGTGCCATAGAGCTGACTTCTTTTCTCTACTGCCTGTTTGGAAGGCACTATAGACAGCAAAGTTAAAAGAGGACAATTACTCAACCTTCATAGAATAGTACAGCTATTATTTGAAGGGAAATTTAGGCTGAAGGTATAGCTCAGTGTGGTAGAATACTTACTTAGCAGGCACAAGGCTCTGAGTTTGATCCCCAGCACTAGAAGAAACCTCAAACAAAATATTTTAAAGCAGAAAGTTAATTTCAATAAAGGATAAGAATTAAGAAAATTTTGTGGGCATAAAGGCTATTTCTTTGTTCAGATTCTCTAGTGTATCTTTGTTGAATTTTCAAAAAAAAATAAGACAGGAACAAGAATGGGAAGAGGGGGAAAACACAGACAAGAATCAATGTATATCCTACAAAATTAAGAAGAGTGAGAGAAGGTATGGCTCTGGGAAGGACTGATGAGAGTGATTTTTGTTTTGTTTAGAGTCTTAAAGATTTTTATTAGCATACATTAGTTGCACAAGGGGTAGTTATGTATTGTGACATCATCATCGTATGTGTATACAATACAGCCCAATCACTCTCCTTTATCCCCGTCCCTGTACCTTAAAACAATTTCAACAGGTTTCATTTATATGTGCATATATAACACTTTGAGCACATTAACCTTTCATTTATTGTAACAGATATACATAAAATTGGACACATTATGGGATGCTATGTGGTCTACTATGTGGTATTTTGATTCATGTGCACATTGTATGATGTTTAAATCAGGTTAAGGCAATCTGGCTCCTCTAATATTGATCACGTCTTCATAATGAAAAGATGTTTTGAAATGTACAGCATATTATCACAATCTATACTCATATATATACGTACTCATCATTATTTATAATCACCCTACTAGTCAATAGAATGCCAGAACTCTTCTTGCTCTGTGGTGCTAAGGACTTGAACCCAGGGCCTCATGCATACAAGGCATGCACTCTACCACTGAGCCACCTTCCCAGCCCTGCCAGACCTTCTTCTTCCATTCAACTGTAACTGAGAGCTCCAGGACTCGCTTTACCCCACTTTCCTCCACCTGCTTTTCCAAACGCCAGGACATACTATTCTACTGATGCTGTCATTTAAAGGATTTGAAACCAGGAAAGTGTTGAGAGTTTATTTAAAAGTAAAAGCACTGTAGGGAAAGGAAAGCAGTGAAGTGTATTCTCAGTGGAATGGGCCCCGCTGAGTGTGCTTAATGGGATCTTCTCAAAGAACAATTATCATGATTCAAGGGCTTCTCCCTTATCTCCTCCCTGGCTTCCTCCTGTTTGTTTGATGACTTCTGTATGTACAGTCTTGGCTCTCTTCATTGGTGGAGCAAAAACCCAAAGCATTATGAGAAGAAACAATATCTGAAAGCTGAGCACTGGTGGCTTACATCTGTAATCCTGTTTATGCAGGAGGCTGAGATCTGAGAATCATGGTTCAAAGCCAGCCCAGGCAGGAAAGTCTGTGAGACTTTTATCTCCAATTAACCACCACAAAACCAGAAGAGGTGCTGTGGCTCAAAGTAGTGGAGTGCTAGCCTTGAAACAAAGAGCTTAGGGACAACACCCAGGCCAGGGAGTTCAAGCCCTAGAACTGATAGACTAAAGATAAATAAAAATTAATTAATTAATGTAGAAGATAAAATTTAAATAAAAATAGAAAGGAAAGGTTTTTGTTATAGCTCACTCAAACAAGTAGTTATAGTTGTAAGTAGCTATTCAGCATTACTAGTTCAGGGCACCCCTAATGCCTGTAATACAAGCTACTCAGGAAGCTAAGATCTGACTACAAAAGTTTGATAGCACTCTAGGCAGAAAAGTCTGTGAGGTGACACTCTGATCTCCAGTTAATCATCTAAAGTAAATAAGTGGAGGTGTGGGCTCAAGAGGTAGAGGAACAGCCTTGAGTACAATACCTAAGGAATAGGGACCAAGCCTCAAGTTCAAGTACCGGTACTGGCACAAGCCCCTCCACAAACACATTATCCAAACTTTTTTTTTTTTTTTGGGGGGGGGGGTCTGTTCGTGGGGCCTGAACTCTGGGCCTGGGCACTGTCCCTCAGCTCTTCAGCTCAAGGCTAGCACTCTACCACTTGAACCACAGCACCACTTCCAGCTTTTTTCTTTTTGCTTATGTGATGCTGAGGAATTGAACCCAGGGCTTCAGGCATGCAAGGCAAGCGCTCTATCACTGAGCTACCTTCCCAGCCCCTCCAAACTTTTTTTGTTTGAACAAATTAGCCAAGTATTGAATAGCTTTGATATTTTTATCTGTTGAACTAACTTGATGTAAAAATCAAAAGATGATTTAGAGAAACAAGTCATTCAGGGAGGCAAATGTTTAGAGAAGCAACAGTTAGCCTCTGACTATCTATGATCTGAACATTTTTGTCTCTCTAGACTTGATGCACTGGAAACAATTCCAATGCCATGTTGCGGGGGGGGGGGGGGGGGGGGGGGGGGGGGGGGCTTAAGAATGTTTGGGTTGTGGCTTCTGTTCTCACAAATGGATGAATATTGTTCTGTGAAGATATGAGAAAGTTGATTTTTGTTGTTGTTGTTGGTAGTGGGGCTTGAACTCTATGCTTGGGTGCTGTCCCTACGCTCTTCAGCTCAAAGCAAGTGCTCTACCGCTTGAACCACAGCACCACTTCCGGTTTTCTAGTGGTTTATTGGAGGCTGACTTTGAACTTCAATCCTCAGATCTCAGCCTCCTGAGTAGCTAGGATTACAGGTGTGAGCCATGGGCGCCTGGCGAAAGTTGATATTTTTTCTTCTGTGCTTCTGCCAATCTCCCATTCTCTAGTACTTTCTGTCACATAAAGACACAAAAGACCCTCATGTCATGCTGATTTCTCGATCCACAGACTTCTCAGTTACAGGATGGTGACAGAATACATTTTTGTTATTTATAAGCTATTTACATTCCCACACTGTGTTGTTATCAGCACAAAATAGACTATGCTGTCTTTTTATGAAGAATCTGAGATAAAAAGATAGACTGTGACACTTATTACCTGGAGACTTTGACCAAGTCACTCTTTTGTCCATTTTATCATCTATAAATGCATTTATTATATTTCCTGAATATAAACTAGTTTCCAACTCTATTTGAAAAATCTCAAAGCTGCTGCTGTGTTATTAGATTATCTATGTGCTCACAGGTTACAATAAAACCAACAGTACAGTGTCTTAAAATTTCTTGGATCTTCTAAATATTTTATCTGAGTTAACCCTTAATAAGAGCCCAGTGAGAACCATTTTTACAGCAGAGTTAGTAAGCATGGTTGTAATATGTTGGAAGTTGTAGTTTAGATAACATCTACACACATATTGCTTATCTCAAAAACTGTATTTTCTTAAATCTCATCTGAGCCTCTCAC
The DNA here is from genome assembly GCF_019054845.1 of Dipodomys spectabilis. Taxonomy (NCBI): domain Eukaryota; kingdom Metazoa; phylum Chordata; class Mammalia; order Rodentia; family Heteromyidae; genus Dipodomys; species Dipodomys spectabilis. Next base: position 20,269,777 of record NW_024870766.1, read on the forward strand.
TGTATACCTTTATAGTTTCCCATTGACCTGAGATATTTTCTGCAATTTCTACACTTGTAGATTGTTTAGTACAGTAGAAGTTCTGTATATAAAATGAGATTAGGATAATTAAAAATACATTAATAACTGTAGAATTTTCTAATTTCATTTGACTCTTTCAGCATGTGAGTATTGGGGTGAGTATTGTTACTGCACATGAGGGTTTTTTTCCCTTTTAGATTCAAATGAATCTGTTACGTTGTGAATTTCACACTATCATTTCCTGTCTCTCTGCCTTCATTTAAGGTGACACTTTGATCAAAGGTGACAAAGCATGAAATTATGGCCAGATGTAAAAATGTCACATGCTATTTCAAAATCTTCCTGCAGTTGGAAAGTTTCCTGATTATCTGGACGCACCAGGGGAATTAAAATTCAGTGTGCCTGACATTACAACATGTTTTAACAAGAGCACAATTATATTCCTAGCCTGTTCCAATATAAGGTTGCCTAGTCAGAGTTGTTAGACAAGTCCATGGAGGATAGAGGCTGTCACCAAACATCAACTCACACGGGAGAGTAAATGAAGGCAGTAGCTCCTTCCTTTATGAAAATCACTAATTGGATTTTGGTTTAAAATAGGTGCTCCTATGCCTAAAGCAAGCCCCAAGAATGTAAGAAAAATCAGTCTACTTTCAAATGACATGGTGAATTCCATTACTTCATATAAAATAAGAACTGTTCTTTCCCCAATATCAACATTAAGAGATAAACAACATCATAATCATGGAAAACAAGGTACTTTGAAAACATGTCAACAAAATCACCAGCTTTATTTATATGAAGAAAAACAGTTGTGAACTTTGATTTTAGTGAAAAATATTATTTGAACAATGATTCCATACTAGGCCATTTACTAAGCTGTGGGGTTCATAAAATGCATAATTATAGTCTTTGCCTTTAAGGAACTCAGAGGTTAGCAGAGGGGAAATGAAAATAAAATTAGCTTCCTAGTCTGAAAGAAACAAAGATAAAATAAATAGATACAGCATACAAATGATTAGAATGTGTCCCAATGCTAGTTTAAACAAGGCCCTTATATTTAATACCAACTGAAGAAAATCTGTCTGCCTGAAGTTCTAATCATTTCTAAGAATCCCATTGTCCTAAGAAGCTGGGATATGAGTGAATTGGCCTATTTACAATACTTCCTGATTAATGTGTATCATGCTGATTCCTGAATTTATATTCGGAATCACTTAAATTCACTAAACATGTTTGACATTGTCAGCAACAAGGAAAACCCTATCAACAGACTTATTTTGTTAGACTTTGACAGTCTTTCTAAAGAATTATACTCCATGGAGTTTATTATATTTCAGTTAATTCATTTATAATTGCTTGCATGCCACCCAATGTGTTTACTTATAGATTTACAGGTACATTCTACTTACTACAAATGAGAGAAGCCATGCAACCTTTGTTTCACTGGATCTGGCTCACTGCATTTAACATAATTCTTTCCAAGTCTTTCCATTCTTTCTGATGGATGAGTAGTACTAGGAAATAGCTACTTACAAGAAGGTAGATAGGGCCAGGGGGAGAGGGGTAAAAGAACAAAGGGAGGAAGTAGGGGGAATGCAGTTAAAAATTCATTGTATATGCCACAAAATTAAGAAAAATGAGGGAATGGGTGGATTGAAGGGAGGTGAAATATTTAAAGGATGACACCGATCAAGATCAATATATACATGGATATATATGTGTGTATAAATAGTGGATATATATATATATACATATTTATATACTGCTTTATTCAATCACAAATAAAAATGTTCAATGCATATCCTGAAAAATTAGGAGAAGTGAGGGAAAGGAAGGACTGGTAGGGGTGATTAGAATGTGCACAGGGGTGACATTAATCGAGATGCACTGTCTTCATAATCTTACTTGTTAAATGGCAACTCTTTTGTACAACTACTTAAAGATAATAAAAATATCTTTAAAAGATGAAAGAGAAAGGCGTTACCAATTCTTGTATTACATATAAAAACACTATAATGGATGAACAAAGGAGGATGGAAAGGGTACTGGTTGAGGTGTGTCAGCTGCTCTCTGGAAGAAAGTGGAAGTGGGCAGAGATTTTTAAGTTTCTGTTCTGTTTCTGGGAGGTCAGCTCAATGTTCATCTGCATCAAAGACTTGGCTACCAGTAAAAGACGTACTTGAAAAATAGTCCTATTAATTATTTTTCTCTAGAATTTTAGTACCGTTAAGAGGGATTTCCATTTTCCTGATGGCAAAAGCAGTTTTATCCCATTGCAAATCAGATCAAAATATTTAATTTGTTTTGTTTCCTCTGAAGCTTATGGTTCTATTCATTTTTTCCAAGAGTAGAAGAATGCTAAGTATTCTGAAGTTCTGTCTTCCTCTCCCCTCTCCCCTTTTAGTTTGGCTTCCTTCCAATCTGATTGAAAAATTGCAGCTGAGCTTATACTCATTCTTGCTGGTTGAATTTAGTAAACGTCCCTTTCCTCAAGAAAATGATATACCCGTCTACTTCACCATTAATGAGTAAATCCTACTCAATATGCTATGAGGAACAAAGAATGAAAAGCTAACAAGAAATTAGGATTTAAGAGTACCATTGTGTGTCAGTTTGAAGAATCATACTCTACATTTTTATGAAATGTTTAATCTCATAAAGGAGACCAAATAAATAAACACGGATTAGTGAATTATATATTGTGCTATGGAAAAAGAGAAGTAAAAAGTTAAGAAGTTAAGCCTTTTTGAATGCATTCCTTTGCCTTTGAGAAAAATAGAGCCATCTTTGCCTACCCAACATTTTCTTTTACTCTTAAATCTTTTGTGAATTTGGTATACCAAGCAAGCAAGCAAGCAAGCAAATAACTATTAAAAGAAGTAATTCTTCACTGTCAAGGGTGTAATCTTCAGGATACATAAACCAATTAGGAGAGAGTGGTCAATATCTGTGTCACAAATTCCTTCTGAAACTGCAAGTGAGGTTGTAAACACTGTTCACAACCCAGGAATGTGCTAATGTGCATATAACTTTGGGTAGGATTGACTAAATTTGATTTCATTTTCCTCTTCTTGTACCCCACAATCCCCAACTTGGACTAATGTAGAAAAAAAGACATTGGCTTTACCTCTATTGTGGTCACAATTCATCTTGTCTGTAATGTTAGAATATTCTGTTTAGTGCTAAGGGTAAGTGATGAAATGAATGGATTTCAGATTCTTTCATTTCATTAGCTGTCAGTTCAATAATCCCTGCTTCCAAATTGAATGTTGATAGGGATTAATTTCTCTATTCTAATGACATCTGCCATGCTTTATTATCAGAAATCATTTTATTGATCTGGCCATGCAGGTGCTCATTTCTACTAATATACAGTAGACAGAACAAGGACTTGAAAAAAATAAAAGCAGGGCAACAATTTTATAACACAATACAACAACCATGAAAGTCATAATAAACCTCAAAGTTGTACATCACTGTCTTCAAGCTACATTGTTTTTATCATCATTATTATAGTTTGGTGTGTCATCCCAACATAATGACTTTTTTACACTATAAAGGATTATTTTTATTTTCAATGGCATCCAAACATTCCTGGTATAAACACAAAATTGTTGATTTTCCTATTTTGATTTAAAGGAAATCATCTAATCTTAAACGGGACTTGGGTTGAAAGTAGATCATGTAATATTTATCAGGACTTTTTGTTGGTAATGTCTGCAACTTCTCAAATTAGAGAATGTTACTAATTAATCAATTGAATATTTCACCTCTACTTAAATACTTTTAAAATATAATGTGTTTGCAAGAATGAACACAATAAGAAGGGCATCACTTGCAAAAAATATAGATGTAAATAAGAGAAAGTAGGCTGGATCCATTACACCTGATGATTTTATTTTATTTTTTATTTTTTGTGAGACTCTTTTTATTTGATTTTATTTTTTTGTGAACATACTGTACAGAGGGGTTACAATTACATGGGCAGGATAATGCGTACATTTCTTATCAAGCATTGCAGCCTCCTCCTTTGTTTACCCTTCACATCCCTTCCCAGCCTCCCCCCCCACACTCCCCAATCCTTCCCCCACAGCCCCCCCCCCAACGTTGTAAAGCTCGTTTTCGACATGACAACTTGTACTTCTCATTGTTGCAACAGGTCCACCTGTATCCTTAAACAACTTGTTTTTCCCCATCTCCTCCACAAGTTATACTGACATCAAATAGAGTGAAAGCAGGGGTTATACTGTGGGGGAGGGACATACAAAGCATCAAAGAGATAATCTTATAAATGCGTTAGAAACAAATGCATGAAAGGAAAAAAACATTAAAATACATATCTAAGGGTTCATTTTCCTAACATCACATTATCTGACCTTTTCTCCTTGACTCATACATATACTAGATATTGCAAATAAGGGAAACCATGGGACCTATGTTTCTTTGGGCCTGGCTTACTTCACTTCATATAATTTTTTCCAAGCCTTTCCATTTCCTAACAAATGGGGCAATGTCATTCTTTCTGATGGAGGCATAGAATTCCATTGTGTATATATACCACATTTTCTTGATCCATTCATCTACTGAGGGGTATCTGGGTTGGTTCCAGATCTTAGCTATGGTAAATAATGCTACAATAAACATAGTTGTGCTGGTAGCTTTAGTGTGGTCTTGTTTGTAAACATATGGGTAAATGCCCAAAAGTGTGATTGCTGGGTCACAGGGGAGTTCTATGTGAAGTCTTTTGAGGAACCTCCATACTACTTTCCAAAGTGGTTGAACAAGTTTACATTCCCACCAACAATGAAGTAAGGTTCCCTTCTGTCCACATCCCCTCCAGCATCTGTTGTTGTTAGAGTTCTTGATTTTTGCCGTTCTAACTGGAGTGAGGTGGTATCTCAATGTTGTTACCTGATCATTTTAAAGCGAGTACTTTGCACAATCACTCTACTTACATAATCTAAAAAATACTACTTGGTTAAGGTGAAGTTCCTAAAGGTACATTTGTTCCAAGTATATACCCAAAGCAGATGATTTATTTAATTCATGGGATAACATCTTCGTAAACATAGGATGATATATACAGAAACAAGTTTTAATGCTTATTATATGAACCAGAGAAACAAAAATTTTAGTTCTCAATAAAACTAAAAGCAAAGATTAGAAGTAATTCTACTATAAATCCCGCTATTCTGTTACTGTTTAGTTCTTATCTGTGCAGACAAAGCAAGTCCACTGTAGACAACTAAACGTTAGAATAGTTCTGTGAAACTCTGGTCATTTCGGCAACACATCTTAGAAGAGGCAACAAATGAAAGAAAATATAGTCAAGCAATACATAGTTTCATTACTCATGATGTGAAATTCTTTAATTTCTAGCTCTGAATGGGCTTTCTGATTCTTCACTAAAAGCACATATATCATATAAAAATCAAACATTTTGTATAAAAGCTCAGTAGTATTATTTCCACATTTTGTGTTTGCTAAGAAGTCAATTATTTTTTAAATATCATGCAGTTTGTATTTCTAAGATTTAAAATATTAAACTCAAGACATTAGCACTGAGAAAAGGAATAGAAATATTCAATTCTATCCAATTCTTTTAAAGTTTCAAGAATAAAGCATATAATACATAATATTTTGCAAATAGAAAACAATGTAGTTAATAAAATTAAAAGTTTATCTCTTGTGTGCCAGTCATGGGGCTTGAATTTTAGGCCTGGATGCTATCCCTGAGCTTCTAGCTTGTAGGCTAGCACTCTACCAATTGAGCCACAGGGCCACTTCCAGCTTTTTCTGAGTAGTTTATTGGAGATAAGAGTCTCGTGGTCTCTCCTCCCTGATCTAGCTTCAAACTGAGATCCTCAGACCTCAGAAGGTAGGAGCCTCTAGTTCCTAGTCAAAAGTTTACTTTAAAAGTAACAAAAATGCTAAAGACATCCACAGAATATTCATAAATTCAAGAAAAGTAGAAAAATACAGGTTTGATAAAATAGATGCTATCTCCATTGAATACTTTGGATTTGCTTTTCTTTATGAATTGTGAAACCTATGAAACATCTGGATTGTTGTAGGCCTAAATATGTGTCCCATTGCATGATAAGCAGCATTTCAGAAATGAATTTAATAATTAAAAAATTGACAAGGAATGGTGGTAAAATCACTACACAGCAAACCTCTCACAAAAACGCCTATTTTAATCGTGTTTGACAGCTTGACTAAGGGGCTAGATGCTTTAATTTAAACATCAGCCTGTAATAAAAGGAGTATAAGTTTCTTAAAGAAATGATTTACTCCAGAACTTAACAAGAAAAATGTCAGTCAATCTCAGCACTGTTGTCATTCTAGAAAATAAAGAAATATTCTCAAGGAATGAACACATCACTAGAACATAGAGACTATCCAACGTGTTCCCAGTGGCCAAATGGGAACAACACAAAAAAACCTAAACAAAACAAGCAAATTAATTAATGTAAAAAGTAAATGATCCCTAGCCAATACAAACAGAAGTGTTTTTAGAAGTGTTTGTATGGGGAAAAGAACTGCCCTTCATTTTGGAGAAATCTCAGTAAAAACATTCAAAAGGAAAGTGGTAAATACAAAATCCAATTACACACACACACACACACACACACACCACAGTAATAACATGCTAACACTTATTGATAATAGTAATAATAATGATCACAGTTGAGCCCTGGTACCTCATACCTGTAATCCTATCTGCTAAAGAGGCTAAAATCTGAGGATGGAGGTAAAAAGCCAACCCCCTGCAGGAAAATCTGTAAGACCCTTATCTCAATTAATCATCAGAAATCTGGCAGTGGATTTGTGGCTCAAAGTGGTAGCGTACTAGCCTTGAGCAAAAAGAGCACAGGAACAGTGCTTAGGCCTTGAGTTTAAGCCGCATGACCCACATAATCAAAACAAAACAAAAACTGATCACAGAGAGATAGTTACTAAAAATAGTGGGTGGAATATTGTAGAGTAACTGGACATCAGCAGACATTCAAAGTGTCTTCCCCAGAATATTCATTATTGTCAATGAGCAGTATAGCTTGCAAACATGCATGTCACCACCTAAACCAAGTAAAACCAGGAACTATTGCTGATGACTGACTCAGTCTCATGTGATCCAATGAACTCACAACTTACAACTCATTGGTGATTTGTACAAATACAAAGAATTTAAAACCATCAGGAAAAATTAAATCAACAGACCTACTTAAAAACAAACTACTGCCCGGCACTCTTTGGAAAGGTTCAAGCTTATTGAAGACAAGTGAAAACAATTTCCACAGCCTAAAGGAAATGAAGGAGGAATTACAATGGAACACATGTGAGACTTTGGCCTGTGCTGGAGGCTGAGGAGAGAGGAGAAGAGGGACATCAAGTAAAGAAGTCTGTATAGTCAAATCTACTGAAGTGGCGTGGTTTCTTGGTTTGAGTAATCTTATCATCATGGTGTAAGAGAATGATAGAGAAGCTAGTTGCATGTGGGTACTCTGCAGTTTTCTATGAATCTAAAACTGGTTGAAGATAAAGGTTTAATGGGCTTCTTATATTCCTATAGTAAAATGAAACAACTGGAAAAGAGAAGTCAGCTGTTTTCACAAGGACAATTCAAAGAGAATAAGCAAGGAGATACTAAAATCCCGTAAATAACCTGAGGGCACTTCATAAGGCTTAGCATACACAGGATAAATGGGAGGAGTAATGAGGATGTTGTATTTAGAAGGTCAGGATTATTGTGCACAAGTTACAAGTTTTATAATATTTTACTTAAGATAATATATAAAATATATTTGCATCTATAATACACAAATATTAAGGATATATTATATATGTTACATTTTAATATATATTATTGGCATTTCTAGTGCTCTTGTCCTGAAGATTGAAATACCATCTAGTGTTATATCCTTTTGAAAGACAGTGTTTAATGTATTTTATAGTATATCTGCAATAACATATTCACATAATATTTACTTATCTTTGAATTTCTTTATCTTTCCATATGTTTGATGGGCAGTTTGATTAAATAAATTGTCTGAATTGGCAGTCTCCTTATTTTGTTTTGGGTTCTATGAGGAAGAAACCACATTGCTTTCTGGATCCCATTGTTTCTGATGAGGTGTTAGCCATTAATCATACAGCTGGAGCTGGAGCTGCATGATTAATCATTTTTCATTCTCTTGCTGCCTTGAAGAACATTGTTTCCTTTGCTTTTGTTTTATAGTAGTTTAATTGTGATGTGTTTAAATACATAGTTGTAGATCTCTTAAATTTTTGGAGCTTCTTGGCTGTGTGTAAGTGAATATCAAACTTGGGATGTTTTAAGATATTTTGACAAAACAATTTTCTATGTTTTAAAACTTCTAATACATGTTAGTATTATGGATGTCATCCATACATTTTTGAGGCTTTATTTATTCATAAAAATCGTGTTTTCTTCTTTTTAACTTGACACTGGATAATTAATTGATCAATTTTCAAGTTTGCTGGTTCTTTCCACTCCTTTCTAAAATATATCATAAACTCATCTATTTTCATTTAGATTGTAGTAATTCCCAATGGTAAAATATCAAATTCATTCTCTTGGTTTTGTACTGGGGCTTGAACTCAGCACTTGGATATTGTCCCTTAGATTTTTTCATTCAACACTGGAACTCATAGACTTGAACCACAGCTCCACTGTCAGATTTTTGGTAGTTAATTGGAGGTAAGAGTCTCATGAATTTTTCTGCCAGGTCTGGCTTCAAATTGCAATCCTCAGATCTCAGACTCCTGAGAGGCAAGGATTATGGACATGAGCTTCTGGTGCCAGCTCAAATTTCCTTCCTTATTAATAGGTTTTACTACATGATTGAGATTCTTCTTTGTTGATTCATTAGTTGCATATAGTCTTCTAATTCTTTACACAAGCTTCTTTTAATTCTTGAAGCACATTTAGAGTTGATTCTTTGAAGTCTTTGTCATAACCAATATCTCTACCCATCCAGAGATGGTTTCTGTTAACTTTTTTTTTGAGTATGGATCACTTTTCCATTTCATTGTATGTCACCAAATCTTCTTTGAGAACTGTATGTGTTAGATAAGATATTGTACTTACTCTGGATTCTTCAGTAGCTAAAGTATCTAGTCTCATTTAAAAACAACATTAATTTTATTTTTAGACTCTTTTGTATGATTTGCTCCCACATCTACATACCTCAGTGGCCCAGCAATAATCTGGTAGAGGTTATTCTCAAGTGCTGTAGAATTCCCACTCTGTGCATATGGATGTGAGCCTAGTTTTGGAGCCCATTAAAAGATAGCTTTCAACTCTTTTGGTCTTTGTTTTTCATTCTTTTCCCTTGGATCTCACTTGCATGTACAGATTGCTTGTCAAAGTACCAGAGATGGATTAAGACTATGTTAATTTTCTAATACATTTGTATTGCTAGACTCCCTTGTAAAGTATATGTTTTGTGCCCTAATGTGTCCACAAGTAGGCTAGAAGAACCAAAGACCTTCCATATTCACTTGTCCATTGAGTTTCTGACGTTTGCTGACAAAATAAATTTCTTGGGCTTTGCTTCTGCGCTTATCCACAAATCAGAGAAACACACAAGGTGAGACCCTCTTTATGGGGCCAATACCATTCTAACCAACTTGGGGGTGGTAAGTTGTAAAAGAGAAGGTTCAGGCAGAGTAGTTCTTGATATTTGGCCAGTTTTTCATGAAAAATGGCTTCAAATATTTTCTCTGTTTAGAATCATATTTTTCAATTTTGCTCATTTTTTTTGGATGGGGGTGTAATCTGCAAATATCTTCGTTTTGTCAAGCATATGTATTTTTGAAAAAAATTATCTAGTGGGAACTACCTATAATAATTTATTTGACTCATACTATAAATTTCTATAACCAACAGTATGGGCTGGACAGAAATACTTTGCAAGTTTATAAATATAAGTACAAGAAAGGAGCTGATAAAATGTTGGGAAAATATGGCAATGTGTTCCATGATATGGATGAGAAAAGTGTAGTTTATATATTAAATTTGGGTGAGATGATATAATTTGCTGTACCTAGGAAAAAAATTCAATTATACCATAAAATGATAAATTTTAAATCAAAGATTAAAATTTGAAAACAATACAATTAATCTTACTAGAAAAAAATCATATATTTAGTGTCAGTTGTTTTGGTGGTTTTTGTGGTCATAGGAGGGTTAGAACTCAGTGCCTCACACTTGCCAGACAAACACTCTGAGAGGTGAGTCATTTCCACAGTCCTTTATGGTTTTTGTCTTAGTTTTTAAATAGGTCTTTAATGTATGCCCTTGTTAGTCTGGTTTGTTTATGTTTCCCAAATAGTTGAGATGACAGGTGCACACCAATCATGCCCTGCTTTTTGTATTAGCTGAGATATGGTCTCCTTACCTTTTATCCTAGGCTGGCCTTGAACTGCAGTGTCTCCAATCTTAACCTCTTAAGTCGATCAAAATACGTGTCTGAGCTGGGGATCTAGCCAAGATTGTTCTGGGAAAAACAAAACTGAAAAATCAGAGTCGTCAAATGAGAAAATGCTAAAGAAAAAAAAATACTACCTCACTCAAGTAGAAGTAAAATAATATAGTGAAAAATGTTGAAATAAATACAAAGACAAAATTTGCTGCTTTCCCAAATGTACCCAAAGTCATAAAGTAGAAATCAACAAGAAAAATAACAAAGCTTAAATAAAAATTGAACAAAGAGAAGTTGGTAAAAGAACTTATGGTAAACATTAAGCATTGCTGCTCAGGCCTCTTTTCAGGACAGAACCTGTCCATGAAGATGGCTTTGGATGCAATTTATTTCTCAACACATCCTTGCTCCCCCAGATAACAACTAATAGAAGCAATGGTACAAGTTTCCATTTTGTCTAGGCTGAGACTAGTTCTGGTATCATCTATTCCTAATGAAAAGGCACAGGGTTTCTGTGAGTTCTTCTGCTAACAAAATTCTCATTATTTTTGTCCTTACTTGCATAGACTAATTGGTATAAAGATTCCTTACCCACTTCTACTTTTTAACATCTTTATCTTTGCATGAATTACTCTCAATAATCTTTTCCTTTTTCAACTCATCCTTGTATTTCCTGTCATTGCTCCTGAGTCTAAAATCTTTGAACTTCAAAACTGTGAATTATGACCATAAAAGAAAAGAGAAAGGATGTTTCAAAGATTCTTTCAACACAGTAGGTTATTATTACCAAAAAGAAAAGAAAAACTGGGAAAGTAGGTTGGTGATTATATCATTGTGGAGTCAGTAAACTGACCAGATGAATTAAAATTTGGGAACTATTTTGCTTTTCTAAGTAGAACTGTAAACTCCTCCCTAACACTAGAAAAGAAAGAGAAACTACAAAATGCAGTTTAATAGTGAATGTGAGGGAAACACAATTACCAAAGTGCTGAATATAATATACAGTTGTGAATAGTTCGTCACCCTGTTGCACGGTGTTTGTACATTTAGTTCCCTCTATCTGAATATGCTCTACTTTGTTAATTACTACTAACCTTTTTACAGTTAGGCAAGTTCAAGGACATTGAAGCCATTACAATTTATTATCAAAGTGTTGATTTTGTAAAATCCTAACATCTTGCTCCCCTACAAGATTGTAATTTTCACAAAAATAGAGAGCTTGTACATTTGGATTTTAATTCCTAACAAGTCCTTCTGTGAATAGACTTTATGCTTATTAAGTCATAACACAGTTTTCTAATATAATATGAATCAGAAATATAAGCAATATAGAACATATAAAATATGCAAAAGGTAAGAAAGTTCATAACAAGAAGATAAACCTTACGAGACAAGTTTCAGGAATCCTACATGCAGAAGCAAAAGAAGAAAGATCACTGCCATCATGTCAGTTAGTATGGGAAAATAGAATCCCCAGTACAAGAGTAGACACACAAAAGATAAAAGGAATAAAACAAGGTGCTGGTGGCTCACACCTGTAAAACCAGCTACTCAAAAGGCTGAGATCTAAGGATTGTCATTCAAAGCAAGGGTGGGCAAGGTGAGACCACCAAAATGCCAGAAGTAGTGCTTAGGGACAAGTGGTAGAGCACTAGCCTTGAGCAAAAGATCTCAGGAACAGTGTCCAGACTCTGAGGACCAGCAAAAAAAACAAAAACAAAACAAAACAAAAAAAGAAACAGTATCAATACTGTAAACCATCAAACAACAAACATGAATAGATAAGAAGAGAGAAAAGACTATGTACCAAAAGAAAAACAAAATGAAAGGAATAAGTTCCTAACCTTCAATATAAACAGTGTAAATTCTCAGTTAAAAAATACATGGGCTGGGAAGGTGCCTCAGTGGAAGAGTGCTTGCCTGGCATGCATGAGGCCCTGGGTTTGATTCCTCAGCACCACATAAGCAGAAAAAGCCTGAAGTGGTGCTATGGCTCAAGTGGTAGAGTGCTAACCATGAGCTGAGGAGCTGAGGGACAGCGCCCGGGCCCAGAGTTCAAGCCCCACGACAGGCAGGTTTTCACTGTTTGGCAGCATGGAACTGGCATGCTATTAGCAGCAGAAGCATCAGAAGCTGAGAGACCCTTACTCTGGAGCCAGTGAAAACCTGAAAGTGTGATAGTGATTTTTTTTTTAGCTTTATTTTTGTACAGGAAGATAGGGAGAGACAAAAGAGTTAAAAGTAACCAGTCTTAGAAAAGACATGATTACATTTAGGTACAAGTTTTATAGTAACTTTGGCTGTTTGAAATCATAAGGAATGCCAAGCCTGAATTTTCCTTGAAATAATAGTATCTGTCGATGACTATGAACACTCTGCTTATCTTAAAATGTAGCGTATCTTAAAACATAAAAGGTGCCTGATGAGTTGTGTGTTTGCAGCAGGATTTTAAAGATTTACTTCTAAACAAACTTAAATTCTGTTCAGCAGAAAATTTTACCCTTGGCTGAGATTAATTTTGTGTTTGTCCTTATTGAAAGTGATGGCAGAAAACCAATGAGACAGCAAAGCAATATTAAGCCTTAATAATGTCAGAATCATGCTGGTACCTGAGTTCTCTCTGTTATCCTACTCAATGAGAAGTTGCTATGCTGCATTTTGCTGAGTTTGAAGTCATCACATGACAGTTTAATCTACAATTCCCTTTCCTTTGCCAAGAAGCCATCTGGCACTGTGGATTTTTTTTCTTTTTTCCTGAATATGTGTTCCTGATCCAATTTTCATTTGCTACCTAGTTGAGAAAGTATTCTTTTCAACATGGGACTATTCTTCTGGGCTAGCACCAACTGTGGATTTCTTTTTATTTTCAGTGAACAAATTTTCTTAAGGTTGTGAAATGATTGGCAATTCTTTTTGCTGCTTCTTTTGTATGTTCTGTTGATGTTGCTTTCTTGCTTCTCTTGTTTTGTCAAGAACATTCAAAGGCAGGATTTTTATTCCTAGTATACTGGCATCCTTTTTTTTCCATTATAATGAGTGAACAAGTCATTTAAGTGGATTCACCTTCCATGAAGAAAAGAATACGCTAAAAATAAAGGAATATGTATCTCAGCATAGACTTTCAAGAGGAAAATCTAGTTCTTTGGAAGAATTCATTTCAGAAAGATTGATCATACATTCTTTTCTAAATGTTTTTTCATCTTCCATTACACCATCCAAAAAATATGATCAAAGAACAGTTAATTTGTTTCTTGAAATCCAGTTAAACATCTTTTCATAAATATCTTTTGCTGTGACTGGCATTTTATAATATTCTGACTTTAGTGATATAAAGAAGCAGAGTGAATAGATTTAACAAAGTTCATAAAATCCCTGATAATTTCTTTAGCTCTCTAAGCCAACCAGAAGAACTAGCCAGAGATAATAGGAAAAATACAAAGGATGCAAGTAAGATTTTAAAATATTAATTTGAATGTTTATTGTTTGCTCCTTGAAAAATGTCCAACTTATTAAATGCAAATCAGTTTGCCTGAAATGTTTTTCTTCATTTGCCTGAAAAACTCTGGTTTTCTTACATGGGTACTTGTTCTGCTCCAAAACATTTGCTAACTTGTTGTTCTACCCTTTATGCATGCCTGTTGTAATATTCACCTTTCATTCTTGCTGTTAGATGTTTAGATTTCTGTGTCTATTAAGGAGTCAATCCTACAGTGTGAAGTCTTTGTCTCATTATCTTTCTATGACAATGTCTAGCACTATTTATGTATAAAATGCAATGAATAAATAAAAGGATGAGTAAATTAATGAAAGACAGCTTTGTAACAATAACACTGCCACTAACAATAGAACTCAGTAATTTACAGGGGAAAGAAAAACTAATAAAAAGCTAATCTAGGATCTTAGAAAATATGTTCTCTTATGAACAGCCAGAGGACTCTGTGGCATTTGTTAGTAAACAAGTACAAGTCTCATATATATATATATATATATATATATATATATATATATATATATATATATATATCACATCAGTTGTCTAAAGAGAAATATGAAAAGATTTGAGAAATGGTTACATTTGGCTTATAATAGAGAATAAAAAGGTAATAGACAATATGGGGAAACAACAAAATCTAGAGGAAATAATGTTTTGAGGAGATTTCAGGGAATCAAATGTGCCAGTTCCATTCATAAGAAAGCACAAAACAGAATAAGGATATGAACAAAATTATGAACAAAACAAGGAGATTAAAACAAATAGGAGGTTCTTCATATTGTGTTACTGATTCTCACATTGAGTGTTAGGTACATTGTTTCAAATATCAGGTTGGTGGTGAAGTATATCCACTGATATTAACTGGGAAGAAAAATCCTGTTACTCTTTTCTAGAGAAAAGTCCTAACTGTTTTATGTAAAAGTTATATAATACTTATCGATAACTTAAAGGTAAGAGCAACAGTTTAATTGGGGGTGGAAAAAGAGATTAGCTGACTCTAAAACATGGTTTCAGAAGTCAAACATCTGTGGTATACACAGCAATGTTTAAGTGGCAGAAGAGATAGCAATCACGTAATTTGAAAAGAGAACATTTTGTTTTATTACAAAGCTTAAGTATCTAATTATTGAAGCTACTTGTTAATAAAAGACAATGTTATAAAAAGAAGTTATGTATCTGTCATTAGGAAAAAATATCTAGCAGAGCAGATGTGATGTCTGGTCAACTTTCTGTTTCATAGCAGTTTCTGGCTGTGTGGTCACATGGCAGAAAAGTGAAAGAGAGAGGTCTTTTTGTAAGGTCTTTTATAAGGTGGCTCCCCCTTCCTGGGACCTTGGCTGCAAGAGTGTAATGCCTGCCCGACAAGGGTTTGCCCCTGAGTTCAAGCCCCAGTACTGGGGAAAAAAAAGGAAAGAAAGAAAGAAAGAAAGAAAGAAAGAAAGAAAGAAAGAAAGAAAGAAAGAAAGAAAGAAAGAAAGAAAGAAAGAAAGAAAGAAAGAAAGAAAGAAAGAAAGAAAGAAAGAAAGAAAGAAAGAAAGAAAGAAAGGAAAGGAAGGAAGGAAGGAAAGGAAGGAAGGAAGGAAGGAAAAAAGAAAGAAGAGAAGAAAGAAAAAGTGGTAATGTTGGGAGAGGTGGCACTATTAATGTTCACATTTGTATACAGCTATTTGGAGCACATTCTTGGTCATATGACTTTTTAGCTATGAATATGAGTGTGTTTGATGCAAGCATTATCTGATCACCTCCCTAATGCCTTGGCTATCAATTCTTATTACCCTAAAAAGTACCTGTTTTAACATATGGATGGAAGATGGGGTATAACCTTGAACCTATAGCAAGCTCCATCCGCGAACATGCTCAGTGAACAGAAAGGTTAGGGTGGGTAAGACAACAAACCTGGAGCTCTTACTGGGCAATTTTATAATAGAAACAGCATGGTAGCTAAACTGAACTGGGTAAGGTGTGGGAATGAAGGAAAACAAAATGCCTCCTACTATAGAGATACAAATAAATGGATAGAGACATTAATCAGTGTCCTGGAATGGGCTGTCACCTGAAACACATTCCCACTTATTTTTTTTTGGGGGGGGGGCGAGGATAGTCAGGAATCAAGAAAAAGAGAAGTGGTTTGTGAAAAAAGAAAGGCAGGTATCTTAAAATGTTTTCCGTTTGTCAAACAGCAGAAAGAGAGCTAGAATTTCACTTCTTATTATGGAGCAGTGATATGTTGGGGTATTGTTAAGTATTTATTCCTCTATCACTCTTGAAAATTATCTTTAATCACAGTCTGAATGAGTTTGTTCACAGGACTTGCTCTTGCCAGTAAAATAGGATCATATTTGAGCAAAACACTAAACCTGCCTGTAGAGCTCTTCTTGTTCTCTTGTACTTGTGTCATTTTCATAAGAACAACATCTCCCAGGTGGTCACTAGTAACAGGATGTGAGAAAAATATAAAACAGATATTTAAGTAACGATTTGGGAGTAAGCCCAGTTACTCCAAAGCCTGAAATAGGGCTACCAATCAGCCATGGCTAGACCACCCAATCCTGTATGCAACAATTAATTTCTTATTTTGGAAGCCACTGCATTCTGAAATTTTTGCTTACACTGTGAAAATGAAAACGTGTGTTTGATTTATTACCTTATAGCCATTGTTATGTGTTTATGTGTTAGTTTACTCGTCCAAACTGCAAAATAACATCCTCCCATTTTCCATGTTTGTGATATTATTAAGTGAAATATGAAATAATAATGGAGGAGAGTAAGAGGCTAAGGGCACAATAAGTAAAAGAAATTCAAGCTGGGCGCTGGTGGCTCATTCCTGTAATCCTAGCTAATCAGGAGGCTGAGATCTGAGGATTATGGTTCAAAGCCAGCCCAGGGCTGGAAACTCTTATCTCCAATTAACCACCAGAAACTTGGAAGTGCACTGTGGCTCAGGTGCTAGAGTGCTAGCCTTGAGCTGAAGAGCGCAGGGACAGCACCTAGGCCCATCACTGACAAGAAAAAGAAAAAAAAAAAAGAAATTCAAAACAGGAAGAAATGTTTACATAAGGTGTGACTGGGAATTCTATTTGGTTCTCAGGCATACAACCAAAGACTTGTTATCACCAAACTGTAAGAATTTTTTCTCTATTGATAAAATTTCACTGGTAAAAATTATCCTGGCATACACAAACTACTCTTAAATATTTCCATATGTTTTCTTAAGGATGAAAAAGGTAAGGCCTAGCACATATAATGCTGTAATCCATATTTCTGAGTGTGTTTTCACTAGTTGTTCATCTATCAGGTAAAATTCCATTCAATTCTGATTTCTTCCCTACAGAGAGCTGAAGTGAGAGAGGCTAATGTTTATTAAGACATACTTTTTTTTTTTAGAAAGCTGTTGTAAATGTCTAGGAGAGAAAGGATTACTGTGAGAGATTATATGGTGTCTGAGGAATCTGAAAGGAGATATAGATATAATTCATATTAATTGTGTAAGCTTTTAAAAGCCTATAGAAGAAAAAAAATAATAAACATAAACGAGATTTTGAATACCAGTAACAAAATCTTTTAATTTTTCACCAAAATGTAGGTTATCAGAAAGAAGTTCTAATGTATGAAGTAAACTAAATTTTCAGTTAGTAGAGGTCAAAGGTATAAAAAATACTCTTGGTTGCTTGCTCACTTTATATTATTTATCTAGAAGAAGTGCTCACTTTAGTTAGAACTACTGCTTCAAATCCAGTTGACACATGTACACATCAATAATATGAGACAAATCTGTTTAGATCCTTACAGTTAAATTCAGGTGTGATCTATTAAACATTCATTAATAACAATTCAAAGGAGGGAGGGCAGGAGTGGGGGTGGGAGGGGAGATTGGAAGGCAGGGGCAACAAGGGAGGAGGCAACAGTGCTTGATAAGAAATGTACTCATTTCCTTGCTCATGTAATTGTAACCCCTCTGTACGGTATTTTCCCAATAAAAAAATTAATAAAAAGCAATTCAAAGGAGGAAGAGGAGAAAGAGAAAAGGAGAAAGAAGAAGAAGAAGAAGAAAAAGAATCATTTCTATTAGTTGCCTATTTGGTTAACATTAGTTAGTATTTACCTGTTAGTCTTCCCATATAACAAAATTTGGAAACATTAGCTCTGAGATTTGAGCCCCATGTTGATGTGACTCTCGCTGCCCTACTGGAAATTAACTGTACATGTAATGAAGGAAGCAATTCTTTTTGCACAGGAAGTTATTCAAATGTTCACTTATTTTCCAAGAAATGATGTATATATCACTTCAGCTATTTGTTTCAAGAATGCGAGTTTGTTCTATTTTCCCCATTCAGGAAAAATAATCTTTTCAGTGGAATTTTAGATTGATAATTTTGATTTAAAATAGTTACAATAGATTAATATATTTTGACCCACCCATTATGAGAAGTCATGATCCACCCTAAAGTAATTTCTACATTCAGCAATTTTCAAGCAGAAACATAATATAGAAAAGAAACTGAAAGAGCAATCCTATCACAAATCACTAACATAGTTCTACTTGATAACCACTTATGTATATTTTCCTGAAGCCCTTTTTTAGATATAATATGATTTTTTTGACCTTACAAAGTTCTAGAAATTGCTAATATTTGAAAGGAATTAGACATCTCTTCCAATCTTCCACTATTAAGGAGCTTATAAAATATATATGCTTTTTCCTTCTACTCTGAGAATGGTATTCATTTTTCTCTTATTGGTATGACTCTGTGAATGCCACAACTATGATACATAAAATACTTCTATTAACTGTGTAGCCTTATTTATAAACATGATTAAATATGTCCTGTGTTACATAATTAATTATTGCCAGAGATGAGAATGCCCTTGTTCTGATAATCGAACCTCCAATCTAACGTGATTTCTAGTCAATGATATTTAAGTACTATATAGAAAGACCAACTTGTTAGCAAGAGATCAATTTTCCTCCTCTTTCTCCAGTTGTTGGTGGCTAGGCAGACTAGCTTCTTTTTATTTCTTTCCTTTTTTAATATTAGAACTCCAAGAAGAGATTGAGCATATCTAGAAACTAAAGTAGTCAAGAGGAAAGGCCTTGACTTCACTAAATCCTAGTACTTGTGCAATCCACTGGCTCCCGCCATGCTTTTGTGCTAATAAATAGCAACAGAAAACTTTAGACTGGACAGGCAGACATGTCATCTGACTCCACGGGGCACATTGGTAGAAACGTGCCATGTGCAGACAGGTATGGCCATCTGAGAGGCATAAGAGTTTCCTCAAGGTGGACTTTATGGTCTGTGAAAGGAGCTTCAAATTCAAGTTGTACATATCAAAATAAGAGGTAGGCATTGATGACTTGTGTGTGATAAGATAACTAGGTTGGTTATCATGGTTAATTCATGAGGCATTGTATGGAAATTCTATACATCAGAAATACAGTGGTGATTATAAGTTCTTTCTCTTAAAAATCTCTGAAGCTTCAACTGGTAGGGCTACCCTTTAGGAGAGGGCACATTAGGTGACAATCCTCAACCTCCTGTCTGCTAAGCAAGAAGGTCCTCACTATACAATGGATATCACACACTGTCACCAACAGGGCAGGTCTGCTTTTGCCAGCTCCTCTTTAGGTACCTCCAGTCCCAACAATCATTCTTCAGTTTTCCATGTGGTTTCCTGTATACCTCCCCCAGAGACAACATGGAGGTCTGGGACAAAATGTCTCATTTAAAACGAGCATTCTGCTTTTTATAATAAGTAACAGTCTGATGAGCTTAGTCAATGGGAATTGGTGTCCGAGTGATAGATGGATGTACATGATCAGAATTTTGGAGCCATTAGCTTGCAGATCCTCTGCATTTGATCATTAGAGTCTGTATGATAAAAAAAAAAAAACTGACTGAGGTAATAAGTCTTTCTGAAGCCTCTTGGGGAATCAGCCTATAGACCTTGCCACATGAAAGGATACCCAATATTTTGTCTGTAACCAAGACAAGAATAATCCTATATGTGCTCCCTTCCATGTTTGTTCATTCACAAGTATTTTATATGCCTACTGTGTGCTGTATGTAAAATTTGTTATTTGAATCCTTCCGATGCTTCTTCAGTGTTTTCATCTGCTTGCATTCTTCCAGAGCTTATTGCTTCAGCAAAAGGTCTGAGCTAACTGGCTGAAGCTTGGTTCTTTGCATTTCAGTCTTTGTATGAAAAAGCTTTTGTAAATATGAAGCCTCAGTGTAGTTTCATTTCTTGAAAATCCTACACAAAATTTACATCTGCAGTTGGGCCTATGTTTTAATCCTTTGTTTTACTCACATGCGTATGACTTGAATTGCCATGCATTTTTGTTGCATTGAAATAAGAGATGTTATTTGGGATTGGGGGGGGGGGGTGGTCTGGTACGAGGGTTCAAGCTCAGGGCACCCTTGCTAGGCAGATACTCTGCAGTTGAGTCCCATACTGTGTCACTTCTGCACATCACCCTCCAACTGGAATCCATCTACTTATTTCTCCTGCATACATGGGAATATCGGCATGGTATACCACACCTAGCTAGTTTGTTGAGATGAAGTCTTGCTGACTTTTTGCTTGGGCTGGATTCAAGCTTCAATGATTTTTAAAAGATTATATTTTATGTCAAACTAAAGAAATAATGCAATAAAAATTATATGAACTATTATTTTTCAAATAATTTTGTACCATAAGATTAATAAAACTATCCCTAAATGTATCACTTGGCTTTTTGCTTTGCATTAAACAACCTGGTCAGATTTGAATGGCATAAACCTGACAAAGTAGCTTCCACTGTAATCTGTTTTCAAGTGCTTTAATCTCCCAATTGTTTTGAAATAAGGATTGCGACTTATGGAATGCTATTGAATGGTGAAGTATATCATATCTAACATTTTCTATGTTGTATATCTTGATGTTTATTAAGAGGAATAAATTTGTGTTCCAAAAAATGAATTGGCTCAGATAGAAGAGTGCTGTTCTAACAGCACCCAGCTGTGTGATAGGAAGTACTTCAGTTGAAACCAAGCTTGTTACTAAACAGGCAATTATCTCTGTTTTGTATTCTTCAATCGTATTTATGATGATGTTCTTTCATATTTTCTATAAAATAATTTCAGAGAGAGATTTTTTAGAACCAAGAAATATATTTACTCTCATTCATAAATAAATGCATAAACAGAATTCTGGTAATCAATGAAACACTGTTATCTCTAGTAATGCAGGCCCAAATATTTATTTTAGATGTTATCAAGCACATAAACAGTGAGTAATATAAGCCTAGTCCTCATTTATTGTGTGGAAATGAGATCCTTGTATCTCTGACCCAAATAAAATACATGTTGCTTTCTGTAACACTCACTTTTATTTCTATATTCCATTAATTTAATGCAATTACTTTGTAATGAGCTTAGGGCTTAGCTAATTCATCATTAAGCCAATTAGTTCATTACTCAAAGAAAGTGTATGTGCCCACAGAATGTAATCTCTGAGCTGGCATGATGGAGACATGAACATCCACCCTCGTGACCACCCAGTTCCCCTACTCTGCTTCCTCATAGCCAGCTCAGAAAGGCAATTTGAAGTTCTGGCTCTGTGGATCAGAACATCTCAGGTTGTATCTGGAGCCTTCTACTTACTAATTTCTCTGGCCATTGGCAAATTCTTTGGTGTTCTTCAATATCCCTGTTTGCTTTTTTTGTTTGTTTTTGTCAGTCATGGGGCCTGAACGCTGGGCCTGAGTGCTGTCCCTCAGCTCCTCAGCTCAAGGCCAGTGCTCTACCACTTGAGCCACAGCACCACTTCTGGCTTTTTCTGCTTACATGCTGCTGAGGAATCAAACCCAGGGCCTCATGCATGCGAGGCAAGCACTCTACCACTAAGCCACCTTCCCAGCCCCACCTATTTGCTTCGTAAAGCACAATAATAGAACCACCATTCAAAGTCTGGGTATTGTATTTAAGGCAGTACATTCGTGAATTGGGCTTTTAAATAAAGGCCACATTTATTTTTAAATAAATGTGAACTATTGTTCACATTTGGCCTTTTGAATAATTCAGGTGTTTAATAGTTAATGTGGAGAATGGCAGCAAAGTGGAATAAAAATGGATAGAAATACTGAGGAAATTTATTGACATCTAAGCAAAACTAATTGTCATAGTTGTTTAATTTTTTGGCTTTTCAGTTGCTTGTTCACTAAAGGAATGTTTTAAATTTAAAAAGGAATTATAAGTGGTTGGTTAATTAATTTGACTTTAAGCTTCTTAGTTATTGAAGCAATATTCTCACAAAAGTTATGAATACATTATAGGTAGAGATAGTAGTCTATATGTAGAGATAGTAGATTTTGTTCACGACTTCTGACATATGATCATTGGACCAGTTTGATTCCTCAGGCTCATAAATCCTTCCATGTGACCTGACATAACATTTTCTATCCACATTTGTACTAGGTGTTTGGATATCAATATGCTTATTTTCCAGTTTTTCATTCTGTTAGTAGAAAGCCATTTTTTTCCTGAGTAGATTGTGTATGTTCAGTTGGAGTTGTTATAAAAGTAGTGGTGACCTTTTTCACCCTAGAGACACAGCAACTTTTGGTGATAATTTTCCTTTGATTCTTTTTATTGAGTGGGAACAGCACATTTGCTATTTATCACTCATCTTCTTTTGTCATATTCAGTAGCTTCTGTTTTACACTGAACTTACATTTCAATTATTTTCAAAGTATGTTTATTTTAAAATTATTACTTAAAAATGGCATTTCTTGAAACAACACATTAGTGTCAACGCAATGCAAGTGTTCTCTCTTTTTTATTATGATGGCAAGCTGTACTTATGTTTAGCTAATTCCATTTATTTAGTCTCTGTAGACCATCAGGAAATAATCAGCAGGCCAAATAGGTGTTTTGGAACCCTACCACTTTCCCACAGGAGCTGCTGTCACCTCACCGAAGCCCTAAGTTCTTTCTGCTTAATTGAAAAGAACTAATTCAAAATTTAAAAATAGTATTATGCCGTTTTAATAAAAAAATAATTTTATAATAGAACAACTATTCATTTTTAAAGTAGCACTGATTTTTTTACATTTAAAAATTTTAACTGTCCTTTTAAATCCTGTTTCCTTTAAAAAGATACAAGCAACTGTCCTGTTTGTTTATCTTATATTGTTGCATATTAAATAGTAATGGTTCTGATCTTCAAATCTCAAAAAATCCATCAAATGAATGAGTAGATTAAGTGTACCTTCTTTGAAATAGATGTTACATGTTAATTTTGTCAAATACTGCTCAGGAGATTGATTCCCTTAGATGTTGGTTTAAATGGTCTGCCTACAAACTCTCCGAAGCTTCAAGTCCTTACCTTGACAATGCCCTCTTGCTATTGCTCTAACTTCATTTTTTTCCTTCCTCTCTTTCTGCTGGCCTCAACCCTACTGTCCTCCTCTCAGCTCTCCAAACAAGCTCTACCTGAAGGGATTTCTGTAGTTTTCCTCTCTGGTTCTGCCCCCATCTTAGCTTGGCTTCCACCAGCATGGCTTCCTCACTTTGCCTTAGAGCCTCTTTCTCAGACAGGCCTTCCTGGACCACCCTTTAAAGTGACCCTTCTTTTTATTCTCCTCTCCTTGCTTTCATTCCTTTTCTTTATGGAAGTTATCCATACTTTAAATTCATTTATTTCCTTAGATAATATTATCCTCTTTGTACGAGGTTATATAATTAGCAAGTGCTATAAACCCTATTTGTTTTGAATCTCCAAGGATTTGAAAGGTATCTAGGAATTATCATTTATTATTCAACTAAAGGATGAGGTAACTCCTTCATATAGTCCTTATGTTATGAGAAATTGAGGGAGGGAACTCAGAAAAAGTTAAATCTAGACAATGTCCTGACTTTTGTGCTGTATCTTTCAACTCAGATAAAATATCACTGTTTTAAAAGTATCTCTTCATAAAATTTTGCTGTTATTATAATAGGCAATTAATAACAATAACATTGTCGTTCAGTAGTGGAGGTTGGCCTTGAAATGCAGGTATGAAAGGAAACAAAACAGCACTAAAAAATTAGACACTCAGATTTCAAATACCCTTCCCAAATGAGTTTTCTCCTCCTCCCCCTCCTCCTCCTCCCCCTCCCCTTCCCCTCCCCCTCTCCCTCCTCCTCCTCCTCCTCCTCCTCCTCCTCCTCCTTCTCCTTCTTCTTCTTGTGGTGTGTGTGTGTGTGTGTGTGTGTGTGTGTGTGTGTGTGTGTGTGTGTGTGTGTGTCTTGAATAATTGCTTTCACAATTCTTTTCAGTACTGGGGATCCATCCCTGATTCCTTGCTGGACAGACACTCTACCACTGAACTGTTACAAACTTTCAATTCTCATTATTAATGATAGGTTTTGCACTCAAATTGAACAACATATCAACATTTTATCTGCAAAATATACAGATGTTTTATTCTAATCCTCTACCATACTTCTCTTTCCAGGATTGAGTTTTACTCCCAGAGCCAATTTCTAAATAGTTGCAAATCTTACACAAATTTTACTTAAATCCCTCTTGCTCTGGTAAGATTAAAGAAGGCCTGTTTTGACCATGTGTCTCTGTGTCTGAATGTACATGACATATGAGTTAATAAAAAGCTGATGAGCAATTTTTTAGAGTCTAAAATATATTTAACATGATAGATGCCCATAAACCTGCCTATGAATCAGATAGCAGAATAATTTTAATATTGGCAAAAATGAAAAGCAAAGTTATGGTTTTATGCTAACACTATGCATTTGATGGCTGCTCCAGGAAATAACTACAGTAAAGATTAATCTGAAGAGAACAGAAGCCAGTGCCTTCCAACGAATGATTTAGAACATAAATCATTTATTGGTAAAGAAAATAACAGTCAGGTGGGAGGGAAAGTGGGAGAAAAACGAGGGATGGGGTTACAATGTTCAACAAGAAATGTAGTCATTACCTTACTTATGTAATTGTAACTCTTCTGTACATCACCTTTACAACAAAATAAAATTCAATTGCAAAAAAGAATATAACAGAAACCTTCAAAATTGAGGAAAGAAAATTATTTATCTCAAAGATGTATCTGATACAAAATAAAGAGTAGTAGCATAGAAAATCAGAATATGCCTTCTTTACAAAGTTTGAAACTTTGTATGCTTTGTATGTTACAAGTATAATATTTGTTTCTGGTGTGCAATTATGCTGAATACTTAATGCTGACTAATTGAGTTAATCAATTCTTCCACTGGAAATACAAGAGAACATATTTTAATCTTGCCCTAATCTTGATACCACAACTAAAAACTTTGGCATGTTAATTATTTTGGTGCATAAAATTATACAAACTCTTTTTTAAAAATTGTTATTGTTTTAGAGGTGATATACAATGGGGTGACAGTTACATGTCAGTTAATAAGTACATTTCCTTTCACTCAGTGTCATCTGTTCCCTCTTTCTCTCCCATTCCCTCCTTCACATCTCTACCCACAAGTTGCATAGTTCACTTTTGTCAACGTCCAGTGTGTTAAACTGCTGCACTTTTTCATCCTTTTTTCTCAGATTCTGTGCCCTTTTCCACCCTCCCACAAATATGCACATGCATATACCCTGCATACAGTGAGACCAAAAGAGGATCGTCTTAGGAGAGAATCACAATGGTGCAATACCCAAGCGCCTCTTCCTATGTATATAAAATAATAATATACAAACTGAAATGAACTCCAAAGATGTGGAAACAAAGGACATTTTTCTTAATTTTTTTTTTCTGATGACCATGTATTCTTTACTGTACAAACTCTTTTTATGCTTTAGTTTTGTTATTATCTTTAAGTGTACAGAAGGGTTTCGATTCAACATATCAATTTATGAGTAAAATCCATCTTGCTTAATGTTATGGCTTCCATTATTCTCCTCCCCCTCCCCCCACCCCTACTCCCCATCTATCGATTCTTCACCCATCCTCTCAAGTTAGATGGTTCTGTTTGCACTTAAGACATTACGGAAACTATGAGACAGGATACTGGACATAAAGTATCTAATTGAAAATATTAGTCTTACAAAGGAGATATTGTGTCATGCAGAAATAACCCGAATATCATACTTTCTATTATTAAGTAGAACATTGCATAACAAACATAAATTACAATATAGAGATTTTTATATTCTGTAACTGGCTTACCTTCCCCCCCTCTTCTCTCTTCTTTTCCTGGGGTTTGAACTCAGAGCCTGGGTACTGTCCCTGAGCCTCTCTGTGCTCAAGGCTAGCACTCTACTGTCTGAACCACAGCACCACTTCTGGTTTTTTTCTGAGTTTATTGGAGAAAAGAGTTTCACAGACTTTTCTGCCTGGGCTGGCTTTGAACATGGAGCTTCAGATATCAGCATCCTGAGTAGCTAGCTATGTTTATAGTCATGAGCTACCTGTACTGCCTACCTTTATTTTTGTCAAAATTCTTTGGAGATCAATTCTTTAATTTCAGTTAGCTTTGGGCATCTAAGGAAAATACTGAAAACAATACGTGCATAAGTTACGATATGCATCTTCACTTGTCATACACTTTCTCACTTTCTACCATTCCCTCCGCATAGTCAAACGCATTACAGAACTACTGCCAAGCTCTGCTCTCTGCCAGAGGTTAAGTGGTGTTTGACAAGATGCTGTAAGAATGTAGTGAATAAATGTGTTTAATATTTTGTGACCCAATTCTTTTAAAATTATTTTTTATCATTTAAGTAGTTGCATAAAGGAGTTGCCATTTAGCAAAGCAAGTTATGAATACAATGTGCCCTGATCAATGTTGTGACACAACTCTATACTCTTCACTTTTCTAAGAGCCATTTTGTAAAGCCCTAATCATGTTCCCATAACTTAGCTGAAATAACATATTGGCTCAAAAAGTTTGTACAGACCAGGTGCCATTGGCTCATGCCTTTAATACTAGCTACTCAGGAGGCTGAGATCTGAAGATCCCTGTTCAGTCAGCCCAGGCAGGAAAGTCATGCGACTCTTATCTCCAATCAACCTCCAGAAAATTGGAAGTGGCACTGAGGCTCAAGTGGTAGGGTGCTAGCCTTGAGCTGTAGAGCTGAGGGATAGCGCCCAGGCCCAGAGTTAAAGCCCCAGGACAAAAAAAAAAGTTTGTACAGATAAATGTGATGACAAGGGGGAAATGTTCATCTTACAGCACATCCTCAACCTCCTTTAGTGAGATTTTTAAGTGCTTTTAAAATTTCACATTGAACTTCTCTGAAGAGGAAATAAGAATGGTCAACAGACACATGTAGAAATGCTCAACTTCTCTAGCCATAAAAGAAATGCAAATCAAAACAACATTGAGAGACCACCTCACCCCAGTTAAATGGCTATAATCAAGAACTCTAATAACAACAGATGCTGGAGGGGATGTGGACAGAAGAAGCAAACCCTACTGCACTGTTGGTGGGAATGTAAACTTGTTCAACAACTTTGGAAAGTAGTATGGAGGATCCTCAAAAGACTCCACATAGAGCTCCCCTATGACCCAGCAATCCCACTTTTCAGCATTTACCCAAATGATCACAAACAAGGCCACACTAAAGCTACCAGCACAACTATGTTTATTGCAGCATTATTTACCATAGCTAAGATATGGAACCAGCCCAGATGCCCCTCAGTAGATGAATGGATCAAGAAAATGTGGTATATATACACAATGGAATTCTATGCATCCATCAGAAAGAATGGCATTGCCCCATTTGTTAGGAAATGGAAAGACTTGGGAAAAAATTATATTAAGTGAAGTAAGCCAGGCCCAAAGAAACATAGGTCCCATGGTTTCCCTTATTTGCAATAACTAGTGTATGTCTGAGACAAGCAGAAAAGATAAGATGATGTTAAGTTAAATGAACCCCAAAATAGGGACACAAGTGTTTTTTTCTTTCTTGCTATTTCTAACATATTTATAAGTTACCATGTGATTTTTGTTGCTTTATATGTCCCTCCCCCATGGTACAACCCCTGTTGGTATAATTTGGGGAGGGGAGGGAAAAAACAAATTGTTTAAATAGTTGACCCATTGCAACAATGAGATCTACAAGATGCTATGTTGAAAAACGAACTTACAATTAAGGGGGGAGGGCGGGAGAGTGTAGTTGTGGAGATGGGAGGGAAGGGATGGTAGGGAAAAAACAAAGGAGGAGGCAACAATGCTTGATGAGAAATGTACTCATTACCTTGCTCATGTAATTGTAACCCCTCTGTACAGTATTTTCACAATAAAAAATTTTATTTAAAAAATAAAAAAATTCTATTCCATTGGTCCTGAGGTCTGTTCTTATGCCAATACCAAGCTGTTTTGATCACTATGGCTTTATAGTAGAGTTTGAAATTTGGTATTGATATTCCTCCAGCAGTGTTCTTTCCATTGAGGAGCGTTTTTGCTATTTCGGGTCTTTTATTCTTCCATATGAATTTTTGGATTGCCTCTTCTATTTCCTTGAAGAATGAGGTTGGAATTTTGATAGGTATCGCGTTGAATTGTAGATAGCCTTGGGAAGTATTGCCATTTTCACGATGTTAATCTTTCCAATCCAGGAGCATGGGAGGTTTTGCCATTTTCTAAGTTCTGTTTTAAATTCCTTTTTCAAGATTTTAAAGTTTTCATCATAGAGGTCCTTCACTTCTTTGGTTAAGTGAATTCCTAGGTATTTTATTTTTTGTGGGGCTATCCTTCACTAGCCATACAACAGACAAGGGTCTCATATCTAAAATATACTTGGAACTCAAAAAATTAAATCCCCCAACAACAAATCGTCAAAGAAACAACTGCCCATTAAATAAGTGGGCTAAAGACTTAAAGAGAAACTTCTCTGAAGAAGAAAGAAGGATGGCCAATAGACACATGAAGAAATACTCAACATCCCTAGCCATAAAAGAAATGCAAATCAAAACAACATTGAGATACCACCTCACTCCAGTTAGAATGGCAAAAATCAAGAACTCTAACAACAACAGATGCTGGAGGGGATGTGGACAGAAGGGAACCTTACTTCATTGTTGGTGGGAATGTAAACTTGTTCAACCACTTTGGAAAGCAGTATGGAGGTTCCTCAAAAGACTCCACATAAAGCTCCCCTATGACCCAGCAATCCCACTTTTCAGCATTTACCCAAATGATCACAAACAAGACCACACTAAAGCTACCAGCACAACTATGTTTATTGCAGCATTATTTACCATAGCTAAGATATGGAACCAAACCAGATGCCCCTCAGTAGATGAATGGATCAAGAAAATGTGGTATATATACACAATGGAATTCTATGCCTCCATCAGAAAGAATGACATTTCCCCATTTGTTAGGAAATGGAAAGACTTGGGAAAAAAGTATATTAAGTGAAGTAAGCCAGGCCCAAAGAAACATAGGTCTCATGGTTTCCCTTATTTGCAGTATCTAGTATATGTATGAGTCAAGCGGAAAAGGTCAGATAATGTGATGTTAGGAAAATGAACCCTTAGATGTGTATTTAAATGTTTTTTCTTTCATGCATTTGTTTCTATGCATTTATAAGATTATCTCTTTGTTGCTTTGTATGTCCCTCCCCCACAGTATAACCCCTGCTTTCACTATATTTGATGTCAGTATAACTTGTGGAGGAGATGGGGAAAAACAAGTCGTTTAAGGATACAGGTGGACCTGTTGCAACAATGAGAAGTACAAGTTGTCATGTCGAAAACGAGCTTTACAATGTTGGTGGGGGGGAGGATTGGGTGGGGGGGTGGGGGAGAGGCTGGGAAGGGATGTGAAGGGTAAACAAAGGAGGAGGCTGCAATGCTTGATAAGAAATGTACGCATTATCCTGCCCATGTAATTGTAACTCCTCTGTATAGTATGTTCACTAAATAAATAAATAAATAAAATAAAAAAATTCACATTGATAGGTGTGAAATTTTAATTAGGAATTTTGCCTTCATAAAGGTCCCACCGCATATCCAATAAGCAAGAATATATGACATTCACTTTATTTTTATCTTCCTGTCCAAGGTTCAAAGTTAGCCAATTCAGAACATGCACTGAAAAATTATTCTTTCTAAATGACCTTGTTTCTACGAGACTTCATTTTCCTGATATAAGAAAGGACAAATAGTTCCTACATCAAGATTTAAGAGCCCCGTGTAACAGTCATGAATTTTCATTCACTTTTAAAAGTACTACTCTCTGTTACAATTATCTACCAAGTGCTTTTTAGGTACCTGTACTATTTTTCAAATGTATAATAAACTATATATACAACCTGATAGAAAATACATTATTATTTTAAAATGTTGGAAAAAATACTTTTGCAAAGTACATAAGACCTTATTGATCTGGGACATTTTTCATCCATAAATTACATATGGAAGATTTCAAATTGTATTTTCAGTAGTAAGCCCCAAATCAGCAACTAAGAGCTGCTGATGTGGTATTATTTGTTCCTGGATTATTTTTGGTTCTGTGAGCTGTGAGCCGAGATCAAGCATTTTTTTTTTCACACTGTTTGCATTTACATTCCCCCCCTTTTAATAATTAGCAATTCTGCTTCACAGTCAGCAACACAGGCAATTTAATGGCATCAACATTAATTTACAACAAAGGTTAGGCTATTATTCAGAAAGTAACATTATTGTAAACTGCACTTAGCAAAAAGGGTAGTTTAAAAGTCGTTGTAACAAAACTTTAAATATAATACTTGAGGCTTTGTAATCTTTTATTTTGATTCAAATGTTGATGCCATCATTTAGAAATTTACAATCATTTGTTAAGTCAATAGAGGGCTAGGTTATAGTTGCATTAAATTCTGTTAATGTGAATTTCAGACTCTTAGTTCAAGGCAAGAAGAAAATGCTAGCAAATGTAAACCTTTTGATATTGAGGTTTTTCTAAGCCAGCTTGATAAAGCACAGGTACTAAGCAAAATTAAATCACAGGAAAGAAGCACTTTATATGAAGCAGATGATCTAATTTGAGAAAAAAGATCAGAGGCTTAAGAGTAATTGTTACTTGATAAGAGCTGAGCTTGACCACCTCAAAAGTAAAGAGTGATTCAGAGAAAGTGCTTACAAATATCCAAAAAGGAGAACTCTGAAGGTCCTGACATCGCTGAAGTCCTTTCTCCTACAAACAATTACACATTCTCAGATAAGGGCTCAAGAGTGAAACTTAAGCATATTTCTGATGCTGTATGCTTTATGACAAAACCAAAATGAGCTGTAGGATCAGGGTGGCCCCTGTCTTCTATGACTGTGCCACTTGGTTAATAAACTTCAATTAAATAATTGTGTTACTACAAAAGAGTCAGTTGGAGAACAATTAAGCATTGTGGGAGCAAGGTAAGGCTAGTGGTCTCTCTGTACCTCACAATTATTGTGGGGAACACAGAAACTATGTACACCTAAAGGCTTTATTTAGTTTTCTTCCAATGATTCTCATGTGGGCTGTATTTCTCCTCTGAGGTTGTTAGGCAGTGAGTAGGAATGTTTCTGGTTGTCACAATGTTTCTGTACCCACCAGGTACAGAAAATTCCATCAGAACAAAATGGTGACCACACATGTGTGTCTATACACCCCCCTGGCCCCCCTCCTCCCTCCCCTAGGTTTCCCCTTAGAAATACATTTTCTCTTTACTATTCCATGAATTTGACTTGTTCATTTACTCTTGTGTGTTTATCCCGTTTTCCCTTTCTTTTTAAGATTTCTAGTAGAAAGCTCCACTTCAGTTTGCAAAATGAAAGCTTGTTTGGTTTCCTAACAATATCCTGTCATCTTCATTTGGATTTCTGACTGTTTTGGTTTTTGCCCTTAATGTGAAACTCCGGTTAAAAGTTCATGTCTAAGTAAAAATTGTGCCAGAAAAATTCAGAGGCAAGAAAGACATTATTCAAGACAATAGTCTTGAATAAACTATCTTCAAAACCTGAACCAAAAAACTCAGCTAAATTTCTCTTGAACCAAACAAGCAGTCAGGAAGACCAGGAGGTTTGTTTATATGTGCTAGGATTACCCAGTGGAAAATACTTCTGTGTATTATGGGGTAGCAGTGGGGAGAAGAGAGGGCAGGTTGACCATTGGGGTACAAGTTATTCCTAACAGCAAATATTTACCTCTGTGATTGGCCATTTGTTTAAATGGTGTGCATTGAATTTCCAAAGCTGTGGGATAGGCACTCCATCCATTTCTGTATTGAAATGTAAAAGGATGGTTTGTAGTTGCTTTCCTTGGTTGCAAAACTATTAAGAAGAAAGAAGACTTACATTTGTTTCAAAGAAAGACAAGACAAGAATTCACAATTGTAAGTATTCTAAAGTAAACATTTATTTATTTAAGTTCAGAAGCTCATACTCAGAAGGAACCTTGTTTTTAGTTTAATTAAGATGAGGGAAATATTAAGGCCATGTTGGTTAACTATTGCAGATCTATTTACTCCTGCTTTATGGGTTATCTATTTCTTTCAATTAGATGGTAAACTCCAAGGAGAGTGTTCTTTTTTTTTTTAAGAAGAATTGATTTTATTTTGTGCTCGATATGTAGAATAAAGATATTGAATAAACACAATTACTGTGTTTAGTGGTATATCCGTCTTAGCAACAGTAATTTGATTAAAATAGTGAGGGCTCCTCGGGTCAAATATTGAATTGAAATATTGAAACCTAACTAGAATTTTAATTAAAACTTCGTAGTGGGATCTGGGGATATAATCTAATGGTAGAGTGCTTGCTTAGCAAGTTAAAGGCCCTAGGTTCAATCCCCAGCACTGAAGAATGAAAACTTTATAATGAAAACTTTAAAACTGGTTCAGAATAATTGATGATCTATATCAAAAGAACTGTAATTCATTCTATAAGAAGGAACAATAATAATAAGCACTGAATTTATAGTCCAGTTTATGGAAAAATATGTAGACTTTAGAATCAAAACTATGTCGAATTGAATCTCACACTTACCACTTAGTAACTTTCTGCATAAGCCTCACTTTTGTCCATTGAAATGGATCTAATACACTTATCTTATTATATCTCATGAATAGCTTTAAAGGAGAGTCAAATCAACTTAGTTCTCATTCTCTTCCCATCTTCTTCTGGGATGTCTTATCCATTCTCCTGTTATAAAATGTCATTTTTAAAATTAAAAACTTCCTCCTCCTTAAAACCAGAAGTGCCTCCTCTGCTTCAGTAAGTTTCCCTGACATATCTAAAGCATAAAACATCATCTTTATACAAAGCCAGAAAGGATGGAATCATGGAAGGTAATTAATTTTCTTTTCTCTTCCTCTGGCATATCTATTCACTTAAAGATTCTCATTTTTACTTGCTAGCCATTTTTCCATTCGCTCACTTCTCTCCATTCATATGACTACACCCCTTCCCTGCTACTATTTATTCTTCTCTAAGTGACAGAATATCTTCATGGTTTTTCTGTTCAGTTCTGCTCTTGCTACAATCTAATTTCTACCAGCTCTTTAAAAACCATCATTGTGGTCCCATTAAACAGCATGCTTATTCTCCCACTCTGGAACATAAGAAGCACTCAGAAGTTGGTGGCAACGTAAGTTTAGTAAAGATATTTGCCTGGGTGAAGTGGTAGGATTGTTCTAAGTTCTGCTTGGCTTTCTATAAATGACGTTTACCTCTTCCTGTGTGTTTTAAAGATAGATGGGTAGGTAGGTAGACAGGTAGATAGATATAGATATATTTATTTATATATTAAACATATATATATTTATGAATTTGTGCTGATGATTGCATTTCTATATCAAAGCTCAATTTTTCAGAATTTCTCTGGCATGACCATTATTTGACGTTCAACAATAAACTTTCAAACAATTAATTCCCAGTACATACAGCAACATTTATCATGTTATGATGAATCAACATGAACCTAAGGCCTTCATGTTGTTGGAGGGCAAACTGGGTGTTATAGATGGCCCATTGCTCTACCCATTATGTCAGTGATATGCTGCAGCATTTCTTTCTTCCAGCAGCAGTGCTTCAAGGCAATACAGTTTAATAAGGTCAATAAATAGTGTGTAAGTCCAATTACAACAGAAATATCCTAGTCAAACTTTATTCAAAGAGATACTACTACACAGACTAAATGTGTTAAAAACCCCTAGAGGTTGAATCTAGAAGTATACATTTTATTCTAGCTAGTTTGGCAGGCTGCTAGGATAGTATCATTGCAGGCAGTCCAGAATATAACGTTTAGCTCTGACACCTACTCTAGTGACGAGTATGGCAAACTATTTACCCTCCCTTTGCCTCAGGAGTCCCATCTGTTCAATAGGATTCACAATGTGAAATGACAAAATGCATAGTATAAATGTGAGGGTTAATTGAGTTAACCGTTGTAAGATGCTTGTAATACGCTGGTCATTGCTAGTGTTCAGACATAGTATATCATTTATAAATGCAAGCATTACACATTCCTTAAAACCAAAACATATTTGGGATGTGTAAAGTCTAAGAATTTTCTTTCCTAATCTCTTAAAATCAATACTGTTTTATAACATAGAGATTTTTCTGTCATACAAAGAACTGTGTGCATTTGTGTAGAAATATCTGAGAACCGTTAAAAATGTGAATGAAATTTCACATATTTCCACCAGGTTGCATTTGTCAGACTCATTGACATATTGTTGATATATATATATATATGGATAGAGACGAAAATGTACTATTATACTACATATAAGATTCATATATATTATAATATATAATAATATTTCTGATATATACTGTATCATAACAGAAAAATCTGTGTTCAATGATGTGATGAAAAGAGTGAATCTAAATCTAATGTGTTTTGTTTTGTAAAGAATAATGGTTCTATCTTTACAATTTTATAGGTATTTATAATTATATCTATATATAAAATAAATTGGCTATTAAAATATGCAGCCTCATAATATTCTATATAATAAAATGTATAACAATATCCACTAGGGATGTGTTAATGTTGTGGTGTAATTTCATAAGTTAATGTTGAGTGTAACTTTATCTTCCCAGTGGCCACAACGGCATACTTTAAAGCATTCAGAAAACATATGAATAGCCCTATAGGAGGCACATGGAAATTGTTTTTGCAAAACATTGCTGCATTCTCAATTGGGCTAACATGTTAACTAAAATAGGATGAATGCCCGGCATATGTGCATTCATTTTGAACTAGCTCCTTTGTCTTAAAACTTTGAGTCAGTCTACTGCTTAACTCTGCAGTGGGCATGTTAATCCTTCAAAATTTGTTCTAAAGACCAGTGTTACTGGAGTTATCTCATCCCCATTTAAGGCTGAAAGCTCACAGATAAGGGCAACATAGGTATTTACTGTCAGTTTTTAACAGTGCACTGTCACCTCCCCCCAAAAGGATACCTAAAAGTCTCCAGCTATTGTGCTAAACGTGTAATCCCCTTGGATTCTAAGACTAGCAAAGCTTCTCTGACAGAACACCCCATGATGAGATCAGTCAATCCCAAACAGAACCACTCATCTAATTGGAACTGATTTTCCCATCAAGTAGAAGGAGGTCTTTGAGCATCTTTCATGACCAGCACTTATGATCAACCAAACCGTACTTTAAATGGGACTGCATAATTATGCACATGGTTCATACCCACTGATCCTTACCTGGTACAGCTCATGCAAGCACCTCAAAGACAGACTGAAATGCTTATTCCCTCCTTCTTATTTCTACTTCATTAAATAAAGCTGCTTCCTCTGGCCTCACCATTGCTTCCATGTTCTTTCTTTGGGAAGGGTGGCCAGATTTGACATGTTAGAACCCACTGAAGTCAGGCTTTCAGGCCTACAATTCTGGTCAATCTCTGACATTTTCACATGGGGTAAAGACTAGAAGCTTTGCAAACTCTGACTTTACACATAGACTCGTTCTCCTTCATTCAATCCTCTTATCTTTTACATCCGTGTTTTCATTTTCCCTAACACAAAGCTATTTAGAATCTGAGCAATTAACAAAACCATGCGCTGGTAATTTAATCATCTCTCAAATTCACAGTCAGCCATTTCTCCTCTTGATAAGATTTAGTACCACAGTCTGTCTTTTAAATATAAGCAATATAAAACTCACTCAATCTTGAATATGTTCATTGAGGTTAGCATCATCCACAATTTCACCATGAATAGGAAAGGTAAATTAACATAAATATTTTTGACAAACATATACATCCATGACACACACACCGACACACACATATAGACACACAAAACATGTTGACTTTTATATTTGACAGTTTTATATATAAAGTAGTTCTGTTATCCTGCCCATGTAATTGTAACCCCTCTGTACAGTATGTTCTCAAATAAAATAAAATAAAATTAAAAAAAAAAAAAAGTAGTTCTGGAAAAGAAACCCACAGAAATAATCTAATAAAATGACCTTTAGGCAGATGAATGGAGAGAGAAATGGTAGACATATGCAATCACAATATTCAATGCACGTATGTGAAAATGGAATTAGGTAACTTGAGGGAATGTGTGGATATGGGAGAGTGAGGGAAAATGATGGAAGGAATGAATAACATTGATCAAGATACATTGTGCTTGGAAGTGGCGCTGTGGCTCAAGCGGTAGAGCGCTCACCTTGAGCTGAAGAGCGCAGGGACAGTGCCCAAACCCAGAGTTCATGCCCCACCACCGACCAAAAAAAAAAAAAGATACATTGTGCTCATAAATTTAATCTGTTGAACTCAACCCCCTTTGTACTACTACTTAAAGATAATGAAAAAGAACCTTTAATGAATATCTTGAAGAGGCATTTAAATTGTTCCTGTAATTATGTGTTAAGGTATAACTACACAATTTTGTAACCTCTTAGTTCAGAAAATCCATATATAGAGAAAATGTCACAATACAGGTATACTTCGATACTCATACATATTATCATCAAATATGTCAAATGCACTTCTGATTCACATTTAAAGTATTTCCAGTGGTTCACTGTTTTTAAGTATTCTTATTTACTCCAAAAATGAAGGTGACATTGCATTCTTTTCTATAATGTTTTAGTAGAAAATTTTTAATGACCTCTTTAAGTGAATTAACAAGAAAACTAGTTATATTATCACAACAACCATTTAAAAATCTTTTTTAGTATATATTTTTTATTGTAAAGATACTGTATAGAGGGGTGACAGTTATATGAGTAATGAGTACATTTCTTATCCAGCATTGTTACCTCTTCCTTTGTTTTTCCCCTACTATCCCTTCCCTCCACATCTCCCCAACTCCTCCCACCCCGACCCCAAGTTGTAAAGGTTGTTTTCAACATAGTGTCTTGTACATCTCATTGTTACAGTGGAAAAACCTGTATCCTTATTTCAGCATTTTGTTATTTTGCTTCTCCCCAAATTAGAAAAATGTATAAACAAGAAGCAGAGCACTGGAATCAAATACAGTGAAAACAGGAGTTATACCATGGGGGAAGAACATACAAAAGAAACAAAAAAAAAATCACACAATGTATTATAAATACATTAGAAACTACAGCAAGAAAGATAAAACCTCTTGTGTTCCTATCTTGGGGTTCATTTCACTTAGCATCATCTTATATGGTCATACATACATAGCTTTTGACCATTTCAGCTTGTCCTAGACATATAGTAGGTACTGCAAATAAGGGAAACCATGGGACCTATGTTTCTTTGGGCCTGGATTACTACACTTAATATAATTTTTTCCAAATCTTTTCATAGATTCATGTTTAGAGTCTAATTTTCTTTCAAGACAGAATAAATCAATAAAAACAATGTTCACCATGCTCTCTAAGCAACCACACACAATTTTTTTATGAACTTTACAAAATTTCCACCCAGTGACTTAGTAAATGCTGTTTTTCTTTCTTTCTTTTTATTGTGAAAATACCGTACAGAGGGGTTACAATTACATGGGCAAGATAATGAGTACATTTCCTATCAAGCATTGTAGCCTCCTCCTTTTATCCCCTTCCCATCCCTTCCCATCCTCCCCCCCCCACCCCGCCTCCCCACCCAATCCTCCTCCTCCCCCTAAAGTTGTAAAGTTTGTTTTCAACTAACGACTTGTACATTTCATTGTTGCAATGGGTCCACCTATATCCCCATTTAAACGATTTGTTTTTTCCCTTCCCCTCCACAAATTATACCAGCATCAAATACAGTGAAAGCAGGGGTTATACTGTGGGGTAGGGACATACAAAGCAACAAAGAAATAATCTTATAAATGTGTTAGAAACAATCGCATGAAAGAAAAAATAACATTTGAATACATATCTTAGGGTTCATTTCCCTAACATCAACTTATCTGACCTTTTCTGCTTGACTCAGACAAATACTAGTTATTGCAAATAAGGGAAACCATGGGACCTATGTTTCTTTGGGCCTGGCTTACTTCAATTAATATATTTTTTTCCAAGCCTTTCCATTTCCTAACAAATGGGCAATGTCATTCTTTCTGATGGAGGTATAGAATTCCATTGTGTATATATACCATATTTTCTTGATCCATTCATCTACTGAGGGGCACCTGGGTTGGTTCCATTTCTTAGCTATGGTAAATAATGCTGCAATAAACATAGTCATGCTGGTAGGTTTAGTGTGGTCTGGTTTGTGATCACTTGGGTAAATGCCCAAAAGTGGGATTGCTGGGTCATAGGGGAGCTCTATCTGGAGTCTTTTGAGGATCCTCCATACTACTTTCCAAAGTGGTTGAACAAGTTTATACTCCCACCAACAATGCAGTAGGGTTCCCTGCTGTCCACACGCCCTTCAGCATCTATTGTTATTAGAGTTCTTGATTATAGCCATTCTAACTGGGATGAGGTGGTTTCTCAATGCTGTTTTGATTTGCATTTTTTTTATGGCTAGAGAGGTTGAGCATTTCTTCATGTGTCTATTGGCCATCCTTCTTTCCTCTTCAGAGAAGTTTCTCTTTAAGTCTTTAGCCTACTTATTTATTGGGAAGTTGTTTCTTTGAAGATTCGTTGTTGGGGGATTTAATTTTTTGAGTTCCAGGTATATTTTAGATATGAGATCCTTGTCCATTGTATAGCTAGTGAAGATCTTCTCCCAATCCTTGGGCTTTCTATTGATCTTGCTAGCTATGTCCTTTGCCATGCAGAAGCTCTGCAACTTCATGCAATCCCATTTGTCCAACCTCTCTTTGATTTGTTGTATTTCTGGGTCTCTATTAAGAAAATTTTGGCCAAGGAGACCTAGGGTTTCTCCTATTCTGTCCTGTAATGTTTTCAGAGTGTCTGCTTTGATTCCGAGGTCTTTGATATATTTGGAGTTGATTCTGGTACAAGGTGATATATAAGGATCTATTAAATGCTGTTTTGCATAGAGAGAGATTGTATGTTTATATGTGTGTGTGTGTAACTTAAATACACTCAAACAATGTGAGAGCCAGATATTCTTGTAAATTTAATATTAAAGTTTATTGTATTTTAAAAATAGTCACAATTACACATTGTGACTATAAGTCAAATACCAAATGAATTGGCTTCTTGCAAATTGCAGACTCTATATTAGGTTCAAATATATTTTAAGTCTTCTTTTTCAGATATTTTTTTTCTTTTCTTTTCTTTCTTTTTTTTATTTTTTGCCAGTTCTGTGGTTTGAACTCAGGGCCTGGGCTCCATCCCTGAGCCTCTTTGTGCTCAAAGATAGCACTCTACCACTTGAGGCACAGTGCCACTTCTGGCTTTTTCTGAGTAGTTTATTTGAGATACGAGTTTCATGGACTTTGCTACCCACACTGGCTTCAAACAGCGATCCTTAGATCTCAGTCTCTTGAGTAACTACAATTACAGTTGGGGGCCACTAGTACCTGGCTTCAGATACTTTTTATCCTCCCAGATATTTATTTCAAAATTATTAGATCACACATCTCCAAAAGTGTTTTTTATACTAATGATCAATAAAGTACATTAATGAACTAAAATATATTATTTTTAATAAATTTTAAGATGAGTACTTAGACCTATGAAACAAGGCAATATAGTAATATAAATCCAGCAAGCCTATAAACAGGCAGTAAAATTAATCTTATTTATGAGAAATTAAGTAAGCTAAGGCCATATGGTTATGCAGCTAAACCTGAAGATATACATGCCTTCTATGTCTTTAATTAAATCTGTGGCAGTAAGAAATAAAGATTTTGTTTGTTTTGTTGTTTAATGCCTTTTATCTGTTAGACCAATAGTCTGAGCTGATTCTTTTGGTGTCTATATTCGGTCTGCATTAGCTAAATGGCAATTCTCCAGGAATTTTGAATAATAGGCTATCACAGCAGAAAAGAAAAGAAACCAAATAGAGAGAAAAGGCGCCAAAAACTTCCCATTCATATAAACAAAAACCAGACAACATAAAAATATATCAAGTGTCTGTCGAAAGACAAAAAAGCATCTGGAGATAAATCTAGAAAGTTGCAAAACAGAATTAACCCTTTCCATTTTCATGCAAACTGCAACAGAAATTTCTAAAGACAACTGCTTTCTTTTATTCTTATTTCAACTGCTCTTAATTTACAAACTGGAGCTAACAACACAAAGCACAAAACCTCAAATGTTCTAGTCAAAGCAGCAGTTCATAAAACGACTATTTCCACCCCCCACCCTAAACTGGCCAAAAGCTGCAAATCACCAAGTGAAAAACAAAGTGAAGGCAAAATGAGGCTTGATGCCCAACACCTGCAAGAGTGCACCAGGGACACAGACTTTAGGTCTGGGGATTTTGTAGCCCTGGGAAATTAAATTCAAGTTGGTTTCTGTGGTTGAATAATCCTAGTTTCTTGAGAGGTGAAGAACTGCAGATCCTGGTTCAAGGCCAACCTAGGCCAAAAGACATGGTACCATGTGTCTGTTAACCTAGCTAAGGAAGAAGCAGTGGTGCCCACCTGCCATCTCCAGTGACCTAGGGAAACTCAGGTAAGAAGATCACACCTGGGCCTAAAGGGAAGCCCAACACCAAAATAAGCTACATGAATCATGGAGGCCTGGCTCACGTGACTTTGAGACCTTGAGTTCAATCCCTCCTGTCATCAAAAAACAGGATGGAAATTAAACTCAGGGATTATGGGAGATGTTGGGTCTCAGTGATTCAGCATTTTTAAGCCTTCTTAAGCATTTTTCAGGATAGTTAGGCTTTTACTAATGCAACCCAGAGAGTTAGGGTCTTTGCATTTGCAAGGCCCGACATATCTGAGAGCAAAGACAAGCACTGGGAATAACAAGGAAAGGTATCAGGCACTGGCATGCATGGAAATAATTTAAGAAACTACGGACTACACAGATAGTGAGAGATGTTCACGGTCATACAGATTCATATTAATTCAAATTGCACCTTCTGAACAGTTACTATAAGCCAGAAGTTATACTACGGGCACTCATATTCATTTCCTCATTTCCATATTAATTTAGCTCCAAGAAGAAATTCTTGAGTATTAGATTGGGATCTCAAAGTATCAATATTTTATGACTATTCTTTCCAATTTTTGACTGGTTTAGGGGAAACTATGTTGTTAGGAGCAATCCTTCTCCTATGAATAGAAAGTACTGAAACAACTCTTCTAAACACTAAATAATATAAGAACATATCCAGAAAAAGAAAATACAAATAAAGCAAATGACACATTATGTCCATTTATGAAAGTTATCCTTGATGGTACTCAGCTAAAGTCAAGAAATTCTGAAAGTTTTATTCACATCTAATGTAACAATAACAATGATATTAAATATTATTATGTCTCTTGGGTCAACAATTATCCCAATCATAGACATAGGCCTTAGAAGAGAAATCATTGGAATGATCTCAAACCCCTGTGTCTCTTTATCAAGATAACAACAACAACAACAAAAACCAATGATTAGATTTCAGGCCTGAGATGAGACTATTAAGCAGCACATATAAGATGTGATAGACCAATATGTGATCAGTCTCAACAGAGCTCAGTTAAACAGCAGTCCAGAGAGCTCAAGGTTCAAAGGAGAAAACAGTCAATCAAATTTACAAGGAAAATAAGGCAGGCCTGAAAAGAAAATCCGAAATGGGAAATATTAGGCAGCAATTTCATGTCAGACTTGCTTTCATTCAAATTCATTTATAGCTGGAACGTACTTTTTTTCTTTGGATTCTAGATTGTCTTTACACAAACAAACAACAACAACAACAAACAAACAAATCTCTAGGCACCAGTGACTCACGCCTGTAATCCTAGCTACTTAGGAAGCT
Source organism: Dipodomys spectabilis (assembly GCF_019054845.1). Taxonomy (NCBI): domain Eukaryota; kingdom Metazoa; phylum Chordata; class Mammalia; order Rodentia; family Heteromyidae; genus Dipodomys; species Dipodomys spectabilis. The sequence continues at coordinate 20,311,984 of NW_024870766.1, forward strand.
GAGATCTGAAGATTGAGGTTTGAAACCATACTGGGCAGGAAAGTCTGTGAGATGCTTATATCCAATAAACTACTCAAAAAAGTTAGAAATGGAGCTGAGGCATACATAAATGGTAGAGTGCTAGCCTTAAGCAAAAGAAGCTCAGGGACAGCACCCAAGCTCAGAGTACAAGCCCCAAGACCGGCAAAAACAAAAACAAAATCACCACAATCATTTTGTTGTTGTTCTGGTCCTGAGGCTTGAACTCAGAGGGCTTAGGTGCAAAGCTCAAGGCTAGCTCTCTACCATACGAACCACAGCTCCAGCCAGAAATCTGGCCTTTTGGCAGTTAATTAGAAGTAAAAGTTTCATGGACTTTCCTGCCAGGGCTGGCTTTGAACCATAATTCTTAGATCTTACCCTCCTGAGTAGCTAGAATTACAGGCATGAGCCACTGGTGCCCAGCTATAATCCTTTTGCTCTTTTTATATCATGCCCAAGAGACAGTAGCTAACACAAACTCAATTGTTTAAAAATTATTTCAATCTTGAATTTCCTTATTAATATACCAAATTATCAAGTATCATCTGTGGCTTCTATAAAAATTGGAAGATTGTTACAACAGATTAGATGTATATAGATCCAATTGGACTGAACTATATGTACTTCTTTGGCAAGAAGCTTTTTTGCCCCTACATTTTCTGAGGTTTTGCTTACTTAAGCTCAGTTACTAAAGCACACTTTGCTGATCTTCTATTGTATTTTGTAGTAGATTTTGGTAATCCATTAGTTTTGTTTTCTACTAACTTCAAGTAGAAGGCTGATTATTTTTAGTACCATTAAACTTATTGTTATCTACCTAAAAATTTTAATACTTGTGAAGAACATTTTTAAATTTTTTTGGACACAAGAGGTCTGTCTTTATTGTTACTGTTTTAAATGTGCCATGTGATTTTATTTTATTTTTTGCTTTTTTATTATTAATACTTTTTTATTGTGAAAATACCATACAGAGGGGTTACAATTACATGAGCAAGGTAATGAGTATATTTCTTATCAAACACTGTTACCTCCTCCTTTGTTTCCCCTTCCCATCCCTTCCCATCCCCTGCCCCCGACTCAAGTTGTAAAGTTTGTTTTCCCACATAACGTCTTGTACATCTCATTACTGCAGTGGGTCCACCTGTAACCCTATTTAAACAATTTGTTTTCCCTTCCTCTCCCCAAATTATACCAACATCAAATACAGTGAAAACAGGGGTTATCCCATGGGGGAGGGACATACAAAGCAACCAAGAAATCACAGTACCTTATAATGTGTTAGAAACAATAGCAAGAAAGCAAAACCATTTCAGTCCTTATCTTGGGGTTCATTTTGCTTAACATCAACTTATCTGACTATTTCTGCTTGTCTCAGACATATACTAGTTATTGCAAATAAGCATTATTTACCATAGCTAAGATATGGAACCAACCCATAAGCCCCTCAGAAGATGAATGGATCAAGCAAATGTGGTATATATACACAATGGAATTCTATGCCTCCATCAGAAAGAATGGCCTTGCCCCATTTGTTAGGAAATGGAAAGACTTGGAAAAAATTATATTAAGTGAAGTAATCCAGACCCAAAGAAACATTTTTAAAGTTTTTGATGCTCAAGCTTTCTCTTAGTTTTCCTAAGAAATTTTCAGTTATTATTTAAAATATTAGGAACACAGCACTAGATCTGTTTCTTTCAATATTGAAATGGATCTCTTTCCCCTCAGTGGCACCTTCTTATGCCACAATGTAATTTTTATCTTAGAATTTACGGCTACTGCAATTGTCTTGGGAAGATTTTCAAATCTAACCTAACATTTATGTTTTCTCATGCAAGGCACTTATCTGTTCCCTCAGTTAACATGAGTTATCTCTTTACGTATTTGAGGAACTTTCTCTTGTTATGTGAGCTATAAAGAGTGCACACTCAATAGTGGAGATTTTGTGAGCCAATAAAAATATCCGTGTAAGTGAATGTCAAAATTGGAATTTCAATCTAGGCAACGAAAAAGCAATTATGGCCAAGGAAGGTGCCAAGTCAATATTACAAAGGAAATGAAAAAGTTTTGGATGTGAGACTCTCAGAACTCTCCAGGTAAGAGCATGAAAAGATATCAGGTTTAAAAAAACAGAAGATCTTTTGAAGATTTATTTTTTTCTGAGACTGTGTGTGTGTGTGTGTGTGTATGTGTGTGTGTGTGTCTCCAAACACAAATAAGAGTTAACATGTTGTAAATGAAAATTTAAATATTGATCAATATTTGATACCAACCACTTATTACCTCTAAATTAAGACACAGTTTACTATTTGAGATAAATTTAGTGTTATTTATAATCCTGGATTTAGAAGAGAAGTGGTAAGTCCTGTTGGTTTTATGCAGTAGGAAAATAGCTTTCTCCATTGGATAAATAAAGTAGTACATTTGCCTTCTCAGAGGTTACTCTGTCAACATGCTGGTTATACCAAATGTTGTTTACACCAATATGTTGTTCACCATATTATTTTTTTGCATTTTATACTTCAGGTAATCATACAAGATGACTCAATATAAAATTAAGCTTAAAAGGACTACACCATTAAGAGGACAACTCTGCCTCTTAATAAGGCAAGCCACTCTGCTTCTTAATAAGATAAGCCACATCTTATCAGAATATTTCATTTTGGATAGAATTGGTAAAAAATAAATTTCCTAAGAATCAACAATTTTATTCAAATAGTTTATTTTTAAAGCCTAGTAGGCAGGTGGATGGAGACAGAGAATTGTAATGTGATTTGTTGGTCTCTTGAACTAAAATAATATTATCCTTCAAATAGAGGTGATAAGAAAGCAGTTCACATTACATGTGAGGTTTTGCAAACAACCAAAGAAATAAGATAAAGCCTATATCTTAAATTTCAGCTCTAGCCTATGTAAGCAAAAGACTTTTGAGTTAATCCTGAAGGGAGTGTAATCATGAAAAATGAAATTTATTGGCAATGAGCTCACTTGTTTACTTGAGAGCATACTAAAAAGTGGTTGGCTGGAAATTTTCAAAGTAAGCCCCACAAATGGAAGCAGAGTGGCCTTTTTATGAGCACCCAGGAGAATTAGAGGGAGAAACTTACCTATATTTCTCTGAGGAACTGAAGGACAAAAACAACAGAAAAAGAATTCAAATATTTTTCTTACATGAGAAAAGAAAATGAGAAAGAAAGGACAAGAAATAAAAGCAAACATTGAGAGGTTATTGACAGGCCTGTGAGGGTAGATGAGTTAGTACATTGAAGTCAAATCCAGGGAGTCAATGCAATACAATACAATAAGAGAGCAGCTGCTACCTCTAGAAGAGAAAGACTCAGCACCACCTGATTGTCAAAACAGTTTTCATTTCCCTGAATATGTCACTCACAGCTCAACAGTCCACAGTTGGTTTTTAGATGAGTCAGAACTGATTACACTGAATGGATAGAAGACATCAACAATAATAAAATATTGTCCATTTATCAAGTTTGTCATCAATAAAACATCCCCACACAGTAAGATGCCATAATTGACAACAGCTATCTGGAAGCTGAGAATGGAGAACCATTCAAGTAATAAAATGTAAGTGGGCTATTGACATCTGCATACTGTTGCATTTTCAGGATAATTAACAGTTTCTATTTGACTTCAGAGTTTCATAGCCTGACCCCATGGAAGTGGATTAGCAGCCCTTTCCTTCTGCTCCAGATGACATTGTTTTGTCATTTCATTTCATGTCCACAGGTTCATCAAAGTGTGAGAGGAAGATGACCGAGAGGCTGTTAAAACTCAAACCAGTTAGTGCTTACAATGGCTAATAACATTGCCAAGAGCAGAGACAGATCAAAAACACTAGAAATACTGTCTAAAATTATACTAGAGGGTTATTTGTGGCTTTAATTATCTGTATGATTTTTGTCCCATTACCACATATAATTGAGAAGTAGCCCTTCATGACAGAGTGATAACAAGAAGTTACCTTTTATGAACTATAGAAGCACATGTATTCACTTTAGGACTTTAACATTTAGGATATTACATACATTTTACTACACCAGTATCTGGATATGTAAATGGAAAGGAACACAATTGTTTCCGAAAATGAGACAGACTTTATTCCATCCCTTCTCTAGGTGTTTAGTAGTTTTGAACAATTGAATTTGTAGTTATTTTCTTACTAAACTACAATTGTAACACTAATATATAATATAAAACATAATAACAACAGAGTGATCCTGCAATCTAAAAACTTGAAATTTTCCCTTTAGTATGCTACCTTCATCAACCTTGCTCCCTGCAGGAAACAGCCACTATTAATTATTTGGTGTGTGAATCACAAGACCATTTTCCACAAATGTAGAAGCATAATCCTCCTATTTACAAGCTATCTCATTAAGAGTCACAATTAAGTTAATAATTAACATTAAATGATTTTTACCTTCCTTCTCCCTTTACATTTCTGAGTATATTGATTTAATTAAAATCAAATTCAGTATTGAGTTTAAGACTTCAACATATCTAATCCAATAGTTCACTATACGTATTTCTTTCAGTTATTTTCAGGGATATCATGGCCAAGGCATTTCAAATGGAAGGCAGAGGAGACAATGCCTTGCTTTTCATCCCCACCCCCATCTCTCTGTGTCTGGACTCTGCAAATGGACCTAGGAAATATGGATCCTGGAAGTTTTCTTACTTGAGTGAACACTTCCAATGAGAGGAAAAGCTTATCTCAGTCATCATGTTTGGTGTGCCCTCAAGTTCTGCTCACTGCTAGCAGCTTCCACCACTGGACATTTCTGTTAGCTTCCATTCAAGTCTTACTTGTATGTTATAGAGCACCCAAGGAGAGAATATTCGATCTCAGTTTCCATCTTGGCCACAATCTGTATAGATTCACAGGGACACACACAATCATTCAATTTCCTTTTTATTTTATTTAAATATATTTATTGTAATGGCAATGAGCATGGGGGTTACAGCTACTTAGGTAATGAGTACACTTCTTTTTAAACACGGTTACCCCCTCCCTCATTTTCTCCCGCTTACCCCTCCCTTCTTCCCTCTACCATCAAGTTACATAGTTCGTTTCCAAACTAGTGTCAATTTCGTTTTTAAAAATTGCAGAGTTGAATATGGAGTCTGTCACCCTCTTCCTTCACAGGCTTATACTATCCCAAGAAGTTTTCCCTATGTGTTGATGATTGCTCTCAAAACCCTACACCACTGACAAACTCCTACAAAAGGTAAAGACTTCCACTTCATGTATTATTTCAGGAAATACCATTTCACATATGTGGTTTTTTTTTATCCACATGAATTACTGGGCTGTACTTTTAACATTGTTGGAAAGTGCTACATTTGTCTTTAAAATACTTTATCTTCTGGATACCTTCTGGATGGCCACCTATAAGCTGGCTATTGAACATTGTTTGAAATATGAGGATTTTAGTTTGAAGCTAGTCCAGAGAGAAACAAAAGTCTGTGAAACTCTATTTCTAATCATTCAGCCAAATTCTAGACTGGAGTTATGACTCAATGGTAGGGCGCTAGCCATGAGCAAGTTCAATCCCTAATACTGACACAAAAACAAAATAAAGTAAGCAAAATGAAATGAATTCTTTATACTCTTAGGTATATTTGGTATTTACCTTGACTTATTGAAAAAATTATTTCATTTAAATTTATATTTTCTTGATTGTTAATGCAATGTATTGCTCATTAGACATTTAAATTTCTTTTGTAAATTTTCTATTTATTTGATCTGAGGTGTTATTAAATTGCCCTTTTTCTATTTTTCATATATCTGTTGTCTTTTTGTCTATTTTTCTACTAATTATATTGCTATAATGAAGTATCTGAGGTGGGTAATTTGCACAGTGAACAGTCTTATCTTTTGCTATTCTGACTGAAGAGTAAAAACACCATGGCATTGGTCCTGTCCAAGGCTCTTTGGCTGTGTTATAACATGGCACAAAAGTGATATAAAATCCAGTGTGTACAGAGGGAGCCCAGCATCATGTAGAGTAGTATCACTTTACACAAGCCTACTCCATCAAGAAGTAATCCACTCCCTTAAATATTTTTAAAATTAATTCTATGGATGATTAGAATATATTTCAGAATATTTTATCATATAAAACCTGATGATTTTCATGTGGTCAGATGCATCACTGTTTATCTTGTGCCTTTCATGTTATGTTTCAGAAGGGAATTTGTGAAAACTTTATATATATATATATATATACATATATATATATATATTCATATATCAGAGCCTCAACATTGCCTGCATGTTGGGATCACCTAGAGAGTTTTAAAACCATTGATATTCTAGTCCTATCCAAGATATACTAATTTAATTGGTCTAAGGGGACCTGGACATTTTCTTTTTTAAAAAAAATACGAAAACCTCAGTCTCCTTAGGTAACTCTATGAAAATTGACTGAGAATTCTGGGCATTTAAAGCTTGCCATATGTATTTCAAAGAATGCTTAAAAATCTTCTACAGTATACTTTTAAAAAATACCTTCTAAAGTTTATCTTGTAACCAAGTTCCATTGGTACTATAACCATAAATTTTCCATGCTTATGGCCATCAAACCCCAATAAGTCAATTAAGATAGAAAAACAAAGTTCCACAGATGATAAGAGCAGAAATTAGGCAGCACTCATTATATAGATCAGATAATTTAAGGATAATAATTTGAAGAACAAGAAGGTAGCACTGCTTTTTTTTTTCTTTTTGAGATTTCTCAAATGGTGAAAATCCAAGTTTTAAAAACCTGAAGTAGAATCACCCCCTAAAGTACTTTCAAGTGAAAAAGTAATTGCACAACTTTATGTCAGGTAAATCCCATTTGAGTCACTACATCGGAGCCTTGTCCTGGACGGTTTATAAAACTTGAACAACATCACACTTCAGGGATTATGGAAGATTTTCATTGGGAATATGAACATGGGCCAATGATCAATTTTAGAATAGATGTTACAACTCCCTTGATCCTCACAATAATGCCAGGGAGAGGCATGCTACTAGGATGTCATTGCTGGGTGTACACTGGGGGTCTGTCTTCTAGGAACAAAATATCTCCCCTTTTATAACTTTCCAAATGTGGGGAACATAATCATCTATGGAGTAATAAATAGACTATTCAGTGCCAGGTAGTCTGGATTTTAGATGGCAATTTAAAAATGCACTGTGCAGACCAGCTACCTAGCATATTTCCATCAGTGGGATATTTCCATGTTTATGGGTAAAAATCCCCCAGGCTGTGGGTTGCTGTTTGCAGGTATATCCCTTACCACTGCAATCACTTGGATTTCTACTATGTCATGACTGAAGCACTCAGAGTGAGTTGAAAAGGTTATTCTCCAAAGTTTTCATTCCTTTTATAAAACGGCAGCATACTTTTAGAACTTAAAGGCAGGAATCCTGCTAAGCAAGAATAGTGTATACTAAATATTCATGGAATCAAATCATTGTTTATGTCACTAGAAAAAATCCCTATCCAAAATAGCAATATCTACGTGATAAAAGATATTATTTTTTAATTGAATATCCTATGATTTTTAAACATGTAAAATGTGATTTTTACTGGTGTGAATTATGCAGCTAACCAAATCAACAGCACGCCTAAACTTGAAAAAGATTTTGGTTGACTGCATCAACATTATAATGGTTTCAAGAACCACTTCTTTATTTTTCTATTGGTGTACAAACTTAATAGTGATTTATACAACTGAACAGTTTAAAATGGATGACACTTTTCGATGACTTATTTAGTAACCCAAACAAACTTTTCATTTAAAAATGATAGGAAGAGATACTCAGTTTAGCCATCAAATGAAATGTAAAATAAGTAGCATAGATCATCATGATACATTTCGTACATTGGTAAAAATGTAATATGAGACAAAAGTATATGTGCATATGACTCTTTTTGGAATTTTAATACTTTTATATCAAATATGCCAAAAACTTCATTGATGCACAGTAATTACTACACTGTATATTATTCCATGTTTGTCAAAGTATACAGTAGCTGAAACACTTATTTCCATAAACTGACATTTGTTAGCACTCAGTAGTCTTTTTTTAATATGTTTTGCATATGCAAAGGACTATTAATCAGTGTTTAAAAAAGACTAATCTACTGATCTCTACACCTGCATATACAAATTTAAAAAATAATATGTGGGGCTGGAAAGGTGGCTCAGTGGTAGAGTGCTTGCCTTGCATGCATGAGACCCTGGGTTTGATTCCTCAGCACCATATAAACAGAAAAGGCCAGAAGTGGTACTGTGGCTCAAGTGTTAGAGCACTAGCCTTGAGCTGAAGAGCTCAGGGACAGCACCCAGGCACAAAGTTCAAGCCCCATGATGGACAAACGGAAAAAAAAGTAATATGTGAGTTTAAAAGGATAAAACACAATCTTCAATTCTTCATAATATACAAGTAATGTACAAAAATATCATATAAACAGGAATTCTGGAGTCTAAATTTTCTAGAATGTTAGAAATGCAAAGCACTGTGCAAGGCATATTAGTGATTTCCAGAAATAAGGGCTGGTTTGGGAAGGAAATTATTACAAAGAGCTCCAAGAGACTTTGGAGGTGGTATAATGGCTCAGCATCTTGATTGTGATGGTAATAACATGAGTCTCAGAACTCAATGACTTGTTCAATTAGAATGCAATGTTGTGACTTTATATTGAATTTCAAGGCATGTAAATTGTATCTCAATAGCACAGTTGTTTAAATTAAAAGACACATTTGCATTTCTGGAATTATTTGTGGGATGGAAGATTGATCAGATTCGTTAGTCATTCATATTTCTTATTGATTCATGCTTTATTTCTCTTTTGTCTATTTGTTTACTTTTCTTACAGATTTGAAAAAAATAACAAAAGTGTCTTTAAAATGCCAACCTTTTCTTCTTTGTAAACATGGCATATATTTCTCAAACTATTAGTTGTAAGTGATTATGCTGTGCATATGGATGCGAGTAGAGTCGCCCACTGTACTTGGATTAGGGGGCTGATTAAAGGTCCACAAACAGACCTCAGGAAGGCAGGTAAGTGAAGCCACTCAGCCATACTTCCCACATGGAATCGAGCAAGCTGGGCTGATGGGCTTTGCAATAACCCATTTTACAGCAGTTCCAGCACAATCCAGTGTATACACATGAGTGCTTCTGTCATGAATGACTTTCAGAGGACTAAGGAAGGGCACACATACCTTCCCCAAGCTGGCTCACTGGCTGTCTCCTTGGCAGCAGACTGGTGAGAGAGGTGGAGTCCTGGTCAGGGCAAGGTGTGAGCTTCAAGAGTGGCTTCAAGAGTGATTCTTGACCACTGGCTGTGCTTTGATGCCCCATTTCTCACCCCCACTTGCAGCATGACACCTCTTGAAACTCTTCATATCCATCAGAATCAACACAGCCAGTAAAAATGTCTGCGAATCTCAGGTATTTCTCAAGAGCTGCCCCCCTTCTCTCCAGCAGCTGCTCCTGGTCCAGTGCCTTGACCAGCCATGGAATATTGCTCTAGTCTACAACCAGACAATTCAGATCATCAGAAGGTTGACAGACTGGCTGTGAAAGGGTAGACAAGGTCTGTAATTCCAGAATAGATTCCTCCCTCAAGAAGAAATTTGAGGCAATACCTCTAAAGATTAGAGGAGAATACTAGACTCTTAGACAAGGAGTAAGGTCTGTATCCACATCTTTCTCAGCAGAAATGATGGACTGACTTTTGTTTTGTCTTGCTCTGCTTGGTATTGGCCTATGAATTTGCTGTGCTTTGTTATTATTGCTGTTCAAGGTAGGACATAATAGAAGATGATATATCAAAAGCCTATTGCCAACATTGTAGTATATTTAGAAAATCTGAAACCATTTCCTCTAAAATCAGGAATGAGACAAGGATGTCCACTCTGTGCACCTCATTCAATATAGTGCTGAAATTTCTAGGCCAACCAATAAAAGGAAGAAATATAAAATAGGAAAGAAAGAAGTCAATTACTCTGCTTTCAGATGATAGCACCTTATACCCAAAAAATCTTAAGAATGAACCAAAAACTCTTGAATCTCATAAATACATTAAGTAAAATAGCTAATATACAAAAATATCACAACTTTTATACAGAAATAATAGACTAGGAGTTTGAATCAAAAATTAATACTATTCATTATAACCTCAAAAATGAGTGAAAAACCTAGAAATTAACTAAGGAAGTAAGAGATTTTAACAATGAAAATAAACCCTCGAAGAAAGAAATTGATGATACCCAATTGTGGAAACACACTCATGGATTTGTAAATAATTAGTTTCATGAAAATGGCTATACTACCAAAAGCAATCTGTATCTTTAGTGCAAATTTTATTAAAATTCTAACTGACATTCTTCCCAGAGATAGAGAGAAAAAAAAAATCAGTGCTAAAGCTCATAGGGAAGCGCAAAAGCTTCAAGTAGTCAAAGAGATACTGAGCCAGAAGAACAATTCTGTACATATCATTACACTTTATTTCAAACCGTAATACAGAGCCATAGCAAAAGAAACAGCATGGTGCTGGCACAAAGACAAAAATGTAGATTAATTGTACAGAACAAGAGTCTCCAAACTAAGCCCACATACTTACTGCCAGCTGATTTCTGTAAAGGTGCCTAAAATATACATTGGAGAAAAGACAGCCTTTTCAACAAATGGTTCTAGGAAATCTCAATATCCACATGCAGAAGACTAAAAGTATATTTTTTGTCTCTTGCTCTGTAATAATGTTAATTCAATGTGGATCAAAGACCTTAAAGTGACAACCGAAATTTGAAACTACTACTGACAAAAATTAGCAGCCAAAATAAACAGAGAGTTCGCAAAACTAAAAGAACCAATGACTCAACTAATAAATGGACAAATAAACTGAACAAACAATTCTTGAAAGAAAAAAACATACAAATGGCTAATACATGCATGAAGAAACCAATGATCAACATTCTTGGTTATAAAAGTGTTAAAAATCACAACGACATTAAGATTTTATCTCACTCCAACCAGAATGACCATCATAAAGAACTAAACAAATACTAATGAGAATGCATGGGAAAAAAGTAATTTATAAATTGTTGGTCCGATGTAATGTAATGTAATGACTCTGGGAATTAGCATAATATTTTCTCAAAAAACTAAGGAGAGAACTATCATATGATTCAATAATACCATCTTTTGTACAACTACAGATAATAAAAATTAAATTAATATTCCCCAAAGTCCTCAAAACTCCTGGTATCATGCTATTTTTTTTTCAGGTCCTAGGGGTTGAACTTAGTGCTGTCCCTGAGCTTGTTTTGCTCACCTGAGTCACAGCTCCATTTCCAATTTTTTCTATGATCAATTGGAGATAAATGTTTCATGGACTTTCCTGCCTAGGCTGGCTTTGAACCATGATCCTTAGCCTCTTGAATAGCTAGGATTATAGGCATGGGACACCTCCACCCAGTTATCATGCTATTTTTAAAACAGCTAGTTTATAAACTAAATAAGCACATTTACTGTTGTATATAAATGGCTAAATTAGTAAACCAGCTTCTCAAAATGTTTCATAGAGTAGTATAAAAATGTAATTGATTTTAATAGTATAACTTTAGTTTATTTAAGTTGACTTAACCATTATAAACTATATATTTGAAGCAAATAATAAGACTAATTACAATTTATTCAGAGAATTACTTCACTGAGCTGTTGCCAAAAATTTCGAGAAGGCAAATTCCTTTTTGAGTTAATTGCAAAGCATAATAAGTTCTGTTGGAAACCTAATATTTTGGAAGTTTTTGACATATATTTCAAGAAATAATTTATTTTGACATTCATTTAAAACATATTCTTTAAATAGAAGTTATTTCCACAGTTAATTAAAAGGTTACATGTAGAGTTATTCTAAATTACATATATTAAAATTTATATTTCTAGGGATTGTGGAAGTAGTAAATTTGTACTTTTATGAATCATTCACTCAAAAGAGTAGTAGAAATTAATAAATATAAATGGTAGGATTATTTTTGTTGGGAGGGGCCAATACTGGGTCTTAAACTTATTCTCTTTTTCAGCTTTTTTACTGGTGACTGGCACTTTACTACTTGAATTACACCAGTCCAACATTCTCTTTTCTGGTTGTTTTCCATCTAGGCTGCCTTTGAACAGCAATTCTCAGATCTCAACATCCTGAATATCTAGCATTATACATGTGAGCCACTGACACCTGGAGAAGCAGGATACCTAAAGGATTCAAAGTCCAGACCAGTGGCTAGAACTAAAAAGGAGAAATCCTTGGGTATTCCCTTTACACACAGGTCAGATGGATAGTTCACATAGAGCATGGGTGTCCTCAAATGAATATACAAAGTGGTAATGGAGAAACAATCACCCTATCATCAGGCCTCCCTATTTCTATATATTCTTAAGATTTTCTAAATAATAGGTTCTTATGACCCTGCTCTTTTAACCTTAGAGCTGATGCATCCCTTTTTCTTTTTCCATTTTTAATTTGTTATTATAAATGTGATTACAGATGTGTTAAAGTTACATAGGTCAGGTTAAGAGTACAATTCTTTTGAACAGTGTCATTCCTTCCCTCACTCTCTCCCAGTTTTACCCTTCCATCCCTAACAAGTTATACAGTTCATTTTCAACGTAGTGTCTAGTGAGTATCATTGTTCAATTGGTTCGCCCTTTGTCCTATTATTTCTGTGCTTCCCACTTACCCTCCCCAAACAGATAAACTAACAAACAAGGTAAAAGGTACAGAAAACAAAAACAGCAACAAAAGGGAAAAAAAAAACCTCATTTCCATTTCTTGGCATTACTTTTGATAAATATAATTTTATATGATCATATGCACATAGCTATTGTGCTTTGAGACTCTGTAATCCTCTCCTAAAAATATTATCTCACTAAAGTGTATTTTTTTTGTCTTTTACCATCCAGTGTTCTTTACTTGTAGATTTGGCATATTCTAGTTGCAACAGATGAGGGAAACAACCTATGTTTAAGGCACAAATAAAAATTGTTTTCTATTCATTCTTGGCTTACTCAAAACAGAAAAAAAATTAAATTGTTCTAGAAATATTTACTAAAAATAAAAAAATAAAATCAGAGAGAAAAATTGTGGCTGACAGCCTCATTTCAGTGTCTCTGTCGACTAAAAGGTACAGCGGTAACACACGGAATACAGCCTCAGATAAAGGAGTAGGTAAACTACAGATAGAGACCAGTGGAAACAAAAATTATTGAATCAAATTAAAACTCTAATAGAGGAAAAGAAAGAAAGAAAAATACCTTACTCAAATGGGGCCTAGATGTGGCATCAGCAGCTTTAGTATCAAGATGGATGTCTCTGTTCCTTTCTTGTTTTCTCTTTTTAATTACCCCCCTTTTGATCTGACCCATGCAACCAACATGTCTTCAGAACACTGTAGAAAACTACAAGTCTGGATTGAGGAAAAGTCAGCATTGACCTGTATTGGTGCCCTTTGAGTTCAGTGTGAAACACTAAGTCATTACTTGAGCTCACCATGCCAGCTCAACACAAAAGGAAGAACAATGAAATTGCAGAGCCAGGAGAAGAAAGGAGCTAGTAGCAGGCACCAATCTGCAGTATGGGCAAGTATGACACATAGCAGCAGCACTGAATTCCCAAGCTCCAACCACTCTAGGTGGGAAAATTAAAAGATGCCAAACATTCCTATAACCCACTTGACCATCAGGACATCTGTCCCACCTTCAAACTCATGGAGATTGTACAACACTTTGCTGAATTGAGGAGTAGGATATTAAAGAGACAAAATGGGAAAACGAAGTGCTTAGGATTCAATGGAATAAAAAGTCCAACATACCTTTTAGATACAACAACAGCAGTTCTAAGAGGAAAGTTCATAACTATGAATACCTAAACCAATTTAACAGAGGGATCTCAAATGAATGCCCTAAAGATGCACCTAAGCACTTTAAAAAAAAAAAAAAAAGAACAAGCAGGGTGCGGGTGGCTCGTACCTATAATCCTACTAATCAGGAGGCTGAAACTTGAGGATTTCAGTTCCAAGCCAACCCCAGGGCAGGAAAGCCTGTGAGTCTCTTCACCACTAACTTACCAAAACAGCTAGAAGTGGAGCTGTGGCTCAAGTGTTAGAGTGCTAGCCTTGAGCATTGAAAGCTCAGGGACAGAGCCCAATCCCTGAGTTCAAGCCCCAAGATGAACCCCCTTCCTTGCATCCCCTCCCTTAAGAAAAGAACAAGCCAAACCTCAAACCAGTAGACAGAAAAAAGTAAAAATTGACATAAATAATAGATACTAAATAATTATACCATCACAAAATAAAAAGTTGATTTTTTTCAAAAATATAAGAGAAAATGGATAAATGTTTATCTAATCTAAGCAAAAAACACTCAAGATTAAGGATGAAAATGCGGTGAACGCCTTCTCGGCCAGCGAGGAAGAACGACCACCACACCAGGAGTCTTCTCAGATCACACTTTATTGGAGAGCCTTTTAGTTGAAGGGAGAGCTTGAGCGCAAGAGAGCGAGCAAGGAAATGCAGCCGCTTATATAGGGTTTGGAACACGGGTCGCTTCAGGATTGGCTGTCCGCCTTCTACCGTCACCAGGTGCCACGGGATTGGCTCAGGATTTACAATGATGGTGCATGCGCAAAGCTAGGGACCCGCAGCCCCGCCAAGCACTTGCCTAATATGGAGTCGTTTACCTCTAAGCTGAAAGGAAGTGGGCGCCATCTTATAATGGCGTTTGTCCCGGCTCCCTGCATGAAAATATGGATAGCAACAGATACAACTGCACCTCTGAAGATCATGAGGAAATTACTTCACAATCCTTTGCTCATATATTGGAAAATTTAGTAGAGATGAATGGATGCATTTCTAGATAGCCTCCAACTGCCAAAACTGAACACACAGAAAAAGAACAATGAAATAAATCTATAAAAAGCAACAAGATTGAAGCAGTAATAAAGAATCTCCCAGCAAAGAATAGCCCAGGATATGATGGATCCATGGCTGATTTCTCAAGACCTTTAAAGAAGCACTCAAAACAATACTCCTCAGGGGTAGTATGAGTATTCCTCAGAATCTAAAAACAGAACTACCCTATGATCCAGTTATGCCATAGTTGGGAATGTATCTGAAAGATTGCAAGACAGGGACATTAAAAGAACATCCATTCTTATGTTCAATTCAATGCACTCATAACAGCCAAGCTATGAAAAAAACTCTGATGGTAACGAATCAAGATAATATTATAAATATACATATATATAAGAATTTTATTTATGCATCAGGAAGAATGAAATTATGTTATTTGCAGGAAAATGGATGAAACTAGAAAAAAAATCATATTGAATGAAGTAAGCCAGGCTTAGAAAGACAAAGGATCAAAGGACACATGTTTTCTATCATATGTGGAAGTTAGATATGTGAAATGACACATAGGGATTTATATATGTGTATATACATATATATGTGTTTGAAATACACACATATATCACAGTATGTATAATTATACATATGTATAAAGTGTATTTTTATATATGTATATACAACACACATAAGTGTATATATCTATATAACAAACATGTATATAACACACATATGCAGATATGTATATATAAAATATCTGTATATATACTTATATCATGTATATATGATATTATATATGAAGTATACATTATACGCATGATGTATACAATATATAAATATTACATACATTTGTGTACATATAGCATAGTATGTATATAATGTACTATAAAATGCATGTATCTGATACACTGTATGTATCATACTTTATTCAGTTTTATTATATATATGGTAGAGTGTATAACTTCTTTAACTACTAACAGTTTATCAAACGAAATACAAGGAAGCTGAAATGTGTCTTGACCGGGGTCTGGAAGCTAAAAGCAACACTTACAAATTACGTGAAAATAGAACTGGAATATTTGAGGAGACAGGTGGCAATGAGATAGACGGGAGGGGTGAGAATAACAGAAGGGACTCTGATGAGTTTTTTTGATACATTACATGTACATGTGCTTTGTAGACACATCAATGGACATGTTACACCAAAATCCCCTTATACAACTATTTAAATATAATAGGAAAATAGAAATAAAATTAAGAGAGCTAACAAAAAAGTTGTCAGGTTAAAGATAAATCACAATTCTCTTTAAATACTAATGAGAATTAGTAATTCTTTAAGAACGAATGACTTATTCATTCTCCTTATATATAAATCCATCTCACAGATTTGACATGAAAATTTTATTTCATATATACGATTTTCTTCATTTTCACCAACATATTCTCCTGGACAGGGTCACAATATGAACAAATTATAGTGATGATTGCTTTCAAGATGCTATAGGCAAGAAGATATTCTTGATTACCTTATGTTTCATCAACTGTATTAGGCAAAAACCCAAGAATAGGGTATTTCATAAAGTAATTTGTAAATTAGTGCTGATATGATACAATAGAAATCATTTGAGGAAATAGAAACACTGAGTTATACTTTTAGGGTGAACATGATTTTATATTATAAATTTATGTTTACTACACTATCTTATAATTTCTTAGTGATTTGGTGAATACCGCATATATTATTCCATTTTTCTTTGTCGGTCGTGGGGCCTGAACTCTGGGCCTGGGCACTGTCCCTCAGCTTTTCAGCTCAAGGCTAGCTCTTGAACCACAGTGCCACTTCCAGATTTTTCCGCTTATGTGATGCTGAGGAATCGAACCCAGGGCCTCAGGCATGCAAGGCAAGCACTCTACCACTGAGCGACCTTCCCAGTGCCACATATATTATTTCTAAAAATGCATCAACATACAAACATGTGAAACTCCAAGTTTCACACTTGGAGTTTAAAACATGATTTATGTCAAGTATTTGACATCATCCCAGATCATCAGAATAATGGAAACATAATTATTCATTTAATAAATATATTTAGAATATTACAACAATGAAAAATTCAACAACAAATTGTGTATTCAATCCCAGGTAAAATTTCTTTCCAAGAAAAAATGTTATAAAATCAAGGCAGAAAAGAGATACAAAGTGAAAATTATTCAATATATATAGTAAAGCTAGTGAGTCAAGATAAATGATCATATCCTCCTAGTCATCAATCAAGAAATAGTAGAATGAACATCTAATACAATTTATTGTTCTTCATAATTTGGAAGAACTTTGAAGTATTTTAAATGAAATGGTAATGGTGATTTGAAGAAGATAAAAACTAGTGTTTATAGTGAAAAAAGCTTTGTTCTGCATGAAATTTAGACCATTACCAAAGAAATATATAATTACTTAGCAAATCCTCTATGCTTTTATGAATTTACAAACTATATTACTATCATTATCTTTTATTTAGTGAAACCTCTTTTAAGATCTATGACTAAGTTTCTTCTTCACCTACTTATATAACTTCCCTTTCTCTAAACACCTCTCTCTAAATTCTTCTGAAGTTCAGTGCATTAGACATTGCTAACAGCTTCAAAATCCCTCCTAGTATTTTAATCCTATGGCCTCAGTCCCACTATTTTATCTTAGGAAGGCAATATAAAGTTGTTGCTCTAAATCTGTTTTACTTTTTATGCAGAAAGTCTTAGACAAGGCCAATCTTCAAGATTGTACTGTAATTGGTATATGAAAGTACTATAGTTCTGTATGATAATTGTTGTTATGCTAATGTGATTCCAGTTGGATATTTTGAGGATAAAATGCAGCTGCTACAGAAGAGACAAGGCCAAAAAACATTATGTAAATCTTTATTGAGGAAAGATCTGAAGGATGTTCCTCTTATTATGAAAGGAGACTCACTGCTTCAAAAATGGATTGGCAGACCCTTGGAACTCATGACAGAAATATTCAAGTGTTAAAGTAAGCATGATATCACTTAGATGTTGGTTCAAAATATCTGCTTTTAAAGAAGGGATGTTTTAATTTTAATTAAATATTCAGTGTCAATTTAATGTATGATGTATTTTTTTTCTTTTATGGTAGCAATGCTCAAAACTAACTCTGATAGAAATTATTTATATAAGTCAAAGATTATACATGCTTCCAAAGTTATCAATACTGATTTAATAAGTTCATTATTTTGATTTTAAAAAGAAACATGACATCTAGCACACCACACTACACAATCAACATCTTCCTAAAACAATCTGCTTTTACTAAATTATTATTTAGTGCTTTCAGAAGCCTTAGAAAAGCTATTAAGTTGTATTTTTCACTTCTACTAAATTATATGTTAAAAAGTCACAATATTCCATTTTTAATACTTTAAAAATAGAACTTAACAATATTCTAATAAAAATGATCTTGAAATATATGGCTGTTATGGTCATGTTGACTCTTGAAAAAATATGTACATAATAGAGTTTCATATTAGACACTTATTCTCTTTATTATTATTACAACATAATAATTACACACTTGGTGTTATATTCTGGTGTTGTGTTTCTCATGGTCTGACTAAGGTTGTTTATGAAAAAATTAAAAAAGAAAGGGAATGTGTCATTTTCATCACATATGTTAAAGATGCAATCTATGACCTAGCTTGTCATTGTTGAAGCTGTCACTGGGTTTTCCGCAGTCACTCCCTTTTGTCAGGTTTTTCCCTCGGTCCCCTCCATCTTCCTCTTTGCATTGACACTCTAGCATTATCAGTAGTTCATACATGCAATGTAGGGAGTGATCATCCACATCTGTGAGTGAAAAAAATCTACAAATTTATTTATAATTCTTCTGCGTGAATACTTTGTCTTTTCTCCACACCAGCTTATGTGTTGAAGTTTTGTTAATATCAGAGCAGGCTCATGTACCATTTATTTTAATCTCAGTTTTAATCCAGTAATGCCTTATTTAACATACAGCTTGAATTTTACATAGTTTAGAGATTGGAAGCTCTCTTATATGGGTCTCCTCTCCTTACCTATGTACATTGATTGTTAACACTTTTCGATATATTATATTCTTTTTTTTTTTTTTTTTTAATTTTTTTTGGTCCGGTCATGGGGCCTGAACTCTGGGCCTGGGCGCTGTCCCTCAGCTCTTCATCTCAAGGCTAGTGCTCTACCACTTGAGCCCCAGCGCCACTTCCGGCTTTTTTCTTTCGCTTATGTGGTGCTGAGGAATGAACCCAGGGCCTCAAGCATGCAAGGCAAGCGCTCTACCACTGAGCCACCTTCCCAGCCCTATTATATTCTTATATATTATATTCTGAAACTACCAGCTGCTTCAGGCTCATGATGTCTTTCCTGCCTCAGTCCTAGATTTGACTACTTCTTCAAAGTCTCTTGGATTTTTCTATTGAAAAACACTGGTAGAAATAAAAATTTTAGCAGCAAGCAGTCATATGGCTCATTCATGTCCAGTCCTCAGAATTGGTCAGAATTTTTAACTGAGGCATTCTGATCTGTTTGACTAGCAGGTTTTCAGGGAAGCAGAGCTTTGCTTCTTTTCTTGGAATCTGCCTACCTCACTAGATTTCTACATGATACTTTACCCTAGTCCAAGAAAAGCAAGGTCTTTTCCATTTGGATACTGAATTTGCCTTTCTAAAAAATTTTGCTATTCTGTTTCTGGGATGAATCACATCACTTTGACTTATGCCTTGCCTTAGTTATTTGGATCATCAAAGGATTCTTCTATATGTTTATACTCAGCGTATCTAACTTTTCTGTTTCCCAGAGTTTTGTAGACTCATCAGTGTATATCAACATGGAGAAATCTGAGTCTATGTTGATGACAAATCTTGTGTTATTCCAAATACTTTTTTATTTGGAATATGTCAGATACTTTTTGTCTATGCCAAGATAATGACCCTTTCTTACCATTTACCATATTACTTCCTATTCTGGGCTTGTTTCTAAAGTCTCACTAACAATGAACAGGCTGCCTTTCAACAGCAACCTTCTTGTTTCTATCTTCTGAGTAGCTAAGACTAGAAGTGTGTACCATCACACACATCTCTGAAAAATCCTTTTTACCCTCTAAATGTTCATAGCTACTATGAATATCAGGGCAAGAGTAAAAGTAATCATCTTCTACTATCAACAAATTACATTAGGGGCTTCTGCAATAAGTGAATAGTTTAGAAATTTGCTCCATGTGACTCCATAAATGAGAAGCCAATTAGCAAAGGACAGACTACATTTCAAAAGGAGAATAAGAAAGAAAGGAAGGAAGGAAGGAAGGGAGGGAGGAAAGGAGAGAGAGAGAGAGAGAGAGAGAGAGAGAGAGAGAGAGAGAGAGAGAGAGAGAGAGAGAGAGAAAGAAAAAGAAAGAAAGAAAGAAAGAAAGAAAGAAAGAAAGAAAGAAAGAAAGAAAGAAAGAAAGAAAGAAAGGAAGGAAGGAAGGACCAGGAATCATGAAAGAGTTGTCAAGACAGCTGAGAAGCACAGAGAAAAAGATAGCCTAGGCAGACATTTGTGGTTCAGGACTGTAATCCTAGCTACTCAGGTGACAGGTTCAAAACCAGTGTAGGCAGGAAAGTTTGTTAAGATTATTATCTCTAATTAATTACCAAAGAGCTGGAAGTGGTGCTGTGGCTCAATGGTAGAGTACTAGTCTTGAGCAGAAAAGATCAGGAAAAGTGCACAGACCCCTGAGTTCAAGCCCCAGGATTGGAACACACACACACACACACACACACACACACACACACACGATATATGAGAATAATAGGAAGCTGCTGCTGCTTCCCCCTGTGAGCCAGGGGAAAGTAGAAGCCTAAATCCAAACTACAAAGTAAGCCACCAACTCTGAAGACAACAGACTGCCAGTTCTAGCTAGAGAATAAGCCTGCTGTTCTTGTCAGCCTTAAAACCAATATGGGGATTTGGTGTGACAGTGATTCCTTCCTCATGTCAAGCTCATATTTGAGAAGAAATCATTTTGTCACTCCTCTTATTTCTGAGCTCTGTAGCTTGGCACTATCTTGACAGGGAGCCTGTTGTTGGAGTCTGACATACCCTGGAGACCTGACAACAAGAAACCGTCACAAATTAGGGATCGTGATTGTTCTCTGTCCATCGTCTAGGAGGGAAGCAAACATGAGAGGCAGTTGTGATGATAGTAAGACAAGCTGCTGAGACTCTTAAGAAACATGGTGCTAAGGCTGTGGAGGGTGTGGTGGCCATGGTTCTACCTTTTTTCTAAGGATTGAGCCCCATCTCCTGATTGCTGCCAGGAAGGAGAGATCCAAGTCAAGGTTGGAAGATTGCTCAGCCAACAGTGCTGATTGCTGCCATGTATGGTTTTCTGCCAGGACTGAGAGTTGTGAGCCCAGGGACATGATTAAAAAATACCAAACTTATGAATCTGTGGTGTAAAAGAGGGAAATGAGACACATATTAAAGACACAGAAAAATTATTCAATTAAAATATTGCAAAAATCTCCCAAATGTAAATACTTGAGGTTTTAGAATTCCAAATAGATACAACCAGAAAAGTACCTCTGTTTTAACTACAACTGAAATACTAAGACAGGTTATCTATTTGATCTAGGAATATGTTCAGAATATAGAAAATAGACACAGTGTCACACACAGTCACACACACACAGTGGTGAATAAGTTATCAAGGTAAAGATTAAAGGCATAGAAAACCTATTCAGTGAAATAATATTAGAAAATGTCTCAAATGCTAAGAAAGATATGGACATTCAGGGTCAGAAGGCATTTAGAAGCCCCACCATGACCAGAAAAATAATCTTGCCTATATGCTATTATAATTAAAATGCCAAGACTAAAGAACCTAGAAATAACATTCAAACCTGCAAGAGAAATGTGCCAGTCCACTTATAAAGGTACACCTGTCAGAATAACTATAGATTTCTCAACAGAAATTATAATAGGGCATGAGGTCATGAAAAGATGCATTTCAAGCCCTGAAAAGCAATTCAGCCAAACTCTATTACTATGTCCAGAATGTATGCTTCAGAATTGAAGAAGAAATAAAGAACTTCCACAATAAGCAAAAACTGAAGGAACTAGTGACAACTAAGCATACATTAAGAAGATATAAGATCTCTACTCTATAAACACAAATGTAATAGCATAGAAAAAACATGTATCACCACCAGAAAATGAGATAAGGAATTGAGAGTTAGGGAAGAATTATATATTAGAATTATATAGAATTTTAGACAGAAAAAGAAAATTGGCAAAAATTGACAAAAATATCTCTCCATTATAACCCCTGAATGTAAAAGTTCTTAATTCTATCATTAAAAGAGACAGATTGGCTGGACATGTGAATATACACCTATGCTTCCAGCTACTGGGAGATGGAGGCAGGATTGTGAATGGAAGTTATATCAGAGGCAACAGGATTGTGAATTGAAGTTATATTTTAATATTTTTAAAAATGAAAATAACTCAGTGTAATAGTGGAGAAAAAATAGTAAATAGTTATCAGTAGACATAAAAAGCATTCATAATTTTTTCTGTTCACACCGGAAAAAAATTTTAGTAGAATGATGTGCATGGAGATATCATTGCTTTTACATTTGAAATGAGGCAAGTATGCTTACATGGCCAGTTTTCTGTCAGATTTGACATCTTGCCATTGGAAGAAGGCAATATGCAAAAATGCATTTTGTAGGGAGTTTCATAGGATAAATAGAAAGCCATTATTTACAAAGAACACAATTGTGTTCATAAATTTTTCAACAGAACAAAAGTCAGTAAGATTACAGTGAATGTAAAAACAGTTACAAGCTAGCAATTAGATTAATAACTCATCTATACTATCTTGTATACAATAGGATATGTAACATAAATATATTTGTGCCATCTAAAATGACCTCTGTTTCTGGCACAGGTGGCTCATGCCTGTAATCCTACCTACATAGGAGCCTAAGATCTGAGGATCACAGTTCAAAGCCAGACTAGACAGAAAGACCTTGAGACTTTTATTTCCAGTTAACTCCCAGAAAACCGAAGTGGCACTGTGGCTCAAAGAGGTAGGGCACTAGCCTTGAGCAAAAGAGCTCAGGGACAGTGTCCAGGCCTGAGTTC
The DNA here is from genome assembly GCF_019054845.1 of Dipodomys spectabilis. Lineage (NCBI taxonomy): Eukaryota > Metazoa > Chordata > Mammalia > Rodentia > Heteromyidae > Dipodomys > Dipodomys spectabilis. The sequence continues at coordinate 20,335,099 of NW_024870766.1, forward strand.
AAGCCCTACAACCAACAAAAAATTAAAATAAAATGAAATAAAAAATGATCTCCATAAACATCAAACATACATGAATATCAAATACATACAATACTAAATACATTTCCTAGAGAACCATCAAATATTATTAAAATAAGGATTGATAGACAAAGCAAGGTAGATTTCCTGTCTATGAATTGGAAGATAGCATCCTAAACATGTTGGTCTTGGTCTAAATTGATATATAGATGAAATGATGCAGTCTTGGTAAACATCTCTAAAGATTTTGCACATAGATTTTATGCAACTGAAAGCAGTAGTTCAAAGAATATTTTGAAACTCAAAAGACTAAGTTTCACAAAAATATTTTTGATAAAGAATATATAATAGACCAGACCCCAAAAAGAGAATAAATAATAGATTAGTGATATAAGATTAATTAACAGATTAATGTGCAGCATTGAACTCTAATCTGCATACCTATGAATGCATGGCTTAGTACAAGAAGAATACTTTAGAAATAACATTGTTCCGTAGTCCTTCATGACTGACGGTCTCTATAAAATAAAACACAAATCTTTACCAGATTCTGAACACAAAATCACATCAGATTTGCGGAGGAGAAAGTTGATTTAAATTCAAAAGCAAAGCTATAATAATTCTATAAAAACAAATTGTAAACCATTTGATCACTGATTCTTGTAATGATTTCTTAAACTACAGTCCACAAACAAACTTATCTGATTGGGAAAGATATACTGTGCCACCTTGAAGCTAAGAAGTTACCTTATAAGAATTTGTGGGCAATGAAAAAAAAAGTCAAGAAATGGAGACACATATCTGCAACACATATACGAACTTCTACTACTGCTATGTATATATTTATTTACACTAATATAAATATATAAGGCATATATCATATAATATAAATATACTTACATTTATATTATATGAATATATACTATATACAAATAAAAGTACATATACATATATGTATACATACATATATCCTTTTCCCTTAGCTTTGTTGCTTAAGGCTAGTGCCTTATTAGTGAGTCAGACCTCTACTTCCACACTTTTTGTGGTTAATTGTAGATGAGAGTCTTCCTGCTTGGGCTAGTTTTGATCTGTGATACTCAGATCTCAGCCTCCTGAGTAACTAGGATTACAAGCAGGAGCCATTGGCACCAGCTGAAGCTGTGTATATTCTTTTCTTTTTTTTATACTTTATTTTTGTAAAAATACCTTACAGAGGGGTTACAATTACATGGACAAGGTAGTGAGTACATTTCTTATCAAGCATTGTTGCCTCCTCCTTTGTTTCCCCTTCCCATCCCTTCCCACCATCTCCCCCACCTTCCTTCCCATTCCCCCCACCCCCCACCCTGACCAAAATTCTAAAGTTCGTTTTTCGACATAACGTCTTGTACACCTCATTGTTGCAATGGATCCACCTGTATCCCATCTAAACAATTTGTTTTTTCCCTTCCCCTCCACAAATTTTACCAACATCAAATACAGTGAAAACAGTTATACCTGGGGGAGGGACATACAAAGCAACAAAGAAATCATCTTATAAATATGTTAGAAACAATCACAAGAAAGAAAAAAACATTTGAGTCCTTATCTTGGGGTTCATTTTGCCTAACATCAACTTATCTGACCGTTTCTGCTTGTCTCAGACATATACTAGTAATTGCAAATAAGAGAAACCATGGGACCTATGTTTCTTTGGGCCTGGCTTACTTCACTTAATAATATATTTTTCCAAGTCTTTCCATTTCCTAACAAATGGAGCAATATCATTCTTTCTGGTGGAGACATAGAATTCCATTATGTATATATACCACATTTTCTTGCCAAAATCAGGACATTTGGATATATTATCAACAGCAATTCCTGAACAAATCCACTAAGAGATGTGTAAAAGAATGCCCCCTGGAAGGCATGAAGGAAAAGGCACATTTTGGATTGTCTATCCAAGTTAAAATAGACACAGAGATTATGTTTTCATTTTATAAAACTGGAATAGTAGTTAATGATATGAATAAGCTAGTGCTAGCACATACAACACCACAGCCAATACTCATAAAATCAATGTTGAACAAAAGAAACTAGATCAGAATTATAAATACTGTTGTAATCACCTGAATTTTCATGACCTACAACAATTTTGCTTTTTAACCATATATGACTATGCATATATGATTGAAGTGATAGTCTAAATGTCCCTCTCATTTACAACTTGCTAATGACATGCTGAGAAGCTGCCTTAGGCAATCTCTCACTTTTCCTAAGTCAGTCATTAACAGAAGAAACTGTAAATGACCAGCAGGAAGTAAATTGCCATTATTTAAAAATGAAAATGTGTTAACTTCATTTGAGTAATAAAATTACTTTTGGCACAAAGCCACAAAATAGGAAACAATTATCGCTCTTACTGAGAGTTTAAAGTAGAACAAAAGATATTATTACTCTGATGTATCTTTGGGATATGAAATATCTACATCATATCTAAATAATTACATTTCAAAGGGCTAAAAAGTCCTTTATCATTGCTAGATACTAAAAATTTTTGAAAGATATCAGACTCTTAGTAAAGTAGTAGTAATATTTTAAAATTTAAAATAATTCTGACCAATTCCCTTTAAGAAAATGTGTTTCAAAATGTTGTTTATTCTTAAGGCAAGTTGTAGCATTAAATCTTGTATTTCAAATGCAATTATATGCCCCAAAATGGATGTAAATGACTAGAACTCTCATAAAACTCTTGCTTGCTTCTCCACCTTTGAATTCTGTAATTCTTCTGTTTGGCAAAAAAGTCCTTCTTTCTTATCTATTCATGGTCTTTTCTAGCACCAGTCACACATACACATACACACATACACATATGTATATATTATGTGTAAATATAATATATATATAATATGTATATATGTATATGTATATATATTATGTATATATATAGTATCTGTGTATATGTTTATCTTTTAGGTCTAACATCCACATATGAAAAAAATTTGGCTTACTTTGTTTAACACCAAGTTCTAACCATTCCTCTGAAAATGACATTTCTTCATTCTTTTTGTGGCTGAATAATGCTTGTGTGTGTTTGTGTGTGTGTGTGTGTGTGTGTGTGTGTGTGTGTGTGTGTGTGTGTGTGTGTGTGTGTTTGCAACACATTTTCTTAATCAGATGCATAGGTCATCTGAGTTATTTCCATAGCTTGGCAATATTAAATAGGGATGCCATGCATATGGATGTGAAGGTGCTACCAGAAAGAAGTGACAAAAGGGATTACATAAAACTGATATACTATTGTACACTAAAGGAAATAGTCACTAGAGTGAAGACAGAGCCTATAGAGAGAAAGCCATTGCCAATTATATATATCTGGCAAGTTATTAATAACCAGAATATATAGGAAGCTGAGAAAACTAGACTGCCAAAAGAACCAACTATAGGCAAATGAAGTAAATAGATAATTCTCACAAAAGGAAATACAAATGCCGAATGAATATATGAAGGAATGCTCAACATCCCTGACAATAAAGGAACTGTAGATCAAAGTGACATAGAGATTACATCTCACTCCAGTTGGAATGGCTATCATGAAGAACATGAACAACAACAAATACTATCAAGGATGTATGGGGAGATTGGTGGAAAGGTAAATTAGTGTAGATAATATGGCAATCAGTATGGAGACTCCTCAAAGAATTGAAAATACAACTACCCTATGATTGAGCAATGCCACTCTTGGGCATATAAATCAGAGTTAGACAGTGCTAAGATTAAGCAAGCATTTTAAGGAGTCATGTTACAAAAGATAGATTATTGGTCTCACTTAAGTTATTCTTTTTGTTGTTGTTGGTGGTGGTGGTCATTGGGCTGAACTCTGAGTCTGGGTGCTGTCCCTCAGCTCTTCAGCTTAGGGCTAGCACTCTACCACTTGATCCATAGCACCACATCCAACTTATTCTGCTTATATGGTACTGAGGAATCAAACCTCATGCATGCAAAGCAAGTACTCTACCACTGAACCACCTTCCCAGCACATAAATTATTCTTTAGATGTCTTGGCTGCTTTAATATTTAGCACTTATTAAATACAATATTCCAGCCATTCTGATAAGCAATTTAGTTGATTTATATTTTTGCCAATCGTGCCATTGACTTGAGGTTATACAATTTATCTGTACATTGTATTTGTGAAATGGTAATTTTAAGGCCATTTTAGCCAGCACAAAGTAGCTAATCTTGTGAGGGGCAGAATGAAGCAACAGGTAAGGGCAGAATATGACATCTTTGTAAAAATATTTTATGCTGTTAATACTTTAAGTGATATCAGAGCCAATGCATTTTTAAAAATTAATTAATTATAAAAATTAATTAATTAATTTTTTATTGTGAAACTGTACAGAGATGTTACAATTACATGGGCAAGATAATGAGTACATTTATTATCAAGCATTGTAGCCTCCTCCTTTGTTTCCCCTTCTCAACCCATCCTCCCTCCCCCCACCCACCCCTCCTCCCCCTCCTCCCCCCCCACCAAAGTTGTAAAAGTTCTTTCTTACAAAGTATAGGTTGAAAACCTCCAAAATATCTTTAGTTCAGACATCAAGATTTCTAAATGGTTCCTGCTTGTCCCATTTGTTAGGAAATGGAAAGACTTGGAAAAAATTATATTAAGTAAAGTAAGCCAGGTCCAAAGAAACATAGGTCCCATGGTTTCCCTTATTTGCAATATTTAGTATATGTATGAGTCAAGCAAAAAAGGTCAGATAAGGTGAAGTTAGGAAAATGAACCTTAAGATATGTATTTAAATGTTTTTTTTCTTTCATGCATTCGTTTCTAACGCATTTATAAGATTATTTCTTTGTTGCTTTGTATGTCCCTCCCCCACAGTATAACCCCTGCTTTCACTGTATTTGATGTCGGTATAATTTGTGGAGGAGATGGGGAAAAACAAGTCGTTTCAATAAGGATACAAGTGGACTCATTGCAACAATGAGAAGTACAAGTTGTCATGTCAAAAACGAACTTTACAACTTTGGTGTGGGGCCAGGGGATTGGATGTGGGACAGGGAGAGGATGGGAAGGGATGGAAAGGGGAAACAAAGGAGGAGGCTACAATGCTTGATAGGAAATGTACTCACTATCTTGTCCATGTAATTGTAACCCCTCTGTACAGTATTTTCACAATCAAAAAAAAAAAAAAAACAAATGCCTTGATATGCAATACTGTAGTACCAGAAGTTTTGCTTAAAGGAAAAGAAATGAAATTTGATACATACGAGAGTAAACCAAAATGTGCAATATAAGTAAAGGTAATTCATAATTATGAAATTTTCCATTTTATAAGCCAACATAATGAATCCAATTCTAGTCTTTAGTCTTGCCCTGTTATAAGATTTTGAAACAATTACTTGACAGAAAATATTGAGTCTATAGAGGATTTAAAGAGTCACCATTTGAAAAATAGATTCTTAAATAGACTTTGAGTTAAGGAAATGCGTGAAGTTATTATGGTTCTATTTTTAAAAGCATTTCTTTTAAGATGGTAACATATCTTATCTGCTTGTTTAAACTATTGTGTATTTAGGAGTAGAGGAGTCTCCTTTATAGACTAGTTAGGAAAAAGAGCTGGCACAATCTTCCCTGCCAACTGTTTTACTCGTTCCCTTAGATGAGGTGATAAAAGATTTATGTTCTTAAGAATTCTCTTGTAGCTGCATTTCTTTGCACTCCATTTCAGATGGCATCTATTCAGCTTTGTGTCGTAGTCACTTAATAACCAGGGCCTCTTGGCCTAACTTTAGTTGCTTTTAAACAAAGTAATTATATTATCTAACCAGATCCCTTGAGAGACTGAGTATACTCATTGATCAAAGCATGGCAGTGACTCATAAAATTATATAAAATGATTCTGCCGATAAGAAATGTGTTAAGGAAAGTATAATTAGTATGTTCTGGAACCAGGAGAGATTGAGATTCAGTGGAGAATTGGAGAACTTGACTCCTACCATGCGCCAGCAAATCAGACTAATGCCAGTGGCAATGAAAATGCATGTATAGTATCAGCCCTAATATGCCAGCCCAAATAAAGTAGTTGAGTATGTAGTTTGTTGCAAATATGCCTATTACTTTTGCAACTTGATAGCCCAAAACAAGGCTCTTCATAAATAAACTTCAGAGAAAAATATAATATTTTGTGGACCAGTTTTTCAGCTGCTTGATTTTGCAAAGCAATTCATACCAATAAAACCTGGGATGTCCATACATACTTAAAAATCATTCAAGAAGGAAGTTCCCAACCAGAACATGAATCCATACTTACATGAGGTAGATGTATGGGTATATATTACCTTAGTAATGCTATTAGCTGACACTGCAGAATAATAAATCATAGTTCTCCAATAATGCAAGACTGGCACTTCTATTTATTTGTTATTCTATTCTCAAACATAAATTATTCTTTTGCAGATTTGCAAAGAATCAACGGATAGCTCCCTGGTCTCCAGTCTCATTCTCTTCCATTTGCTAATGTCCACATGGTGGCATAGCCAAATATTCAGAGTTATTAGGACATTTTATGACTCTAATGACACAGACTTTTCACTTTTTCTTAGGATGTACTAATATGAGCATCACACATTTTTATAGACCAAGAAATACTGTTGGATCAAAATAACACTTGGCAATCTGTCTCAGTTTCTAACTAAAACACAACAAAAACACAACAAGAAAATTAATGTAACTTTCTCTCTTTATAAAACAGATGAAAATAAATTGAACAGAGGGTAAGGGAGGTGTGTGAGCAGTTTCTACTTTAGGTATAAGGATTACAGTTATAAAATAGAGATAAGCAATACTAAGAAGAAGATGAGAGCCCTATGTAAAACATCCCTGCTACTATCCCAGTTAGAATCTTAATTTGGAAACCTAGAACTGGGCAACAGTTTGCCCTCTTTCTCTACCCTGAATGCATCCGTGTAGAGAGCATATTACATTCTTTATTCTTTTCTTTGGTATCTATTTATCTGTCTGTCTATCTATCTGTCTATCTATCTGTCTATCTATCTATCTGTCTGTCTGTCTGTCTGTCTGTCTGTCTGTCTAGATATATCTATTTATATATAAAATTTTTGTTTAGAAAGACATCTCCAGATTATGTTACAGGAAAGGGGAAACAAAGGAGGAGGCAACAAACAATGCTTGATAAGAAATGTACTCATTACCTTGCTCATGTAATTGTAACAGCTCTCTGTGGTATTTTCACAATTAAAAAAAAAGCTTATTAAAAAAAAGTAAAACAAAAACATCTGAGGAAAAAGTAGGGGTCAATACATGATTGCAGCATGATTCCCAGGAGACAAGTAGAGTTTTGGAAAATGGATAATTAAAGACCCGCAGGAGAAATGATAAAAATCTATTAACTGGGTATGTAATATAAGCCTCTAATCTTAGCACTGGGAAGTCTGAGGCAGGGTTTTAAATGTGAAGCCAGCCTGGGCTACATACATAGATCTGTGTACATACATACAAACAAACAAACAATACATGCTTAATTTCATACTAGAGCCTATGTGGAGCAGAGGGCAAAGATGAAGGGCCACTTGAAAAGAATGAAAGGAAAACTAGTATATTGGAATATTTTGTTTTCCTTAAAAAAAGCATTTACGGTTTTACTTAAATTCAGAAATTCATGTTCATTGCCATCAAGCTAGGAGGTTGTTGGATTTCAGAAAAAGTGTGAAATATGTCACATTCTGCCATTCATAGTAAATCTTTTAAGGCATTTAGGATTTTGTAACTAAATCTGAAATGCATTGGTATTGATATCTAATTTATATTGGTAAAAGAGTATCTTTTATATTCCTATATCATATATTTTCAGTATTCTTTTCATTTGAAAAGAATTACAATGTTAGCCTAGGGGTATTATAGTTTTTTTTTATAATGTCTACTTAATCTTATGAAAACTAAGAATTATAAATGTAATTCTCAATATAAAAACGATTATAATTATGTTAATTTTTACTTTATGGTTTAGATTATAGTTCACATGCAAATCTTTAAAACAGCAGACTTACTTTTAATACTGCATATATAAAGAGAACTTTAGAAAAATCTGAGAGTATACAGATCTGTTGTGAAATCTAAAACACTAGAAAAATAGGGTACAATATATATTATCTGAAGTCACACAGCTACAGATTATATTACCTATTTAATTTAGGAAAGTCTGATGTTATTACATCATCTAGATAGATAGAGTCTGTATCTAAGCATATTTTATATGAGTTTTATGCTTGCTTGTTTTAAACAATAAAAATAATTCCAGGTATTTTGCATTAAAAATAGATCAAACTTATAAAATGAGGTAAAATTAGGAAAACACATTAGTTCTAGATCCATTTTCCCAAAGTTCAGATGTTAAGAAAGTCTGTTTTTAAAAGATTTATTTAGTGAGATATCTAGATATTTATTGATGTTTGTCATCATTTAGTAAAATATCTAATTAAAACTTTAAATTTAAACCAGATGTTTTAATATTATGTAGGTCTGGTAATAATAAACAACAATGAAAACCACCATATTTTTCAGGGCTGCTAATTGTTTATAAACATTCTGCCTCAGTAATGACCAGAATATACAAGGAGCAATTACCAAAGCTATTTCAAGTAAACTGTATTATTGTCACATGGCAACCTTCCAACTCTTTTAAACATATGTAGATTAGGAGGAAAATATAATTACCTTGAAAGCATAATTCAGCGTAAAAATTATGTTTTAGAAAATATGTATTGTATAATTATATTTACATAAATTGAAATTAGCCAAAGAATGTTATATTTTTAAAACATATGTAACAATGGAAAAATGTACTGTGAATATAAACCAAGCCCATGAGGATGGTGTCCTCAAATAAACAAAGATGTGCCACTGCAGTCTCTGTCAGAAAGCTTTGGAGGTCCTTTCTTGTTTTCTTTCTTAAAATATAAAATTGATATAATAAATAAAGCATAGATTTAAATTTTAGTATTATTTGTCATACTTTTATTTAAAAGAAAAAATTAACATACAATCATATATTGAATGTGACTCAATTATTCATTCATAATTTTACTCTCAAACTCTAACAAGCAGTAGTTGTGTGTTGTTTACATTATAAATACAGTTAAATACTATGAGTGTTTTGGGGAAGAAGGGAGAAAGATATTTCTTTTTTTATTGTGAGAATACCGTACAGAGGGGTTACAATTACATGGGCAAGATAGTGAGTACATTTCTTATCAAGCATTGTAACCTCCTCCTATGCTCCCCCTCCCCCCCGCCCCCCGCCGCCGTCCTCCCCCCACTCCGCCCCGCCCCGTGCCAAAGTTGTAAAGTTCATTTTTCGACATAATGTCTTGTACATCTCATTGTTGCAATAGGTCCACCTGTATCCCTATTTAAACAATTGGTTTTTTTCCCTTCCCCTCCACAAATTATACCAATATCAAATATAGTGAAAACAGGGGTTATACCGTGGGAGAGGGACATACAAAGCAACGTGGTTTCCCTTATTTGCAATAACGAGTATATGTCTGAGACAAGCAGAAACGGTCAGATAAGTTGATGTTAGGTGAAATGAACCCCAGATAAGTACTAAATTTTTTTTTTCTTTTTTGCTGTTGTTTTTAGCATATTTATAATTTTCTTTTTGAAGTTGAAAATAATACACTTGAATGGATATGGATATATGTATATATCATATTATGCTATTTATTCATCAATTGAGAGAAATTGGTGATTTGATTCTTTGCTTCTATTATTAGAAAAGTCTATATAGGTGTTCATGTGATAGTATTTCCATGGAGATATCATTTAGGTTTCATTGGCTACATAGCTAGGAGTATAGTTACTAGGTCATACGTTATTTCAACTTATTTTTAATATATATTTTATTGTAATGATACTGTACAAAGAGGTTACAGTTACATGAGTAAGGTAATGAGTACATTTTCTATCGAGAACATTCCCTCCCCCCCCAAAAAAAGTTGTAAAGTTCGTTTTCAACATAGTGTCTTGTACATCTCATTGTTACAATGAGTCAACCTGCATCCTTATTTCAGCATTTTGTTATTCCCCTCCCCCTCCCCAAATTAGAAAAATGTATATATACAAGATGCAGGGCACCAGAATCAAATACAGTAAAAACAAGGATTGTACTAGGGGGGAAGAACATATGAAAGAAACAAAAAAAAATCACATAGTACATTATAAATACATTAGAAATAAGAGCAAGAAAGATAAAACTTCGTGTGTCTCCATCTTGCTGTTCTTTTCGCTTAGCATCATCTTATGTGGTCATATGTTTATTTTTCTTACTCCTCTGGTTTGTAAACATTTTATATATAAGTTAAAAATAAATCTAAAACATGGGATACATTATGGAGAGATTTTATGCCAACTAAATAGATTCATGAAATATTTCTTAATTATGATTGGCTAGAAACACATTGTTTTGCCCATGTCTGGCTTTGTTATATGTCTGCAAATAGTAGCATTCAGTTTCTTAAACTAAAATTTGTTTTTATTTTTTTTAAAACAACTGGAATTTGAGCTCTAAAAGCTTATGTGTCTGCTTACGCCACTTTGTATGTACTTCAGTGCCTCTAGCCTGGAGTATACCTGCTTGCCATAAATTTGCTGCTCCAATACTAGATATTCTCAATTCTTTCCAATGCCTCCAATGGCTGTGCAGATAAATGGAAAGTGAAATAGCCCCTATAGTAGCAAGTTTAAGGAGAATATTGCTGGAATTAGATGGTTTGTGTGGTGTGAGTCAAGGGATCCTATATTTGAGTGGAAACTGGGATAATACTACTGTTGTGAAGTATAAAACTGGCTTACTGAGGGCTAGTAGATGCCTAGTACATGAAGGTCTCAGAACACCTCTTAAACAAGCCATCTCTAACTACCTTTCATCAATCCATAGTGGCTATGAAGAAACTATCAGCACAATTATTATCACCTTACCAGATTGGAATTCTAATTTGTTAAATTGAAAATTGAAAGTTGACAGCAATTGACTTCACAAAAATCCTAATGATATTTCTTTTCACTCTAAAATTTATTCTTTTTTTTTCATTTTCTTTTATTTATTTTTTTGTTGGTCGTGGGGCTAGAACCCTAGGCCTGGATGCTGTCCCTCAGCTCTTCAGCTCAAGGCTGCTTCAGCTCTACCACTTGAGCCCTAGCACCACTTCTGGTTTTCCAGTGGTTTATTGGAGGTAAGAGTTTTGCGGACTTTCCTGCCTGGGCTGGCTTTGAATTGTGGTCCTCAGATCTCAGCCTCCTGAGTAGCTAGGATTATAGGTGTGAGCCACTGCATCCAGCTTCTAAAATTTATTCTTATGAAAGTTATGATGGAAAATGAAAAAAAGAAAGTTATGATGGAGTTTTAACAGCTGGATCTAGAATTTTAAACAATAAAATATATCCACGTTATTATCTGAATACTTAGGGAAGATACTTAAAAATACTAAAAGGTTAAGCTCTGGTATCTCATACCTGCAATTCTAGTTACTCAGAAGGTTGAGATCTGAGGCTCACGGTATGAGGCTAGTGGGGGCAGGAAAGTCCATTACTTCCCATTAACCACCAAAAGACTGGAAGAGCAGCTGTGGCTCAAAATGGTGGAGCACTAGCCTTGAGCACCCAGGCCCTGAGTTCAAGCCCCATGACTAACCAAAATAAAAGTATTGAGATCACCCAGGATTATATAACTCCAAAATGATATTAAAGGTTGGAAATATAGCTCAGTGGTAGAGAGTTTGCCTTAGTTACTGTGAAGCTGTGAGTGCAGTACCAGTTACTAGAATCTCTCTCTCTTTCTCTCTCTCATAAATATATAAGTATATAATATGTATTATATATAATATATATTATATATAATACGTATTATATATAATACATATTATATATTATATATGAAGTAGTGATATAGGAAATTAATTTAAAATCAAAGTCTATTTTTAATTATAGATGATGCTTTTATGCATTGATTTTTATTTTATTTTTTGATGGAACTGAGGTTTGAACTCAGGCCTTGTGTTGGCTAGAGAGGCCCTGTACCAATGGGTCATGCCTCCAGTACTAAGGACTATGCTTTTTATATTAGGACATGCTAAATAGTAATACTTAATGTTAGAGAGAAAACAGTTGACAGGAGGAGGGAATGAACACCATCAAAATTTTTAAAAGGCTTTTGGAAAGAAGGGCTAAGAGATACCTAGAAGAATGGGCCACTCGGGAGTCACAAGTAATTAGAGCCACGTGTTTCAATAAATTACTGTGAATAGAGGGTATTATATAAATTGATCCAGCTATTCTCAGCAACATTTGTTCTCTTGTAAATAGGAAGAAAAATGCAATTTATTTTTTTGTTTTCTTTTCTTCTATTTTACTGAATCCACTAAACATTTAAAATTGCTTGCCATTTTAACAAGCAAAAGTTCTTTTTATAAGCTTTTCTGGAAGGATGTGAAAACCAGAATAAATATGAAATAAAGATCAGAGGTTAATCTAGAAAAGACATCCAAGATACATCTTAATGTTATGTAATGGGTTAGCTAACAAAGCATCTTCACTAAAAACTGTTTCAATTAAGACTTATGAGGGGAGGGAAGAGATGATAAAGGATTCTGGAGAGAAACTGATGGTTCAAATGAAGGTAGCTGAGAGAAGTTTTTTTTTAAAATACAAGTATATGTAGGGTTAAATATCAGTCACAAAAGTAACAAACACAAGAGCACGGTAGCCAAAGGTAATGTCAGTTTGAGGTCATTACTGTATCTAAGAGTGAGGGACAAGAGGGGAAAAAAACCCCCAGCACCACTGCCAAAACTGGTTAAGTACTTGTAGAAAACTAAAGCTAGATCCTTATATATCACCCTGCACCAGAATCAACTCCAAATATATCAAAAACCTCGGAGTCAAAGCAGACAGTCCAAAATCATTACAGGATGGAATAGGAGAAACCCTAGGTCTCCTTGGCTCAGGTTGAAATTTTCTTAATAGAGACTCAGAAACACAACAAATTAAAGAAAGGTTTTGACAAATGGGATTGCATAAAATTGCAGAGCTTCTGCATGGCAAAGGACATAGCTAGCAAGATCAATAGAAAGCCCATGGATTGGGAGAAGATCTTCACTAGCCATACAACAGACAAGGGGTTCATATCTAAAATATACCTGGAACAGAAAAAATTAAATCCCCCAACAACAAATCTTCAAAGAAACAACTACCCAATAAATAAGTGGGCTAAAGACTTAAAGAGAAACTTCTGTGAAGAGGAAAGAAGGATGGCCAATAGACACATGAAGAAATGCCCAACCTCCCTAGCCATAAAAGAAATGCAAATCAAAACAACATTGAGATACCATCTCACTCCAGTTAGAATGGCTATAATCAAGAACTCTAATAACAACAGATGCTGGAGGGGATGTGGACAGAAGGGAACCTTACTGCATTGTTGGTGTGAGTGTAAACTTGTTCAACCACTTTGGAAAGCAGTATGGAGGTTCCTTAAAAGACTCCACATATAGCTCCTCTATGACCCAGCAATCCCACTTTTGGGCATTTACCCAAATGTTCACAAGCGAGACCACACTAAAGCTACCAGCATGACTATGTTTATTGCAGATTATTGACCATAGCTAAGATATGGAATCAACCCAGATGCCTTTCAGTAGATGAATGGATCAAGAAAATGTGGTATATATACACAATGGAATTCTATACCTCCATCAGAAAGAATGACATTGCCCCATTTGTTAGGAAATGGAAAGACTTGGAAAAAATTATATTAAGTGAAGTAAGCCAGGCCCAAAGAAACATAGGTCCCATGGTTTCCTTATTTGCAATAACTAGTATATGTCTGAGTCAAGCAGAAAAGGTCAGATAAGTTGATGTTAGGGAAATGAACCCTAAGATATGCATTCAAATGTTTTTTTCTTTCATTCGATTGTTTCTAACACATTTATAAGATGATTTCTTTGTTGCTTTGTATGTCCCTCCCCCACTGCAAAACCCCTGCTTTCACTGTATTTGATGTTGGTGTAATTTGTGGAGGGGAAGGGGAAAAACAAATTGTTTAAATAGGGATACAGGTGGACCCATTGCAACAATGAGATGTATAAGAGGTTATGTCAAAAAACTAACTTTACAACTTTGGTGGGGGCGGGGAAAGGGTGAGGAGGATTGGGTTGGGGGGCAGGGAGGAAGATGGGAAGGAATGGGAAGGGGAAACAAAGGAGGAGGCTACAATGCTTGATAAGAACTGTACTCATTATCTTGCCCATGTAATTGTAACCCCTCTTTACAGTATTTTCACAATTAAAAATACCATCCTCAGCCTATGAGGAGTTGCTGTGGTAGAAACAGGGCTGCCTTTCATCATCTAGGCATTCTACACACAGTAGAGAAAAGTCAGAGCATGAATAGACTTCATTTCTCTTTCCTTCTTCTCTTTAACATGTTATGTTGCCTTCCATTGTCCCAACCAACACTAACCCTCCCTGTGAGAGTTACAGGTAATGATGCATTCTGCAGGGCTCAGCCTTCTAGGACAGAGTTGAGAGAAAATCTTGGATGCCAACTAAAATATAAGCAAGCATTTATCTTGCAATTAGACAGACAAATATGTTGATACAATTATGCATTTCTTTGTCCCACTATCTAATTGTACTGTGTTATATTTTAGATAAAAATGACATGGAATCTATAGAATATGTTCAATACATTGAACTAGATACACATACCATACTCAAAAATGAGATCCAAAAAATGAGTTTCAACTTACTAATTACATGTGACTACTATGTACAAGAAATCATCTGAGATAAAGGTCTATACATCTCTATATCTAGTATATATCTCTATAATCAAGGATAGAATGAAGAATAGGCTTAAACACAAAATGAAGAATTTTGCTAGTCTTAGTAACACTATATGACATTGTATTTAAAGTTGACCTGTGTCAGCTGACAATAAAATCTGCAGAGAGAGCTGTGAAACCAGGTTTGTTCATACCCGGGTTGTAATATTTTTCTTATAGAAGAATGATATTCCTCTAGAAATAGTCTAGAATTTAGTCATTTTTGCTCACAGATCCAGTGAAATTTAATTTACTCATGATGCCATTTTTTTGTGTGAACAAATGCCACAGAAATAAATTGCTTTAGAATTTTCCCCTATAAACATAAGCAAATAAATAGCTATTGGCACCAGTAATATATACTTCCACAGGCCAACAGAGAATTCCTCAGTGGGATTTGTTTGTGAATTTTAATGTCAAAATATAATCCACAATACAGGCAATTTCCAGACACTTCAAAAATATTATGCTCTGGTTTACTATATTTTGCCATATACGACTGTACTACAATAAAATGAACAAGGTATTTTCCTACAGGCCATATGAAAAATAAAATACATGAAGAGTGTTCACATTCTTCACACACAACCAGTGTCTCAGTTTCCAAGGGTTACCATGACAAAATAACACACACTGACACAGAAATCTGTTGTTATCTTGAAGTCAAGGATATAGGTCCAACCTTGTACTGAAGTATGTAAAAGATTCCTTTCTTGTTTCTTCATATCTCTGCTTGTTTGCCAAAAAAAAAAAAACAAAAAACAAAAAACTTGGCTTTTCTTTCCCTTAGGATCAAGTAGATCTAATCTCGGTCTTCATCTTCACATGAATTTCTATCTTCATATCTACCTTCTGTTTCCATCCCACTCAAGAATAATCTTGTCCTATCAGACATCTAAAACTACCCAGTCTTTGTCTAGATTTTGGCTCCTGTAACAGAACACCTAAGGACATGTTATTTATAAAGAGGGGGAGATGTATTTCTTCCTAATTCTGAAGACTGAAGCATCCCCAAGATTAAGATTCTGGCCCATGATAAACTGCTCTTTATCATGATGATGAAAGGTATCACATGGAAGTACAAAAGAGAAAGAAAAAGCAAGACAGAATGAACCCACTTTTATACCAACAGCATCCATGAGGGCAGAACCTTTCTGACTTGAATGTGTCTCTAAAGTGTTTCCTGTCCATTACTGGGACATTGACCATTAACACAAATTTCCATGGAGACAGATATGAAAACTAGAGCAGACTCTATTTCCAAATAAGATCATGTTCTGAATTGCTTTCAGGAGAGAAAGAGGACAAGTTCTTCCTCACCCAAAAAAGAATTCAAGGTGGATGCACAGAAAGATCTTTCACAGAGTTGCTTTCTATGGGCAAATTCTAGATTCATGAAAGCAAAAGTAAGTACAACGAAGCAAGAATATACATCCAAAAGAAAGAGAGTGTTGGCAGCCTGACCAAAGGGTCAAGGGCCTTGAATCCCCAGTCTGAAGCAATTTTATGGATGAGGTTGGATGACTGTGCTAAGGATTACGTTGAGAGGATGTACACTATTGTGTAGCTTGCTGAGAAATGGGAAAGTATTTTCAGAAGCTCAAAATGGGGAATTGTTAGTTACCCCAGTAGGGTGTCCTCAGAGGCAGGATGGTGATTTGAGGGGAAGAACATGCATGAAACTTCAACTTTAATGGGGATGTAAATGAAGCCTTCACTTAACCCTAGGATCTGCTTTGGAATCATTTTTAGGGACTCTGATTCCCGAGAAGAAAAGGAGACTCAACTGTAGTCAACTGATCATCTAAGTCAATGGTGGAAGAAGATTTTGGGCAAAATGAACCCAGATGTGGTGCTGCACGCATTCTCTGGCTCCTTTGTGTTGTATATCTTCCCTTTCTCATTGCCTCTCCACATCATTTCTAGAGTCACACTTCAACATTTTTTGGTGGAGGGGGATTTGGAGCCTAATTCAATCCATAATAACAAGAAAACCATAGATTTTCAAGTGTAGATTTAGAAGTGGGAATTAGGGAAATTCTTATAAAAATCAAAAACCAAAATTATTATTAATTCAAGTACTTTTTATTATATTTAAGCAATTTAGATGCTGCCCATTGAGATATAAACAAGTTCTAAAAACCTATTTTAGTATGTTCAATAATAAAAAGACACTTTTTCTATTATCTATTCTTCATGTTAGCAAATTTTCATAGTATTAAAAGTATTTTTGGACCAGAAAGATACCTGGAAACCCATGTTGATTGTAGCACTCATCATAATAGGCCAGATGTCCACATAAGTAAAGTAAATTATCAGAATGTAGTACATTTATTTAGCCATTCCCAGGAAAATAGATGAAATGGGAGATGATCATATTATGTGAAATAAGTCAAGCTCCTTATCACATTTTCATTGGTAGGCAAAAATCTAGACCCAAAACATAATATGGCATGATTACAGTAAGTAAAGAAAAAAATGTGATAGGAACCAGTGTACTATACATGTTACAAAAATGGCTTGAGGAAGTTGTGTAATGGTGGCTCAAGCCTGTAATCCTAGCTACCAAGGATGGTCACGGTTTTCAGCCAGTCAGGCCAGGAGACTCTTAGCCCCAATGAAACACCAAAATATCCTGGAAGGAGAGCTGTGGCTCAAGTGGTAGAGTATAGTCTTGGGCACAAAAGCTCAGGGGCACTGCCAGGTTTTGAGTTTAAGCCCTAGGACAAGCAGAAGGAAGGAAGGAAGGAAGAAAGGAAGGGAGGGAGGGAGGGAGGAAGCGAGGGAGGGAGGGAAGGAGGGAAGGAAGGAGGGAGGAGGGAGGGAGGAAGGAAGGCAAGAAGGCAGGCAGGCAGGCAAGAAGGCAAGAAGGAAGGCAGGCAGGCAGGCAGGAAGGAAGAAAGGGAGGGAGGGAAGAGGGGAAAGGAGGGAAAGAAAGGAAAGAAAGAATGAATGGAAGAAAGGAAGGAAGAAAGAAAGAAAAGAAAAATATATAGCTAAACTTACAAAATCTGTTCAAAAGGAGGATTAAAAAGAATAATAGAGAAAGCTGTTGACCAAAAAATTTATGAATGATAAGTTGATGTTAGGGGAATGAACCCCAAGATAAGTATTCAAATGTTTTTTTGTTTTTTTTTTCCTTTCATGCAATTGTTTCTAACGTATTTATAAGATGATTTCTTCGTTGCTTTGTATGTCCCTCCCGCACGGTATAACCCATGCTTTCACTGTATTTGATGTTGGTATAATTTGTGGAGGGGAAGGGATAAAACAAATCATTTAAATAGGGATACGAGTGAACCTATTGCAACAATGAGATGTACAAGTGGCTATGTCGAAAAACAAACTTTAAAACTTTCGTGTGGGGTGGGGGGAGGATTAGGTGGGGGGAGAGGGGAGTATGGGAAGTGATGGGAAGTGGAAACAAAGAGGAGGCAACAATGCTTGATAAGAAATGTACTTGTTATCTTGCCCATGTAATGTAACTCCTGTGTACCATATTGTCACAATAAAAGAAATTATGGATGTGCCAAAATACCACAATAAAATCACTTTGAACAATTTATGCAAATTTTATAAAAAGAAACTGTTTAAGAAGTATTTTAGGATAGGATAAAATTGGAAGGAAGTATGGAGCATTGTTCTAATTCAGCTGTACCATATTTGTACAGTATTTAACTCAAATTAATAATGAATTCATTGAGTATAAGTCTAAGTGAAAAGTATAAAACTACAAATTTTGAAAGAAAACATATGAAAAACTTTTATGACCTGAAGTTACACCAAGTGATCTAAGACATGACAAGAAAAGAACCATTTATAAAAATTCTAAGGAAAGAAAACTTGAACTTCATTAAATATAAGCACTTTTCTCTGTAAATTCACATTGCTAAAGGAGTAAGAAAGAATTCAGACTAGGAGAAAATATGTTTTTAAGCCCTGAAAACTTAACAGAAAAAAAGAAACAACACAATTAAAATTCAGGCAAGTGACTTTTATTTTTTTTTTTATTGTAAAGCTACTATACAGAGGATTACAGTTACATGAGTGAGGTTATGAGTACACTTCCTTTTGAACATTGTTACCCCCTCCATTGTTTTCCCCCTACCATCCCCTCCCTCCCTCCCTTCCCCGAGGTTCTTTTTTTTTTTGATTGTGATTAAATGATTACATAATTTCAAAGTCACAAGTTCATTCTAACTTCCCTGGAGCAAATTGTCTACCACAGTCTGTAATATATAACAGTGTTCACATGTTATATACCATATTTGTGATCAGCAGCATGGGGATATTTAGTAGTGGTTCAACCAGATGAGCGGGAGTTCTTTGTTTCTTAAGTCCTGTTAGTTTTGTCGTATCACCTAACCTTTTGGATTTAGCATCCACTTATCAGGGAGACCATGTACCATTTGTCTCTTCGTTCTTGGCTTACCTCGCTCAACATGATTCCTTCTAGCTCCATCCATTTCCCTGCAAATGCCATTATTTTGTCATTTCTAATGGCTGCATAATATTCCATTGTGTATAGATACCACAATTTTTGGATCCATTCATCTGTGGTGGGGCACCTAGGTTGTTTCCATATCCTAGCTATTGCGAACAGTGCTGCAATAAACATGGAGGTGCACGTGTCCTTGTATATTGGTTCCTGTTGTTCAGGGTAGATGCCTAGAAGTGGTATGACTGGGTCGTAAGGGAGGTCAATCTTTAGCTTTCTAAGGACCCTCCAGACTGCTTTCCAAAGTGGTTGTATAAGTGTACATTCCCACCAGCAGTGTAATAGGGTTCCTCTTTCTCCACATCCCCTCCAGCATTTGTCGTTGGCTGATTTGTGGATGTGGGACATTCTGACTGGGGTGAGATGGTATCTCAGGGTTGTCTTTATTTGCATTTCCTTCACCACCAGGGATGATGAACATTTCCTCATGTGTTTCTTTGCCATTTTTATTTCTTCATTTGAGAAGTCCCTCTTTAGTTCCCTTGCCCATTTAGTAATTGGTTTGTTAGGTTTGGGAGGGATTAGTTTCTTGAGTTCCCTGTATATACAGGATGTTAACCCCTTGTCTGATATATTGCTGGTAAATATTTTTTCCCAATTAGTTGGTTGTCTTTCTAGCTTAGTTGCGATAGATTTAGCTGTGCAGAAGCTTTTTATTTTAAGGTAGTCCCATTTGTCGAGTCTCTCTCCAACTTGTTGTGACCCTGGGACTCTGTTCAGGAAGTTCCTTCCTGTGCCTATTAGTTCAAGTGTCTCTCCTACTCTGTCCTGTAGTAGTTTCAGAGATTCAGGTTTAATGTTAAGGTCTTTAATCCATTTTGAGTTGATGTTGGTGCATGGTGATAGGCTGGGGTCCACTTTTAGTTTTCTGCATGTGGCTGCCCAGTTTTCCCAGCACCAGCGGTTGAAGAGGCTGTGTTTCTTCCATTGTATGTCTTTGGCTCCTTTGTCGAATATCAGCTGGCTGTAGGCCTGTGGATTTATATCTGGATCTTCTATTCTGTTCCATTGGTCTTCAGGTCTGTTTTTGTGCCAGTACCATGCTGTCTTTGTGATTATAGCTCTGTAGTAGAGTTTGAAGTTCGGCATGGATAGCCCTCCCATATTGTCTTTATCCCCTAGAATTGTTTTGGCTATTCTAGGTCTTTTGTTGTTCCATATAAATTTTTGGACTGTTTTCTGTATTTCAGTGATGTTTAATTAATCTTGCCAACGGGCCATCAATTTTGTTTATTTTTTCAAAGAACCAGCTTTTTGTTTGGTTTATTTTGGTTATGGTTTTCTGATTTTCTAATTGGTTAATCTCTGCTCTCAATTTGGTTATCTGGCTTCGTCTAGTAGCTTTAGGTCCCATTTTTTCTTGTTTTTCTAGCTGTTTTAGTTGCAACATGAGATTATTTACTTGGTCTGTCTCCATTCTCTTGATGTGGACACTGAGGGCAATAAATTTGCCCCTCAGAACTGCTTTTGCTGTGTCCCACAAGTTTCTTTGTGAGGTGTTTTCATTTTCATTGAGTTGTAGGAAGTGCTTTATTTCTTCTCTGATCTCTTCTGTTACCCAGGCCTTGTTAAGGAGTGTGCTGTTCAATTTGCATGTATTAGAGAAATTTCTGCGGTATGCTTTGTTATTGAGAGCTAGCTTGATTCCACTGTGGTCAGATAGGATACAGGGGATTATGTCGATCCCTTTGTATTTGCTTAAGTTCCTTGCATGAACTATGATATGGTCTATTTTGGAGAAAGTTCCATGAGCTGCTGGGAAGAATGGGTACTGTGTTGTTTTAGGGTGAAATACTCGGTAGATGTCAGTTAATTCCGCTTGAAGTATGGCCTCACTTAATTCGGTAGCTTCTTTGCCAATCCTCTGGTTGGTAGACCTGTCCTTTGGTGAGAGTGGCGTGTTAAAGTCTCCTAGTATTATCGTATTGGGATCTATTTTATTCGGTAAGTTTGAGAGCATTTGTTTAACATATCTGGGTGCACCAATATTTGGGGCATATAAGTTGATGATGGTTATATCCTCCTCTTGGATTGTTCCCTTTATTAATATGTAGTGTCCGTCCTTGTCTTTCTGTACTGATTTTAATGAAAAGTTTATTTTGTCAGATATCAGGATAGCTACACCTGCTTTCTTATTGGGGGAATTTGGTTGGTAGATCCTTTTCCACCCCTTCACTCTGAGTTTGTTTGTATGTTTGGCTGAGAGGTGGGTCTCCTGAAGGCAACAGATGGATGGGTCTTGTTTTCTGATCCAGTCCTCAGTTCGTTTTCTTTTAATTGGCGAATTCAGCCCATTTATATTAAGAGAAAGTATAGAGAGATGCATTGTTGTCCCTGCCATTCCGTTTTCCTAAGTTTTTCTTCTTTCCTTTCCTCCTGTGCTTGCTCAGTTAGACTTTGAGTAATGCCTGTTTGGGGCAGGTCCCAGTTCCTGGTTGCTTTCTTCAGGTTGTGTCCCCCCTCTTAGAATTCTTTGTAATGCTGGCTTAATGTTTATGTATTCATTTAGTTTTTCTTTGCTACTAAAAGTTTTCAGTTCTCCATCGAATGTGAATGCTAGCTTTGCCGGGTATATCAGTCTGGGTTGGCAGTTATTGGCTCTCAGGGCTCGTATGGTGCTTTCCCAGGCTTTTCTTGCATTCATTGTTTGTGTGGAGAGATCTGCAGTGATTCTAATTTTTTTCCCGTTGTAGTATAGCTCCTTCTTCATTTTTGCTGCATGCAGGATTGTTTCCTTATTATTCAGATCCATCATTTTTACTATAATGTGCCTAGAAGTGTTTCTCCTGGGATCTTGCTTGTTGGGTGTTCGATAAGCTTTTGTGATGTAGTTAAGATGGTCGTTTTTGAGGTGGGGAAATTTTCATTGACTATCTTGTTAAATAGGTGTTGCATTCCCTTGCTCTGGAATTCCTCACCTTCGTCCACTCCGATTATGCGAAGGTTAAATTTTTTAGCATTATCTGCTTGCTCTTGAATTTCCCTTTGGTTTAATTTGAGTGATTTTTCCATATCTGTCACTTTTTGGTCCAGTTGGTGCATTCTGTCTTCTGTATCTGACACTCTACCTTCCATTTCATTTACTCTGTTGACCGTGGCTTCTATTGTGGTTTGCATGGTGGAAATGGATCCCTTTATGGATTCAATGTTGGTTCTCAGAGTACTGATCTCACCTCTCAATGAGGTGAGATCAGTATGCATTACCTCTAATTTGGCGTTTATCTCACTTCTTACTGAGGTTTGTGCAGCTTCTATTTTTGCATCCAACTTTTGTTTGATATCCTGTATATCTTTTGATAGTTCATCCTTGTGCTCTTTCAATTTCTGATCCATTTCTCGCTTTATTTCTTGAGTCATTGCCTCCAGCAACCCTTGGATGTAGTTTTTGTCTTCCATTCCTGCTTTGCTCCCACTGGGGCTCTCCCCTGCGTGGCTGCTGGCTTTTGAGGTGAGCTTGCTGTCCTGGGTAGTGGTAAACCTTGTGATTTTTCTCTGTGATTTTCGCATGGGGGTTCAGGAGACTGCTCTTCAATCTTGTTTTGGTGTGTCTGTCTTTGCTTGGTTGCTGATTCTGTATTGGTAGAGAGAGTCTGTGCCTGATCTGGATTCTGTTGGGAGCCTATTTCCAGCTGCTATTCTGACTTACTTAGGATTCTCAGCTCTCTGCTGTAGTGATTCCCGCCTTTGGAAGGGTTGAGCAGCCTAGACTGCTTGTGTTTGCTCCTGTGGGTGCTCTTGGGAAGATCAGATGCTCTGGATGCACTCTCCCAAATACTGGAGTCTGCTATGGGCTCCTGATGTGTTTTGTTTGCCAAAGCTAAACCAAGATGAGTTAAACCATCTTTTTTTTTTTTTAATTTAATTTAATATTATTTGAGAACATACTGTACAGAGGGGTTACAATTACATGGGCAGGATAATGCATACATTTCTTACCAAGCATTGCAGCCTCCTCCTTTGTTTACCCTTCACCTCCCTTCCCAGCGTTCCCCCTCCCCCCCACCCAATCATACCCCGCCTCCCAAACCCACACCAACATTGTAAAGCTGGTTTTGACATGACATTTCGTACTTCTCATTGTTACAACAGGTCCACCTGAATCCTTAAACGACTTGTTTGTCCCCGTTTCCTCCACATGTTATACTGACATCAAATATAGTGAAAGCGGGGGTTACACTGTGGGGGAGGGACATACAAAGCAACAAAGAAATAATCTTGTAAATGCCTTAGAAACACATGCATGAAAGAAACAAAAACATTAAAATACATATTTGAGGGCTCGTTTTCCTAACATCACATTCTCTGACTTTTTCTGCTTGACTCATACCTATACTAGATATTGCAAATAAGGGAAACCATGGGACCTATGTTTCTTTGGGCCTGGCTTACTTCACTTAATATAATTTTTTCCAAGCCTTTCCATTTCCTAACAAATGGGGAAATGTCATTCTTTCTGATGGAGGCATAGAATTCCATTGTGTATATATACCACATTTTCTTGATCCATTCATCTACTGAGGGGCATCTGGGTTGGTTCCATATCTTAGCTATGGTAAATAATGCTGCAATAAACATAGTTGTGCTGGTAGCTTTAGTGTGGCCTTTTTGTAAACATTAGGGTAAATGCCCAAAAGTGGGATTGTTAGGTCATAGGGGAATTCTACCTGAAGTCTTTTGAGGAACCTCCATACTGCTTTCCAAAGTGGTTGAACAAGTTTACATTCCCACCAACAATGAAGTAAGGTTCCTTTCTGTCCACATCCTCTCCAGCATCTGTTGTTGTTAGAGTTCTTGATTTTTGCCGTTCTAACTGGAGTGAGGTGATATCTCAATGTTGTTTTGATTTGCATTTCTTTTATGGCTAGGGATGTTGAACATTTCTTCATGTGTCTATTGGCCATCCTTCTTTCTTCTTCAGA
This sequence comes from Dipodomys spectabilis, assembly GCF_019054845.1. NCBI lineage: Eukaryota > Metazoa > Chordata > Mammalia > Rodentia > Heteromyidae > Dipodomys > Dipodomys spectabilis. The sequence continues at coordinate 20,359,428 of NW_024870766.1, forward strand.
GAAGCTTCTCTTTAAGTCTTTCGCCCACTTACTTATTGGGCAGTTGTTTCTTTGAGGATTTGTTGTTGGGTGGTTTAATTTTTTGAGTTCCAAGTATATTTTAGATATGAGACCCTTGTCCATTGTATGGCTAGTAAAGATCTTCTCCCAATCTGTGGGCTTTCTATTGATCTTGCTAGCTATGTCATTTGCCCTGCAGAAGCTCTGCAACCTTATACAATCCCATTTGTCCAACCTTTCTTTGATTTGTTGTGTTTCCGGGTCTCTATTCAGAAAATTTCGGCCTGAGCCAAGGAGACCCAGGGTTTCTCCTATTCCATCCTGTAATGTTTTCAGAGTGTCTGCTTTGAGTTCAAGGTCTTTGATCCATTTGGAGTTGATTCTGGTGCAGGGTGATATATAAGGATCTAGCTTTAGTTTTCTACATGTAGATAACCAGTTTGGCCAGCACCATTTACTGAAGAGGCTGTCTGTCTTCCATTCTATTGTTTTAGCTCCCTTATTGAAGATTAGACGGCTATAGGTCTGTAGGTTCATTTCTGGGTTTTCAATTCTATTCCATTGGTCCTGAGGTCTGTTCTTATGCCAATACCAAGCTGTTTTGATTGCTATGGCTTTATAGTAGAGTTTGAAATTTGGTATTGATATTCCTCCAGCAGTGTTCTTTCTGTTGAGGAGCGTTTTTGCTATTCAGGGTCTTTTATTGTTCCATATGAATTTTTGGATTGCCTCTTCTATTTCCTTGAAGAATGAGGGTGGAATTTTGATAGGTATTGCGTTGAATTTGTAGATAGCCTTGGGAAGTATTGCCGTTTTCACGATGTTAATCTTTCCAATCCAGGAGCATGGGAGGTTTTGCCATTTTTTAAGTTCTGTGTTGATTTCCTTTTTCAAGAATTTAAAGTTTTCATCATAGAGGTCCTTCACTTCTTTAGTTAAGCTAATTCCTAGGTATTTTATTTTTTGTGGGGCTATTACAAATGGAGTTGCTTTCCTAATTTCAGCCACACTTTTCTCATTGTTGGCATACAGAAAAGCCATTGATTTTTGGGGGTTAATTTTATAACCTGCTACTTTGCCAAAGTTTTGAATCAGCTTGAGTAATTTGAGAGTGGAGTCTATGGGATTCTTTAAATACAAGATCATGTCATCTGCAAAGAGGGAGAGTTTTATTTCTTCTTTCCCTATTTGGATCCCCTTTATGTCTGCATCTTGTCTTATTGCTGTAGCTAGGCATTCTAATACTAGATTGAAGAGAAGTGGAGAGAGTGGGCATCCTTGTCTTGTTCCTGAGTTAAGAGGAAATGGCTTTAGTTTTTCACCATTGAGTATAATGCTGGCTGTAGGTTTGTCATATACAGCCTTTATTGTATTGAGGAATGTTCCATGGATTCCTAATTTTTCCAAAACCTTCATCATAAAGGGGTGTTGGATCTTGTCGAATCCTTTTTCTGCAACTATTGAGATAACCATGTGGTTCTTATTCTTGCTCCTGTTGATGTGATGAATAATATTAATTGATTTGCGTATATTGAACCAGCTTTGCATCCCTGAAATGAATCCTGTTTGATCATGGTGTATGATTTTTTGGATGAATTGTTGAAGTCGGTTGGCCAAAATTTTGTTGAGAAGTTTTGCATCAATGTTCAACAATGAAATGGGTCTATAGTTCTCTTTCTTTGATGAGTCCCTGCCTGGTTTTGGGATGAGGGTTATGATGGATTCATAGAATGTGTTCGGTAGTGAGCTTTCTCTTTCAATTTCATTGAAGAGTTGGAGGAGAATTGGTGTGAGCTCTGCTTTGAAGGCCTTGTAAAATTCCGCTGTAAAACCATCTGGTCCTGGACTTTTCTTAGCTGGGAGGTCTCTTATTGCTGTTTCTATTTCAATGCTTGATATGGGCCTGTTAAGATAGTTTAACTCATCTTGGTTTAGCTTTGGCATGTCAATATTTGCTAGGAAGAGGTCCATTTCTGTCAAGTTCTCAAACTTATTAGCATAAAGTTTTGAGAAGTATTCCCTTATAATGTTCTGAATCTTGGTTGTTTCCGTGGTGATGTTTCCATTCTCATCTCTGAGTTTATTAATTTGGGTGTGTTCTCTTCTTTTTCTGATAAGATTTGCTAAGGGTCTGTCAATTTTGTTAATTTTTTCGAAGAACCAACTCTTTGTTTTGTTGATTCTTTCTATAGTTTTTTTGGATTCTAATTCATTTAATTCTGATTTAATTTTGATTATTTCTTTCCGTCTACTGGATTGGGGTTTATCTTGCTGCTCTTTTTCAAGGAGGTTTAGATGTGTCATTAAGTTGTTAGTTTCAGATCTCTCCAATTTGTTGATGTAGGAGCTCAGAGCTATAAACTTGCCTCTGAGTACTGCCTTTGCTGTGTCCCAGAGGAGCTGGTATTTTGTGTGTTCATTTTTGTTGAATAGCATGCACATTTGAATTTCCTTTCTAATCTCTTCCATGACCCACTCATGATTGAGCAGTGTGTTGTTCAGCCTCCATGTGATACCGGACTTTCTTTGGTGGCTTTTGGTGTTGAGTTCTAATTTTATTCCCTTGTGGCCAGAGAGAATGCAAGGTATAACTTCAATGTTTCTGAATTTAGACAAGTTTGCTTTGTGGCCTAAAATGTGGTCTATTTTAGAAAACGTTCCATGTGCTGCTGAGAAAAACGTGTATTCTGATGCTGCTGGGTGAAATGTTTGGTAAATGTCTGTTAAGTCGAGTTGATCTATGCAGCTGTTTAGATCTGCGGTTTCTCTGTTGAGTTTTTGCCGCGTTGATCTATCTAGTGGGGAGAGTGGTGTGTTAAAATCCCCAACAATTAATGTCTTTGGATCTATATGGGATTTCAGGGAAAGTAGTGTTTCTTTGATAAATTTGGGTGCTCCATTGTTTGGCGAATAGATATTTAGAATTGTAATATCCTCCTGAAGGAGAGATCCTTTAATGAGTATGTAGCGACCTTCTTTATCTCTTCTCACAAATTTTAATTTGAAGTCTATTTTATCTGATATTAGGATTGCAACTCCCGCCTGTTTATGGGGGCCGTTTGCTTGGTAGATTTTGTTCCAGCCTTTAACATTGAAAATGTGTTTGTTTTTTACGGGTAAGATGTGACTCCTGCAGGCAGCAGATAGAAGGGTCTTGTTTTTTAATCCAACTAGACAGTCTATGTCGCTTAATTGGAGAGTTCAGTCCGTTAACATTAAGAGATAGGACTGAGAGGTATTTGGGAGTTCCTGCCATGTTATCTACCTTCTTGGGGGCTGCGAAAACTGGGTTCTTCCTATGGTTCTTGGATTCTCAGTTTGGGTGCAGTTTCTTGACCTTTATTGTGGTCTTGTTGGTTTTCTATGTGTAGGACATCTTTAAGAATCTTTTGTAGGGCTGGTTTGGTGGAGATGTATTGTTTCAATTTTTCTTTGCTATGGAAGGTTTTTATTTGGCCTTCAGTTATGAAGGAGAGTTTAGCTGGGTACAGTATTCTTGGTTGATAGTTGTTTGTTTTTAGGGCATGGCATACATCATTCCAGGCTCTTCTTGCTTTGATTGTCTCTGCTTAGAAATCTGAGGTGATTCTAATTGGTTTCCCTTTATAGGTGATTACCCTTTTCTCCTTCACAGCTTTAAGGATCTTTTCCTTGTTCTGAGTTGATCCTGTGTGGATTATAATGTGGCGGTGGGATGTCCTATTCTGGTCTGGTCTATTTGGGGTTCTAAAGGCTTCTTGTATCTGGACAGGCCTATCTTTTTGCATGTTTGGGAAGTTCTCTGCTAGGATCCTGTTAAACAAATTTCCTAGACCATTAACTTCTGCTTCTAGGTGCTCCTCTACACCCATTATCCTTAGATTAGGCCTTCTGATGGTGTCTTCCAGGTGTTGGATAGATCTATCATATTTCTTGGACTTGTCTTGGATGGTTGTATGTTCTTTCTCTATAATATCTAGGCTGTATTCAATCCCTGAGATTCAATCTTCTGCATGGTATAACCTGCTGTCAAGACTCTCTACTTTGTTTTTTATCTCTTTTCCTTCTAGTTGGTCAACTTTGATGGCTTCAAGTTCTTTGTTGAAGCTCTGTTTTAGGTCTTGTATGAATTTCTTTACTTCCTTAATTTGGTGTTCAGTGTTTGTCCTCAAATCACTTAGTTGATTGGTTATGGTTTCTTTGGGCTCCCATTCCTTCTGTTGGGTTCCATTCAGCATTCCCTTTGTGGTCTCCCTGACTTCCTTCAGCTCTTTGTTAATGGATTCCATGAATACCTTTAGTGATCTTTGTGTGTTCTCTACCTGGTCTCTCAATTCCTGTATTACTCTTTGATTAGCTTCCTCCCATTCGTGGGATTCCTGCAGATCTCTTTGAGTGTTCTCAGCCTGCTCACGCCATTCCTCCCTTTCTCTTTGAGTATCCTCAAGTTGTTCACGCAAATCCTGTATCAGTTTTTGAGTAGCTTCCTCACGCTTATGATATTCCTGTTTAAACTTCTGGGATGTCTCCTCTCTTTCCCTATCACGCTCATACAGAGTCCTTTGTACGTTGTCAAACTTCTCATTTATCATGTTTGCCAGCTGTGTTTGTAGAGCTATTTGGGAACTCTCCTCTGGATTATTCATTATCTGTTCTAAGGCCTGATTATCAAGATTTGGAATTGAGATACCCGAATTTGTCATTTTTCTTGTGTTTTTCTGGCTTACTCAGCCCATTTGAGATGAAGATAGCACCAGTTTTGTGCTAGAACACTATCTTAAGGCAACCATCAACCAAAGTTTGCATTTGTACAGTCAATAGTCTACAGATACAATCTAGTTCAACAGATACATCTATTCGACATCAAACAACTATATGTTAAAGGACTTCGAACCGCAGAGAAGAATTTGGAAAACTAGAAATTATTAGGGTTAGGGAGAGATGTGGGTAAAAAATAGGAATAGATTGGTGTGGGGAGGCACAGGGAGAGTTAAATATGTCCTAATCACAATGCAGGAAATAGGTTGGGTAGGATGCAAGTTGAGAGAGAGAGAAAAAGAAGAAAGGGAAAGGGGAATGAAAAGAGACCAGAAAAAAAATAGAAACGTAAAAATTAATGTTATTATAGATATTAAAAGACCATCTATTTAGAGAGGAATGTGAATATGTTGAGAGAAAGGGAGGGCCATAGAGGAGATGTGAAAAACTTTAAAAAAATGCTTAAAATATTATATAGGTATAAAGAGGTAGTACTGCTATTAATGAATTTAAGTCTCAGAGGTTTTGAATTGAGTAATAAGTTTGTGGATTAAGTGTGTACACAATGGGGGATAGGGTCTACTAGTTAACTACGGGTTTATCTGAGGATGTGCAGGACAGGAGTTAAGTCACATAAAGAAGAACAAAAGAGGAAAAGGTGGAAAGGATAGGAAAGTGAGAAGAAAAGATCAGAAATTCAGTAGAGCTAGACAAAAAACAAAAAGATAATTAAGAATGAAAGAAAAAGAGAAAGAAGACAAGAAAAGAAAGGAAAACACACATTCACGTATTCCTAAAATAAAAATTATAAGAGGAGAGAAAAAAAAAGTTACAGGAAAACAATTGTTTTTTCAGAAGAGGCAAAAATTAAAGATTAATAAAAGTTTTAGAAAAGGAAAAAAAAATTTTATATATATAAGGTAACAAAAAACGAGAAAAAAAAGCAAAACAAAAAAAAGAAAAAAAGAAAAGAAGAAGAAGAAGAAAAAAAAAAGTTCTTTGATTTTTTTTTTTTTTTGGGAGGGGTGGGAAGAGTCCTGTATCTCCCTTTTGTCTGTAATCAGAGTCTGGTTGGAATCTCTGGTCAGCTTGAGGTCCTGTGGCTTGATTGGTTTCTTAAGTCAGTTTGTTGGAACAGGCAGAAAAATGCTCTGCTTTACCCAAGATTTTGAGATCCCCCTCCCAGGTTAGTTTACTGGGAGGGTGATCTGCTTTGAGAATCACAAAAGAGGGGGATGCAGTGATGAGGCTAGGTTCTGGGTAGAGTTGAGGCCTTTCAACAAACAGTAGCTTTTCCCTGGGGCTATTTTGTGAAAAAAACTCACAGCACCAGTCCTGGAGCCATTCTCAGGGTTTCTGTTTTTCAATTGATTGTGGAGGCTGCTAGAGGGAGGGGCAGCCTCTGGCTCTGGTTAACCTGTGAGGAGAGCCACTCCAATGGCTGGCGCCTGAGCTGGGTGACTTTTCCCTGTATGGAACTGAGTCTGTGAGGTCACTTCGCCGTTAAGTTCTTGTGACCTGCTAAATGACTCGTTTTATTCCAAGGCCTGAGCTGGAGCTAGCAGCTCCTCTGAGCTTTGTCGGTATCCAAGATGGAGATCACCGGTGCTGGGGGGGGAGGGGTGGCCTTCCCTCCTCTGCTCCCTGAGAAGGAGTGAGGAAGTTGGGCTTCTACTCATGCCGAGTCTTGGATCCTGGGTCGTCTCTGGTCTGCAAAGTGCAGGATGAAGTTGTCCGCTCCTTGTCGGTTCTTGCTGGTGTTGAGTAGAATCCTCTCGCCTGCTGCGTCTGGCTCCTTCGTCCTGGACTGTGTCTCAGGTATGCCCCGGGGCGGTGGTCGCCGCTGGGACCCTGCCGCTGCCGCGGCAGCTGCTGGCAGGCTCTCAGATGTGTCTGCTTGGCTTCCCCTCTCTTGACTAACTCTCTGTCCTGTGATGGCACACCTGGTGTGATTCTCTGGCTTGGGACTGTTCACTGGAACTCTGAAACTGTTTTCTATGCAAGAGCTTGTTCAGATTCCAGCTTCTCCTCCACCATCTTCCCGGAACGCTCAAGTCAAACCATCTTAACATGCCTATATCAAGCATTGAAATACAAACAGCAATAAGAGACCTTCCAGCTAAGAAAAGTCCAGGACCAGATGGTTTTACAGCAGAATTCTACAAGGCCTTCAAAGCAGAGCTCACACCAATACTCCTCCAACTCTTCAAAGAAATTGAAAGAGAAAGTTCACTACCGAATACATTCTATGAAGCCATCCCAAAACCAGGCAGGGACTCATCATAGAAAGAGAACTATACACCCATTTCTTTGATGAACATTGATGCAAAACTTCTCAACAAAATTTTGGCCAATCAACTTCAACAATTCATCCAAAAAATCATACACCACAATCAAACAGGATTCATTTCAGGGATGCAAAGCTGGTTCAATATAAGCAAATCAATTAATATTATTCATCACATCAACAGGAGCAAGGATAAGAAGCACATGGTTATCTCAATAGATACACGAAAAGCATTGGACAAGATCCAACATCCCTTTATGATGAAGGTTTTGGAAAAATTAGGAATCCATGGAACATTCTTCAATACTATAAAGGCTGTATATGACAAACCTACAGCCAGCATTATACTCAATGGTGAAAAACTAAAGCCATTTCCTCAACTCAGGAACAAGACAAGGATGTCCACTCTCTCCACTTCTCTTCAACCTAGTATTAGAATGCCTAGCCACCGCAATAAGATAAGATGTAGGCATAAAGGAGATCCAAATAGGGAAAGAAGAAATAAAATTCTCCCTCTTTGCAGATGACATGATCTTGTATTTAAAGAATCCCATAGACTCCACTCTCAAATTACTCAAGCTGATTCAAAACTTTGGCAAAGTAGCAGGTTATAAAATTAACCCCCAAAAATCAATGGCTTTTTTGTATGCCAACAATGAGAAAAGTGTGGCTGAAATTAGGAAAGCAACTCCATTTGTAATAGCCCCACAAAAAATAAAATACCTAGGAATTAACTTAACCAAAGAAGTGAAGGACCTCTATGATGAAAACTTTAAAATCTTGAAAAAGGAAATCAACACAGAACTTAGAAAATGGCAAAACCTCCCATGCTCCTGGATTGGAAAGATTAACATCGTGAAAACGGCAATACTTCCCAAGGCTATCTACAAATTCAATGCGATACCTATCAAAATTCCAATCCCATTGTTCAAGGAAATAGAAGAAGCAATCCAAAAATTCATATGGAACAATAAAAGACCCCGAATAAAAAAACCGCTCCTGAATGGAAAGAACACTGCTGGAGGAATATCAATACCAAATTTCAAACTCTACTATAAAGCCATAGTAATTAAAACAGCTTGGTACTGGCATAAGAACAGACCTCAGGACCAATGGAATAGAATTGAAAACCCAGAAATGAACCTACAGACCTATAGCCATCTAATCTTTGATAAGGGAGCTAAAAAAATAGAATGGAAGAAAGACAGCTTCTTCAGTAAATGGTGCTGGCAAAATTGGTTAACTACTTGTAGAAAACTAAAGCTAGATCCTTATATATCACCCTGCACCAGAATCAACTCCAAATGGATCAAAGACCTTCGAGTCAAAGCAGACACTCTGAAAACATTACAGGATGGAATAGGAGAAACCCTAGGTCTCCTTGGCTCAGGCCGAAATTTTCTTAATAGAGACCCGGAAACACAACAAATCAAAGAAAGGTTGGATAAATGGGATTGCATGAAGTTGCAGAGCTTCTGAATGGCAAAGGACATAGCTAGCAAGATCTATAGATAGCCCAGGGATTTGGAGAAGATCTTCACTATCCATACAACGGACAAGGGTCTCATATCTAAAATACACTTGGAACTCAAAAAATTAAACTCCCCAACAACAAACCCTCAAAGAAACAACTGCCCAATAAATAAGTGGGCTAAACAATTAAAGAGAAACTTCTCTGAAGAAGATAGAAGGATGGCCAATAGACACATGAAGAAATGCCCAACCTCCCTAGCCATAAAAGAAATCAAATCAAAACAACATTGAGATACCACCTCACCCCAGTTAGAATGGCAAAAATCAAGAACTCCAACAACAGATGCTGGAGGGGATGTGGACAGAAGGGAACCTTACTTCATTCTTGGTGGGAGTGTAAACTTGTTCAACCACTTTGGAAAGCAGTATGGAGGTTCCTCAAAAGACTTCACATAGAGCTCCCCTATGACCCAGCAATCCCACTTTTGGGCATTTACCCAAATGTTTACAAACAAGACCACCCTAAAGCTACCAGCACAACTATGTTTATTGCTGCATCATTTACCATAGCTAAGATCTGGAACCAACTCAGATGCCCCTCAGTAGATGAATGGATCAAGAAAATGTGGTATATATACACAATGGAATTCTATGCCTCCATCAGAAAGAATGACATTGCCCCATTTGTTAGGAAATGGAAAGGCTTGGAAAAAATTATATTAAGCGAAGTAAACCAAGCCCAAAGAAACATAGGTCCCATGGTTTCCCTTATTTGCAATAACTAGTATTTGTCTGAGTCAATCAGAAAAGGTCAGATAATGTGATGTTAGGAAAATGAACCCTTAGATATGTATTTAAATGTTTTTTTTCTTTCATGCATTTGTTTCTAAAGCATTTAAAAGATTATTTCTTTGTTGCTTTGTATGTCCCTCCCCACAGTATAACCTCTGCTTTCACTGTATTTGATGTCGGTATAATTTGTGGAGGAGATGGGGAAAAACAAGTCGTTTAAGGATACAGGTTGACCTGTTGCAACAATGAGAAGTACTTGTCATGTGGAAAACGAACTTTACAACTTTGATGGGGGCGGGGGATGATTGGGTGGGGGGGGGCAGGGAGGCTTGGAAGGGATGTGAAGAGTAAACAAAGGAGGAAGCTGCAATGCTTGTTAAGAAATGCACTCATTATCTTGCCCCTCTGTACAGTACGTTCACAAAAAATAAAAATAAAATAAAAAAAATTACCAATACAGGGGGCTGGGAAGGTGCCTCAATGGTAGAGCGCTTGCCTTGCATCCTTGAGGCCCTGGGTTCGATTCCTCAGCACCACAAAAGCAGAAAGAAAAAAGCTGGAAGTGGTGCTGTTGGCTCAAGTGGTAGAGTACTAGCCTTGAGCTGAAGAGCAGAGGGACAGCGCCCAGGCCCAGAGTTCAGGCCCCACTACCTGACCCCCCCCCCCAAAAAAAAAGTATCAATACAATTAGGATTCTTAACTTTTTAAAGCATCTTTTATATGCACCAGGAAAGAACTCTTTTAAAAATTTTGAAATATATTGCCTAAAATCAGAATGCTTTATGAGCTACACTGAATGAATTTTTCAGTCTTTGTGATCAGAAAACTGTAATCTTGGCAGTTAATTATTGACAATTAATTACGAGTCTCCACAGAGTAGTGAAGGCTGTTGATGGTGTAATTGGAGATTTGGCCCTAAAACAACTGCCTGAAGTTGGTGTCTTCTCAAGTATTGAATGTCTAGGTTATAATTAAAAATCGAACTCATATCTAGAAATGAGTATTAGTTAGCCTTCTGTCACTGTGACAAAATAAATATCTGGGGGAAATCAATGTAAAGAGGAGATGTTCATTTTGGCTCAAGTTTTACAAGTTTCCGTTTACGGCTGGCTGGCTCTATTGCTTTGGGCCTGAGTGGAAACACTGACGAAGAGAGATGGAGAACAGAAAAAAAGATACAGTCCCCCCCCCCCCCCCACCCAAAGCACACTCTCCAGTATCCACTGTCTTCAACGGTGTCCCACTTCCTAAATTTCCATCATCTCCAGTCACACATCAGACTACGAACCCAGGAATGAATTAGTCCATTGATGGGGTTCCTTCCAATGGTCCTGTCAGCTGACAACAAAGGCTTTAACATATGGACTTTGGGGAAAAGTCTAGGTCCAAACCATAATAGGGAGGTAACAAGTAATGCTTTTTTTCTATTAAACTCTGACTTGGAAATATTTTCTTACTGAAAGTTGTAACCATAAGCATGCAGCCATGAAGTATAAATTTACAATACCTAAATTATTAATGTTAAGTGGATCAATACAAAATCTATATATTCTATAGTAGTTTCCTATGCTACATGGAATAAAGAAAATGTAAATCTAATCTATAGAAATTAATCTTCATTTAATACATTACAACAAGATCCAAATATATGAAGTTTCATCAAACTCCAGTAAGCAATTTGAAATTATAAGTATATATATATATATATATGAAAATGTTAGGGTTAGTGTCAGCATAACTTCATCAGAATATTAATCTGGAAAATAAAGTAAGTGGATTATATTTTGAAATACACAAAATCTCATGTCTGACTTTCAGTAAATAAACTTTCACCATATTTAAGTGATGTGGCAAGAAACTGAAGACAGAGTATACATTTAAAATCAAGTAACCCAAGGGCTGTCAGAGAAGGTTGATGAGAATTGCTTGTCTTGCTTTTCCACACACCAGAGTAATTCCTGAGTGAACATATTTGACAGTCAACCCCATGAAAATGATAGAAAACTTATACTAGACAATGTCCTCTTGTAAACAGCACAAAAACTACAGTGTTCAAAATTTAATGGGTAAAGGACTTCAATGCACAGTTTTACCAAGAAATCTTTGTCACATATCTGCCGCCAACAGAACCCAACACAGCAGGTGGAAAAGAAACCTGTGGGATATTCTGTGGATACTCTGCTCACCAAAGTCTGAATAGACACTGGTATTCCGATGCTTAACAATGAATAGCATTCTAGAGGGGTCTCCTGGTTACACAAAAGGCTTTCATCCACACACCAAAGATCGCAGGTCTTTGTTGGTAAGAGACTGAAATAGTTGTGCTATATCAGAGGAGACACATTACTAACACTAACATTAGCAATTATCAATACAAGACACCTGGACATAACATCTTGTTGCTGAATTTTCTTATGGTGTTTCTAGAAACAATACAATTTTTTACATTTTAGAAGAAATCATAATTTATTCTCTTTTGAAATTTTTTTTTTGGCGTGTTCTGTCCTGAGAATAGTGAACGTGGTATTAGATCTGTACCTACTAATGTATCCAAAAACCATGTTTAGATAAATTGTATCATCAACCAGCCCAAGAAAAGACCATAGGAGAACAAAGATAAGATCTTCACCATAGACTAAATTGCAACAAAACAGAAATATTCTAAAACTAATGATTTAAAAAACCGAAAATGCATGATTTCCACTGGAATAAATGATTATCCAAGGAAGATCTGGAGAGACATCTACTTTCAGATAATCACAGACACAATGGTGCAGCTATTTCCTGGCTAAAAGACTTCCATAGAAGATTCCTGAAGGAGGAGGAAATTAAACACAGACGAATAAACTAATTTGGAGCAAGAAATGAGAAACAAGCTGTATATTTTTGTACAGACTAATATAAACAAATCTTACAGAGGACAAAATAATAAATCATATCCACTTTTGGAAGAAAGTTGGAAATTAAAATTTTAATATGATTTCTTATAATTAGGTGAAATTATAAGACGGCTGGAAACAGTAGGTATCATTCAAATAGGAAAAAAGATAAAAATCTATCAATCTAAAGTAGTATCATTAAAAAAGGAAAACAGGACAAGTAAAACATTTCAGGATAAATAAAATTCATAAATAAAAATATAATGGAAAGAAATCTAAGCCGGGCACAGGTGGCTCACGCCTGTAATCCTAGCTTCTCAGGAAGCTGAGATCTGAGGATCATGGTTCAAAGCCAGCTCGGACAGGAAAGTCCAAGAGACTCTTATCTCCAATAAATCACTAGAAAACCAGAAGTGGCACTGTAGCTCAAATGGTAGAGTACTCGCCTTGAGCTGAAGAGCACAAGAACAGCACCCAAGCCCGGAGTTCAAGCCCCATGATTGACAAAAAAAAAAGAAAAGAAATCTAAATAGTGCTCAAAACATACTAAGCCATCTGTTAAATGACAGTGGTTTTCAGTGGATTTAAAAGAAAATCTTCCATGAATATCATTTTTAAAAAGATACATACTTAACACATAATGGAAAAGGGTGCTTCAAACTATGGGAAAAATTTATAGTTGTATAGTAGTTATGTAATATATAGTATAGCTTTTATAATCTTTAAATAATTGTATAAATGGGGTTTCAAACTTGTGGAATTTTGTTAATACAAAGCATGATTTTTAGCCAAGCATCAGTGGCTCAAACACCTGTAATCCCAACAACATAGGAGGCAGAGATCTGAAGATCACAGTTCAAAGATAGCCTAAGCAGACAAATCTAAGAGACTCTGATCGCTAATCAAGCAGCAAAAACAAATGGAACTGGAGGTACGGCTCAAACACTAGAGCACCAGCTGTGAGCAGAAGACCCAAGAAAGAGTGAAAGGTGCTGAGTTCAAGCTGTAGTATGGATAAACAAAATTAGCCATAATTAAATATTAGTAAATATGATAATGGCCATCTAATTCACAGATCATCCAGAACATAAAAAATCTATGTAATAGTAAAAAGTCAATTTAGAGTTTTAATAAATTTCCAAAGGATAAATATGATATCATTTCTAATGACATATGGGTAATGAAGAACACTAATAGGACTTTCAGTGAGTACTTGCATATCAGAAAATTGTTATATTCTACTGTATTATCTTTGTATAAATCAATAGTAGATTTTCAGAACAATAAAATAACAATGTCTCATGTTTTATAAATCTAGGTATTTCTGTGGCTTGTGTTTGGCCTATTTTGGAGGATGGCAATATCATCTGACTTTCTTTGTAGAGTGAAGAATAAATCACCACAGTCATCACAGGATTGATCTGGCAAAAGCATCTCCTGCTCCATCTCCCACCATGCCCAGCTGGCAGAGTGTTGTCTAATTTGTAAATCCCAGGATGTATTGCTGTCCTTTTGAAGAAGCCACATTATTTATTTTCATACAGACATTAATTTTGTTCCAGTTTTTCTTCTGTAGGTAATTAGGGTGTCTTGAAGTCTGGCCATCATTCATTTGGGGTATATAAATCCCTCTACAGTTTGAACTGACTTTCCAAATTGGAACCTATTTTAAATGTCTTTATCCTCCCTCCTCACACCTCTTAGGACATGGAGTTGAAACAACCAAATCTTTATCTCCCAAATTCCGAGTCGCAGTTTTATCTGCATTGTCAACTGAAGTAACTTGCTGATGATATGAAAAATTTTACATATTATATGTTTATATATATATTTATATGTGCATGAACAGTTACCAGAGGTAAGCATTAAAATCAGCAAAATGTAAAATATGTTTTTATAGTCTCATCATAATATGTGCTACTTGTTACTATCATGATTGGTTTAGTACTCTTCTGTTTTCTGTGGGTCAGTAACAATATTATTGGGCTTTGTTTCAGATCCCAGAAAATGTATTTCTCTTCTTTAGACTTGTTGTCCCTGGATTATCATCATTTCAGTTTTACCTCAATGTCACTAGGAGTGGGGGATAGAGGAGGAATGTCTCCCAGTGTGTACATTTTCTGTTCTTCTTGGCATGTGTCATATTAATTAGAATCTTGCCTATATTTAACCTGCTGTGATTCAATTTGACAGGCCTATCTCTAGGGCCCTGGCTACAAATGCAGGCAGATGATTAAGAAGAGCCAATAAAAGAACTTCCTCATACTCGATAATTATTTCAATGAGAATATGTGACTCAAAGTCATCTAAGAGACTTATTTGCCAAATATCAGAATAGACAACTCCTCTACCCTATAGCTATATAAGTTACGTTACATGTGGGTCTACTGGCCTGCTAAGAGAAGAAAGCCTATTCAAGTATGTTTATGTGTGTATGCATGCATCCCTTACCCAGTAAAAAAGCAGGATAAGTAAACCACAAGACACAGAGTCTGGGTGATGCTATCTAAAATAGATTAGTTTCAACCCAGTTGTGCCTTAGAACTCCTCAAACTGTGAGTCATTATCATTTTCCTTAAGCTAGTTTGGATTGGAATTCTATTACTTTCTATCAAAGAATAATGTTTGTAACCTTTTCTCATTTCTGAATATTTTTGAATTATTTACCATACACAGAGATATAATCAAACATTATAAATATTTAGTTTGAAAAGTTTTCACAAAGTAAACATTCTTCTAAAATAGCACCTACCCTGATTGAGGTCTAGAATGCTCCTAAAATTCCCCATACCTCTGTATGCACCTGCCAGTTACTGCCATTTCTAAGAATACTTATAAAACAGGCACCAGTGGCACACACTTGTTTTCCTAGGTACTCAAGAGGCTGAAATCTGAGAATTATGGTTCAAAGCTAGTTTGGGCAGGAAAGTCCATGAGCTTCTTATCTCTAATTAACCACAAGAAAACTGGAAGTGGAGCTGTAACTCAAAATGGTAGACTACTTTATTGCAAAAGCTCAGGGGCAGCACCAAGGCCCTGAATTCAAGCCCCATAACTGACAAAACAACAACAACAACAAGTTACATTGCCTTTTTAAAAATATGTTTTGTCCTGGATATTTTCAAACATATAGTAATTTGGAAAGCTTTTGTGATGAACATTTATATAACTTCAACTTATATTCTTTTGTGTGTGTGTGAGAGAATACCGTACAGAGGGGTTGCAATTACATGGACAAGATAATGAGTACATTTCTTATCAAGCATTGTTGCCTCCTCTTTGTTTCCCCTTCACATCCCTTCCCATATTCCCCCCACCCCTCACCCAATCCTCCCCCCCACCAAAGTTGTAAAGCTCGTTTTTTGACATAATGACTTGTACATCTCGGAATGGAATTCTATGCCTCCATCAGAAAGAATGGCATTGCCCATTTGTTAGGAAATGGAAAGACTTGGAAAAAATCGTATTAAGTGAAGTAAGCCAGGCCCAAAGAAACACAGGTTTCATGGTTTCCCTTATTTGCAATATCTAGTATATGTCTGAGTCAAGCAGAAAAGGTCAGATAAGTTGATGTTAGGGGAATGAACACCAAGATAACTATTCAACCAATATTCTACAATTAACATTTTAATATAGCTTGTCAGATAATTCACCTTTTTCTTATGTCTACATGTCTTTATCCATCCTTAAATCTATCTTGTGTATGTATGCTCTCTTTGCTTTGTTTAGTTTTAAAACACTCTGTTACTGTGTACCTCAGCTTGGCTTTCTGCCTCAGCCAGCCTACTGAGTGCTGGGATAATAGGCATGTTTTACCAATCCAAGCATGCTCTCTCTCTCTCTCTCTCTCTCTCTCTCTCTCTCTCTCTCTCTCTCTCTCTCTCTCTCTCTCTCTCTCTCTCCACATTCATAGTAAACGTCTGACATCATGATACATCTTTGCAGGGTTTTTGGTATGTAGGACTTTAAGTAGAGTTCAAATCTTTTTAGGAAAAATTGACTTATAATAATACATTCCATTATTCCATTCTAATCAATCCTGGAACTTCCTCAGTACCAAATGTGTTTCTACTATTTTAATTCATGTTATCTAGATAGATTTTCTAAAACTAAAAACATGCAGCAATGAAATGCTTACTAAATATATACATATATGTATATATGTGTGGGTTTGCTCAAAAATCCAAGTATTTAATGGTGCCATTTAAAATAATGGTCTCATTCTTTTTTTCTCTTTGAAAAATGGGAAATATCAAGAATATTCTTTTTTTTTATTTCCTGATGAGAATAAACCATGTTAAGTGTCACGTTGACCTCCACCTTCAAGTTTTTCCTCGGTGATTATTTGTAGCAGGATATTCTCTGGGTGGCTAATGTCAAAGCTACCACTGAGAGCCAACATGATGAGTGAGTGATCAGTCTTCATTCTCTTCATGTCTCTTCTTGTTATTAACACCAATTCACTCCAAAGATGAAAAGACTAGAAAGGCAGAAAATCTTTTTGGGAGATTAAAAATGCAGTCTATAGGTCTTAGGGTATTTGGAAAAGAGTCAGAAAATAAGTATTCTAAGCAATCAGTGTTTGATTTATTTTATGTATGAAGTTCAAATAATTTAAGTATGTACTCTTAGCTAAGCTGTTATTCGTATTTAAATCTTCTAAGAGGTTCTAAAAGAAAGGTTTTATATTGATGACTATAGAATTGTTTTGAACTAGGAAATAAGTTGTTTCACTTTTGTCTTTAGTAGGACTTACATCTGACAGTAAAACCTAGACTAATGGCTCATGCTATTATTTTTCTATTATTTTCTTCTTGATCCAGCTTCATAGCTGGGATGTTGTGACTTTGTGAATCCATAATAACATTATTTTTTGATTTAAATTTTATTGTAAAGATGTATAGGGGGGTTACAGTTACGTAAGTCAGGTCATGAGTACATTTCTTGTTGAACAATGCTACCTTCCCTTATTTTCTCCCTCTTATTCCCCCCCCCCTCCCAATCTGTATAGTTCATTCCCAACATAGCATCTAGTGGAGATTCTTAGTGTGGCATCTAGGTATTACTTCCTAATGAAATGACATTATTAATTTCATATTGTGCCACAGAATTTATTCTGTCTGAAATCTATGTTCATAGGGCATTTTCCCCCCTGCATGGTTTGCCTTTAATCTACGTGGCTGTCTGAGCCTCTGACTTTGACCTTTTATACATTGCACAATGCATGTTTGTTCTGTATTAAAAAATACTTATTTGTTTGTACTTGTCTTGGTTTTTCTGTAGACAGCCCTTATGAATCAGACTTTGCTTAGCACTTAGTACTTTCATGAGACTTCAGTATATTTTTAAAAAAAGATTAATTATATGAAGAAGTTGAATTTTCATGTGAGGATAATTATGAAATCAAAATCAAAAAGGCTAGAACATTTTAAAGTTATAACAAGAATATTGATTGGCTGTCCAACCAAGAATTGTGATCATAGTGTTTTTGAGTTCACTCAGCAGGTCATTTAATCTTTCCCATTGTCAATCCATAAACATTAATTAAACTCCTTTATCCCTGCTCAGGTGTACTCAGAAAACCAAAGTGAAAGGTGATAAACGTCTTTGCCTTCATGGAGCCCACTTGAAGGCAGACCAGTGGGTATAAATTAGTCAAAGAGCAGAATGAGCATGGCAGGGGCATAGGGCACAAGGAGAGGCCGTAGAAGGACAAGGAAGTAGTAACTGGGACAGTATCAGAGAATTCTGGACTGCCAGGGCCTTCCAGGCATAGTCAATACTTTGAATTAAATTTCTGCATATGATTAGAAGCCAAAGGAGCAACTTTATCAGAGGGTAACAAATTAATTGAGATATGTTTCCTACCCCACCCTGATTGATTGATCTTAGATAGTCATTTTCCAGTTTCTCAGTCCCAGACTCTTTTCATAGAGAATTTCCTTTAGACAACATTGAAAGTTTTCTTTTTGCCTCTTTGATATTTAAAATATTTTAACAGGTCAGTTGCCCCATTAGAATACAGGATAGCCATTCTCCAGTACTTAGAAGCATCCCTTTGAAATGTAAAGTAGAAAAGAATGAGTCCCTATTTCCTATACTTCCTGGGAAGATAGGAGGAGTCTAACTTGAATTTGGACCTTAACTTGAAGTTGTCAAACTACCTCTTGCCTTAAAGAAAGATAACATTTACTTTCCCTTTAGGTAATGTCATTAGCAAACTCTGATGGCCTGATTTCCCACCTCAGCTCAGACAAAACTCTTCAGCTACAGATGATGAAGTAGAATTGATCTGAACCTGAGTTCTAACCTCTTTTCCTCTTGCAGTCTTCTTGAATAAACTCAGCATTGCTTTTTAAACTCTGATGCACTTTAGCTTTTGTTTTGATATAACAAATGACTACTTTTGATAGTTACTGTGAAGGAGAGAATGTGCCCAGTCTGGTGGTTTCAGGAAGATTCTCGCAGAAGGCTTGCTCTGGGATCTGAAAACTGTAGTAATCAGTTACAGGTGGTTATGGGAGGAGGGGCCACCCAGCTCCATGAAAGGAAAAGGAAACTTGGTGAGGCTGAAGTCAGAAGCAGGGCTCCACCTAAAGTGAGGTCATCCTCTCTAGAGCTCCACACAAAGTATGACAGGCTTGTCCAAACATCAGGTTAATTCCAAGGCAAATGATATACTCAAACTGAGCATAGAGAATTATGAGGATGACATGGCTCAACTGAACTTTGGGAAAAGTTAAACATCGTAGTGGTAGTGTGGGTACTGACTATATAACTTATATCTGAGGGTAGGTTTGCAGGCCAGTGTGGTTACTAAAGGAACGGAATTTGTGGCTTTATTCAGATGGAAATAGACATGAGGAGCAACTGCCTAGACTTTAGAAATGCATGGGGCAAAATAGATAATGTTAGAATATATTAGATATCAGTGATGAGAAAAGCAGCAAGAGATAACCCTAGGCTGCATTGCACATGAAGAAAGCTACTCCTCACTTAGAAGAATTATAACAGTTCTGGGCAGGAGCAGAGGTGTGCTGGAGAAAATACATAGAAAACTCAACAGTCAAAAGAAACCCATGAAAGAGTAAGGAGAATCAGGGCAGGCAAATGTGGATTTCCTAGTAATCATATCTGAGCATGATCTGATTAGTATGAAAAGCAATAGGCCCCCCCACAAAAATCACAAAAACATTCCCTCTTCTAAAAAAAAGCAGACTTACTTAGTTGGATGGGGCTTGAACTCTGGGCCTGGGCACTGTCCCTCAACTCTTCAGCTCAAGGATAGTAGTGCTCTATCACTTGAGCCACACCACTTCCAGTTTTCTGGTGGTTTATTGGAGATAAGAATCTCACAGACTTTCCTGTCTGGGCTGGCTTTAAACTGTGATTCTCAGATCTCAGCCTCCTTAGAAGCTAGGATTATAGGCATGAGCCACCCGTGCCTGCCAAGTGTTGTTTTTGTTTTGTTTTGTTTTTCATTCAATAAAAACAAAAGTTTATTGAGCACAACTCAGTGCCAGAAAGCATAACTACAAAAGGTTAGAATTGTGTACATCCTATCTACTTTTCTTTTTCTCATGTCATCTATACCTTATTTTTATTAATAATTTGCATTTTTATAGTTGACTATAAGAAAAAAATGGGTTGGCCATGAGGCATGAGCCTGAAGGGGACATTTTGCATTTAGATTTTTACTGAAGCTTTATATTAATGTCATGAACTGAGAAAAGCGTGAATGTATCCCAGATCTAGGGAACCACTCCAAGTAGGCTAACAACCTCTTGAATTCTCTGAGACTGAAGACTGAGATCAGTGCACACTCTAAAGTTATCACTCCAACATATATAAAATATGTATTAGCCAGATTCATGGAGTGTTCACATATTCATCATGTGTAATATCTTGAATGGATAAACATCCTAACTGGGGAATAAAACTGGAAATAGTAACACCCCTGGCTTGTTCTATAATGTGTTATTTTTAAAACATGAAGCATAGTTCACTTACCCATGAATACCACTTAACATTTTTTGAATTAACGCTCACTCTTTCGGATCTTAGAGCTACAAACATTTAACTACCTTGGTGATTGGTTAATTTATCTTCCCCTAATGTTCCCAGCAAGCAAACTTGACAGACTATTACCTTACTTGTAAATGGATTATTTGATGTTTTAAAGTCACATGCGATTTGACATAACATGACCTATAACTAAATAAACTATTTAAAAGCCATATGCCAGCTCACTTTGCTCTTCTATTGATTTTCAGTTAGTGCCTGAACACAGCAAGCTTTTAAGAAGTAGTAATTTTTGTGCTACCAAAATATGATACTTTCTTCTAAAAAATCAGGACTTATTTGAAATCAGATCATAGATCAAATCCATTATAGTATTTTACCCTTAAGGTGGTAACTTGAATTACTGTTGAGTCAGTCCTAATATTTGCAAAGTATTTACACAAAACTAGAAAAAAAGAGATATGCTCAAATAATGAAAATTAATAATAAAGTTTGGAAGTCTGACAATTTTCATTGCCATTTTCAGTAATAGCAGATTCTGAGAACTAAGAATACTGAAGCTTAACTTTGATTAACTTCACACTAAATAAACTTCTCATGGAAGGATGCTCTGGTTTATAATCGAAAACATCTATACCATCACAGGTGTGACATAGAACTGCAGTATAATGATGGTCATCTCTCCAGACATATGAGTACTCTTTCTCATATGCCTTTATTTATTGTATACTTGTTGGTTTATGAGAGAGAACCTCACTATGTAGCTCATGGGCTTGACATCCAGTTTAAGCCTCCCAAATGCTATAATCATAGGTATGCGCCACCATGCTGGCTCATAGGCACTTATTTGAGTTTGGAAAAAAGCAACACATTTGCCACCTGAAGTATCACTGACACATATAAAGATATACCTGGGACCTTAGATAAACATTCACCAATTTAAGTGGAGGGAAGAAAATCAAAGCTAAATAACTAAAGGACAAGAATTAAAAGTTTAAACATATATTTGTATAAAATATGAGGAAATACTTGAAAGTGTCAAGACAGTCAAATGATCATAAACTATTTCCAGTGAAATAAATCAAACCTGAGTCAAATAAATCAAAACTGAGACTAGGATCTGCGAAAGCTTCGCAGGATGCCTTGCATTCGAAGATGATTTTAAGCTATTCTAGCTTTTCTTTTTTGTTCCTGCTTCCTAAACTTGGCACTTCCATCCTCTCTTGTTTTCTGTTTTGTTTTGTTCTATTTTTGGCAGTCATAGGGATTGAATTTAGGGCCTAGTATATGCCACACAGCTACATCCTCAATCCATCCCCTGTATCCATTTGAAGGGATTATAAGAACAACTTCAAAGTGGTCTCTAAAATGCATCAGGGTAGAGGATTCTTCTTTTTCTACCATGCTACTAGCAACATGTGAAGACTGTGAAATATAAGTCCAAGGAAACCATCTTTAAAACATATAAAACACTTGTACATTCGAGGTCTTGGATCCATTTGGAGTTGATTCTGGTGCATATATATACACTTCTTGTTTGTATATATATACACTTGTAGAAAACTAAAACTTGTACAAAGACAAAGGGGACACTGCCATAAACATGCTCAGGGAACTGTGGTCCAGATGCCCAATGGTCCTCAATATATCTGTGGCAGAAATGGAATTTAAAACTAAGTTTCCCAGCTCTGGGGAGTCTTTGTGAGTCTTGTGTTTCTCACAACCTGGTTCCAAGTTGTCCCTGAATACTTATCTTCCCTCTCTCACCTATTGAATATAACTTGCTATGATTATTTAAATGTTTGTTATACAAGATACGCAGAACAAGACAGTCTTCTGAGTTTATAAAATAATATCTCTCACTCATACTGATTCTCTAAAGTACTACTGAAATGAATTATCAATAATTCCACTCATAACATGTAAATTGAGATCCATATATTGAAACTGTACCTTTTGTAAAGAAACAAAGTATTTGCAAACTGTTATGTGAGCTTCCCTCCCACAAAGAAAAGTTGACTAACAGAGACAAATTAAGAAAGCCAGTCAATGTAATCTATTTAATAGTTTTAGGATTATTAGTTATGGTTTGCCAATTTAAATTTGACTTTTGGTGTTTGTGGCATATTAATACCTAGTTTACTAATCTGTAAAGATACAATCCTAATAATTATTTATTAATCTAATTTAATGCAGTTTTTCATACAAAAATAAACAAAACTTATTATATTACACCGAGAGTATGATGTGAGGTCTTTAAATAGATTAGCAATATCTAGCAATATCTTTTTTTTTCCCCACCTAGTCATCCCTCTGACTGAAATTTTAATTCTTCCTTGGTAGAGAAGGGCTAAATCTCAGCTATTAAAATATAATTTCTTACTAGATGGAGAAGAAAATTTTCATATTTTGTTCCCAGTAGAAAATACAAATCATTGAAAAAATTAAAAACGGAACAAAAAACCCCACAAAAACAAAAGAGGAGACATGCAAATGAGGAGAAAATAGAATATTTTATTTAGTGTTTTAAGATCTCAAGAGGAATGAACCAATGACCTGGGCACTCACCATGCCCAATAACTCTAAAGAAACAAACCTGAGTGTCCCTCAGAAGAAACCTTCAAGGGCCCATTAAATACTCCTGTAGACAAATGGAGACTTAGTGGAGAGGTCTCTTGCTGCTTTCACCAGAAAAAAGTAGAACTAGCTTTGCTGTCTAAATGGAAAGAGAGCTCAAAAATGAACAATTGATTTCCTCCATAAATGTTGAGAGAAAAATAAATGATAGGGACACAATATAAATAATGTGGCTAAGAAGTTTTAAGGTAGCTTTTCTTGACATACATAGACACCTCTGGGGGTGAGGGGGAGAGAGTAGAATAAGCCTCAGGGCATACAGTTGGCTGCCTTATGAACCAAAGAAATAACACACCCTGCATCTGTTGATGAGGAGGTTTAAAAAGACTGACTAACATAGACAACTGCAGAACTTAAATCCTGCCGTAGATAGGTCTCAGAACACTAATCAAATGTCAGAGCTCATTGGCAAATGCCAAGGCAGCAGGGATGACCCACTCATTATGGAGTTATTATTTCTTTTAGCATAGATCACCCAGTGGAATGCCCAAAGTCTCATTGTGTTTATTAAATTCTCTGCCTAATCTAGCAGCTAAGTAGCTTTTTATTCTGAGTCATAAATGTAAT
Source organism: Dipodomys spectabilis (assembly GCF_019054845.1). Taxonomy (NCBI): domain Eukaryota; kingdom Metazoa; phylum Chordata; class Mammalia; order Rodentia; family Heteromyidae; genus Dipodomys; species Dipodomys spectabilis. The sequence goes on from NW_024870766.1 coordinate 20,382,822, forward strand.
ACAATAAAAGCTCATTAATTTGGATTTCAGTGGTTTACGTTTTCTATAATTATGAAAGAGGTTATATAGCGCATCCTTTAAAGTATCAATGAAGAAAAAGTTACTAGGCAAATTAATGGCAAAAATAGCTTTCTTGGGGATCTTCATGAAATACCCCATACAAATAACTTTCCAGTCATACCTGTACAGTTTACCATTGCCAACTTTCTTACAAAAATATTCATGTGCTAATTGGAAATTACTCTTATATTTTCATTTTTAAGGATTCTTTTCAAATTATTTCCCAGAGTTTATTTATTTTCCTTCCAGACACACTATGTTTATAACATAAAATGCATTCTACATTTAACTCTTTAAAAAAAATCTTTGGATTTTCTCAAAGATGTCATTAGAAGGATTTTTCTGGGATTTGCTACCAGCTTCTATTTACAGTTTTTGTTTCTCACTACATAATTACCTGATCTTTTTTTTCAAGATTATTCTATAGCTCAAGGGATAGAGTGCATTTTAGCAAGCATGAGACTCAACATAATAATAATAGCACCACCACCACCACAATATTGCTGCTACTACTACTACTACAACTCCTACTACTACCCCAGACAAACTCATTTGCATTGGTTTTTCTTAATCAACCCTTGCATTCCTTATCTTTTATCTCATATGTTCCACTCTTTAATACTGCTCACTATGTCCCATCATCTCTTGCTCGTGTCTGGATATGTCATATCTCATATCATGAAACATTTTTGCATTCTCACCTCTGGTCAAAGTCATTGAATTATTTCCTAAAATTTGTCCTTATTGTTATAATCCCAAATCATGTTAATGTAATATGTACTTCACCTAATCAGCTGGATATATTAATTTGTTTTTTTTCTTATTTATTTACTTATCAAGGTGATGTATAGAGGGGTTACAGTTACATATTCATTCAGTTTAAAATATATTTCCACAACTGCCATGGTGATGTTATGAAGGATGATTGAGAAAATTGGGGCTGGTTTATGTTAGGTTATCCTTGAAAAAACTATCAAATTACTGTCTTGGGCTAAAACGTGAAGGAAATATGGCAGGTATTTTTAAGTGGGGAGAGGGTCCTCAACAAATCTTTGTGTCCTTCTTTCTCTGTCATTTACTGTGAGTGTTCATCTACTAGTTACATTTTTTTTGAAACTCAAGCACTAAGGGAAGTCAGGCAGAAATGTGTTATTTTCTTTTAAATTCCAGTCACTCTATCACATTAGTATTACAATTAACAGGTTTTATAAGCTGTCAAGAACATATTTAGCACAGGAGATGAGTAGCTATATAACAATCAGATTTTTTAATGTTATTTCAGGCAGAAAATTTTAGAAAAGTAAAACCAACCACATCAAGACAACCTTTCTTAGTGGTCCTATATAGGTAAAATGCAGAAAATACATCTGCTTTCACAGAATTGTTTTCAGGAAACTACATAGCATAATGTTTGTCACATTCAATGCATGGTGCTTCTTACCTTTCCCCTAATTCATATGCAACATAGAAAAACATGAGTGGAAAATGTATCTGAAGACATTCAAAGATATTTATTTACCGTATTTAGTGTTTTTACTTATATCACTTTATTTTAGTATACAAAAAAGAGAATTTTCCCCCATACTTTCCTCTTTTTTTTTTTTTTTTTTTGCGTCCGGTTGTGGGGCCTGAACTCTGGGCTTGGGTGCTGTCCCTCAGCTCTTCAGCTCAAGGCTAGCACTCTACCACTTGAGCCACAGCACCACTTCCGGCTTTTTTCTTTTTGCTTATGTGGTGCTGAGGAATCAAACCCAGGGCCTCATGCTTGCAAGGCAAGCACTCTACCACTGAGCCACCTTCCCAGCCCCTGTACTTTCCTCTTTTAAAAAAATAAAGAGTACAGATGCTTCTGTTGTTAATTCTGCTACTTACATAAGCCCCAAAGAGATGACCCTTATTTTGGTACATCTTGGAAGGTGTGAATATGTTTACATAATCACATTTCTGCAGGGTTCACAGGACTGGGGGTGTGGCTATGTGAGAGTAGGTGTCATTTCTCCCAATCCTAACATAGCCTACTGTGCACTCACTCCCAGGAACCCAACACAGGAATATCTCATGATGGAATAGCCTTTTTGGTTGGTGCTGATTGTCTTAGTCAGTTCTGTCGAACCTATATTGGAAACCTCAAGGTTAAACCTGAAACTTTATAGTAACTGTTATCGGACAGAATAGGAAGCATATTAGAACTTATTGGCATGAGCAGAAACTTTCCAAGTTGAGTTCCAGGATCCCAGCAAAAAGCAAAGACAATTGACACATGGGATTGCATCAAGCTAAAAAGTTCCTGTGAAGGACATGGTTACTAAACTAAAAAGACAGCTTACAGAGTGAAAAAAGGTTTTTGCCAGCTATATGTCTGGCAAGGGCTCAAGAAACTAAACTCCCAAAGAATCAATATACCAATTAATAAATGGGCAAAGGAGTAAAATAGAGACTTCTCAGAAGGAGATGCAAAACTGTCTAGTAAACACCCAAAAAATTGCTCAAAAGCTCTGACTATAAAGGAAATTCAAATCAAGAAAATCTTGAGATGCCATGCAAGATGGAATAGTAAAAAGAGATATCATTACAAATACAAAAACAACAAAAGTGAAAATTTTCTGCTTTAGGAGTAGCATATACTAGGTTATTGGTAAGTACTTACAAAGAGGAAAGTAGTACATCACCTTTGCATAAAATAAAACAAATTTTGAAAAAAGAGGAAAGAATAAAGAAAATGGTCCCATATCTGAGAGATGTTATCCAAACATTCTTAAATGCCTTAACAATTAGCAATACCCCATGCAACTTAATGATTCTTAATGTTAAATTTGCAACCCTCAATCTGTGCTTCTATACATACAGATTCATGGCCCACATTAACACACACACAGTAACCACTTTGCTGTCTCACCCACCCAGTCCTAACCTCAGAAGAGGAGCATTTATGATTGCCTGTCTCTATTCAGCTTACTTGCTTGCTTTTTGTATTGATTGTTGCATCCCTTCCTGGCTGTAATGTTGACACTATGCAATACAGGCAAAATCAGAGCAGATGAGGAGGCTGGACTTCAATTTTCTGGTGATTAACTTTCCTCTGTGCAGTTTGACTTGATATAGGCTTTGCTCACTGGTCAGAGAATTGCAGGCTGTTAAACTTGTCACTTTTGTTTAGATTTTACCTCATCTATCTTTTACTTTCTTGGCAATCAATAAATATATTCTTAGGAATAATAGTAGCATCAACATATGGAGATTTTGGAAGTCAAAGACCTTGTGGCTACTCTTACGATCACATAAGTAGTTGGATCTGAAAGTTTCTATCACACTCTCTCCTGTGTATAGAATTACAGGTAATAGAGGCCCTCTTTGAAGATTCCTCTCCCTACAGACCTGTAAAACTCTGAAAGCCTAAATAGCATCTATAAAGAATAATTCTTGGTAGTTCTGAACCTCTGACATTTCTATTCTACCCGTGAATCAGCTCTGTCAAGCAGCCAGGGCCAGCACTGTTCAGCCCCTTTAGTCATCAGACCACTACTTATTTTCAAAAATTTCTCCAACCCCAGGTTATTTGGTCACTTATTTTCCTGTGCTTTCTCATCTTATCCCTGCTTTCTCTTCTTTGTTCTGTCCCCAAAGCAGTTTTCTTGGTACTTTGGTTTGAGTCGGTTTACCCACCAATAATTGTGAACTAGAAGTTGGATTCCACAGTAGGAGGTAATGTAGAACCATTAGAAGATGTGGCTTAGTGAAAGTTAATTAGATCATTGAGGATAGATAGTACCATGGGAAAGAATTGTAGTTCTCATGAAACCTCTGATAATTCTCCTGAGAGAATGATCCTATACCACTTAAGGATCTCTCAGGCACGCTTCTGTCATGGGAATTCCATGTGCTACAAGAACTCTACTAGGGCCAAGCAGAAGCTAGTGCTATGACTTCGAGTCTCCAGCACCATGGATGATATCAACTTCTTTTCTGCACGAAGTACTCAGCCTCAGATAACTCATAATATTAATGAAAACAGACTAAAGCAATTGGTTAACAGTGCTACTTAGCTACTTTGCCTGTAAGCCAGCTGTATCATTTCCTTCCAAATGATTTATCAAGATCTTTTTCATAATTTTTCCCATCAGACAAACTGGGTGTCCAATTTATAAAATGGCAATTTCATCCTGACAAGTATTATCAAAGGCATTTATCTTTATGGTGAACACACACACACACACACACACACACACACACACACACACACACACACACACACACATTAAGGTTTGTTGTGTGGAAAGGGCTTAAATTTTGCATCTAACCCCAAAGACTCTGATTTATCTCTTCCCATAAATTATTTAGTACATTGCCCAGAAATCACAAACAAGAAAATCTTTTCCCCTTAACCTCCACTTACTTAAATCCTATCGTACTGAGACTCCAAGTGGGATAATATTAAAATATGTTGATAAAATATGTTGATTACCACATCAATACTAACTATTCACAATTCAAACTACAACCAATTTGCATGGATACCAGTTGCAGATTTGCTTCCAGACACTGTAATATTTCTCCTTAATCACTTTCTGAGGTCTTAATCATTCCACCTTTATTTAGTAATTAAAATGATCCCACACTAGGTTTTAGTTAGCATTTTTTAATGAAATGGCTCTGTATAACATTCTCCTACTTCTCTGTATGTATGAGTGTTGAGTATGTTAACCCCATATCAGTATTCACATGATAGCCACAATCATTTAAAATATTCATGGATCCATGGGATTTTCAAATGTGTTTATTTCATCTTCAGGTAAAAGTTGTTCTATATTTTCAATACAGTTATGCTTACTCTTTTAAAATTTATATTTTAATTACCTATTTTAATAATTATTGTCATTTTCTTATTTTCTGTCAATAATACGGGTGCACACTTTTTAAAAACTAAAAGAATACAAATATGTCTAAAGTGAAAAAGCAACTTAAATAACTCATCATAAAACCATTAAATGTCTTAAATTCCTCATTAAAAAAACAACCCATTAAGTGCATTCAGTGCATTTAAGCCATTGTATTCTTCTGAGGTTTGTCTAATCAGTGTAGTGTGTGTGTGTGTGTGTGTGTGTGTGTGTGTGTGTGTGTGTGTGTGTGCGTGCGTGTGTGATGGTCCTGGGGCTAGAACTGAGGGCCTAGGTGCTGACCTTGAATTTTTCTGTTCAAGACTAGTGCTCAGCTATTTTGTTCAAGGCTAATGCTCTATCACTTGAGCCACAGCTTTATTTTCAGCTTCTTGGTGGATAATTAGACACCACAGTCTTCTAGTTCTCCTGCCTGGGCTGACTTCCAACTGTGATCCTCAGATCTCAGCCTCTTGAGTAGCTAGGACTACAGACATGAGCCTCAGGCACCTAACTAATCAATATGCTTTTCCTGTTTCATTTCAAGAATCAGTTGGTTTATTTTTTATTTTATTTTTTGAAAGACCTCTGGTTCTCTTTAGTAGGGAAACAGTACTATATATATAAATTTGTCTAGTTTTATTTGCTTTTAGCAATTTTTATTCAGTCAGTCAGAGAAGAAAGAAAGACCGCAACAGAGTTAGAATATTTTATTTTATTTTATTTTCCCCTGCTGAGGTTTTTTTTTAAGGGTTAAAAAAGTGGGTATAACAAGAAAACAAAAACATGATTGTATTTTGAAATGTTCATTTTCAATCAGCACCCAGATGCTTCAGTGGAAAGTCCCCAGATACTCAAGAACTTATTCATTTAGACTGGAGTTTAATGATATTTGTTTTACAGAATTTATTTTCAAATCAACAAAATCTGTAGTATTTCTCTCTGCCTGACATGGCTGAAATTAGTGCCACCTGTAAGAAAGGGGAAGACTGGAAGCGTCACATGCTTAGCAGCTCCATACTTAAGACCTGCCTGGTAGACTTACACAGGACCCATCACAAACAGAACACAGAAACATCTAATCAAGCAGGCTTGTTTGTGTCTCATTACTGTATTCCTTTGTGGGTTTTTTTTTTTTTTTATCATGGATTATTGTGTTGGGAGAAAGAGTCATTTGTAGATATTCAGCCAGAAATACTAATATTATGCTTTTATTGAGCTTTTTATAATACTAGTGTTATACCACTGTAAGTCTTTGGCCCACATGATTATAGAGGCTGCCTTCTACAAGCTAGAGGCTCAGGAAGAATGCTTGTTCACTTTCAGCTCACGCTCCCCAAGGAACAGGGATTTCTGCAAGAGTGGGACATTTCTGGTTCAAATCTTAGAGTTCAAAAGAACACGTAAGGGCCCAGTCCACATGAAGATGGGTGTCTGGCTCAAGAAGAGGAATCAGTGGTCTCCTTCAATTTTATTCTGTACAGACTGACTGACCCCCAGTGGTTGGTTAATGCCTGCTCACACTTGCGAGGTCTATTTTCTCTCCTCAGTTCTAGTGTCAATCACTTCTAGAAGCACTCTCACCCATCCATTTAGAAATAATATTTTGTCATCTCTTTGGGTCTCTCATCTAGTTGATACATAAAGTTAAACACTACACATATCTTACACCCTTTTGCATTTCTTGTAGTATTAGGATATATTGCTACACAATTTAATGACATTGAAAAGTAAGTATATCTATATAAACTGAATTTAAATTAATAAACATCCTTCAGGTAGAAAATTGGCAAAATGTCATGTTTAAAAAGTATGAAATAGAATGGGAAATGTGTCTAGGGAATTTTATTTTACCCCACACTAGTAACAATCTGGAAATGTGTTTTATAGTACATTTTACATAATTACACTTCACAGCCATTTCAATTTTGGCCAGTGTTCAGGTAATAAAGACTTTCTTTTGCTGTTTATAGGTCCACAGACCCATTTTCAAAATGGAATTGACTCTTTCAAATGAAGAGTTCTTTTAAAATGAAATAGCAGACAAATGTAGAAATTTGGAACAGAGGAAACAAACCCATAAAGCCTCATTTTATATAGAAAACTCTACATTTTATATTCCATGCTTCTTTCTTCTGAATAAGAAGAAATAATTTACAATACTCAACTTCATGCCATATTCTAGTGCCCAAATGTCACAGACAATAGTCTACATCATAAACAAAAATACACAGTAATTGTCCTTGGAAGTTGGAAGTGAAATGCGTCATAACAAAGAAAAATTCATTATCCTTTCCATGGTGTTGTTCATGTTAATGTGTCTCAATTGTGTTTAAAGCATAAGTAAAGTCTAATTCTGCTGGGTTAATGTCTTTATGTTTGACTAAGTGATTCACCAGCTCAAATTTAATTTAGTAATTTGTTATAATTTTAGAATGTAACAGTGATGATTTTTTAAAATGTCCAAATAAAAGTTTGCTTGACATAATAGAAAAGTTTGTCTTATGCTTTGTCGAAAAACAAACTTTACAATTTAGCCAGGAGGCTGTGGTGGTGGGGGTTGGGGGGGTAGTTGAGGAGGTGGTAGGGATGGGATGGTAGGGGAAAAACAAAGGAGGAGGCAACAATGCTAGATAAGAAATGTACTCATTACCTTGTGTCTGTAACTGTAATCCCTCTGTACAGTATTTTCACAATAAAAAACTTATTTAAAAAAAGTTTGTCTTAGTATGAAGCCAAAGTAAAATAGAAAAGCAAAAGCAGAAATAAAGACAAAATAAAAAAACAACAACATACTTGTTGAAACAGGCCAACATCTTATACAGATATCCCATAGGCATTTCTCTTCCAGCTCTTTTGAGAACCCACTATTGTATAAACATTTATGCAAACAAGCTATGAACATTATGAAATGTATTCTCTCTTTTTACTGTCTCAGATAATCTTTAATTTTCCAGTTTTCAAATCCAGTAAGTCCTTTTTCAAGGAAACACAAAAATACCCAAATGCAATTCTATTAGCACTAGACAGTACTTGGGGAATTGCCCTAAGAAGCATGGAAAATGGATCCTTCCTCACTGTCCAGAAAGGATGAAGTCCTTGTCAATAAGCTTCAACTAGGATGAAGGTGTTTGAGGAATTGGATCACAAAGGTTGTCAATAATAATTGTATGGAATCTCATCCATATGTAGTACTCAAGGAAGAACTAACTGGCAAACACCAGAATGGAAGTTGTCTCCATCGGTGGGGCTTCAAAGCACCGGCCTGATGGAATTTGAAAAGACCTCAATCACCTGGTCTGAAAGTTTCACTTGTGTTACATTTCTACAACAAAAACTTGGTACCAAGGTGCTGAGTGTACTTGAATCCTCTGCATTCAGCTTTCAGTATCTCTGTTTCCTTTTCTGTATGTCCTCTTCTCTGACAGAGCTTTAAGGACATAGAAAGACAGGTCACACCGATTTGAAGGAAAATGAGGGAATGTATAACTTCTTGTTGAAGTTTTTATTGCAAAAATCACATTGTGAAGAAACCTTTGTGTTTGAAACCATATTTTGAAATTGTGTTTTATTCTGAAGCTATTAGGAATCCTATTACATTATAGGTGTTGCTTTTTGTACCATGTTGTTTTGTTGTAATATTTTTATATAGTAAAGTGTAACAGACATGATTACTCAGAGATGTAGACAGCGTTCTCTGAAAAAAGGCTCATTAAGTAAGTTAATATAGCATGTAACCCACAGAACAGTCTCTGCAGGTAGCCCTCTGTGAACCAATTATACTTCTGTTTTATAAAATGTATGAATATGGAACATGATGACTAGCATTGAATTATCATAAATTGTGTTCCACATTTTGTTGGCCTCAGGGAAGCTAGGTGATTTTAGTGTGGGTTTTATCCTTTTCTATACTAATGGGAAGATAATGGTGCTTCATAGGGGTATTGTGAGATTTACTTAAAATTTATGTACAGTTTTATATCCAAGCCTATAAAACGATGCATGATGTCCTGTTTGTTTATATTACTGATGTGTTATCCCACTAGATAGAGAGAGAATCAGGGCATGATATTTCACAAAGGAATCTGATTTTAGGGGAAATAGTTCTTGACTCTGACATTAGAAGTCTTATAGTTGAGTTTTTGTGACCCTGACAGGCTAGGGGATCTCTTCTGGGAAATTTATGAAATCTACTTGGAAACTTGACTTTTTTTCCCCTTTTTAAAGCTGATAAAGTGGAGTTGACTTCACACAAGTTCTGCAAATCCATCACATAAAATAGTGGGAAAACAAGACCTCCCAGAAGGGAGCAATGGGAAAGACTCAAACCCAGAACATGTTGGCAAGGACACCACCTATATGCTCAAGAGAATGTATTCTGCAGAGAGTAATTTGGATCACAGGAAAATGAGGAAACTAAGTGTCTGTAGACTTCTGTCTGGGATGCAGAAAAAGCCGGAAGTACGCTGTGGCTCAAGTGGTAGAAAGCTAGCTCAGGAACAGTGCCCAGGCCCAGAGTTCAAGACCCACAACTGACAAAAAAAACAAAGTAGCTCATGGACCAATAGCCTTAACAATTATGGGGAGCTTATAAAGTATGCAGGTACTCTGTCCTTCTCTCAGAAATATGGAGTCAGAATCTGACATTCTGACAGCTGCTTCGTTGATTTATATATATGTGAAAATTTTAGAAGCTCTGAGTTTGGTCCTGTTGTCCAGCCTAAAGAATACTTACTCCTGATCTAACTTTTAAAATTAATTATAACCAAATGTATGCAGATGGACTGGAACAATGAAACCCAATGATCTTTCATAATGTGATTCTCTCTTCTACTATCTTCAGATCCTTCAGGACACAGACTTTTCTGAGCATTCTTATCTCTACTGACCTCCATGTTGAGTGACCAGTGACATTGGCATCCTGGTAAACAGCATCATCTGTACCTGAAATTCATTTTTGATGAGACACAAAACTCCTAGCCCCTGGAAGGCAAATTGATTCTATCCTTGTAAATTCACAATAGTGAAGCAATGTCAAGCCTCAAATAATATTCTTATCTATGTTGCTTCTGGATTAATTATTCATAGCTATCATTCCTTGTCTTCAATAGCTGTTAATGTATTTTACTTTGGAGAAATGAAGAATATCCAAAGTAGAGGAAATGTTGAGGTGTTGCAATTTTCCCAAAAAAATGTCGTGAAGGAGTTTGTAAAGAACAGTTGGAAAATGTATGGTTCCTATTGTATTTTCCTCTGAGTTGATCATTTTAGTAGTCATACTATGCAGCTTCTTTGTCAAAAGAAGCTAGGCAGAATTACCACTATTATCAGAACAAGTACACAAAGATGAATGGCTATCATAACTTTTAGCTGTGCATAAATCACAAAGAATATGGAAGTACTAGTATACTGAAAGTGGAAAAAAATGCTCACAATTTTTTTTTCAAATGTATATTTTAGTAAATTTTTGATTTACAAAGAAAAACATATGTTTACATAGTCCTAGTATTTTTACATGAGCACAACAATCTTTGAAGTACTCTATTACTCATTTACTAATTTACTTGTGAGTAATGACCCAACCTTTTGTAGTTCACGGGCAGCTGGGTAGTTAGAAACAGGTTCAAAATTAGATTTCAAATATCCTTACTCTTAAATGGCATTCTTCCTTCCACCTTACTTTGTCTTTGAAAGGGTAAGTGGAATAAAGTATGGGAATTTGAGCATTTAGAGTCACACTGTGAGATCAATTTTAAAAATATGATTGATTGTAAGGTGCAAAAGATCACTAATGCATGAGCTTTTAAATATCTAAATTGAATGTAATAATACATTCTATTGAAGCTTTAAAATCGCCTGTGCTTTTAATGTTAATAGTTTTCAAACATCTACTAATACATAGGCCAATTAATGCAGTCCTTCGCATACTGTGGAAGTTGGGCATGCTTCTTATCATTTTTTCCCCTTTCTTAGTCACACATTGCTGTCTAGGAGGAGTTTGCAAGTAACACAGAATTTAAAGCAAAAATCAATGGCTAATAGTACAACGTTAGTTAAAGACTAAATGGACAGACACTTTGGCAAATTCCCTAAGCTCTCATATCCTCATCTCCTAATTTACACGATAGAGCATATAACTATTTCATAATGTGTATTATTAGGATTTTATTAGGCACTCATAAGCAACCAGAATGTTAGGACACATTTAATTTCTTTTTCTTCTTTTATTTCTTTTTAAAGAGATAATGTGCATAAAGAGTCAATGTTGACACTATAAAATTCCCATTCAAACTTTCAAGGGTAACTTTCATACACAATTGCTTTTGAATTTTTTTAAAGAAAGAAGAAGGCAATATCTTTGTCAGCTTGAAGACAGTATCTACTAGTTTTAATGTGAAGAGTAATAACCCATTAATATAAAACAAGTTACACTGAAGGAATTCTTTGAACAATCATGTGATCTAATCCTGACATACTATACTTAACTAATTAATCACTTGTTTGTTTGAAATAAATTGGTCTAAGGAAAGAAGGAGTACCTTGTCTTAGAAGCCAAACACTTTTGATGAATTGAATGAGGAAATTGAGACTAATTTGGAATCCTTGCTGTGGAAAGTTGGGCAACATCTGAACACGTGTGGGTCTAATCAGTCTGTAGCCCAGACTGAAAAAGAAAGCAACACACTCAGAGATCCAGTTAGAATAGAGAACATTCATCCAGTAAAAGGAAATAAAATTATTACTCCATTGATGTTAGGTAACTATGATTCTGCCTTTCTTACATTTAGAGGTTCATTTATTTTTGTGAATAAAATTAGCTGCCTTCCCATCAACTGAAGTGTTACAGAGATTATTGATCTAGATGCATTATTTCTTTTGAGATAACACTGAGAATGCAATTTTAGAACAAAAGAAAACTAACATTTTATTTTTAAAAAGTATATTCTAAAGGAACATAATTGGAATAGATGCTGAAAATAAATATGAAAGCAATAATTCTGAGAATTTCTTAGCCAGATTACTTCTAATAGCAAAGCTATACTAATTGGTAGATTGTCAAAGGTACCTTTGTTTCTACCAAATTTACAATGTTAAAGTGCTTTCTGCCTCTCTTTGGTAAGTTAGGAAGACTTAGGAGAGTAACCCTAACTTCCAGAGTTGCTTCATAGAGAAGGTGTGGTGGCTCAAACATTTTACAAATGGCTCTAGAACAGAAACTTTGAATGTTTGTGAAAAATCTGGTCCCTAGACATCTGAAAGCAATTACTGTAATTCCTAGAGAGTTTTGGCAGCATTCCATGTGAAATGTAGTCCTGTCACTTCATCTTGAAATGTAGTTTAAACATTCTGTATTGGGAAACTGGGCATCTGGTAACTTTACAAATAAAAAGCCTCCTTTTTCATGTTGTTTCAGATTTGATTGAATTGAATTGAATTGATATAATAAGATACCATATCTTTTTTTGTTGTTGTTGTCCGTTTTTGTGTGTGTGTTTGCCAGTCCTGGGGTTTGAACTCAGAGCTAAGCACTGTCCCTGAACTTTTGTGTTCAAGGCTAGTGCTATATACCACCTAAGCCACAGCTCCACTTCTGGCTTTTTAGTGGTATATAGGGATAAGAGTCTTTTGGACTTTTCTGCCTGGACTAGCTCTGAATTGTAATCCTTAGTCTTCTGCATAGCTAGGATTACAGGCATGAGCTACCACTGGCTGGCTAACAGTTCTTAAAATTAATCTGTACGAACTTTATTGAAATCGGGATAGCAGAAATATAAGAGAAATGCATTGTTCAAAAGCATACTCTTCCTAATCACAAATTGAAAGTAGCTACATAGAATCTATCTAGAAGATTCTCAAAAAACAAACTTTACAACTTTGGCTGGGGGGGGGGGGGGGGGAAAGGGTGGGAGGAAGGGGGGAGATTGGAAGGGATGGGAAGGGGAAACAAAGGAGGAAGCAACAATGCTTGATAAGAAATGTACTCATTATTTGCCCATGTAATTGTAACCTCTCTGTATGGTATTTTTACAATAAAAAAATAAAATAAAGTTGCTATCAAAGGGTTCAACTTCACTAGGAACCTATTCTGAATCCAAAACATTGTCTCTGTGTTATAATATGATGTGAATAGCCATGAATAAAAGGCACCATCTAACTCCAATTGCAAACATGTGTTAGAGGGAGAAAAGGAGGGGTAGGAAATATTTTAAACATTGGAAGATATTTCCTATTAGCTCTATAAAAATTTTAATTCTAATTGATTATAGTAATTGGTAAAGCATTTCAATATGCAGAAAATTTTGATATCAGAAATGTTCCCAAGTTGGGCTAGTTGTACAGTTTTATGGTGTAAATTAAGAAAAGTCTGTTGGAAATGATGAATATATAAACAAGAAACTTCACACAGAATGAATGAAGACTAACTTAGCAATTTTTGTTTTTAATTAGATCATGAAAGCCAATTTTTAGAGTAGTATAAAATACAAATGCACACTCCTCCATCATTATTAACACCACAAAATCTTGATGGATGGGGTACAGTGAACAGAGAACAAAAAGAGAAAAGCAATTCCTCTTTGAATTGTGCTGTACATATTATACACTTTCCTTTTATTTTCTTTAACTTCTATATCGGTAAAATGGACATAATACAAGTCTTATAAATAAATTAAATTACTACTTGGGGGTAAGTAGGTCTGAATGATTGCAAACAATTTGGAACAGCATTGGGTTAAAAAAATTGTTCTACAATCCTGAGATATAATTTCTGCTTCTGTTATGGAGCAGAAGATTAAAAAAAAGATTTGCCTTATGTAACTTTCAGCGTTTTGAAATCTTAAAAAAAACAGAAAAATGGAAAAAATTAAAATCTACTGGTTAGTCATCCAAAGAAAATGAGAGTACATTTTTACATATTTTTGCCTATGTATTTTCTCTCTCATTTTTAAGAGATTTACAATTTTTACTCTCTAAAATTTTCCGCAGTGAATACAAATTAGACTTCAGATAGAGGTAAGAACTCTAGATATGAGATATTTTGTCAATATGTAAGTGGATTTTTGAGAATCTTAATAAATGTTTTTAATTTAAATTTATTGTCAAGGTGGCGTACAGAGAGGTTACAGTTACATATGTAAGTGTACTGAGTATATGTCTTGTCAAACATTGTTATGAAAGCCATGCTAACAAAAAGTTCACTGGCTGAATTCAAGGCTTCAGACAAGCATTCCCTGTACATTTGCATTAATATTACTTCTTTTATAGTTCTGTGGTTTTGAGTGGTGATAGTTGTGTTTATATGTGTGAGTGAAGATATTTGTTATGGGATCTATGAATTCTTTGTTCAGATTATCTGTCCCTCTGTCTATATAGGTTTTCATTTTTCTTCTCAAGATTTTAATATTTGTATCTATTTTATGCATGTATTACCAGTATACTTTATTCTTTTTAATCTTTGCCCATTGCTCATATGAAAACCTTCTTTAGTTACGATAAATCTGGTTTTATGATATAATTGTCATGCTCACATTTATACACATATATAGCCTAAGAAAGCAATTTCTCTCCCTTGCAAATATCAGAAACTAAATCTTTGTGCTAAAATTACTCTGGCTGTAAAGCAGAAAGGAGTGATTCACCTTTTAAATTTTCATCTCCCTTCTTGAACTGTGTGGTTAACCAGATGTTCTTTCTGTTTCTGGTTTTATCCATTTATTTATTTGTTTATTTGCTTGCTTCCTTAATTAGTAATCATACTTCCATGGCTAATTTCCTTTTATTTTAACAATGAAAAGATGTTAGAATTTCAAAGGTCAGTTCTATCACAATTTCCAATATCTATTTCACTAACTCAACAGAGCATAATCAGATATTTTTAACATAGATTTTATAGTTAATGTTCATGTGTGCATGTGTGTGCCAGTCCAGGGGCTTTAACTTGAGGCCTGGGTATAGTCCCTGAGCTGTTTTGCTCAAAGTTAGCACTCTAGCCCTCTAGTACCAGCTTTTTGGTGGCTAATTAGAGATAGGAGTCTCACAGGTTTTCATGCCTGAGCTGACACTGAACTGTGATTTTCAGCTCTGAACCTCCTGAGTAGCTAGGATTAAAGGTGTGAGCCACCTGCACCTAGAAAAACTGGTATATATTATCCACAATTTTACCTCCTCCCTCCAATAAGTCAACAGCCCAATTTATCTACAGGAAGAGCTACAGAAGCCAAGTCATTGCAGAAAGAGAGAAGATATAGAATTTTAAAAAAAGAATGAGAGATGAAGATAGATACATAAATAATCCCTTTTGGTATTTAGTATAATTTTCCTCATTTTTTCAACCATTATTTACACTAATTCATTTTTGGATAAATGATTATTTTTGGACAATTTATGGCAGCATTTACAAAATTTGAATGAAGTCTTTTTAAATATGCAACCTCAATATTTTTTTTCTTCCTTTAATTTTTTTTTTAGTTTTTCATTTAAGTCATTTCTATTGACAAATAATACATGCATCGTTGGGGTAGATTGTAATAATTTAATGTGCATACTAGGTATAATGAACTTATAGAAATTAACATTTCTATCTCCTTAAACATTTATCACGTCTTTGTATTTAGACCCACAAATTCTTCCCGTCTATTCTTCATAAAATATATGTTATAAACTATAAATAACTTATTGTTTAATAGAACACTATTTACCTTCTTCAACAGAAAATAGGAAGAATAAATTTATCTTTGGTTGCAAAGTCTACATCATCCCCATGAACATGAATTATTAGCATGAGCAATGCTCCTTCTTAAAAAAATTATAAATGCATGTACTGAATAAATTTAATGAACAGATAAGTAATAATATAACAGATGAAAACAAACATTATAGGATTTTATATATTATAGAGTAAATTCTTATTCATTTGTTTTTTCTTTCTTGTTATTGTTTTTAATGTATCTAAAATGTACTATGTGATTTTTTTGTTTCTCTTGGATGTTCTTCCTCCACAGTATAATCCTTGTTTTTACTGTATTTGGGGTCGGTGCCCTGCATCTTGTATATACATTTTTCTAATTTGGGGAGGGCAAGGGAAATAACAAAATGCTGAAACAAGGATACAGGATGACCCATTGTAGCAATGAGATGTACAAGACACTATGTAGAAAATGAACTTTACAACTTGGAGCGGGGAGTGGGGGCTGAGGAGGTAGGGAGGAAAGATACTGTAGGGGAAAAACAAAGGAGGAGGTAACAATGCTCCATAGGAAACGTTCTCATTATCTCACTCATGTAACTTCTCTGTACACTATTTTTACAATAAAAAACATAAAAAAGAATAATAGCAACACAGGCAGGGAACTATGTATGAGGCATCTCCAAAACTGGAAGTGGAGCTGTAGCTCAAAGTGGTAAAGCACTAGACTTGAGCACAAAAGCTCAGGAACAGTGCCCAGGCCTGGAGTTCAAGCCCCCCATCAACAAAAAATAAATAAAATAAAACACTTTTTTTAAACTTAATAAAATAAGGGCCAATGTTTAATAAGGCAAAATTCACACACTAGATTAGTTAACGAAAGATTACTAGGTTTTGATATCTTAGAGGGAGTAGGAAGTGTTCAAGGTAATGTTCTTCTTAGAGAATTTAAGGTAGTATTTAAATTTGATTTAATAAATGATATGCAAAAAATAAAACTTTATTCTTGAATCATATTGCTGAATTACATTTCTTTTTACGGTTAGGATTTAATTATATACCTGAAGCACAGTTTGAATTCAAAAGATTTCAAATATAGAAATTAAGGACTCAAGATCATACATAATCATTTGACCAAAGAAAAAGGAAAATATACTTACAGTATCAATTGTTGGAGTCCTAAGCATTATGAATAAAGTACAAATACTCATTATTCTAAAAGTTTCTCCTATTACATTGTTTGTTTATTATGAATACAAAGTAGGGTCATAGCGTGCCATTTAAAAAAATCTTTGAGATTACTAAGAATTGAAGTAACGATTCACTAACCAACACTACACATTGTTGAATCCGTAAACAAAGAGTAGTACTGATTCTGATGTTATAGTTGCTTAGTTTGTCAGTCTGTAAGGGAAATAGTCTGGGATATATTCAAATTTAGTAGTAGTTCAAGGAAGGTTATTTATATACCACTCATACCAGTAGGCCCTGGTGAAAGAGCCATCTGCATTCACCATTAATTTGGCATTTTTTCCCTTTTATTATGAATAAACTACTTTTTTCAGATTGTCACCTAGGGAAGAAACTGGGACATTGCTATTGCTGGTAGTGAAACATTAATACATTCTTTAATTCTGTCTATAATTGATGAATGAGAGAATCCCTCCACAAATTTTGCTCATGAATTGCACCTGAGCCATACTTCCAGTTCCTTTCACCAATTTTAGAGATTAACCATGATGTGTTACTGAGAAATAACATTAACCTCAGCAGTCACTTTACAATATTTGATTAGAGACTTGTGTTGAAGTTTAGTGCAATGCTGTTAAGAGAGAAATGTACATAGTAACTTACTTCTCATACCAGGGAAAATCTATTTCTAAGGATATATGTGAGTATGCATGTTTGAATTTAAAGAGACTTACCACCCATATTTTCATATAGGTTTGTCCTGACAAGTTATCATATCAACCTATATCAAATACTCAGTCCTAGTCTTTTGCTTACAAGAGATCTGGAGTCATTTTGCATAAATTGATGTTTTCAATCTTTGAAGTCTTTATACACAGAGAAAAAAAGTTTCTTAACCCATATTGCTTTGCTTAACAAGCACATAATCATAAGTGATTTCTATCTATGAACAAACCAAATACTCATGTCTTCAGATAATGCAACTCATTATTCTTCTTGGTGCAAAATTTAATCAGATAATCTCAAGCTTTGTGGAGATGAAATCTCACATTAGCTATAGGACATTAACGAGAAAACAATGCAATTGTAAACTGAATTCTCTTTGATAATAGGACTTTGAAATGTGTTATGTTAATACTGCCAAGCAGATGTTACAGTTCAGTGGCTGTTTCATATGTGCTACTGAGAGGAAAGGATGAAAATACTTTTTAAATCAAAAAAATGTATGATAGTGGTAATGATATACTCCATTCTGGTGACTTGAAAGGAATGGAATTTATTTCTCTCTCTCTCTCTCTCTCTCTCTATCTGTACACACACACACACACACACACACACACACACACACACACACACACACACACACACACACACACACACACACGCAGGCAGGCACAAGCCCAGTCCTTGGGCTTGAACTCAGGACTCCAATGCTAACCCTGAGCATTTTTGCTCAATGTTAGTGCTTTAGCCCTTGAGCCAAGCCTCCACTTCTGGGTCTTTACATGCTAATTTTTAGATAAGTGTCTTAAGGATTTTTCTGCCTGGGCTTAAAACCATGATCCTCAGATCTCAGCCCAGAACCACTTTGATAACTTTTAAATGATATTCCTATTGGCTATAGTTGCTTTGGTTTGTCTGTTGGGAAATTTCCTGACTTTTAAGTTACGTCCAGCTATGAGCTAGACATGATTTCATTCTTTGAGGAAAAAAACTCCAGAGGTAGTGACATAAGGATTTGAGCATTTCACAAATAATTACACACATTTGGTAAAACCAATTCTCACTCACTTTGGTGTTAAGAAGAAAAGAATGACTCTGGGCACAGTTAATGACCTTCCTGCTGAAGACTCTCTGAGCAGGATATAATTGGATGAAAGGATTGAGGTGCCTGAACTCTGTGATTAGGACTCCATTATATAGATCCTAAGCCTGTCGCTGCTTCTTTATCAAACGTGATGCTCTCTGTTTGGTGGGTAACAGTATGAAGTTAATACAATGATATTCTGAAGAATTTTTTGTTTCTTTATATATCTGTTTATTCTTTATTGTTTCTTGGGATTAAAATTTTTACTGATAAATACTTTTACTCTGTCATTTTCTAGTCATTTAAATTAATTGATGAAACAATGATTTCACAGTAATGATAATATCTTGCATTGCTCATATGCAGTCATTTCTTAAATTGTTACCACATTTGGATAAAAATAATTGATGAGAGAGAATGAGAAATTAAAAACCATTCTAAAGCTCTTTATATTGTCTACTTGAAATGATACTTGAGTCAATTTACTGCAGGGCACTGGTGACTCACAATAATCCTTGCTACTCAGGAGGCTGAAATCTGTGGATTGTGGTTCAAAGCCAAAGATAGCCAGGGCAGGAAAATCCAGAGATTCTTATCTCCACTAACATATACAAAAAAAAGGAAAGTGGAGCTGTGGCACAAGTTGTAGAGTGCTAGCCTTGATCACAACCGATGCTGGATGGTGCTCAGGCCCAGAGATCAAACCTCAGGCCAGAATAAAGAGGTCAATTGAGGGAAAAGGAAACATGGAATTACCATTTGGAAGCCATCATAATTTCATAGCCAAAAATTATCAATAGTTAATCTAGAGTTCAAAAATTTCATGGCTATTAAGATATTTTCAAATTCTCCTGACAAGGCACTTACTAGCTACTAACAACAACAACAACAAACAATGATGTAGCATACACACTTAAGATCTAAGTTAGCTCTGATAACAATATGCCAAATAATTATCATGTACTTTCTAATGAATATTTAGCCCTAAGTAGAACACTTCTTTTTTGGGGTGGTTTTTTCTAGACAAAATCTATTAGTTGCATTAAATTATTGTAATATGTCAGGAAAACAAATAAAATACAAAGCCTGTACTCTTCAAAAATGTCAAGGACATACAAGAAACTGAAAGATTAGTGAACTCCTTGGAATTAAGAAGACTAATAAGAAATGGCAGCTCAATGCAGTATGTCACTATGGTTTTGCTTTTGACCAGAATTCTTTTTCATCATTTTAATAATAATTACTATTGCTATAAGAAGAATAGTGGGGAATAACATAATTTTTTTTTTTTTTTTGTCGGTTGTGGGGCTTGAATTCTGGGCATGAGTGCTGTCCCTCAGCTCTTCAGCTCAAGGCCAGCATTCTACCACTTGTGCAACAGCACCACTTCTGGTTTTCTAGAGGTTTATTGGAGATAAGAGTCTCACAGACTTTCTTGCCCCGGCTGGCTTTGAACTGAGATCCTCAGATCTCAGCCTCCTGAGTAGCTAGGATTACAGGTGTGAGCCACCGGTGCCTGGCTGAATATCATGACTTTTAAGAAGTATACATTGAAGTATTGAAGGACAAAACTTAGTGACAAAATTTGTATCATGTCTATAACTTGTTTCAAATGATTAAGAAAATATATCTGTGTACATGAATAGGGAGATGACAATGCAAATGTTAATATTTGGGGAATCTCGCTGAAGGGATTCAAGATATGTGGTTATGACCTTTTTCTAAATCTAAATGGTTTTAAAATGAAATGCATTTGTCCTGCAGAAGCTCTGCAACTTTATGCAATCCCATTTGTCCAACCTTTCTTTGATTTGTTGTGTTTCCGGGTCTCTATTCAGAAAATTTCGGCCTGAGCCAAGGAGACCTAAGGTTTCTCCTATTCCATCCTGTAATGTTTTCAGAGTGTCTGCTTTGAGTTCAAGGTCTTTGATCCATTTGGAGTTGATTCTGGTGCAGGGTGATATATAAGGATCTAGCTTAAGTTTTCTACATGTAGTTAACCAATTTTGCCAGCACCATTTACTGAAGAGGTTGTCTTTCTTCCATTCTATTGTTTTAGCTCCCTTATCGAAGATTAGATGGCTATAGGTCTGTAGGTTCATTTCTGGGTTTTCAATTCTATTCCATTGGTCCTGAGGTCTGTTCTTATGCCAATACCAAGCTGTTTTGATTACTATGGCTTTATAGTAGAGTTTGAAGTTTGGTATTGATATTCCTCCAGCAGTGTTCTTTCCATTCAGGAGCGTTTTTGCTATTTGAGGTCTTTTATTGTTCCATATGAATTTTTGGATTGCCTCTTCTATTTCCTTGAAGAATGAGGTTGGAATTTGGATAGGTATTGCGTTGAATTTGTAGATAGCCTTGGGAAGTATTGCCATTTTCACGATGTTAATCTTTCCAATCCAGGAGCATGGGAGGTTTTGCCATTTTTTTTTTTTTTAATTTTATTTTATTTTATTTGAGAACATACTGTACAGAGGGGTTACAATTACATGGGCAGGATAATGCATACATTTCTTACCAAGCATTGCAGCCTCCTCCTTTGTTTACCCTTCACCTCCCTTCCCAGCCTCCCCCCTCCCTCCCACCCAATCATACCCCCCCACCCCCCCCCCCACCGACATTGTAAAGCTGGTTTTGACATGACATTTTGTACTTCTCATTGTTGCAACAGGTCCACCTGAATCCTTAAACGACTTGTTTGTCCCCATCTCCTCCACATGTTATACTGACATCAAATATAGTGAAAGCGGGGGTTACACTGTGGGGGAGGGACATACAAAGCAACAAAGAAATAATCTTATAAATGCGTTAGAAACACGTGCATGAAAGAAACAAAAACATTAAAATACATATTTGAGGTTTCGTTTTCCTAACATCACATTATCTGACTTTTTCCGCTTGACTCATACCTATACTAGATATTGCAAATAAGGGAAACCATGGGACCTATGTTTCTTTGGGCCTGGCTTACTTCACTTAATATAATTTTTTCCAAGCCTTTCCATTTCCTAACAAATGGGGCAATGTCATTCTTTCTGATGGAGGCATAGAATTCCATTGTGTATGGTTTTGCCATTTTTTAAGTTCTGTGTTGATTTCCTTTTTCAAGATTTTAAAGTTTTCATCATAGAGGTCCTTCACTTCTTTAGTTAAGTTAATTCCTAGGTATTTTATTTTTTGTGGGGCTATTACAAATGGAGTTGCTTTCCTAATTTCAGCCACACTTTTCTCATTGTTGGCATACAGAAAAGCCATTGATTTTTGGGGGTTAATTTTATAACCTGCTACTTTGCCAAAGTTTTGAATCAGCTTGAGTAATTTGGGAGTGGAGTCTATGGGATTCTTTAAATACAAGATCATGTCATCTGCAAAGAGGGAGAGTTTTATTTCTTCTTTCCCTATTTGGATCCCCTTTATGTCTGCATCTTGTCTTATTGCTGTAGCTAGGCATTCTAATACTAGATTGAAGAGAAGTGGAGAGAGTGGGCATCCTTGTCTTGTTCCTGAGTTAAGAGGAAATGGCTTTAGTTTTTCACCATTGAGTATAATGCTGGCTGTAGGTTTGTCATATACAGCCTTTATTGTATTGAGGAATGTTCCATGGATTCCTAATTTTTCCAAAACCTTCATCATAAAGGGGTGTTGGATCTTGTCGAATGCTTTTTCTGCATCTATTGAGATAACCATGTGGTTCTTATTCTTGCTCCTGTTGGGAGAAGATCTTTACTAGCCATACAACGGACAAGGGTCTCATATCTAAAATATACTTGGAACTCAAAAAATTAAACCCCCCAACAACAAATCATCAAAGAAACATCTGCCCAATAAATAAGTGGGCGAAAGATTTAAAGAGAAACTTCTCTGAAGAAGAAAGAAGGATGGCCAATAGACACATGAAGAAATGTTCAACATCCCAGGCATAAAAGAAATGCAAATCAAAACAACATTGAGATATCACCTCACTCCAGTTAGAACGGCAAAAATCAAGAACTCTAGCAACAACAGATGCTGGAGGGGATGTGGACAGAAAGGAACCTTACTTCATTGTTGGTGGGAATGTAAACTTGTTCAACCACTTTGGAAAGCAGTATGGAGGTTCCTCAAAAGACTCCACATAGAGCTCCCCTATGACCCAGCAATCCCACTTTTGGGCATTTACCCTAATGTTTACAAACAAGACCACACTAAAGCTACCAGCACAACTATGTTTATTGCAGCATTATTTACCATAGCTAAGATACGGAACCAACCCAGATGCCCCTCAGTAAATGAATGGATCAAGAAAATGTGGTATATATACACAATGGAATTCTATGCCTCCATCAGAAAGAATGACATTGCCCCATTTGTTAGGAAATGGAAAAACTTGGAAAAAATTATATTAAGCGAAGTAAGCCAGGCCCAAAGAAACGTAGGTCCCATGGTTTCCCTTATTTGTAATATCTAGTATATGTATGAGTCAAGCGGAAAAGGTCAGATAATATGATGTCAGGAAAATGAACCCTTAGATGTGTATTTTAATGTTTTTTTCTTTCATGCATGTGTTTCTAACACATTTATAAGATTATCTCTTTGTTGCTTTGTATGTCCCTCCCCCACAGTATAACCCCTGCTTTCACTATATTTGATGTCAGTATAACTTGTGGAGGAGATGGGGAAAAACCAGTTGTTTAAGGATACAGGTGGACCTGTTGCAGCAATGAGAAGTACAAGTTGTCATGTCCAAAACGAGCTTTACAACGTTAGTGCGGGTGGGGGGGGGAAGGGGGGGAAGGGGGGGAAGGAGAAGGATTGGGATTAGGGGGGGAGGGGGAAGGCTGGGAAGGGATGTGAAGGGTAAACAAAGGAGGAGGCTGCAATGCTTGGTAAGAAATGTACGCACTATCCTGCCCATGTAACTGTAACTCCTCTGTACAGTATGTTCACAAATAAAATAAAATTAAATTAAAAAAAAATGAAATGCAATCCCCAGTCTTTTCAGTTGTTTCCAAATGGAACTTGTTACTTTTGTCTTTTCAGTTCACCATGTGTGTAGTTCCAATTTTTTTGGGGGGGTCTGGTCGTGGGGCCTGAACTCTGGGCCTAGGTGCTGTCCCTCAGCTCTTCAGCTCAAGGCTAGTGCTCTACCACTTGAGCCACAGCACCACTTCCGGCTTTTTTCTTTTTGCTTATGTGGTGCTGAGGAATTGAACCCAGGGCCTCATGCATACAAGGCAAGCGCTCTACCACTGAGCCACCTTCCCAGCCCGGTATTTCCAATTTGTTATGGTCCTGGGTAAAAAGAAAAAATTGCAGCGATAGAAGAACTCAGAAAGTTAAAGGCAAAGTCAGCTAACCAAGAGCAGAAGGTGTTGGATATAAAGCAGTGATTTCTTACATGCTTATTTTTATAAACTTTCTGAAGCTGTGTGCTGACTAGAACGATAAAGAGAAATTACTAAGGGGCCAGTCTTATGATGATCCTTATATTTTCATTGTTTTTTAACCTCTTGGAATCTCAACACGGGTTATCACACTAGCGAACAAGAACCCCAATGTCTCTCTGTTGGTAGAAGAAAAAGAAGAAATAGGTGAGACACATGTGAAATAGGACCAGAGTGTTATCCATAAAAAGTTCTGTTCTCAGAAGGGAACCTTACTGCATTGTTGGTGGGAGTGTAAACTTGTTCAACTACTTTGGAAAGCAGTATGGAGGTTCCTCAAAAGACTCCACATAGAGCTCCCATATGACCCAGCAATCCCACTTTTGGGCATTTACCCAAATGTTTACAAATAAGACCACACTAAAGCTCCCAGCACGACTATGTTTATTGCAGCATTATTTACCATAGCAAAGACATGGAACCAACCTAGATGCCCCTCAGTAGATGAATGGATCAAGAAAATGTGGTATATATACACAATGGAATTCTATGCCTCCATCAGAAAGAATGACATTGCCCTATTTGTTAGGAAATGGAAAGACTTGGAAAAAATTAAGTGAAGTAAGCCAGGCCCAAAGAAACATAGGTCTCATGGTTTCCCTTATTTGCAATAACTAGTATATATCTGAGTCAAACAGAAAAGATCAGATAAGGTGATGTTAGGGAAATGAACTCTAAGAGATGTATTCAAATATATTTTTTTCTTTCATGTTATTGTTTCTAATACACTTATAAGATTATTTCTTTGTTGCTTTGTATGTCCCTCCCCACAGTATAACCCCTGCTTTCACTGTATTTGATATCGGTGTAATTTGTGGAGGGGAAGGGGAAAAACAAATCATATAAATAGGGATACAGATGGACCCATTGCAACAATGAGATGTACAAGTCATTATGTCGAAAACGAACTTTACAACTTTGGTGTGGGCGGGGGGAGGGGAGGGAAGGGGGGATTGAGAGGTGAGGGGAGCGGGGAGGATAGGGGCAGGGGGAGGATGGGAAGGGATGGGAAGGGGAAATAAAGGAGGAGGCTACAATGCTTGATAATAAATTTATTCATTATCTTGCCCATGTAATTGTAACCCCTCTGTACAGTATTTTCACAATAAAAAAAAAGAAAAAGAAAGAAATAAATAAATGGGAATACAGGTGGACCCATTGCAACAATGAGATGTACAAGTCGTTATGTCGAAAACAAACTTTAAAACTTTGGTTGGGGGAGGGGGAGGAGAATTGGGTGGAGGGGTCAGGGGGAGGATGGGAAGGGATTGGAAGGAGAAACAAAGGAGGAGGATACTATGCTTGATAAGAAATGTACTCATTATCTTGCCCATGTAATTGTAATCCCTCTGTACAGTATTTGACAGTATTTTCACAATAAAAAAATAAGTAAGTTAAAAAAACAAAACAAAATGAAACAACAACAAAAAAAGTTCTGATCTCCAGGAATAAATTCATCACCAGAGATTTATTCCACCTAAGAAAAGGGCATGTCTCAGATTATGCCACTCTAGGTGGAAAAAATTAGGTTATTCTTTCAAGAAGCCATTGTTAAGATTAAAGTACAGAGACATAGAGACATATAGCTACTAAATATTTGGGGTTTTTGTTTTGTTTTTGTGGTCGGTTGTGGGGCTTGAACTGCACCTGGGTGCTTTCCCTGAGCTCTTCAGCACAAGGTGAGCATTCTACCACTTGAGCCACAGTGCCACTTCCAATATTTGGGGTTTATTATGATTAAATATTTCCTATCTTCCACATCTCTCCATAACTCAAATAATGCTCTACTTTGCTAAGGATAGATTAAACTAATAAGAGTAGCAAGACTGCTCCCATGTTCTGAAGAGGACGACCTTACCAGATACTGACTTTAATATATGCCCACGAATTAATTGAACTGCTTTGGACATTTCTAACTGTAGCGGGGCTGATATTTATTACGGTGCTAGGTGGGGCTGGGAAGGTGGCTCAGTCGTAGAGTGCCTGCCTTGCATGCACAAGGGCCCTCCCTATCCTTGTCTGGTCAATCTTGACCCCCAGACTTGCCTGGAACCCCCTGCGTAGCCAATGCTATCCTTACCAATGTAATCCTGTTAAAACAACCTTTACAGAGGAGGGAAAAGGATAACTAACTGGGAGGTGGGTCTGCCATTAAAACAAAAAAAAGGGGGAATATGCAGAGCACATGGGCAGCAAAGATTGCGCTGAAAGAGTAGAGTGGGCAGAGCCTGATTTGCTTTAAGTTCAGTGCGTAACCAGCCCGTGAAGACTTAGGTGCATGATAGGGTGTGACCTTGACAGTGATTGGTTCCTCTTCCTCCCCTGCCATTCCACCTGCTCTTTTTTGCTTTAAAAAGGGCTGCTCTGTGTTAATAAACGAGTTTTCTTCCTGCTTAAAAAAAAAAAAAAAGAGTAGCAAGACAGAGATTCTATTACAAAGGATTTTTTTGTAGGAGTTAGCTAAAAATGCAGCCCAGCTTCTTACCCACACAAAATCTCACACTAACAGTCTACAAGAAAAATAAGAACAACTGGAACAAATAGAAAATATGGTAGGTATTATTCCAACCATATCTAGAGGACATTAAATGTGAATGGTCTTAAAGAGAAATAAGAGTGTCAGAATTGATCACTTTTCTGGTTTTTAATAGATCATTTTTGTGTTGTCCGTAAAGTAATCGGAATTTTTCCCACTAAGATCAATGATGAATAAGAATTTTTAAAAGTGAAATAAAAGATACATATTTAAAAGTGAAAATTGAAACAGAGACATTATTTCCCTTGCAGAAAATTCCTGAAAATTAACAAAAAATGTTGGAACAAATCAATGACATTGTAGTTTTCTTATAATGTTATCAGTATAATACTGTATCAGGACATCAATTTTATGTAAAAATCAGTTGCTCTCCTTTGACCTCTTGTGATGAATTGAAATTTGAGAGTAAGAGAATCCAGTGTCATGAACAATAGCAGAAAATAAAATACATAGAAATCTAAACAAAGAATATAGTAGATTTGTATGTTAAAAATTGTAAAACTTTTCCGTTTATAATTGCTTCAGTTCTCCTTTTGGCTTATTGTTCTGGCTAGATATTGAAACACTATATTGGCTGTGGAGTGAATTCAGTGGATACCTTTCTCTTATCCCTAATTTTAGAGAAAATGCTTTTAGTTATTCCCCATTAGGATAGTATTATGTTTTATGTGTACAACATATATCTTCCATATTTGCATGTGTCTTTATCATGGTCCAGAGTTTTCTTTCGTGGCTCTGTCCTTACCAGGTTTTGGTATTAGGAATATCCTGGTAGCATTCATTCTCATAGTTCACGGAACATTTTTTTGTTATTTCCTTTTTAAATTATAAACCTATTCAGTGTTTGCTTTTCTTCTCATCACTGGGAGACTCCTTTTTTTAAAAAAACTGAATTGTTTATATCTTCTTGATTAAATTTTGATGTAATATATATGTGTCTGAAATTTATCTAGTTCTTCTAGATTTTCCAGTTTATTACAATGTAAGTTCTCTGAATATTTCCTAGTGAAGCCCTCTGGTCTTCATTGGCATTGGTTAAAATATTATCGCTAAAAATCTCATATAGTATTAATTTGAGTCTTCATTCTGTTTCTTTTGGTTAGTTTAGTTAAGGGAATTTTCATCTTGCTTATCTTTTGACAGAACCAACTATTTATTTAATTGATCCTTTGTTCTCTGACCTTCATTATTTTAAAAGTACAAGAATAAGAGAACAAGGTAAGAATACTGAAAGATTCAAGAGAAGAATGCCAAGTTCCTTATATAGGCAAACTCAACAGAATTTCATCAAGCCTCACAGCAAACACCTGAGCAGGCAAAAGAGCATTGAATGATGTATTTTAAGCGCTGAGAGGAAGTAACTGCCAATTAAGATAGCTACATCCAGCAAAGAGATCATTATAAATGATGGTGAAAAACAGCTTTTCAAGTAAGGAAGCATCGATGGTTATCAATATTTGTGTACTTATTTTTAGGCTTTCAGAATTCATAAAAGCAAGAAATTGAACATAACCTTGTATATCCAGAAAATATCTTTACAGTTATTTTACCCATTTTTCTAATATAGTTTCTGCACTTTGCTGCACTATTGAGGATAATTTGTATTATATGTCTTATTTTGGTTAGGCTCCATTTTCTTCATCACATTCTATCTTCAAAACATTTTTGGCCTCATAACTCCTCCTGTTGACTTCTCCTCTCAATTTTAACCCTGATGATAGAATTGTATATAGGATTATACACTAGGCTGTATTGGATTTTTGCCACTGATCTAAGTTTTTCCTTTATTTCCCCACAGAGTATTTTAAAAATACATATGATTTTATCCTTTTGGTGTCCTCTTGCAATGCAGTGCTTTACTCAGGTGATGTCAAACACACACGTATATTTATACACACACATTCACACCCATAGTCCTTTGACAGACAGATGGAAAATGTCGACTAAAATAATATCACTTTTCAGTGTTAATTGGACTGTGGTCTCACTGTATAATAAGCTTCCATTTCAAAGCTTCTGCTGTGTAAGGTGTCTTCGGAACACTGAATTTTAGATTAGAACCTAATTGAAAATATAGTCTGCTGCCTTAAAAAGTACAATTACCACCCTTTAAATGAACAACACAAATGGCTGGGTAATCTGGCACATGAGCATTCATGAGGAACTTGTGTTGCAGTCGGGAGCCATGTGAGGAGAAAGCACAACATACAGACTTCTGTGCTTTTTCCATATCTTTTGGAACTTGTTTTTAATACAATTTATGAGTTCTATGAGCTTTGCGATAGTTATTTCTTCCACATTGGGTTGTATGTACATTTCTTTCGTTTTGCATAGCGTCAGCTGTTCCCTCTTTTCCATTTGTTCCCTCCCTCCCATCGCTGCCATTGAGTTGCTTAGTTCATTTTGGTCAATGTCCAGTGCAGCTGATGGGTCCCGCTGTTGAATGTTTTTCCCTGATTCCCTCTAGTTCTGTGTTGTCCTCCTGGTTTCCCTCCGGTGTGCACATATATACCATACACAAGATCAGTAGCATGGGGTTATTTAGTAGTGATTCGACCAGATGAGTGGAAGTCCTTTGTTTCTTAAGTCCTGTTAATTTTGTCATATCATCTAACATTTTGGATTTAACATCCACTTTCCAGGGAGACCATGTGCCATTTGTCTCTTCGCACTTGGCTTACCTTGCTCAACATGATTTCTTCTAGCTCCATCCATTTCCCTGCAAATGCCATTATTTTGTCCTTTCTAATGGCTGTATAATATTCCATTGTGTATAAATCCATTCATCTGTAGTGGGACATCTGGGTTGTTTCCATATCCTGGCTATTGTGAACAGTGCTGCAATAAACATGGAGGTACATGTGTCCTTTGTATACTGGTTCCTGTTGTTCAGGATAGATGCCTAGAAGTGGTATGACTGGGTCATAAGGGAGGTCAATATTTAGCTTTCTGAGGACTTTTGGAACTTTTAATGATTGTCATTGATACATAGTTTTAAGAATGTTTTCCTTGGAAGTGGTGCTGTGGCTCAAGTGATAGAGCACTGGCCTTGAGCTGAGGAGCTCAGAGATAGTGCCCAGGCCCAGAGTTTGCGCCCCATGACTAACAAAAAATAAAAAGAATGTTTTCCTTTTAATACTTCCTACATAGATGGGATGACAGGAACATGCCACTATGTCCAGCTATTGGTTGAAATGGTAAGTCATCATTCTACCAAAACTAGCCTCAAATGTCCATCATCCTGATCTCTGTCATCCAATTAAACATACTTAACAAATGTAAGACACCAGTGTTCAACTATGGTGGTTTATTACCATAGCAAGATGGCTATTAATGAAACAATGTTCATAATGACTTCATCTGAAAATTATGGGGATTTACATGAGATTTCATTTGGTCAGTAGAGTGATCCTTCCCTTCCTCCCTCCCTCCCTCCCTCCCTTCCTCCCTCCCTTCCTCCCTCCCTCCCTCCCTTCCTCCCTCCCTTCCTCCCTTCCTTCCTTCCTTCCTTCCTTCCTTCCTTCCTTCCTCCCTTCCTTCCTTCCTTCCTTCCTTCCTTCCTTCCTTCCTTCCTTCCTTCCTTCCTTCCTTCCTGCCTTCCTGCCTTCCTGCCTTCCTGCCTGCCTTCCTTCCTTCCTGCCTTCCTTCCTTCCTGCCTACCTTCTTTCCTTCCTGCCTTCCTGCCTTCTTTCCTTCTTTGAAGTACAGGGGTTTGAACTCAGAACCTCATGTTTTCTAAACAGCTACTTGAGCCACAATTTCAGCATCTTTTGCTTCAGTTAGGTTCCCAGTAGGGTCTTGTATTTCTGTCACAGCCCATCCTCAGACCAAGATGCTCCCACTTATGGTCCAATGTGGCTGGGACCACAGACACACACCACCATGCCCAATTTGTTGATTACTATGGAATTTCACTAACTTTGTCTTGGGCTCTCCTCCAACCATGATTCTCCCAATATAAACCTCTTGAATAGCTGGGATTATTAAGCGTGCACCACTATGCCTAGCAAGAGGGTAATTATTTATAAGTACAAGTCACCTGAAAGGAATCATCTTCATAACCTAAAATGTATTTGATCTGTTATCATATATCGATTGAATATATTGATTGCATTCAGTGTGATATTTCCATATATGCATATAGGAGACACTGATCATACATAATAAACTCCCTTCCCACACATACTCACCTCTAAATCTTTCCTGCCACCCTTCTTCTAGGAATCACTATTCTACTTTCAAGTCAACTTTTCAATTGCTATATATGAAAGAGAAAATACAGCTACATCTACGTTCCAGTTACCCCTCATTCATTGGAAAGAAACATGGCTAAAACAAAAATCCCTGGATATTGCCCTACTCTAGCTAAGAACAGATACAAGAGACCCTGTATATAAACATATGCATTATAATAAATATATACACAAATATACACACATATATGTATGTGTTTGCACATATACCCATATACATTATTTTTAATATGTATTCCTGTGTCTGATTTATTTCCCTTAACATAATACCCTCCAATTGCATCCATTTTGCTGCAACTGACAGAACTTAATTTTTCTTTATGGCTAAACAATATTCCATACTGTTGGAGACAGAGAGATGTGCTGACTCTGTTGGCCAGGGTGGCGCTATTCTAGTATTTCAGTCATGGGTTGTATAGACATTGTATGGCTGTTCCTTCAATGGGACTTGTGACCCTCTTGACTGTGGCCCCTCAGCCATCATTGATATTGACTGAGTTATTTGTAGGGGTCTCTGCCCAGGCTGCACCAGTAGTGGTAAGGGTCTTGAATCATTTGCCCTCCAGATAGATAAAGAAGACTGCTGATGACCCAGACTGCTCACACAGAGAGATGGTGGCAGCAATGATAGCACACTTTATATGCCACTCATATCCAGTGCAGAAGGCAGATCAAGCAGTATGTGTGGAGCAGAAGTGGAAGTCCTGAATGTGTGCAGGTACCTCAGGTCACCTGTAGCTGTTCTTATGTGGGATGGGGCAGCATGCAAGGAAATTTTTCAGTTATATTTCCTGCCAGGGGAAGAGGAATAATAGAACATAGCTGGTGCTGGGAAAATTTCTCTCTAGATCTCTTCAGTTTAGTTTTATTAATAATGTACATAACATTGTTGGTTAGTGTTTATTGTTATAATAACTATATATAAAACTGGTGCTGTAACCATTTATATGGGAAGCCACTCCATCAATTTAACATCCAATTTCCTTACATGCTCATGTATTAATTTCTATACCAGACTGCATGTATATAATAGTTTATGTAAGCTATTATATGTTTTGAGAAATATCAAGATTACAAAAATTTGAAAAACATTCAAAATGTTTTAATTTCTTTTAAAAGAAAGTTGTTGATTAGTTACTCAATTGCTTCCTAATTTCTTCCTGTACTTCATATTAACAGGAATCTCTTCTC
Source organism: Dipodomys spectabilis (assembly GCF_019054845.1). NCBI lineage: Eukaryota > Metazoa > Chordata > Mammalia > Rodentia > Heteromyidae > Dipodomys > Dipodomys spectabilis. The sequence continues at coordinate 20,414,844 of NW_024870766.1, forward strand.
ACTAAGCTCAATGGAACCAGACTGCCTTTCTCACCCATATTTTCACCTTATCTTCTTTCTCTAGATTGGCTTAATTATTATGAACTATGGGTAATATGCTATTCTATACTATTAGTCCCTTAACTGCTTTAAGATACCTCTGTCCTTGACTTTAGAAAAAAAACAACATGTATCTCCAAGATCTCTAAAGTGTCTTGTTTAAGAGATAACGTGTCACCTGACTGAACCTGGAAAGGGAAAGGACACCCTCTTAGAGATTAGTTTGATGATTACTTAGTACAGGTATTGTTCTGTTCATCATCTGATGTTCACTCCAGGTATCACTTTCCCCCTTTCCTGGTCTGATCTCAATTCTACTAGTCTCCTTCTTCCATGACAACCAAAAGCAGTAACTATACCTAGCCATTACTTAAGAATGAATTGAAAGTCTACAAATGAAAAGAATAATGAGGCTTAGGCTATTTTCTTTTCTCTTAAGATATATTTGATCATAAAGGAGTGATTTTTTTGGCTCTTGTTTAAATATCCCAAATCTTGTAAACTTACTAGGTCTCTAAATTGCATGAAAACTAACTACCACGTCACCTAAAGTATGAACCTCCCTTGAGTTTGTCTCCTTTGGGTAGCAAATCATAGCGGGATCTCTGGCTTTCTGTTAGAGAAAAATATTTGTGTCCATCTATTGTGATATTAGTAAACTTTGAGTCAGTTAACTTTTAATTAGTCCATGTTCTTCTTTCCTCCGGTATGTGAGAAAATAATTGCCTTAGGACATTAGGAAAATCTGGGGCAAATTGTTGTGTGCTATATAATTTTTCAAAATATTTCCAAGGATATAAGAAGGGCTCAGATTGTAATTTACCTGTTTAACAGCTACCTGGTGTAAGCTGATGCACAATACTCATTCCATGGATATTTTCCTCTTCACCTTCGGAAAGATGTTAAATGTTTTTACATATCAATTCTGTACTGCTTTATTGGTGTTAACAAAATTATTATTGCTGTTGCTGGCCATCTTTATGTCCCCTTGATGGTTTATTTCCATAGCATGTACTTCTGGCTACCAGAAATGTCATTGATCATAGTTGTAAGCATCTTCAGACGATAAAATTGGTGATATCATTGAATGGCAGATTCAAAAGTATCATAAAAATTCTCTCAAACAGATGGCAAATATACCACTGTTTACATTCTTTAAATGAATGTTACAGATGGTAAGAAATTATTCCACTATGCTTAATAGGAAAATTCCACAGCATTTCTACAAAGGCACTTTTCTTTTTATTGCAAGAAAATATATTCAGTAATTTAGTTACCAGCCACTCTTTTGCATTCCAAATTATATATTGGAAGCATATGGCAAAGAAATCTAAAACCCGGTGTGCAATTTTGCTTTTATGTGTCCTTAAATTTATTGAGTAGTAAAAATAAATTGGGATGAGAAAGGTGTATTGAAGTGCTTATTCTTTAGAGAAATCATAATTTTAAAGACTTTTAAGTAATTTGCTCTCTCAATTAGAAAATTTTCATTATTAATATTTAACTAAAAAATAAAATTTAAATGTCAAGTGATACAAGACTGAAGTATTTCATATGCATGTATAACAATAGAATGACACAACCCATAAAAATATTCAAAAAGAAGGGAGAATACAAGGATGATTTTGAGCAAAGAACATTATATACTTGCACTGAAATTTCACAATGTAACTTTGGTGTATAATTAATAAACATTATTAAAAAGAAGAAAAAACTCATATGTTAACATTCTAAAGAAAATAATTTTAACTGTGTAATGGGTCCCCTTTGTATTTTATACTAATTTATGCTTATCTTATAAAAAGATGCCATATCAGAATGGTATAAGTAATGAGAATGTTATGAGATGATAATATATGGGAATTGTTTAATAAGAATTTCTATAAATTGAGTAAATATTTAACCACAAATATAAGTCTGTTTGATTACATATCTAGTTATAGTTATAGCAGCAGATACTTTTACTTAAACAATCCATAGCCTAAAACATGTACTTATGTTCTCTTAATATTATACAAATATATTTCAAGTATGGATAAAGTCATTTCTATAATCAAACTCACTTTATTCCATTTATTCTAAAAATCAGAACTTTAATTACAACAGTGAAATCTCTATTTAAACTTCAATGTCCTTCACATTTGTTTCAAATGATGTATGGATAAAGAATATATGGTATAGTACAATGTGCAGAAGTATTCAACTGTAAAGATTGAAGTCCTATCATTGAAATGAAGTGGGTGGAATGGATGACTACATTTAGAAAAATAAGCCAGACAGAGAAAGAAAAATACTTGTCTTTCATAGGTATTAAAACAAATATGGCCAGAAGTTGTAAGAATAGTAGCTAGAGATGTGAATGGTGCTAGTATGGAGAAATAAAGGCAGAAGAAAAGTGATAGACATGATCAAAACAAAATGTATGCTGCAGGGAAGTATCTCAGTGATCTTTATTAATATAGTAATGTGTTATTGTTTATGAAGAAGAAAGGGAGAAGAAGCAGAAGCAGAAGGTGTGGGAGGAGGTAGACAAGGAGGAGGTAGAGGAAGAGGAGGAGGAATAACTATTGCCATTTCTATTTCAGGCAGTAATTTGAAGCTAGACAAAGAAATGCAAAGTACTGACAAAAATTTTAAAAATATGCAAAAAACATTGTCTATAGTACAAGAATTTGATTTCTATATATTTGTAAAGAATTTAAGCTATTTAGTAGATTTTCAAACATAACATTATAAATTATAGTTGATAAAATTGTATTTCAGAATGGACATATAATTTCATAGCTAGCAAATGAAAATTCCTACTTTTAAAAATAATTTACAAATTGTTTAAATAGGGATACAGGTGGACCCATTGCAACAATGAGATGTACAAGACGTTATGTCGAAAAATAAACTTTACAACTTTGGCAGGGGTGGGGTGGGGTTGGAGAGGTGGGGGGAAAGATGGAGGGCAGGGATGGTAAGGGGAAACAAAGGAGGAGGCAACAATGCTTGATAAGAAATGTACTCATTACCTTGCTCATGTAATTGTAACCCCTCTGTATGGTATTTTCACAATAAAAATAATTTACGTGATTTTAAATGAATGATGATGTCAACTTATTTACATCTTTATTATATATAGAATTCCAGTATACATGAAAAACATATATTACTTTAAAGTTTGCAAAAAATAGAATAGTTTTGATAGATCTTTTGGGGAGAGTACCATTTATACAATTGCCTAATAGTATTAAGTTGTTAACATTAACATAATGTATATCACATGGAAATCTTCATATAATGATATAGCATTGTTATCTCTTGTACATAGGAAACTGATAGACAGGTATAAATAGATAAATGGGATAAATACAGAAATTGTTTCCTCAAACTCATCATAATGTGAAAGGCATACACAAGACAAAAATTGGTCCATTATTCTAATAATTGTTCTTCCTACCAACTTTCTACCTAAATGTAAAAAAACGAAATATAGATATTATTATACTGATTTTTTCCTGCACATCACCAGTGCCACACAAATTCTTCTTGAAGATCTCTTTGAGGTCTCATAAAACCAACATCAGATCATAATTCTCTATCAGTGACTGACTGAAACCATCAAACACTTCCTTTTTCATACTCTGAATTCTTTTTTGTAAGCCTGAATTGTCCTTCTGTAATTAGTTCAGGTCACTCTTCCAGCTTTTGTTAAAATATTATTAGTGAAGCGCCAGTGGATTTGATGTCATTAAATCTAAAGTAGTTAAGTTCTTATTTGTGACTGATGAAACTCGGCAGCAAATTATCTCTGAATTCATTGCAAGGTTTAACACTCATAATCACCTTTTTCTTAAATGAAGTCAAAATTAGTTTGGTCAAGAAGTGATCAAATATTTTTATTTGATGAAAATGTTGCCATTGGCTATAATAAGAAGACGAGCATCGGAACCACCAAGGCTATTTGCAGAGTGACAGCTATCCTCTCACATTTCCCTGTCTTAAAAGACATTACAATCAACCTTCATTTTAATACCTCAATATAGGCAGAGCTCAAATGCACATGGACATCAAGAAACCTCATGAAACCTCCTGACTTGAGGAAAAAAATATGAGTATGGAGGGTGTCAACCTTTTTTCCTTAAATACTAGAAAGGCGATATGATTATTAATCAATTTTTCCATTTGACTCAGAAACACAACCTTGTTAGACTTCTATTACATGATTTATTGAAATGTAAGACAGCTTCAATTCCTTAAAACAAAAACAAAATAAAGTAAAAACAACAAATGCAACAAAAAAGAAAACGAAAAGAAACTTTCTGCTTCTTCTAAATACTTAAAAATATCTTTGGGTCACAAGATTGATATTATTTATCTTTATTAGGTAAATAGATATTTAATTTACTTTCAATATTTGCATATGAGACATTAGAAATTAACCTCTAATAAGTAGAAAATGTTTCAAGCTATCTTATTCTATTTTACCATTCCAGAAACTTGTAGTCAGTATTTGCTATACATCTACTGGTGTGAGTAATCACATATAAAACATTATCCCTTCTTTTTCACTACCTCTAAAAAGTTCTTTGTTATGTAAGAAACCTTATCTCAAACCTGGAGACAAGTATCATGCTGAGACTTATGTCGAAATTTGATATAATCTATACTCTGTATCAGGCTGAAGAGTGAGGAAACCATGCAGTTTCTACTTTTCATTAACCCGGTAAAGAGCTTTCACCATGGTAGGTATAAGCATATCTATAATGGACTTTGATCACATTCACCTCTTTTTAAAAACTGTTTGTAGGTTTTATGTTATCTTCATATATAATCACATATATATGTTGTACTTATGTAATAATCACTCCTCCACTGCCACCTTCTCTTGAAGAATATATATTTTTTAAATATTGGCTCCTTTTACAAAGAGTATATTACTTATAGAAAGTGAAAAATATAGGGGCTGGGAAGGTGGCTCAGTGATAGAGTGCTTGCCATGCATGTATGAGACTCTGGATTCGATTCCTCAGCACCACATAAGCAGAAAAAGCCAGAAGTAGCACTCTGTGGCTCAAGTAGTAGAGCACTATAGCCTTGAGCTAAAGAGCTGAGGGACAGCGCCCAGGCCCAGAGTTCAGACCCCACGACCAACAACAAAAAAAAAAGAAAGTGAAAAATATGAAATTGCTGAACATCTGTTATAAAGCCACCTGAAAATTATCCTTAAAAGTAATGGTAGCAGATGTTCATAAAAACAGAAACTAAGAATTGAACAAAACAACATTTGGTGAAGGCTTGTGACCGAGGAGCTGGCAACAGACCTGTATAACACAATGGAATGAAGTGAGAAGTAACTATTCCCTAGAATGCGAGAAGACTTTTCTCTGCTTAGTATTAACCATAGTACTGTTCACAACATTTTAGCTAGTAGAGAATAGAAATGCATAATATATTTTTTTTATTTTTTAATTTTAATTTTTTATTTTTTTATTGTGAAAATACTGTACAGAGGGGTTACAATTACATGGGCAAGATATTGAATGCATTTCTTATCAAGCATTGTAGCCTCCTCCTTTGTTTCCCCTTCCCATCCCTTCCCATCCTCCCCCTGCTCCCCCCCCATACCGCCCCGCACCCTGCACCAAAGTTGTAAAGTTCATTTTCGACATAACGACTTGTACATCTCATTGTTGCAATGGATCCACCTGTATCCCTATTTAAACGACTTGTTTTTCCCCTTACCCTCCACAAATTATACCAACATCAAATATAGTGAAAGCAGGGGTTATACCGTGGGGGAGGGACATACAAAGCAACAAAGAAATAATCTTATAAATGTGTTAGACACAATCGCATGAAAGAAAAAAAAAACATTTGAATACATATCTTAGGGTTTATTTCCCTAACATCATCTTATCTGACTTTTTCTGCTTGACTCAGACATATACTAGATATTGCAAATAAGGGAAACCATGGGACCTATGTTTCTTTGGGCTTGGCTTACTTCACTTAATATAAATTTTTCCAAGCTTTTCCATTTCCTAACAAATGGGGCAATGTCATTCTTTCTGATGGAGGCATAGAATTCCACTGTGTATATATACCACATTTTCTTGATCCATTCATCTACTGAGGGGCATCTGGGTTGGTTCCATATCTTAACTATAGTAAATAATGCTGCAATAAACATAGTCATGCTGGTAGCTTTAGTGTGGTCTTGTTTGTGAACATTTGAGTAAATGCCCAAAAGTGGGATTGCTGGGTCATAGGGGAGCTCTATGTGGAGTCTTTTGAGGAACCTCCATACTGCTTTCCAAAGTGGTTGAACAAGTTTACACTCCCACCAACAATGCAGTAGGGTTCCCTTCTGTCCACATCCCCTCCAGCATCTGTTGTTACTAGAGTTCTTGATTATAGCCATTCTAACTGGGGTGAGGTGGTATCTCATGTTGTTTTGATTTGCATTTCTTTTATGGCTAGGGAGGTTGAGCATTTCTTCATGTGTCTATTGGCCATCCTTCTTTCCTCTTCAGAGAAGTTTCTCTTTAAGTCTTTAGCCCACTTATTTATTGGGCAGTTGTTTCTTTGCATAATATACTTAATCTCACTTTTTGAAAATTGTGCCATCAAAGGGTACCCAAAATGAAAGATTTTAGAATGCAGTGTTCTCCTTTGAAATATTAAAGAATGTTGTCCATTTGAATATCAAAACAACCATGTCCAATTCATCAGAACCAAGGTATTTTATCGACAAAATTTATTTGGTAACTGCTGATATAAAATCAAGGTTCATATGTTTCTGCACAAATGCAATTCATCTATGGCTCATTGCTGAGCTGGTAACATCAATTACTTTTTTCTTGGTTGCACAGTATTTGGCAGGAAGTCTTCTGTTGCTGCAACATTTAGGTTTTACAAGCAGATCTGTTTTACAAGAAGTGGTAGTATTTTAAAGGAGAAGCCATATAATACATTTCTGAGCCTCTGAAATTGAAGATTTATTGTATACAATGATGCCAAGAATAAATAGCATTGGCTAGCTTTCTATACAAAGATGAGCAGACATGCTCAAGAAGCAATAGGGAAATACTATCATGGCCCCTGAGCTCAAACTTCTAATAAAGTGTCTAAACATGAAGCAGATTCCTAAAACGTGAGTGACGTGTAAACAAACCCTGTTAATTTGGTAATATATAACTTTTTCATAAAAATTGCCTAATTCATGAAGTTTAATTATGGAACGATATTCTCATTTTATTTTGATTCTCAGAATTTTATTTAGTTACCATGTATAGAATGGTTGCTTGAATAGCATTTGAAAATTATCTTAGAGTTGATGGTATCTACATTAGACTTATCCGTCTGTTAGAAACCTTTCAGCTTAAAAAGTGATTTGCCATAATGGCTAAGGTAATTTGATCATAGAGCAAACTAACTTTCCTGCCAGAAAGATTAATATTGTTTGTGAACATGTATTTGGGAAACAAAAAATGTCATTTTAAGTATTTTAATAAGAGTTTATATTCCTCAATGTATAGGAAAAGTTAGCATTATCTGACATAAGTTAGGAAAGACTGAATGTTCCTTATTGCCTTTGCTTAGAAAAGTGAATATTATTGTATATGATTTTAATAAAGTTTTATCTTTGAGAGAAGTGTCATTTCCTACCTCTGAGATAAAAATCTCATGTGAATATGAAGATATTAAGTATGGCATTTGAGCATGACTGAAATAAATTACTTGTCATATTAATGACCCAGTTAATCAAAGAAAGTGTCATAAAAGTATGAAGACTATTCTATGAGCCTTAGACATGATAGTACATGTGAAAACTAGAATATATATTCCAGAATATCTTACATTATTCTGCCTTTATTGGGAATGTTACTTTTATAAATGGACTATGCAGTGAGTAAGTAAAATGAACCAATTAGCAAAGGAATTCCACTAGTAAGTTTGCAACTTCATTAAACTGTATTTTGAAGGTGTGTTCCTACCAGTTTCCATGTCTTCATAGCACTTGAACACTCACTGATTTCCAGCATGGATTCATATTCTCCTGGCCCAACAGGGAATGGCTGAACATCGCAAAAGCCTGTCCTCCAATTTTAGACAACATCAGTGAACTTTCAAATTAACCACATAAGAACCCATTAACTGCTAAGCATTATGTTTTGATATTAATTAGCTACTAAATAACTACTTTAGTACCTTTAGCTAGGTGCACAAATGGGGTGACAATTCAACATGGCAGTCTACAAGTACAATGCATCTTGATCAATGTCACCCCTACTATCATTCATTCCATCTCTCTCAACATTACCCATCCCCATTAATTTTCCTAAATCTATGTTCACAAATGTGCATTCAATATCACACATTAAATATGCATTTTCCCATCTTTCTTCTCTCCATTAATGTACCTGACTTCCTTTGACCTCAAGACCTCATCTTCCCCCACCACCCAAGTTCCAGCTTCCAGATACTCATTTTGTTATACCATAAGCTCAAAGAAGTTACACTATGTGAATCCTCCCCTGCAATGCTATATCTTAGTTAATACATTTGTGTATCTATGCATATGACCCTATCTTACATGCTTACATACATATTATTGCTTGACATTTAAGTGCCTCTAGTGTATTTAATTCATTTAAATGCAAATGTTATCAATGAACTTTTCATAATGATAACATTGTGGTTGGGTTTATAACTGTGCACTACACTAACTGAAAAACAATAAAAGTCAGGCTGGGAAGGTGGCTCAGTGGTAGAGTACTTGCCTTGCATGCAGAAGGCCCTGGGTTCGATTCCTTAGTACCACATAAGCAGAAAAAGCTGGAAGTGGTGCTGTGTCTCAAGTGGTAGAGTGCTAGCCTTGAGTTGAAAAGCTGAGGGACAGCATCCAGGCCCAGAGTTCAGGCCCCACAAACAAAAAAACAATAAAAGTAAAGTCATATGTTAGGTTTCATTGTGTTAAATTATGTTTACTTTAGAAATACGTGTTAATGAACTTATAGTATGTCTTCAATCTACTGATGGCATCTAGTTAAATATCTAGCACAAAAAACAATGCTATGATTATTCTCATTGCAAACATTCATCTCTATCTCAAATAAGAAGGAGACAATATAATTCAATATCACATTATGCCATAATTTGGTTAGTTGGAATAGTTTATAGGCAGAGCATATGTCTACCTCATAATATGTCAAACTTATTTAATTCTATATGACAAACCTTTCATAGCCCTTACCAGTGTTAGAAAAGTATAGAGTTATTTTTAGATAAAATACATAAAAGAGAATGACATACTTTGAAGAATATTTTGTTTAGTTTTTAAATGAAATCACATTTGTAAACTCCAGTACCATATTAGGGATGCAGGAAATAATTAACTGATTCCAAATTTTCAGTGAAAATACTGTACAGAGAGGTTACAATTACATGGGCAAGATAATGAATACATTTCTTATCAAGCATTGCAGCCTCCTCCTTTGTTTCCCCTTCCCATCCCATCCTATCCTCCCCTGCCCCCGAATCCTCCCTGTCCCCCTCCCACCAAAGTTGTAAAGTTCGCTTTCGACATAACGACTTGTACATCTGATTGTTGCAATGGGTCCACCTGTATCCCTATTTAAACGATTTGTTTTTCCCCTTCCCGTCTACAAATTATGCCGACGTGAAATACAGTGAAAGCAGGGATTATACTGTGGGGGAGGGACATACAAAGCAACAAAGAAATAATCTTATAAATGTGTTAGAAACAATCGCATGAAAGAAAAAGCATTTGAATACTTATCTTGGGGTTCATTGCACCTAACATCAACTTATCTGACCTTTTCTGCTTGTCTCAGACATATACTAGATATTGCAAATAAGGGAAGAGAGATGTTTTTTGAAAAATTATGCATACATAAATAATAACATACATAAACAATGAACTAGTTTTACATTTCTGTATCAAACAAATCAAAACTAATAGCTTACAAGAATTTCTAAAAGAATTCAATATGTCAGCACAAATATAATGAAGATTATTTCATATACTAAGCTGGTGAATAATAAGATAAAATTATCAATAGAAAAATGTGGAATAAGAGATAGTAGACAAGTAATTGCATGTATTATTTGCACAGGAAAATTTTACAAAATGCATTTGTACTAAAACAGAAATGACAAAATGAGAGAGACAAATTATTTGGAATTATGAATGATTTAGAGCACAAGAGAAAATGTAAAAAAAGGCATATAAAAGTCAGGAGAAGACTTTTGATTAATTGAGATGCAATGGGCGTAAAAAGTTGAAGAGGAGACGGATTTCAAATATCACCCAATAAACCAAACAGAATTGGAAAAAATAAAATGCATTTATGTTTGTGTCTAATATACAATAGAAATTCAATGGATAGATTTACTTGGTGAATTCAAAATAACCTAACAATATTGAATCTTTTTTCTTCTTTTCTTTTTGCAATCCTGGGTTTTGAACTCAAGGCTTCACATTTACTAAACAGGCGCTCTATCACTTGATCCATGCCCCCTCCACTCCTTTTTGTTTAGTTATTTTTCGGGTAAGAACTTAAATTGAGCCACTCTCTGGCATCAAGTTTCCTACTTGTTCCTCCTACAAAGCTGAGATTACAGAAATGAACCCCCACACACAGTTTGTTGGGATGGGTTTTGGTAACATTTTACTCAGACTGTCCTAGAGTTGTTATCCTTTAGATTGCCACCCTCTCTTGGATAGCTGGGATAATAGGTATAAGCAACACACCCAGCAAACAAGAATTTTTCTACAGGATTTCAACTATTATGATTTAATCTCACTGGATATATCTCAATAGATATTTTGAGGAAATATGAAAATTGATGAAAAAATATTTAAAACAAAAAATACATGGTATTCTTAATATAGTTATGATTTAAATTAGACCACCAGATCTTATTCATGTTAAACTGAAAGTTGATACCCTTTGTTCAATTTTCTTCATTTCCCTCTCAGCTTCTGATAACCAAATATTTGAAGAATATATATGTATATAATATTTTGAATATCACCTACACATCTCTACATATCTATATGTAATATTTTGAAAATCTCTGCATATCTACATATCTCTATCTTTTTATCTTTATTTCCAAGTATATCTACCAGTCTTGCTTTATCAATATGAAAGCGCTTCAGTTTTCAAACTGCATTTTTCTGTAAGTCTAGGATTTCTTTCATCCAAGTTAATTGTCCATATAATATAGGCTATCAAGTTCTGAACTTTTCTAATGAAGCATCTCGTTAAGAGTCCTAAACATATTAATAAACACTGTCAAAAACTTGGGCAACCACTTAATGAAGCCCAGATCTTAATGAATGTATTGCTTCTTGATCAGAAGCAATGCTATACTGAGCAAAATGATGGTGAATAAGGCATTTTCTAGCTCTATGAATAGATGCTTTGGCAGAAATGTTTTGTGCTTGGAGGGTAAATCTATATAAAGAGCAAGGGTCTCCTGCAATAAGGACAATGTATAGCATGTTTATAGTGGAAGTCATCCAAGGTGATCAATCTACCTTCAGGCAGCTGGCAGGTCACTCTGGGCAATGCTTCATTAACAGGGATTCAGAATTGGTCTCTTCTACCCACAGATCTGGCACTCTATAGTAGCTGTGAACAGGTTGGCATTTGAAGTTAAAGTACACATTGCTGAACCTACCATACAACTTCTGTCCTTGCAACCATGGTTACCTTCTTCATTAACCCTCCATGCAGTAAGAGAAGTGGCTAGGAAAACGAGTGGACTGGGGTTTACAAAATACAACTTGCTTGTTTAACTGCCCTCTCCTAAAATCATCGTTTTGTGAGAATTGAACATGATTTATGCCACTGGTCCAGCCCAAATTATATCTGGAATACTTGTTACTTGTTGATTACTGGTTCTAATCAGCCTGTCATCCTCTGGAAAGCAGAAATGACCAATGTCTATGTACTAAATCATTACAGATTTAGATTTTGCCTGTTGCGGAGACAGATCAGTAAACGTCTATATCTGTCAGGGATGACTGAAGAGAAACTAATTGGGATGGTACTCCCTGTCAGGCATAAAGACAAAGCATTTTCCTGAATGACAGCTGTGTATCAGACATCATGGTGTGTTCTGATTTGCAGAAGCAAGGGAAAGCACATATGGAATAATAGCTGAATTTGAGCCACCAGTTAGTTGCATTGGTCTACCAAAAGATGCATCATTTTTCAAAGAAAAATCTCTCTTCCCTTATTTGCAATATCAAGTATATATGTCTGAGACAAGCAGAAAAGGTCAGATAAAATGATGTTAGGGAAATGAACCCCAAGATAAGTATTCAAATGTTTTTTCTCTCATGCAATTGTTTCTAACATATTTATAAGATGATTTCTTTGTTGCTTTGTATGTCTCTTCCCCACAGTATAACCCCTGCTTTCACTGTATTTGATGTTGGTATAATTTGTGGAGGAGAAGGGAAAAAACAAATCATTTAAATAGGGATACAGGTGGACCCATTGCAACAATGAGATGTACAAGTCGTTATGTCGAAAACCAACTTTACAACTTTGGGGGAGGGTTGGGGGGGGGCGGGGAGGGGAGAACAAAGGAGGAGCAACAGTGTTTGATTAGAAATGTACTCATTTTCTTGCCCATGTAATTGTAACCCCTCTACACGGTATTTTCACAATAAAAAAAAATCTCTCTCATTCTGCACAGGTTGAATGGAAATGTTAAGAAGACAATGAAGCCTGCATCTTTCAAGTACTTTATGGTGGTATGAATCTCTGAAATCTGTCTAGAAATATGTTATTAGTTTGACTAGTGCTCTACTGCTTGAGCCAGAGCTCTACTTCTGGCTTTGTGTTGAATAATTGGAGATAAGAATCTCACAGAATTTTCTGCCTGGTGATGGCTTCAAACTGTGATTCTCAGATCCCAGCCTCCCAAGTAGTGATGCTTACAGGCATGAACTACTGATGTCCAGCTTTGCTTACATCTTTGCAAGTTAAAAATATTTCTACGGGCTTCCACTGGCCAATTTTTGCCATAATAATTTTCATTCCACATGGCAGAATACCAGTGGGAAGATCCTGACTCAAATCCTGACTCAATCCACTTAGATCCTGGTTCCTTCCTGATGTTAGACAACTCTGGAAGTTCTGGAGCTAAAAAAGTTAAAGGTTTCTCTCACATCATATAAACATTAAGATCATGTATAAGGAATTTTCACTGGACATTGAAGGTTTTAATTACTTATTTTCCCATTTCCCCCAATCATTTCATTGGCTTCTTTAGCTTGATTTAAATATGTTGAAATACCAAAAATATATGGCCGCCTTGAACATTGTCTTTTATAAGTATCTTCTTATAGCAAAAATTTACATATATCTATGACCATAGCATGTCGTGAAATACAAGTGCGCTCTTTGCCAATAAAAATTGAGTTAAAATGCCTTTAAAATTAAGGGAAAATGCCTTTAAATATTATCAGATTAGAGAATCAATACCAAAAGACTTAAAACGAATTCAGAAAACCCATCCTAAGATCTTTCTTGAACTTTGTCTCTTACCATAACTTGTACTGAAGTTCAATTAGACAGAAGAGTAGGAGATATATACTGAGATATATTTTGACAAATGGCAATCAAGAGATTTATTATGAAAAGTGGCAATAAGTTAGATTTCTTGCAAGAATGCAATTATAGAAGGCTTATAAAGCAAGCCCAGTATCTGTACCAGATCAAGAATGGTGCTTAGAACACTTTGAGACAAATTCAAGCTCCTGTTCATAGAGCAGCTGTTCTTCTTGCTGTTACTCTAATTAAAAAGGTCCATTCAAAATTTCTAGAATAGTCCCCTTTCCTAAAAGTCAAACAATTGGGAACTTTTAACTGATACTCATAAAACAAAACAAAAAATCAAAGGACTATTATCTGGCTCCAATTCATACACCATAAAGGAGAGGCCAGGCCTAGTACTTTTGAGCTATGGCATTAAATTACATCCCATGAGACGAAGTGTACCTTCAGCAGTAAAAATATAAAGGCCTTTCTCCTCAGCTGATAAAGTGAGGTGACTCAGTTACGCCGAACACAGAAACTGTAGACAAAGAGGCTTATGCCACTTAATTGGGATAGCTCTCATACTGGAAACCAACCACAATACGTATTCCTGAGCAGGAAATACTGTGAAATCAACCCCACAGAGACTTGCCACGCAGAGGGATGCTGCTGATGTCCCTCAGAGAGCTGACCAATCCTCTCTGGCCTCCTCAACAATCATGACTAGGGAAGTAAAGCCAGGACATTTGTCCCATGTAGAGGAAAGTCTAGACTCTTTTTTGTTTGTTTGTGAATTGGGATGAATTAGGCTTTTAAGCATTTTTCAATGAGGAAAAATGTATGAAATTTACTGGAATTTTTTTATCCATTGACACTCATACACAGGAAATACCAAAGGAAGATCTTTCTCTCTCTCTCTCACTCTCTCTCTCTCATAATTATCTTCTAATAGTTGTACAAAGGGATTTCAGTTCAGGTGCATTTTATAGGTGTAAAGCATCTTGATCAATGTCATTTTCACTTTAAAAATGAGCTTGTTTCTACTTAGGCTTAACCACTTCTAGCTCATTCTGTAAAAAAGCTAACCTGAATTCCCATATCTAGCCTAGCATGGTGACATAAAGATTCCCATTTCTTTATATACTAAAAAATATTAGGGTTAACAATCATACAATTAAATGGCTAAATCTAAGATCTGTAGAAAGATAAAAAGTATTGATTTGTATGAAAAATTAACCCCACATACTGAAATTACAAACCTACTTACTAGGACTAAATGTTAAGACTGAAGGCTTAAGGATACCATAATTAAACATTTAGATATCCAGATGGGTAAGTAACAGGTTTAACATATAGCATCATTACCAATTTTAGATACTATGAATTAGAGGATAAAAATGGCAAAATTACAAGTTTGAGGCTAAGTCCAGTTCATTTCTACATGTACAGTTACTTAAAACAATTATTATAAAGACATATATGCATATATAAATACTTCTTAATATTGGTCATGCTATCATAGACTCTTTAACCACTTCATACATCCTTCATGTAATTTTCATTCTGTGTGGTCTCTGAATTAATATGGTATGAGACTAGTGAACATTTTATTCCTATGAATTATGCAAGGCCACACTAAATAGAAGATATCACCCATTTTCAATTCTGGCCAGAGGGTTGACATTTATTTATAAGGTAATGAAGAATTTGGGTGTCAGAAAGGATCTTTATAAGTCTTACTTCTAATCATTGAGCTGAATAGCAAAGACCAGGGCACTATTGTTTCCCAGATGTAACTGCTCTGGCTAGAGAGTGGTTTCAGCCCACATAATTGCCCCAAGCTTTTAATTTCTGAGGAAAGTTTATCACTACTGACAAATACACTTCAACTAACAAGGTAAGAATTCCCAAGTAAATTGTGATGTATTTTTTCAGACACTAAATACGTTGTAAAAGATAGATCTTTCTTTTTTGGAAGTTATCTAGGTAGGAATTAGGTGTACTTTCTAAATGTGATCCAACTTTCCTACAGATACACAGTGCTTATGATCAGGAAAATTAAAGGGAAAGCTGACATTTTGCAGATAATTTGATAAAGATCCTTATTTTGGTAAAATTTAGGAATATAATGAATCCCTTGGATTCTTTTTTTTTTTTTTTTTTCTTTTTTGGTCAGTCATGCGGCTTGAACTCGGACTGGGCGCTGTCCCTCAGCTCTTCAGCTCAAGGCTAGTGCTCTACTACTTGAGCCATAGCGCCACTTCTGGTTTTTTTCTGTGGTGCTGGGGAATCGAACCCAGAGCCTCATGAATGCAAGGCAAGCACTCTACCACTGAGCCACTTACCCAGCCCACATGAATCCCTTGGATTCTTAATCATGAAGATAGAACAATCCTACTTCCAACATAAATATAAACCTTTGAGGATAATCTAATAGATTTTTGAGATTGTTTTAACATTAGATCAAACTATATAAAGGTAACTTTTGGGGCTGGAAGGTAGCTCAGTGGCAAAGCATTTCACTAGCAAGGGCAACATCTTAGGGTTTGATTCCCCAGTACCAAAAAAAGAACAGACAAAAACCACAACAACTTTTTTACTTAGGGGAAAAAGTCAAATATTCATAATTTTATCTAGTTCATTCTAAGCATTGCATAGTTTTAGCTCTTTATCATTGAATAGTTGATTGTACCTGGGTAACTTTTTATATCAGGGTGTGTGTGTGTGTGTGTGTGTGTGTGTGTGTGTGTGTGTGTGTGTGTGTGTGTGTGTGTGTGTGAATCCTGGGGCTTGAACTTGGCTTCGGGCCTACTCAGTCTCTGAAAATCTTTAGCTCAAGGCTAGAGCTCTATCACTTGAGCTGCAGCTCCATTTCTGGCTTTTTTGATGTCTAATTAGAGATAAGAGTCTTATGGACCTTCTGATCTTCAGATCTCAGCCTCCTGAATAGCAAGGATTACAGACATAAACCATTGGCACCCAGCACTTTGTAATAGCATTTTTGATTAAAAGGTTTTTTTTCCTACAGAAGCTTGTGTTATGTTAAAATGATCATATTTATTATAGAGAAGAGTAATACTGAAACTTTTCCTTTTATTTATTCATTTATTTTATTTTTATTTTTTTATTGTGAAAATACTATACAGAGGGGTTACAATTACACGGGCAAGGTAATGAGTACATTTCTTATCAAGCATTGTTGCCTTCTCCTTTGTTTCCCCTTTCCATCCCTTCACATATTCCCCTCCCAAAGTTGTTAAGTTTGTTTTTCAACATAATGACTTGTACATCTCCTTGTTATAATAGGTCCACCTGTATCCTGTATCCCCATTTAAATGATTTGTGAAACTTTTCCTTTTAAATGATTGAATTTGATCTATGTTTGGTGTCAATAATTAGTTTTTGCTGGAGAAAAGTAAAAGGACACAAAACACACAAACAAAACATAGCACACAACTGATGAATGACCCACAGGATAGAAATGGTCAGCTACTGTGGCTTTAGTTTAGGAATTTTCTGATAAACAAATAGGCCCACAATGTTGCTTTTGTTTCTAGCAATGAGGGGTTTTCAAATGGAAAGGTATGAGAATGAACATTACTTTTAGAAATATTGTAGAGAAAATCTTGTGCTTTTTTCTCTTTTTTCCCTTTCTCTCTTCCTTTCTCTCTTTCTCTTTTTCTCTTTCTCCTTCCCTCCCTCCCTCCCTTCTTCCTTCCTTCCTTCCTTCCTTCTTTCTTTCTTTTTTTCTTTTTCTTTCTTTCTTTTTCTCTTTCTCTCTCTCCTTCTTTCTCTCTTTCTCCTTCCTTCTTTCCTTCCTTCCTTTTTTCTTCCTTCCTTCCTTCCTTTTCTTTCTTTCTTTCTTTCTTTCTTTCTTTCTTTCTTTCTTTCTTTCTTTCTTTCTTTCTTCCTTCCTTCCTTCCTTCCTTCCTTCCTTCATTCCTTTCTTTCTTTCTTTCTTTCTTTCTTTCTTTCTTTCTTTCTTTCTTTCTTTCTTTCTTTCTTTCTTTCTTTCTTTCTTTCTTTCTTTCTTTCTTTCTTTCTTTCTTTCTTTCTTTCTGTGCTGCTCCTGGGGCTTGAACTCAAGGCTTGGGTACTATCACTCTGTGTGTGTGTGTGTGTGTGTGTGTATGTGTGTGTGTGTGTGTGTTTGCTCAAGGCTAGCACTCTACCACTTGAGTCATAGCTACATTTCTAACTTTTTGGTGATTAATTGAGGATAAGAGTCTCATGGACTTTCCTGCCTGGGCTACCTTTGAACATGATTCTTAAATCTCAGCTTCCTGATTATTGAGGATTGTGAGCATGAACCACCAGCTCCTGGCTGCGTTTTCAATTCAGTCCTTTATTTCCTATTGTTAACAATTGAAATAGATTGCCTCAGCTTGTCCTTGACATTCTCCAGTATACAGTGAGTAGCCTTTCACAAAATCATTTATTGAAACATCTATTAATGTCAGCCTCCTTGGGTGACAATCCCTGTCAAAATGACATGCAGTGGACATGGCGATGTGCCTGTGTTCTGACAACTCGTGATTTCAGGCTTAGTTTGTCCTTTGATCCTTCTATCTGATGAGTCCCTGCTGAACCTGAATGCGTGACTGAAAATGACAGCAAGAGCAAGGCAGTGCTTTGCATCCCAATGGAAGGTTGCCCACCACCTTGGTGCAGGAGCTTTTGTGCTGTTAAGAATTTTGATGTGATGTTGGCTTGAGCCTGCCACAACCTGTGCTCACCTTTCTTTGATATGGTTTTCAAATTCCTGACTTATCACCTTGACATTAGACAGAATTGAGGAAATAAAGAGCAAAATTCAATGACAGCTAACAACCTTCTCTTCTCTCAAAGATGTTTAAGGTTGCCTGAGGAAAGCTGACTCTCAGTTATTTGGCTGCTAATTAGAATTGTAACATGAGCACCATAGAATCAAACCTAACACAATCTGGTTTATGTCATCTCATACTTATTCTGGTAGGACAAATCATCAATTTATTGCAATTAATGAATAACTGTCTCCATGACTGTGGGTATTATTTGCCTCAAAGAAGACTTTAAATACCCTCTAATTACACATAAGTGTTGACACTACAGGGTAGTAATACATAAAAATATTATTTACTTATGCAAACCCAGGTATAATATTCTAAATGTTTACATCTCCTGAACGCATATGAAATACTAACCATAAGGTGCTAAGAGACAAGGCAAGGTGATTAGATCTTTTACATTAAAGGTAGACTCCAGATAGGAGTCTACCTCCTCACCACTTCTACTAGTGGAAATGGAATGCTGGAAGGTGAACTCTCATGGCCACTAAACTTCTGTGCATTGATCTTGGCTGCTCATTTGTCCTAGAACTCCAGCAAATAAATGTCTCTTCCTTATAAACCACCCAATATTTGGCATTTCGTAATGGCAATTCAAATGACAAAGACACCAGACTTTTCTCAGGTTTCCATCAAGCATCATTTATGTTGACATGAAAACCACTGATTTGATGACCTTTAATAATATTTGAGTGGCTTTGTAATATGAAGTTTTTCCCACAATTCAACCTCTCAGTATGTGAGTACAATGAATCTTGATCAATGTCACCCCTTCTATCATTCTCTCCAACCAGTCCCAACCCCACATATCCCTTCAAGTTACTTGATTCCATTTTCCCCTATGCGTATTGGATATTATGACTGTATTCTCCTATTACAGAACATCCTTTGTATTGAAGGCAAACATGGAAACTATGAACAGGATTTGGTTTGCTGACATTAGATAAATATGGGTGTTTTTTGATCACATGAAAAAGTTAACACCTTCTTTGATATTTTCCTAGCTTCTTTGTTAGAGAATCAATCATGATGAAGACTGCATTTGCGTATTAATTCACATTTAAACAGGCAGCTATCATTGGTATGAAAATCTCCATCATAAGAGAAATCTTCAGAATGATCCAGGCTCACATGAAGATAATTAAACAGATACTGTGTCAACACTGCTGGAAATTACTACAGAGTATTTTCCGTAGGGGTGTGTGTGTGTGTGTGTGTGTGTGTGTGTGTGTGTGTGTGTGTGTTACTAGGGCCTCTAGGCAGGCACTGCCCTCACTGAGCCAAACCATCAGCCTTTCTGTGTGCTTTTAGATACTTAATTTTCAGATAAGGTCTCTCCATTAGTCCAGGGATAGCCTAGGACCATTATCTTCCATATATTCACTCTGCCTACCTGAAATTATAGGTGCATACCACCATGAACAGATTATTTAATGATGCGAAGTTTTATTAAGTTTGTGTCTTAGGTGTTCTTGAAGTGTAATTCACTTGATTTCTGCCTCTTGAGTAACTGGAATTGCAAGCATGTGCTCCTTTAGACTTTCCAATGGTAATTTTATCTTATTCAAATAGTTTTATGGGGGGCATATAGTTTTTTTTGTTGATGGTTCATGATACATTAAGTGATTGTATGTTCTGACTCTTTCTATTGTTTACCAATTGAATTTTCTTATTTCTTCACTTTACAACTAACTTTACTATCAAAAATACAGTCAGGCATTTTTTAAAAAGCACAGGCATAAAATGTCCCTTTTTAGTCATTCATTTGTTAGTACTGCTCACGGTATGCATAAACAATATGAGAGCCTCTTATTTGAGGGGGTTCTGGTCATGGGGCCTGAACTCTGGGCCTGGGTGCTGCCCCTCAGCTCTTCAGCTCAAGGCTAGTGCTCTACCACTTGAGCCACAGTGCCACTTCCAGCTTTTTTCTTTTTGCTTATGTGGTGCTGAGGAATCGAACCCAGGGCCTCTGGCATGCAAGGCAAGTGCTCTACCACTGAGCCACCTTCCCAGCCCGAGAGCCTCTTATTTGAGATACATTATTTGTTATCCTGACATACTGAATTCATTCACTCGATATTGCAGTTTAACATATATAGTGACCCTTTTCAATATGTTTCTACTTTTTAGCTGTCTCCCTTTGTCAACTTCTCTAGTAACAACAGTCAGCTACAGATACATACACTTTACAAAGTGCCCTGATGCTATAGCTCCTTTATTTATCTCATAGTCCTGGGAAAATGTAGAGTGATAGTCTCAGTTCCATGGATTTTAGGCAAAGAAAGGTTAATTTACTTACACAGGACCAGAGATTTAACCCCAAACTATTAGTCCTTGACTAATGTCAAGGCACTGCTCTGAATCCCTGTACATTCTGCACTACAGTGGTGTTAGACTCACTTGGCTCATTGTCTAACACACTAGGGATCCATCCACTGGGGATATCAAAATACAAGTCTATTTTTCCTGTCCCCTCCTGCACATAGAAGTGACACATCTCTCAAGATGACTTCTTTCACTGTTTCCTATTAACATAAAAAAATGACAAAACCTCTGTTTTATCACAATTTATGGGGAAAAGGGGTAATTCATTTTTATTTACAAGCAATTACTCAGTTTAAATTGGATCTGTAATGGAAAGAATTCAGGCAGGTCTTGGAAAAGAACATTGTATATGGAATCTTTGAACAAATATTGTATTATATTGACAACTTCAGTTTTATAATAGAAATTTACACATTTCATCTTCCCATCTCCCTGCTTTTACCAAAATAGTAACAGAAAAATAAATATTTGTTCAGATACTTAGCAAAACATAAAAATATTATGATATCCTTCCCCTCAAAAAGCCAGAAGTGAATCTGTGTCTCAAGTGGTAGATCACTAGCTTTGAGCAAAAAGCAGCTAAGGGAAAGCACCCAGGCCCTGAGTTCAATCCCCAGGACCAGCCCACAGACATTTAACTAACTTCTCCTGACCAGAAGTTGTTTATAAAAACTAAAATAAATATGTACATGCAATAAAAGAGGGGAGAGAAAATGCTAAATAAGGACTATGCTCTCTTTCTCTTATGCTAGATACTCATTTAATCAGTGCTCTCCTACAGCTTACCATGTGCTGTGATGATCACATCTACTGCTTCATACAGGAATTTACATATTAACATTTTGTTTTATTCTATTCTTGCCAAATCCAGGAAGCCCTGGTCTATTATCTCCTGTTACCTTGATTCTAGCAATATATTCTTTATTCATTTCCTGCTTATAGCCTATCAAATCTTCAATCAATTGCTAAACATGCTAGCCATAAATTACCTTTCTAAACACAAAGATGTTATTATGTCACTCAGCTCAAAAATGAAGTCCAAACTCCTCAGCAACAGTGTTACAGAGATAAAAGACCAGGGAATTAAAAGGGTAGATAAAGACATGAAGGTGGTGGATAACGATTTGCTCTTTCATTAAAATCTGCTATGAAAAGTGGTCATTTCAATAAGGAGGATTATGAATACTAGAAACAGTCAAAATCATCTTGAGATACGGAGAACATTGACTATCAGAGCTGACTTGGGAAAAGAATATTGGCTATGTAACAGCTATAGAAGTATATGACGTAATTAACCACAGGTACATGGAACACTGAGAGATAAGAAAAGAGACAGGATTCAAATGTTTTTTCTTTCTTGCTATTGTGTCTAACATATTTATAAGATGATTTCTTTGTTGTTTTGTATGTCCCTCTCCCACGGTATAACCCCTGTTTTCACTGTATTTGCTGTTGGTATAATTTGTGGAGGGGAAGGGAAAAATCCAATCGTTTAAATAGGGATACAGGTGGACCCATTGCACCAATGAGATGTACAAGACCTTATATGGAAAAACAAACTTTACAACTTTGGCCTGGTAGGGGGGAGGGCGGGGGAGGGAGGAGGGTGTGGGGTCCTGGGGGAGATGGGAAGGGATGGTAAAGGGAAACAAAGGAGGAGGCAACAATGCTTGATAATTGTAATTGTAACCCCTCTGTACAGTATTTTCACAATTAAAAAAAAGTAAAAACAAATGAGCCGAGGAACATAAATATGTATAGACATATAATATATATGTATACACATATATATATAAACAAATATAAACGGCTGGGTCTATAATTGAAGTTGTGCTGCTACTCCCCTACTTCTTAGCAAATAAACTTAGACCAAATATTATTGTTCTTCAGATGAGTCATAATCAGAGCCAGGTTTTAGTCATGAAAAGAGTACAGACAGAATCAGGTATGTATTCAAAATAAATAGGAAATGATTCTGAAATAAGATAGCAGTGGCAGCATAGTTTAAAATCTCTCAAATTCTGTACATTAAAGTAGACATGATCATTAGACAACATCCCAAATCCATGGACAGGAGTTCTGGTATTGATAGCGCATCTCGTATTAAATCTATATTTTACACATGAAAATCCCCAAAGCAACAGACAGCAGGCAGAAATTGACGGGGAGTCAGATTGCTGAAAAAGACCTGACCCCACAAGAGCAGCTACTATGATGTCATTACTGCCTCCTCCATGCCCCATTCTGTTGTGTGGAGCATAGTTGCCACCCACAGTTGGACTACAGGAGATGGTGGAACAGAGTGGTTCTCAGAAAAATAGAAGCAATAGGTAAGACAGGAAAACCACAGATTTTAGGGTTTGACTTCCCTGACGTGAATGAACAAACTTCTATCACTTCATAAGTAGAACATTATCTAATCCTTCTGTGCATCCATTTCCCATCCACAAACTAAGTGTGCATCATGTTACAGCCTATACATTAGTTTTAAACACATTACTTCATTTGATTATTTTAACAATCCACGATACAGATGTTATTATTCTTGTTTTACAGCCAAGAATATATACTCTAAGAATTGACTTTCCCATAGTTATATCACAAATAAATGGCCAGACTACTTGTTACACTTGTCTTCAAAGTCCAAATGGCAATGGGATTTTCACTAAAAAACAGAAAAATAGAATCATGACTAGACATATCAAAATCAAACTTCTGGGAATCAAATATAAAAAAAATCTTGAAATCGTTGAAAAGAAAAATGGTATGTTATAAGGAGAAAATCAACAATGGAGTTATGACTTTCACATCAGAAAATCCACATCGCAATAGATTCAGAAAATGGTTTTGATGAAATCCATCATCATTTCATAATAATGATACAAAAGAAAGTAGGAGTAGAATGAATGTACCTCCATATAATAGATTTTTATATGACAAATCTAGAGCAAACATACTAGAGATGGAAACCTAAAACCATTCCTTCTAAAGTTAGAAATGAGATAGACATCCACTTTCCTCACCTTAGTCAAGATACTACTTCAACTCCTAGGCAGAGCAATAAAGTTAGAGAAAGAAATAAAATAGATTCAAATAGAGAAGAAAGAAACCCAATTATCCTTTTCTTTTTCCAGATGATATGATTCTATACCAAATAAAATCCTGAAGAATAATCTCAAGCAATGTAGGAAGCAAAATCAACACCAAAAACAGTTCAAGAAACGTTGATGTGTTAAGGGACTCCTATTGTTAAAGGAAAAACAATGTTTTACAATATAAATAATTATGTTTGTTGTGTTGGTATAGAAAGATGCATATCTCTCTTTATAAACTACATATAGTAGCTTTCTCTACATTTAATATTGTCTTGTAAGAATTATCTACCTATGTACTTATATACATAAAGAAACATTTGTTTTCTGTAACCTTTGTTTCATTTGTAAGTTTATCTCTTTTGGGATGGGTAAAGTGGACACAGAAATGAAATGGAGGTGAGATGAAGGGTGAACAAATGCAGCAGAGATGTTCACTAGACACTGTGATGAAAATGATTATACAATTTGTGGGGGAGGACAGGAGAGAAAATGGAAAGAGTGAGGGAAAGGTGACACTTCAAAACTATTCTCTTTACTTGACTGATGTAACTGTAACCACTCTACATCACCTTTACAGTAACAATAAATAACATATATATTTAAAAAAATAAAATAAAAATAAAGAAACTAAGTTACCCTCATTAATAGAAATTAAATAAAGAGCCTATGAAGTTAGTTTTATTGATAGCAAGTGAATTATCATAAATAAAATGAAACACAGATGGATCCTTTCATACAGATGAGAGGCAAAGAATCTGAAAGGAAACAATATCAGTGTCAATCTTGTATAACCTACATCTTAAATCTTTGATTCAGTATGAAACCCTTAAACTTTCCTTATTTCACTGAACAGAAATAAGGATGAAAATCATGTCTCAAGTTTAAACTTTCCTCCTTAACTGCCATTGCTTTTACATACTAGCTGTAGCTCTGGTCCTAGTATTTGTGTGGCATATGCTCTGTACATTATATCCAATGTTGGCTGTATCAAATACAACCCAACTTGCTTTGTGCTTGTGATTTCAGAAATCAACGTAATGTTTAAAAAACATTGCTATAAGCAGAATTAAAAATTAGCCTTATGTCTCCCTATAACTGTTCAATCTATATTTGAATTTTTATGAATAGAAAACTGAGTTCTTTCTTCTTTTTTATTTTATTGTGAGAATACCGTACAGAGGAGTTACAATTACATGGGCAAGATAAGAAGTACATTTCTTATCAAGCATTGTTGCCTCCTCTTTGTTTCCCTTTCCCATCACTTCCCATTCTCCCCTCTCTCCCCTACCTGAACCTCCCCCCCCAACCAAAGTTGTAAAGATCATTTTTCGACATAAGGACTTGTACATCTCATTGTTGCAATGGGTCCAACTGTATCCCTAGTTAAACGATTTGTTTTTTCCCTTCCCCTTCACAAATTATACCAACATCAAATACAGTGAAAGCATGGTTTGTATATACCGTGGGGGAGGGACATACAAAGCAACATAAAAATCATCTTATAAATATGTTAGAAACAATTGCACGCTCCCTCACGGTATAACCCCTTCATTCACTGTATTTGATGTCAGTATAATTTGTGGAGGGGAAGGGAAAGAAACAAATCACTTAAATAGGGATACAGGGGGACCCATTGCAACAATGAGATGTACAAGTCGTTATGTTGGAAACGAACTTTACAACTTTGATGGTGGGGGGGGGAGGAGGATTGGGAGGGGTGAGGAAGGATAGGAAGGGATGGGAAGGGATGGTATGGGGAAACAAAGGAGGAGGCTACAATGCTTGATAAGAAATGTACTCATTATCTTGTCCATGTAATTGCAAACCCTCTGTACAGTATTTTCACAATAATAAAAAAACAATTTGAATACTTATCTTGGGGTTCATTCCCCTAACATCACCTTATCTGACCTTTTCTGCTTGGCTCAGACATATACTAGTTATTGCAAATAAGAGAAACCATGGAACCTATGTTTCTTTGGGCCTGGCTTACTTCACTTAATATAATTTTTTCCAAGTCTTTCCATTTCTTAACAAATGGGGAAATATCATTCTTTCTGATGGAGGCATAGAATTTCCATTGTGTATATATACCACATTTTCTTGATCCATTCACATACTGAGGGGCATCTGGGTTGGTTCCAGATCTTAGCTATGGTAAATAATGATGTGCTGGTAGCTTTAGTATGGTCTTGTTTGTGATCATTCAGGTAAATGCCCAAAAGTAGGATTGCTAGGTCATAGGGGAGCTCTATGTGGAGTCTTTTGAGGAACCTCCATACTACTTTCCAAAGTGGTTGAACAAGTTTACACTCACACCAACAATGCAGTAAGGTTCCCTTCTGTCCATATCCCCTCCAGCATCTGTTATTAGAGTTCTTGATTATAGCCATTCTAACTGGGGTGAGGTGGTATATCAATGTTGTTTTGATTTGCATTTCTTTTATACCAAATTTCAAACTCTACTACAAAGCCATAGTAATCAAAACAGCTTGGTACTGGCACAAGAACAGACCCCCAGGACCAATGGAACAGAATTGAAAACCCAGAAATGAACCTACAGACCTATAGCCATCTAATCTTCAATAAGGGAGCTAAAAAAATAGAATGGAAGAAAGACAGCCTCTTCAGTAAATGGTGCTGGCAAAATTGGTTAACTACTTGTAGAAAACTAAAGCTAGATCCCTGTATATCACCCTGCACCAGAATCAACTCCAAATGGATCAAAGACCTTGGAGTCAAAGTAGACACTCTGAAAACATTACAGGATGGAATAGGAGAAACCCTAGGTATTGTTGGCACAGGCCGAAATTTTCTTAATAGAGACCCAGAAACACAAGAAATCAAAGAAAGGTTGGACAAATGGGATTGCATGAAATTGCAGTGCTTATGCATGGCAAAGGACATAGCTAAAAAAATCATTTTTAAGTACACAGAGACAAAAAGAAATCTTAGAAAGCAAAGGCATCATTAGTCCTTAAGGCATTTGATTTTAGAAGACATTTAACTGTGTTTTAATGTACTTTGTAGACATGATTATTTTACATTTGAGGAAAAGTTGAGCTTATTTTTTAAATTTGTCTTTCAATTATTGCCAACAGCTAGAAAATATCTTAATGTTTCAAATTAAGAGATTTTATTTGGCTTTAATTGCTTTATATTTTTTGCTTCTGGGAATTTGTTATCTCTATCTATCCTTGGTCTAGTTCAAACACGTTGCATCTTCTATCAGTTCTGGAGTCAGTCCTTACCTTTTTGTAGAAGTCTACCTGTCAGCCAGCAGGGTGGATGTGTGAGGTAGTTCATTTAATTGAGTTACTTAGTATGAAATTACCCTCTTTGCAGAGTTAATTTGCACTTTAGGAATTTAATTTGCACTATTTATTTGTGTACTTGCTACTCTATTGATTTTAAGGTATAATTTTATTGCAACACAATTTTTCCTGTACTCCTGGGAAATTATCCACCATGTAAATCCAGTGGGACCTTTATCTAAATATTCAATCATTCATTCCATACTTAATTATATTTTGAAGCCTCAATGATGCAATCTTGAAATGTTGATGGCTCCCTTGGTATTTACATTTAATTTTCCAAAGTCAGCTAAAATGACTGAAGTCTTTTGGACAATCCTAAAATGGTATATTATATTATATGAAAGAAAATAGAGTGTTCCCAAAATAACAGCCAGTTGAAAGTGAATCTTTCTGAGTCTTGTTTATGCACTTATTGTCTTTATTCAACTATATTTTTCTTTTTTCCAACACCATATTTATGCTCTTCCTTATCAGTCTTTACATTACAATGTATGGTTAACAGTCAACTCAGTAATGGTTATTGTGTACCGACATTAATTACACATTAATCCTTGCACAGGGTTTACAAAGAGAAGTCTGGATTATAGAGCCAGAGTGATTGGGCAAATAAGAAAGTAACTCAATGTTAAAAGCTGTCATTGTGGTATGGCCTGAGACAACCTGGAATAAAGATGTCTAGAAGCTGTTTTAGGAAACAGTGATATTGAGCTAGTTAGTCCTGACATGAACAACAAATGCTGTTACCTGTCTTTTGTTTTATATTGTTTTCATCAAGTTTCCATAGGCCAGTTTTTTCAGAATATTATTCAAAGATTACAGAGTCAAATTCTACCAGTGGTCATTAAAAATGTACAAGAATGAAGGCAGAACCTATTGTTTTAGAATTTCCCAGATGAATTTTAGCATGGTAAGTTTTGCCATCACAGCTGCAAAAAGGACTTTCTTTTACATCATAGTTACTATTATAAATAATCATTTTATCACCTATATGTAATCATATTTGTCATCATTATCTCCAAATTGTGTTCACAATTTCATGCAGTTATATGTTATGCACAAAATGCATGGTTTGCTTAAAGATACATCACACACAATGAGCCAAGGGCTGTGGGGTTGGTGGCATTTTATAGTGAGGGAAAGCAGTTCAAGTGCTCATTAAATGCCATTTGTGATAAGTTATGGAACGCTTCTCAGACCTATGCCTTGTCTTTGCTCTCTTTGTGGACTGTATTTCAACCATCACCTTCATCTCTGATGTTTGTTCATACTTTACACCCAAAGACCACATCACACAGCCATCCATAAGTGGCTGCAGCCAGCAAGAACAGCTTGCTCTTCTGCTGTGATATCACCAGACAATTGTGCTGATAAACCTGATTCTTGCTATCTTGCAAAATGTCATTGTCAGGTGACCTGCACTCCTTGAAAATAGAAACATTATTATTAATCTATCATTGGTCTAATGCAGAGCCCAAGGTACTCAAATATGTTTACATTTACTTGGAAATAGGGTTTTAAGAAATTAAAAACTTTGCTTCTTTAATTGTTTTCAGTGGTAATAAAATTAAAACTAAGGGCCTTGTATTTGCTAGGCAGGCAAACTCTACCACTTGAGCCATATCTCCAGCCAGTTTTTGCTTCAGTTATTTTTCAGATAGGAACTCATGTTTCTGCCAGGGGCAGCCTCTTCTACAGGGATGATGTATGTGAACTATTATGCTAGGCTTAGTCCTTGAAATGGGGGTTTCCTTCACATTGTTTGCTCAGGCTGTAATCCTCTTGATCTCTAGGTAGCTGGTATTGCAGATCTGACCACCATGCCATGTTAAAAACAATATGTTGGGCTGGGAAGGTGGCTCTGTGGTAGAGTGCTTGCCTTGCATGCACAAGGCCCTGGGTTCGATTCCTCAGCACCACATAAGCAGAAAAAGCCATAAGTGGGGCTGTGGCTCAAGTGGTAGAGTGCTAGCCTTAAGCTGAACAGCTGAGGGGCAGCACCCAGGCCCAGAGTTTAAGCCCCATGACCGACAAAAAACAAAAAACAACAAACAATAGGCTATGCAAGCAGATATTGTCATAAAAATACAGATGAGAAATTTTCTCACACAAAAGACCAAATGTTAAAAATAGTATCAACTTTTTCAGAGTGAAAAATATTAGAACTTGGTTTTGTGACTAAAATGGAAAAATCATAATCCTACAGAAAAGATGAAAATGTATGCCTATGTGAGAAGAAAGCTAAATTCTGTTTTTAAAATTTTGCTCAAAGGCATATGAAGGAATGATTTTTAATTAGCTTACTTGGGTTATACGGGCGCGCGCATTGCCATGTTTTCACGTGGTTACAAAGCACTCCACTCAGTCCCACCTCCGCCATCCCTCTCCTACCCCCTTAATGACATTCCTTTATTACTGAAAAAACCAGATTGTGAATATGCTTAACTGTCCCTTTGACGTTAGAATGCAGAATTTAAGTTTCCAAATCAAACAAAGATAATTAAGTATTAGAAAATATTTTCATTTTTCATGTAAAATATTATTACCATCATCTTTTAGGTTATTGTATATGATTATAACAGGTAGCATATGGAATTTAGTCTGGAGATTTCGTTGTAGGACCATTTTCAAAGCAGCAAAACAGGAAAAATAACCCCAAGGAGTATATTAATGTCCTTACTGACAGGGTTTTCTTGTAAGAACATTCCACTTCATGGAGTTTATCCAAAACTGCTTTAACTTAGTCCCTCAGGTAAAAGCAGTATCATTTCTCCACAGTATTCCATTGACAACCAAATAAACATTCTTATTACATTTACTAAGTTGTGTTCTTTTAATTTGGCACCTTGGTCCAAATACTCAAGATCGTCTGAAGAACATAATTATAAAATATTTGCAACAAAAATACATGCAATCTGAGATGAACTTTAAAAACAGAAAGTTCATATGTGGGTGGCCATAAATTAATTCTGCATCGATGAGCCAGAATTAACATTCAAAGTATTAGTTGTGTATTGTTAATGTTGTATGAGACTGATGTCAGAAAAATAATTACAATAAGATAACAATTGACCAAGTGCTTCAAAATAAATAATGAGCTAAGCCTGTGCAAGTCTAGAAAGACAGAGGTTGAGCTTGAAAAGCTGATAATGAGACAGTGAGACAGCTAATCCCTATCTGATTCATTATCCAGGTACAAAAACTCCTGTGGCAAGCCCCATTATAAATCAATAAATATTGTATTTCCTCCTCCACAAATCTGCCTTCTGGGAAACAACTAAGGGCATCACAATTTGATTAAAGGGAAAAGAAAAAGAAAAAAGGACAACGAACATGTTTTTGAAAAAACAATTTTGAAAAAAGAAACAAACACAAAAGCAAGTTGCCATATGAGGTCCTACACATCCTTAAACTGGCATATTCAGAATGTGTAGGTTTGGTTCTTCGGACTCTTTTGGCATGCTCTCCTTCCCCTATTCCTTATCATCCTCATTGTTCCTGAACCTCTTCTCACTAACCTGGGACACTCAATGTTTTCTTGTTTTTGGAATCGTGTGAAAAAATGAAACTCCCAACCTTCATCTTCAGTGAGAAAAGGGAGACAGTAAAGTTACTCAAACTTGATCAAGTATTAAAATATGGTCATTTGCAATGATCTATCAGTAAAATTGGCAGATCATCAGTTCTAAAGTCTTCCTTCATTGTCATTCCTTTTTTTCTAGGAAAGTGTTTGATATTTGTCTTCCATGGTATTAACTCTAGCTTCCTTAAATCAAGTAAAATCATGGGATGGTCCTTCTTCAGTAGGGGTGATTGTCAGATATGCTCTGCCATATAATTTGATTGTCTTTCCTCAGCCACATATGTTGTCTGGTCAAGGCTACACATCCTTTCTCCACACTAGGGTGACTTCTGACAAACAGGTAGACAAGTAGAGGCTGAAGGGAGCTTGCCAGCTCCTGAGACTCTATTATGGGTTCTGATCTACCCACAGCTTGGCATTTGATGGAAGCAAGGGTGAAAAGGCCACTCACTAGCAGGTTCTCACTTCACCCTCAACTTGTGTCCCGTTCCTACTTTATGTCACCTACTAGTTTATAAACACTGCTGGGGGGACCCCATATCTGATACCCTGCATCTCCCTAGCACCCTGGGAAAGCCAGCTACATAGGAAGGCAGGGGACAAGTACATTTTACACATTGTTGGTGTCCTATCAGAGAAATTTTTGCTTTGCTGAATTCCTTTATGAAACTAAGAGACTCACTGACTGGTAGAACCAAATGCCCTACATTTAAAAATAGAAAAGAATTAATTTTTACTGCCATGACTATACATTAAATATGCCTTATTCAAGCATATATGCTATGTGGTCTTGAAGAAGCATGATTAAAACATAATACAGGTTGACCCATTGTAACAATGAGATGTACAAGGTACTGTTGAACAATGAACTTTACAATTTAGGTGGGGATGGGGGGTGGGGAAGTGGGGAGTAACTGTAGTTGTGGAGGTGGGAGGGAAGGGATGGTAGGGGAAAAACAAAGGAGGAGGCAACAATGCTTGATAAAAAAAAATGTACTCATTACCTTGCTCATGTAACTGTAACCCCTCTGTATGGTATTTTCACAATAAAAAACTTATAAAAAACATAATACATAAAGTAACATATAAAATTTAAAAAACAATTTTTTTATTGCCATGCATGCTCAGTTGATACAGAGAACTCAGTCAGTCTTGTGTCAAGATCATCTATGTTTAAGTCATTGTGTCACCTCTTTAGTGCTTGATCCTAACTATGTGAAAATATGCTCCATGCCATGCAAATCGTGGTCCAGAACCAAGGGCAAATATATGTGCTTAACAAATAGTAAAGTGAGTATTTTAGAGTTGCAGAAAGGCTGCATCTCTTTAGTGGAATTTTGGTGGCATTGTGAGGAAAAGGAATTTAAAAATCCTCAGTACAATGCTGTGTACCTTTATCCATCCTGATCATTTATAATTGTTCCTCCTTGGAACCAAATCCCCATGGATAACCAAAATAATTTTAAGGAAAGGAAGAAATAGAATTTCCTGGTTCAAATGATGGATAAAAGAATCTGGATTGTTCAAAGTTGGTCCATGGCAGAGAGTTTAGTTCTCACATGTTTAGGTGCCTTTCAGATTGATTCATACATTGTATCATGCAAAGATACTGGATTTCTCTTGAATCTTGACTTCTTACAGTGCATGATTAACAATCAGTATTTTTCAGTTTCATAAAATAGTTCATAAAAACTATAAAAGAGTTCTAATATCTTTATATTCATGATTAGAAAATGTTAACTTGATTATCTATAGTTATATGAATCACTCATTTTAAAAAAACAAAAAACTACAAACTATATGTGTAACTTACAAAGGAACTTCATTAGAAATCCCCTAGAGGATTTCTAGGTAAAGCCTTTGTCTGGTTTTAAGACTTGAAATCAGTCTCACCTGGGGAAGTTGGGTTTTGCGGGAAGGTATGTTTTTACCAGGGCAGGGTTAGGATCTGTGTTTCAGTGTGATTCTTAATTTTCATAGAGAATTGTAGCACACATTGCTGGTGCTCTGTCCAGAGCTATGCTGATATGTTTTATCACTTCTCTGCTCCATTTTTTTCTTTCAAATCATTCCTGAGACTCCTGTGTATATAACCCTTGGGCTACTGAGTTCCTCTGTCAGACAAGAGCAAAAAGCATTTGGGAAATCACATTTCACTCCTCTTGCAATCATGCCTAGGGCTTAGTTCGCAACTGTGAGCTTATGAAAGCTCATCTCTCTCACGTGTTGCATGTGGTGGCAAGTCTGAGAAGTGGTCCACATAGCAGAGTTGTCCTGACTTCAAGTAAAGCTACTCTCTGCATCCTGCCAGCCACATCCATGCTAGCATCCACACCTATGGCTGGCAGCTCCCCCACATGCTTTCCACACTTGCTTAGATGTTTCTCCAGGAAGACTTTAGTAATTCACTTGCAGCATGTAATATTCTGTGTGTGTGTGTGTGTGTGTGTGTGTGTGCCTCTGTGTGTGTGTGTGTGTGTGTGTGTGTGTGTGTGTGTGTGTGTGTGTGTATCAGTTCTGGGGCTTGAATTAGGAGAAGAGAAGTCTTTGTACATCCTGTACCCTGCTAGGCAACCTGGTCTAAGTAACCCTGCCACTTCTGGAAAAAGTAGTTTGCTATTCTAGTTTGTGCTCATTGAAATTTTACATTGTATCTGGAAACTGGTGGCTTATGCCTGCAATCCTAGCTACTCAAGAGAGCAACTTCTGAGGATCACGGTTCGAGCCGGCCCAGGCAGGACAGTACATGAGACTTTTCTTTTTTCTTCTTCTTTTTCTTTTTTTTTTAACATGAGATTCATCTCCAATTAAGCACTCAAAAATCTGTAAGTTGATCTGTGCCTTAAGTGGTAATGTGCTAGTTTTCAGCCCAAAAGCTCTTGGACAGCATCCAGGCCCTGAGTTCAAGCCCCAAGATAGGCACAAAACAAAACAACTTTAATTTGTGTATGATAATCATAATAAATACTATGGCATTGAAGAAGAGAAACCTCCATTAGCCCATAAATACATCTTAAATGTCTACCTCAGAAGAGTTACTTGTAGTAGTTTTGTCCTTAAAGAAATAGAATGGTTAAAATGCTCTCACACTAAATCATGTAGTTTAGAAAGTCAAAAATCTCTGTTGTAGCTGCTGCTTGGTTGGCATTTCTTTTGACACATTTCGAAGTGATGCTCAGATAATTTGCTTTTTTGCTCAATCTGGCTTGACAACTGGAAGGTATTTTATGGTGGTCTTTCAATGAAAAGCCTTGTGTCCACTTCAATAGCTCCAAAATGAATAAGTTCAGCTTCCGGCTATGAATGATTCATGGGATCTTATCATCCTCATGCTGGCTGCTCTGGCTCTCAATTCACTAATAGAATAATTTCTAAATACTGAGTCCAGATGTTCCTGTGGGATAAGCAGGGCAGAGAGCACAGGTGTGTGGAAGCATGAAGAAGTTTTTATTTTGAATTTTTAATTTAAAAATGTATTGATGGTTTATAGTCAGAACAGGCCATTGCCTTTAAAGCAATATCGTAGGCAGCCTTATTCCCTCGAAGCACATAACTATGTACCGTTAGCTATGCATTTGGGCCCCTACATTATGTAGGCAATAAATAAAGTCTACTCAGCCAGCTGACAATGTAGCCAGATTTAGAATATGACCTTACACCTGTCTAAAATTTCAGAAGATTGAGAAGTCCTGCCCCCACTAGTTAATGAAAAAACCAAGAGGCATTAAATAAAAAGTAGCAATCCTATGCTAGATTGAGTGGCCTTTTATGCTTACTGACTGTGGTGCGAGTTGTAACCACTGATAGGGACTAGTGACCTTCTCTTAATGTCAAGTATGCATGAAGGTTACCTTTTTAGTTTCTAGGAATTTTTATCTTGTGTATTTTAACTTAAGTTATCATTATGGTAATGTTTATTGAAAGTATTTTTATCTATAGTAATTTCAACCTAATATGCTTTAAGTTGGATCAGCATTAATGACATATATAAACATATATACATGCATATATATGCTATATGTGTATACATATATGTTTAAAAATACTAACAGTCATAATACAAGTATACATATATATGTATATATGCATAATATACACACATACATATACATATGCATATATGTATAAAATATATATAATATACACACATACATATACATATGTATATATGTATAAAATATATACGTATATATGTTTAAAAATACTAATAATTAAAAAAACTCATTCTTTTTAGGTACCAGTGACTAATGCTTGAAATCCTAGCTCCTCAAGAGGTTGAAATATGAGGATCCTGGTTCAAAGCCTCTCTGGATGGGAAATTCTGTGACAGTCTTATCTCTAATTAACCACCAAGGAGCCAGAAGTTAGAGCTATATGGATTAAGTGGTAATGCACTAACCTTGAGCAGGAAAGTGAAGGGACAGCACCCAGGTCCTGAGAGCAAATCCCAGTAAGTACCAACACACACCAACATACACCAACACACACCAACACACACACACACACACACACACACACACACACACATGTACACATATACAAAGAGGGAAAGAAAGAAGGAAAGAAAGAAAGAGAAAAGGGAAGGAAAGAAGAAAAGAGAAACCAAAGCTCATATTAGAAAGTTAACCAAGCTCTAAAATCTCATTGCATTATCAGCCAACCATTTAGATAGCAGAACAAAACAGAAGAGCCATACTGTTCATATAAATACACAAAGATGAGAAACTGGGAATTCATTATTTTTCTTCTGGGATATTTTCTGTCTCAACTGTAATACAATTTATACAATTTTTAAACCAAGCAGATGTAGCTTTCATTTTATTTAAAGGCCACCAAATCTGGGTCCTGGAAGAATTAGATAAGAGACAGCTCTTGTGTCAAAACTGCATGTCCTGCTCTCTCTCCCCAGTTACTTAGGCTGCTATAAAGGCATAAAGAGAAGGTGAAAGTCAGATCTCTACCTACACTTTAGAACTTCTCAAGTGATGTGGTATGTTTGCTGGGCAAGAAGCGTGCCCCAGTTAAGTAACTTTCAGGGCTGCATACAGAAGATGGAGATTGATCTGTATTATTTTCTAAACTCCAGCAAGATCTAACCCAACAAAATGTGTTAACTACTCTTAAAAATAGCAAGAGCTCAATCTTTCAAAGAGTGTATGTGCTTCCACATGCAAAGAAACCCAGTTCATGAACAAAAATATAGGATGCCACACTAAATTGTTTTGAAAGCAGATTCACAATCTATATATCATATGTAATTCTCTTTTCTATTTTCTTTTATTTTCTGGTGCTGGAGATTGAACCGATAG
Organism: Dipodomys spectabilis; assembly: GCF_019054845.1. NCBI lineage: Eukaryota > Metazoa > Chordata > Mammalia > Rodentia > Heteromyidae > Dipodomys > Dipodomys spectabilis. Next base: position 20,450,906 of record NW_024870766.1, read on the forward strand.
CCCTGTGCTTGCTAAGCACCTGCTTTGCAACTGAGCTCTACCCTTAGCACCTGTATTGGTATTTGAAGATGTAGCTTTGTTTTTATATAACAACTTTTGGCTTACGTTGAGCCAGATCATCATGGCAAGGAGTGAGTAGAGGAGCAAAATCACTTACCTTATTGCTTGGCAGCAGAAAAGTGGATTATTAACCTGATGATTTCAACATCCTTGAGATATCTGAATCTGGTTACAATGGTTTGCTTCTCTGTCCTTTCAAATTATGCTTTTAGTTTTTTTTTTTTAGTGTGCCATATAATTTTGTAAGAGAAACTATAGGAAATAGATCTTAGGAAGTGTTTTGATGGAAAGTGGTGGACTAAAGGGGAAGGGAAGTAGTCAATAGTTTGCAAATTATTACCAAGCTCATCCCTCTGGATTGTGACTTTCACCAATACTTCTGTGTGTTTTTCTCTGTTAGGTGAGAAAAGGCTATCTATTCTTATAGATATACTTATCTGTATATATCTATCTATAACTACATCTATATGTCTATATGATTATCTGTCTATCTGTCTGTCTACCTACCTACCTACCTACCTACCTACCTATTTTATTGTTATTCTGGTCCCCTGATCTGTTGGTCTAATCCTGTGCTAGAAGTAATTTGTCTTAGTAACCTAACAAACTTGATATCTGGTAGTAAATATTCTATTATTCTGTCCTTTTATAAAAATTGAGTGAATCTTGAATAGGTATATCTATATCGACATCCTTAGAGACAAGAGACAAGCAAATCCTTATTAGTTAATTCTATTTTTAGCACAGCAATATAATATAATTATCTGCAGTATATGAAGATAAAGGACTGATAAATCTTTTTTTTCTTTATTGTAAAGATGCTGTACAGAGGAGTCACAGTTACATTAGTAAGTTAATGAGTACAGTACTTGTTGAACATTGTTACCCCACTCCTTTGTTTTTTTCCTACTATTCTTTACCTCCCCCAACTCATTTCCCCTTCTCCTTTCCCTCAACTCCCTTCCTCTTCCCCCCTCCCCCACCCCAAAGTTGTAAAGGTCATTTCTAACATAGTGTCTTGTGAGTATCAATGTTGCAATGGGTCATCCTGTGAAGGACTGATAAATCTTAAAATAACATTCTGACTACTCATCCATTTAATATAGTTTTAGTAGTTTCTTAGCATGAAGCTTTCTGTCTGTCATTAACAAATGCATTTTTATCAGTTTAATGGTAATTGGGCTTTCTATCAGGCCATGATCTTGAAATTTTGGACATGATTGATTATTGATTTGAAAAAGGCAATCTCTTCCAGAAGCTGTTGGCTCAAACTTGTAATTCTAGCTACTGAGATATGAGATTGAGAGGTGAGTCCATCAGAGACCTTCTGAAGACTCTACCTCAATGGATGATTGGGCACAGTGACACACATCTATCATGCCAGCTAAGAGGAAAGCACAATTACTGAGCACACTGGTATGTGCCTGCCATCCCCAGCAACATGGGGAAGCTCAAAATGGCCAGAGCATAAAGCAAGAAGCTACATTAAAAAATGGAAACAAAATAAAAATAAAAATCAACAACTCATAAGCCAGGCACTAGTAGCTCACACATGTAATTCCGGCTACTCTGGAGAATGAGACATGAGGATTGTCATTCAAAGCTAGTCCATGACGTAAAGTCTGTAAGACTCATCTCCAATAAAACTACTCAGACAGTGCCCAATGTGGCACTGTAGCACAAGTGGTAGAGTGCTAGCCTTGAGCAAAACAAAGCTCAGGAACAGCACCCAGGCCCTAAATTCAAGTCCCAGGAGTGGCACCAAAAACAAAACAAAAATAAACTAAACAAACCAGAGACCAACTCACAAAAGGGGATGGAGATATGGCTTAGGTAAATGTCTATGTAAAATGCTCAAGGTGCTGAGTTCAATTCTCAGTACTGCCAAGAAAAAAATTCTCTGTTAACTTGTATTACAACTCACTTGTATCAAATTGACATCTCTCTAGATGATCAAATTATTAGTATTTTTACTTTAAAGGGTTAATGTAGAAAAAGCAAATGAATTTTCTAATGTTAAACCTTGCAGAACTGTAAAACTAATTGTTGTGACTACCTGAAGAAATGATCAAATATTCTTTCTCTGCAAAAGTATATAAATATTAACAAAGTTGTTAGTAAGTATCATTTGAATGATCTGAAAATTATTTAACAGTACACAACACATTTAAATCCACTATTACAAAGAATACGTACTATGAACATTTGCTTAAAATTGTTTTCCTGGCAGATCTCACAGGCCCTCAAGGTCTATAGTTCTCAGGGCAAGACTGGATATTAGAAATAGCAGTCCTGATGCCAGGGAGAGAAAGTATTGTTTCGCTCCTGTGAGTGAAAACATGCTGCTTTTGCTTATGAAAATGACAAACCAGGAGAAAGTAAGTGAGAAAAATCCACTTTGCTGTGAACTTGATTTGGTCGTTAGATGTAAAAGTCATACAGCCAGACACATTGAATAGGGCAAAGAAAAGGAATAAGTAAGTTCCCTAAAGATCTACAGTTAAGAGACTACTTTCTGAAAAAGACAAGGCAGCTATACAAGCTACCTAAACTTGAACACGCTGACAAACACACTAACAGATTCAATGGTAGAAAGTCAAAAGTCTCATAGACACAAGACTTTTGACTATAACAGCTGTTAAAAGAGTTGACTGATCACTTGTTAATACAGACACAAGACAACTTTACCTAAATACATCAGTTTTTTCTAAATACATCAGGAAAGATCTAGATTCTATGGAATCTTCATTGCTTACTAGCTTACATTAAAAAATAATTCTGTATATATTATGTAGCTAGACTCATTGTGCAATCAAGAAATTACTGATCAAAGGTCATAGAAGGCAAGGCACTTGAGCCTCTAAGTTTTCGTGATCAAAACTTTTGGATAACTCAGTCTCTATAAGCAAAATACAGGTGATTCATTGTATAACTGTCTTCACAGATTAAGAATAGAATCTGGGGCTGGGAAGGTGGCTCAGTGGTAGAGTGCTTGCCTTGCAAGCATGAGGCCCTGGGTTCGATTCCTCAGCACGACATAAGCAAAAAGAAAAAAGCCGGAAGTGGTGCTGTGGCTCAATTGGTAGAGCGCTAGCCTTGAGCTGAAGAGCTGAGGGACAGCGCCCAGGCCCAGAGTTTAGGCCCCACAACTGGACCCCCCCCCCAAAAAAAAAGAATAGAATCTGCTGCAACAGGCCATACTGTCATATAAAGCCATCATTAGTTTGTCAAATGCAAGTATAAATACTATTTCTACCATCTTAATGGTGTGTAAGACTTTACTATGAATAAAGGGACCAATGAGATGTTTTTAACTACACTCACCAGTGGAACTATAGGCATCATTTCTGTCTTTTTTTGTGTTTTCTCAGGTTTCCTTTTTTTCTTTCTTTTCTTATTTTTAGAAATAAGCCATGTAAATAATTGATTTCAAAGAATTTTAATTAGTCTACTATTCAGAATTTCTCTTAGCAACTAGACAATTTAGGATATGAAGTACAACTAGCAGGGAGATTCTCAAATGATGATTATAGTAAATAGTTAACAAATATATATTTTTACTCATATAATGTATCTTATGGAGTTGTTCAAAAGGAAAATTAAATCAATAGTTTTCCTCAAAATCAATAATTGTCATAGTTTCACACATCTCTAATTTTCTTACTCCATAATAGTCATTTTAGGATTTTCAAAATATATATAAAAGTGAAGTTAAAATAATAAATAGATAATCATAGCTCTTATTTGATGGAGAGAACCATAAATTATCCATCAATTTGTTTTAACAGGATGATATAATTACTGTGTCCATAATGTTGATTAATGTAGATTACTTCTGGTAAAGCCTATACTAATTAGAAACAAACTAAATTGAACTCCTAATTAGATGAAATATTTCAGGGCTCCTGTTAATCATGTTAAGAGAAAAGAACAACATCACAAGAATTTCTATACAAGTCATAATTGGAAATTTTGGATGAATACTTGCAAGGAACTTTCAGTAGATTCTCTTTCCTTATGCAATATTTTGCTATAGTGATTTCTAAGATGAGAGCTTTGGAAAAGAACATTTTAATGATAAAATTAATGCTTATTGAGGAATTGTATTAGGTACTAGAGTAAGTACATTGGTATATTAAACAAGTGCTTTCTATCAGAAAAAAATATGCAGTTCCTAGGGAAATTAAAATTGACAGTTGGCAATTTTTTTTTATTTTTTTTATTTGGTTGGTTGGTTGGGTTTTTGACAGAACTGGCCTTGAACTTATATCCTCGGCTTACTTGCTTGTTAATGACTGGTACTTTATCACCACTCTACCACACTATCTAACACTATAGCTTTGAAGAAAAAAAATATATGTACATATATAGGCATTATGGTGGACACACCAAGGGAAAAAATAAATACATCCCTTCAGATGTATTTTAAACAGGAACCAATTTCCTGTCAAGTAAGAAAATTTAATATAGAAGGCTTTCATCGTATTATAATGGCTAAAAATGTTTTCTTATTTCCTTTTTCTTTATGTCCAAAATAAAGTCTATTGATGTTATTAATAATTTGGGGATGGGTGTGACTTAGAATTCTGGCTTATAGCAGTGCTCTTCAGGAATTCTTTCTTGGAAGTTTTAAAGAAAACTGTACAACTATGAGTGATCTATCCTCTTGTGGAAAGAAAGGAAACAATGTAAATGAAGCCTGTCTATCCTTCTAGGGTGATTGGTATTTGGTGCTGCATTTAACACCCACAACAATGCAGACATGCTTGACTGAAAATAAAGAATATTATCAGTATTTAACCACTATTTAAGGAAGAGTCAAGATCAGATTAGTGTACTCTAGAAACAAAAGTATAGTTTAGATTTCTTTATAACTTCTGGAATTAATTTGAGATTTCTGGTGTAGAGGTGATGACATAGATCTACTTTTCTGATCTCATATTGGCTAAGCCTAAGTGCTTAGAACTTCAGATTTCTTATTTTTTATTCCTGTGAAGGACATCATTAGAAATTAAATTGTAATTACAATAAATCTGTGAATTGCTGTCAATAATATGGACATTTTCACAGTATGAATTAAGCTAGTCTATGAACATGAACAGCTTTGTCATTTTCACTGTCTTGAATTTCTTCCTTCAGTGTTTACATTCTAAATATCATTCCCCTCCTTCATTAGATTTATTATGAGGTTTTGTTTTTAATAATCTGGGAGGGTATTGTGAATAGAATAATTTTCCTAATTTATGTAACCATGCTGATTATTGATATACAGAAAAATACTGATTTTTATGTGTTGTATTTTGATACTTAATAAACTGTTGACTAGTTTTCCATCTTTCCATTTTAGTCTTTTTCTCTTTGACAGTGAGGTGTTTATATACACAGGACACAGTTGGAGCATGTCTCTTTAAAAATATTTTCATCAAGTAGGTATTGTTTAATTGAATAGTTAAGATCATTTACATTTATAATAATTGAAAGGTATGTGCCAACTTCTCCCTTCTTCATCTTAGAGGATAGCTGGTTTTCGGTGTCAATAATGAATAGTATTTAATTCTTTCTAATTTTAACATCTATTTCTAGTAAGATTTATTCTTTCTTGTTTTCTCATGCATTGCATATCTTTCTTTCTCTTCTAAATGTGCTACACCTATAAGTATCTTCTGTATGCTAGAATAGTGATCATGAATTATTTTTGTTTATTTTTACTATGGAGGTTTATATTTCTTCTTTGATTTGAAAGGATAACTTTGCTAGATATAGTACTCTTGGCTCGCAGTTATTTTGTTTCAGGGTTTGAACTATACCAATCTGTGCTCTCTTGGCCTTTTAGGTTTTTGCTGACAGGTATGTTGTTATTTTGATAGATTTTGCCTTTGTATGTAACCAGGCACTTCACTTTCAGTTTTTGGCACTTTTTTCTTGGTTCTAAATTCATTTATAGTAGCCCATGGACAGATTTTTCTCAAATCATTTAAAATAACTGGACCTCTAAATGCTTCACTTGCATGGAAATTCATTTCTTTACCCTAGACCTGGAAAAATTTTGGCCATGATTTTATTTAATAGATTTTTCTATGCCTTCATTCTATATCTTGATTCTCTTTTCTATACCACAGAATTATAGATTTTGTCTTTTCATTATTTCCTGGAGATTTTGAATGTGTTTATGATTGCTTATTTTTTTCTTTAATGCTAAGCATAATAATGTCTCAACCTTGTCTTCAATCCTTGATATTCTTTCTTTTACCTATCCTATTAATGACTTTTACTTGCTCTATCAATGACTTGAAGTCTGCCTTCACACTGCAATCCTCAGATTTCTACCTCCGGCATAGTAAGTATTATAGACCTGAGCCACTGGTGCCTCATTTTATTTCTGAGATTACAATTTAAAATAATTCAGAATCTCTTAAGTCTTAGTTCAATTTCTCATGCAGAATGGTTAGAAAATGCTCTAGTTTTTAAAAAATATACAAGTATATTTCTATATTTCTACAACTGAAATCCATAGCTGTATGATTTATAAAATGGAAGTTTATTTCCTTAAAATTGTATTTATATACTCTCTGATAGTATGTAAATAGCCCATTCATACATAATTTAAAAGTATTATCCATGTCAAATATTTAGACTTATTATTTCCCTATTTTCATGGAAATAGTACAAGGGCTTTTTCTTTTATCATTACTTGTTTGTTACTATTCTCATTTATAAAATACTCAATATAAATATAAACATATTTGAGAGGAGAAAAAACACCTTGGAACAAATGATAGCTTCCTTGGTCTTATATGATTTATGCAGACTCTAACTTTGCAAATTATTGATGTTGGGTGTGGGGATTGGTGTCATTATTTATAGTCACTGAAATTTCTTAATGATATCTCTGTGTTTCAAGGACACCTCCGGGCATTCAGTAAATACTTATTGACTGGCCTGGTCATTGTTACTCATCTATTATCTTACTAGGATGTATTTGATTCACTTTTGTAATCTTCTCAGGCAGTCATCTTTGGTTCTTTGTTATTCCTCCTTAAAAGTAAAGTTAAATGCAGATTGACAGTGGGAAGATGCAAATCCATACAGAAAGCTTATGAAAGAATTATGAAAAAAATAGATAAAAAATGCTGAATGCCACCGCCCAGATTGTTGCCAGTAACATATCACCAAAGAGACCAAAAGGATATCTTATTTACCTTCTATCACTTTGACATTTATACTATTTAACTATATTTATTTATTAAATACAATTATTAAATACTTTTATTGTTTAAATACACTAAGTGTACCATTATTTTTTGCTCAAAAAAGAAACACTATACACACGCTCATATATACATATTATCTTTTAGTAAATTTCATTAGATGGTAACACTATTCAATATGCAATATTCACACACATTTGCATATTGAATTCAAATCATTTTATAAAATTATTTTAAGATAATAAGAAAATTGAAAAACCTAGGTTTGAAAAAAAATCATTAAACTTCAAAGGAACATAATTTTCCTCCACTCAAGAACATTTTTAAAAAATATTTAATTCTGAATAATAAAATTTAATATCTAAAATTACTGTTTGGAAAACAGAAATGTGCTGATTCAGTGGACACAGTACTTTACTGGTGGCTTCTTACTCTTATTTTTACTCAATAACTAATTGGACAGTTTGCTGTCTTAATGCAAAGTCATTTTAATAGCTTCCATATTTCATTTGCTTTCTTGTTTTATCAGTTTAAAAAGGTCTGGGGTAGTGTCAAGAGAAGAGTGGCCCAACTCATTGAGAGTTCCGATTCCTTAGATCAGTGAAGATATATTTGCTGGGCCTCGATACTTTAACAATTACCTGAAAAGACTATCAGTGTCTTTCTGCAACAGGGAAATCTTTGGATGTGAATGATTAAGTGGTGTATAGATAGAAAAACTGAAATATAAAATCTAATGAAAAATCTATCAACAGAAGTAACCCTGGAAGGAAAGTGATTATTATTTTGGCAATCAAAGCATTAAAGCCACCCTGAAAATAGTAAGGGAGAAAGATTGCAAACCATCTTCCTCATGACCAGTTTCTATTTCTAATAGGGATGTGCTGGCTGTGATATGGATCCAAAATGTCCCACAAAACACCCAGGAGCTTGAAATTAAGCAGGACAGTGATGTGGCTGCACTGAGCTACATCACTTAAGCAAAACATAATATTTTGAATTCAACTCAGAGGTGATCTTTGCTAAAAGAATGTTCCAACAATTCCACTCTGAGCACTTACCCAAAAGATTATAAGCAGTAAAGGCACTAGCACAACCATGTTTATTATAGCACTATTTGCCATAGCCAATGCATGGAATCAACTCAGATGCTCCTCAATGGATGTATAACTCAGATGCTCCTTAATAAAATGTAGTACACACACACACACACACACACACACACACACACACACACAGTAGAATTTTACGCATCTGTTAAAAAGAATGATACTGTACCATTTGTAAAGAAATGGAAAGGCCTGGAAAAAATTAGGTTAAGTGAAGTAAGTCATGCCCAGAGAGACAGAGGGTACATGTTTTCCCCTTGTAAGTGTGGGAGCTATATTTAGCTATAAACTTATAAGTAAACTCATTGAGTGGTATGCAAATGTATACAGATGTATTAACTGAAATAGGGTAGATTCAAGCGAGAAGTCAATTATTGTAATTCCTCAGAAAGGCAAAGTCAAGTTCAGCAAAGAAAATACCAGGATGTGTTATTTGAAAGTGGCAGGGTGGGTCAAGGTGAAAGTGGTAAATGATTGAAGAGAGAGAGAATACAGCCAAGAATCCAGGGTATATCCACAAAAACTGAAGAGTAAGGGAAAGGGTGGGTAGGGGAGGAATAAGTGAGAATGTTGAAAGGAGTGACATTGATCAAGATATATTGTATTCATAAATGGCTTTGTAAAATTAAAGATAATAAATCTTAAAGAAATAAAGATAATAAAAAATATATCAAAAGTTAACGTCTGAGGATCATGGTTTGAAGCAGCCTATACAGGAAAGTATATTAGACTATCAGATTCTATCTAGACCCTAGTCTGATCAGACTTTATCAGACTCTAGCCTCAAACACCAAAAGTAGAACTGTGGCTCAAAGTAGGACAATTCTAGCCTTGAATGAACAACTTCAGGGACAGTATTCAGGTTCTGCGTGCAACATCCAAGACTAGCACACAGCCCACACATACACACACACACATACACACACACACACACTCACACACACACACACATACACACACACACAGAGATAAAAAATGTTTGCTGAAATTCAAGCATTTTTGCTACAATGTTATTAATAACAATAGCAACCTGTATGTTACCTGGAACCTGAGCAAAATGTGGAGACTGTTCTGGTTTTACATGCACAGAACTGAATCTTCCAAAATATAGTATAGTGATGCAGAAAAACTTATAAACATTAATATATACATTTCTTTAAAATATTTTATTATCTTTAAGTAGTTGTACAAATGCATTGCTACTCTACAAAGCAGTTTATGAATACAATGAACCCTAATCTATGTCACCTCTTGCAACATTCATACCCTTCCCTCCAAAACCACCATTACCTTCATTTCAATCCTTGAAAGCTACCTCATTTTCAGAAAGTGATGGAGATAAACCATAGGACCTGACCAATGATAAGCACTTGTTCCACTACTGAGTTACATGCCAGGGGAGGAATGAGTTCTTTGTGATCCAACAACTTCTAATATTTTCTAATCATACTTACAAATAGATTCCTACAATAGACACTTGGTAAATACTTGGTAACCAAGGTTTATTTTTTTCCTTAAGCATTCACCAGAACCATTAGCATTTTGAAATCAAGATGTGTCTATTTCTTAAGATTTCCTGTACAACAAATTAAAATTGTGTCATAACTATTAGCTGTGCTTTGCTAGGGACATTTTCTAAAACATTCATACTATAATTTGACTTCCTTGTCATGGAAATGAACTCTTAAGCTTATTTCTAAACATTGTGCACAATTCACTGGGGGTAATAAGATTTACTCTACTGTCATCTCCCTGATTCTCCATGTTTCCGTGAAGAGTATAATGGATCATTTTTGTAAACAAAAATTGTTACAGGTGAACATTACCTGAAATAAATTAAATTGTGGAATTAAAATGGCTTTTTAAATCCACTAATTTAATTTTCAAACTGATGAATGTTTATAGCAATAAAGAGTCCCACATATTTAAACATAAGCTTTTCTTAATTCAGATGTCTATAATGCATAGTTATTAAATTTTTCTTATTGCATAAGACTAATTATTTTTCATACATTTAAAGTAATTTTCTCAGTTGTATCTAACATAGTTCTTATAGCATAATAGTAGCTATTAGCTAAATAAATGAATGTATATTCCTTCAGATATTATTTATTTATATATCTATATATGATAGTACAGTCATTATTTATGTATTGACAGAAAATTGTATTGATTATATATTAACTGATCATATAATTATATAAATTATATATAATATATACTTGCAGCATTATTTGAACTCAAATCTCTGTATTCACTACACAAACACTCTATCATTTAAATCATGTCATGGTCCCATCCCTTTCTGCTTTAGTTGTTTTTAGATAGGGTCTCATGCATTTCACCAAGGCCAGTCTCATATCACAATAGTACAGCTGGGATTACAGGCATGCACCACGTCTGATATATGTATATTTGCATATATATGTGCATATTTATACATGTCAATGTCCTGATTAGCTATTATTACAGACATGAGAAAACATACACACATATGTAGCTGGGATTTGAATTCAGTGCCTTAGAAGCTGCCCTCATGCTGGTCCATGACCTTTCTTTAACTGTCAATTTACTGAAATAGGGTCATAGTCTTACCTAGATGCCTGCTTTAACCACAATCTACCTATTATAGGCTTACTGTGTAGCTAGGTTGGTTAGCATACAGCACCACACTCCTTTGAAAAGTGTTCTCATGAGTGGTAATAACTACTTCACTTACACAATACTTTTAAAGTTTTTATTCTTTTACAATGGGTTTTGTTATGACATTTTGTCTATTTATATAATATACTCTGATCATAAATATTCCCATTGCCCTCTGTGATCTCTAAAAGTTAAATATACACATTTTTGCTATAATATATATCAATACATATATAATATTTGGGATGACTAAATTAAAATTACTATTATAATAACAGTACAGAATAGATCAATGACATAAATGGTTGGCTTTCTGAATAGATAAAATAGACAAATGTTTAGACATGCTAACTGTGAAAAAGGAGAGAGAAGTCAAGAAAACAAAATCAGAGATGATCAGGTGACATTCCAACTAACACCAGAGAAACACAAAGGATCAAAATACAACTATGCTAAATGTATATAGTAAATTATGACATACTAATAAAGGAGCAAGCATAAAAGGAATGAATAAATTCCTGAACACTTAAGTTCAATTGAGAAGAAGCAGATAATCTAAACAGACCAATAATGATTAATGAGATTGAAACAATTTTTATTTTTATTTTTTTATTGTGAAAATACTGTACAGAGGGGTTAAAATTACATAGGCAAGATAACAATTACATTTCTTATCAAGCATTGTAGCCTCCTCCTTTGTTTGCCCTTCCCATCCCTTCCCATACCCTCCCTGCCCCCCCTACCCGATCCTCCCTCCCTCATCAAAGTTGTAAAGTTTCTTTTTTGACATAATGACTTGTACATCTCATTGTTGCAATGGGTCCACCTATATCCATAGTTAAACGATTTGTTTTTCCCTTCCCCTCCACAAATTATACCAACATCAAATAAAGTGAAAGCAGGGGTTATACCGTGGGAGAGGGACATACAAAGCAACATAGAAATCATCTTATATAAATATGTTAGAAACAATTACATGAAAGAAAAAAAACATTTGAGTACTTACCTTGGGGTTCATTTCCCTAACATCATTTTATCTGACCTTTTCTGCTTGACTCAGACATACACTGGTTATTGCAAATAAGGGAAACCATGGGACCTAGGTTTCTTTAGGCCTGGCTTACTTCACTTAATATAATTTTTTCCAAGCCTTTCCATTTCCTAACAAATGGGGCAATGCCATTCTTTCTGATGGAGGCATAGAATTCCATTGTGTATATATACCACATTTTCTTGATCCATTCATCTACTGAGGGGCATCTGGGTTGGTTCCATATCTTAGCTATGATAAATAATGTTGCAATAAATACAGTTGTGCTGGTAGCTTTAGTGTGGTCTTGTTTGTGATCATTTGGGTAAATGCCCAAAAGTGGGATTGCTGGGTCATAGGGGAGCTCTATGTGGAATCTTTTAAGGAATCAATTTTTAAAAGATCTCCCATTCAAAAAACATTCAGTACCTGGTGATCTTACTGCTGAGTGCTACAAAATGCTAAATATAAGCTAATTCAACTCATCTGAAATATTATTGCTCTGATCCTCCATCCAGACAAGGATATAGTCAAACACAAACCATAGGCTCATTATAATTTGATAAAAGTAGATGCAAAACTTCTCAATAAAAATATTTGTCAAATGAACCAGGTTCCAGGGTCTTACACCTGTAATCTTAGTCACTCAGTAGGCTGGGATCTGGGCATCATGTTATGAATACAACATGAAAAGAAAGATCCATGAGGAAGTGGCGCTGTAGCTCAAGTGGTAGAGCGCTCGCCTTGAGCTGAAGAGCTGAGGGACAGCGCCCAGGCCCAGAGTTCAAGCCCCACGACCGACAGAAAAAAAAAAAAGAAAGATCCATGAGATTTCATTTCTTAAGGAATGATCAAAAAGCCAGGCTGCAGGTATGGCTTGGGTGGTAGAGTGCCAACCTAGCAAGCATGGGCAAGCATGTGGCTCAGAGTTCAAATGCCAGAACTGGCAAAAAAAAAAACCCCACTAAACAACAAACAATCCCCCAAAAACCTAGCAGCATAAATTCAATAGTATACCAAAAAGGATTTAACTACTGAAAATGACCTGTAGATTCAATGCAATCTGTTAGGTTTTTAAAAGGAGGTAACTGAGTAAGAACAGCACCATGCACGTGGTATTCAGGTAAGGGTTAGGTTTATTTAGTAGACCTGCTGGGACGAGGCAAGGTTGGCACTCTATGCAGCTGGCAAAAGGAGCATCTGCCCCTGGGTTAGGCCTTATATAGTGCAGGGCCGGGGGGGGGGGGGGGGGGGGGGGGGGGGGGGGAAGGGAGGGGGAAGGTGTGTCCAGGTAAAGGGAAGTGAGACTAGGTAAGAGGTGGGACCAGGTGGTAGAAAGGTGTGGCCACATCAGATTCAGATGTGACCTCAGTGGATGCAAATGTGACCTCTTCCAGGTGTCCCAGTTGCCTAGGTAACGCAGGTACTGGGTGGGGTCTGCTCGCCATCCAGGAATGGACCTTATACAATTGACATCAAAATCCCAATGACTTTTCTCCTAAAAACACTAAAAATATGTCCTAGTATTCATATGGAACCAAAGAAAGCTTAAATGATGCCAATCAAAATCAAACCAAACAAACCATCATGAAAACAGAAAGCTGGCAGCTTCACAATATCTTACTTCACAATGATCAAGACACACTGTATTCATAAACTGCTTTGTTGAATGGCAACTCCTTTGTACAACTACTTTATGATAATAAAAATATATAGTTAAAAAAACCCACAAGGTATAGTAACCAAAGCATGATCGTACTAGCATGGAAACAAAGACACAGATCAATGGTATAGAATCGAGAACCCATAAACTAATCCATTTCAGAGCCACAAATTTTGTAATGAAGGTCCCAGGAACAAGCATGGTATAAAAGACAATCTTACCAGGTTCTGGTGGCTCACACCTGTAATCTTAGCTACTCAAGAGGCTGAGATCTGAGGATCTTGGTTCAAAGCCAGCCCAGGTAGGAAAGTCTGTGAAACTCTTATCTCCAATAAACTACTCAAAAAAGCCAGAAGTGGAGCTGTGGCTCACGTGCTAGAGTCGAGCCTTGAGCAAAAGAAGGTCAGGAACAGTGCCCAGGCCCTTAGTTCAAGCCCCAGTACTGGCTCATGTAACCCTCACCGCCTCCCCACCCCACCCCAGACAAGCTCTTCAATATATCTTTCTTTTTTCTTTTGGTCCATCATGGGTCTTGAACTCTGGGCCTATGTGCCGTCCATGAACTCTTCAGCTCAAGGTAAACGCTATACCAGAGCCACTTCTGGTTTTCTGGTGGTTAATTGAAGATAAGACTCTCATGGACGGATCTTATCTTGACTGGCTTTGAACTGTCATCCTCAGATCTCAGCCTCCTGAATAGCTAGAATTCCAGGTGTGAGCCACTGGCGCCCAACAAGACACGATTTTTTTAATTGCAAAAGTCATGTAAGACTTTTGAAAGTTATTTTTATTGCTTTTATTTATATCCAAGCTTTAAAACTTGAAATAATGACAAATGTCTACTTTACATTGTGTAGCAAAAAGTTACATATAAAACTCTGAAGCAGAAAATGATGCTGAAAATACTGTTAGCTTGTAAGCAATATAAGCCAAGTTAAATAAAAGTACCTTCTGGAAAAAGTACCAAGACAGGAAGCAATGCTTTTCAATCCTCATGTGTACCTCCCATTGTTAATGTATCTTCTAGTTGATTTTTTTTAATGTTTTGGTTGATTTGTGAATCGAAGTATACTGCAAAGGTCAGAGGTTCAGTTCTGCCATAAAAATCCTCATTTTGGACACTTCTTTTAGCACAGGTGTAGATTTTTCTTATTAATATGACTCAGCAGGAGTCATCTTTATTGTAATGATCTTTAGAATGTGACAATTTACTCCATAATATATGTGTTATTACAATTCCCACTAAGCTATCTGTTGCATGATTGCCATTTAGTAGAATGAAAGCAGGAGACCCCTGGGGTCTCATACAATTTTTTAAAGCCATTAAATAGTAGATATTGCTCACTGAACTGAAACATGAGAAATCAAAGTTTTCAAGATAGAGAATGATAATATTCAAAGTAAAGAGTGGTTGAAAATGAATGCAACTATATTATAGTCTCATTTTCTTCTCCTTAACTCTACATGGATTTATTTTAGAATCATTATCAATTTAAAAAATATGATCTTCATCTTAAGTGTCTATTTATTAAAATTTATGCTTTGAGCATAGATGCCAAATTTTAACTCTACATGATTCTAAAAAAGAATTAAAATGCATCTTGGGGGAAAATTCAGTTTGCCCAATACAAACTGGTTAAATTAACTGGAAATGGGAGAATTGGTATTTCGTTATTGAGAACTAATGCTCCAGTGATAGGATTAATAAATAAGAAATTAAAATTATGGTGGGTAATGTAGGAGTACTTTTATTTCTCACTTAAGAAAACCTACACGCATGTAATTGCAATGTTTTGACAAAAGGGTGATTTTAATTTGAATTGTGAAATCTACCAACATCCACTTTCATGAAATCTATTCCACATTGAGAATGCAACTTATTTTTCAGTATTGGTGGGAAAAGGAAATTAGATGAAGAATATTAAAGTGTCTTCTGTTCCATCAGGCATTTTGCCCATTGGGCACTAGGCTTAGAGAAGATTCTGAAATTCTGGTGACCATATCACTCTTTTTGACTTTTACGGAACTGATTCAGATACTTTCAGCCTGCTTACTACCAAATTGAGAAGCTCTGCTTTTTCAGTCAAGCCCAGATTTATTAGTGCTCACTGTCTGCTGAGCATGTCTGTGGCTGTGTATAATGCAGACAGGAATGTGGCAGGGCTCTCCTCCCTACTGCCTTTCAACCTCTTTGTTACATAACCAGTGCTTTTAAAATTGTTTGATCAAAATTCTGCTCTTGGGTGAGAATTGTGATTATGCACCCAAGGGAGAGGCTCCAGGAGAAAGCACACCCTGGATCAGGAGAGCATAAATAGTCCATCTGTCATTGTACTTCAAAACAGCAGCAAATAGAACTGTTTGTGGCGTTTTAAATGTGATTGTCTATTATTTTTTATTTACTTGAAGCTGGAACCACTGTATTGTCAGAGTAGCATCGATGAAGTCAAGGGGAGGTATATAGATGAACAAAGGAGGAAGAGTGGATGAAGACAGCCATAATGTTTTCTCTCTCTCTCTTTCTTTCTCTCTCTTTATATATATATATATATATATATATATGCATACATAGATAGCCAGATATAGATAGATGTACATATAGGTGTGTTAGTGTGTGTGTGTGTGTGTGTGTGTGTGTGTGTGTGTGTGTGTGTGTGTGAAAATGGAACTAGTACAACTGAGGGGATGTTAGGGTTGGGAAAGATGGGAAGAATTATAAAGTGACAGTGATTAAGATATACCTGCAAACTGACAGATTGAGATGAAACTCCTTTGTAAAACTACTTAAGGACAATAAATATATAAAAACAATTGTTTCTAAATATTTTTCTCAATATTTTTTCAATCTTTTTCATAGTAATTTTTCTGTTTTTGTTTTACCTCCTGGACAGTTAGATCTCTGCTAACCTAGTCAGGCCAATAAGTTAACTTATTAATGAGATAAAAATATCACTGGACCAAACTGGGTGAAAAGGAAATTGTTTTTCATGGTATGAGCACAGACTGAAAACTTAATATTCCCTACCCCTACAGGGAGCTATGACTACTATTGCCTTCTAGCATGTGTCTGTACTTATGGATACAACTGGACTACACAAATATCACAGGATCATAACATCTACTTTGTATACATACATTTTAACTATCAGAGACTCACCAGCAGTGTAGATTATTTTTAGGTCATACATACTTAAAGGTAGGAATAAGTAAGTGATTATTTAACCCCTCCCCCTTCAGAAAAGCTTAACAGATACATTTTGAATTATTCTCATCTAAATAGCTTGCAAATCCACTTCACTGGCTAACAACTTTTTCATAATTTATCACATTCACTAAAAATATGCTATGGTTATAAAACACTGGCAAGAACTCTTCCTTTTGCAGTTCTTAAATTCCAAAACTAATTTTTGCTCAGTTGAGAAAGAGTTGAGTCACTGCTTCATAGGTCTCCCACACAAGTTCTTCCAGGGTTTTCTCTCCCCATTTCTCACTGGATTCTCTTTTTCCTTTACTTCATATGAGCATAGTAGCAGAGTGGGACATACATTTACATACTACATTTTATCTCCATACCTGCGACCAGATAAAAAACAAAAATCTGTCCCATAATTTAGTTGCCTAACATATTTTGTAACCCTCACACCTCTATTTACTCATGAAAATGACTGGTAAATCTCTCCAGTGCACAGATGATAACATCAAACCTACAGCTTCACAGAATACTCAGGTATTTGAGTAGCTGCTTTCCTTGCCATTTGTTGCCTCTGATGTTCAACTTCAAACTGATGAAGTTATTTTTTTTTCTAGGCCAAATCATTTTAAAAAGGAAAAAGCAGTAGTATAAAAGCAATGGGTAAGTCCAAATTGAATGAGTAGTTTGACAGTACAAGTCAAGATTGTGAACATAAAGTGCATCGTTTGTTACCAAAGAAATTTAGGTCATGTCATCTTTCCTTCTCCCAGTGTTAGGGACAGGTCACTAATTCTGGAACTACAAAAATTTCTTCTTTCAAAAAATGCACACAAACTAAAATAAAAGATTTAGCCGCAAGTTGATAAAAATCACTTTAGAAATCTATCAACAACATGCTCTTCAATAATATAAAATATGGCATGCCACATCTTCATGTTATTAGCAAATTTAGCTTTAATTAGAACATTGCAGCATATTAAATACTCATTAACAAACCCTGAAATTTTCTTTGTCAGTGAGCCTTACTGAAATCCCTCCTACCTGCCTAATCACCAGATGGCAGTGTAGCAGCATTCATCCCGTTCTGTCTTTGAAACACTTCAATGATAGTAACATTGAAATGAGATTTCCACCTAGCATAGGTAGAATTATTTGGATTTAAAAAATTATTTTTAAATGTAATTCTCTTGCAACATTAAAATAGCCGTGCATATGTTTTCAGAAATTGCTTCCTACCTCGAGTGCTCTGTTGATAGTTCCTTCTCTAATTTTCTAAACTAGAGATACTGACTATACATATTGTATAGA
Organism: Dipodomys spectabilis; assembly: GCF_019054845.1. Lineage (NCBI taxonomy): Eukaryota > Metazoa > Chordata > Mammalia > Rodentia > Heteromyidae > Dipodomys > Dipodomys spectabilis. The sequence continues at coordinate 20,469,120 of NW_024870766.1, forward strand.
GAGAGACAGAGAGACAGAGAGAGACAGAGAGAGACAGAGAGAGAGAGTGAGAGAGAGACAGAGAGACAGAGAATGAGCCTAATGGTTCTTTGTTGCTTTATGCTTTTCAATAGGAAGCTTTTCTACATCATAGTAGGCAGCACATTATGCATTTATTTGAGCCAGCCCTTTTCAACAATTAGATTAGGCAGGCTTTCCCACAGTTTCCACAGAAGCATATGCCAGCAGACGACAAACCCCTAAGACAAGAATTCTGACATTTCATTTTTTCTTATCTAAAGTTTCCCAGCTGTCATTATGCCATCTGAGACTCGGTTCCAGCCTACAGCATGATGCCACCATATCAAGTCCTTTGTATTTGTACAGTGTTCATTTAACTGGGACAAAAGAACCAATTTCAACATTTGGGGTCAGTTACTCAGGACTTATACTGTACTTAAAGTGTGTGTCTGGGTTCTTCTTTTTAATGGATGGAAATTCAGAGATCTAGGTTATATCATTAGATCCAAAGCCCGCTAGGGAGAACAAGACAAAACCTAAAAGCTATAGTGTGTGTAATGTTCAAAGTTAGGTCCACTTTAGGCCAAAATACTGTCTACTACACTAGACAAGGCATTTGTGGATGTTTTCTAAATCCTCTCCATATCATCTTCTTCTGTAAAGGGAACCAGAGGGAATGTGTTTGCCACTAAGGAACTATGATGCTTACTTGGTAATAAGGAGACAGAGAAGTGTCTCTTCTGCAGATACAGAGGTTAAAATGCAAAACAATGGATGTAAGTGTTGGTTGGTGGAGTTGAAAAATAATTGAAATTCAACTTGCTAACCTTTCTCCTGTAGTCAGTCCACCTCCTTGTCATGATCAACTTGACAGGTTTTATCATCAGGAAAAAGATCAAGACCCAGCTGGACTAGAAAATGATGCAGTCATGGTCTGTATCAAGCTGTTTAACAACATTGTATTGCTGTTTACTCATGTATAATTCTGTGGAATTTATATTGTAACACTTTATAACTCAGGTTAAAATCAAGTTAAAAATAAACATATATATATATATATATATATATATATATATATACATACACACACACACACACACATATGTGTGTTTGTGTACATTTTCAACCCTGAACTCTGGTTATAGTCCAGAAACTCTTCGCATATAGTCTAGAAGTAAGGGCTATACATCTTTATATTCAATGTTCTATGGAGTGTTACTTAAGCAGGAAAAAAGTTGGTATTAGTCAAAATTTTCAACAGATGTCTTCTTGATAGGAAGACATTTTGGTATATTGGTGTTTCTTCTATAATTCATTCAATAAAAGCCTGTGTATATTATTAAACAAAACACTATAATAACTTATATTGGCCAGATTTCCATTATAATAATGAAGTACCTGAGTCAAGTAATTATTTGTAAAAATAACAGATTATTTTGGCTCCCAGTTCTGGATGTTCCAGGCCATGACCAATGGCATCATTGCTTTGGAACTCCAGCAGGATTAGTCCATCATGGTAGGCACAAATGGTAAAATAAATTGCTCAGCTCACAGGCCAGGAAGCAAACAAGGAGAAAAGAGGAAGTGACTAGTATTCTCATGATCTCCTTAAAGGTGATCTTTGATGTACTCTAAGACATTTCTACCTTTTCTTGTTATACAAGTGATAACGTGTGCTAAAATAGGAATGTAAGGCCAGGCATGGTGACTCATACCTGCAATCCCAGCTACTCATTCAGAGTTCATGAAACAATCATGATTTGAGATCAACTCAGACACAAAGCTAGCAACAACAACATAAGCTAAATGTGATAGTGCACAGCAAGTGATTTTGCATAGTGTAAATAGATTCTCCCATTTTACAAAATTTTATTCTTACAAAGTTTAAATATTGGAATAGAATATTTTATTACTGCAGCAGGCTCCAAGAGGTAAATTGGTAAAAGCAAAATGATGAAATATGTTTCAGAATTTTGCTCTATCAAGGGGATAAAATGAAACATTTGTAATAAAAAAAATCTATTTTAGGAACTACTCTTATAATGATCTGACATAAACATGAATAAATAGCTTCTAGTATTGAAGTATGAATTAAAGAATCACAATGTGCTAAATATTTCCAGGAGAGAGGGAGGGAGAGATAAAACCAAACAATTTCTTACTACCTTTTGCTTGAGATAACATTAGAAAGGCTTTTGAAAGACCTTGGGATTTAATGGGATTTGTTCATTAATAATAAATTCTCAGCTGATCATATCTTTTCAAAACACTGAAAGAAGTGTTTATATTACATTCTTCCCAAGTGGGGTATGTGAAGCAAAATAATAAGTTGTTCCATTGAGGCATAAGCAAATAACTTTAAATGGATGGATAGATAGATAGATAGATAGATAGATAGATAGATAGATAGATAGATAGATTGATCAGACAGGACAAAATATCCAAATATATCAAGTGAAACTTCTATTAATTTCTATTTTTTATTATTTGACAAAGATTGCTTTTGTAGTTTTATAAAGGGTAGTTATTGATTTAATTCAGAAAATTCTATTTCATTTTTTTCCTTAAGACATCATAGGTTTTGTCATTGGTATATTATAGTTTGGTCAGAGTTTATTTCCATTTATAGTAAGCTCCTTCACAAAATATGAATTGCTATAAGTTTATGTATTTGATCATAACAGCATTTAATTATTATTTGTATAGACATAAACAAATTATCAATGAGAAACAATTGTCAGGAACACCCAAATATCCCACTACAACTTCAATTACTTCACACTTTTTTTGGTCAACAAAAGGACATCAGAAAGTGGCACAGAACATTGTATAATCTTTGATTTTTACGTCTGCTTTTTGAATTTTATATATTTTGACTTAGCAGCAACCATCTTCTGAAAAATCTCTAAAAACAACCTGTTTGAGCAACAAAGTAAAACAATGCTTTTTTCAGTTCTCTATTCTCTTTTTTTTCTTGAGAGAGGGAAAAAAACAGAGACATTGAGACACACACACACACACACACACACACACACACACACACACACATATACACACAGAGAAGAATTATCTAAGATAAAGGTCATCTCAGCAATTAAACTGCCAAAAGTTTACCCAATTTTTGTTCTTTCGGGAAGATTAAATATTTTAATGTTTGTTGGTATCACTTTAAGCAGCATTTGTCTTCCTGCTAGTGTGTTGTGAATATTTTTCACACTAGGTACTTATTCTAGCACTGTTTAGCAACTACCAGTGGCAGGAGGCCTTTGTACTTTCAGCAAGTACTAAAAGTTTCAGAAGAGATAACTCAGAAGTCACTGGACTACTGTGTAAGAGAAGGGAAGCAATATACAATGGTAACAAAGCAATGAGATTGCTTAGTAGTGGATTTTCCATAGAACTCAGCAGGAACATGGCAAAGGAAATACAAAGTGTTCTCAGACCGAGAAAACCACTTAGTGTTAATCTTTTTATGCACAAAAACAAATGGCCTTTCTAAGTAGAGACTATGACCATTTGTTTCATTATTACAATTACATAATTTAAAGAAGCACATCAAAATTGAGGAAAGGCTTGGCATTATACTATGAAAACACCATCCCAACTCAGTGATTTCAATTGCCATGACTGAAAAGTATTGCTTTTGTGGCAATACAGTTTAACCTCCAAGTTTCTAAACATCTCCCCATCTCTTCTCCTATCATTTTTTTGTTGTTACATTTAATTAAATTAGATTTCAAACCACAATAAACCTATCCCCTTGCATTTATTTCCAGTGGTATTATCCTTAGCTTAAATCATCATGATAACTTCAAATGTTAGTGAAAATCTTGCAGGGTGTGAAGTCCGCATAGGAATACCTCACTTACTTCCATGGTTGTTTGTGGTCCCGTAGGTGTATATTCTCACAGAATTCACAGGAATTATATACAGCTAGATTACTTTCAATCATTTCACATGTTTCTAATAGAATGGAAGCTCATTAGGTGCAGGCACGGATGTCTGTCTTGTGGACTTTATTATCCTAAGCAGTTCTACCTCACAGATGCTCTTGCATAATTCTTGATGGCATTAATGGAGGATGTTTTTGGAGAGAGGATAGTTCCAAAGAGGTACACTGTGGACCTGCAAACAGGGTCATCAGTGTTAGAAATTAATTTCTTATTTACTGGACTTCTCCATGAATGCATTTTACTGCTGGACAACAAGAGAAGTTCAAGGTCCAAGAGGTATAATCTTCATTTACACTGATGCTTGGTTAGTATACAAATTACTGTATTCTAATAGCTTAGAGAGGTTAATGTTATCTCCCAGGTTTATATTTTGACTTTGAATCACTTATCAGTTTCTTCATTAAAATGCAGAGAATTAACTACCTGGGATTTCTTTTCCTGAGGATTTAATGGAGTTACATATGCATAGAACCTAGCTGGTGATAGGCACTAAGGAACGTTACTCCTGACATTACTTAACAAATGCTGACATATTAGTCTTTATTCATGAGACTTTTTAAATTCCAAAATAAATCAAAACAAAACAAAAAGAAACAACAGAGAACTCAGAAAGAAATTTACTGCTGTGTGGAAAGAAATTATTAGACGAGCAAACAGAACCTCATGAAAGAAAAATTAAAATTTTTACCTTCAGAACTAAGGGGAAAAATTCCTGGAATCTTCCTTATTTCTGACAGTGTGTTAAGGAAGATAGGTGGGGGAAAAACCACAATAGTCATATTCGTGGAAGATGTACAAGAAGATCTGTTATTACTGCAATCCGCTTCCTACATATGAGAACATACAGCCTAATCTCTTCAATTATATTTTGGAAGACAAGTATTAGATTTGCAAGAAGCATTTTGTTGAATATCTGAATATGTAAAAAGTTATGAGAACCTGAATGTTGTAATAGGAAAATATGACATTGAATAAAGGAGATCCTTAGAGAAGGAAAAATGGGTACCTTTGTAGGATATGTGGGATAATACTTCTAGTTAAAACCTAAGTCCTCATGCATAAAATAAAATACCTAAATAGAAAAGTTTGAAGCTATATTGCATACAATAAAAATGAGTTTTTCTTTAACCTTCAGTAGAAAAAAGAACTTTATACATAAATGTAACAACAAGGACTTCTGTCATTCAGATGTGCAACAAGTTCAAATGAATTTTGGGTTGCTTCCATGTGGTTCAAATTCCTTCTGTGTAAGTTTATGAAGTTGAGTGTGGATAGATATTCATGAAAATTATCTACTTTAGTAGATTAACCTTCTGTCATTATATTAATTTGTTTCATTTCTTCCTAGTGTTATTACATGAATTTCTGTTTCATTTCTTCCTAGTGTTATGATATTAATGGGTAGGTAATATTATCTGTCCGACTGGGAATTTTCTCATAGCTAAATGTTATACTGCTGGATGACATACTTCCTCAAAAAACTTGGTTTTGTGTGTCTTATCTTAGATGAAAAGGAGATGCTATTATTTTTTGTGAGATGTAGCACAAGCCAAAAGAAGTAAATAAGATATAAAAGATGCAGGAAGTGTATAGTTGATAGAAAGGTTCAGAAACAAGCAATAAGAAATAAATGGAGATATAAAAGAAAAGGCTTCAGCTACAACTCACATAAGTTTCATATTTACTGATTGATTGCATTTGTCAACCCAAGAGATGCCCTGATGATTCTGTTCAATCTCATTTGCTCTAGTTTAAATTTTAACTTCCTCAACATTCTCCATTTGACTCCTTTTAACTACCGTACAAAAAAAAAATCTCCCCGAAAGATTTTCTATTCATACGTGTGAATTTATGCTGGGGACTGTCAATGTTCATGGTTCTCTCATTTTTTCCCACTCTTCTGTGGTAATTGTAATGAAAATAATCAAAGTATCTGTCTGCTTGTCATGAAATTGTTTAATAGTCTTGACATAAAATTAGCTTGGAAAGAAATTATTAAACTGATAAAGAAGTCATTTCTTTGGGAAAATGTGTCCATTACCTATTCTTTACATGAAAATGTTATTAGAAATGAAAAAATAAACTCACTAACCATGACAATACAATGAAACTGGATATAATCTTTGTATCCAATATCTTTCTATCTTTGTCCTAAATCTGCTGTGTGAGGTGTTTCATTGAATGTAGTTCTGTCAACTAGGATCAAATATTTTCTTCAATTGAGAAGATAAAATCTTCTTAAGATGTTATCACCTTGCACCAGAATCAACTCCAAATGGATCAAAGACCTCAGAGTCAAAGCAGACACTCTGAAAACATTACAGGATGGAATAGGAGAAACCCTGGGTCTCCTTGGCACAGGCCAAAATTTTCTTAATAGAGACCCAGAAAAACAACAAATCAAAGAAAGGTTGGACAAATGGGATTGCATGAAATTGCAGTGCTTCTGCATGGCAAAGGACATAGCTAGCAAGATCAATAGAAAGTCCACGGATTGGGAGAAGATCTTCAGTAGCAAAGAACAGACAAGGGTCTCATATCTAAAATATACTTGGAACTCAAAAAATTAAATCCTCCTACAACAAATCTTCAAAGAAACAACTGCCCAATAAATAAGTGGGCTAAAGACTTAAAGAGAAACTTCTCTGAAGAGGAAAGAAGGATAGCCAATAGACACATGAAGAAATGCTCAACATCCCTAGCCATAAAAGAAATGCAAATCAAAACAACATTGAGATACCACCTCACCCCAGTTAGAATGGCAAAAATCAAGAACTCAAATAACAACAGATGCTGGAGGGGATATGGACAGAAGGGAACCTTACTACATTGTTGGTGGGAGTGTAAACTTGTTCAACCACTTTGGAAAGCAGTATGGAGGTTCCTCAAAAGACTCCACATAGAACTCCCCTATGACCCAGCAATCCCACTTTTCAGCATTTACCCAAATGTTCACAAACAAGACCACACTAAAGCTACCAGCACAACTATGTTTGTTGCAGCATTATTTACCATAGCTAATATCTGGAACCAACCCTGATGCCCCTCAGTAGATGAATGGATCAAGAAAATGTGGTATATATACACAATGGAATTCTATGCCTCCATCAGAAAGAATGACATTGCCCCATTTGTTAGGAAATGGAAAGACTTGGAAAAAATTATATTAAGTGAAGTAAGCCAGGCCCAAAGAAACATAGGTCCCATGGTTTCCCTTTTTTGCAATAACTAGTATATATCTGAGTCAAGCAGAAAAGGTCAGTTAAGTTGATGTTAGGGAAATGAACCCTAAGATATATATTCAAATGTTTTTTTCTTTCATGTGATTGTTTCTAACACATTTATAAGATGATTTCTATGTTGCTTTGTATGTCTCTCCCCCACAGTATTACCCCTGTTTTCACTGTGTTTGATGTTGTTATAATTTGTTGAGGGGAAGGGAAAAAACTAATAGTTTAAATAGGGATACAGGTGGACCCATTGCAACAATGAGACTTACAAGTCGTTATGTCAATAACGAACTTAACAACTTTGGTGGGGGGGAGGAGAATTGTGGGGGGGGAGGAGAGGATGGGATGGGAAGGGGAAACAAAGGAGGAGGCTACAATGCTTGATAAGAAATGTACTCATTATCTTGCTCATGTAATTGTAACCTCTCTGTACAGTATTTTCACAATAAAAAAGCATATAAAAATAAAAAAAGATGTTTTATTAATTTCATCTTCACAATTTTTACTGTGATCAACTATACAAATAATAAAGGATCAAGTAGAGAAAAAGATGGCATTCAGAAAGTCTTTGATTCATTTGGCCAGTCACTAGTAGCTCAAGGCTGTAATCCTAGCCACCCAGGCACCTTGATCTGAAGATCATCATTCAAATTCAGATCAGGCAGTGAAATCTGTGAGACTTTTGTCCTTAGAACTAGCAAAAAGCCAGAAGTGGAGATATGGACCAAGCCTTGAGGGAAAAAAGCTAGGTGAGAGTTCAAGCCCCAGTACCCAGAACACACACACACACACACACACACACACACACACACACACACACACACACACACACACACACACACACACACACACACACACACAGAACACACACACACACACACACACACACACACACACACACACACACACACACACACACACACACACACACACACACACACACCCTACATCTATTCTTGATTTGAAGCCTGGAACATAAGTGGAGGAAGAAAACCTGCCTAGATTACAATTGTTTCTATAAATTTAAGTGCTCAGTAATGTTAATCACAAGTTACACTTTTTTTACTTAGTTAACTAATTCTCTCAATTTAGGTCCACATGTGCATTTTCATTTTCTTTTGCAGCTATATTGTCTGAATATACTCAATTCCAACCAATTTATAAAATAAATGTCTACATGCCTCCCTTTGGAGAAAATGATAAAAAAGGACTAACTTCTTGAACTTATGATTGATGAGTATACATTAAAACCATGGTTTAATCTGTCTTGGAAACCTATTTGATTGTAAAATGAAGAAATGGAAATTATCTTACTGGCTTAGCTAAAACTCATCCAACTGCCAGGTCTACTGGGTACTCTTTGACATTGGCTGCCTAGATGCAGTCTGTACTTAAAAATCCTTCAGAGAAATAGGCAAGCATAAACTAGATTTTGACTATTGTTTGAATGAAAGGGTTCTTTTGCTTAAAAACTTTCAGGTTAATGCTTTGAGTTGTAAATTTACTTTGTATTCCTGCCCAGCACTCGAATCAAAACTAAAATTATGGAGTCCTAGTATCCTAGAATCTCTTCCCTTTCAAACTCTCTATCACTAAATGATTGGGTCACCCAGCCCAATATTATTTTTGTATCTGTTGTATAAGTTTTACTTCCTTCTCGTCTAGTCCAATCCTCCATCATTTCCCCCAATAACTTCCATAACCTCCCAGCTTCTGCTCTTGCCTTCTTCCCACAAGGTCTTCTCAAGTGCCTGATTGGCTGGCCTCAAATTAGAGATCTTCCTGTCTCTGTCTACCAACTAGGTAGTATTACAGTGTTTAGCTTGGCTAAAATCCCAACTCTATGTGGCATACAAAGCTTTACATAATCTTTACTTTCTTAGCTTCTAAGTGCATGGTGATAGAGCAACACTAATCTTTTGTCTCTTCCTCAAGAAGTTCTGTGTGGCTTCACAACCTCTGCACATGAAATAACTTTTTATTTTTGCCAGTCCTGGGACTGGAACTCAGGGCCTGAGGCCTGTTCCTGGGCTTCTTTTGCTCAAGGCTAGCACTCTATTACTTAAGCCACAGAGGCATATCTGGCTTTTTCTGTTTATGTGGTACTAAGAAGTAGAACCCAGGGCTTCATGCATGCTAGGCAAGCACTCTACCACAAAGCCACCATTCCAGCCTATGAAATAACTTTTGCTCACGTATTGGGCTTTGAGGTATTCACATGCTTGGTTGCTTAGTACTTACATCTCAGCATTCTTAGACCTTTTGAGTGATCTCCCCTGGACAATTCTTATCATGCATTCCCAGTTCAGCTGCCTATAGTAGTTAACACAGGCTTACAGAGCACAGCTAAGCTATGTATTTATTTGTGCCTGCTTCTATGCTATAATATTGCTTTCAACAGGGATCATATCAACAAAATCTAAGATATTTATCTTGGGGTACTCATGAAAAAAATTACATGGGTGCTCTATTCAGCGATTCTGAACATAACCTGATACTATATGAATAGTTGCTTACTATTTTACCAGAGGGGGGGGGGGACTTTTCTCTCATTTCAATCTTAATCCCCAGCATAGATTTCCAGAAATATAGTAGGTTTTAAATCAATACATTGGATTTTGAATGAGTGAATAATATTAGAAAAGATCTTGGTTAATATAGGTGAAAAATAGATTACAATAGTATTCAAGTTACATGCTATGAATTCCTAGAGGAAAAGGTTCCTACTTTATCAAAACAATGGCTGGCATGTGACTTGTCTGCAGTGTCCTGGAGAAGGATTATATTTCTTCTCCAGCGCTGCTGGTGTTGAACTTAGAAAGGTCATTGGGCTTGCCAGCGTCCCCCAAAATATGGCAGAAATACTAAATGCCAATTTGTGAGCTCATGGTTCATAGACTCCGTTTTTACAATACCCTAAGACTTTGAATGTCCAGAAGAGACAATGATTATTATCTTTGTCATGGGCTAAAGACTTAGTTAAGAGAGACTCATTTTGGAAATACTGCAAGAATGAAGATCTCTTAGCAAACATGGGTACTTTACGAAGACCCAGACAAACAATGCTAAAATCAGTTGATATAAAGCATATGTGAGACATGCCAATAATAAAAGTAGAATTTTTTTGCATGTGGGCTGCTTCTAAGGCTTGAACTCAGGGCCTTGCTGCTGTCCCTAAGCTTTTTTGCTCATGGCTGGTACTCTCGAATGACAGTTCCACTTTGAACTTTTTTATAGTTAGAGATAGATAATTGGTATAATTTGGAGAGGTAAGGGAAAAAACACATTGTTTAAATAGGGATACAGGTTGATCCATTGCAACAATGAGATGTACAAGACGCTATGTCGAAAAACGAACTTTACAATTTAGGTTGGGCGGGGTAGTGTAGCTGAGGAGGTGGGAGGGAAGGGATGGTAGGGGAAAAACAAAGGAGGCAACAATGCTGGATAAGAAATGTACTGATTACCTTGCTCATGTAACTGTAACCACTCTGTACAGTATTTTCACAATAAAAATTTAATTTAAAAAAGCTTAAAACAAAAAAAAGAGTCTCATGCACTTTCCTGTCTGAGCTGGCTTTGAATCATGATCCTCAAAGCTCAACCTCCTGAGTAGGTACAGGTATGAACCACTAGTACCTGGCTAAATGGCGAATATTTATAAAGCCACTGAAGTAAGTCTAGGTAGGAATATGTTTTTGTAATAGCTTGGGTTGTTAAATATATCTTTACTCATATCTCTTATGATTGGGAACAGAAAGCTGTGATGATTTCAGATGATGCGTTGATGATCCGGAAAACACTGAGTGATCTTTAATCATCATAAACTTCTCCAGAAATAATTTCTTATTACTGGAAGAATGACTGGAGAGATTTTTAAAGAATGACTTATCATAAAAAGTAGTCCTGATTAAGGTTATCAAGTAAGAAAATTCGAATATTCTGATTTTAACTACAATATCTTTCCTATCAATGAATAAAGATTTATATTGAGCAAGCAGTTACTGAATAAAAGATTAGAGAGAGCTATAAAAATATAACATTCTATGTTTAAATTTAATGCATTTTTCTTCTCATGTGAAAAATAAATGGAGAAAAATTAAAGTAGAAAGGGAAAAAGAAATCATAAATGAACTTTCCACTTACAAGTTATTTATCTCACTCAATACTTGAGGCCAGTTGCTGGAGCTGTTTCTGGCACATGCACCTGTAACCATCCAGGTTTTTGCAATTTTTAGTATAATTTTAATATAAATATAATATTGCAATATTTTGCAATATTATAGTCATCTGGGGTTTTCTTAAACATGATTTCTTTTTTCTTAGATATTCTTAGAAAATGTACTTCACTATTCTTCTAATAATTTCTTACAAACAGATTTAATGAATCCTTACCCCATTTTAGCATTTTTTTGAAGGGGCATTGTAATCATTTCTTTAATCACACCAAACTTATCTGAGCTCTATGTCATTGAATCAGTATTCTGGTGATTCATATTGCCAAATGCTCTCTGGAATTTTTTTGCCAGTATTTTATCTCTTATCATCATTATTAATAAGCTGTGTTAATTGAATATAGATATGTTCTGTTTTGCTAGCATTTATATATTTTGCTGGCTTTTTAGTAAAAAAATGTCTTTGTATATTATGCTAAATATTTGCTCACTAATCTGTAAATATGCATTCATTAAATATTAAATCTTCCATGATATAAAGTTTCATTGTGAGTTTTCTGTTGTTTCCTTGATTTACAATATAGCACAATCATTGGTATCAATTGTACATTCTTAGATATTGATATTTTCATTTAAATAATAACAGCAAAGTTTCTTGAGGCCCATTAAATGTGCTAAACACCGTACCATAAATAGATATCTAATTTTACTAGTTAATCACTTTCATTTCTAACCTTTCTCAAGTGATTATTCCTTTCCTATTATCTAATTTCCAATCTTCCTGCTATTGTGGCATATACCTTAAACTTTAACATTACATAGTTAACCAAGGTCTTTGGTAAATAGCACCTAGTTTATATTTATCATCTGTTTGCATTCAGTAACCAGATGCTAATTTGCTTTCTGTATGGACCTTGAAATTAATTCACAGGTAGCAGTTGGAAAATATCAAATCTGGTAGTACCTTCTTTTTACCAAAGAGTTTAATCCATATATGTGTATTGTTGTCATGAATATTTTTAGAAAATTAGGCTATACAGTATAATTCAGTGTATCCCCTTAAAGTACAAATAGACACAGCAGATCAACATAATTTCTGGTTTGTTTACGTGAACATAAGTGCTTGTCTATGCTTATGTGTTTGTATTCACATTCTAACATTGTAAATTATTCTTAATTTGGTTTTCTACTTCTTCAAATACACCAATGAGTGAAAGCATCCTTCATTGATATCTCCTTGCATAAAGTATTTACTTTTATGCTTGAGTTCCTTTATGGGTAGTTTGTCTGCTTTGAATTTTTTTTTTCATAATTGCTATGTTCATTCACTATACAATGTCCCAGGAATTTTCAATAATTTATTTACATGGCTTCAGGAATATAATGCTTCTTAATTTGTGAGTTGATCATTTTTACCAGTTCAGAAAGTTGCCACCTATTATCTCTATGCATATATTCCTTCTATATTTTTCTACCAAGATCTCATTCAGTCCTGTTTATCTCTTGTTAATACAAATTATTTTCATTTTCTATACATTTGGTCAGATAAAAATATTCTCTTCTGAGCTTTATCTAAACTCCTGTCATCTCCTCTGCTTTATTCACAACCATGTTTTACTTTTCCTTGGTTTTACTTTTTCCCACTTTTTTTGTTGGTGGTGGTGGTAGTGGTCATTGTGGGGTTTGAACTCTGGGCCTGGGCACTGTTTTTTCTTTTCTGTACATTGTGAGTAATAATTTTAGCTATTTTACATATTGATAACTTTTCCACTAGGTGAAGAACAATGTATGCACATGGTAAGCATCCATGCTGATTTTTTTTACAACTTCATTTCTATTTCCATTTTCATTTTTGTGGCTGATCATCAACCTACTGAGTGGATAGTAGGTCTCTTACCCAGATGAAACATGAGTTATGGGTTAGGACTAAGTCATTTTTTATCAACTTAAGAATTTGAAAAGCCAGGTGCTGGTGGTCAGGCCTGTCTTCCTAACTACTCAGGAGGCTGAGATCTGAAGCCAGCTAGGGAAGAAAAGTCCCTGTGAGACTCTTTATATCTAATTAACCACTCACAAAGCAGGAGTGGAGATGTGGCTCAAAGTGGTAGATTAGCTTTGAGCAAAAGAGCTCAGGGACAGTGCCAAGGCCCTGAGTTGAAGCCCCACACTGACAAACAGAAGAAGGAAGAAGGGGAGGAGGGGGAGGAGGAGGGGAAGGGGAGAGGGGGAAGGAAGAAAAAGAGAAGAAGAAGAAAGAAGTAGAAGGAGAAGAAGAGGAGGAGGAGAAGGAATAATTTGAAGGTATTCTAATCAAAGAGAATGTGCTTTTAGCATAAAATATGAACTAAGTTTTGGAAAATCCTAAATTCAGTGTCTATCACAGCACAAATCAAGTAAAAACTTATTTCCTAAAGTCCTTTATTTAAACTAGATGCCCATGTTTTCTGGGCTCTATTTCCTTTGTACAGCCTCTTCCTTTGAAAGGGGTGTTACCAATTTGAATAAACCAAAACAATTTGGTTGGCATGTTTCATAGAAATTCCATGCTGTTGTATTCTCCGTGGATGAAAATCTATTTTACAATGGCAATTTTAGTTTAGTTCAGGAAAGCTTGTAGATATCTACTTTCTAAATGTTTTTCTTTTTCTGATATTTACAAGCCTCTGGATGTGGTTTAGGCAGTGATTATATATAGAACTGTGAAAAGGTTGGTTCAAATGTCCAGGCCTTTCTTTAATTAATACAGTCCTGTTTATAATTAGCTTTAGATTCTATCAGTGACTTTGGGGAAATGATGAGTATTATAAATGATAGATCAACTGATGGTTACTGTGCTATTAGATACTCTACCCCACAAGATGGAAGTGGAAGCAAACTGTGGCTTGTGTCTCCCTTCCAGGAAAGATACTACAAACAAAGAAAAAGGAGGAGGCTTCATCTGAATCCAGAAATACATGTGATGCCGTCAGGGACTTGTGATAAGTAAGGGTGAGGCAGTTTGCTGCCTGAGTACACCCCAGTCTTCTGGGCAGCCCTCCCATAGTCCACCAAGACATATTCTTAGATGACTTTGTAAGTCTCTTTGCAACTGCCTTAGATTTAGGCTCTGCATTAGACAGCAGCCGTTGGCTATAGCTGAATGATTATCCATCCAAATGGAACAGATTCAGGGGAGGGTGTGAAGGAAGGCTTTTCTCCTACAGTGACTCTGCAAGGCAAACTCTTGAGCCATGTGAAGCCAAGAGAGATACCACAAGCAGCAAGATTTTATGAAGCTGCTTAACTTTTCTAAACTCCTTCTGAGTTTGACAGATGCAAAACATGCCAGCCCGCTGTATGGTGTTGAAAAGAATAACCTCTGACATCAAAAAATGATGTAAGAATAATAAAAGATTCATTTTATTTCACCCTACTTGGCTCTCCTACATAATTTTTGTGCTGATGGATGAATTTTGTTACATTGTACAACTAGATAAGAAATGAGCGAATGTAGGCACACACCATTCATCACAGTGGACTTCATCTATAGAATATACTTGAGGTGGGTGTGATGGGATTTTTTCTAAGGACACTTTTTAGAAATGATTTAATTAAAATGAAAGATTGCACAGCTGGTTCATAGGGTAGCATTTTGAAAAGTTCCCACTCCTGCCTAGTCAACAATTAAATACAGGTAAAGAAAAATTTCCCCTGCTTCTTCTCCTAACCAGACATTCAGATACTTTTCCTTTTCGATAACAACGCAGATCTGGATTCCTGTTGCCTGGTTCAAGTTGTATCATCATGATAATAGTAATGTGAGCACAATTTTGGAAATACACTAAGATAAAGTTCAGTATAGCCTATATTCAAATAAGAACATACAGACTTCTGGAAAAGATACAAGGCAATTCCTAGTTATGTGATTTTAGCTGAAAAGAAAATTTCAAACTATTTCAGAAAGAACGTACTTCAGGCAAATCATTTGGGGCAAATGCTAAATTGAATAGCTAAATTGGTTTCTACTGCATACGGCTTTTCAAAGCCTTCAGTTGTAAGTGCCTAAGGGGAAAATATAGTGAGCATATAGTTGTATGTCTGACTGTGTGTTTTGGGTGAGGGTTAAGGGGAGAGAAGGAGATTTGTTAAAACATATTAGGGAACATGAATATTCCCTCAAAAATAATTTGTGAAAATGCTCTACTACTAACTAATACCAATATAGGGAGTTTACAATGGAATTGCTTAAATAAAATAGCCTATAGTCCTCAATTATTATAACTATAAACATATTGATAATTGGTGACTCATACTACTCACAAATAATGTTATAAGGTCAAAATTCACTCTGATAAAAAAAATTGTCAATTCAAAGACATTGACCATCTTCTGCAGCACATGTATATGGTATCAGAGGTTTCCAGACCTCTAGATGTGTCTCAGAGTACAGACAGGGAAAGAGGACTGAATTCATAGAGATTTCTTTGAGAAGGTTGTCTCCTAATTATCTGAAGGGATTGTAGGGGGCAAGAGGAGGAGGCAACAATGCTCTATAGGAAATGTACTTATTACCTTGCTGATGTAACTATAACCGCTGTACAGTATTTTTACAATAAAAAATGTACAAAAAAGCAAAACCCAGGTGATTTTATTTTTAAATTTTAGCTCAAACTTTAAATAGTAATTAAATCTAGAAACACCTTCTCTGTGGTTAGACCTGAATGCTAGTTGGAAACTTTGCACCTTATCAATGAAGAAAGATCATTTTCTGCATTTGCCAGAATGTGTTACTAAGATTGCTTTGTGAGTACATTGGTTTTTAGGCTGTGTTATCTGCCATTGGTTATTACTGTAAACAACATTTACATAGATTTAACATAGATTTTCCATAGATTTTCATAGATTTAACATTTGTCCAATAAGATTTTGATTATTAATTGTACAGAGGGCTTTATTGTGAAAACTCCATACCTAAACATAATATAATTTGATAATATTCACTCCCTTATATCATCCTTTATAAGTTCTCTTTACCCCTTTAAAATTTCAATAGGTATCATTCTGCTTTCTATTCTATACAACATATTTAATGTATTTCAATCATATTTATCCTGGGTTCTATTAATGCCAAGAATCAGACCCATGGAAGTTTTCTTTTCTTTTCATTTTTTTGGTGGTTGTGGGACTTGAACCTAGGGCCTAGACACTGTACCTGAGCTTTTGGGCTCAACATGATGGCAGTTCCAGTTTTTTGGTGGTGCATTGGAGATAAGAATCTCAAGCACTTTCCTGCCTCCTAGTTAGCCAGGATTACAGGCATGAGCCACTAGCACGTGGTGGAAATTTTCTTTTTAAAATTATATTTTTATGAGAGTAGTTGAACAAAGGGGTTACTATCCACAGTTTATGAATACAATACATCTTGGACAATGTCTCCTCTTTCATCATCCTGCCCCCTCCTTTCAGCCCAACCCCTCTGTTCAAGTTCCCTAGTTTCATAGGTTATGTATTGGCTATTACCATTGCATTCTCCCCACTTCTTTCATTCATTTACCTCTCTCTCCTTGACCCCAACCCCTATGTTTCAGGTGCCAGTTTCTTGACATTTATTTTGTTGGACTGTGAATTATTTTTTTCTAAGGAATTTGAATTCTTCTTAGCAAGTACTGTGCTTCAGCTAATACATCTGTCTATTCTGTGCCATATGTATTTACTGATACCTTTACAAATTAGGTCTACTCTCATATGTAAGGGAAGATGTGTGTTCTTTGTCCTTTTAAACCCACTTCACTTGATACAATTTCTTTTACTCAAACATGTAGGAATACATTAATACTGTTGGTTTTCAAGAAACTGAGACCCCAAATTCTTCTCTTTGTTACCATTGACCATCCCCATGTTTCGTTGAATAACCTGAATATTCTGAGGAGCTTCACGTATAATAGGCTTAGCAAGAGTTTCTTCACAGTGCTACGAAAAGTGGACAATGAGAACACATGTTTTATGTATTTAGAATATGACAAAGGAAATAGAAGTGTCAAATTTTTACTCTTAGCCAGGCGCCGGTGGCTCACGCCTGTAATCCTAGCTACTCAGTAGGCTGAGATCTGAGGATCGCAGTTCAAAGCCAGCCCTGGCAGGAAAATCCCCAAAACTCTTATCTCCAATTAACCACCAGAAAACCAGAAGTGGCGCTATAGCTCAAGTGGTAGAGCATTAGCCTTGAGCTGAAGAGCTGAGGGACAGCGCTCAGGGCAGGAGTTCAAACACCACAACCGACCAAAAAAAAATTTTTTTTTACTCTTACCAGTAGTATATTATAATTATCTATCAGCTGACTCCAAATTATTTGCTATTCTACCATTCCACTATTCTACCATTCTACTATTCTACTACTTTGCCATGTTGTTTTTTTTTTTGTTTTTGTTTTTTTTGCCTTTTATGGGTAAGTTTAGCTTTATTTTCATTGAGAAAAGATCACTTGTCAGAGTATGTAGACACTTGGTAGATACGGTTTCCATTAAACAATCAGCAAACCCAGCATTTCAGGACTCAATTAGTGTTGTTTTCATTTATCAACATAGTTGTTTCCCATTTACACTTGTTGCACCGCTTTAGTGTGTAAAAAGTGTTTGTCTTCAATGAAGTACAGGCATTGCATGCACACAATGGTGTCGACCACTTTTACAAACATGCATTCACATTTCTATTAGCAGACACACCAGACTGATAGATTATTCACGCGATTTGGGTGTATAAACTCCACAGAGTGGCCTCCTAGAGAGAAATCTGGCATGGCTTATTGTAGGAACATCTGAAATCAGATGCAAAAGGTATCTGATGGATTTTTTTGTTATATCATTTAAAAATGCCACAGGTGTACAATTCAATTGAATATCTTAGGAACCAGAGGGGACTAGTTACATGATCCCAATGTACCTCACTTTGTAAGTGTGATACTCCAGACTGAGATGGACTGAGAAAACTTCTCTTGCACATGCCACACTGAAGATATCTCCAGAAGACCAGCAGCTCAATGGAAGTGTCTTTATTGAATTAATCTAAGGGGAAAATGTTCTTTTTGAATAAACATTTTTTATATCCTCAGTGAATAGTGGTAGCAGACACCCTTAACTATAGCTGCCTCACTCCAGATGCTGGGAAAGGTAAATAACCATGGGAATCCTGCCTCACTGAGATGATCAGCAAATGGTTAAGTTTCAGTGGCATACTTATTCCACGCCTAATGTCAAGGACAGAATAGCATTGCTGTTTTCACTGAGAAAGCACCAGGCTTAGCAACTTACCCTTTCTGGGTATCATTGAAGAGAGAAAGTTCATTTTGCTTAGGTTCATCTTATATGGTCATATGTACATAGCTATTGAGCTATTCTGCTCATCTGCTAAGATTATCCTACAATTATACTAATTATCACAAATAAGGGCGACTATGGGACCTATATTTCTTTGGGTCTGGCTTATTTCACTTAATAAGATATTTTTCGAGTCCTTCCATTCTTTCTGAAGGAAGCATAGAACTCCATTGTGTGTATGTGAGTGTTTATGTATGTATATATATATATATATATATATACATATATTTATATATATAATTTTCTTGATCTATTCATCTACTGAGGGGCATCTGAGTTGGTTCCATATGGAACCATAGCTATTTACCATAGCTATGGTAAATTATGAGGTAAACATATTTGTGTTGGTAGTTTTACTGTGGCCTTGTTTGCTGATGGGAAGTGAAATGAACTCCAAGACATGGACACAAGAGGTTTTTCTGTGTTGTTGTTGTTGTTTTTAATGTACTATGTGATTTCTTTCTTCTTTAGTGTTTTTCTCCCTCTGGTGTATCACCTGTTGTCACTGCACTTGATTTTGGTCCCCTGGGTATTGTTTATATATTGTTTATCTGAACTAGGGAAGGGAAAGGGATCAACCAAATGGTAAGACAAAGGACAAAGAGGAAACCTAGGCAACAACGATACTCACAAGACAATATGTTTGAAATGATCTGTACAACTGGGGGAGGATTTGGGGGTTAGATAAGAAATGTAATCACTATCTTACTTATGTAACTGTAACCCCTCTCTATATCAGCTTGACAATAATTCTTTTTAAAAAAGAAAGTAAATCATTTCTCACCAATTCAGTTTCAAAAAGATGATAAGCTCCAAACAGATTTTTTTTTACTTTTAATGTACATGGGCCTTAAATGGAAGGAAGCTAATAATAGGAGCTTAGATTATGGTGGAGTAAACTAAACTTCTCAAATGAGAAAACTATTTGCTAGAGGAAATTACTTAATGGAATAGAATGATCCCAAGTCCTCTGGCTCTCAACAAGGATGGAAATTCCAATATTGCTTCACTCCTGGACTCCTCCAGTATCCTCATGTAACGTTCACTCTCTTCATATATAAAAATGGGCCAAATTTGTTAAGCCTCATAATTATGGGCATTTTTTTTCTCTAGATTCTGGGATTTATGTCTTTTCTTACTGTTGCTGACAGACATTCAACAGGGAACAAGTATTCTTCAAGCTAGCCAAATAAAGAGCAATAAATGAGGAAGAATAGTTCATGGTTAACAGCTAATAATTGTCTTCTACTTCCTGCTTTTTTCTTGTGATAGTATACTAGCTCTTTTAACAAGAGCTTCCCATTGTAACTCCAGGTAACACCTAGAAAAGATGCTTGTATTTAACATTGTCTCTCATCCTATCATTCTTTAGAGAAACAATCTAAGGTGATGCTAAAGCCTTCTCTACTTTCCTTCAAGATAGTCTTTGTGACATGCTCTTAACTATCCCTGGTGGAGCCAAATCCTAACAATTAACCTGAGTCTCAAAGAATTACAATTCACTGGTGTCCATGTCTGCTTGTTCAAATTGTTCATAAAGGTGTGGAATATAGTTCCAACAATTATAATACTCAATTTTATTTTTTTCACTTGTTTAAAAAATTTAGAAATATACCACGACTTCCATTGAACTCATTCTTTCTCCTCCATTTGCAGAGAGAAATCTAACCATGTTACTGAATATGTCTTAGCAAATGTTTAAGTTATTACTATATGAGTATATATATTCATAAAGTGCATATTATTATGCTAAATTTTAAAAGAGCCCATCATTATTTAAATAATAAATATTGTGCCTAGAAATGTATCAATGTTGATTGATAGAACTCTAGCTAACTAATACTTTACCATCTGAACAGTGCAATTTTTGCCTTTTCTTCTAGCTTTTCTTTTGTATTTTGCTTATCAATAACTGAATCATGCAAGCAATTATTTAATAAATAGGTTGGTTCATGTCTCATTGTAGACTTATGAAGTGTTTCTGAGAGGTATATGCTAGGAAAGCAAACAGTCCCATGATGTAATGGTTTGCAGTCATTCCTATTTTTTTCCCTTCCATGCCCTTCTAGATTGTTCCACCAAAGATTGTAACAATTCACATAGCTGTCAAGTTATGACAAGAACTTTTTGCACTAGACAGTCTCAGTGACATTTGTTGTTATCAACTTTGTAATTTTCATGAAGCTGATGGGTAAAAACTAATGCCTTATTGTTTGAATTTGCATTTTATGGATTGCTATTAAAATGAACATCTGCTCAGATGCTTATTAGCCATTTGGATGTTTGAGATTGTGAAAAGCTGTTTAATTTTGCTTTTGTCTTTTTCTAGGGAAATGTTTTCCTTTTCTTATTTTTTGAAGTTCTTTACATATTCTAAACACCTACTCTGTGTTTGCTATTGGTATGGTGGACATGATCAATGAGTCTATGGCTTCCTGATTCATATTGTTCACTATGGATTTTATCTTGAGAATTTTGATTTTGTGTATTGAACTGGATCAATGTTTTCCTTCTTTGGTTTATTTGTATTATTTAATAAATCCTTCATTATTTATCTTTTTCCTTCTTAGAACTCCTGATAAGAAGGTGAAGGTGAATTAACACTAATTTTTCTTTTCTACTTACTCACCTGCCTAGCACTCTGCTTTTCTGGCTGCATAGAGATGTCTGAAGATCTTGTTACTTTCTAGCAGGGAGTGTGGGATGGCTTATGTATTTCATCCAGGAAGTCAATTCTGATCTAAAGATAGTAGCTGCCAGTTGTGCTGAGAAAATTCTTTTTTTCTAGATTGGGAAGGGGTACTGTGATTGAAAGCAAAGAAGGGTATACCATGAGTTTCTAAATAATTGCATAGCAACATATTATAGTTTAGAGTACCCAAAACACACATAAAAGCACATCAAAATAATTCCAATTTGGTGATAAGGATGTGATTCAGCAGCATATTGTATTACCTGCCTCCCAGGTGCCTCTTTCTATGTAGCTTTTCATTTTCAGTTCATTTGTCCTGGTTAGCAAGAGTATGGACTTTGGTTTAGGTTTCTACTAACTTTGGTCTTTGTTCTACAGCTCATTAACAAATATGGTTTGCAGTTTTTACATTTCTTTTGCTGCTTGTATATTTAGACTTGTTATTGCACTATATACCTGACATCACACTGAATGATTTCCTATTTAATATCATAATTACTGAGAAAAGTCCGGTGAGCTACACATTAGGATGTGTATGATCAGATGATACAACTATGCCACTCAAATCCATGCTCTTATTTATATCATAAATATAAATATAAAATATGCTAATCTATATTGTCATTCTGTAATGTAACCACTATAGTATTTGAGAAGTGTGAAATGCACATTAAAAGAATATTTTTGAATCATGTTACTTCCTGAACCATAATAATGGAACATGTTATAAGAATTTCATATATTCCCATGGTTTCCCTTATTTGCAATATCTAGTATAGGTTTGAGTCTAGCGGAAAAAGTCAGAGAATGTGATGTTAGGAAAACGAACCCTCAAATATGTATTTTAATGTTTTTGTTTCTTTCATGCATGTGTTTCTAACGCATTTATAAGATTACTTCTTTGTTGCTTAGTATGTCCCTCCCCCACAGTGTAACCCCCGCTTTAACTATATTTGATGTCAGTATAACATGTGGAGGAGATGGGGACAAACAAGTAGTTTAAGGATTCAGGTGGACCTGTTGCAACAATGAGGAGTACAAAATGTCATGTCAAAACCAGCTTTACAATGGGTGGGGGGGAGGGGGGAGGCTGGGAAGGGAGGTCAAGGGTAAACAAAGGAGGAGGCTGCAATGCTTGGTAAGAAATGTATGCATTATCCTGCCCATGTAATTGTAGCCCCTCTGTACAGTATGTTCTCAAATAAAATAAAATAAAATTAAAAAACAAAACAAAACAAAACAAACCTCCAAGAAATGATGAGACTCCACAGAAAGGGTGAACAAATGAAGCGGTGAAGCTCACCAGACACTATGCTGAAAATGAACTATATACAACTTGTGGATGGGGACGGGAGAGAAAAACTGAAAGAGAACAAGGGAAGGGGTAACATTGTCCAAAAATATGTACTCTTAACTGACTTACATAAGTGTAACCCCTCTGTACATCACCTTTTCAATAACAATAAAAATATATAAAAATCCGTGAAAAAAAAAGAATTTCATATATATATATATATATATATATATATATCATAATATAATGAATCTTCTGTAAAACAATATTTGGACCATTTTTTAATGGTTACTTGTATATTTTCTATTTGCTAAGATAACTTAATGACTGTAAATTTAATTCTGAGATTTTTTTAGTTATGTGCTATGCAGAAAATAAAAGGAATATATTGATCAACTACCTGTCAGGAGACAAATATGCTCTCTTTTTCTCTCTCTTCTCTCTCTCTCTCAAGGTTAATAAGGAAATACAATACAAAGATCAATATTTTTAAGATAATAAATGAACTTTGAAAGAAAAACAGCACTATCCCCTGGTAGAAGAAGGAGAAAAAGAATTGGGATTAGGGAAGATTTTTGCTTTTTTATGAACAAACAAAACAACAAAGTAATTAACAAAAATTAATACATTCAATATAAAATGTTGGTATTTTTAAAGTAGTTAGTTGTCAAAAATTAATGTGGACTTTACAGTGTTAAGGTTTCCAAAGGTTGGAAAATAAAAGGAAAATAATAGCAGTTTCTACCACTAATTTGGGGAACGTGATCAATGAAAGAATGAAGAATGAAGGACTTGAAATAAATTCTGCCTAAAGGATGGGTTTGAATGTCAGTTATGGCTACTTCAGGAACACCTAGTGTGCCCATGACAAAAACACCTGTGGATGTGAGTTGAATCGTCTACATAGACCTGCCACACCTAGGAGTGACACCTGTCCCCAAACTAATTGGAACTTCCATGGAAATTAAAGACAGTGATTTTAGATGATTTAAATAAGATACTCGGCGATAGTTCTGTTGTCTGGAAGTGCACCTGCAATTGTCTTTAGCAACTTAATTTACCATCAAACTAGCTGACAAAAGAAAAATGTCTCCAGGCTGTGGCTTCAATAACACAAAGAACAGAGATTGGAGAATAAGAATTGTTGGACAATTTTTTACACCTTTCTCCAAAGTGGGTAACAAGCTTAACAATGTGTGTTATATTTGAAGCATATTGTGACTATTTTCATATAAGATTTTCAAGTATGTTTTCCTTTTAGGTTGGAATGATTACAAGAATGTTTTTACAAGACGGGTTAGTGAACATAACTTTCTAAAGATAGAAATTTTCCTTCAACTGTCTACTATAGCTAATTAAGCTCCTTGCAGGAGTACCTTCAGCAATGAGATTTATAGATGATTGTAAGGTTTTAATATGAAAACACTTAATTCTGCCATCCTTATACAAGCTATATTTCTGAAAGTGGCAAAGCCATGGAGATAGATAAGAGCTCAGTGGTTGCCAGGGGTTAGTGAGGGAGAAGGAGGAATAGGAAGAACACAGAGGGCCTCAGCAGACTGAACACATCCTATGCAGGTATATCTTACTAGGTATTTGTCCAAAGCCCTGTATTCTGTAATAGGAAGATGGAGCTCTCATGTCAACTATGGACTTTGGAAGATAATGATGAGTTAATAGGCTCATTAATTGGTAAGATATAATTTGAATGGGGATGGTGAACTGGGGATGTATGGCAATTCTTTTTTTTAAAAAAGTCTTTTTTTTATTGTGAAAAATACTGTATAGAGGAGTTACAGTTACATGAGCAAGGTAATGAGTACATTTCTTATCAAGCATTGTTGCCTCCTCCTTTGTTTTTTCCCTACCATCCCTTCCTTCCTACCTCCACAACTACACTCTTCCCCGCCCAATCTGTGTACTTTTGCCTTGAACCTAAAATTGCTCTAAATATAGTATCTACTAAAAGTGATGGTAAGTATGTTCTTCTCCATGGATTTAGTTTTAGTCTAAGGAGTTTTTTTTTTCTTGTGTGAAGCCATGAGGAGAGCATTGTTAAAAGCAAAAGAATATGCATATTGTCTATCTCATTTCTAAATCAGAGAATTACATTGAAAATTGGAAGCTTGCTTTGGATTGCTGAATAGAGCCTCATTATTAAGTAAAAGTAGGATACATTCATTTATACAGTCACTTTTAGGGTTAAGAAATTGTCTTAAAAGCATTAACGGCCCCTTTTCAAAAGAATAAAAGTAGAAATTGGTGCTATTCAATCTTGAAGAATAAAAAAAAGATAACTTGGTTAGAAGACTGTACAACCTAAAAGGAAGAAAATCATTTAAACCACCAAAGTTCAAAGTAATTTAATCACCAAACTGCAGGCCTATCTGACCTTGGCAGCCTCCTTTGGTATTATCTGCCTATCAACTGAATGTAACACGTACCTACTGTTACATTTTAAATCTTGAGCTTTTCCCAAATACCCTTGTGTGAACCAAATACCCTTGTGTGAAGGGCTTGGACTCTACCTAAGACACCCTTAGGAGACAGCAGAACCTTTTAACTATGAAGTCTACTGGGAGAAAGTTGCATCTTCAAAGATGCGCTTTTGCAGGGGGGTTGGGGAGCAGCTTCCTGTTGTCCTTGCTTGTTGGCTATGAAGAGATGAGCTGCCTCCTCTACCATGTGCTTCCATCACTATGGGCTCTGCTGCCACGTCCGCAACCAACATGGTTGAAAGTCCATGGACTAAGATTGTGAACCAAAAGCCTGACTCAATTTAACCTAATTATTTCAGGCAGTTTTTATAGCAACAGAAATTTGACAAACAGATAAATCTACATTGGCTCCTACTATCTGCCTCTGTTTCTTTGGCCCTTGAAATTTAGGTATTTAGTTTATAGGTTTAGACTCTTAAAATACAAACACCTTAGGAATCAAAACACTAAGAGAGATATCTTTTACTTCTATTTATTCTTTTGTACGGAAATGTGATTCAAATATTTTCCTTGTAGGGAAAACAAGGGCAAAAAAGACAATATGAGCAACTACATACAGTTAACAAAGAGCACTGAGCAATGGACAGATGACTTAAAATCAAGGCAAACGGGTCCAAAACCCAAGAGTGAACTTGATGTTTGTCTGCAGATGAGGTTTCCCAATGACTATCATTTGCTAGCAACTGTAAAAAATAATACTTTAAAACAACATATCTAATAATGTATTAAACAAGAAAATAAAGGGGGAAGGAAGGAAGGAAGGAAGGAAGGAAGGAAGGAAGGAAGGAAGGAAGGAAGGAAGGAAGGAAGGAAGGAAGGAAGTGAGGCAGGGAGGGAGGGAGGGAAACTACACACAGAAAAGATGAAAACTAGTAAATAATTTTTTTAAAGATCAGTTAGCCAAACATAGTGACACTTGACTATAATTCCAGCTACATGGAGGCAAAAGGAGGAGGTTCATGACCTGAGGTCAACCAGGAAGAAAAAAAAATATGAGATCCCATCTGAAAAATAAACTAACACCTAAAAGACTGGCGGTATGACTCAAGTGGTAGAGCATTTGATTACTAAGTACTGAGCCCCGAGTACAGTCCCTAGTATTAAGATAAATAAATAATTCAGTTAAGGAAGTCCATGGACCGCTGATGCAATGGATGACTTTGTATTCTTTTTCTCCAATTTTTTTAGCACATATTAATTACACAGAAGGCTCCATTTGAGTATTTCCACACATGCCTGCAATACTTTCTGATCCAGTTCACCTTCTTAATTACTTTCCTTCTTCTACCTTTCTTCCTTCTCCCACTTCTTGACACAATTTTAACAAGTTTTAGTCTGTAACCATATTCACTGTCTAAAAGTAGATTCATCTTATTACTTTAGAGAACTAGAAAGCCTTTGGATGATTATTTTAGCATGTCTTGCTGTTTTTTATCTGTCATGGTTTTTGAACTCTGGCCTGGGCTGTCTTGAACTCTGGGCTGTCCCTCAGCTCTTTAACTCAAGGCAAGCGCTCTACCGCTTGAGCCACAACACCACTTCTGGTTTTCTGGTGGTTTATTGGAGATAAGAGTCTCACGGACTTTCCTGCTTGGCTGGCTTTGAACCATGATGCTCAGATCTCAGCCTCCTGAGTAATAGGATTATAGGCATGAGCCATTGGCACCTGGCTCTTTAATTATATCTATATCTATATATTATAAGATTATTAGATGATTATGAGATGAATAGTTTGCAGAACTTTCCCCTCTTCTTCAGGTTGCCATTCAGTTTTTTACTTCTCTTACTTTGTAAAAAGCTTCAGAGCTTGATTTTTACTCTTATTTGCCTTTAAAAAAATTTTTTGCTCTGTGTGTGTGTGTGTGTGTGTTTAGGCCCTCAAATGTTTCTCCTCTGTTTTTTTGTGTGTTTGTTTGTTTCACTTCTCCAGGTGGTTTTACAGTTTCAGGTCTTCATTCCATTTTGATTTGATCTTGGG
Organism: Dipodomys spectabilis; assembly: GCF_019054845.1. NCBI lineage: Eukaryota > Metazoa > Chordata > Mammalia > Rodentia > Heteromyidae > Dipodomys > Dipodomys spectabilis. The sequence goes on from NW_024870766.1 coordinate 20,496,292, forward strand.
GTAAAGTGAGAGATAGATACCAGGTTTTAATTTTCTTCAAGTAAGAAATGGGTTATGCCAGCCCATTCATTAAAGAGATGTTTGTTTTGAGCACTTAATTGAGATTCAGCTAAATATAAATGGATGGGACCATTTCTAGACACTCTTCCATTTCACTTCTCTGTATTTTTTTCTGACAATGACAAGCCCTTTCGCTATGCAACTTTGTAGTATATTTCAAAGTTAAGTGAGTTATCTTCAGCCTTATTCATATTGCTAATGAACTCTTTGATTATTCTGGGTGTTTTGTTTTCACAGGAATTTTAAAATATTTTTTTCTAATGAATAATTTTAAAAGATGAAAATTTAAATTATGAATGCTAACTATTGATGAACATGTTCATTATCTTGATTATGGTTATTTCTTGTAGCAAAAAAGGCAATGCTCAGTGACGCACAGGTAAGAAGAGCTATCGTTTTCATTAACTCTACTATTTTAAAAGGATAAATTGCTTTACCCCATCTTGATCTTCTAGGACTTGGGCCAGTTCATTCATAGGCTATGTAAGCCTCTAGCCTCATAGTTGAACTTGCTCCTCTCACCAGCCTTCAATTGACCCATTTCATATCCTCTCTAAGCCTCAAGGTAATGACGAGAAGCTTATTGCTGGCTGATATAAACTATTGTTATAACTTTGGTGTCAGGGCTCTATAGCTTATGTAATTTCCTTAATCAATACTCAATTTTTGTTTTCAATTATTTAAATTTAAGGAAAAAGATTTGGAACCAGGCAGTGGAGAGGCAGGAACAAGGTAAAGAAGGGTAGAAGGCCGGACTGAGTGAGTCATCTGTAGTCCAATACATGCTACAACCACATACAACCACACACAGCTGACTATCTTAGCATTTTATTTTTTTCAAAAAGGGTGGGGGGCATGTTCTAGGTGATTTAACTCATCCTCCAGAGTCGTAATTACAAAATGTAGAAAACACATTTCTGAAAAAGATTCCTTTACAAAAAAAAAATCAGATTACAGAATGCTTTGATGGATGTTTAATGCATTTGTTGTTAGCTCAAGGAAACTAGCTTAACCTCAGGGGAGACAATCTTCCAAATAGTCAAGATTTTGGAAAGCTAGAGAGAGAAGAAAGCCAACTTGATTGCTCAATATGAAACTAAACAAAAAAAGGATGTTATCAGCAATTATATGCAGCAAGATTGTGAAGGAAAAAATAATCAAAGTAGAAACAGTTTTTAAAAGATGAAAACGCTACTGGGAGCTCTGTAGGATTTAGAATTTCTAAGAAGCCAGAAACAACTCATATTTTTCTGTATCTAGTCAGTATTCAGCTTTCAAGTATTTTGCAGGGGACGTGAGGGATACAAATGCTGAGAATATACTTAAAATTTAAAACAGGGCAGAATGACCCCAGAAATTTCAGCTACACAAACACACAGACACACAGACACACACACACACACACACACACACCATTTTCTCTCATTGTGTTTTGCAAATAAACTATCACCACAAGCCAAACATGGAAATGAAATCTTGCTATGCAAGGCTTCATTAAAAATCAAACACAATCCAGTTGCTTCCAACATAGTCATGGCATAATTTAGGATTAACTAATTCACTCAAAAGAGAGATGACCTAAAGTAAAAGAAATGTACTCCATGATAACTTTTTTTTTTTTGGATCAGTTGTGGGGCTTGAACTCTGGGCCTGGGCATTGTCCCTGAGTTCTTGGGCTCAAGGCAAATGCTCTACCACTTGAGCCACAGCATCACTTCCGGTTTTCTGGTGGTCAATTGGATGGATATAAGAGTCTCATGGACTTTCCTGCTGGGCTGGCTTTGAACTTTGATCCTCAGATCTCAGCCTCCTAAGTAGCTAGGATTACAGGCATGAGCCAAGCACCCAGCATCTGTGATAATCTTAAGGAAGAAAACGCCTGCTAAATAAGAAAGTGTCCTTTCATATTTGAGTTAGAGATGTTGGAGAGGAGATAATATCATATGAGAAAGGAACATATTTTTCCTTAAACAAAAGAGACATGAAAACTGAAATTTGCCAGAATTTTCTTGGCTTCTACCAAAGCATTTGCTCATAATCTCACAAATAGGAAAGACAATGATGGTCATATGTACGACACTTTACTCTATTGACATAGTTGTATAACATAGCAGACAACTATAAAGGAGGAAGATTTCTGTTTTCAGGTTTCAGGAATAAGGAAGTACTTGTGTAGGCTTGCATTAGAAATAGATCGAATATCTTTGGATACCCATATCCAAGGGTATTTGGGCAAGAATTTAGGCATAGGTCTGCCACTGAATTCTCTAAAACTTATTTATTATTATGACCTAGTTATAATAACCCTAGGGTATCTTTGTTTTTTATTTCTTGTCCAGACTTTTCAATCTGTCAATCTGTCTAGGTGAAGACATGTTTCCTAAAACAATGAATATAAAACAATGAATATGATTCTGTACATGATACAGAAATGCATATATGTATTGCTATCTGCTGTAAATTTTAAATCTCCTTCTTTGTTTCTATTTCATTTGTTTTCTCTAAGAAGAGCAAAGTGGTCATGGAAAATAATCGTGCATATTAATTTCTTCCAAAACAGAAATAGCAAAGGACTGTGTTACACCACATCATTTCCTTGTATTCCAGACATGATCATGCTTTGTAATCTAGAATCCAGCTACATTTTAGTATTTAATAATTGCCTGAGATAGCATTCTTTTCCGTTTCCTGTCTGAGAAATCTTAAACTAAACATCTACCTTCTGGGCTGGCATATTACATTCACTAGAAAAAGTGAATCCAATTGTCAAATATGGTGGCTTTAAAATACAGGGCAGAAGATAAATTAGGCAAGCCTGTCTTTCCATTGCAATTCATTAATGCTATTGAGCATGCAGTGCCTGGCAGATTTACAGGTGGCAAAAATAAAAGATTAATAGCTTTACTTTATTTATGCTTAGAATGTAACGGAGGACTAAGTCATCACATTCCCATCAGTAATCTGTTTCCTTTTGTCATTTCCCAACACCTGTCATTCTGCTAATTCATCCTTCTGCTTATAAATATTAGGCACTTGAAGGAAAAAAAACACCTACTTTTTATTCATTTATGTTACACTACAAACTCAGAAAACTTTGTTATTTGCATCTGATCTTCACCCTCCTTCCCAGGAAAGAAAAAAAATCCCCTCACATTCTACAAGGCTGAAGTCTACTACAGAAATTGTGGGTTTCATTTCCTTAAATTGAGAGGAAAGGGGAGGAGAAGGCAGATGAAATATTGAATGCAGATGATATGAAATTGAGTTGGGAAGGATGAGGGAGAATGATAAAAGGAATGACATTGTGTAAGATGCACTGTGTTCATAAACTGCCTTGTTGAGTGGCAACCCCTTTGTATAACTAGCTAAAATAATCAAATGTTTATTGAGCTACTGTGATCTTCTGCTAGGACTATCCTAGACTAAACATATATACCCTAGACATATATTATTACAAATGAGGGAAACCATGGAGCCTATATTTCTTTGGGTCATCACTTAATATGATTTTTCCCAAGTCTTTCTATTTCCTTATGAATGGGGCAATGCCATTCTTTCTGATGGAAGCAGAATTCACACACACACACACACACACACACACACACACATCACATTTTCTTGATTCATTCAACTACTGAGGGGCATCTGGGTTGATTCCACATCTTAGCTTTGTCATGTCTAGGATAGTTCTAGTAGAGGATCAGAATAGCTCAATAGATATGTAATTTGACCATATAAAATGATGCTAATTGAAATGAACTCCAAGATATAGAAATAAGAGGCTGTTGTTGCTTTTTTTTTAAAATTTACTGTGGAAGTCATTTCTTCTTTCTTTTATTTTCCCTTTGGTTTATCCCCTGTTGTCACTGTTTTTTTTTTTTTTATTTTGGTACCCTGTATCTTGTATATACATTTATCCGATTTGAGGAAGGGAAGAGGAACACCAAAATGCTGAGACAAAGGATAAGGGTAAATCAATGCCAACAGCAATACTCACAATACACTATGTTGGAAATAAACTTTATAACTTGCAAGGAGGAGAGTTTGGGGGAGAGGGAAAGTAGGAGAAAAATGAGGGAGGGGGGTAACAATGTTCAACAGGAAGTAGTTGTAACCCCTCTGTACATCACCTTGACAATAAAATAAAATTATAAAATAAGATAATAAAATATTATTAAAAACAAACAAAGGACAAAAAAGATTTAGAGATGAGTCTGAATAAACAGAAAGGAACATAAAGGTAAAAGTACTGCAGGTCTTACTATATAACGGCACCCCCATGTTCAGCTGCCTAACTTGTGTAGTAAGGATATTTCATAAAGCTGAATGATAACTCTGTCTTATTTCTATTTTCCTTATTTTAAATAAGCTAATCTTTTTATTTTTTCTGTATTGACAATGTAATACTTAAAATTAAAACCTCTAAATGCAAGTCATTAAGTATCAGTCATGTTTCTCTTGGTCTTGCACTGTGTTTTATATGGGCAAAGCCAAGTAGACCATGTGATGTTGCTCAGACGGTCACTGTGATGTTCTTGAAAGTGATAAACTTGTTTACCTAATCTGGTATGAGTCACAGGGATCCTTTATATCAAAGGATAAATATCCTCATTTTAAAGATTGGTTGTACCTTCCTAGTCTGAATTTAAGAAGCTATTGCCTCCATGGACTGCTTTCTCTAAAACCATAATTACTTCTGCCAGTCCTCTACTCTGCCTTAAACAATATTTCCAGGAGAATGAATGTCTAACCAAAAACAAAGGGTTATAACATCCTTCTGAGACCACAGGCTATTCCAAGTTCTCTAATTTATAGTTATATCACCAAAGAAACTAACTTATAGTACCTTCTTTCCTTCTTTCCTTGTTTCTTTCTTTCCTTCCTGTCTTCTTTTCTTTCTTTGTTTCTTGCTTGCTTGCATTTTCTTCCTTTCTTCTTTCTTCTTTCCTTCCTTTCTTCTTTCCTTCTTCCTTCCTTCTTTTCCTTCCTTCCTTTCTTCCTTCTTCCCTCCCTCTCTCCCTCTCTCTCGCTCTTTCTTTCTTTTCTTTCTGTTTTCTTTCTTTCTTTCTTTCCTTCCTTCCTTCCTTCCCTTTTCTCATTATTTCCTTCTTTCTTTCTCTCTTGTATCCTTCCTTCCTTCCTTCTTTCCTTCCTTTCTTCCTTCCTTCCTTCCTTCCTTCCTTCCTTCCTTCCTTCCTTCCTTCCTTCCTTCCTTCCTTCCTTCCTTCCTTCCTTCCTTCCGTCCTTCCTTCCGTCCTTCCTTCCTCCTTCTTTTCTCTTTTATTCCATTGTGAGGGTAATTTCTTCTTCTTTTTCAGTTCTTGGTAAAACTTATTATCAACTTTGAATCAGTGGAGAAATGCAGGTAGAAAAATGGGGCCAGCCAGAAAGCCAGGCATCATATCATAAGCAATGTGATGTAATATATGCTTGGATGTTGCCTGGAGTTCATAAAACAAAAATGTGAGAGAAGTGATCTAGTTATCCTAATTGGGAAGACAACAAAATGAGGTGGCTGTACCAATTTAGACAATGAATGTGGGGAGATTACATTGAGAAAGTATAATGTGAACACAGAGGAGGGGGTCTATTCTAAATATATTAAGATCACTGATTGAACTGGAGTGGATTACCATTCACACATGGGATAAGAGGGAGGAATGAAATTGGAAATAACCTCCGAGAGTCTGACTTATTTTCTTGGAAAGTGACCAAGATGAAAAGAAGTTTAGTAATGAGTTCAGCTGAGATGGTAAAGGTCAAGGTTTCAATATCCAAAGTGGAGATATATGATAGGCTATAGATAGATAAATAGATAGAGATAGAGGAATAGAAATTGATTTCAGCATAGATATATTTACTCAAGATAAAAACATACACATCATAGCACTAATGTACTACTTGTTGGCATAAAATTCAGGGACTGCAAGGATCATTGGAGGAATCCTTACATAATGTGATTTCCTGTTTATGTACATTTTGGTGTACTTTTTATGTACTTTTTATGTACATTGCTATACATTATGCTGATGTACCTTTTGGAAGTTAGGCTTGGTGCTATGGCTTGCTTTGGTCAAGAGAATTAACTGAATGGGATTTATGCCTCTTTGGTGCAGAAACTGGTAAGAACTATACAACTTATCATGTTCTCTCCCCTCATCTACTGCAACAAGAAATACCTCATGGTCAGGGGGCCTCTTTCAATGTGAATTCATTCAGCTGAACTGACATGGATGTGAATGGAAAGTAAAGGCCAATTGTCTTAAGACACAGACATTGTCAGGTCTTTTAGTTATAACTTAGTTTGTCCTGACTTGAAAGAGGAATCAGGGGACTAGTAAGATCCAGAGAATTAATTCTAGAGAACAAGAAGTATTAATAAAAAGAGTTACATAAAGGACTGAGAAGAAGATGTGGGAAGGGAAAGAATAAGAGATAGATAGATAGATACACACATACATACATAGAAAGAAAGAAAGAAAGATCAATTGCCAATTATAGAAACAAGTTCCCAGTTATCTCCAGCATTCATTAGGGCTATTCTTAACATATGTTGGTTTTTTCTTTGTATGTATGTGGGATTGTACTGACCAATGACCATGACAATTCTACCCATTTTATGGACCACTCTTCCTACTAGGAACCTGATGCCATGTGAGGAATACACTTTGAAGAGTATCAAGCTGTCAAGAGTCTAGACAGAATATTCCATGGGAAATTTCCAATTGTAATATACTAAGGAGTGGAGGAAGGTGAAGACAAGATCTCAACTGTGTGCTGTGTATTTAAGTAACTAAACTATTTCTTAATAGTTCTTAATACTTGGAAAATCATTTATTTTGTCACAGATTATCGATAAGCACTAGAATACCATATTTGTAAGCTTAAAGAAAAGAGAAGAAAGGGAGAGGTTGAAAAGAAAGGTAAGAGTCTTGAGTGACCTCTCATATGGTAGAAGGAAGTAAAAATTGCCTTGCTGGAAGGGGGAAAAGCTGGCTCAAAAAATAATAAAGGTGATAAAGGAGGAGGTTATATGTTCACTCTCATGAAAGACAGAGCTCAGGGAGACTTAGCTGCTCTGAATCCCCTTGCTGAACTCTGGTTCACTGAGATTACTCTTTAGCCTAGAGAACAATAGAACAGAACATACCAGGATATCATCAGCACAAGGCAGAACATATACAGACAAGGCCATCATTCTCTATTTAAAGCAGTATGTCTTCTGCATTCATCCTAACATCATGAAGGAAGAAAATAGCTTTATTTTGAGATTAATAACATTCAGCCAACATTCCCCTCTTTCCTACCCTCCATGGGTTTTTTGTTAATGATGATGGAATTGGGGGTATAGTAATATTTTATTTAAGATTGTGCACTCACTAAGGAGGCAGATATATTTTAATTTCTTGCTTACATAAAACACCTGTGCCTCACTGATCCTATAGGAATCCCTGGATAAATTACATGGCTCTTTAGAAAAAAACATCATATCATTGTTCTTATTATAGTTAGTTCTCCTAAATATATTGTGCTATTTCCTGTTGAACTTATTTATACTGTGTATATTTGTTCTTTGAACCAAAAATTATACATAAGTGGTAGGGGTATTTAAAAATATCTTTTTCCATATATGTATTTACATTTAGCATTTTGCTACTTATTGTATATATATTGTATATTTATAATATATTGTATATTTATAATATTTAATATACATTTTTATTTAAAGATGCTGTACTGAGGGGTTACAGTTACATGAAGAAGGTAATGAGTCCATTTCCTATTGAGCATTGTTACCCCCTCCTTTGTTTTTCCCCTACCATCCCTATAATACTTTTCCTTCTCCCACATCCCCCCCCACCACAAAGTTGTAAAGTTTATTTTCAATATAGTGTCTTGTACATCTCATTGTTACAATGGGTCATGAGGTATCCTTATTTTAGCATTTTGTTATTTCCTTTCCCCTCCAAAATTAGAAAAATGTATTTTTTTGTACTAGTCCTAAGGTTTGAAGTCAGGACTCAGGTGCTATTCCTGAGTTTTTGTGCCTCAAGCCTCAGCTCTAATTGAACTGCAGTTCTACTTCCAGCAAATTTGGAGATACGAGTCTCATGAACTTTTCTTCCTAAGCTGGTTTTGAACCACAATCCAGTTCTAATCTACTTTTATATGAGAATTCATGAGTGTTGGGCAAAGCCTTAACACTTTAAAATTTCTTTCATCTAATGTTGGCAGTTAGAATACCAAAATAAAGACTATAATGTTCTTTAACATTGTAATTGTGATAGTCAGAAGTTTTATAACTCTTGTCATTCCAATTTGTCTTCACAGTATCTCAATAATTTTTTAAATCAATGTTTCAGAAATTCTTTGTAGTTAACTTTGTATGCCACATATGTGCTGATACTGATGTACTATTTTTCTTCTAAATGAACAAAAATAAAGACCAAGTATTGTGACTCATCCAGCTACACATGACAAAGAGTTAGCAAAACTCTGTTCCAACAAATAAGCCATGTTGATCTAGGTAGTTCAGGGCTGTATTCCAGCTATGTAAGGAAATCTTAGTCTAAAGTTAACCTAGGTAACAGGTGATCTTATCTAAAACATAAATAAAGTGAACATAGCTGACAATATAACTCAAGTGATAGAGTACCCGCTTAGCAAATACAAGCCCCTGAGTTCAACACTGAATCCCCCCTCCCAAGAAAAATAAACAAATAAAGAATACAAATGTTAATTTTTGATGTAAGATGAATACATTTTTCAACTGAAAATATTCTGACAGTTTGCTTCTGTAAGGGTAAACATTGTGCAGTGCCATCTGTACAAGGTACAATGGTAAAGTCAGCCTAGAAAGTTGCCGCTCAAAAGTAAAATTAAAGCTGGGTGCCAGTGGCTCACACCTGTAATCTTAGCTACTCAGGAGGCTGAGATCTGAGGATCGTGCTTAAAGCCAGCCGGGGCAGCAAACTCCATGAGACTCTTACCTCCAATAAACCACTAGAAAACTGGAAGTGGCACTGTGGTTCTAGCTCGCCTTGAGCTGAAGAGCGCAGGGACAGCGCCCAGGCCCAGAGTTCAAGCCCCATGACCACCACCACCTCAAAAAAAGTAAAATTGAAGCTAAGCATAAATGCACATGCTTATAATTTCAACACATGGGAGAATTGTGAGTTTAAGGCCGTTCTGGACTCTGTAGATGGATTCTGTCCCAAGAATAATAAAGTAAAAAATATAAATATAAAACAATGCAGAGTCACTTAGTATGAGAAAATCATGCTTTTTCACTTCAGCTAACACTTCTCACTTACTTTACTAAAATTCTCTGCATATTTTCTGTAGTAAATAGCTATCATCTTTTTGGATGATTCCTTGAAAGGATTGTAGTTGTGGGTTTACACTTTGATGAGTTCTAAAGTCCTTTCTAATGCCAGGTTTGATGCATCTGTGAATGCTAATTCTCAGTCATCACCTGTCTGAGAACTAGTAGATTATTTTGGTTCACTTTTTTTCAGGATCCTTCCTTGACACACACTTTCTCTACCTCTCCCCCCTCTCTCTTCCTCTCTCTCTCTCTCAACTTTATCACGGTCCACTGAATTTAATGTTATCAAATTTAAATGACTAGATCCATAGTTTTGATGGTAAGGTAAAGCTGAGTTGTTTATACATAGTAGACTAAATGATCTTTCTAAAGCACTACTAGAATACTTTTCTCCATTAAAATTTAATGAATAGTATTTTGGAAACACTGGAGAGTTCTTCTAGCATACTATCTCCTTGCAGCTCCAAAATGAAATATCTGAGCACAGTGCAATAGAAAACTATGGACAGGCTTTTCTAGAGGGTTCAAGAGCTTCTAGGCAGGCATATTCTAGAGGGGAGTCTAAATCTGGAGGAAGGGATTCACAGATTCCATTAAAATCATAGCAACTACAATGTAAGGAAATACAGAGTACAAAATAATGGGGGAAATACAAACATTGCATGCATTCTCTGCTAAACCTAAAAGATATGTATGTGTATATACATGCATATATATGTATATGGAATATAACATACTGCGAATTATGTATTAAGAGAAGGAAAAGATCAAGAAGGTATGAAGCCCAAAACCTTTGGCCAGCCAGCACTCACCACCTGGATTCCTCTGTCTGCTAATAAAATGATGCAATCATTTTGTGCTACATCACTTGCTTCAGCCTGACAACCCCCAGCCTCATATCATTCCTCAGTTTAGATGTAATAAGGTGATGAAAATGTATGTTTGAAAGATTCAGCTAAATATCTTTCACCAACCTCCCGAAGAAAGGGAGGTAGATGAATGGAACCACACAATCAAAAGGGAAGTTCACATTTTCTTTACAGCATTAAGAAACTAACCCCTGACAATAGTAGAAATAGGCTATGTAAGATGAAGCAGGCTTTGCCTCTGCAGAAATAGATGAATTTATACAAGCATTGCATAAATCAATTGCATTGTCACATTATCTGTGCTATAACTGGCTCGAAGCTCATTACCTGAAAGAACATGCAAACTGTATTTAAGAACTAAGATTATGTAATTAGCTTCTTCAAGACATTCACAATCTTTGCCTAAGTATAGGTAAAGATAGAGATGTACAGGTAGATGAGAGCTAGAGGGGTTTGGAGGGTCAAAAATCCTTAAAAACATAAAATTGAACAGGGAACTGGTGTTCTTCTGTGCCTAAAAAATGAATAAGGTCTATGTGTAATAATGAGGTAAAGAATAATTGAATGTAAGCATGCAGCATACAATTTTACTGTTGGAATAAATGGCAGTAGTAACTAACACTGACAGTGAAGAGAATTAGCAAGATATTAAAATACTTATACAATTAACAGCATTGCTCAGACACAGTCCAATAGACCCAGGCACACCCAGCATTGGGAGGAAGCTGAAGATGGAAATATGATAGTGTCCTTGTGCTCAAGAAAATTAGTTATTACGGGAGATAGACATATTGTCAAATAAATGATATATGACATACAAATGTTAACTATGAAGTCATTTGATGATACAATTTTGGGACTGGTGGTGGCCAGATAGGTTGATTTTGCTCTGAATTTATGAATATTAGATGTATTGGTACTGCTAAAGTCGAAGAACCATGCTTTATGGTGACTAAAGAGTCATTTCATTCACTTAATATAATTTTTTCCAAGTCTTCCCATTTCCTAACAAATGGGCAATGTCATTCTTTCTGATGGAGGCATGGAATTCCATTGTGTATATATACCACATTTTCTTGATCCATTCATCTACTGAGGGGCATCTGGGTTGGTTCCATATGGTAAATAATGATGCAAAAAATATAGTTGTGCAGGTAGTTTTAATATGGTCTTGTTTGTGATCATTTATTTGGGTAAATGCTGAAAAGTGGGATTGCTGGGTCATAGGGGAGCTCTATGTGGAGTCTTTTGAGGAACCTCCATACTACTTTCCAAAGTGGTTGAACAAGTTTATACTCCCACCAACAATGCAGTAAGGTTCCCTTCTGTCCACATCTCTTCCAGCATCTGTTGTTATTAGAGTTCTTGATTATAGCCTTTCTAACTGGGGTGAGGTGGTATATCAATGTTGTTTTGATTTGCATTTCTTTTATGGCTAGAGAGGTTGAGCATTTCTTCATGTGTCTATTGGCCATCCTTCTTTCCTCTTCAGAGAAGTTTCTCTTTAAGTCTTTAGTCCACTTATTTATTGGGCAGTTGTTTCTTTGAGGATTTGTTGTTGGGGGATTTAATTTTTTGAGTTCCAGGTATATTTTAGATATGAGACCCTTGTCCGTCGTATAGAAAGCCCAATTCATGGATTGGGCTTTCTATTGAGCTTGCTAGCTATGTCCTTTGCCATGCAGAAGCTCTGCAATTTCATGCAATCCCATTTGTCCAACCTTTCTTTGATTTGCTGTTTTTCTGGGTCTCTATTAAGAAAATTTTGGCCTGTGCCAAGGAGACCTACGGTTTCTCCTATTCCATCCTGTAATGTTTTCAGATTGTCTGCTTTGACTCTGAGGTATTTGATCCATTTGGAGTTGATTCTGGTACAGGGTGATATACGAGGATCTAGCTTGAATTTTCTACAAGTGATTAACCAGTTTTGCCAGCACCATTTATCAGGTCCAAAGAAACATAGGTCCCATGGTTTCCCTTATTTGTAATAATTAGTATATGTCTGAGACAAGCAGAAAAGGTCAGATAAGTTGATGTTAGGTGAAATGAACCCCAAGATAAGTATTCAATTTTTTTTTCCTTTCTTGCAATTGTTTCTAACATTTATAAGATGATTTCTTTGTTGCTTTGTATGTCCCTTTCCCACAGTATAACCCCTGCTTTTACTCTATTTTATGTTGGTATAATCTGTGGAGGGGAAGAGAAAAAAAAATCATTTAAATAGGGATACAGATTGACCCATTGCAACAATGAGATGTACAAGTCGGGGTGTGGGGGGGAGATGGGAAGGGATGGGAAGAAGAAACATAGGAGGCCGCAACAATGCTTGATAAGAAATGTACTCATTACCTTGCCCATGTAATTGTAACCCCTCTGTACGATATTTTCACAATTAAATATTTTTTTAAAAGAGTCATTTCATTTTATCTATAAGCTTTTAGATAATGAGTTTTGGGTAAGCTCACTTTTTCTTAGTAATGTGATTATAATTCTATCATTGATCTGTCTCATAGGTAATCTAGTCTGATTATGAAATACACAAAATTCAGGTACCCATTGTCTCTAGCAACTCTTTGAGGCTGAGATCTGGAGGATTAAAGTTTGAATCTAGCCCAAGCAGAAAAATCTGCTAGATTCCATCTTCAAAAGCAACCTGTGAGAAGGATGACTGGAAGCATGGTTAAGTTAAAAGAGTGCCAGTCAGTCATGCAAGCTGAGCAAGCCACACACACACACACACACACACACACACACACACACACACACACACACGCACACGCACACATATGCACACACACACACTTTTCTGATACCAGGTACAAGCAATAAGCATTTGACTATTTGGTCTTTGCTTTGACAGGCATATTTATAGAAAATACTTTTTCCAATTAATAAAATTCTATTCATTACACATAAATAAAACATGTATCTCAGTATCTCAGTATCTTCAATCATTTATCTAACCAAAATTCCAGTTATTATTGTGTCTCAAAAATACAATTCATTTAATTATTATTTCTGTCCTGAGGGGAGTGGACACTGATTAATCCTGGCTCTATCAGGAATTGCATAAACTGGAGTCCCCAACCTTAACTCTAATTACCTAGAGAGATTTTTTTTTAAGTACAGATTTTCATGGGTTATTCCAAACTACTTTATCCAATAGTTCTGCTGAGATTTCTATTTAATAAATTGTAAAAGCTATAAATAGGGACAACCAAGATGTTTATCTAGTAAAACAACCTTTCCTTAGGCACTTAAAATAGATGTTCAGTTCCCGCATCATTTCTCTTTTCTTCTGTACTTTATGTGACAAGATTTTATGTCTTATGATCATTACAGTAAAAATGATGGGTTAAACCCATTGTCTGACAATCTTGATGCTATTTTCTTGAAAGAGAACTGGTCATGCCAAAGCTGAATTGGCTTCTTTATTTTATTTGTTCCCCCATTCAAATTTAGTGGCTCTAACCTAATATTGCATTTAGTAATACCATGAGTTAATTTGGCCTCTATTTGCCTGTTATTTGCAATCATTGAAAAAGACTGCAGCTTCAAGGGTACCAGGTTATGTAGATTAACCAATACATGAGGGAATAGATGATACTTATTTTAAGAACTTAAACAACTGCATATAAATATTATTTATGATAATTAAAAAGTGAACAATCTGCCCATTAGTGTTTGAATAAACAGAAAGACCCTTAAACAAAATGTAGTTTCATTTCATTTTAAATTCTTAGAGGAAAGGAAAATATCTTAAAAGAAAAGCAGCTTTATTACAAAATAAGTTTTAACCATGCATTACATGTTTATTTCAAAGTGCAAAACGCTAAATTTAAATAATGAAAACATCTGAGCCCAATAGGATTTCTTTGAGCTAAGGAAATGTTACTTGCATCAATACCGCAAATATATACCATGGAAATGAAGGGCCAAGTTGAAATGACTTTGCAGTACTGACTGCCAGTAATGTTTAACTTTCCACAACATAATTTCTCTCTTCTCACTTGAAGAGACCATGTACAACAAGCAACAAGTTAGGGATGTCACCTCTATTACCACACGTGCTGAGTTAGCTGTGTGGTCACAGATAAGCCAGCCTTGCTATCTTGACAGAGGCCACCTTAGATCACAATAGCCACCTGGAAAGGTACACTGTGGCTCAAGAGGTTTTAGAAACAAATCTACTAGAGATTCAGCTTTGGAGCATCTGGGGTGTAATTAAGATGATCTTAACCAAACATCTTGGAAATGCTGAGGGTAAAACCTTATTTTTATGCTAAACGCCAAGTGTGAAGGACCTTTAACACTAACACAGAGAGGCCCTCCAACAGTAAAGTCTTCATTGCGAATAAATATTAGACAAAAAAATTATAAAAGCATGGTAAAATATATGATTTCATCTAAAAAGAGAAACTTATTTTTTAATGTATTATCCCACCCTTAGGGGAAAATACACGTGAATTATCAACCATGAGAACTCTTTTAAAATTTTGGTCAAATAAATATTTTGGTAAAAATATCAAATACGTGTTTTAGCATAGTTCTTTTAAGATTTTCAAGTTATGGCTTTGTATTAAGATTTTTGAGATCAAGCGAAGATTTCCAGCTGTCACTTGTTTTGGACCAGCTGACATTCTGAGTAGGTGGAATGTACCACCAGCAGCAGGAATAATTGACATGACTAATTCCATTGGTTTAGTCAACAAAAATTCTGACCAACGATTCAAATCTATTATTTTATCTCAGAAAGAAGGAAAGAAAGAAAGGGAAAGAAAGAAAGAAAGAGAAGGAAGGAAGGAAGGAAGGAAGGAAGGAAGGAAGGAAGGAAGGAAGGAAGAAAGGAAGGAAGGAAGGAAGGAAGGAAGGAAGGAAGGAAGGAAAAAAAGAAGGAAGAAAAAAAAGAAGGAAGAAAAAAAGAAGGAAGGAAGGAAAGAAAATAATCCCTGGAAGAATTTGGGATTAGGCAGAACTTTCAGTTTGCTCACTTGGTCTACTAAAATGTACTTTTTCATATTTCCTCCTGATTCTGCTTCACAAATTTCACCCATGCAACTATATGCATATGTGTGTGTGTGTGTGTGTGTGTGTGTGTGTGTGTAAACCACTGTATCTCCTTTGATCCCATGCTGTTTCACACTTTATGTTAAATATTCAAGAAATGAACAGATAGCCCCAGATAGGAAATTCATATTATTCAAGGTATCAGCAAGATTGGATAAAGATGGTACAGGTTGGGTAAGTATAGCTAGTGATAAAAAGAATTAAATGTAGATGAGAATTAAATTAGTTTCTCCCTTTTCTTGTGTTTTAGTAATATTGGCAAAGGAATGAATTATTGATATGTGCAAGAAAAGTAAGAAGTTCATTATAGATACATCGTCTGAGGAAATTTTTTGCTATAAAGAAATCTCTTCACTGGAGCTAACTCAAGGCAATTCTGGATTCAAACTAGTCATGTAGGGTGTAAAAAGTATGTATTATTTATATTTGGCATAAACTAGATTTTCAGGAACAATGAGAAAACAGCATTAAGTTGAGGAGAATAATCTTGTTATACACAAAAGTATTTATTCTGGTTGGAGTCTAGGAATCAGAACTGGAATCTTGAGGGCTGAGTCCCTCAAGAAAAATGCCTGCCCAGTGTGTGTGAGACCCTGAGTTTGACTAGTAATCCTTTTCTCCTCTCTCTCTCTCTCTCTCTTTCTGTCTGTCAGTCTCTCCCTCTCTTCCTCTCCACCATATGGAAATCTCTTGGATGAGGGACTCAGGTTCCTTAATTTCTTTTTTTCAATACTTAATTCATATTTACACAAAAGAGTTGAACATCTAATGCTAGGAATAGTCCCAAGAATAAGCAAGAAGAAAGTGGAGTTTTCAACAACTCGTGAAAGTTTATCATGTATTCGCATGTATGTATTTAGATGTATAAATATAAAGGAATATGCATAGATTTGTGCATATGCCTACATATAGCTACTATATATATGCATAGTACAAACATACCCACATAACTGAAGAGTAAAATTTGTGTCAATTACCATTTCTTATTTCTACAAAATTTAGAAAGAATTCAGAACTTAAGTAAAAAAATTGATTTACATTTTTTTCTAATATATTTAGTGAAAACTACTGTCAGGGAATGGTGTCGTTTCTTGTGTTTGTGAATATTATATATATTGTTCTCTCTTCTCTTTCTGGCAGGTGAAAAGTTCTTAACATCTTCTTTTTCCTAAAATATCCTGTTGGATAAAATGTTTTTTTTTTTTTTCTTAAATGTGCTCTACTGCCTATTTTTTAAAAATACATTTGGTAGGTGGATTGAATGACAAAATGGAAGGATCTAAAGTATAAAATGTAAACTTGAGACAGGAACATTTTGTGTCAAGGACAGAAATGCTGGATTCAGTATGAGCTGACAATTCAAAAGCTTCTGAAGGGATATATTTTATCCCTAGTAAAATATAAATTATAGCACTATTTTTTCAAAAAAAAAGTCTAAAAATCACAAAATTGGCTTGTTAGATATAAAAGTTAGTAATTTTCTGACATTACTGGAGCAAAATTAGATCGTCTTCTCTCTAGAAGTTTTTCCCAACATTAGTAAAGAAACAAGTGAATGAAGCCCTTTTTAAATTTAAAATGTACATATACCACATTTTCTTGATTCATTCATCTACTGAGGGCATCTGGGTTGGTTCCATATCTTAACTATGGTAAATAATGCTGCAATAAACATCGTTGTACTGGTAGCTTTAGTATGGTCTTGTTTGTGATCATTCGGGTAAATGCCCAAAAATAGGATTGCTGGGTCATAGGGGAGCTCTATGTGGAGTCTTTTGAGGAACCTTCACACTACTTTCCAAAGTGGTTGAACATGCCTCCATCAGAAAGAATGACATTGCCCCATTTGTTAGGAAATGGAAAGACTTGGAAAAAATTATATTAAGTGAAGTAAGCCAGGCCCAAAGAAACATAGGTCCCATGGTTTCCCTTATTTGCAATAACTAGTATATGTCTGAGACAAGCAGAAAAAGTCAGATAAGTTGATGTTAGGTGACATGAACCACAAGATAAGGACTCAAATGGTTTTTCTTTCTTGCTATTGTTTTTAACATATTTATAAATTTCTTTGTTGCTTTGTATGTTCCTCTCCCATGGTATAACCCCTGTTTTCACTGTACTTGATGTTGGTATAATTTGTGGAGGGGAAGGGAAAAAAACAATTGTTTAAATAGGGATACAGGTGGACCCATTGCAACAATGAAATGTATAAGAAGTTATGTTGAAAAACGATTTTACAACTTTGGCAGGGTGGTGCGGGAGGGGAAAGGGGAAGAGATGAGAAGGGGAAACAAAGGAGGAGGCAACAATGCTTGATAAGAAATGTACTCTTTACCTTGCTCATGTAATTACGGTATTTTCACAATAAAAAATCATATATCATAAAAAAAATTTTAAATGTATATGTGAAATTTTATAACATAATACTATTGATGTTATTTGGCTATACCAAATTCTAAAAATTTATATGGGAATTATTTTTATTTTATTTTATTTAGACATGACTTATCTATGTAGCCCAGTCTGTTCCCACATTTAAAAATGCTAACTCTGTCTTCCTAAAGCTGAAATTACAAGCATGCATCGCTATCCCTGACTAAAAATATTTTTTAATTAAGCAAAAATGATTCCCAAAGAAAGAGTAGAGATTTTCTTTGAAGGTTTAATATAGAGATTAACATATAATAATTCAGCATTATACCAGGAGCTTAAGCTCAGTCCAGATCCCCTTGTAAAGAAGCAGTTGAGATACCAAAAAGAAGCTCTCAATCTGAGAATTATTCATAAGAAGAGAAAGGGTCAAGGGATTCAGTTCTGAATGTTACCATTTTTTGATTTTAATTTTTAGGGAGGAGATATTGTCATGATATAAGAAATTACCTCATTCATGATTATCAAGTGAGATTCATTCCAGGATGCAATGATGATTTAACTTCACCAAATAACAAAAAAAAAAATGACACATCACATTAACAGATTGAAAGGCAAAATACATCGGATCGTTTTAAGGTGCAGGAAAAGCACTTGGTTCCATTCAGCATCCTTTGAGGATAAAAAAAATTACTTTCACATTAGATATAGAAGGAGCATATTCTAACACAATAGAAGCCATAGATAGCAAGATCACAGCTCGCATTATCCTGAATGAGGAAAAACTGCATGCTCCTCTCTGAGATCTGTAGCAAGACAAGAATCCCCTTGTCCATGGTTTCAATACAGCCAACAATGAAAGCTATCAACAAATTAATTAGGAAAAAGGGAGAAATACAAAACATTTTGGAAAGGAGCAAGTCTTGTTTGCAAATGATTTGAACTTACACAGAAAAAAATCTGTAATGACTACATCAAAAACTGTTAGAAATGAAAAATAAATTTAGTAATGCTGCAAGACACAAAATCGATATATAAAAATTAGTTGTGTTCCTGGCTACCAAGAAATGAAGACAGCAATCTAATTAAAAAGTTACAAAGAAACAAAGTATCTCAGAGAAGATTTGACCAACATGCAAAATAACTCTATGAAAGCATTTTTTAAAATCTGATGAAAGAAATTGAAGAGTATGCAAAAATAAAAAGAGAAACAGAAAGATATGTTCTTGGATTGGAAGAATTAAGGTTGTTTAAAAGTTCATCTAACCCAAGTGATCTACAGAGCACAGAT
Organism: Dipodomys spectabilis; assembly: GCF_019054845.1. Classification (NCBI taxonomy): domain Eukaryota; kingdom Metazoa; phylum Chordata; class Mammalia; order Rodentia; family Heteromyidae; genus Dipodomys; species Dipodomys spectabilis. The sequence goes on from NW_024870766.1 coordinate 20,515,277, forward strand.
CTACAGATCAATGTTATTTATAGCCAAATACCAATGACATTTTCACAGAAGTGGAAAAAAGCAAATCACTCCTAAAAATTATGTGTCAACACAAAAGAGTATGAATAGACAAATCCATCTGGAGGAAGAAGAATAAGAATAGACAAATCCATCTGGAGGAAGAATAAGAATCATTCCACTACCTGGTTTCAAAATATAATAAAAACACACGCAAAAAAAATCCCCTAGAACAATCAAAACAACCTAGTACTGACATGAAAACAGAAATAAATCAGGTGGGACAGAGTAGCAAGCCCAGAAATACAGTTTATACATCTACAGCCACCTATTTTTTTAATTCCCTTCATACAATCCAATGGCTATAGTCTCTATGTTCATATAGTCAGAAATCCCACCCATTTTTTAAAAATTTTATTAGCTAGTTTATCTACTAGTTGAACAAAGTGTTTTTTATTTTCACGTATTCATATTTGCTTCCTATGTACTCTGACCAGATTCCCCATTTCGTTTATTGTTCTCCATCCCTTCTCTTCTCCCTCTTAAAATAACTCACAGGTTTCATCATTATATTTTCATACAGCATATAAATTCCTTCGGGCATGTATTTGCTCTTTTTCACTCTTTCCATTTGCCATCTGCCCTCCTCCCCCATTAGTATCCTCCAATCAGTCCATATAGGAACTATTTCACAATCATCTTATTCATTATTTTCATTATCCCTGTTATACCATGAGTATTCACAGCTTCACAGTGGCTTTTCACACATTTATCTATAAAATTAATCAGATTTAACTCCTTGATTTCTCTTTCCTTGTACTTCTTACCCCTTATTATTTAAATTTCAGTAAATTTCCTTATACCATCTTGCTATACAATATTTCAATATTTCTACTCTTTATCACTTTCTTTACTCCTATACCTAGTCCCCTAAAATAGTTCTAGAATTATAAACATGTTTTCTCTCTCTCTCTCTCTCTCTATATATATATATACTTAGACTTAATTATATTTATTTTTGCTGTTTAATAGTTATGCCTTTATTTTTCTTTCCCTCTGAGCAAGAATATCATGTATTAAAATTTTTGCACTATTTTTATTATACTATAAATTTTTCAGCCATCATTTACTTTGATATTTGTCAGAAAGTACCAAATTTTCTTAAATTAATGCAAAATTATGCTTTTATCATTGACTTCTTATGGTTTTGATATTTGCTTTGCTTTTTAATACTGTGATATGTAAACTACAATGCTTCATAAATATTACATTCACTTGTACACTGAATAGAAAATTATCTTTGAGGGGCTGGGAAGGTGGCTCAGTGATAGAGTGCTTGCCTTGCAATGCATGAGGCCCTGGGTTCGATTCCTCAGTACCACATAAGCAGAAAAAGCTGGAAGTAGCTCTGTGGCTCAAGTGGTAGACACTAGCCTTGAGCTGCAGAGCTGAGGGGCAGCCCTCAGGCCCAGAGTTCAAACACCACGACCAACAAAAAAAAAAAAAAAGAAAAAATATTTTTGTTCTCATTTATGGTTTTTGGACATTTATTTTAATTTACATAATATTAATACCACTTATTTCCATTTGATCTTAATTTATTTGCTAAAATAAGACCAGTATTTTCACATTTCTCAGACATTGTATTTTATTTTTATCTCATACAAAAAATATGGGTTTAAAACATTTGTGTTAACCATCATAGATATTTTGTCCATACTTCCCTTTGGAAGAAGCTTTTTCTTAAGTTCCATGTATTATATTCCACATTTAAAAAATCTTTACTGTGTTATTTTTTATTTTGTTTTATAAAATTCATTCACTGTTTTAATGCTATCAATGTTTATAACAGTTATTATTTAACAAGTTAATCTCAATATTTCCAAATATACTTTAAGAATTTATTATTCTATTAACAATTTAGAGTAAGAATGGAATATTTATTGCATTTTTATGTTTCATTCATTTCTGTATATATATGTTGTGTAAGTGTAATGTGTACATCAATATTCAATTCATCTTTAAGTTATTGATCCTTATAATCTTCCAAGAAATAAAATTTAACGTTTCCCTCAGATTTGAAACAAATTAATTTTAAAATAAGTATTTTGTTCATGCAATTTTATTTTGCTATTTTAAATACTTACCAAGTCTCCCCTTACAGTGTTTTCTGTTTTGATTAAACTAAGTTGACTAAGTTAGTTTCTGGCTATTGTTGTCAACAATTATTCAGACTTACAAATGTTTCTGATCCCTTGGTATTTTGATAATATTTTCCCTCTTTATTTCAAATATCAAGACCAATTAAACTCTCATAGAATTTTGGGGAACATAAAACCATCTTCAAAACCTTATACACAATTCTATTAAGCCTATTTTACTGCAAATAGAAAACCAAAAGAAGTTGAGTTTTATAGGTGTTTATTATAGGTAATTAAAGTAAGTGTAGAATTACTTTCATGAATGTTTTGAAAGAAATTTCAAGAGATTTCTTGGCATCTTTCTTCACTAACATTACCTATAGGTCAATAAGTTTATGATTTTATTAAGTATTAAGGATTGTTTTAACTTACTCTGTTGCTTTTATTGCCCTTATCAGAAATGTTTTCAGTCCAGGTTTGCTGTTCGTTACTATTACTCTGACCCTTTTGCAGGTTTCAATTCTTTTCTTTTCTGTGGTGGTTCAATCCTAGCTCTCAGGAGGCCGATTTATCATAAGATTATGGTTCAAAGCCAGCTGGGGCAAGAAAGCCTGTGAGACTCTTAACTCCAATTAACCAGCAAAGAGTCAGAAGTAAAGCTATGGATTGGGAGGAAGAAAGCCATTTGGTTTTCCAAAGAAGACTATAATTATTTGTAGATTTTGTTCTGCAGGTTGCTTTTAGAAATGGAGTAGATGCTTCAGGTCCACTCCACGAATGGCTTATTTTGTGATTTGGAGTCTTGCCCTTAATTAAACATCAAAATAGGAAAATCAAATCCCCTGCTGGTCCAATAATCAATCCAGTGGCTGAGAGAGTAGCATAATCATGAGAAAATTCTCTAGAAGCCAAGATATAAAAATTGAAGTTATGCTGGGCCTAAAGGTCCACAGTCCACACCGGTAATCCCAACTGTTCAGTAGCAACAGAAGGATCCTGAGGCCAACCAGGGAAAATGTGATGAGATATTATCTCAAAAATAAACACATGAAGGAATGTGGTTCAAGTGATTAAGAGTGCTTGATGACTAAGTTTAGTTCCCTGTACTGAAAACAGCAACAACAGCAGCAACACATACATTGCTAGAAGACAAGTTTCCTTTCTCTTGTATTTTTTGCATGCTTGACACACAGGGAACATAGCTTTCTTCACTGCAAATCATATCAAAAGTATATCTAAGAAATTAGAATAACTTTTTTTTCTTTTGGGTTGGTCATGGGGCTTGAACTCTGGGACTGGGAACTGTCCCACAGCTCTTCAGCTCAAGGTGAGAGCTCTACAGCTTAAGCCACAGCACCACTTCTGGTTTTCTGGTGGTTTATTGGAGATAAGAAACTGGCTTTGACCCGTGATCCTCAGATCTCAGCCTCCTGACTAGGATTACAGGGATGAGCTAACTGCACCCTGTTAACATAACTTTTATTTTTTAATCGTCAAGGTGATGTACAGAGGGGTCACAGTTACATAAATAAGGCAATAAGTATATTTCTTGTCAATCTTGTTACTCCTTTCCTCATTTTTCTCCTACTTTCCCTCCTCCCCACGTTGTACAGATCAATTCCAACATATTGTCTTGTGTATATTGCTGTTGCATTGGTTCTCCCTTGTCCTTTGTCTCAACATTTTGTTGTTCCCCTTCCATTCCCTAATTCAATAAACGTATATACAATACCAGGGTACCAAAATCAAATACAGTGACACCAGGGGATATACCATAGGGGAAATAACATACAAAAGAAACAAAAATCACATAGTATATTAAAAACAACAACAAAGGAGAGTTCCAGGAATATGGCGGAGGAGAAGCTAGAGGCTAAACAAGCTCTCGCATAGAAAGCAGTTTTAGAGTTCCAGTGAACAGTCCTAAGCCAGAGAATCACACCAAGTGTGCCTTCACAGGACAGAGAGTTAGGCCAGAGAGAGAAAATACAGGCAAGGAGACAGCTCTGAGCACTTGCCAGCAGCCGCGGCAGAGGCAGCGGTGGCGGCAACCGTACTGCCATACCTGACACAGAGAGTCCGGGACTAAGGAGCCAGATGCGGTGGGCCAGCGGATTCTACTAAACACCAGCAAGAACCAACAAGGAGCAGACATCTTCATCCTGCAGTTCACAGACCAGAGACAACCCAGGAAGCAAGACTCAGCATGAGTAGAAGCCTAACATCCTCACTCCTTCTCAGGGAGCAGAGGAGGGAAGGCCACCCCTCTCCCCCCAGTACCAGAGATCTCCATCTTGGATACTGACAAAGCTCGGCAGAACTGCTAGCTCCAACTCAGGCCTTGGAAGAAATTTAGAGTCATCTAGCAGGTCACAAGAGCCTAACCTGACCTGCCAGACTCAGCTCCACCCAGGGAAAAGTCACCCAGCTTGGGCATCAGCCCCAGGAGTGGTTTTCTTCACTGGGTAATCAGAGCCAGAGGCTGCCCCTCCCTTTAGCAGCCTCTACAATCAATTGAAATTCAGTAAACAGAAACCCTGAGAGTGGCTCCAGGCAGGGCTCTATAAGTTTCTCACAAACCAGCCCCCAGGAAAAGCTACTGTTTACTGAAAGGCCTCAACTCTACCCAGAACCTAGCCTCATCACAGCACCTCAAACTCAAGGAAAAAGCCATCTTCCTCTTTTGTGATACTCAAAGCAGATCTCCCTCCCATTGAACTAACTTGGGAGGAGGATCGCAAAACATTGGGGAAAGCAGAGCATTTTTCTGCCTGTTCAAACAAACTGACTTAAGAAACCAACCAAGCCACAGGAACAAAAGCAGACCAGAGACTCCAACAAGAGGATGTTCTGCACATCCTCAGATAAACCCATAGTCGAATATTAGACCTTATCCCCAATTGTGTACACAGTTAATCCACAAATTAATTACACAATTCAAAACCTATTAGACTTAAATTCCTTAATAGCAGTACTACCTCTTTATACCTATATAATATTTTAAGTATTTTTATTTTTAAGTTTTTCACATCTCCTTTATATCCCTCCCCTTCTCTCATTATATTCACGTTCTTCTCTGAATAGTTTGTTTTCCATTCTGTATAATATTTCTAATTTTTACCTTTCTATTTTTTCTGGTCTCTTTTGGTTCCCTTTCTCTTTCTTCTTTTTTTCTCTCTCTCTAACTTCATCCTATCCAACCTATTTCCTGCTTTAAGATGAGGACTTAGTTAACACTCCCTGTGCCTTCCCACATCGGTCTATTCCTATTTTTTACCCACATCTCTTCCTAAACCTAATATTTTCTGGTTTACCAAATTCTTCTTTGTGGTTCATAGCCCATTAATATATAGTTGTTTGATGTTGAATAGATGTATCTGTTGAACTAGATTGTATCTGCAGACTATTGACTGTGCAAATACAGACTTTGGTTGATGCTTGCCTTAAGATAATGTTCTAGCACAAAACTGCCAATAATTTCATCCCAAATGGGCAGAGTAAGCTGGAAAAACACAAGAAAAATGGCAAGTCTGGGTATCTCCACTCCCACTCATGATAATCAAGGGACAGAACAGATAATGAATAATCCAGAGGAGAGTTCCTAAATAGTTCTACAAACACTGCTGGCAAACATGATAACTGAAAAGATTGAAAACATACAAAGGACTCTTTATGAGCGTGATAGAGAGAGAGAGGAGGCAATCCAAAAGTTTATACAGGAATATCATGAGCGTGAGGAGCTACTCAAAAACTGATACAGGATTTGCATGAGCAGCTTGAGAATACTCAAAGAGAAAGGCAGGAATGGCGTGAGCCGGCGGAGAACACTCAAAGAGAACTACAGGAATGGCATGAATAGGAGCGGGAGGAAGCTAAGCAAAGAGTAATAAAGAAATTGAGAGAGCAGGATGAGAATACACAACGATCACTAAAGGCATTCATGGAATCCATTAACAAAGAGCTCAAGGAAGTCAGGGAGACCACAAAGGAAATGCTGAATGGAACCCAACAGAAGGAATGGGAGTCCAAGGAAACCTTAACTAATCAACTAAGTGATTTGAGAATAAACACTGAACACCAAATTAAGGGAGTAAAGAAGTTCATACAAGATCTAAAACAAAGTTCCACAAAGAATTTGAAGCCATCAAAGCTGACCAACTAGAAGGAAAAGAAATAAAAAACAAAGTAGAAAGTCTTGACAGTAGGTTAGACCATGCAGAAGATCAAATCTCGGGGATTGAAGACAGCCTAGATATTATAGAGAAAGAACATACAACCATCCAAGACAAGTCCAAGAAATATGATAGATCTATGCAACACTTGGAAGACACCATCAGAAGGCCTAATCTAAGGATAATGAGTGTAGAGGAGCACCTAGAAACAGAAGTTAATGGTCTAGGAAATTTGTTTAACAGGCTCCTAGCAGAGAACTTCCCAAACATGCAAAAAGATAGGACTATTCAAATACAAGAAGCTTTTAGAACCCCAAATAGAGCAGACCAGAATAGGACATCCCATCATCACATTATAATCCACACAGGATCAATTCAGAACAAGGAAAAGATCCTTAAAGCTGTCAAGCAGAAAAGATTAATCACCTATAAAGGGAAACCAATGAGAATTGCCTCAGATTTCTCAGCAGAGACAATCAAAGCAAGAAGAGCCTGGAATGATGTATGCCATACCCTAAAAACAAACAACTATCAACCAAGAATACTGTACTCAGCTAAACTCTCCTTCATAACTGAAGGCCAAATAAAAACCTTCCATAGCAAAGAAAAATTGAAACAATACATCTCCACCAAACCAGCCCTACAAAAGATTCTTAAAGATGTCCTACACATAGAAAACCAACAAGACCACAATAAAGGCCAAGAAACTGCACCCAAACTGAGAATGCAAGAACCATAGAAAGAACCCAGTTTTCGCAGCCCCCAAGAAGGTGGATAACATGGCAGGAACTCCCAAATACCTCTCAGTCCTTTCTCTTAACATGAACGGACTTAACTCTCCAATTAAGCGACATAGACTGTCTAGTTGGACTAAAAAACAAGATCCTTCTATCTGCTGCCTTCAGGAGTCACATCTTGCCCATAAAAACAAACACATTTTCAATGTGAAAGGCTGGAACAAAATCTACCAAGCAAACGGCCCCCATAAACAGGCGGGAGTTGCAATCCTAATATCAGATAATATCTAATATCCTAATATCAGCACATGGAACGTTTTCTAAAATAGACCACATTTTAGGCCACAAAGCAAACTTGTCCAAATTCAGAAACATTGAAGTTATACCTTGCATTCTCTCTGACCACAAGGGAATAAAATTAGAACTCAACACCAAAAGCCACCAAAGAGAGTCCGGTAACACATGGAGGCTGAACAACACACTGCTGAATCACAAGTGGGTCAAGGAAGAGATTAGAAAGGAAATTCAAATGTTCATGCTACTCAACAAAAATGAGCACACAAATTACCATCTCCTCTGGGACAAAGGAAAGGCAGTACTCAGAGGCAAGTTTATAGCTCTGAGCTCCTACATGAAACCAACAATTTTTCTGAACCTCCTTGAAAAAGAACAGCAAGATAAATCCCAAATCAGAATTAAATGAATTAGAATCCAAAAAAACTATAGAAAGAATCAACAAAACAAGACTGGGAAGGTGGCTCAGTGGTAGAGAGCTTGCCTTGCATGCTTGAGGCCCTGGGTTAGATTCCTCAGCACCACATAAGCAAAAAAAGAAAAAAGCCGGAAGTGGTGCTGTGACTCAAGTGGTAGAGCACTAGCCTTGAGCTGAAGAGCTGAGGGACAGCGCCCAGGCCCAGAGTTCAAGCCCCACGACTGGACAAAACAAAACAAAACAAAACAAAGAGTTGGTTCTTCGAAAAGATTAACAAAATTGACAGACCCTTAGCAAATCTTATCAGAAAAAGAAGAGAACACACCCAAATAAATAAACTCATAGATGAGAATGGCAACATCACCACGGAAACAAACAAGATTCAGAACATTTTAAGGGAATACTTCTCACAACTTTATGCTAATAAGTTTGAGAACTTGGCAGAAATGGACCTTTTCCTAGCAAATATTGACATGCCAAAACTAAACCAAGATGAGTTAAACCATCTTAACAGGCCCATATCAAGCATTGAAATAGAAACAGCAATAAGAGACCTCCCAGCCAAGAAAAGTCCAGGACCAGATGGTTTTACAGTGGAATTCTACAAGGCCTTCAAAGCTGAGCTCACACCAATACTCCTCCAACCCTTCAATGAAATTGAAAGAGAAAGTTCAATACCGAACACATTCTATGAAGCCATCATAACCCTCATCCCAAAACCAGTCAGGGACTCATCAAAGAAAGAGAACTATACATCCATTTCTTTGATGAACATTGATGCAAAACTTCTCAACAAAATGGACTTCAACAATTCATCCAAAAAATCATACACCATGATCAAACAGGATTCATTTCAGGGAGGCAAAGCTGGTTCAATATACGCAAATCAAGTAATATTATTCATCACATCAACAGGAGCAAGGATATGAACCACATGGTTATCTCAATAGATGCAGAAAAAGCATACGACAAGATCCAATACCCCTTTATGATGAAGGTTTTGGAAAAATTAGGAATCCATGGAACTTTCCTCAATACAATAAAGGCTGTATATGACAAACCTACAGCCAGCATTATACTTAATGGTGAAAAACTAAAGCCATTTCCTCTGAACTCAGGAACAAGACAAGGATGTCCACTCTCTCCACTTCTCTTCAACCTAGTATTAGAATGCCTAGCTACAGCAATAAGACAAGATGCAGACATAAAGGGGATCCAAATAGGGAAAGAAGAAATAAAACTCTCCCTCTTTGCAGATGACATGATCTTGTATTTAAAGAATCCCATAGACTCCACTCCCAAATTACTCAAACTGATCCAAAACTTTGGCAAAGTAGCAGGGTATAAAATTAACCCCCAAAAATCAATGGCTTTTCTGTATGCCAACAATGAGAAAAGTGGGGCTGAAATTAGGAAGGCAACTCCATTTGTAATAGCCCCACAAAAAATAAAATACCTAGGAATTAACTTAACCAAAGAAGTGAAGGACCTCTACGATGAAAACTTTAAAAACTTGAAAAAGGAAATCAAAACAGAACTTAGAAAATGGCAAATCCTCCCATGCTCCTGGATTGGAAAGATTAACATCGTGAAAATGGCAATACTTCCCAAGGCTATCTACAAATTCAACGCGATACCTATCAAAATTCCACCCTCATTCTTCAAGGAAATAGAAGAGGCAATCCAAAAATTCATGTGGAACAATAAAAGACCCCGAATAGCAAAAACGCTCCTAAATGGAAAGAACGCTGCTGAAGGAATATCAATACCAAATTTCAAACTCTACTATAAAGCCATAGTAATCAAAACAGCTTGCTAGTGGCACAAGAACAGACCTCAGGACCAATGGAATAGAATTGAAAACCCAGAAATGAACCTACAGACCTATAGCCATCTAATCTTTGATGAGGGAGCTAAAAAAATAGAATGGAAGAAAGACAGCCTTTTCAGTAAATGGTGCAGGCAAAATTGGTTAACTACTTGTAGAAAACTAAAGCTAGATCCTTATATACCACCCTGCACCAAAATCAACTCCAAATGGATCAAAGACCTCAGAGTCAAAGCCGACACTCTGAAAACATTACAGGATGGAATAGGAGAAACCCTAGGTCTCCTTGGCACAGGCCAAAATTTTCTTAATGGAGACCCGGAAACACAACAAATGAAAGAAAGATTGGACAAATGGGATTGCATGTAGTTGCAGAGCTTTTGCATGGCAAAGGACATAGTTAGCAAGATCAATAGAAAGCCCATGGATTGGGAGAAGATCTTCACAACAGACAAGGGTCTCATATCTAAAATATACTTGGAACTCAAAAAATTAAATCCCCCAACAAGAAATCCTCAAAGAAACAACTGCCAATAAATAAGTGGGCTAATGACTTAAAGAGAAACTTCTCTGAAGAAGAAAGAAGGATGGCCAATAGACACATGAAGAAATGCTCAACCTCCCTAGCCATAAAAGAAATGCAAATCAAAACAACATTGAGATATTACCTCACCTCAGTTAGAATGGCAAAAATCAAGAACTCTAATAACAACAGATGCTGGAGGGGATGTGGACAGAAGGGAACCTTACTTCATTCTTGGTGGGAGTGTAAACTTGTTCAACCACTTTGGAAAGTAGTATGGAGGTTCCTCAAAAGACTCCACATAGAGCTCCCCTATGACCTAGCAATCCCACTTTGGGGCATTTACCCAAATGTTTACAAACAAGACCGCAGTAAAGGTACCAGCACAACTATGTTTGTTGCAGCATTATTTACCATAGCTAATATCTGGAACCAACCCTGATGCCCCTCAGTAGATGAATGGATCAAGAAAATGTGGTATATATACACAATGGAATTCTATGCCTCTATCAGAAAGAATGACATTGCCCCATTTGTTAGGAAATGGAAAGACTTGGGAAAAATTATATTAAGTGAAGTAAGCCAAGCCCAAAGAAACATAGGTCCCATGATTTCCTTTATTTGCAATATCTAGCATATGTATGAGTCAAGCAGAAAAGATCAGATAAGGTGATGTTAGGAAAATAAACCCTAAGATATGTATTTTAAATGCCTTTTTTTCTTTCATGCATTTGTTTCTAACCCAATTATAAGGTTATTTCTTTGTTGCTTTGTATGTCCCTCCCCCACAGTATAATCCCTGTTTTCACAGTATTTGATATCGGTATAATTTGTGGACGGGAAGGGGAAAAACAATTCTAAATAAGGATACAGGTAGACCTGTTGCAACAATGAGAAGTACAAGTTGTCATGTCGAAAACGAACTTTACAACCTGGGGGGGAGGGGAAAGATTGAGTGTGGGGGGAGAAAGGATGGGAAGGGATGGGAAGGGTAAACAAAGGAGGCTACAATGCTTGATAAGAAATGTACTCACTATCTTGCCCATGTAATTGTAACCCCTCTGTACAATATTTTCACAATTAAAAAAAATAAATAAAAAGAAGAAACAACAACAACAACAAAGAAAAATCTCTTGTGTCCATGTCTTGGAGTTCATTTCACTTAGCATCATCTTATATGGTCATATGTACATAGCTATTGAGCTATTATTCTCATCTGCTAAGATTACCTTAGACATATATTAATTATTGCCAATAAGGGACACCATGGGATCTATGTTTCTTTGGTTCCGCCTTACTTCACTTAATATGATTTTTTCCAAGTGTTTCTATTTCTTTACTTAGTGTCTAACAATTGCCTAACAATTTCAGTGACTGGAAGCATGAAGTCATACTGTTAGTATGTCCCTGTTGTCTGGAAGCTAGAAGGAATTGTATATACTATGCCACTTCCAGCTTCTATTTTGCTCCCCCATTTCCTGCTGTGTAGTCAGATCATTACTCCAATCTACAGTTCAAGAACACCTCATCTCTTCCTCTTCTGTCTTTGTGAATTCTTTTCTTCCTTTTTTTTTTATAATAATATTTGCAATGATATTGATTTCTGATCAAAATACTCCAGAGATAAGGTGATGACCTTAGAATAAAATTCTTAACACCACCTGCAAATATTTTTTAAATGGAGTCATATTTACAAACATTAGGGATTCACACTTGAAAGTGTCGATGATCATTATTCAATATCCTACAGGGGTGTAGGTGTTTTATTTAAAAATTGACTCAGATGATAACGAAAACATCTGACAAATATTTAATAAACTAGAAATGTGCACAGCTTTAGTGTATATCAATTCTTGATACCCATTATTATCATGGTTAATACAATGTTCATACTTTAAAACCATTTTTGCCATAAAAATCCACAGCAAATTGGGCTGGGAAGGTGGCTCAGTGGTAGAGTGCTTGCCTTGCATGCATGAAGCACCACATAAGCAGAAAAACCCAGAAGTGGCGCTGTGGCTCAAATGGTAGAGTGGTAGCCTTGAGCTGAAGAGCTGAGGGATAGTGCCCAGGCCCAGAGTTCAGGCCCTATTACAAATAAATAAATAAATAAATGAATGAATAAATAAATAAAATCCACAGCAAAGTAGTCATTAGTATATTTGTATGACATAAAAATTTATACATCTGCAATCTGTCATTAAGAACTTTTTTTGATAGAAGTGACTTACATTTATTAGATAATATAGCTAGTGTTTAGAACTCAGATTTTGGTAAGTTTAAGTGAATCAAATTTAATACCTGTCTTCCTGTCATTGCTCTCCAGTTACTAGAAAGCTAACCTTCATAACGCAGTATAATTAATATCCCCAAATACATCCACTGTTAGGAATGACTTAGATTTTATTGTGTTTCTAGCATTTTTCCCAGCATGGCTATTTATGTCTCCAGCTCCTATTAGAGAAGAAGACATCATGTATGATTTCAAACTTCACTGTGCACTTAAAGTGAGTCTCATTTTAGATTTCTATTACTAAGACAGAAACATGATGCTTTCAACACATTCCTGGATGCTACTCTCCCCAAGGTTTTGTAGAACTTAGCATTTATTTTTCACATATGGGAAAATATTTTCAGTCCTTGCACTATTGAGTTAAAAAATTCAGTTCTAAGACCTTACAATATAGCAGTGCAGACTTGTGCAGAAAAGTTCATGATACCTTAAAATACTTTACATAGTCCCTTAAGGATTAAAAGATAAAGAGAATAATAAAATAGATGATATATAATTCAAATAATTTAGAGTGAAATCTTAATTCTTCAATAATATGGAACTCTAACTACATGTAAAAAATCATCATATAAAAGAGCTAAGGGATTGATAAACTTATTCTTTAATGAATAGATTTTTATTTTAGTTTTCCCTCTTAGCAACAATAATAATCATTAAATAGTAAGTAAAACTTAATAGTTTTTCTTCTTAATAACAATAATAATAATTAAATATTAAGTAAATACCTATTCTATCATAAGGAAAGTCATTTTTAAAAAATATAAATAATGTGCTCTTTTTTATGGAATTCTGATATCAAAGATAGAGTTAAAGAATGGAGTAATGTATTTAAGAAGTTTGTATTTTTGAAGCTTGAATCTTCAAGTCATTCCAACAATTAGCCAACGTTGGTTCCTAATCTTTCAGTGCAGTCAGCCTTTCCCACAGTTTAACAAATATTATAAAATATTGATGTCACAGAAATTAGTTTGCAGCCAAATATTCATTATGTATACCACAACATTAAGAAAAGTAAGGGACAGGGTGGGCTGAAGGGGATGAGATTGTTGAAAGATGTAATACTGATTAAGATGTTTTCTATCCATAAACTGCTCTGTTCAATGGCAACTCCTTTGTACAACTTTCTAAAGATAATAAAAAATAAGAGTAGTGAAAGAAGTGACTAATTTTCATTTTTTCTTTATGAGAGATTCTTTTCAACTTGAAAGGTTTTTGTTACATAGAAATGTGAATGTACTATATAAATTTTATTTTATTGTAAAAGTGATGTACAGAGGGGTGAGAGTTACATAGGTAAGGTAATGAGTACATTTCTTGTGAGACAGTGTGACCTCTTCCCTTGTTTACTCACACTTTCCCTCCTCCTGACGTCCCCTCTGCAACAAGTTGTAAAGTTCATTTACAACATGGTGTCTAATGAGTATAATTGTTGCATCAATTTACTCATTGTCCTTTGTCTCACCATTTTGTGATTCATCTTCCCTTCCCTATATCCCAGAAGCAAGCAACAGCTAGCCTAACAGATCAGCTCTAGATTTAGTCCACAGATAGTGAAATTAAAAATCTGCAGGACTCAATTTCAATGTTTTATATTGACCTATTTAAACTACTAATGTTTTCAGCACTTTGGTTTCTGGAATTGTTTTCTCATCCATATGTAAGTCTTTGTTCTTGACCAGTGATATACAAAATTCTGTATTGATATAAAGTGTTTACAAAACAGTCTCTAAATTCTACCTCTCCAGTCCTTACCACAGTAATTTTAGAAGATAAAGGGTATGGATTGTCATTATAGATCCAATCCCAAGAAAATGAAACTTAAAATGAATCTGCATCCAAGTCATGCATTGGGATGTTATACTGGAGGCTTCAATGTATTAAAATACCATATTTCTGAGTTGCTTTCACCAGGCCTCAGTTTGTTTAAGTTATCCTGCTTCAGGATCAAAAGAATTAGAGCAACTCCAAGTAGATGGATCTTCCTCCAAGTGCAAAGCAGCATTCTGTCTCATGCTATAATTAAAGTAAACAACCCAACAAAAAGGTATTTCTAGTTTTCCCCGTTATAAAATATAGTTCTCTATGTGAGGCTTTTAAGTGGGAAAATTTAATTTGATTATTTTGCCACATATCATTTTACTCTTTGAAATTTATTTTTAATAAAAGATAAGTGAAATAAATAAATACATATTGGCAAAAAAACTTTATCCATTCATTTGTTTCTGCATAATGACCAAGGGCAAGTTATAAGAACTGATACATTCTTCTCTAATTTCTCCATTGTATAGGTCTTCAAGAGATTTGCAGGAAACTTTATGAAAAACTTAGGGAAGTTCCCCTGAGAACTTCCTGGCAGTCATTCTCCAAAGGTTAGTCGCAGAGTAGTATTTCTTACTAGAGAAAACCTCAAGGTCAGAAACCTCTATTGGCAGCCAGCTTTTAAAACAGCACTTTCCTATAGTGTGTGGGGAGTTGGTGGGCTCCCCTTTGTGATTCTTACCCAGGTTCAGATCCCAAGTGCAGCTTCAGAGTAAAGTCTCATACTCATAAAACTTTTTAAACAATCGTGAAAGAGAATGTGATGAAAAGGACAAGGAAGCCTGGGAAAGAACTCAAGTTAAATTCATCCAGCTTCCTACTTTAAAAGTCTAACAAAAGAATATTTATTGGCAAATATTACTTCTTTGTCTGTCTACAATACCTTATAAAAGGAAAAATGTGGATATGACCCAGAAGTTAAAATGATAGAGCAAGACATCTGCAATAACTAACCTTAAAAATGAGGTAATAGAAATGAGCCAAATACAAACATTACAGTATAAAAGACTTCAAGACTGGAGCAAAGTAGCTGAGCTATGTAGGACAATATCGTGTGGAGAACGAGAATTCCAGAAGAGAAATGGGACAAAGTCATTAGTTGAAGAAAAGCCTTCAACAATTATCTGCAAGATATATAGGAAATAAGCAGGGTTATAACTACGGACAGTATTATGAAGAGGATGAAAAGAAATGAGAAAGGAAAACCAGGCTGTTGTCTCATAATCCTAGGTACTTGGGAAGGAAAGTTTGGTGGTTGAAGATTTCTTTGGCTTCTATCTTCAAACAGTTTTAAGAAGTAGCTTTAGTTTGAGCAAGGATAGTCAGAGAAATGTTTCTTTTTTAATATTTCTCTTCAAATTGGAAACAACATTCAAAACCATGTTTAAGAACATTGTATCCTGAAAAGCTACAATTGTGAAAAATCAGAACATTTGCAAATTATAAGAGGTTTTTAATGTTATAATTACTACTAAAAACAACAATAATAATGATACTAATATAAGTATACATTTTATTCTTAAGTAATTGGTAAAAGACCTTTCAATTTATCCACAGAAATGGTCAGATAAGTTGATGTCAAGTGAAATGAACCCTAAGTTAAGAACTCAAAAGTTTTTTCTTTCTTGCTATTTTGTCTAAAATATTTATAAGATATTTCTTTGTTGCTTGGTATGTTCCTCCCCCACGGTATAACACCTGTTTTCACTGTATTTGATGTTGGTATAATTTGTGGAGGGGAAGGGAAAAAATTGTTTAACTAGGGATACAGGTGGACCCATTGCAACAATAAGATGTACAAGACGTTATGTCAAAAAATGAACTTTAGAGGAGTTCGGAGGAAGATGGCGGAGAAGAAGGTGGAGGCTAAACAAGCTCTTGCATAGAAAGCAGTTTTAGTGTTCCATTGAACAGTCCTAAGCCAGAGAATTACACCAAGTGTTCCATCACAAGACAGAGTTTGGCCAAAGAGGGAAAATACAGGCAATGAAACAGATCTGAGCACTTGTAGGTAGCCTCAGTTGTGGCGGTTGTGGCAGCAGCAGCGGCAGCCATAGCCATCATACCTTCAACACAGAGAGTTCGGGACATAGGTGCCAGAGGCAGCTGGCAACCAGATTCTACTCAACACCAGCAAGAACTGACAAGGAGCAGATATCTTCATCCTGCAGATTGCAGACCAGAGACGGCCCAGGAACCAAGACTCTGGTGGGAGTAGAACCCTGACATCCTCACTTCTTCTCTGGGAGCAGAGGAGAGAAGGCTGCCCCTCCCCCACCACCAGAGCTCTCCATCTTTGATACTGAAAAAGGCTGAGCAGCAAGCTCCAACTCAAGCCTTAGAAGAAAACAAAAGAGTCATTTAGCAGGTCACTGGGACTTGACCTGACCTGCCAGGCTCTGCTCCACCCAGGGGGAAGTCAGCCCTCCCATGCAGAGGTAGCTCCACCCCCAGAGGAGTGTCTTTCTTCTCTAGGTAACAGAGCCAGAGGCTGCCCCTCCCTACAGCAGTCTAGACAATCAATTGAAATTCAGTTAACATAAACCCTGAGATTGGCTCCAGTCTGGGCTCTGTGAGTTTTTCAGCAGCTAGTCCCTTAGGGAAAAGCTACTGTTTGCTGAAAGGCCTCAACCCCACCCAGAACCTAGCCTCATCACAGCATCTCCAAACTAGAGGAAACAGCCATCTCCCTCTTTTGTGATACTCAAAGCAGATCTCCCTCCCACTGAACTAGCCTGGCTAGTGCAAAATCCTGGCTAATGCAGAGCATTTTTCTGCCTGCTCAAACAAACTGACTTAAGAAAACAATCAAGCCACAAGAAAACCAAATACCACAAGCAGACCAGAGACTCCACCAAGAGACTGGTTACAGATATGGGGGAGATACAGGATCTTCCCATTTCCCACCCCACCCCCCGCTCCTGTGCCCTCCCCCCAAAACAATCAAAGAACTCTTTTGTACGTTTTTTAAAATTTTTATATTTTTATTTTTTAAATTGTTTTCTATTAATCCTTTTTTTCCTCTCATAATTTTTATTTTACGTGTATGTGTGTGTGTGTGTGTGCTTTTTTCTTTTTTAAAATCTCTTCTGACCTTTTGGTCCTTCTTTTTTATTCTTTTCATCTATCTATCTTTCTTTCTTTCTTTCTTGCATGACTTAATTGCTGTTCTGCTCATCCCCAGATATATACCGATCGTCCATTATTAGACCTTATCCCCCATTGTGTACATATTTAATCCAGAAATTTTTTACTCAATTCACAACCTCTTAGGCTAAACTTCTTTAATAACAGTATTGTCTCTTTATACCAATATAATTTTCAAGTAACTAATTTTAAGAATTTTTAGTTTTTAGTTTTATGTCTCCTTTCTATCCCTCCCTTCCTCTCAACCTATCCTTTCTTCTCTCAATATCATTTCTTTAAACTTACATAATTTTTAACTGTTTCACTTATAAAATTTAAATTTTTGTTTTTCCATTTTTTTTGTTTTTTTTTTCTTTTTTAAAAATCTCTCTCTTATCATTCTGTCCAATCCATTTCCCTCTCTGAGATTAGGACTTGGTTAAATTCACTCTCTTTTTACCTCTCCACATCCTTCTAATTCTATTTTTCCCCACATTTCTCCCTAAACCTAATAAGTTTTGGTTTGCCAAATTCTTCTTTGCTGTTGTTAGCCCATTAATCCATAGTTGTTTGATGTTGAATAGATTGTATCTGTTAAATAGATTGTATCTGTAGCCATTTTGACTTTGCAACTACAGGACTCTGGTTGATGATTGCCATAAAATAGTGTTCTAGAACAAAATTGGTGTTACTTTCATATCAAATGGGCAGAACAAGCGAGAAAAACACCAAAAAAAAGGTAAGTCCAAGTATCTAAACTCCCACTCATGATAATCAGGTGACAGAACAGTTAATGAATAATGTAGAGGAGAGTTCCCAAAAAGCTCTACAAACATTACTGGTAAACATGGTGAATGAAAAGATTACAAACCTGCAATGGACTCAGTGTGAGCATGATAGGGAGAAAGAGGAGGCAAAACAAAAATTAATACAGGAATCTCATGAGCGTGAGGAAGCTACTCAAAGATTAATACAGGAATTGCATGAACAGGTTGAGAACACTAAAAGACAAATAAAGGAATTGCATAAGCAGGCTGAGAACAGTCAAAGAGAACTACAGGAATTGCATGAACGTGAGGAAGCTAATCAAAGAGTAATACAGGAATTTCGAGAGAGGGATGAGAATAGACAAAGATCAATAGAGGCATTCATGGAATCCGTAAACGGACAGCTGAAAGAATTCAGGGAGACCTCAAAGGGAATGCTGAATAGAACTCGACAAAAGGAATGGGATTCCAAGGAAACCATAACCAATCAACTAAGTGATTTGAGAATAAACAATGAACACCAAATTAAGAAAGTAAAGAAGTTCATACAAGATCTAAAACAAAGTTCCAACAAAGAATTGGAAGCCATCAAAGCCAACCAATTAGAAGGAAAAGCAATAAAAAACAAAGTAGAAAGTCTTGACAGTAGGTTAGACCATGCAGAAGATCAAATCTCGGGGATTGAAGACAGCCTAGATATTATAGAGAAAGAAGATACAACTTTCCAAGACAAATCCAAGAAATATGATAGATCTATTCAACATTTGGAAGACACCATCAGAAGGCCTAATCTGAGAATAATGGGTGTAGAGGAGCACCTAGAGACAGAAGATAATGGTGTAGGAAATTTATTTAACAGGCTCCTAGCAGAGAACTTCCCAAACATGCAAAAAGATAGGCCTATTCAAATACAAGAAGCTTTTAGAACCCCAAATAGACCAGAACAGAACAGGACATCCCACCATCACATTATAATCTGCACAGGATCAATTCAGACCAAGGAAAAGATCCTTAAAGCTGTCAAGGAGAAAAGATCAGTCACCTATAAAGGGAAACCAATTAGAATTGCCTCAGATTTCTCAGCAGACATAATTAAAGCAAGAAGAGCATGTAATGATGTATGCCATGCCCTAAATACAAACAACTATCAACCAAGAATATTGTACCCAGCTAACTCTCCTTCATAAACAAAGGTCAAATCAGAACCTTCCATGACAAAGAAAAATTGAAACAATATATCTCCACCGGACCAGCCCTACAAAAGATATTTAAAAATGTCTTACACATAGAAAACCAACAAGACCACAATAAAGGCCAAGAAACCACACCCAAACTGAAAATCCAAGAAGTGTAGGAAGAACCCAGACACATGAAGAAATGCTCAACCTCTAAAAAAAAAAAAAAAAGAAAAAAAGAAATGCTCAACCACTCGAGCCATAAAAGAAATGCAAATCAAAACAACATTGAGATACCACCTCACCCCAGTTAGAATGGCTAAAATCAAGAACTCTAATAACAACAGATGCTGGAGGGGATGTGGACAGAAGGGAACCTTACTGCATTGTTGGTGCGAGTGTAAACTTGTTCAACCACTTTGGAAAGTAGTATGGAGGTTCCTCAAAAGATTCCACATAGAGCTCCTCTATGACCCAGCAATCTCACTTTTGGGCATTTACCCAAATTATCATAAACAAGACCATATTAAAGCTACCAATACAACTATATTTTTTTTAATTTTTTTTTTGGGGGGTCTGGTCATGGGGCCTGAACTCTGGGCCTGGGCGCTGTCCCTCACCTCTTCAGCTCAAGGCTAGTGCTGTACCACTTGAGCCACAGCGCCACTTCCGGCTTTTTTCTTTTTGCTTATGTGGTGCTGAGGAATCGAACCCAGGGCCTCAGGCATGCAAGGCAAGTGCTCTACCACTGAGCCACCTTCCCAGCCCCAAGCACAACTATATAGCATCATTAGTTACCAAAGCTAAGATATGGAAGCAACCCAGATGCCCCTCAGTAGATGAATGGATCACGAAAATGTGGTATATATACACAATATACACAATTCTATGCCTCCATCAGAAAGAATGACATTGCCCCATTTGTTAGGAAATGGAAAGACTTGGAAAAAATTATATTAAGTGAAGTAAGCCAGGCCTAAAGAAACATAGGTTCCATGGTTTTCCTTATTTGCAATAACTGGTATATGTCTGAGACAAACAGAAAAGGTCAGATAAGTTGATGTGAAATGAACCCCAAGATAAGGGACTCAACTGGTTTTTCTTTCTTGCGATTGTTTCTAACATATTTGTAAGATGATTTCTTTGTTGCTTTGTATGTCCCTCCTCCACATTATAACCCCTGTTTTTACTCTATTTGATGTTTGTATATTTTGTGGAGAGAAAGGGAAAAAACAAATTGCTTAAATAGGGATACAGGTGGACCCATTGCAACAACGAGATGTGCAATCTCATATGTCGAAAATGAATTTTACAACTTTGGGGGGGGGGGAGGAAGGGGGGAAGAAAGGGGGTGAAGGAGAATAGGGGAATGGGAATGGATGGTATGGGGAAACAAAGGAGGACACAACAATGCTTGATAAGAAATGTACTCATTATCTTGCCTATGTAATTGTAACCCCTCTGTACAGTATTTCACAATCAAAAAGAGAAAAAGAAAAAACGAACTTTACAACTTTGGCGCTGGGAGGGGGGTGGAGGCGGGGTTGGAGATGGGAAGGGATGGGAAGGGGAAACAAAGGAGGAGTCAACAATGCTTAATAAGAAATGTACTCATTACCCTGCTCATGTAATTGTAACCCCTCTTTATGGTATTTTCACAATAAAAAAAGAAAAGAAAAAAAGATGGACTGTATTTATATACTGCCTTGTTAAATGATACCCTCTTTGTGTCTTTATCTTTAAATAAAATAAATAAAATTTTAAAAAGAATGCTTCCAAACCCAGGTTTCTTTTCACTACGAAATGCAAGCTGTTCATTTCAGCACATAATTTAATTTCAATTCTGGGAAAATGAAATTCTTAACCAGATATATTACAATCATTCATCTAGCATAATTAATAATGATTTTCTTTAAAAGCTACAATGTGGATAGAAAGCACATGATTTGAAATTAATTTTCAAAGACGCATGAGAGGTACACCAAGTCTCTGTGGATTTGGTATTGATGGAAAATTGATAGTAAGGCATTACATGTACACTCATTTATAATCCCCCCAGGTATATCATAAATATTTGGGCTAGCTTTACTTAGCCACAGGAGAAGAGGGGGAAATAGGCGTATTTAGCTATGTTACTGTTGAGGTTATATTGCCAAATGGAGAGCCTCCAAGGGGTGGAATCCATGGGTGTAGGCATTTGACATCTTGGCCAACATTGCATTAGTGGCAATGACACAGTAGTTCTGGCCTCTCTAAGTGAATGATGAAGAATAGAAGTAAAGAAGAAATTCTCCATCTCCATAGAAAGTCACTGTGCTTGTTCAATTACTATTTTATAGTTACAATTGATTAGGCCATCTACATTTTCTTTTATAAATTAAGGATATCTAAATAAATGGGCTTCAATGGATTTCTCTGGACATAGCTGATATATTCATTTCTAGCCAAAAATGACTAAAAATATTACTAGTTTTATAGAATTATTTATTGTTTTACTATTTTTTCAAAGCTTTTAAGGAATACATCTTCTGTAATTTCATTTACTTTTCTTATTTGATTTTAATTCAACATGTAGTCAAGAAAGAGCTATTGTGCTGAAAGGAAGATTATAAAAACAGCAAATCATGTGTATGTATATAGATATAAAGGACTAATATATATGACTATACATAAAGGAGTAATAGAGGGGTTGCCATTTAACAAAGTAGTTTGGGAATACAATATCTTGATCAAAGTCACCCTTTTCAACATTTTTACACATTCCTTCCCTACCTACTCTTCCCTCACTATTCCCAATTTTGTAGGATATACATTGAAAATTTTATTGCATTCTCCCCTTCTCCCCTTCATTTGTCTACAACTTTCCCTCCCACCCTACCTTACCCTTTTTGAGTACCCACTTCCCGGTGTTTCCTTTTGCCGAACTCTGACTTTGCCTGTCTAAGGAATTACATTATTAGAGTTCTCTTTGAATCTACCAAATTTCAGTTACTATATTTGTATTCACTTGCATGCCAACCAGTGTATTTACTAACTTTTATGAGATAAATCTGTCTTCCACTTGTAAGGGAAAACGTGCATCCTCTGTTTCTCTGGGCCTGACTAACTTCACAACATATTTTTTTCCAGATCTTTCCATCTTCTTACAAATAGTACAATATCATTCATTCTAATGGATGAGTAAGATTCCATTGTGTGTGTGTGTGTGTGTGTGTGTGTGTGTATGCATGAGAGAGAGAGAAAGAGAAAGAGAGAGAGAGAGATCTGAGGATTGTAGTTTGAAGCAAGTGTAACAGACAAATCTGTGAGAATCTTATCCTCAATTAACAGAAAAATAAAAGCCATAACTAGAGCTGTGTCTCAAATAGTGTACCACCAGCAATAATTGTAAAATCTGTATTGAAAAGGAGCAGTTCTGCATTTAAGACTCAGTAACAGAACAAATATATACATGCATATATGCCTATGTACATACATAAATATCATTTCTGCTACTCAGTCCATTTAACTCTCAGGGCAAGTTCAACTTCTACAGCTCATCAGAACATTTTATATATATATATATATATATATATATATATCATATAGATAGATAGATAGCTATAGATATATCCCTTCAGGGTTAGTTAAGAAGATATCAAGAGGAGCTAAACAAATCCATTCTGACTCTGAGGAGATCTAAAGTCATTTAGGTATTTTCGTTTTCTGTATGCCATAATATGAAAACAGTTAAGTAGTGCAATGAATGGAAGCAATGCTGAATTAATATCCTGATTTTTTTTATTCATTCATTCTTCAACTAATGCTCCCTTTAGGAAAATTTGAGATGTGGGATACTTGAATACACATGGTTCTTAATGACAAAAGATGCCCTAACAAAACCCTCTGCTTGAGTAACTTCAAAAGATTTTTTTTAATGCTGGTCCTTAACTTTCCTTTATTCAGAATATTTACTTTAGCAGATTTATTACTATAAATCCTATCTCTGCCTTTCTGAAATGGAGATCATTTTAAAGCCAACCTAGAATGGCATACATAATCCAGCAAAGTCTTTTTTCAGGGATAAGACCATTCTTGAGATGTAATCATCCAGAAAGATAGCACCCCTCTTTTCTAGTGCATAAGAGGTCAATCAAGGCCCTCACTTTTGTGGGGTTCTTTACTTCTAACTGTATGAAGACAGAACTTACTTGTCCTTAGTGTAAACGCCATTGTCAAACACAATGGCTGTAATTTTTGCCCTCATCTAAGTGGTTTCTCTGGATTAAACCCAGACTTCTGCTTCATTAGAGCCAGGTACAGAGTTCTGCTCTAAACCTGAGTAAGGTTAAGTAAGTCTTCTTTACTTGTTTAATATTGTGCAATGCAAATGTTTCTTTGACATTGAATTGTTTAACTGTCTTATGCATCCTCAAAACTCATTATTTCATAAGCATATATTAAGGGCCACATGTGTTAGATCTCATATAATGAACTCATATCTAACCATTATAGAAAATAATATTCTATATGATGTGTGTGTGTGTGTGTGTGTGTGTGTGTGTGTGTGTGTGTGTTATCGGTAAGGGGCCCCAGGGCCTCACACATGCTAAGCAAATATTCTTTCACTTGAGCCCAAGCCAAGCCTCCTATGTTTCATTTATTTTGTATTTGAGACAGAGCTATTTGTCTGATCTATAATCCAACTTGTGATTCTTTTGCCTCTGTCTCTGGGATAGCTGGGATTACAGATGGGTGTCATCACGCCTGGTTTGCTTATTGCCTGCAGTTTCTCATAACTTAATACCTCAAAAAAGACTTATGAGGTAAAAAGTTGATAGCACATAAAATAGTAGCTAATAACTGATATTGGATGTTTATTATTCTCTGTCTATTTGATTATAATCTTATCAATAATGTAGTTTATCAAGAATATCCTCCATACTACATAATAATGATAATTTAAACATATTTTTCTTTGTTGTCATGGGAAACTTATATTACCTGAAACATAGCCTGTCATAATTCATCCAGAGACTAAAAAAGATAAAAACACAGGCTTTGACACTTTGTCTTTGGAATTTTCTATTACCTATTTTTGGAAGGAATCAATTTCCCATATTTATTGACCTCATTCTATAGATAATATCTCTATATTCATTTCACAGTTCATTTTTTCCAGCCTATTCATTCGTTTGTTTCCTGTGAGACAGTTGCATACCCATAATAGGAAAAAAAGCACTTCAGTTTGTAGATGAATGTTTCATTCTATAATGACTCAATTACTGGCTGAGCATATGTTTTCTTTAAATGTTTATATTCATTTTAACAAATATACTGTATTAATTTATAAGGAAATGAACAAATCATCAAAACACCCACAACAACATAATATACCTCTGAAATGCTATTTATCCATTTCATTGCTTTATTTATATGAAGCAGCCATGACATTTGCACACCAGCTGTATTGATGACAGGTGTGCATGCCCCCTGGCTATCCTAAAGATATAATCCTGCTAAGTGGTAGTCTGATCACCCAGGCTCCATGGAAGACTAAATTTAAATCAGATGCTAATTGCCTATAGAGTTCAGCTGATCTTTGCATTCAATTATCTCCCCCAAAGTCAAATGGAAATATGCTTAGATGCAGGAAATTGCATAAGAACTTCACGTCTGCTATTATGAACTACATTTACAAATGACATGCACTTAAAAAGACAAAACTCTCACCTGTTCTCAATTCTGATCAGTCTCTAATACCCTTTCTGATGTTGGCTTCACCATACAATTTCTGTAATATATAGAAAATCCTTCATTTCAAATTGTTTGTCACTGAAAACTTGTGTAAATAAAGGACAGAGTCTATTTGTTTTTATCTCAAGCATTGTTACACAGTCTACTGCCACAGACAGTTGGCTTCATATCAAAGCCAACCTCCCAGAGACTTAACAGTGGATGTGCACTTGAGTGGGTTGTTTCTTTTCCCAACTGTCCTCTCTTCTCAACGATCTGATTTTCTACCTTTTCCAGTCTCTGTCACTCTTTCCTTCACTCCATAGCCATAATGGCCAAGTTATTGTACTGCTGGTCTCTCTCTCTCTCTTTGAACCATCTATTGTAGATTATATTTTGTATTTATATCACATCTTTTTCATATGACCCTCAGTTCTCTCTAGCTGTCACCCTGACTTTTAGCCATGTGTTTCAGACTTCATGTTGGCAAGACCAGGTTCTCCTTATTGCACTAATTATAATCACTGCCTCCCACTGTGTTTCAATGTATGCTTCTTGCTTTTTTATATTTTTCTATGCACCTTTTTTCCTCTCTAGTTTTCTGTAAGTCTTACTGTGTAACTCAAGCTGGAATTGAACTCACCTTATAGCTCAGGATGGCTTTGAACTCACATTCCTGACCCATCTGGGATTATAGGTGTACAAGGAACATGCATACTACAAGTGTCTTGTAAGAGGCATTGGTGCATTAAATTGGTTTTGTTTCTTTTACTTCTCTTTCCTAATTCACAAATGATATATCATTATATAATCTATTTTACTTTTTGAATTTCTTTTTCTGCGAAGATCTCTTATCCCAAGAATTTTTATAGAACTGTTGCTCTGTGGAGAATTGTTGCATTTCCAACTGTGCTTCCAAACATAGTAAACACCCTAGCTTTGGGAAGCAAGAACTAGTAACAAATGTACAGATATTCAGATCATATTGCATCTGATTTTGTCATGTGTGCTCTATTGCTTTCTTTGCAATACAGTGTGAAAAATGTTCTTTAATTTTTGTGACTAATTTATTGTTTTTATTAGAGACAGAGGGAGAAAACTGTGGTTCAGTTACATTGAAATTGAAATATCTCTTTTAAAAATAGACATTCATTAGAAACTATTACGTTCTTGGTAAAACAAAGAAAAGTCTGTACTACTGATTCTACATATTCTAATTCTAAGCCAAATTAAAAGCCAAAGGTTGCAAGTATCCAAAGCAAAAAACAAAAAATTAGCTGGCCTACTTGTGAAGATAAAAATCAGTCGACAAAACAGAAATGTTATGAATAGTGTATACTAAGAGTAAGCTCCTATTTAAACAATTCTTTGTGAAAGAAAAGGAAATATAATTAGAATAAAGCCATTCCATTACCAGAACTTATCTCATGCTCTTATTTTCTATCATGAAATACATATCTACACATCTATCTTAATATTATTATTATTACTTTTTAAATTCAGACTGTCTGATGTAATTGAAGACTGAGCATACCAAGTTTATTTTCTCATAACATAAAACAGGCAAACCAATTTAAACAAGATTTGGAAAATAAAAAGTTGCTGTTTGCTTAGTTTAATCCCAGTGAATTTTATATCAGAACAATAAATCCCTGAAAATGCAGGCTTCCAATGGAACCTTGTTAAATATTTAATCATAGGCACTCGGCCCATAACCATAAGCTCTGTTCCTTATTCTTATTTATTTCAACAGTAACTTTTATTCTTTTTATGGTGGAGATCAAATGGTGAAGAATAATGACTTATGTAAGCATATGTGTGATTACTAGTACACTGGGGGGGAGGGGCGGGAAGGCAGTGCTACATACAGACTTAGTGGCATGAGGACAAAATTACAGTAATGACTATTTCCACCACAGAATGGGAAGAAAAAAACTCTCCTTTAATTTTGCTAGAAATGGAAGATTATAGTGAAGATAAATAGAGAGAGAGAGAGATAATGGATTGCTTCAAATTTATTTAAAATTAACAATGATATTGTCACCTATCAGATGGCATTAGTTCATTTCCGGTACTTAGTGATGAAAAGTCTTCAATTTTGCATTTACTGTCTTTGAGAGCAGGGACTAGGGCCTAAGCTCTGAGCTCTACATCCTACTGTCAACCTCATTGCCTTCGCATGTTACTCACTAATTAATTAGAAGATACAGGATCTTAGAAGTTGGCCATTTCATGTAAATAGCTGAATAACTAAAGACAAAATTGCTACAAGACTTTTTCATCCCCAAACAAAAGTTTGGACAGGAAGCAGTAGAGGACACTATTCAGTTACAAACATTGGTCATTTCCTCTGGAAAAGGAAAGATGCTGTAGACAATTAAAATCAAGTAGGAAGAGCCAAGAGTATAAGAGAAGAGAGCAAAACTGGAATGTAACACATCTTAGAAGTATTAATGAGATCAAGAGCTGTGAACCTCCCAATGTCCTCTCAGACAAGGTTAATTTTATCTGTCAATTGGACTGGGCCAATGGGTGCAAAGAGAGTCAGTTAAACACTATTTCTGGGCTTGTCTGTGAGACTATTTGCAGAATAGATTAGTGTTTGAATTAGTAGTAAAGCAGATTACCCACTTCAGTGTAAATCAGCATCACCTAATCAATTCGGCGCTTGAATAAAACAAAAAGGGTAGTGGAAGGTTGCATAAAAAATTCTGACTCCTGAGTTGCATTATCCTTTCATTCTCACCTTGGCTTCCTGAAATCTATACCATAAACTCCAACTGTCCATGCTGGCAGGCCTTGGAAAGATAGATCCTGTTTTTCTACCTCTTTTTTTTAATTTTTATTTTTTATTGTGAAAATACTGTAGAGAGGGGCTACAATTACATGGGCAAGATAATGAGTACATTTCTATCAAGCATTGTAGCGTCCTCCTTTGTTTCCCCTTCCCATCCCATCCTCCCCCCACCAAAGTTGTAAAGTTCGTTTTCAACATAACGACTTGTACATCTCATTGTTGCCATGGGTCCACCTGTATCCATATTTAAACAATTTGTTTTTCCCTTCCACTCCACAAATTATACCAACATCAAATACAGTGAAAGCAGGGGTTATACTGTGGGGGAGGGACATACAAAGCAACAAAGAAATAATCTTATAAATGTATTAGAAACAATTGCGTGAAAGAAAAAAACATTTGAATACATATCTTAGGGTTCATTTCCCTGACATCAACTTATCTGACCTTTTCAGCTTGACTCAGACATATATTAGATATTGCAAATAAGGGAAACCATGGGACCTATGTTTCTTTGGGCCTGGCTTACTTCACTTAATATAATTTTTTCCACACCTTTCCATTTCCTAACAAATGGGGCAATGTCATTCTTTCTGATGGAGGCATAGAATTCCATTGTGTATATTTACCACATTTTCTTGATCCACTCATCTACTGAAGGGCTTCTGGGTTGGTTCCATATCTTAGCTATATATAGTAAATAATGCTGCAATAAACATAGTTGTGCTATTAGCTTTAGTGTATTTTAAAGAAAGAATAGATCCTAAGGCTTCTCAAAAGACTATATATATATATATATATATATATATATATATATATCTTCTCTTGTGAATGTATAAGTGTGTGTATGTGCACGTGTGTTTATATGTGTGAGAGTATGTATCTCCTTTGTGTGAATGTGTATATCTCCTATTGGTTTCATATCTCTGGAGATCTCTGACTAATTATCTTCTTGATAAATTAGGGTGTCTATTGTATTCTGAAAAGCTATTGTGTGAAAAGTCACTATATGTTTGAATAATTGTGGTTCTACATAAACTAACTCTTCAGACTATTGAGCTTCAAGAGAAACTCAAGGAGTTGTATCTGTACTCAGATTTGTATGACAAGACCCTGTATCTTGAGCATAATCTTCTAATGGCATTAATGATGTTCTAATGGCATCAAATTTTAACAAAGTCCTTTGGCGACTAGAATGCACCGTGAATAGAAGAGGAAAATTATTTATGGCTCAAATCCATCTGTGCAAGTTTTTCAATATGCTTGGATGTTTTGCCATTGAGAAGTAGAGTATTTATTTCCTTTGCTTCATTACTAATGGATTTGCAACTACTTAAACAATAGACTATAACTATAGAGACTAAATCATATAAATTCTGTTCCATCTCTGCTTTACTACAATACTTACTATGATTTTATTTAAGAGAGAGTTACAGAAGGGGTAGATCTAATCAAAATATACTACATGCATATATGGAAATATGAATAATTTATTATATCATTTTATTTTAGTATAATTTAATTACCTTTAAGTAGTTATACAAAGGGATTAGAATTCCACATGTTTACAAATATAGTAAATACATCGATTAAAAGAAAGAACTCCAATTATCCTAGTTCTGCATACTATAATAAAACTCAAGTTGTACAGAAAAGCCAAGCCTAGGTATATCTATCAATCATCTTAGCTAAGTCCAACCTTTAAATTCATTTCACTTCATTTCATATAACTGAAATTCCATGGTTCTCAAGCTTGTGCCATTACGCCATAGAATAACTGGATTAATTTCAAAGGTCTGTGGGAATAAGATGTTTATATATATACTCATTTCCTTTGTTACCATGCTGATACTTGAAAAAGTACAAAATGAGGGATGCCTAAAACTGCTTGTTGTTTAGCATGAATCATGACAAGAGCATCATCTTAAATTAAGTTTTTAAATTATCTGTCATTGTGCACTTGTAGGAAAAGGTCATTTGCATTCATTGATATCCTTGGTAGAGAAACCTATTAATTTTATAAAATAAAAATCCTCCAGTATTCATCTCTTTAATGCTCTGTATGGCAAACTGGGACGTATACACAAAGTGTTTTGCTGCTGTCAATTAGCTGAATTGTGTGTCTTTCCTCACAATCATGCGTTAAAGTCCTAGACCCTAGTTCCTCAGGATATGACTATATTTTGAGACAGAGTTAGTATAATTAAAGTAATTAAATCTAATGTCTTTAGGATGAGCAGTATCTTAATATGTAAGTGTTGTTATAAAAGGAAGAAATTAATAGCACACACATGCACCTACACACACATATGTGCACATATATGAACCCTTCCCTCCACATATACACAGATGGGAGAGAGAGGGGAGAAGGAAGTGGATGCGGGAGAGAGAGATGATGAAAGAGAGAGTAAATGAGAGAAATGCTCATGAATAGAGATAAGAGCATGGACTATATGATATGGGGAGAAGGTAGTCCCCTACAAATCAAAGAGAAGATACTTAGGAAGAAACCACATTTGCTACAACTTGATCTTCAACTTATGACTGCCAGAACTGTGTGAAAACAAATCTCTATGGAATAAGCCAACCAGTCTGTATGTGGTCATTTTTATGACAGTCCTAAGAAATTAAAACAGTTGAATATGTATGGCTGAAACTTACCACAAGGAAGGCATGTAGGCAATAAAATTGTCAGTTATGCTGTGATTCTCCCTGAGTGTCATTTTCTTACATGAACGAATGATTATTCAGCATTATATATTTATAAAATATTTTCTTAAAAAAGAAAAGTACTATTTCAAAGAAACCATCTGACAACTTTAAGGATAAACTGTATAATTTCCTTTGCCATGATGAGTTTGATAGCTTCTTAAAACTTTTCTGAGAAAGGGTGATTATTGAAATACATGGCCTTTTAAATATTTTATAATGAAATGTAACAGCATTTTTGATATCTGTTTAGTTCTTGAAAGAGTATTTTCCAAATGACTTGTGTAAAACATTACAGAAATAATTCATGAGTAAAAGATGTCTTCAAGTGTAAGATAGATCAATAGATTTTACTGTATTGGATTACCAAAAAATTACTAATATGATTTCACACTGCAACTAAGCTGGAAAATAACATTTTTTCAAGTTTCACTCCTTTGTGAAACTTTCCACTTTTCCATTTGCAAATGTACATCTATATAATTAAGTCAGATTTTCCTCAGATACGTGCATCTAAATAAAATATTGTCACCTTGGATGCTATAAAGGAGTTGTTCTCTATTAGCTCAGATATTAAATGGTTTTGTGAAAATTATTATTATTTTGTAAAAATAATTGTGACTTTCACAATTTTTGTTGTTTTGAAAAGCAATGATTGTTTAAAATGGAGTTACACAAGATGCCAGTTAAACATGGTCATTTTAAATAAATTAATTGATACTTTCAGAATTCAGACATCTGCATGTAATTCCTGTAACCCTAGTTATTTGGGAGTCTGAAATCCAAAACGATCATAGTTCAAGGCCAGACCAGGCAGAAAAGTTCCTGAGACTTCTACCCTCCTCAGCCCATAGCTCAGTCAGGTGGTGCATGGTTGTCATTCCAACCTACATTGGAGGCTGAGCTTGTGAAGATCAAGGATGTAAGCTATCTGTGGTATAAACATCTGTGAAACTGTTTCAAAGAAGAAGCTGTACATGTTAGGTGAACCTGTAATCCTAGCAATAATAGAAGTCACCAGTATGTGGATTGTGACTCTGTGGTACAACCAGGTGAGAAGAGAGAGACTTTATCTTAAAATAACCAGTTAAAAAATGGAACTGGGACATGGCTGAAGTGATAAAGCACCCATCTAGCAAGCATGAGACCCTGAGTTCAAACTCTTGTATCACCAAAACAACAATAATAACAAAACTGAACAAGGAACAAATGCTTTGAGAATTTCTGTTTTCATTTCTAATATTGTGGCTGTTGATGGTTATAATCCACATAAACAAAGAGACTTTAGGGCTGTCAATTTTTAAGCATGTAAAAATATTTGGAGAGAAAAAAAGCACTTGAGAAGTGCTGTTCCAGGTGTTTTTGCAGAATTGTTTGAATCATCTTCAGCTATTCCTTGCCCACAGGAACCAAGGAGGATATTCAAACCACTAAGGCAGTGCCAACAGAAAGCATGACTCTGAAATAAATGATGGTGGATTAATGCCGATCATTCTGGGCAGGTGTATTCTATACTGGCAGGTAACTGAAACACTAGCTCATTATCTCTTGGTTTTCAGATCAAACACATGGTCTTTCCATAACTCCTATGTAATTGTCAGGCACACAGTCACTCATAGGAAAGCTTGAGAATAATCTACATCTCTCCCATGGCTTGGGTTACCAATATAGATGCAAGCTATGAAGTAACACATGAAGTCCTTCATTTCTTTTTTTTTTTTCCATTTCCATAGCCAGAAATTTAATTCAGGCATTTTCATTTTCTCTATGTGGGGGCAATAGTCTCAATTATTCTTCCTAACTTTTTTTTCCCTCTAGCAGTTACACTTGCAAATTATGTAAGAACTGACTTTTTTGTTTGTTTGTTTTAAGGGTCAACTTGCCATCATTAGCTCCCTGCTGAAAGCATTCAGTACATTCAATAACTAGTCATCATGTTCAGAATGCAGTGTAAATTCTAAGGGGACAAATAAATCTCACTTGTCTTATCATTACTGTCCTGTGATGTGTATCTATTATCAGCTATTCTAAGAGCCCAGTATTTTGTTGTAGTTACCTGAGTTCCTAGAATAAAAAAAATGACTGTAAAATCTGTGCTGTACGTTGACCTCTCTGCTCTTATATTCTGTTTGCTTTCATGATTGCTTTTTTATTCTCTTAGAAGCAACATTTGATTTCAGAAGAATGAATTAGGTTTCTTCCCTATGTATTGATATTAGATATGTTTATACCTTTATTATTTTAATATATCAGAATATATACTTTATAGTATAATGAGATAACTCACAAAGAGGAGGAATCATCACTGTATTGTTCAAATGCTATTATCTATCACACTGATGAACCAACATTTGTGGAATGAATATAAAGTAATTGCATTTTATAGAGCATATATGTCCACAAGTATTTGAAAACAATATACTCATCTTTTGTGAGAATGTTACATTAAGCAAAGATTTAAAGCTGGAGTGTTAGAAATAGTTATTTGTGTTGTTTTTCCTTTGGTGAGGTTTTTGTATCTGTTTTCTTTCTTATTTCATTTGTCAATACTGGGAATTGTATTAAAGGTGTTGTGCTTCCATAGCTTGCTTGCTAGGCTGTTGCTCTGCCAATGAGCTATGATTTAACCCTAGCATTGTCCTGGTTATTTTTGAGATGGAATTTTAAGAATTTTCTGCCTGGGTTACCCTGAAAGGTTAAACCTCCATTTCAACCTCATAAGTAGTTAGGATTATGGAAACGAGCCACTGATTACATCCAACTAGAAATGTTTTAAACAAGTCAATACTAACTTTTTATAAAAGCAGATCATTCACAGAGTAAATATTATTAATAAGACACTACATGTTTTATTAGATTTATTCTGAATTATCATTTTTGCCTTTTGATATCTACTTAATCTAGCATGTCAGAGCTGATTAATACTTTAATGATTTCAAAGATGTAAAACTACTAGTGACAGTTAACAGCTTAATTTTATATTAGATGTGCTTTTCAGTACAATATTCATGCTTCAAAAATTTATAGCGCATTTTAGTTTTGCATAGCACAATCATTATCTGAATATTGCCAGCTGAAAAATCTGTCTGCTTCCTTAGCAAACTTAGTTTCAATTTATGATGTAGAGGATTCATAGAGAAGAGAAAAGCAATCAAGAGAAACTGGAGCAGAAAAAGTAGAATCTGATTTAGAATTTAAAAAGACCATTTAGAAGCAGGGCACTACTGGTTCATACCTGTGATTCTAGCCACTCGGGAAGCTGAGATCTAAGGATCATGTTTGAAAGCAAGCCTGAGCAGGAAGTTCCATATAACATCTCCAATTAACTGCCAGAAAATAAGCTAAAAGTGGAGGTGTGACTCCAGTGATTGAGCTCTGGCCTGAACAAAATGCTCAGGGACAGCACCCATGCTTTGAGTTCATGCCACAGGACCTGTACCAAAAAAACAAAAGGATCATTTTGGCTACTATTCATTTGCATATCCAGGTTTATTTTGTTCTCTCCTCAGGAGGTTGCTGGAGGCTGCCCCATAGAAGTGGTATTAACTGTCTTCCTTCCTGGCTTTCGGATGAATAGGTGCAATAGCAGTAGGCCACCTACCTATTAAGTTCAGCCTCATGATCTCCCTCTCAATCTGCTACAGCTCATTATCTACCCATAGACTTTGATTCCGTTCCCTTTAGTAGCTTCATAATTCAATTCCAAGCCTTGATATTTTACTTTCAGTAACATAAGATATCAGCAGGAGTCACATGTCATGCCTGTAAGAAAATCTGAAGTGTGAGAGATGTTCTTGCCCCCCTTGGCTAACCTATGTAAGCTGGGTGTGATGGATAATGTTGTTGTTTTTTTTCCTTGTTAATCTTGCTTAGCACAGCTAAGAAAATTCTGTGTTTCCACAAAGTTGCCACAAGCATCAGTTCTTGAGGTCAAAATGATAGATTATGACATCCAGCATTTTTGTGTCTCTACAACTCAGGTTCGTGGCTTAGGCAGAGGGCGACGAGGAAAGGACAGGGGCAGGTCATAGTCATGAGTTGGAGTAACCAGATGAAATGCAGTCACACCGGATTTTAGATTCCCCAAAAAAGTAAATCCAGACATAGACCTCTGAGCAAAACAGTATGCAAGGGGGAAATCTACCTTATTGGAGCTATTGGCAGAAGAGAAAAGGCAAGCTTAGGAAGACTCACTGGTACACACTCGTTGGAATTCTCCAAATAAAATAGAAACTAGAAGTTCTACACACCAAGGAGCAAGCAAGCAGACACAAAGTGAAAGAGCCTCTTCAATTTCATTGATCACTTTTTACTGAGTTCAGGGAGTCATCATAGGAGAAAAAATGATAAAGCCTCTTGACCGAGGAGAACACTGTGTTGAAGAGAACAGTAGACCCTGGCTCCATCTCTCCTTTCCTCCTTCCTCTCCCCTCCTCTCCCTTTCTCTCCTTTTCTTCTTTCTTTTCAATTTCTACACCTGAGAAATGTGCTTTCTCCCACCCACCAATGCCAAAGCAAATGATCACCAAGATGTGATAGATTGCAATGTAATGTGTATACAAATAAAGATAATAGACAATGTTGACTACAAAAGTTAAGATCCTCAGATCTCAGCCTCCTGAGTAGCTAGGATTACATGCATAAAGCACCAGCATCCAGCCTCAAAATATGCATTTTTCATGGAACAATCATCACAGTACATCACTGCACATTCTAAGATGAGAGAGAAAAAAACACAATAAGTCTTTTTAGGAATCTTTTCTTCCTGTATTTTACAGAGCAATTGGAAATGTTGAAATCATTTTAGTATATTTATGGAAAACTAAACACTTGACACAGTTCACTCCTAGGACAAGCAAGTATAAAAGCTAGACTGTATGGCGTTCAAAAGCTTTGATAAATGAGTTCTTGGGAATATGGTGAAAATGTTTTTCTGGTTGATCTTTTTTCCTAAGCAAAATTCGAAGTTGGTGGATGTGATGAGAAAGGAAAGGATTCCCGGATTTTTCTGGAAGAGTGAAAGAGTAACATGAACTCGGTGTGAGGCTGGTCCGTATGTTGTGTAGATTTATGGCATGC
The DNA here is from genome assembly GCF_019054845.1 of Dipodomys spectabilis. NCBI lineage: Eukaryota > Metazoa > Chordata > Mammalia > Rodentia > Heteromyidae > Dipodomys > Dipodomys spectabilis. Next base: position 20,550,866 of record NW_024870766.1, read on the forward strand.
CAATTCAGCTTGATCGTTACATAGAATTAAATTTTAAGACTGGAAGAATTCATATAAATTGGTAAAAGGACATTTCATTTTGGGAAACTTGTATGACTACCTTCAATCTTTTGTTTCTTCTCTGCTTTTTCTTCCATATTGAATTCATTTGGCTGAAATCAATCTTTATCTGGCGTGTGTGGTGACTTTGAAATTCAACAATTGACTGCTGCTGTGCATTCTACTAATGAGCCAGAAAAAATTCTCTCTCCTGTCATTTTTACACAGCCGACTTCATTCACACTGCATAAATGAACACCTCAAAACAAATCAGTGTCAGTTTTTATTAATATGTAGCAGTTTTCAGATTACAGTTATCACAATCAGAAACATATTTGCTAGCAAAATGTGAAGATTAAAAAAATGATGAACTTCTAATAATTGTATTTCAACTGGAGTACTCTAGTAAAGCAGAGAGACTACAAGGAAAAGCAGCAATCCTAAGTCTGGACATATTATCTTTCACCTTTCAGGTTATATGAACTTGATGGGATACTTAATCTCACTGAGTCTGAAACTTTCTGTCTGTTAACAAGAATTCCTTTCCCACTAAAGTCAGGCTACTGAATGCAATTTTAAAAAGCTAATTTTTAGTATAGTAAGAGGCAAATGTTTTGGTGATGCTAGGAAGTAAGACATTAAGCATCCAACTACTTGGAAACTTCAGTGGGTAGGAAAGAGAGAGATGTGTGAATTGTTCAGAACTCATTATATAAAAAAGAACTTAGGTCCTTGGGTTTCTAGGTTATTTTTTATGCAGACTAGCTGACTGTTACTACTGTTCAAGGTAGGTCACTTGGACAACTAAAAATCCACTTTCCACCGAAATGAGGGATTTAAGTGTGCCAACTAGAGTCTGACCCTTCCAGGTTCTTTGGTAGGGCTTAGTAAAATAAACATAAGATAGGTTAATAGGAGAACTCTCTATAATTGCACATGTATTTATGCTTGAGTTACATACAGATATTGTAGCTTATTAACATATTAAGCTATGGAACTGTATAGGAGTTAGGACATTGGGGGTAATGGAAGCAAGTTTTGTGATAAAGGAGGCAGAAAACAGATGGTGAATAAAGTTTAAACCTTTGTCATGATGATCAGTGTCTTAGGTGATCAATATTCTGGAATCGCTCTATTCCTGAGACAAATTTCTCTACTAATAAATTTTTTAGAAATCAATTTCCTTTATAAAAGAGGCACTCTACAGAAGCACTTCCGTGTCTGAATTTTCTCAAAATAATTTGCTCAAAATATGCCAAAGACTAATATTCTAGAGTGAAGCATGGAGTGCTCCCCAGACTCAGCCCTTGTGGCAGTGCGTCTCGGGTCCAGTATCTGTTCTGTCAATTTTGCTTATATTTGTTTGGTTTGTGACTTACATATACTTATAATGTGGCTATATATATATATATACCTTTAAGTCATGTATAAATTGCTTAAGCAACTCACGTATTTTCTATTTTATAGTTTCTCTTTAGGTATATATTACTTCAAAACATCGCAAAATACTGAATAAACCAAGTGGTGAGGGCATCATCCCACATCCTTATCGAGCCTTGATGACCATGGCTGAGCAGCTCATGAAACATGGGTGACATTCTACTCTTTAAGATAAGGGACAGAAGCCGGTGGTCGGTGGCTCACGCCTGTAATCCCAGCGTCTCAGGAGGCTGAGATCTGAGGATCACGGTTCAAAGCCAGCCCAGGCAGGAAAGTTCGTGAGACTCATATCTCCAATAAACCACTAGAAAGCCGCAAGTGGCGCTGTGGCTCAAGCGGTAGAGCACTCGCTTTGAGCTGAAGAGCGCAGGGACAGCACCCAGGCCCAGAGTTCAAGCCCCACGACCGACCCAAAAAAAACAAAAGATAAGGGACAGAATCAGAATACAGTTTAAGTTATATCATTTGATATTTATAAACTATAATATCCTATTCATTTTGAGATAAATATTAAGTTTAAATATTATCTAGTCTTTTCTTCCCACACCTAAAATAAATTGTATTTATGTAAGTATATATACTATGTACAATTATTTATATATAATTATAATATAATTATAATTATGTATATATTACATACAGTAGGTATCATGTATATAATTATATATTTTATATAAATGAATTATTGGTATGAATTATATATATGGAAAGTTACATAGGGTATAGTTTGTTTTCATTTTTATATTTTATTTCTTCTTACTTTCAGCCAGCGGGAGGGATATTATCAGCACTCCTATATAATTCACAACTCACCTTGGATTACCTCTAATCTAAAATGCCCTATTTGAAATATTCATATAACTTGAATTATAATATTAGTTCTTTTGTGTGTGTTTCTTAGCTCTGAGGAAACCAGAAGTTTTTGTTTTTCTTGAATGATAAACTTTCCTGCCTTGATGCTGTAAGCCTCACTAGCCTCTTTCTCTTATTGTCAGGACATGTTTGCTGTTTTGTCATGTGTGTTTCTGCCTCACATTTTGTGAAATATTACATACTACAAAAATACCCACACGCAAAACTGTATAAATAAAAATTTTCTGCAATCTATTTGAAAATATTGTTATATTATGCTATTCATTATGAAGGAAATTAATTGAGAGGAAAAAATTCTTACTTATGATATTAATTAATAGCATAGCACATTCCACTTAATTTGCAATTCTTACTGGAAGCTAAAACATGCCAATTGAGCAATTGTCTTAATTAATAGTTCTTCAGTGGACCACAGTGCATTGCATAAAGAATTAAGCCTGACCACTGTATAATTCTCTTGAGTTCTGATGCAAGTACTTCAAATCATACCACAGCTACATTAAAATAATTACCAAGTTGTGCACTTATACACACATACACATGCATGCATAATTCTAGCAATTAATTTAATACAATTATAAAGTAATTATCATAGTGAGGAATGACACAAATTCTTCTTTCTCTTTTAGCAGATTTATTGAAAAGTTTATTCTATCAGCAGATTGGTCTTCTTAAAAAAAATTTAAGCAACTTCTTTTTAATGAAGTCACTGCCTATTTTGCCTAGAAAATTTGATGTCAAAGTAGAAACTAAAATAATACTTGGTATTATGAATATAAACAATTCTTTTTTTCTGAAAGGTATTTTTTTAGTATAGGAGTCAGATAAGAAGCAGATAAAACTCCAAATACCTCAAATGTAGTGTGTATATTCAGAGTTGTCCCTACCCTCTTCAATTGTGAATCTCCATTATCAAAAGAGGAGGGGCGCACACAATACCTGCATAAGTGTGTGGTCATAGTTGATTTTGTAGATAAGTGGGAGAGAATGCTGTCTGGCTTCAGGTATGGCAAAATGCTGAACTTATTCATCATACTCTTACTACTCACACATATTATCTAATGTTGATGTGGTTACTTTGTCCCAGGAGATTTACTAGTCTCTTCCCATCATCTTGTTTAATCCAAATAACCCTTTGAAAATACACACCATTTGTAATCAACATTATTTTCTTTTATACATTTCTTTATTATCTCTAAGTAGGAGTACAAAGGAATTTCAGTTCAATATATCTAGTACAATGTCCCCTAGATCAATGTCACCTCCTACGTCATTCTCCCCAATCTCTCCCAACCCAAACCATCCCTTCAAGTCACTTAGCTCCATTTTTACATGTATCCATTGAATATGATTGTATTCTCTCCATTCATCTGCTCCCCTTGTTGACCTCCTTGCTTCCTTTTATCAGCCATATTTCAGCTCCCTGGTATTTAGTTTGTTAAACTGTGAGTTGGCTGTTCAAAGAAGTTACCCCGTAACAAACCTCCCCTGAATATACCATACTTTTGGACAATATATTCATGTACAAATATGCTTGTGTATAATTTTACGTAATGTTTACAATTTAGACCTACTTTCCATAAATAAAAGAAAACATGCATCCTTTGTCTCTCTGAGCCTGACTTACTTAACTCACTTACTTTGTTCCAGGTCCATTCATTTCCCTGGAAATTATATAATAAAAGGTGAATAAGCTAGGTGTCAGATGCACTAAGTGACTTGTCTGAAATCTCACAGATATGTTTTCTAGGAAGTCATTTACTTTCAGGACAGCTGACTTCTTCTGGATATCAGTATGTGGGTGGAAATGGTTATCAAAATGATGGTGCCAGTGGTTATTAATTTCCCTGCCATAACTTTCCCACTTCAAATGTATTATAAAAATCTTTATATATGAAGGACATTTCAAATCCATATCTTTTATTCTCTAAGTACAGAAGCAAGCTAAGAATATAGGCTGAATTTCTTTTCTTAAATTAACCTTAATAATTTCAATTTGATTTAAAAATGTGTTTAGTAATGAACATGTTTTTGAATATATCAATTATTCACACTCATATATATATATACTCTAACACTTTTAATTATGTCATATATAATATTTCCCTTTAAAATATTTGTTACATGGTATTTTCCACAAGAAATGTGCAATATTTTAATGCCTAAGGCTGTCCCCCTTCTCACCAAGTAACATATAAATGAATGAGCTTAAGTAATGTGTTTTTAACTTTTCTACAAAACTGTCCTGCTAGTGAATCTCAGACATCTACCTCATCTTCTTTATCACAGTAATGATTCTAACACACGAACAGCAGTTATCTAAAAAGTCCTTGGAGAGATGACAATGAGGATGAGAAAATCAGGTTAGGGTTGCAGTAATTGGTGAAAAAGAGAAGAGACCATGCAGAATGTGTCCTTCTAAAACACATCATGCATCACTGTGGGGAAAAGGTACTTACTGGTCCTTGCTACAAAACAATATTGTGCACGATTGGAAGAATACTTAGAAAAAAATTCGTGGATTTTCTCAAGGAGGCAAGAAACACTCCTTCATCGTGGCTGTTCCTAACAGAATTACTGCAGTCAGGCAAAACATGACTCCTGTGTATTGGCTGAAAATGGCTCCCAGGCTGTTTGCTTCTTCACAGCAGGCCAGGGCCATTAACCCAGTCAGCTGGTGCTAAATTCAAATTCTTACAATCCAATGGCTGTAAATATAGTCCAGAGAAACATATGTTGCCCATGTAGAGTCTATCTACTTTACATTCCCTAAGAAACCTTACCGGACATCTGCTAACTACAGATAAGAGAATGGTGCAGCTGTGAAAAGCCTCTAACTGCTGTTGTCATTTGGAGCTCTCTGATAAGAGGCTCCTCCCCTTACAGCTGAGTGACATCCCTTAGTCACTTAAGTGGCTTCTCATCCTTCCTCTTGTACACCGAGAGACCTCTGGCTAGGAAGAACTTCTACTCTCCAATCATCCTACTACCCAAATCAATGGTATGTTGTTGCCTCTACAGGTACTGTTCCGGACCAACCTTAAGATCCACAGAGTTAGCTAGAGATGATTCCTAGAATCTAAAGTGCTTTTGTGATCTATTGTGGAAAGAAAGGAATGAAAAGAGAGGGGATGGAAGGAAAAAAAGAAAGAAAGAAGGAAGGAAGGAAAGAAGAAAGGAATAAATGAAGGAAGGAATGAAGGAACAAAGGAAGGAAAGAACAAGGAAGGAAATTGAAACCAGATATACATACTGTCTTGAGTATATTAAACACTCTCACTCTCTCATACAAACAGCACACACACATATATAGCAAACTCTATTAATAGGATTTTTATTTTCTACTGTTCCCCATGTGCCATTCATCCTCTTCAGCAAATAAACACTAAAACCAAGATTTAAAGCATATTAGTTTGAAGCAATATCACAATATTAGCAATGTTACTCATACAAAATGAAACATAGTAAATCTGTGGAAGCAAAGAGGAAGCCCCAGGGCTCTGGGTACTTGAGAGGAACAGATGGACAATCATAGAGATGGACCACTCAGCCACTCAATACTTTGAGCCAGGACAGCCTTATATGTTTTTAATTTTTTTGTTTCGTTTTGGTTTGGGTTTTAGTTCAGTGACCAAATTCAGGTAGAGAGTTTTGCTTTATGTCAGCCTTCCTTTGGAGTATCCTAAAACAGCTACTGTTAATAAGTTTCTTTTGTCTGTTATGTCATCTGCAGCAGATAAGTTTTTTACACTGGTGCAAATTTCACAGTATATACCCCTAATTTTGTTTATGTAGATGAGTCACCTGCTATTATTGGTGACAAGAAATGAGGAACGGGAGGTGATTTTCCTGGCATGAATGAAGGCTTTCACTCTAAACACATTGAAAACAAATATTTTCAAAAATCATGTCAAAATATATGAAGTGTACTTATTTTTTAATTAAACACTTTAGGTTAAAGAGAGGAGTGGTTTCATGTAAATGAAACATTGGAACACCTATGAAAGGAAATGCTGTGATGGAAGACACTTACGAGAACTCAGAAAAGTCTGGCAGGAAATTAAAGGCTTCATCTAAGCTCATTTATCATGCATTCACCTTTAGCTCATGACACATTCCCAGTAAATGGTGACATTTGCAAACTAATTTAATTGCACATTCTTTATTTAGGTGTAGTACCATAGGACATATTTTTAAATAACTATAAAATCATATTGGTCATTAATTTTAGTTACTTTATTATCCAATCTATGTATATATGAGGTGTCAAAGAACAGAAAACTACTTCTGAAATTAAAGGAAAAATTAAACATTTAAACGTGTCTGGAAAAAATAGCTACTTGAAACACAGAAATTGAATTCCAGAGCGTAGTAGAACAGAAGGAATACAGTGTCCCTTTCACATCTGTAACTGAAAGGCCCAGATTTCTTCTTGAATCACTTCATACAGATCTCCAGGATTCTGAATGCCACTTAGTCCTTTGACAAAAAGTGGCATGGATACTAGCAAGGAGATGCTCCTTCAGGTGTTGGAGAGAGAACCTAAAACTTCCAAAAGGGGACAAGGTGGTGGAATTTGGAATAAAAGAAGACCAGGGCCTCTGAAAATAAGTTGTAGCAGTCTAATTTTGAAAGTAAGTCAAATCATGAAATTTTAGGGTATTTTCCTCCAACATTTTAAACTTGAGGGCAGACTAAATTGGGAAACTTAACCACTGCCCTGTACATCAAAATATTAAGGGTGATTCTGTCTAGTAGTACCTCCCTCTTACCCACTGCAACCTGTTCTGTTACAAGGCCATGAATCTGAAGAGTTGTGCTGATGGTTTTGACACGAAAAGCTCAAGAGAAAACCATGTCTGTGCATAAATGAAAGAAAGGGCCCTAGTAATTAAGATGGCACCTTCTCTGTTATTTTTCTCCCACTTTTCTTTAATACTTAATAATAGGCTCAACAAGTGGAAGTAGGCAAAAAGGTGATATTTTAGCTAAAAAACTAAGCAAAAATTTGATTCACCAGAAAACCTAGGAAAAGGGACCTCTGAGGAGGTGCTACAAGCATCTGGAGAGCAAAGGTATGGAGCAAATTGATCCCCAAATCTGTGTGAATATACACATGCCCAGAGTCATTCCCCAAACATGTACCTGCATGTAAAGCATCAAAGAAGCATACAATCGGCTTTTCAGAACTGAACATAAACCTTCACCTAAGCCACAGAACACCTGGAAACAGTATATGGGCCAGAAATAAAGACCTATGTGAAGATGTTGAAATCTCACTAAATAAGATGAAAGAGAACCTAACTCAAAACAAAAAGAGTTTTATCCCCTGCTAAAGCAATAAGAAAAGGTCGCTCATTCCTGTCATGCTAGCTTTATAGGGAATGGAAATTGGCTGGCCCAGGCAAATAGTGAGGCACTACTTAAAAAATGACTTGAGCCAAAAGAGCTGGAAATGTAGCTCAAGTGGCTGAGCACCTGCCTAACAAGTGCAAGGACCCAAATTCAATCACCAATAAAATAAACAAACCAATAACAAAGCTAGCAGTCCCAAAAGCTAATAAGGGTATTTAGCAAGTATAATTTTTGTCACTACTGATGAAGATACCACCTTGTGTGGAAAACAGACTCATCTGTAGAAAGCATGGGAAGGAATAGAGGGAGAACTGATTATAAAGAGTTAGCGGAAGAGGAGTTTCTGGAGATGATAAAGCTGTACTTTTGCTGTTGGTGTTGATCACATGAATAGTTGAGACATTCAAAGGACTAAGCATCAAAACTGTGATCTTGTTTTATTAAATTTGAAAGCTGGCTAAGTGTAGGTTAATATGATCACTTTCTATTGAAAATAGAAAAACAACAAAAATAAAATAAAGTGTTTAAAAACTAGCAATAAGTATCAAGCCATGTTGAAAGTTTGGGATCAATTTCATTTGCCTGTCAGGCAAGAGACTATTTTCCTAATTGATACAGTGAAATTGATACAGTGAATTTTAACATAAAATTAAAACAAAGCCAACAAGGGCCTTTCAGCCAGTAAGATGTGTCCATGTTCTCGAACCCTACTTGGCTTTGCATCAGGACTTTGGGACATGTGAATTGTGTCACATGGTTCTCCTTTAAGACCAGTACTGATGTGTGTCAATCTAAGTGATTTGTCTTCTCTCAGTTAAAGTTTCTGGAATATAATGTCAGATTCACATTTTATTCATTTCACTTTTACAAATGACAAAACAAATGGACTAACAAACACTAGATGTGTTAGAATGGGAATTTTTCTTCTAGTGTTTTTCTTTATTGTAATCAGAAATTATTAATTCCACAAAAGGGTTTCATTGTGAAATGCCGCCACAGGTGTTTGATCAAATTCCTCCCTTCTTTTACTCTGTCTTATTTCCCCTACTTTTTCATGCAATTTTCTAAGTTAGTTTTGAAACTCAAGGTAGCAGATGCTGTAGTACCCAACTCACACGCACCTTGCCTTCAACATCCCTCAATGTAGCAGTAATTCTCCAGTGGCAAGAAGGTCAGGAAGCCCCATAGCTGGAGATTTCCATAGCTTGAAGAGATCTGCTTTGACTAAGGCCATCACTTCTCATGAGGACCAGTTACATCCAGGGAATGGGACATGATGAAGGTTAAAGGACCTTGCTTCACATCAGAAAAACTGTGAAAGGCTCTTGAGCTCTAGGCCTCAGCATGGTATCCGCTGAAGCTTTTATAGCAATTGCATCAGAGATGAACATTCTACTTTACATCCTTTCTGGCTTTTTTTGGTATAAATGTCCCCAGATGTCAATTTCAAAAGTAGTCGCTAATATACTTCCTGAATATAAATCTCTATATCAGAGTCTGTTTCCCTGAGAATCTGACTTCCAGAATTGATGGTAGAAAGGGTTCAAGGAAACAGACTCTGAAAGAAGTTACTGGAGCTGGATGACCCTCTGTGTGGCTGTCAATGAGGAATCCATCAGTGACGGTACATGGAGCAGAGCACTGATAGTTCCTGGCAGGCTGCAGTGATATGATTGTTAAAATTTCACAGGTGAAAGAAAATTCACTGCCAGGTGTGATATTTCAGGCTGAGAAAATAATTTCAAGGATTCTAGAACTGGATGGGTCATTCAGTATGCTAGAGAAAATAAAAACAATAAAATACTGAGGGTGACTAATCACCAATTAAACATAAAGTGAAAACCTTAGCAGCAGGCAAAGAGATTCTCATCTCCTACAAGTAGATGATTCAGCAAGCTCAGGATGCAGTTCACAACTTAGCCTCCATAGGTAGATGAGCTTAAAGGTTTAATTCTCAGTCCTGGAATATCTTCTGTGTTAAACAAGAACTATAGTGGAGTGGTATCAGAGGGTATTATTGTCTAAGGATATGTTTTTTTATGAATTAAAAATTAATTGTTAAATTTCTCCTGGTACATCATTTTCAGAAGTACTTTACTTCCATCTGTTAAAGGCATATTATTTCCAAGATTAAAGGTGATGGAGAGGAATTCTTTCCTGGCAAGAAAATACAATGCATCAGAATGTATTGCCATCTGCTCATCTGGCCACCAATATGCCCCAATGTGACCTGGACAGCAAAGTGTTCAGTTTATTAGAACAAGAAAAGACTAACCTTAAATGTCCCTAAGAACATACTGTGTGGCAAACACTCAGGGAAAAAAATCACAATGCCTAAGGGTCAGTATTAACTATAGAGAATGACAATCCTTATGAAAAATAACTGCTGTGAACCTGGAACTAGAACCCATTAGACACCCAGCAAAGCACCGAACCACGAGACATCATTTATATACCAAAATTGCCCATTGAGAGCTCTTTTGTTTCATACACATCAAGTCATAGTTTTGGTGAAAATAAAAGAAGAGCTGTGAATCAGGGCATCGGCAGGAGTGGGCACCTATGGGTAGAATGAGCAAGTTGTTGTAATCTACCTCTCTTGAGTCAGTCAGTACCTTTCCTTCTGCTTCATGCCTGTAATCACCTGACTAGATATCCTTATAAACCATGCCACCCTCCTAGTGATATACCCTACTTATTTAAAATAATAAATAGAGAAATATGGCAACAATGACTCAAACAGATCATAGTGACCAGCAGCTCCAATCTCAGAGATATGAAATTCTCAGTCATTCTAGTAAGATAGTAGAGTTTACAGAAAGGTTGTAATATTATCAGCAGTAGAGGGAAATAACAAGTATCTGTAGTCTTGATACCAGCTTCAGGGAGCTGGAGATTAAAAAGTCTGTAGTTCAGAGATGGAGGAACAGGATGGAGGAGAAGCTATGGGCTAAACAAGCTCTTGTATAGAAAGGAGTTTTAGTGTTCCAGTGAAAATTCCAAGGCTAGAGAGTCACACCAAATGTGCCATCATAGTACAAAGAGTTTGGCCAGAAAAGAAAAGTTCAGGCAGCTTGGTTAAGGAGACAGATGTGAGCACTCCCGGGTCTGTGATGGTGGCAGCAGCTGCTGCCGTGGCCACATATCAACAGAGAGAGTCCAGGACAAAGGTGCCAGAAGCAAAGTGAGCAGATATTACTCACCGCCAGCAAGAACTGACAAGGAGATGAATATTTCACCAGCAACATCAGAATACAGGTTCTTCTCATCAGCACATGGAACATTCTCCAAAATAGACCACATTTTAGGTCACAAAGCAAATTTGTCCAAATTCTGAAATATTGAAATTATGCCCTGTATTTTCTCAGACCACAAGGGAATAAAACTAGAATTCAACACCAAAAGCCACCAAAGAAAATCTTGTAACACATGGAGGCTGAACAACACACGGTTGAACCACAAGTGGATTATATAAAAGATTAGAAAGGAAATTCAAGTGTTTATGATATTTAGCAAAAATGAACACAGAAATCACCAGCTTCTCTGGGACACAGCAAAGGCAGTACTCAAAGGTAAGTTTATAGCTCTGTGTTCCTTCAACAAATTGGAGAAATCTGAAACCAACAATTTAATGAGGCATCTACAGCTCCTTGAAAAAGAGCAAAAAGCTAAACCCCAATGCAGTAGACAAATAATTAAAATTAAATCAGAATTAAATGAACTAGAGTCCAAATTCAGCGATGCAAAGCTTGCTTAATTTATGCAAATCAATTAATATAATTCATCACATCAACAAGAGCAAGGATAAGACCCACGTGATTATCTAAAAGATGCAGAAAAAGCATTTGACAAGATTTAACACCCTCTTATGGTGAAAGCTCTGGAAAAACTAGGAATCCATGGAACATTCCTCAATATAATAAAGGCTGTGTATGACAAAGCTATTGTCAGCTTGATACTTAATGGTGAAGAGCTAAAGCTATTTCTTTTAAATCCAGGAATGTGACAAAAATGTCCACTCTCTCCACTTCTCTCCAATTTAGTATTAGAATACCTAGCAAGAGTAATAAGACAAGATGCAAACATAAAGGGGATCTAAACAGGGAAAGATGAAGTAAAACTCTCCCTCTTTGCAGATGACATGCTCTTGTATTAAAAGAACCCCATGGACTCCACTCCCAAGTTACTTGAGCTGATTTAAAACTTTCGCAAAGTAGCAGGGTATAAAATTAACCCCCCAAAATCAATGGCTTTTCTGTATGCCAATAACAAGAAGAGTGTGGCTGAAATCAGGAAAGCAACTCCATTTGTAATAGCCCCACAAAAAATAAAATATGTAGGAGTTAATTAAATAATAAATAAGCTTGATAATAACATAAATATAATATATATATAAATAAAATATTAATATAATAATAATATATAATATATAAGAAAACAAATATAATAAAAATAAAATACCCATGAGTTAACTAAAAAAGTGAAGGACCTCTATGATGAAAGCTTTAAAAACCTGAAAGAGAAGATGAAAGCAGAACTAAAGAAGTGGAAAAACCTTCTATGCTCCTGGATTGGGAGGATTAACATTGTGAAAAGGGCAATTTTGCCAAAGGCTATCTACAAATTCCATGTGATATCTGTCAATATCCCAACCTCATTCTTCAATGAAATAGAAGAAGCAACCCAAAAATTCATATGGAACATTAAAAGACTCTAAATAGCATAAACAATCCTTTGCAGAAAGTACAGTGCTGGAAGAATATAAACACAAAACTTCAATGTCTACTACAAAGACATCGTAATCAAAAACAGCTTGGTACTGGCTCAAGACAGACCTGAGGATCAATGGAATAGAACTGAAGGCCCAGAAATGATCCCACAGACCTATAGCCACTTAAGCTTAGATAAGGGAGCTAAAAAAATAGAATGGAAGAAAGCCTCTTCAGTAAATGGTGCTGGCAATATTGGTTTAACACCTGTAGAAAACTAAAGCTAGATCTTTATATATCTCCCTGCACCAGAATTAACTCCAAATGGATCAAAGACCTCAAAGTCAAAGCAGACACCCTGAAAACATTACAAGAAATAGGAGAAACTCTAGGGCTCCTTGTCATAGGCTGAATTTAATAAAGACCCAGAAAAATAACAAATCAAAGAAAGTTTGGACAAATGGGATTGCATGAAATTGTAGAGTTTCTGCATGGCAAGGGAAATAACGCAAAATCAATAGAAAGCCCATGGATTAGGAGAAGATCTTCACTAGTCATACAATGGTCAAGGGTCTCGTATCTAAAATATACTTAGAACTCAAAAATTAAAAAAAAATGAATCCCCCAACAACAAATCCTCAAAGAAACAACCGCTCAATCAATAAGTGGGCTACAGACTGACTTCTGTGAAGAGGAAAGAAGAGTGGCCAATAGACACACAAAGAAATGCTCAACTTCTCTAGCAATAAAAGAAATGCAAATCAAAACAACATTGAGATTCCACTTCACCCCAGTTAGAATGGCTATAATCAAGAACTCTAATAACAACAGATGCTGGAGGGGATGTGGCCAAAAGGGAACCCTACTCCACTGTTGGTGGAAGTGTAAATGTGTTAACCACTTTGGAAAGCAGTGTGGAGGTTCCTCAAAAGACTATACATAGAGTTGCCCTATGACCCAGCAATCCCACTTTTAGGCTTTTACCCAAAAGATCATAAACAAGGTCATACAAAAGCTACCAGAACATCTATGTTTATCACAGCATTATTTACCATAGCTAAGATATGGAACCAACCCAGATGCCCCTCCATAGATTAATGGATCAAGAAAATGTGGTATATATCTGTATCTATATCTATCAATATAGATAGATATAGATACAGATATATACAATGGAGTTCTATGCCTCCACCAGAAAGAATGACATTGCCCCATTTGTTAGGAAATGGAAAGATTTGGAAAAAAATTATATTAACTGAAGTAAGCCAGGCCCAAAGAAACATAGTTCCCATGGTTTCCCTTATATGCAATAACTAGTGTATGTCTAGGACAACTAGAAAAGGTCAAAAGCTATGTACATATGACCATATAAGATGATGCTAAGTGAAATGAACCCCAAGATAGGGACACAAGAGATTTTATCTTTCTTGCTGTTGTTTTTAATGTACTTCTAACATACCGTGTAATATTTTTTTGTTTCTTTTGAATGTCCTTCCCTTATGGTATAACTCCTGTTTTCACTGTATTTGATTCTGCCCTGCATCTTGTATATACATTTTTCTATTTTGAGGAAAGGAAGAGAAATAACAAAATGCTCATATAAGGTTACAGGATGACCCATTGTAACAATGAGATGTACAAGACACTATGTTGACAAAGAACTTTACAATTTAGGGGTGAGAGGGAGGAGCTGGGGAGGTAGGGAGGAAAGGGATGGTAGAGGAAAAATAAAGGAGGGGTAACAATGCTTGATAGGAAATGTAATCATTACCTTGCTCGTGTAACTGCAACCCCTACGTACAGTATCTTTACAATTAAAAGAATATTTAAAAAGAGTCTGTAATTCACCCCATCAGCATTTTCTTTAGTGTACTCAAGAAATATAGCACAACAGGAGGCTGAGAACTTATAGGATTCATGTGGAGCTGCATCAATCCATGAGTGGACAGTAGCAGGTGCTTTGGTGAGCCACAAAGGCTATTTTTACTTTGACCCATAGGTCTGAAACATTTGTTTTCCAGGGAACTGGGGAGTCTTTGCAGTTTGTGGCCCTAACAGAGCTCAGCTCTAGGAATCACCCCAGTTGAAGGCAGCCCTTCATGAAGAGGCAGATTTGTCTTCCAGGGAGCACCCTCAGTAGAGTGAATAGTAGTGTAGACTGTAGGAGCTTGCCTTTCCATCTTTTCCTTCAGATAGGCCAGCCCCGTGAGGAATTGCTTGTGTCATCTGCTGAGGGCTTTCTGTGACTTTCCTCAATTATATTTAACCCCCCTATTCTGCTACCACAAACTCCATTTAAGTCTTGGGCTCAGAGTCTTTTGCCTTTGGAATCTGACCTGTGACCATTTCTTCCCCAAATGCTATAAAACTGTAAAGTTATGAAGCAATGAAGGGAGAAGTCACCTGCAGGTCTTCAGCTACGGCTTTGGTATAAAACACTGCTCATCACACATAAAAATCCCAGACGAGAATGTTGCTATCCTAAATTACCATGCAAATAAAATACTTTCCTCGTCATTGATTTAATAGGATAAATAATATGGGAGCTGAGGAAAGCTCCATTTATATGCAATGTAAATGAAACTAAGTAAAGAATTTCATTCATTTCTTTATGAGATGTCAAATTAAAAAGCTGAAGGGGAGCACTAAATGAACCGAAACAGGATATAGAGAAAAAAATTTCCACATTATCTTTTGATTGCTGGTCACATAAACATTATAGGATTTATCTGAAGGAATCATTATTTAACAAAGTAATCCCAAGAAAGCAGAAATAGATGGGCATTAATTGCATCTACATTTAAAATCAAAGACAGAGGAAATATTTTAGGAAGATGGGGCATGACATTAAATTAATTAAAAACCATTTCCTTGGATATGTCTTCTTCATATTTCAACATGGTGTATATGGGCACTGTACCACTGGAATTCTCTGCTAAGAATAACATCAGCTTTGTTACTTATAAATGTTCTGCAGTAGTTTCTTCTCAAGCATGATTCTAAGTGTATTATGAGATTAGAAATAAATTGCAACATGCATAAATATAAACTAGACATAATTCTAACCACCTTTAGATGCTTTATTTGGGTCTGTATTAGCATTTTATCTCAGGGTCATTTAAGACCTATTGTTTTTATTTTTCTTCAGAATTTTTTTTCTGCAAAAAGTTGGAACTTTTTGCATTTCTAGTAGAATTAATGGCTAAATTTATTCCCAATCAGTCTTGATAAAATATTTTGCAACAATGCTCAGTGTCCTGCTTTCTCTTTTAGTCTTATTGCTAATAGAAATATCACAACTCTACTAAGTCAACTATAAATTCTAAGACACATACTAATTAACATGAATTGAGTGAGTGTTAAACTCATGTCCTCAGTAAAAAAAGAATTAAAATAAAAATTAAAAAAGAATAAAAGGGTATGTTGACAAGCCAGCCTAATAAATGATTATAACACATCATTATGAATTAAGCTTCCTAGGCCATTTTTAGTGAACTAGAAAAGGACAGTTAAATTTCTAATGTATGGCCATTATAATGAAATGTCTTCTCTAGGATCTGAGACTTGACTTTGGCTCTTCCCTGTACTCCTGCAGCCAGAAATGGGACATACCTCTTGAGGTATCCTGGCTTTACTTCTCTTCACCACAGAAAGTAAGTCAAGCCTTATAATGCAATAGATATCTGGAGAAGAAAAAAAAGGAAGACTTTTGTTCAGTGACTGGTTAAACCATTAGTTCAATGGTAGTAATTTTTTAAAAAATATGTATTGAAATAGCTTTTGGGGGCACTTGTTTTCCCAGTTTTCTCTCTACACAGAGTTATTTTTTTTCTCTCATTGGCATAGGAGCTCATGCTTATGTCATAAAATCATTGAGTTTGCTATTTTCTCTATTTTCAGTGTGATCCAACCAAGGGGAAAATTCTAATCAATGGTCCATAGATCATTGCATCCGGCTGCCACAGCCATGCAACATTAATGATTAGAGAAGTTGTCAGTTCTATCTTCAGTCTTAGGCCTTCAGCCAGATTCTTCTACGCTCTATTACCTTGAAAGGACTGCCTAAATATTTTATTCTTCTCTTTCTTTTATTTAATGGTTCTCTAAATAGTATGTTTTTTCAGACAGTATTTTTTCAATACAGTGGCTTAGGGAGGGGGGAGGCTGGGAAGGGATGTGAAGGGTAAACCAAAGGAGGAGGCTGCAATGCTTGGTAAGAAATGTATGCATTATCCTGCCCATGTAATTGTAACCCCTCTGTACAGTATGTTCACAAATAAAATAAAATTAAATTTAAAAAAAAAAGAAAAACAATAATGAACCATTAGTTCCATCATTTAAATATCTGTAGTCTTCCTACTAGAATAGTACTTTATTACCTCTGTCCTGTACTGGTAGAATGAATCTTCAAAGAAACTAAGCTGTAGACTTTATTCTCTTTCCTGAAAGATATCAGCTACAGATGATTCGGTTCTACTCTAAATAGGAAGAGACAGCTTATAGATTGAATAGAAAGACCACTCACCCTAGAGCTTTCCCAACAGGCTACCAGCATACTTATGACCCACGTACCCCAACTCTTGGGAGGATATGTGAGGATTATTTTGGATAAAGCTCACCCATGGAAAAAGATCTTCAAATGTTGACATTTGATATCTCCAAGAAAATAGCTGCTAATAATAGTGGCTGGTGAAAGACTGAATTAGTGTATGGCAAAGATTTCCAGTTGACAAAATTACCTAACATTAAAGGAGTTTTAATATTCTACTCAATAAATACAAGACAGCCGGAAGTCATCAGTGCTGCATAGGTACTTTCTTATGAAAGGAAAGAAAAAGAAAATATAAAGAAAAGAAAACCAAAGAAATAGTTGTACAGAAAGAATAGCAACCTCAAAAAGAAAAATCAATCTGTAATTGGTATTGACAAAGAGATGAAAGAATATGCCACATCCATGAGGCTACGAAAGAACACTCAGAAAGAGAACTATAAACCCCGGCATGGTGACAAAAGCACGTAATCCCAGAACATAGGAGGTGAAGGCAGGAAATTCAAATGAAAAGATCATCTATAATCCATCTGTAATACAATCTCAATTTCAAAGACCATTTGCCATATCATAAAACAAGCAAATGAACAAATAAATAAAAATTAAATTAAAAATACTGGAGAGTTCTTGGAAATTCATCATATTTTACATAATTTTAAATTAGCCAATATGTGAGCCACTTTAGTTTTTCACTTCTGACTAGATTTAATTTTAATAAAATTAAAATCACAGAGATCAGAGATAATTCTGGGAAATTGAATATCCTACTAATGGGATTTCCAAGAAAAGAAAAGAAATAAAAATTTTAAGGGAACAAAGATTATCAAACAAATAATAATAAACACAGATTAGCATATACTTTTAGATCTTCATGAATATAAAGAGGATACTAATAGCTTTCATAGGGGAAATAATGACTTTATATAGATGGATAAGAACCAAAGTTTATCAGAAATCTTAAAAGCATCATAAGAAAACAGATGACATTAAAAAGTGATTTGAATATTCTAAGTTAAATTATTTTCCAACCTCAAAATGAATACCATATATTTTCCTTATGCTCTAATCAAATATGAGAGATATATAAACACAGGCATACATTCATGTATATTCATGTATATATAGATGTATATACATATTTATATAAACACACATATATAGAAGCATATATGCATATGAATATACACACATATATGCATATAGAGGATGTCAAGTGTTAATACATTCTATAGGAGAAATTTATTCAGGAAAGGATGGTAGAGAATGCTAAGGTAAAAAGGATAGATGCCAATCTGACAGACATATCAGTTATATTACTCCCTACGTTGAGGAAAGAATATATAACAAGAGCCTTACAGGCAAAAGGAACAATAAACACAAAAGCCCTGGTGTGAGAATGTGTCTGGAATGTCTGGAAACAGATGATTCATAATACTATTATTAACATTTTCCCTAAACATCCTGAGAGGAAATTCCTAGTCTTATCTTTCAAAGATCCAATGAGATTCAGAACCGTTAATGGCAGGTTACAGTTAATGTTCCTTTCACAGTATCATAGGATTTCTAAATGGTGATGCGATTGACATCTTGGGCTTGACAAGTTTTTGTTGCAGAGAGATGCTATACATAACTCACTCAGGCCAGTAGCTGTCCCCGCCTGCCAGTACTCTTTTGCCAATCAAGTTTCACTACACATTGTTAAATGTTCCCTGACATGGCAAAGGCACACCTAGTTGTGAACCACTTCCCTATACCATATGACAGGCAGTAATCCTTCTAAATGAATAACAGTTAACATAGGCCCTATTTTTAACAAATGAGCAAATTAATTACAGCATAATAATGATATTTAAACCAGTCAATGGCAATCCTACACAAAATTTATTGACTCTGACCTGAGATCATTTGAGCCACTTGTTATGAATGACCAAAATATCAAATGGACTAGAATGGACTCATGCTTCTACAGTGGCTTCTGAAAGCATGCCATGGAAATTCTGGTCAGTTTTATTTAATTTTAAGCATGAGATTGTTTATGCATAAATTTTATTAGCCAATTAATTTTATTAAAGGCATAAAAACATTTTATATGCAAAATTTTAGGACAATTTTATTAATTTCTGAAATTAATCCATCTCAGTGTAATTAAGTCATAATGCATGATGAGTATACTCTAACTGCAATATCCTGAAATCTCCAGCTACAATTTATAGACTTCCCATTTCCTTAGAGCACCCATATTATTTACGAGTCCATCTAGAAACATTATCCTTTTAATGTTTCCCAAAATTGTAAATCCTAATATTTGATTTAATGCAACATATTCTTGTAATCATTTTACCAAGCAGAATGCTTAATGTTAACTGCTATTATTTTGCTGTTCCTTCCTAGAGAAGGGGCAGTAAATGGATGATAAAGAAATGGCTGGATTTCTCTATCATGAATCAAAGATTTCAAAGTTAAGACTTTTTCCAGATATTTTCTATGTTAATTTATTGAAGGTGTGGACTGATGATATTATTAATTTAAATATGCCTTACATTCACTTCATAAAGAAATGCATCATTATGAATGGAGGAGGCTCAATTCTTATCACTCAAGCTAATAATGGAACTTTTCCATGCCTTCTCAAGGCAAAGATCCATTTTACCACCATGACTTTCTGTGCCTGAATGATAAGGGAATGTCATCATAGCTCGTTTAACCAGTGCAGAAGGTAAAGCAGGTCACAGTGTACTCAGCCATGGTTTCAGAAAAAGCTGTTCAGAGGCTTTTGGAAGAATGTGTTTCTTCCCCTGTCTCCTGAACAGAGCCTGCTGCTGCTGGGCCACGGGGAGAAAATGTACCTGGCTTTGGGTTCACTAGTCTTTGAGAGATCTTCCAGATTGAAAACACACAATACAAGAATAGACACTGTGCATCAGAGCTATTGTTTATTGTTTGCTATTGTTTATCACAGCAAATTAAATATTACAACACAGAAAAACTCATGGAAAACGTAGCAAAAAGAGGGACGTTGCCATTTGAATGCTGTTTAATCAAACACCAAATCACAAGCTCTTAAAGATATGTTTTGTGCCTAATGATACCACTTATATTAGAATATTTGTCATAAATCCTTCATATTCCTCCATATAAAAATCATGAAGCATTATTTGTGACTTGAAAATGGCTCTGGAAAAATTCAACATAATTGAGATGGACTTCTTATAATTAAACTCATTTAATTGGCCAAGTTTATGAAGTCAGAAGAGAATAGGAAAATTCTTCTTACATTCCCCAAAGTTGAGGTTGACATCCTAATGGTATGTGTGGGTACATGGCTGCTTTTTCTCCTTAGAGTTTACATACAAGTTTGAGAGTCCATCTAGTAACATCACCCTTTTAAATTTACCCTCAAATTAAAAATCCTAATAATCGAATTACTATAACAGATTCTATTTTTTTTACCAAACAAAAATCCTCTGTTACTCTTTTTACTTCTATATCCTTGAAAAAATGGAAGCAAATGAATTTCTTTATCATAAATCCAGGGTTTCACTTATTGAAAATAATTTTTCTTAATATGCTCAAAACTGATACTTAAAGTAAAATGCTTTTTTTATTTGTATTACAGACTTACGGATTTATAAAATACAGGGAGAAATTCAGTGCAACCTGTGTAAAGAAAATGGAATTTTGGCTGGGCACCAGTGGCTCACGCCCAAGCCCAGCCCAGAGTTCAAGCCCATGACTGACAAAAACAAGCAAGAAAGAAAGAAAAAGAAAGAAAGAGGGAAGGAAAGAAAGAAAAAGAAAGAAAAGGAGGGAGGGAGGGAGGGAGGGAGGGAAAGGAAGGAAGGAAGGAAAGAAGAAAAAGAAAGAAAGAAAGAAAGAAAGAAAAGAAAGAAAAAGAAAGAAAGAAAGAAAAGAAAGAAAGAAAGAAAGAAAAGAAAGAAAGAAAGAAAAAAAAGAAAGAAAAGAAAGAAAGAAAGAAAAGAAAGAAAGAAAAAAGAAAAAGAGAGAAAGAAAGAAAAAGAAAGAAAAGGAAAGAAAGAAGGAAAGAAGAAAGAAAGAAAGAAAAAATGGAATTTTGAGGACAGAGAACATATTTGGTCCCAATAGTTTTATGACATATTATACATTCCAACTGTCTCTCATAAGTTTAGGAATCTAAGCATAATGTCATAAGTTCAGATGAGATCCACAAGTGGCAAACTGACTTTTTAAACAAATACATCTTATATTACTATTACACTACACAGTTACTACCAGTGGAGTAAGGGAATTTTATAGCCTTTTTATTAAACTCTTTTCCAATTTTCTTATCTTTAAAATCCTTGTAAACAAATGGAAGACATTTTGGTAGTAGATTGCAGAAATACATCTTAAAGTGCACAGTATTTTGTTCATTCTGAAAAAGAGGGTCGAAATCAGGGATGCTTTGGCAGCTAATGAGATTCATTCTTGATAAAGCTGGTTAGCAGAATTACTAAGTAGTTTCTTTTTAAGATGCTTAATTGCAAATTATTTTTCAAGATTAAAGGAATACATTAAGTCAAAACATACTTTGGAGGCTTTTTCATTTTAATCAGTACTGTGGAATTAATATGTTTTTTCAAGACTTTAAAACACAGAAACATGGTCAATATTTTAATACTTTTTTATTGTGATCTTCAAGTGAATGTGCAAGAGGTAAGTGCTGTAGGTGAGAGAGAAAAGGAGACAGGGAAAAAATAAAGAGGGGGAGAAAGACATAGAGTGAAGATTTCTAAAATGCTTTGAAAGTTGCTCAGGTCTGATAAGGACATTAAGTTTTAGCATTCCAAGAAAGTAATTCACCACTGCTTTATGGCCTATGTGCTATTTCTGAGAGGAAAGAAAAGTAGGCCTTAAAGGTTGGCTGGAATGTAAACTGTCAAAACAGCAAATGCATCCGGAGGAAAGATTGTCTTCCAAAAGCTGAACAAAAGACTGAGACCAAGTAATGAGGTGTGACTGACATTTCATACTGAGATTCATCATGCTGTCACTTACTTCAACAATCTAAAGTGGACCCTCCAGGGGGTCTGTTGGCAATTGTGCAACAATTGGTTGATTTACCTCTACTATTTATCTTATAGTACACAAGAAGAGATATGAAGATTTTCTGTGCATTTCCCCCCTTATAACCCTACCAAGACCATAAGACATAGCTATGCATTCAGTATATTTATCTATATCATATACACATGCATTCAGCTTGGAGATAAATAGTCAAAAATAATGGTGCTGAGAATGAAGAGAGGAAGTTGGGGGGGGGGGGAGATGGCAATCATAAAATTCAATGCATGTTCTACAAAATTAAGAAAATTGAGGGAAGAGGTGGGGTTGGGAGGAATAGGGGAGAATGTTGAAAGGAGTGATTTTCATCAGGATGCTTTGTATTTATAAACTGCTTTGTCGAATGACAATTCCATTGTACAACTACTCAAAGAGAAAAAGAGAAAAAACTTGCCGGTCTCTTACTTGAATATTATCCATTTAAATGTATCTATAAATATGACAAAAGCAACATTGTTTTAGACTATCTACCCATTTCTGTAACACAGTAGTACAGTGGTCAAAGGCCAGCCTGGTTTACTGAGCAAGGCTCATTTTAAAACTAGGGAGAAAAAAATGAAAGAAATAATCTATAATATTTTCAAGGTGACTTGAATATTAATTAAGAATCTGATCAAGAACTCCTTAATTGAGGTCAGAGGTCATAATTATTGCTTTAAAATGAGGCTGTGTGCAACACTGAGTATGATTAATAAACTGATGGATGAGCACAATAAAAAGAATACTGACAAAGAAAAAATTACATATAATTTAAAGAGATCGAATCATCTTTTTCTTCATTGAATATCCTTAATATGAATTCAGTTGCATTTTAAAATAGGATTCAGTCTTGGTCTCCATATTAAGCATATAGAAATATTCTCTCTTTGATGGATCAGTCTGCTCACACTTGATGTGGTTTCAGGTTTCAGTGGTTTCAATCCTAATTTTCAAACAAGGGAAAATCAATGTAATTATTGTTTGATGACCCTTTTGCGTTATGTGGAGATAGAGATAATACTTCTGTTAGTTTCTAGAAAAAGTAATGTTCTAATTCTAGTTTCTAATATTTTTCAAATGTAGTAACTATATTTCTACTATTCTCACTGTTAAATTTCTCTCTCCGTTTTGGAATAACCATCACGCAAACAGAAAAGCTATTAAAATATTGCTTAAGAATATTCGAATTAAATTCTGTCAGATCCCACACACTCTATAAGGTCTTCTAACGCTGAAAAAAAGATAATGTAATTATGTCAGGTATTCAAGACTCAGAAAAAGTACAGTTATGCAGTCATATTTATATAAGATTTCATAGGTTATCTAATATTTATATTTTACTTACATTCTATTTTTTGATGGATACCTTTTATAAATATAAATCATTATGAAAATGAATCCAAAATACTATTACATAGTCACAGTGATTTATGAAAAGAAAACAGAAATAATCTTTATGATACCTGTCTCCTTATTTTTACTGTATACCAAATTACTCCACAATGTAATGGATTAGAAGAACCCATTATGTTAGAAACATAGAACCTGTGGGTCAGGAACTCAGTCAGGGTACAGTAGAATTCATTATATCTTCTCCATTACTCAGGTTTAAAACCTTTGCACACAAGGATACAGGTTGACCCACTGTAGTAATGAGACATACAAGACACCAAGTTGAAAACGAAATTTACAATTTCGTGGAGGGGGGAAGAAGGGAGGAGTTGGGGAGGTAGGGAGAGAAGGGATGGTAGGGGGAAAACAAAGGAAGGGGTAACAATGCTCCATAGGAAATGTACTCATTACCTTACTCATGTAACTGTAACCCCTTTGTACAGTATCTTTACATTAAAAAATATTTTTTAAAAAAATGACAAAAAACCTTTTCACAACTGTTATCCTGGATACAATCGTTTTTTCTTTTATAAAACAGATAATAATCGTTGTATAATTTTCTGTGTTTACAAATATCAGTGGTTGACTTTGGATTAATCAGTTTGACACTATTTTTGAGAAATAGTATTATAAAGTAATATAATATGGTAATAACTGTACTTACATTTTTCAATTGTCTTTATTTAGTATTCTGAAATTTTCTGTTGATTAACATAATAAGGAAAAGTTTGTAAACATTGCTGGGTATAGAGAGTTAATCAATGTATCACCATTTCACTTAGGTAATCCATTTTAGATACATTTTGAAAAACATTCAACACTTGTAATCATATTCAATTTTACTTTCTGAAGAGCATTGACCACGTAATTCATCAAATCAGTGAGTTATCATGGGCCAAAGTTTTCAGTTGAGATTTCTCAAGTAATATTATGTTATAAATACAATTTCCATGAAGCAACGATTGTCTGATTGTTTATAAAATATTAAATATTTACTTTCTTTTTTCAAAATCAACACCTATTATGTTCACAAATGAATTTCATTGTGACATGCCATACATGCACACACTGTACTTCAATCACCTGCAGTAAATGTTTCTTGTGCTCCTTAGCCTGCTGGATGTTCTTACTAGCACCTCCACAAGTCACATGCACTTAACCTGAACTTAATTTGCAGAGGTTTGACTTATTTTATTTGTGACTGCTAGGGTTAGACAAAGATGCACAATGAAGATGGTTGTAAAATATACGATTGAAATGAATCCTGAAACTGTTTACAAATCATGTATATTTCATGTTTATATAGGACAAAGAACAAATAGTTGACAAGAAACTATCATTTTGACTAGCACTCACTCAGCACTTATTTTCTAGGTCAGACTTCTCTCACACTTCAGTGATTATTCATTCATAGTACTATCTTTGACTATTCTTATTACTTCCTGATAGTCTACTATCTTCATTTTTATTACTATTTTCTCTTATGATATCCTAATCTTTCACTTAACTTATGCATTATGGTTATTGTAGAAAAAAATAAATAGTATGCATATAACCTTTATTCATTTAAAAATATCAGAGTATTTTAATTCCACACTGAGAAAGTCTCTACATTTTTAAATCTCAGTTTTACTTCCCCTTCATATGGAAATGTATTCTATTATTTGTTGGCTCCAAATTGAGATATATTTATCATGATGGAATAATAATCTAGAATTCTGATTTCAATTAATCAGTCAGAAGTTAGTGTCATTGCCTTGATACTGTACTTTGGGATTCTGGACTCTAAGGTCATACCATCCATTTACAAAGCACTTATCAAAACAAATGCTCTTTCTTTGTCATCTATACACACCACTGCCTCAGCTGCTAGAGTCTGAACCAGAGTTACCAGGAATATGTAGTGAGCCTTCAATATGTCCTCATATGCTTTATTGTCTATCCATATACTCCTATAGTGACTTATATAATTTCTCATTACACAAAAATAAAACCCAGACTCTATTGTCATAAAAGAAGAAGCCATGTTTTAGTTATTTTATTGATTTGATTTTACAAGTGTTATTTCATTTCTCCTTCAATTGACTACCATAAGAACTGGAACTTTACAGACTTGTTTACTGTCTCATCTCTACCTCTAAATTAGCATTTATTTTATAGAAAGAACTTTATATCCATTATTTACATTGTTAATCACCAGTTTTTAGGCCAACTGAAGAGAGCATGACCCCATTATCTTTGGAGACCATTGACTTATAAGAAACAATATATTAATTTGTTTGCTTCTTTTTTTTAAAGAAGAAAATGGCTAAAGTTGCTTGTAGAAGATATGTAAGTCTCATAATTGGAAACACATTGTGTCAGATTTTAAAAAAATAAGCAAAAGATATATTGAAAGTTAAAAGGACAGCTATCATTATGGATATAAATGTGAAAATGCTCTGAAATGCCAAATAGTAACTCTTTCAATATTTTATTGTTGTTGTGCGGGGCTGGAAATTCAATAGCTGTCATAGTCAAAATTGTAGAAATCCCTGCCCCCATAAGTACAGGCTCCTTATCCTCATTCAATGGAACATGAACCTAGGTATTGTGGTAAAGACTTTGAAGAAGACATTAAGATTGCTAATCAGTTGGTTTTAAGCAAGTAAAGATATTCTCAACATGAAAATGAGACAGTGAAATTACATGAGCCACTAAAAGCAGAAAAATAGGGCAGAGAGATGCAAGGGCAAAAAATAAGGTATGATATGAGAGAGCTCAGGGAACATTGAAGTATAAATACGATTTTAATCCACCTTTGGTGACCCCTGGCTAACTGATAACAAAGAAATGGGTACCTTAGACGTCCAACTGTATGAGATTGAATTCTGACAACTAAATAAATGAGGCTGGAGGAGGGTTCATGCCAAAGCTTTTGGAAAAAAACAGAGTCATGCTGACCCATTGATTTGGTGAGCTTTAGAACAAAGAACAAGCTGAACCACCTTATGCCTAGATTTCTGACCTACATATGCCAGAGATGATCAATGTGTGTGGTTCTCTGCTCCTAAATCTGAAATAATTTATAGTGGCAGCAATAGTGAACGAATATACCTGATCAGGCAAAAGTGATCCAACAAAGATCATTGAAGTAATCATGAAAATGAAGCACACAGAGAAGGGAGAAAGTTTATGGCTTCCAATTAAGCGTTTAGGAGGGCTACCCAAGGTAAGGAGATGATAGCTGAAAGCAAGGTCAGAGACGCTAACCCAAGAAAAGTGTCTGGGTGGACTATGGTCAGAAAAACCTCTTAAAATTACAAGAACTTTTCAGGGTCATGCAAATAAAAGGAGTGGCAACAGAAGTGAGCGATCAATAGGTTCAGTGTTACTAAAAAACAAAACAAAACAAACAATAACAATAACAACAAACCTCAAGGAATATAAGATTGAAAGAGAGAAAGCACAACTGAGAAAATAGAGTTGGAAATCAAGTTTCAGTGTCATAGCCACCAACAAGAGCTACTACATCTTCAAATTTGTCCATTTTAACTTTCTTAAAGTTTGCTGTGAACAAACCCTTCCTTCCTACAATAAAACCTTTCCTTCATCTTGCACAACTGTTCCCAGTGATCTGCTCCATTGTGACCCATTCGGGTCACAATTTGCATAGAATCTGTGTGAATGGTTCTCACTGAATCATATTTGGGGTATAGCCTCCTATTTAAAATTGTAACACTATCACATTGTGGCTCATTTTAGCTAAAATCTAGTCCTAAATACCTAGATTAAAATATAGAGTCTCTGCGGCTCCTTGATTTGATCCAATGAGTTTTTCTTTACATTGATTTGATAGAATTTTTGGTCTACTTAAATGAGCTTAGACTAAATACACCTCAAAAATAGTCTCTCTTACAAATCATCACTGTGAGCTCCATAGAGATGAGCATGTATCCAAATTAACATTATGTCATCCATCACATGGGAGTATCAGGTGATTGTTGTATTTCAATGTTTGAAATAGTAATTATATACTTCCAGTAAGATTAGATTTTTGTTAGAGTTGTATTATCCCAAACCCTCTATTAATAGTTTGGTTAACTCTGTAGAACATTTAAGATTAAATAGTAATGCTATATTTGAAATACATCTTTAAGAGCTTATTTGATTTGTAAGATATCTAGGATTTGAAAAATGAACCTTGAAAAGTGGTTTCTGGCAAGCAGAAATTCAGGCTACTGTTACATTTTGTTTTTAGATACTCTATTATTATATATTTATAAATATATAACTGTATATGTATATATGCAAATGTATAGGTATATACACAGAGACAGAGATCACCTAATGTGTCTGATTACACTGAACCAGTTTAAGTTTTATAAGTAGTACTTTGGAGACAAAAACATTGGAAAAACTTTATTTGCACAATGTAAGTTCTATTTAAGCAATTATAAATATCAATTGCTTGTTTTAGCAATTTCGATTACTTTTATATCACCGAAACTTCTGACATTTTGCTGTTTCTAGTGTTTTACCAACTCATGTTACAAAAATCTTTTTGTTTGATTGCTTCCAAGTGTTAATCCAGAATTGCTTCAGTATGCTGTTTATAGTCCTTGAACCCAGAGTGCAAATTTATAGATTCTCTATAGTTTTATGGTGACTTAGCAAATCTCTTCAATTTTCTAGGTTTCAATTTTCCTCTCAATGTAATTTTCTATAATTGGATACATCAGAGAAGTACACTTAATATATTTTAAAGTAATGGGAACATAACCACCCCATCATAATCATTAGCGATTCTGTATGTATGTTATTTAAATTAAAAAATATATTAACTCAAGTCTAGTCCTGAATCAATAAACAGTAAAGTCAATTGCAGGAAAAGAATTCTCTACTCCATTATCTGATTGATAGAATAAATTGACTTGATTTTCATACCATAGGGATAAAAAATAAATAAAGAAATTACATGAAAATGGAAAAGTACTTCCAAGTATAGCTGATATTGAAAAAAAAATAGTCTTTTGGTCTTCAAAAAAGAAGGAATTAAAATCCACAATCATTTGAGGAATTTTTGTGGTCATCCATGCAAAAATACATATAGCAATTTAAGGTATGAGGTTACAATGTTTTATAGGAGGTTATAGAAGGCAAAATGGTAAGTGGACCTGAGCTCAGTGGTGAGGAGTGAGCTTCATTGTATGAAGATTATTGCAGAGTGTGAGAGGTTGGCCCATTGCTAGAAATGGCTTAACCTCTGGAGCTTCCTCCCTGCTGTATATTATAGTTAGTTCTGAGGTAATGGGGCTGAGCGCTCCAAGCACAAAAGTGGTAAATCCCTAGATCCTCCCCTGTATGGTTTTCCACTGGGCATGGTCTGAAAGCACTGAAGCTGTAGGCAGAGTGCTGGGCTTCCTGAGTTTTCTCTTACACCTGCAAATTTTGGTGTTCTGTTTGCTTTTACCACGCTCTAATATAACCAAGGGTCCAGTGTTTTACACTTTTAGGCTTGGATATTTACCATCCTTAATACACATATAGGGAGGCTTCTGGAACAAGTGGGACTCTACCCCCCACAGGCCACAAAATTTACTGTGAAACAGTGGCTCTAGGTACACAAAGAAAACAAACTAAAGTGAATGCAGCACAAATCCATGACAGGCCAGATCTCAACTCACTTACTGCACCAATCTATGCAGTCTGAGTAAGGAGAAATTATAGTAGAGTCCAGCTAGGATAAACACTTCCCTACACAAAGTATATTCTGATATTAGAGAAAACAAGAAGCAGCCTCCTCAGTCTTTCTCACAGCTACTGGCTTTTTCTTTAGGAAAGCTCTTCCATTATGCCATAATTACTCAGTATTATTTTTGTTTTGCTTCTTAAATATCCCTATTTTTATTTTTTTTATTCATCTAACTTTTGTATGATTTTATTTATGGAATTTTCCCTTTGTTTTAAATTATATTTTATTTTCTTTAAGTAGTTGAGCAAAGGTGTTACTATTGAACAAATCAACTTATAAATAAAATGCATCTTGATCAATGTCATTCCTTTGATCATATTTTTTTGTCTTGTAATTGGATTGATATAGTACTCTTCTTCTATTCCATTCCTTTCTTACTTTATCCTCCAAAGTTTTGTCTTACTTTTCATAGACTGACTTTTCCCCCTTCCCAGACCCCTTGATTTATGTTTTTTATTATTACATTTACTTTTATAAATTTTTTATTGTGAAAATACCATACAGAGGGGTTACAATTACATGGGAAAGATTCATTTATAAATTTTTAATTTCATAGTGTGAAAATTGTTTGTCTCTTCTTTTACACTTTTTCAAAAATATTTTTTTTATTTCTTTAATTTTTAAAATTTTATTATAAAGGTGATGTACAGAGGGACTATAGATACATAAGTAAGGTAATGAGTACATTTCTTTACAAACAGCGTTTTCCTCTCCCCCTCCCCCCCCCCCCCCCCCCCCCCCGTTTTCTCCTACTCCACCTCCCCCACTTCCCTTCCCCCAAGTTGCAAAGTTCATTTCCAACATAGTATGAGTATTACCGTTGGGTTGGGTCACCCTTTGTCCTTTGTCCCACCATTTCTGTGATTCTCCTTCCCTTTCCCAAATCAGATGAACTTATATACAAGACGAAGGGTACTGAAATAAAAAAACTGTGACAACAGGAAATAAACCAAAGAAAAAATGATAGAAAATATAAATAACTGCAAACAGTACACTAAAAAAAACCCCAACCACTTGTCTCCATGTCTTGGAGTTCATTTCGATTAGCATCATTATCTATATCTATATCTATCTATCTATCTATCTTTACACATATATGCTGATACATGTTCTAAGAATATACTGTTGGTTATTTCTTCTTTTTTTTAAAATTTTATTTTATTTTATTTGAGAACATACTGTGCAGAGGGGTTACAATTACATGGGCAGGATAATGCATACATTTCTTACCAAGCATTGCAGCCTCCTCCTTTGTTTACCCTTCACCTCCCTTCCCAGCCTCCCCCCTCCCCCCCACCAAATCATTCCCCCACCCCCCACCGACATTGTAAAGCTGGTTTTGACATGACATTTTGTACTTCTCATTGTTGCAACAGGTCCACCTGAATCCTTAAACGACTTGTTTGTCCCCATCTCCTCCACATGTTATACTGACATCAAATATAGTTAAAGCGGGGGTTACACTGTGGGGGAGGGACATACAAAGCAACAAAGAAATAATCTTATAAACGCGTTAGAAACACATGCATGAAAGAAAAAAAACATTAAAATACATATTTAAGGGTTCATTTTCCTGACATCACATTATCTGACCTTTTCCGCTTGACTCATACCTATACTAGATATTGCAAATAAGGGAAACCATGGGACCGATGTTTCTTTGGGCCTGGCTTACTTCACTTAATATAATTTTTTCCAAGCCTTTCCATTTCCTAACAAGTGGGGAAATGTCATTCTTTCTGATGGAGGCATAGAATTCCATTGTGTATATATACCATATTTTCTTGATCCATTCATCTACTGAGGGGCATCTGGGTTGGTTCCATATCTTAGCTCTGGTAAATAATGTTGCAATAAACATAGTTGTGCTGGTAGCTTTAGTGTGGTCTTTTTTGTAAACATTAGGGTAAATGCCCAAAAGTGGGATTGCTGGGTCATAGGGGAGTTCTATGTGAAGTCTTTTGAGGAACCTCCATACTGCTTTCCAAAGTGGTTGAACAAATTTACACTGCCACCAAAAATGAAGTAAGGTTCCCTCCTATCCACATCCCCTCCAGCATCTGTTGTTATTAGAGTTCTTGATTTTTGCTGTTCTGACTGGAGTGAGGTGATATCTCAATGTTCTTTTGATATGCATTTCTTTTATGGCTAGGGATGTTGAACATTTCTTCATGTGTCTATTGGCCATCCTTCTTTCTTCTTCAGAGAAGCTTCTCTTTAAGTCTTTCGCCCACTTACTTATTGGGCAGTTGTTTCTTTGAGGATTTGTTGTTGGGTGGTTTAATTTTTTGAGTTCCAATATATTTTAGATATGAGACCCTTGTCCGTTGTATGGCTAGTAAAGATCTTCTCCCAATCTGTGGGCTTTCTATTGATCTTGCTAGCTATGTCATTTGCCCTGCAGAAGCTCTGCAACCTTATGCAATCCCATTTGTCCAACCTTTCTTTGATTTGTTGTGTTTCCGGGTCTCTATTCAGAAAATTTCGGCCTGAGCCAAGGAGACCTAGGGTTTCTCCTATTCCATCCTGTAATGTTTTCAGAGTGTCTGCTTTGACTTCAAGGTCTTTGATCCATTTGGAGTTGATTCTGGTGCAGGGTGATATATAAGGATCTAGCTTTAGTTTTCTACATGTAGTTAACCAGTTTTGCCAGCACCATTTACTGAAGAGGCTGTCTGTCTTCCATTCTATTGTTTTAGCTCCCTTATCGAAGATTAGATGGCTATAGGTCTGTGGGTTCATTTCTGGGTTTTCAATTCTATTCCATTGGTCCTGAGGTCTGTTCTTACGCCAATACCAAGCTGTTTTGATTACTATGGCTTTATAGTAGAGTTTGAAGTTTGGTATTAATATTCCTCCAGCAGTGTTCTTTCCGTTGAGGAGCGTTTTTGCTATTCGGGGTCTTTTATTGTTCCATATGAATTTTTGGATTGCCTCTTCTATTTCCTTGAAGAATGAGGGTGGAATTTTGATAGGTATCGCGTTGAATTTGTAGATAGCCTTGGGAAGTATTGCCGTTTTCGCGATGTTAATCTTTCCAATCCAGGAGCATGGGAGGTTTTGCCATTTTTTAAGTTCTGTGTTGATTTCCTTTTTCAAGATTTTAAAGTTTTCATCATAGAGGAACTTCACTTCTTTAGTTAAGTTAATTCCGAGGTATTTTATTTTTTGTGGGGCTATTACAAATGGGGTTGCTTTCCTAATTTCAGCCACACTTTTCTCACTGTTGGCATACAGAAAAGCCATTGATTTTTGGGGGTTAATTTTATAACCTGCTACTTTGCCAAAGTTTGAATCAGCTTGTGTAATTTGGGAGTGGAGTCTATGGGATTCTTTAAATACAAGATCATGTCATCTGCAAAGAGGGAGAGTTTTATTTCTTCTTTCCCTATTTGGATCCCCTTTTATGTCTGCATCTTATCTTATTGCTGTAGCTAGGCATTCTAATACTAGATTGAAGAGAAGTGGAGAGAGTGGGAATCCTTGTCTTGTTCCTGAGTTAAGAAGAAATGGCTTTAGTTTTTCACCATTGAGTATAATGCTGGCTGTAGGTTTGTCATATACAGCCTTTATTGTATTGAGGAATGTTCCATGGATTCCTAATTTTTCCAAAACCTTCATCATGAAGGGGTGTTGTATCTTGTCGAATGCTTTTTCTGCGTCTATTGAGATAACCCTGTGGTTCTTATTCTTGCTCCTGTTGATGTGATGAATAATATTAATTGATTTGTGTATATTGAACCAGCTTTGCATCCCTGAAATGAATCCTGTTTGATTGTGGTGTATGATTTTTTGGATGAATTGTTGAAGTCGATTGGCCAAAATTTTGTTGAGAAGTTTTGCATCAATATTCATCAAAGAAATGGGTCTATAGTTCTCTTTTTTGATGAGCCCCTGCCTGGTTTTGGGATGAGGGTTATGATGGCTTCATAGAATGTGTTCGGTAGTGAGCTTTCTCTTTCAATTTCTTTGAAGAGTTGGAGGAGTATTGGTGTGAGCTCTGCTTTGAAGGCCTTGTAAAATTCCGCTGTGAAACCATCTGGTCCTGGACTTTTCTTAGCTGGGAGGTCTCTTATTGCTGTTTCTATTTCAATGCTTGATATGGGCCTGTTAAGATAGTTTAACTCATCTTGGTTTAGTTTTGGCATGTCAATATTTGCTAGAAAGTGGTCCATTTCTGTCAAGTTTTCAAACTTATTAGCGTAGAGTTTTGAGAAGTATTCCCTTATAATGTTCTGAATCTTGGTTGTTTCCGTGGTGATGTTTCCCTTCTCATCTCTGAGTTTATTAATTTGGGTGTGTTCTCTTCTTTTTCTGATAAGATTTGCTAAGGGTCTGTCAATTTTGTTAAGTTTTTCGAACAATCAACTCTTTGTTTTGTTGATTCTTTCTATAGTTTTTTT
Organism: Dipodomys spectabilis; assembly: GCF_019054845.1. Taxonomy (NCBI): domain Eukaryota; kingdom Metazoa; phylum Chordata; class Mammalia; order Rodentia; family Heteromyidae; genus Dipodomys; species Dipodomys spectabilis. The sequence goes on from NW_024870766.1 coordinate 20,584,421, forward strand.
GGATTCTAATTCATTTAATTCTGATTTAATTTTGATTATTTCTTTCTGTCTACTGGATTGGGGTTTATCTTGCTGCTCTTTTTCAAGGAGGTTTAGATGTGTCATTAAATTGTTAGTTTCAGATCTCTCCAATTTGTTGATGTAGGAGCTCAGAGCTATAAACTTCCCTCTGAGTACTGCCTTTGCTGTGTCCCAGAGGAGCTGGTAATCTGTGTGTTCATTTTTGTTGAATAGCATGAACATTTGAATTTCCTTTCTAATCTCTTCCATGACCCACTCATGATTCAGCAGTGTGTTGTTCAGCCTCCATGTGACACCAGACTTTCTTTGGTGGCTTTTGGTGTTGAGTTCTAATTTTATTCCCTTGTGGTCAGAGAGAATGCAAGGTATAACTTCAATGTTTCTGAATTTAGACAAGTTTGCTTTGTGGCCTAAAATGTGGTCTATTTTAGAAAACGTTCCATGTGCTGCTGAGAAAAACGTGTTATCTGATGCTCCTGGGTGAAATGTTCGGTAGATGTCTGTTAAGTCTAGTTGATCTATGCAGCTGTTTAGATCTGCGGTTTCTCTGTTGAGTTTTTGCCGAGTTGATCTATCTAGTGGGGAGAGTGGTGTGTTAAAATCCCCAACAATTAATGTCTTTGGATCTATATGGGATTTAAGGGAAAGTAGTGTTTCTTTGATAAATTTGGGTGCCACATTGTTTGGCAAATAGATATTTAGAATTGTAATATCCTCCTGAAGGAGAGATCCTTTAATTAGTATGCAGCTACCTTCTTTATCTCTTCTCACGAATTTTAATTTGAAGTCTATTTTATCTGATATTAGGATTGCAACTCCCGCCTGTTTATGGGGTCCGTTTGCTTGGTAGATTTTGTTCCAGCCTTTAACATTGAAAATGTGTTTGTTTTTTCGGGCAAGATGTGACTCCTGCAGGCAGCAGATAGAAGGGTCTTGTTTTTTAATCCAACTAGACAGTCTATGTCGCTTAATTGGAGAGTTCAGTCTGTTAACGTTAAAAGATAGGACTGAGAGGTGTTTGGGAGTTCCTGCCATGTTATCTACCTTCTTGGGGGCTGCGAAAACTGGGTTCTTCCTATGGTTCTTGGATTCTCAGTTTGGGTGCAGTTTCTTGGCCTTTATTGCGGTCTTGTTGGTTTTCTATGTGTAGGACATCTTTAAGAATCTTTTGTAGGGCTGGTTTGGTGGAGATGTATTGTTTCAATTTTTCTTTGCTATCTAAGGTTTTTATTTGGCTTTCAGTTATGAAGGAGAGTTTAGCTGGGTACAGTATTCTTGGTTGATAGTTGTTTGTTTTTAGGGCATGGCATACATCATTCCAGGCTCTTCTTGCTTTGATTGTCTCTGCTGAGAAATCTGAGGTGATTCTAATTGGTTTCCCTTTATAGGTGATTACCCTTTTCTCCTTGACAGCTTTATGGATCTTTTCCTTGGTCTGAGTTGATCCTGTGTGGGTTATATTGTGAGGGTGGGATGTCCTATTCTGGTCTGGTCTATTTGGGGTTCTAAAGGCTTCTTGTATCTGAATAGTCCGATCTTTTTGCATGTTTGGGAAGTTCTCTGCTAGGATCCTGTTAAACAAGTTACCTAGACCATTAACTTCTGTTTCTAGCTGCTCCTCTACACCATAATCCTTAAATTAGGCCTTCTGATGGTGTCTTCCAGGTGTTGGATAAATCTATCATATTTCTTGGACTTGTCTTGGATGGTTGTATGTTCTTTCTCTATAATATCTAGGCTGTCTTCAATCCCTGAGATTCGATCTTCTGCATGGTCTAACGTGCTGTCAAGACTCTCTACTTTGTTTTTTATCTCTTTTCCTTCTAATTGGTCAGCTTTGATGGCTTCAAGTTCTTTGTTGAAGCTCTGTTTTAGGTCTTGTATGAATTTCTTTACTTCCTTAATTTGGTGTTCAGTGTTTGTCCTCAAATCACTTAGTCGATTGGTTATGGTTTCTTTGGACTCCCATTCCTTCTGTTGGGTTCCATTCAGCATTCCCTTTGTGGTCTCCCTGACTTCCATCAGCTCTTTGTTAATGGATTCCATGAATGCCTTTAGTGATCTTTGTGTGTTCTCTACCTGGTCTCTCAATTACTGTATTACTCTTTGATTAGCTTCCTCCCGTTCGTGGGATTCCTGCAGATCTCTTTGAGTGTTCTCAGCCTGCTCACGCCATTCCTCCCTTTCTCTTTGAGTATTCTCAAGTTGTTCATGCAAATCCTGTGTCAGTTTTTTAGTAGCTTCCTCACGCTTATGATATTCCTGTATAAACTTCTGGGATGCCTCCTCTCTCTCCCTATCACGCTCATACAGAGTCCTTTGTACCTTGTCAAACTTCTCATTTATCATGTTTTCCAGTAGTGTTTGTAGAGCTATTTGGGAACTCTCCTCTGGATTATTCATTATCTGTTCTAACCCCTGATTATCAAGATTGGGAATTGAGATACCCGAATTTGCCATTTTTCTTGTGTTTTTCCAGCTTACTCTGCCCATTTGAGATGAAGATAGCACCAGTTTTGTGCTAGAACACTATCTTAAGGCAACCATCAACCAAAGTTTGCATTTGTACAGTCAATAGTCTACATATACAATCTAGTTCAACAGATACATCTATTCAACATCAAACAATTATATGTTAAAGGACTTCGAACCGCAGAGAAGAGTTTGGAAAACCAGAAATTATTAGGGTTAGGGAGAGATGTGGGTAAAAAATAGGAATAGATTGGTGTGGGGAGGCACAGGGAGAGTTAACTATGTCCTAATCACAATGCAGGAAATAGGTTGGGTAGGATGCAAGTAGAGAGAGAGAGAAAAAGAAGAAAGGGAAAGGGGAATGAAAAGAGACCAGAAAAAAATAGAAATGTAAAAATTAATGTTATTATAGAGATTAAAAGACCATCTATTTAGAGAGGAATGTGAATATATTGAGAGAAAGGGAGGGACATAGAGGAGATGTGAAAAACTTTTAAAAAATGCTTAAAATATTATATAGGTATAAAGAGGTAGTAGTGCTATTAATGAATTTAAGTCTCAGAGTTTTTGAATTGAGCAATAAATTTGTGGATTAAGTGTGTACACAATGGGGGATAGGGTCTACTAGTTAACTGTGGGTTTATCTGAGGATGTGCAGGACAAGAGTTAAGTCACATAAAGAAGAACAAAAGAGAGGAAAAGGTGGAAAGGATAGGAAAGTGAGAAGAAAAGATCAGAAGTTCAGTAGAGCTAGCCAAAAAACAAAAAGATAATTAAGAAAGAAAGAAAAAGAGAAAGAAGACAAGAAAAGAAAGGAAAACGCACATTCACGTATTCCTAAAATAAAAATTATAAGAGGAGAAAAAAAAAGTTACTGGAAAACAATTATTTTTTCAGAAGAGGCAAAAATTAAAGATTAATAAAAGTTTTAGAAAAGGAAAAAAAAATTTTATATATATAAGGTAACAAAAAACAAAAAACAAAAAAAAAGAAAAGAAGAAGAAGAAAAAAAAAAGTTCTTTGATTTATTTTGGGGGGGAGGGGTGGGAAGAATCCTGTATCTCCCTTTTGTCTGTAACCAGCCTCTTGTTGGAGTCTCTGGTCAGCTTGAGGTCCTGTGGCTTGATTGGTTTCTTAAGTCAGTTTGTTGGAACAGGCAGAAAAATGCTCTGCTTTACCCAAGATTTTGAGATCCCCCTCCCAGGTTAGTTTACTCGGAGGGTGATCTGCTTTGAGAATCACAAAAGAGGGGAATGCAGTGATGAGGCTAGGTTCTGGGTAGAGTTGAGGCCTTTCAACAAACAGTAGCTTTTCCCTGGGGCTATTTTGTGAAAAAAAACTCACAGCACCCAGCCTGGAGCCATTCTCAGGGTTTCTGTTTTTCAATTGATTGTGGTGGCTGCTAGAGGGAGGGGCAGCCTCTGGCTCTGGTTACCCAGTGAGGAGAGCCACTCCAATGGCTGAGCTGGGTGACTTTTCCCTGGATGGAACTGAGTCTGTGAGGTCACTTCGCCGTTAAGTTCTTGTGACCTGCTAAATGACTCGTTTTATTCCAAGGCCTGAGCTGGAGCTAGCAGCTCCTCCAAGCTTTGTCGGTATCCAAGATGGAGATCACCAGTGCTGGGGGGGCAGGGGTGGCCTTCCCTCCTCTGCTCCCAGAGAAGGAGTGAGGAAGTCGGGCTTCTACTCATGCCGAGTCTTGGATCCTGGGTCGTCTCTGGTCTGCAAACTGCAGGATGGAGATGTCCGCTCCTTGTCGGTTCTTGCTGGTGTTGAGTAGAATCCGCTGGCCCGCTGCGTCTGGCTCCTTCGTCCCAGACTCTCTGTGTCTCAGGTATGACCCCGCGGCGGTGGTCGCCACCGCGACCCTGCCACCGCAGCGGCAGCTGCTGGCAAGCGCTCAGATGTGTCTCCTTGGCTTCCCCTCTCTTGACTAACTCTCTGTCCTGTGATGGCACACTTGGTGTGATTCTCTGGCTTAGGACTGTTCACTGGAACTCTAAAACTGCTTTCTATGCAAGAGCTTGTTCAGATTCCGGCTTCTCCTCCGCCATCTTCCCGGAACTCTCAAAAATATTTTTATTGTTATTGTAGAAGATAATGTACAGAGGGGTTACAGTTACAAGTGAAGTAATGAGTACATTTCTTTTTGAACCATGTCTCTTTTCTATGCTCATTGGAGTTATAGTACTTGTCTTAATTTGCTATTGTATTTCTTTATACAATATGTTTCCATATTGTTCCTCTCATGGCAATTTACTTTCTTTTTTTTAATTGTGAAAATACTGCAGAGGGGTTACAATTACATGGGCAAGGTGTTTATTGCAGTCTTATTTACCATAGCTAAGATATGGAACCAACCCAGATGTCCCTCACTAGATGAATGGATCAAGAAAATGTGGTATATATACACAATGGAATTCTATGCCTCCATCAGAAAGAATGACATTGCCCCATTTGTTAGGAAATGGAAAGACTTGGAAAAAATTATATTACGTGAAGTAAGCCAGACCCAAAGAAACATAGGTCCCATGGTTTCCCTTATTTGCAATAACTAGTATATGTCTGAGACAAGCAGAAACGATCAGATAAGTTGATGTTAGGCGAAATGAACCCCAAGATAAGGATTCAAATGTTTTTTCTTTCATGGCAATTTACTTTCTACTTCTGAGTAATACTGAGGATTGAACTCTCAATAAGATCTTTATACAAAACTGGAAAAAACATTGATTCCAAGAAGTATTCAAATAGCAACATAGAAATACAAGACAAATTGCAAAGGAAGGCAATATAACTGGATTCAAAACTTCATAACTTTTCAATAATGAAATCTGAAGATGTTGCAATAGCTGAAATGTAGGACAAAGGATTCAAAAGACTAATTTTGGTCATCATCATTGATCTCAAAGAGGATTCAAATATATGGATAAATGTACTATAGAATTCATCCCAGTACTTGAAATGAACACAAAGTTGAGTGATTATTATTTCAGACAACAACAAAAACAAAAGCCATCATGACTGTAATTTTGAAGAAATAAGCAACATGAATAAAATCCAGCCTACAAATACACAGCATAAAAAGGAAACTGAGATGCAGGATTCTACATACAGAAGATCCAGAACAATGCACATAATTAAGTAAACGATTAAGAATGAAGCTGACTAAAATATTAGATTTATAAAAGAAAATTAATAAATAACCAAGTACTGTTAAATAACTAAAGCAGCAAAATGCTGAAATGATTGAAGGATAGAAATCACAAGGAAAATTCAGAAATGAACTCCAATGGACTGAACTGACACACAGGGTATTCCATATAACAGCTGAGAAGTTTACACAGTGTTCTTAGCAGCTCATGGAACTTTCATTAAAACAGAGCATATTTGAGGTCACAAAGTTAGAATTAATAAAATGAAAATTTTGAATAATATCAAACTATAATAAAATAAAAGTAGATGTTTTGAATACTGCCAAACTAAAATTATATAGTAGATACAAATGGTAAGAGACAAAGGTCAAAAATGAGCCATGTTGAATAGACCATAACTTTTTAATCAAAATGTAGAAAATTGAATATCTCATTTACTATTGCATATTATAAATAATTGCAATGTTTTTATTTATTTATGCATATTAGACACCCCACCTTATAGTCTGAAATAGATTTGTTTTTATTTATATTCAATTTATGTTAATTTTATAATAAATGTAGTAACAATATTTTATTATGCTCAGATTTTAGATGTTACATTGCTTTAATTTCATGGTCCATTTCCAGTAGGGATGTATATTTAGTTAAAATAACTTCATATAAATAAGACTGAGCTAATTTTAAGCTAAGTGATGCTGTATGTATGTATGTATGTATGTATGTATGTATGTATGTATGTATTTGAGACAGGATCTAACTCTGTAGTCCTGGCTGGACTTGAACTTACCATGTAGCTCAGGCTGACTGTAAGCTTGTAATTCTCCTACTTTAGCTTCAAGTGTTTGGCTGGAATTACTGGCTGTGAAAACCACACTGGGCTAAGATTGCTATTTTACTGAAATATAGTAAGCACACCTGGTATAGGGATGTTGGAAAAGTGTGTAGGTGGCAAACAAATGACTGACATTTGGAAAACATAAAAGAAGTATTATTACATTCTATAAGTAATCTCTCATGTATCAAGTTTATACCAATTAAGCTTTTATGGTTATTATTATATAATGAGTTTTAAACTATAAGTTAAAATCATACTTTTTCAGTCTTTTGTATTAAAGACTGAAGCATACATTAACAGCTAACGAACTGTGAAGGACTTCAAACAGAAAAATGAAACACCTAGTATCAGTTGAAAACTATGTATTCCCACATGGGGACCATTATAGGAAGTGTTACAGCATGATACAAAATTTTTGCAGGATAGTATTGGGTACTTAATATAACAAGGGAAATATTTGATTCCCGTATTGCTTCAATTGTTTTGATTTGAAATGTATATGCAAGCCCGTACAAACCAAGACTTGTGGATCATAATGAAACAACTATCATTTAACTTTTTATGAACTAATTTCTTTGAAATTATGCTGATTACAAAAGGCATTCCCTACAGATTAAAAATCTTTTTGATATTATGTTAAGTCCTATATTTTCAGCATTATATAATTAGTTTGTGACAAATATATCTTACTGAAACTTCTATGCCTATTGGTATAATCCGTAGTAAATAAGAAAAATTTTGCTAATCTGATTCATGTAATCATTAATAAAATTAGTGTAACGGAGCCTGAATGTAATGTATATTCTGATTTTTGGCTGATGTTTTTAGGGATCTATTATGTTTAATAATGTGGTTTAAGATATAATTCTTCACAAACAAATCAATGAAGGATTCAAACCATACTTATCTTGGGTTCATTTCACCTAACATCAACTTATCTGAACTTTTCTGCTTGTCTCAGACATACACTAGTTATTGCAAATAAGGGAAACAATGGGACCTATGTTTCTTTTGGCCTGGCTTACTTCACTTCATATAATTTTTTCCATTTCCTAACAAATGGGGCAATGTATACAATTGCCAACATTCCTGGACATAACCTGCCTAAATCCATCACTTAGGAAATTCACCTTACACTTTAATATAAGCAATTATTAAAATACTGCTATTACTAACACTGACTGGTATCTCTAAAATTATGTCCAGTTGCCTAATTACCAAACTTGGCTACTTATGTCAGTTAAATAAAAGTACTTATATATTAAATTCTCATCTATATTCTTGTGGCAAAGTTTTCACATACCTTAGTATGACACATTTTTACAGTGCCTATTATGTTCTGTGTCATCTTTTACTTTTCAGTTAATCAGATATTGTCATATACAATACATGGCCAATTTGAACAACAAAATGCCACTAATTTTTATCAAAAAGTGTGCACACCTGTATTGATTTCAAAGGACACCATAGAGCCATGGATAACCTAAGAACCACTAGCTCAAAAGAGCTCAAAAGGTGTACAATCTCAACTATGGTCTTTCCTTCCTATTTCTTTCCTTCCCTCCCTCCCATCTTCTTCCTTCCTTCCTTCCCTTCTTCCTTTCCCCCCCAATTCCTTTTTCCCTTCCTCCCTTCCTTCCTCTCTCTTTCCCTCCCTCCTTTTCTTTAATTCTTTCCATTTTCCCCTCCCTCCATTTTCATTCCCTCCATGGCATCACTAAGTTCTTCAAATTTCCAGCAAACTATGACACAATGTAAGTTTAATGGTACCTAAGGAAATCTTTTTTTTTAAGAATTTGTTTTAAAAGAGAATTTATCATTTCAGGCTATATATTTTAATATATTTGCTTTAAAATATCAAATAATATATATAAAATTTTAAAACAAATTACTTAAAACCAGTTAAGTCTATGAGAAGTTATCACCATTTCAAAGCTGTTTCCTGGAATATATTATACTAAATAGTACACCTGATTCATTTCTCAATTGAAATGATTAAACAAACTGTTGACATAGTTTCCAAGGATTGACAGGTATCTATTATTACTTGTCTCCATCTATTCACACATAAAAATGGTATGACTGAATCCAAAATTCAAGAAATAATACTCTTTGGTGATATATGCAAAATCATATGATTCCATGTGTCTTATTATTCATGTATAATGACTTTACATTTTGAAATTTCAAAATAGAAAATGTAATCTTATACTTTAAGGCTTGAATTATGGGCAGAATATTCAGAAGTGCCTAACACCTGCTTTATAATAAGAATTTTTCTCAAATGCCAGATGAACCAATTAAAGAATTTTTTTAATGATACTGGTAGTTATTTTTTGTAAAATAAAATTTTCAAATTTAAATATGCACTCTAAAAATGTGAAATCATTTAAGTACATAATCATGACATAATTGCACTTTTACCCTGAAGAAAGTTCAAAATTACTAATTAATGTTTTTGCTCTTCTTTTTTCCTCCCTAAGATGTCCTCTTTTTTCTTATCTCTCAATTTCACCAGCATTCCAACATTCATGTCCTGTTTCCCCCTGTTACTATTGTGGCCAGAAACAGATTGTAATTTTTATGGAGAATAAGCCACTCAGACCTCAACCAAAGTGGAAAATACCTCCATATATCACTTCTACTGAATCATGACCTAGTAGTATACGTCTGCAACACCCGGAAGACCTGAATCTGTGAGTCCTCACAAAGGACTGCTCATAGTTGGTCATACCTCTTTTCCACTCATATTTGTAAATGGCTTCTCTGGCAAAAAATGATTGTTTCCTGTTCCTAGTCACTAGTTCAGGAAAAAAATTCATAGTTTTGTTATAGTCCTGCAGCAGGTTTTAAAATAATATGTATTTTGTAGGGCACTATTTTATATATAACTGAGAGCCATTGGTACATTTCTGTTATTTTTTTTCTCCTACACATCATCTTTCTCAGTAATCTCATAATTCTCTGTGCCATAAGATCTGGAATAGTGTGTTTTCATATCTCTGGCAACTGTCATCATTCCTGGAACACTAAAGTTCTGGAAACAGTAGCCTGTATACCATATATTGTACTTAGTGGCATTAGCATGTATGTGTAAACTTTGTATCTTTTTTATTTTATTGTGAAAATGCCATACAGAGGGGTTACAATTACATGGGCAAGGCAATGAGTACATTTCTTATCAAACATTGTGGCCTCCTCCTTTGTCTCCCATTCCCATCCCTTCCCATCTCCCCCTTCGGGCCAAAGTTGTAAAGTTCATTTTTTGACATAACAACTTGTACATCTCATTGTTGCAATGGGTCCACCTGTATCCCTATTTAAATGATTTGTTTTTGCCCTTCCCCTCCACAAATTATACCAACATCAAATACAGTGAAAGCAGAGGTTATACCGTGGGAGAGGGACATACAAAGCAATAAGGAAATCACCTTATAAATATGTTAGAAATAATCACATGAAAGAAAAAACATTTGAATACTTATCTTGGAGTTCACCTAACATCACCTTATCTGACCTTTTCTGCTTGACTCAGACATATACTAGTTATTGCAAATAAGGGAAACCATGGGACCTATGTTTCTTTGGGCCTGGCTTACTTCAGTTAATATAATTTTTCCCAACTCTTTCCATTTCCTAACAAACGGGGCAATGCATACAATTGCCAACATTCCTGGACATAACTTGCCTAAATCCATCACTTAGGAAATTCACCTTACACTTTAATAGTAGCCCAGAGAGCCCAAGTGTTGGTTGATTCACAATCAAATAAAGCCTTTCATAGACAGCCTGTGAGATAGGGGCTCATTTTCCCCCACAGCACGGTTTAACATCTATTCCTTCCTCTTACCATGGACTTTTTCAATGGGGTTCGTTAAACACAAAGATCTACTATATTTGATTTGAAGAAAGCTGCCTTCATGTACTCAAAACAACGGACAATCATGAACTATTGGCTACAAAAACCATGATTGTACATTCTATTTTTTTTTTTTTTGGTCCGGTCGTGGGGCCTGAACTCTGGGGCCTGGGTGCTGTCCCTCAGCTCTTCAGCTCAAGGCTAGCGCTCTACCACCTGAGCCACAGCTCCACTTCCGGCTTTTTTTTCTGCTTATTTAGTGCTGAGGAATCGAACCCAGGCCTCATGCATTCAAGGCAAGCGCTGTACCACTGAGCCACCTTCCCAGCCCTGATTGTACATTCTTAAATACTAAATTCCTTCTGGAAACTATCATACCTGTTATAAAGTTTTATGATTCTGAGAATCTGGATGACTATATGGGAATGATTGTCCATCTGTAGCCTTCATGATTTTTCAGAATACATGTTTGAGTTTACTCTCTATGAATATAAACTTACAGTGATTGATGGAGGATTCTTGATGGCACATTGCAATAGAATCCAATGTTCTCTCAATAAGATAAGAGCAAAGGAGATTAGTTCTTAGGTTAGCTTTCCTGAAAAATGTTCAAGAAGGGTGAGCAACACTGAGCTCTAAAATGAGAGGCAGCAGGAAACTCTAACTTCTCTAACTGAAAACTCATGTTAGAGAGCAGATATCTTGCTATCAATTGTAAGATTTCTGACATAAAAATTTAAATTGAATAGAACAAAAAAATGTAACCTGCAAAATAACTATGTGTGTTTGTATATGTGTGTATATGGGAGATGTAGTGAGAAGGGGAGAGAGAGAGAGAGAAAGAGAAGAGAGGGCTGGAAGGAGAGAGGAAGGTTGAGAGAAAGAAAGAAGGGAGGGAGGAAGAAAGAAGGGTGAAGAAAAGTCTAGAATGTAATATGGTATGAATTTGTCACCACTGAAACAAAAGAGAAATATGAGCCAGATGAGAATAGGAACCAAGATGGGCACCGGTGGCTCACATCTGTCATCCTAGCTACTCAGAAGGCTGAGATCTGAGGACAGAGGTTCAAAGCCAGCCCGGGCAGGAAAACCATGAGACTTATCTCCAATTAACCACCAGAAAACCGGAAGCAGTGCTGTGGGTCAAGTGGTCCAGTACTCAACTTGAGCTGAAGAGTAGAGGGAGCCAGGTCCACATAGTTCAAGCCCCATGACTGACAAAAAAAAATGAGTAAGAACTAGCCCTTTAAAATATTTCAATAGTTCATTAGTGTAGAGGCATTAGAAATTTATGTATGTTCATCTCCTGAGGGATAGGTGATTGATGATAGATAGGTAGATAGATAAATAGTTTACCCAACTTAGATATCTACTATAAACCCCAAATATAGTAAGATTTCAGTTGATTTGTGTAGGCGTTGGAGATTGAACACAGGGCCTCTTGCAGGCTACATGTATGTTCTATCATTAATCGATACCCTCTAGCCCCTCAATCCTCTATACATGAAATTTAAAAGATTGGGTTATAGTTAGTCTCATTTTAATAATACACTTTTTTTCACAAATGTATGATGAAATTAAAATCCTTTCATTTCTATAATTAAAGCTTAAAAATTCTCTTTGTATGGATTTTTATTAGGTGATGTGGCTACACCAAAGGGAATATTTATGTGGGAAATTTAATGACGCAAAACTAATTTCCATTGATATGATTCTGTTTTAAAATTCAAGGACAGCTGAACAGTAGGTTTGAAAAGGTGTTAAAGGCCTTCCGGCTGTTTCTTTCATCAACTCTTTCTTCCCTTTTAGTATTCTACCTTATATCTAGCAGGCATGCTATAACACAACCAGGAGTTGGGAAAATAAATGATTGCAGCTGTCAGTGCCTCCTGCTTGAATTCTTGAGTTCCTTCATGAATATTTGGGCTGCCTTGTGTTTTCTAGGACCAGGCCATTTCTAAAGGAGGCAGGGTGGCTCTTTCATGTAAATTAATTTCTACAGCTGTAACTTTCACACTTAGCCTGGGGCTCTTCTTTGTGACTTCTTGCATTTATTTAAAACTTAGCATTTTGGAAATTAACATGTATTTTTTATTGAGTTTAACATTCATCGGAGACAGCTTGAAATTATTAATGGATGTGCATTTCAAAAATAACTAATGAACATTTCTCTCTTAAATAATTGCCTGGTGATTGTTTTGCTATGGTATTCTTAAGATCAGCTATTACCAGTGTACCTTTTCTTTAGTTTGCCCTTGACCTCATCATTCTTCATTGTTTCTGTTACTTCATTTATTTTTTATTTACACTCCATGGAAATTGTTCAAACACATCATCCCATGAGAAGAAATGGTAACTTTCCCTTTGTTTGGAATATCAGTCTTTCCAAAAATTACAGAGATCACTTAAGATACTTTGCTCTGGCAAATCAGCCTTACATTATATAATTAAGGCATTATTCTAACTTTTATTTAGAGGCAACAATGCTGGATAAGAAATGTACTCATTACCTTGCTCATGTAACTGTAACCCCTTTGTACAGTATTTTCACAATAAAAAAACTTAATTAAAAAAAACTTTACCAATGCTGGTGACTTTAAAGATCACACTTTCATTTATTAAATGTGGAAACTGTCACAGTTTTATTCATCTTGTTTATCTAATCTTGGATTTTTTTATTGTAAAGTTAATGCACAGAGGGGTTACAGTTATATAAGCAAGGTAATCAGATTTATTTTTTTGATGTACATGACACCTAGGTAACAGTTAGATTTGTGTGAGTGTACAATACTAACAAAACAGGTATGTTTCCATTTAGGGATAATATGCATATTTTGGAATCTAGAAGTCAAATGGAAGAAAGTTAAGTACTATGGCCACTGGAAAGCCTGTAGGAGATTGAAAAACTTGCCCCAACATCTTCTAACTTTAGTTTTCTCATAGGTGAAACAGAAGCTGGTTATGATATCCATGTAAAAACTTTGGGGAAAATTCAACAGCCTGTAACATGGCCAAAGGGAATAGCACCCAGCAGTGTTGCTAACTGGCCCGCAAAGAGCTGTTGAGAAGTTATATGATCATTAGCTATACTGATTCAGCAGATGGTGTTTTCAAATAGGCAGAAATACACACTTGACATCTCTTCACAATGGATGAATGAATTTATGTATGGTAAATAAATGAGGTCAGATTTCTCATCTGCTTACCTCTGGCAAAGAACTTCAAAGCAGTAACTCATGGTAACGAGTGGTGTGGCATTATGGGTCTTATTGGCATTTAGAACCTGGGTAGCATCATTGCTGTCATTGTTGACTTAGCTAGCCTATTCCCGATTAACACAAAAATCAAGGGGCTCTGCTTGCCCTTGGATATTTTACTCTGTATATTCTTTTTTGAATTTTATATACTTTTATTGTAAAGAGACTGTAGAGAGGGGTTGCAGTTGCTCAGTAAGGTACCAAACATTGTTACCCCCTCCTTTGTTTTTCCTCTACCATCCCTTCCCTCTCCACCTCCCCAACTCTTCCCTCCCCCCTCCCAAAGTTGTGAAATTACTTTTCAACATGGTGTTTTGTACATCTCATTGTTACAATGGGTTCAAGGATTTCTGCTTACATTTGGATTTCTTACTCTGTATATTCTTTTTTTTGTGGGTCGTGCGGCCTGAAATCTGGGTCTGGGTGCTGTCCCTCAGCTCTTCAGCTCATAGTGAGTGCTCTGCCACTTGAGCCACAGTGCCACTTCTGGTTTGCTGGTAGTTTTATTGGAGATAAAGAGTCTCATAGACTTTCTTGCCCTGGCTGGCTTTGAACTGCAATCCTCAGATCTCAGCCTCCTGAGTAGCTAGGATTGCAGATGTGAGCCACCAGTTCCTGGCTACTCTGTATATTCTTTATGTGCTATTGGACTTCTTGTTTTCCCTCTCCCATCTTTTCATTTAACAACTTGTACAAGCTATTGATACAACACAGTAACTTCACCCATTTGTATTATTTGTCTATTGATTTCATTAATGGATCCCTTTTTTCAAGTATCCTCCTTATACATGAATGTTCTTGTGTGTAAAATAAATCTGATAGTTGTCTCATGTAGCTTTAAGAATTAACTATCTTATAGGGTTTATAGGGTTTTTTTGGTGAAATCTATCTACTAAACTATACTTCCTCTTTATTGGTCTTTTGAAAATGTTTGTGTTATTTCTGGAATGTTTAATTTCAAATAAATTATTGATTTTCCCAGTTCTATTATCAAATCTAATTGTAAATTTAACTTAAATAGCAATATAGATAATAGTTACCCAATTTTATCAAATTCATTTCTACTATTCATTGCGAGGATTGTGTTACTTTATTTTTAATTTATTGACATAATGAATTATATAGTTTGCCCAGCAGCTAAATACCCTTGTATTTTTACATTAAATCTTATTCTGTCATAGTGAATTTTTAATATTATATGTAATTTAAAATATTATATATAATTTTAATATTATGCATGTATATAAAGGAATCTTCATGTTAAGAAGTAGAGATGAGCGTCTTACAGACTTCTTGCCTGGTCTGGCTTTGAACAGGCACCCAACTCATTGGTTATTTCCTTTTCTTTTCTGTTTTTTAATTCAAGACTGAGATCTGATACCTTGGTATCTGATGCATTATGCACCCCAATTATTGACATTTGTATGGGCACAAATTGATTGCACAAAGGGGTTTCATTGTGTATATGTATATAATGTACACGCATATAATGTCCTTTGATTAAATTCACCTAATCGATGTTATTCTTAGTTACCTCTTTCCTCCTGCCTTTTAAACAATTTCTGGTGCCTTCCATTGTGTTATTTTCAAACCATGTCATATCCATCTGAAATATTCTCCCTATCTCTTTCCTTCTCCTCCCACTCATTAATGTTCACATCCAACGGCTCTCCTTTGCAATGAAAAGATACAGAGCCCACATATGAATGAAAAAAAGCCCTATTTGCCCCCTGAGCTTGACTTCTCTTATTCTTATTATATCCACTTATAATGTTTACATCATTTCGAATGACAGTGAAATCTTCACTAAGAACTAGAGTTTGCTTTTAAAATCATTATTAAAATATCAGATAATCTACCTAATAAGCTACTGTTTAAGTTGTTGTTTTATTGAACTCAAAGATGAAAGAATTCTTTCAGCTTTCCAATGAAAGTAAATTTTTCTCTAGTATGATATAGTCTAGAAACATAAAATGTGATACTTATCAGGAATATTTACTGCAATTCTTGTCTTCCCTTCATGAAGACAGAAGGTCAGGGAAGATAAACTCAACTATTTAATCTCTCCTACAAATGTATTTTCACCTTCTTGTAGACACATATACATCGTGGTGATATTTACTTTAGCTAATTTACTTTAAATGAAAGTACTTGATGGTACTATTTATTCAGGAAGATTCTTCTCCATGTATATTTTTAGAGGTTATGAGAAAATAAGGCTTTAAACATATGCACGTCAGTGTTCTTGGCAGATTCAACTTCCAGATCAGCTCCAGGTATTAACATAAACAGAGTTGATGTGGGCATCCATTGGCATTACTGTGATCCAATGTGGTGACACATTAGCTAAGCTGTGATTCCATCTAGCAGATGTAAAGCAAGATAAGAAGCTTAGTTTTATAAAGCTAAATATTACCTCCGGATCATGTAAAGTTGTCTTAAATTCTGAGTGGTATGAAATTATTTTTGGGACAAGACAAATTTCATTCAAAAATGTTTATTCTACAGATAGCTAGTGCCCATAAATCAAACTGAAATCTTACTCTTTCAGACCCTAAACAGAGTTTATCATCCAATGATTGAGCAGAAAGCAACCAGAAGGTGGTGACTAAATAGTAAACAAGATGGAGAAACAAGATCTTTGATTTACTTGGAGAAACCAAGGAAGGTTTCCCTAGAGAGGTGATAATTAAACACATTTTGAAATTGAGTAGGCAAATGTGTGTGGGTAACTTAGAATGGTCTAGGTTAAGAAAGAGAATTGCATGTAATTGATGTGGGAGAATATACTGTAAAAAGGAGGTTAGGGATGAATGTAATTGTGGCTGTATTTCATTCTGTCTATAAAGTGGTAGCAGGAGATAAAGCTAAACCATTACAGTCAAGTTACAGAAAGTCAATGTATCAAACAAAGGAGTTTTTGTCTTTTATGTCTGTTTGTCTTTTGTCTTTTTGTCAAATCATGGGGAGTCATAAAGTGATTACATGAAAACAACAGATAATAGTTATTAAGCATTTCTAGGAGTCAGGCTCTTCACAAAGTAATACATGTGTTTCCTACCATTTCTTTTCCAAATAATCCCTAAGGAATCCTTGAGTTCTACTAGTACCCAAAATAAAGACAATAGCTACATCTAGTCCTTAAGCACTTTTAAAAATTATTTTGAATAATTATTATAGCTGAAAATATCTTTATTTTATTTCATTTTTTTATTTTTTGCCAGTTCTGTGTTTGTGATTTTAACTAAGCATTCACTATCCTACAATACTGTGAAATTTGTGAAATTATGTAATCACTTAATCACAACAAAGAATTTGAAAAAAAAAAAAAAAGGAGTGAGTAACAATGCTCCATAGGAAACGTACTCATTACCTTACTTATGTAACTGTAACCCAGCTGTACACTATCTTTACAATTTAAAAAATTAAAAAATTTCTAAGTTCTCTAAACCATTCATCTTTTCTGAGCCCCGGGGATGTCAGGTGACTCATTACCAACACAAAATAGCTATCATAGCAACAATAGGCTAGAGAAGTTTGGGGGTATCTTAGAGACAAAGTCATACAAGGAACATTGTCTATAGATAAGAGTTAATGTGTGCTTGAATCAGAGATGAAGAAGGAATGACCTGCTTCTAAGTAAGGAAGAATATATCCATCAGGGCTGTGATTGAAAGCAGGCAGCCTATGATAATCAAACTATTAGGAAAAGAGGGAAATTTAATGATCTAAGTTTGAATATACTTAAAGGAAATTACCAAGGTATGCGGTAGTACTACTGAGTGAAGACCATGGTAAACTGCTGGCACGTTGGAAAACCAGAAATAAGCTAGAATGGATTGCTTTAGGAATGTGTTCTGTAATGAAAGCTCAGAGAGAAGCCATAGTCGGGTACCTGGGAGAAAGGTAAAGCCATGTCTTCATGTTACCTGGTCTCACTTAAGCCTCATCTGAAGCCAGCAAGTAGAAATGATCACTTATTCAGCCCTTAAAAAACAGCCTCCTCTGGGAAGGTGGCTCAGTGGTAGAGTGCTTGACTTGCATGCAAGAGGCCCTGGGTTCGATTCCTCAGCACCACATAAGCAGAAAAACCAACAAGTGATGCTTTGGCTCAAGTGGTAGAGCACTAGCCTTGAGCTGAAGAGCTGAGGGACAGCGCCCAGGCCCAGAGTTCAGGCCCCAGAACTGACAAAAAAAAAAAAAAAAATCAGCCTCCTGCTGGATGCTAGTGGCCATGCTTGTTATCCTAGCAACTCAGGAAGCTGAGATCTGAGGATTGTGGTTTGAATCCAGCTGGGGCAGGAAAGCCCATGAAACTCTGATGTCCAATTAATCACCAAAAAGGCCAAAAGTGGAACTGTAGCTCAAGTGGTAGAAAGCTAACCTTGAGCAAAATAGTTCAAGGAGAGTGCCCAAGTCCTGAATTCAAGCCCCAGAACCTGCATAAATTAATAATAATAATAATAACAACAACAATATACTCTGGTCAAGTTTACTCCTTTTATCTCTCATCTTCTTCTTCCTCCACCTTCTTAAAATATTTGAACAGGCTTTCTTTTTCTATTTTCAAATGTGTACATAGAATATTTTGGCCATATATTTAAGTTTTTAGAAACCTTTTCCATTATGGCTTTGCTAATATTCATTAGAATGAACAGTACACAAATATTGCAACATCTTAACATCAATAACTTTTAATGTTGATCCAACATCCTTTATTGCAAAGATTATCTTTTCCTAAATGTATCTTTGTCAAGTATCAGTTAACCATACATGGTTGTATTTTTCTTCTCAGTTTACTACTCTGATCCACATGTCAATGTGTGTATGGCTGTTTTAATGTCAATTATAAAATGTGTTGATTACTAAAGCTTTGTAATATATTCTAAAATTAGGAACTGTGATACTTCCAATTTTGTTTTTGTTTCTCAAAATTATTTTGGCTATTTGACTGTTAGTGTTTCTCTCTCTATATATATTTTTAGGTGGTACTTGGGTCTGAACTCAGCTTGTTTTGCTCTAAGCAGGTGTTTTACCACTTGAGCCACACCCCAGGTCACCACACAGATTTTAGTATTTCTTTTTCTGTTTCTATGAATAGTAGCATTACAATTTCAATAGAAATCACACCGAATCTATTTATCACTTTGGTAGTATGGGTGTCAAGGATGACTGTCAAGAACATTATAAGGGAATAAACCATACCGAGAAAGAAAAATACAGCATGATCTCATATTTAGAGTAGGAAGTTAGACTACCTATAAATACAGAGTAGAATAGGAGTTACCAAGAACAGAGAGAGGAAGAAAATAGGGAAGGATAAGGAGGTTCAAGGATAGAAACTCAGAGATTTTTAAGATGAAAGATAGAGTCATCTAATTTATAGTATGAGAACTATATTTACAATACCGTATTCTATATAGAAAATTCACTAAAAGAATAGATTGTTGGTGCCCTTATCATACATACCATAAAAGTAACTATGGAAGGGGAAAAACGACTTGATTTGCTTTAATGTGCTAATCATTTTACTCCACACATGTATATCAAAACTTACCATGGAAATATATAAAACAAAAAATAGTTTTCAATTTATAAATAATTTTAAATAAATCATCTCATTCAATCTTCACAATGATAGGAGGTATGAATTATATTTTACAATCATCTGATCATACTTATGAGTAATTAAATAGAAATACCATTACCAGATGAGAAATGTATAGATCAGCCTCTCTCATAAACAAGGAACTGAATGTGTGTGTACGTGAACACTGGGCAGTTGAAAGTTGAACTAAAAAATGTCCTGAGACATAGCCAGGTAAGATCGATGTTTATCCTTAGAGATCTTATCTTGAGACTGGGG
Organism: Dipodomys spectabilis; assembly: GCF_019054845.1. NCBI lineage: Eukaryota > Metazoa > Chordata > Mammalia > Rodentia > Heteromyidae > Dipodomys > Dipodomys spectabilis. The sequence goes on from NW_024870766.1 coordinate 20,603,886, forward strand.
AGATCAGCTCTCAGGCTCAAAGAACAAGAACTTATCTCCAGCTGCTGACTGGCCTGTAAGCTTTCCCAAGATGTTCCTTGGAAGGATTTCCTCCTCCTTTACCACCTCCCACTATTCCAAATCTTGACAGTGGCTTCCTTAATACAATGCCTCCTCCAAAGTTAAGAGCTTTTCTTTTTTTCAACAAGAAGCTACAGAGAAAAACCTTTATGTCCACGAAGAGACATAAATAAATAGAATTTATAGGAAGAAAATATACAGGTAAAAACACTAGTCTATTCATTACTGGTCATAACTTTTAGTTCTTGTCTTCAAACAGAAAAGCAGGACCAAATAACATGCCATAACATTGGCTGATTTTATACGGCATATTGACCAGAAACACATGGAAGATTAACTAACAATGGACATGGCTGGTTTTCAGACAGGCCTTGTTTGGAATGCTGAACCTCAGTTCATCATCTAGAAACTGCCATCACTTTACAGCTAACTCAGTCGAGTGAGAAAAGGATTTACGAAGACTCCTAATAAGGAGAGACAGTGCGCCTACAGGGATATAGGTGCTTACTCTGCTTGTTTTGAGGTCCCTTCCTCAATCCTTGTCTATTTCTATTTGAGGGGGGGAAGGGAAATGAGTGTGGTCATTATCATCTTGGGGGAGGGGTTTCACTTTTAATCTTCTCTACTGTGTACTATCTTTTTATCTCAAGAAAATAATTTGGATTTCAATATAATAAACACCACTTGTTTCTTCTTAATTGCCTTCTGGAATTTAAAGGTCTTCTTTTTATTTTAATTTAATTTTTGTGGTAATGACATTTTGAACTCAGAGCCTTGGGCTTGCTAGGCAGAGGCTCTACCACTGTGTCAGCCCCAAGTGTCTTCATTTTAATTGTTTATTTGTTTTGATTAGATCTTCCAATTTTACCTGCACTAGCTTTAGACTAGTTTCCTAGTATGTATGTCTCCCTCATAATGGGATTACAGGCATATGCCACCATGCCTGAAATATTGAGAAGTGAAGGGGTCTCATTAACCCATTTCTAGGCTACATTCATACTGTGATCTCTGCATCCCAAGTAGCTGGGGATTACAGGCATAAACTACTAAGCTCATCCCAAACTAAAAAAAAATCCTTTTTTGCACTCTAGAAGAAGGTTATAGTTCCAGAAATAATGAAAGCATGAAGATAACTACATGAAGATTATTATTTTGCTACTACGTCTTATAAGCCTTTTCTGAAAAATGATAAAATACACAAACTTTTATTATAATATCTGGTTAGCACTGGATAATATAGAAGGACTTTGGGGTAGAATTCAGGAGAAGTTAGAATTTCACAAAATGTACAATGTATATAACGCAAAAGAGAGTAACATAGTTAAGAATGATCCCAATGTAACAACTTCTTTGACATTGATCACTTGAAAATGACTTGTTAAATTGGGATGAATCTATTAATTGCAAATAAAATTGGCTTTGTTCAGTCAATCTCTAATAATCTGTAATTTATTGCCATTGAAATATCTGAGATCCATAATGGGAAAGTTATACACAATTTAAAACTGCCTCAGACAGTTTTCTTCAGAAAACTAACAAGCAGAATTATGGTAGAACACGGTTTTTAATCTTAGGGACTTCATTTCATGGACTATTTAACCTATTTCTGGGGGAAAAACAGGAGCTAGTAGTAGAAGAAAATAAATTACCCAAATATCACCTACTTAGGGTGTGATATTTCCTACTAAAGTGTGAAAATAAGTAAATCACCCAAATATCACATACCTATCAAATATCACACCTATTAAGTATGAAGACTAAGACTCAACTCAAGCCTGATCTCAGTCTCTAACTTAATCTCTCAGTCTGAGACCAAAATATCCTCTATTTTGTCCAGTTGTAATATCACTGGTCAGATGCACCACATAAATATTTTCTGAGGTTCACTATAGAAAACTTTATTTGAAGAATTGTCCTATGAAAGAACATGAACTCGGATTGTAATAGTGTGGCATACTGAGCGCTGTTTTTCTTTTTTTTTTTTGGCTACAGAAAAGCACTATCTTCCCCATCTGCAAGAAGTATGAAGCAACAAGTTAATGATACCTGAGACTTAAGGAAAATTTGTGAACTTCCTTAATTATCTATCTTCTTGCTCACTTGAAGTATGACAAAATTTGCATTAGAGTTGGGTTAATTTCTGTTAATTGCTGGAAAAATCAAAATTCTCAGTCTTTGTTTCCTTTTAAGTTTTTAATCATGTATGTTATATAGCCTCAAATCTACATACTGAACAAATAGTATATACAGAACTTCTTTTAACATTTACTTCAATAGGTACATCACTAAGTACTTAAGAAGTTTCTCTTAATAAATTTTGGCAGTGGGATTATTTTATTTCTCTTCACCCACATCCTACAACTGTTACCTCATCTACTAAGTAGATAGAAATAAGTGTCTGAAAATATGATCCATGTGTACTGGTATTTTGGAGGAAGTTACCTTTCTTTTAGTTAAATTGGCACATATCACACAGTATTAAATCATCCACATTGTATCTGTCACAAGTTCCTACACTGAGTCCTACCATACTCAGTCTAAAGACAGTCTTTCGACCTAGTATACTAACTAACCAGATAGATGACAGACAGATAATGACAGATAAGTGCATATGGTTATGCCATTATACACACAATTACCCAATGTATTTTACCCATTGTATAATTACACATTATGCATACCACATGGACCTATGTATATTTCAGTCTGGAATTTTAAACATTTTTTATCTCATACTAATTATTGTATCATTCTCCTCTTAAAAAGTGTTTTACTATCCTTAGGTTGTTGTACCAAGGAGTTGCCCTTCAGAAAAGCAGTTTATGAATTCTGTCAACATTCTTATCCACCCCACCAAGTCCACCTTTCCCTCACTTCTTAATTTTGGAGGATATGTATTGATATTTTTTGCCATTTATCAAAGCAGTTTATGTATGAGATAGTATTCCTTCAACATTTTCACCCCCTTTCAACCTACCCATACCCTTACTTTTCTTAATTTTCTGGTATACACAATGAATTTTTGAATGCATTCTCCCACTTCCCTCCTTCATTTGTTTACTTCCCTTGGCTTCAACCTCCCCTTGCAAGTACTCATTTCCTGGCACTTATTTTGCTGGGCTTTGGCTTAGTCTTTCTAAGGAATTATACTATTTGAGCTCTTTGTAGAGTGTATTGTACTTTAGTTAATTCATTTGTAACCCATTACTTACTACCGAGTGTGTGTACTTATAGATTTATCGGCACATTCTAGCTATAAGGAAAAACATGCAATCTTTACTTCTCTGGGTCTAGCTTACTTAACACAATTTTCCAAGTCTTTCTATTTCCTTACAAATGATGCAATATCAATAGAACACAAACAAGGCTAAAGTAAAGCCACCAACACAAGCATGCTCACTGAAGCACTGTTTACCATAGTCAAGATATTGAATGAACTCCTATGTCCTTCAATGAATGGATGGGTCAAGGAAATGTGACACCCTCCCCCCCCACCCCGAACACACACACTGAAATTCTACTCATCCATCAGAAAGAATGATATTGTACCACTCACATATACAAAACACTCACACATACTGTTCATGGTTGAGTATTGTTTTTTGTTTCTGTTTAATGTAAGAAGAAGCCATTTCTCTCCAGGGATTTTCAGTCCCTTTTAAACTGCAAATTCAATGTGAATCTTAATTCTGCCACTTCACAAGAAGAAGAGATATGTCCAAAACACACATTCCAAACCCCAATTCCCCCATTAATAGAACAGAAATGAGAACAGCAGCTACCTAATGAGTAACAAGATTGGATGTGCACACTTGTCATGGATATTCAAAGTGAAAGGACCTGTAAAATACATGTTATAAAAGGGCAATGGAACAAAGCCAACAGTAGAGATGGTGGCTTTCTCTTCTGAAAGTGGTTTATAGTTAGACAATTGGACATAGTTTGTCATTGTAACAGATGTTTATTTCCTCCTTAGGAACATTGATTTCTAAAAGTTACAAGGTTATATTTAAACATAATATATCTCAATACTCTAACATCATGATTTATTTTACACTGAAAATACAAATTCCATGTGAGTTAAACATGGCTGTGGGCTATTCTAAGTCACTATATCCAACTCTGAAATCTAGGTGCACTGCAGTAGTCATGGTCCCATGTTGTGAGTCTATGTGCACAATGGCCAAGATCTATCTTAGATCTCTGTGAGCACTACTGTCACATCTTTATTTAGATAAGAGAACATAAAATGTATACCCAAATCACTGAGACCTAGAGTTTTGTTCATACACTGGTTCCTGTTTTGGCATATTCTACTTTTACCATTCTTTATAAAGGTTTATTGAGTCATACCTACTATTAATCTCAGTGTCCTGAAATATTTATCTTTGTTTTCTTAATTATGGCCCAGGAACCAAAAGCAAGCAAGAAAAAAAGTTACATATCAAATATAGCACACCATGAGCCAATGAGCAAATGAAGAGGCCCCCTCTTTTGGAACAGGTGCTTCATTAGAGGTAACAGTGAACTGCTGTATGTTACTGGGCTGCCCATACAAGATGCTGGAATTTAATACAATTGTTCTCCTCTGAAATTCATGATAAAAATTGGTGGTTATTGTGACAGTGTTAGGAGTTCGGGCTCCAAGAAATAATTCTGCAACTAAGAAAGTCTAATGCTTTTTCTTTTTCTTTTTCTTTTTTTGTCTGTCCTGGGGCTTGAACTCTGGGCCTGGGTCCTGTCTCTTCAGCTCAAGGCTAGCTCTCTACCACTTGAGCCACAGCACCACTTCCGGTTTTCTGGTGGTTTATTGAAGATAAGAGTCTCACCGACTTTCCTGCCCCAGCTGGCTTTGAACCACGATCCTCAGATCTCAGCCTCCTGAGTAGGTAGGATTATAGGCCTGAGCCACCGACACCAGGCACTCTAATGGTTTTTGTATGGCATGATTAGTTTTTCCCAATTTTCTTCCTTTGGTCTTGCTTTTTCTTGCAAACATTTGCTTATCTGTTTGCTTTCCACTAGCACTTGGAACAGCACAAGCACTCAATCAAAAGCCAACAGATACTAGCCAAACTTTTGAGCTATGTCACAACATCTAGAAATATGAGCCCCAATAGACATCTTATCTTTCTAAATAACCAAGTTTTCTGCTGTAGATAGAGTAAACTAGGACATGAGTTTTTCAGAAGGGTAAGGTTAGTATGAGGAAAGGTTTCTTGGCATTTCCACACATCAGAGCAACACAAAATCTGGGAACTTTCAGAAAATCAAGTTCAAAAGTAGAGTGATGAGTGAGGTAAATGTGATACTAGGTTTCACAGAAAAACTTGTAGTTTTAAAACAGTTGCAAGAAAGTTGAGCCTAGATCCATGAAAAAAGCAAACTGACTTAGTATAACCAAAATAACTACACACACACACACACACGCATACGTACACACACACACACACACAGCTTCATAAAGATGACAAGATCCATATAGTGTCATAATCTAAAAGGTCTGGAGTTCTCTGGGAACCAGTGAAGAACATGATCTATTCAAAGCAAGTCAGAGGACACAGGCTGTGAATTTGTAATAAGTAAATCCTGTTTGTGGGCCTACAAAGGTTATTTTAGGCCTTGTCTCATTTCACTGAGATGGGATAGTGGGAAGTGGAGTAATCTCCTTGGCATCATGAAATGACTGCAGCAAAGAAGAGCAATCAACACAATCAAGTTACTTTTGATGGATTTCAAAGCTATGGTCTTGGTGAGGCTGTGAAAGGAGTGGGACTGAAAGCCGTAAAACAAACAGTTTAAATAGGGACACAGGTTGACCCATTGCAACAATGAGAAGTACAAGATGCTATGTCAAAAAACGAACTTTACACTTTAGGTGTGGGGGGAGTGAGTGCAGTTGTGGAGATGGGAGGGAAGGGATGGTAGGTGAAAAACAAAGGAGGAGGCAACAATGCTTGATAAGAAATGTACTCATTACCTTCCTCATGTAATTGTAACCCCTCTGTACGGTATTTTCACAAGAAAAACTTATTTAAAAAACATTCAGAAAGTCTAGACACCTCCTTATCTGCTGAAGTTGGTGTGGGATGAGGGAGGGCCTCATTCCTAGGTGGTTACAAAACTGCCTGTAAACAAATACTTGGCTACAAAGAAGGTAAAATAAATTGAAATTATACAAAAGCAAGTTGATATTTAGTGAGAAAAGGGCCATTTAGAACCATTACTATTGAGAAACTTTAAGAAATATAAAGGATTTTGAGTTCCGGGAAGATGGCGGAGGAGAAGCTGGAATCTGAACAAGCTCTTGCATAGAAAACAGTTTCAGAGTTCCAGTGAACAGTCCCAAGCCAGAGAATCACACCAAGTGTGCCATCACAGGACAGAGAGTTAGTCAAGAGAGGGGAAGCCAAGCAGACACATCTGAGCAGCTGCCGCTGCGGCGGCAGGGTCGCAGCGGCGACCACCGCCACGGAGGCATACCTGAGACGCAGTCCGGGACGAAGGAGCCAGACGCAGCGGACGAGCGGATTCTACTCAACACCAGCAAGAACCGACAAGGAGCGGACAACTTCATCCTGCACTTTGCAGACCAGAGACGACCCGGGATCCAAGACTCCGCGTGAGTAGAAGCCCCACTTCCTCACTCCTCTGGGAGCAGAGGAGGGAAGGCCACCCCTGCCCCCCCAGCACCGGTGATCTCCATCTTGGATACCGACAAAGCTCGGAGGAGCGGCTAGCTCCAGCTCAGGCCTTGGAATAAAACGAGTCATTTAGCAGGTCACAAGAACTTAACGGCGAAGTGACCTCACAGACTCAGTTCCATCCAGGGAAAAGTCACCCAGCTCAGGCGCCAGCCATTGGAGTGGCTCTCCTCACCTGGTAACCAGAGCCAGAGGCTGCCCCGCCCTCTAGCAGCCACCACAATCAATTGAAAAACAGAAACCCTGAGAATGGCTCCAGGCTGGGTGCTGTGAGTTTTTTTTCACAAAATAGCCCCAGGGAAAAGCTACTGTTTGTTGAAAGGCCTCAACTCTACCCAGAACCTAGCCTCATCACTGCATCCCCCTCTTTTGTGATTCTCAAAGCAGATCACCCTCCCAGTAAACTAACCTGGGAGGGGGATCTCAAAAATTTGGGTAAAGCAGAGCATTTTTCTGCTTGTTCCAACAAACTGACTTAAGAAACCAATCAAGCCACAGGACCTCAAGCTGACCAGAGACTCCAACCAGACTCTGGTTACAGACAAAAGGGAGATACAGGACTCTTCCCACCCCTCCCAAAAAAAAAAAAAAAAAATCAAAGAACTTTTTTTTTTCTTCTTCTTCTTTTCTTTTTTTTTTTTTTCTTTTCCTTGTTTTGTTTTTTTTTTCATTTTTGTTACCTTATATATATATAAAATTTTTTTTTGCTTTTCTAAAACTTTTATTAATCTTTAATTTTTGCCTCTTCTGAAAAAATAATTGTTTTCCATTAACTTTTTTTTTTTTTCTCCTCTTATAATTTTTATTTTAGGAATACGTGAATGTGTGTTTTCTTTTCTTTTCTTGTCTTCTTTCTCTTTTTCTTTCATTCTTAATTATCTTTTTGTTTTTTTTTCTAGCTCTACTGAACTTCTGATCTTTTCTTCTCACTTTCCTATCCTTTCCATCTTTTCCTCTTTGTTCATCTGTATGTGACTTAACTCTTGTGCTGCACATCCTCAGATAAACCCGTAGTTAACCAGTAGACCCTATCCCCCATTGTGTACACACTTAATCCACAAACTTATTACTCAATTCAAAACCTCTGAGACTTAAACTCATTAATAGCAGTACTACCTCTTTATACCTATATAATATTTTAAGCATTTTTTTAAAGTTTTTCTCATCTCCTCTATGTCCCTCCATTTCGCTCAACATATTCATATTCCTCTCTAAATAGATGGTCTTTTAATCTCTAAAATAACATTAATTTTTACGTTTCTATTTTATTTTCTGGTCTCTTTTCATTCCCCTTTCCCTTTCTTCTTTTTCTCTCTCTCTCTACTTACATCCTACCCAACCTATTTCCTGCATTGTGATTAGGACATAGTTAACTCTCCCTGTGCCTCCCCACACCAATCTATTCCTATTTTTTACCCACATCTCTCCCTAACCCTAATAATTTCTGGTTTTCCAAATTCTTCTCTGCGGTTCGAAGTCCTTTAACATATAGTTGTTTGATGTCGAATAGATGTATCTGTTGAACTAGATTGTATATGTAGACTATTGACTGTACAAATGCAAACTTTGGTTGATGGTTGCCTTAAGATAGTGTTCTAGCACAAAACTGGTGCTATCTTCATCTCAAATGGGCAGAGTAAGCCGGAAAAACACAAGAAAAATGGCAAATTCGGGTATCTCAATTCCCAATCCTGATAATCAGGGGTTAGAACAGATAATGAATAATCCAGAGGAGAGTTCCCAAACAGCTCTACAAACACTGCTGGCAAACATGATAAATGAAAAGTTTGACAACGTACAAAGGACTCTGTATGAGCGTGATAGGGAGAGAGAGGAGGCATCCCAGAAGTTTATACAGGAATATCATAAGCGTGAGGAAGCTACTCAAAAACTGATACAGGATTTGCGTGAACAACTTGAGAATACTCAAAGAGAAAGAGAGGAATGGCGTGAGCAGGCTGAGAACACTCAAAGAGATCTGCAGGAATCCCACGAACGGGAGGAAGTTAATCAAAGAGTAATACAGGAATTGAGAGACCAGGTAGAGAACACACAAAGATCACTAAAGGCATTCATGGAATCCATTAACAAAGAGCTGAAGGAAGTCAGGGAGACCACAAAGGGAATGCTGAATGGAACCCAACAGAAGGAATGGGAGCCCAAAGAAACCATAACCAATCAACTAAGTGATTTGAGGACAAACACTGAACACCAAATTAAGGAAGTAAAGAAATTCATACAAGACCTAAAACAGAGCTTCAACAAAGAACTTGAAGCCATCAAAGCTGACCAACTAGAAGGAAAAGAGATAAAAAACAAAGTAGAGAGTCTTGACAGCAGGTTAGACCATGCAGAAGATCGAATCTCAGGGATTGAAGACAGCCTAGATATTATAGAGAAAGAACATACAACCATCCAAGACAAGTCCAAGAAATATGATAGATCTATCCAACACCTGGAAGACACCATCAGAAGGCCTAATCTAAGGATAATGGGTGTAGAGGAACACCTAGAAACAGAAGTTAATGGTCTAGGAAATCTGTTTAACAGGATCCTAGCAGAGAACTTCCCAAACATGCAAAAAGATAGGCCTGTCCAGATACAAGAAGCCTTTAGAACCCCAAATAGACCAGACCAGAATAGGACATCCCACCGTCACATTATAATCCACAGAGGATCAACTCAGAACAAGGAAAAGATCCTTAAAGCTGTCAGAGAGAAAAGGGTAATCACTTATAAAGGGAAACCAATTAGAATCACCTCAGATTTCTCAGCAGAGACAATCAAAGCAAGAAGAGCCTGGAATGATGTATGCCATGCCCTAAAAACAAACAACTATCAACCAAGAATACTGTACCCAGCTAAACTCTCCTTCATAACTGAAGGCCAAATAAAAACCTTCCATAGCAAAGAAAAATTGAAACAATACATCTCCACCAAACCAGCCCTACAAAAGATCCTTAAAGATGTCCTACACATATAAAACCAACAAGACCGCAATAAAGGCCAAGAAACTGCACCCAAACTGAGAATCCAAGAACCATAGGAAGAACCCAGTTTTCGCAGCCCCCAAGAAGGTAGATAACATGGCAGGAACTCCCAAATACCTCTCAGTCCTATCTCTTAATGTTAACGGACTGAACTCTCCAATTAAGCGACATAGACTGTCTAGTTGGATTAAAAAACAAGACCCTTCTGTCTCCTGCCTACAGGAGTCACATCTTGCCCGTAAAAACAAACACATTTTCAATGTTAAAGGCTGGAACAAAATCTACCAAGCAAACGGACCGCATAAACAGGCGGGAGTTGCAATCCTAATATCAGATAAAATAGACTTCAAATTAAAATTCGTGAAAAGAGATAAAGAAGGTCGCTACATACTAATTAAAGGATCTCTCCTTCAGGAGGATATTACAATTCTAAATATCTATTCGCCAAACAATGGAGCACCCAAATTTATCAAAGAAACACTACTCTCCCTCAAATCCCATATAGATCCAAAGACATTAATTGTTGGGGATTTTAACACACCACTCTCCCCACTAGATAGATCAACTCGGCAAAAACTCAACAGAGAAACCGCAGATCTAAACAGCTGCATAGATCAACTAGACTTAACAGACATTTACCGAACATTGCACCCAGCAGCATCAGAATACACGTTTTTCTCAGCAGCACATGGAACGTTTTCTAAAATAGACCACATTTTAGGCCACAAAGCAAACTTGTCTAAATTCAGAAACATTGAAGTTATACCTTGCATTCTCTCTGACCACAAGGGAATAAAGTTAGAACTCAACACCAAAAGCCACCAAAGAAAGTCCGGTATCACATGGAGGCTGAACAACACACTGCTGAATCATGAGTGGGTCATCGAAGAGATTAGAAAGGAAATTCAAATGTTCATGCTATTCAACAAAAATGAACACACAAAATACCAGCTCCTCTGGGACACAGCAAAGGCAGTACTCAGAGGCAAGTTTATAGCTCTGAGCTCCTACATCAACAAATTGGAGAGATCTGAAACCAACAATTTAATGACACATCTAAACCTCCTTGAAAAAGAGCAGCAAGATAAACCCCAATCCAGTAGATGGAAAGAAATAATCAAAATTAAATCAGAATTAAATGAATTAGAATCCAAAAAAACTATAGAAAGAATCAACAAAACAAAGAGTTGGTTCTTCGAAAAACTTAACAAAATTGACAGACCCTTAGCAAATCTTATCAGAAAAAGAAGAGAACACACCCAAATTAATAAACTCAGAGGTGAGAATGGAAACATCACCACGGAAACAAGCAAGATTCAGAACATTATAAGGGAATACTTCTCAAAACTTTATGCTAATAAGTTTGAGAACTTGACAGAAATGGACCTCTTCCTAGCAAATATTGACATGCCAAAACTAAACCAAGATGAGGCAAACTATCTTAACAGGCCCATATCAAGCATTGAAATAGAAACAGCAATAAGAGACCTCCCAGCTAAGAAAAGTCCAGGACCAGATGGTTTCACAGCGGAATTTTACAAGGCCTTCAAAGCAGAGCTCACACCAATTCTCCTCCAACTCTTCAATGAAATTGAAAGAGAAAGCTCACTACCAAACACATTCTATGAAGCCATCATCACCCTCATCCCAAAACCAGGCAGGGACTCATCAAAGAAAGAGAACTATAGACCCATTTCTTTGATGAACATTGATGCAAAACTTCTCAACAAAATTTTGGCCAACCGACTTCAACAATTCATCCAAAAAATCATACACCACGATCAAACAGGATTCATTTCAGGGATGCAAAGCTGGTTCAATATACGCAAATCAATTAATATTATTCATCACATCAACAGGAGCAAGAATAAGAACCACATGGTTATCTCAATAGACGCAGAAAAAGCATTCGACAAGATCCAACACCCCTTTATGATGAAGGTTTTGGAAAAATTAGGAATCCATGGAACATTCCTCAATACAATAAAGGCTGTATATGACAAACCTACAGCCAGCATTATACTCAATGGTGAAAAACTAAAGCCATTTCCTCTTAACTCAGGGACAAGACAAGGATGCCCACTCTCTCCACTTCTCTTCAATCTAGTATTAGAATGCCTAGCTACAGCAATAAGACAAGATGCAGACATAAAGGGGATCCAAATAGGGAAAGAAGAAATAAAACTCTCCCTCTTTGCAGATGACATGATCTTGTATTTAAAGAATCCCATAGACTCCACTCCCAAATTACTCAAGCTGATTCAAAACTTTGGCAAAGTAGCAGGTTATAAAATTAACCCCCCAAAATCAATGGCTTTTCTGTATGCCAACAATGAGAAAAGTGTGGCTGAAGTTAGGAAAGCAACTCCATTTGTAATAGCCCCACAAAAAATAAAATACCTAGGAATTAACTTAACTAAAGAAGTGAAGGACCTCTATGATGAAAACTTTAAAATCTTGAAAAAGGAAATCAACACAGAACTTAAAAAATGGCAAAACCTCCCATGCTCCTGGATTGGAAAGATTAACATCGTGAAAATGGCAATACTTCCCAAGGCTATCTACAAATTCAACGCAATACCTATCAAAATTCCACCCTCATTCTTCAAGGAAATAGAAGAGGCAATCCAAAAATTCATATGGAACAATAAAAGACCCCGAATAGCAAAAACGCTCCTCAACGGAAAGAACACGGCTGGAGGAATATCAATACCAAATTTCAAACTCTACTATAAAGCCATAGTAATCAAAACAGCTTGGTATTGGTATAAGAACAGACCTCAGGACCAATGGAATAGAATTGAAAACCCAGAAATGAACCTACAGACCTATAGCCATCTAATCTTCGATAAGGGAGCTAAAACAATAGAATGGAAGACAGACAGCCTCTTCAGTAAATGGTGCTGGCAAAACTGGTTAACTACATGTAGAAAACTAAAGCTAGATCCTTATATATCACCCTGCACCAGAATCAACTCCAAATGGATCAAAGACCTTGAACTCAAAGCAGACACTCTGAAAACATTACAGGATGGAATAGGAGAAACCCTGGGTCTCCTTGGCTCAGGCCGAAATTTTCTGAATAGAGACCCGGAAACACAACAAATCAAAGAAAGGCTGGACAAATGGGATTGTATAAGGTTGCAGAGCTTCTGCAGGGCAAATGACATAGCTAGCAAGATCAATAGAAAGCCCACGGACTGGGAGAAGATCTTTACTAGCCATACAACGGACAAGGGTCTCATATCTAAAATATACTTGGAACTCAAAAAATTAAACCACCCAACAACAAATCCTCAAAGAAACAACTGCCCAATAAGTAAGTGGGCGAAAGACTTAAAGAGAAGCTTCTCTGAAGAAGAAAGAAGGATGGCCAATAGACACATGAAGAAATGTTCAACATCCCTAGCCATAAAAGAAATGCAAATCAAAACAACATTGAGATATCACCTCACTCCAGTTAGAACAGCAAAAATCAAGAACTCTAACAACAACAGATGCTGGAGGGGATGTGGACAGAAAGGAACCTTACTTCATTGTTGGTGGGAATGTAAACTTGTTCAACCACTTTGGAAAGCAGTATGGAGGTTCCTCAAAAGACTCCACATAGAGCTCCCCAATGACCCAGCAATCCCACTTTTGGGCATTTACCCAAATGATCACAAACAAGGCCACACTAAAGCTACCAGCACAACTATGTTTATTGCAGCATTATTTACCATAGCTAAGACATGGAACCAACCCAGATGCCCCTCAGTAGATGAATGGATCAAGAAGATGTGGTATATATACACAATGGAATTCTATGCCTCCATCAGAAAGAATGACATTTCCCCATTTGTTAGGAAATGGAAAGGCTTGGAAAAAATTATATTAAGTGAAGTAAGCCAGGCCCAAAGAAACATAGGTCCCATGGTTTCCCTTATTTGCAATATCTAGTATAGGTATGAGTCAAGCGGAAAAAGTCAGATAATGTGATGTTAGGAAAACGAAACCTCAAATATGTATTTTAATGTTTTTGTTTCTTTCATGCATGTATTTCTAACGCATTTATAAGATTATTTCTTTGTTGCTTTGTATGTCCCTCCCCCACAGTGTAATCCCCGCTTTCACTATATTTGATGTCAGTATAACATGTGGAGGAGATGGGGACAAACAAGTCCTTTAAGGATTCAGGTGGACCTGTTGCAACAATGAGAAGTACAAAATGTCATGTCAAAACCAGCTTTACAATGTCGGTGGGGGGGGGGGGTGGGGGGGTATGATTGGGTGGGAGGGAGGGGGGAGGCTGGGAAGGGAGGTGAAGGGTAAACAAAGGAGGAGGCTGCAATGCTTGGCAAGAAATGTATGCATTATCCTGCCCATGTAATTGTAACCCCTCTGTACAGTATGTTCTCAAATAAAATAAAATAAAATTTAAAAAAAAAAAAAAGAAATATAAAGGATTTTAAAACTTACTTTGATGTGAATGTTTTCAAGTAAATTATGCAAGAAATTAATGGCATGTTGTTAGGTGTTAGAATGTTAAATATTCCTGGGAAATACAGAATTAGTGAACCTAAAATCTTTTTTTTTTAAAAAGTGGGCTTATAAATATATTAGAAACAATAGCAAGAAAAAAAACAACATTTGAGTCCTTATCTGGGGATCATTTTGCCTAACAACTTATCTGACCGTTTCTGCTTATCTCAGACATATACTAGTTATGTCAAAAAACGAACTTTACAACTTTTGTGGGTGAGGGTGGGAAACGGGGAGGGGGGGAGGGAAGGGAAGGGGGGGAATGAGAAGGGATAGGAAGGGGAAACAAAGGAGGCAACAATGCTTGATAAGAAATGTACTCATTACCTTGCTCATGTAATTGTAACCCCTCTGTAAGGTATTTTCACAATTAAAAAAAAATTTTAAAAAGTGGGCTTAAGTCAAAAGGACTTTTAAGGAGCAAGTACATTTCATTACAGAGAATATAATATTTATTTATTTATTTTTATTTTTGTTGGTGGTGGGGCCTGAACTCTGGGCCTGGGCGCTGTCCCTCAGCTCTTCAGCTCAAGGCTAGCACTCTACCACTTGAGCCACAGCACCACTTCTGGCTTTTTCTGCGTATCTGGTGCTGAAGAATCGAACCCAGGGCCTCATGCATGCAAGTCAAGCACTCTACCACTGAGCCACCTTCCCAGCCTCTAATTTATACATTTAAAAGAGAAAATTAAAATTTACATATGCTATTTATATTCCTACTGAAAACCATGCATTGAACAATGTTTATTAGACAACATAATTTCAAACCAATTTTTTATCAGGTAAAGGAAGTAATCTTTGGACCTAGATTTGTTATTTATGCTGATGTGTGGCTACCTTGTAGAGAGACTGGCAAGAATTTTGAAGGAGGATCATTGACAATATACCATTTCCTAAAAACAAATAAGCAAACACTTTTTTTTTCAAATTTTCTAATTCACTATAAACATTACTCACAAAAAGGAAACATTTTGAATAAATCCAAGAAATAAACCAACCCCCAAAACAAAGCAATATATTTACAGAGAAATCTGTACACAAATGAACAGGAGGAAAAAAACAAAGCAAAACAATTACATCTGTATACTCTCATACATAGTCACCCCTTTCCATCCTTAAATTTTTTGGGTGGGGGAGGTCTGGTCGTGGGGCCTGAATTCTGGGCCTGGGCACTGTCCCTAAGCTCTTCATCTCAAGGCAAGCGCTCTACCACTTGAGCCACAGCACCTCTTCCAGCTTTTCTGCTTATGTGGTGCTGAGGAATCAAACCCAGGGTCTTATGCATGCAAGGCAAGTGCTCTACCACTGAGCCACCTTCTCAGCCCAAATATTTTATATCCTATGAAATATTTCTCAAAATTTTAATGAATGCATTTCTATGCTGTGAAGCTGTATTTTTTATGATGTGCTTTGATATAAGATAGAAGAAACAAAAATTTCTTAAAATTATGAGAAATCTAGTATATTTCAAATCTTTCAAAATAAAATCAGCTGTTATTCTGCTTCTCTATATATCATAAAGCTATTTTTGAAATGATTAATTACAGCTCTATAGAAAATACGTTACATTTTCACATGGTGATCATTCCACTAATGTGATTCAATCTGAAGCTATTTCATCTGTTGTAGTCAGAAAAGAAATGACAGATTGCTAATGGAAGATGAACTTTCAGATAATATAAATGCACACATGGCTACAAAACTGACTTGTGGAGAAATATTAATAAAATTAATGGCAAAATATTAAAAAGGCACAAGAAAAGTCAAGTGTTAAGAATTAATCAGCAGCACAAAATTCAAATGCTACTCTGAATTTTGTGTTATTTTTCTGATTCTCTTTATAGTTTCCTTACTCTGCATTATTAAACAATATGTGTTTTAGTTTTATCTCATTTTAAGACTGAAATTTTATAGGATCTAATCTTATAGGACTTTTATTTGAATTGCTTTTAGATCCATGCATGTCATGAACAGTTCAGTTACTTGCATTACTAGCATTCAAATGGATATAGGTTTTGCTGTGATGTTAGTTCTAATGTAGAAAAAAATTGAGATATTTGAAGTCTGTTGTGTTTTCTGTTCAATTATAATGATGCTATAAACGTATGTGTAATTTCTGTATCATAGTTTAGTATTTCTCTGGAGTATTTATTTAGGAGTGGAATTTGGAGTGTGAATCCTGAGCCAATTTGTTTTCCAAAGTGTGGCTACTAATCTATGTTCTACCTAAGATATACATCCTCACCAAAATTTGTCATTGCCACCAAAATTTAAATATTTTTATTTTATTATTTTAATAAAAGGTATTTAAATTTTGGCAATCTGGTGAGATTAAATATTTTCCCATTAATTAGTGAGAACAAAGGAGGATATTCTTAGGAGAGGATCATGAAGGCTCCATGTCTATGTGCATATGATCACATAAAATTATGTTTATCAAAATGAACTCCAAGAAATGGAAAGAAGGGGATTTTTTTGTTATTTTGTTTTTTTTTCTTCTCTTTTGTCACTGTTTTTGGTTTATGTATCTTTTGTCTTGTATGTAAGTTTATCTGTTTGAAGGAGGGTAAAGGGAAGCACAGAAATGGTGAACAAATGCAGCAGTGACACTATGCAAAAACGAACTATACCACTTGAAGGAGAGGAAGATTGAGGGAAAAACTGAGAGAAAAGGAGGAAGAGGTGACACTGTTCAAAAATAACTAAGAAGCTGGGCGCTGATGGCCCATGCCTATAATCCTAGCTACTCAGGAGGCTGAGATCTGAGGATCGTGGTTCAAAGCCAGCCCAGGCAAGGAAAGTCCATGAGACTCTTATCTCCAATAAACCAGTAGAAAACTGGAAGTGGTGCTGTGGCTTAAGCAGTAGAGCGCTCGCCTTGAGCTGAAGAGCTGAGGGACAGTGCCCAAGCCCAGAGTTCAAGCCCCATAACTGACAAAAAAACAAAAACAAAAACAAAAACAAAGAAAAGTAATTATAACCCCCCCTTGTATATTACCTTTACAATAAAAATAAATGAATAAATAAATAAAACATAACCATTACTATTAAGTAGCCTATGCCTCTATTCATTTGCTTATTAAACTATGGTATTACAGCAGCCGGGCGCTGGTGGCTTATGCCTGTAATCCTAGCTACTCAGGAGGCTGAGATCTGAGGATCGCGGTTCAAAGCCAGCCCGGGCAGGAAAGACCGTGAGACTCCTATCTCCAATAAACCACCAGAAAACCAGAAGCGGCGCTGTAGCTCAAGTGGTAGAGCGCTCACCTTGAGCTGAAGAGCTGAGGGACAGCGCCCAGGCCCAGAGTTCAAGTCCCACGACTGACAAAAAAAATAAATAAATAAACTATGGTATTCTCTTTCATGGATTACCTATTTATACCTTTATTAATTTTATTTATTCATTTGTTTTTTCTTGATAGAATAGAATTATTTCATATACTTTAGTTAGAACAAGTATTGCAATAATGTCACCCAGATTTGACCTTGTTTAACTTTCTTCATGGCATATTTTATTTTATTTAATTTTTTTTGCCAGTTCTGGCCTGAACTCAGGGCGTGGACACTATCCTTGTGCTTCATTTGCTAACGGCTAGCATTAATTCATGGCACATTAGAATAATAAAATATCCTTTATTATTAAAATATCTGTTTGTTGTAATAGATTAATATTAAAATGAAGTAGTAATAGATAAAACAGAGGCACATTTTCATTATTTCAATGAGTTTCTCCCAATGGTAACAACTTGAGACACCAGAACACAACAGTATACTGATATATGGGTACTGCTATCATCAAAATCCATAGCATCTCCAACTATGCAAGGACTGTCATACTCACTCTCCTACAATAGGATATCTTCCTCCTTTTCCTTTTCCACCATCTTCAATTCTGGCCATTGCTATATGGTCTTCAGCTCTATAATTTGGCTATTCCAAGAACCATGTTTAAATATAATAAAATACATACATTTTTGGTATCATCTATTTTCACTCAGTCTGGTTCTCTAGAGACTCATCTAAGTTGATAGAGATAACAATAGAATATCTGTTTGCATTATAGATCAGGATATGAGAAAATCAAAGTTTAGTCACAAATTGAAAGATATTTATGTTGTTCCTACTTCTGGCCAATTTGAGTGAAATTGCGATAAACACTTCTTTAAAATTGTTGTGGGAAGATAATTGGTTTTGTCTGATAATAACAGACTATGGGTACATTTGCTAAGTTATACTGTGGTTGATTGCTCCATTTTAAAAGTGTTTTAACTCTCTTGAACTTTTATATTTTATTATCTTCAAATAGTTGCAAAAATGAGTTGTAATTCAACGTTTCAATTTGATATTTGAAATATTTTTATTAGTATACACTAGTTGTCCAAGCTAAGGATTCATGTGGACTTTTCCTTTGATATAGATAATATGTCTCAATCAGTATTACCTGCTGTATCACTCTTAAAAACATCACTCTTCAAAACCAATTTCAACACGTTTAATTGTTCTGCATTCATATACGCAAATAGAGTAGTTTAACCATATTCTCTTTTTCACTCTCCTCTCTATTTCTTTTCTATGTTCTCTTTCTCCTCTCTTCTCTCTTTGCTTCTCTGTATTTTCATACATGATCTATACATGACATATATATGATATATACATGACACATATGTGTATCATTTACCTTTTTATAAGTAATTACCCATTGAAGTTTTACCATAAATATGCAATGAGCTTTATCCAATATTTATAAGTTTTTCAATTGTGTTGGGTGAGTAGTCTTGACTCTGTCAACCTCTTATTCCTATACTCTTTTGTTCAAACCCTTACCCTTCCCTCCAATGCTTTATCTTGTTTCTGGTATCAAATAAATGCTGTTAACTTTTCACTTTGATTGTGAAATTTATTCTAAATTTTTAGGTACATTTTGTTATTTTAATTTCCATTCTATCATTAGCTTGAGAGTTTTTAATGAATTACTTTTGAATTTCATTAAAAGTTTTTTTCTGCATATACTGAAATGCTTTTGTATTTTAACCTTTGTTATATTCATGGGTTGAATTACATTAGTAGCTTTTCTAAAAGAAGTCACTTTTTCATTCCTAGAAGAAACTAAATTTGACACTAATGTATTACAGTTTTATATTCTGCTGCATTCATTGTGTCAATATATTATTTATGCTGCTTTAAGCTATTATTTGAGTAAAACTGATCTATAATTATTCTTTGCGTTACTGTTTTGTGCTGGTTTTGATATCAAGATTAAAGTTATCTTATATAATGGACTAAATAAAAAGTTATTTTTTCCTACGTTAGGAATAATTTTCTGTGACTCTATAGATATGTTTTATTGCTTGGTAGAATGCTCTCTGATGAATTATTTCCTTCCTTCTCTCCCTCCTTTCCTTCCTTCCTCCCTCCCTCCCTCCCTCCCTCCCTTCCTCCCTTCCTCCCTTCCTTCCTTCCTTCCTTCCTTCCTTCCTCCTTCCCTCCCTTCCTCCCTCCCTCCCTCCCTCTTCCTTCCTGGCTGGCTTCCTTCCTTCCTTCCTTCCTTCCTTCCTTCCTTCCTTCCTTCCTTCCTTCCTTCCTTCCTTCCTTCCTTCCTTCCTTCCTTCCTTCCTTCCTTCCTTCCTTTCTTCCTTCCTTTCCTTCCATTCTTCTTTCTTTTCTTCCTGTACTAAAGTTGAATGTGGCTTCAGGCTTGCTAGGTTTGTGCTCTATTACTTAAGCCGCATCTCTTTTTTGCTTTATTTTTTTAAAAATTTTACTTTATTTTAAATTGTATTTTACTTCTGTACAGAGGGGTTAAAGGTAATAAGTACATTTCTTGTCGAGCATTGTTACCCCCTCCTTTGTTGCTTTAATTATAAGGAATGTTCTCACAATTTCTGACCAGGGTGGCTGGGAGTGAGGTAATCCTCCAAACCTGGAATGACAAGTGTTCACCACCATGTTTCATTTGCTTGTTAAGATGGAGATCTCACTAACATTTTGCCCAGGCTGGACTTGAGTTATTCTAAGTGGTATTTACTTTCTTATGTTTCAAGTAAGCATTAAAAGCTGTATTAATTTAGCTTTATTTCTCACATCTTTTTAAAATTTTTATTTATTTTTTTATTGTGAAAATACTGTACAGAGGGGTTACAATTACATGGGCAAAATAATGAGTACATTTTTTTTATTGTGAACATACTGTACAGAGGAGTTACAATTACATGGGCAAGATAATAATGAGTACATTTCTTATTAAGCATTGTAGCCTCCTCCTTTGTTTCCGCTCCCCAATCCCCCCCCCATCCTCCTCGCCCCACCCCCCAACAAAGTTGTAAAGTTCATTTTCGACATAACAACTTGTACTTCTCATTGTTGTAACGGGTCCACCTGTATTTAAACGACTTGTTTTTCCCCTTCCCCTCCACAAATTATACCGACATCAAATACAGTGAAAGCAGGGGTTATACTGTGGGGGAGGGACATACAAAGCAACAAATAATCTTATAAATGCGTTAGAAACAATCGCATGAAAGAAAAAAAAATTGAATACATCTTAACTATGTTTTTTCTTATACCTTATAAGATATTTTCTAATATTCAACAAGTTATTTTAAAATTTGCTTTTAGTATTTCCTAGGAATTCAAGAGACTTTTCATTAACCTTATATTTTTTACTTTTAAATTGTTATGATTCAACTCTGAAAATTTCCACTCTTGTTTTCCTTGTTTTACTACAGGTACATCTGTTTTCATGCTTCATTTATTTTTACAATGTTTGTAATCTAATTGTTGGATATATCAAAAACTGTCCCTATGTTCAAGTATATTAACCTAACTTTGTAATCCCCACACATGCATACTGAATTTTTGCTGGCTGAATCTACCATGCTCATGTAAATTAGCTAAACTTATTATAATGATGGTAGATTTGACACTTTTTCCTTGTATCTATTTCAAAAATCTCACTTTAGTGTTTTACTGTGTACTACTGTATTTTTCACAGTGATATTTTCTCGTACAGTGATATCTTCTCATGAATATTCAATAATCCTGTTGCTAGCTTAAGACCTATTTTGTCTGGTACAAACTTTATGAGACTATTACATTTTGTGATTTCATTTGTTCTCAATTTCTTGTAAAGATCATGTAATAGGTATTTTTTAATTCAATGTACCTCTTTTTTCATGGCTAATTTTGACATTTACTTCAATTTTTTTTAATATGACTAAAGGGAAGATCTGGCTAATTTTGTTGTTTCTTTTTTATACATTTTTATTGTAAAGATACTATACAGAGGGGTTACAGTTATGTGAGCATGGTAATGAGTCCATTTCCTATTGAGCATTGTTACCCCCTCCTTTGTTTTTCCCCTATTTTTATCAGTATTGAATTCACTTACATTGTATTCAACTAATATGTATTTTCAGCTTTCATCTCATTTCTTGTTTTTAATGTGTCCTTGCTTTGTCTAGTTACCCACTCTCTTGGACATTATATTTTCCTATACTGTTAACAGTTTTTCTTCTTTCCATGTGTTTTCTTCTTATTTAGAAGTACATATTCATATTTTTGCATTCCAAGAAACTCTCAAATTTCCATTTACCTTAACATCTTTGCATTTAACTAAAAATCATCTAAAATTATGTGTGGGTCCCAGAAAATATTGATTCTATCTTTTCTGTCAAGGAAAGAATCTCTGTTTAATCTAGCTATTGAATATAAGTCTGTTTATTGCATTTTTATTTTCTAGAGTTACTGGTTAGTTTCCATTCAGATCTTACTGGACTCATTGATATTCTTTACCTTTTGCAGAACATCTTTATTATTTTAATCCTATTGAATACAATTTATATTTTACATCTAATACTGTCTACAGTTTTGTAGGGTTCTTTTGCAAAGTTTTTGGCATTGTGGTGGTTAGTAACATTCATGAAGGCTTCCTCCCTTATCTATATAGTACTCTGATGATGAGCTCATGATACTTGAATTTTATTTGTGGTAAATTCTTTTTTAAGAACTAGGTTTGAAGAAGAGAAGTGGGGGAGGAGGGGGAAGGAAGGGATAGTAGGAAAAAACAAAGGAGGGGTAACAATGTTTGACAAGAAATGTAACTTACTCATGTAACTGTTACCCCTCTGTACAGCATCTTTACAATAAACGAAAATTTAAAAAGAGTTGATTCAATTATATTTGGTGCCTAAAAAGAATCCTGGTACTGGATCTGTTCACAACTTTTACCTTCACATAGTACAACTGCTAAGCATTCCTTTCCACTGGGAATAAGTACAGCCTAGTAGATGGGAATTTTATTTTATTTCCTTCAGCTAAACTCAATGCCATATCACATAGATATTCTATTGTCTATTTGCAGCTTATAATAATGTAGATGTATTATTATATATCTCATGTTTATGAGTAATACAACTTCATTTCCTTTTCATTTTTTTACTTTTACTTTTATTTCCTGCAAAATATACAATGATTCAATTATACATAAATTTAATATATATTTTTGTGTGCTTACAGTCTATTCAGTTATCTATTGTTCAAATTTTTAAGTAATATCTATTTGTCATAGTGATTACATTTGACTTTGTGTTATAGTTAGGACACTTAATAGAGCCTATGCAAAATTTTAAAGAAATGACAGTACTTCTCTTATTTTTATACTTCAGGATCATTAAGGTTAGGATTTTATTTTATTAGGCTTAATGCTAAGGTTGGAGTTATAAAATGTGTGAGATTTTGGGTAAAACTGGAACTCTTTAAAGAAGTATAAGTTGAATTCATGTACGGATGAAAGAAAACTAGTGTATTTGTGTTCCATAGATCATTCAACGGTCATTTGGGTTGGGTTAGGGTTAGTTTTCTAGTTCAGGTTAGGCTTAGCATTAGGGAAGGGTCATCTTTAGGTTTAAAATGAGCTTTCTAACAACAATTAGAAGCACATGTGAAATTTAAAAGAAACTACAGTATTTTTCATACTATTACTCAGGGATTATTATGCTTGGTTATTTTTTCTTTTTTAAAAAATTAGGTCGATCCCTCAGCACCACCTAAGCAGAATTAGCCAGAAGTGGAGCTGTGGTTCAAGTGGTAGAGCACTAGCCTTGAGCCGAAGAGCTGAGGACCAGAGTTCAGGCCCCACAACTGACAATAAATAAATAAATAAATACATACATACATACATACATAAATACATAAATAAATACATAAATACACACATATATATATTAGGTTCAGGGGTATGGCTAGGCTTATAAATTGGTTAAGATATTGACTAAAACTGCAACTTCTTTTAACAAATAGTAGAATTCAGGTCAGGATGAAAGAAAACAAGTGTGTTTGTGTTTCTTTTCACCTGAGGGTCATTGTGGTTAGGGATAGTTTTCTAGTTGAGGTTATGGTTATGGTTAGGGTAGGTTCAGCTTTAGGGTCAAAAAACTAAACCAAAACAAACTACACACACACACACACACACACACACACACACACACACACACACACACACACAATATCCCGGCTCCAGTAGCTCACACCTATAATCCTCGCTATTCAAGAGGCTAAGATCTGAGGATGGCAGTTCAAAGCCAGCCTGGGAAGGAAAGTCCACGAGACTCTTATTTCCCAAAACTACTAAAAAATAAAGAAAAAGGTGGAAGTTTTGCTGTTGTCCAAGTGGTAGAACTCTACCCTGGAGCCAAAGAAGCTCAAGGACAGTACCCATGCCCAGAATTCAAGCCCCCTGACTGGCAAAATCAAACAAAAAAAATAAAAACAAACACACAAAAAACGCTCAATTCACTTTCTTATTATTTGTTTGATTAATAGTGGGTCTAAATTTCCAGTTTAGGAATAATTCTAAATTTATCTCTACATTTACTCCAGATCATCTAAGCATGGAATGCAATGCATTCCCTGAGATGTTAATCATTTTGATTTTCTGCCACGTAGGCTAGGACATTATTATGTACTTGCAAAGTTCCACTTACCCTCTTTCATTGGTCAGCAAGATAATTGATTAGCAATGATGTTTCATAAATATAAGCCTTTATAAAATCATTCTATTCTCTCCCTATGCCTCCATCAGAAAAAAAGAAATCGCCCCATTTGTTAGGAAAGACTTGCAAAGAATTATATTAAATGAAGTAAGCCAGGCCCAAAGAAACATATGTCTCATGTTTTCCCTTATTTGCAATAACTAGTATATATCTGGGACAAGTAGAAAAGTTCAGATAAGATGATGTTAAACAAAATGAACCCCAAGATATGGACACAAGTGGTTTTTTCTTTCTTGCCATTGTTTCTAACATATTTATAAGGTACTATGTGATATTTTTGTTGCTTTGTATGTCCCTCCCTCACAGTATAACCTGTTTTCACTGTATTTGATGTTGGTATAATTTGGGGAGGGGAAGGGAAAAAACAAATTGTTTAAATAGTGATACAGGTTGACCCATTACATCAATGAGATGTACAAGATGCTATGTTGAAAACGAACTTTACAATGTAGGCAGGGGATGGGGCAGTTGGGTGGGGGGTTGAGGGGAGATCAGGGGAGTGTAGTTGAGGAGGTGGGAGGGAAGGGATGGTAGGAGAAAAAAAAAAGCAGGAGGCAACAATGCTTGATAAGAAATGCACTCATTACCTTGCTCTTGTAACTGCAACCCCTCTGTATAGTATTTTCACAATAAAATTTTTTTAAAAAAATACAAAAAATAAAAAATTATAAAAAGATACACTGTACTCAAAAAATGATTTGTTGAATGAAATGTGCATTATTTGATAGTGGTAAAGCAATATTTTAATAATAAATTCAAAATACATAAAAATATATAGAACTGGTAGTACACCAGAAATAACCTGGCAAGTTATCTATCAAAGGAATCCAAAACTAACAGAGCTTTCTCACAGATGTTTGTTTGAAATGAATCATACATCACACAAGTAAACACCTGAAGGAGAAGTATTAACTAGGTTCAATTTAATTGATTATAGTGATTTCACTGTGACAAGCATAACAATGGCTTTCATTAAAATTTATAAAGGAACAACAAAGGTTACTAACAGTACATGGCCGTAATGTTCCTTCATTACCCAATTTTTTCACCTTCTTCCACTCCTTTTATATTTTAAACCATATTCATTTAGCATCCAGCCAAAAGAAACAGCAGGGCTCTCTTGAACCTGCCACCAGTGATTTATTAAACTCATTTTCTATTCATTTGTTTATAGATCAAGCACAGAAAGAAAGGCCCAACAATATTGAATATATTTAATAAAAACACACACACCAAGTATTTAATTTTGCTTTGTGCTAAGTTACACATTTTCGAAGAAAGACAATAATTATACATAGGCAATTGTTTTGATGCAGTCTCTCAAATCAATATAACTACTTAGGACAAAGCAGGCATTTATGTGTGCTTAGCATTGGCACTCTTTCCAGAGTATGACATTTCAGGTAAATGTGCTTTATTGCAGACATGGGAAAACAGATAAATGAACTTCTTATTGACAGCCTCTTTCTCACTTGCTAGCCTTTATAAATGGGATGTCATTAATCTCCCATTCACTATAACAGCAGTCTTCAAATTGGTTGAATGTGCACTCCATTAGTAAAAAAGTTTTGTTTTGGCCACTCTATAAATAATAAAATATGTCTTTCAGGTACATTGTGAACGATACAGAAAAATTCCTGAGTAGAGATTTGCAATGACTGTGATAGCAATTTTCAAAAACAAATGTTCTATTATTTTCTTCCTATGCTTCATGGACCATCCTGCTCACTACCTGAGTTACCCATGCATCAGTTTAGAAAATATCAGTCTCAAAAATCCTGATTGTCATTGTGAATTATAGCAAACAGCTGGATACATTACCTGCAGAACGTAGCAAAGAAATACTTTCCTGACAGTTTCCAATACAGTTAAGGATTTTATTAAGTAATCTTCATGTGTAGAGAATATTTTGAATATGGGATATCATTTCCACACAATACAGTGTTTACTGCCCTGGCAGAAAAGCGAATATTCTACCCATAGCTGGTATTCTTGACTAAAATGATAAATCACAGACACACAGTGCAATTATGGCGTATTCTAAGCATTTCAGTTTACTTTTTACTATGACAATATTTTTACAAAAAAATTGTCAATTCGCCCCATCTAGAAATTAGGACAGCCTGTACTATCAAGTTGGACTCTTATTCTGGTATATTCAGTATCGCCTGGATATAGAACCTTTAGAATGATCTCACTTATGTGTGAAAAGCAAACATGTTAAATTCATATAAGAAGCATAATAGCGATTATCAGACTCTGAGAGGAAGGGAGAGATGGGGAAATATTTGTCAAAGTATAGTCTCAAATGAAACAAGTGAGCTTTTATATTTTATTGCATAGTACAACTGAGTATAATTAATAATGCACTGTGTATTTCAAATTGCTAGAAGAATTTTTTAATGTTTTTTCAAAGAATTGATGGTCAATTGAGATACCAATTATCATTCTATATTGTGTACATAAGTATTTCAAATGACATGTTTTATCTCATAAATATATGAGGTATTTAACAAATGTAAGAAATATAATGATCACTTTTATAATGAAAAACTTAAAGAAAATAAGTATTCCTGAAAAAATACTACCTTTTGATACTACAAATTTAATTAGAAAAACGAAGAACATTGCATTTTATGACATTTTGTCCATGCAGTCATATATACATATATATATATATATATATATATATATATATATATATATATATATATTGTTACCCTGACTATTTGGTACACTTTCCATGTTGGGAAATTTCCAGGCCACTACAATGCAAATGATGCAGTGTGTTGGGCACAAACAGACATAAGAGTTACTTTTAAATTTCTGAAACACCGTGAAAGCCAAAGACATTTTTACAGTGCAGGCAATATCTATTAAGAAAACATATTACTGCTAATATTTTTAGAGAAACTCCTAGAATCTGAGTTTCAAGTCAGGAGATATATTAATTTATAAATATAATATAATAATAAAAGAATTATAATTTTCTCTTGTGTTTTTTAACAAGAAACTTGAAAGTAGAGAGGTAATCAGTCTTACTGAAGATGAGAAGTGAGTTAGAACAAAAGCAAAACCAAGTCTTGACACCTTATATGTAACCAAAAGTATTATTTTGTCCCACAGCACATTTTTGGTCTGAACTTTTCTGCATAATTAGTTACTTCTTTCTTAGAAACAAAGTTGATTTCTAACAAATGAAAACTTACTCCATGAAGCAATGACAGTAATTGAATTTTTACTATCCCAGGTTGAAGGCATTGCTAAAACATTTGGCTCAATGTAGGAATATGTGAATATATATGCATATATACATACAAATATACCTGCATACAATGTTCATGAATATGACATTGATGTGGATGATTATATTTGCATTATTGGTAAACATCTGTTTTTGCTATGAAGTGTATGCTGGGACATAAAAAATGAGTCTGTGCAACATGAAAACACAGAATAGCAAATGGTATAATTGGGGAAAGCAATTAGTATAATTAGTTACAAAGAAAACCTTAATCAGAAAGGAAAGGAAGAAAATGGATGAAATGGTAGGTTAGCCTTCTGATCATCAGTAGAAGAGTCCCAAAACTTTTTAAATGAATCCGTTCTGAGAGCTATAACTGATATAATTTTGAAACTTTATACCTATGACTCAGTGGAAACCTTCATGTTCCTCAAATGAAGTAAAACAAGGTAATAAATGATTTTATATGCATATCTATTTTGAAAACACATGATTATTCAGCTTTGCATAATTTATTTCATTATCATGATAATCTGACATAAATTTATAATAATACATGTCTTGATTACTTATTTATAGTTCAGTGAACTTTATACTTGCTTATAAAAGTCATATGTGGCGGGGGGAACTGAGTGTGGTTGTGGAGATGGGAGGGAAGGGATGGTAGGGGAAAAACAAAGGAGGAGACAACAATGCTTGATAAGAAATATACTCAATGCCTTGCTCATGTAACTGTTACCCCTCTGTACAGTATTTTCACAATAAAATCTTATTTAAAAACAAAAAATGCATATGTTTTATTATTACCCTGCCTTTGAAAATTAAATTTGCAACTGAAAATGGTAGTTTAAAAAGTATTTTAAAGAGCATTGTGTTCAACATTGTGCTTCCAAAAATCTGCTCTGAGATGTGCGCATTCATTTAGTTTTTTCATGATAGAAAATACAACTCTTAACCAAAAGGCACAATAACTAACAGGTGAATGAAAAACACAAGTTAACCTTTATAGATTTCACATTCTAACATTACATGAAGATTAAGTAGCAATTTTTAAGGAGCATTATCATGGAAGTAATATATCTCTCTATGAAAAATGAATGTAACAGGGAAATGCTGTGACTGAGAAACTGCCAAAGTCCCTCTAGTGATATTGCTTGTTGACACTCTCCTCAATCCATTTTGCATGGTGTCTCAGCATTTAATGTGCAGAACATTCACATTTGCTGGCCGAGTGCATTTCAATTACAATCCCTTTTCCTGGCCTGATACTTAACATGCCATCGGGTGACAAGCAGCACAAGATGGAAGAGACTCATATTTTCTCTGTGTCTCATGCACATCTTACTCTGGACACTATTTTGTACTAGGAAGATCACAATATCTGCAATGTATAACTCTGGAATTCTGGACATGTTTCAATACCTGGATTGTGTTCCATTCAATAATGGTGGATATCTATCTATGTTTGAATAATATATATGTATATGTATATATCTTCGTTTCCTTTAAGTGACTAACAAACCTTTATTTCGTTTATCTGTGATCTCCACAGAATATGGTTGATACCAAGATATTGTGATACTACCGAATGTTTAAATACAACATGTAATATCAACACCAAAAGTAGCGCTATAAATTTACAAGGTCCACAGTTTCATTTAAAAAAAAAAGACTGAATCAGTCTCATCAAATCCTGCTATTGCTTTAACTAAGTTTGTGGATTCTTAGTCTTTTGTTGTAATTTCAACAGCATTCATTTAATTTTCACCCAGGGAAGATTCATCTCCTAACTACTTTCTTTGCTCATCCCTAAGAAGCAACTTGTCTTCCTTTATATTTCTTCTGCTGTGAAGCCAAACACATGTGGCTCATGCTTAATCCTAGCTACTCAGAAGGGTAAAATCTTAGGATCACAGTTTGAAACCAGCCTGGGTAGGAAAGTCTGTGAGATTCTTATGTCCAACAAACTACTCACAAGAAGCTGGAAGTGGCACTGTGGCTTAAGTGGTAAAGCAGCAGCCTTGAGCGCAGAGGCTCATGGAAAGCACCCAATCCCTGAGTTCAAGCCCCAGGTCTGACAAAGAAAGTGAGTTGTAGCCAAATAGTAACATCATTGGGCTCCACTTACAATCCTGTTTCCTTTTTTGTTTTCATCACATCTTCAGTAACTTCTAGTTCAAATTCATGAAAAGTCTAATGTGAAGTATAAAACCCAAAAGCCACATTCCACCAGTCAATCATTAACTTTGAATCAATTTATAGAGCTGGACTCTTTTGGGTAAAGGAGAGGCTGGATACCCTCCGGGGAATGCTCTTATGCACTGCCAAATCTTGCTTCCACTTGTATTTCTTTCTGCCATTTACCAAGATAAGCATGCTTTGGGAAAAAGGAAAAAAAATCAGATTGATTTTATTAGATACTTGTTCTGAACTGACACCAATGCCATGGTTTCAAAAACATCACTGTGGTCAGTAGATCAATGGAGTTTTACAAATAAGAGCACAGTGAGTCTACAAACCCTGGGCCAGTGTCTTCAGTCCAGCAATGCATAATAGATAGGCATGCTCAACAGCTAGCAGATTCTCACATACCTTTCCTGACTTGTGGAATAAAGATGATTTCACAATGGAATGTTAAATAAAAGCCTTTACTTTGCTTCATAAAATAATAAAGGGAAAGCAACATTACTTTCCAAGGGGGGCTTATAAAGATTAGTTTCATCATAAGAACTTTAAGGTACTGAGGTGGTTTTTGTTTCTATATTCAAATTTGACTCCTCTACCTGGCCCAGGCAGAGACATAGATCTTGGATTATCACAGTGGATTATCATAAATTCATATAAGTCGAGGACCATTGCCATGGTCCTGGTTTGGTGGCTTGTGAAATTTAAGGCAATTCCTTCAACTTGATGTGGATCTATGAACTGTAAACTGGTTTTCCTCAAATTCCTCTCAGTAAGAACCACTTGGAGATATTCCATTTCAGTGATCAATACCTGCAATACATCTTCAATTTCTTTCTTTAGGGTATATAAATTCTTCAGCTCTATATTAGTGTTCAGGGGTCTTCATGGCCTTTACCCTTATACATGGTCTCACACTAGCCCATAACTGATGGTGACACGCTAGTTGAATGTAGAGAGCAATATAGCACCTACAGTAGACTTATTGGTAAGATATTTGTGTCAAAAAATGTGGAAGATAAATTCAACCAAAGTTTGGATTTCTACCATGGGAAAATTTCTAAGACTAATGGTGTGAGTAAGAAGTAGTATTTTTAAAATGAAGGATAAGGGGAGGATGGCAAGGGATGGGAAGGGGAAACAAAGGAGGAGGCTACAATGCTTGATAAGAAATGTACTCATTATCTTGCCCATGTAATTGTAACCCCTCTGTACAGTATTTTCACAAAAAATAAATAAATAATAAAAAAAACTAAAATGAAGGATAAGTTTGTGAGAACAGAATGAAAACAATTTGAAGGTAATAAAGATAACAAAGAGAATCCAACATGGGTAAGTGAAGCATGGAATTATAAATGCATAATCTCCTCTTCTAGTAAAGGGGTTACTGCATTTTCATTTGCACACATGTAGTTATATCATGTAAGATAGGATTTTGACTTTGACATTAACTTTATTTATAGATTAAGTCTGGTTTAAGGAGATGCCAGTGGAATCCGAGTTAATAATGAATGCATTTGTGATGGGTAATCTTATATGTCAATCTAACTAAGTATTCAGATTTCTGTTGAAACATTGCTCCATACAGATCTGTAAAGGAATTCTGAAGGCTATCCATGCTTTTTAGTCTTAGTAAAGTTAGATATTTTTCTTACCGTGGATAAACCCTAAGTGAAGACCTAAATAAATTAAAAATGGTGAGTGAAAGTGACTTCCTGCTGACTGAATACCAGAGATGAAGAATTTTTTTGGGTTTTATTTTTGTTTCCTGCCTTCGGAATGAAACCAAAAACCTAGCTCCTCTTGGATCTTGAGCCTGCTAGACTTCAAATGTAATTTATACAATCATCCTTCCTTCAGATCAAGACAGAAACTTGTACTTTTGGTTCTATTGATTCGCAGGTCTTTGGACTTGAGATGGAACATACCAGCAGCTCTCAAATGCTTCCTGATTCCTCCCTGCAGAACCTCAGTCTTTTCAGCATCTATAATCATGTCAGCCAGTTCCATACAAACACACACACACACACACACACACACACACATACACACAGACGTACATACACACACATTATAATTTGCCCCACCAAAATTCACATGGAGACATTGTTTACGTTTCAGCAGTCTTGAGAGATGAAGCTTAATGAAAGTGTTTGAGTCATAGAGAAAGAGCCCTCATAAAAAGATGAATGGCTCTCTTAAGTGAATGAGCTCTTCATCAATGACTAGGATTAGTTACCATGCCAGAGAATGATAAAGTAAGCCCACATATTTTGACTCTTCCATATATATCTGATCACCATAAGTTTCTACCAGAAATTAATGAATCTTTCACTAGATGTGGATATACAATATGTTATTGAGCCTCCAGAATTACAATCCCACACAAACGGTCTCTCTTTACAAATCACCCATTCTTTTTATAAAATAGAGATGGTTGACTGATAAAAGGTAGATATGTATCTCATTGGTTTTGTTTCTCTAATGAGCCTTGAATGCTACAGTCAGGAGTCAACAAATAAACATTTGCAAAGGACAGTAACAAGAAAATAAAACAAGATAACTTTGTATATACACTTTGGGGGTGAGCTGGGGATTATGAGATATGGAGAAAATGGTATCTGGAAGCAGAAATGAAGATTATACAAATGATACATCATGGTAATGGGACTGTGAGTAAAAAAATACTCTCTGAAAGAACAACACATAGAGAAAAATTTGGTAGAAGCAGCTGAAGATAAATGTCAACGTTGTGATGAATAATGGGATTCAGAAAGCAGCATGGGAGAATTTTTATGCAGAAAAGGTTGGGTGAACAATGAGTGTGATCAATGTCCAGTGAACTCCACTGCGCACTTCTCCCTTGCCCATCCTAACTATGAGTATATTTGATCTTCTGGATGAATATGCCAATTCTTGACCTTCCTTCTGGTATGTTCTGAGTGCTTTTGATTTTTTCATTCTAATTCCTCGGTTTTATCTTCAACTCTAATACCTTATTTTCTGTTTCACTTATTCTATTCCCTATGCTTTCAACTGTGGTTTGCTATAGGGAAATTAATGCTTCTAAGCTCTATGGTGAAGTCGGTTTTCAGGTTGTTATTTTCATCTTTTAATGAGGTGTATAATGTTTCTATCATCCTCTAAATCTCCTATTGGGTGATATTACTCATATGTGGAATCTAAAAAAGTCAATCATGTAGAAGTTGATTATAAAATCATAAAATTATTATTATAATTATAAAACTATAAAATTATAAAATGAAAACAGGGCATCTCAGAGGGAGAGTGGTTTGGTAAATACTGGTGAAAGATTTATAGTTAGAGAGGAGGAAAGGTTTCCAAAGGTCCATGATAATTCTAATAACTGACAACATAATTTTGAAGAATGTAGTGAAAAGATTTTAAATGTTTTGAACAAAAATGATAATTATGTGCAGTAATGCGTTTGTGAATTGTCTAGGTTTCCTATTCTATGTGTGTCTATGTACCAAGCCATAATGTAGGATACTATAAGATGTCACTGCAGTCATATCTGTCAGTTTTAATATTGGTAAATATTGTAGGACTTGCACATGACTTTGAATGTCAAAAAAGAGATAGTTTATAGAGGTATGTATTATAGAATATAGAATTGTAAATAAGAAAGTCCTTTGAATTTGTTGCTTTTTAGAGTTTGTTTTTTTTTTACATTCTTTTCTTTTTTTTCTTTCCTTTTTTTTTTGTTGGTCGTGGGGCCTGAACTCTGGGCCTGGCCGCTGTCCCTCAGTTCTTCAGCTCAAGGCTAGTGCTCTACCATTGAGCTACAGTGCCACTCCCGGCTTTTTCTGCTTATGTGGTGCTGAGGAATAGAACCCAGGGCCTAATGCATGTGAGGCAAGCACTCTACCACTGAGCCACCTTCCCAGCCCCTGCTTTTTAGAGTTTTAAGGCACTAAGTAACAGGTAAGAAACAAAAGCATTTTAAAAGTGTAATGTTATTTTAAGATTGTAATATTATACTAAGAATTGTGGTGTTGGAAACTTTATGTAAAACTGAAGCTCAATCTCATAATATATAAACATGCTAAAACAATTATATAGGTGGCAGTTCATCTGATTATATACTTATTTTCCTGTACTACTGAAATACTATTTATTTTTACAACTCTGTCATAGTTTAGATCTTATGTAGTCCCCAAAGGCACATACACTAAGTCTTGGTCACCTGCCTCTAATGCTAGGAAGTGGGGCCCAGTAGAAGGTAGATAGGTCATGAGGAGAAGTTATCCATGGAGGGTGTTTTAGGATCCTAACCTCTTCCTCTCTCACTCTCTGCTTCCTTTCATCCATAATGTGAATAACCTACATGAAGTGAGCAGTGGCCACATGAATAAGGACTGAATTCTCTGAGCCCATAATCCAGAATGAATTTTCATCTTTGTGGATTGACTACAAAAGCATTTTGTTACAGTTGCTGTTAGCTAACTCTCATGAAGACTTTGTAGAAACTTGTTATTACAGGAATGCTGGCAAACTTATGATTTCTAGTGTCTTGAATCTCTGTTGGTAGAAGTTGTTCCAATGTCTTGATTCTCTGTTGGTAGAAGTTGGTTCAATATTGGCCAACTTAGCACAGTGCTCACCCTCTTGCATTGGAGTAATGACTGCTGGCTCCTGCACTGTGTGTATATTTGTAATGGCTGTTTCTATGAACTAACTTGGTGGGGCAAGGTGCCTAGAATTTTGTCAGAAGCAATTCCTCATGTTTCTGTTAGGCTGCTTTATGGGATTGGTAGTGAAAATCAGTGGATTTGAATAAAGCAGACTCTACAATATAGATGAACCTCAGGCAAGCAGTTGAAGGCTTGATTAGAGGAGAAAGACAGGCTGTCAGCCGTAAATTGCAATGCTGAGTCTCCATATCACAAGCACTTGCAAAGATTGTGGATCTCTAATATTCCATACTCAGATGAACTACTCTCCTTTCTTCCTTGTCTGCCCCTCTTCTTCCATTCCTCCCACTTCATTACACTCCCACACATGGGCATGTGCACATACACACACTTAGTTGTGTTTCTCTGGAGAACCATGACTAAAACAATATCCAATAACAAAGTCATTAACCACCTATTAGAAGAAATTGATCCAGTGATTTCACCTACTTTTCAACTCAGAGCTTTAGTGACATAGAATAGTGAACACCATTTAATTAAAATTGATCTTATGTGGGTTCAATTGTGTATCCCCCAAATTGCTGATTTGAAGACCTAACCCCTAGTTCTTTACAATGAATCTATATTTGAAAGCATGGCCTTTAAAATAAAGTAAAATGAAGTCATATGTCGGGTCTATCTCCAATACAACTGATAGAAATCTTTGTCTGAAAAGGAGATTAGCATGCTGACCCAGGCTGAGGGAAGATTATACAGAGACCAAGGATGTGACCCTCCTGTGACCATTACAATGGGAGGCCTCAGGAAACAACTTGATGACACCTCGATCTCTGACTTGGAGCCTTCATACATATGTTTAAGACTTTTGGACTTTAGCCACCCACTTTTTGATATGTTCAGTGTCACCTTAGTAACTCAAACTGACTCTTACAACAGGCTCCATGTCAAAGCACTCCATATAAAAGTAGACTTATCAGTAGGCCATGAAGCTTTTAGAATAGGCATTTAAGAGGAAAGAAAAATTA
Organism: Dipodomys spectabilis; assembly: GCF_019054845.1. Lineage (NCBI taxonomy): Eukaryota > Metazoa > Chordata > Mammalia > Rodentia > Heteromyidae > Dipodomys > Dipodomys spectabilis. The sequence continues at coordinate 20,639,318 of NW_024870766.1, forward strand.
TAATAAAGTGTATAATTTTATTTATTTTTGTCTTCAAATAACCATGCAAGGGGGTTCAAATTTAACATGTTTATTTATGTGTAAAATGCATCTTGAGGAGAGTCACCCCTCCTGTCTCTCTCCTTTCTCTTACCTACTCATCCCCTCAAGTTGCCTAGTTTAGTGTTCCTGTCTGTACCTTGAGTACTATGACTATATTTGTCCACTATTCATTTCTTGCTTTATTTTCTCCCCTTTCAAACTCATAGGCTTCTTACTCAAGACATGTTTCAGTTTCCTGGCATTAATTGGTCTGCTAACTATTCAAAGAGGTCAAAGTATAGAATTTTACTCCTGTGTTTTGCATACATTGGTTAGATTGATTATGTGTATATGCATATGGCCCTGTGTGTGATTTCATATATATGTTTAGATTTTAGGTCTAATACCAATATATGAGGGAAAACATGTACCTTTTATCCTTCTAATCCTGGATTACTTCACTCAGTATAACGATTTTCAGATCCACCTTCTGAAAATGGCATAATTTCATTTTTCCTGATGTACAAATAACATTTATATGTGATATATATATATATATATATATATATATATATATATATATATCACATTTTGTATGGCATCTGAGCTGTTACTGTAACTTGGCTATTGTGAGTAGTATTGCCATGAACATGTAAAGCACATAGTTTTAAAATAAAAGCACTGACAACTCGACAACTTCCTTGGGCACAAATTGAATTCAGCATCCTTGGTTTCTCTTTCAAAATATGGTCATGCACTTGGACCTAGGTAGTCAGGAAAATCTCCCATAAGAACTGTAAAGAAAGACCTAATCTTTACGGTCTTCTTTGTAAAGGATTGTTATTTATGGGTGTCCTTTAAGATAAAACAGTAAACATTGGAATCACTCTCTTGACAGTACTCCTAATACCAAAATATATGGTTTCTGTGGGTATCAGTCCAAGGTTTATAAAACATTTTTCAGCATTTAAATGTCTTACATAAAGTATAAGTATTACTCATTTGTTGAATCCACTTAAGAACAGTGATGTATTGTTTAAAATGTTGTGTGCATTTAATAAAATAAATAAAATTACTTTTTTAGCAGGTCTCTTCATCACTGTCTCACACACAAATTCACATACACTATCTCAGAGGAGTACATGGTTTAATATATATTAAAATCTCCATACTGGAGTTAACACATGCATGTATTCAATCATTATTGGATCAATATTCAGAAATATGGTATCAGAACTGTTTGTATAAGTGCATAGGAGATGTGTATATTTTATATTTAAACAATACATCCCTTGATTTCAAGTCTCCCATAATGAGACTTGAACTCAGGGATTTGAGCACTTGCATGGCATTTTTGCTCAAGGCTGACATCTCTAGTCCAGTTTGTTTTATTGTTGTTCATTCAAGACAGAATTGAAGACTTTTTGAAGACTTTTTTGAAGATTTTTCTGCTGGACTGGCTTCAAACCAAGCTCCTCTAGGTCTTGGCCTGGGGAGTAGCTATCATCCCTTGATATTCTTGAATGCAGTGTACTTGCCTCTAACCTATGCACATCGTCCTGTATATTGTATATATTAAATCATCTCTAGGTTAATCACACTTCATAGAAATAGAAAATTTCTATGCGAATAGGTGCATCATGTAAGGAAGGGCAAAAATAAAAGGTCTATACATGTTCAAAACAGATGGCATTTATTTCCAAATATTTTTTGACTCACACGTTGTTGAATTCACAAATTCAATATTCATAAATAGAGCCAACTGTTCTGTATGAGGGACCTAAGTATTCATAAGTTTTGTCATCTCCAGGGGAAGGAGGATATGTCAAAAACAATCTTCCATGGACACATAAGGACCTGTATATTTAGTGGAAGCTTACCAATGAGCACTGAGTTTTACACTGATTATGTCCTCATTCTTAAAACAGGTTGGCTATCATCTAGTTCACAAAGGCTAAGTACTAATTATTAACTTCAAAAATTAGGTCTAGGGCTCAGCATCAATAATACTAGCTCTTTTGTGAACTTTCTATTAAAATTTTAAATCATTTAAACTTCTATGTATTTTATCTTATTTCCATATGAAAATTATTTAAGTAGTTAAAATGAGTTAATCTGTTTTAAGATTACTCAATATTATGTATCAATTAATCTTGTACAAGGTTTATAATTAAATTCAATATAATTTAAACATGTCTTATCAACTCAAATAAAATCTCATGAGTAAGGTTCCAATCTTTAATTTTTCATCGAATAAGTAATTTTACATTAAAGATTCACTTATAAAGTACTCTTTTCATATGTTATTAGCATGATAGAAACCAAACAGACAAGATCGAGTGCGTTCAGGGTGGTATGGCCATAGACAGATAGAAACCAAACAGTACTGATAGTTTTGAAATATATTTTAAATTTGTGTACAAATTAATTCTATAAATAATCACTATTCATACCGATCTTCAAGAGGGTGCAATACCATCCACATGGCTGTTTTTTTTTCTCAGAAATCAGCCAAGTTCAAGAAACAGAATATGAAATATGACTCTAGACAAAATAAAAGTCGAAAATAAAATAATGGGTGAAATAAAATAGTACAGACTCTGGCATAAAACAGAATGTAATGTGCATATCAGAAGAAATTAGTAAAAATTATCTCCCTCAAGTTGACAGCACAATATGAAATCTGTACTTATCACAACAGGAATGATTGTAAGCTAGGGACGAGAAATTCTCTGGAGTTGTTTGTTCTGTGAAACAGTGATAGGACTGAGAAACAGGATTGAGAAATCACAGCTAAAATTTCAAACTGTTACTTGCACTACTTCATGGACCAAGGAGAAATAAGCTCTGGGAAAAATAAAACCTTCAAGCTAAACATTAAGATGTCTCAGAAATTTCTAATATTCTGGAACACAACCTGAGAACTCTCACCATTCAATATACCTTCCGTAACTCAATTAATTTAAATATGAATAATCCCTTGGGTCAAGGTTTCTATAGAAAAAAAAAACAGATGCAAAATGACAGAAAATCAAAAAGTCAATCAAAAATTATTTCCAAATTAAACATAGAAATAATAGTAAATATTTTCCCATGAAGCCTTTTCAACCCAATAAAAATATATTTTCTCTAAATGTAAAAGATAAAGTAAGGAAACAAGTTGCCCATAGAAAGAAGATGATAGGAAAACTAGAAGACACAGGCTGAAGTACCAGTAAACTGTTCTGATACTTCTTAATTTGTGTAGCAATTTTCCTCTTCTATTTTATTTTTAATATTACATTTAATTTAATGATCTCATGTTATTGTAATATCAGCTCCTTAGCAACAGAGAGTTGTCTTGTTTCGATTAAGCAATATTAAAGCCTACAATATTCTCTTCCACAAAGTATGTGTTCCATAAATATTTGTGAGTATTGCTATTGCCTTGAAAATGATCTTTACAACTTGAGAGTTGCACTGGGGGAAAGAGAAAGTAAGAGAAAAATGAGAGATGAGATAACAATGTTTGACAAAAAATGTACTCACTACCTTACGTATGTAACAGTAACCCTACTGTATATCACCTTTACAATAAAATTTAATTTTAAAATACATAAATAAATATTTGTTAACAGAATACATGAAATGACAGCTTAAGAAAAAACTAGAAATTTCTATTGCCTGTCTTTTGGTGGCAGCCCTGCTGAAAGATAGCTATCAATAATCTGAAGCTGTAGTGGTGGAGAAGAATGAGTAGTAAAGACAATATTTCCTATTCTTAGAAGTTATTTCAGGCTCCAGTGCCCACCTGAGAAGTTGTTAGTTTTATTCAAGTTGTATGGAATTCCAGTCAAGTGACCATGTTTTGATAGTACACTGACAAATGTTAGTATACATTAAAAAATGTCTAACCAATGAATCAAACAACCCAAATGAAACTCCCGGGAACTTGATAAATAAGTGTTCACACCAACTGTAATAAACTCCACATTCTACAGTCTGATAAACGGGAGGAATATTGGGGGTAAATAAGCAAATCCCAAGTGACAGTAATTTTGCCATAGTATTTTGCCATAGTAATGTCAAGACAGGTACTTGACAGACCAACCTAAGAACTTTAAGTAGTATTCTATCATCAATTCATTAAAGAGAAGACTTACAAAATAGTAAGGCCTATCATGAGCACAAGTGTCTAGAAGGACAGGCCTATCTCACTGCCTTAAATGCTGACAGTGATAGATATTGACTGGAATAGTTCCATCCTTAGGACCAAGTTGTTACCAGAATTCATGAAAGAAGAAAGCATATCAGTGCTTAGTCTACACACCAAGAGGGAAAGAGAGAACACATCTTACATGAAAGGAATTTCTCCTACTTGTAAATGGCTGTGGGACAAATTCCACATGATCAAAGGAGATATTATAGCTGAGAAATTAATTGCATGGGCCTTCCAATAAGTTAGACTGGGATGCAAATTGCTATTAGTCAGAAATCAACAGTACTCTAGGTTGGCTTATCTTGAAATAGAGACAATTCTTTTGATGGCAGTGTATAACAATAATTTATTGCTACTAATACACATAAAGAGGCCACAAGCATTATATAAACATACCACTTTGTACCCTCCCTCAACAAGAGCAGGTCTCTGATTGAAAACTTAAATGAACAACTATAAAACTAGTGATGAAATCTGGTGGGAAAGAATATTGGAATGATTGGCTTCTATTTTCAAATAATAGACAATATAAAAGGCTATAAAGCAGGAAATTATCAACAACATTTTTAAATCAAGTGATGGAATGAGAGGACTAGGTTGATTCATCTGCACAAATTTATTCCCCAAATGACAAAATATTTCATTGGTTTTCCTGTTCATGAAAAGCGTGAGATATGCTATGCATACAATAATATGTGGTAGCAAATTCTAATAAAGTTAACTTAGGAAGTATTATAACTTTATAAGACAAATTATGAGTCTAGTTCATCACAAAAGAGGAAGAAATGATCTTACAAGTTTTCACCTTTTGGATCTAGTCTGTGCACAATAGTGAGGACAGGAAGTGGGAGAGTGTAGAAATGAAAGCCCTGTGGCTCAGTTCTATGTTAAGGCACACAATGTGACCATTGTGGGCTGAATGGGGATAAAATTAAAACAGAATGCTGTCGTAGCAAATCAAGATGCTGTCACAACTGGATCATAATGCTAATATTGAATAAAATAACACTATTTCTATGAGAACAGCCCAGATCAGCAGAATAATGCTTTTAGCTGTCTCTTAGGCTTGACATTAACTGATGGCCAAGCTAGAAAAAACAAACAAAACAAAACAAAGAACTACCACAGAATTCCACACATCTGTTTTGCTCAAAGAAGTTAACCTGTATGCCTACTAATTTAGGCATTTGAAAAAAATCTATGTGTAATATTTGAAGAAAACGAACAACACATTAATTTCAAAATCTCAACCAATGATGGCTGTTATTAGACTAAGGTTTTATAGGGTATATGTGTTGTTGGTTTATTTTTTTAGATGATGTAGAAAATATTACTAGTGGATTATATATGGTAGCAATACTGACTAGGAAAGCTTCTACACTTAATCAAGCCATAAATTCTGACAGTGGTTTTCTAATAATAGGAAGCAGATTGTGATTTCCTGCTTAGTATGTGAGAGTTGCATTTGCTCATTTTAATGTGCCAAATGTAGATATGGATATAATGCATTAAGGAAGACATAAATGTTATTGATGTGTCCTCAAAGAATGTGATATTACTAACATCTCCTCTTTGACAAATCAAACAACATTTATGAGAAGTTTTAGAACAACTAAGGAGAAATACTTTGAGGGCAGAATGTACTGTTGGTGTTCTCATTGGTCATACAGTCTTTCAGGGTGCACGTTATTTTCCCAGATTGTTAAGTCTTATATACCTTAAACAGAAGCAACTTTCAGGACATTGTTAGCATTTTCCTTGGCAGGCAGATATTCTGGAGGCATTTCAGGAGCAGATCTTGGGGAAAGACTTAGACTAAATGAATATATATATATATATATATGAACATATATATATATATATAATGTAAATGTATGTGGATATGTGTGTCTAAAACAGTGAGAGAAACCAAAGTCTCAAAGCATCTATACTATGGATATTATATTCAAACTCTAAATAACCAAAAGAGAAAAGAGAAAAATCTTTAGGGAAGACAGAAAATAAAAACATCCTGCCTATAAGAAACAAGGGTAAGAATTAATCTTCTCTTTAGAAACTATGTTAAACAAGAAATCTCTGCTTGAACTTGCTTCTGCTGTTGTAAAGCCCCGATTGGGTAATTTATAAAGAAAAGGAAATTATGTAGCTCACAATGTGTTAGTAGGGTCAGTGGTAAAGAGGGTTTCTGCCTAATCTAATGTGAAATGCCTAATCTTGTTGAAAACAGGTGAGATGGTTGGACAGCAAGAATCAGGATTAAAGAATTTGCTCAGATACTGAATGTAACCAGATACTGAGGGAAGGGACTTTTTAGCAAGATTCTTCTTACAACTGAACACTGCTGGCCCAGTTAGGATGGACATAAAGAGAGAAGACTAGAGGGCAGTGAGCAGAGTCTTTTTTCCAAGTGAGAATCTTTTTTCCAGACTGCATATCAGAGGAATTCTATCTGAGAAACATTCTATCCCCAAAATAAAATATGGGGCTCAGAAATGTTATGAATTATACTTAAATATCTCCTCGAACAAATACTAACATGTTTTAATAAATTTGTATGGTGAAAAGATAAGGAATGCCTGAATTGTAATTCTTATTATCCATGAGACAGATCAAATAATCATGCTCTAAGATTTATCCTTTTGTACATGTTCAGAAAAGACACATTCTTAAAATAAAATCGTTTAAATAGGGATACAGGTGGACCCAATGCAACAATGAAATGTACAAATCGTTGTGTCAAAAAAAGAACTTTACAACTTTGACGGGGATGGGGGGGTGCGGGGAAGAGGGGGGAGATGGGAAGGGATGGGAAGGGGAAACAAAGGAGGAGGCAACAATGCTTGATAACCCCTGCTTTCACTGTATTTGATGTTGGTATAATTTGTGGAGGGGAAGGGAGAAAACAAATCATTTAAATAGGGATACAGGTTGGACCCATTGCAACAATGAGATGTACAAGTCGTTAGGTCGAAAAACGAACTTTACAACTTTAGTGGGGGGGGGGGGGATGGGGTAGGGGAGGGGGGTGGGGAGTATGGGAAGGGATACAAAGGGGAAAGAAAGGGGGAGTATGGGAAGGGATAGGAAGGGGAAACAAAGGAGGAGGCAACAAGGCTTGATATGAAATGTACTCACTACCTTGCCCATGTAATTGTAACCCCTCTGTATGGTATTTTCACAATTAAAAAAAAGAGAGAGAGAAGAGGAAAGAAAAAACAATACAAAAAAATAATAGAACCAAGCACTTGTGGCTCACATGCGGAGTTCTAACTATTCAGAAAGCTGAGACCTGAGGATCCTGCCCTGGCACATAAACCCCAGAGATCTAAGGTTGAACACGGAGCACTAATTCAAATTGTAGACCCTTGAGTGAAAAAGCCCGGAGTCCAAGCCCCAATCCTGGCAAAGAAGGAAAAAAAAGGAGAGGAAAGAAGAGGAGAGGAGAGGGAAAGGAAGAGGGGGAGGGAGAGGAAGAGGAAGAGGAGAAGAAAGAAAGAAAGAAAGAAAGAAAGAAAGAAAGAAAGAAAGAAAGAAAGAAAGAAAGAAAGAAAGAAAGAAAGAAAGAAAGAAAGAAAGAAAGAAAGATAGAGAAAGGAAGGAAAGAAAGAAAGAAAGGAAAGAAAGAAAGAAAAAAGAAAAAAAAAGAAAAAAGAAGGGAGGGAGGGAAGGAAGGAAGGAAGGAAGAGAAAGAAGAGAGAAAGAAAAAAGAAAGAAAGAAAGCGAGAGAGAATGAGAAAATGAGAAAGAGAAAGAGAGCATGAGAAAGAAGAAAGAAGAAAGTGAAAGAAAGAAAAAAGAAGAAAGGAAAAGAATAGGAGGAAAGGAAGAGAAAGAAAAAAAGGAGCTGTCATTTTAGTTAAGATAATTTTAAAAATTCTCATGATTACAAATTTGCCTTTCATTACATACTTTGCCTCTTATTCAGATGGCACAGCTAAATGACATTTTTAAAGAATTTGTGTATTTTCAATGGAATTCTATGCCTCCATCAGAAAGAATGACATTTCCCCATTTGTTAGGAAATGGAAAGGCTTGGAAAAAATTATATTAAGTGAAGTAAGCCAGGCCCAAAGAAACATAGGTCCCATGGTTTCCCTTATTTGCAATATCTAGTATAGGTATGAGTCAAGCGGAAAAAGTCAGAGAATGTGATGTTAGGAAAACAAACCCTCAAATATGTATTTTAATGTTTTTGTTTCTTTCATGCATGTGTTTCTAACGCATTTATAAGATTATTTCTTTGTTGCTTTGTATGTCCCTCCCCCACAGTGTAACCCCCGCTTTCACTATATTTGATGTCAGTATAACATGTGGAGGAGACGGGGACAAACAAGTCGTTTAAGGATTCAGGTGGACCTGTTGCAACAATGAGAAATACAAAATGTCATGTCAAAACCAGCTTTACAATGTCGGTGGGGGGGGGGTGAGGGGGGGTATGATTGGGTGGGGGGGAGGGGGGAGGCTGGGAAGGGAGGTGAAGGGTAAACAAAGGAGGAGGCTGAAATGCTTGGTAAGAAATGTATGCATTATCCTGACCATGTAATTGTAACCCCTCTGTACAGTATGTTCTCAAATAAAATAAAATTAAATTAAAAAAAAAAAGAATTTGTGTATTTTACTACTAGTTATTTAATAACATTAGTGGAGAAATAATGACACCACTACTTTGTTAACCAAAAATTTGTAATATATATATATATATATATATATATATATATATATATATGTATATATGTGTGTGTATATATAAATATACACATTTTTATAGCAGCTTTCTTTCTTTTGCACTTGCTCAGCATGAAACATTATATTTCTAAGTGCCTTGAGCCTTTCAACAGCTCTGCATCCTTTAGACAGGCAAAGTAGCACATTTAGCTTAATGCTATTGATTCACTTAAGCCAAGAGAGCAGTGAATCTGAACTGACTTCATACCATAGTGTATATCCCTGCATTATATTACCACCCTGATGCCAAAGACCTAATTCCCCTCCCCGCCCCTCAGCTCTTAGACAAAAGGCTCTGTAAACACATTTTATCTAGGGAGCAGCTGCTCCACATTGGAGGTTGTGGACCTCTGGAGTTCCTACATGCTGCTGCACTTCCTGTAGCATAGCAAACAGAACTGAAGGGTTTCAAAGGCTCTGAGAACACCATTGGGGAACAAGAAATAATGCAGCTGTCTGGAAACAAAGGAGGACTGCACTTTGAAAGGGACAATGAATGGTTTCCTGCTGCCATGTAAATATTCATCAATGCACTACCTTAAAAACTCTTCATTAGAAAAAGACAGTACATTTATTTTCTATTATGTATACTCATACTCCAGATAGACAGACAGACAGACAGACAGATAGATAGATAGATAGATAGATAGTTAAGCTGTGGATTATTCTTGATCTTAAGTGGCTTATTATTTATTTATGCCCATACTAGGGCTTCAACTTAAGGCCTGGGTGCTGAACTTTAGCTTTTTCACACAAGGCTGGTGCTCTACCTTTTACATCTTTATTCATTAAAAGCCGCTGAGTTACTCAGAACCCTAGCTCCTCTTTGAGCCGATATATAATCCTGCTTGTAGGCATGGCCTTCTAACTACTCAAGAATGCTGGAACTTTCCAAAACCTCTGTGGACTTCATGTCAGCAGCTTTTTATTTTTATAAGTTTTTTATTGTGAAAATACTGTACAGAGGGGTTACAGTTACATGAGCAAGGTAATGAGTACATTTCTTATCAAGCATTATTGCCTCCTCCTTTGTTTTTCCCCTACCATCCCTTCCCTCCCACCTCCACAACTACGACTCCCCCTTCCCCTGCCTAAATTATAAAGTTTGTTTTTCAACATAGTGTCTTGTATATCTCATTGTTACAATGGGTCAACAAACTGTATCCCTATTTAAACATTTTGTTTTTTCCCTTTCTCTCCTAAAATTATACCGACATCAAATACAGTGAAAATAGGGATTATACCATGGGGGAGGAAACATGCCAAAGCAACAAAAAAAAACACATGGTACCTTATAAATATGTTAGAAACAATAGCAAGAAAGAAAAAAAACCAATTGTGTCCCTATCTTGGGGTTCATTTCATTTAACTTCATCTTATCTGGTCCTATATAGATAGCTTTTGACCTTTTCTGCTTGTCCCAGACATATACTAGTTATTGCAAATAAGGGAAACCATGGGACCTATGTTTCTTTGGTCCTGGCTTACTTCACTTAGGAAATGGGAAAACTTGGAAAAAATTATATTAAGCTGCTTTTCCTTTTAAGCATTTTGTGTCGTTTACTATTTGACCCAACTGTTTCAGACAGACTTAGTATTAAGTCAGCAGAGCTCCCATGGGGAGAAGCTTTTAGGATCAAGCAAAATTAAGTGAATTCAATTAAAAACAACATTCCTAAAAAGTCTATAAAAATAAGGTTTTTAAATTAGCATCTATTATTTGTCCAAAGAAGGCTTTCACTGTGACACAAAAAACTGAATTGAGCTTGTAGCACAAGTGGTAGAGTGACAGCTGAGCAAACAGGCAAGTCAAGCAAATGGGATGCCTGCAGATCAAACCTTCGTGCTGCGAAAAATGAATCAGATACGGAAAGATGGCAGATATTTTGTCTCACAACTGTAGAGAGTCCCGTCCATTATCAATTGGGCCAATCAACGTGGGCCTATGGATTGGCAGCACATCCATGTCATGGCAGAGTATGTGGTAGAGGACCTCATGATTTGCAAGAGGAAAAGACAAAGAGTGAGAGGAAGAATGAGGAGAAAGAGGAGGTAGAGAAAGAAAAGAAGAAGAAAGGAGAAAGGAAGGAGGAGGAGGAAGAGGAAGAGGAGGAGGAGGAAGAGGAAGAGGAGGAGGAGGAAGAAGAGGAAGAGGGAGGAGGAGAAAGAGGAGGAGGGAGGAGGAGGAAGAGGAAGAGGGAGGAGGGGGAGGAAGAAAAGGAGGAGGGAGGAGGGGGAGGAAAGGGAGGAGGGAGGAGAGGGAGGAAGGGGAGGAAGAGGAGGAGGAGAAGGAAGAAGAAAAGGAGAAGGAAGAGGAAGAGGAAAAAGAAGAGGAAGGAAGAGAAGGAGAAGAGGAGGCGGCAGAAGTTGTTGTTATTGTCTGAGGACCTAGCACTAGGTTCTCACCACCGTTCAGTAGCACCATTCTGAAGAGAAAGCCATTGCTATGTGGACCTCTGGAGAACAACCTAGCCAAGGTATAGTAATGACTCCTTTCTCAGAATAAAGCTTACAATGATGTCTACTTGCTCCCACCCTCTAATCCTACAAAGACAGGCTCTTAGCTACCAAGAATTCTGTGGCACTGGGAAGCAGAGAATTGGACACTGACAAGATTTGAAAAATCACAAAGCTGTTTCTATAAAATCCAACCAGTTCCCTTTGACTGAACACTACCCAGGTTGTGAGAAGGCCTTGATTAATTTCAAGGGTTTTCTGTCAAGTTGACTGACAGTTTAACCAGGCTTGAGCTTGTATTGTGGAAGAGTGAACTCACTGGGCTCCATAGTCTGTGCTTGTCACTGAAGCTGTCACCTGTAACCTTCTATTCATTAAAAATGACGTTATGGTGACCTCAAAGGTCAAGTATATCTCTCAAAGAACAATGTAGGGGTTCCTAAAACTTCGTTAAGTAACTAAAAATAAATGTTTGGGGTTAAGTTCATTGAGAATAAATTTAAACATCTAAAGATTTTGACTGTTTTTATTATTATTGTTTTAAATGTACTATGTGATTTTATTTGTTGTTGTTGTTGTTTCTTTTGTATGTTCTTTCCCCTGTGGCATATCCCCTGTTGTCACTGTACTCAATTTTGATACCCTGCATCTTGTACGTATGTCTAATATACGTATGTCTAATCTGGGGAGGGGAAGGGGAATAACAAAATGCTGAAACAAGGACACAGGATGACCCATTGCAACAATGATACCCACAGGACAGTATATTGGAAACGAACTTTACAAGTTGGATGGGGTGGTGGGAGGGGGAAGATGGAGTAGGGAGGAGCATAGGAGGTGGGAGAGGGAAGGGATAATGGGACAGCAACAAGGAAGGGAAGAGGTAACAATGCTTGACAAGTAATGTGCTCATTGCCTTACTCATGTTACTGTAACCCCTCTGTACAGCACCTGAACAATAAAATTTTAAAAAAGATTTCTACTAGAATTTACGTCTAAAAAGAGCTTCCATATTCTGATTGAACTCAGATGGTTTACTCAATGACTCTCAGTGATAGTCTACTTAAAATGTTTATTTAACAATACATATTTCATCGAAGCCAGGCATAGATGTTTTAAAAGATGTGCAATAAAAATGCATGATTTCCATGAGGGACTCACAATCAGTTAAGGGTAATTTTATTTGACATTTTCTCTTGTCAAGTTATTATCTATGCCAGATGACTGAAACATTTTACATCCATATGGTCCTCTGACTTTTTTCAAGTATTGATTTATTCCAAAATTATCAACTGAGTCTGAAGCCAATCAAACAAAGAGTATAAAAATTGGACACAGAACCAAGGGCACTCCTTGCATAAAATTGGCATGTTGCAAAATGTACTATTGAACTGTTGAAAATCCAATGAATGTTTCATTCTTTTTCTCTAAACTTAGACACGGTGCTTGATACTGAGTAAGAAAAATGATTGACATATTTCATACTATCTTAGGGCATTCCAGAATGGAGGGCAGAAAAATAATATGATTCAAGAATATGTCATTTATTTTAGGCATCCACTAACTCCTACTTAATCTATGAGGAAGAAGTAAGTAGTTGCAAGGCAAGAAAGAACACACAGAGAAGACATTGAAGCTAACTCTTACAAAATGGGTAGGAAGGTGCCATCTACTATAATCTAAGAGTATTCCAGTGTACAGAACACTGGACATATATTAAATATTATAATTTCCTTGTACCCATTTCCTTTTCCTTCTTTAAAAAAATCTAATTTTTGTAGCAGCTCACCTTAATTTCATATTATCTCTTGGGAATCTGAACTCACATGCATCACCATAAGTGAGCCTAATTGGTCTAAAGATAATGAAATGTGACCCAGTTCTGATCAATGAGATGTGAAATAAAGTTTAATGAGGAATTTCTCAAATGTTTGCAGTTCTTAAGTGACTGTTGAAGGGAAACAATCACACTTATTCCACCATAAATTGTTACATTTGAATCTAAAGCTGGGACTTTATGTAACATCTTCCCACCCAATGTGGAAGGTGACCAGATAGAAAATGGAAATATGCTACATCCTCAATCACACCATTGAAGCAAGGGTTAAGTCAACCAGTCTTGAAGAAGTCTTGCCTTTGAGCCTTCTTTGTTATAACAAATACACTTATTGTTTAAGTGAATTTTATTTTTAGAACTTTATATTAACACATACTAATTATACCCATTGACAGAGTTCAGTGTGATATTTCTAGAAGTGCTTACATCTTGCACTGAACAAACTACTTCATTCTACATCCTGCCTGATCTTTACCAATTTCTACTGATCATCATTCTACTTTTGTTAACTTGGTTTAGCTTCCACATAGGTGAGAATACATAGTACTTGTACTTTGTACTTATATAGGTCCATTTAAAATGGTCTGTGTTGACTGCAGCTGAAATAATGATGATGTTGATGATGGTGGTGGTGGTGGTGATGATGATGATGGGTTGATACACATGAGTCTTCTCAAGGTCTGGAGGAAACACAGGGAAAAGTAGAGATCTTGAGAAGTAGCTGAACAGGATCAGAAATTAAAAAAAAAAACTGTGATTTATGCTATGAAGTTGTGAATTGGTAAAAAAAAATCATAAATAATCTTGAAAACGTTCACTGTTCAGACTAATATGAAAATATTAATTGATTAATTGGGTTTAGGAGGAAGGCAGTAGAAATTGCTAAAGAGAGAGAATCCAAACTCAAGTAGTATTGCTAAATATGAATCCATAGGCCAGAGTTCAGAGATCATGGGAAAACAAAGTAATTCCTAGGGCCACATATACTTCTGAAAGAGAAAGGCAAATACTATCTTAAGATAAAAATCAAAATTCAGAGAACAAGTTTTGAAAACTATACCTGAGAATAATGAGGATGTATTATTATACAATCTTTAAAAAATATTTCTTAGTTTGGAACTGGTGGCTTATACCTAGTAGTTATCTCAGCTACTTGGGAAGCTGAGATCCAGAAGTCAGCCAAGGAGCTTGGGAAAAAATATGCCAGACTCCCATCTCCAAAATAACCAGTTAAAGGGTGGGCCAGAATTGTGACTCAATTGACAGAGTGCTAGCTATGAGAAAGAAATCCAAGTGAGTGCAAGGTACTGAATTAAAACCCAATACTGAAAACATTTTTTCAAATGTAAAATTTTCTTGGCCTGGGGTTTGAAGTCAGTGCCTGAGTGCTATCCCTAAGTACTTGAAGACTAATTTCTACCACTTAAGCCACAGCTCTACTTCCCTTGTGTGTGTGTGTGTGTGTGTGTGTGTGTGTGTGTGTGTGTGCTTTAGTGGAGATAAGAAACTCACAGACTATTTTCTGGGCTGTCTTGGAACCATGATCCCTAGATATCAGCCTCCTAGTAGGTAGGATTACAGACATGAGCCTCTAGCTCCTGGCTTAATTTGTGTTTCTTAATCACTTGGATTCCAGATATTTAGTATCTCCATACCCACTGATTTGTTCAATTTCAGGATTTAATCATATACCAGATTCCAATTGTCTCCCAATTATATCACTTTAAAATATTTTCTTCAGTTTTGTTTTGCCGTTTCTCATCAGAAATGTTTTCATTTCTTTTATTTGTTTCATATAAATTACTTTTTTCCCTCCAAGTGAATGCAAAATTTTCACTTTACTCTTGTTTTTCTTTCAAGAAATTTGACTGTCCTATCGTATGTCTAAGCATGATTTTATTTTTGATCATAGGGTTCTAAAGAGCTTGTCGAATTTGAGATTTGTATTATTTTTTTAATTTGGGGAAAGTTTGATCCATTACCTCTTCAAATATTTTTCTTCCCTTAGTTGTCTTGTATGTCTAAAAATCCAGTCACACATCTGTTAGAACATGTGATAAAGCTTAATTTAACTTACATTTTTCATTCTTGTTTCATCACTTTCTATTTTATTCTGGATGTGCTCTATGATCAAGTTCATTTATTCTTACATAGCATCTGTTCTATGCCTAAGCTTACCAGAAAAATTCTTTCTATATTATTAGTCTTTAAAAATAACTATATTTACAACAATGAGATGTACAAGTCATTATGTTGAAAACGAACTTTACAACTTTGGTGTGGTGGGGGGGGGTGGCGGGGAGGGGGACGGGGAGGATGGGGGAGGATGGGGGGTGGGGGGAGGATGGGAAGGGATGGGAAGGGGAAAATAAGGAGGAGGCTACAATGCTTGATAAGAAATGTACTCATTATCTTGCCCATGTAATTGTAACCCCTCTGTACAGTATTTTCACAATAAAAAAACTATATTTATTATCCTCTTATCTCTGGTAAAATACCCCAAAGGTTACCTACATTGCCTACTGTATTCATTAAAATCTTAAATCATATTAATCGTGGTTATTTGAAATATGCTGCCTGATACAACATGTGAATCTCCTGAATTGATTATTTTCCTATCTAAAATGGTTCATTTTTTTCTGTTTTACATTCTTAGAATTTGTAAACACATATCAAGCATCATATGAACTTAAAACAATGGAGATTGAGGCATGAGGTATAGTTGCTCAAATACAGACTCTTGTATTTGAACATTCATCTGGAATAGTGAATCAATCTCACAAAGATTTGATCTTGTTTAGATGTTTATTGTAAGTTATTGAGTTTGGTGAACCATAATTTTATGTAGCATCTTGATACTCGATACTTGCTTGGTTAGCTTTCTAATTAGTTCTCTGTTCTTTTCAGAGAGTAATCAAATTCTACTTCTGTGAATAGTTACTTTTGCAAAACAGTGTTTTTCTCAGCTCTTCTTGGATTTCTAGGTCCAAGAAGTTTTCATGCTCATCTCTAAGGAGCTTGAATAAAATCACCTTTCTCAGGGATCACTTGATCTTTGACTAGTTCACAGGAGTGAAAAGATGCAGTTAGTACTCCTGCCAAAGACAAAGGGATGTGGTTTATTTATATAGTTCCCCCAGAATCTGTGTGGGGTTGGGGCAAGACCTTGCTGATTCATCCCAGCAACTTGAAGATTTTGCTTATAGGGAACATTCAGAAAACCTGGTAATGTTCGTTCTCTCTCTCCTCCAGTGGCAGCCTGTTACCCACCCCTCATACACTCTCTCGGGTCACCAGATTGGAGAAATGTATCATTTCCTGCTGAATCCTGAGTTATTTTCTAAACTACCAAGTGGAGAGCCATCGAAATGGTGGTACCGATAACCTGAGCCATACACAAAAAGTGTTAATAAAGAGTATCAACACATTGTGAAGTCTAAATAATATGTGAATCCTCAACCATGGATGTTTTATTTAGAGCATGAAGAGTTTAGAAGGATATAAACTTAAAGAGATTTGGATGTAGATGCACAAAATAGATGGATAAGTGTTATTAGTTTACATATGCATAGGGCTACTATATATATATGTATATATCCTATATGTGTGTATATGTGAATATATACACATGTATCTATGTATATATCCCTAATATTTTCTTTTGTGAGCCAGATGGCACAAAAATTAAATATAATATTTCAACAAGGTGATTTGATTTCAGACAGCAGAAATTTCAATCAATTTTAGTATACAATAAGAACATGCTTCCTACTGTTGAATTAAGCTGAGTTGAAATATAATGGTCCACTATGTCACCTGTTCCCAGACATCACTCCACATCATGTCAAAAAATGGAAGATTTCTACCATTGTAAAAAAAAAACAAGCATAAATTTTATCTAGCTAAACTTTAGAAGCACAACTCTTTGCTGCATAAACAAAGACATGCTAAAGACTCAGACTAGCATCTATAAATATCCTAAAATGTGTGCATCCCAAATTAAATATATCCGGGTATAGTCTGTCCAGGAAGTGAGAATCACTTTCAAAACCCTTAAATCACTACATTCTTAAAAAAAAAAACTAGTGAAAAATATATGCAGATAAAAGTACATAAATTGCAGCTTCACAAAGTGGTACATTATCTGCCAACCTAATGGATCAGATAAATTCTCATTTTCAGGGGAATGGAAGGACCTGAAAAAATATATATTAAGTGAAGTAATTCAGGCTCAGAGAGACAAATGGCAAATGTTTTTTCTCATATGTGGAAATTAGATCTAAACTATAAACATATACGAGAATATATATGGGGTCACATGCATATGTAGCCAGATTGATGGAAGGATTCCAATGTTGAAGCTACTTTCAACACAAACTTGTAATTTGAAGTTGAAGCAAATTTGGAGGGAGTCAAAAGGCAAGAGAGAAGAATAATGTATAACATTAGCCTTACCCTGTCCTTGATCAAAGGAAGGGTGGGAAAATACAGTCATAATATTCAATGTGTATATTTGAAAACAAAACTAGAGGAGATGGGTGGGGTGAGGAAAAATGGGTGGAATGATGGAAAGAATAACATGGATCAAGGTGCTTTGTGCTCATAAATGGAAACACTGAGTTGAAGCCTCTTTGAACATTTACTTAAAGATAATAAAAAATGTGCAAGCAAACACATGCATTGTACATGTCTGTACACAGACATATACAATTATTAACCAAAGAAGGTTATTGGCAGGGGAGAATTCAAAGGGTGATATTCCTTGGAAAAAAGAACTTACAGTCCAACAAAATGAATACCAAGAAACTGGCATTTGAAACATATAGGGAGGAGTCAAGAGGAAAGTGGTAGATGAATGAATGAAGGAAGAACTAGGGGAAGAATGTAGTAATAATATTTAAATGATATCCTTTTAAATTAAGAAAATTGAGGGGAGGGATCAGGTTAGAAGGGATGGAGGAGAATGATGAAAGATGCCCTGTACTTCTAAACTGATTTGTTGAACAATAACTCCTTGTACAACTACTTAAAGATAATAAAACAATTTTTAAAGCAAAGAAAGAAAAGCTAAAAAAAATGTGTTTTTAGTGTTCATGTACAATGAGTTCCTAGTCTTGTTAACAGAGCAAGGTAATATAATTATCTGCTTTTGAGTTTCATGATCTAATGTGTCAGATATCCATTAAACACATAATAATACAGTTTCTTATGATTTGCTGGCCATGAGTTTGACAGCAGTTGGCACAGAATGGTTTTCAGGGAACGCTATGGTGATGTTAGCTGTGGAAGAGATAACTGTCAGAGACAGAAACATTTTTCTACTCCATCATCATTCAGGATTATATTCAGTATGTCATAGGGACAGTTACCACGCCTTCAACCACATGGGGAAATTTCTCTTAACCTAGGTGTTTTTTTTGTTTGTTTTAAATAGGTCGTGGGGCTTGAACTCTGGGCCTGGGTGCTGTCCCTCAGCTCTTCAGCTCAAGGCGAGCAATCTACCACTTGAGCCACAGTGCCACTTCCGGTTTTCTAGTGGTTTATTGGAGATAAGAGTCTCATGGCCTTTCCTGCCTGGGCTAGCTTTGAACCGTGATCCTCAGATCTCAGCCTCCTGAGTAACTAGGATTACAGGCATGAGCCACCAGCGTCCGGCTCTCATAACCTATTAATATTTTCCTAATTAAGTCATTGTTTATAGGAGAATAGATGGAAGCATTTTCCTGGACCAAGGAGGTATTTTAAGTGTCCTTTCAGTTTTCTAGAAAAGTAGTCAGATTACATAAATTGAGAGACTCTCAGAAATTTGAATACATCATTATCTAGACTGTAGTCCAGATATAAGCAGGTTCTTCACAAAAAAGAACAATGAAAGAACTAATAGAAACCATAAAAGAAACAAATGAGAAGACAAAGTACTTCAGTCTGTTTTAACAGGGAGAGATTTCAGAACTGAAACTGTTGTTTCAGATCATCTGTTCTATTACCAAAAGTTAAAATAAAGAAAAGAATATATTCCAAAGCAGCTAAGATTTAGTATGTTACTTAAAATGTTATGAGCAGACTTCTTGATTAGTTCTTCTACATATATGCTTTAAGTCCAGTCCTTTGCTTGAAAAAACAGCGTGAGAATGTAAATGTATTAAAAATTATATAAACACATATGATACATGAATCTAGCTCTGTTCTAAGAGGTAATTAATGTAATTATTTTTCTCTTTAACTTTATGTACAAGGCTACTCCAGTAACAGGTCAGAGATCATTTAAAGCAAGCTGAGCCTATGCAAGCTCTCCTGCTGAACTGCTTTTCTTTTGCTTCACAAGTGCTAGTATTTCTTTCCTGTTGTTTGGAGAAAAGTAGACCTTCCCATTTGTCCGCTAAGAAATCAGAAGGAAAATGCTTAGTTTTACAGATAATACAGTATATTGTCTGTCTTATTCTACTATTCTTATTCTTCTATATACATTTTCCTTTAAATTCCCTTTTTATCTGATTACTAGAAGGGGTTTAAATTACCTCCTATAGAAACTGTGTAATTGTGCCACTGGCCATACAATCTGGAACTGAAAGTCACCATTTCTCAAATATATACCAGATCTCCATTATTCTAAACTAATGTCTTGGATTTTTTTGTGTAAGTGTTGGTGTTTCGAACTCCAGCCCTGCATTTGGTAGACAGGGAGGCACTCTACTACTTGAGTCATGCCCCAGTCATTTGTGCTTTAATTATTTTTCAAGTAAAGTCTAATATTGTTATCTGTGTTGTTCTGGGTGGTGATCCTCCTATTTATACTTCTTGTGTGGCTGGAATGACAGGTGCACACCACCTTACAAAAAACTTTTAGTCCTCCAAATTACCCCAGGCAACAAATAATAATTGTCTTCAACATACAGATGACAACACCAAATATTCAAGTAAAAGCTAAACAATTTATTCATGGGTTAGCAGTATAGAACAGAGGAGGTATATATCAAACCCAGGAGAAATTCAAACTTTCAAACATGATCCTCTGATTTCAGCGTCCTGAGTATCTAAGTAGGAGCCACTGACACCTGACTAGATTTCTACCTTTTTTTTTTAACCCCTTTATCTCTATCTCTGAACCACTTATTTATGCAACAGAATTTCTAAATCCATCAAGAATACTTGGTCACTTTATAGATCCCTCCATTTTCCTGCAATAAAATATCAAACAGAAACATGTTTTGAACAAGGATGGGTATAGTGGGAAGGGATGGATGAACAGAAAAGGTAATGGTAGTTGAATAGAGTAAACATACTCAGTGTATCTATATGAAAAAGGAAGTGGGAAATGATGGACCTGTCAGGGAGGGGCACAGGGATGGATGGGCTGACTCTGATTAAGATATATTACACATAAATGGGCATTCATTCTAAATAGCAATCGCCTACTACATTTGAAGATTAAAGCTAAAATTTTAAAAATGTTTGAGCTTGAAAGAACACAGATGAACATATTTTAACTTGAAAACATATGTCTGAAGTTTTTAGAATAAGAGGAGATCAAAAGTAGACAAGAGGAATGTTTTGTTTTTGTGTTTTGATTTAGAATGAAGAGGGTGACAGTTTTGAATGAGACTGAGAATGCTGGAGAAAATAAGGAACAGGAAAAGACATTCTGAGGATTTATTTGGTTCAATTAAGCGACGCTACTCAAGAGGCTGGGATTTGAAAACCCTAATTCCAAGCTAGCCAAATCTGAGAGACTTTGATCTCCAATTCATCAGCAAAAAGTTAGAAGAATAGATTGAGGTGTAGGTCAAATGAAAGAGTGGGGGGCTGGGGGTGATATGGGAAAGGATGGGAGGGGGAAACAAAGGAGGAGGCAACAATGCTTGATAAGAAATGTACTAGTTATCTTGCCCATGTAATTGTAATCTCTCTGTACAGTATTTTCACAATAAAACTCACTAACTAAATAAAAGTAAAAAAAAAAAGAGCACCAGTCTCCAATGAGGGAAAAAAAGTGGACGTTTCTGTACTGGCGTGCGCGTGTGTGCACACACACACACAGACACACACACACACACACACACACACACACACACACACACACACACACATACACACACACCTGGGCAATGATCTCAAAGAATGATAAAAATGGAAAAGATATTTTGAAATAATTACAAAAATAAAGTAATTATCTCTCGGATAGAGAGGGACAAGACAAACACACAAAGCACAATATAAAGTGAAAGAATTCCAGGAACAATGGAATTAATCTCATAGATTTGAACATACTACTAATTCTCTCAGTCCCACATCAACTCATTTTTAAAACAACTGTAAATTACCATTAATAAAGATTATTAAATTATTATTGAATACAATTAACCAGTTATAAATTAATGAACAGATTTAATAATTATAAATGTAATAATTTTATAATTAAGTGATCTTTTAAAGTATTAAATCATTGCTATCTTAGAATTTATAATGAACTTTTAGATACCTTGAAAGAGGAATATTACAACCAACATCAATCTGCAGAGCTGATATCTACTCAGACTACAAGGAAAATACCATTGATGACCTTTTGAAAGATTCTGTTCTTCAAGATTTAGACAGAAGGCTGTAAAACCGCACTGCCATCTCAAGAGCAGCGTGCTGCTGCGAATTCTCAAATTAAAATGCCTGGCAGTTAGCAATGTTTGTCTAATGGATTTCCACTACTGTGGATTTATTCCAAACTTCTTATTTCTAAATGAAGTGTGCAGCATGATTTCTCTTTGGGAGCGCCTGTGAAGTGGAGGTCCTGTTGTTCTGCTTCTTTGAGCAGAACTCAGAGAAAAATATTTCACAGGATGATACAAAGAGAAGGTGGAAGTGTGCATGACTATCACTTGATGTCACCTGAGTTGGATTTTATATATTAGCTGTGCTGAATAATACATGAATGGAAGATAATGTACACTAAAATTTTTATGAAAGGCCCTTAGTCTACATATTGTACTAGCTACAGCTTAGGCTAAAGCAATTGCCTCCTTTGTTATTCTCAATCAGAAAGCCTACACATTGAAATATGTATGATATGATATTTAAAACATACATTCCAAGTCTGTGGCAGTTTTTCCTCTTGCTAATATTAAGTCTGCTAAGCTGACTTAATAATTGTATATTCTATTTTTAAAAGGAATGGGATAAAGGAAAATCTCTGGGTAAGGAAAAGATCACTTTTAAATGTAAGAACTGTCTTAATCCAGGTTCCTTAGGAAAATGGACCTGGAGGGCAGAATGGATGTGCTGACATTGTTTTGGAAGGTTTATACCTTAGTTAGCAAGGTGGTGGGGAAGAAGAGGTAGGGTACTAGAAAGGATGAAGATATGGGTATGCATGAATCTGCCATGAAGAGAGCACAGATTACTCAGCATAGACATGCTTTGGTGTCAAGTCACTCACAAGAAAGAGCAAAGCTATGAAAGCACTCCTCCTGATTCCTGATTCTTCCATTCTCTTGTTTCCCGTTGACTAGTTTGTTACATGGGGAAGAACTCATAATTCCTCCATGTAGTATCACTGGGCCCTTTCAAGTGCTATTTACAATGGCAGATCTCATGCGGTTCCATCAAACTCAGAAGGAAAAGGGGGCAGAACCTCTGGCTCCATGGTCACACGGGGCTAAGGAAGGAAGACTGGTCACCCTGGATGGTGAGAAGTTTGGGGCACAAAGAAGCAAGTCCAGCCCTTCCAATGAAGAAAGTATTATGGGAGAAACCAAGCAAATCCAAGAACTGTGTAAGAATTTAGTGTGATATGAGAACCAATTAAAATACAAATTACAACATTACAAACTACGAGGAGAAAACATTATCAATCATGAGGGCTTCAAGTGGTGAATGGTGAAGTAACACATAGGACAGTTTCCCTGATCTGTACTTATTTGTTGACCTAAGTAATCAGAGTAGACTCACACAAGCAAAAATGATTTCTGCATCAGCAAAGAAAATTAGGAGTCATGTTCTGAGTTGTAAGGGAGACTGGTTTGGCATGTTACGTTTATTGGAAGCTCACTCTTCCACTTGACTGAGGCTGACTAAAATGTTCAATGTAAAGAATCACGAGGAAGGAATGAAGGCAACATTGACACCATAGACCATGAGATTTATAACAAATTCAATCATGGCACAACTGACTTCTACTGGAAATAAAAACTAGACAGGCACCAGAAGACAAGCTATTACGAAAGTTCTTTCATTTTCATCTTGCAAAAAAACTGTGCTATAATAATAATAAAAAACTTCCCAAATAAACAAGTCTACTTTCCTCTGTCCCTCCCTCTTTTCCCTCTTCCTCCTCCTCTTTCTCTTTCTCCTTTTCTCCTCTCTTCCCTCTCATCCATGTCTCCAGAGATAAAGTTCATAATGGATATTCTCAAAATTTCATTTTCATGGCTCTCTATGTTGATCTAAAGTATTAAGTATAATCGAACAATTGTTATATATCTTTTAGACGATTTCACAGGTAAGGAATAGAACTCTAAGAAAGAAGATAATATATGACAAGGAGATATTTCAGTTGCGTCTCATGTGCAGATTCCATATATGTGAATTTATCAGCTAGCTAGAACGTATTTATAATCCTGATACCCTGTTCACTGTGAACATGCAGAACAGCAAGAACTAAAAATTGTCTGATAGGTGTCTTCCTAGCTGAGGTTGAATACCACATTCTGCATCTTCTTGCAGAATTTGTACTGTAGCTAAGGGCTTTTCTCACAGTCCAGATCTGACGTAATCTATAACACATGTAGTGCTAAAATATTTTTCGGTTTTGGCATTTATTGGTGATTTTGCTAATTAAGATGATACAAATACTTGAAAATGTACCATATACATGTTGTATATAATATAAATAACCTTGAAAATAACACAAAAAGAAGCTTATTGAGACAAAAAGAAACTTCTGGAGAGTGAAGGTTAATTTTAATTTTTCACTAATTTTATACTATAGAAATTTCCAGATATCTAAATTAAGTTGATTTATTCAGAGCATCAACTTGAGGTAGAATGTAAAAAGAGAGATTATATTTGCTAATTTGCTATCATATTTTTTATTTTAAAAAAGGAAGTATATAAAGTACCTCTCTGTCCTTTTACCTTTGATTCGACAATGAATTGGTTTTCTAACCTCTTCTGAAACATAGTTATGATGTTTTCTTAAAGCCATTTATTTTGGAAAAATTAGATTTATCCTGCCACTTCTAATGGAAATATTAATTATAACTATTTATGTTAATGTTACTTGATTACAGGAACAATTTCCCTTCTTTATGTTCTTTATTATTTTGTGATAAATACCACTGGTATAGTAAAATTTTCCATAAAAATGAACTTAATAATAAGATTTTTCTCAGATGATTCTCTACAGATCACCTTATTTCATATGTTTAACAAAACTTTAAAATTGTATATGTTACTAATGGATTAGAATATTCATGTTATATAAAAGAAAACACAAGGAGGAAAGGAACATGTAATTATTTATAAATGAGAAAATGAAAGTAATCCCACATGTATTATCATTTTTTTCTGTATGCCTTTCTTCTAGCACTTCTTGGTTTTGTTTCATGGTGAGAAAAGTCCTCTGCTATGGTGGTTTCTTTCTGAAGGTTTAAATAGTTGATCTGATTGGAATTATGTTAAATTGTGTATATGGATCTTTTGCTATTATAATACTATTTGTTCACTTGTCTGTGAATTGGAAATAAACCTTTATGTAATACTGAATTCCTCTCTGTGCTTGATCTTATTTCTAAGTCTTTCTTGGGAAAAGAACCATCTTCAATAAATGGTCTAGTAATGGCTAGGTATTTGTGTATAGATTATTGCAGTAGAATCCTACTTCATAAGAAAAATTAATTTGAAGTATATCATCAATCTAAATTTAAAAATTAAAACAATAAACTCTTAACAAGGAAACAGCAGTAAATCTTCATGACATTGGATTTGGTTAAAAACATGAGCAATAACAATACAAGATAAATTTAACTTTTAGGTCATCCAAAGATATTATGAAAGACATTTTTACAATGAGAGGATTCTTTCATTTTGTAAAAAGTCACATATATCAGACAACAATATTGAGTCTAGAATACATAAAGTATTCCTATTATTCAAAGAGATAAACTCATCTTCATAAAAGTAATGGGCAGAGATTTGAATAGACATTTCTGAAAAGAATATATACAAATGACTAAAAAGTTATTTAAAATGTTCAGCATTACTAGTGATAGAAAGAAACGCACATTAGAATCACATGCATTTGTCATCACGGGGCTGAAGAACATCCAGACCACAGACCTTATCATTTGGTCCTGGCCCTGCCAAGGTAACCCCAGATAGGGCTCAAACTTCAATAAAATTTAGAAGTTTTCTTAAAAAACAAAGTTCAATAAATCTAGGAATGATGTTATAAATGTGCAAATGACCCTTGGCAGAAAAAGTCTCCCAGTTCTGCTACGGGACAATAAATAACTAGGTAAATGAGCAGGGTTGGCAAGGTTGTGTGTACATCATACATTACAGATGGAAATGTCAGTGGCAAAGCTGCAGTGGGGGAAGTGTGAGAGTTCTACTGTATGTCTTAGCAATTCCATTTCAGGATAAATACTACCCCCCGAAAAAATAAAAATGAGTGCTCAAAATCATGTACAAAACTTTCCCAAGCAGCATGATTTATAATATCCCAACAATAAAAACTACCCAAACATCCTTCAATGTACAAACAGATAAACAAATGGAGGAAGATGTCTGCTGCATCAATTACAACGCAAAGTGTATATATTATGTGTATATTCACAAAATAGGATATTCTATAGCTAGAAAAGTAAGAAAGTACTGTTGGATCCTCACAGCGTTATGGGTGAGCCTCAAAAGCATGCATGCTAAGCAAAGATAGTGATGCATCAAAGTTAGAAGCTGTATAGTTCCACTTGTGTGAAATAAAGAAAATAAACAGAGGAAAATAAACAGAGGCAAGCAGCTCTACTCCTAGCAAAGTGTGTCTGAATGAAATATTAAATAACCACTTGATAAGCATGGTTATAAAACGGTTGAGAAAAGGGTTTGGGACAAGAGGGATGATTATTGCTTAACCCCAAGTATCCTTTAATGTCACTAAACAGCATGTTTCCTGCAAAATGGTCAACTTGGTGACAAAGTGAATTTTATCTAAAACATTTTTCCTTATGGAAATATATATGAAAGCTGTTATTACTTTCTAAAATAAATAAAAGTGATTTTAAAGAGTAATAACCAATATGTGACCAAATCTAAAAAGCTATCATAATCCCATAACCATAAAGAAAACTTTCAAGAGAAAAATTTAAATGCCTTTGGTTGAAGGGAAAATGCAAAAAGCATTAGTGAAAAAATGTGTAAGGGAAAATTTCCTGTGAAGAAAATATCAAAAGCAATATTAGCCGGCCACATAGCTTGGATAGAATTGCAGGAGAAGGAAAACTACTAGTGTTTAGTGTCATTGTAAGCCTTCTTATTTCAACTTACAGGGCTTTGTAACAAATTATTTAAAAGATTCTCATAATCCCCCAGGTAATATACAACAGAAATTTCTAGGGTAAGAGGACATGCATAGACATATATACATATATGAATGTAAAACATTGTAGTAAAAATTATATTAGAATCAAGTTAAAAAAACTATAATTGAAAATATTCAATCACCTTCTATTCATTTTCTATTTTCAGAGTCCACACAATTCACAATTTAGGCTT
Source organism: Dipodomys spectabilis (assembly GCF_019054845.1). NCBI lineage: Eukaryota > Metazoa > Chordata > Mammalia > Rodentia > Heteromyidae > Dipodomys > Dipodomys spectabilis. The sequence goes on from NW_024870766.1 coordinate 20,666,317, forward strand.
TGTAACGTACAGACTTTATTAATACTAAAGTGAGTTTTTCTTTTCTTCCCTTCTTTCATTCATTTGTTCATTCTTCAGTGGCCATGTAGTGCCCTGACTTGTTTTACTAGGCTGATGCTCTACTCCCTGAATCATACCTCCAGCCTGGCTTTTTGCTATCTAATTGGAGATAGAGTCTCTGAGGCTTTTCTGTTTAGGCTGGCTTCAAATTACCACCTTCTAACTCTCATCCTTCTGAGTAGCTAGGATTTTAGGCATGAATCACTAACACCCAACAACACTTACAGTCCATGTAGTCCATCCAAGTTTAACTTAATAGAATTCTCTGCTTTAGTCTCACAAGTTGAAATTAAATCTCAGGCAATTTGTACTACTTTCTGGGACTTGTAGTCATCTTACTTCCATATTCAACTTATTGGAAGAAGTAGGGTTTGGTTTCTGAGGCTGATGGCCTGAGTTACCATTTTTGTCTGGTCATTAGACTGGGGTTATTCTTAGCTCTTCCTTATCACTTTCCTGACATACCTGCTCTGTACTCATAAGTATTGAGTGAATAGAAAATGAATAAAACATTTAAAATAACCAGTCATGGATCCATTGTGATAGAAATCATGAGAAAAACAAGTTAGTGAAATGTTATGAAATTTAATTTGGATACAAGGGGTACAGATGAGAGTTTAGGAGTAAGTTATCACTAAGAAGTATGGGCTATAGACTGGACATGGTGATTGCCTTTGTAATCCCAGCTACACTAACTCAAAAGGTAGAGATTAGGAATGCTGTGAGAGTCCAGGCTGGAAAACAAACAAATCACCTAGACACAGGGGTTCCTACCTGTAACCACAGCTATGCAGGTGGCCTGGGTGGGAGGATCACAAGCTGAGGAGAGCCTGGAAAACATATGTCCAAAAAGAAAATGGATTAAGGGTATGGCCTTTCCTAGCAAGCATAGGACATTGAGTTCAAATCTCAAATGAAAGAAAAGTGAGTACAATGTTAGTACATAGAGTATTGGAATACTCTAACAAAGATTTTCTAGTTTTTCCCATGACTCTGGGTGGATAGACTAATAGGGTAAATACTATTTTTAAAATAATATTTTAAATAATATTTTTTCTTGCTAGCTACATGCCATCACCTCCTCCATAATAATTCCAGAAACTTTAGAACTTTAGGTTTCATCCCTGTGGGGTGGGGGGTGGGGGATATGCCTGGCTGAGATGAGAGATCAATGAAAATGATGTCTGATATTGACCTATTTTTTCCGTGGTTTATGATGTTGAGATTGAATGGTGGGTGTACTCATAGTTTAGTATGGGCAATATAAATCCCCTTGCTTATCGATTCTGTGTAAATGTTTTATGTCTTTAAATTTAGATTCATTTCCATTCTAAGCCTATTAAATTTGTCCAGTCCTTGAACGAGATAAGGTCTAATTACTTATTTTAACTAGCTAAATAAATAAATAGGATATTGGATCCCAACATAGAAATGTATCATTAGGTTTTAACTTAGGAAAGAACTAAGATTTACACATACATCTTAGTTAAATTAAAATGCATCATGTTTTTCCTTTGCAGAAGAAAAGGATTATTTTTTCTACCATCTTAAATCTCCTTTCACATAAGGCAAACATTTGAATTGCTAATCATGTCATTCTTATTTATACATAGTTCTGCGTCATATTTAAAAGAATAGGATAATATAATAATCTTTGGTTGCTTATCATCACATTACAGAATCAGAACTACCACTTGGAATTATTTTTTAAATGTACTTCAAAATTTTTGAATATTTTAAGTGTCTTTTTTTTCCCCTGCATGATACTATGGTTTGAATTCAGGGCTTGACATTTGCTAAGGTGTTCTACTTGAGCCATGCACCAGCCCATTTTTACTTTTATTTACTTTTCAGATAGGGTCTTGTGTTTCCCTCATACCTTCAGCCTCAGATATAGCTGGAATAACAAATGCACAAAACCCTTTTTAGCTTACTGAGATGGGATCTTGCTAACATTTTTACCCAGGATATCCCTGAACTGTGATTTTCATAATTTCTGTATCCTGAGAAGCTGAGAATACAGAAAGAAGCCAATGTACTAAGCAAATTAATATTCAAATAATAGCAAGTTCTTCAAATGATGGCCTTGATGTAAGAACATTTGTAGAAACCACCAGTATTTAAGTGTTAAGGAAAGTAGTGTTTTTATCTTATTTTTATTTCATATATTTTACTATCTATAAGTAGTTGTACAATGGAGTTTCAATTCAACATGTCAGTCTGTGAGTGCAATGCATCTTGATCAGTATTAACTCCTTCATCATTTTTCTTTAGTATACATCTTTAGTACTAAAGAATTTTTCACATATATAGATTAAAGGCTAATCTTAAGGTACAATAAGATATATTGAAATCAACAAAATATATTTAAAATGTCCATTCCATATTATTCTGCAAGAATGATGATTTCCTAACACAATAGAGAGTCTATTTGGGGAAGATGTGTCACAGTGAAATTCTGTAATTGATTCTAACAATTCAGCTTTAGCATTCCACAGAGTTTTGTGATCAAAAAGAAAATAAACAAGAAGTATCAGCAATCAGAATCATTGCAGATATTAAATGGTTATATAGCTGCATATTGTTGCTCAAAAAGAAAAAATGACAAATTCTCCCATCTTGCAAGCCTTTGCCCCCAAAGTAATTACTGCTGTTGCAATGGGAAGTGGGAAGAGAAATCCCTAGTTCTTCAAATGTGAGCAGTTGCAAAGGAGTTGGCCTAGAATGATTCTCTCATGGAGCAGTTTAGCTTGGGGTAATTTGATTGTACTTGGTGGAATGACAACTCTGTAAGAGAGAGATAAGGCCCCAGGCCACAGTGCCTTTAATCCTCACCAGTTACCTGATGCCTTCAGAGATGTCACTGGAAGATCTCCAGTAGCAATCAAATTGGAAAGATTATTCTTGACCTTCTAGGAAAGATCTATTTCATTTTTATTTCCTTTTCTAAATAAAAATCCATAGGACTTAGACAAAGTCAACTCTTCTGAAGAAATGTTTATATATATATATATATATATATATATACATATATATATATATATATATATATATAATCTTTGTGGTTCTTTATTGAACTAATTTTCAAAAGGTTGTTTGATTTCTAAGCCACAGTTGCTGTATAGTTGTTTTTTCGTGCAATGATTTATCAGCTGCCATGTGTTCCTCAGATAAATTTTAAAACTGTTCCCCGTAAGAGGCAGAGCCTTATTTTTTAACAGAAATAATTGAAAAGGCACCAGGGGCTCCTTGCGAGCTCCAACCGCGCCATTGCAGAACACCATTTCCCGAATCAAGTCAATAAGAGAGCAGCATGAGAAATAGCTTCTGAGCTTTATAATTGTGCACAGGAACAAGCAGGTAACAAGCAGGACATATTTGGAGAGTGCTCTGTTATCTGCAGAAATGAAGAACAATGTAAACTCTTATTTCCAACCAGGTCCAGCTGTTTACCAGCATCATTAGGACTCCATCTGTTTGCTGGTGATTTCAATTATTGTAGGGAAGTAGCTACTTTCTTGCTCGTTCAAGGCACTATTTTATTATGCAGTGCCAGTGTTATCCACCCTGACCCATCTCTATTTATCCCACACTGTCCTATGGGGCAGTGGTAACTGCCACAGTGTGGGTGCTAGGTTGGCTGGCCCCAGCAATTGTCATTACATTGAAATACATATGTATGCTTGCTGTGACACTGTACTTTCAGCTATTGTAGCAGATGAGCATGGACTCTTAAATATGAGGAGGAGAATGAATTTATTGGAATGAAAATGTAATATTTTGTAACAAACAAATTGAGGGAATGAAATGGTTTCTGCATGCTTAGTTATTTCGGTGAGGGGAAAAAAATATACCCTTGAGACCATTAGTAAAGAAGGGCAGGTCTCAACAATACGGAGGTAGCATAATTCTAAAGCTTTTTTGCAGCCTGAATGGCAATTGCTTTTATTGATTCAGGTGCATGAAAATAGGCGAATGGCAGTTTATTCATGTTCCTGCCTTGTACTACTGTCTGTCACTCAGTCTTCCATTGCTTTCCTTGTCTTTCTCCCCTTTCTTTCTTCTTGACTGTTTCACTGAATAAACCCTGCAGAAAAGTCTGTACAAAAAAAGTGGCTGATAAGGATGAGAATATGATTCTTTTTCCTTCTTGAGGCTGAATTGTAACTCTAAGACTAACATAGAAGGAAGATTTAGAAATAACTTCTAGTTTTAAGAAAATTTCTTTGGAAATTTTTATAAGAACGATTCATTAATACTCGATCTTCTCAAGAAAGACTTGTTACCTTTAGCACATTGTATTCATAGAAAAGAAAGAAAGAAATTGATTATTCAGCTTTTTTTCTCAGGAAAACAATGTAAATTATGAAGTTTCTTATATTTATTAACCTGTCTTTTCATAAATAACATTAGTAAAATGTATTGCCAAGGAATAATACTGTCATAGCCAGTGGGACTTTGAACATAAATATTCCCTAACGAATTCATACTAATCACCTCTTAAATCATACTAGTTCATCCTTTGAGAACTGATGGTTACAACTTGGGCAAATGCATTTTTTTAAAGCAACTGGATTTGTGTTTTGCATTTAATTGATGTATTTAATTGTGTGTATATTTAGACCTTCATAATAATTCCATGGATCTTTTATTGTCTCTAAATTATTCATGCCTGTTTATGTAGAAAGAGGAAATAGGGTGGGTGACAGGATCCATGTTGAAGAGACTCCACAATCTTGTATATGTAAATAGAGAGCTGAATTAGTTTCTGACCATCACAATGATAAATTATATGTTTATGGCAAAGGCGTGAGGGTCAAGTAAACAAAATTTCTGTTAGCCTTACTTCTCATACTTGATGTCATATTATGAGAAGAAAAATCAAATCAAACTGACCAAATTATAAATTGTATTTTGTCATCACCTTCCCAGGATTCTTATACAGGTTTGAAAGGTAAGTGCTCTTGAACAAATACATTTTTACCAGTTACATATGTTGATTGCTTTTTGCTGGTAAGTATATTATTATAAAACAAAAACAAATATTCATTTATTTTTCTTTGACCAAGCAAAATCTTTAGGAAGGGTATATTTCTAATAAATTAAGCTTCAGCTCCCTTTCTTAACAGTAAGTTACTAGTAAAATATTATTAAGAAGCAACCATACATGTATATTTCATATGATATTTATCATGAATCTGTAGAGGTTTTTATGAATCTCGTAACAATTATACGGATAACTTTTTCAATTTTACCCCACTCTGTGGATTGGAAAGAGGAGGTTATAAGATGTATCTTTTTTGCCTTAAAACCACTTAACTGACAAAGACCAGAAAGAAGAGACAAATACATGTGTTTCTACACAGAATTTCAGTATGCCAGAGTACCTGATAAGTGCTGGAGATATAAAGATGAACGAGGTACGTTCTGTCATCCAGGAGCTCACAGTATTGCATCAAAGGATCACATCTATTGTCACAGAATGTGTTCAGTCTTCTATGGGTAAGAACAGATAGCAGGATATTTAGCCCAATTTGAGCTGGCCTGAAAGCATTACGAAAAACTAGAAGCCTGAACAAAAAAATAAGAGTTTGCTAAGAATAGTCCAGAGATAAGGTTGAGGATTTTCCCCCAAGAAAGCATGCCCAAGTTAGGGAAGTATACCTGGTTTGAGAAAGACAGGGGTATGAAATCAAATGTCCTATGAGTGACTTTAGATGGAGAGGTAAGGCAAGTAAGGCCTCTGAAGATTAACTTGTATCTAGCATGCACGAGTAACTTTCAAAGGGCATTAAGAAAGATGACAGGTACATTTTCATATCGATTTCTAGCAACGATGGGAATAGATCTGAGTAAAAAAAAAAGCTGGAGACAAGGTGCTCTTGAAAGGACTGCTTTGTAAGAGATGATGAAGACTGCATGCAACAACAATATGAGGAACAGATGGGAACATACGTCGGTATATCTTTTACAGATGAGCAACATGGAGGACTCAAGTTTGACAGGGTAGAAAGAAAGCAGGGACCCTATCTAAATAGGAAACACCTGAACAACTGCAGTAGGGCAAGTCATTGTGCTTATTTTGGAAAACAGTGCAAGTTTTTACACAAACACTTGTGTATTGAGACCTTTATGATAGCAGACAAGGAGCTGGAGAAAAAGACTTAGAAAATTTAAAAGTCGTATCTTTTAATGTTCATGTCAAGAATACAGGACAATAAACAGAAGAAAGAAATCCAGAGAGCACGATGAAGGTCCAGAGAAGGAATACAATGATCACATTTTAAAGGTGGAAGTAAGTAGGATGGTGTCAGGGAGAGCAGGCAATTTCAAGAAGAAAGAAGACACCTGATAGCTTCCAAGGGCAGGGCAGGTTTCAGTAACTGGAAGTGATATTAGGATCTGGTAATGATAGAGCATTTTTTTGGTAAGTAAAACACATTTAGATGTTTGCTATTCCTTTGAATCCTCTGGGTGAAATGTTTCTTTTTCACTTATCCTATTGAATCATAATTGCTTTTCATGCTTTACTAATTCAGCAATGCAGTATAGGAACTGACAACAGGAAGATAAGGATGTGGAGCCTGTGGCTGCATGTTCACTTTGGGCTTGGCACTTTCCTCCCTTGGTTTTAGTACTAGAGTAGAAGTGCAATGTTCAGTACACAGCTTCTTTTGACCATAGACTCCTGGCAGAGTCAGGTACAGTCAGAAAATTATCTCTCTAGCTGAATTAAGGAGGATAAATAACTGATTGCTTATCCACCAAGTTCTCCCTGTGCTTTTTCCTCCAATTAAAGTAGAATTGCTGCATTCCCAACTTGTTTCTGCTCCTGATGCTGTTCATACTGCGTGTTTACCAGTCTCTACACTGCCTGCCACAGGAAATTCCTCTTTCTGGTGAGGAATCTCATACATTGGAATCCTGATGAGAGTTAAAGCCTCTCAAAAAGCTATTCTCTCATTGATCAGATGGCTTTCCTACAGTTTTGCTAAGATCCACTTTCTTTCTTTCCCTGTACAGCTCTGTGTCAAAAGGAAAAAAAAAACACAACACATTAGACTTTTAAGGAGGTTGGGTCAACAAAAGAAACTGATGGATGTTTGGAAGGAATAGAAGATCAGACAGAGTACTTCTCTTCCTCAGTCTCATGAAGCACTTCTATTGCATCTCTGCTCTGACTCTAGTTTCTGGAACATAGACAACTTCAACATTCTCCTGACATTCCCTAAGTTTCATTTTAGTCTCTATCCGATTTCCTTCTCCTTTGGATGATGGTAGCTCTCACTGTTTCTTTAGTTCCATAAATGTTAGTAGCTTCTCCTTGTTGCCAATCTCATGTTGTCCTGCTTGGATTTAGATACAGATCCCATGACCAGCTTGTAGAACCAAGTGATTTCTTGGCTTTCCTAAATAGGCTAGACCCTAGCTGTTTCACTTAGATTCCTTTATAGCCATGGTGTAGATCTATATCTCAAAGGGACCTATTTGAGTCTGGAGATAGTCCCGCTGCCATGACAAAGAGATCACAGAGAACCAAGGATATGGGCTCGAGCAAGGGTTGCAGGATCACCAGTGCTTATAATGAGTGTCTACAGCTTAAGCTCAAACTGGCTAGGGTTCAGTCAGCCATATCCAGTGGTTGTGATCGCAGCAACCATAATAGGTCTGATTTGGGGACATTGTGAATCTCCTCTCTGACATTTTCAGTCTTCTAGGAAACTCCTTACTCTGTATTTTCTGTAGGTTCTTTTTCTTTTTTTCACCCCCCATTTCTTGGAGTTCATTTCTATAAACATCTTTTTTGTAAGTTTTTTTATTATAAAAATGCTGTACAGAGGGGTTACAGTTACATGAGCAAGGTAATGAGTACATTGTCGGTTCTTTTTCTAAAACAACAGAAATAGCTCTTTTTGCTTGCCACTGGAAAGATTGACTGATAGATATTAAACTCTAGGAGCTACAGCTTGATTGACACCGATATGGAAAAATATGAAGGAGTTAGTTTGTAAAGGAATCAGTCTGATTCTAACTAGCTCAAATCATTCCAATGAAATTCTGGTTGAAAATATCCCAGATGAGGGGCAGCAATTGGAGAGCTCCTGGGTCACAACGTGGAAAGCATTACAGTGCAGGGATGTCTGCAAATTGCTCTGAAACCAGCCATGTTCTTTAGTGAGAACTGTTGCCAGGATTTGGGTGTCTATTGTTGTGGTTATTTCAATGTGGTCTTGGAAAGTGATAGCATTATTTCTCAGCTAAAAATGTCACAGTAGTAACTAAGTTCTACTACACCATTCTGCCATTTAATTTTTATTTCCCCATGTCCTAGACAGAAATGTGAGCTCCTTAACAACAACCTTACTGTCACCCTGCTCCATATCTGGCAGCAAACAGGAAAAAACAGTCAACTAATATTTGGTGAATATATTTATGAATTCTGGAGAGCTAGACTGAAAAACAAAATTTTTGTGCTTTTTTGCTTCTGAAAATATCATCATGGAATTCAGAACACTATGTTTGGAGGAGTACACACGTAATTTAGTTCAACTATTCTCTAACTCCCTCTCCTTTTCCTTCTTGAAATCTCTTTATAATGCCCATTTTACAATTATTCTTTAAAATATCACTTCTAGGAAAACTTCCTTATAATGGAATCAGCTATTTCATCCTCTATGATATACTAATACTTTACGTCTTTGTTGATCATAAGATTTGTTTGTGCTGGGCGCTGGTGCCTCATGCTTATAATCCTAACTACTCAGGAGGCTGAGCTCTGAGGATCACAGTTCAAAGCCAGCCTGGGCAGGAAAGTCCATGAGACTCTTATCTCCAATAAACCACCAGAAAACCAGAAGTGGTGCTGTGGCTCAAATGGTAGAGTGCTAGCCTTGAGCTGAAGAGCTGAGGGCCAGCGCCCAGGCCCAAAGTTCAAGCCCCACGACCGACTAAAAAAAAAAAAAAAAGAAAGAAAGAAGGAAAAATGAAAAAAAGATTTGTTTGTATTGTACCATAGTAATTTCTGGTATTTTTTAGGACTAGGATTTTTCAAAGATCACTTTGATAGGGTCTGATAAGGAATACAGTTGATAAAAGTATTTCCTTTTACAATTCATGAAGAATTTCATATATTTTTCAAAATTCCACAGGTATGTGAAATGCTTATCGAATTTAACTTGATCAAGTCATAGGTTCTGTTACATTTTAATTTTTTTGGTAATTCAAACTGCAACAACATCAAAGATGATACAGTGTGGTTGCTATGGACACTCATCCCATTATAAAATAGTTTTCAGAAAGAAAAAGAGGAAGAAAAGCTATAGAAAAACAATCTGTTCTCTAGAGAATGTTCTATCCCCATTGGTTTTGTTTTCTACTACACAAAGACTATCCCTACATTGCTTGCCAAGCTTTTACCCATTATGGAATGAGGATAGGAAAAAAAAAAAAAACACTGAAATCATAGTTTTGATGGATTCCACTGAGACAGTAATGTCAACTCTATGCTCAGTTTAAAAATATTTTGCTGAATTTTTCTTGCCAGACTTTTATCAGACCACAATTCAGTTTTAAATTCCTTGGGGTCAGATGGGTATTCAAATTTTAGAACAATCTAAGTATTAAAAAAAAATACAAGGCCATGCATATGCTGCATATTAGAAAGCACTCTGTGGTAGTAGCAAACCAGAATCCAGCCTATTAATAATTTGGTAGATGTTGTGTAGATATTCAGAATGAGATGGATAGACAAATATAAGTAAATCAATGTCATTTCAGCTAAATTTTACAGCAGAGTGAGTTCAATTAGGTCAAATTTGGCTACAAAAAGTGACTATTCAAAGTTATGTTGCTATTAGAATACTGCATTTATATTAGGCTTTTACTACTGAACTACATTATGTATTTTGCAAGTGAATTATTTGTCTGAGCTAATGGAAAACTACCACTGCCAAATGCATAGTGGAGTGGGGAGAAATGAGTTGTGGGAATCCAGAGAAAGGCAACTTCAATATCTTGCAATATTACTTTCTGTAGAGGTGATATACACTTATTATATACATAAAAGACAATACATGTATCCACAGCCTACGTATTATAGTGTATATAATTATGTTCAAGTTTCAAGGTTTCTTTGGATTCATACATGTTGATACTTATGGGGATAATGAGATATGAAGAAATAGTATCGCAATGGGCCTTCCCCTTGAATTTCTTGGAAGGGGACAAAATACCTACTCATGAAGTAGGAAAGAAACAAAGGATTAAAACCTCTGTGTGTGATATTATTTAGAAAAAACTCTGCTCTCGGTATGGACTGAATCACCAAAATGGTTTAGTTATATGGTAACAGTGCAACTCATTTTGTATTACATTTTTGGTTTTTATCCACAAATTATTGTAGATGGGATTACAATTTAGTATATCCATTTATGTGCAACTTTTAAAAATTTTTTTTATTGTGAGAATACTATACAGAAGAGTTACAATTACATGGGCAAGATAACGAGTACATTTCTTATCAAGCATTGTTGCCTCCTTTGTTTCCCCTTCCCATATTCCCCCCTTCCCCCACCCGATCCTCCCACCCCCCACCAAAGTTGTAAAGTTCATTTTTCGACATAACGACTTGTACATCTCATTGTTGCAATGTATCCAGCTGTATCCCTAGTTAAACTATTTGTTTTTTCCATTCACCTCCACAAATTATACAACATCAAATACAGTGAAAGCATGGGGTATATCGTGGGGGAGGGACATACAAAGCAACATAGAAATCATCTTGTAAATATGTTAGAAACAATTCCATGAAAGGAAGAAAAACCACTTGAATACTTATCTTGGGGTTCATTTCCCTAACATCACCTTATCTGACCTTTTCTGGTTGACTCAGACACATTGAGCAGTCACCCCTTCCATCATTTTCCCTCTTCCCACCTATTCTTTTACCTACTAATCACATCAAATTACCCACTTCCTCCTCTTTTTCAGTATGTACATTGAGTATTCTGATTGTATTCATTCCCTATTCCTTTTGACATTCATCTATCCCTCTTCTACTAACACCTACCATATTAAATATGTTATTGTTTCTACATTTTTCTTTTTTGTTATTTTGGTTTTTTGGTTGTTGTTGTTTTGGCATGTTGCTCTGGGGCATGAACTTTGGGCCTGGATGCTGTCCCTGAGCTTTTGTGCTCAATACTAGCGCTCTTCCACTCCACCACAGCTCCACCAACTCCAGCTGGCATTTTTTTTTTCTTCAGAAGTAAGTGCCTCATAGACTTTTCTGCCTGGGCTAGCTCTAACCATAATTCTCAGATCTCAGGCTCTTGTGTCAGTTTGTTAAACTCTGTTAATTATCAACATCTTCACATACTGGAATTTAACTCTCACATGAATAAAGATTCTCATTGCCTTTCACTAAATGACCCAATCTAAATGATACTCTTTAAAATTTATTAGGTAGACTTTATTAAGAAAGGAAAATAGTAGTCTAAACTTCCTACAAAGAATGTTTTCAAAATGTCTAGAAACAAAATAGACTAGGATCTGAAAGTGAGTCACAAAAGATAAAATGTTTCATGACAGTAGCACATATTTTATGTGAAAGTGTTTTCTTTTGGCTGATAGCATTGTCAATAATAAGAATATTTTCCAAATATGTACTAATCAAAACATGGATGATAGTTCAGTCATTAATCTTAAAATGACATGTTCAAACTACCTATGATCAGTTGTAATTTATAGCATAGATACACTTTTTGTTCAGTCATCTACTAAAAACATCATTCTTGGTAATAATGTTCTTAGAACTGTATTTCAAAATCATAAATAATAAATGTTCCTTCAGCATATCTATTTCCCTAAAGTAACACTATAATCAGGGCATAGGATAGAACCAAACTGTACTTGAGTAAGGTCTTAGTGGAACTATTGGGATTCCACATATTGATAAGTATGTTTTGTTCCCTAAATGCATACTCTTTCCTTTAGATCACCCTACCACACCATTTATTTCTGAATCACAGAAAGAACTTCTCTGAGGAAACACCAGTCCTTCTGGGATCATGCAGAAGGCAGGATGATCTGGAGTGAAGAGACAAATGACTGATGAGTGTTATGGGTTTTGAGTAACATAATTACAGTTGATGATCCTTGTAACATTCAGACCCTCTCAGGGAATGCTTCTTTCCTCCTTTGACTTCTTTTTATATGCTCTACTATCTCTCGAAAACCTTTCACCTTTCTAACTCCTGAGTTGCTCTTTTTCCATATTTCTTGTTTTTCTACTTCTCTCCAAAGTTTAGTATAGTGAAATTATAATACAAGGGAAAAAATTTTAAACTAGCAAGAATGGAGCTAAATGGTAGGAGCCTTTTTAAATTATATGAGATTTGATGGAGAAACATTCTGTAATAATATGTAATATATTCATTCCCAAAATTATGTACTTGAGTTAGTGTTCACCAAAGGGGAAAAGTCAGAAATATTTATTAGTGAGATTTCCTTTGCTATTTTAGTCAATAGTTCATCTATGCCATCTACTACTGATCCAGGTAATAAGAACTTATTGTTTGTATATAGGTGCATGCCTGCTTGGTAGGCCTTTTACTACTTGATCCAGAGGTAGCCTCTGGCTATGGCTGCATGCCACCAGACCTGGCTTGTTGATTGAATTGGATTGTAACTAACATTGTATTCAGTATCAGTCCAACCATGATCTACCAGTTTAGACCTACTGAGTTGCTGACTGTGGCATGAGCCATGAGCCCATTTCTGAAAACTGAAATTTGTGTACAAAGTGTTGTACTAAGGATGCTCAAATTTAGAATGTTGATTAGAATGAAAGAAACATATAAAGAGAAGGATAAAAGGAGGATAAAGAAATGTGGCTGACATTTATTACAAACAAAAACTATTAAAGTATTAATGTGATTGATCATTTTGAAATCACAAAGGAAAATAATGCTGAAGAGACAACCCCTAGCAGTCTGGGAAATAAAAATGATGAGAATCTCTTTGAAGTTAATTGATGAAACATTGACCCTATAAATTAAAATATAAAATTGTATAGAGTTGGAGGATGGAGCGGGTGACTTCAAAGTCTCTCTTCCACTTCAACATAGACACATACACATGCACACATAAACACAAACACACAGGCACACACACAGGCACATCATGGTACCAGGATATACCACTAGACTATGATATAATAAGCCTTCCTTTATGAGGTAAAAAATATGGAACTGAATTCTTCATTTTCTTAGGAACAAAAATAATTCATTTCTCTTCATAGAATTACTAAAGACTTGCATAAAAATTTTATGGAAAGAACTAAAATAGTTGACAGAATCACTACTACAAACTAAGGAAATAAGTTGAGTTGTATTTTGAAAAGTATAAAAGTTTACCAGTTCTAATTAACAAAGACTTCTCTGACAGCTATAATCAGATCCAAACAACAAATCACCCCAAATCATTCAGATATTTCTATAGTTTATGTAACTAGTTTTTCTGTTTTCCAAAAAAAGTTTCAACATAGCTTATATCATTCACATAAATGCTATCCAATGATTCTGAATTTGTTTGTAAATAACCATAGAGTCATAATGCAGAAAAAAGAGTTTCAAATATAGAAATATGTCTAACAAAATTATATATAAAATAACTGTCTACTTCTGGGTGTTGGTGGCTTATATCTGTAGTCCTAGCTGCTCAGGAGACTGAGCTCTGAGGATTGCAGTTTGAAGCCAGCATGGGTAGGAAAGTACTCAAGACTCTTATCTCCAATTATCAACCAAAAAGCTGAAAGAAAGAAAAGTTTATCCATTTGCCTGCCATTTTTTGAGTGCTGGGCCTTGGGCTTGAACTCAGGACCTAGACTCTGTCCCTGAGCTTTTTTCACTCAAGGCTAGCACTGTACTCCTAGAGCCACAGGTTTTGGTACTTAATTGGAGATAAGAGTCTCATTGACTTTTTTGCCCTGGCTGGCTTTGAACCTGGATCTTCAGATCTCAGCCTTCTAAATAGCTAAGATTATAGGCTTGAGCCACTGATGCCTTGCTTATCTGGGATTTTTAAAGCCCTGAATAAATGGTGTATTATATGTCACTATTGTTTGTTGAAATACAGGTTGATAGCACAGAGAGGGAAATATGATTTTACAATTAATGTTTCCTGTATTATATTTGTTAGTAGTAAACAAGGTTAAGTTCTCCCTTAATCTCTCAGCTGAATATTAAATCTATCTACTTGATCTTTATTTTCCACCAAAAATCTTTGCCTCTTCCTCTTCCTTCCCACCTACCCATGACATACTCAGTCTTTGCTTTAGACATTATCTGGGAACAACTCCATCTGTACCCACCTCACTCTTTTGTCTCCTGTTGTAACAAGTTCTGTCCTGTGCTATTGACCAAATGTTTGTGGCTTTGTGTAGGTTAACATTCTAGTCACCAGGGACTAGCCATCAAGATTATACATTTGGAAAAGCTACAGGTATTTAAAATAGTAAGTTCACATTTAGCCACCCCATCCATTTTTCCTTCTCTGGCAGCATCTTCATTTATGTTGAAACTTTAGACACTGGCCACATTTCACATTTCTCTTTACTCACAAGTGTTTTATAATCTCTCTCTTTCACTCTCTTTTTCTCTCTCTCCCTCCTTCTTACATACACACACACATACACACACACACACACACACACACACACACACACACACCTATGTGTGTATACATATGTGCATATATATGAGTATATGTATACACATATGTGGATATACACATATTACCTTTTATGTATACAGAATCTGTTAGCCAATCAAAAATGACAGGGAATAAAAGTCTCTAATGGATTTCAGCATCTACAAGAAGGGCTGACGTGTCAATTTTTTAAGTGAAGATCTCCCAGTACCCTCCAGAGAGAAAAGTAAAGCAGTAGGCCTTTAGTACAATAGGTGAACTAATATATTTTCCTTACTATCTTCAGAAAGTCTATTAGACATCTCCCAGTTTGGCTTATTAAAAATATATAAAGCAACAAATATTACAGAGTTTTAAGCAACAAAAATAGAAAGGTAATGTAGAAACTTCAAGTAAGAAAATAGGATTCAATGTTGTTTCATATTTTGAGAGGCCATTATCTTTTACGGTTATAATAATGAACATTTTGATTATTAAAGACTTTACATAAAACCATAGATACCCCTGAAAATTTTAAGTAAAGTTGCTTTCATTTATAAGAAGAATATATTTATCTTAAAGAGTTTCTTGACTTTTTTCCATTCGGTAATCTCATTTCAGGTTATAAGTTACTCCTTTACATAAAATTGCTTAAGAGAGGAAAATTTATTAAAATGCTGGGTAAGACTCATATTCTTTATAAGTCTAAAGAGCAGGCAGAAAGAAGAGCAGGATAAAGTATACTTAAAACATGAAAGGATTGGAAATTATGAAGCAACTTGTAAAGGATTTTAAATCATAAAAAAGAATCCTTAAGTTAAGAAAAAAATTCAAATTAGTTATCCTATTAGAGATACAGTACAGGATAAAATTGAAGATAGAGAAATATTTTATTCATTATATGCTAACTAACATGTAAAAAAGCTAAAATAATATCTTATATACATGCTTCAAAGATAAATATTAACGAATAAATTTACATATAGCAAATAGGAGGAAATCTATAGCAGCAAATCTGTACAGGACTTTCTCCTTTTGTCTGTTTTATAACTTCAATAAAATTAGCCTTCTCTGAGCAATTTTTCAAAGATTTATATTTTATAACAACTTCTATGTGCAGCACAGCTGCTAAGCTCCAAGACTACAGTCACCTTTGATCACTAAAATGAATCTGCACAGTCTATTCTTCCTACTTACAGACAGAATCTCACTTCTCATTTTTAATGGACTAGTAGGGAAGTGTATTAATTTTGTACAAAGTAATTACCATACATGGGCTCGTATACACACACACACACACATATATATATATATACATGTATGTATGAATATGTGTTATCCCATCCCTTTGTGTCTCCTATTGTTAAGAATGGCACATTTAATTTAGCAGCTTTCATCTCTTACTTAGTATTTATAATTGACTTAAAGATCTGATTAGTAAATGATCAGACACTTATGAGATACATATACTTGTGTAGAGAACTTCATGAAGCTTCACACAAAATCAATTCCTAATTAGATTTCCTCTTAAATTGCTAAGAGGAGGCAGCCTCTGTGGGTAAGAACAGAGAGGTCATTGAACAAGGAGCACCAATTCTTGAGGAGTGAAACCTGGCAGAAGGGACTGTCAGTATCCATGCATTTTTGAGCCTGCCTCTTTAAATCGTTGTTGAAACACCTTACTACTAATGCGGTATCCATGTGTGCTTGACTTAGTTTCAAGACTTAGTGTGAGGGATTCTAAAGTTATCAATTCACTTAGGGGAATAATAAAATGGAAATTTGTCAGATAACATGCCTGTCACCGCGTTGCTCTTTGTAGAATCTAAACAGCGCATACTATTTGGATTAGGTTATAGAACAAATAAAAATTTGAAATGTCACTTCAATCAATATCTTATTTATCTTTAGACTCTCTCATGCACAGTAGGTCACAAAGTTTATTCTTTCATAATTCTTCTAAGTATTTTTAAATTTTAAACCTATTTAGGAAATAGAAGATCATTATTATAAATGGTCAGAGATAGAGTTTTGTGCATAGACTATGAATGAGAAATCATATAATCTGAAAAAATAGTTTTTCTGATGGGCTTATTGGGAAAAAAATTGTGGGGTATAGTGCTGTTGTGGCATGGGTTGGAGGAGCAGAATACAACTGTGATACACTTTTTTCTTTTTATTTCCATGCCAATACTGGGGCTTGAACTCAGGATTGTGATCTTACTGAGTTTTTTTGCTCAAAACTGGAGCTCTACCATTTGAGACACACCTCCATTTGGGGGTTTTGCTGTTTAATTAGAGATAAAATTTGTCTGCCAGTTTCATGCATTGTTTCTTGTATCTCAGCCTCATGCTTAGTTAGAATTATAAGTGTGAGCCATCCACACCCTGGATTTATCACTTGTCTCATCTTATGATTGAAAATGTTACCTTCATGCAATTACTAAATTTAGGAATTTAAAAGCCAAAGTGCCCCCATGTTCTGGGAGCCATTTCAGCATAATGCCTAATGCATACTTCATTTCTCCCTCTCATAATTTTGTTGTGTAACTAGTTGATCCTTCAGATAATTCTACTTACACAAAACATTGCTCATTCCTACAGTTTATTTCACACTCTCATCAGCTATTCAGGCTGTTAATTAATCTGTTTAATTCTGTTCCCTCAATCCCTTCTGCGAGTGAAAGGTCAGTTAATCCTCAAAGACTGTAGCTCTGACAATGTCACTGTCCTACTATTCAGAATCTTTCTTTTATTTTTCAGACAGTAAGAAAACTGGAGGAAATACATAATAGTCTGAGCCGGAGTTACCCTTACAAACAGTTCTGACTAATTTATGGTGGACACTGTAGGTGGTGATCAGTCTAGACTCACTATTTGATTATGATATCTTAAAGTTAACGCTCTATGCCTTCAAGGAATAGAAACCTTCTCAAGCTAATTCAAAAGAGAGTCTGTTGAAATAGCTGGGGATGTAGGGCCAAAACACAGTTACATACAATTACATCTGCAGACAGGATCAAAAGCTCTTGAGACTGAAGCAATCTATAATCTTTCTGGCTCATACTTGTAATCTTAGCTAATCAGGAGGCTGAGATCCAGAGCAATGAAATTTGAAGCCAGCCTGGACAGAAAATTTCATCTCCAAAATAACCAGGAAAACTAAGGCTGAAGACATGACTTAAATGGTATAGGGTCAGCCAAGCAAGCAAGCCAAGAAAGTATGAGGTCTTGAACTCAAATCCCAGCAACAACAACAACAACAACAAAGAAAAGTCTTTCTTTACTTTTAGTAGGAAATAGACTACGTACCGCTTCACAGTCTTGATTCTACTTGATGAAACTATAAACTCATATTTACCATCCTACATTGCGGCTCTTGTTTAATTCTGTTAAAATTCATTTCTTTATATTTTAGTTCTAATTTTTGAAAGACAGACCCAATTGGCAGCTCACCAACCAATAAGGTGAGTCCAAATAGGCTACATATCCAAATGAGTCCTAATGTATTAATTTGAGGGGAAATAAAGCATGCTCTACTTCCTACATCTGAGCTACTGTTTCTTTTATCTTTAATTACATGTCTTTGTCCCTATTCACCCATCTTTCCAAATATCCCAAACTGCTCATCCTTTAAGACCCTGTACAAATGTTGTATCTACTTTGAAGTTTTTCCTAATTCCTCAACTGAAAGTAATCGCTCTTCCTGTCACCTGCTGTGGCTCTTCCTCTAAATCTCTGCTGTGGCTGGTCTTATCTCCTGAGTTCAGCTAAACGCAGGTCCTGCAGTGCAGCCCTCAATGCTTAGGTCAGTGTATAGAACCCAGTAACTGCTTGACAAATGTTTGCTGAGTGGCAAGTGGTATTATAAAGGATAATTGAAGGCAGGAAGTACTTCGAAACCTCCAACTGAACTTGTTTTCCTTCCTCCACAAAGTATGTCCTGTCTTGTTATAAATATTCCCACAAGAGAGGAAAAATGATGGGCATTAAAACAAGTTGAAAACCAATTCAGTCTCAGTTAATGTCCTCCCTGGGAGGCCCAAGTGATAGATTTACTTCAAGATGAAAAAAACAACAAACAAAACACTGCCCAGTAATTCTGTAGGAAGTCATTGTAAGCTCAGTCAGTGAGCTGTATTCCTATGTTAAACCTTGTCAGTAAGAATAACATTGTTTCTTTCAAAAGCCTGTCATAATTTCACAATTACTATGCCCTAAATAGAACTGTTAAATACCTGTTGGGTTAATTATTAGTATATAACCTTTAAAAGATGGGCAATATGGGTAACAAACCATAAAATAAGGTTAATATTGAAATTTCTTGGTTTCTGTTAGTTCTTTCAACCCTAAATTGTATCCCTTACTATTCAAATGATCCAAGGGAAGTGTTTCTGTGCTAGAAAGGGCCTGCTTTCAATCACTAAGCAAGAGCGATGGAGCTCCTGATGTATCCATTTAGCTAACATTCACTAAGATGTCAACATGATAGCTATCATTTTATTTGAGAATGGGAACAGAGCATGTATGTACTTCAAAAGAGTTGCTCATTTCCTCCACAGTGCACAGTTGACAAGTTTGCTAGAGTTTGGTGGCGTATCTTTTTTTCAGCATTTATGGATTAATAGGTCACCTTGATTTGGACTCTTCAGAGTTGATTGCATTCATTCTGGTATTGGGTCCCAAAATTTTACCTCTTCATCCATGCCCAGCTCTGATTATTATAGTCAATTACATTTCCCATATACTTTTGAACTTAATTCAATTATTTGTTTTGTGTCTCTGTTCTTGAGGATCTTAATTGTGAGGTGTCTGTATGTGTCTTAGTGTTATGGTCTAGATTACCTATTCATTATACCTCAAATACCTATTCATTATAAAGGCTTAGTATCCACATTTAGGTAGGACAGAAAATTAGTGGAACCTTTCAAAGTTACGCTTAAATCAGAATTCATCTGGTCATATGGGAATATTGGGATATTGAAAGGTATTATTGAGATGCTGCATCTTCTTTTCCTTTCCTTTCTTGAGGCCATAAATTGAGCAAGTTCCATTACCACATGCTTACACCATGGTATGTTGCATTCTATATGTCCCCAAAGCAACAGATCAAGTGATCCTTGACTTAATCCTCTAAAATCATGAGCAAAACCAAATATTTTCTCATTTAAAGTTGTTTATGTCAGATGTTTTGTTATAGTAATGGAAGGCTAATGCACTAAAAGCATCGTAAGTAGTCTTTCAGAAGGTCAATCACTTTATTTATAGTAGCCATTTTGCTGTAAGGATTCTGAATAATTGTACATATTTGTCTCTTATAATGATTTGGATCTATGTTGGTGATTTCTTGTTCAGTATTCTTCAATAGAAGTCATTAGATGCTAGTGTTTTCCCTAGCCAATATTTCATCATGGGATTTGTTCTAGGCTTGTTGAATAAAATTTATATTTGATTTTTTTACCTAAGTAAATGTTTTGATTGTGGTCAATCATGATTCTGATGGACAATTAATACTTAGCCCACCATTGGACACTCCAAAATTCATTCCAAAATATGCATGTACAATTTTTTATTGTAGGTAAGCTTCCATAAACATCTATTTGTGATTTCTTCTTTATAACCAGATCATATATTGTCATTGTTCCTTTTATACTTATCCTTGTTTAAAATGGTTATTCATTATTTTACATGACTTTTTAAAAACTGTTATTGTAAAGGTCATGTACAGAGGGGTTATAGTTACATAAGTCAGGATATGAGATTTCTTTTGCAATAATGTCAACCCTTTCCCTCTCTCCAAGTTTTAACTTTGCTTTCTCTGTTTTTCCCTTCTACCTCCCCCAAATTTTATAGTTTATTTTCAACATAGTGTTTAGTGAGTATCACTGCTGCATTTGTTTACCATTTGTCCCACCATTTCTGTGCTCAACCTTACCTGCACCAAAACAGGTAAACTTACAAGCAAGACAAAAGGTACAGAAAACAAAAAGAGTAACAAAGAAAGAAAAGAAAAAACCTTTTGTTTCTGTTTCTTAGAGTTCATTTTGATATCATTTTATAGAATTCATTTTGATAAATATAATTTTATATGATCATATGCACATAGCTATTGAGCCTTTGTTATCCTCTCATAAGAATATCCTCCTTTGGTCTCACTGTATGAATGTCTAGAGACATTTATCATGTTCAAGTGTTTTTTTTGTCTTGTAGCATTGAGTGCATTTACTGGTAGATTTATAGACACATTCTCGTTACAACAAATGAGGAAACCATGCATGCAACCTATATTTCTTTAGGTCTGGCTTACTTTATAGTATGGAGTTCCTCAAAAGACTTAACTTGGAGCTTCCTTATGATACAGCAGTTCCACTCCTGGGTATTTGTTCAATAGACCACAAACAAGACAACACTAAAGCTCCCAGTACAACTATGTTTATTGCAGCATTATTTACTATAACCAAGATATGGAACCAACCCAGATGCCCCTCAGTGGATTAATGGATCAAGAAAATGGGGTATATATGCACAATGGAATTCTACTCATAAATCAGAAAGAATGATACTGTACCATTCATAAGAAAATGGAAAGATTTGGAAAAATTATATTAGGCAAAGTAAGCATTATTTTCTTCATAGCATATGAGGAAGCAAAAATTATCTGGAATCATTCCTATGTTTTAGCACCTAATAGTAGCTTCATGATATATGCTTGAAAGATTTATGTTGAATGAAACCACTTTTGGAAGTGTACCTTTTAGTTAACACTTTTTGTATGTAAGGTAGTTTGTATAGATTGTATGAATTGATGACTGATATAAATGTAAATGGACAAAAATATTTAATATTTCCCATTAAAATATATTGTGTTCCCTAAATTTCCAAGACATAGGACTTGATCAGATGAAACATTATTTCCATTATTAATTTTGTAAAAGTACTAACAAATATGTGAGATTTAAAAATAGGTCATCTTTAAGGATTAATTATGTCCATTGCTACTTGTGACTTTGTGTTTTTTAGTTGGGTCATAAAATATCCCTAACAAATGTCAAATTGAGCATTACAATAGTCAAAGTTTACCCCTGGAAATAAGAATCCCTTGTGTTTGGCTGACTCAGTATCTTTGTGTTTTGTTGTTGTTTTTGCCTTTTAGGACTTGAGGATTAATTCAGCTATTCCAGACTTAAGACCCTGTTTAAAATATGCCTACTGCAAAGGCCTTTCTTAATTTTTATCTTCTTTCCCTCTCTCATCTTCACCACACTGTCATAACAAATGGCCAGATTTTGCCAAACTTGGTGTAAGGGGTTTTATATTCAAACAAAAGGCTTTTCTGGAAGAATTACTTGGTCTTATTTTCTGGTCATCTTAAAGTCTCAGCTAGTAACTGGACAACCAAAAGTATTTAATCAGTATGTGTTATAAGCGTTTTATTTTATATAATTGTGAATACTTTAGAAAGTTGTCTTAATAAAATGTCTGGTAGTTAAAGTATATGCATACACAATAGCAGAGCAGTGATCTTCTAAATGCCACTTTAAAAGTAGTATGACAATAAATGTCAATAGTGAGTGGATTGCCAGCCCAGGAATGATTTCTGATTTCAAAATAAGACCATTCATCCTTGTCATTGGAAAGTGATTAATGTAAATTTCATTTGCATATTCTTGGCTGCTTTTTTATTATTAATCTTGTAATCACTCCTAGTAATACCAGAAAAGGTGACCTTAGGAAGCGATTAACATATTTGTTTAGAATAATGGAATAATTGCTTGATTATTAATGCAGCATTTGAACAAATAAACAATAGAATAACCTAGAAAAAATGTCTTTCAAAATAGAAAATTAGTGGTCAATGCTAATACATGTCATTTAATGAACAAGCAATACATTTCTTAAAATATTGTAGGAATGCAAGATTTAGCAGAAATAGACATTAAACAGCTGACTTGATGAAAGTGTTGCTTTATCACCATTTGTTTCCTTGCTTTTGGCAAGGAAAAATCTCACACTTCTTGTTTACCTTGAGCTTCACTAATGACTTATTCTAACACTTGCAGTTTCCATAGCTTCTGCCACTCCTCCTCTAACCTTTTCTTTCTTCTTTGTTGTTGCTTTAGTACTTATTGATTTCTTGCTGTGATGATTTTAATACTTCGTGGTTCCTATACATCATTTGTGACATCTTTTTCTTCTTTCCACTGTCACACATTCTTTAGTACAATTTGTAATTCCTCTACATTGCACTACTGTCTGATTCACTGGAGTCTTGTCTTTCTCATATTCAAGAAGCACACATTGCTGTAAAGAAGGGTTCCAGTGCACTTTGTTACTCTAATTCATTTCCCTGACTATCTAGAAAACCAGTGTGATTGCTCCTTTCATTGCCATGGTATAGATTGCTTTGCACAAGTATCTTGTACTTGCTTCAGATCAGAACCTTTTCTCCATTTGTAATGAAGCTCAGTCAGTTGCAGTGAATCTGAAATTTATGGCTTATTGGTTCATATATGAGTCAACCACTTTATTTTAATCCCCCAAGTATAATAATCCTTAAAGGCTTCATAATTATTTTCTTATTTCAAATGCAGCAATCATATTTTACTGCACAACTCTAAGCAATTTAAAACATGATAGACATTTTAAATTGCTAGATCATTCACTTTTATAAAAATCAAACTATTGGGATTAGAAAAACCTGTAGGATTGGACATGGTAGTACACAACTATTATCCGAGCTACTCAGAAGCAAAAAGTAGAAGGACCAAGGTTTGAAGCCAAAGTTTGAGTAAGGTCCTATCTGAAAAATGAAAAACAAAAATATACTAAAATCCCAAAACTTGGGATATGGTTAAAGTAGTTGGCAAGCATTGGATCTGAATTCCAATTTGAGGGGAAAAAAAGAGGAAGAAGAGAAAAAGGAGGAAAAGGAAGAAGAGGAGGAAGAGAGAAACAATTATTGTTACATATAGCTGGTTTTAGGAGAACATTGCTAGCATCTAAAAGTTTAAAATGTATTAGCTGAATAAGTAGTCATTACAATGCTATGGGTGTATACTCTCTTTTGATAGATGAAGAAATTGAAAGAAGAGGGCCTGAGAAACATTTTTAGTTATCTAACCGAGGTCATGAACCCTGGCTCAGCAAATCCAGGCCAGTTACAGTGTAGAGGTGCTCAGGAGCGTACCTGACTCCTCATGTCTTCTATAGACTAAGCAAATAGATACAATAAGTGATTTGCATTTAGAGAATGTAAGTGACCACATGAGGAAGGATGATTTGATTGGTTTAGGTTTATCATGGTCCAGGATGATTGGCTCTTAAAGAAGGACTTCTCAAAGAACAAGGAAGGAAACTATTTCATGCTTTAAGAGAATTTGTTGTTACAAAATCTATGCATGATATGCCAATTCCATGAAATTATTACCAATAAAATTGCAATCTTGCAGTGATTATAAAGTTAAAACTCAATTACACATGTATTTACATATATGGAATTATTGTGTTAATACTTAAGTACTTTGGGAAAAAATCAATGGCAAAGACATCTGATTTTTGTGTTACTCATTTTTTACTTCACATAGTCCAGTGAGTATATAATTTAAAATTCAAATACATTTGTTATATTCATTGATGAAATATTACTGAATATGTCCCAAATGGAAACTCATGTTTATTATAACATATTGATATATTTCAATGTTTTCTTATATACTCAAATTTTAAGACTATTATCTTTTAAAATAATGCAAATAAACCACTTAATATGATCAGAATGTGTACTATATGCTATGATCATTGTTGTTTTTACGGATCATTTTCAGAATAAAATTTTAGGATTATTTCTGTTGTTATTATCTCTAGAAACAATAGTCATGACATAAAATAAGAGGCATGGGAAAAGAGTAAACCATCCATAAAGTAAGCAATCCATTTTGATAGGGCTGGGTGTGAAGGGCTCTAACAGCCTTACTGCTCAGTTGGGGTACTTCTGAGCACAGTGCTGTGAAAGTGTATTAAGGTGACCAGGGTGGGAGGAACAGTTAGAGGATTCAGGGCCATAACCATTTCCAACTGCTCTCCCTCATGAAATGCTTTTAATGTGTTCACGAAATTAGTTGCCATTAGTAGCACAGCTGTTAATTTCTTAAATTTTCATTAGTTTTAATGGGAAAAGATGATGATGCATTTCATCCTGACCCAAGACACTCAATTTTAAAGGTAGAAAAGTCTGAATAAGCCATAGAATGAATAAATTGGTAAATGTATTTGTGTGTGAAAATAAAAGTGTGAAGTATATCATTTCACTAGATCTTCTATATGATGAATTGTAGGATGGGGATTTGAAACACTCAATTGAAAAACAGTAGTCATCTGAAAACTCCTGCAGGTTCTTAAGAGCCATGAGGGCTCTTAAATAATTGAAGATTTTAGCATCCAGCTATACCAGACATACTGCTGGTGTTAGACTAATCATTTTCATTTTATACCACAGAAAATGAGATTATGAAAGGTCAGTTAACAAAATCTTGGTCCTAAAGTAAGATATTTCCACAACTTTGCTATAAATGGTGTAATATATGAAGAGATTTTCATCATTTAAATTCTAGCATTTTATTTCTTTTGTAGCTTTTTTTTTTCCCATGGCTGAGGACCAAACCTAGGGCCTTGCCCGTGCCGGGCGGGCGCCCTTCCGCTGGGCTAAACCACTAGCCCCTTTATTTCTTTACTTACTTGCCAGTCCTAGAACTTGAACTCTGAGCCTAGGTGATTTACCTGATATTTTGTGCTCAAGGCTAGTATTTTACCACTTGAACCACAGCTCCACTTCTGGCCTTTTGTGGTTAATTGGAGATAAGAGTCTCACAGACTTTCCTGCCTGGGCTGGCTTTGAACAGTGATCCTCAAATCTCAGCTTCCTGAGTCCCCAACCCCCACTTGAATATGCATTTAAAAAATTAATAACATGAAGCTAATTCAATTTGGAAGTGTCTAACTTTGTGCAGGTAAAATCAACAAAGATTATATGGATGGATACCAAGAGATTCTTCCTAGAATATTCTCCTGACAATATTCTCTTCGTAATACCTAAGACTCTATCATTTAATAGGCTTCTACTATTTCATGAATAAACTCGATAAGGTTTACAAATTGTACCCAGTGTGCATTGTAACAAGTATTAAGAAGTTTTTGTTTGTTTTTTTTAATCACATGTAAAGACCACATATAGATTAACTAACCAATGTCTTTCTAGAACAGGGTTATGGAAGAAGGCTGTGCTTCCTGAATCAGGAGATCTGGGTTTAGGCTCCAATTTGGTCATTTACTAACTGCTTGTTGTTGGTTATGTTGCTTAGCCTCCAGAAACCATGTTTCTTTATGTAGTAGAGGTAATGGTGCCTGTCTAACTACATTGGAATGTTACAACAAAGCATTCCATGTACACATATTTTAAAGTTATTTCTCCTTCAATAGGTGGGCTCCCAATTTTTTGTATGGAAGTAATACAGATTCATATTCTATAAAGTAAAATTTTATTTAAAATAGGAATATGCAGGTAAAAGTCTTTGAGGACTTGAAGTCAGGGAAGGAAGCATAACAACTATTGTGGGAGGCATTGAGTGTCCTATGAGATTTACAGTACCAAAAAAAAAAAGAACAAACTAAATGTGTGAAAAATAAATGTAGAAATAAGAAATAAAATAATATACAAGCTGTTTCTTCTTTTTTTGGAAGTTCAATTTTTAAATTTTTTTTGTTTTTTTCTTTTCTTTATTTATTTTTATTGTGAACATACTGTACAGAGGGGTTACAATTACATGGGCAAGATAATGAGTACATTTCTTATTAAGGATTGTAACCTCCGCCTTACGAACTTTACAACCAGCTGTTTTCATATATGTTATCTAGAGTTAATTCTCTTACTTTGCTTACTTCAAAATGTGGGTGTCTTTGAATTTTAGAATATTTTTTTTGGTTGTGGGGCTTAAACTCTGGGCCTGGGCTCTTCAGATCAAGGCTGGTGCTCTACCACTTGAACAAAGAGCCACTTCTGGTTTGCTGGTTGTTTATTGGAGATAAGAGTCTCATGGACCTTCCTGCTCTGACTGGCTTTGAACTGTGATTCTCAGATCTCAGCTTTCTAAGTAGCTAAGATTACAGGCATGAGCCACTGGCTGAATTTTAGGATATTCTTGCATGCTGTTTACAATTATAAATATAAATAAATACAAACATGATTTCCTTAATGAAATGAAGAAAAGTTAGGTCTTTGAACGACTAGCCTTCAGCTTAAGAAAGTTCATACTGGAAGTCTGGAAGAAGTGTTGTCAAGGTGGCAGAGAGGTTAGTCAAGGGGAGAAGTTAAACAGACAGAAGAGAAAAGGTGGGGCAATGGAGTCATAATATCCCATGTACATATTTGAAAATGGTGGGAATGAGGTAAATGGAGGAAATGGGTGGAGTTGGGAAAGATAGGGGAATGTGGTGAAAGAGGAAACACTGATCAAGATACATTGTACTCACAAACTGATGTGTTGAACTGAAACAAGAGAAAATGATGTATAACTACTTAAGGAGAACAAAACATACAAAATTAAAGTGCTCTAAGTACAAATGATTTTAATAAAAGGAAGGAAGAGAGAAACGCAGGAAGGAAGCCAGCCAGGTAGGAAGGAAGGAAATAAGGAAGGAAGGACAAGGAAGTGAAAGAGTGGGTGAAATTATTTGAGTAGGAATATATGAAACATAAAATTCCTTATTCAGAACCAGATAGACGCTGGCTTTAAACAACCGCTGTGTTTTTCTTCTGTGCTATCGAATTTTACTTGAATGCCAAGCCATTAAGAAATTATCTTCATAGTTTGGATACCAAATAAGGTCAGTATGTTTCACCTTTCACAGTCGTCTCCACTGAACTGCTGGATGAAACCAAATTAATGTCTGTCAGTTTTAACCCACAGTAGATACAAACCTTTATATTTTCACCCATAAAAGTTAGTTACAGTAAAAATAACTTTGCTTCATTATAAAAGAACCATACCTTGGGTGACATATAGTGGCTAGTTAGCAAATGCTGAACCTGAAATGTGCACAGAGGACAAATCATTGTCATCATTTCCTCTTATGTTTTGGTATATAGCTAAAGTTAGTGATGATTTAAATGGAAGCATAGGACACATACTGTGCAAAATCAAGATTCAAGTTTTATTCACTCCTGTACCTCTTATGTAAATACTATTATCGTACACAAACCCACTGATCAAGTGTAATTTAAATGTTTCTAAGTATTTGTATCTGTAAACTTTCTGATTTATTCTTATTGTCTAATTTCAATGAAAAACTTTACAGATCTAAGTGCACAGTACCTTTTATCTTTCTTTTAACTTTGGCCTTAAGAGTGATACTCACAGAGAGAAATTGAGAGAACACACTGTGACTAATACACAGTGAAATAGACTGGTATAGAAAATATATAACAATTACATCTACACCTACGTATTATCACATTGTGTGCCTTGAACACAGTGAGTAACATTTTACCCCTTTGGGCAGGAAGAAGAAATAGGTAAAAGGGATATGCTGTGCTCTATTACTAGAAGATGCTAGGAAAAACATGTATTAGTGATCAATATATAAACTAATAATTTATTAAATAAACTAAATGCATATTTTCTGTATTTCTCGAAATATCTTCCTACGAAATACAGTGCTGGAGAATGCTACCAAAACCCAGATCTAAAGATAGACATTTTTCCCTTCTATCACCAGCCAACAGATGTTTTAAGGTGATCACCAAACAATATGTGCGATGTGTTCCTCTTTCATTCTTCCGGCTTTACTTGTCCACTAGAGTCATTTTTTTTTTCTACAGTGGAGAAACAGAACTCACTCACAGCTCAATGACAAAAATCACCACCTCCCTTGAGATAAATGTGCCTATATTCTGTAACTTCTTAGGAAACCCTTCCTTCATACAAACATTCCTGAAATCATTGATATTTTGAAGCAAACATTTAGGTCTATAAATATGAAATAGATTTCACTTACTTGCTTTTTTATTATATATGAGTGACTCACATACATGACTTGTAGATTATTTAACAGTCTTGTACAATGGACTCACTACCCAGAGCCTGATAAAATATGTGCACATGTGTGTTACATGGGTTGCAGGGAAGTTTTGCTAAGCTACATAAACCATTTTTTATTATTTGATGTTTTCCCCTAATATTCAGATTAACATACATGGTTACATAAAGTGCAGTTACTATCTCTAAGTATTAAGTGATTCTATTTAAAATTTTCCCAAATCAAATTAGAAATTACTAAAATTGAAAGCTGTGCACAAATATTTATTACTACCAAGCTTAAAGTCTATTTTATTTGGTAAATTTTGAGCAATAGGAGAGTTGTCACTTTTAAATATTAAGCCTATCCAAAAATGTCTTCATTGTTAAAAAAATAAAATCTCAGAACTAAAGTGGTTCCTGGTATACTTTGTTTTCCAGAAAGTATAATGTTTGAACCAGATTAAAAATATACATCGTCACAAGAAACTCAGCTCATACCTTACTACCAGAAATATATTTCTGATAATTTTACATGAGGGCCTTTGGGTGCTACTGGGATCTCATCTAAATGGTGATTTCCTTTACTGCTTTCTCTTAGGATAACCTGGTTATAGTTCTCAGAAGGGATCTTTCACTATGATAATAAATTGCTTCGGGTTGTGAATACTTAATTGCAAGTAATTAGCAGCAACAACTGTATGAAATATGTATTACTAGTTACCCATAATACAAGTTTGGTCTGCTGTCTAGCAAGAATAGGTTGGAATCTAGATTAAATCATCAATTCTATACCTGGTAGGATAATTTAAACAACTGCCTGATTGAATTAAAAACAAACACCAAGACTGTCCTTCTGCTATATAATTTAATAAGAAAATACAGAAACATGAAGCAGGAAATCCTTTTGTTTTGCAGAAGGGCTAGGCTATGGTGTGCAGTGAGGAAAACATACTCTAATGATGTTCTCACAGTTCATATGGAAGCTGCCCTTGTCAGCTGGAAAGACAGATGTGGTATGTTTTTAATGACAGCTGGAGCTTCAAGAGATGCATCCAGGCTGACAAAGTTGGTAAGAGGTCATGGTGCAGCACCTCAGGAAAAGTTAGCATAACATTAGGTACTCTTTAAGACAGATGGGAAGATGAGTGACCAGGTACTAAGCAAGCATCCCACAAGTGAGAAATGCATCCTATTCACAACACAAATGTCACAGGCTGCATTCACAGGCTAACAGTGGAAGAGTGATTTATATTAGGAAAGGATTCATCATTTTAGGTTTCTTTGGGGTGGAAGAGAGCATTGGAGTTTGGATTCATGGTCTTGCACTTGTTAGGCAAGTGTTTTACCACTTGAACCATACCACCAGCCTTTTTTCTGTTATTTTTCAGCACTATGACCAGGCCTGAGGATTCTTAACTTATTAGTTAAGTATTCTTAACTTATTAAGGGTCTTCCCTGCTTACGGAGCCTAGCTTTGCAGATTTTATATCAATTTTGAATCTATCTCAAATACTTCTTTTCTGGCATTGTCCAGAATCAGTTTTACATTAGTTGATACAAAATATATTACACAGAATGCTGTGATAGAGGAAAACGAAAGGGGTGACAATAGGAGAGCAGAGGGTGGAGGCATATCTGAAGAGAAAACAGGAAAAAGATGATCCTTTCTCAAAAAAAAAAGTGGGGCTGTTGGCAGAATGGATGATGTGCTAAGATAAGAAAATATATATTACAATATAAGAACTTCCTATGACAAGTAGTCCAATATGAAAGTAATGAAAAGTGAGAGTGAGAGATATTCACTTAAGTTAGAGACTTAAGGGAAAGACAGTTCATGGAGTACTTTGTAGGACACTCTACCAATGTTAAATATTATTCTTAATATAACGAGAAACTTTTAAAAGGGTTTCCTCAGGGGAGTAACATAATCAAATTTACATTTTGTAATGAAACTTTGCCTTCTCTGTAGGAAATGGTCTAGAGAGGGAAGAAAAGAAGCATGTGAGAAGTAATTCTAAACATTTCACTTGACTAATACAGTGGTGATGAAGAAAAAAACAAAGAGATGATTTTTCAGTACATCTGGAGACATTTCCAATTCTTATGCATGCGTAGTTTAGATGGTATGGTAAGGGAAAAGAGAACTATGAAAGTGAGCTGGGAAGGTGGCTCAGTGGTAGAGCACTTGCCTTGCATGCCTGAGGCCCTGGGTTCGAGTCCTCACCACCACATAAGCAAAAAGAAAAAAGCCAGAAGTGGCGCTGTGGTTCAAGTGGTAGAGCGCTAGCCTTGAGCTGAAGAGCTGAGGGACAGCACCCAGACCCAGAGTTCAGGCCCCACGACCCAACCCCCCCCCCAAAAAAAGAGAGAACTATGAAGGAAAGAGAGAAAAAAATCAATGTAGACAATTTTTCAATGGAGAAAGGAAATGAGGCCTAAAAATGAGAATACTGAAGGCATATAGATTTGGGAGCGTTATCAATAGAAATTTACTATTAAAACCATGGAAACAGAGTAGATATAGAAAGAACTAATTTACTAGTTCATTAGCATATATTAATCATAGAAAGTAATGGGTTTCATTATGACATTTTAATATATGCATAAATGTAATTTGATCATATTCAATTACACTCTTGTATCTTACTGTTCCCTCCCTTCTACACATTTCTATAATCCTAGTATTTTTTTGGGGGGTCTAATTTCCTCCTATAACAGAAAATATATGATATATGTAATTGTAATCTGTCTTAATGACTTATACTGAACTTCTATTGATGACATATTTGTGTACTTTTATAGTTGAATTAAAGTGCACTGTATGTGTATGAATGTGTGCGTTTCCGTGTGTGTATGTGAGAAGGAGTGAGTGTGCATGTGTGTATCAAATTTTCTTTACCCATTCATCCTCTGGTGGGCACGTAGGCTGATTCCAATGCTGGCTATTAAACATGTGTATTTAATGCACATGGTCACAATATATATGGGTTTTCACATTTTTCTGTAATAAGTCCTCTTTGAGCCACTTGGCTATTTACCCAGTAGTGATATAGCTAGATCACATGGAAGTTCCATTTTTTATTTATTTTTGAGTAACTTTTATATTAATTTCCATAGGCTATTCCAATTTACATTCCCAGCAACTGTACCAGTTTCCTACCTACCCCAGGTCCCCCACCCACACATGCTTGACAACATTTATTGTTTTCTTTGTGTGTACATTCAAGAATAAAAATAAGTCATTTTAATTTAATATTTTTAGTAGAAAACCTGAGATCAAGCCTTGGGTCATTTCAACATTAGAACTCAATCTATTTATATCAAGTTGTGAAAGATTCAAAACCTTAACAAGAGGGAAAAATATTGAAAAATACCTACCAAAACAGATCAATATCAGTTTAATAAAGACAATGTAATACTACATGTTAATTATGAATATATGGTGTAAATGCTTAAAAATGTTAACAGGAAGCAATCATTCCCTTCCCCATAACAACTCCTCTTGGGGAAGAAAAAGAGGTTATGACAAAAGAATAGAATTTCATCAACTGTACCTACAGTCTTTGTTTTTTTCTTGTAAAGATGCAGTACAGAGAGGTTACAGTTAACATCAGTAAGATAATGAGTACATTTCCTGTGGAACATTGTTACCCCTCCTTTGTTTTTCTCCTACTATCCCTTCCCTCTCATCCCTCCCCCACTCCTCCTCTAAGTTATAAAGTTCATTTCCAACATATTGTCTTGTGAGTATCATTGTTGCAATGGGTCATCCTGTATCCTTGTTTCAGCATTTTGTATTTCCCCTTCCTCTTCCCAAATTAGACAAATGTATATAAACAAGATGCCAAGTACCAAAATCAAATACGGTGACAACAGGGATATACCATAGGGGGAAGAACATACAAAAGAAACAAAAAAAATCACATAGTACATTAAAAACAACAAAAACAAAGTAAAACCTCTTGCTTCCATATCTTGGGGTTCATTTGTCTTACCATCATCTTATATGGTCACATGTACCTAGCTTTTGGGCATTTCTGCTCAGCTGTTATGATTATCCTAGACATATACTAATTATCATAAATAAGGGTAACCATGGGACCTATATTTCTTTTGGGTCTGACTTACTTCACTTAAAGCATTTTATACAAATATGCTGAAACTTATCTAGTGATGGATATAATATCTTTCTGAATTACTGTATATTTAAAATTTTGAAAAATAGTTAAAATGTAAAAAAATTTGAATAAGAAGAGCAAAGAAATAAGGAAAATTCTCAAGTTAGCAATATATTAATTTTCCTACCAAGTTAATGCCACTCAATGAAGATGTTCCAAGTTTATAAATCTATTCTAGGAATATTTTTTGCAACACACATGCACATGCACACACACACACACACCCCACTTCCAAAAAATTATACAATTTCTTCAAAGCCAACATAAACATCAACTTCTATATCAAATTTTCCCTTAATTTATTAAAAACTTTGTTTTTTCTATCAGCATACTATGCACTTCATATCAGACTTAATGATACTCATCAAATATTATTGTTGTTTATTATAGCAATATGTATCATCATCCTCAGAATAAATGCAAGACACTGTGTCTACCTATGTAAAGATTTTTTGATTGAAACTGTGTTTTATTCCAGCATAATTTACATTATTATTATAGATATTTAGAAAGAATTGGGCATTTTAAAGGTATGAATATAAAGTTTAAAAAACACAGTATGATAATACAATATAGGTTGAGTATCCCTATTCTGGAAATCCAAATTCAAAATGCTCCAAAATTTCAAACTTTTGAGTGCTCACAAGTGGAAAATATTGTTGTTGACCTAATGTAGTGGGTCAAAGTCAAAACAAAGACAACATAACTATATATAATATCTGCAGGATATGTGTATAAGGAATATGAAGCACATAAATAGATTTTTGTTTCAACTTGGATTATATCCCCTAAATTTTCATCATATAGAATATATTACAAATATCCCAGAAATTTTGAGATACATTTGGTCTTATGCATTTTACACAATACTCAAACTATATAAGAATATCTGGTGCGTGAATAAACTTCAAATGCAGGTGTCACTATGTTTAACATTTTGCAAAATAAAACCTCATTTAAATTTCAAAGAATTGCTATCCTTTAGGACCCTATACCCATTTCCTAACTGAGACACTGAAACTTACAAAGGGTCCAAAATTATTAAGTTTACAAAGTAGTTAATGGAATTTAATGCCAGAATCCTCGGCTTTAATTTCATTGACATAACACGCTCTCTCTTTCTCCCACTCTCCCCACTCTGTCTCTCCTGTACATTTTGTTCTTTTAAATGGAGATCAGAGTTAATATTATTTTTGTGTGTGTGTGTGCTGATCTTGGAGCTTGAATTCAGGGCATACGTGCTATCCCTGAGATTTTGTAATGACAACTAGTGCTCTACTACTTAAGACACAGTGATCCTTTCAGCTTTTTTTGGTGGCTAATTGGAGATAAGAGTCTCATGGACTTTTCTGTCCTGGCTGTCCTCAAACCACAATACACAGATCTTTGCCTCCTGAGTAGCTAGGATTACAGGCATGAGCCACCAACTCCTATCTCAGAGTTGATATTTTATGTAAATGCTGTTAAAATATCTAATCAAATTACAGATGTTACAAAAGATAGGGGATTAATATTTCTTTGTTTACTGCTGAATCTTTTTCTTTCAATTTCTATCATGTACATCATTCATTTGATCTTCACAAGTTATTAAAGTTATTTACATATAATACATATGAATGATTCTCCAACAAAGATTAGTTCGCTTCCTTCAAACACTGCACAGTAATTTCTAAATAACCTAACATAGAATGTTTTTATTGCTTTGCCACAATCTATTTTACCTTGTTTTATTATATAATATTTTAGTTTTTGTGATTTATTTCTGCAAAGTTAATTGCATATGTATAGGCTGATGCATTTTTGATACTGAAAACTATATTAGTTTTTTTTATTTCTCACCCTTTTTGAAATAAAAATCAAAGAGCTTTTTCTATCACTGTAATTTACAGTTTCTCCATGACCTTGCATAGTTGCTTAAAAGCTTTTAAAAGTTATAGGAAGCAACATAGTCAAATACTAAATGCCATGGTGTCATCTCTTAATTGTGTCTCTCATTTAGTCTCAATTTGTTCCTCTCAACCCCAAACTTCTTTTGCCCCTATCCACAGCTCAGCTCAGAGGGACCAGTAGCACATAGGGTATTTTGCTGTATTTCAGTCCCTCTGGAATCACCTGTCTAGCAGAGATAATGTGAAGATTAAGCAAAATAGCACATCAAAATGTTATTGTAATGACAAGCACACAGTGTTTTCTCAGCAAACAATAGCTACTACCTCATAATGATTTCCCTCCTACGAATATATCACGATAACTCAAATATGAGATTTTTCTCATTTCCAAATGCTGGCATGTTTTATATTTTTCAAGGCAATAACTTTTTGTCTCCCTTCATGTTTCAGTCCTGCTGAATTAACTATCCTTATAATGCCCTTTTCATAGCTTGCCTTTATGTTTTAAAGTGTGCCATTAGCTGAATGCTTTTTCCCCATATTTCAATATCAGCAGGTTGAGTTTGAACTTGACCAATATCTTTTTTTGCTTTGCTGCTGAAAAGCAAAGCATCATACCATAAAAACAATGTTATATCAGTTGGTCTGTTTTCTCTCTTCTTGTGAAATGAGTTATGATCCAAGTTGTAATCACATTCTATGTCACAAGTAAGGTACCCATAATATAGGGATTAAATTATATAATATATGTGAAATGCTTCAGGTGTGTCTGGAACATGGAGACTAAGTATATAAATATTTTATTGGTATTTCATTTATTCAGTTAATCATTGAATAATTTCTTTTGTGACAGCTCCTGGGAAAAGTGCTTTACAAACAACTTCTTGTTAAATGTCATTACACCTAGTGTTAGTTCCACTAATGTTGTAATACTCTTGCCTCTTCCTGGAACTTCTACCTGGCTTCCTTATACTTCAGGTGAGCAGTTGGAGCTAAAAGACTAAATAGACTAAATCTCAATGCTCCCTTATGCTTCGCAATAAGGATGTTTAGGTTCTACAAACTGTTAACTTAGTTTTCTCTGTGACTGCAAGGCGCTGAGTATCTGACCAACTCACAGTGCTCAAGTACCAGGGCAGAAACAACATCTTCATTGTGCTGTGCCATTGAGGTTTTGAAGTCAGTGTGTTGTTGTTGTTTTTGTCTGTCATGGGGCCTGAACTCTGGACCTGGGTGCTGTCCCTAAGCTCTTCAGATCAAGGCTAGCACCACAGTGCCACTTCTGGAGTTTTCTGCTTATGTGGTACTGAGGAATCGAACCCAGGGCCTCATGCATGCAAGGCAAGTACTCCACCACTGAGCCACCTTCCCAGCCCTGAAGTCAATTTTAACACAGTCTAACCCAGTCTATGCTGGAAAACAGCCCTGGAAGTGACACAACATTATTGAATAAGAATATGAATTAAAAACCCTACATCCACATAGCCAGTACTTTAACAGTGCTGTTGTTAGCATGGATATCATCATCATCCCCCTCATAAGATCTGTTTTCTTGTTTTAAAAAGGGAGAACAGATTCTTATATTGGCTAATTAGTGAGCATAATGCCAATATCTTGAAAACCATATCCATTTTCTTTTTTCTCTGTTTCTGTTTTCACTGAGAAGCTTGCATATGTACATGCACACACACACACACACACACACAC
Source organism: Dipodomys spectabilis (assembly GCF_019054845.1). Lineage (NCBI taxonomy): Eukaryota > Metazoa > Chordata > Mammalia > Rodentia > Heteromyidae > Dipodomys > Dipodomys spectabilis. The sequence goes on from NW_024870766.1 coordinate 20,702,911, forward strand.
ACACACACACACACACAAGACATGCCTACACATCTAGCTGCTCTCCTTATTGAAAAAAGGTTGAACACTCCATGTAAACATATTTGCAAACTCCATCATTATTGCATGATGTACTGCTTCAAAAGTAAATTTTAAGATGTAGCAAGCTACTGCTAGCATGAAAGAAAGATAATCATCAACAATTAAGAGCTCAGAGAATGGAAGATTTGCATAGTTCAAATATGGCTGAAGAAAGTATTTGAGCAGGGATTTCAAACCAATCTGTGAAGGGTTCTTGAGTGTAAGTCCTTTTCTTTCAGCAGTGAGAAGTTACCACTTTGTTCATTTATCTTCTAATATTAAAGATAAGTCCAACAAGCCTACATCAATTCCTTTTTATACATCCTTTCTTTTCTTCTTGACACCTAGTAAGGGTTTACTCTGTATTTTTGGAATTAGAAAGATATGTCTAAATATGTCTTTTTGTGCTAAATTTTCTGGAACCTACTAAGTCCCTTCAATTACAAACTAAAATCATCCTTTAAAGCAGGAAATTATGCTTTTGTTGCTTATTTAATGATTATAGTCCTACATGTTCATTGTTCTTCTAAGTTTTTATTCATCTCTTAATAAATTTTTCTTTTTGCATGATTCTAATGTCTTCATAATTTTCTCTCTGAAATTTTAGCTTTCTTTTTTGTCGGAGGCATCGACTCGCAAGACCCCATCTGCGTTCCTGTGTGCCCTGAGGTGTGTGTGGGCATGCATTCCTCTGGAGGGGGGAGTGGGGATGCCTCTTTCTCCATGAGGGGCAAAGGTCCTGCACCAGGTGCCAGACTCAGGGGATGGTTTTTGGGAAGGGCCATTCGTGCTCCTCCTAGCTAACTGTGTAGAACTATGCCTCAAGATTCCACCTGTACCTTGCTTCCTCTTTTATTACCTTGTACGATTCTTCTGGATCACCGATTAAATGTTGTTAATTGTCCACATTCCCCAAGAAGGTCAAGTTTCTGTCCCATGATTGTCACATGACTGTCCGGCGACTGTCCCCTGACTACAGACTTAGCTTCTTTGCCCCTGTGCCCTATATAAGCGTATGATGTTTTAATAAACTTTGTCTATACTTGCATGGTATGGTCCCTTTCTGCCTACCAGACACTTAGTTCCTGGGTCTCTCTGTGTGAACAGCAACATTTTATTTTTTTTAATCTTTGAGGCCATTTAACTGCTCATCAGTACTAGTCTTTGTATTAAACTGTTATTATGAAAACATTTAAATGTGTAAATAAGTTAAAGAATCTTCTAATACTACATAGGTATGCCACTACACTTATCAATAGTGTTAGTGTCTCTATTTTTGCTTATATATCCTTTCGAAACTTCTTAACTCAGCTAGATTTTTACCAAAAATTCCAGAATTTTTCCAGGTAGAAATATTTCACAACGAATCTTTTGCTATTATCATGTACCTTGATACGTTCAATTATTCTGTGTTAAAGTTCCTGTTATCTCTTCCATAATTCCCATTTTGGTAGAGGTCAGCTTTTCTGGGGGCTTTGTTTCCTTTGTGCACACAAGGGTCTAGTCACTTTAAAGGTCCAGATGCTGCAACAATTTACATTTTAGGTATGAGTATTACTCTTAGTTTTTTAAATTTCAAATTATTTTATTTCTATATGTAAAATACCTATATACTATATACATACATATGCTATATGCAATGTATAACCACATCTATCTATCTATCTACCTATCTAGCCCTAACCTATACATTCAAACAAATACAGACATAGGCACACATGAATGCTGTAGATAAATCAATTTAAATGTAGTTAAATAAAATTTAACACTTCCCTTCTCATTGTATTGTGTTGTAGAAAGGTTGAAGATGAGCCTTATTTTATTATATTTTGATTCCTAGGCATCCATGTTGAATTATGAAGTTCAGGAAAGTGGGAAACCTATATTATTTTATTATTCTTTCTATTATTTAGAATATCTAACTCTTCTGGAGATTTAAGAATTCATGTCAACTCCCTGCCTCCTTCCCATTCCTGCTGGTGATCTACTCTTCCATTCTAATACATCTATCTCAACCTCTTCTTTCTGTTGAAAAAATAAGAAATAAATAGCTAAGAATCTGCTAAATTTGAAGAAAGACCTAAATCCTGTTATTAAAGTCCTATGACTCCCAAGCAAGTATTCCTCTTTTTTTTTTTTTTGTGAGTCCGGTCGTGGGGCCTGAACTCTGGGCCTGGGCGCTGTCCCTCAGCTCTTCAGCTCAAGGCTAGGGCTCTACCACTTGAGCCACAGCGCCACTTCCAACTTTTTTCTTATGTGGTGCTGAGGAATTGAACCCAGGGCCTCATGCATGCAAGGCAAGCGCTCTACCACTGAGCCACCTTCCCAGCCCGCAAGTATTCCTCTTATCTACAGGCTAAGTAGAAAAGAAATAGAATAGCTTCATGATCTGCTTCCTTTTATTCCTTCATTGATCTCCCAGTCTCTACTTCATAGTAAAGATGGGTTAAAAACTATCTGCAACTCTACTATGTAAATCCTTAAGGTCCACACACAGTAGTAGATTCTATTCTCATGACCACTCATGCAAGACCATGTTGCCCTTCCTCTCTGGGTTCAATGAATCTACACAAGCCAATATTTTCCCAAGAACCACAGAGCTCGAACCCTGACTCAGAGGTCCCCTCTGTTAGTCATACAGTTTAGTTAGGCCCAAAGTAGAACTAATTCTTGATCCCTAGACTCACTTCCGGCTGAAAATAGAAAAACAAGTTATTGTTTCCATATACTTGCCAGTCTCCACCTGAGCCTGTTGGCCTCTGGGAGTTGTGCTGGTGTGTGGATTTTAATTCACATCAGAAAAAAATGAATTTGTACAAGTGGACCAGCATCTCTTCAGGACCTGTATTCTTTCTCTTTAGTCACAATCCTCTAGTTCAAAATACATGGAATCCTTGAGGAGTTTTATATACAGCAAATGCTTGTGTCTATGAATCCAAGTTTTAAAGAAGCATTTCTTCTTAAATTATCTCAAGATGATCAGTTATCAAGCCTCCACTCATTGCATCTTTCCTAAGAAGATGACATTTATTATGAGCAATAAAGAGGAAAGTCTATACCAATCAACCCCATAAGGCTATTCTAGCCTGATTCTAAGAAATCTCAGTGTTTTAAAGGATTGGTTTTGTTTTTTGTCAGTCATGGGACTTGAACTCAGGGACTGGGTGCCATCTCTGAGCTAGCACTTTACCATTATGAGGCACAGTGCAACTTCTTAAGGCTTTTCTATGACTTATTCCCATTTAGGTCTCAACAGAAGATGACTTAACCCAGATATTAGTAAAATCAAGTATTTGAAATATAGTACTATGAAAAACACAATTGTGGTACTTGAAATGATCTTTAAAAGATCATTAATCACACACACACACACACACACACACACACACACACACACACACACACACACACAGCCCTTCAACTTCCCCCTGTAAGATGAAAAAAAATCATAATTTCCCTAAGATTAGTTATCTAAAGTTCTCAAGGACTGTCACTATGTGTTTTATAATGGATAATGTGAACATGCCATATAAAGTTGTCTAATTTAGTAGTTCTTGCTTAAATATATGTGACAAAATAGCACCACATGGGTTCAGGCACATGAAGAAATTTCTCAACATTAGGCCTGGCAAAAATAAGAATAATACATGAAGAAAACAAATCTCTTTTATAAGAAAAAAATTTCTTGGAAGTATCAGTGGTATTTTTGGTGAGCATGAGAGAGAAGTAGATGGATGATACTTTCTACTTGCTAATAGTTAAAATTGGGGTCCTCAATGAGCCATAGAAAATCTGTGTCTTTTCACTTGAATTGGCAAAATGAAAATATCTGTAGGGATTTATCTTAGAATTAGGCTGACCTTTATACCAATCAGACTGTTATTGGGAATCTAGATTGGACTTTACATTTCTTCTTTGGAATTTCCAAAAATTATGGCCACAATGTCGTTAAATAATAGGAGTAAATGCTTGTGAGGCTGAAATAGAATCTTAAATGTGTCTCCTCAGGGAGAACTGGAATTCAGAGAGAGAACTATCCTTTGATTTAGAAAGACACAGCAGGTTCTTCTGGAAAGAGAATGATCACTGGAAAGTCTGTATATGTGTGATTGGCATCTAACATCAGCCATTATTATGTCATATCTATCTCATCAGTGAGCAAGAAGTCTCTTAATTTTAAATGGAATTGACAAGACTCATTCCCAGGTTTCTCTATCAAAACTCTGATACAATGTTCAGGCTAAATTACAAGTCATCTCTCTAATGCCTCTCTTATAATTCAATGTGGTATACCTTCTGGGAACATTCAACAAACTGCTCTGATGAATTTCAAGTTGCCTCTTGAAGAATAAATATCTTTAGCAAGACATACACAGTTATTATTTTAAAGAAAGTATTCTCACTACAAAATGCTTTTTGTGTTGAATATAGAAAGGTAAATAAATATGAATACTGCAATGAAATGATAAAATAGAATAGTTCTTCATTTGTGTTAAGTACATTTTTAGACAAAATAAACAAAAACAGTCCAACAAAAACCTACATACCATTCATACATTCCTTATGGCACACAAGATTACTTTTCACCCCTAAGTCATTAATTGCACTAGTATTTAAGACTGTGCATAATTTGTGAGATAGTAAACTTTTCCTACCCATCTGAGAGGCACAGAGAAAAGAAGCAGAAGCAGAATCATGATGATCATTATCAGAACCTCTATCATCTGCTACAACAACTACCCATAAAGGAAGCATGAAGACCAAGAGACATGACCATAGACATAATTCTTTCACAATGGCATCAGGCATCATCCAATGAGACAATGAAAAATCTAATGTTTCTCATTTGAAAACAGAAACTGAGACCAAGAATATGAATAGCAAGTCAACAATAAAGAAACCCAAAAAGCAAATAAACATCACTAAACATAATTAAATAGACTTGTAATTCAAGCTGGGGTTTGCCTCAAGTGGTAGAGCACTTAATAATAAACAGGAGACCCTGAGTCCAAACCCTACTACCACCAAAAAAAAAAAGATTTGTAATTATAGAAATGTAAGTCATATATATTATCGAACATAGAATGGAAATACCTAGCATTATAGCTCTAAAGAGCACTCTGTCCCACAGTGTGTCAGGAAGAAAACAAAATGCTTTATATTCTGGAGTTCAATGACTAGAAGTCCTCTCTAAGGAAATACATCAACAAGTACACAAATATCTAAATTCTATTCGAAATCAAATTTTGTCAATCTAAAGGAAATGATTGTAAATGCCAGGTATCAATGACTCATGCCTGTAATCTAACCACTTTGGAGGCTGCCATCTGAGCATTGTGAATCAAAGACAGGATAGTAGATTCTGATCTCCAATTAACCATTCAAAAATCAGAAGTGGAGCTGTGGCTCAAAGTAGAAAAGTGCTAACCTTGAGCAAAATAGCTCAGGAACATCATCCAGGCCCTGAATTCAAGCCCCATAACTGACAAAAAGAAAAAAGATTGCAAATATAAATTTTCATTTTGCTTTCTTCACTTACTGACACTTCTATATTCCTCTATATACTTACATAACTCCCATTGTCCAGCATCTTTAGGTATCCAGATCATATGATAAATTATAACTAACAAATCATAAGTCTAAGTGACAGATGGCACATGTTGAGTTATTTAAATAATATTTATGTGAACTCTCATCGCTCAGCTGGTATACATTCTAAATAGTATGCCTACAAGGCCCATGTCTAAATCACTTTATTTCTTATTAGAAGATAGCTGCTTGATCCACAACAAATTTTGAGATCAAGAAACAAATTTAACTGAGCATAGTGGCTGCCACCTATAATCCTTGCTACTCAGGTGGCTAGATCATAAGATGCCAAGACCAGCCTGGGCAAACAGTTGGCAAGACCCCATCTCAATCAGTGAAAACCATTAGCTGGGTGTGGCCATCTATACATACATACAAATCATCTCAGCAACCCAGGAAGTGTAATCAGAGGACCATTATCCAGGCTGACCCAGGCAAAAAGTATGCTTATTCAAAATATAGGAAAGCTAGAGTATACGACTCAAGTGGTAAGAGTATTTTCTTAGCAAAAGCAAAGCCCTAAGTTCAAATCCCAGTGCCAAAAATAAAACAGCAAAAACCAAACAAGAACTCTTAAGTATATTGTCAGTAAGACTGGAGATTTATTAATTACTTTCATAGAGACTTGAATGATAAAACCATTTATAGATAATATAATACACTATTATAAGAAAAAATAGGTAGTATTAGCTCAGTCATCAGGTAGAAGGAGCAAGATATAGATTCATTTTAGACAGGAGTAGAACATTTCATACAACAGATGACCATTTGAACTTGGCGATCATTTGAACTTGATGATTAGGATGTTTAAGTGAACTTAACAGTACCTGTTTGTTGTGAATTGACAGTGCATGGCCATGTTGCACAAGAAGCTCATGAAGTTCAAAATAGAATAAATTCACAAAAAATAGAAGATCATTTGGATCATGGGGATTTCTAAAAGACATTTCTGTTAGAACCTAAAATGTTGAATATGACACTGTTTTGGAAGATGCGTGAAGCTGTACAGAAAGGTACATCACTCTAGCTCTTCTGTGAAGTAGCAGCTTTAGATAGTCATCCTTTGCTATGTCACAGTTCACTTATTGCTATTTCGAGAATTTCTCACCTATCACGGGAATGTAACTATCTGGAATGTAACTACCTCGGTAGGTGAGGGATCACTATTTATGTACTTCTTAAAGAAAAAAATCCCGAGATACAGTAAAGCCGCCATAAGTAAACTGGCATATAACAAGGGACAACTATGTTGACAAATCAGGTCCATCCGCAAATCTTGGTGGTTAATGATGTAAGAGGAAGCAAAGAGATTATTGTGTCACCGAGAGCAAAGGTTTCCTATGTCCAACAGCAGCAAAATGTTAATGAAGAAGAAACTTCTTAGGTGGTGCTCTACTATTTGAGGATGCTTCCAGCCTGAATTTTGAAGATAAGAGTTTCACAAATATTTCTACTCAGGCTGGCCTCCTGTTACAGATCTTAGCCTCCTAAACAACTAAGATGACAGGAGTAAAACTGGCTGAGATAATAATTTTTAAAAGTATAACATATGCATTTGAGTATAAAACCTCTTGTTTAAAAAGTCAGGTGCCAGAGGCTCATGCCAGTAATCACAGCTACTAAGAAGGTTGAGATCTGAGGATCACAGTTTGAAGCCAGGCTGGTCATGGAGACTCATCCCTAATACCAATTGAGCCACAGTTAAAGTGGTAGAGTGCTAGCCTTGAGCAAAAAGCTCAGGGTCAGTACCCAGACCCTAACTTCATGCCCCAGGACAAACACAAATGTGTTTTATATATATATATATATATATATATATATATATATATATAAAATACAATATACAATATATAATACAAAATATACAATATACAATGTAATTTATATATATATATATATGAACACAAATGTGGTATATATATATATATATATATATACAATGGAATTCTATGCTTCCATCAGAAAGAATGGCCTTGCCCCATTTGTTAGGAAATGAAAAGACTTGGAAAAAATTACATTAAGTGAAGTAAGCCAGATCCAAAGAAACATAGGTCCCATGGTTTCCCTCTTTTGCAATTATTAATATATGTCTGGGATAATTTTATCAGATGAACAGAAAAGTTCAAAAGTTCAAAAGATAATGCTAAGTGAAATGAACCCCAAGATATGGACACAAGAGGTATGTCTTTGTTGTTGTTTTTTATGTATTACATGATTTTTTTGTTTCCTTTTTATGTTCTTCCTCCTATAGTATAACCTGTGTTGTCACTGTATTTGATTTTGATACCCTGCATATTTTTTTTTCTTTTGTCGGTCATAGGGCTTGAACTGTGAGCTTGGGTGCTGTCCCTTAACTCTTCAGCACAAGGCGAGCACTCTACTGCTTGAGCCACAGCTCTATTTTTGGTTTTCTATTTTTGGTTTTCTAGTGGTTTATTGGAGATAAGAATCTCATGGACTTTTCTGCCCAGGCTGGCTTTGAACCGTAATCCTCAGATCTCAGCCTCCTGAGTAGCTAGGATTACAGTCATGAGCCACTGGCACCCAGCAATACCCTGCATCTTATATATACATTTGTCTAATTTGGAGAGGGGAAGGGGAATAACAGAACACTGAAACAAGGACACAGGATGACCTATTGCAACAATGGTACCCATAAGTTAGTATATTAGAAATGAAATTTACAACTGGGGGGGGTGGGGGGAGTAGAGGGAGAGTGGTAGAACAACAGGGAAAGGGGGTAACAATGCTTGACAATAAGTGTGCTCATTGCCTTACTCATGTAATTATCACCCCTATGTACAGCATCTTTACAATAAAATAAAATGAAAAAAATAAAGATTTCAAATAAGAAAAAAATAGGATACAAACCGCAATTAGGTCAGATAAGGTGATGTTAGGGAAATGAACCCTAAGATATGTATTCAAATGTTTTTTTTCTTTCATGTGATTGTTTCTAACACATTTATAAGATGATTTCTTTGTTGCTTTGTATGTCCCTCCCGCACAGTATAACCCCTGCTTTCACTGTATTTGATGTCGGTATAATTTGTGGAGGGGAAGGGGAAAAACAAATCGTTTAAATAAGGATACAGGTGGACCTGTTGCAACAATGAGAAGTACAAGTTGTTATGTCGAAAATGAACTTTACAACTTTGGGGGGGGGGCAGGGAGGATTGGGTGGGAGGGTGGGGAGAGGCTGGGAAGGGATGTGAATGGTAAACAAAGGAGGAGACTGCAATGCTTGATAAGAAATATACTCATTATCTTGCCCATGTAATTGTAACCCCTCTGCAAACTATGTTCACAATAAAAAATAAAAATAAAAAAAAAACCAATTACATCTACTGAGGGGCATCTGGGTTGGTTCCATATCTTAGCTATGGTAAATAATGCTGCAATAAACATAGTTGTGCTGGTAGCTTTAGTGTGGTCTTGTTTGTAAACATTTGGGTAAATGCCCAAAAGTGGGATTGCTGGGTCATAGGGGATCTCTACGTGAAGTCTTTTGAGGAACCTCCATACTGCTTTCCAAAGTGGTTGAACAAGTTTACACTCCCACCAACAATGCAGTAAGGTTCCCTTCTGTCCACATCCCCTCCAGCATCTGTTGTTATTAGAGTTCTTGATTTTTGCCATTCTAACTGGGGTCAGGTGGTATCTCAATGTTGTTTTGATTTGCATTTCTTTTATGGCTAGGGAGGTTGAGCATTTCTTCATGTGTCTATTTTGCCCATGTAATTGTAACCTCTCTGTACAGTATTTTCACAATAAAAAATAAATAAAAATTTAAAAAAGAAAATGTTTTCAAGAAAACAAGTTCCAATGAGATTAATTTATATAATCAATCAACAATTGGCAAGAAGAAACTCAGAGATGTACAAATAAGACTTCACAATGCGCACAGTTTATGGAGAACTTTGTATCACACGTTAATGATCATTAAGCACAACTGTGAAGAACTCTTTCAAAAATCAAGTGCAAAAGATAAGCAGGTGCTATTGCTGGCCACTGGTCTATTTTCCCAGCTACTCAAGCTCTCAGAGCTACATGAAGCATGTTCATGGTGACTCTCAGATAGACCAGAAAATGAACTCCCCTTGACCACACATGGTCTCTTTATTGTTATAATCTGCCCACATCAGAGACCCAAACTGATCATCCTTCCTCAGGACTGCTGAGAATACTACTGGGGCACTTTTTGAATTATTTACACTCCGGCCAGCTATATGATATTGAAGTAACCCACATCTAGAGGGAAGTACTCTATAATGAGGGTAGAAAATAGACTTACTCCATCCACCACACTAGTTTCTTCCAATTCCTGTCAGCCCAATTCCAACTTTTACCATTATTGTGGAAGCAATAATTGATGATCCCTAGGATACCACGGACCAAGAAAAGTTTCAACCACATCAGAAATGTTCACCTCTCAGAGGTGTGATTCCGAGCTCCTACTTACTATCTTACCAGCAGCAGCCAAGCTACAATAGTTCCTTCAAAAAAGCTCCTGATGTAACTGTCTAACCCAAGTATCTCTAGCCCTATGGGGCAGGTGGGTATTTCTTCAGGAATTATTATACCTGTTGGACTTCTGTATCTCCTTTTGGACGTTTAGACTCCAGTAATTTTGGAATCAATCCACTGTATTAAATTCTTTCCATGAAAACATCTGTAACTTCTACTCACCTCACTTGTTTTTGACATTACAATTGGAAAGCTCATAATTATAACCTTATTCAGTACCAGAGGACTGAAAACTTGAAGTATCAACTTGACTATTCGCATAAAAAGGATTTGAAAATAATTAAATTTTTATTTCAACCAAGAGAACTCAAATAGTTGAGAAACCCCATTACATAACAATGAGTATAAGAAACTCATCAACTAAAAATAAGCTCTTGCTGATTATCAGTGAATATAAAAATACAGAGAGAAGAAGCATGAGGAACATAGAAAAGGTGATGAAAATCTTTTTGAAATCCTGTCTAACTAAAATTTAGCAAACACTTAATGGACATAAACTCTATAAATAGAGTATATGGGCAAAACTGACTAAAAAAAGTAATCTCTAACATTGAATGCAAAGATTAAGGGAGATTACATGCATGTGATATTTTTGTGATAATTTTTAATAAAACCTTACAATAAAGAACAAAGATAAGGAAAAATGTGAGAGAGGAAATCATTGTGGGTATATCTTCAATAAAAGCTTCACGTCAACCCTTATCAGGCTGCTCACACTCCCGACGCCTGTAGACTATGAAATTGATGTTCTGCTCTCAGGTGCTACAATTTGGAAGACCATTAGACTCTTCAAGCTCTGTATATCCTTCCATGGAATCTAAGTACTCAAAGGCTGTGGCATGTCTTCTAAAATGTATGACTGATGTCTCAGACTTCATACTTTCCTCTGACTGGCTAAAGGCTAACTCTGTGACTTCAGGAGCCTTTATGCTAAGAATGCATAAAGCATTGCAAGCATCCCGATTCCTATAGTATTTTATAGGCAATAGGTGACTATGGTGAAGAGCCTAACTGTGCCACATAACTACACAGCAGGTCAGGATTTTGTCTAAACAGGACAGTGGAGCAGGCATTCTGTAGACCAAAGGAATTCAGCCATACCAATGAGAACACTTAGAGATACAAGAACCCAAATGCAAGCACTTACGAATAAAGGGAAATCAAATAGGAACAAAATGTTATAGACACCTCAAAGTATGAATATGTTCAACAATAAATCAACATATATTATACTTCAAAAATGTATTTGAGAGGTACATTTGATAGTATGTGTATTTGATGATGTTATAGAAAAATACAGCTTTGCTGCCATATAAACTTGTATTTTACATACTTGTTTCAGATATGATAATGAATATTTTATGAGAACAAAGGAGGATATTCTTAGGAGAGGATTACAATGGCTCAATAGCTATGTGCATATGATCATATAAAATGATACTGAAATAAACTACAAGAAATGGAAAGAAGTGGGTTTGTTTTTTATTGTACTGTTTGCAGTTATTCTGTTTTTTTTTTTTTTTTAATTGTGAAATACCATACAGAGAGGTTACAAATACATGGGCATTGTTGCCTCCTCCTTTGTTTCCCCTTACGATGCAGTTATTCTTTTTTATTTCTTTTTGCTCCTTTGGTTTATTCCCTGTTGTCACTGTTTTTTTTCTGTACACTTTCTTGTATGTATGCTTATCTGATTTGGGGAAGGGAAGAGGAATCACAGTAATGGTGGGACAAAGGTAGAACAAATTCTGCAGTTATTCTCACTAGGCACTATGTTTGAAATGAACTTTATAACTGTGGAGATGGGTCAGGAGGGGGAAAATGTGAGCAAACAAGGGAGGGGGTAACTGTTAAAAAATATGTAAAAGAAACTTATGTAATTATAACACCTCTGTACATCACCTTTACAATAAAATTTAAATTGAAAAAAGAAAAGATATATGGGTATGTTATTTAAAAAGAAATTAATGCAATCTCATTTATCCCTATGACCAAGCAATTCCACTCCTGGGCATTTATCCGATATACCTCAAACAAGGCCATAGAAAGCTTCCAGCATAACCATGTTCATTGCTACCACAGCCTTATATGGAATCAACCCAGATACCCCTCAGTGGATGAATGGATCAAGAAAATGTGATATATATCCACAATAGAATTCTATGCTTCCGTAAGAAAGAATGATATTGCCCCATTTGTAAGGAAATGGGAAGACATGGAAAAATATATTAAGTTAAGTAATCCAGTAACATAGGTTGTATATAGTTTCCCTCATTTGTAGTAATTAGAATGTGCCTATAAATCTATAAGTAAACACAATGGATGGTAAAAGACAAAAAAAAAATCCACTTAGGTTTGATAAATTAAACAGGACTCTAAACATTCACACAGTGAGACCAAAGGGGGATAATCTTAGAAGAGAATCACAAAATCCTCGGAGGGGAAAATCTGGGAGAAAATGAGGGAAAAGGTGACACTGTTCAAAATGAAATGAACTCATTACCTGACTTATGCAACTACAACCCTTCTGTAGATCATCTTTTCAATAAAAAGAAAAAGAAAAAACAAGAAACTGAGTGCTGGGAAGGTGGCTCAGTGGTAGAGTGCTCACCTTGCATGTATGAGGCCCTGGGTTCAATTCCTCAGAACCACATAAGCAGAAAAAGCCGGAAATAGTGTTGTGGTTCAAGTGACAGAGTGCTAGCCTTGAACTGAAGAGGTGAAGGACAGTGCCCAGGCCCTGAGTTCAGGCCCACAACTGGCAAAAAATAATGGAAATTGAGTGATCCAAAACTGGGTAATATAACTGTATATAAACATGTATTTAAATAGGATTTATATAACTAAAAATATATAGTGAATTTACTTACTAATCCAATCATGGAAATTAATATTTAATTAATAAATAGCATTACATCTATAATACAAATATTAAGATGACTTATATTAATAGTAACAGTATGGCATAATATACAGTGGAAATTAGATGATATTTTAGAAAATTATTATCATTTCTAAGCCATTGCTATTATTTTCTGGCAAATACAAATAGCTCTGACATTTGTAAGTAAATTGTTCCTTTGAGATAAAACTGGTACTTTGGTCATGTTGAAAAAATCGAGGTTAAGTGAAAAATTAAAAAATGAGGTTGAATGAAAAGCACTCTGTAAAAACACCTCAAAGACTGAAAAGTTTGTGTTAAAATTAGGTAGTAGGTATTATCAGGAAGTTTTCTGAAGCATGTCTTACAAAACTCTGGACTTGACAAGACCTAGAAGTTAAACTGAATAGATTGTATACCTTAGGGCTGGATTGGAGATTTACAGGGCTTGAGGGGTACATAATCTTTCAAGGAGGATGAGATCTGGGACTATGGAAATGTTCCAGGGTGGCCTGCTTTTCTGACCAGCATCCCTGTAGACAGTCATTCACATTCTAAAAGATAAAGATCAAAGACATTTGTGTTCTCTGTCCTGACAGAATTAGCAGAGGGAAGTGTAGCTTCAGCTTCCTCACTCGAGAGAAAAAGAGAAGCAGCTGTTCTTTTCTACAGATTCCAAGGTTGATATTTTTGGGATTTCTTGCTTGGAGTAAAGGTCAATGTGTGTGCAAAGTGACATCAAGCAGATGTTTATTAGTTCACCTTAGAGTGGTGTCATTGAAGAAGCCAATGAAGTGACTTCTCAAATTATATGTGTATGTTCCAGAAGCCTGATGTGTAGTTTCAAAAAATATGAAAAACTCTAGATATTTAAAACTTATCCACTATGGTCTTTATATTTCCCATTTTTTATTACCTACCATGAAATTGAAATCACAACGCATTTGTAGGCAAGAAGAGAAAGAAATAAAACAATAAGACAGAATATGCTTAGGAGGAACTATAGATAAAATGACTGACATCATGTAGAAATAAAGCCAATCTGAATGATGAGAAGCCTTTATAGGGGCTCATAAAGTTACATTAAGAAAAGTCCACTGTACTTTAAAAAGTCCCTGAAGGGAAAAAAACAAATCGTTTAAATACAGATACAGGTGGACCCATTGCAACAATGAGATGTACAAGATGTTATGTCAAAAAAAGAACTTTACAACTTTGGGTGGGGGGGTAAATATGAGGGGGATGGACGGGGGGGGGGAGAGGGGGAACGGATAGGAAGGGGAAACAAAGTAAGAGGCAACAATGGTTGATAAGAAATGTACTCATTATCTTGCCCATGTAATTGTAACTCCTCTGTATGGTATTTTCACAATTAAAAAAAAAAGTCCATGAAGGATCAAACATTAAGACAACTCTTTGCCTGATAATCAATTCATGGACAGAAATTAGATCAATGCATCTATGCAGTGAGTCACCAGGATGACAAGACCATAACCCACTTCCGATGTCCCCAGGGAAGGTAGAAAATAAAATTAAATACCTCACAATGAGTGGCCTGTTTGAGTCTCAAAAGCAAGCCGATATTGAGCCTTCTGTAGGACTAATCACAAGACTCTTCCACTCCTATGATAAGGCACCTCAATAGCACCTGCTGGGCAGAATTTCAGAATTTCAGAATTGCTTTAGACCAGTGATATATGGGACCCAAGAGAGAAACAGAACTATATATGGTCATCAAGTATCCATATGGTGTGGCTTTTTTTTAGTACTTTGCATGTAGAAAAGGTTATGTTATGAGTCTTAACTAACTATTAACAAGAGTCACTTTGAGAGGAAAGCACTAAAATCCAGCATTCTCAGCCAGGTGTGCTGCTTTTTTTTACTTATAACCCCAGTTACATGGGAAGTAGAAACAGAAGGATAGTGAGCTCAAGACCAGCCTGGCCAAAGTTAGTGAGACCCTAACTCAAAACCTGATTTTTCTTTTCTTTTTAAACTATGTGAAAAAGATAGAGTAGATTTAGAGGCTAGTACCAAGAGCTAGGGCTCGAGTGGTAGTGCACTTGCCTAACAAGTGCAAGGCTCTGGGTTCAATCTCAAGAATGGAGGGGGGCAGGGGATTCTTTACCTTCCAGTCATTTTACGATCAGATGATTTCTACATGATACAACTCAGTTTGCTCAACTGAAAACCTTGAACTCAGTGTATGAGTGAGAAATAAGTTCATATGTTAAAACTACTCTAATCTGAGAATGTGTTGCCACATATTTCCTATGAAGTAGCCATCCAACAAGGATGATTTTTGCCCACCACTCTGCAGGCTTGTATGTGGCTATGTTTGGATGTCTGGAGGTCTTTGAAGTTGTCCCAAATAGGAAGGAAGAGCTACTGGCATCTATATTGAACAGAAGGTAGGGATACACCATAAACAATAAGCACTGTAACCCTCCCCAAGAAAGATTCCCTAAGCTAAAATGTCAGCAACTTACTACCAAGAAGCCCAAACCAAGGTGACATTAATCCACTAAAACATTTAAATGGCCCATGACATACTGTTAAGTACCAAATCACAGATTTATTCCGATCACCTTACGCATCAATATGGGGTTGTGAGACTCTTCTCAGCTTCATTCATACTTGGAGAAGCTTTATTATTATTATTACTACTACTATTATTTCTTATGTTGATAATGTACATCAAATCATGGCAGATTCCCTGCTCTATACTTTAAAGGGCTTTGATCATGCTTATAGTATAAGTGCTACTCCATTGTGGACACTGACTCTTACTTCTCCATCATTATTGTCCCCCTAATCCATCCTTACAACCTTCATTGCTGTCCTAACCTTCCCAACACTTTGACCTGGAGAACTCTGCTTATTTTTGGATCTGTTCTGTCTCCAGACTGTGAGTGAACTACCCCTCAATAGAGGGCCCTGCTTCACAGTCTCCTCTTCAGGAAGCTTTTACTTGTTACCTGCTTGTAAGGTAGAAATAAACTGCAGCCTATTCACTGTTATCCCAGCATTCTTTTTTTTTTTTTGTATTTCATGACACTTAGTTGCTTACCTGGACTTTTGCTATGCGCAGTTCACACACCATTTCCTTCACTAGAGTTAAATGTACAAAGTAATTTTAATACCCTGCTTACCATACCACTAAGCCTTGAGCCATAACTATATTACAATATTATATGTGGATAATGAGATAGAAAAGTATAGAGATACATTTGGCCTACAAAGAAATGACTAAATAAATAATATAAAATACATTGAGGGATACCTAGAACTTCATCGAAATATTAATATCAGTCTCTTTGCAGTTAGTTATTTTTCGGGCATGTCTCATTTATAATTTTGTTCACTGCTTTATAACCTTCTAAACATACGTTACTTTGGAAAACCAATTTTTATTTTGCTTCTCCAAGCAAAAATACTAACTTGAAGGTCATATGCAAAGCTTGAATTTTGGAGGTGGCTTCACTATTAAATCCAAGAATAGAGAAAGAATGTGAGAAGTAATAGAATAGATTTATATTTTGGTCTGTAATACTCTCTTGGTATGAAATGCAGCTCGGATTCCTTATTTTGTATTTTAATGAGGATTTGTGGGGTGACTAGTAAACTCAATTCAGGGAGTACAGAAGCAGCAGGAATATTCCCTAATGCCTCAAAGAGTTTCAATGTACCCTGACAGATCAAGCTAAGAGAAAGGCCTACAATTTGTATAGCTATAGAATAATAATACATCTACTTAACCTCAATTTCAAAGCAATAGTCAGAACGTAAGAGCAGGACTATGTTCAGTACCAGTGTCTCCAAATAAACTGCAAAACAGTGATAAGGGAAACAGAAATCTGTCCTAGTAGGAAACACAGGGCATCAGACACATTTGAGATGATTAAAAAATAGTGAGCAGTGAATATTAAGACTTTCATCTTGTGTGAGACGAAATGATATTATAATTAAAATGTCTGCAGTTGCTTTGTGGAATGACAAATCCACACAAAACAAGCAAGCTTCACATGAAAGACCAATGTGAGTGAGTCTGGGTGGAGATGAAAGGCAACACACTCTCTAGCTACTCAGGAGGCTAATATCTAAGTACTGAAGCCAGAAACCAGCCTAAGATAACTCATCTTGCCAATTTACCAGCACAAAAACCACAAATAGAAGGATTGCTCAAGTGGTAGAGTACCAGCAGTGATCAGAAAAGCTCTTCTAAGAGCAAGAGGTCCTAAGTTCAAGACCTAAAATTGGCACAAGAGAGATAAAGAAAACAAAAGGAAATACACTTTCCTTACCTACTCCTAAGACATGAAATATTCTGCAAAAGCCAATACTGAAAGCAAAATGGTGTCTGCTTGGGGGGTTGAGAAAATTTAGTTTTAAAAATGTCCTAAATAAAGGTAAAAATGATAACTACTATTATTTAAATAGTATTTGTATTTCATGACAATTGCTTACCTGGAATTTTGCTATGTGCTGCTCAAACACCATTTCCTTCACTAGAATTAGATGTACAAAGTAATTTTAATGTTAAGGTTTGGGTTGTTTTTGTGCTGGACCTGGGGTTTAAATTCAGGGCCTGGACACTATCACTGAGTTTTTTTTGCTCAAGGCTAGAACTCTACAACTTAAGTCACAGCTTCACTTCTGGCTTTTTGGTGATTAATTGGAGATTTAAAAAACTCATGGAATTTCCTGACTGGGCTATGGATCAAACTATGATCCTCAGATATCAGTAGCTAAGAACCAGGAAATGCTAAGGTTTTGTTGTTGTTGCTGCTGTTCTTTATTTTCAATTATTTCCAGTAGAAGATCAAAATATAAGCAAACAACTGGAAAGTACCTTACAGTTAAAAACTTAGATGTAATTGGCAAAATGATACTAAACTTTCCAATAATAATACCCATATTAGCACACCTATTGATAGTGTCTTTAAAAGCTTATCTCTCTGTGTATTGGCTCATGCTTGTTATCCTTGCTATTTGGACATCTGAAAGATCACAATTTGAGGCCAGCCTGGACAAAAAGTTTAATATCCCTCCTCAAAGAAAAAACGTTGGACGTAGTGGTACATGCCTGTCATCTTAGCTCTGCAGGAAGCATAAAACAGGATGATCATAGACCAGGCAAGACCAGGCAAGAAAAGTCAGACTCCATCTGAAAAATAACTAAAAGCAAAAGGATCTGGGAGCTTGTCTCTTAGTGCCTGACTAGCAAAAATGAGGCCTTGAGTTCAAATTCCTGTAACACCCCCAAATAGAACTTCCATATAAAGCATTGAGCTTTTAGTTCAAGACCAAAAAAATGTCTATTTCTATAAATGTCCAATCAAGTAGAACAAATAATTCTCAGATGATATATCCAAGAATCTAGAGCAATAAGCCAGTAATGTGACACAGCTAGACTTAATAGATTTTCTTTTACTTAATAGCGTTACCCTGACCGAAGAATGTGAATATGAAAAGAACATAACACAGGCTCTCTATTAGGGTTTTGCTAATGATTTTGACAAGATGTCCCCTGATATTTGACTTCTAAAATTAATACAAATTGGTTTGGATATGAGCACAATTGTATAGATAGGAAACTGATTTTTGGATTACATGAAAGTTAACCACAAATTAATATTAATGAAGTTCATTGGACAAAACTTCAATCAGCTCACATAGCAGCAAACTTATGCATGGTGAAGCATTGGATTTAATGGTAAACATGACATTTAGTTGAGTTTTTATTAATGAGTAAAAAAATGAGCTTTAATTACGTTTACTGAATATATTAAAGTAGTAGAATGGTAAAATGACAAAGTGTTCTGGGCTTTAACAAAAAAGCTCTAAGTATGCAGTAAGTACTTTGGACAAATATTACTTGGAAAGCATTCCATGAGATGGTATTTGAGAGTTTTATGTATGTGTTTTATCCTAAAGCAATTATTTTTTCTTGCCTGATGAAAGCTGCAACTATAAAGTTGGCCTCAAATTGTGATCTTTCAGATGTCCAAATAGCAAGGATGACAAGCATGAGCCAACATACAGATTTGGAGAGTTGTTTATAAGTGCTTATTATGTGAATTCCTAGAAGTTACTTGTCAGACTTTGGGTACTTAAAATAGTAGAAATAGATATGAACATATACTTTGATCAATTGCTATGTTACACGTTTTATTTTGGTTTGAATTTGTGCTGAGTACTACTGTAAGAGTTTAGAATACTTACGACAAAGCAGAGTAATCCTTGCCCCTAGTGGAATTTGTATTCTAGCAAATTTACTTTACCTTGAATTTCTTTTCCCTCCCTAGTGACATGATAGGATGTTTTACAAGGCTGAAAAATTTTATAACCAGGAAAATGTTTCTAGGATGGTTTACATCCTAGAAAGCTGGAGGAAAAAAAAAGACAGAAATCAGAACTCAAGCAGCACCTACTGGTGTTGTGTGTTGAATCTTGTACTAAATAATTGCCCAATTGTTACATTCAAAGCTTGTGTAACCGTTGGGCAATTATTTAGTACAAAATGAGTTACAGAAGACTTAATAAAATTGGTTAGACAGTTAAATAGAGGATTGAGAGCTAGAAAGAGCCAACAGCATCTAAGAAGACACGGGGGTATTAGAAAATGTGACTTACTCTAGGTAAAGAATGGCAGTAGATGAAGGGATGCTATCTTTTTATCGTAATGAGCCTTGTGCATCATACAAACAAGCTCAAATTGATGAGCTGCTGAAAGGGAACATGTTGAAGTTTTATAATGGTGGGAAAGGATTAGATTTGTATATGGCTCATGTGAGTGAAGAGGAAAATAAACCTGGAAAAGCCCTGGCAGTAGCCTTTGGAACAACCAAAAGACCTGGGGCGTCTAATGTGGTGCCAATAGTTACAGGTCCTTTGTAAATTTCAGTTGAAATGAATTTAAAGTAAATTTAAAACTCCAGTTCCTTAATGACATTCACCATGCGGTGCCATTTTATGCGATGTACAACAGTTCAATCATCCCAGCCCTCCGATGGCAGCTCTAGTCACTAAACTATGGCAAGAGTTCCCAATTACTGGGAAGGCAGTGACTATTCATTAAGGGAGGAAAAGGTAGTATTTTAAAGGAAAGGATCCCATAATTTACCTGGCATGTTTCTATGTTTTTATGCTTTTACAATAAGAAGTTTTTAGAAGACAAGGGGAAAAGTCTACTTGAGCACGACCTACGGAGGGAAGAGAAAGGTAGATAGAGGCGCTGCGTGGGCGCTGGTCGGATGCAGATGCAGTCAGCACAGACGACTGTAACTAGTGCCATCTTCCAGGGCAGTGTGCCACTCCTTTTGTGTACTTGAGGGTTGCCTAGAGAGCTCAAGCAGAGTGAACAACATGAAGTACCTTTGCTCTTCTTGCCAGACTCTGAAGCTGCCATAGCAAAGAACACTTTACATCCTGATGCCAAGGAAATTTTAACTTGAATCTCATCTAACTTTCCTGTTGTGGTGAATGTTATCTTACCTCTTACACCAAAATCATGCAAATCCAAGTGAAGGATGAAAATGAAATACTTTTACTGGAAGAATTGATAGAATTTGGAGCTAAATTACTGGATGGTGTCAGATGATTTCCAATTCACCATACATCTATACATATGGATGGCTGAATTTATATTTTGAAAGAGATTGTATTTTAAATTCCTGAAATGAAAGGATAAGCTTCTCACAGAAGTGCATATGAAATTTCATGTTACCCATAATAAATGAACCCCTTATCAATAAACCAAAGAGCTTAAACATTCTCTAAATCCTGCCAGCTGCAGACTTTCTTAGATTTAGATTGCTTCTGTAGAGAACTAGTTTTAATTTTTGCCATAAAAACAAGACTGGCTATAAATACAACATAGAGATTATATTACACAGTTATCACAGCTGAAATATTCTGTAACATGTTCTATTACAGCTTTTCTTAGGATGGTTGAAAATCATTTCTATTTGCTACATACCCTATTCTAGCCCTAAAAAAATCTGGATAGACTACTTAAATAGTTACATGACTGTATGAATTTCCTACTTTATAATTATGTGAAAGCATAGATAATATACCCACTGAGCTATTTTTAATACATAGAAAAGAAAGAAAATTGAGTAACAAACAATGAATATCCATGATGAGATGTGAGGATGGAACACAAATCAGGAGGCCACTTGTGGGAGATTAAGCCCTAAACCATGAAGGAACTGATAGAAAGGATTCCATAAAAATAAAATTAAAGATTGATGGTTTTCCTTTTATTCTAACATTTAGAATTAGCATGCTGTTTTCCCAAGTTGTCTCTAAGTGAACCCCCTGATGTTTTTTTCTGAATAGCTGGGCAGCCCATTTCAAGGTCAAATGGTGTTTGTGTGCCTCTACAGCCCATCTTTTCTATCTGAAACCTGCTGCCATCAAAGACACATACCCCAGGCCAAGCTGTATAATAGTGCTTCCCAGCAGAGACAGAGGGCACTTTGACTATTTCCATTCAGACAGCTGGGCAGTGGCTCAAACTCCCCCAGGAGAGCACGTCTGTCACACACATGTGAAATTGGAGGTGCTCTGGAAGCCAGTGTCCATAGATTAGTTATTATTTTCTGTAAAATCGTACAAGGTCTATATAAAGGACAATATATGCTTTCACCATGATATAAGAAAATACTTATAGATATTTATATATTTAGACATGCAAATACACACATTTGTTTCTTTCTATATTTCTGTATCTAAATATATGTGTACATATACAGATATGTATTACCAAATATGTATTAATTTTGCAAATACATATTGGACATCTTACTAAATTTATATAGATTTACAAACTGTGATCCACAATCTTTAGAAAGTTCTAGTCTAAGTAGAAGGACTGGTATTTATTTGAGTCTCAAAGACTACTTGATATAATTGTGTTTTGTTCCCAAACTAGATGATAAAATAAGCCTAACAGTTGTAACTATACAAGATATCATTCTTCTAGGAATTTGTCATCATTTGATAAAAATGTCTAAGAGGGAGAAGATGAAGGAAAGGGTAACACATTAGACAAGAAATGTAATCATTCCCTTACTTATGTAACTGTAACCCCTCTGTATATCACCTTGACAAAGTTAAAATAGTCAAAAATATCTAGATGGCAAAAAATACTGATTTTTCCCAAATCCACTCACAAGCTTGGGTAGCTTTGTTTATTTGTATATAAAATAGAGATCTGAAGTGTTTGTTTCTCATTAGTTTTGGATTCATCTAAACACCCCACTGGTTTAAACATCTGTCCAGGTAGTAATAGAAAAAATGCTTAGACACTCAATCCTTCTTCGTTGCTAATAAACCCCAAAAGCCCAGAATATTCTTTGATTGAAAGTAGTCCTTCTTATATTGTATGTTTTCTAAATTTCTTATAAGCGCAAACACAAAAACAGAGCAATTGAAATAAAACTTGAAATAACAATGATATATATTTATTCAATGTTTTGGTCTAACAATGACCACAGAAATAAAGCTGAAGGTTTAAAATTATGTTACATTGTGTCATTGATATGATTATACAAAACTTAATTTAAACACTGGTAATACTGAATGCTACGTTCTGTGTGTAGTCTTCTCTTACTCCTAATTTCTGTCTTTCTTTTTAGTTGTGCCAGTTCTGCAGCTTGAACTCAGGCCTTGGATGTTGTGGGCTGGCATTCTATCACTGGAGCTGCAGCTCCACTTTTGACTTTGTGGTGATGAATTAGAAATAACAGTCTCATGGACTTTCCTGCCTGGGATGGCTTTGAACCATGATCCTCAGATCTCAGCCTTCTGAGTAGCTAGGAACACAGGTCTGAGCCACCAGCGCCTGGCTTCTTTCCTCACTTCTATGTGCCATCTGTTCTTGCCTACCTTTATTAATAACTAATGAATTATATTGAGCATACATCTGAAGAAGAGAAAATATGCCAGAGGTACACCTGCATAACTTTCTTTATTGCAGCATTGTTTACAGTAGCCAAATGAAGGATTCAGCAAAGATGCCCAGCAACAGACTGATGGATGAAGAAGGTGATCCAAAGATATATGATATATATGAATATAAATAGATATATATCTATATAAGATATAGATGTAGATAAATAAGATATACATATACATATATACATAATATATACATATACATATATACATACGTATATACACATATATACATACACATAGATAATTATATGTGTATATTATATAGATAATAAAGGTAATATACATCGATATCTATACATCTACATATCTATAAGGTATATATGATATAAGATATATAAAATCTACGTATCTATAGATTGCTATATATCTATATATTGAACCAATATATCATATATATCTAAATATATAAATATATCTTATATATTTTATATATCATATATAGCAATATATAGATCTTATAGGTAGGTCTATTTATCTATAGCTATGGAATTTTATGTAGACATAAAGAAAAATAAAATCATGTCATTCAAAAGAAAAGGGATGCAAAAAAATGAAAAGCTTCCTATGTAGAAGCTAGACCTAAAAGACCTACATGCATTTATGAAACTATACAGATAAACACATAATACATATATTCATTCACATAGCTATAGATAGATAAACAAAGAATATGAATTTAACTAAGGGTTCAACTAGGGGATGGAAAGGGGGAAGGGAAAAATTACAGAGGGTAAGTAATTTTTAAATACATTTTGAAAAAGGATAAGTATGGTCAGAAAAAATTATTTGAGACTGAGAACTAGACCAGAAAATCCATTGAAATTGTTTTGGGTTGGGGAAAGAGAGAATAATGGAAGGGGTTAGGATTGATTTGACTATAGTGTAATCATATGTAGAAATATGGAACCAACCCAGGTACCCCTCAGTACATGAATGGATCAAGAAAACGTGGTATATATACACAATGGAATTCTATGCCTCCATCAGAAAGGATGACATTGCCCCATTTGTTAGGAAATGGAAAGACTTGGAATAAAAACAAAATCTTGTAGAACTAATATAAGTGAATAAGAAAAACAAATTTTAAAAAGTCAAGGAATTGGTGCCTTGCATAGTAGTGTACATCTGCAATCCCTCCCTGAACTTGGGAGGCTGAGGTAGGTAAGATTTAAGTTTGAAGTAACCATAAGCTGCATAGACCTGTCTCAAACTAATCAAGGACTAAATATTGTACTCCATGAAGAAAACCTGAAATCATGAATGAGCGTGCCTATTCTTTTCATTCCTATTCAACTTAGTGCTTCAATTCTTAACCAGAGCAATAAGGCAAGAGAATCTGTGTTCTCTGTTAACTATTCCAAATGTGGAGTCTCTCCACATGGCATTTATTTCCTGTAAATAGCCTTTTATTTGTATTTCTCTTGTTCACTTTATCATAATAAATCACACATAATAGTTGTCTACATTCTCATTATGTCTATTTTAAAAGCACGTGACATGAGGGGGTAACAAGTTTGAGAAGAAATGTACTCCCTACCTTACCTATGTAACTGTAACCCCTCTGTGTGTCACCTTGACAATAAGAGTAAATATTTTTAAAAATTTTAAAAAGAATTCATGGTTTCATTTTTTAAAAAATTGATGGTTGTGCTGGGGTTTGAACTCAGGACCTCATACTCACTAGGCAGGTGCTGTACCACTTGAGTACTTTATTGCTTTGGTTACTTTTCAAATAGACTTGTGTTTTTCCTCAGGGATGCTCCAGATCATAATCTACCTAGTTTGGCCTCCTAGATAACTGGAATAAGTATCACACCTATCTTCTTTGTTGAGCTGGGTCTTGCTAACATTTTCCATGTGCTGGCTTTTAGCTAAAACTCCTCCTCATTTCTACCTTCCAAGTAGCCTGGATTATAAGCATGTTCTACCATGCCTGCACAATCTTTGTATAATTGGGTACAGAATTGGGGTTTGAACAAGGTTTATTATATTTTCTAGGAAGATGTTTACCATATTTGTCATTCCCTAGGTCCCTGTGGTTTCTTAAAGAATCTTTACAGCCCTTATAATTTGTAATAAATCAGCATTCAACTGCATGACAATTTCAATGATCACACAAGATATAGCTGGATAAACAGCAAAGTGCTTATATTTCAACATTTAATCTATCTGACTGGCTCTGAGTTATTAGGGATTTTGCATCAAGTATTTCTGATTTTTTTGCTGTTTTTCTTTCTGTCTGTTATTTGTAGAACCTCAATCATAAAGTGCAGCAAATAGAATCTGAACTCTTGAAGTCACATTCAATTCAATCAAGTTGCAGATAATGAACTTCAAAGCATCTATTATTTCTTCACTTTCTATCACCTGTACCAGGACTACAGTTATTAAGGCTCTGAGTGTATGTGCATGTTAACATTACTAGTGCCAATACACTGGAACAGGAAACAGCTAGGAAATATTGAGGTTCAAAGTGTCAGAATCACAGTGTGAACACTCCAGAATTCGGCACTGTCTAAACAGTGATATGAAAGTTTTATTGTGTGCATGTTCCAATTTTGTGATTTTTATCCTACCTCATTTCCGTATGAGGTTTGAATCTACCATACACTAAGAGGGAACACAATTTTACACTTCCCATGGCAGAGTCTAGTTCATTCTCAACAAAACCAAATAAGGAAATCATTAACTAACTCATGCTAGGGGTCTCCTGAATCCTCTCCTTTGGAATCATCTATGCTATCTATTTCTATGGTAAGGGAAATTTACAAATTCATATTCCATTTATTCTGTAGTAGGTGAAAGTAATGTAAGCAATTTTCCTCAAACACAATAGCTCCTCTTCTAGAATACCGTTAATCTGAAACACTTGGTATCTTTCTGTTGGATCGCTTCTTCCATTGTGCTTTAAGCATCTGGAAGCCAGTAGCTGCTTTAGCATACCTGCTCACTCATGCTGACTCTTCTATATCAGAACCCACCGTCCTACCTACTTAAGGAACCCTTGTAAGTAATACAATGATCTATTAGAGGACTATTTATATTCAGAGCAACATTTTTCAGAAGGAAAAATATTACCTCAGACAAAAATGTGTTGTCAATAGCTTACATATCTCAGATGATAAGGAGGAAATATGAAATATGTTCAACTGCTCTTGATGAACTATGACTGTTGAGAGTCTGACTGGCAGAGATCAGTGTCTTCCAGTGTCTTCACAGTTTTGTTTTTGGCATTTTTTTGCGGCTGTCTCTGTGCTGGGGTGCACGTTTCTATGACTTGGGGAAAGTAAAAGTGAAGTGGGGATTACTAAGAGTGAAAAGCCTATAAGCACTCATTAATGAAGCAGAAACCTAAGCCCACCTTATAAATGTAGTACATTGACATTATACATTTAGATTACAAGTAAAATGAAGCCTTCCTCAGGGTAAAATTCCTTTCTGATAGAAATCCATTTAAATGTTATTAAGCAGAAGTTGCTGAACCAAACTTCCCTGACGTTTATACTCATCACTCAGATATAAATAGAGTTACATGCAGGTAAGAAATACTTTAACTGATACATTTCAAAGATTCATTCCACATTAGTTGTCATAACATTTTTTCCAAAAAGTAATCTTCAAACAACCCCACCACCCTTCATTCTCAGATGGCCACAGAATGAACAAAGTATTATACCAATTACTCAGTAGATTTTTAGCAATTCAAGGTTTAGAAAAAGCTACATGGTAATTCATCTCAAACATATCTGTAGGGATTAATTACAGAACAATCACACCTGTGTCCAAAGAGAATATAGCAATGCAAGGGTAGGTTTGATTATGTCTAGACTAACTCTGTAAATTGCTCAGTGAATAAGGCCATTGTAATTTTCGGCAATATTTTTATTATCTATTGCCATGAGATTGTTAACTTGTGTTTATATAATGTCTTTCCTAGATTAATTGGAAATGCTCCATTTGAAATCAGAGCAGTCTCCAGAGAATGCAACTAAAATGCTTCATCCATTAAAAATAATTCAAAGCCAGTTAACTGGCCACTGAAAAGATGTAATGCTTTAGGAAGCCTCTTCAAAACACTTACTTGAGCCCCCATGCATGTCTATATTTGGCTTTTGAATTAAACTTCCATGTTACACAGAAATTCTGTTAGGCACAATCAACAGAAATGAACAGACTATGTGACACATGGGGTTATTGCAGCATTTCAACTGATGCTTTCATCTTGATCAGTGTGCTTTTCTCCCTGTCCACTGAAACAATTTGTTGTATAGACTGAACTAAAAAAGCAACAACCAGGCTACAGGTATAAGATCTCATAATCCTAGCCACTCGGTAGGCTGAGATCTGAGAATCTCAATTTAAAGCCAGGCCAGGCAGACAAATCTGTACATCTCATCTCCAATTAACTAGCAAAGAGCCAGAAACAGAGGAGAAGTTCAAATGTTAGAGTGCCAGCTATGACCAAAAAAAGTTGGAGAGCCTAAGTTGGATGCAAGCCCCAATACATGCACACACGTACATGCACACACATGCACATACACACACAAAAATATATTTTAAATGTATATACTATTTTGTTCAGTGGTTGTTTGATAAATAATTTGTGTCTTATGGAGAGCTCCAAAATATAAATCCTCTTCTATAACTCAAAACTCACTGTTCAATATTGAGTTTTGATACAGGTAAAAAGAAATATTGGAATTCTGAAAATAGTTTGAATATTTGAGGATATTGATAAATATTCAGGATGGCTTTATAAATAACATTAATCAGTTTAAAAATATTAATTTATTACTAATCCCATAGGATCCTCTTAAAAAATCTACAAATCCCTGTAATATTGTAAAAGTCATGATGATTTGCCTTGATTTATTGTCTGTGACCTGTATTGCAATTGGATAGAAGTTTCACATTTCCTTCTCTCCTCAATTTTTTTCACAGACATTTCTTTACAACTCATTCCTAGTGGCAACTCCCCTTCCTCAACAAGCCTTCTTCCTTACATTGTCCGTTATCTAACTTGATCCTAAATTCAAATGCTTTGGATGTTTGCATCCCTTGAAAAAAGTGATAAGGAAGCGCTAATGCCCCATTCAACAATATTAAGAGATAGGGGTTTAAATGGAAAGCAAGATTTTATGGATAGAATCAGTGACTAAATAGGTTCTAGTGGAAACAATTAGGACATCTTTTGCCCTTCTGACCCTTCTACCCATATAAGGACATGGCACAGGAAGAAGACTTTGCCTTAGCAGCAAGACATGGAATTGACCAGCTGCCAGATATGAGACTTCCTAGCCACCAGGAATGTGAGGACAATACTTCAATTCTTATAAATTACTTGCCTTCAGATGTTGGGTTAGAGCAGCAGGAACAAACTAGGACAAATCTCAATATTTGAAATGAATTTTGGATTAGTGTAAATGTGAGAAATAAGCTTCAAACCAATGACTTTTCAACACTCACTGCCCACAAGGATGCAAAGCCAACATGTGAAAAGTAAGAATGTATTAAATTATTCCATATTGTCAATTTGGTATTTCCACAAAATCACTCTCAAAACCAATTATAGTAATGTAAATCATCAAGAACCATGATGATAACACAAAAAAATGTTTATTCTGGTTTGTGGTACAAATGTTCCAAATGGAAAATTAATGGTTTCTTTTTTTCCTTCAGAAAGTTTGTTATAGCCAGTAAAAGAGCTACTAGTAGGTGGTCAATGAACATCCTCAATCATACTGAAGATTCATAATCCATCTAATGTCCTTTGCTGGACACTACCGAGTAGCTTCTATTCCAGGAAGCTTGATGAAACTTGGCAGGAGAATATCAAAAGCTTGTGATAGAAATAGATGTAAAACATAGAACCACAGTGACTGGGCTTCTGGTCCTTTTTATAGGATCATTAAAATTGCTGCAATCTTAGCAGCCACAAAATGAGCCTCTTAGCATTTGAAACTTTCTCACATGCTCAAGTTCTATGATGTTGCAGTGCTCAGAAAAGGCTATCTGGGTGTATAAAAATAACAGGCATCAGACCTAAATAAAAAAAGGACATTTATTGCTCCAAATCAAAATGTAATAATTTTTGTTTCCTATTAGCATCACCAAGAAGACCAATTTTCTAATTAGGATCTGGGCTGTGTTGCTAGTAGGAGTTAGCTCATAGTTGCCTAAATGGGAGACAAATTTGAATGACTTCCAAATTCTTATAGGCAAAAGGCAGGATATTATTAAGACAAAAGAGATAAGAGATGTCACAACCTTTCCCAACAATGAAGATTATCTTAGGTCAAAGTACACAGGACTGGAATGAGAAAGAACACAGTTCAACTAGTTTTAGTAGAATTAAAATAACCAGGATCCTCTGCAAGTGTTCCTTCTGCATTTTAATATAAGCAATCATGAAATTGATGATACTGTACTGACTCTGCTTAGGTCATATTTCCTCCTCTGTTATATCACACCCTGCACTCACACATCCAAGAGACATTTTACTTTGTAGTGGCCATGTATATAAAACTAGCATGGGAAAGAACACATCTTAGACATTTGTTTCTGTGTCCATTACTAAGGAATAAGGGCAGAAGTAACACTGCCCTATGGCTTCTACTAGTTTTTATCATGCTATTTAAGAGAATGTTCTTCCCACTGGGCATGCTTTCTGGGCAAGAAATTATCTACATTCATTTCACAGAGAGAGTAAGAGGCACAGAAACAAAATTATAGAGCGAGGTAACCATTGTCCTGAGGGAATTTTTGTGTTTGTGAACCTCCCAATGATTCATCTACACAGGGAAAACTGAGAGAGATTCACTTTGCTTTCAATTGTGAGAAAAGCCTATGTTTGGAAGCTTTTAAGGTTATCCATGTTCTATCCATCTATCGTTTTTTTTTCTCTTTCCTTTCAAGAAGTCATCAGTTCTAACAGGTTTGATGCCACAAATTCAAGAGAAAGAAAGATAAATAAAGGGTTAGAAGACTTGCCAACAACTTTGTAGCACATTCTTTATTTCCATTCTCTGGATTCCAGGCAATATCACAGAAGTTCTAGAAAAATAAATCACACTTACGTCCCACCTTAAGTACAAGGTGCTTAGTACTTAAAACAGGACAACAGTACGCTCATAGGGTTTATAAACAGACAGTAAATAAGACAAGTGTGATGTAAAAATGCTATTCTACATAGTATAGATACAAAATCATAATGGAGAGGATTAAAAGGGATTAAAGAAAAATAAAAGACTTGGAGTCTTCTGCCTCCCTCCTCAATGTATCAATTTTGACAATGACTCATGGATAAGAATCATTTTTCAAGACCTCTGGATAGGAGTCCCAAAGGATACCACTGGGGGAAATAAGACACACTGAATGAAGATAGCAAGAATATTTTCTGGAAACTTGCATGATTCCTTCCACAAAACAGCACAATTTCAAGCCACACACATTCCCACACAGCACAATATCTTCCAACATTGTGGTGAGCACTGGTTATTAAAATGGGTAGTAAGTGTCCAACCTTACATAAGCTATTCCCAAGAAGCTTGATTCTTTCTTGATCCATCCAGTTTAAGTTGAGAGGTTGGGAGAGATTAAGAGCAGAAGTAAGAGGCCAGGGACCTTACAAATAGCTCTTCAGACTCCCTCAGATAAAGCTATTTCAAGATAGTTGGGACACCTTATCTGCAGAAACCCACTGGCATTAGAAACATTCTGATGACCAAAGGACTCAATCTCCTCAGGTCAACTTCCCAGCCCTAGCTCCACAGAAGGTGAAGGGGAGCATCTTGTTCAGAAAGCCAGATAAACTCTGTAGAATCAGGATAAGGCCTATACACATGAATATACAATGAAGTTTCGTAGGAAAACCAAATGGGGGGGGGCTCTCAGAATCCAGATTTGCTTTACAGAATCCTGAAAAAGGCATACAACTGGCCAAGTTGTTTCACTCCAGAAGGCCAAGCAATAAAGACTAGAGAAGATGACACCTTCTTCAAATGCATGAACAACAAGATAGATTTCAAAGAACATAAAAAAAACCAAGAGACATGTCAGTAGCAAAAGGATAAAATACTTAGTCAATCAATGATCCTAGAGAGATGGAGATTGATAAATTATCTGACAAAGAATTCAAAATAATTATTTTACTGAACTTTGGCTTCAAGATAACAGAGACAGAAATATCAGAACAAGAATACACACAAAAAAATGAGAAGCTCAATGAAAACAGGGAAAAATAAAAGGACCAACCAAACACAGATCATTGGGTGACAAGAAAATCGTTGTGAACAAGAAGAGGAAAAAAAAATTGCCTTGATGCCAGGACCTTGATGAACAGGACCTGCAGCCACAAGCAACAGCCAAGCTCAATAGCCAACACCGTCAATCTATACTGTTCAGCCTCCTGTCCTTGCCTCCGGGTGTACTGCTTACTCAGAGTTACATCATCAAAATGTTGTGTTCCCAGGAGCTGTTCCAGTTCCCACATGTTACCTTTATTATTGAAGCCTCTCTGTAGGTCCCCTTGGCCCCAGTCTGTGGCTGTTGGGATTTCAAGTTCCATAGTTCTAATGGCATACTATTCAGTTGGTCCCATATACCAGTTTGCTTCTATGGGACTGGGAGAAGAATGTGATACAGGAACCAGATTTGGAGTTGAAGCCAAAACTAACAATATTCTTCCCTTCTGTATTTCTTTCCACTGTTGCTCAGCTTTCAGTGTGGCAGATAGCCAATGTTCTCACAACTCAGAGAGAAGCAAACTTATTTATGTGTGGTTACACCATCTAATGAAGAACCAAGGCAGCCTCCACACCAGGACAGAAAAGATATCTTCAGCCCTTCTCACAATGTAACTACTTTAGTCATATTAACCTAGACCGGCAGTGTAGGCACATGTTGTAGGGTTGTCTTGCTGGAATCTACACATTTAGGCACTTTCCCAGCTTAGTAAGGAAGTTGGTAATGGTAGCAAAACTTACCTGAAGCATTTTGAAGAAGAAGAGATATTCATTCATAAAGTAAATGTGACTGAGGCAGACCCAAGGATCTTCTTCTAAACCCGCTGGAGTAATACTGTCCCATACAATTCTTTGTTTTTAATAATTATAAATATAATAAAATATATAAAAATAATAATGATATTAATAAAATATCAGATTAGGTTTGAAGGAAACTTTGATCTTCCTAAGAATTAAAGCTGCTACGTTTGTTGGTATTGAACTTAAGATTTGATATTTCTTGTTCATTGAAACACATGAGCTGTCTGCCTTTTCACTTCTACACTTTGCCTTATGTAACATTGCCATCCCTAGTCTTCCATCCTCGCCATCCAATCTCCATGGACCCCTGCCAGACAATCTCCACTGAGATTGTCCAGTGAGATCAAGACAGAAGGTGAAACTGGAGCAAGATAAGCCAGACTCAGAAAGCCACATTTGCATGTCTTTATTTATTTGTTGAACCTAGACTAAATAATTAAAAGATATAATAGGACACAAATGTAAAGGAGGAATGGCTGGGGGAAAACAGGAAGAGCAAGCAGAGGGAGAGACAAGGATACTGAGGAAAGGAGAAGACTGAAGTATGCTATGTATGCGTGTGTTTGTGTATGTGTACCTTAACATAGATAGCATAACAAAACTAACTCAACACTGAAAATGGAGTTGGAGGAGAAGAAAAGGGAATACAAAGAGGAAGTGAACATGTTGAAAGTACACTGTGTTAAACCTCCCAGTGTTACCAATGTACGCTAACATATCACATACATTTTATTATAAATAAAATAAACCAAGATAAAACAAACGAATGAAACTCTCATGTAACACAGAAGGCAGGGTGATATGGAGAAGAAGACCAATAATAGAATGTGGCCAGGTGTATATGGTGAAGAGAAGGGAAGTGAATAACAACAAGCTCAGAAAAAAGGGGAATGTCCAAAGAGAGAATTCCATAGTCCCCTAGGTAGGGGACTCAATATTGAGGACCTCTTGAAAACATTTTAACTTTGATGAAATGGAAATGTACAGATGTTAAGGAAGACCAGAGTTACTAAACACCACATTTAAGGGTAGCAATGAATCTGTGTTGGCATTTTAACCATTGTGCTTCCCACAATATCCAGGTAAGGTTTTTATTGGAAATTGCTACTTCTTTTCTCTGCTGTTGCCGAGCTCTAAAACACATGGATTAAAGGAGAGAGAAAAAAACTATTCAGAAGAGGCTAGAGATGAGTGCAAGATGATCATATTATTTCTGGGTTTTTTTCCTAAGTGGTGAATAACCAGCAAAATGGTTTAAAATATCAAGAGAGGAAAAAGAGAAAGAGGTTTAGACACTAAACTTGAATAAACAATGGGACATAAAATGATACCCATTTAAATTTTCTCCTTAAGATTAAGAAGAAATGTTAAAGAAATCTGAAAAGATTACAAAATTCCAGTTTAAAAATGAGTTCTGCAGAATGAGATTTCAAGATCCATCCTTCCCAACTCAGAGCCACCAGAGAAACCAAGGAGGTACCTCATGAGACACCAACCACAAGACAGTGAAAGAAAGCCCACAGGACAAGAGGAACGTATCAGAGGATGCCAACTTGACTTTACCACTCTCCACATCCAATTTCTTCTGCCTGCCTAAAATAGCAGCCCACTTTGAGATAAAAATGTTCTGACACACTAGTAAATAGAAGCTAGTCTTTAGACTTTGTTAAAGACTTATAATTAGCAGAAAGAATTTCTGAGACACTTTCCTGTACTATTTACCTTTCCCTGGAGGGAACCATTATTGTGGCATGGACTCTAAAATATAATTTAAACCCACCTAAGAAGATTTACTAAAGGTTTGAGCAACTTGTAATTATTTACAGCAGGCAAAAGCAAGCATGCACAGCTG
Organism: Dipodomys spectabilis; assembly: GCF_019054845.1. NCBI lineage: Eukaryota > Metazoa > Chordata > Mammalia > Rodentia > Heteromyidae > Dipodomys > Dipodomys spectabilis. The sequence goes on from NW_024870766.1 coordinate 20,736,833, forward strand.
CCTGTGGAAACACATAACACAAAGCTAGGTAATAAATTAAGATGTAAATCTGAAATCTTATATGTAAAAAAAGAAATAAATAGCCCAATCTGTAAAAAAATGGACTTAAAGATTTAGAGAAGTGTCAAAGTTCTGTAAAATGATTCTACCCATGAGAAATCATCCGAAGTATTAAAAATATAATTTAATTTTAATTGGTTTTTATAATTGTTCTTATTGGAAACTAATATGTACTGCCATTTGCCAGTCTTAGTAAATATTTATGAATAAGATGCATTTTATGCTAATTGATTTTAGCAGATATATAAAAATCATACATTATATCATATGACATCTCAATACAAGTATGCATTGCTTAAAGTTCAAGTTAAACATATTTACCTTCTCAGACACATTATTTCATCATGCTGAAAATATTCAAAATTATTTTTCATGTTTTTCAAAATACATAATGAATTCATGGCTGTCTATAGTTACCTTCCTGTGCAACCACATGCTAGACCTTCTTCCTTTGATGTAATTCTAACCCACTGATCATCCTCATCCCTTTCCTCCCTCTCCCCATTTGCCCTGGCCTTGGACAAGGACCAGTTCCCTTCTCTGATTTCAACATTCCTGTATTCCACATGTAAGATACTATGGTAATTGTCTTCCAGTGTCCTGCTTATTTCACTTCACAAAACCATCTTCAGTTCCATGCACATATTGCAAACCTTCTTAGTTTCCTGTGGTTACAGATATAAGTGCTACTGGGAGAAGATAATGAAAGACATACAAGATAACATTTGAATGTATTATTCAGGAAAGAAGGCAAGCTGAATCATTTGAAGTTGTGTATATGTTTACTTTAGAGGATATTCGCTGTATAGGTAAGCTAAGTAATGAGCAAAGAAAACAGAAATTCCCTTTATGATTAAAGTTGCAGAACATGAACTGAGGACCTCTGTGATAATTAGAATCAACCATACACTAGAAGACCATACACTAGAATCAACCATACACTAGAAAAAAAACTAAACTAAACTAAAAATTCAGTGATTTTTGAAAATTTTTGCTTAAAGTATAATAGACTGACAAGACAGGAATTACTGAGCAAAAGTCTAGGAAAAAATCAAGAATCTGAAGATACTAATATAAAACTTGGAATTGTAATTATTATGTGGATATTTTCAACCTAAAAAAAAAAAACAGCTACAGAATTACTGGTGCCCACCCTGATCTAGGAGAATAAAAGTCCTGCTCATGTTGGAAATGGATAGACTGGTAGTCTCTCTTGTATTGCCTTCCTTCTGATGTTGAAATTGGAAGTTTGCAAATGACATTTCTTAGTTAGGAAAGGTGTTTTTATGGATTTGGATTGAACCCCTTCTAGGAACACACCAAGATTCAGATTTGGCTTTAGTATTGAGTCAAATTTAACAATTATTAAAAGGCTTAGTGGCTAGATTTCTTTTATAACTATATTTTAAATTTGTGCTTGGTCAATGATCACATGAGCTCCAAGTTATCACCATGCAAAATCTGCTTAGCAATGACAGTAATGTGGACAAGTATACTGCAAGTGTTCTGAGTGGATGAATCTGCTAGATAACCTTTGGAAGGATATAATTTTTTTCTCAAGAGTATTTTTTAAATTTAAATAATAAAACATGGCAGAATATTAGAGATCACATATCGTCATTATTTCAAGATTACTAGAAATTTTACTCGATTCTAGTATTCATGCTATTTAGCAAAATAATCCTTAAAAACCAATTCCACTAATTCATGAGCCATGAAGATGTTATATTTGGGAATTCTTCTGAATGTCATTGTGAAAGAATTAAAGTCCAGTCTTATCTTAATTTTATAAGAAGGAAAACCCCCAAATTATGTATTACAACAAATGTGACAAATTATCTTTCATCTAGACATGACAGAATTTAAATACGAAACATGTTAGTGAATGATAAGGTACCCAAAATGCAGTTTTCTCATCTGTTGCCCTCATTTGAAATGTAACAACTATTATTACAACTAGTATACTAAGAGTAAATGGTCATATTACCATAATTTATTATCCCTTCACAGTGATGTTTAATGCTCTGACCACCCAAATCTTGACAATAAAATGATGATATTCTTTGAAATTCTGATGTCATTTATATTCATGTCAATAGCTGTTCTATGATGGAGTTTGCTTAGTTTTCAGTCTTAGTATTTCCTTTACCATATAATAATCAGCACTCATGGGAAGGGACGGGAAGGGTAACCAAAGGAGGCGACAACAATGCTTGATAAGAAATGCACTCATTACCTTGCCCATGCAATTGTAACCTCTCTGTATGGTATTTTCACAATTTAAAAAATATGTATTTGGTGTTGATTTACCTCTACTTCAGTAAAATACAAGTCACACTCATTGTCCCTTACTGTCTATATCTTAAGTTGAAATTATTCAAGCTTTTGAATAAGATTATCAGTCTCAAGTCATTTATCATTATGCTTGGCATAAATTGGGTATTTCATAAGTATCTATCTTCTCGTTTATGTCAGTAGTCTCTTTTTGTCTTAATGATATATTTCAGTAAATTTATGTTGACTTCAAACCTACTTCAGAGATTGTTTTTAAGGGTTATTCTTCACCAAGAACAACTTAGGCACAAAAGCTGCATAGGCTTGCGTAGACTATGCATTTAACACGTGCAAATGTGTGTAATCAGATGCAAATGTCGCTTTGGAACTCTGACAGCAATGCACTGACTTCAAAGGTGAAAGGCACATTACATTTCCAATTTATTTGATCTAATTACTCAACAAGTTTTCCTAGTAGTGAGTATTTTGACTCAAGCATCCATTTGCAAGCCTAGCCAAAAATAACCTCAAATTCATGAATTATTTATTAAAAATAAAAGGCTTTTTTAAAGGTGGAAGAGAATGATCAAGTACTCAACATAAAACAAATACCTTAGAAAAACAAAGAGATAAAACCCAAATCTAGACTGAATTGTACAAAACAGTATTTACTCCCTAATTGTGGGTCCTACAATCAACTTTATTTCCTCTTTCATATGAGCTACATTTCATGTGCTTCATGTACACAGTCATTAGTGGCTACTGCCTTGCTCACCAAAAATACAGAATTTTTTGTGAATACGGAACATTTTATAGAATAATGCTGGTAGATGATGTTTATGAGAACATTTGTGGTTGATTTCCCCCACAGAAATAAAACCTGATCAAAAAGAAACAAACTATTTAAAGATTAAACACTTAGCTTAGGGATTTGGCACTGATATTCTGTTGATCTAAAGGTGTTTAGGCAGGTGTGCTAGGGGCAGAAGGGATGTTAAGAATAAGTGTTAGGGCTGTCACACTCAAATCATTCCTCATCACTGTTAATAAGATCACACCCTGGACATGAATGGTAATGACAATACTCACAGTTGTTTACTATCAGTGTGCATTGCTTTGATTGCTTTCTTATAGGAAAAAAAGAAACTTCCTGTGAGCCATCTTTGTTTCAACTGTGCAGACAGACCCACCTAAGCCAGGAGGATGAACTGAGAGCTTCCTACGTTTAGAAAAGGAGGGAATCTTTTCTCTGCCAATGGTGTGCTGGTGTTTAACAGGTTAGGGGGAAAGGCAAGGCAAGGCATCACTAATCTGTACAAGTATTTTTCTGATTCCTCTCGTATAAACTTTCCTGATACCTCTGCATGTGAACCGTCCAACATGATGCACACTAATGCAGAGCAAAGGAGACATTTATACAACAGATTTTGAGTCTAGATTTATCCTTGCCTAGACCCACTTCACTGTCCCTATATTCATTGCTATACTGACGTCATAAACTCTCTCTAGCTCGCCACTCACTTTTCTACCAAATCATTTCATATGTCAACAAACTAGTCTTTCAGACTTTAGAGACCATAGAACTGAAATTCATTTCATATAAACTATCCTAGATTAATAAAACTTCCTCTGCCTTAATGAATTAAAATCAACTTAAGTCAGAATTACACCTTCTCCAGAGATCTCTGTAAGTTTGAGATAATGCATCAAACCTGCCAAGGTAACTCCACATTTCAAAGGCAGATTAGATGTTCCCATACATCTCATCATGTGGATGCGTGAAGCCGAAGGTGTGCATCCAGGACACCCAGGAAGATGCTGCTCCTGACCACCTCAGTGCTACTGACTTGCCAGGAAAAGAAAAAAAGTCATTAAAGATTCCTCCCTGAGACTAGTCCCATGACAGGTGCTTCTGAGAATACAGGTTTATCACATGATAAGATTTGATTTAGGGTCTCTTTAACCCTAATTAGAGACAACTTAATTTTCTTTTTAGTTAAAAACATACTTATTCTTTTTCAGTAATTATATAAACAGGGCAGATTCTCAAAATGTTGAGATAACAGCTTAATCACTTGGGGAAAAGAAATCTTTAATCCGATAAAAGAAAATGAGCAGAAAAGAGCACGTAACATGTCTAGCTTGTGCACAGCTTCTATAATATTTCTCAATCATTCAAGAGAAACTCAGAGCTTTTCTTATTACTGTTATTATTTTACTTCCATTCTAAAAGCAGGTAGAAGAAGCTAAAAACTGTTTGTGATTTCTATCTCACTGAAGTGAAGGTTCTAAAGATACGCAAAACTTACAACTGGTACAAAAATAATTCATGTATTGAAAAATATTATTTGAATGGGTGTGTTAATTATATAATAGGCTGAATAAATTAAGAATTTGGATGATTAGAACATTTTGTCTTAGAAATAGAAAATCTATGAATCCAAACATAAAATACCTACCTTTTTTTTTGTCATGAACTCTTGGCCTGGACACTGTCCCTCAGCTCTTCAGCTCAAGGCTAGCACTCTACCACTTGAGCCACAGTGCCACTTCCGGTTTTCTGGTGGTTTATTGGAGATAAGAGTCTCACAGAGTTTCCTGCCTGGGCTTTGAACTGCAATCCTCAGATCTCAGCCTCCTGAGTAGCTAGGATTACAGGCAGGAGCCACCTGCATCTGGCTTAATACCTATCAATCTTGACTGCACATTTTTCTTATAGTTGTATCCTACTCATTCCGAAGAACTGTCTGAGATGCAGCTTTGCCTGGAGTAACTGGATAGACATGCTCACATGTCCCTTAGCTTGTCTTTGATAAACTTTAATCTTACCTAATCTCCAGTACTCTCCCTCATCAACATCAGTTAATTAGAAAGGAATTCTTAATTTAGAGAACTGTTTGGATTTTTTATACATAGTGTTAAACTAGCCTGATAAGCCATTCATTGACCTCATAACCATCTTGAGGACCTGTGTTGGCCTCCCCACAGATGCATCTTCAATAACAAAGAATTTGACAATCAGTCATTGAATACTGGATGTCTGAATAAAAATTAAATATTTCAGGAAACCCCTTCCTCTAGTTCCTTAGGGAGATAAAATGAAATACCACTTTATTGAACTAAATACACATCAGCTAGACTACCATAGTCTTTATGTTCACTCATTGTGCTGTGTTTCACACATTTGGGTGAGCATGTGAGTCCCTTTATTGACTCAGAATTTACCCTGGGAATCTGTATTTTAAGATTCCCCCAGTGATAATCATTATGGAGTAAGTTTAGTAATTGTTATCAAATTGGTTCATTGCTACCAAGCCAACAGGAAGACTTGAATGAAAGAGGAAAACCTAGCCAGAAGTACTACCGAGGCCTGGCAAGCCTTGGAAAATTTTAACAACAGAGCAATGTTGTATAATCAGTGGAGAGTAATTGGTCCATGAGCAGCAATAAAGCAATTCTGGATCTATTCTTGCCTGGATCAACATGACTGTCCCTACATTCATTGTTATGCTGAAGTCTTATATACCATCTTGTAGTTGCTTCCATTTATGTGGATTAACCCTTTGTTGTGGTTAATAAGCTACATATTTTGGTAGCCTAGCTGTTTATAAACTGTCAACACTTAACCAACCATCAAAGTTCACTTGTTAATCTTGAGACCTCAGAGCCAAAGTTTGAATCTAGAACAGTAACCATGACCTTTTCTTGTCATCAAAAACATTATCAATAAATGTTGAAAAGCTTTGAGTATATGGGGGTAAGGAACCCTCATTTACTATTATTTGAAAGGTAAAGTAGTGAAAAATCAGTGTGGTACCTACTCAATAAATCCTAAATATAGACCTTCCATATGATACAGCCAAACCCCTCTTGGGCATATATTCCAAGGAATGTGAGTAGAGGCTTTTACACACCCATGTCTTTTACAGCACTATTGACAATATCTAAACTATGGACATGTCTCAGATGCCCACAACTAAGGGGTAGTTCAAGAAAGTGGTATATATACACAATGGAGTATTATTCAGCCAAAAAGAAGAATGAAATTGTATCACGAAGAGATGGACAGAACTAGAGCTTATCTTATGAAGCAATGCATAACAGGTCAAGAAGGAAACAGATTTTATGTTTTCTCTCATAGTTGAAAGTTAGGCCTAAAAGACAAACATGTAAATGGGATTATATATGTGTGAATAAAACATACATACATGCATGTGTATATACATGTGTGTAATTATGAAGTTTTATGAGAGGATTAAGAGGGGAGAGTTAAAAAGAATGTTAGAGAGTGCAGAATACCAAAATACATTGTATCTACAGATTAAGATAGCAAAAGTAAACTTACTGCATATGAGGGTAAGGAGCTTGGGGAAAGTGAGAGTAATTGAGGCTCCATTTGATGAAAGTACTGCATGTGTGAAATGCCACAGTATAATTGAATAATTAAGGTAACACATTAAGGAAATGAATGCTCATATTATAAAGAAGATCCTGTCTGGGATATGGATAACAGTGAAGGGAAGTCAAATGGCAAGGAAAAAGGGTCAGTATGGTCTGACATTGTACATGTATATAAGTGTACGTGTATGAAAACAATGAAGGTTGTTGAGACTGGTTTTTGAAATGGGAGAGGGAGGATAAAGGAAACTAATGGAGTAGTTGAATCAGATGAAGGTACATTATATGCATTTTGAGTCATGTTAGAATGAACCCCCTCCACCCTGTACAACTAATTGATAATAAGAATACCGGGGGGTGGTAATACACAGCTTCTAGATAACAATTGAAAAAGAAGACAACCTTATAGCAATTTCCCTTTTTCAAGCCTGTATATGGAAACAGAGAAGTTAGCTTAGGCAATTGAAAAGGGGTCCTCTCTTCAGACCAGAGGTATCAGTGATTCTGAAAAATAGTGAGAACAAATACTATCCTAATGATCTGAAGTAACATTTGTGGGACCACTGTTAATAGTCACAATGACTTTAGGTCTCCATAATCTATAGAATGATCATACCATGTCTGAAGACAAATTTATATGATCAGGTTAAAGTAAGATTGCAATAAATTCACCTACTTGATATAGAATACGAGCATTCTGGGCCAGAACGTTGGTGCATATGAAGCTGAATCAAGAAGGGAGGCAAGTTAGGCACATTTTGATTTTTGCCCCACTGATTTTTTTCTGTGTTTCTCTACCTTATTGTTGGCCATGCTGAAAGGTCACATTCTTCTCATTTGTCAACCTCACATCAAATGAAGTAAGATTCCCCTTACCTATTTACTTGCTGATTGGGTATAGCAACCTCTCTCACTAATAGGCTATCTCAAACTACAGCTGGCTTCATTTGATAACAAAATCAGTAGCATGTTCCTGCCCGAAAATTGGAGACTGAAGCAGGTGACTTCCCACACCATACTCCCTCTCTGCTACAGAGCACTGATGAATGTAAGGCTGCTTTTAAGTTTTTATTTCAAAATGAGAGAAGAAAAATAGGGTTCATTGCAAAGAACCACCATTTAGGAGAAGTACAATGTTAATTTGGAATAAAGTGGGTTTTTATATACTTTTATTGTACAGATACTGTATAGAGGGGTTATAGTTACATGAATGAGGTAATGAGTACATTTCCTATCGAGCTTTGCTACCGCCTGCTTTGTTTTTCCCCTACCATGCCTTCTCTACCCACCTCCCCAACTCCTCCCTCTGCCCCCCAAGTTGTAAAGTTCATTCTCAACATAGTGCCTTGTACATCTCTTGTTATAACGGGTCAATCTGTAGCCGTGTTTCAGCATTTTGTTATTTCCCTTCCCAAATTAGAAAAATGTATATACAAGAAAGTGATTTTTAAAGTTTGTAATTACCAAGAGGATAAAGAACAAACAGGGGGAAAGAGTTAAATATTTTTCCATTTTAGTTTGTAATAAAAGACAACTAAAACATGCTAAGGTTTAGTCATAGCCAACATTGGTACAAACCAAATTTTGAAAGCCATTATTTTTATCCTTGAAGCATATGGCAAAGTTTCCTGCTTCTTAAGAAATGTTTACATATATCTACAAGGGATGGTGGAAATTGTATTTAAAATAACTGAACAGAATCACAGGATAGTTGATTCCATGTAAAATTCCTAAAGAACTCTTTAAGCTGATGAATTGTAACTTTTTCTGATAAAATTTCAAACTTTTACTAATATTTTGCAATTTCAACACTACTTCATATTTCATCAACCCCAAGCTAAGCCAGAGGACAAAGAACAAACAGCTCAAAAAACACATGTGTAGTCACCTAAGTGCTGGAAAAATTCTTACTAAAGGAAGTTAAATTCTGAATAGTTACATTGTTTGAAGAAACGACGAGAATTTTTCAATTCCGTAACCCCCCTCTTATATTGTATAGGTAAACAACATTATATTCTTTGAAATGGAAAATATATGTAGCCCAAATGATACAAAAGCATACACACGTGTACAAAAGTATGAGGTTTTAAGAGCCTAGAAATAAGTACAGAGCCCTATTCAGCAGGGGTTATTCTTTGATAAATTGCCTGAAATACCAACAATGAGACAGATGTGAGAAAGAAGATGGAAGCTGGCACTGGTGGCTCATTACTGTAGCTACTCAGGAGGCTGAGATCTGAGGATCACGGTTCAAAGCCAGCCCAGGCAGCAAAGTCCGTGAAACTCTTATCTCCAATAAACCACCAGAAAACCAGAAGTGCTCTGTAGCTCAAGTGGTAGAGTACTAGCCTTGAGCTGAAGAGCTAAGGGACAGCGCCCAAGCACAGAGTTCAAGCCCCACGACCAACAAAAAAGAAGGAAAGAAGGATAGAAGGAAAGAAAGAAAGAAAGCAAGCAAGCAAGCAAGCAAGCAAGCAAGCAAGCAAGCAAGCAAGCAAGCAAGCAAGCAAGAAAGAAAGAAAGAAAGAAAGAAACATGGAGAAAGGCTGCATTGCTTTGCTGTGACGGATCAGTTATAGGTGTGTCCTGCAAGTACCTCTATATTTTGTTGTTGTTGCTGTTGCTTTACTGTGACTGGAAAAGGGAGTTTAGGTCAGCAGGATAATCAGAGGATTGGATCAAGGGATGGCATGGAAAGGCATCTGTGAAAAATCTACTTAATACTCTGTCCTAACATAAGCCAAGCATGAACTTCGGTAAGAACCTGAAATAGCAGGGTTTACTATTTTAAAGTAGAATTATTTGCGTGATTTTAGTTTTAATAGTCTAAGTAATATAGTTTTCAATTAAAAACTTTGATAAAGAGTTTAGAAACATTATTAAGATCTCAACCCTAGAGAGTGTTAGAATTTAAAGAGTTTGCACTTCATGTTTTGTTGTTGTTGTTGGTTTTCTAGGCAGCAAATAATGTGGGATTAGGTTTGTAACAAGCTAGAGGCTCATGTCTGAAGGCATTGCATTCTGGTTTTTTTTTTTGAATCTAAGAATAAAGAGAAATAGGAGACCCAAAATGTGTTCAAATTATACACTGCAGTAAGTAAACAAGTACCCTAAAAGCAAAGACTAGAGGGAAGGAATGTAGTTACAATAAGTCTTACACACTTACTCACTTTCTTGGGAATTGTCATAACATAGTCTCCTGATCTTAAAACAAGACCTTAAAACAAGAATCAGCAGCTCTGTCTTATTTAGAAAAGCAAAATAAATAATCTATGGTGGTGAAATTTATATCTGATCTCATCCTTAATCAATCCTATTTACCTTCATCAAAATATTAGGCATGAGGGCTGGGATGTAGCTCAGTGGCAAAGTGCTTGCCTAGCAAGTGCAACGTCCTGGGTTCGATCCCCAGTACCAAAAAAGAAAAGACAAAAAAAAAAAATACAGTTAAAAATATTAGGCATGAGCAGTTGCTTTTCTCCCTGTCTCCTTTCCTTTTTCTTGTTCTCCCAATAAAAAAATGACAATGTTGTAAAATCCATGGTTAGTATTTTCATTTTTAAAAATAGCAATGTTGTAAAATCCATGGTTAGTATTTTCATTGATATGATTATGCATATACGATTTCACTGTTTGCCTAATTCTGTGTACTATGATTACATGTGTCCTTTGTATATAATCTTCCTAATTTTCACACACGTACAAACTATCTCTTTATTTTTCCACCTGCTTATTTTTCTTCAAACCTCTTGTGCAGTTCTGACATCAAATTTCATGTAATTTTTCTGTTCTATTTTCTTTCTCCTGTTCTGATCTTTTTCTTGCCTGATTGTTTTCCAATCCTACAACTCTAAAACTAAGGCCCTCAGAATTCTCACTTCTCTCTCCTATGTTGGATTATTTCCTGGATTTTGTATTTTTCTCCATTTTTAACTAAATTTTGATGGAACACATCTTCAGGTGGCTTCCTAAGAAGGAGTCTAGAGAAGCTATATCAATAAAACCACATCAATAAAATGTCCTCATGTTACCTTCACATTTGAAATATATGCTGGATTAAAATCATTTTGTGCAGAATTTGGAAACATTATCCAGGCATCATGTTGCTTCCAATACTACTTTTGACAAGTCTGACAGCATTCTAATGCCAAGTTCTTTCTGTGTAACTTTGCATTTTTCTCTGTGAAACTTGAGATATTCTCTGTATCCTGATGTTTATATCTGGTGTTTCTATATCCCTTTTGATAAGGTTTATTAATACTGAAACCCATTGAATCTTTCAGACTGCACAACTTTCAATTCTTGAATTTAGGTTGTATGTATTTTTTATAATATTCATGGAACCTCCTGTTCCACTGAATATAAACCATTTATTCTATTTTATAGAAACTTAGTCTTAAAAATTCAATTCTGAGCCAGGTGCCTGTGGTATATGCCTGTAATTCTAGCTATTCAGGAAGCTGAGATCTGAGGATCATTGTTCAAAACCAATCCTAGGCAGCAAAATCTGTGTGACTCTTACATCCATTTAAGAACAAAAAAAAGCTGAAAGCAGAGCTAGTGTTAGAACACTGGCCTTGAGCAAAGGAAGCCCAGGGACAGTTCCCAGGCCCTGAATTCAAAACCCCAGAACCAGAACATACACACAAAAAAATCAATTCTGTTACTTTCAATTAGAAAAACTTAGAGATAATGAAAATGTTACATGGTCCTGAGTTGGTTAGAGCGGGAAAGTGTACACAAGAGAATGTGTATATCTTTGTGCTGTACATGCATCTCTCCAATGGCTGATAAGTTTACCATTGAGACATCATTGTGCTTCCTGAATTGACTACTTTTCTAAAATTTCTGTTCTTGGTGTTGGCAGCTCTTTTGTTGGTGTTTCTACTGTTCTAGATTATTCCTCCAGGGAGTGGTAACTCTTGAGTAGAGTATCACAGACTTCTAAAAGTTCTCTGTCCACGTGAGGGCCGTGTTTTGAGATGGACAAGCCCCACAAATGATATTGCTGTCTTTTGCTTTCTTTAAATCTCTACGCAGCTTGAACCCTAACTTCCCCAGCAGCAAAGACAGGTAGGTTCCCCTACTGACTCCATGAGCTGCCCCTCCACAGGCAGGCAGAGATGGCCTGCTCAGGAAGTCGCTCAAACTAGACTGGCTCTCACAACCTAACAACGACTGAGGACTCCTAGTTCAAGTTTAAACTTGAATTTTTTTATTAATAAGTTTTTTTATTGTGAAAATGCCGTACAGAGGGGTTACAACTACATGGGCAATGTATTGAGTACATTTCTCATCAAGCATTGTTGCCTCCTCCTTTGTTTCTCCTTCCCAGCTCCCAAAGTTGTAAAGTTCGTTTTTCAAAATAGCATCTTGCAACATTTTATTGTTGCAATGGGTCCACCTGTATCCCTATTTAAACAATTTGTTTTTTCCCTTGCAACATTTTATTGTTGCAATGGGTCCACCTGTATCCCTATTTAAACAATTTGTTTTTTCCCTTCCCTTCCCCAAATAAGACCAACATCTTATACCATGGGGGCGGGACATATAAAGCAAAAAAAAAAAAAATCACCTTATAAGTATGTTAGAAACAATAGCAAGAAAGAAAAAACACTTGAGTCCTTATCTTGGGCTTCATTTCGCCTAACATCAACTTATCTGACCATTTCTGCTTGTCTCAGACATATACTAATAATTGCAAATAAGGGAAACCATGGGACCTATGTTTCTTTGCTCCTGGCTTACTTCACTTAATATAATTTTTTCCAAGTCTTTCCATCTCCTAACAAATGGGGCAATGTCATTTTTTCTGATGGAGGCATAGAATTCCATTGTGTATATATACAACATTTTCTTTCTTTTTTTTTTATTTGGGGGGGGGGGGGTCCGGTCGTGGGGCCTGAACTCTAGACCTGGGCGCTGTCCCTCAGCTTTTCAGCTCAAGGCTAGCGCTCTACCACCTGAGCCACATCACCACTTCCGGTTTTTTCTTTTTTGCTTATGTGGTGCTGAGGAATCGAACCCAGGACCTAGAGCATGCAAGGCAAGCGCTCTACCACTGAGCCACCTTCCCAGCCCCATGATTTGCATTTCTTTTATGGCTAGAGAGGTTGAACATTTCTTTATGTGTCTATTGGCCATCCTTCTTTCCTCTTCAGAGAAGTTTCTCTTTAAGTTTTTGGCCCACTTATTTATTGGGCAGTTGTTTCTTTGAGGATTTGTTGTTTGGGGATTTAATTTTTTAAGTTTCAATTATATTTTAGATATGAGACCCTTGTCTGTTGTATGGCTAGTGAAGATTTTCTCCCAATCTGTGTGCTTTCTATTGATCTTGCTAGCTATGTCCTTTGCCAAGCAGAAGCTCTGAAATTTCATGCAATCCCATTTCTAAAACCTGTCTTTTTTGTGCTTCTGGGTCTCTATTAAGAAAGTTTCGGCCTATGCCAAGGAGACCTAGGGTTTCTCCTATTCTGTCCTGTAATATTTTCAGGGTGTATGCTTTGAAGGAAATAGAAGAGACAATCCAAAAATTCATATGGAACATTAAAAGACCCCAAATAGCAAAAACGATCCTTAAGGGAAAGAACAGTACTGGAGGAATATCAATACCAAATTTCAAACTCTACTACAAAGCCACAGTAATCAAAACAGCTTGGTACTGGCACAGAAACAGACCTCAGGACAATGGAATAGAATTGAAAACCCAGAAATGAACCCACAGACCTACAGCCATCTAATGTTCCATCAGGGAGCTAAAAAAATAGAATGGAAGAAAGACAGCCTCTTCAGTACATGGTGTTGGCAAAATTGGTTAATCGCTTGCAGAAAACTAAAGCTAGATACTTTCATATCACCCTGTAATCAACTCCAAATGAATCAAAGACCTCAGAGTCAAAGCAGACACCCTAAACTTGAAGTTTTGTGGCAATTGTTGTGGTTGTTTTCTGTTTATTTATTATTACTATTTTGGATTAATATTAGAAAGCAGAAAGGGACAAAACACACTTGGTGCTACAACCTTGAAGCCAGAAACATACAAATTTTCTTTTTTTTTTTTATCTTTAGGTAGTTGTACAAAGGAGTTGCCGCTTAACAATGAAGTATATGAATACAATATGTTTTGATCAATATCACCCCTTTCAACATGCCCACCCATCCCTTCCCTCACTTTCCTTAATTTTGTAGCATACACATTGAATTCTTGACTGCAGTCTCTCCTGGTTCTTCTCTTTAGTTCTTTCTCTTTATTTCTCTACCCCTTTCCTGTTGACCCTTCTCTAGCCCTTTCAGGTACCCACATACTGGTGTTTATTTTGTTCAACTTTGACTTTGCCTTTATAAGAAATTACCGTCTTTTGAGTGCTCCCTTGAATCTACCATACTTCAGTTAATGCATTTGTATACACTTGCATACTACCCAATGTATTTACTTATACATTTATAAGCTAATTCTAGCTTCCCCATATGAGAGAAAAGGTGACACCTTTATCTTTCTGGACACAACTATTTTTCATGATGATATGTAGGCATAGAAATTTTAAAGTCTTTCCTCAAAGCTGATCCTCTCAGACTGCAACATATGCTTCCAAAATCTGCATCCAAAAGGTGAGGTCAATTATTCAGTTTAGTATTTCAACTAAATATGTTTCTTGCTCAATGTGTTGTCAATATTGCTTCCCAGACATCTTTCTTTATTGAAATTAAATAGCTGACACATTGCTACCAAGGAGAGTGATTTTGCCTTCAAATCCAAGTGGTGTTTGCTAGCCTGAGAGCTTATTTCACTATTTCCAAACTGAGGGCTTTCACCATTTGTGGCACACATACACATTATTTTGTCATAAGTATCCCACTTCATTAAGAACATAATTAAATTTTTCATGATACCTAAAACACAGTCAAATAATTTAATAAAATAACAGATACAAAAATTATAGTCAAGACGCTGATGCAAGAAGACTTAGTAACTATGGAAACATGCAATGTATGCCCATCACATGAAGGCTGTATTTCTGGAGAGTCATGGGAACAAAGAGAGAAAGAAGCAGCAAATTACATGGTTCTCATTAGTCTTAATGCAAAAGATGATTTGCTTTTTAGTTAACAGGCAGCTCTAGTATTTTTTTGCTTTTATTTTTATGGTTTTTAATTGTGAAAATACCATGCAGATACATCCCTCTCAAGCTCTCAAATAGGAAAGACTAGAAGATTTCCTTCCTCTAGGTCACACCAGAGGAACAAGCTCCTCCTAGGCTCTTTGCTTTTCCACATTCTCTGACTGAGATGCAAGGGCTGTGATTTAGTCAGCAGCTCTGTGTGTGTGTGTGTGTGTGTGTGTGTGTGTGTGTGTGTGTGTGTGTGTGTGTGTGTGTGTGTGTGTGTGTGTGTGTCCTGTTGCTTGAACTCAGAATCTGAGCACTGTTCCTAAGCTTTTTTGCCCAAAGCTAGTTGCGTACTGATTGAGCCACAGCTCCACTACCAGCTTTTGTGTGTGGGGGGGAGAGGGTTAGTTGGAGATAAAAGTCTCATGGACTTTTCTACCTGGGCTGGCTTCAAAGAATGATCTCAGCCTCCTGAGTAGCTAGGACTACAGACATAAGCCACAAGTGTCCCACTTTTTTTCTTTTTCTTTTTGTGTTCTGCAGCCTAAACAATAAGTTCTTTACTTTTCTTCTGTATAAGCATATACAATCCCAGTAGGTTTTTAGATTAGTAAAATTCTGTCACTATTAGTCCATTCATTTTTCCCTACCTAGCTATTTGGTTATTTAGTTATAGTATTATATTTTTAAAATGTATTATTGAATTATTAACTATAGGGAACACAGAACCGTAACAATTCTTATCTCACATACTTTCTGCTTCTTCCTGCCCTCCTGTATCTATCATTCCCCTTGTTCTCTTTTATATAACTAATTGAAATATTCTCTTTAATAATATGCTGCCAACATTCATTTAATTATTGCATAAAATTATAGTTCATTTACTTTTTATTACTGTGGTTTTTTTCTCCTTTACACATTCATCCAATCTGTATTTTGTTAGTATGTGCATTTATGTGTTTGTGCAGTGGTGTGGGGAGGGGTACTGGGACTTGAACTCAGCGTGGGGATTTTTACCGCACTATTTTCCCAAGGCTAGCACTCTACCAATTGAGCAATAACTCCACTTGTGGCTTTCTGGAAGTTAATTGGGGATAAGAGTCTCTTGGACTTTCTTGTCTGGGATGGCTCTGAACCTCAGTCCTCAGCTATCATCTTCCTTAGTAACTAGGATTACAGATGTGAGCCCCCAGCACCTGGCAGTATGTACTTTGTATGAAATGATAAACTAAAATTCTTTTCTAGCATTTTAAATCATAGTCACATGACTAGTGTTACCATGCTTTCCATTTTCATTTCTTTGCTATTGACAGAAAATTATCTGATAAGTGCTAATCTTTGGGTAGACACACACACACATGAATATCAAAGGTATAATTTTTAGGTTATGGCATCAAGGTGAAGTTTCTTAAAAGCAGAAAATAAGTCTCCAATGTCTTCAATTTTTCTCTATAATTATGACCTTTTGCCATATTTCTTTGTGCCATGTCTCTACCTATATTGTGCCATGTCTCTACCATGTCTCTACCTATCTACCAAAATATTGCCATTTGTACATGAACATTCAATAATGGCTAAGATGTCATGTTGTTTGTGAGACCTTGGGAAACACTCAGACCCTAACTCAATCCTTATAACTTAAAAGGACTTAGAAGGTATAATATATGAATTTTTAATAGCACTAGTGTATGTCAGAAATCATGCAGAGTAAGAAACAAGGAACACTATAATGCTCCCTTTAAGCCAAATTCATTTTTCCTCCCTTCAAACTGTGTGAAAACGTCTTCATCTTTATTCTGATCTGCCCACTAGAGAACTAAGCTTCTCCGAAAATGTGGCCTCAGAGAATTTCACCCATGTGGACCTTGCATTTATCCCCTCTACTAGAATCTCTGGTTTTATCTTCTATAGTTATGCTTTCAGTAAGTCTCTAACTCTCCCACACAGTTTCTCACCTGTGGTCTTCTCTCTCACCCCTGCTTTCACAAACTGATTTTGTCACAGCAAAATCACTCTCAATGTGTTTGCGGCAATGCTCCAGCCCTGCAAGTTACAGAGGATGGGGGCTCTAACACACATATATTTAAACCTACCTCAAAAGGAACCCTGGAAGGGAAACAGTGATGTCAGGCTGGGACTATGTAAATTCTCTGTCTTCTGCATCACCTCTAATTTATCACCTCTTCTTTATTTCTTCCTGACTCCTTAAGCTTTGTGTCCAATGCTTGCTGCAGATGCTTCTAATTTCCTCCATCATCTCAATTTTATGTTCTCATGTGTTCCCTCATTCTCCTTCCCTTTCCTTAAAACCTGTTTCTTACAGGTTTTTTTTTTTCATTTTACTAACAACAGTACTGCTTTTTCCATTTTACCTAATCTTGCTACATGAATACTACAGTATTTTACACAGGCTTAGTACACATACAACCTCTAAATATATTCTTCTGAAAGAACACAGAAATTTTTAAATCACCTTAGAAATCTTTCTAAGCCATTGATTTAATTATTATCATCTTGGAGATCAAGATCAAGATTCAAATCAAGGGGGTCCTTTTTAAGTATAATAAAATAGGTTTTAGTAAAGAAGGGAATTTTATTTAAAGAAGTAATAGTCATAACCACAGTATTTTCTAATGAGAAAACAAAATGAAAAAAAAAAACCTCAAGTTTTTATAACTTAATCTTTAGATAGCTGTGCGAACTGTATACACTAACCACCCAGTTGGTGCAATTTTATATATGAGCACAAAATAATTTCAAAATACATTCCTTTCCACCCAAGGACTAACTACACCCATCCCTGCCTAGTTTCCTCAATCAGATGTATTTGTTATCATATAATCATAGAGGCTATAATCATAATAGCAAATATCTAGAAACAACCCAGCCCAAGTGTCTGGTTTCAGATGTTGAAAAACACGATCGCCAGATGGTGGCACTATTTTGAGAGATTCTGGAAGCCTTAAGAGATGGGACTATCTGGAGGAAGTCTATAGTAGGATGTGTGCTTAGTAGAATCTTGATCCTGAACCCTTTCTGTGTGGCTACTTCGTGGATACCATACGGTGAACTGCTTTGTTCTCACACACACACACACACACACCTTGTCATGCAGGTTTCAACCTCTTGAAATTGTGAGCTAAAATAAATCTTTCTTTAAGTTGTTTCTGTCACACATTTTGTCACAACATGAGAAAACTAACTAATACACATCTCCTACAACAAGAAATGATTTAGCAAACCATCAACACCATGCAATACTACTCAGTAATAAAACAGAATAAATTGTTGATATAAACAACTTTCATTATCTCAAGGAAATTATTCTGAGAGAGAAAAGGAAGCCAATTTTAAAAGGTCACATAAGATATGATTCCATTTATGAGGCAATCTTAAAAGAACAAAATTATAGAGATGGAGATCAGATTAGTCATTGTCAGGGGCTACCAAAAAGGAGGGAGACACCTGGAGCTATATAAACAAAACCTGATGGATTTTCGTAGTGGAACTATGCTGTGCCTTGACTATCTTGACTTTGGTGTTCTGGCTACTTAAATCTATACATGAAATATAATTGCATCAGCCAAAACAGTACATACAAAGCTTCTTAAATATGAGTAGATTGAATCAATCAATCGTTGTAACATTGCACTGTAATTTTGCAGATGGTAGCACAAGGGTTAGCTGAGCAAAGGATGTGGTATCTTACAGAATTCTTTCTGTCAACTCCATGTAAAGCTACAATTATTTCAAAGGACAACTAAAAGATAGAAGCATCAAAGACAAATATTAAAAACTGAATTTTAATGTACTGAAAAATTATTAGATACTTTTCTGTATTTCTACATTCATTCATTCATTCATGAAAACTCTTGGCAAATAAGAAATGCGGGGGTGGGGGGGCTGACTTTCTGATCATGACATGTTTTTTCACTCACTTTCTGAAAAAATTATGTGCCAGGACTAGAGCTAGAAGTCAAAGCTGCTGCTCTACCACTTGAGCTGGTATCTAGCCCTAATATGTGTTTTCTAACAATGATTGTGAATATATTTTATGATAAATTAATGGTAATCTCTTTTAAGTGAGGGACAATTATATGAGCTGTTTTCATTTCTACTAGGAAGACAACTAAGAATTACAAAGGAATAAAACCTTCTCCATATTTAAAGATGATATGGTTGAAAATCTAAGAACTTCAGGGGAAAATACATGATAATTTCAAAATCTTCAACATGATGAGTGGGTACAAGATTAACAACAAAAGTGTGTAATAGACATGTTGCTAATTAATTAATAGAAAAGGATACCATTTTCCATCTGAACAAAAGCCTTGATATATTTAGGAATACCTAATAAAACCACATAAGCTATTTCATAAAAATATAAGAATTATGGAAAGTAACGTTGAGAATGTAGGGAAATATATAGGTAAAAGATGACAATTTTTTTCGCAAAATTAACCTATACATGTAAATAATATATTACTATAACTCCTAACAGTTGCTAAGGAAATTTAGCAGGAGCCTTAATTTGACATGGAAACATAGAAGACAGACCAGTCAGGACAATCTTGAGTTTGAAGAGCAACATGGTGATAACTGACCAGAAGATATCAATGTTTACACTTAAGCTATGCTACTTGAGTGGCTATGGTACTAGTGTAGGTAGGAACGAACACTGAAGGAAGTCAAGGGAGAGTCTAGAAACAGAACCTTCCATCAGTGTGTGAAGAAGTGGCAGAAGTTAGCATGTGGCACACATAGTGTTGCCAAGTCCTGGGAAAAGGGGAATCAGGTTCAACTCACTGTAGAGGAAGATTTGGTTATCTATGTGAAAATAAACAAGCCTAGACATTAAGCTCACACTACAGAAAAAGGTAAAATTCAGTAAATTAAAAAGTCAAATAGAAAACCATTGAAAATTTTAGGTGAATAGAAGGGCATTGTTTTATGACCTTTGAGCAGAAATTCTGCTTAAATAAAATATAAAGATTATAAATTCTACAGGGGAAAAGACTAGCAAATCTGCCTTGAAACTTAGATGTTAAATTCTACTAAAGGCATCACACACAAAATATTACAAAGTCTTGGTCTGGGAAAAGTTATTTATCCACACATGACTGTCTAAAAATTAGTATTAAGAACTTTATAATGGACTCCTACAATCAATAAAAGAAAAAAAGGAAAGTGACCTATTGGAAAAAATAAAAAATATACAAGAATATTAAGCTCAAGCTGTTCAAAAGAACAGCTGAATTCCATGAGGAGTTAGTTGTATAATTTTATATATACTCACACACATAAAATATAACTTCACAGATTAGCAGAAGTCTTTAAGTCTTACCAAACTCATGAAGCTGTGGGTTTTAAAAGGCTTTTTGAAGTGCTATGGTTAAAAACTTGTGACTTTAAAAGAGGGGGGAAATCCAAATCCTTTTGTATTTATAAATAAGCATAATAAATGTGTGTCCCATTTTCATTAAGCAATTCTACTCTTGGTGTAAACTGCAGATACTTTTATTTTTGGTCTGGTCGTGGGGCCTGAACTCTGGGCCTGGGCGCAGTCCCTCAGCTCTTCACCTCAAGACTAGTGCTCTACCGCTTGAGCCACAGCGCTACTTCCAGCTTTTCTTTTCTGCTTATGTGGTGCTAAGGAATCGAACCCAGGGCCTCATGCATGCAAGGCAAGCGCTCTACCACTGAGCCACCTTCCCAGCCCTGCAGATACTTCTTGTACATCTGTATGAAGAAGCCTATCATATAATTTTCATTGCCATATTGCTTAAAATAAGTGTTTTCACATAACCAGTAACAGAAGGATGAACAAATAAATAGTGGTATAGAAATACTGGTTGCAGAAATTAAAATAAAATTATGCCAATATGTATAAAAATAAATATCATAATTTTGAAAAAAAAACATAAATTATCCAGCAATGAATTCCATAAATCTCATAACAAAGTCATAAAATAGTTTATGTATACATCAGTATTTAGCATTAATCTGTAACAGGGATAAAATAACAAATAACAAGTCCAAGATAATAGCATGATCTGGGAAGAATGGGAGAACTCAGCAAGTGTGCACAAAGGAACTCCTGTCTTATCTGTAATATTTTAATTTATGCAAAAATGCCAGATTTGATAAAAGAAACATCTAATGACAAGATAAAAACTGTATGAGAAACCATAAAGAGATCCTAATTATTGAGAGGTAGGATCCAAATAAAATTCTCTTAGTCTGAAACTAGAAAATGGGAAATGGAAAACAAAAGAAGCAAAATTCGCTGAGGCCTGGCAAATTTGCCAGGGTACTGGTGACATCCATTCAGTCAGTACAAGATCCTTTGCTCTCACACTGATAGAGATGACATACCAGAAGACCTTATGGCCTAAAGCCATATGATGTTGCCATGTCCCCAACTTCTTGAGAGTTCTAAGACCAGAGTATACTATAATACCTGGACATGCTTAGCAACCAGGAAATTTAGTGCACAAGCAAATATGTGCTTTATCATAACAACTCTGGTAACTAACAATGCCAAGGGGCTGTATGGTCACTAGAGCTGTCCAGTACTGTCTCAGAATATCCAAATTTAAAGAGATAAAAATTTGAGAGATCTGTGTGCATGGTGAACAAAGCTCATTCCCATTCTGTCTTCACAGTTGCCAAAGTTTGCATGAAGCCAGGGTGCCTTCAGCTGTTCTGCTTTTTTCCGTGTAGATCTGAAGTTATCAGAGTAGTATAGAGAGCCTGGGAAATTATTTGATTTGAACTATATCTTTTCTCCTGCTTCTCTAAATAATCTCTATCAGCAGAGCATTTGGTGAAAGAATTTCCTAGAAAGATTAGTGATGTTGGGAGATGAGTTTAGTCGTTTATTTTTCCATTTCATCAAGAGTTCAAGGTTACTGCTTTCAATAAGCAGGCAAATGATCACATGACCACTAGGTATTGACTACTAATTCTTTCTTAGTCTCTCTGCATTTATTCAGGAAGGCAAAAGTATCATATAAAAGCCTTGGATAATGGTATCTGAAATTCAGTAGGACTGATGTTTCCCTTAAAAGCCTTTATGTATATCTACCCTACATTAGTATTCAGTAGAATAAGCTGAGAGATATAGGAAATGTTGACATTCATGAAGCAGTCATCCATTCTGGACTACTCATTGGCACTGGCTTCATAGTCAGGTACAGTGACCAGAAACATCAAGATATGTTAAGTGCAGATTACTTTTTATCTTGCAACTCTACATCTAAATATCTCTGCTTTACTATCTTGGTAGCTATCATTTAAATTGTTTTTCTTAGAAAACACTTCAGGGAAACTTATGGGAACTTTTATGTTATCAGTCTACTTCATAGTTTACCAAACATGAATGTATCTTAAGTCATATATTCAATCATGAAAGATTACATCTGCAGGGGTCAAATGTTCCTGAATATGCAATCTGCCTTTTCAATAAAGATTTCTTCACATTCGCTCTTCCTTATGTGAACTCCAACTTCTTTCTTAAATACCTTTTCATCCTACCCTAACAAAGATGTTTGCTTGTTTGGTTTGGTTTGGTTTTGCTAAAATAGGGCTTGAGATTTCAGATTACTTACCTGCTGGTCCCTTATTCTATACTTTTGTATCAATGGAGAATAAAATGATGATTATTTTCTTCATATAAATGGAGAAATTCACATTTGGAATGAGAAAAAAAAAAACTTAATCAGCTGGGTCCAGGCGGCTCATGTTTCTAAGACTACCTAATGAGGAAACCGGGATAAGAAGATCCGGGTTCAAAGCCAGCTTAGGCAGGAAAATCTGTGACTCTTGTCTCCAACTGATCAATAAAGAACCAGAAGTGAGGGTTGGGAAGGTGGCTCAATGGTAGAGTGCTTGCCTTGCATGCATGAGGTACTGGGTTCGATTCCTTAGCACCACATAAGCAGAAAAAGCCAGAAGTGGTGCTGTGGCTCAAGTAGTAGAGTGATAGCCTTGAGCTGAAGAGCTGAGAAACAATGCCCAGGCCCAGAGTCCAGGCCCCATGACTGACAAAATAAATAAAGTAAGTAAGTAAGTAAGTATTGAAAAAAATCAAATAACCCACTTGAAATAAACATTTATTAAAAAAAAAAAAAAAAAAAAAAAACAGAAGTAAAGCTTTCGCTCAAGTGGTAGAGTTCCAGTTTTGAGTTAAAAAGGTAAGGGACAGAGCCCAGGGCCTCAGTTCAAGCCTTAGTACATGTGTATACACATACACACACACAAACACACACAAACAAACACACACACAAACAAGTATAAGTCCCCAACTACTATACATGTGAGGATAGGGTGAATAATAGCTAAAATGCCATTTATTTTGCCACAGTCCTAATCTATTTAACCACAAGCTCCTCTACAGTTAGTCTAAATTGATAAAAGTTGTGTTTAGGTCATGAGTTTAATTCCTAGAGTTTAGTATCTTGTTGGGCATAGCTGTGACAGATGCTGAGCTCTACCTGGTAGACAGTAAAGCAAAAAGTCCACTGTAGATTAAACAAGATAATATAGGCACTCTAAATCTCAAATAATATGCAATTTTCTTTCTTCTCTGTGTAAACCAAAAGCTCAGGAACAAAATCCCTCCCCACTTAGATCTTTAAAACTACACAGGAAATAAAGCTTATTGCCCGGGAGATAATCAGTCTCCAACTGTGGTAGAATTTAGTTTTGAGTTCTGTAAGAATAATTATAGCAAGTACGTGAACAGTAAACTTTAGGATTTGAAATCCTGAGGCAGAAATGATGAGAGTAAAGATAAGTCTGGAAAAATCTTAGTTTATAATCAGTAAAAAATGTTACTTTCTCCTCAAACAAGTTTTAAGAATTTACATTGCATTTCTTAACAATTAAATTCTACTTTATATTAATTACATCAGCTGGCTACTAATTGGTGTCTAGATAGAATAGCTATAAAGAATTCCCTCTCACATATCAGAAACTAGAGTGAAGCCCTTTCCTGGCCCTAGGAAGAACTTTAGACATGACTGGCACATTGATTATTATTCTTGTGGACAATCTAAGGGAAATGGAAATTTCTGTTATTTCTAGCAGGAGGATAAACAGGTCAACACTTGATCTCATAGTGGGTAAAATTTCTGAAGGACGTGTAAATATAAACTTTCATGACTTCAAAGTAGTGATTGCTTTAAAGCATATATTACTTATTTTTTAATCTGAATTCACAGCAAAAGAAAAGGCATTTTGCCAAGCACCAGTGGCTCATGACTATAATCCTAGCTACTTGGAGGCTAAGATCTGAGGAGTGCTGTTCAAAGCCAGGTTGGGTAGGAAAGTCTGTGAGAATCATATCTTGAATTAACCACTAAAAAGCCAGACATCATGTGGTTCAAGTGATAGAGTGCCAGCCATGAACACAAAAAGCTCAGGGGTATGCTCAGGACCCGAGTTCAAGGCCCAAATCAGACACATGTTCATGACATTTTATGAATATGCTAATGTTCATACACACCTAGTAAGTACAAATTCACCACCAGAGCAAAGCCTAATAAAGGCACAGGTAATCAGACCTATGCTACTTTTTAATGTAACATTTTTGGATAAGTCATGTCTAAAGTATGAGGATGAGAATTTGGAGCATATGAATATTCAATGAGTTTCATATCCTATATATTCTCTATTCTTCTATGAAATTTAAAGATTGAAAGTAAATTAACAAGAAATTTCTCCCTCAGACCTTCTCTCTGATACTACCAGTTCTCTCCCTGAAAGTCATATAAGCCAGATATTGTTGAATAGGCATGTGTGTGTGTGTGCGCGTGTGTGTGTGTGTGTGTGTGTGTGTGTGTGTGTGTGTGTTGCCAGAATTTCTTGTGACCAAAATCTTACCAATGTCCCTGTTTTCCCATGGTCACTCTCTCCTTCATTAATAGGACATATTATAAGCAGTTCACAAAAATTGTTTTCTTCTTCTTCTTAGAAATATTGCTTACTTCAAAAAAAAAGAAATATTGCTTACTTATTATTCCCAGAATATTTTGAGATTACGTACACTCATGTGATTGAGTTCTTGCCCATACAAAGTTAAAATGCTTCATGTGCCTGGCATACAAAAAAAATGTCATGAACTCTGATGAACTAGGTTCTTTCAATGTATTCTAATGGTTTACTGATAATTCGGAGGTCTAAAGGCTGATAGAAACATACTGTGAATGCCTCTCTGAATAGCCATAGAAAGAGGATCAAAACCAACTGCCTAGTCTGTAGGAGTTATCAAGTGAGAAAGAAGTTAATTTTTATTCTGTATATTAAGTAAAATTTTGAAATCTATCTGCCAATCATGCTTACCTTTATTAATGTGACTGGAGTTTTCTGCATAAAAGGATTCTTGTTATAACTTTCGTATCTTTCTTTAAGAAGCTAATGTCTCTATTTGACAAGTGGAATTACTACCCTTATTTATATTTCATTCTCAAAATCAGCTTATGATTTATTTTTGGAGTTTTGAATATCCAAGCCTGTAGATTTTGAAACATTTAGATATATAGAAAATTATTTTTTAGAAATTTTTTTAAATCATTGAAATGGAAACTTTTACTTAATAAGGAAAAATGGAATAGGTAGCAAATTCACTTGGGAAAATATGTCAAAATCAGGAGGAAAAGAGACTATGCTAAATAATTTACAAGAGATTATGGGGGAGAATGGTAATGGGGTAACATTTATCAAGATGCACTGTACTCATAAATTGAAATGTTGACTCGAAACTCCTTTGTATAACTACATAAAGAGAGTAACAAAGAAAATTTTAAAAGGGAAGAGAGATTACAATTTGAGTTTCTAAATTTATTTCACTAACATTTTTGTTGCAGCAACAGTAATTTCTTCCCAGGCTTACATGCTTTAATCCCAATATTAACAAGTTTTAATTGACTCTTCTGAGGAGTCCATATAGATGATAATCTCTAGTTCTTAGCTGCAGTGATTCTTAATTCATCCATTGGAAAATTGGGAGTACATGCAACCTAAACAGTCTAGCAGGAGAGTTTGCCCCTCGAAAATAATATTCAAAGACTTAACAGCATTTTCTCACTGGCTTTATCTGACACAGGCTTCTTATTCTCTCTTTTAAGCTCTTTTGTTTTTTAAAAAAAGTACCTTTTATTTCTGGCAAATGGTTACTTCTTCAAGGTCAAAGAGGGAACTGGAAGCCCTAGGGATGCAGAGCATTCCAACTCCCCTCTGCCTTTCCATTAGAACAAAATTATTCTTGCCTTCTTTCTCAAATTGCTTCAATGCCATAGAGAAAAAAAGTATTATACCCAAAACCATGACATACCTCTGCCCCTCTCCCATTACAGTTACTTAATATACTTAATAATTTATCTATTCACCCTTTAGAGATATTAATTCATACCTTTTCTTTCACATAATGTTTATACTTACTTCCTGGGCTTACTCTTAACAAATGATTTTCCTAATTCATATAACAGTTAAGCAATACTAAAAGAATTTGAGAGGTCTTCCAATGACATATTTAACCTGCCAGTACCTGTGGCCCTGTACTATATTCTCTGACTTTTACATTGGACAAATTAATTAATGTGTTATTTTTTCATTTCAGCATATTGGAATATTAGATGGAGCAAGTGTGGGATTTTTAATCTAGATTTTAGTGTAAAATATTTGGGGAAGTACATGTTCACAAATTCTCTTCCATCAGTCTGTACACTAATTCTCAAACCCTTTCACCTGGTGGAGGTAAATACTCTTTAAACAACTTTTCCTTGTATATCAATTTTCTCTGTCTTGATCATTCCTATCAGCATAGAAATATTTTGTAATTTCTCTAAATCAAGAACACTTTCCACAGGCACATGTTCCAGACCAGGATCTCTTTTGCCTTCGTGAAATATCACTTTGAAAGACTTGTCCACATTCTGTCTCTAATACCTCTTACATTCTCATTGAAGCTCAGTCCATTCAAGCTATTGCTCAATGATCAATATACCTTTCTGAGTAAAAGTCACCAAAGACTTCCAGTATTCAAAAGGCAGTTCTCAGTCCTTACTTTTCTTGACCTCTCAAGAGCCTTTGATATTATTGTCCAACATCTCCCTCTTACATTCTACTCACTTGTTTCCTCAGATGTGGCTATTTTCTTTGACTCTCCTGGATACTTCACTTTTCAGTAGCTATGGCAGGTATGACTGCTGGCATAGTTTAGGAACCTTTTAAACTCTTCTCTCTTCTACCTAGAGTCACTTCATCAATGATCCCCACACCATGGAGAAAGGAAGGCTTCTGTCTCAGATGCTCTGAGTCCTGAAGTTCTGTGAGAATGACAACTGAAAAAACTTGGGTAGGAAAATACAGCCTTTACTTTTCAAAACTAGATGTAAATACCAACACCATCCACAACATATTCTCAGATCCTATTTCCAGAGATAAGTAGACCATTCCAAAATACTTTTTGAATGAAGAAACATGAAGTTCTCGTGACAATGTTTAATTTTACTTAAATTTGAAGTATCACACCCTTCTTTAGTATAGCATCTTAGATGCCAAAAAGGAAAAAATAATTAACTGAATGCTATGCCATATCTCTACCTCACCAATCATCAATACACAGCAGTGTTGGCAGGGTTAGGAAGATGTAGGAGGATTTAACTGCTTTCAGGAAACACACATTGAGTATTTAGACTGTTCTACAACATTTTTAAGTGGTTGAATTGTAAGTGAAGGGTATATAAATACCCATTTCCTCATCCTTTTAAATTTAGGATTGGAAAATTCTCAAAATGTTCTATAAGGAAAGATAGTATAAGGTATGATCTATAAAACACATAAGTAATAGGAAGAATCAGGTTAAGGAAATAACTCTCTACTTCTTTCCCTCCACTCCTTCTTGGAAAACGTGTAAATAATGATGATATTGTTATGTAATTCAACATTTATTTTTTTGCTTCATCATTCTTTTAAAATAACATTTTGAAAAAGTTTAAGAAGTTTTTTTACTCTATATAATTTTATGGGATCTATTATGATAATTTGATACCTATGCACAATTTGTAATGACTAACTCATATTAATTATCTTCTTTCATATAACAGAAGTTCTCCAATTACATTCATCTATTGCTTCTACAGAAAGCAAAGGTACAAAATGGAAAACTGTCTACGCATCCTCAAATCATGGAACAAAATGCAACTATCTCAAAGCACTTAGTATTCATCACTCTATTTAGAAAAAGTACAGTTCTCTTTCTTCTTGCAGATTTTCCAACCATGTCCTCTGCAGTGGGCCTAGGGGAGAGGGAGTGCAGCATGTGGAGTTGATATCTAAAGAGGCTACGGTGAGTAGAAGTAGAAAAAGGAAAGGCTGTCAGACTAGGGCCTCATATCTAAAATATACTTAGAACTCAAAACATTAACTCTCCCAACAACAAATCCTCAAAGAAACAACCTCCCCATCAACAAGAGGGTTAAAGACTTAAAGAGGAGGCAACAATGCTTGATAAGAAATGTACTTGTTGTCTTGCCCATGTAATTGTAACTCCTCTATACTGTATTTTCACAATAAAAAATGAGACTTCTCTGAAGAGTAAAGAAGAACGGCCAATAGACACATGAAGAAATGCTCAACTTCTCTAGCCATAAAAGAAATGCAAATCAAAACAACATTGAGATTCCACCTCACCCCAGTTAGAATGGCTATAATCAAGAATTCTAATAACAACAGATGCTGGAGGGGATGTGGCCAAAAGGGAACCCTACTGCATTGTTGGTGTGAGTGTAAACTTGTTCAACCACTCTGGAAAGCAGTATGAAGGTTCCTGAAAAGACTACCCATAGAGCTCTCCCATGACCCAGCAATCCCACTTTTGGGCATTTGCCCAAACTATCACTAACAAAGCCATACTAAGGCTAGTAGCACAATGATTTATCTCAGCATTATTTACCATAGCTAAGATATGGAACCAACCTAGATGCCCCTCAGTAGATGAATGGACACCTCCATCAGAAAGAATGATACCACCCCATTTGTTAGGAAATGGAAAGGCTTGGAAAAAAAAATATTAAGTGAAGTAAGCCAGACCCAAAGAAATATAGGTCCCATGGTTTTCCTTATTTTCAATAACGAGTATATATCTTGGATAATCTTATCAGATGAGCAGAATAGCTCATTAGCTATGTACATATGACCATATAAGATGATGCTAAGTGAAATGAACCCCAAGATAGAGATCTTTGTTGCTGTTGTTTTTAATGTACTTATAATGTACTATGTGATTTTTGGTTGCTTTTTAAAATTTTTATTATTTCTTTTTTAAACGTTTTTTATTGTAAAAATGCTGTACAGAGGGGTTACAGTTATATGAGCAAGGTAATGAGTACACTTCCTATTGAGCATCGTTGCCACCTCCTTTGTTTTCCCCCTACCATCCCTTCCCTCCAACCTCCACAACCACCCTCCCTTCCCCTCCACCCCACTGAAGTTGTAAAGTTCATTTTCAACATAGTGTCTTGTACATCTCATTGTTACAATGGGTCAAACTGTATCCTTATTTAAGCATTTTGTTTTTTTTTCCTTCCTCTTCCCAAATTAGAGAATTGTATATACAAGATGCAGGTCATCGACATCCAATACAGTGAAAACAGGGGTTATACCATGGGGGAGGAACATACAAAGCAACAAAAAAAAAATCACATGGGACATTATAAATACATTAGTATGTTCTTCCCCTAGGGTATAACCTCTGTTGTCAGCGTATTTGATTCTGGTGCCCTGAATCTTGTATATACCTTTTTCTAATATGGGAAGGGGAAGGGAAATAAAAAATGCTGAAACAAGGATACAGGTTGACCCATTGTAACAATGAGATGTACAAGACACTCTTTTGAAAATGAACTTTTTACCACTTTGCAGGGAGGGGAGTTGAGGTGAGGAGGGATGAGATGGTAGGGGAAAAACAAAGGGCTAACAATGCTCGATAGGAAATGTACTCATTACCTTACTCATGTAACTGTAACCCCTCTGTACAATATCTTTACAACAAAATATATATTAAAAATTAACAAAAGAAAAAGCTTTCAGAGATGAACATATTCATAGTGTACTTAGAGGAAACATGGGAGAATTTGATAAATTGTAGCACCATTAATAAGTTTTGATCCAATTTTGAAACCAGAGGTAGTATGGTGGATAGGGAGAGCCAACCATCACGACAGCCCTTATTGTATTAAACTGTTTAGCTGAAATATACTAAAATATACTAAAATCTATGATGAGAAAGAGGAGTTAAAAGGATCCTGGGAGTGAGATTATATTAGGAAAGAAAGTTGTTGGTGGCATTTAAATGTTTACCATGAACACTAAGATCAATTTAATTTACCCACTATATACCCCGTGGTATACAGTTACTTACCACTGTATCCAGCATACTTCACCATTCCTAGCTTAAACAACATGGAGACCAAACAAAACAAAACCAGCACAGACATTGTTCCCCAAAGCTAAGACTCTCAACGAATCACACAACTTGTTTTTGAAGACTGACTTTGAGACTGACACTAATCTAAACCATTATGTCATAAACTTTGCCCTGTCTCAATTTACTATACTCTTTGTAAGACTCATCTGTGAAGGACACACACCAGATCCTCCATCCCTCTAGCTGCACTTTCCTCATTTGCTCATCTGGAGATATACTTCCTCACTGCAGTACAAATGTTTCTTTTTACCAGGGATGTCTGTGAGTCTCATGAGAAATTGACAGTCAATATATGGAAAATGGATATGGTAAGCTCAAGAGTAGAGGAGACATGTTCTAGGAAGAAAAGACATCTGGATAATTGTGAGATAGAAAACAATAGAGAGAAGCAATAAATTAAAAAAAAAAGTCAGCAAGAGTCAGTATGATTGGGGATGAAAATGTTTTACCAAGTAAACCAGAAATTCTATTTTTTTTTTACAAAAAGAAAAATGGAGAGAATTACAGACTGGAAAGTTAGTACGTTCCCAAAATACACACAATGCTTATAGTGCTTATAAAACTAGAGCAGAGAATGTCAAAACAAAATGAGTAATGTCCTTTTTTGCTATAGAAAGTTGACTAAACAAATTCTTAAGACTGGGCACTACATTTTTGTCACATAATCCCTTGGAAGAAGACTTTGGCCTAATTCTTTATTCTTTCAAGTCTTCATTTCTGAAAAATATGGAAGGTCAGCCATGCTCATTTTGGAGAAGGAAATGAACCCTTTTGTGAGATTCTCCTAGCTTACTCATTCATATTCTGGCCTTCTACGAGCCCTCACAAGCATTGTATTCACAGTTATTATTCCATGACATTGGTCCCCATACCAACGTGGTCATCATCACACAAATTACAAGTCCTGGATAATACACAGCTATTTTGCGTAAATAGAAGGCAAACAGTGATGGTCTAATCTTTCATTTTTTAATAACTGGAGTCCTGAAATACATAAAAGAAAAACAAATTAAAAAAATATGTATCATTCATAGGGGAAATAGGGCTACTACAAATAAGAGAGATGATTTTTAAATGCCTAATAAATATTTTTAAAAGTAACACTGGGGCTGGGAACATGGCTTAGTGTTAGAGTGCTTGCCTAGCATGCATGAAGCCCTGGGTTCAATTCCTCAGTACTACATAAACAGAAAAAGCCAGAAGTGACACTGTGGCTCAAGTGGTAGAGTGCTAGCCTTGAGCAAAAGAAGCTCAGGGATAGTGCTCAGCTCCTGAGTTCAAGCCCCAGGACTGGCAACAAAAAAAGTAACACTAAAAAATCTCAAAGAAAAATCAATAAATTCCCAAATGGTACATAGTACCATCACTTTTTCTGATCAAAACATAATTAACAGCAAAATATCACTCACACACACAAACACACACCAAGTTGAAAACTTGACAAAACATACATTTATTAAAACTGTTACGTCAGGAAAATAAAAATATAAATCATACATTTCAGAATATAATTAAAAACATGCACAAAAATTAACATTAGCCAAGAACTTTCTATGATGAATATTTAAAACTATGTTTATAATATTTTAAAAGAAAACATTGGGAAGAAATTTATTAAGTTTTTAAAAATGAGAAGAAACATTAAAGAAAGTCACAAGATAAACACAAATTAATGTATCAAAAGAAAAATCATTATATAAATACATGGACTTAGAAAAGATTAATATGGACAGACTTCTGACAATCTGATCCATGTCTACAATTGATTCTCCCAGACCTTGGTACCTGTTTTGAGCAGTAAAGTAACACATATTGAGAGAGGGAAAGAAAAATTGTCCAGGGATGTGTCCTCCAATGCTATGGAGGAAGACTTTCACTCCCAAGCTGAGATGAAACAAGAAAACAGGTAGGAAGAGGAAGGGTTTGGTCATCCAGTTAGGTTGAATCACAAGTTTGTCTTTATGTTTTTAAACAAGTTACTTAATTTTTTTCTTTCATTTGGAGGAAATCCTGCTTCGGCAATTGATCTATTTGAAGACAAGTGAAATGCACCTAAAAGAATTAGAAAAGAAATATTCCTGGCTGGATGTGTAAGTTTCTTATAAATCCTATCAGCAGTATATACTATTAAGAGTGTATTTGGTACTGAGAGAAACCAAACCATTGGTATTAAACTGTAACTCATAATATTGTCTTTGAAGAAAAAGGCTATAAGGAAATGTTAAAAAGCGACACTAACTCAAGGAAAGTACTCTTCCTCTTGAATAATCAAATAAAATTGCAAACTGAATAAACTCATAAAACCCTCTCCTTCCAACTTTTAAACTGCTCTATTTTTCCAATTCTTGTTTCTATTGCAATCTCTCAAAAGCAATAAAAATATATTATCCTTTTTAAATCAAAATACACATTCGTAATTTGTTTTCAAGTAACATTATAATTATATAATAGGCACCAGATTTTTTTCACACTTAAAAATTCAGTTGTCACCTAGCAAAAATTTTGCATTGTATGAACTTTTCATTGTGTGGCAATTGTACCAAAATGCATTTTAATTAGACATCATTGGGAACATGCCAGGTTACAATTTTTTTCATTACAGAGCAACAAATAATATGCATCTAAGGAAGTTGTAACTGAACAGGAACATATGTATGGTAATTTCCTGGAAATATTATTGCTATTTATGGATGTATATAGATATATATATATATATATTATTGTAACCCCAAGTGAATTTTCCTCTAATGAGCTTTCACAGATATGACAGTGCCTGTTTCTCAAAGCCACTATCAACAACATTGTGTTTTGATCCTTGCTAATGTAAAAAAAGATATTGTTTTCCCTTAGTTTTCAGTTATATTTCTGTTTCTATAAGTACAGTTTCACTAAGTTTATAACACAGTTGAATTTATTTTTTATGACCTTAGTGTAATTATTCAATTGTGTCTGAAGTTCTATGCTAACTCGCAGAATCTTGTGCGTATTAATTTTCATAGCAGGACTTAATAATACAGTTAGAATTTTGCTGTCTGTTTATGCTGAGTTTTCTTTCTGTGCGGATAGTTTAGACAGCACACGTCATTAAAAATTTAATCATACTTTTTATGAATTCTGCATGTAGTGTCATATGTAGAACAAAATTCTCCATTCATTGTTTATAAAAAATTATCTTACATATTTACTTGTACTGCTATATGGCTTTGTTTTGTGCCTCTATCTAATTATCTAAGATTTATTTTGTTTAAAGGATGATATTTCAATTTTATTTTCATTTTCTAGAGAGTCCCCACAGCTGTCCTACCAACATGTAATAAAATAACCAATATTTTCTCCATGGATTTGCAATCCTATCTCACATAGCAAATTCCCATGTGTCTTGGGTCCACTTTAGATCTTTATATTCTTATTATGCTAAACATAATCTTGTCATCTCTTTCTTCAAATCTTAGTATCATAATAGAGTATGTCATATAATTATGATACTCTTCATTATTTATCCGGATTTCCCTGTTACAATTCAATTTATTTATTTATTTATTATTTTTATTTATTTATTTTGGGTCCGGTCATGGGCCCTGAACTCTGGGCCTGGGCGCTGCCCCTCAGCTCTTCAGCTCAAGGCTAGAACTCTACCACTTGAGCCACAGCGCCACTTCCGGCTTTTTTCTTTTTGCTTATGTGGTGCTGAGGAATCGAACCAGGGCCTCAGGCATGCAAGTCAAGCGCTCTACACTGAGCCAACTTCCCAGCCCGACAATTCAATTTATTTTATAACCATTTTAGCTTTAATTTTAAATAATTCTGCTGGCATCTTCATAGGATTTTCTCATTAATTGCTCCACAAACTTTCATCCTTATCAGCTGAATTATCTTATCTGTCATGTCTCCTTAGTATACATTGACAAACTATTGATACCCACATGGGATAATTTTTTCACTACAAAGACATTACTTTCTTTTTTTCTTCTTAGCTATTGTTTAAAAAAATCTGATTTTCAAGAAAACCCATGCAATTGATACCATATAGACAGACACAAATTATCAGCACACATTATCAAAAAGTTAATCGCACTAGTGTTCAAACATTAAGTATCACTATAAAATTATGTTTTATGAAGCTATCAAGTAATAAGCACAGTTGTGTGTATGTGTGTGTGTCTGTCACTGTGCAAGTGTAAACTTGTTACCTCTCTAGAGTAACATATCAAATGCCTAAATTACCAGCATAACGTTGGCCCACAATTTTAATTCTACTAAATGATATTAAACAGGTAAACAAAATATGTATGAAGTCTTATGTGCATAGAATAAGTGGTCCTAAGTGCACTATGAAGAACTGGGAAGCAACGGTCTAAGTCAATGGTGGAATAAACATGAGAGGCCACTTTGTTTGATACACGTTGAATGTATAACATTATGAAGAATTTGGCTGTAGTTCTTCCTACAACCAAATACAGTATGGGCCTGTCTGCAAGAAGCATAGATACAAACTTGGTGTTCTGAAGTTGGTCTTAAGCAAAAAGCATTCGCCTTATCTGAAAAAATTAAGTAAAGCGAAACAGGCTCAAGTGATAGAATATCTGCCTAGACAGACTGGAGTCCTGAATTCAAACCCTAGTACCTGTACCCTCACACCCACATTCCAGAAAAGTCTGTAATGTTCAGACTTTTATTCAGAATTTATTAAGCATTTCTACTCAGACACAGTATTTCTAAGCCCCTCCCAGCCAATTGGCAAAGATTTGTTCAAAGACATCATTTAATTATTGTCATTCTGGAAATCCAGGTCACAGACTCCAGCAGACATGCACTGTAGGTTAGGTTCCCTTATTAATTTGTTTACCTCTTCATTCATTTAATAAGTATTAATGGAGAGGCTACAATTTTCAGGCACTGTATGAATACTGAGAAAATTGGCATGCTGAGTATCAACTCCTGTCCTTAAAGTCTTATTATCTAATGAGGATCAATATAGAAATAGATAATGCTGGCAAAAGTCACATTCTATAATGGAGAAATAAACAGAATGTTGTAACAGCATGAAAGAAAAAAATAAGTAGCTGATGGAAACATGCCTTAAGTGGAGACAGTAATAGTGAAACCTCTAGGTCCAAAGGCTCATTCATTTTCTGAACACAAAATAAAACTACTTAAGTAATCCTTCCCATGGTGACAGAATTGAAGAAGAATGATGAGAGGGTTGACACTGATCAAGGGGCATTGTACTCATAAACTGACATGTTGAATTGAAACCTCTTTGCACAACTACTTAAAGATGTAAAAGAAAATGAATTCTTCTTAGGATTTGTCTTGTAGTAGAAATTATTTAATCTTTAATATGTAGTGGATTTCAAACTTATAATTAAAAAGTAATGACTATGCAGCAGAGTAAACATTAACTATCAAAAAAGACAAGCACAGCATCTTTACAATAAAATAATTTTTTTTAAAGACAAGCATTTGGGAACATGAATACATGCTATGCTATGCTATGTTATGCTATACAATACATAGGATGATTCCATTATCTCCTTTAAATGTTCCTTTCTGAATTGCTATGACATGTTGTTCCTTTCCACACAGGGGTTGTAGTTAAGCCTAAAATAAGCTCTTTGTACCAATACTTGGAGAGAGTTTTATGTCTCTTTTGCATCTTCTGAAACATCTTACCAGAACCTGGCATATAGAAGTATTGAATACATGTTGTTAGAATGATTAACATCAAAGGTAATGCTAGAATTTGTAGATTATATTAAATTTATAGTGTTTCCTTTCTGAATCAAGAGGTTGATGGAAGCAATGACAAGATGAAAAATGTTACAATTGAGAGGTGAGGTGAGAAACAGATGGTAAGTGGGAGGCAAGATGTCCGCACTGAAAATGTTGACAGGCACAAGGAGAAAGATCTTTCATTTCCATGATTCCCTGGGAGCAATTCCAAGACCACCATGAATCCAGCTTTGAATGTAATTCTGTATCAAGTCTCACTCAAAATTTATTGTGTGTGCACAATTATTTGCAAAGATCTTTAGAGAACAGAGTCCTTTGTCACAGTCCCCAGTCACTATGACAAAGAGAATATTAAAAGACTCAACTGGCCCAAATCCAGGAGAAGGAAGACAGAGTGAAACAATAAGGCAGGTAGTTAATCTTCTGGAAGGTAGTGATCTAAAGACAGGTTTGTGCACCCAACTCCCTCACTAAAGTCTACTTTTGTTTGATTTGTTATCTGAACCAATGGGAAATCTATGCCTTGACATTGAATCACAAAGCAAGAAAGGCTTGGGTCACTAAATAAGGTCAGTCGATGAAAGAGAAGAAGCCTTTAGCAAACTATATTCCAGAATTAAAATGTGGGGAAAATTTGGCCCAAACTATAAATGGCTCTAAGTACATTTATTGTGACTAGAGGAAAAGAGAAACCAATGAATTGGCAATGAGCCTTATTATTACAAAGCAATCATTTTTATCATCATTCAATAATGACTCTAGATGGATAGCTCAGCCAGAAAATTGCACTTACTGCAGAAAATTACATTGTATGTATTACCATAAAGATGACACCTCTATTGTCCAAAACATTAAGTGCTATCTAGTTCAGCAGAGTAGATGTTATAGAATTCTCAACTGATGGAATGTTGTTTTACATTAATTCTATAATATGATGTTACTTAGCTTGATAAAAGTGAATGCTGTTTTAATGGAATTAATATTCTATCCACTTGCATATTCAAATATTTGATCATTTTCTAAAATGTAGCTTACATGGTGTGTATACTGATATGGTTTTCTCCAAAAACATGTACATGAGAAAAATTCATATGTTGATCTGGAAACTCAAAAAAGTTTTTACAATAATTATAAAATATAATTTGACTTTTATTTTATCCAGTGGTACTGAAGACCAACCCCAGAGTTAGTGCATGCTAGCCCAGTACTGGACCATCATTGAGCTTCATCTCTATCTTCTTGTTTTCCAATAATAGAAACTGAAATCAGGTCCAAGCACTTTACCACATGAGCCATGCTTCAATCCATTTGTTTTACTTTAAAAAAAAATAAAGTCTTTATCTTTTTCCCCAGAACAAACTTTAGACCATGATTTGCCTATCTCTACCTACTGAGTAGCTGGGATTACAGGTATGTACCATCTGAAATGCCCAGCCCTAGTATTTGACTTTAAACAGTTATTCTATCATTAATGTTTAATGAGGTTTCCCAGAAGTTAAATGATATATAATACTAAAAAAGTTGGAAATTAAACTCAGAGATAGGAGAAAACAACTATTTTATAGAAAACATCTAAATAACAGTGGATTTGAATATGTGTATACACACAAATACATCCAGAATGTCACTCTTAAAATCTTTTTAAATCACTTTTTCTATTTTAAAAGACCATAAAATGGAAGAAAGATATGCACAATGG
Source organism: Dipodomys spectabilis (assembly GCF_019054845.1). Lineage (NCBI taxonomy): Eukaryota > Metazoa > Chordata > Mammalia > Rodentia > Heteromyidae > Dipodomys > Dipodomys spectabilis. The sequence continues at coordinate 20,774,592 of NW_024870766.1, forward strand.
CTTCAATGAATGAACCCATTGATGCATTTCAATTTTCCTTTTTTAGATAGAACTTCTACAATAGGAAACCAAGAATGTTATCAAAATTTAAACTGCTAATTGAGGGTTTATTACTTTTTATTTTTCTCAAAGCTAAAAGTTAACATACAGGACTTAAAAATAATGTAGGTATAAATATCAAGAGGAAGGAGGAGAAATGCAATGTCAATATAATAAAAAGTTTATGCCTAATTTTCACAAATAAATGTGTGAAAAGGCATTTTGGGAATCCCACTATGGAATTTATAGGCAATGAAAGTATTCTGTTTGATGCTCCAACGATAAATTAATATTTCGAATGCCTAGAAAATTTCCTGTGTTCTATTATTCCCTTCCTCCTTTATTCTTTCACTGTGAATTTGGCAATCACTTATCTATTGTCTCCATAGCTTTTCCCTTCTCTAGGATGGGGTTGAAATCCTACCATCTGTGGCTTTGGGGATGGGCTTTCTTCACTCACAAACAGGCACTTAAGATCTTCCATGCCAGTTTCCTAGTTTAACACCTTTAACTTACTATTTTATTATTGAATAATATGAATAATGTTCCATTGACTGGATTATAGTTTATTTATCTATTCACCAACTCAAGCACATCTTGGTTGTTTGTTATTGTGTTGGGAGTAAAACTCTAAACTCTTTTTCATGTAGAATTAAATTTTTGACTCAACTAGGAAGAGATACTTTCACAAATGCCTTCTAAACTAATACTGTTTCCATGGGAATGAGAATGAGTTGAAACCAGCAAAGTCCCTGAATGTCAGTGTCCTTGAGTTCAGAGGCTTCCTCACAAGTTATGGTACTATTTATGCAAATCAGTAAGTCACAGACAGCAAAGTCAAATTCATTCCTCAGTAAAATTACAAATTAATTTATGCCATGAGCCTTCAATCTCAATAAAGAAGAGCTGAAATCAAATCTAAGTTCTATAAATTAACATTCTATTATTCTCAAGAGCTAAATAGCCCTTCTTTGTATACTTCCTACATAATTCTAGAAATGTTTAAACCAAATATCACCTTGACATGTATGTGATTGATTTAAAAATACCTAATTACCCAAATTAAAGTATTCATATTGCTATTTGGGTTACATAAAAATATTCTGACTATTTTTAATTCAAGATTAAACACTGTAAGAGTGATTCTTAGTATGCATATAAGTAAGGATATGATAATATTGTGGTGTGTGTTGAGATTTTACTAACTTGTGAATTTGAAATATCATCATGATTGATATCAGTTAACAAGATTTACTAATATATTATCCAATTAAAATTCATTATTACAATGTCCCAATTGCTATAGGGTTTATTTTCATTTTTATATGTGAATTTTCACTGTATAAAATAAAATTTATTAGGGACTTATATCAATTTATTTATGACTACAAGGAAATGTGATACAAGAATAATAAGCAGCATGAACAGAATAAAAAATCAATAAGGAACAAAATTTAGTGTTGTGGTCTAGTAATTGGAAACCTAAGTTCTTATGAAAAAAAATGCCTAAATCTAATGTGTCCCTCACTTCCTTTTCCCAAAAAGCACAGCATATATTTTGTTCTCTTTTCCTATTTTCTTAAGCTAATTGTATAAACTCATGAACCAAAATAAAAAGTCACAGGAAAGTAAGACAAGCTACATTAGAGGACAGGTACAAGTAGAAGTGTAGGAAGCAAATTGAGAGGGTAAATATGGTGGATGGTGGTGTTTTATATGCATGCATGAAAATAGAATAGTGACTCCATTGAAATTATTTTTAGAAAAGAAGGAAGAGGATGAGAAAGAAATGGAGGGAGTAAGTTTATTGGGGACAATTGTATATTTAGAAATGTCCCAATGAAATCCCCAAAGCAACTAATATGGGTTAATAAAATTTTCTTTTTTCTATGTGGGTTGTTACTTGGGCTTGAACTCAGTATCTCAAAATCTTGCTCAGCTGTTTCACCCAAGATTGGTATTCTACTATGTGAGCCACATCTCTACTTCCAGCTTTTTGCTAGTAAAATGAAGATAAGAGTCTCTCAGATTTGTCTGCTGGAATTGACTTCAAACCTTAAGCCTAAAATCTCAGCTTCCTGAGTAGCTAGGATTACAGAAGTGACCAAGGGGCACCAGGCTTCTAATAAAAAAAATCTTTCACAAAATTATCGTTAAGTAGTTGTACAAAGAAGTTGCCATTTAAAAAAGAAGTTTATGAATAAAATACATTTTGCTTGATGTCACCCTTTCTAACATTTTCACTGATCCTTTTCCTACCTACCCTTTTCCTTACTCTTCTTAATTTTGTAGAAGACACATTGAACTCTTGACTGCATTTCTCCCCAAACTCCTGCCTCCCTGTTTCTCCTCTTCATTCATTTACCCATTTCCCCCAGACTACACTCAATACTGAGATTCCACCTCACCCCAGTTGGAATGGCCATTATCAAGAAAACAAAATATCAAATGCTGGTGGGGATGCAGCTAAAATGAAATCCTATATATATTAATATACTGTTGGTAGGACTGTAAACTTATTCAACCTCTCTGGAAAGCAGTATGAGGCTTCTCAAAATATTAAACATAGAACTACCGTATGATCCAGAAATTCTACTCTTGGGCATTTACCCAAAAGATTACAAATCAAAATGCTGTAAAGCCACCAACACAACCATGCTCACTGAAGTGCTAGTCACTACAGCCAAACATGGAATCAGCTCAGGTGCCCCTCAATGGATGAATGGATCAAGAAAATGTGGTATAAATACACAATGGAATTTTACTAATCCATTAGGAAGAATGAAATTGTACCATTTGTAAAGAAATTGGAAGAGCTGGAAAAATTATGTTAAGTTATATAAGTTAGGCTCAGAGAGATAAAGGGTATGTGTTTTCTTATATGTGGAAGCTATAGTTAACATAAATTTTAATACATTGGGTGGTATGCAAGTATATAAAAATGTATTACCTGAAATATGGCAGATTCAAGGAAAAACTCATTTTGTGTTTATTATATATATATATATATATATATATATATATATATGGCTATTGTATTATTCACACAAGTTTAGGTTATGCTGATTAAACAAAATGTTTGTAGTTTTTATTGCCCCAATCCAATGTTTACTTCATTCACACTTCATCCCCAATTTTGTGCTTTACTCCATACTGGGAAAGGTTTCTTTACTTTAACAGTGTTTTTATGTAAGTCTTGCTCTTCAAATTTTGGTTGACAAATTAACATCGCTGGCATGAACAGTAACTATTGGAATACAGAGTTTCAGATCCCAATTCAGACTCATCTGAAAATCTGAATCTTAAAAAGAGCCTCTGATGATCTGTATAACCCAGTAACATGTGAAAAGCACTGGGCTGGAACACATAATCCGTGGATCCCCATTTTAAGGGGAGGAAAAAACAAGATCTCTAACATGGGCATTTTACTGCCTCGGTCCAAAAGTGGTAAAGCCACTTTTCTCCCAAAACCTCGGACCAGATATTTGGCCTTATATAACTACTGGAGGCTCAAAACATAGATAAGCACATAGGATATAATATCTCTACCTTCACATAGCTTCAGCATTCTCAATTGATGACAGAGGGTTTGTTGTTTTTGTTGCTTGGTATTGGGTTTGTTGTTTTTGTTGTTTGGTGTGGGGTTTTTGTGTTTTGTTTTTTGTTTTTTTGTGTTTTTTTGTTTTGGGTCCTGGGGATTAAACTCAGGGCCTGGGTGCTGCCTATGAGTCTCCTTGTGCTCAAGGCAAGCACTCTACCACTTGAGCCACAGTGCGACTTTTGGCCTTTTCTGAGTATTTTATTGGAGATAAGAGTCTCATGGACTTTTCTGCCTGGACTAAGATCTTTAGATCTCAGCCTCCTAAATCGCTAGGATTAAAGTTATAAGCCACTGGAGCCCAGCTTGACAAGGGCTTTTAATGATTTTGAGTCAAAACTTTCACAACTCTGAATGTGAAGGCTACTCACTTTTACATAATAATTTGAATTTATTTGTTCAATTTTGTTAATATGAATGAATAATGTAAGTGCTTCATACCAAATGATGCAGTAAATTTGATTAATCCATGTATTTGATTCAGATGTTCTAGGAAAAGTTCCAATTCCACTTAGCTACTTTTTCATCATAAATATTGATGCTCAAGATCAAAACTGAGGTATATATGGCACAATATTTACATATCCCGTAGTTCCTTGATCATCTATACACTTCACCTTCTTTGAATAAGCTGTCATAAAATCAATTAGAGTCCTCAGGAAATAAACTCGACATTGACAATCATTTTACAAAGTTAATATTATAGGTCAATATTTTTTTCTGAGGTTAAGAGAATCTTGATACAACACATTTTGGCCAAAACACATTACTATACATGAGCAGGCAAGTTTTAAATAATATATAGGATAGAAAGATAATCTCAGAATATGAGAAAGACAATTAATTACTACATAGGCAACCACTTGATTCTAAAAACATCTCCATAAGCCATGTCATAGTGGCTTAATGACATAAGAAATAAAGACTTAAGCAAAATTTATTGCTCAGTACAATTGGATTTGGAATATGAAATCATAGTTTTAGCCTATTTTTAAAGAATAAGCACTAAATAACCGAATTCATCCAATTGCTTACTTTCCCTTTATTTTCTCTTTTGGGATATGGGGAATTTTAAAAGCACTGCTTGGTTTCTCTATCTCCTTAGTTCTTAAACTTCTTCCCTCATCTTTACATCTTTTGTAAAAAGTTAATATCATCTATAATGAATATGACAAATATTTAAATTTCTTGAAATAGCTTTCTTACTCATCTGAGAATATATAATGGTTATTTTTCAAAAGATACCACATTCAGCAGCTGAATTACTTAGGGTCATAGAATATTGTTCTTTAAACTAGAGTCACCAGAGTGGAGTTGAAGTTCTATTACTAGGAAATCAAATCCTAGAATTGATGTTTATCAATCACTTAATGTTTCCAGCTTTGTATTCCTTATCAATATACTGATGGTAAAAGTACTTCTTAGGTAGAAAATAGTATAAAAATTTAATTCAAAAAAGGTAGGTATTTTTATTTTAAAATAGAAATATCCAACATTGGATACTGTACAGGTGCTTGACTTGATGTTTCTGAATGAGACTCATCCAGTCTCCATAAGAATATTTCACTTAGCCGGGCGCTGGTGGCTCACGCCTGTAATCCTAGCTACTCAGAAGGCTGAGATCTGAGGATCGCGGTTCAAAGCCAGCCCGGGCAAGAAAGACCGTGAGACTCCTATCTCCAATAAACCACCAGAAAACCAGAAGTGGCGCTGTAGCTCAAGTGGTAGAGTGCTCGCCTTGAGCTGAAGAGCTGAGGGACAGCGCCCAGGCCCAGAGTTCAAGCCCCACGACCGACAAAAAAAAAAAAAAAGATTATTTCACTTATAGGATCTCATCAGCTGACAAAGGTGGTACATTTCATTCATAAATACAATTATGATGTTTAAAAATTTATTACATAGATCCTATCTTTTTTATTGATTATGTGTGTGATCCTATTAATCTACTTATTTAATTTGATATCAAAAGGATTTTTTTGTTATAAGCTTTATAATATAAAGTCCTCCTTTAGCCTATGTTTCCTATACTCAACCCCAAGACAAGCTATTATTACTGAATAAGATAGCAGCTTTAGGTCAAGTATACATATTTTAAGTCTTTATTAAAGAAAGAAAATGATGCTTTTCCAAGAACCCCTTACCTGTCACTCCAGCCTAGCTTCATTCAATACAGGCTTGCCTTGAACAATCTCACAATCTGCAAAATTGGTCACTAAAAGGAACATGATTCATGAGAAAATAAAATTAGGGCTATCTTAGGATTTTGTGACCAAAGCAGTAACAAAAATAATAATAGACCCAATAAAGGAAAATGGTAAGGTTAGATCTCTCCCAGCATGACTATCAGAAGATCCTCTCCAATATTTATTTACCTGGTGCTTCCTGCTTGCAGGCACAGGTAGGGAAAGCACTTATTATTGATAGAGACATCATCAGAATTCTTTAATACATTATTCTAATTCATGATGAAATACGTTCACATCTGCTTCACCTGCACTTCCCCTCAAAGAGCTGAACCAGCTCTTTGATTTACCAGATACTCAATTTACCAACTGTGCGTGAGGTGATTCAAATCTAAGAAAATCATTGAGGTCCAGACCATAGTAACCAACAACTGATTTCTGAGCAACTGATTTCTGCAGGTGCTTTGCAATCATCCCCACAGAGACCCCCCAAGGACACACAATATATTGGTCTTTGCTCCTGAGGATCATGGATCCAGGACATACTTGTGCTCTCCAAAAACATAGAATGTACTTCAGAAACATAGAATGTACTTCAGAAGTCTTTCAGGTGAGTAGAGGGCATTTTAAATTTTTATTTATTCAAAATTTATATACCACTTACTTCCAAAAATGACTATAGGTAACTGCCAGAAAGGAAGGGCCGAATGCCAAAGAGAATTTCATGCTCTTTTCCTTTGTCATAACCTATAAATCAGCTATAATCGCTACCCAAATTTTAGTGGCTCCAAATGGATTGAGAGCTTAGTGATTAAGAAGATATATTTGAATTCAGACCTAGGTTTGAATCTTGGCTTGTTGCTCATCACCTATATCATATTGATTCAGTTCCCTTCTCCAAGCCATGGCTTCTTCCTTCCTCTGTGATATGAGACAAATACTAGTGCCTCTATGTTTTCTTGGATAAGATAACATAAGGGAAACAACATAAAATATTTTAAGTATCCAAAGTGTTGCTGTTTACTTTTATTGGTAAGTTGTCTACTCTACCAAGAGTAGATCTCATTCAATAATCTCATATCATCATGCAACATCTATCTATATGCTAAATGGTTTAAAAATTGAAAATTTCTTCAGATAACAATAGGATTTTTGAGCCTCTGTAGGCTTCCTTTTGTCTTTAAAATGCTAACCCAAACTTACAAAAATCATCTAGTATCCTTTAGCTGTACTGAAGGTCATGGAAATCACATCATGGTTATTATGAAGCCAGATAAGAGGGAATGTCTTGAAATAAAAGGAAAGCAGGGAGCTCACTTTGTTTAGTCAATAAAAGTGATTGGACCTGGTTATCTTTCCTGCCTCCTTCATTAGCTCTGAAGACAGTGGAAGGTTATAACTTAAGCTGTTGCTAACACACGATCAAAGAAAGTATCTCTTTTGGAGTATTAATATTTTAACGACCTGTGATAAACCAGGACTCCTAGGTGCATAGGAAAAAAAGAGGAAAATGAGCACTGGCCATTGTTTCTCCTTTGGATTAGTTTTAAATTGGAGCTTTTAATAATGCATCTGGTCTGTTTGCAAACCTAGTAAACATAGCACACTACGAAGCAATATGCTCTACACTGGCCCTCCCTGGGGACGATGCTTCCTCATTCACCATCAGGCTCTTACTGCTCAATGTCAACACCTGCTGAAAGCTTGTCAGAAAGTAAAAAATCTTGTATACTGCCTAGATCTACCATGATTGAATAAAATGCCAGGGTAACTCACAGAGAAACACTGGTATCTGGGTCTCTAACTCAGGACTTTGTCTTCCCTTTACTCTCTTCCAAACAACTCCTCAGACCTGCAGTAATGTAGTTTCTATCTAACTAATATATATATATTCAAGAAAAAAAAACCCACAAAATTTGTATTCTTCAAAATCACATCAAACATAACAAATAGCAAAAAATAAGATTTGGAAAGACCTTTCAACTTCTAGGCTCCTTGGTAACCAAAGGCATGAACCCAAACCATAATTTATACCTCCACAGATAACTTTAATGGCCAAGCAGATACTTGGAATGGCTGAGAGTCCTCCCAAGGTAATACAATTCATGATAACCAATAAAGTGGAAATGCTGGCTTACAGGGCAGAGGCTTTGGTGCTTCTCAAATGAGATGGTGAACTTCCATTGAACTTCCTTTGAGGCCCCCCCCAAAGCTGGGGTTTCACTTTCTAGAGATAAATTCTAAGTACAAGGACTTGTTTTTCATTATCTTAAGATATACTTTACAGGATTACTATCAATATAGCCTCAAAAGGAATATTCCTGCCTTGCCAACTCTCTTTGCCTAGGACAGACACACATGGACTAATGGCACTTTGCCTTTATGTGTGGCATCATTCTCATATGTATAACTGATATCAACTGCATAGTTGTCATACAAATAGGTACTCTGACATTACCTCCATCCATTCTATAAGATGAAAAACAATAGCCCCATATCTCACTGAGGTGGTAATGACTCATTCTAGAGGCACCTGGCAAGAGCCACGCATAATAGTCAGAAATCATGTCCAGTCTGTAACAGAATTTCAGATATTATACAGAGAGAAGATGTATTTTAGCAGAGTTCTTTCTACACTTCTCTACTACAAACAACACAAGCCAATACTTTTACCCTACTGTCACCTTTCATCTTTCCCTTCTTTATTCTGTTCTGCCTACCTTCCTTCAACTATTATTTACAGAGCATTGGCCACATTCATAGGTGTGCTAGATGCTGTAGATAAAACCCATCTTACAATGGGAATGTTGCTTTAGGAAAACTATTTAGAGATCAAGAGAAGAGCCATAAACACTGGTCCAAATCTATATTAGTGTGTATGTGGATATGCATATATACACATAAAACTGGATAGATAGATAGATAGATAGATAGATAGATAGATAGATAGATAGATAGATAGATAGACAGATAGATAGATAGTCTGTAAAGAAACATTAGAGAAAAACATGTTATTTACACTGAAGAAATGTTCAAAGGTCAACTCATGAGTGACTTCAAGTACTGGAAATGCCATTGAATCCACTAATTACCCATAGTTCTCAGAAACACTTGAGTGAAAGTAAAGGAGTTAAAGGAAATGATTGAAGAAAAAAGGACTCTTTATATCTTAACATTATTAGCCAACTGTGAGAGATAACCAGATAACCCATGTTGTGAAGGGGAACAGTGCCTGAAATCCATGAAGGTCTAAGTCAGCAGGCTTATACAAGAATTGGTACCTAATAGAAAATCTTCCCTATTATCTCCCAAGTCTATGTGTATGTGTTTTTTTATTTTATTTTTGTCCGGTCGTGAGGCCTGAACTCTGGGCCTGGGCGCTGTCCCTCAGCTCTTCAGCTCAAGGCTAGCGCTCTACCACTTGAGCCACAGCACCACTTCCGGCTTTTTGGTTTTGCTTATGTGGTGCTGAGGAATCAAACCCAGGGCCTCTGGCTTGCAAGGCAAGCACTCTACCACTGAGCCACCTTCCTAGCCCTGTGTATGTATTTTTGTGTGTCTGTGAGTGTGTGTGTGTGTGTGTGTGTATTAGTCCTAGGGCTTGAATTCAGGACCTAGGCACTGTCTCTGAGCTGTTTTAGTGCTCAGCCACTTGAGTCATATCCCCATGTCTGCCTCTTTGGTGGTTAATGGAATAGAAGAGTCTCACAGACTTTCCTGCCAAGGCTGGCTTTAAATTCTGATCTTCAGATCTCATCTTCCTGAATAATTCGTATTAGAGGCATGAGTCTCTGGAACCCAGCCTATCCAGATGTATTTTATCTTACACCTCCAGAGCATGTGCTAGTAATTTGGTGGCATGAAGACAGAAAACAATCATTTAGGCCAGACACAAATTATCCCCAATGTTTTCTTCCAAGTGCTAAATCTGTCCTGGATGAGGCAGAGCAGTTCCTTCGGCTGCAAAACTTCCCCAGATGTGAAGGCATCACCATTATCTTCATCACCACTTTATCATCTCTGCTGTCACTCAATCCCAGCCAACTTCTGTTAAGGCGTGTATTACATGCATGGCACTCACCACACTAACGAATTTCAAATACCTTCTAAAACTCACACATTAAGATTTGCTCATCCCTAAAGCCCCAAAGGGTAGAAGTTACCACATTGAAAAAAAAACTGGGCAGCAACAGGTTTACCTCATGTCTCCCTAAAACCAGTCTGAAATCCCCCTCTCTTTAGGTCATCTAAATGCTGACCTTTTGTTAGTCATTTTAGGTGTTTTCAAAACCGGTAAATATGAAGATATTCCTGTCTTTGTGTTTTTCTTGTCATTTCTATTTTTCGAAATATATGGCATGTAGTTGCCAAAAAGAGGTTTTTGCCTCCAATGGGTGAACCAGAAGCTCAAGGAAGGAAACTTGGCTGTATTGCTGCATACTGGGGAAGATATTGGTCCTGTGGTTCCAAGGTGCAAAGACCCAGAATACATATGTCTCCTCCTGCCCCAAATTCAGCTCCAAGGGTGTACCTTCTCCATGTGTAGTTTCTATTGTACACCACACAATAGATACTACACCTTGACAGTGAATTCATATATCTTCCTTTAGGTAATCTAAACCTTCTTTCTCCTGGACTACTAATGCTTCTTACATTCTTTCCACTCACCTTGCGGTCTCTAGATTTCCACTGAAGTGTCTAGCTAGCTAATTATCACACACACACATTTCTGTTTGTCAATTTTCTATGCATGTCTATACATGTTCATTTGTCTATGTGGATTTGCAGTGCCTATATTATAGTCATGCATACCATGTGCATAAAGAGGAGGAAGAGATAAAGTTGAAATAGAGAATAAATGAGAGACAGACTAAAAAGAAATAAATATAAGAGAAAGCCCATACTAAGAGCCATATCTGATCTACTAACTCTAACATAAATAATGTGGAAAAGCTTTGTGATAGAACTAGACAGGATGTTACTAGCTTAAATACCAACATGAAGATCTTTTTAATTTTAATAGCAATGTCTATATCACATCAAACAAAAAGTAACCATTTCTAAAAGTTACCATTCAGGGATGCACAACTAATTTTTACTCGGTGGAAGTTCTAATGAACATATTAGTCTCAGTATTGCTATATGTCATTAACGATTCTTCCCAGTTTTAATTTCATGTGTTGTTAGAAAAATTTAAGTAAATTCCCACAATGATTTTTTTACTTGCTAAGAATAGATAAATGATATAGATTCCTAGTCCTTGTAAAGAAGGGCTTACAGAAAATGTATCACACTTATTTTTAAGTAGGTAAGTGTTTTATTAAAGGCTTCTTTAAATTTATACAAAAATGAGCTTCAGAAGTCATAAATTATAGCCCTGAATTTTTGACAAACTCAAAAGAGAAACTTCCATCCAAATTATGCTTTGTTTCCAAATGTACCAAGGTTTTTCAGTAAATAAATGCATCTGGAAACAAAGGTATTTAATGGAATCAACTTGAATTATTTCCAAGAAAAGATAAGAAATACTAAGTGTGAGCAACAAAATAGAACAAAATGCATACTTATATTCCTCTAAGCATTATATGTAAAGTACTAAGACAAAGCTGAGTCATAATGAATTCAATTTTAATCATGCAGGAGTTCTTCTGCACAACAAAGAATTAAAAACTTTTTTCCTTTTCTGTTTCTACCTACTTGTTTCCCAGAAACAGAAGATTAGAAGTCAATTAAACCTACCTCTAGTTAAATGCTTGATAAATACTTTCACACTATGGCTTCAAGTAATGGCTCCTGCTTGAAAATACCCAGCAAAAGAAAAATTATTGTTTGTCTTAGGTTGAAAATTTCTGAGGGATTTTTTTTTTTTTACTAAAGAATAGCATTTAACTATATTAGCACCCTATTCTAAGATACCATATTCTTCTTTCAAATGATTAGAGATATTTTGTGTTCTGGGTATCTAAGTTAGAAAGATGGCAAATGTGATGGAAGGAAATTGTTTTGGGTTGTACAGGTCTATCCTGAACACCTAATCTTTGTGAATTAAAGTTCTTTCGCCTCTCGGTAGCCTTCACGTCATTTTCAGGTCATACAGAACAGAGTACAAGCTTCTTCCACTTTCTCCAGGGTTTGATCTCTGTTTCCTTTTTCAGATAGCAATCTGTACAACTTGCCGATCATTGCTTTCCATTCTCTTACTACAAAGCCTCAGTTCCTCAAACGTCACTTTAGCAAGAGGGATTTGCCTTGCCTCAGGTTCTATTCCTTTCTCCAGATTCTAACACTGACTTGAGTATTTTCTATACAAGGAATTGGCACTCCCAGTGATGTTCTCCTTGCAGAAGATAAATCACAGCCTTGGCTCTTGATCAGTCATATCAAATGTAAATCCTTTTTCTTTTCTTAGGTTTATTCTTACTGAGGACTGCCTCTCAATGATTGAATAACAGAAGTGTGTGTTCAGAAAGGTCCCTCATGCCTGTCTTAGAGTCTGTAGGCAAATAGTAATGATCTCTTTCTACTTTTATAGTTTCTATTTAAACTCTCCCAAAGAGAGAATATGTTTGAACACTGAACAATCAGCATATCATCACTAATGAAAGAGACTTCTCAGTCTGGCACCTCATGGACTACATCAGAGTTGATCACTATCAGCCCAGGGTCCCAGCCTGCTCTTCTCACCACCCACCCCTCACCAACATGAGTAGCCTTCATGATAATATTCTTGTGCTATCCAGTGACTTGCCCTATAGATAGATGCCTGAAACATCTCTGATGAAAAGGAAGGGCTGTACAACTGAGCAAGTGTCAGCATGGCTCACTGGCCAAATCATGCAAACAAGGCCTAAATCAAGTGCAGCACTTATCAACCAACTTTCACACAATCGCTAAATGACATGAGTTCAGAGTAACAAGAAGGTAACTTTTACTTTCAGCCAAAACCATGGCTTTTACAGTGAAAAAATAATTGCCAACACTGGAAAGAGTAGAATGTCACAGGAATATGTATAAACATAGTAATGAACAGGACAATAAGGATTGACTAGACATATACACAGTCATTCAGTTGATGGAGTTATCTAAGATTCAAACTCCAACCTTTATGTTACATCTTCACTCAAAGTAACCTACCCTAAATATCCATTCTGAAGGCAAACCACATTTGTATACTCTTTCATACTGCCCTGATTTTGTTTTTATATAGCATTACTCAAACACTGAAATTATTTATTTGATTGGCATGTATTTTAATCATTAGTAGCTATGGAGGAAGACTGCCTGGATTCAAATACTCTTTCTGAAGCTTAATATCATGTGACGTAGGGCAAGTATATCTGTGTCTCAGTTTCTTCACACATATAGTAGGAGTAGTAGCGGTCTTCACCAAGTTATTGTAAAAATAAGGTAAGGTGGTATACCTTGTCACTATAAATCTATAAATTTAAACCTAAGCTGGGCAGCAATGGCTCACACCTATAATCCTCTACTCCAGAGGCTGAGATCTGAGGAATGCTGTTCAAAGCTAGCCCAAGCATGTAAGTCCATGTGACTCTTATCTTCAATTAATCACAGAAAAAGCCAGAAGTGGCACTGTGGCTCAAGTGGTAGGGCACTAGCTTTCAGAAAATAGGAGTTCAGGGCTGGGAAGGTGGCTCAGTGGTAGAGCGCTTGCCTTGCATGCATCAGGCCCTGGGTTCAATTCCTCAGCACTACATAAGCAAAAAGAAAAAAGCCGGAAGTGGTGCTGTGGCTCAAGTGGTAGAGCGCTAGCCTTGAGCTGAAGAGCTGAGGGACAACGCCCAGGTCCAGAGTTCAGGCCCCACGACCAGACCCAAAAAAACAAAAAACAAAACCAGAAAATAGGAGTTCAGTAACAGTATACAAGCCCAAGAGTTCAAGCCCCAGGATGGATAGATAGATAGATAGATAGATATAAAACTATTTTGTTACTTGGTACAGACTTGTCACTCAAAATAATCTCATTGCTGACAGTTTATCAGCTCTATAAGTATTTGACCTACACTGAGATAAAATAAATCCTGAAAGTCACCTATCTCAATTTTTTTTTTTTTTTTTTTTTGGTTAGTCATGGGGCTTGAACTCTGGGCCTGGACGCTGTCCCTCAGCTTTTCAGCTCAAGGCTAGCACTCTACCATTTGAGCCACAGAGCCACTTCTGGTGTTCTGGTGGTTTATTAGAGGTAAGAGTCTCATGGACTTTCCTGCTATGGCTGGCTTTGAACCATGATCCTCAGATCTCAGCCTCCTTAGTAGCTAGGATTACAGGCGTGAGCCACCAGCGTCCAGCTTCAAATTTCTTTTGTATTGATTTCTTGGTGAAGCCTGGGTGGGATTCAAGTTATGCTACCACATTGTATTTTAAGTTAAAGAATTTGAGAAAACTGCCAAAGCAAAAAAGTCACTAACTCTTCCCCAAGCAAAGTCAAAGACCCTCATTTGTGAGGTTTCCACAAGAAAAGAAACATTATGGTTATGCAAGTAGCTAGAAGAAAATCAAACAAATAGCTCTTAATTTTATTAATATTAGGTAATAGTCTACTAATTGTATTAATATTAGGTCATATCTTATTAATATGAGGTTATAATCTTTTCTATCCAATCACACTTCTCTACAAGTAGCCACTTATCAATCAAAAATAATAACCTGTAATTCTAGCTACTCAAACAGTAGAGATTGGGAGGACTGCAATTTGAGGCTAGCCCATTCAAAAAAAGTTGATGAGAGTCCATATCAATAAGATGAGCATGGCATTTTACATCTGTGGTCCTAGCTACAAGACAGCTTGCAGGTAGGAGGACTGCTATCTGAGACTAGCCTATAAAAACACTCAAGACCCTACCTGAAAACTAGCTAAAGTAAAAAAAAAAAAAAAAAGCTGGACTGTAGCTCAATTGGTAGAGTGCCTGCCTAGCAAGCATGAATCACTGAGTTGAAATGCCACTACTGGCCAAAAAAAAAAGAAAGGAAGGAAGGAAGGAAGGAAGGAAGGAAGGAAGGAAGGAAGGGAGAGAGAAAGAAAGAAAGAAAGAAAGAAAGAAAGAAAGAAAGAAAGAAAGAAAGAAAGAAAGAAAGAAAGAAAGAAAGAAAGAAAGGAAAGAAAGAAAGAAAGGAAAGAAAGAAAGAAAAAAAAAAAGGAAGAAAAAAGAAAAGACAAGACGAGACACAGGTTTCCATATTCCTCCAAGTCTCCATTTAATTATGAAAGTTTCTGCATTAAATAAATCTAATATATATTTCTCTCTTGTTAATCTGTCTTTTGTTATAGAGATCTGAGCCATGGCCTTGTAATGGGAATAAAAGATATTTCCTTTCCCCAACAGTATCATATTAAGAGTTGATTCTAAGAACTAAAAGAAACTGCAAGGGAAATGGAAAATATGCTAAAACTTTGTTTGCACACAAAAAAACACACTAAACTTAGCAATTACCTGTAATTCCTATCACAATAGTGATGAAAATAGCACATAAGTAAGTAGAGTTTTAGTAGAATATCTAACCAACCACACTTCATTCTGGTCCTAGTTCACACACAAACTTATGTAACATACTAAGTGTTCACTGATTCTGCCCTTCAAATCACAAATTCTTAATTATTTTAAGTGTAGAATATCTGAGCACTAAAATGAGATGTGTTATGACTACTAATCACAAAAGCACATTTCTAATTTAGAAGAATTGAGAATTAGTTAAAATTACAGAATATAGAATTACTTATTCTTAGATGATCATCATTTTTTGAAGCTAATAGCAATGCTATCAAAATAGCATTAAGGGACTGTTTTCATGGATACGAAAGATTTCTAATTTGGTACTGCCAAGTAGACTTAGAGGCTTGAAGTCTTTTTTAATATTTTTTTCAAAAGTAGATTGCTTAAATGCTCTCAAATATTTAGCTCGAGGGCTGGGAAGGTGGCTCAGTGGTAGAGCACTTGCCTTACATGCATGAGGCCCTGGGTTCAATTCCTCAGCACCACATAAGCAAAAAGAAAAAAGCCGGAAGTGGCACTGTGGCTCAAGTGGTAGAGCACTAGCCTTGAGCTGAAGAGCTGAGGGACAGCGCCCAGAGTTTCAGGCCCCACGACCATATATATTTAGCTCTATTTACCTAGAGAATTTTATAAATGAATCACAAAGATGGACATGAATCCATGCTTAGTCCAGACTGTCACAGATTTCCAGGTGGTTGTTTGAGAAGCAGTGAGGCTTCATAGGTACTATAATATGACTGTAGACTAAGATATCCTGAGCAGTCTCCATAGCTTGACTAAACTTTTAAATAAGCTTTCTCTAGACTTAAGCTCACCAAGATCCTTTTCTTAGACCATTGCTTAACCAAAAGTTAGAAATTTATGTTATATCCCTTTGGGATATAAATCTTTTCAAAAGCTTCTAGCCAATTCAACTGCCCATGGACGTGTTACCCTAAAACCTATCTCTTTGAAATTCAGTCATCCAAGAAGATAGTGACTTACGCTCTACTTTCTCTGGGAGGAAAAGAAGCTACTAACTTCTAACTTCCTGAGCACCTGTTAGCAAGTACAATTGGCCTAATTAAGAAAGGAAGAAATATTTTCCAACTCAGGACTAAGTCATGTTAGATACATTCTGTTGACCAACACCCTCCTTGACCCATTTCAGTACTTTTCCAGTAGCTCGCTCTAGTACCTATAAAAGTAATCCCACCTACTCACTAGACACTATATTGACAATGAATTTTACAACTTGGGGAGGGGGGAGGGGGGAGGGGTAAGCAGGAGAAAATGAGGGAGGGGTACCTTACTTATGTAACTGTAACCCCTCTGTTCATCACCTTTAAAGTGTATATATATATATATATATATATATATATATATATATATATATATATATATACATACATACATACATATATATAAGTGAGCATGTAGATTAGTCAAGTGCAAGAAGACAATTAAGCAACTGGCCAGAGAAAAATTTCTCTAACTAGAAAAGTACTAGCTGCTTTGTAGAAATACATTCAACATTCCAAACTTCCCCTTTTACCCAGAGAGGCAGGAAAAGAGAAGGCAGGATGCACCTGAATAGGAACTTCAGTTAATTTACAAACTACTGGTGTATACTAAACCCCAATGACTAAGAGACCATAACCAATCAAAATATTTTAGACCCTTCCAAACATCTAGATATCATAAAAGTTGAGCAACACCCGAAGCTATACAGATAAAAATCCTGCGACTCCGCCACTATCTATCAAGACCCTCTTGCCCTGTGAAAGCTATTTCTTTTCCTCTTGCTCCAATAAACTCAATATTCTCACACTTTCCCTTTGTTGTTGGAGAACTTCATTTCTCATGTTCTAGAGACAAGGATCTTGACAAGACAAAGCCCAAAGGCAAAACTGTTGGCAACTAGCTGCAGAGTGAGAACATTATGAGGCATTGTAGGCCATTATAACCAAAGAGCTGGGACACAAACAGGGCCCTGCTAACCAGCAACCTAGGAGCAGGAAAACAAACGAAACATCAAAGAACAGTCTCACCCTTGAGTAGAGTGCAATTGCAATAGCCAAGATAATTCCTTCCTTGCTTATTTCACTTTGTCAGTATAATTTGCACATTGACACTGTGAAAGACAACATTGCAAATAGACAAAAATTATTTTTAAAAGTATTATCTGAACTTCTAGTATTATAATTGTCCATGGCAAAAAAAACTAGATCTACCTAGATCTATTCAGCTGGCCCAGTCAGGCTGCTGTCAATAAAAGTATGTAAGCATGCCAAACTGATTTGCCTTCTCAAAAGTAAGCAGATTTTTTGGATATGTGGGCCAAGTGGCAGAATACCTACCTAGGAATAGGGAAGCACTGA
This sequence comes from Dipodomys spectabilis, assembly GCF_019054845.1. Lineage (NCBI taxonomy): Eukaryota > Metazoa > Chordata > Mammalia > Rodentia > Heteromyidae > Dipodomys > Dipodomys spectabilis. The sequence continues at coordinate 20,792,284 of NW_024870766.1, forward strand.
GTTGGAACCCCAGTACTTCCTGAATGAATGAATACATAAATAAACAAACAAACAAATAACTGAAAGACATGGTTGAACTGAAGAAAAGGAGATGAAATCTCCATACCAGTGTTTGACCTCAGCATGGATGGATTCTACCAGGGAAGAAAGAAGCCACTTCTAGAAAAAAGACCCAGAAAAATAGGGAAGTTCAGGGAATCACAGATCACAGATCATAATTGCATCCATGTTTTGTCCAACACCTTTCCAGATGAACAAAACCCCACAGAACAGCAAGTCCAATGTGCTTCCAACAGGACCAATAAAAGAAATCCTTAGTGGCCAAGAAATAAATAAGCTTCACATAAGATTTGCATCTTCAAAGGTAAGCGCTATTGTACAGAAGTGTATTTCTAAGCAAAAGCCTTTTATAGTTATTCATCCTTTTGTATGTGGACAATCATTTACTGAAACTTAATGGATAAAAGAATATCAGGAGAAAATTGGACTGTGTATGCCGATAACAAAAGACTATTCTGCCTTTCATTCTTTCTTATTCAGCAGGACACCATTAATTTACCAAAGCGACAGAAAACCCTTGTCTAGGAACTCCCTCAGCAAAAGAGAAAAGTTGTGACTATATATAAATATATCAATGAGACAAACAAGACAGGAAATTGTAAACTTTTCTAAGTACCAAGTCATATTGTTTCGAACCACATGACCAAAAAGAAAAAAAAATCTAATGAAAAGCATAGCTGCTATTTTCCTCTGATTAACTCCAGATGGAAATCTCTCAAAGATGAATGAGGAAAATGTAAAAGTATTCTGAAGAATTAACTTTAAATGCCTTGCTATCAAATAAAAAAATGCTATGATTGAGCCAAAAGCAGAGGGTTATATTTTAAAAGTTCAGGATCAGCTCAGGCAAAATTTTAGGGTATAACATTTTGTCTTCAAAATCTTTCTGTCTGCAGATCCTTTTCTGTCTTTCTAAGTCTGAGATATAGGCCTGGCCCACTGCCTCAAATCCTGTCTTTCACTCCAAAAGTTTTTACTGAATGTCAGCTCGAAAAGCAAAAATAAATACTGAGAATAAACAAATATTATCTTTCCTGTTTCTGCAGGAGACTAGGTTATTTACAGAGCACACTTTCTACACACCTAAATTTCAGTAACTCCAACATTCTTGGTTTCACCCATTTTTTCAATAGATTTATTTGTTTGTTAATGGAGAAATGGAGCTTGAACTTCCAATCTCATGGTCTCATTTGCTCATACAATGACTTGAGCCACACTTCTAGTTCTTGTATTTTGCTGGTTAATTGGGTTAATTGGAGATAAAAGTCACTAGGCTTTGTCTGCGTAGGCTGGCTTCAAACTGTGATCCTCATATCTTAGCCTCCTGAATAACTTGTTACTCCTTCCATAAAACATTCTTATCAAATTTGGTCCAGTTGAAAACTAAATAAGTAAGGTAAGCATTTGGTCATGTGTTATTCATGGACATCATGGTAAAACTTTACATATTTAGAGACGAGTTAACTGTGAATTCTAGATGCTAACTAATGTTTCTTTGTGAAAAATGCAACAGGTATAAAACATAAAATTATGCCCCAGTGCTATTTCTTCATTTTTTCATATTGATCTAGTTATACAGCTAGCTAAAATTGTTTGGTTTTTTTTTTTCAGTCATGGGGCTTGAACTCAAGGTTTAGGTGCTATACCCTGAGCTCTTTTGCTCAAGGCTAGCACGCTACCAACTTTAAGCCACAGCATCACTTCTGGTTTTCTAGTAATTAATTGGAGATAAGAGTATCACGGAATTTCTTGCCTGGGCGGCCTTTGAACCAGGATCCTCAGATCTCAGCCTCCTGAGTTGCTAGATTACAGGTGTGAGCCATCAGCACCTGGCTTGGAAATTTTTAAATAGAAGAGTTATGGAAGATTCAAATACTATAAAAATCAATTTTCAGTTAATCTAGTGGAAGTTTTATCATAGCAAACAATTTTAAATGTATTCCTAGAAATTAGGTATATATTCCTAGAAAATTCAGCATTATTTGTTAACTGCTTACCAAAGTAACAAAAATCTTTTATACAAGAATGCATCATCACAGAACTGGCTGTCACTGAATACAATAATTCCTTTCAGCAGAACAATGCACTTATTAGAAAGTATAATTTGCTGTTTCCTCATGTTCCTTCCTATCTACCTTGGATTTGAAATGCTAATCATGCATGGTTTGCTGTTATTGTTTTTAACACCTTTAAAATTCATTGCAAATTATGCCAAGATTGTAAACACCTGTATATTTCTGCATACATATGTATAGAAAAAAAATCAATATTGCTAAGCGGAAGTATTTGAAGAAATATTACAACTATCTAGGAAGTTTTACCGATCCATTACTACCTTGATTTCCCTTTATGGTATTTTTAATGTTTTTATAATATAAGAAAATATATGGTCCCTATTTACTTATCTTTCTTTTTAGGAGAAAGATAGTTCACCAAGTCAATTAAACTTCCTTCTGGAGATATATCTTCCAAAGTGGGAAACAGTCTTTATCCAGATGCTAAAGTGAGCAAATGAATATTTAACACAATTTAGCAGGGCCTTTCATTGGATCCCTCCCACACAGTAACTCACAGGGTAAAGGAAAAAATGAGTTTCCTTGGAGACAATACTGAACAAACTAACCAACATTCCTAAGCCATTATTGTGATAATTTTCATATGTTTTAGAAAGTCATCACCAAAGTCTATATTCTCCCTATGAGAGCTAACACATCAGCAAACACTCAAATAAGTTTATCAATTTGTGATAGACCAAATGAGGTGTGTTCAATCACTCACTTATTCCTGTTAATCTAGGGACTCTGGGAACATACAGCATGCAAAGCTGGTTAAAATAGGCCAGTTGTCATGGATGAGAGCAGAAATCAAACCATTTTGAGAGGTCCTCTACTTTTATAAGACTCTCCACAGGTGCATGAATGCCCTTCTAATGATAAGAATTACAAGTCACATCATAAGTCACATCATAAGTTTTCTCTTCTTGGTTTTAAAGAAGTAATAGGACTCTGGGTCTAATGACTTCATTTGTCATTCCTGTATTACTGAGTACTATCATGACTTTGGGTCAGCCCATTTACCCTTTCTATTAGAGTCTTCTTCTGTAACTTTCAGAAGGATGCTGTTACCCACTTTTGGTAATTACTAGTATTAAGTCTGGACCCCATTACTTATTATCGTATTAGGGGTGGGGATTCACAGTTCTATGGTTTCCAGGTAGAACTCACGTCCTTCCACAAGTGAGGCACAACAAGTTCAGCTTCGTTGGAGATGAACTCAGGAGTCAATCATACCTTGCACAATGTTGGTGTGTGGCCGCGCCTGGATTAGAACCCATGTTCCCTAAGATAAACCCCAAGTACTGTTGCACTTTTTGAGATAACTATCTATACTGCTGCTACTGTTTTTGTAAATCATCCAGAAAATCTAAATTACTTGCCCAGTTTTCTAATTTTTGTCCATTCAAAGCAAGTGCTAGGTTCATCACTTTGGTATAGAGCTCTTTTCTCAATCTAAGACAAAACCACCATGACTTAATCATGTATGTTAAGAGGGTAAATATTTTTGTGTATTCTCCAGAAACATAAGAGAATAAAATTCAGCCAAATACAAACTTCTGATTAAGGTATGTACTACTCTTTCAATAATAAAGAGTCCTTTGAGAGGAAAAAGAACATTATAGTACCAAAACATGTTTGGAAATGGGGTGTAACCTTATCAGCACAGGGTGGGAACTGTCTTGGACACTGTCCACCTCAGCAAAAATTCAGGAGACCCTGGAGCAGCCCAGTTACACTTGGGGATACTGAAACCCATGAGATCAGAAAGCACCGTGTGTATGGTAAAACTCATAATACCTCACCAGTATCTTTCAGAATAATTATGCACCTTTCTTTATTTAACTTAGGTATGCATATTGCTTTTCAAGTTCATAAGCTACAAAAAGGCAAGGATCAGCACTGTATCTTTGGCTTCCATCACTGGTTCTCTGGTGTCTGAAACAGTGCTGGATTTGGAAGAAACACAAACAAACCGTGATTATTGAATAACTGAATGATTCTCAGAGCCATGCTAGGCAATCCAATCCAGTCAGGACACAAGTGACCCAGGGACAAGAATTAGAATATATGCAGTAAGAGGCTCTGGCACTTTGTTCTGTCAATATGCAAGATAAATCTAAGATAATCCAATTAAGAAACATGAGAAAAGACCAATTTTTTTAAAAAAAAGATTTTTCTATATCCTAACAACTATGTTTTTATTTACTCATTTTTATTTTGGGTCAGTCATGGGGCTTGAACTCTGGGCCTGGGTGCTGTCCTTCAGCTCCTCAGCTAAAGGCTAGTGCTCTACAACTTAAGTCACAGTGCCACTTCCAGCTTTTTCTGTTTATGTGGTGCTGGGGAATCGAACCCAGGGCCTCATGCATATGAGGCAAAAGCACTCTACCACTGACGCACCTTCCCAGCCACAATTATGTTTTGTTCCAAGTTCTGAGACAACAGGTAGATATCATCTTAACTATTCTATCATGATATATAAATTAGCACTTATATTCTATTTCATGAGAAAAAGAAGACACTGCAAATTATCTTTAGCTGTGCAAATAGGTATATAGAAGACAAACTGAATTGATTCAGACGGAAAGAGCCACTCATAATTCATTTGCCAAGTATTTTCATGAGCATGTAACAGCCAAGTTTTCCAAGGTGTTACATTTTTTTTCTTTCTTTGCAGCAAAACTGTTGATATTAAAACCTATAACTATTGCTGACACAAGAATTGATTGCAGTGAAAATTTGTATCATGGTTATACTAGAAATCCAGAATGTCCATTTCCTAATTCTAACTTTTAAAGTTAGAAATCTCCCAACCACTAGAGTCCATATTCTGCTCCCTCTCTAGTCATAACCGAACAGGAAAGCAGGACAATTACAAGGGGAAAAGCCACGAGAGAGATCATTCTGCTTCATCATTTTAATTTAGCTATGCCCTTTTAAAATATTTAGTTAGCAAAATGTTTCCGTCACCCAAAGACAGAGCTGGACAACAAGCCCTCCTTTCTGTTAAGTTAATGGGCTCTTAGGAAAGAAAGAATGAGGGAATTTGATGGTGCTTTATAGGCCTGATATTCTTGAAAGCTATGTATGAGAGTGAGTTAGATTGCTACTTCATTTGAATTGCAGAGTAATTAGGTTTCTCCCTTTGGGACTGGCTTCACATATATGTGTAGTCTTTTTATGGAAAGGCCAAACTGTTGTTTGAGGCCTCATATTGGCACTCAGAGCTCACTTATTTGGGCTTTTCTCCACATAGTAGGCTATGGTTTTTAGGGCTGAAATTTCACAGTTGAAGACAAATACAAAGTTTCAGCCTACAATGTTTCATTTTTAACTAATTCATTGGTTTGGATGGATGGATGGATGGATGGATGGATGGATGGATGGATGGATGGATGGATGGATGGATGTTGAATGGATTGTACTGGAGTTTGATTGTACTCAAGGCCTCATGCTTGTCAGGCAGGTGATCTATCACTTCAGCCATCACCTCCCCAGTTTTCCATAAGGCTCTTAAGGGATGATGAAGACATAGACAAACCAAGAAATATCATGGAGTATGTTATACATTGAAAATAATGTATGAAAAAGAACACATAGGAAGGTGACCAAACTTATTCAGGACTATGTAGTCCTGAATGGCAGCTGTCAACTAAAGTACATAGATCAGGCAGGAGGAAGGAGGCTGACTGGGTACATGTTCTTTGGGACAGTATAGAAATGAGACTAAAAACCCGAGCGTACAGTTTATTGTGAACTGAAAAGGAAAGGCTATCCAGAGGAGTGGGTAGCTAGACCGGGAAGTCAGTGGTCTGCTTTGGCTGGTCTCCTTTTATCCCTTCCTTTGGGGATTAGGAGGGGAAGGATCAGTTTTTACAGGGCTAAGGTTAGGCACATAATCAGAGACATACCAGAGGGCTCTGTAGGCATGTAGTCTGGAGTTTTCCAGCCTACTCCTGAGATGTCTGGTTGTGTGTGTGGGGGGGGGGGGGGGCTGATTCGTTTCCAAGAATGATAATTGGGCCCCTGGAGACTTTGAGGAATGATAATTGGCCCCCTGAGAGAGGGTCACAGTACAACTGCTCTACTATGGCCACTATCCTCAGCTTTTTCTATCAATGTCTCCTAGGGAGAGGGCAGCACATTCAAATACAGAGCAGGATGGAAAATGGAGAGCTTCTGCTTCTTTCACAAATGTTTGGTACAGAATGAGGAAGTGGCTGGACACTGCCATCTCTTAAAGAGACCCAGTATTCCACTAGCAAATATCTAATTAGAAAGCTATCACTTGCTGGATCTGGAAGCCTCCTCTGTAGCTATTGGTCCCAAACTACTGTGCCTCAGTGACTTCTGTATACAGGTAGTAAATGCTTTTTTTGTAAGGCCAAGTTAGGAATCTCTCGTCACAGTCAAGTACAGCTACTTTACATGTAGAGCCACAGAGACAAGATGTTTGAAAAAATATAGCTTTCACTTTCTCCTGTTTGTACTGTAGAATGGATTTAGGATGCATAGTGAATGAATCAAGCCTAATTTCTGCCATCAATTTAGACTTAAAACCACAACTTGAAAACTTGAAACAATTACTAATCCATTTTAAATAGCAACTTAAATCCGTGCTACCATTAAAATATGACAAATACTCTTATTTATCATAGATACTATAAAACACAAAACATTACAGTGCAAAATACCTTCTAATTTTGATCTTCATATTTCTATTAATTTTGCACATTGTCAAAGTTTAATAATACCTATTAGTGAGATGTTTATCATTTGATCTCACCTAGGACATATTTTGTACTTGTTATACCATGAATACCAGAATCTAAGAGAACGAGGGTCTAATATATAGTGATTTTCCAGAAAATTGTTACTTAATTTGATACCATGATAGTGTCTATCACCCTATGATCATACTGTAGGCTTAACTTCAGATCTATTTATTTCTTTGTTATCTTACAATTACTTTAATTTTATCCTATTATATGCAAAATATACTAAAAGTCAATTAAAGTATTAACACCTCCTAGATCTATTATCTACTGACCTGTAGTGAGTCATTCTTCTGACAGATCAGTAAGAACTCTAAGTAATGTTGCTGTTTCAGGAAAGAGAATTAAAGGATCTAATCATAGAGAAGCAGCAAATACAGGAATGCAGCTGGAGACAATTATGCCATGAATTAAATGCCAGATTAAAAGGAAGTATCCTCAATTGTTAGCCTTCCAGAAGTCAATGAGGAAGGAATCCATTTAGAAGAGAATACAGAAAGGAAGGCTGGCTCTTAAGAGAGAAAAGGAAAGACGGGTAGATTAAAACATAATTTTGAGAGGATTTTTTCATGTGATTTGGGCTGGGTTATCTTTAATGACAGATCACTGAGCATAAATACCTAATAATACATTTTAAGATCCAATCAAAAATCTAGTCCAGACTGAGAGTGATTGCAGTAGCTATTGGGCATTTACATGCTTAGTGAACAAAAACCAAACTGATATACTTAAGGCTTTAAGCTAGAAAAAGTATATTAGATGCTATGATTATTTAACAAAGTCTCTTGCTGTCTAACCAAGCTAGTCAGTCAGAAGTTTTTTGTTCGTCTGTTGCTTTATTTTTATGGTTTTTTGGGTTTTTTTAAAATTTGATTTTATTGTCAAGGTGATGTACAGAGCGGTTACAGTTACATACATAAGTTAGTGAGTACATTTCTTGTCAAACTTGTTACCCCTTCCCTCAATTTTCTCCCACCTACCCTGTCTCCTAACCCCCCCTCAAGTTGTACAGTTCATGTCTACCATATTGTCTTGTGAGTATCGCTGTTGCTTTGGTTTGCCCTTTCCCCTTTGTCTCACCATTTTGTTGTTCCCCTTCCCTTTCCTAATTCAGGTAAACATTTTTGTTTGTTTGGCTTTTTTTCATGCCTTATTTTTAGGTTATTCCTCAGAGAAAATTTTCAAAAATCAATTGATCATTAGGAAGAAGTGTTCTTATTTTCAGAACTCTATAGTAGAATGATCCCTCAAATATAATGCCTTATTTTTTTAATAGTTATCCCTTCAAAATGAAAGTTTGACCAACAGTTCCCCTTTCTCCAAGGACCCTGGCTTCTAGTTAACACATATTTTCTCTATGTTTCTATGAAATTAACTTTTTTTAGTTTCCATATACTGCACTCACTAAGATCACTGTCCAGTCATCCTTTAAAGTGCACATGCAAAGATATATAGACTCAGGTATTAGAGATAAAGCTGAGTTGTCATCAATAAAATAGAAAGTTAATTTTTATGCTCTGAGACGATCAAGAAGGTTGTGACTTTGTAAGAAAGTTAGCAGTAAAATGATTTTTAGGGGCTGGGAAGGTGGCTCAGTGGTAGAGTACTTGCCTTGCATGCATGAGGCCCTGGGTTCGATTTCTCAGCACCACATAAGCAAAAAGAAAAAAGCCGGAAGTGGTGCTGTGGCTCAAGTGGTAGAGCATTAGCCTTGAGCTGAAGAGCTAAGGGACAGCACCCAGGCCCAGAGTTCAGGCCCCATGACCGGACCAAAAAAAGAAAAAAAAAAAAGATTTTTAAAGACTAATAGCTGATTTGGAATAAGAGAAAGATCTTCAGAGAGATCAATAAGAATATTTGGAGAATCATCTGAATATTAAATTTTCATCCATTTTATATTTTAGAACATAATGAATAGTCACTATATTCACTCTGGTAAGGAAAAGAACTTACACTCCAATATTATGAATATTTATTTTCTTTTTTTCTTTTTTTTTTTTAAATTTAATTTTATTTTATTTGTGAGGGGTTACAATTACATGGGCAGGATAATGCGTACATTTCTTACCAAGCATTGCAGCCTCCTCCTTTGGTTTACCCTTCACATCCCTTCCCAGCCTCCCCCCTCCCCAATCCCAATCCTTCTCCTTCCCCCTCCCCTCCCCCCTCCGCACCGACGTTGTAAAGCTCGTTTTGGACATGACAACTTGTACTTCTCATTGTTGCAACAGGTCCACCTGTATCCTTAAACAACTGGTTTTTCCCCATCTCCTCCACATGTTATACTGACATTAAATATAGTGAAAGCAGGGGTTACACTGTGGGGGAGGGACATACAAAGCAACAAAGAGATAATCTTATAAATGCGTTAGAAACACATGCATGAAAGAAAAAAACATTAAAATATATATCTAAGGGTTCATTTTCCTGACATCACATTATCTGACCTTTTCCGCTTGACTCATAAATATACTAGATATTGCAAATAAGGGAAACCATGGGACCTATGTTTCTCTGGGCCTGGCTTACTTCACTTAATATAATTTTTTCCAAGTTTTTCCATTTCCTAACAAATGGAGCAATGTCATTCTTTCTGATGGAGGCATAGAATTCCATTGTGTATATATACCACATTTTCTTGATCCATTCATCTACTGAGGGGCATCTGGGTTGGTTCCAGATCTTAGCTATGGTAAATAATGCTGCAATAAACATTGTTGTGCTGGTAGCTTTAGTGTGGTCTTGTTTGTAAACATTAGGGTAAATGCCCAAAAGTGGGATTGCTGGGTCATAGGGGAGCTCTATGTAAAGTCTTTTGAGGAACCTCCATACTGCTTTCCAAAGTGGTTGAACAAGTTTACATTCCCAACAACAATGAAGTAAGGTTCCTTTCTGTCCACATCCCCTCCAGCATCTGTTGTTGTTAGAGTTCTTGATTTTTGCCATTCTAACTGGGGTGAGGTGATATCTCAATGTTGTTTTGATTTGCATTTCTTTTATGGCTAGGGATGTTGAACATTTCTTCATGTGTCTATTGGCCATCCTACTTTCTTCTTCAGAGAAGTTTCTCTTTAAGTCTTTCACCCACTTATTTACTGGGCAGTTGTTTCTTTGAGGATTTGTTGTTGGGGGGTTTAATTTTTTGAGTTCCAAGTATATTTTAGATATGAGACCCTTGTCCGTTGTATGGCTAGTAAAGATCTTCTCCCAATCCGTGGGCTTTCTATTGATCTTGCTAGCTATGTCATTTGAATATTTATTTTCTTTATCTATTTATTTTCTTTTCTTTATGTATGTATCTTTACATACATAATTGTATGTAAACAACTAAGAGACTATTTTAACTTTCCATGTATAATAATTTTATGTATGTGCAAATAGTTCCCTTTCATAACTATCCCTATTTTGTGTATTTGATTGTTTTTAGAAAAGTTAGTTGGACAGTAAAAAAAAGATTTTTTTTTTTTTTGCTAGTCGTGGGGCCTGAACTCTGGGCCTGGGTGCTGACCCTCAGCTCTTCAGCTCAAGGCTAGCACTCTACCACTTGAGCCACAGTGCCACTTCCAGCTTTTTCTGCTAATGTGGTGCTGAGGAATCAAACCCAGGGCCTCATGCATGCAAGGCAAGCACTCTACCACTGAGCCACCTTCCCAGCCCTAAAAAAAGATTTTTAACTCTTGTGTAAATCTATAAATTCTTAGTCATCTGTAAGTTATACTATGACACATTATCAAACGTATTCACCTGATGCATTCTAAAAGTTAAGAGCAGTTTACACAAAACAAGCAGAATCAACGATTACATACCTGAGACAACTTTACAAAAAGTAAATTAGTTATTAGTGAAATAGTAAATAATTTATAGGACAAAATGAAGACATTTAGCTAATCCATTGCAAATACATGGAATTTAGATTTTTTAGATACTGAGCTCACAACTTTAATTTTACTGCTGAAGAAATTAAACTACTAATAGGTTATGAAATTTGACTAAAATTAAACAATCAGAGCTGGGATAAAAGGAAATTTCTGTTTACCCTAGGACTACTTAAATATTTTAAAATACTCAGTTAGATGATTTTCCAAGTCATTTCTATATCTATTTCTATTTTGCTATTAGCAGGATTCGAACACAAAGCTTGCTCTCTTTGCTTGGCTGGGGCTCTATAACTTGAGCCATGCCTTCAGCTCAGCTTTTTGCTGGTTATTTTGGAAACAGAGTCTCATGAACTTTTCTTCCTGGGCTGGTTTCTTATCTCCAGCTCCTAGATCACAGCCTCCAAGAATATCTGGAATGATAGGTGTGAGCTGTTGGCAGCCAGCTCACTACTTTTATTCTAACTTTTTTTTACATTAAGATATTCTAATTCTATTTATGCTTATATTTTCTGATTTCTAGTAGAAGACCTTAACCCATTTTCTGAGGGGTAAAGGTATAGCTAGGTATACAGAAACAGAGGTAGAGATGAGAAGATAAGAAAAACTGTGGGGTAATGAAGCAGGGAGAAAGAGACTATCCATTTCATATTGTAGCCAAGAGCAACATCTCCTGGTCTCTTCAGCACTGAACTATAGATCTTACCGACTACTCTAGGATTTAACTCTGATAGTTCTCTTCTCCCCTATTCTAAAATATCAATATACCTTTTAAAAAGTCATTAGTAAGCATAATTTTCATCTTAATAAAAGGAGAGAAAGAAATAAAGAAAAGTAAGAAGGAAGGGAAGGGAAGAGGAGGGGAGAAAGAAAGGAAGGAAGAGTGAACAAGCAAAAGAAAAGAAAGAAAAAGAAAGAAAGAAAGGAAGGAAGGAAGGGAGGAACGGAGGGAGGGAGGGAAAGAAAGAGAAAGAAAGAAAGAAAGAAAGAAAGAAAGAAAGAAAGAAAGAAAGAAAGAAAGAAAGAAAGAAAGAAAGAAAAGAGGGAGGGAGGGAGAGAAAGAAAGAGAAAGGAAAAGGAAAACAAAAAGAAAGAGAAAGGAAGGAAGGGAGGAAGAGGGACAGGGTAGGGCAGGGCACGGAAGAGAAGGGAAAAGAAGGGGAGGGGAGGGAAAGGGAGGGAACAGAAGGGAATGGAAGGGCAGTGCTCCTAGCAGGAGCTATATCCCTGGGAATCCCTGAAAACAGGTAGCCTACAGAAATGGTTGCAGCAGAGGAAGCTTAGCACATCTTTCTCCCCCTTAGCCCAGGCTAGGAAGCCCGCTCCAGGGAATAGGGGCCCCAAATGAGAAATCTCTTTACCAAAATATGGATACTATTCAATCAATCACTAGAAGCACTAGGTCACCATTGCTAGGGTAAACTACCATTCTTTCACCAATATTCTATGTTTAAAGTTATTTGTGACTCTCCTACAGTAAGAATTAATGAAGAGGAGAGACTGATTAATAAGGAATATATCCTCAAGGGAGATACAGGTAGCCAAGAATTTCTTGGGTCTTCTTGTGTGTACTACTTACTGTACAACCTAGCATTTGCAATGAAAGTAATGTTACAAACAAAGATTTCTGCAGCTAGTGAATTCCAAAACTTTGGTTAAATCAGGCTGAATTGAAAATGTTTATAAAAAGTAAGATGTTAAAGGATTCATGGGTATTGTGAAACTAACTTCTATTAAAGTCTATCAATGCTACATCAGGGCCTATGGTACTCTTACTGGAAGCAATTATGTCACCATCTTGAAGAGATGATGTCACAGTTTAGGACAAGATGGTCTCATAACCATATATACACAAAATCCTGGACTATACATGGATGCTGCAAAATTAGTGGTTCAGATATATTTACAATAAACTGATTAATACTTTTTCTGTAAGAAGATAAAAGACCACATATTTGAAAATGAAGATGAAGTCTTATCTTCCAATTTGCTTCCTAGTTAGTTCCCTCTAAAGTATATTATTAAAACTGTGATTGACATTTTCTCATAATGAATCCTCTCAGGATATTGTATATTTAGCCTCTGGGTAAGGAGAAAGAGGAATGGAAGTATTTTGATTTTTAAGAATTCTTATTATCAGTATGATCCTTCCTAGTTGAGCATTGTTCTTTTCTTATTCTGTTAAGTCAAAATAAAAATCAGCATGGTATTGCTTTCAGGTTTTTAAATATATTTTGCACTGGGTCATCTATGTTATATATATGTAAATTATGATATATATATATATATATATATATACTGTGATATATAGTGCACACATACAGACATATATTTCAGATTATGGCTTTGATCTATGTCCTAAAGAAAAACAAGTGAAAGAAAATTATGGTAATCTTTTGAGTCCAAGCATTAGTGTTTAATGCTGTTCATTGCTGTCTGGGACTTTCTTCTGAGTTCTTTGCATTTTACCAAGCATGCCACTCCCACTACCTAACAAAAGAAATAATCTTTGAGCTTTACTTTGAAAAAAATAAAAATATACAAGAAAAACTTCATATTATCTCAATGTTTTTCCTTTATCCATAACATAGAGACATGTAAACCAACTAAGCAGGATATCTGGCATATAGTTGGTTTAGTATTACTAATGGGTATAATTGCACACTGAGAAATTATCAGGTTATTCCTCCTTATGTCATCTACATTGCTGAATTGTTAATTAGTTAATTGTAAATTATCATGAACTGTAGGAAATGAGTTCTACTTAATTGAAAACTATTGTGTGAAGTATGTCTACCCAGAGAGAGAGCATTCTATAAATATTATTAAATAATTTAGCTACTGTCTTTAAATATTAAATTATATGTCAAGTGGTTAAAGTGAAGTTGAGAATACAAGCAAAGCACTTTTCTGAGCAGCATTAATGGCTGTTAATACTGGATGTCTTGTATTTCCTATTTGTGGCATGAGGCTCAAAATTCTGATTTGACATTCAGTATTAGTCAACATGGCTTTACAAAAAGAAATCAAGAAAATGTGGTACACACACACAATGGAATTCTATGCCTCCATCAGAAAGAATGACATTGCCCCATTTGTTAGGAAATGGAAAGACTTGGAAAAAATTATATTAAGTGAAGTAAGCCAAGCCCAAAGAAACATAGGTCCTATGGTTTCCCTTATTTGCAATATCTAGTATATGTATGAGTCAAGCAGAAAAGGTCAGATAAGGTGATGTTAGGAAAATGAACCCTAAGATATGTATTCAAATGTTTTTTCTTCTTTCATGCATTTGTTTCTAACGCATTTATAAGATTATTTCTTTGTTGCTTTGTATGTCCCCCCCCACAGTATAACCCAACCCATGCTTTCACTGTATTTGATGTCGGTATAATTTGTGGAGGGGAAGGGGAAAAACAAGTCATGTAAATAAGGATACAGGTGGACCCTTCGCAACAATGAGAAGTACAAGTTGTCATGTTGAAAACGAACTTTACAACTTTGGTAGGGGGGAGGGCTGGGAAGGGATAGGAAGGGGAAACAAAGGAGGAAGCTACAATGCTTGATAAGAAATGTACTCATTATCTTGTCCATCTAATTGTAACCCCTCTATACAGTATTTTCACAATAAAAAATAAATAAAAATAAAAGAAATTCTAAATTACCAGGATAGGTTCCTATGTCCTCCTACCTTTTCAAAATGCTATGAAGAATTACTTGCTGGATATTAAAACTTTCCTTAAATACTTGAAAAATAAATCTTACTATCATTAGTTGAAAACATTTTCCACTGCTCTCCTTTATAGCAAGGAAGTTTCTATATTCACTGATGCCAATGTATCCTCTTCTATAAATCACTCCAAAGCCCAGGTTTGGATTTCCTTGGACTTCCTTCAATGAAATTGCTAGTGGCAGCTACATGCTAAATGCAAGTGATTGTCCTCAGGGGTCATTGCTTCTGGCCCATCAGTGTGGCTTGGAAGAATTGGTTCCTCTTCTTCATGTCTCCTTCTCTTGGTCCCAGAACACCATAGTCTGCTAGACTCTCACCTCTGTCTCTGCTTTGTCCCCTTTACTGATGCTTCGTTGGCTTTCCAGCCTCATCACACAGATAGAGCACTTCAACTATTTGGAAACTCACTTATTTTTACTTATTCATTTAATATAAAATATATGCAGATGAACTCCAGATATTCCTAGACCTTTCCCTGAACTTCCACTTCTCACATTTAACTATAATATACCTAAAACAAATTTGGAATCTTCACCCTCAAACTCACCTCACTTGCAGTTGGAAACAGCTGCATTTCTCAACTGATGGGAATTCCATTCTCCCATTCCTCCATTCTACAGGTCAGGTACCTTAAGGCCATCTTTGGTTTCTTTATCCACAGTCAGCAAATGCCACTACACATACTTTCAAGGCATTTCTGTTCTAATCCTTTAATCTTCACCGCTAACCTTATGATACATATCCATCTCTAATAATCCCTCCACCTGTCTCACTATATCAACCACTTGGTTTTCTTCCTGCTTATCTTCCTGCCTGCCTCCACTGCCTGCTTTAAGCACGGAAGGGAAAGTGTCCTTTTCAAAGTGTGAGTCCTAGTCCACTGGTGTCACATCTCTGGTTTAACATCTCCAGTGTTTGGGTTTTTTCCACCGAATACAATGCCAAATTGTCATAATGACCTAAGGTTTCTCAAAATCTGGTCTCATAATAATGACATTCTTTCTCCCCCCTCTTCCCCTTGCCCTCTTTTTCCCTCTCCCCCTCCGTCTTTCCTGTCTTCCCCTTCTCCTCTCTCTCTTCTTTCCCCCTCCTCTCTTTCTCTCTCTGTCCCTATCCCCTCTCTGTTTTTCACTTGGATCCAGACACACTGGTCTCCTTGATGATCCCTGATCACCCCAGTCATACTTCTGCCTAAACATGTCAGCTCTCCCTGCTCCTGTCACTTGCAATGTTGTCCTTAGGCACAACTGAAGGGCTTGCTCCTTTACCTCCTTCACATCTGTGCTCCAAGTCCTTCCAGTAAGACCTCTCTATCACTTTTCTATAAATTTGGTTACAAACATCCTTAACCCAGCACTACCTATGTCCCCAAGCCGGCTTTATTTACTTTTATCTATAGCACTTATTGTATTTATTTTATTTATTGCCCATTTGCTTTGATGATAGCAGAGGCTTTTATCTATTTTGTAAGCAATTGCAATACCAGCACTTAGAACCAGGCTAAGTACACAGTAGACACACAATATCCCTATCTGACCTTATATTTGATAACTTTTCATTATGCAGGTAAAAGATATGGAATAAGTATCAGAAGATCAAATAATAGAGTACCAGTTGGAAATGTTCTCTTTGTAAAGCTCATCTGAGTGTGTTTGATTTATTTTTTAAATCCCTTGAGTTTCATCTACCACTGATTAAAGTTAATAAAGAACTAAAAAGCACTGCCAGTTAATGCAAAGTGTCATTACTCATTTATGCCTAGTCACTTTTGCTTTATTTAATGCTAAGAAGAGATTAAAAATACATGGAAAGATATCAAACAAGTCAGCTGACATTTCTTATAGGAGCCACTACCAAGCATGAGTCTTAGTCTAAGCAGTAAATGTAAAACAAAAGAAAAATATATAGTGTCTTATACCCCTTGAAATGAGGTTAATAACCCCCCAAATCTACATTTTCCAATTATTAGAATCTCATATATATTTTTGAAATTTTAAATGTATTATTGAAAACAAATTCAGCACCTTGGTTCTTCTGTTACTATAGAGTTCATTTTGTACTTTTTTTACTTGTTCAGTTTTGTAATCCAATCCTGAATGAATTGCAAGAATGTTTTACTACAAGAAAAACTGAGTAGCTGATAATTCAAGTAATTAGAATATTGGGTTTAAACAGAGCCTGTCAAAAATAAATAGGAAAATAAATGCTATTCTTTTCATTTTCATACTGTAGATATTAAACAGCCAAGCTCCAAGTGCTAGGTATACTCCGAAGACTTTTAAGTTTCTTTATCTATGATGTATCTCCTGAACTTCAGGAAAATGTAGCTCCACAGAACAATATTTCAATCAATAACACACTGCCATTTAGTCCTATAATAATATTAACAAAATTAAAATACCTCTTTCAGCTAATGATGTCTTATCTCTCATAACAGTAATACACCATTATTTGTGTGTTTTGTGATAATGGTGTTAGCAAACTTTTGATGCCAGTTGTATAAAAGTATAATACATACAGTATGCACAACACATAATATTTGGTGATTAATATTAATAACATAGTTATTGTTGTAAGGTTCACCTAAAGGAAACTGCCTTGGTTTCCTTTCAGGAAATATTATTCAGGCAGAAAAGAGTTTATTGGGGGGTGAACAAACTGCCAACTCACACAAGATGGAGTCATGCAGAGAGAGAGAGAGAAAGGAAATAGAAAAAAAGAGGAGGGGGTCTCATGTTAAACCAGATTATATAAGGAAAGGTAGGAGGCTGGACCATAGCAGATGTGGAAGTGATCTCAGAGCCTGGGGAACCTCTCACTGTCTGAGGGAGGTGTCACGGGGGCAGTTCAGAAAGTGACCTCAGTGGATGAGGAAGTGACCTCAGAATCTGGGATCCTTTGCTGATTCACAGTCAGGTGATTGACAGTCAGGTGATTATTGGTTTCAGTCAGGTGAAGAGGGAGGGGAGGGGCTGTTCTCTTGAGGAGACCTAACAATTGATTTATAAATTAAGGATAAATTTTTGTTATTTTCTTAGAGCATATTCTATTCAGGAAAATAAAGAGTTTACTTAAAAAAAAATGGCATTCATCCACAATGACCCTCTTATTTTGTGTAAATATATGCTGAGATGTTTATATAACAGTAAAATTACCCAACTAAATATTTCTCAGACACAGTCTGGTTCTTAATTGATAAATGACTATAAATGCAACTGCTACACAATACACCAATTGACTCTGTGTATCTTGTCCAACCGTGACATCTTTATTCTCCTCAAAAGCCTATAGACCTTTACACCTACTTCTCCAATATGTGGTAGTAAAATTTTATTCACCTAGTTACTAGGTTCACTCCTATTTTAATCTGATGCTGATTTTCTAGCTAGACATACACAACTTCTTTTATGTTAAATGTTATAGATAATTTTAGGTGACAGCTAGATTGTGCTAAGGGTTGCTCAGATGGTTCAGAAAATAAGTATAAGTTCACCTCGGCCTACAGTGCTCTTGCTTGGAATCTCTTCACAACTCTTATTTTTCTGAAGTTTCTGCTCCAATGCCACCTTTGATCAAAATGGCCCTTGACCTTCCCTTTCTCAGAACATTCACGTTAGTAAATTTGCAATTGTAAATTTTTTCTCTGACCCATTTAAAACATGAGTCTGTCAAGCCTCTTCAATTTTATACTCCAGGAATGTGTTTCTCAAGGATCTGGAAGCTATCTGAGACTCAATGGGAAGATAAAAGCCTAACTTCAATGAAGAATAATGAACAAAACACAAAAGGCCTCATGACTTCCCCAAATATACCCTACATTCACATAGGTGTTTCCACCAACATATTCTACTGCTAAAAATTTCTTCTGTATTTCTTTCAGCAAAATTGGGTTCAATTTCTTTGTCCAGTTTTTATAGTCTTGACCTCATGTTATAGTCATGAATAAAGTCTTTCTTGCCTACTTCCTTTTCTCTGATAAAATATTTCTTGACAGCTTCTCAGAGAGTCTGTTCCAACAACCAGGTCAAAAATAATGTATCCTCATCACATTCTCTACACAGTAATCTAATCATTCCCTGTACCTTGCCCTGCTTTATTTTTCTTAATAGCACCTACTACTCCCTAACATTATATTGCACATTTATTAGTTTTTTATTTATTAGTCATCTCCCCAAGAAAATCTGAGCTCTGTGAGCAAGGTGATTTTGTTTGTACTTCATCACTTCTATATTATTGCCATATAGAACTAAACCTGCCATGTTACAGGCTCACATAATACTTGTATGTGATAATCAAAGGAAAGGAAGAAGAGGGAAGAAGGAAGGGAAGGGAAGGGAGGGAGAGATGGAGGAAGGAAGGAAGGAAGGAAGGAAGGAAGGAAGGAAGGAAGGAAGGAAGGAAGGAAGGAAGGAAGGAAGGAAGGAAGGAAGGAAAGGGGGAGGAATGGAGAGTGGCAGGACTTCAAAAAATTGGATGTGGGAAAGAAAATATAAAAGATTTCATATCTTTCAGTTCTGCTCACCCTGCATTCTTTCATAATCTTGAAAGTCTGAGACTTGTGTCTGTATTTTGAATCACCTATATATCCTCATTTTAAAGTTCTCTTGCTTCATCACATTGCAGGTCAATTTCCTTCTATATGCTTACCATGCTGATAAATGAGCTTGTGGGTTCTTGTTCCCTGGACTAGTTTAAAAATAAAACCAGAAAATAAGAAAATTTGAACAAAGGAAAGTTTATTTGGAAGTAGAAAAATAAGTAGAAAAAAAGATTTAGCAGACTCCTTGAGAGCATCACAGGAGGAAAATATGAGGCTTCTTTGGTTCACTATGTATTTGGTCCCTAGTCCCCTCCCTTTGGGGGGAGGGGGAATGTATCTTTGATTTGTTAAGTGGAAATAAAGTAAGTTTTCTGTGGAAGGACTTTCAGAGTGGATGTAAATTCCTGTTTGGCTTGCCTTCCTGCTTTTGCATGGAGTCTAAGCATATACAGGGAACCTACTGTCCTACCAGCCAGGAACAGAAAGGTGATTTATGCCCTTTCTTTGTTTCTCACCATGTGAATCTTAGTCCCAGTATTTTTTTCTATCCCTAATTTCCTAACTGGGGTCAGATACCTGTTCCTCAATGCTACCCCATTCAAAGCTTTTACTAGAGTAAATCTAGTAAGAGACCATGTGCCCTAGGGCAGTCAAGTGTTCTCCATATCTAAGCTGTTCCCTCTGTTGATGCCCTTGAAGGTGACAAAAGAGACATTCTGTCCTGATGCTTCATCTTGTCAACCACTCCCTCCGTTTCAAGGCAGAAGAGGAAGCAAAAATCAGTTTCCACAATTAAAAGTTAATGCTTCCTTTCTTTTGACAAGCGTCATGGAATTATGAGCGTAAGACTGAAAACAAAACCTAAGGTTTCTTTCTTGCTTTCAGAGCGTCAGTGTGGAGACTCCATTCTCTTAGTGAATTTTGTGAGCTGCCCTCCATTATCTATCATTGATAATACAAAAATTTCTTCAGTTTTACACCTTAAATTGATAGGTAGGGCCCTCTTGGTTGCAGCAAAAAAACCAGGGACAGAGAGTGATCTTTGAAATTGAACCTGATAGGAGGTCATGGAACACCTGGCTTGTCGGTCTCTTCATAGTATAGATTTGTAGACACAGTTCATGATTGCATTTCACACTGTTTTTGTTGTTTTCCTTCTCCTTTCCTTTTCTGATGATATATATATTAGAAATATTGTGGATGGCAAAAAAGGAAATATGCTCCCATGGAACAAGACTAAAAGGTGTCAACAATTCTTCTCTCAAACAAGAGAACACAGCAGGGAATTATTCTTTTCTGTATATCCTGTAGATAGCCAGACAAACACATTATACTTGATGGATACATTTTGGACTTATTAGTTCCTCTTTGAAACATTGGACATTTCATTTTGAAGGGTCTTGCCATGAGCAAAGGTTAAGAAAAAAACAAGGTTAATGGTAACTTAAGGTTTCACTTAAACATAGGTAGTTCAAAGGTGATAAACATAAAAAGGAGTTATTGCACTGAATCAACTACTGAGAGCTATTTTGATTTAAAAAATATCAAGGCTCTAGGAACCAAAGGGAAAGGAGTATGAATGAAGAAGAAGAAGGGGAAGAATGTAATCAAGAATTCATTATATATACTACAAAATTAAGAAAAGTGAGGGAAGGGATGGAGCAGAGGAGTGAGATGTTGTAAGAGGTGACACCGATCAAGATGCATTGTATTTATAATCCACTTTGTGAAGTGGCAACTGCTTTGTATCATTAAAGATAATATAAAAGAGAAAATAAAATCTTGTTAATTACAGTAATGGAACAGCTTATAGTCTTAATTAAACTAAATTTTGCTCATCTCGTGTCATTTTAGGGTAATTTCTTATAGTAATTGTTCTCAAACAAAACTATTCTAGGGAAAGAAAACTTCTGAAATTGAAATGAACTCCTGCATATTTTTAATCTTAATTTGTCATTGTAATTGGATAACATCAAAGGAATAATTTATGGTAGTCTAAACATGAAAATGGGGTTACTTTACAGGTCCAGAAAAATCTATGTCCTTAT
Organism: Dipodomys spectabilis; assembly: GCF_019054845.1. Lineage (NCBI taxonomy): Eukaryota > Metazoa > Chordata > Mammalia > Rodentia > Heteromyidae > Dipodomys > Dipodomys spectabilis. The sequence continues at coordinate 20,813,372 of NW_024870766.1, forward strand.
GAAGCAAAATAGCACCTGAATATTTTTGTGATTTTTCCAACACCACTTCTTTCCTGATCCATCCCAGTTATGGACAATATAAGCTTTTCTTTCAAATTCATCACAGTTGTTGGTAATCTCCCTCCATATTATCATTATAGGAATTACAGAAATGAAAAATTTATGTATAATATTAGTCAGAGTTCTCTAGAAGAACAAAATGAATAGAAAAAAATATTCATGTATGTGTGACTATATATAATTATAAAAGGGTATTTGTTGGATTGGCTTATATAACTGGAGGCTAGATAGTTCAGAAATGGCCATCTATGTGCTGAAGATCCAGTAGTTCCTCAATACAAGAAGCTGTGAGCCACCAAAAGAGAAGGACAAGCAGTATCAATAGAGTCCAAGGCTAACTGCCTGGAACCTTTCTGGAGAGCCACTAGTGTAAGTCTGTGTTGAAAGGTGGAAGAACTTGGATTCTGATGTCTGCTGTTGATGACATCAGTGGTAGATGCCATGGCTCAGAAATTGTGGAGCATGCAAGCACTGGCTGGTTTTCTCTTCCACATGTATTCCACCTGGGTTCTCCTGACTATTGGGTAGGGCCTCCACATTCAGGGAAAGGAGCTCCTCCTCACAGTTGCTGTTACACATGTCAATCATGTTTAGAAACAACTTCACACACACATCCAGAGCTGTGCTTTACTAATCTCCTAGGTAAATGTCAATCATTCAGGTTGACAAGATTTACCATGACATAATCGGGAATCACTAAACTCTTGGAACCCAAGCACTTTCTTGTCTCCTTTAAATTTTCAGATTTTACCACATACTCATTTTGCATTTGTCATACAGAAATCAGCTGTATTTTCCAGATAAGGAATTTCCAGAGCAAGACTAAAAGCATAAAGGAATCTGCTGTCTTAATCCTCTCATTTTTGGAGTAAGCCGAAGATCTGAATCTCATATACAACTTGTTATTAGGTTATAACAATTGCCTAGTTCTCTAGGTGAGAAAACTGAGGGTAGGACAAATTACAGTGAGGTCTAGTTTTTTTAACGAAAGCCCTAATATTAGGTCATCTGATATAGTGGTATTTGTGTGAATCTCTGATTCTGAAGAAAACCTAAATGTTTTGATTGGTTAGTTAGCGCACTATTGCAGAAATTGTTCTCCTTTCAGCTGATAATTCACCCTTTATGTGTATAAAGTACTTTTAGCAGTTATTTTCATCAATAAGTGTCCCCAGTACAAATTCTTCCCCATCTTTTGTTAAATATATACTACAAGCTTTCTGCTGGTCATGGTGGCATAAATCCATAATCCTCATAATTTGGTTAACACAGAGGATTGCAATTTTGGAGTCAATTATGCTACATAGTGAGACCTATTTAAAAAAAAGAAGAGCACCATCTTAACTGAAGTATTATTTTATTCAGGTTCCCTTTATAATTATAGTCATTTTGGCCACACTTCTTATTACCTAGCCATAAAAACTATCTGTTTAATGTTCAGTAAGCTTTTAGTTGAATATTGCTATTGTAAAAATAGTCTTTATAATCAGTTACTAGTGGATCACACCTATAATTTGAATTACTCAAGTATCTGAGATCTGAGGATTGCAGTTCCAAGCCAGCCTGGGCAGGAAAATCCATGTGACTCATCTCTAGCTACCAAAAAGCCAGATGTAGAGCTGTGGCTCAAGTGGTTGAGCAGTAGCCTTGAGCAAAAAAGCTCAGGGACAGTTCCCAAGCCCTGAATTCAAGCCTGAGGACTGGCACACACACTCATACACACTCATACAAAAATAGCCTTTGTAAATCCCATATTTATATAATCTGATATTGCAATAGGTCCACTACAAATATAAACTAAGATGACTAAAACAGATACCTCTGAATGGGGAACCTCACTAGACTGACAAGTCTACAAAATTAAGCAGTTCAGTCATTTAATAAGGAACGAATTACCTAAAAACAAGTCCTATCAGTGTCTAGCATCATTAAGCCACTATAGGTTACTAACACTTATAATTTGGGGTCCACTGTGTTGCTAATATTAGTTTATTGGAACAAAGAAATTATATTTCACATTTGTGACTAAGAAGAGGAAGTTAGTATTCCCTTTTAAGAAAATGTCTTGGCACACTAAACACAGTAACAAAACTAGTAGAAATAAAGATAATGGAAAGAAATAAAGACAATGGAAAGGAGGAAAGACTTTATAAAATCAATGGAAGGTAAAGTAAATAATGGAAAGAAGAAAATGAAGAAGGAAGGAAAAGGTAAGAATAAAAGAAAAAAATCAAAGACAGAGAGAGAGAATGAAGTGAGCGTATTCCACCTTGAAAAAGAACAGGAGGGTTGAGTTGAAAATGAACCATAAAATATATTTAAAAATGAGATTCAGTAAACAGTAAAACTGATCATATTTACCTCTTGAAGAGGTAAGTCTAATCCAGGCATATTGTATAGGGACATGTCAAAATACCTTGCAAAACTAATTTATGCCAATTAAAAATGTAAGGAACTTGCTTAAAATATAAATAAGAGATTCATGAAAAATTGAAATGGAACAAAAATAGTAATTATATTTAATCTTGAAATATTTGTTAAAGAAAAAATAAGCTTAAGGAGTAATCAATGTGAACAAATAAACAAGTAGGAAGATGGTAATGACCAAAGAAATACTCAGGGGACTAAAGACTCATAAAATCTGAACGGAAGTAGCTGTGCAGAAAATAAAATTAGAAAGAAATGACTGTGAAGGTATTTCCATTTTATTAACTTAGAAGTGAAACTGAAATAGAGTTTGGAGTTGAGCTGACTTAGTTTAAATAATAGACCCATGTATTAGTAAACTATTCTCTGTACTGTCAGAACACTGTGATGTAATTATTTTAGAACTGCAAGTATGGGTACTATATTGGTATCAATTAAGGCTCACTCTTTGTTCCTGCATTGGGTAATATTATATAGCCCTTGACATTTTTTCCTATAAGAACAATGTGAGACTAAAGATGGTAATATCACCTAAGTATAGAGAAGGGAAAGAGAATGAATAACATTTATTTCCAAAGTTATATAAACTACACATTTAACTTATAGTTAATACTGAAATGCTAGTAAAAGGAGAAATAAGCTTAGAGCGCAAGCAATATGAGCAAGAAAACAAGTAGATAGGTAATGATAGAGAAAATACAAATCAAGTTTGAAAAACAAAGTTTGAACATCTCTCAAAAGGTGTTAAGTCCTCATGACACTACTTGCCGCCATTCAGTGTTTTGAGATTACTCGTCTGGTGACATTATAATCTTCAGTGAGTTGTCTCCAGAATATAATGCTAGCATTCACTACTTTAAACATAAGCTAGATGTAATCACATTACTTAATGCAATCTTTTGAAATAGCCTTCTAATTTATCATAAGCTCAACTATATTCTTGATTAATACCCAAACTGACTTTAACTATATCATTTTAAGGCTTTAATGCATTGCTATAAAAGTATCATAATATCAAGAAAGAATCATACCCTGAAATTTCCAATTACAATATATGCTGACCACTAGAAACTATACTACTAATAGTCTATTGAGTTTTCATCTTTTTTTTTCATGACTTAGAAAATGGAAGTTTTCTGCAAAGAGAAGAGACAGAATATACTCCAAAGAGCAGTCTGCTGCTTTCTTGAAAATGTCTTGCAACCTGCATGGGATTTGAATCTAGCTGCTCATAAAATTCTGTGTCTGATATGAAGCTAACCAGTGTCAACCTCCAGAACTAATCCATCACATACAGTTGTCATAGCACAAAGAATGTCAATTATCTCTCACAAAGTAACTGAGATGGCAAAATCGATCCAAGAAGGTGCAGCAAATTATCTTCTAAATATAGCATGAAAAGCTAGAGTCTCTGGCATTCTCAAAAGTTGCTTCTCTAAAGAAAAGCCAAATGACAGCCTGTTAGACAACGTACCAGGTACAGAGACTTGAGGATCTAGCCTGGAGAAGTAGGGAAAAAAGGAAAATTCCAATGTATGGCAAATAGAAGAATCCAAGTACAATGTACAGGTGAAGAAAAGCAGTAGATCTCACTTATGAGATGTCTCTTTTTCTTCCTGGCTCACTGAAGTAGATTTTACCTTACTTTTTACAACTTAAGGAAGGAATGACATCAATGGGGCAGGTGTTTGTCCTGACTTATTGCAAAATCCAATCTCTCACGTGTGCTCTTTATAAAGAGGAGTTGTGAAAGAAGCTAACGCTTAGTTTTAAATTCTGTTTCATGTTGAAAAAGTCCAATGCTCTAAGTCAGCATATGAAAGGAGAGTTTTTTTTTAATTTATCACTAACGGGCAGATATAACATCTATTATAGATTTTGGTTAATTAGGTCTGAGTAAAACATGTTTGGCAACATCACTTATATCGTATATTGTTACTGAGCATTTACTTCAAGTTTTAAGCAACAGTATAGAGTAATGAGCTAGGCTAGAAATAGTTATTATCCTCATGGAGCCTAAACTAGGAAAACAAAACATAAAACTTAGAGAAAAAAGAGGAACAACTATCTGGCATTTCATATCTCATATGGTATTTCCTTGTACTTATTGCAGGTTAGTGCATACCTGCTTCATTTTTTGAGATGCCTACCTGACTATATTATTGGCAGGGAACTTTGCTCTGACGAATTATCATCACACTTAAGTATATAATAATTATTTCTGCAATACCTAATAACAAAATTAATGGGTAAAAACTGAATGAAAGTCTGTCTAAGTGGAATAAAAGATTTTATTTACAGTTTAGAAAAAAGAAATCTGTGTTTAATTATACTTAAAGTTTTATGCTTGCTACAGGACCTTTGACAATTAGAAGTAAAATCCAAAGAGATGTGTTGTGGGCCATCAAAATGTACAAATTAGAAACTCAGTGGGTATATACAGTAGAAATCATAAGAACTATATTCTAAATGTGCTTTAATTTTTTTTATTTTGACAGGCGAAATTTAGTTTCAATTAGTTAAAATAATTTTGGAATTATTATATTACTAATCTTGAGTTCCTTTAAAAACAGTGAATTCTTTTTTTAATTTTATTTTTTTTTTAATTTATTGTGAAACTAACATACAGAGGAGTTACAATTCCATGGGCAAGGTAATGACATTTCTTATCATGCATTGTTGCCTCCTCCTTTGTTTCCCCTTCCCATCCCTTCCCTTTTTTTGGTGGGGAGGGGTCCAGTTATAGGGCCTGAACTCTGGGTCTGGGCGCTGTCCCTCAGCTCTTCAGCTCAAGGATAGCGCTCTACCACTTGAGCCATAGCGCCACTTCCGGCTTTTTTTCTTTTTGCTTATGTGGTGCTGAGGAATTGAACCCAGGGCCTCATGCATGCAAGGCAAGCACTCTACCATTGAGCCACCTTCCCAGCCCACCCATCCCTTCCCCCCTCCACCCCCAGTGAATTCTTTTCTTAGAAATGAATGGCATTGTTGAAGAATTTTATGGTGACAATGAAGTTTAGAGAATAACGCAATTCTCTTTTAAAAAATGGACTCCTTACTAAATACCCATTTTAGTTCTCAATTTGGCAATAACAAAATCACAACTATTAAATAACAAATAGTAAAACAGCCAAATGGCTGGACAGATTGGATTTTTCCAGATGGTATGGCTTTCTGAGGAGGCAAGGACCTACATAACTGGCAACTGGCTATACCATACAAATTAGTCACAAGCCAGTCAATAAGCCATGCCATTGTTAAACTATACAGTAGGTGGGAAAGGAGAAGGAGGCCTTGAACTCCCTCAGAAACTATTGTCCCTGCTACCTTCAAGTAACAGAGCAACTGAACTGCACCCAAGAGAGCAGTAGTCCCAAATATATTCATCCTTCAGGCTTAATGTTTAAGAGCTACATTTAATGAATAAATAAGATGTTCTGGTTTCCCAATAACCATTTAGGAACCTGATATACCACCTCTTGAGTCTAGGCTGCTAAACCCTGGTTATAGAATCCCCTCTTCTCCAAGAAAAAAAAGATCTCCATGAAATCCTCACCCCATCCACTCTTCCATTGAGAAGCACGATGTTATCAAAGGTGCATTTTTGACCTTGGTATTTTGAACACTGCCAAGAGCAATATTCTCTTAAATTTTCTCCTAATTAGTACAAGCTGTCTCTTGCTTTTTATCTCTCTACATTTAAGTGGAAATATGAGTTAAAAAAAGACAAATTGTTCTTTGCTCCTATCCTAGCTGCCACCAAGACAAATGACATTCCTCTAGGTTATGAGAACACTTCAAGTAGCTAAAAGCTCTTTATTACTTTTTACTAGTGCCATGTGTAATAAAGGAATGAAGAATTAGAAGCATGGCACATCACTTAGATAATGAGCACCTACTGAATTTGAAGAATTACATATTTCGCAGTCAACCATCCCATTGTTCACTCGTTTACTCATAGATATTTGGTGTAGGAGAAGTAGTTGGAAAAAAAATAGCCACATGTGAGTATGGGAGGTTGTGGATCAGTGCATACTCTGCGACATAAGTTATAAGTTCAGGTGCCCAAATACAATGAAAAAGAGGACAGAAGGCAATGCCAAACTTTAACAAGTGTCTAAACTTAACACCACATACATATATGAGTTCATTCACACATGGTTCATTCATAACACATGTAGATAATTCATACTATATATAAACATGCATATAAGACAAAGATATGAATCATAATGGAGATAAGGTAAAAAGTCAAATGAGAGGTGATAGGATTCATTCATTTACACTGAATTTTCTTCTAAAAAATAAAAATGTCTGCATTAAAATACGATACATTCTTAATTGTCATGTACTCTGGGTGGTAAAATGCAGATGTCCAATTATATTATTAAAAAGAATTTCCATAGTTTTATAGAAAGGGAACAATGAAAACCTACAGGACACTCTGGCATAATGATTGATAATCCAGTAAGACTACCAACAAAGGAGGAGGTAACAATACTTGATAGGAAATGTACTCATTGCCTTGCTCATGTAACTGTAACCCCTCTGTACAGTATTTTTACAATAAAAAAGTATTTAAAAAAACAAATATCATGGTGGACTTATATTGCCAGAATTAGAAATAGTGATTTTCTTCAATAAGTAGGTATATGATGTAGGTTCTCCTTTGGGATGCTAAATCTAGAAAAATAACTAGATTCAATTACTGAAAATCTTCATGTTTATGACATATGTGAATTTAACCCAATGCCCTAACCTGAGCTACATAACCTAGGATGGAAAAGGCAATAAGGGTCTGGTTCAACTTTTTCAGTGAGATGGTAATAAAAGGCTGAACTAAGTGTCCACAAGAAAAAAGAAAGCAATAGATTGTGCCGGTGGCTCAGACCTGTTAATCCTAGCTACTTAGGAGGCTGAGATCTGAGGACCTATGTTCAAAGGCAGCCCAGGTAGAAAAGTCTCTAGGACTCTTATATCCAATTAACCATAAGAAACCCAGAAGTGATACAGTGGCTTAAAGTTGTAGAGTACTAGCCTTGAGTAAAAGAGCTCTAGGACAATCCCCAGACTCTGAGTTCAAGCCCCATGACAGACAAAAAAAAAAAGTCCTAATAGCAAAGAATACAGTGAAACCAACCATAATTCAGATGTGAGAGAAATTGACAAATCTGATTTTTTAAAGAAGGGTCATGTTGCAGCTTTTCTTCCTATCAATGGAACTGAACCATGGGAGATTGAAAACAGGTTCCGCAGAGGAGTAGGGCCTCTTACAGGAGCAGTGCCCTGTGGAAGGCAGAGGAGATGAAAACCCAGCATCATAGTCCTGGACAGCTCCTCCACCATCACTTCAGAGAAAGCATGTGGCTGCGTAAATTTGAAGGGAAGGTGTGACTCTTTTTCCAACTATTTCCCAGTGAAATAGAAAGCAAGTTGGTTAGATCAAAGAGCAGAGGGCTACAAAGATGAATGTGGTTTTTTTTATTTTTATTGTTATTATAAATGTGATGCACAGAGTGGCTACAGTTTCCTAAGTCAGGTAATGCATGCATTTCTTTGGGGGCAATGTCACCCCTTCCCTCACTCTCTCCCAGTTTTTCTCTCCTGTCCCAACTCACAAGTCGCATAGTTCATTTTCAACATAGGGTCTAGTGAATACCACTGCTGCATTTGTTCACATTTTGTCCCTCCATTTCTATCCTCCCTTTCTCCCCCCTCCTCCAAGAAAATGGATAAATGGACAAACAAAAGAAAAGAAAAGTAAACAAAAACGACAAAGAAAATATACCTCTTGTTTCCTTTTTCTGGAGTTCATTTCAATAAATATTATTTTATATGATCAGAGGTACATATGCATTGCACCTTTGTGTTCCTCCCCTAAGAATATCCTCCCTTGCTTTGAGAATGTAGAAGGTATGAAATACAGTATTGGAAAGTAAGATAAAATTCCAAAGGGAAATAAAACACTAAGCGGAGTCATGGCGTGTGTATACAAGAGGAAAGCATAAGGTGAGTTTGAGAAAGGAAGTTTGAGAAAGTTTGAAAAAGCCTGAGAAAGGAAGATGAGAATATGAGGCAGCTCTGTGACTAGTGGATTGAACATTTCAAAGGTCAAGTATCTCTTGAGGAAAAGGAATAATGTATTAGAAAGATAGGGAAAACATTGAAAAGGTGAGCGCCTGAAATTGAGATTATGGAGCAGAAGGAATTACCAGTAATTGGACAATGTTGCCTAATTGCAGAACACAGCCAATATAAAAAGGGAAGGCTGGATTCTAGGGAAAATTCAAACAAGTGAAAAGCAAATATGTTAGGTGGATTACAGGTACATGAATCTGAAATCAGCAAGAACTGCAACAGAAGTAGTAATGATGTAAGTCATGTGATAAAAGCAATCTTCGGGAAATGAAATAAAGTGCTCTAGGGGTTGGTTGGATGCATGCAAGAAGCTGGTAATTGGTTTGTATAAATGTCACAAGAAATCAAGGACTGGAGAGAAGGAAGGTAGGAGAAATTGGTAATTGGTTTGTATAAATGTCACAAGAAATCAAGGACTAGGGAGAAGAAAGGGAGGAGAAACAAAGGCCTCAATGTGTTGAAAATTATCAGGAAAGACAATTGTCCTAACTCCAGCAAGATATGAGTGACATGAGAAAGTCATCCCTCTTTGAGAGGACTCTTCAAGAGTCCTTAAGAAAATCTGACTTTCATTAGAGCAAGACGATGAAAGGAATACTTTGCAAAGGGCTTGAATGTAAAGATTTTTTCTGATGACTGACTGTAGTCTAGAGTTTGAAGAAGGATGGAAAACATAAGCAAAAGACCTGGATTGCTTGGGTATCTTGTGATTGCCAGAAATATATAGTTAGTTGGTTAATACAAGCATTTTCTAGGATGGAAGCAGTATCTGTGATATTGTGTGAAGAAAACCCACCTTGAAAGGCATCTGCATACATAATTTACTATGCCACCTGTTCAGTTGCATCAGTAATATGTTCTGGTCAGGAACTCCAGGAGTACATGCGAATTTTTTAAATGCTCCAACAACTCACTCATGATGATGAGTGAGAAGCTGGTAAATATATTTAGAAGCTGTGGGCCTCCATTAGCACCTTTTTTGTGTACTCTCTTGAGGTCTTAGCATCTAGTGGCAGCAAACCTGACATCTTAGAATATTAATCCGTAGTGAGTAGCTATTACTTTTCTCTATCAAAAACTTTTCCACCAATTTTTCCCCCTCAACCACTTTTCAAGGCTGCCCTAGACTTTATATGTACAGTGTGAGCTTCTCAAACTTGAAATAAGATAAATAGGAAGGACATAAGCTGGAATGAAGTTTGGAGATCTGTGCAAGGAAAAAGAGAACAGAGCGTAAGCAATATCCTAGAGCCAAAGTAAGATAAATGGACCAGAGAACTAATAGGAGTGAGAAATAAGAAGATGAAATAATGGCAGGAAAATGGCACCCTAGGCAGTTCCCAGAGGATCTAAAGGAGAAGAAAACAGGAAAATAATAAGATATCAATTTCTAAATATGTTTTAGAGTTCTTTGTGTAAATACCCTAAACAGGATGCGTTTTCTTTTTTCCCTGGCATATTGAAATACAAGTTATTATAGATCACTAATGACTAAATTTTGAAAATAAAATCCACTTGCAAAGCAAGACAATTGTAGCCATCTAAGTCTTAATGAATGCCCCTTGATGATTTCTCAATGCATGAGGATGAAAACCTTAACATCACGTGTTCTACACTCGGTCTTCTGGCATACCTTAGATACTTCTCCTTTCTTTCTTCATGACCAGAGCTCACTTAAACATGCTCTGATCCATTTGGTCTGGTAATTATGTATCTGTAACCCATAACATCTAGCCTATTTATTCTCCTTTGCAGACACTTAAGGTCCTTTACACACAAAATTCCTTGGAGCCTAAGGAACCATGGACTGAGATTCCAAAATGTGTTAATTTCATCAATCACTTATTGACGACTGAACCACTGACTACTGAATGCTTTTGGATGGCCAAAAGCTGTTTATAAATCAAGTGAGCCATGAAGATAAGTCACTCCTTCTTTTGTGATTTCCTTAATTGGATAAACTGAAATTACTCTAAATTAAAGTGACTTCTTTGTAGCACAAAATATCAATGTGGAGAATGTCAAGTTATTATTCAACATAAACCAGAGAGAAAGCCCAGATAAGGTCTCATGGAAAGGAAGATGATTATTCACATATTTGAGCTCTCCAGCTCTCCATAGAGTACTTGCTACATTTCTAGGCCAAAACTCACACTCTAGGCCCTTTTGAGAACATCAGTATATTCCTACCTCCCACCTGAAATTCCATTTTTATTGAATGACATTGCACCACAGCCCCTTTGCAACATCATATATGTAAATGTGACACAATATTACCATTGATATTCCTTGACTCTCCAGTTTATATTTTCCATTTAGGCTTGCAAATTCCATAGATTTTTTTATTTTGTTTTTATGTGCCTTTATACATATGTATAATGTATACATATCCATATCCATATATACATATACAAAATATATCGCAGAGCATGATTAACCACTTCCTTCAGGTTCACAAGTATACACTTTCCAAAGACAAACACTTTTAATTCCCCAGTAGCAAGTATGCTGAATGGCTGTTTGTCTGAAAATGTTACTATATCATCAAGGGCCACAAAGAGAATAGATATGACTTTGATACATCCAATCTGTTATAATTTAGTATTTTCCTGTTAAGCCTTCTGCAATTGAAGCAAATTTCCACTACAAAGATACCAATTCAACTAGACCACTTATATCTTCATTTATTTTAAACTTTTCCTCAAAACGGGTCCATATTCTGGACCTAATGTGTACCTTTGAAAACCTGCCAAATTACTGGGATAAAGCATACTGTAGCTGGGAGCCAGAGACTCACACCTATAATCTAAGCTAGTAGGAGGTTGAGATCTGAAGATAGTGGTTTGAAGCCAGCCTAAGCAGGAAACTTTTTGAGAGTTTCATCTCCAATTTAGAATTTAAAAAAGCCAGAAGTAGAGGTATGGTTCAAGTGGTAGAGCACTAACCTTAAGTGAAAAAGTTCAAGGATAGTAACCAGGTCCAGAGTTCAAGCTCCAGGACTAGTTTTTAAAAAATAATCTTTTATTTTAAGATTCATAAGTCATTTTTCTTATTTTAAGATGTAGGGGAACTTGGAAAACAAATACTTAAAATTGTTTCCTAGAAGTTTCCATGACCTCCCAATAATAGTGAGCTTCTCTTTAAGGACAACTTTATTCTGCTTATAGTTCCTAGATAATATTTTTAAAAATAATATTTTTAGTCCTTTCATATATTAAAATATCTTTTTTTTTTTTTTTTTTTTTTAATTTTATTTTATTTTATTTGAGAACATACTGTACAGAGGGGTTACAATTACATGGGCAGGATAATGCATACATTTCTTACCAAGCATTGCATCCTCCTCCTTTGTTTACCCTTCACCTCCCTTCCCAGCCTCCCCCCTCCCTCCCACCCAAACATACCCCCCTCCCCCCCCCCCCACCGACATTGTAAAGCTGGTTTTGACATGACATTTTGTATTTCTCATTGTTGCAACAGGTCCACCTGAATCCTTAAACGACTTGTTTGTCCCCGTCTCCTCCACATGTTATACTGACATCAAATATAGTGAAAGCGGGGGTTACACTGTGGGGGAGGGACATACAAAACAACAAAGAAATAATCTTATAAATGCATTAGAAACACATGCATGAAAGAAACAAAAACATTAAAATACATATTTGAGGTTTTGTTTTCCTAACATCACATTATCTGACTTTTTCCGCTTGACTCATACCTATACTAGATATTGCAAATAAGGGAAACCATGGGACCTATGTTTCTTTGGGCCTGGCTTACTTCACTTAATATAATTTTTTCCAAGCCTTTCCATTTCCTAACAAATGGGGAAATGTCATTCTTTCTGATGGAGGCATAGAATTCCATTGTGTATATATACCACATCTTCTTGATCCATTCATCTACTGAGGGGCATCTGGGTTGGTTCCATGTCTTAGCTATGGTAAATAATGCTGCAATAAACATAGTTGTGCTGGTAGCTTTAGTGTGGCCTTGTTTGTGATCATTTGGGTAAATGCCCAAAAGTGGGATTGCTGGGTCGTTGGGGAGCTCTATGTGGAGTCTTTTGAGGAACCTCCATACTGCTTTCCAAAGTGGTTGAACAAGTTTACATTCCCACCAACAATGAAGTAAGGTTCCTTTCTGTCCACATCCCCTCCAGCATCTGTTGTTGTTAGAGTTCTTGATTTTCGCTGTTCTAACTGGAGTGAGGTGATATCTCAATGTTGTTTTGATTTGCATTTCTTTTATGGCTAGGGATGTTGAACATTTCTTCATGTGTCTATTGGCCATCCTTCTTTCTTCTTCAGAGAAGCTTCTCTTTAAGTCTTTCGCCCACTTACTTATTGGGCAGTTGTTTCTTTGAGGATTTGTTGTTGGGTGGTTTAATTTTTTGAGTTCCAAGTATATTTTAGATATGAGACCCTTGTCCGTTGTATGGCTAGTAAAGATCTTCTCCCAGTCCGTGGGCTTTCTATTGATCTTGCTAGCTATGTCATTTGCCCTGCAGAAGCTCTGCAACCTTATACAATCCCATTTGTCCAACCTTTCTTTGATTTGTTGTGTTTCCGGGTCTCTATTCAGAAAATTTCGGCCTGAGCCAAGGAGACCCAGGGTTTCTCCTATTCCATCCTGTAATGTTTTCAGAGTGTCTGCTTTGAGTTCAAGGTCTTTGATCCATTTGGAGTTGATTCTGGTGCAGGGTGATATATAAGGATCTAGCTTTAGTTTTCTACATGTAGTTAACCAGTTTTGCCAGCACCATTTACTGAAGAGGCTGTCTTTGTTCCATTCTATTGTTTTATCTCCCTTATCGAAGATTAGATGGCTATAGGTCTGTAGGTTCATTTCTGGGTTTTCAATTCTATTCCATTGGTCCTGAGGTCTGTTCTTATGCCAATACCAAGCTGTTTTGATTACTATGGCTTTATAGTAGAGTTTGAAATTTGGTATTGATATTCCTCCAGCAGTATTCTTTCCGTTGAGGAGCGTTTTTGCTATTCGGGGTCTTTTATTGTTCCATATGAATTTTTGGATTGCCTCTTCTATTTCCTTGAAGAATGAGGGTGGAATTTTGATAGGTATTGCGTTGAATTTGTAGATAGCCTTGGGCAGTATTGCCATTTTCACGATGTTAATCTTTCCAATCCAGGAGCATGGGAGGTTTTGCCATTTTTTAAGTTCTGTGTTGATTTCCTTTTTCAAGATTTTAAAGTTTTCATCATAGAGGTCCTTCACTTCTTTAGTTAAGTTAATTCCTAGGTATTTTATTTTTTGTGAGGCTATTACAAATGGAGTTGCTTTCCTAATTTCGGCCACACTTTTCTCATTGTTGGCATACAGAAAAGCCATTGATTTTTGGGGGTTAATTTTATAACCTGCTACTTTGCCAAAGTTTTGAATCAGCTTGAGTAATTTGGGAGTGGAGTCTATGGGATTCTTTAAATACAAGATCATGTCATCTGCAAAGAGGGAGAGTTTTATTTCTTCTTTCCCTATTTGGATCCCCTTTATGTCTGCATCTTGTCTTATTGCTGTAGCTAGGCATTCTAATACTAGATTGAAGAGAAGTGGAGAGAGCGGGCATCCTTGTCTTGTTCCTGAGTTAAGAGGAAATGGCTTTAGTTTTTCACCATTGAGTATAATGCTGGCTGTAGGTTTGTCATATACAGCCTTTATTGTATTGAGGAATGTTCCATGGATTCCTAATTTTTCCAAAACCTTCATCATAAAGGGGTGTTGGATCTTGTCAAATGCTTTTTCTGCGTCTATTGAGATAACCATGTGGTTCTTATTCTTGCTCCTGTTGATGTGATGAATAATATTAATTGATTTGCGTATATTGAACCAGCTTTGCATCCCTGAAATGAATCCTGTTTGATCGTGGTGTATGATTTTTTGGATGAATTGTTGAAGTCGATTGGCCAAAATTTTGTTGAGAAGTTTCGCATCAATGTTCATCAAAGAAATGGGTCTATAGTTCTCTTTCTTTGATGAGTCCCTACCTGGTTTTGGGATGAGGGTTATGATGGCTTCATAGAATGTGTTCGGTAGTGAGCTTTCTCTTTCAATTTCATTGAAGAGTTGGAGGAGAATTGGTGTGAGCTCTGCTTTGAAGGCCTTGTAAAATTCCGCTGTAAAACCATCTGGTCCTGGACTTTTCTTAGCTGGGAGGTCTCTTATTGCTGTTTCTATTTCAATGCTTGATATGGGCCTGTTAAGATAGTTTACCTCATCTTGGTTTAGTTTTGGCATGTCAATATTTGCTAGGAAGGGGTCCATTTCTGTCAAGTTCTCAAACTTATTAGCATAAAGTTTTGAGAAGTATTCCCTTATAATGTTCTGAATCTTGCTTGTTTCCGTGGTGATGTTTCCATTCTCATCTCTGAGTTTATTACTTTGGGTGTGTTCTCTTCTTTTTCTGATAAGATTTGCTAAGGGTCTGTCAATTTTGTTAAGTTTTTCGAAGAACCAACTCTTTGTTTTGTTGATTCTTTCTATAGTTTTTTTGGATTCTAATTCATTTAATTCTGATTTAATTTTGATTATTTCTTTCCGTCTACTGGATTGGGGTTTATCTTGCTGCTCTTTTTCAAGGAGGTTTAGATGTGTCATTAAATTGTTAGTTTCAGATCTCTCCAATTTGTTGATGTAGGAGCTCAGAGCTATAAACTTGCCTCTGAGTACTGCCTTTGCTGTGTCCCAGAGGAGCTGGTATTTTGTGTGTTCATTTTTGTTGAATAGCATGAACATTTGAATTTCCTTTCTAATCTCTTCCATGACCCACTCATGATTCAGCAGTGTGTTGTTCAGCCTCCATGTGATACCGGACTTTCTTTGGTGGCTTTTGGTGTTGAGTTCTAACTTTATTCCCTTGTGGTCAGAGAGAATGCAAGGTATAACTTCAATGTTTCTGAATTTAGACAAGTTTGCTTTGTGGCCTAAAATGTGGTCTATTTTAGAAAACGTTCCATGTGCTGCTGAGAAAAACGTGTATTCTGATGCTGCTGGGTGAAATGTTCGGTAAATGTCTGTTAAGTCTAGTTGATCTATGCAGCTGTTTAGATCTGCGGTTTCTCTGTTGAGTTTTTGCCGAGTTGATCTATCTAGTGGGGAGAGTGGTGTGTTAAAATCCCCAACGATTAATGTCTTTGGATCTATATGGGATTTGAGGGAAAGTAGTGTTTCTTTGATAAATTTGGGTGCTCCATTGTTTGGCGAATAGATATTTAGAATTGTAATATCCTCCTGAAGGAGAGATCCTTTAATTAGTATGTAGCGACCTTCTTTATCTCTTTTCATGAATTTTAATTTGAAGTCTATTTTATCTGATATTAGGATTGCAACTCCCGCCTGTTTATGCGGTCCGTTTGCTTGGTAGATTTTGTTCCAGCCTTTAACATTGAAAATGTGTTTGTTTTTATGGGCAAGATGTGACTCCTGCAGGCAGCAGATAGAAGGGTCTTGTTTTTTAATCCAACTAGACAGTCTATGTCGCTTAATTGGAGAGTTCAGTCCGTTAACATTAAGAGATAGGACTGAGAGGTATTTGGGAGTTCCTGCCATGTTATCTACCTTCTTGGGGGCTGCGAAAACTGGGTTCTTCCTATGGTTCTTGGATTCTCAGTTTGGGTGCAGTTTCTTGGCCTTTATTGCGGTCTTGTTGGTTTTCTATGTGTAGCACATCTTTAAGAATCTTTTGTAGGGCTGGTTTGGTGGAGATGTATTGTTTCAATTTTTCTTTGCTATGGAAGGTTTTTATTTGGCCTTCAGTTATGAAGGAGAGTTTAGCTGGGTACAGTATTCTTGGTTGATAGTTGTTTGTTTTTAGGGCATGGCATACATCATTCCTGGCTCTTCTTGCTTTGATTGTCTCTGCTGAGAAATCTGAGGTGATTCTAATTGGTTTCCCTTTATAAGTGATTACCCTTTTCTCCCTGACAGCTTTAAGGATCTTTTCCTTGTTCTGAGTTGATCCTGTGTGGATTATAATGTGACGGTGGGATGTCCTATTCTGGTCTGGTCTATTTGGGGTTCTAAAGGCTTCTTGTATCTGGACAGGCCTATCTTTTTGCATGTTTGGGAAGTTCTCTGCTAGGATCCTGTTAAACAAATTTCCTAGACCATTAACTTCTGTTTCTAGGTGCTCCTCTACACCCATTATCCTTAGATTAGGCCTTCTGATGGTGTCTTCCAGGTGTTGGATAGATCTATCATATTTCTTGGACTTGTCTTGGATGGTTGTATGTTCTTTCTCTATAATATCTAGGCTGTCTTCAATCCCTGAGATTCGATCTTCTGCATGGTCTAACCTGCTGTCAAGACTCTCTACTTTGTTTTTTATCTCTTTTCCTTCTAGTTGGTCAGCTTTGATGGCTTCAAGTTCTTTGTTGAAGCTCTGTTTTAGGTCTTGTATGAATTTCTTTACTTCCTTAATTTGGTGTTCAGTGTTTGTCCTCAAATCACTTAGTTGATTGGTTATGGTTTCTTTGGGCTCCCATTCCTTCTGTTGGGTTCCATTCAGCATTCCCTTTGTGGTCTCCCTGACTTCCTTCAGCTCTTTGTTAATGGATTCCATGAATGCCTTTAGTGATCTTTGTGTGTTCTCTACCTGGTCTCTCAATTCCTGTATTACTCTTTGATTAGCTTCCTCCCGTTCGTGGGATTCCTGCAGATCTCTTTGAGTGTTCTCAGCCTGCTCACGCCATTCCTCCCTTTCTCTTTGAGTATTCTCAAGTTGTTCACGCAAATCCTGTATCAGTTTTTGAGTAGCTTCCTCACGCTTATGATATTCCTGTATAAACTTCTGGGATGCCTCCTCTCTCTCCCTATCACGCTCATACAGAGTCCTTTGTACGTTGTCAAACTTTTCATTTATCATGTTTGCCACCAGTGTTTGTAGCGCTGTTTGGGAACTCTCCTCTGGATTATTCATTATCTGTTCTAACCCCTGATTATCAGGATTGGGAATTGAGATACCCGAATTTGCCATTTTTCTTGTGTTTTTCCGGCTTACTCTGCCCATTTGAGATGAAGATAGCACCAGTTTTGTGCTAGAACACTATCTTAAGGCAACCATCAACCAAAGTTTGCATTTGTACAGTCAATAGTCTACAGATACAATCTAGTTCAACAGATACATCTATTCGACATCAAACAACTATATGTTAAAGAACTTCGAACCGCAGAGAAGAATTTGGAAAGCCAGAAATTATTAGGGTTAGGAAGAGATGTGGGTAAAAAATAGGAATAGATTGGTGTGGGGAGGCACAGGGAGAGTTAACTATGTCCTAATCACAATGCAGGGAATAGGTTGTGTAGGATGTAAGTAGAGAGAGAGAGAAAAAGAAGAAAGGGAACGGGGAATGAAAAGAGACCAGAAAATAAAATAGAAACGTAAAAATTAATGTTATTTTAGAGATTAAAAGACCATCTATTTATATAGGAATATGAACATGTTGAGAGAAAGGGAGGGACATAGAGGAGATGAGAAAAACTTTAAAAAAAATGCTTAAAATATTGTATAGGTATAAAGTACTGCTATTAGTGAAATTAAGTCTCAGAGGTTTTGAATTGAGTAATAAGTTTGTGGATTAAGTGTGTACACAATGGGGGATAGGGTCTACTGGTTAACTACGGGTTTATCTGAGGATGTGCAGGACAAGAGTTAAGTCACATAAAGATGCACAAAGAGGAAAAGATGGAAAGGATAGGAAAGTGAGAAGAAAAGATCAGATGTTCAGTAGAGCTAGAAAAAAAAAACAAAAAGATAATTAAGAATGAAAGAAAAAGAGAAAGAAGACAAGAAAAGAAAAGAAAACACACATTCACGTATTCCTAAAATAAAAATTATAAGAGGAGAAAAAAAAAAAAAAGTTAATGGAAAACAATTATTTTTTCAGAAGAGGCAAAAATTAAAGATTAATAAAAGTTTTAGAAAAGCAAAAAAATTTTTTTATATATATATAAGGTAACAAAAAACGAAAAAAAAACAAAACAAGAAAAAGAAAAAAAGAAAAGAAGAAGAAGAAAAAAAAAGTTCTTTGATTTTTTTTTTTTTTTTTTTTTTTGGGAGGGGTGGGAAGAGTCCTGTATCTCCCTTTTGTCTGTAACCAGAGTCTGGTTGGAGTCTCTGGTCAGCTTGAGGTCCTGTGGCTTGATTGGTTTCTTAAGTCAGTTTGTTGGAACAGGTAGGAAAATGCTCTGCTTTACCCAAGATTTTGAGATCCCCCTCCCAGGTTAGTTTACTGGGAGGGTGATCTGCTTTGAGAATCACAAAAGAGGGGGATGCAGTGATGAGGCTAGGTTCTGGGTAGAGTTGAGGCCTTTCAACGAACAGTAGCTTTTCCCTGGGGCTATTTTGTGAAAAAAAACTCACAGCACCCAGCCTGGAGCCATTCTCAGGGTTTCTGTTTTTCAATTGATTGTGGTGGCTGCTAGAGGGAGGGGCAGCCTCTGGCTCTGGCCACCCAGCGAGGAGAGCTACTCCAGTGGCTGGTGCCTGAGCTGGGCGATCCCTCCCTGGATGGAACTGAGTCTGTGAGGTCACCTCGCCGCCAAGTTCCTGTGACCTGCCAAATGACTAGCTCTATTCCAAGGCCTGAGCTGGAGCTAGCCGCTCCTCCGAGCTTTGTCGGTATCCAAGATGGAGATCACCGGTGCTGGGGGGGGAGGGGTGGCCTTCCCTCCTCTGCTCCCAGAGGAGTGAGGAAGTGGGGCTTCTACTCACGCGGAGTCTTGGATCTCGGGTCGTCTCTGGTCTGCAAAGTGCAGGATGAAGTTGTCCGCTCCTTGTCGGTTCTTGCTGGTGTTGAGTAGAATCCGCTCGTCCGCTGCGTCAGGCTCCTTCGTCCCGGACTGCGTCTCAGGTATGCCTCCGCGGCGGTGGTCGCCGCTGCGACCCTGCCGCCGCAGCGGCAGCTGCTCAGATGTGTCTGCTTGGCTTCCCCTCTCTTGACTAACTCTCTGTCCTGTGATGGCACACTTGGTGTGATTCTCTGGCTTGGGACTGTTCACTGGAACTCTGAAACTGTTTTCTATGCAAGAGCTTGTTCAGATTCCAGCTTCTCCTCCGCCATCTTCCCGGAACTCCATATTAAAATATCTTATGTTCAACCACAACTTTGCATTTTCTTCTGAAATTACATTTGTGATTAACAATATATTTACATATTTACATAATGAACCAAATGGATTTAAGTAAAATTTATCTCTTTTATATGCTTCATTTCATTAAAAGGGTAAAAGTGTATTGTTAAAAAGATAAGCTACTAAACAAATTTTTCATATTTTTCTTATGTATACAACTCCAAACCACAAAGTAGAAATAGATTAAAAAATAAAATGACACTATAACGTGGTATAATTTAGTCAACTTCTCCACAGTCAGCAAGAGAAATCAAAATCACCTACTTGCTTTATGTATCTGGGAAGCCATTTTAGTTATCTGAGCCTCAGTATCCTTGATTCTGAGATGGTAATGACAACTTCCCTAGTTAAACAGAGTTGTTATAAGATCAATTTTTGTAGATGCTTAGAAACATAAACGTTTTGTGTAATGCAAAGTCAAATATGAATGAAAATCATTATCACTAATATTATGTGCATAAGACACATGATAAAATCCAGAAGGCAAGTTGATAACAAGTACTTTGTATTTTCATAATATTTACTCTAATGAAGGGTTATGCATTTATGTGTAAATGTAATGCATATTATTAAATTAGGGGGAGAGAGACAGAATTCATCAACATCTATTCAATATACTCCAAATTCGCTGGATTTTCTAACATCCGTAGCCCTTTCTCTTTCCAGCTTCTCACAGTCCTCTTACAGCTCTAGTGATTTTAAAACTGGAAGCAAGTGAGAAGTGTGCTATTTGGGAATTTTCAAATTATAAATCAATTTTATTTTGTTCATTCCCACTTGCAGAGTCTGATAAGTAGTATCTGAGAATATATTATGACAGGTTTTTATTTTATTTACCATCATTACTAATTTTTTGTAACAACAGAACTGCTAAGTATTGTCAGGATAAGATTAAGTACTTTAAGGCTTTGTTAAAATATATAATGTTTCTTGCAAGCTGCTCACAGAAACAGTTAAAAAGATGTGGGGAGTAGAGCTTATTCTGTTGGAATATACAAAGATGGACTAGCAGGTTCATCATCTCAGGATACAGCGCTTCCTGGATTTGCATTCGCAGAGCCAGATCTGGGAATCAGTAATTGATGCTCTATTGATTTCCTAAAGCTTCAACAAATTACCACAAACTTGGCCTAAAATATCAGAAGTAAATTCTCTCATCACTCTAGAAGCTGGGTGTCTGAAATCATCATTAGTAGAGCCACCTTCCCCTTACAAGAGAAACATTTTTGCTTGCACAGATCCAGTCTCTGACTGGTTTTCATATGGCTTGCTCCCCTTAATTGGCTCTTCCCTTTCTGTGCCAGCTGGAAGTATTTCCATTTGTACAATCATCTCAACAATCTATAGATCCACCATGTATGTCAGGGGATCCAGAGATATTCTCTGGCTAACGTAGTGTCTTTCCCTAGTGTGTGCTGAATGTCTAGCCACACATCTACTCTACCCACAAAAGGGGTATTTTCAGTCTCTTGGTTGGCTTTCTCTCCTCCACAGCACATTTTCTCAATTGTGGTTTTCCTACAAATTACAAAGCACTACTTCTTTTTGTTTAGCTCTTCTTCCATCAGTCTCTTTTCTCCTGCATTTTGTCATAATAAACAAGGAGAAAACTTATGACTTCAATTTCCACCTCCATCTTCTCATAGACTTCTCTCCAGTGTCTGTCTCCCTTCTTCTTTTTATAAAGATACCAGTTATTAGATTTAAGACACAACCTAAATCCAGGAGTGTCTCATTTTGTAATTTTTTACTTATATATATGCAGACCCTATTTTCTAAATAAGGTATTACCTGTGAGTATCAGGAGTTAGGGTTTGGATGTATCTTTTGAGGTGTATACTATAGAGCCCATAACAGGTGATTTTAACCTTTATGGTGTACCAACATCTTGGAATTTCTGGTTCATCCCAGAGAAATACAGCAGGAATTGTTCCATCAGATAATTATAATAATTCCATGTATTTGGTATAGGAAACCTGGCTCAGAAGTTCTGGGAATCAGAATACTAACTGGGTCATGAAGTTAGCTACTCTTCCCTGGAGGAATGTACTGATATTATTCACAACATTTTAAGAGTGGATTCTGGATCACTAGAATGAAAAGAGGGTGGGAAGAAGGATAGGACAGGGTACTTGTGCCTTCCAGTCTAGTGAGTAAAATGTTTACTGTCAATAGCAACAGAAGCTACAAGAACCTTTTTTTATCTCCAGATCTCAAGAGAACAAAATTCAATTGCATTTTGATTGTCATCAATTACTACCCATATGTCTGACAAATCTATTTTCTTTCCTGTTACTAATCTTGTGAACCCAAGCCAAAAAAAAAACAATCAGTATTATTGAAGAGGAGGAATGTAAACAAGATGTTACGGAACACTATTGAAAATGACACATTTCTCAGCAGCAGCTCATCTGCCTTTACAATAGTTTTCAGTGAAACTAGCATTGCCAGCATTCAGACACACATAAAATTCTAAAGTTCTGTGTGCCTCGAAATCACTTTGATTTCAAAAGAAAGAAAGGAGGGGTTTGGACCTGGTCAATGAAAAATAATAGAAATATTACCAGAGTCATTTCACAGGACCAGAAGTAAAAGGTGACTTTGCTGGGTGCTGGGTGCAGAGTCCTTTGCCTCACCCTGTGAAATGAGTTACCAGATTGGCCATAGGCAATAACTTGTCCTGGTTAAAATTCACAGTGAAGCAGATGGAAAAGCTAGTCAAAGAAACAGAGGAAACCATATGGGCCAAAGTAAGGCATATGCTATACATGTCCTTGCAAGATCAAAGGCATGGACTGACTCTTTATGGTGCTCCATATGGATGTTGTGGCCCTCAAGTTGCAAAGTGCCACAGCTAGGCTTGCAGAAAGTGGTGACATAACTGTGACACAGTGGTGAGACCTCTTGCATGGTTCTACCCCCTTGCAGTGGTAGGAATCACCTCTAAGTGACAATTGTGCAAGCCTGGATCCCCACTGTGTCACCATCTCTCCCAAAGTGACCACCTGATGGTATCCTGGTCTCACAACCAAGAGCATGACACAGGTGACGGATATGAGGCCTGAGCATCGTGGATCTGTGGTGATGGATGGGTTCAAGCAGCTGGTACAAAATCTGAATGCACACCTGTCAATGGAAGAGGTCTTCATGAGCTAGGCCACCATGTAGACGACACTTCAGAATGAGGTAAGACAGCCTTATAATGCAGATCGATGAGGAAAATGGCCCATCATTCTTGACCCAGCTCAATTAGTTGTCCAAAGACGCCTCCACTGTGAACTAGAGCCCTGTGCACAGGTGGACTAGAAGGTTCGGTGCCCTAGGGAAATAATTGCTGTCTCCATGGGTGGCAGCTCCCCTATCCTGTGATGTGCCGCAGGCCCCTGTTTTCCCCATCCTACCCCATCTCTCACTCCTTTCACCTTCCTCTAACCCTGTAAAGCTGAATGGCAGCCTGACCTCAGCTCCTCCCATCTGCCAGGATCCCATTTCTTCTAAGTGTTATATATATCTGTATCCCTGTGTTAAATTAGCACAAACTTGGATGTGGTAGCTTCTGTGATTCCAGATTCACAGGCCACCTTTGTCTTCTTCTGTATGGAGTTGACAGAGTCTGGGCAGCAATGTATGTGTATACTTCTGCTCAACACTGTGCAGTCTCCAGGGACTGCCAACCTTCTGCTTGTGGTCCTGGGGGGTACAGAACACCCTCTTGCCCCAAAGCTCCTGAGCATCTTTTTTTCTCCCTTTTCCTATGCAGACAGAAGGTCCCACCATGTAACACATAGCCTGAAGATGCCTGTGTACCTCGGTGTGTTCCTATATGTGCTGAAGGACATCTAGTCTAGCAAAGTTGGCCTGGGTCCTTTCTAGATGGTGAGACACCTCCTTCTCTATTGTTCCAGGGCTGAGGTGTTGGCCACCACTGCCAGCTGACCTTGCATACTTCAGCTTCCCTCAAACCTACAGAAATAGAAGCATTGCTAATTTATTCCAGATGTGCCCTTCTTGGTGATATGTCCTCGCCCTTTCTTACCAAGGAACAGCTGCTTTTCTCTTCCATTGGTTGAAGTTTATTCAGATTCTTGAAGCTTTAAGGGCTCTCCTTCTTTGCCAAAGTAGAAGATGGGCAGCAGAAGCCCCCCAGAGAGCCAGAATTCTGTGGAGCACTAGCAGGGTATGGGTGAGGGAAGCGCTGGATGGGTTCAGTAGAGGAGAGGATATGTGCTTACCTTTCTCTTAAAATGCTGCTATAATTCCACAGTAATTATTGTTAATTTCAAAAGGCTATACATTTTTCTGGTTTGTAAAATCCAAAATGACATACCCATTCCTTAAGGATAAATTGATGAGGTGTAGTCTTCTAGTAAATCCTCACCCTCTCAACCATGTGCAAACAAAAAAGAAATAGATGGCAAGATGCCCAGGGCATTTTCACACAGAGGAGAAGTAGCTGTCTTTTTGCAAGGTGAGATCATAGATTATCTCTTTTAAAATTGAAAAAAAAATCATTTTCCTCCTGATTTAACTTACTGCAGAGAAAAATGCTAATGGTATGGAAGTTTAGAAAAAGAAAATCCACTCCCAATCCTGTTCCCAAATACATCATTAACAACAGTCACTGCCTTCATATCAGTGACTGTATGAACATGGTAACCTTTTATAGTCTTTAGTTGCTTATATGTTTATAGAAATGACACTTTCTTGTGATCTTCCCCAAAAGGGTACTTGGATGAAATTACAAACAGAAAAGTAACTAAAACAGAGAAACTAAGATTCTGCTCAATGATTTGCCTGCTTCAGTGAGCTTCTTACATCCCTCCAGCCATTGCTGACTATATTGGGAGCTGATGGAAATATGCAACTTTCCCTTCTTGTGTACCAGTATCATTCATCCTTTCATGGCACCCATTAAAAATATGTCTCATTGTACTCCATATTTCACTGTAACAATTATCTTATACAAGCAGTGTCATTTCTATCTCAGTATCTAATCAGGGTATAACACCGTAAACAGCTCTTTTCCATTCATGGACAGAGCTATCAGAGCTGAAGGAGGTCTTGTAACAATTCCCTCATACAGAAAGGATTTACAGATGACATCAAGTGACTAGTCAATACTCTGACCACAATCGGTCAATCAGCTGTAGTTTCATGTATTTATGCTTACATTAGCTTTCATAAAAGATTCCATTTTACAAATATAACTTGAGAAGCATGATAATCTATTCCCTTGCTTTTCTAAGGTGGTAACTTTATCCACCAAAGGATGTAAGTTTAGGCTGCATGATTGTCCTTATTAAAACCATAATGATGTTTTCTAGTTAAGAGCAAAATTCCTAGTGGTTTAGAACAATAAGAGAGCATAGGGAGGAAGGTGGCTTAGAGAAGCAACTGTCTATCCAGAGGCAAGATTGCTAGTAGCTAATGCCTCTTCTGATCACAGCACACAGAGAGAAAGAAGAGGCATGCTCCAGTGACAGAGAACTGCAGGAGGCATTTGACAGGATACGGGCACTTCCTGAATCTACCATGTGCCAGAGGACAGTGTGTACTTACAAGATCATGGAAGGCTTAGGAAGTTTAATTGATGAGTGCTGTACATAATATGTGACCTGCATGACTGCGCAAATTCTTTATCAATAACATAGTATACTATACAAAGGAATTGATTTTTCAAAACCATGATGAAAGATTTCAAGATGTAATATGTGCAGCCTTTGATACATGCCAGACTAAGTATACAATGAGTTTTCTTGTAAGAAGAAATTAAATACCCATTAGACTATTATCTCTGGTAAGGAGTTGAAATAGTTAATTTTACTTATCATTTGAAAGCAGTGTATGAAGATTGCATTTAAATAAGTGGACCTTCAGTAAATCTGTGTGTCCTATATAACTTGGATAGGCATTATTCAATATCAAAAAAAAAAAAAAAGACCAGTATCCCTGGTAAAGAGGGTTTTCTAACAGAGTGCTTTCAGACTTCATTGAACTGCCATCTTGATCTTAGCAATGTTCATATTTGTGTAAGTCAATTCTTGATAATAGTTCTTGTTCTAGGTATACACATATACCATGAGCTCTAATTCCCTTGAGAACCTTAGATAATACAGCAAAGCAGTATTTAGGTGTACGTATATCACACAATCTGTTTTCAATTAGTTTAGTAATATATCCTTATATCTTTCCTAAATAACCTAGTATTGTCAAAACTGTTTACACTGTGTCATTGAGCATAAATATACACACCAAGTAAACCTTGATCACACATGTAGTCCCTTTGCTGATTTTCAAAGTTTGAAGGCTCTTACAGCTCTCTTAGCAGATGCTCCCCGCTTTCTGACTGTAGCTGATGTTGTAACAGCTCCCACAGACCCTTTCTCCTTATCTACATATTTAAAATTTATTCCTTTAAAACAGCCCAATTACTACATGTATGTTGTTGTCCTGGATAAAATCATAAAAGAACTCAATACTTAGCTTTGGGTCTAGATGTTTAGAATCTTAGACATCTACACATTCGGTTTTATAGTCTAGCATTTATATTTTTATTTTTTTGTACATTTTTTATTGTAAAAATACTGTACAGAGAGGTTACAGTTACATAAGCAAGGTATCAAGCATTGCTGCCTCCTCCTTTGTTTTTCCCCTACCATCCTTTCCCTCCCATCTCCACAACTACTCCCCCACCCCAAGTTGTAAAGTTCGTTTTCAACATAGTGTCTTGTACATCTCATTGTTACAATGGGTTAACCTGTATCCCTATTTAAGCATTTTAAGCATTTGTTTTTTCCCTTCCCCTCCCCAAATTAGAGAAGTATATATAGTGTATATAAAAGATGCAGGGCACCGGAATCAAATACAGTGAAAACAGGGGTTATACCATGGGGGAAGAACATAGAAAGAAACAATAAAATCACATAGCACATTATAAATACATTAGAAATAAAACAGGAAAGAAAAAAGCTGGGTTGCACTAACCTTTCTGACGTCAATGAGGCGGTGTGACTGCTTCCTGTCCCAGGATTCCCTTGTACTAAATCCCCTTCTTAGTACAATCCTGGAATGCAGGGTATCTATGGCTTTGAAGGCAAAGAAAAAAAGAGAGAAGGTATTGATGCCTGTATTAGTCAGCTCAGGTTGCCATTAAAAGTACCATAGTCAGTGGCTCCATCCAGAGTAGAAATCTATTTTCTCACATTTTTTGGAGACTACTACTCCAAAACAAGGCTCCTGTAGCTTTGGTTTCCTCTGAAGCCTCCCTCTCTTTCCTACAATGGCCACCTTCCCCTGTCTCTGTGTTTCAAGAACCTAAACACAGATTTGCTGACATGACGGTGGTTCATTGTTCACATGTTTCCAATCTGCAATTTCCATCACCAAAACTGGTCAGTTGAGACTGAATGTCTCCATGAAGAGTTAAGCAATGCAACTTTAGGAATCAGTGATAAGAGAAGCTAAGGTGCTTGATGAGCCCATCTCTGAAAGCTCAGGAAAGTGCCCAGGGGATGGAATCTCCTAAGCACACGCCCCTTCAGATCACAGCTGAAGGACAATAAAAGCAGCTCACCCAGGGCTTTCATATACCAAGCATTTCAACTTTTTTCCCATCCTGGTGGTTATTCTCTTCTTTTTAACTACAGCTTTATCATTTTTCAGACAATTCAGCAAACCCTCCTTTATCATGCCCACAGTTTGGCACTAAAATGGGCTCCAACTCTGATGCCAGATGGGGACATTTTTAACCAGCTGTGAAATATTTTATCAGTTAAGACATTTCCTTTAAAGAACGTCAGTGTGATAAGTGGTGAATCATTCGGTAGCTGTAGAGAACTTAGAAGCCAATAATTCAGCTTTACTTATTATGATACAGAATCATTATGATTTTATTCACTGACAATCCACAAGGTTCTCCTTGATTGTTAATATGAGATTTTTTTTCTGTCCCTATCTACATTTTTCTGGTGATTGCTTGATCTTTCTTTTATTAAAGACTCTCCTCCTTTAATTCAATTTTCTATTTCATCCACAAGGGGTGACTACACTTCTCACTTATATATGTGTTGCTGAATATATTTTTTTTTCTTGCAACTTTTTAATTATTATAATTATGTATCAGTAACACTTTCAAATAGGTAGATTTAAGTGGACATTTTAATTATTTCACAGAAGCTATGAATTTTGCATGTCAAATTTGGTACCATTTGTTGAAAGCACGTACATGAGGTATTCCACTAGACACTTCGCAGAAGCCAAATTAACTTTCACAACCTTAAGATATACAGGAGGGAATGTTTTCCTGAAAATATTTGTTTTCTCTTCACCAAACTTACTACAGAATCCAAATTTTGATTTCGAATTTTCCAGTATGAGAACATCAAAAAATGCTACTCAAACAAAAAGAATTACGAAGCAGTACAGATTTCAAGGAGGGAGACTGAGGAGAACATTACTCTTCTGGTGTGACCAGCAGCCTGCAACACCTCTTTTCTCTATCAGTCTGACCCTGCACATTTCCAGTTTCACCTTCCTATCTCAAATATCTTTATTATGTAAAATAGTACCTTTTACTGTGGGAAACCTGGTTGCTGCTGTGGGCTATCTTGCATTCTATTATAGTCTAATCTAGACTAAGAAAATAAACATGTTCCGTTTTGTTATAGCCATCAATCTCTAAGCATTAGTAAATTAAGATTCAGAATTAGAAAATATCCTACTCTTACCTACTTAAATGGGCCAAATGGCTGCGCCGAATATAAAATCCAGGATGGTATGGTATAAATAGCTCTAAATTTGCCAAATTTTTGTTGGTTTTAAAATATAGATCTTTGAAAACTCCAGAAAAATTAAAAATCATATAAATTTCTTCTATTTTTCCAGTCCTGGGGCTTGAACCCGGGGCTTGAACACTGTCCATAATCTTCTTTGCCCGAGGATAGTACTCTGCCACTTGAGCCACAGCTCTACTTCTAGCTTTTTAGTAGTTAATTGCAGATAAGGGTAGAAGTAGTAGTAGATTGGAGATAAGCCAGCTGAATATCTAGATTAAGAGGTGTGAGCAATCAGAGCACGGCTTATATAGATTCTTGATTTTACCTTCAAGTCCTTTTCCAGTTTCAAAACTCTGTGGATCTATTTATGCAGTTTAATCTCTGAAGAATGTATGTAATTAGAGGCATAAACTCTAATCCCTATATTACTCAACAGAAGAGAGACACTGGCACCCCCAGCAGCTAAATAAAAAAATGCAAGAGTTGTCCCTGCCTATTTAATAGGTTCCCAAGTCAGCTTCTTGAAGTGATTAATCACTGTCGGAAAACATCTCATCCTAGAAAGAGAACCCCCAAAGCCAGTTTATATGTAGATGGAACTGACTCTAGTTTTCAGGCCAGGAGTTTAGAGAGACGACCAATCCTTTCTTTCCTACTCTCTTCTCCAGGAAGGAGAGATGATGAAATCCCCAGCCTGCACACTGGAGTTTCAGGGTTAAATCTACATAGCTTCTGTTTTCTAACCATGAATAAAATCATCTAGTCATCATGTATCTGGCTTTCTGGGGATCCTAGACAAAAGGTGATACCAGGGAGCTAAGTGCCTAGAATCCTGATTCTCTTAGAACCACATAGGCTAGAATAAGCATAAACCACAAAATCATGGAGTCTTGGAGGTTGGAAATGACCTTTAGAGTTGTACCAATCTAGTGATAAGATATCCTTATCTGGATAGTTGGCTCCACCTGTAGCTTAGAAAAAGTTCACTTAAGGCTTCCAATGTCAGAGTTAAAGCCAAGTTTAATTGGATGTCCCTTTTACTAAGGATTCCACCAAATAGAAGGCACCTGTGCTTCACAGAGGCCGGGGAGCGGGAGGGAGGGAGGGGATTGGGCGGGGGGGGGGGGGGGGGGGGGGATAGAGGGGGTAGGAATAGCATTATCTGCAGAATAGTATCTGGTTTTATCAAGTGGAGGCAAAAGTTGTCTTAGAATATAAGGTGAAGAGCTGGGTCCCAGTGGCTCACACCTGTAATCCTAGCTACTGAGGTGGCTGAGATCTGAGGATCACCGTTCAAAGCCAGCCAGGGCAGAAAAGTCAGTGAGACTCTTATCTCCAATGAACTACCAGAAAACCAGAAGTGGTGCTGTGGCTCAAGCAGTAGAGCACTTGCCTTGAGCTGAAGAGCGCAGGGATAGTGCCCAAGCCCAGAGTTCAAGCCCCATGGCCGACAAAAAAAAAAAAGAAGAATATAAGGTGAGAAATAATGCATCTCAGCTTTACATTTTATAGAAGTAAAAAGTAAAGTAAAAGCTCCGAGTGAAGAGGAGAGGTGAGTAGGAGGAGAATGCTGACAAGAATCTAATGTACATCCTACAAAATCAAGAAGAGTGAGGGAAGATGTGGGTAGGGGAGGGATGGGTGAGAATGTTGGGGGGGGGTGGCATTGTATTCATAAGCTGTTTTGTTAAATGACAACTCCTTTGTACAACTACTTAAAGGTAATTTGACAAAACATCAGAGGATGGATATGTGATAAATGATTACAAATGTAACAGGTTTCAACCCTGTGTACTATATGAATTTTACTGGATCCTCAATCTGAGCACAACTCAACTAAGTTCTTTTTACAACTGCCAGCAGGGTGTCAGCTAGAGATTGGTTCTCACATGCAAGCCTGACAGCATGCCTAGTGTCTGTGAAATTTACCTTCGTGAGTCTATAGGATTGCTTTCTTGCTGGCTCTTGTCCAGGAACCACCTCTGCCCATAAAGGGCACACGTAGATGATGGTTATCAGTCCTTGCCTACCGCTGCAGTTTACTTTTGGAATCCAGCAAGGAAAGAGATGGAATGTTCTAAAATTCAACATAATCCTAGCAGTGGTAGCCATTAACTTTGCTTTGTTGAGTTGATTGGCAGCAAGCCACAAGCTTCTCCAACACCCGCCCTTCCCCCCCCACACACACAGAGAAAAGAGAATTACATATAGGGTTTACATGAATCACTGGAGGTTGGGTAAGGGTGTGGGGTCATGACAAATATTAATAATCAAAAGATTACTCAACGTATTGCAAGCTTCAAACCTGGCATTAACTAAAATATTTTGACAGAAGGAAAAAAAATTGATCAGGCAAGCAGGAAAACAAATACTATATTGTAAAGGTTTTCATTTTTGTCTTCTTCTGAATTTCTATGTTATCTGAACTATAATATACACAACGTACCAGAACATATTGACATATAATCTTTTATTTCCAAAAGGAGGTTAAATAAGTCAAGCAAATTTTATCTATTTTTTTTCACCTAGGTATCTCAAGACTTCTGATATACTAATGCTAATGTCAATTTCTAAGAGAACAGCTATTATGTGTTTCTTCATTTGATTAGTCATAGGATCCTACTTTCATAAAGAATTTATGGAGTTGGTGATCTAACTCTTTGGAAGAATCTGAAACATACTTTAATCTTACTCCTCTAGGTTTGGGACCTGAAAAAATATTTCTGCATTCCTGATCCTTAGGTAAATAAATAAATAAATAAATACAGCCAATCTATATTGCCCCTAGATCTACCTTCTTAATTGAGAGCCTTTCTTCCAAGTAACCACTGAAAGTCTCTGTTTAAATACCAAACTGTTCCAATTCACATCTCTTCCATCACCTTCCCTATTCTCCAATCTTTTTTTAATAAGTTTTTTATTGTGAAAATACTGTACAGAGGGGTTACAGTTACATGAGCAAGGTAATGAGTACATTTCTTATCAAGCATTGTTGCCTCCTCCTTTGTTTTTCCCCTACAATCCTGTCACTCCTACCTCCACAACTACACACCCCCACACCCCCACACCCTGCCTAAATTGTTAAGTTCGTTTTTCCATTGCTGCAATGGATCAATCAATCTTGAGCCCAGTAACTTCCTATTCTTTTTTGTTGTTGTTGGTCGTGGGGCCTGAACTCTGGGCCTGGGCACTGTCCCTCAACTCTTCAACTGTAGGCTAGGGCTCTACACTTGAGCTTCAGCCCTACTTCAGGCTTTTTCTGCTTATGTGGTGCTGAGGAATCAGACCGAGGGCCTCATGCATGCAAGGCAAGCACTCTACCACTGAGCCATCTTCCCAGCCTCTAATTTCCTATTCTTACCAGTTTATTTTACAACATTCATCCATCTTTACTCAAAAACTGCATTGCCTCTTTTTGGTTAGACTATGTTGGAAATATTTGTTTTCTTTTTCTTTTTTTTGGTTGGTCATGGGGCTTGAACTCTAGGCCTGGGCACTGTCTCTCAGCTCTTCAGCTCAAGTCTAGCGCTCTACCACTTGAGCCACAGGGCCACTTACGGTTTTCTGGTGGTTTATTGGAGATAAGAGTATCACAGCCTTTCTTGCCTGGACTGGCTTTGTGAACTGCGATCCTCAGATCTCAGCCTCCTTAGTAGCTAGGATTACAGGCGTGAGCCACCGGCACTCCGCTGAAATTTTTTTTAATATGTTTTTTATTGTAAAAATACTGTACAGAGGGGTTACAGTTACATGAGTAAGGTAATGAGTACATTTCCTATGGAACATTGTTACCTCCTCCTTTGTTTTTCTCCTAACATCCCTTCCCTCCCCACCTCTACCTCCCCAACTCCTCCCCCAACCCCCATTTACCCCCACAACCCCTCTCTCCCCCCATTTGTTAGGAAATGGAAAGACTTGGAAAAAATTATATTAAGTGAAGTAAGCCAGGCCCAAAGAAACATAGGTTCCATGGTTTCCCTTATTTGCAATAACTAGTATATGTCTAGGACAAGCAGAAAGGGTCAAAAGCTATGTACATATGACCATATAAAATGATGCTAAGCGAAATGAACACCAGGATACGGACACAAGTGGTTTTTTTCTTTCTTGCTATTGTTTTTAACGTACTTATAATGTACTATGTGATTTTTTTGTTTCTTTTGTATGTTCTTCCCCTATGGTAAAACCCCTGCTTTCACTGTATTTGATTCCGGTGCCCTACATCTTACAAATATATTTTTTGAAAATATGTCTTATATAATAAAATGATTTATCATTTAATATTTCAAAATACTAAAGAATTTTAAAATAAGTATTCCTTTCATTGTTGTTGGCTATTCTGGTTTTGGTTCTTGTTTGTTTTCTTTTGATCTTATTAGTATTAAGCTTTAAAATCAGGACTCCATGCATTTGCTAGGCATTGTGTAGCTCATGGCTGGAGCTTTACCTCTTGAGTCATGCCTCTGTTCCCTATAGTTATTCTTATCTAAGCCTCAGATCTAGAAAGAAAACACAAGCTGAAATCAGGAGATTTAAAAATACATGGAATGATGTTATCAAAATGAATTCCGAGAAATGGAAATGAGGTTTCTTAATTCTACTTTTTGCAGTTTTTATTCTGTTGTGCTTTTTTTCCCCTTTTGCCACTGTTTTTGATTTCTGTACCTTTTGTCTTGTATATAAGTTTATCTGATTTAGGGAGGGGAAGCACAGAAAAGGTCGGAAAAAGGGTGAATTAATTCAGCAGTGAGACCCACTAAACACTGTTGGAAATGAACTTTATAGCCTTTGGAGGAGGCGGGTGGGGAGTGGAGAAAAAAAAAAAAAAAACAAGAGAAAATGAGGGAGGGGGTGACACTGTTCAAGAAGAAATGTACTCAGTACCAGACTTAGGTAACTGTAACCCCTTAATATATCACCTTCACAACAATTTAAAAAAAAAATACATGGAAGCAGAGAGCAAGTTACAGAAGGTAGGATTTCAGATAAAGCTTATGAACAGCCTAAAAGTGCCAGAAACCTGTTTTTCTACAGGACCATTTTTTTGTTGTAGAACCTAAAGACATTATCCCTAAGAAACATACAGTTTAATGGAGTACTTTAAAACATAACTCAAAGGAATGAGCAATCCAATTTAAGCCAACATAGCAGAATTGAATGAGAAAGAAAGATGCTTCCCAGTCAGGCTTGGAGAGTGGGTGCTTCAAGGTTATTTCCAATGCTAGAAAAAAGAGAGGCAGCTCTCCATTTGGCTTGTGTGTGTGACTGGCTCTGGATACCATTCCAGCTCGTTGCCACCTGGATCCCACAATCCATTTGTGCAGCGAATTCTGACTCTGATGGTTACAAGCCAGATGGGTCTGTCAGCTGCTATGACTCAAAGACAATCCAATGTTCAGCTGGAGTAGAAGAGTGAGTAGCTAGGTGTGATGTGTAGATGGAAACTCTCAGGCCACAATTCTGAGAAACCTTGCATGAACTCAGAGAGGCTGAGCCATTTGATGACTTTCCCACAGCACTAACATGTTATTCCCAAACTAGCAAATGGACAATGTTGATCATGGTGCAAAATATGATTTTTTTTGTAAAAAATTAAAATAAGGGTTGAAATAAGATAGACAAAAATGCAAAGTCTATTTGGAATATGATTAATCTTTGTGGGATAATTTTCCAACACCAGAATAGGACTCATTTGTTCAACTTCTATAAATGTTTCAAAAAAATGGACTCCTTCATTGAATAATTTCCTTAACATAAATAAGCTTAAATTGATGAGATCCACACTTTCTGAGCCAATGAGAATTAATGTATAGACATTTCTTTTGCCCTGTAGAATGTTTAGAGGCTAGATGCTCTGAATTTCATGTCTTTAGGGTTTTGTTTAGCTTGAGCCCAAACGTTTCTTTTTTATTTTTAATTTTTTATTGTGAAAATACCGTACAGAGGGGTTACAATTACATGGGCAAGATAATGAATACATTTCTTATCAAGCATGAACCCAAATATTTCTTTGAAAAAAGCTGTCATGTAATGAATTCACAGTAATGTATGGATATAATGTTATCAATTTAAAATTTGTGGATTTTTATGCCATTTAAAAAACAATAAGTATGGCATTTTCTCTAATATATCCTTACTTATAAAATAATCCCTATTTTTTTATTTTTTTATTGTGAAAATACTGTACAGAGGCTTTACAATTACATGGGCAAGATAATGAGTACATTTCTTATCAAGTATTGTAACCTCCTTCTTTGTTTCCTCTTCACATCCCATCCTCCCCCCCACCCCCCCCAACCAACCCTCCTCCCCCCACCACCAAAGTTGTAAAGTTCGTTTTCGACATAACAACTTGTACATCTCATTGTTGCAATGAGTCCACCTGTATTCCTATTTAAATGATTTGTTTTTTCCCTTCCCCTCCACAAATTATAAAAACATCAAATACAGTGAAAGCAGGGGTTATACCGTGGGGAAGGGACATACAAAGCAACAAAGAAATCATCTTATAAATATGTTAGAAGCAACCACACGAAAGAAAAAACATTTGAATACATATCTTAGGGTTTATTTCCCTAACATCACCTTATCTGACCTTTTCTGCTTGACTCAGACATATACTAGTTATTGCAAATATAATCCCTATTTTAGAAAGATTACTTTTCATGTGACTCTTAGAATTTGTATTTAAATATAATGGCTACAGACTAAACAAAGCTAAATTTCTATTATGCTTTTTAAATATAGATATGAGGGGTATCTGTGTGTGTCTCTCCCTGTGTGGGTATGATAAAATCTTCTTCTAAATCACCTATCAATTCCATCTCTCTTCATATCTATACTCTTCTTCCTAAGGCACATAGCACTGGTCACCTGGAGTTTGGGATTAGGTTGGCTTCCTAACTGGTCTCTTTGCTTCCATCTTTGACTCAGCAATCCATTTGCCATAAACCAAAAAACTTGAAGCAGATCTTTACAATAGTTCCCCATCTTCACCGTAAACTCACTTTTGCTTATAAATTCCTGAACAGACATACTTGCCTGCCTTTCCTGTCTCCAAACTGTCCCTGGGCCAGGTTTGCCCGCTCTCTAATCCATCATTTTAGTCTTTTTGCAGTTGATAGATCAAGGCAAGATTTTTTTTCTGTCTTGACGCTTTAACCTCTGTGACTCCTTCTGCCTGATGAGTACCTCACAACCTCCTGGTCATCATTGTATTTTTGTGGTGCTTAAGGTCTCTGATTAGATGTCACTCCACAAGATTGTGCCTGTCATCCAACCTAAAGCAGAGGCTCTTCTGTTATTCTTTCAGATATCTTATTTTCCTTCATATATCTTTTTATAAAGTAATTGAATATATAACTATTTCATTCGCTGTTTGTTTGCTCTCTCTTTTAGAATTTGAGCCCAATATCAGCAAGGTACAAGGCAATTTGGTGTTAGAACTCTGTAACTAGCACTTCCAAGAGCAGTTTCTCAATAAGTATTTCTCGAAGCAATTAATGCTTGTGTACCCTATTACTCCATACCAATGCCATGTGCAACTTTCTCTCTCATTACATTTATTATTGAGTATGTATTTGTCAGAGCCTGGAACTGAACTAAGTCATTCACATATATACTTATATATGAATTCATTTATATATATACACACATAAATATGCAACACTGTATTTAAAATAGTTAATATGATATGGCTTCTTTTTAGTATGTGCTAACTTGGAATAGTGATAATGCTTGTCCAACTTTAACTTGTGCATGTGAAAAATGTAGGATAATTATGGTACAGCAATACACAAACTCCTCACATTTTCCCTGTGAAATCATGGGAGACTAGAAATAGTAAGAAGAAAAAATGTAACCCCAAAGTGGGTGTTTTGAGGTTTAATTGCAGCTCTATCTTTATAGGGATCTGGAACTCTGGAAAAAGTCATCATGGACCTTTATGCCTCAGTTTTCTTCTATCTAAAATAGATTTGGAGAAAATACTTTTCAAGTCTCGAATATGTTGAAATTCTGTTTCCACATTTTGTTGACTTTTAGATTGCTACTAATGAAAAGATGATGTGATTGTGGTATAAAAGTTAACATTTATGGAAGATTTATACCATACCTATTATCATCTCATAAATCCCGACAGCTTTCAGGTGACAGACGTACTGCAAAACCATTGGCTAACATGTGTGAATTCTCTCATCTGTACATTGTGATCAAACAGGTGGTCTTGTCTCAGAGCTGTGTGTGTGTGTGTGTGTGTGTGTGTGTGTGTGTGTGTAAAATGGAGCATGAACTCAGGGTCTTTTGCTTAGCTTGGCTCACATTCTTGAGCCGTACCTCCACTTCTAACTTTTTACTAGTTAATTGGTGATAAGAGTCTTGTGAATTTGTCTGCATAGACTGGTTTTGAAATGTGAGTCTCTGATCCTAGAGCCTTCTGAGTACCTAGGATTACAGCCACCAGGGCCTGGCTGAGATACTTACTACTGTACTATGGAGCATCCTGTGTAGGAATAACTTTACTCTTAATTGTTGTATTCCAAGAGCATTCCTTAGGATGCTCCTAATTAGTCTATAGACATACTGATGACCAGCACTCTCAGAAACATGTATGCATCTCCCCAGTGCTTCAGTAGAGGGAATCTAATTCCACTGATATCTCTTCTGTGTGATCTTTGTGGTTGGTTTGTGGATAAACTAGATCACTTCTGTCTGGCAGACCTGCCCAGTAGGTCTGGTCAACTCCAGCTATTTCTCAGATGTCTTTATTGATTTTCACATTGCTTCTGGCTTGTTCTCAGCACATCACTTTAGTGTCTTATTTGACAGCCCTCTGACCTATTCACTATTGAATTGTTGTTCAGGAAAGTACTCACTCACCCTACCTGCACAATAGAGCTGAATTCTTCAGCACTCTGATCAGACTGAAACTTTAGTGGAGTTACCATGTAATTGTGGTAGAAGTTACCATAGCCATGATTCAAAAATACTTAGCAAAATTGGCCACAGAAAGATGAATTAGGAAAGTCTTTTATCACTATATCATTTAAATTAATGCCATATGGTGCAATTAATGAGTATTACTTATTGTCAATCTGTCACACCATTGGGAAAACAATGTCTCTCACACACACATACACACATGCCTTAATAAGTAACTATATGGATAAGAAAAGTTTTCATTTAATAGAAATAAGGGGAAAATATTAGGATGACCTAAGATCAAGGACTAGAATGAATGTTGAAAACAACATGCATTGGAAGACTTTAAAGGAAGAGCCACAGTCAAGGCTTGATGGAATATGTCAGGATAGTTGGCACTTTAGTAAGCAGTACAGAATAGAGGCTAAAAGTATGAGCTGGCCTAGCCATGGAACCTGAATTCTGATTCTGACTCTCCTATTCACTAATTGAATTGCATCGGACAAGTTACTGGGTTTCCCTGGGTACAAATTTAATTATTTTCAAATGGAAAATAGTAACAGTATTATTATATACAGCTGTGATCAGGATTAAGATGGATTATACATATAAAAGCAATTTCATGGTGAGATATAGAAGGAACTGAGTACCTCTAATTGGATGCTAATATAAAGGATGGATGCTATTTGCATCCATTTGCTAGGACAGAATTTCAGGAAAGGGAATAACATCAACACAGGCCAGAAGCTAGGAGTGAGCATGATCTGAGCCCAGTAAGACTAAAGTGCTTCAGTGTAACAGATACTTTGTCAGATACTCTTTTCCACCATTTGAGTTTGGACAAAGAACAAAAGTAATGCTATTGCAATTTATCAGGAAGGTATATCTTGTTTCCAGAGAGAATTCAGTGTTGTTCTCACTGTGAAGTGTTGATTTTCATCTAAGTGGCACATTGCTCCCCCACCATCCTTGCCAGTCTTCCAGGAGATGTTCCCACTTGCTTAATGCAGGATGCCATTTCCTTGACAAATGGTGCCTTGACAAGGAGCATCCCCAAATTACTCCAATACTGATAAAGTTTTTGATTTTGGACCATTGCCAAGCTTAACAACCCAAAGGCAGGTCAAAGTGTAGTGTGCCTCTACTTTTTAATTGTTCTATAGTACTTGGAACCATTTTTTTTTTTACTTTTTAGGAGATTGTCATTATGATCTTTCTGGTGAATTTTATCAGAGCTAAGTAACATTTGCAGTGACAAAAAGCTGGAATATCTGAGTCTGTCTACAGAGGAATGGAGGACAAAGAGCAGACTGGCTACATAAAAGGACTGAACTGCAACAAACTTATCTCCCTATTACAGTTAAAATTACTCTTTCTTTCTGAAAACAACAGGAAAATTCTTCCCCCTTTCCATGGGAGCTGTAAAATGAAAGAAAATGCAGTCCGACCACTTATGAGAGAATCAATGTCGATATTTTCAGGAAAACACTGCAGCTACCCCACCCTTTTATCTGTGAGGCTGTTAAGACCTGCAGAGAATCACTGGCCAGAACACTCTTCCAGCCTGGCTTTGCTTTAATCCTTCCTAATCTGTGCAGGATCCCTGTTCTGTCAACACTATTTTTTTTTTCCCTTTTGGACCAGAGAACACATAACATGTGGAACCCTCACTATGGTGTGTGTTGCCAAATATCCCACGCTTCACAGGCCTACACCACACCGAAATCAATTTATCCTACACTGTGGCAAAAGAAAAAGAAGGGTCCTGTAGACCATGGTGTTGTGGAATACACAGCTTTAAGCAGAGGAGAAGGCTGCAAGGGCTTGTAGTTCTCATGCAGCCTGGAGCTTTTTGGAGAGCATGCAGATGAACCGCAAAGATGCATGTGGCGCTTTGCCACTTCCAGCTAATATTCAAATGTCTAAGATCAGCACAGTGTCACCTACTGTGATTTGGCCTGTGACATGAAAAGTCATTTGAAGAAGCGGAATGCAAACAAATCATCTAAAACTCTAG
Source organism: Dipodomys spectabilis (assembly GCF_019054845.1). Lineage (NCBI taxonomy): Eukaryota > Metazoa > Chordata > Mammalia > Rodentia > Heteromyidae > Dipodomys > Dipodomys spectabilis. The sequence continues at coordinate 20,852,855 of NW_024870766.1, forward strand.
GATCTGGGAGTTACATTGACAAAAGAGCTAGGAGATTAGATAAATATCTTTTCTTGGAGGATGTGCTGGCTTCTTCCAATGAATGAGCAGTTGAAAAGCGAGAGAGTAAGCACCCACACTCTTTGGCTACTGATTGGCAAATGTCTGCCTGCAGGATTGCCAGGCTTCAAAGCCTCAAGAAAACAGTGGGTATACAAGTAGGCCCCGTTCTCTCTGTCAGACACCCATGGCCATAAATCCACACAGACTGTCTATGGTGCTACCCCAGCATATATAGGCTCATAGTTATAGACAGTATCAGAGAGACAATAGACCAGCATTGATTGTGTGGTGCTACCCTTGAGCCCTGAGATCCTATGCTTAATAAATCTATTGTCAAGACAACCAGACAGCCTTTTGGTGACTTCTCTTTTTCACTTAAAAAAAAAAAATCAACCAACTGGTTTACTGGCCTTCTTATACAACCTGCTTGAAAGAATACCAAAGACTGGCTATGCAATTGAAAGTTTTGAGGACCCGTGACTATTGTGTCAGCCCCTGTGCTTATCTAAATCCAATCTCTACTGAGCTCCAAACTTCATAATTCTACAGACAAAGAAGATTGGAAAAATGTATAAATCATGACTTTGCTCCTGGGTACTTAGCCTCAGTGATGAGGTGCTTAACATCCTATGCCTCTCTGCATCCTAATGGGCATGAGTGATTCAGGTTTTTCTGAGGCTTTGTGGAGAGCAAAGAGGAAGAGCAGCATGTACCATCATTAGTATTCAGAGCCGAGAAGATCTGCACTCTAAGCCATCTCTTATGACTTGCTGCCAGCACAGACTTAAAGGGTAATCCAACTGTACTGGACAGCTTTAGAAGAGCATCCAAGGTGATTGTGAAGTAACAGGCCACAGACTGTGTGATGTCTGTAGAATTCTTGACAAAAGTCAAGGGTCACTGAGGTAACTGAGACTATGTAGACATGAATAACCCACAGAGAAGCAAATATCATGCACACTTTATAAAGTGGACAGCCTTCCGCTTTGTTCTCAAGTCGCCACTATGCCTGCAAGATGTTCTATTACTAGTTAGGGGTATTTGTTTCTGGTGTTATCATGGTAAGCAAAGGTCAGACTTCTGACAGCACAGATGTGGGGTTTAGAAAATGGATGTACTTCACTTGCAAGAAGATTGTTTCTCATCTTCTGGTATGACCAAAAAAGTAACTTTTAATACACACTGAAAAGGAAACTTCAAATACTGTTCCACAATGATTTGACATTATAAAACATATCTCCTATAATTCCCATGAGAATGTTTGCAACATCCATGCTGCAAATGACATTAAAACACTTATTCGATATTGAATTTAGTGAATAGTTCATAGAAAGCAGGTATTAAGTTTGATGTAGGGCTAATCCCTTTTAAATTAATCTTGGTGTGTATGTGTGTGTGTGTGTGTGTATGTGTGTGTGTGTGTGTGTGTGTGTGTGTGTGTGTATGTGTGTGTGTGTGTGTGTCCTGTTGTAAGTAGTACCTGGGGTGGGAATGACTGGTTTGAAAAGAAACAGTAAGATATAGTTTCTTAATAACTAGTGTGACTTTTTATTGTTCTCACTCGGCCTTAGTTTCTTTCTGTACCCCTTGGGAGAGCATTATTTTCTCACAGACTTACATTTGGACATTTGGATGCTTGCATGGTTTAGAACACCACTTCTCCATTATGCTCCCTGGTCAACTCATGTAAGAAGTACCAGAATATAATTAGCACTAATTAGACAGAGTTTCTCACAGTCTTGAAAACTCTTAATCTCTAGAGAAAGCAGGAAGGACAAACCCTGTGGACAGTCTTTTCTTCTTCCTATGTTAGCTATGTCTTGCAGCAACTTTTTACTGGAAAACAATACGTAAAAGCATTACGTATATACCCACATCTAAACCCACCCCTATTCAACAAACGTTTATTGAGTCGCTCTGATATGCTAGGTATAGTTTCCTTGATACTTTCATTAGAGGAATAAATAAAGTAAAAAATCTCAGGCTTCATGGAATTTTTATCCCATAAGGAGAGATAGACAATAAGCAAGAAAAATAAGTAAAAATATTTCTCATGCTAAATATTGGGAAACATTGAAGAGAATTAAAACAGAGGCAAGCATATGTATATACACCAAATTTATATCCATAGGTTGTATGTATTTGTAGGTGAATATACTTAGACATGCTCTCTTGACGGGATTCTTTCACAAAGCATTTTAAATACAAAGAAACACCGTCTGCCATTGGAGACATCTGTATGCCACCATCAGTTCATCTCCCTGGAAACGGAAGAAAGGTTTAAAATATAATGTATTCTGGTAATGGCAGTAACCCAGATAACATATAACACAGTTGTAGCTATTTTAACACAGCACTACAAAACACTCTAATATGCATTGATAACTTCCATTAAAATTAGAGTATAGTGAATTGAAATTATTTATTTTATTTTGTTTGGCTAAAAGCATCTCAGTCAGAGACTCATGTTGTCTCTCTCCTCTCTGTCCCTCACTCTCTCTCTTACCTACTTTGGTTGTGATTTCTATTCTAATAGTTTTATGAAATCTGGGCAATGGATTGATCTTTTAGGGTCTAAGAAATTATTTTATGATCCTAGTAAGTCACTGTAATGAGATTCTTCTTTTTGTGTGTGTGAAAATACCATACAGAGAGGTTACAATTACATGGGCAAGGTAATGAGTAAACTCCTTATCAAGCATTGTTGCCTCCTCCTTTGTTTCCCCTTACCACCCCTTCCCATCTCCACCACCCTCCCCCTCACCCCACCCAAATTTTACAACTATAATGAGATTCTTATAAATAATCTGAGTATAGTGAAGTGAGAACAGTTCACTGTTGCTTCAAGGTCTTACATGTCATACCTGAAGCTAAATAATTTCATTTTTTAATGTAGACCTGGAAATCACATTTACATTTACCTAATTAAAGTTATTAATTTTTCAGAAGAAAAATCCTGGCTCAGTAACATAAAGTTATTTATCTCAAGTCATGGTATATTTATTATAGGACATTGAAGGATGTAAAGTGAGAAATGCAAGTCTTCTTTCAGAGTGATGAACTCTGAACAAATTCAACCTTTTTCCCTTTCAACATATCATAAAATGAGGGAAATGTAATTTCATAATTACATGAGGAATCTAAAGAGCAGAATAGAAACACCTAGTTATATATAATAGATTTCTCTGATCTTGAATCCATGTAGACTGTCTATCCCATTCAGTAAGCTCAGCAAGGAAGACCTTTCTGTTTAGATGTAAAGAGGTAAAATTTCAGCTTATGTGCCTGCTCAATCACCCATTACGTAAATGCACACAAGAGTAAGAAGTGAATCATTCTGCTGGTTTATCTTCCTTAAATCCAGGTGTTGAGGTTTGCATATAAAGTGTCCTCCAGAAAGACTCTTATATTGAAGGCTTGATCCCCAGCTTAGAAAGCTATTAAAAGGTGAATGGATCAGGAGGGTGTTTAACATATTAATGGATTAATCCATTGAAGAGTTTATTTGGAATGGACCACTATTCAGAGAAACAAGGTTAGAGGAAGCAGCACTGGAACCTGTCTTTGAAATGGATAGCTTGTGTCTGGTTACTTCCTGGCTCATCCTCTGCTTCCTGTTCACCCCAAAATGAGACTTTTTGCTCTGTAGCATGCTCCCTGACATGTTGTTCTGCCTCACCATGCACAGACTCAGAAGCAGACAAGTGGCTACGGACTGAAACCAAGAGGCATAGTAGATCTTTCCACCCTTCCTTAGGTACTCTGCTAGCAACAGGATAACCAGCCAATACACAAGGTTTACTGTGAGCATTCAACACACTATCTGAATTTCTACTGTCCTCTTTATGTGATCCTACATATTTTACCTTTTTTTCTTGGAAAGTCAGTTATGTGTAAAGATTTGATAATCAGGGCACCTAATCAAGCAGCTATGATTACTTATAGTTTTCAAGTAAGTGTCAAATATAAACAATAAGTCATTTTTTAAGTACTGGATAGACTCAGATAGATGATGATTTCAAGGCAAAGAATTACATATTGTTTAGAAAAGATAAGAGGGCATCAGCAAAGACAAGCTCTGGTCCTCCGACAAGAAGCTCTGAGAAACCCTAATTTTAGATGCAATGACTACAAAGAGCAAAAGTTTTTTTTAAGTGCCAAGATTCTGAGAATAACTGATTAGATAACTGTCTGCCTAAAACATGAGACCATCTACCCTGACTCTCCCACGAATCACAAGAACTTATCTACAACATGAAGCCAAAGAATTGTTCTCTAAATTAACTAATTTAATTGGTAAAGTAAGATATAGCCATCCAAATCTTTTAACAGCTCATTGATGGCTCTGTAGTTAAGGACCATTTTTCTTTAACAAAAAATTAATTTAACTTAATTTTTTTTTTAAATTTTCTGAACCTCAAATGGTTGTACCGGGTATTACAATTTAATATGTCCATTTTTTTTGCGTCTGTCTATTGCTTCTTCATCTGAAATCTTCCTTTCCATCACTTTAATTGGTAAGGTAAGTATAACTATTCAAATCTTTTTAACAGCTCTTTGGGTAGTTCTGATGACAATTTTTCTAAGTTAGTTTTCTTAAAGTGTCGTCTAATTTTGAGACATCACCATTATTTGCAAACTTATTCGAAGTACAAATTATTTGACCCAATGCTGAACCTGCTGAACAGAAACAGAAGACAAGACCCTACGGATGGTGTTTCGACTAAACTTTTAGGAAATTCTAATGCATACTGGAAAGCCTGGACAAAAATGTCCATGAGGTGGACCCATTGCAACAAGGAGATGTACAAGTCGTTATGTCAAAAAACTAACTGTACAACTTTGGTGGGGGTGGGGGAATCGGATAGGGGGAGGTAGGGGAGGATGGGAAGGGATGGGAAGGGATGGGAAGGGGAAACAAAGAGGAGGCAACAATGCTTGATAAGAAATGTATTCGTTATCTTGCCCATGTAATTGTAACTCCTCTACGGTATTTTCACAATAAAAAAAATAAAAATAAATAAAAAGTCCATGAGACTCTTCAGTTTCAATTAACTTCAAAAGTCCAGGCTGTGATGTGACTCAAGTAGCAGAGCACCAAGCAAACAAACAAGCCAAGCAAGCTCAATGCCTTGAGTTCCAGTAAAAAATGAAAAGCAAAAGGGAGAGGAGGAACAGGAGGGAGAGAGGGAGAAAGAGAGAGGGAAGGGAAAGGAGGGAGGGAAAATTGTCTACATATAGATATGTATGGTAGTTGAAAAGAAATTAAATATTATTTGGATAAATTTTAGTGATTTAGTGAAAGGATTTGTTTAATTGAAATTTGTTTCCTACATTGAAATTAGATCCTTAATTGAAACTATACATTAATAAGAGATTCAGATTTAGAAACTTAAAAATAAAACGTAGCAAGCAAAAAGCCTTTGAAATTATTAGAGAAAGTACAGAAGGCTGTCTTTATGCTCTAAGAACAGTAAAAAAAAATTGCTTATAAAGGACACAACCAACATAATCAATGAAGGAATAAGCTGATAAATTTGATGATACTGCAATTTTTAAAGTTCTCTTTGACAAGAGACTCCATGAACAAAGTTAAAAGCCATGTTAAAGATTGAGAAAACAGTTGGAAATATATATAATAGTCAAAGTATTTTCACTCAGAATATCAATGCACTAAAAATCAATAAGTAAAAGTCAAAACAGTGGAGAAAATAAATGAATTCACAGAAGAGCAAACCAGTTGGCCAATAAGCATACAAGGAAGAGATGACACCTAATTAGTAAGAACCTAATATACTTCATAATAAGAGCCAGGGACTCCAGGGACTCCTACAATCCTAGCTACTTCAGAGGTGGGGAACATGAGGATCATGGTTTAATGCCACCCCATTTTTTACAGGTTTTCTCCTATTCTCCATGCTATAAACTCTGAGTGCCATAGGGTTAGATTTTTCTCTTTATTTCCCAGCTCACCCTACATAATTCCTAGATACTTTCTTTCATACTCCTTTCATAGTTGGCTACAGCATGCAAGAAACCCTATAATGTGTACTCTTCTAACTTGATATTCTTCTAAACATAGCTATGTAAATTGCTGATCAGAAGATGTCATTCCAAGGACTTTATGGGCTCTTATATAGAATGCAGAAGTGGAGTGCATCATGCTGACACTGATACTGATTCCTCCTCGTCTAGAGCAAAGCATTTTATTCGATCACACCCTGTGTGGGGGGAGGAAGGGCAGGGTAGGAGCCTCGGGGGCAGAATACACATTTAAGTGTAAGAACATAAGACTGGAGGCAGGATCTTATTTATGTTGATTATTTTTCTTCTCATTTAAACATCTTATAGCACTGTCTCCACTCCTATGTAACTTGATTCTTGATACAATGAATTTGAAATATTTACTCTAATACTTGGCTTTCAGGCTAGGTGTTTTGTTGTATCATTCTATTTTTAAAGCCAGAAGCTGAAAACTTGCTCACTGAATCCCTGCTCTAACAATTTGTCACAGCTTCATTTCGCTGTACACAACATACATAAATACACACACACACACACACACTTACTTTCCAAAGTGGGCAGAAGCGTGTCTTACCCTTAAATGAAAGAGCATCTTTGAAAACAACAAAAGTGAAAAGTATATTAACAAATGTCACAACATTTCTTTTGTAATGAATAAGTATTAGTTTTATTTCTAATGAAAACTCATCACCTCTCTAGTCTTTCACGTTGAGGAAAATAAAAAATAATAAAATAAACAACTTGAAAATGTACACCTGTTTAAGGTTCACAGGTTAACTCCATTTAGAGTCTATACTACCAAAATACTTTTCCAAACACCTATTTCAGCCTTTTGGGGGAAGGCATATGTTTCTATTTACTGGTGTTTCTAAACAAGCACTAATTTGTTGCCTGTTGAGAAGAGTTTAAAGTCAAAGGAAAAATTCCTGTTACCTTTTTCTTCAGTCACTGAAAGAGAAGCACAACAGAAATGTTGTAATCTTCATTCACAAGCATAACTAACCATACTTGGCCTATACTTGACTTGGTGCATAAGAACAACATATAGGAAGGATACTACACCAGACAGTTCCACAGGAAAGAAATGGTGAAAATTACTCACTAAAACTCATGTTTCATTAAGAATATTCTCCATCATAGCTTTACCATGGATCTCACTGGGACGTTGCTGCTTGGTCCTACTGGAAAGCCACACACATATGTGCAGGCATGTGCACACACACACAACACCAGGAAAAATATCAGATTTTGCCTACTGACTTTTAGTTTTGAATACTATTTCTGTTTCTGGACCACCAGGTATATTTTTGCTTCTTGGAGGTAAATTGTATGTCTAAACTGGAAGTAGATTCTAGAGAATAAGGAATCAGAGTGCCTTCAAGTTTCAGATTCCTGGATTGAGGCAAATCACTAAAGACCCTTGGATAGGGATATAGATTTTAATTATCTTATCAACTGAATTTACTAATTCCCTTTTTTTTAAATTGTAAAGGTGATGTACAGAGGGGTTACAGTTACGTAAGTCAGGTAATGAGTTCATTTCTTTTTAAACAGTGTTGCCTCTCTTTTCTCCCAGTTTTTTTCCTCCAGTCCTCCCTCCTCCAAAATTGTATAGTTCATTTTCAACATGGTGTCTAGTGAGTTTCACTGCTGCATTTATTTACCATTCGTCCCACATTGCTGTGCTCCCCTTACCCTCCCAAAACAGATAAACTTACATGGAAAACAAAAGTACAGAAGTCAAAAACAATGACAAATTAAAAAATGAAAAACAAAATCAAAAAGTAAAATAATAAAAAAACCCCACTCATTTCCCTTTCTTGGAGCTCATTTGGATAAACATCATTTTATATGATCATAGGCACATAGCTATCAAGGCTTTGTGATTCTCTCCAAAGAATATCTTCCTTTGGTCTCATTGTGTGAATATTTAGAGTCCTGTTTATAATTTCCAAGTGTAATTTTCTGTCTTTTACCATCCATTGTGTTTACATGTAGATTTATAGGCACATTCTTATTACTACAAATGAGGAAAACAATACAAACTATGTTTCTTTGGAACTGGCTTACTTCACTTAACATAATTTTTTCTAAGACTTTGCATTTCCTTATGACTAGAGTAATATCATTCTTTTTGATGGGCGCATAGAATTCCATTGTGTATGTATACCATATTTTCTTGATCCCTTCATCTACAAGGGGGGCATCTGGGTTGATTCCATATTTTGGCTATGGCAAATAATGCTGTATTAAACATAGTTGTGCTGGTAACCTTAGTGTAGCCTGGTTTGTGGTCAATTGGATAGATGCCCAGAGGTGGGATGGCTGGGTCATAGGGGAGCTCTGTATTTAGTCTTTTAAGGAACCTCCATACTGCTTTGCAGAGTGGTTGAACAAGTTTACATTCCTACCAAGGGGAATGTAGCTTTCCCTTTCGGACACATCCCCACCAGCATGTTTTTGTCAGTTTTCTTGATAGTGGCCATTCTAACTGGGATGAGATGGAATCTCAATTTTGTTTTGATTTGCATTTCTTCTATGGCAACAGATGTTGAGCATTTTTTCATGTATCTATTGGCCATTCTTACTGTTCTTCTGAGAAGCCTCTCTTTAATTCTTTAGGCCATTTATTAATTAGATTGTTGCTTCTTTGAGGATTTGTTTCAAGGAGACTTAATTTTTTGAGTTCTAAGCTTATTTTAAAGATGAGGTCCTTGTCCTAGTTAGTAAAGATCTTCTCTCATTCTGTGGGCTTTCTACTAATCTTCCTAGCTATGTCCTTTGCATTCAGAAACTCTTCAGTTTGATACAATCCCATTTATCCAGGCTTTTTTGATTTGTTTTGATTCTGGACCTTTACTTAGGAAGTTTTGACCAGTGCATAGGAACCCTAGTGTTTCCCCCATCCCTTCCTGTAATGTTTTCAGAGTATCTGTTCTTATATGTTGAAGAGGCTGTCTTTCTTCCATCCTGCATTTTGGCTCCTTATCAAATATTAGGTGGCTCCTTATCCAGTATCTGTGGATTCATTTCTGGGCCTTCTATTCTATTCCATTGGTCCTCAGGCCTATTCTTGTGCTGTTTTATTTATAAAACCAAGCTGTTTTATTACTACAGTTTTGTGATAGAGCTTGAAGTTTGGTATTGCTATTCCTCTAGCACTGCTTTTCCTGCTAGGGATTGTTTTTACTATTCAGGGTTTTTCATTATTCTATATGAATTTTTGGATTGTTTTTTCTACATCACTGAAGAATTCAACACATTTCTTCCATATACATATACTTCAGGAACCTGGAGGGGAAAAAAGAAGATGGAGCAAGAAGACATTGATGACTGTTGGAAGAGTTGTCAGGGATTCAGGCTTCATAGGTAAGAGGCAGTGTTTCCCTCTGAAGTACAGTGCATCCATTTCATCTCCCTCTCTAGCCCAGAGATTCAAAGTGTTCTCACACAGATCCCAAGGCATGAGGATGAAAAGTCCATATGTGAATAGACCTCAAACCTCTTCTTCTGGGAGAGAGAGGAGTAAAACAAACCCTCTCTTTCACGCCCTCCTGAAAACTTGGCTCAAGGTAAATGTAAGAAAGCACCTTAAACAGATTATAAGAGTGGGGTTTTCAACTAGAGAGGACATTGGTCCATTTTGGTTATGCTTCTTGGTTGTGTATTTACTTTAAGAATTGGATTAACTGGAAAGTGCTGAAATTTATGTATGTTTCTATTTAGGAATTCAGCAACAGAGTCAACACGATGAGAGCAAGAGTAGAAGAAAGGAAAAGACTTTACAGTTGCATTGTGCAAAACTTGGATTACTGCATTAAATATCTAAACATGCAAAACACTGGGAAGATTAGAAATAAGTATACCAATATATTAAGAGTTACTATCTCTTGCTGGTAAAATTATGGATGATTATTATTTTCCTTATACTTTTGTAAATTTTATATTCAGCCTACAACAAGAAAAGCATTCACATTCAGAATGAGGTTTTACTAATAAAATGAACAGATGAGTGAAAATATTATGAGAAGATCAAGAATTATCTTTCAGATATATTACTTATGACTTATACTTCTATTTAATTCTCAGTACAAGGAGCCATGATAATCACAATTGTCATTGTACATTTAGAAATTAATATTTTCTGAACACCCAAGAAAAATGAAAACAAAAATCATAGGACCTATTAAAACCCCAAGATATGGGCTAGTGAAATAGAAAGGGTTGTTTGCACCTTTGAGATTGTGGTTTTGCTGAACTTAAAGGCAATCTACCCAACAAGGAAATCGAGAATCAACAGAGCTTCAACTGTACCTGGGCTCAACCCCCAACTTTCTTCTGTGCCTGTCAGAAGCCACTTCTGCCTCTATGTAGTCATCATCCTAAGCAGGCTTTTTTCCCCCAGTCATGGGGCCTGAACTCTGGGCCTGGGTGCTGTCCCTCAGCTCTTCAGCTCAAGGCTAGAACACTACCACTTGTGCCACAGTACCACTTCTGGCTTCTTTTCTGCTTATGTGGTGCTGAGGAATTGAACCCAGGGCCTCATGCATGCAAAGCAAGCAATAAAAAACCCTGAATAGCAAAAACAATCCTTAGCAAAAAGAACAGTGGTGGAGGAATATCAAGACCAAACTTCAAACTCTACTACAAAGACACAGTAATCAAAACAGCTTGGTACTGGCACAAGAACAGACCTGAAAACCAATGGAATATAATTGAAGACCCAAAATTGAACCCAGATCTATAGCCACCTAATCTTCAATAAGGGAGTCAAAAAAAAAAAAAAATAGAATGACAGCCTCTTCAGTAAATAGTGCTGGCAATATTGGCTAAACACCTGTAGAAAACTAAAGCTAGATCCTTATATATCATCCTGCATCAAATCAACTCCAAATGAATCAAAGACCTTGAAGTCCAAGCAGACACCCTTGAAAACATTGTAGGAATTAGTAGGAGAAACTCTAGAGCTCCTTGGCACTGGCCAAAATTTTAATAAAGACCCAGAAACACAACAAATCAAACAAAGGTTGGACAACAGAGATTACATTAAATTGAAGAGCTTCTGCATGTCAAAGGACATAGTTAGCAAGATCAATAGAAAGTCCACAGACTTGGAGAAGATCTTCACTTGCTATAGAACAGACAAGGGTCTCATATCTAAAATATAGTCGGAACTCAAAAATTAATTCCCCATAAACAAATCCTGAAAGAAACAACTGCCCCATCAACAAGTGGGCTAAAGACTTAAAGAGAAACTTCTCTGAAGAGGAAATAAGAATGGCCAATAGACACATGAAGAAATGCTCAATGTCTCTGGCCATAAAAGAAATGCAAATCAAAACATTGAGATTCTACCTCACCCCAGTTAGAATGGCTATAATCAACAGATGCTGGAGGGGATGTGGCCAAAAGGGAACCCTACTGCATTGTTGGTGGGTGTATAAACTTGTTCAACCACTTTGGGAAGCAGTAGGAAGTTTCCTGAAAAGACTACACGCAAAGCTCCCCTATGACACAGCAATCCCATTTCTGGGCATTTATCCAAGTGATCACAAACAACGCTATCAGCACAACTATGTTTATCACAACATTATTCATCATAGCTATCTAAGATATGGAACCAACCCAGATGTCCCTAAGTAGATGAATGTTGTATATAATGCATTACCTTACTCATGTAACTGTTATCCCTATGTACAGATTCTTTACAATAAAAATATTTTTTAAAAAAGAAAGAAAATGTGGTGTATATATAATGGAATTCTGTGCTTCCATCAGAAAGAATGACACTGTTGCATTTGTAAGAAAATGGAAAGACTTGGGACAAAATCATATTAAGTTAAGTAAGCCAGGCCCAAAAGAACATAGGTCCCATGGTTTCCCTTATTTGAAATAATTAGTATATGTCTTAGATAATCTTAGAAGATGACCAGTACAGCTCAATAGCTATGTACAAATGACTATATAAGATGATGCTAAGCAGCTGGGCACTGGTGGCCCATGCTTATAATCTTCGCTTCTCAGGAGTGTGAGATCTGAGGACCACAGTTCAAACTATGTTGAAAAACAAACTGTACAATTTAGGTATGGGAGGTGGGGGGATTGTAGATGTGGATGTGGGAAGGAAGGGATGGTAGGGGAAAACAAAGGAGGGGGCAACAATGCTTGATAAAAAAATGTACTCGTTACATTGCTCATGAAACTATAACCCCTCTGCACAGTATTTTCACAATAAAAAACTTATTTAAAAAAAAAAAAAGAAAAAGCCATCCCCATCTCCAAATAAATAACTCTTACACATTAAAAAAAAAAAAGCCATCCTGAGCAGGAAAGTCTGTGAGACTCTTATCTCCAATTAACCACAAGAAAACAGGAAGTGGTGCTATAGCTCAAAGTGGTAGAGCACTACCCTTGAGCTAGAGAGCTCAAGGACAGAGCCCAGGCCCTGAGTTCAAGCCCTATGACTGACCAAAAAAAAAAAAAAAGATGATGCTAATGAACACCAAGACATGGACACAAAAGGTTTTTCTTTGTTGTTGTTGTTTTCAATGTACTATGTGATTTTTTTTTTCTTGTGTATGTTCTTTCCCCTATGGAATATCCCCTGTTGTCACTGTATTTCATTTTGGTATCCTGGTATTGTATATATGTTTATTTTAATTAGGGAAGGGAAGAGGAACAGAATGGTGAGACAAATGCAACAGCAATATATACTTGGCAATGATCTGTACAACTTGGGAGTGGGGAAGGTGGGGAGAGGAAAAGTAGGAGAAAAATGAGGGAAGGGGTAACAAGTTTGAGAAGAAATGTATTGATTACCTTACTTATGCAACTGTAACCCTTCAGTACATCACCTTGACAGAAAAAAATGTGTTGAATTAACCTTATTTTCACAATAAGAATTTTCAGTTGGCTCTTAGAAGAGTTTTGGACTGAAGTAAAAAGATCCTTTTTAAATTAGAATTCCAAAGAATTTTATAAATGAGCATTGGTGGTTTGCACCTGTATTCCTAGCTTTTCAGTACACTCAGATCTTGAGGATGGTAGTTTGTGGCTAGTCTGGGCAGAAGAATTCACTAGACTTTATCTTCAAATGAACAGCAAAAATTGAGGCTGAAGTTATGGCCCAAATGGTAGAATACCAGCCAACTAAGCTAGCCAAGCAAACATGAGGCTCTGAGTTTAAACCTCAAGACTGTCACATACATTTTTTTTAACAAAATCAGGTTTTTTTGTTCTTATGGTTTTGTTGCAGGGAATAGCATGTAAGCAGACGCATACATACCTTGTGTTCTCTACCACTCCCTGAGTACACCTCCCTTGAAGGCCTGGTGACTAACAAAACCCTGCAGCTCTTAGACACATCTGCTCAGGCCACTTCACTCTGCTCATACTGAGCCTTACTTCAAGCACAGCCTGTAGAGAAAAGGATTTACACCTGAACATTTAAAGAAAACAAAGAAAACCACAAAACCATAAGCAAACATAGCCATCCAGTTCATTAGAACGGGGCTAGCCCTAGAAGCTATTGGCCTGTGCACCCACAGCTCCTCCCTACCTCTCCTGGCTACTCCAGGTTCTCTGTCTGACCCCAGTGCTGTGTAGGAAGCATGTTCCCTTGCCTGCAAAGCATCTTTTCCTCCAGCTAGATTTAATTACCAACCTGAAGGAGTCATAGAATTGGCGCCTCTGCATTTTTCTGATAAGGGACTTTTCATTTCCCTCAGGGTTTTATGATCTTCAGGGATGGGAAAGTGCTGGGAATGAGAGCCAACAACCAGAGGTGCTGACTCCAAGCACTGATTCTTCAGAAGGGAGGAGACAGAGGGGCACTCTAAATTGAAACTGGGATGAAGGGATGCCTGTGGCTATGGCAACTGATGTGGAGGCAGGAAAACAGAGGCTTGGGATGAGCCTATGGATGGCCATCTAAGTGCAAATTCAGGGGAAAGAAAAAAAGGTCTTCATACCAGGTATGCACTGGTGGAAAGGCTCAGTGTTCACCTCTTCCCCAGAATTGACATGCTAGCATGTCTGCTGCTATGACTTCTAGTAAGTACACAATTCAAAGTAGCATCTACTTTATAATGGGCATTTTGGTTTGAGACCAGTTCCAGGGCTTGAACCCCTGCAAATCTTTCTTGCTCAAAGCTGGTGCTTTACCACTTAAGCATTGCCTCCAATCTAGCAACAACAAACATAGGTGTGTGTATAAAGCTCTGTGCTTGTATTGTGTCAGTCACCCCCACCCACCCACCCAGTGCTACGTGATACACATTGTCACCATCCCTACCTTGAAGAAACAGAGATTAAGGAAGATTTAGTAACTTCTCAAAGACTTGACAGCTAGTAAATAGCAGATTTGGGGTACAATGTGAGAACTATGTGGGTTCAAGTCCACACTGCTACCTGGGCTTAGTGGCACTAAACAGCATGTCACAATTAATCCTTCAAACTTGCTCTGTCGAATGACCAAAACACCTAATACTCCTATTATAAACAAGCACATCCTGTAAAGCATGCTCACTTTGTTTGTTTGTTTTTGGAGCTGATACTGGAGCTTGAACTAAGCAACAAGTGTTCTCACTTGGCATTTTCACTCAAAGCTGTGTGTGATGCTCAGGGCCAGGGAAATTAAATATTTAGTCAAGCCTGATGCTGGTGACTCACACCTGTAATCCTAGCTACTCAGTAGGCTGAGATCTGAGGATAGCAGTTCAAAGCCAACCCCAGCAGGAAAAGCTATGAGATTCATCTCCAATTAACCATCAGAAAAGCAGTCCAATGCTAGCCTTGAACAAAAGAGCTCAGGGACAGTGCCCAAGCCCCGATTCAAGCCCTATAAATGACAAAAAAAAATATCGATCAAGAGCTCAATAATTCATGTAACACAGAACCTTTCATGGGGCCATTCTTTAATCACAAACAACTGAGGCTTCAGCTGTTATTTCTATTTTTTTAATGTTATTCTAATTTTGAATTACTCTACATTAGTAATATGGGAGGTGGGTTCATTGTGATAATGCCATGCATGTAGACATAGTACTTAAAACAAGTCCTTCCCTTTATTTGTTCCCATCCCCACACTCTCTTTTTCAAACTGTATGTAGCAAGTTTTATGATGCAATCATTATTTGCAGTATCGGCTTCACTCCATCCTCTTCACCTCTCAGTGTCACCCCCTTTCCACTTACCCACCTCCCAGACAGCCCCTTTTTGCAATCATATTCTGTTACCACCAACATCTTCATCACCATCAGCATAATCCTCCTTCTTATCCTTCTCATTCTAGATCTGCAGTCCACACATAAATGAGAACCTCTAATATTTGGCTTTTAGAGATGGACTTACCTCACTCAACATGATGATCTTCAATTCAACCTATTTTCCTGCAAATGACATTTTATTGTTCTTAATGGCTGACTAATATTTCATGGTGTGTGTGTGTGTGTGTGCATGCATGCAGGTCTACCATATTTTTTCTTCATTTTTTATCAGTTCTATAGTTCATTGTTGTGACAAAAGCCTCAATAAATATGGTAAGCATCTTTCTTACTATACTGATTTTTTTTTTGTATCAATGCCCATGGGTGGTATGGGGGAACTACATAGAAAAGCACTGAAAAGAAAAATTATATTAAGTGAAGTAAGCCAGGCCCAAAGAAACATAGGTCCCATGGTTTCCCTGATTTGCAATAACTAGTATATGTGTGAGTCAAGCAGGAAGGTCAGATAGGTTGATGTTAGGTGAAATGAACCCAAGATAACATATTTATAAGATGATTTCTTTGTTGCTTTGTATGTCCCTCCCCCACGGTATAACCCTGCTTTCATTGTATTTGATGTTGGTATAATTTGTGGAGGAAAAGGGAAAAAACAAATTGTTTAAATAGGGATACAGGTGGACCCACTGCAACAATGAACAATGAGATGTACAGGTCATTATGTCGAAAAACAAACTTTACAACTTTGGCAAGGGGTGGGGGGGCGGAGATGGGAAGGAAAAACAAAGGAGGAGGCAACAATGTTTGATAAGAATAATTGTAACCCCTCTGTACAGTATTTTCACAATTAAAAAATAAAATAAAATAAATAAAAAAAAACAACTAAAATCTTAGCTTTCTGTTAACATTCACTTAACATATTATCTATTTCATTTCCAGATATTTACTGAAGGAAAATGAAATTATATTTCTGAATGAAGACTTTTATAGGGATGTCACGGTAGCTATAGTTACAATAGCAATAAATTACTGAATATCTAGCAATCAGCAAAGTACTATTTACACAATAGAATATTATATAACATAGGTCCAAGTTAAAATAATTGTGCTGATTGAAGCACCAGATTACCAAAACTACAAACTTCATTACTTCTTTTATATAAATTTCTAGCAATTACAAACTAACCCATAAGAGGAAAATGGATTATAAAAAGTGGCAAGAGGAAACATTGGGTGATGAACAATATTAACTCTTTTGATTATATTTATGGTTTCACAGTCAATAAATATGTTTAAAATTACCAAATTATACCTTGTAAGAATGTATGTTTTGTTATATCTAATAAAGTTTCAGAACAAAAAGAGAAGAGAAAAAGGAAGAAAAAAAGGAGAGAAGGAGAGAAAGGAGGGAAAGAAAAGGAATAGAAGGAAAGAAAGGAAAGTAAAGGAAGGAGGAAAGCAGAGAGAGAAGAAAGGAGAGGGATAAAAATCAAGGCCCAGAACCTCTACAAACTACCCAGATTAACCCTTAAAATCTGTATGTCAATGTCTGACCTTTCCAGTTATGGTCTCTGTCTCCTACTTCTGTCTCCTTGTTCAAAACTCTGCCTCACAACTATTTTCAGTTCCTTTTACTGTATACTCTACATTTGGCTCTGTATTACCTCAAAGCTTATTATCCCCAGTGACTCCTGAAATTCCCATTTGCCTTTCAACCCTAAGTGTTAACCTTCTCAAGATCTCCCAGACGGTTAAATGCTCTTGGCCAGTTCATAGCTCCAACAAAACACTCTTCAAGCTGTTTTATGAGGGCTGGCTTAGTTGTTTTTTCTTCTATTAAGATATTCTTATGAATTGAAATTGTCTGCCAGCTCTCTGCTCCTAATATTTCACAAAATGCCTGCTGTACTGTAAACCCACAGCTAATTTGTTGCGTGAATGAACTGATACAGCTATGGTTAACAGATATTCCAGCTCAGTGATGTCTTTTAAGTGCCCCATTAGTTGGAACTCTTAAAAGTAGCCATAGCTATTACCCTAGTATTTGTTTCTATTTATGTTTGACACAAAGAGATAGAGGAAACATTAAAATAAAGTCCGAATGCATAAGACTATTAAAATACATTCAGCACATTACAGAAAAATCATCTCACTTTCAAGACTCCTAATGGGGTACACAGCTCTGTTGTACATTGATGCTTCAAATAAACAGACATCTAGGTGCCCTTTCTAAGTAGGTATCTTGATGGACGTTACTGTGATGCTTTCCAGAAGCACAATACCAACAATAATACATGAGAAAAGACTGCTTCTTTACCCTGAGCTCAGGGTACTTACTTGGAAATTCTTTAAATCTACAACAATGTTTTCTGTGAGAAAGGGTCTGACAATTGAGAAATTTATTAATCTTCTTCTCAGAACAATTCCTAATGGGAATTACAGAAGAGTGAGGGAAATTTTGCTAGATGAACAGATGTTTTCATCAAAATGTTCCTCTCTCTGTCTCTGTCTTTCTGTCTATCTGTCTCTCCTTCTCTCCCAAGCACTGCTTGGACAGTGCTTATGAAAGGCTTACAAAGTATACACTTACTGTAAATGGGTATTTAGTTGCCCAGTTAGACTTTGGACTCACATTTCCTGGAATAGCCTGGAATAAACCCAGTTGTACTGATTCTGCTTGATCCAAAAATTAAATATCAGTATGAAAAAAGGTTCTACAATGTTATTGGACAGGATGCTAACTGTAGTCCATTGGGAAATGAACCAGAATTCCTGCCACTTCAGATATTTTCCTGTGTCATTTAGCTCAGGCAATAGAAGAAGAAGAGCAAACACAGGCAAATATTTTTAAGCCAGTCTTTACAAATAGATCCAAAAAGTGGGGGTAAGGATGTGTGAATTTCTAGCCACTCTGGAAACAGGTGAAAATTAAAATCTAGCTAGTTTATTCCCTCCAGAACAGGTTGTATCCTACTCTTGAAAAATAACAAAGAAGAAATCCTGCATCAAATAAAGCTAAATTCTTTTGATGCTTCTCTTGGCTGTGGGTTCATTTATTTTTCCCCTGGGCAAGCGTCAGTGGATTCAAATGAAAGGCTTGGGGCATATTTTGTAGATGATAATGAAATGAAGGAGAATATGCCTAGTAAAATCACAGTGGAAATATCAGGATAGTAAGTTTACTTTTACAAACATTTATTTAATCAGGACAGACACAGAAAAGTGAAGTCAAAATGGTTGGTAGAAACAATTCTGATATACCTAGGGGCATCTTTCAACATCTATCTCAAACAGATGGGAACAGGTAGAAGAAACAGCAAATAAAATCCTTCTCAGACAATCATGAAAATATCCAAAACTATTGTATGAAAATGTCCTTTGGATCCTCTACACACTGAGGTGAGACAAAGCCTTTCCTGTAGAATTTTAGTTTCAATTATAACAATAAATTTAGAAACATTGAAAAAAGAAAAAAAGATGCTCACTCCATAAACCTAGCCTATCACATCAGCCTCTCACCTCATTCAGGATAGTATCTTGAAAAAAAAGTACAGCAATTTTAATTCCTAAAGTATACATAGAGGAGTTAAGAAGGTCCTCTCACAGAACATACATAGGCTATCAGAGTTGTCACTTTAAGAAATAATACTGTGTGTATACCAATTACCATCTCCTTTATTGTAGATTACCCTCACTCATGAATTTCTGTCCCTCAATTTAGAAGGGAAAGTATCACAGAAATGACTCATGAACACGGGGTTATTCTCCAACAATCCAAGTTCGGAAGAAAGAAGATCTCAAATGCTGAAAATCTTTCTGTGATATCAGAGGAATTCTAACAGCCTGATCCTTTTGAAAGCCTGTATTCTTTGTCCCAATGGGCATAAAATGACCATTTTTGAAATAGCAGTACCTTAGAGATAATTGTTTTTAATGTATAGCCTCCTCTGTCGTGACACTATGCCTAGAAAAATGTCTTTCCTTCACCCATAATCGTGGCTTGAGGCAGGAAGGGGATAAAACAACAAAGGAATCATCAAGCAACTACCTTGCTGTGGATCCAGGTTGAGCATTTTGCTCATTATAGTATTTGAGACATCTTGAGTTAAGTGTGATTGCCATTCTATAGATGAGAGTACTGAGGCTGTGCCTCTCAGCGTTAACCTATTCAGTAAACAATGAAACACATTCCACCTTGTTCCAACGGCCAGATGGTGAACTCTGTGCCCCTAGCCAATTGAATTCCATCCTGTCTGTACTCCCTATCCATTATCAGGTCAATTTCCACTTCATCACAGTTCCCAGACTATGTCCAAGACAAATTCCATTCAAAATACTGAAAGAAATTGAATGAATCATCTTTTCTCTTTTACTATTGGACTTCCACATGACATAATTTAAAAAAGAAGTATAGGGCACAAAGGTATTTACAATTATCAGAGTAGATGGTCACACTTTCACTTCAAAATTTATGCCATTGTTTTCTACTGTCCTCTCAACATTCAATGACCAGAATCCACACAAATACATAGCAAGCCTATAGGAACATGATCTTACTGTGAGAAATTGGCATAGGTGAATTGCCATACTTCATTTGTACAATATATTCTAGAAGTTTGTGGAATAATCTAACATGATGAACTCAAGAAGTTCAAATTTTCTCACCTAATTTTCATGAACAATTGAGAAAATGTATGGTTGGCCCCAATCATTTGAAGTTAATAATTTGAATTCTGTACACTATGCATTTTAAAAATAAACTCAAACAGGGACTATTGTTTTAGGATGTGCTTCCTAGAACCCCTTTTTAGCATAGGGAGTTGAAATCAGCCTCAAGTTAATAGTCTCTGCATGAAACTATTTTATCTGCACATTTAGAAGAGGAAAAGAAAAAAAGGCATTATCCAGATAAGGAAATTCTTACTTACATCAGTATTGATACTTGTAAAAATAAAGACTGGTCAATTGTAAAGGTCAGGAAGACATCAAATATATTTGGAATTTCACCAGGAAGTTAAACTGTAACTATGCTGCCTGTGTTACAATCTCAACTACACAGGCAATGGGCAATGGAAACCCTCATGCTTTTCAGAATCTTACAGTTGGGCCATTATGAGGCACCAGCAAGCAAGTGAAGTGAGAGTGAGTGGTAATTAGAGGCAAAGTTGTTGAGGGCTGTGTCCATTCTACCAGATCTGGGGTGGAGGATTGTGCATGTGATTTTATTAAATGGTGTGTGACACAGAAAAAGAACAAAGTCATGAAAGAAATGTCTGGTGTGTGTTCTCGGTACTGGACAGTTCATTCATGGGTTGGGTCAGGGAAGTTCAGCCAATAAATCACATAGTTATAGGTCTGTGGTCTAGCAAATGATGAATCCATTCCTCCTGGGGAAACCAAGTGATGAATAAGCGGACAATTGTTCTGCAGTGCAGTACAACATGCCTTCACACCAGAGCAATTCTAGCAGGATAGAGCTTAAGTTACTTTAACTATTCTCACTCTACCCCTACAGTAGGAAGTTGGATTAGGAGCCCTGACCCGATTAAGGAAGGTGTGTGACATCTTTTTGAGCATCCACTTTGCTGTAGGTCAGACCAGCCATTGTTTTCCAAGTTGCCCTGAAGAATAATTATATGGAGTTTAGCTAACCTGCTCACTTGTATCCAACATAAGGGATAAGCTGGTATTTAAATCTTGTTGAATCTTGTTCCAAGACTGAGGTCTTTACTAAGGACTTTGAAACAGTGTCTTCTGACATCATGTAGCTTCCCTCTTCTTATAGTCTTGGATTTAGTCATGTCTCTAAATGATATAGAAACCCAATGTCAAGAAAAATGGCCCTACCTTCAGAGACTGAGAGAGAGCTATGTGGAAATGACTTGTGCTACTTGAACACCAATAAGCTTATAATGTTTCAGAGCTCACACCAGCATGAAGCTGTACTATATAATACAGGTTTAGAACACGAGCTTTAGAGTTTTGCAGCATGGACTTGAGTATCAGTTCTGCCATTTATTTTCCATCCTTCAGGAAGCTACTTTCATTTGCTTCATATATGAAAACTTCATGTGTATTCTGTAAGAATTAACTAAATAACATATAAAATTCAGTTATTATTTTTGATCTTCTTATAACTGTATTTCAGTATTACATATTTTTCCTTCTCTAGTAGAAGCAAGTTTTTTTATTGAATCTTTTCTTATGATCCTATTAGATGAAACTATACTTACAAATGATTATTTGTCACTGGGGTATGCTAAAGTGTACACTAGTGAATTAGTAAATTAGTAAGCATCCTGAATATTTGTGTGCACCAGTGATACATTCTAATATAAAAGGAAAATAAAGAAATAATGGAGAAAAAGTTATTTGCTAATTTTTGGAGGAATCACAATGCAGAAAAAGATCTTCAGATATTCAGAGACATGGAGAGAAACCAGGAAGACCCTGAACCTGCCTGAGTGAAGGTCTTGGGTGGATCTTTCGGGATCTCCTGCTGCTGTTGCAACATAAAACCAAGAGAAAATCTATTCAAAAGGGACTCTGTCTTCTGCTGCTATCCTTACATATCACCCTGAACCAGAATCAACTCCAAATGGATCAAAGACCTCAAGGTCAAAGCAGACACCTTGAAAACATTACAGAAAGGAATAGGAGAAATTCTAGGGCTCCTTGGCACAGGCCGAAATTTTCTTAATAAAGACCCAGAAACACAACAAATCAAACAAAGGTTGGGCAAATGGGATTGCATGAAACTGCAGACCTTCTGAGTGGCAAAGGACATAGCTAGCAAGATCAATACAAAGCCCACGGACTGGGAGAAAATCTTCATTAGCTATACAACAGAAATGTCTAAAATAAACTTAGAACTCAAAAAATTAAATCCTCCAAAAACAAATCCTCAAAGAAACAACCACCCCATCAACAACTGGGTTAGGGAGTTAAAGAGAGACTTCTCTGAAGACGAAATAAAAATGGCCAATAGATACATGAAGAAATGCTCAACTTCTCTGGCCATAAAAGAAATGCAAATCAAAACAACATTGAGATTCCACCTCACCCCAGTTAGAATGGCTATAATCAAGAATTCTAATAACAACAGATGCTGGAGGGGATATGGACAGCAGGGAACCCTACTGCACTGTTGGTGGGAGTGTAAACTTGTTCAACCACTTTGGAAAGCAGTATGGAGGTTCCTCAAAAGACTCCACATAGAGCTCCCCTATGACCCAGCAATCCCACTTTTTGGGCATTTACCCATATGATCACAAACAAGGCCATACTAAAGCTACCAGCATAACTATGTTTAGTGCAGCATTATTTGCCATAGCTAAGATATGGAACCAACCCAGATGCCCCTCAGTAGGTGAATGGATAAAAAATTTTGTGATACATATATATATATACACACACACACATATATAGTATATATATATATATATATAATAGAATTCTATGCTTCCATCAGAAAGAACGACACCACTCCATTTGTGAGGAAATGGAAGGACTTGGAAAAAATCATAGTAAGTGAAGTAAACCAGTACCAAAGAGATTTAGGTCCCATGGTTTCCCCTATTTGCAATAATTAATATATATAGGATAATCTTATCAGATGTTCTGAAAAGTTCAAAAGCTATGTACATATGTCCATATAAGTGCTAAGTGAAATGAACTCCACACGAGGTCTGTCTTTGTTGTTAATGTTTTAAATGTACTGTGAGATTTTGGGGGGTTTCTTTGTATGTTCTTCCTCCTATGGTATATCCCCTGTTGTCACTGTACTTGATTTTGGTACCCTGATCTTGTATATATATTTGTCTAATCTGGGGAGGGGAAGGGGAATAACAAAATGGTGAAACAAGAACACCATTGCAACGAGACCCACCGGACAGTATATTGGAAATGAACTTTACAACTTGGGGGCGTAGGGTGGGGTGGGGAGGAGTGTGGAAGGTGGGGTAGGAAGGGATAGTGGGACAACAACAAGGGAAGGGCAACAATGATCGACAAGTAAGTACTCAGTGCCTTACTCATGTAACTGCAACCCCTCTGTACAGCATCTTTACAATAAAACAAAATTTTATTTAAAAAAAGGGACTCAGAGGACTGGAAGTAGAATATGGTCTGGTTAAGTTTTTTACAAAGCCACATAAATATTTGGGTTGATTCATTTTCTGTTTACTGATACACCCATCCATCCATCTATACATCCATTGGTTCATTCATTGGCCTTACTATCATTTAAACTCAGGCTTCCCCCTGCCAGGTAGTCTCTGAGCCACTTGAGGTTTCCTGCTTTATTATTCTTGTACCTACACATTCCTCAATTCTTCAATCATCAATAAGGATCTACCTTATGTCTGGCATCATAATACTTCTTACCATACCCCTTGCCAGCTGGGTGAAAATTGCTATTAAACTTGTTTTGCAGAAGAGGAAAACAAAGCAGTACAGGGACAGGGATTTGCCTGGTATTTATCATGGCAGGAGGAGAATTGGGAGTTTCAGTCACTTTTGACACCACCTAGTAGCCTACAGGTTTTATATTCTAATACATAGACTAGCAAGGCTACTGGGGTCAGCTTCACACTCACCTTCTGAATTATAAAATATTAGCATTGTTTATTTTATTATATTAGCATAGTTATTAGCATATTAGCATAGTTTATTTTCTTTTAACAATTCAAAGATATGCTGGTGGTACCACAATACCAGAGACAGAGTAACCAAAACAACATGAGAAGACAAACTTGAGTTAGACCAAAGCCAGAACAGGAAAAACATAGTTCAATATCAAACACAGAACATAACCAGTAGAGATGTTTCCCCAAGGTTTTCAAGCACTGCATTAAAGATGCAGCTACTTTGTATTTAAGGCATTTTTCCCCACACACATTCACTAACGGTCAGTCTTTGAAACCACTTGTCAGTCTGTAATTCTTCTGAATACAGGTACATGTTTTATACACTTGGAAAATCCAATGGCCCTTAGGGGAGTGGGGTCACTTCCCCAGCTGAAAGTCAAAATTTTCTCTGTATCTCCATCCACTCAAGGAAATTTCTTTCTTTTTTTTTTTAAATTAAATTTTTTGTGTGTGTGTGAACATACTGTACAGATGGGTTACAATTACATGGGCAGGATAATGCGTACATTTCTTATCAAGCATTGCAGCCTCCTCCTTTGTTTACCCTTCACATACCTTCCCTACAACCCCCCACCCAATCCTCCCCCCTTTCCCCCCCCTCCCCTGCACCAACGTTGTAAAGCTCGTTTTCGACATGACCTTGTACTTCTCATTGTTGCAACAGGTCCACCTGTATCCTTAAACGACTTGTTTTTCCCCATCTCCTCCACAAGTTATACTGACATCAAATATAGTGAAAGCAGGGGTTATACTGTGGGGGAGGGACATACAAAGCAACAAAGAGATAATCTTATAAATGCATTAGAAACAAATGCATGAAATAAAAAAGCATTAAAATACATATCTAAGGGTTCATTTTCCTAACATCACATTATCTGACCTTTTCCGCTTGACTCATACATATACTAGATATTGCAAATAAGGGAAACAATGGGACCTATGTTTCTTTGGGCCTGGCTTACTTCACTTAATACAATTTTTTCCAAGTCTTTCCATTTCCTAAGAAATAGGGCAGTGTCATTCTTTCTGATGGAGGCATAGAATTCCATTGTGTATATATACCACATTTTCTTGATCCATTCATCTACTGAGGGGCATCTGGGTTGGTTCCATATCTTAGCTATGGTAAATAATGCTGCAATAAACATAGTTGTGCTGCTAGCTTTAGTGTGGTCTTGTTTGTAAACATTAGGGTAAATGCCCAAAAGTGGGATTGCTGGGTCATAGGGGAGCTCTATGTGAAGACTTTTCAGGAACCTCCATACTGCTTTCCAAAGTGGTTGAACAAGTTTACATTCCCACCAACAATGAAGTAAGGTTCCTTTCTGTCCACATCCCCTCCAGCATCTGTTGTTGTTAGAGTTCTTGATTTTTGCTGTTCTAACTGGGGTGAGGTGGTATCTCAATGTTGTTTTGATTTGCATTTCTTTTATGGCTAGGGACGTTGAGCATTTCTTCATGTGTCTATTGGCCATCCTTCTTTCTTCTTCAGAGAAGTTTCTCTTCAAGTCTTTAGCCCATTTATTTATTGGGCAGTTGTTTCTTTGAGGATTTGTTGTTGGGGGATTTAATTTCTTGAGTTCCAAGTATATTTTAGATATGAGACCCTTGTCCGTTGTATGGCTAGTGAAGATCTTCTCCCAATCTGTGGGCTTTCTATTGATCTTGCTAGCTATGTCCTTTGCCATGCAGAAGCTCTGCAACTTCATGCAATCCCATTTGTCCAACCTTTCTTTGATTTGTTGTGTTTCCGGGTCTCTATTCAAAAAATTTCGGCCTGAGCCAAGGAGACCTAGGGTTTCTCCTATTCCATCCTGTAATGTTTTCAGAGTGTCCAGTCAAGGAGATTTCTGCCCAACTTACTGACTACAGTTTGATTTCCAAAAATAATAGGTATGCAACTCTTTCAAAATAAAAGTGACATATGTGATGGGAAGGGATGGGAAGGGTAAACAAAGGAGGCTACAATGCTTGATAAGAAATGCACTCACTATCTTGCCCATGTAATTGTAACCCCTCTGTACAGTATTTTCACAATAAAAAAAATAAAAATTAAAAAAACAAAAACAAAAAAAAAGTGACATATGTGGATTGTGCGTCTGGAAAGTCCATTTGAGCCCTTCCCCAGTAGAGTTTGATAAATGTACATAATGGTGCAAATGAAATCACATTTGCCATTTAACAACTGCCGCATCATAGAATGGCATTTCTGGAAATTATTACTTTTCAAAATATCTTTTCAGTAGGTTAATATTTGCATAATTGGTCCAATGTATATTACTTGACTGCTAACAACTTAGTGCTATTTTAAGAAATGGCCCTTTATACAGCTTAACTAGTGTTAATAACACCATTCTCCAAGCCTGTGGTGAATACCTTGAGATGTGACAGTAATTAGGACCAAGAACAGACATGAGAAGAAAGAGTTCCTATTAAGAAGGTTCTATGTGTCTGAGAATGCCATATGGTCCAGGTTATGTTACAAAAACAGACATCATTCCTACATTCACAGTTACAGATAGAGACATACAAGAGATCATAAGCTATATAATAACTAATGATTTTAGTGCTGAAATATTCAACAATTAATCAATAAATACATATACAATCATACATAGTTTAACCGCAAACTCATATTCTGAGAAGCATAGCCTTGTGTGAATATCATAGCATGTACTTACATGAACCAGGTTGGTACAGGTCAATCCCCTGACTTGGCCTTGATGTAATGAAGCACCATGAACAAGAAGCCTTTGTATGCTTCCAGTATATTATGGCATATTGTTATTTAAATTTTTTAAAACCCTACATGAATACATGAGACAGTAATACAATCATTTGCTAGCATTATCAACTGTTATGTGCTGTGCATATTCAAGTGTATGTGCTATGTTTTCCATTGATTGGTAGCCTGGTATGTTTGTTTACAGCAGTATCACCAGTTGTACTGGGCATTATAATGGCCCTGATGTCATTGGAACTATGCAGCTCCATTACAGACTACAAGATTGGTAGAAAGTAAGTTGCTATAGTGAACTTGAAAATAGACAAGCGTAGTGGTCTCTATTGTTTCTCTTGGTTTTGTGTGTGTGAGATCAACATGCAGCAAGACTCTAAACTACACTGGTCCCGGTTTTATCTAAGAAGTTAAGTTATATGACCTATCTTGAGGTCTCTGCTTATTCTCTTAGGGTTCTGCATTTTCATGAAAGTACCCAGAATTCAACTCTCCACATGCCAAGAACCTACAACTATGAGGAAAAGTGTCACATCTATCTAGTTCACATTCCCCAACTTGACCATGTAAGCGTCAATTCAAAATTTTAAAAGATCTCCTTTCATTGTGCAAATTAACATTTTGGTAGGTTTGGTTAGTCATTTTTTGTTTATATTAAATCTGAAAATCGAGCCATTTGTTATCACTCCAACTTTATATATATTACAGTAAATTCAGAGGATTCTCAACATACCATAGTCAAAGTTACTTATCTTTCTTTTAATCATTTTTCCAACTTTAGGAAGTGCAGAAGTGACACACATTCAGTAGGAACCATACTTGGAATGTATATCCTTTTCAAGGTCAATGTTTTGTGCTATGAATATTCTCTCTTGATCTCAGGTAGCAGCAGAGACTTGCATCTGCCTTTCAGTGATCACCATGGTAAACCATCAATGCTCTATAGTATTCTTTGTGGCTTAGTTTTGATATTGAGAAAGTTTACATAAATTGCATTTTCATTGCATATTTTCAACTTAGGATGGATCCATTAGGATGTGAAATCATTGTAACTGAGAAGGAGTTGTATATTAGGTAAATATTTATTCTAATCCTGGTGTGTAAATGCTGAGTCTACTGTGTTGGAGAGTTTGTTTTATAGGAAGTTATAGTTGCCTTTGCTTCCTTATCTAAACATAAAACAATAGAATATCTTTTGGAAATATTTTCTTCATATGAAAAAAAATTATTTATTAAAATAGGAAATGATGCTTATAAAAATCTAACACATTACAAATGCCACTTAACACATATCAACCTACTTGTTACCTGCAATCTATGCATCTACCATTAATGAATGATTGCTGAATAGACACCTATTAAGAGAAATAATAGAGGAGAGAAAGAGAGAGAATATCTCTAATTAGAGACAAAACCTTCAATTACAGACAAAACCAAAATTAGATTCTAGGTTTTCTGTCTCTTGCTCTAAATGTATTTTTTACATCATATAGCTATGAGAACTTGGATAATGATTAGATATACAATAAAGTATAACTCTCTAAATATGAATACATTAATGCACTTGGATGACTGTAACAAAATACTTTAAAATAGGTAATTTATAGGCCACAGAAAGTTATCACAGTCATGGGGACTGAAATGTTCCAGGCAGAAGTGCCAGCAGGGCAGGGTCACAGGCAGTTTCTTCCAGCTGTGCCCTCACATGGTGCCAGGGGCAAAGTAGCTTCTCAGGACCAGAATTATAACCACACACATCCCATATCCCACCCATTGGGGCTCTTCCCTCATGACCTAATTACCATCCATCTCCCATCTCTACCTCCTAGTACATCAACTTGAGAATTAGGATTTCAATATAGGAACTGTGAAGGGACATACATTTTTAGGTCACAGCAATGAAAATTTCCACTACAGACAGACAACTTCTAAACATCATTACTTCAACTAGAAATGCAACCAAAACCCTTTTTCTCTATCTCTATAGAATACAGTGAAGTAACCAAGGCTTAAACAATCAGCCCATTAGGAGCTGCTTTTCCACTTCAGCTGCTCCATGGGGTTACAGGCCCTGTGGTTTGATAGACAGCTCTGGGTTTTACAGAATTCTGTGGATTCTGGGTTCTAGAATTCTGTGTGAACTGTGTAAACTTCAGAATTCATAAAACTTAAAAGTCATCTCACTTAAATCATGCAACCCATGAACTCTCTCCCTAACACACTGCCCACAGGAAAGCACCCAGGTAAAGAACTTGAAGCAAAGAACTGATTGTTATTTTGATTTTTTTTTCTTTCTCAACTTCACTAATGTATCTAAACCCATGTATATTTAAGTTGTACAACTTCATGATTTGATATATGTATACGTTGTGGTACATATACCATAATCAAGCTAATTAAGATATCCATCAATTCTCATAGGTAGTATTGTGGATGTGTATGGGAGGATGGTAGGGCAGTAAAATTAATATCTACTTATCAGCTTTGAAACATGAGGTTATGTGTGACAGTGGACAATTTTCCTAACTTACATTCTAAGGTGGGTTTTTTTAATCATTAAAATGCAGTTACTAAATCTGACTTGCATGTTATTATGAAAATTAATAAATTATATGAAATGTTCTCATATATTAGCAGCCTAAATAGTCATTTTTCATACTGAGGCTTTCTTTTTTTTGGAGGGGGAGTCCGGTCATGGGGCCTGAACTCTGGGCCTGGGCGCTGTCCCTCAGCTCTTCAGCTCAAGGCTAGCACTCTACCACTTGAGCCACAATGCCACTTCCGGCTTTCTTTTTCTGCTTATGTGGTGCTAAGGAATCGAACCCAGGGCCTCAAGCATGCAAGGCAAGCGCTCTACCACTGAGCCACCTTCCCAGCCCCTCATACTGAGGCTTTCTTGACAATGATGAGTAAATACACCTGATGGTGTATCAATTTTCTAGGGCTTTCATGAAAAGTTACTACAAACTTGGTGGCTTAAAACAACAGAATTTTATTCTCTTACAGCTCTGCAGCCTACAAGTCATAAGTTAAGATGTGCTATCTCTGAAGGCTCTAGGGGACAGCTTCTGGTGGCTGTTGTCAGTCTTGCTAGTCCTTGACTCTGGCCTACATGAATCATCAGTTTCCCCTATGATCACACAACATTATCTTCGTATGGCTGCCTGTGTCCAGATTTTCCTCTTCTTACAAAGAAATTACTCATATTGCTTTTACCAGATAAGACTCAACTTGATTATGTCTACAAAAACCTATCTCTAAATAATATTATATTTATAGGTTGTTGGTAGACATGAATTTTAGGGAGAACATAATCATTAAACCCAGTTGCTATAGCAACTTAGAAAATTCTCATTTAAACTGTGAAATACAGATAGCTTCTATTGCTGAAGATTTTTTTTAAATGATTTATCAATATATAAAGTCTGTACATAGAAAATAATTCTAACTGGGTGCCAGTGGTGCATGCCTGAACCCTAGCTATTCAAAAGTCTCATATCTAGAGGTTTGTGTTTTGAAACCAGCCAATGCAGAAAAATGTACTAGATTCTATCTCCAAAATAACCAGCAAAAGGTGGGGCTGTAGGCGTGTTTCAAGTGGTAGAGCAAACAAGCAAACAATTAAGTGGGAGGCCCTAAGTTCAGACTCTATTGCTTATAAAAGAAAAATAATTCTAACAGTGAGAAACTCATAATAATAAAGTTATAATAAAGTTATAAAAGCGTGTGCCAAAGTATTTGCTCCTACTATGACATTTTGATAAAGAAAATTAGTTTACAAGAAAAATCTGTAGTCATAAAATGTACAAAGCAGGAATTATGGTGTACTGAATATGAAGTTTAATTTTCCATTAGTTTATGTTGATGACTAAATTAAGTTGATCTGAGGGTTATTGGACCTTTGAGCAAAAGTTTAAATAATTCACTTACAGTTTTTAATAGAAAATTGTAAAGGATGATAATTCTGTCATATTGGAACAGCAGAAGTAGATTGAGTTCAATGATTATCCACATACAAATACTTCAGTGAAAAGCTTATGATATCAGTCATCTTTTCTAATCTTTAGGTGGCATTGTATAATGACATTCTTTTTTAGGATATCTCACTTATCCCCAAACTGTGAACATTGTAAGTATCAGCATTTAAGTTCACATTAACACAACAATTGAGTTGGGTGAGGTATTTTCTTCACAGTAACCTGTAGCAAATCAATCAATGTCACTTGAATTGCTGCACTTGGGCTATGAAACAGCATATGATTTTCACTGAGTGGTACTGTGTAAAATACAGCTCAGATACTATGATCAGTCCCAGGAGAGAACAAAAGTGAGACTTTTCTTGCAAAGATGAGGTGTGATCATAAGATTATTTCATGCTTCCTGCATAGAAAGAAACTGGTAGAAATAGTTGAAGACCTACATTTTTATCATAGCCTGATACCTTTATGTTTTGAATGCTGAAAGACACTTTGGGATTGCATTTCTGATATAAATAGCCTATTAGCAGATGTGCACATTTTAATTTTATAAAAGGAGAACAAAAGAGGCGGCTAATCTTTTCAAATCTCTTAAAATTTTTATCCTCTAGGATAAAAATTACAACCTTGCCAAGGATCAAAAACCCCTTTCTTAAATCAGATTGTAAGTCTTGTAAAGCCACCCTAATTTCAATTGCTAAAAATTGTATCATTCACATTGTCATTGCTGGTAGACTGAAGTTCTTGTTACTGTTACCTCAAATGACTGAGTTGGTTTTGTTTTCTTAGTACTTTCCCCTGTGTGCCATAGCTTATATGTTTATCCCTCCAAAACTCTTGTGGAAATTTGGACGCCATTTTATTGACACCATGTTGTCAGTAGATGGGAATTTCAGGGCTTCCTTCATAAGATCATGAGTGCTCTGCTCTAGTGAGTAGAATGAATGCAGTTTTTAAAGGGTGAGTAAGCAACCTTTTTCTCTCTATTTTTTGGTGATTTTTTTTGGCCAGTCCTGGGGCTGGAACTCAGGGCCTGGGCACTATCCTTGAGCTTCTTTTGCTTGAGGCTAGCACCTTACCACTTGAGCCACAGCACCATTTCTGGCTTTTTCTGTACATGTGGTACTGAGGAATTGAACCCAGGGCTTCATGTGTGCTAGGTAAGAACTCTACCACTAAGCCACATTCCCAGCTCTCTCTCTCCTCTCTCTCTCTCTCTCTCTCTCTCTTTTTAAACCTCTTCCATGTTTATCTTTTAGCCATATAGTGATAGACTTAAAAGTTGCCAGTGCTTTTATCTCAGATACCCCAGCCCTTAGGGCTACAAGAAAATAAATTTCTGTCTGTCATGAGTTACCCACACTCAGACATATTGTTGTAGAAGCACAAATGCACTAAGATGCTGATGGATCTTTTTCTTAAGGGTTGATGTCACAAGCCTGTGCTCTGTGGGTAAATCAGCAGGTGACAGTATTGCATGCAAATCACCCTCATGGCATCTCTCTGAGACCTGACCACAGCCTGTTTCCTTGGTTTTATGGACCACTTTATCCCTACAAAAACTAATACTTCAGAGAATCTAGAGTCTTTATTCTCTAGAGGGGACTCTCTGCTTTCTAGTTTCTCTGCCTCTGTTCAACTTGACTTGTGTTGATCTTTTCCAACCTGAGCCTCTTCAAACCTACTCAAATGTCCTTTCTCATGAAGCTTCTCGGATTCAGCTGCCTTCCTTATAATTCCTCCAAGGTACTACGTGTATCTATGACAGTGTTCAGTACATTCCAGTTTATTGTCAAATCAACTGCTTCTTTTCTCCATTACTGGCTGTGTTTATCACTTTTATCACTTCCATGACAGAATGCCTGACAGAAACAACTTAAGAGAGGAAGGATTTATTTTTGCTTCATGGTTTCAGAGAGTCCCATGCATGGCTTCTTGGTTCCATGCATTTGGCAGAATATCATGGCAGCAAGAGTATATGGTAAGATAATATATGACTCATCCCATGACAAACACAAGGCAGAGAGAGAGAAAGAGAGGGGGATAAAGAGAGAGAGAGAGAGAGAGAGAGAGAGGAAGGAGGAGGAGGAGGGGGAGGAGGTGGCTGTGGTGGTGGCAGCAGCCTAGGATCAGCTATATCTTTCCAAGACACTCACTATGGAACCTATTTTCTATAGCAAAGCCCCATCTATAATAGTTTCTACAACATCCCAAAATAGTGGCAACAGAAGAGAACCAAGAGTTCAGTGCCTGAGCCTATGTTCTGGCATATCATATTGGAAACATAACACTGGCCTTAGTGTCCAGTTCCTGAGGAAATTTGGCATTTGCATCATAGCTGAACCATCCTTGGAAACTAGTGTAACATCTTCATGGACTAAATCAAGTGAATTGTTCATATGAATTTTTTCTGAAAATTCCACGGCAGATTATCATCTCACAAAGGAACTCCTACAAAGATTATCAGAAGAAAATACAAAAAAGAAAGAAATTTTGAATTGTTGCAAACTTGTCAGTTCTCAGAAAAATAGAGGGAGAGAAGTAAAGGTAGATAATTCTTCAAATATAGGAGCTTTCTTTAACATGGGCTTTAGCATTTTTACCATTTCAGAGTAGCCATATTTCATATTTGTGTATTTATCACTCTGAGGGTTTTTTTGGGGGTGGGGGGAGTGGATAATATATTGCTGTAAGCCTCAAATAATAAAATACATTTTAGTGCTTTGGTTTGTTTAATTGATGTTAACATGAATTGGCTTTCAGATGGCAAAAAAGAGAGGAAGGATGGAAGGGAAGAAAAAAGGAAAGGAGAAAAGGGAGAGGAAAGAAAAGAGGTAAAGAGGAAGGAAAGGAAAGATAGATGCATGAGAAAGAGATAAGAATCTCTCCAAATACAAATCCTTAAAAGATTACAAAAGAGAAATAAAAGTAAAAAGAAAAAAAGAAATCTTTTCTCCTTACCTATTTGTAAGTTAGAGAGAAGAATGTAAAAATATGGCCCTGTTACTTCAAGAGTATCAGAATGTTTGAACACAGTTCCTAAAAAAAAAAAAAAAAGTTGCCTTTCACTTTTACAGGCCTTCACTCAGCAATTCTAGTTTTGTTGAGCTTTCTTTTTAGCTGAACCACTTGATGACAGAAAACATAGCTTTCCACTCTGCCAGTAGAATTACTTACAGTGTTTTTCTGCCTGGGTTTTATCCTCTGAGAAATTTACTTTCCATCTGCATTGTTGAAAGTATTAGTATGTACTAAGATCCATCTTCTGTTTCAAAACGTCTTTGTTACTCTTTTTTATAAAATAGAGGTAGTATAAATCAGCTTTCTTGAGTTGTACATATTAATTAGAGCAGGAGTGAAGAAAAACATGTATTAACACAATCTTCCCATTAAAAGTGAAAGTCAACATCAGTATCTTCTCCACAGGAAACATAACCAAATTTAAGGGAGTAGTGAGCTATTTGGCAGATATTAGGCTCTGGAGAATAATTAAACTTCTAAAAACTTTCCTGAAAAAAAATTTGCCATCTGATAGGAAATCCAGAATGAAAACTCTTTCTTAGATTTGAACTAATTAGATTGTGGTGTAATGCTTATCACTGTTACTGGTGAAAATACAGTGAGTTTCTTTTTAGGAGGACTAATTGTTATCTTCCCAGTGCATTTCATGCCACCCCTATGTTTGAGGATTTTGAAATTTTTGTTTTATTTATTGATTGATTGGTATTTTGGTACATTAGATTCTCCATTAGATAGTGATGTTATCCTGTTATCTTACATGCTTAGTCAGAGTATATAAAAGTACTTGATGTAATATCACTGTCCATCTTCCCCAAACCCAAATTATAAAGACACTTTCATGCCTTGCATTTATTATCAATATGTTATGTAGGAACATCATGGGCTTTCAAGAAGACATTCATGTGCACAGCTTCTCAAATTATAATGGGGTC
Source organism: Dipodomys spectabilis (assembly GCF_019054845.1). Lineage (NCBI taxonomy): Eukaryota > Metazoa > Chordata > Mammalia > Rodentia > Heteromyidae > Dipodomys > Dipodomys spectabilis. The sequence goes on from NW_024870766.1 coordinate 20,887,460, forward strand.
ATGTTCCAATAAGACCACCATCACTTGAAGACATCACAAACTGAAAATTCACTCAATACATATAATCTTACTGAGTACCATGGTGTGGCAACATGACATGTTAACGATTACCCATTGTTTGCACTCTTCATCACTGAGCTGATTGGAACTGTGGCTTACTAACATTGCTCAGTGTCTCAGGAGTGTCTCTCTCATGCTGCTAGCTACGGAAAGATCAAGACTCAAAATACAGTGTCTACCGAACACAGGGGGCTTCTGTGCCATCACAAAAATCTCTAAACTTTAAATTTAGAAACCATCTGTGTGGGGAAACTGAGGGACAATCCAGCTGGCATCAGGAATAGGATGCAGAAAAGTAAAATTGCTATCCCTATTCCAATCGGGAAAGCTTAATTAAGCTGGAAATCCTTCACTTAAGTACAAAAATATATACTGCTTTCGAATGGAGATTTGTGCTTAAAGTGACTCATCAGGACAACAAATGAATAAAAACCATCTAAAAGTTCTTTGAAACCCTTTAAACAAGGAAGACAGACACTCAAAGTCTCAAGTGACTTATATAAAGTAATTAATTACTAGTAGCTGCCCATCCATGGGAGGTCATCAGCCCTCATTTAGTGAGTTGCCAAAGTATCACTTTTACGCCCACGAACATTAATTGAAGAGTTATAATAGACTCTAAACTCAGAAGTATGAAAGGATTAGTAAAACAACATTCTATTAAATCTAATTAACTGAGGAATAATGTTCAACACTAAAGAAAACATTCTTCTTTGGTTCTTAGGCTTAGCATTCTTTGTTTCTCTGTTCCTAGTCTTCATTTCTGTTCCCTGGACTCACTTGTCAAATATTTTGTCAACTCCTCATGCTTATTCTACACTTGGGTGAGATCTGGGCTCAGACAAATAGTAAATCTGATACAGGGAAGCATGAGTTAGTTGGTTTCATAGTCGTATTTTCCATAAGGCTAATTTTTTAAAGAATAATTATTATCTCAGATATTCCAGAGAAAACACTGAAGGAAATAAGGAGTAGAAGTGTTTCTCATAGAAAATAAAAGGTAAATTCTTTTATTTGAACTCCTAAGAGGAAATATGAAGCAAAGCTATGAGCTACATCATCCGGGTAGCAACACTTCCTTATGTTCTCAGATCACTCTCTCCCCCTCCCTCCCCATCTCTCTCTGCCTTTTCTCTCTCTTTCCTTCCCTCCAGCCCTGCCTCCACTAGTTCCATTTGTTAAACCAAAACTCTTGAGCCCCTGGAGATTTCTGATATAAAGGGATATGGAGCTGTGACAAACACTAGGCAAACACAAAGGACCGGAGACAGGTTTCCACAAACTAATGGCAGCAAACCTAGATAACAGCTAGCAAAACATCTACTGGACCCAGAGCTTCAGAGCATTTTTAGAAACTTTGACAAAGGGGAGCAGTGAGAATAAAAGGGTGGAATAAGGGCGGGAGTGGGATTAGGATAGAAATGGAGAGTAGTTCTTGATCATTGTTGATTCTGATGGTGGTGGATCATAGACCTCTGTTTTGTTTCCCCTGCAGCTAACTGGCTAATTCCTCTTATTCCCTGCCACCTTGCATCCTGCCACCTTCTTAGACACCTCAGAATTTTCCTCACACTGTAATATTTCTTCTTAAGATCTTTTTGGCAATCCTAGATGGCTACTCAGACATCCCCTGATTGAAAAATGATCTTCCTGCATCTAGAAAGTAATTTTGTTCTACCAAGTATGTAACTTAGGGAGGAGCATACAAGGTGAAAGAGCCGCGGACAATGAGGGAGAAGGAGATCCCCACACAAACAGCCAGATCCACAGAATCAACCTTGGAAATAAATGGGTTGACGATGGCCAACAGATCACCTTTACATCTCTGTTCTTGCTTCTTCACAAGCATGGATTTGCCTCTGATCTTTTTGTCTTTGCTACTGCCAGACATTGGTATTTGTGAGATATTGTCTTTCTTTCCTTATCGCAAGCAAGCTATCTTAGGGGAGAGCCATTGTCATACTAGCACATGAGAATATGTATGGTTTTAAAACTGTGTGTGTGTGTGTGTGTGTGTGTGTGTGTGTGTGTGTGTATGTGTTCTTATTCATCCTTATTTTTGACAGCAACCTGAGAAATACAATCATAAACCAGCTTTTGGAAAACATTACACTGCATTCCCAAGTAATTTCCTTAATATTCCAGAATTCCTACTTTCTTTATTCCTTTGTCTCTTTGGTCTCCATTCTTCTCAGCATCTCCTCCATACCAAGAATTCTCAGTCCTTCTCAACACTTGGATCCAATATCATCTCTAGCATGCAACGTGGGTCAATATCCACATGAGTGGATGCTCTGTCTGCCCTGGGCATAGACTTGATCACCAAGGCCCTATGTCTGTGCCTTCGGCCCAACTTTGAGCTACTCAAGGAGAGGGACTCTGACTTTGCTAATTCACATCATCGTCAGTACCTACAACAGTGTCCTCCTTAAACCTTTATTATAACCACTCTCCTAGTCTGACCCATTGTGTTGTAGAAGGGAGGATTTTTAAGGCTGCTATGCTTTGTCTTTCCTTACTGGAGTTCTTGAGTTATGCCTCTGACAAGTGTTTGGATTTTTTGGTTTTGGGGTTTTTTTTGGTCTCATGTGGCTTTGAATCTTTTTTTAATCTATTTTCATGCCTTGGGCGAAACGCACTGTAAATAATAGAGTATATTAGCTGTGCCTTACTACAATGAAATACTGGAGCAATTAACTTTATAAAGAGGAAAGGTTTATCCCCCCTCCCTCAGTTCTGAAGTTTCAGAATCTACACCACACAGGAGCAGTGGCTGCATCTTCCTGTAATCACCTCATGATGCAAATGTCAATGTCCAAGGAACATGAATCAGAGCAAAATGCTCTTGTCTAAAAAGTCATGCCTCCAACCAGAACAGTGACAGAAATGGCTACAAGGTCTCTAATCCCTTCCAAAGCTCTACCTCAATGATTTTAAAACTTCCATCAAGACCTTCCCATAGCACTTCCTAGTAGCATCATCCTGAGGCCAAGGCTTTACTGTAGGCATTTTCTAGGGAAGAGAACACTACACCTATGCAAACCACATCATTTTCTGACACAATGGCTGATGACATAGTCAAGACTGTCTTCAAATTCATGGTCCTTCAGAGTCAGCCTCATAAACACTGGGATTATAGATATGCATCACCATGCCCAGGACTCTGGGGCTTCTTTACAGCGTTGACCCACAGACTTGAAATCTAGAAGCTCATCCGTTTGGCTCACTGTAGGTATACTTTGGTAGGGGGAATGCTGTGGGTCACACACACTTATTTCCCACCCCAACACTGCTCCCACTCCCAATATTAGCCAATCGACTCCTTTTTGCAAATAGTCTCCCTCCTGCTCCCTTGGGACATCTCTACTCATTCAATGTGTTTCTTCTCTTAGCATTGAGAGTACCAGCCATCTCCTTCTAGCATATCTCACATTTGTAAATTTTCTTTCTTCAAACAATCACACACACACACACACACACACACACACACACACACACACACACACACACACACACACACACACATACACACACAGAGCCAGAGGCAGAGCTGTGGCTCAAGTGGCAGAGCACAAGCCTCGAGCTGAAAAAGCTCAAGGACAACACCCCTGAATTCAAGTCCAGGCCAGGCCAGGCCAAAAAAAGAAGAAGAAAGAAAGAAACACAAAAGAAAAAAAAAAGATGAATGTCCATTTCCCCAGAGAAAGTGAGCTTAAGAGGAAGGGGGTTATTATTTTTATTTATTTACCATGACACCAGGTGCATAGTAAGTGATCAATAAATATTCTCAGAGTAAAGGAGGATATGCATACAGAAACTAGCCAAGTTTCTGACATACAATGAAAAGATTGCTATGGGAAAAATAAATAAATATAAGTGCTTTTTAGTCATCCAGAGAGGATTTTGGCTTCTAAAGGAGCCTTAAATTCTTACAGAGTTAAAAAAGAAGAAGCTTTTTGAACCTGATCATTTTTAAAATAGTAGCCTAGGCTGTAAGTCAAAAGGAGAAAACTTTATGTTCACAAACCCCAAGGGGTTAAGGGCACGATCCAGGGAACCTAGAAGAAAAAAAATCTTCCACTGAAGCATGAAAAACCTAGTGTAAAAGGCCTTTCAATTCAGGTCCACTGGTTACAACTTCTAAGTTTTACAGTCCTTGATCCTCCCTGTATCAGCTTACTTTGTAACCCAATTGTTTCCACAACTCAAAAGAACTTGATATGACTTTTTTTGTGTGTGTGGTTCTGGTGGAGTGAACTATAAGAGAATAAAGAGATTAATTAAAGTAAGAGAGCAGTGGCCAAGCTTGCTCTCTACCCCCCTTACCTTAAATCTTCTTAAACCTCATGCAATTAATTTGGAAGCCTGAGGGCACTTGCGTGGAAAGGATAATGGGCTGAAGCCTGAAATGGTATAAAGTTCTTTTTCTCAAGTTTCTCTGCTTTATTGACCTATGCTAACACCTTACTGATTAATCTTGTGATGATTAGAACTGTTTCTAGTCAAGGATATCAAATGGATGGCTACTATCAATTCTATTTTTGACTATTTTTAAAGTCTTAGCCATCATGCAGTTGATTGAATTGACTGTAAGGTTTCCTTAAACTACAGAATATACACTATTGGGCACTGATTAGTTGAATAGAGGTTACAGACATGACTAGTCTGTAGGGCATTTTCTAATTTCTATTTTGCTGGATTGTTTTGTTTTGTGCTAATATCCCAAACTGAACTCAGAGCCTCACGCCTTTGTTCAAATTTCTTGCTCATAATTGGCACTCTGCTACTTGAACTGGGCCTCCAATATGACATTTTCCTAGTTAATATGATGGGAGTCTTGTGAACTTTCCTGCCTGGGCTGACTTTGAACCTCAGTCTTCTAGGATTCCGCCTCTGGAGTGGCTATGCTTGCAGGTATGAGCTACTGGCACTGGGTCTCTCACTTTTTTGGGTGCGTATGTCAGTCTTGACGCTAGAAATCAGGGTGTGGGTGCTGTCTCATGGCTAGTGCTCTACCACCTGAGCCACAGCTCCACTTCTAGCCTTTGGACAGTTAATTGGAAATAAAGAGCTCCATGGTCTTTTTCTGGCTGGGCTGGCTCTGAACTATAGCCACAGATCTCAGCCTGCTGAATAGCTAGGATTACAGGCGTGAATGACCAGCACCTGGCTCTAAATATTTTTACAAGTACATATGGGTAAGGTTTATATTCAACTATAGAAGGTAGTTTGAAAACTACCTTCACCTACAACTGTTAAGACACTGATTTATACAAGTATTATCCTGATGTTAATCTTTAAAACAATATTTGAAGAAAAATGTTCAAATAACATTAAGATAAAAAGCATGTGACAAGGTTTTCTAAAGAGTGCATGTTCTGGAGTTGATTTCAATCAGTATCATTTTATATGGTCATATGTATATAGTTATTGAACTATTGTGATCCTCTGCTAGGACTATCCTAGACATATAGTAATTACAAATGAGGGAAACCATGGATCCTATGTTTCTTTGGGTCTGGCTTTCTTCACTTAATATGATTTTTTTCCAAGTCTTTCCATTTCCTTTGGAATGGGGTGATGTCATTCTTTCTGATGGAAGCATAGAATTCCATTGTGTATATATACCACATTTTCTTGATCTAGTCATCTACTGAGGGACATATGGCATGTGAAGGATAGTTCTAGCAGAGGACCACAATAGCTCAATAGCTATGTACATCTGACCATATGAAATTATGCTAATCAAAATGAACTTCAAAATATGGAAGCAAGAGGTTTTTCTTTGTTGCTGTTGTTTTTAATGTACTATGTGAAGTTATTTTTTCTTTCTTTCATAGTTTTTCCCTTTGATTCATCCCCTGTTGTCACTGTATTTTTATTTTGGTACCCTGTGTCTTGTATGTACATGTATCTGATTTGGTAAAGGGAAGGGGAATAACAAAATGGTGAGACAAATGACAAAGGGTGGACCAATACAACAGCAATACTCACAAGACACTATGTTGGAAAGTTCATTTGGAGGAGGGAGGAAAAGTGAGAGAAAAAGGAGGAGGTAACACTGTTTGACAAGAAATGTATTCATCACCTTACTTATATAACTGTAACGCCTCTGTACATCACCTTTACAATAAGATTAAAAATAAAATTTTTAAAAAGAGTACAAAACTGCTTTGGGTAGAAAAAAATCATATAGAAAATATATATTTATACATCAGAATAGATATTTCTATATACAGGATGTCTTTGAAAAGATACATATATGAAAAGGAAATGTGCATATATTTAGTCCGCTTTTTTTCTGGTAGTCAGGCTTAAACTCTGTGCTGTCTCTTAGCTATTTTTGCTCAAGGCAAGTGCACTACCACTAGAGCCATAGTTTTACTTTTGGCTCTTTTGGTGGTTAATTGGAGAAAAGTCTTGTGAACTTTCCTGTCAGGATTGGCTTCAAATCAAGATCCTCAGATCTCAGCCACCTGAGTACCACCTGTTCTTGGCTGTTTATCCTCTTATACCTAAGTATGCACGTGCACACATATGCACTCACACACACACGCACATATGCATGCACACATATGAAGGGAGAACGGAAAATTGAAATTTGAGAAAGAAGGTGTGAGAAAAGAAGAGAGAATGAAATAAAATGATATTCATTTTTAATGATGAAATTATGGGTAATATTTTCTCTCTCTCTCCTTTTTCTTTGAATTTCCAAAGAAGTTTAGACTGCAATAATTAAAAAGAAACATTTTGCAAATGAAGAGAGTCATCCCTTACACTTTCTTTTAGTAGGTACAGGCTAGTTCTTGAGAAGTGTAATAAAATAGAAGTAATAAAATTCCACTAATAAGAAACCTTTTCTGTCTTTCACACATATACAGACACTCTTGCACACACACACTGTCACACACACACACACACACATATACAAAATGATGTTGCTTTGGGGCTGGGAAGGTGGCTCAGTGGTAGAGCGCTTGCCTTGCATGCCTGAGGCCCTGGGTTCGATTCCTCAGCACCACATAAGAAAAAAGAAAAAAGCCGGAAGTGGCGCTGTGGATCAAGTGGTAGAGCTCTAGCCTTGAACTGAAGAGCTGAGGGACAGTGCCCAAGCCCAGATTTCAGGCCCCACGACCGGACCAAAAAAAAAAAAAAAATGACATTGCTTTGCAACTCAACAACTATAAACTTCCAATCATGTGTTGGAATTACTGATAATCCACAGTGGATGTAGTATATAAAATAAGCAAAAGTCCTGTCCAGGAAAATTGCCAAAACGTAAAGCTTTTTCCTTTCTGCTTTTTTTTTTTTTTTGGCCATGTTGTCACAGTGTTTTCTTTCTTTTAATTTATTGTAGAACATCATTGAAAGCAAAGAAAAATTTCAATGTTAAATCTAAGCTGATATCTCATACCTGTATTTCCACCTACTCAGGAGGCTGAGATCTAGAGAATTGTATTTTGAAGCCAGGCCAGGAAAAAGAATCTGTAAATAACATCTTCAAAATAATCAACAAAAAGCTAGGCTCAAATAGAATAGTACCAGCCTACTAAGTATAAAGCCCTGAATTCAAACCCAGCACCAGCAAAAAGAAATCATATAAATAAATATTTACCTTAGTTTAACCATTCACCTGTATTCATCTCTATTTGTACACTTTATTTTTATATGCAAATATATGGGCATTTAACTCATAGGACACTTAGATAAAATGATGCAATTCAGATTTTGTGGCTTGTTTATTGTATACATTCTTTCCCTAATAGAACAGTAGAAATATTACACAAAACAAACCCAATCATGTTTTATTCATGACTTCATAGACTCAATCTTACCAACACTGATCAACACTAATGAGTAAGAAAGGGTTGAAGACAAGGAACTACGGGTTCAGTTCCCTTTTATGTCATTAGTTTTAGCCAAAAGTGACTGTCCAAAGTGGGCAGCAATATGAGTACGAAAGTCTACGATATTATTTCTGTGTTTCTCCTGTTTTGTAGATATCCTTGATCCTTTCTGTTTTATATCTGAAGTAAGTTGTGTTTTGAATAGAATGCATAGCATTTCACGGCTGCCAGAACAACTCCTCACTCAGTTCTGGGTCTCTTGGACTCATGTAGACTTACTGGGTATCCATACATTGTGAATCCAACAGATTTCTGTTTCCATATTTCCATATCATCATATGCAAATGAGAGGGTCACAAAGATGAGCATACATTTTATGCTCTTTTAGGGGCTTCATTATCCCCTCAAACTGTACAAATCTCAAGTTTAAAGGTCAAATTGAAAAAGCTATCCTAGTCACGATAGTATAATATTCTTCTGACCACACACCTACAACCTACTTCTGACACTGCTGTGGATTTGGGGACCCAAAGTGCTTTCCAACCCCCTTTGCAGCCAAATGTCTACTTATGAATGAAATTTTTTTTTAAATGACCAAACCCAGGAGCAAAGTAGAGAATGTGTTTTCCACTGAATTCTGTCCAAAAACAGAGATCAGAACAGACTCACTTAATAAAGGAGCTGAGCACACTCTGCTATTCACATGGCATTGTATAGTTCTTATATTAAAGCCTTGTTTTATAATTTATAGAGAAATCCAGCAGCAGATGAAAGATCAAGGGAGCAGGAAAGACAGAGCATTTGGTCACTGGTCATTTCAGATGTAGTTCTTGGGATTGACTGGGACACTAATTGGAGAATCATTAGATCAGAAGGCTCAGTCTTACATATATCAATGCTCTGTTTTCTTTCTACTTGACAAAAACGAACAATTCCAGGAATCATGCTGAACACTCTAATCTGATAATTAAGGAAGGACTCAGTGGAGCAAGGGGAAAAAACCAGGAAAATTAAATTTAGAGCAAAACTGATGAAGAGCCAGGCACCAGCTGACACCAAATCGTCCATTTAAGATGTTCTAAAAGATAGACTGAAAAATGCTCTTTTCATAAACAAGGTTTAGTGGTTCAGAAGAGAGCTAAACAGAAAGAGCTCTTCTGTAAAATAATACTAAGGTTGTCAAGGCAATGCATTTCTTAACCAAGCAAGTAATACTGCTTCTGTTTTCTGCTTTGCTTCCAAATAAGTGAGGCCAGCCTTATAATATGATCAAATCGAGCGCAGTTTAAGTGAATCATTTTAGGTACATTTTGTAGCCATCCTCATTTAAGTGACTTTTATATCAACATGTCAGGAAAACAAGATGAACCAGGTATTTTTATGCTGGACACTATTTTGGCATGAATTCTACCTCAATGTGTTCCCTTTCCAAGAGCCCAGTATTTGTCCAGACCAAAGTTTGACAAACAAGAACAAAAACAGAAACAGGGTTTGAGGATGTAGCTCAGTGGAAGACCACTTACCTAGGAAGGGTAAGGCCCTGAATGTCGTCCTCAGCTCTGCCAAACCACCACCACAACAAAATCCATAGCTTATATACTCCCACATAACAAAACATCTTCACCTGAACTTGATTCTGTAACTCTTGACTTCTGGGGTGATTCAGTGTCTAACATACACCTGCAGACAAAAGCCACCTGCTATTGACCAAATGCTCCTTAATGGGTTGCAAATCATATACCACCATAGACTGTCACTGTTTCCATTATTCCTATCTCCAGACTAGAGCTCTGGATCCAGTAGGCCTAACTCACAAACCATTCCTGGTATCAGATCACTCAGCTCATATTTCTATAACTATTTCTTTTTTATTATTTGTTTAGTTATTTGTTTATTTTTTTCTTTGTTTATTGAGACAACAACATCTCGTTCTGTAAACCAGTGTCTCTTCAAACCCAAATCATCCTGCCTCAATCTCCAAAGTGCTGGGTTTCAGACATGTACCAATATGTCCAAATTCTAATATTATTGCTTATGGACTCACATTTTCCTCAGTCCATTAATGAGGATGATTATCACCATCTAACACTGATTTACACTGTCTACTACTGTTCAAATGAACCTAGCCTGACTTCATTTGAGATGCTAGAATTGAGGTCAGTCAAATATGGTAGGCATTCTAGTCTCTAACCTAAACCTTAACCCTAGACTAGGAAAGAAGCATTTCCTTCTAAAAAAATAATACTTGGAGAGAAAACTCCTAGGCCATTTTATCTCACTGAAAGGAAGGAGGTAGAAATGTAAGAATTCAGAAGGAAGAAAATACTTTACCTCAACTACTACCCAATCAACACGTCAAATATCTGCAGTGTGCTCATTATAATTCAACTCAGTCCCACATAAACACTGGAGCATTACTAGAAGGAGGCACAGTGGGTGATCTACCTATATAAAAGATAAGTAAAGCAGAGTCCCTACCCTTGAGGAATTCACAATCTAGTTTAAAAGAAATAGCATAAATCGTATAGTGTTTTGGTTGTATGCATGTGAGTGCAAAATAGAAACATTTATAAAGTGTTTGAGGATACAGATTGAAGATCTTTTTTTTTTTTTTAGCTTGACTGTTACTCTTTTCATTCAAATTATTCCAAGGGGCAATGCATCAGTTATTTAAAGCAACCAGGACCTTGCCTTTCCTCCAAGCTGTATGGTGAAAGGTGATAAGCATGTTTGGGAAAATTAGAGCAAGATAAGGGGAATCTGGAAAAATATTCATTAATATATTCATTCATGCATTTCATATTTATAAATCATCAGCTATCTGCAAAATACTATACAGGATGAAAAAGTTTTGTAAGGGATAGTTAACACATGCTATCACTGACCGCCTATTCTTTGATGTTGACATATCAAGTTAGGGATATTTTTTTTTTTGGTCCGGTCGTGGGCCCTGAACTCTGAGCCTGGGCGCTGTCCCTCAGCTCTTCAGCTCAAGGCTAGCGCTCTACCACTTGAGCCATAGTGCCACTTCGGGCTTTTTTCTTTTTTTGCTTATATGGTGCTGAGGAATCGAACCCAGGGCCTCAGGCATGCAAGGCAAGCACTCTACTACTGAGCCATCTTCCCAGCCCCAAGTTAGGGATATTTTTAACTTGAGTTTATTATCTGAACTGTCACACTTCAGACTTAAGTTATATTTGAGTACACACCATATATACTTCTAATAAATACAGATGTCCTTTACACCTCTTTTTTATAGCAATTTTTATTGTGATTAAGTGATTGCATAAAATTCACAAATTTCAAAGTATTGTGGGATAATGATACTTAGTTAAAGTCACAAACACATTCTAACCTTCATGGAGCAAATTGCTTTTATCGTGGTCTATAAAGTTTATGAGTTTTATGAGCTTTGACAATACATTTATTTCTTCCACATCGGGTGATATGTACATTTCTTTCCTTTTGTTTAGTGTCAGCTGTTCCCTCTTTCCGACTCATTCCCTTCCTCCCATGGCTGCCAATGAGTTGCTTAGTTTGTTTTGATCAATGACCAGTGCAGCTGATGGGTCCTGCTGTCGTACGTTTTCCCCTGTTTCCCTTTGTTTCTGTGTCTTCCTCCTAGTTTCCCTCCAATGTGCACATATATACCATATAATATGGTCAGCAGCATGGGATCATTTAGTAATGATTCAACCAGATGAGTGGAGGTCCTTTGTTTCTCAAGTCTTGTTTACTTTGTTGTATCTCCTTTGTTGTTTTGGATTTAACATCCTCTTATCAGGGAGACCATGTGCCCTTTGTCTCTTTGCTCTTAGCTTATGTCACTTAACATGATTTCTTCTAGTTCCATCCATTTCTCTGCGGATGCCATATTTTGTCCTTTCTAATGGCTGCATAATATTCCATTGTGTATAAGTAGCACAATTTTTGGATCCATTCATCTGTGGTGGAGCATCTGGGTTGTTTCCATATCCTGGCTATTGTGAACGGTGCTGCAATAAACATGGACGTGCATGTGTCCTTGTATCCTGGTTCCTGTTGTTCAGGATAGATGCCTAGAAGTGGTATGACTGGGTCATAAGGGAGGTCTATATTTAGCTTTCTAAGGACCCTCCAGACTGTTTTCCAAAATGGTTATATTAGTATACATTCCCACCAGCAGTGTAATAGAGTCCCTCTTTCTCCGCATTCCCTCCAGCATTTGTTGTTGGCTGAATTTAGGATGTGGGCCATTCTGACTGGGGTAAGGTGGTGTCTCAGGGTTGTTTTTATTTGCATTTCCTTCACAACCAGGGATGATGAACATTTCCTCATGTGTTTCTTTGCCATTTTTACCTCTTCTTCTGAGAAGTCCCTCTTTAGTTCCCTTGCCCATTTAGTAATTGGTTTGTTCAGTTTGGGAGGGATTAGTTTCTTGAGTTCCCTGTATATAATGGATATTAACTCTTGTCTGATATATTGCTGGTAAATTTTTCCCCAGTTAATTGGCTGTCTTTCTAGTTTGGCAGCTATGTCTTTAGCTGTGCAGAAACTTTTATTTTAAGGTAGTCCCATTTGTTAAGTCTCTCTCCAATTTGTTGTGACCCTGGAACTCTGTTCAGGAAGTTCCTACCTGTGCCTATAAGTTCAAGTGTCTCTCCTACTATGTCCTGCAATAGTTTCAGAGTTTCTGGTTTGATGTTAAGGTCTTTAATGCATTTTGAGTTGATGTTAGTGCATAGTGACAGGCTTAGTTCCACTTTTAGTTTTCTGCATGTGGCCGCCCAGTTTTCCCAGCACCAGTAGTTGAAAAGGGTATGATTCTTCCACTGTTTGTCTTTGTCTCCTTTGTCAAATATCAACTAACTGTAAGCAGGTGTTTTGTTTTGTTTTGTTTTTTGTTTTTGTATTTTTTTTTATGGTAATGGAGCCTGAACTCTGATCTTGGGCACTGTCCCTCAGCTCTTCAGCTCAAGGCTAGCACTCTACCACTTGAGCCATGGTGCCACTTCCAGCTTTTTCTGCTTATGTGATGCTGAGGAATCGAACCCAGGGCCTCTTACATGCAAGGCAAGCACTCTACCACTGAGTCACCTTCCCAGGCAAATCAGGTGGTTTTATTTCTGGATCTTCTATTCTATTCCATTGGTCTTTGAGTCTGTGTTTGTGCCAGTACCAAGCTGCCTTTTTATTATGGCTCTATAGTAGAGTTTGAAGTCCAGCATCTTGATCCCTCCCATGTAGTCTTTTTTGCCTAGAATTGTTTTGTCTATTCTAGGTCTTTTGTTGTTCCATATGAAATTTTGGACTGTTTTCTATATTTCAGTAATGAATGTCATTGGGATTTTAATAGGAATTGCATTGAATTTGTATATCAATTTTGGCAGTATGGCCATTTTCACTATATTAAGTCTGCCTATCCAAGAACATGGAAGGTCTTTCCATTTCCTCTATAATTTCTTTCTTTAAGTTTTTATAGTTTTCATTAAATAGTTCTTTTACATCCTTGGTTAGGTTAATTCCTAAATATTATGGACGTTATTGTGAAGAGGGTTGCTTCCTTTATTACCTTTTCTGCTTGTACAATGTTGGTGTACAGGAAGGCAACTGATTTTGGCGGGTTGACTTTGTATCCTGCTACTGTGCTGAAGTGGTTTATAAATTCTAAGAGTTTGGTGATGGAGTTTTGGGGATCATGGAGGCATAGTATCATGCCATCTTTCCTTTCCTCCTGTGCTTACTAAGTTGGACTTCTAGTGATATCTGTCTGATGTAGATCCCTGTTCTTGATTGTGTTCTTCAGGTTGTGTTCCCCCTCTTAATATTCTTCGTAATGCTGGCTTATTGTTTATGAATTCACTTAGGTTTTCCTTACTATTAAAAATTTAGTTTATTATATTACGTGAAGTAAGCCAGGCCCAAAGAAACATAGGTCCCATGGTTTCCCTTATTTGCAATAACTAGTATATGTCTGAGTCAAGCAGAAACAGTCAGATAGATTGATATTAGGTGAAATGAACCCCACGATAAGGACTCAAATGGTTTTTTTCTTGTGATTGTTTCTAACATATTTATAAGATGATTTCTTTGTTGCTTTGTATGTTCCTCCCCCATGGTATAACCCCTGTTTTCACTGTATTTGATGCTAGTATAATTTGTGGAGAGGAAGGGAAAAAACAAATCATTTAAATAGGGATACAGGTGGACCCATTGCAACAATGAGATGTACAAGTTGTTATGTTGAAAAATGAACTTTACAAATTTGGCTTGGGAGTAGGGGAGTGGAGGGGAAGGCTGCGGGGGCGGGGGGAGGGAGATGTGGAGGGGAAACAAAGGAGGAGGCAACAATATTTGATAAGAACTGTACTCTGCTCGCTTTTCAACAGATTTATCTGCAGGGGGAGGTAGCAGCATCTTTTATATAACAACAAATTTGCTGCATGCCCAAATTGACCACGGCACTCACTGAGGGAACAGGTTTTAATCTTCGTTTTGTGTTAGAAAGTTTGTCAGCTCCACTTGCTTGAGATTTTTGTTGTTTGAGGCTTGGGGGTAACTTTGTTTTGTTTTTGCCAAATGTAACACAAAAGCAGATGCTGCAGCTTTATTAATATGTTATGCTGATTTAGAAAAAAAAAAGAAAAAAAGAAAAGAAAAGAAAAGAAAAATGTACTCATTACCTTCCTCATGTAATTGTAACCCCTCTGTATGGTATTTTCATAATAAAAAAAATTAAAAATTATTTTAAAAAAGAAAACGTGAAAAAAAATTAGTTTCTCCATCAAATGTGAATGCTAGCTCTGCTGGGTATGTCAGTCTTTGCTGGCAGTTATTGGTTCTCAGGGCTGACATGGTACTTTCCCAGTCCTTCCTTGCATTCAGTGTCTGTGTGGAGAGATTTGCAGAGAGTCTGAATTTTTTCCTATTATACTATAGCTCCTTCTTTGTTTTTGCTGCATGCAAGATTGTTTCTTTATTATTCAGATCTATCATTTTTACTATAATGTGCCTAGAAATGTTTCTTCTGGGATCCTGCTTTTTAGATGTAGTTAAGATGTTCTCTTTTAAGATGGGGGAAATTTTCATTGATTATCTTGCTGAATAGGTGTTGCATTCCCTTGTTTT
The DNA here is from genome assembly GCF_019054845.1 of Dipodomys spectabilis. Classification (NCBI taxonomy): domain Eukaryota; kingdom Metazoa; phylum Chordata; class Mammalia; order Rodentia; family Heteromyidae; genus Dipodomys; species Dipodomys spectabilis. The sequence goes on from NW_024870766.1 coordinate 20,902,474, forward strand.
GATATTCATCATCTTCTTCTACTCCAATTATACGAAGGTTAAATTTCATGGCACTGTCTGCTTGCTCTTGGATTTCCCTTTGGCATAATTTAAGTGATTTTTCCATATCTGTGACTTTTTTGAAAGTTGCTGCATTTTGTCTTCCGTATCTGATATTCTGATTTCCATTTCATTCACTCTGTTAACTATGGCTTCGATTGTGGTTTGTATGGAGGAAATTGAGCCATGTATGGCTTCTATGTTGGTTCTCAGAGTATTAATCTCATCTCTTATCAAGGTGTGTACTGCCTCTATTTTTGCGTGCATCCCCTTTTTGAAATACTGAATCTCTTTTGATATTTTGTTTCTGTGTCTTTAAATTCCTGATCTATTTCTCACTTTAATTCTTGAGTCATTGCCTCCAGCATCTTTTGGATGTAGTGCTTGTCTTCCATTCCTGCTTTGCTCCCACTGGGGCTCTCCCCGCATGGCTGCTGGCTTTGGGGGATAGCTTGCTATCCTGGGTGTTGATATGTCTTATAAATATTCTCTGTGATTTTTGCATGAGGATTCAGGGGTTATTGGAGACTAATCTGAAACTCTGACTATTTTGGTCAATAGTTGTCTGTCTTTGCTTGGTACTGGGTTAGTTTCTGGATCAATTGATGAAGCTCGCTCTTGGCTCTGGGTTTTCTGAGAGATTCTGTACCTGGTTTCAGTTCTGTTGGGGGAGAGGCCCACCTCCAGCTGCTAATCTGACCCACACAGGGCTCTCAGATGGCTGCTGGAGATCAAAGGCAGTTCCCCCCTTTAGCCAAGGACTGGGAACCCTAGAATGCTCGTGCTTATTCCTACAGGTGCTCTTGCTGAGGCCGGTGTGCTGGATGTACTCTACTTTCCCAGTTGCTGGAGTCCACTATGATTTCCTGACTAAAATCAGGGGCTGGTGGCCTGAGCTGTTCAATCCCCGGCCTGGGATATACAAGTCAGGCTCCGGCGGGGTTTGGGCTTCTGGTTCTCCCTGGAAACACAGGTCTTTTGCCATCATGGGTGCAATTCCTCAGGAGTGCAGTTCCCTGCTTTCCCTGTCTTCTGAGGCATGTGCTCAGCTTCTGACTTCAAGCAGGAGGAGTGGGTTGTGCAGCTCAGGCACCCAACCCCCAGAGCTGGCCCTGGCCCCCAGTCCTCCACCTGGGGCATGCTGGTTGGACCTGGGCTGCTGGGTATCCAGCCTGGGGTATGAGCCTGGGGTACGCAGTTCAGATTTCTTCTGCTGCTGGCTGCTGTGGCCCAGGGCACTGTTTCTGGCTTGGGCATTTAAGTTCCCTTCCAGGGGCAATCTTTAATCATTCTTGAATGTACAAGCTCCAGAGGAGCAATTGGGTCTTTAAATATACACAAGTATTTTCATCAAGTGAATTTTCACCCTTATATCCAAATAGACCTAAGCAGTTAAAAAGAAAAGAAAAATAAGAGCTATTAGCTATATGTTAACTGAGAAACCACATACAAATCAAAGAATATGGAAAAAAAGAGAGAGAGAAAGAGAGAGAGGATGAAAGGCTGAAAAGGTAGGGAAATGTAAAAGAGTTGGAAACAAAGCCCATTACACTTTTTGTACCAATAGCTCCAATCCATTTAAATGTTGACCAGTTAAACTTAGACCTTAGAATATAGGATGTGGGTAGTTTAGTCCGGTTGGTCATAACTTTCACCTAAGTTGTAGGTCCTTCGAAGAAAATGAATACAGAATACCTTCATGTTCTTCAGCTTGCTGTTCGTAACTGTTTTGAATTTAAATGGATTCCACTTAAAACAATCTCCTACAGAACAGTGGAGCTTTCCTCCATGTGCCCATCATCCCTCGCACCTTGCCATTATTCAAATTTTTGCCAACAAGTAAAGTTTTTAGTTTCACACCTAGGTTACACCTGGAATATTGGCTTTTCACACACATACTTCTCTGCTAGGAGGCAATGTTGATACAGCAGTACAGTATCTCTAGTTTGTTGTTCCACGTATGTACAACACACAGTACTGCTGTTTTATCAAGGTAAACACGTGCACAGGGGAAGACAAGGAGGGGCAATCTTGATCTAGCCTGGCAGGCTGGATGTGCTCCGCGTGCTGGTAGACCGCTTGCACAGTTCCAAGTTTCAGTGGGACATGTAGTCCAGGTGTGGGGGGTGTCTGGGTCAAGCTCTGGGGGTTACCTCCAGCACTGCTCTCCCTCAGGTATGCTGTCCCCAGCGGGATACTCACCCTGGAGCTATTTGGGAGCGTTCTAGTCATGCTGTGACAGATGTCTGTTTCTATGCAACTTAGGTCACTGGATGCTTGTGGGCTGGGCTGTGTGGTGGCTGCTCTGGGTCAGTGTTTCTCCCTATCTCTATCTCTGTTGATGCTGTCCAGGTTGGCACCATGGGCATTTTTTGTGCTGGCCGCTGGGGTGGGATGGGGAAGGAGTCTTTCTGCAGGTTCTGAGCTCCCAGGCTTCTGTCTCTGTTTGCACTCTCCAGGTCACTTTGGGAACCTTCTGCACTTTCTGCGGATGGACCTCTGTGGTTCTGGGATTACCCCCTCAGCCATGAGGCCTTGAGGCATAGTGGTTTTGACAGGATGAGGTGGTGTCACTCTGGTGAGGGGTGGGGGAAGGGTCTTTGTGCAGGTTCCAAGCTCTGCAGTTTCTCTTTGCAATCAGCAGCACCTTGGGTGTCTCCTGCACTGGCATTCTGAAGACGACCCCTATGGCTTTGGGGTCTCCAGCAGTCCCTGCCGAGCCGGGCCAGGCTGGGCTGGGCCAGCCAGAGTTTGGTGCATTGCTGTGCAGTCAGCAAAGGTTGGGGGAAGGGTCTTTGTGCTTTTATGTTCTGAAATTCTTCCCTTCCTTCCCTCTTCCTTCCTTCCTTCCTTTCTTTCTTTTTCTCTTTCTTTCTCTTTATTTCTTTCTGTCTGTCTGTCTTTCTGCCTTTCTATCTTTCTGTCTTTCTTTCTTTTTCACCTCCTGTTTTTCTCTGGGTATTTGTCTTTTTGCTATTGTTGGTCTCTTGAAGAAATTAAGCATTGGAACTCAAACTCTCTGGTTGGAGAGAGCTATGGTGTTTCCCTACTGTTCTGTCACCATCTTGGCCCCCCGTCCCTTTACACCTCTGTTTCCTTGAGTTGTCTATCTTGGTTTCCATTTGTTCTTCTTGTAGTTGCTCAATTATATTTATTCTGCAACTTATTTCTTTTAAGAAAGAATGAAATAAAGATTGGCTGCTGAGACCTCCTGTGTTAAAAAAGGAGAGCCTGTGGTTTTAATCGCCACATGAGTGATTGTGATTCACAGTGAAGTTTGATAACCACTCTTTTGGAACAGTTTTACTCTTACTTCATCCTCTTCATGATATAGATACTTCATCTTTGAAGTAATGTCCTGCCTCTGGGACTCCATTCCATGTTGAATACAACATTTAAGTAACTTCTAAGCAGGTGACACTACAATGAATTCCATAATGTGGTTAGGAGTCCCACACATCATCTGCCATCCTTTCCAGTCCCATCTCTACCAGTGCCTGTTGTGTTCTTGGCTCCAGTGGTTCCCCTGGCATTGACTTACTTGATTAATGCAAGACTCTTTCCAGCTGAAAGGATTATACCATTCATTCCTGACATCTACAAGATTTCTCTTTATGCCCTTTGCCTAGCTAAATACATTTCAGTCTCCATATCTTATCCCTTTCATGAAGGTATCCCAAGCAAAATATGTGAATATATATTGATATGATAAGCTCTTTGACAGGAGCTGGGTTGTATGAGAAATATTAAGTGGGTGCTTGATGTCTCTACTTCTCCATTACTTCAAGTGTCAGAAGGTAGGGAATACAACTCTTCACTGATGAATAGCATCTTCTAGCCCAGGGCTCAGAAAAGAACAGATGCCTAATAAATACTACAATAAGTGAGAGGAAAAATGAATAGCAACTTCCTTCACACTGAAACATTGCATAAATTAAATATAGAATGTGTTACAAAAGAATATTTGATCAGTATATGTAAATTATAAAAAGGTGTAATAATTCAAAGGCCAAAGGATCAATGTGTGCTGAAGTGGTCAAGAAAGACTTTGTAGATGACAATGAAACATTAGCTGGATCCTGGATAGTAACTGAAACTGGCAAAAAAGAAAAAAAAGATGGTATTCATAGACAAAAGTTCAGAGGGCAGAATCACGGACTATCCAAGTTTAATTATCTCAAGATTTATTCCAATTCTGCACATTCTGTTTATAGATAAATGTGGTAAAAAAATTTTATTTTGATTGATTATCTTGTCCCTGGAAGAATGGCCCAGAAAAATGATATTCTAAATTTCTATGTGGTTTTATATTGATCCAACCACCCATCACGAGGAGAAAACAGTTCATGGGTTTAAAGTATAAAGAGAGTTAAAATAGCATCAAACTGTGACCAGATATTCAGGACATTATTAAACTTGGCAGGAGTGGTGTAAATATGAAAAACAAAAACAAAACAAAAAAAACCCAAAACCATCCAACATATCAAAGAATTAAACAAGAACAGGATGGAATTGGATCCTCTAATAGCAACTAAGAATTTGGCTATAGATCTCTCTCAAATTTTACTAGTATCAGTGTGAACCTACTTCATTTTAGCTCAAAAAACTTCTTCCTTCAAACCAATAATTTGTACAGTAACATTTTCACTTAAATTCCTAATCTGTGAAACAGTCTGAACTTTAAGAGATGCAACTATGTAATGACTTTATTCTCTATTTGCTGCCAAACATAAATTAAATTCCCTCTGTACATGGTATTCATGTTACATTCAGACATCACTGTGTCCTCTGACACATATACATATTGCATATATGATGTTATTATATGACTATTCTGTTTTGGGAAGATTAATTCAAATACTACAAAACCATTCAATTTTACAAAATAATTAATTTAAAATTGTTCACTAACCTAGTATATTGAAATAAAGGATGTGGAATTGTTCTCCTATACAACCAGAACTTTGAACAACAACAACAACAACAAAACATGAAATAACCGCTTCTAGAAACAGTAATCTCTGAGAGGAGGAAAACAAATAAGGTGAGCTGCCTAGTCTATGGGCCTGTCCAAGCAAAGCCATTAGCTCACAAGGAAAAGATTGATTTTCCAGCAAAATCCAGAGGAGAGAGATGGAGGAAGAAAGACCACCAGAGACCAAGAGGCTTTTTAGTCTGTTTTAAATTATAAGGCATCAAACATAGGATGAAATTACAAGGGGCAAACACTCAAAGTTTAATGCTTTTCTTAATGACTCCTATGTCAAAGAAATCTCAGAGGACATTACTAAATATTTTGAACAAACCATTAGAAAGAAAATGTGACAAATTGTGGGAAGGAAATCTGGTAGTACTTAGACGGAGAAGTTTAGTTTAATATAACAAAAATAGTAAGAGATCTAAAAAGCTGTGATCTAAGGGCCAAAAATAAAAACTAAACAAATTTCAATCCTCAGTTTAAAAAGAGAATAAAAAAATTTAAAATATCAAGAAAAAGTAATGAAACCAAAGTTGATTTGTTAAATCATTAGATCTGATAAATTTTTTATATGTTTTTTATTGAAAAAATACTGTACTGAGGGGTTACAGTTACATGAGTAAGGTAATAAGTACATTTTGTATCAAGCATTGTTACCCCCTCCTTTGTTTTTCCCCTACCATTCCTTCCTTCCCCACCTCCCCAACTCCTTCCTCCCCTTCCTCCTGCCTGAAGTTGTAAAGTTCGTTTTCGACATAGTGTCTCATATATCTCATTGTTACAATGGGTCAACCTGTATCCTTACTTCAGCATTTTGTTATTTCCCTTCCCTTCCCCAAATTAGAAAAATGCATATACAAGGTGTAGGGCACCAGAATAAAATAAAGTGAAAACAGGGGATATACATTGGGGAAGAACATACAAAAGAAACAAAAAAATTACATTTTAATATGTTAAAAACAATTGCAATAAAGAAAAAAATACTTGTGTCCCTATCTTGGGGTTCATTTCACTTAACATCATCTTATATGGTCATAGGTACATAGCTTTTGACCTTTTCTGCTTCTCCTAGACATATACTAGTTATTGCAAATAAGGGAAACCATAGGACCTATTTTCTTTGGGCAGTTAATATAATTCTTTTCCAAGTATTTCCATTTCCTAATAAATGGGGCAGTATCATTCTTTCTAATGGAGGCATAGAATTCCACATTTTCTTGATCCATTCATCTACTGAGGGGCATCTGAGTTGGTTCCATATCTTAGCTATGGTAAATAATGCTATGATAAAGATAGTTGTGCTGGTAGCCTTAGTATGGCCTTGTTTGTGATCAATGCCCAAAAGTGGGATTGCTGGGTCATAGGGGAGCTCTATGTGGAATCTTTTCAGGAACTTCCATACTGCTTTCCAAAGTGGTTGAACAAGTTTACACTCCCTCCAACAATGCAGTAGGGTTCCTTTCTGGCCACATCCCCTCAGCATCTGTTGTTATTAGATTTCTTGATTATAGTCATTCTAACTGGGGTGAGGTGGAATCTCAATGTTGTTTTGATTTGCATAACTTTTTTAAAATTTTTTATTGTGAAAATACTGTACAGAGGGGTTACAATTACATGGGCAAGATAATGAGTACATTTCTTATCAAGCATTGTAGCCTCCTCCTTTGTTTCCCTTTCCCACCTCTTCCCAGCCTCCCCCCACCCCCCAACCCACCCCCCCACCACCGAAGTTGTAATGTTCGTTTTCAACATGACAACTTGTACTTCTCATTGCTGCAACGGCTCCACCTGTATCCTTATTTAAGGGGAAGGGGAAAAACAAGTTGATTTGCATAACTTTTATGGCTAGAGAGATTGAGCATTTCTTCATGTGTCTATTGGCCATCTTTCTTTCCTCTTCAGAGAAGTTTCTCTTTAAGTCTTTAGCCCACTTATTTATTGAGCTTTTGTTTCTTTGAGGATTTGCTGTTGGGGGATTTAATTTTTTGAGTTCTGACTATATTTTAGATATGAGACCCTTGTCTGTTCTATGGCTAGTGAAGCTCTTCTCCCAATTTGTGGGCTTTCTATTGATCTTGTTAGCTATGTCCTTTGCCATGCAGAAACTGCAGCTTCATGCAATCCCATTTGTCCAACCTTTCTTTGATTTGTTGTGTTTCTGGGTCTCCATTGAGAAAATATCGGTCTGTGCCTAGGAGCCCTAGAGTTTCTCCTCTTCCATCCTGTAATGTTTTTAGGTTGTCTGCTTTGACTCTAAGGTCTTTGATCCATTTGGAATTGATTCTGGTGCAAGGTGATATATAAGGATCTAGCTTTAGTTCTCTACAGGTGAATAACCAATTTTGCCATCACCATTTACCGAAGAGGCTGTCTTCCATTCTATTTTTTAGCTCCCTTATCAAATATTAGGTGGCTATAGGTCTGTAGGTTCATTTCTGGATCTTCACTTCTATTCTATTGGTCCTCATGTCTGTTCTTGTGCCAGTATCAAGCTGTTTTTATTACTATGGCTTTGTAGTAGAGTTTGAAATTTGGTACTGATAGTCCTCCAGCACTGTTCTTTCTAGATCTGATAAATTCTTCAATGAGACAAATCAGGAGAAATTGGCAAAAGCACAAAAGATCAGGTAAAAAATGGCTTGTGACCATGTATCCTATACTCACTTCAAGGTAGTAATGGAACATTATTAACAACTTTATGTCAATCAGTAGAGCAAATATGTTCCTTAAAAAAGTCACTAAATTGGAAATAAAAAGATATAAATAATGTGAGTAGTTATGCATCTCTTTAAGAAATGAAAAATAATTAAAATCTTTACCATAAGGAAACTTCCCACCCAAACAGAGTTATGTTTAGTCTATCAAACATTTAAACAAAAATTATACTAATCCTACACAAAATCTTTTCAACAGTTAAAAGATTAAACATTCTCTAAATCATTTTAGAGTCAAAAGTGCCTCAACACCAAACCCAGACAAGAAATTACAAAAAAAGAAACATAAATTAGTTTTAGCAGATTCTAAAATCCTTTATAAAGTATCAAATTGAAAGAACAAAAATATAACAAGTATCACATCCACGCAGCATATTTTTTAGGAATTCAAGGATGTTTTAATAATTAAGAATCAATGAGCCAGATACCTATGGCACATGCCTACACATCCTAGTTACTCAAGAGGTTGAGATCTGGAGATCAAGGTTAAAAAGTTTGTCAGACCCCATCTCTAAAATAATTAGCCATAAAAAAAATTCAGGGCTGGGGGTGGTACAGCACAAGCCCAGCAAGTACAGTTCTGATTTCAATTATTATTGACAACAAAAAGTAAAATCCATGTTCTATCTTAGCATAATAAAGGGAAAGTATGATTATCTTGATAGATGTTCAGATAGATCTCTATCTAGATTATTCTTTATAAATTTATTAGCAAACAAACAATGAAACTCTTCACCTTGAGAAAGGACATCAATGAATAGCCTACAACTATAAGACCAAAATAATGAAGCAATTAATGTTTTCTTCCTAAGTTTGGGGAGCTGGGTAACTAATTATGCTTAGCAATAGCGTTCATTTAAGCTGTCCTTTGTTCCCCCTTCCTTCCTTCTGTCTTCTGCTCCTACATATTATTGAAGAGAAGCCTTCCTTTGGGGATGGAGGAGATGGATGTCCAGAGAAGAGGAAAGATGTAGTTCTGGGATAAGAAGTCCCTGCCTCGTATATTCTTGCACATTGTCTCTCAGTCCTCCCCTTTTCTTCTACAAACGTTCTTTACAGTTTGAAAAACCTTAAGATAGGCATGTGGAGGATCTCCTCTGTCTTCTTCAGGAACATTGTGGATGAACCAGCTTCTTTCCCACATTCTAGCTCTCAAGTCCTAACAAGAGCAGTGAGCAGTAGGAAGCTTCAATTCCAGTAATATTCTTGCCAATGCAATTCAATATTCCAAAGGAAATTCTATTCTACAAAATTAGTCAAGCAAAGAAAAACAATAAACATCCAAATAGAAGGGGAAGAAATGAAATTTGTCACTCATCTTCAAAAAAGAGGATTATGCATTACATAGAAAAACTACAAGACAGGTACTGAACCTAATAAAGTCTCAACGTACAGGGTTAAAATCCAAAAGAAAAAAGGTAAATCTGGGGCTGGGAAGGTGGCTCAGTGGTAGAGCACTTGCCTTGCATGCATGAGGCCCTAGGTTCGATTCCTCAGCACCACATAAGCAAAAAGAAAAAAAAAGCTGCAATTGGTGCTGTGGCTCCAGTGGTAGAGCGCTAGCCTTGAGCTGAAGAGCTGAGGGACAGCGCCCAGGCCCAGAGTTCAGTCCCCACGACCAAAAAAAAAAAAAAAAAAAAAGGTAAATCTGTATGAGGGGGAAAGCTTTAATGATATTGTTTTTGAATAATCATCTGAATTCATGAAATACTAAGATTTTTGTTGTTGTTACTGATAGTAATGTGGTTACCACTGGAGCCATGTCCCTATACTTTAACTTTAGTTATTTTTAAACGGGTCACCTCCTATTTGTGCCAGCCTAACTTGGATTGTGAGCCTCTAGTTATGCTTTCCACAGAGCTGGAGTGTTGATCACCATACCCAGCTTTTACTGCCTGAGATGGAGTTTTGCCTGGTCTGGCCTCTAAAACCATCTTCTAGCTCTCTGCCTCTTGAATAGAGAGGATTGCCAGCAAGAGTCAGAGCACCCAGATACAGTTTAGATAACTTTGAAAAGTTAGCTAAAATCTATTCACTGAAAACCACATAACACTGCTGAGAGATTTCAAAGACCTAAGTAAATGAAAAGACATGCCAATTTATTGGATCGGTATTATTAGGATTCAATATTGTCAAGACATCAATTCTCCCAGATAAAACACCAGCAGTTTTACAGGAGTTGACAAATTAACCACATAATTTATATGGAAATTTAAAGGATTTGAATAATCGACATTTTTTTAAAAGAAGACAAATTTGGAATGGGGCCGGTGAAACCAACCCCCTCTCCTGGCCATCCAGGAAATACCCAATGCATCTTTCTTAATACCTCCCTACTTATTTTCCGTACTTACTCTTAGAACTTCTCCCTAGACATCAAAACTTTGAAACAGAGACACCTGCTCAGTAGAAATGTGTATGTCCTTAGTCTGACCTCTTCAGAAAAAGTCCTACTTAACACTTACTTCATTCATATGGGTTAAATCTCAAACATGTACTTAAACTTGGGGCGTGACAACCTTGTACGTAGGACTATCTCTTTCAAAGAATGAGATAGTCATTTCAAAGTCATGAGCCCTCATTTCTCTAAAACCAGCTCAGTCCACCCATATTCTTGCTAACCCTAGAAAACAAACTTTAAAACTACAATTTACTCCATAGTTTCCTGGTTCAAACCAAGTATTTCCTTAAAGGTATACTTTCTCTTTCTCTACTAAACTCCTTGCTTTACGAGTTTTCTTTTCTGCATGTCTCCATTCAATTGCTTGTTCAGGATGGTAAGGATCTAGAATCCATAGGTAACAGGAAGATTTTAATCACTTGCTTTCAAAGTTTCAGATTATTTATATGACCAAATATCAAGTCTTAAGATATCAAGTCTTAAGCACTGATGATTGGGACAAAATAGAGCCAAGAAATATATGCACCTGAGGTCTTTGATCCATTTGGAGTTGATTCTGGGGCAGAGGGTGGGAGTGTAAACTGTTCAACCATTTTGGAAAGCAGTATGGAGGTTCCTCAAAAGACTCCACATAGAGCTCCCCTATGACCCAGCAATCCCACTTTTGGGCATTTACCCAAATGATCACAAGGCTATACTAAAGCTACCAGCACGACTATGTTTATTGCAGCAGTATTTACCATAGCTTAGATATGGAACCAACCCAGATGCCCCTCAGTAGATGAATGGATCAAGAAAATGTGGTATATATACACAATGGAATTCTATGCCTCCATCAGAAAGAATGACATTGCCCCATTTGTTCGGAAATGGAAAGACTTGGAAAAAATTATATTAAGTGAAGTAAGCCAGGCCCAAAGAAACATAGGTCCTATGGTTTCCCTTATTTGCAATAACTAGTATATGTCTGAGACAAGCAGAAAAGGTTAGATAAGTTGATGTTAGGTGAAATGAACCCCAAGATAAGGATTCAAATTTTTTTTTCTTTCTTGAGATTGTTTCTAACATATTTATAAGATGATTTCTTTGTTGCTTTGTATGTCCCTCCCCCACAGTATAACCCCTGCTTTCACTGTATTTGATGTTGGTATAATTTGTGGACGGGAAGGGAAAAAACAAGTCATTTAAATAGGGACCCATTGCAACAATGAGATGTACAAGTCATTATGTCAAAAAACGAACTTTACAACTTTGGCTGGGGGCGGGGGGCAAGATGGGAAGGGGTGGGAAGGGGAAACAAAGGAGGAGTCCACAATGTTTGATAAGAAATGTACTCATTATCTTGCCCATGTAATTGTAACCCCTCTGTACGGTATTTTCACAATAAAATAAGTAAATAAATAAAAATAAGTTAATATAAAAAAAGAAATATACCCACCCACTTAACAGATATTCGAGGCAATTCAATGTGAAACATATACTCAGATGAACAAATGATTCCGGAATGAGCCAGTTCATTCAAAATATATAGAAGACTCAAAATTGCAAGTTAAAGCCATGAAAGAAGTATAGGGCTCAAAAAGCATAGATGACAAAAGAAAAGGTTATAAGCTGGAATTCAACAAAATTAAAGATCTCTGCCTCTTAAAAGATACCAGTAAGCAAATAACATTTTACAGTTATGTCTGACAATGAACAGTGTCTAAGTAATTTAAAAAATTTTTAAGCTAGGCATCCCATCAGTGGCTCATACTTATAATCCTAGCTACTCAGGAGGCTGAGATCTGAGGATTGCTGTTCAAAGCCAAACCAGGCAGGAAAGTCTATGAGACTCTTATCACCAATAAACCACCAGAAAACTGGAAGTGGCACTGTGGCTCAGGTGGTAGAGTGCTTACCTTGAGCTGGAGAGCTGAGGGATGGTACCTAGGCCCAGAGTTCAAGCCCCATGACTGACAAAAAAAAAAAAAAAAAGGATTTTTTTTAGAACTCAAAAATGAGAAAGCAATGCAGTCAGAAAAATAGGCAAATGGTTTGACAAAAATAGCCAAATGGTTTGAACAGATGCATATATGAATTTGTGTGTGTGTGTGTGTGTGTGTGTGTGTGTGTGTGTGTGTGTGTGTTTAGTACTCAGACACTGTACTCCTCAACCTCATATGAGAATATCTGAATAGTCTATAAGAGTTTATAAAGAGTACTCAACATCATTAGTCATCAGAAAAATGCAAATTAAGAGAAATAAAGAGCACCATTAACATAACTACATTACTAAAATTTCAAAGATTCATGACAATAAATGTCACCAAGAATGCAAAACTTTCATATATTGCTGGTCAGAATATAAATTGCCACATCATTTTGTGAAATGTTTTGACAGGTTTTGAATAACACTATCCATACACATAATATGCAATATTGCTAGCCCAGTACATTTACACAAATAAATAGATGCTCATACAATGTTTAGAGCAACTTTATTTTCCCCAAATTAAAAACAAGACAAATATACTTCACCAAGCAAACTGAACACATTTTAGCATACAGCATGTGTTCAAAGGAATATTACTCAACAGAAAGGAATGAATATAATACAAGCACTGACATTGATGAAGTTGACAAACATGCTGAGCAAAAGAATAGACAAAGCATATATCACGTGATTCCTTTAATATGGAATTTTGATTCGAGAAAACTAAATAATATAGACAGAAGTCAGATCATCTCTGACTGGATCCTGTCCAGGAGTGAGGATTACTGCAGTGGTAGATGATGGAACTTTAGGGGGTGATAGAAATGTTCTATTCCTTGACAGTGATGGAGATTACAAGGCTGCATGTATAGTTTAAATGGTGTGCTTAGCACACTAAATGATGTGTAAGATTTGCCTCCATAAAGCTGAATTTACAGAACTGCCCTCCAGGTAATTGTTTGGAAGCCATGGTGCATGAGGTTGTCTAAAAGAATTGTTTTGACCTTTAATAGGGCCCTGGGAGAATGTCTATAACAGCAACTTTCTGGCAGTGTGTGCCCATACATGCAAGTGCACACACACACACACACACACACACACACACACACACTTGTTGTTTTGTTTTGCTAGTGGTACTGCAGCTTGAACTGAGGACCCATCCTTGTCTTACAGGCTCTGTACCACTTGAGCCACACCCTCAACCCTTATTTTGTTTTAGTTACTTTTATGATTTGGCCCCAAATCTGCCTCAGACTATGATGTTCCTAACAACTTCCCACTATAGGTAGAATTATGGGCAAGGCTCTGCTCATTTATTGAGATTGGCTCACACTAAATATTTTTACTAAATGTAATTTAAAGTCCCATAAGACATAAAAGGCTTGATTGATTCCAAAAGTGAATGTGAATGGGGTATAAAAGAGTATTTAAACAACTTATTATCAGCTGAATAGATGTAGAAAATCCTTTGAAAACATCCACCATTCCTTCATGATAAAAGACCTAAAGAAACTAGGAACTGAACCCAAGGTTCATATCACACCATAACCAAAGCTAGATATAACACACCTATCATCAACATACTGACTGAAGAAAAAAATGAACACATTTCCTCTAAAATCAGGAACAGCCTAGGAGTGTCTACTACCACCAGGATTACTTAATATAGTGTTTATATTCTTAGCCAGTGTGGCTGGCTAAGAAAAAGGGGCTGGAATATATGTGAAAACATATTCAAAATCTATAGTTATCAGGGAAATGCAATCCACTTCACCCCAGTAAGAATGGCAATCACCAAGGATGCTGGTGTTCATGTCACACAGTCATTCACTACTGACAGGAACGTAAACTGATCTGACCAGTATGAGAACCAGTAAAAACTAAAGTTTCTATATGATACTGCCAAACCACTGCAGAGTATAAACCCTAAAGAATCAAAGTCAGCTTATTACAAGGCTAACTGCACACCCACATCTGTTCCATCAGTCTTACAATGATATACTTGTGGACTCAGCCTCAGTGCCTATCAATGGGTGGATAGATGAAAGAAAATGTGGAATATATACATACTGGAGCTACACCAAGCCAGAAAGGAAATTAACATTATGTTGTTTGCTGGAAAATGAATAGAACTAAAGACCAACATGTTCAATTAATTAGCCAGTTCCACAAAACAAATATTGTCTATTTTCTCTCATTTGTGAAGCTGGGAGGAAAGAATGCAAAACAAAATCCGAGATCACGAAAGTTAAATGAGAACCACTAGCAAGGGGTAAAAAGAATAAAGGAAGGGAGTGAGGAAGGGATAAGAAAGAATGACAGAGGAGTGAATAGGATCAAAGCACATTATATTTATGTACATAAGTGTCATAATTACCCCTCTAGTTTACAAAATTTATATGTGCTAAAAGTAAATAACTTGTTATTAATATGTGCTAATAATTAATTCATTATTGGGTAAAGTGACACTAAACACAAATATGCCAGGTTGATACTCTGGTTTTGTAGACTTTGTGGTACAAGGCCTGATTTGTCAGAAACACACATATATGTGTGTTTCAAGTAGGTGTTTCAAACACCTACTTGAACCATCATAGTAAGAGGTGATTTGGGAATGAATTGGCCAGCAGGTAATAGGAATTGTTAAGGATTTGATAAGAATGTATATAGAAAGTTGCAGAAAGACTTATCTTCCAGGATGGATTGTAGGAGTAGGGAAAATGGGATAGAAGAGATCAACTAAGAGGCTGTTGCATTACTTTAGGGACAAAGAGAATCTCTCAACTAGTTTAACATATTGGAAATTCAAGGAAATTTCCTAGAGAACTGTTGCCCACCAAAAAAATACTAATTCATACATTTCATTTTAGCTATAGGAAGAAGCGCTCCCCAAAGCCTACTCAAATCTCCCCTTTTCTCCATTTTGAAGAAACATGTTCACAGAATGTTGGGACAAATGTAAATATGTAGACATCTCTGAAAAGCCCAAAATTAACTACCTTTTCACTAGTGTTTGAAAATGCGTTTAAATATTTATTTAATGATGACAGTGAGAAATGAATTTTCTTCTACTAAAAGTTGCTTGCCTGTATTTAAATATGAAATAGGAATTGATTATACGCACTAACATTTCATTTTAAATATTTGAGTTGTCATCCAATTGCAATTTTCCAAATGAGAAAATTTCTTGAAGTGCAATATAAAACTATTTAAGTTGGTTAATAAAGTACTCATTTTCACCATTTTGTTCCTTATTCAGTTTCAAATATTTAGCTAACTACAACCATGGGGTGACAGGTCTAAGGGTTTGGTGGTAAGTTGTGCTTGTGTAAAGGGAGCATGTGTGGCCTCAAAAATGCACTCCTTCAAGATAAACTGACAGCCACGAGGGAGGTCACTCACTTGTTATTCACTCAAAGATAGTAAGTTGTCAGGAGTAGGACCAGTTATGGGAGAGAACCTGAATTAATTGGATGCACTTTCTGACTTCTCTGATTGCTCATCCCTATTTTAAAGCAGTTACTTGATCACATCACATCTTCAACTGGTCTAGCTTTGGGGACCCTTTTGGTCAGTGTCCTTGGAGAAGAGCATTCTCAGTGCAAGTAGAAGACAAGTAGCAGGACTCTAGTGGTGCACCATAATCCTAACTACTTAGGAGGATGAGATCTGAGGATCATGCTTCAAAGACAGCCTAGGTAGAAAAGTCTATTTTCCAATTAATCACCAAAAAGCTGGATGTGGAGCTGTGGCTCAAGTGATAGAGTGCTAGGAAAAAAATCTCAAGGACAGTGCCCAGTCCCTGAGTTCAAGGCGAAAGAAAGAAAGAAAGAAAGAAAGAAAGAAAGAAAGAAAGAAAGAAAGAAAGAAAGAAAGAAAGAAAGAAAGAAAGAAAGAAAGAAAGAAAGAAAGAAAGAAAGAAAGAAAGAAAGAAAGAAAGAAAGGAAAGAAAGAAAGAAGGGAAGGAAGAAAGAAAGAGAAAGAGAGAGAAAGAGAGAGAGAAAGAAAGAGGAGAAAGGAAAGATGGAAGGAAGATAGGGAGGGAGGGAAAGGGAGAGAGAGAAAAAGGAAGGAAGGAAGGAAGAAAGATAGGAAGAAAGAAAGAGAGAGAGAAAGAAAGAAAGAAAGAAAGAAAGAAAGAAAGAAAGAAAGAAAGAAAGAAAGAAAGAAAGAAAGAAAGAAAGAAAGAAAAAGGAAGGACAGAAGGAAGAAAGGAAGGAAGGTCTTTCTAAACAGTGTGTTAAATCTTTCTTGCTTTGTTTCTGTGGATTGCTCTGAGGCTGTCTCTACCCTGTAAGGTCTTTCCACTCCCTGAAGAGTAACAAGAGCAGGGAGTTTCTTAAACTTTCCACTAGCACTTGTCAAAGGCTCCTGTTGGCTGTGGCATGAACAAACCCACAGGTTCTCAAACTTTAAGGTAATCAGAAATACCTAAGGCTGTTAAAGTCTAACTGATGCGCCTCTTCCCCAGAGCCTCTGAGACATGAAACCTTAGTGGGAAAGTTGGATACATTTTGCAGGGAGCATTTTTAAGTTTCTCAAGTAGTGTCCATGGTGCTGGTATGGGACCATACCTAAAGAACTAATCATCATCTCACTGGAACTGACATTATACAAAGAAATTTTGAGCCTAGATATGAGGCATTTGTTAGGTTTTTGTTTTCTTGTGGCTAGCCTTTTTTGTAATTTCCTTTTAAACCTGCTGTAGAATAAGAGTCCTGTTGATACCTTTATACATATCTAATCCTGGAGACCTTTCCACCAATAGAAAATGTAGGTTTTGTAGCTTCACCAATAATAATAATTATTATTATTATTTATATAGTATAGGATTATTATGATTATTCATAACCAGTTTGCAACTGGTTTGTTTTTAGTTATGGTTGGTCAATGACCCCTTTAAGCTTTGCAGGTAAAAATTTTCAAAAGGTGGATGAGGGTTTAAAACTCTGCCTTATATAGCAAGATGAAGTCACCAAAATGCACTAAAAAAAATACCTTGCATATGCTTTCTACAGCAACAACTGTCACCATCAGACACCATGGAAATGAAAAACAGGAACTGGATGATATTGACATGTTAAAAATGTGTAGAGAAAATGAGAAATAAGCCCAAGAAAAATCATTTCATCCTACAAGTATACACAATATTAACCTAGAGAAGATAACCTGTTTAGGAAAAATACATAGACCTGATTAATGCAGTTTAGAATGCAAGTGGAAAGTGGGTAAAATGATAAACTTGAAGGATTAAAAATGAAGATAGTTGGGGCTGGGAAGGTGGCTCAGTGGTAGAGCGCTTGCCTTGCATACATGAGGCCCTGGGTCCTATTCCTTAGCACCACATAAGCAAAAAGAAAAAAGCTGGAAGTGGCGCTGTGGCTCAAATGGTAGAGCGTTAGCCTTGAACTGAAGAGCTGAGGGACAGCGCCCAGGCCCAGAGTTCAGGTCCCACGACCGGACCATTAAAAAAAAAAGAAAAGATATTCAAGGAAAAATATAGGAGGTATTAGGTAAAACAAACAACCCTTGTGCAGACAAACTCACTGGAAACAAATACCAAATATATATATATATATATATATATATATATATATATATATTTTAATAAGCTCCCCTATGACCCAGCAATCCCACTTTTGGGCATTGATCACAAACAAGGCCATACTAAGGCTACCAGCACAATTGTCTTTATCACAGCATTATTACCATAGCTAAGATATGGAACCAACCCAGATGCCCCTCAGTAGATGAATGGATCAAGAAAATGTGGAATTCTATGCCTCTATTAGAAAGAATGACATTGCCCCATTTGTTAGGAAATGGAAAGACTTGGAAAAAAAATTATATTAAGTGAAGAAAGCCAGGCCCTTAAAAACGTAGGTCCTATGGTTTCCCTTATTTGAAATAACTAGTACATGTGTAGGACAAGCAGAAAGGCCAAAAGCTATGTACATATGACCATATAAGATGATGTTAAGTGAAATGAACCCCAAGATTGGGGCACAAATATTTTTTTCTTTCTTGCTATTGTTTCGAACATATTTATAATGTACCATGTGGGTTTTTTTTGATGCTTTGTATGTTCCTCCCCCATGGTATAACCCCTATTTTCACCATATTTTATGTCGGTGCCCTGCATCTTGTACATATACTTCTCTAATTTGGGGAGGGGAAGGGAAAAGTCTGTGAGACTCTTATCTCTAATAAACCACCAGAAAACCAGAAATGGTGCTTGGCTCAAATGGTAGAGTGCTTGCCTTGAGCTGAAGAGCTGATGGACAGTGCCCCAGGCCCAGAGTTCAAGCCCCAGAACAGACAAAAAAAAAATGCTCAATAGAAAATGTACTCATTACCTTATTCATGTAACTGTAACCCCTCTGTACAGTAACTTTACAATAAAAATTATATATTAAAAAAAGAAAATAAAAGTTACTCTGCATTTAAAAAAGAGAAAGAAAGAAAGAAAGAAAGAAAGAAAGAAAGAAAGAAAGAAAGAAAGAAAGAAAGAAAGAAAGAAAGAAAGAAAGAAAGAAAGAAAGAAAGAAAGAAAGAAAGAAAGAAAGAAAGAAAGAAAAAGAGTTGTTCTCTCTGACTTCCAGATCTTCATCCACTCTGCTTACTTTTGACCCTAAGTCTCCATTTTCACATGTTCAAAATGGAGCTGACTTTACTATTGCTCTCACAGATGTGTTGTGAGATTTAAATTACATGATCTCTTTGCAATCTCATGCTGCAATCCTGTGGTTAGAGGTGGATGCATATCAACTGTTTTATTATTACTTTTTGAAACTGTTAATTCATGTGTTGTTTTCTAATGCTGTTGTAACAAAATGTCACAATCAGAGGGACTTAAAACAACTCAGATTTATTATTATCTACCTGTATTGTCTATTTATAGAAACCTCTGAAATTTCATCTTCGATTCTATCTTACCAAGTAGAAAACAGATTTAAGTTCAGAGTAGATTTTGTTGGGCTGAAATCAAGATGTTGGCAAGACTGTGTGAAGGTTTGCATTTTCTTTTCTTTCTTTCTTTCTTTCTTTTTTTGTTGTTGTTGTCAGTTGTGGGGCCTGAACTCTGGGCCTGGATGCTGTCCCTCAGCAATTCATCTCAAGGGTAGTGCTCTACCATTTGAGCCACAGTGTACATTTCTAATACCTGGAAACTTCAGACATTCTTTGAGTTTGGATAGAAAAGCCAACTCATCTCTCTGACCATTCTCCTGTTGTAATATCTCTCTAGGGCTTTTTCTTCTACCCAACTCTTCCGTGTAACTTCATTGAACTTACCCTGTTAATAAAAAAATTATCTTCCTTCTCCAGACACTTAAGTTAGACACTTCTACAGAGCATCTTTGCCTTTAATGTAATATATTTGTCCACTGGCATTTGAGGTGGATTGTTTTCAGGACCTCCATGGACATCAACCAAAATCTAAAATCATTCAAGTCCCTTATTCATAGTGGCAAAGTATTTGCACGTTACCTATACACATTCTCTACGTACTTTAAATAATCCACAGATTACTTGCCATGGCTGATTTAATGTAAATGCTATAGTCTATACCATACAGTTTAGGAAATAACAAGAAAAGAAGTCCATGTTTAGTATTGACAATAATTTTTAAAGTGTTTCTAATCTATGATAGATTAAATCTGTAAGTGGAGAACAGATAGATACTGCAACTATTGTGTTCCATGGATTAGGGTGTTGGCATGTTTTCAGATGAATATTCCATCTACTAATAACTAAGGATCTTTCCCTACAGTCTAGTCTAGGTTTCCTCTAAACATAGAGAGAAGCAATGCAAGCACCTAGCCTCTTTTAACATACAGCCAACAGCACATCATTCTAGTTTTATCCCTTGTTTCTTCTGCTTTTACTCTTCTCCTGTCCTCTTCTCATTCTCCTCCTCTCCTCTCTCCCCTTCCCCTTCGCTCTTCTCTCCTCTCCTCTCTCCTTTTGCCCTTTTCTCCTCTCTCAGTCTGCTCTCTCTGTCCTTCTCCCTCTTCCTTTCCTTCTTCTTTTCACTCTTTGTTCTCCTCCCTCTATCAGATGCCACACACACACACACACACACACACACACACACATTCACACACACACACACCACACACACACACACACACACACACACACACATTTAGGGGACCAGTTACTTTCAGTAAACATTTACATAGCCCAAATGTAATGACTATCTTCCAGATTATATTTTGTAGCATGTGGATTTGTTTTCTTTAAAAAGCAATATATCCTGTCAAAAATGTAAATTAAAACATGAATACCAAGATAAATGTTGCAGGAAAGTACTAAGTGTTTGCTTATAAATCTCAACAAAAATATTCTTACTTAAGAAATATAGTCCATGAATCCCAGGTGCTCTAGGTTTGTTGAAAGTGGAGATGTCTGAGAGCATTTCACAAGCCTCAGGTGGTATCTGGAGGGAGAAATGAATTGTGCACTCTGTTTTCTTATTAATACATTCCTTCCCAAAACACAGAAGTTTATCTTCAAGATGGAGTCAAATAGAAAAAAAGGTTGTGACACATAGAAACAAAAGTTGCTTTTATTATTCAGAAATAAAACATTATTCAAGGATAATCAGATACCATTACATTACAGTAAAAAAAAATACAACTGGTCATACAAGCTGATTATGCAAATGCATTCTCAATTATGGTAGATTGATGAGATCCAAGAATTTAGAATGACTCCTCACAAAAAATGCTATTCAATTAATACAACTTACAAGAGCTACTATAGTTCTCTGTACAATTGGCTCTTTTTATATGGAAGTACAGGTATAGCTCAAGTGGTAAAGTTTTTGCCTTGAGCAAAAAACTTCAAGTGAGAGTGTGAGAATATAAGGCCCTGAGTCAATGTCCCAGAAGTAACACACACGTACATACAAAAGAACAGCGATATTCATATATATGATAATAGCTTCTCTACTTCTAGATATTCAAGAGGCTGAGATGTGAGGATTATGGTTCAATGCTAACCCAGGCAGGAAAGTCCAAGAAACTCTTATCTCCAATTAATCAGCAAAAAGCAGGAAGTATAGTTGTGGCTCAAGTGATAAGAGTGTCAACCTTGAGCAAAAAAGCTCAAGGATTGCACCCAGGCCTTGAATTTAAGCCCCAGAACAAGCACAAAAATGAACAAACAACAACAACAAAATTCACAAAAACATGCTACTGAAATTACACGGTAAAAACAGTCAGCTGCTTCCTCAAAGGAAAGCTATTTTATTACTTTTAATTTCATTATAGTGTTCTTGGCACTGGACAAAACCAAAGCACAAAGCACACTCCTCTTGCTCTGGAAAATGATTACTTTTGTTTCTAACATTCAAAAAAAAAAAAAAACCCGTTGAGCATTTGAAATTATTCACAATTAAATGATAATCCATAATCACTTACCATTAAGTAAAACATATGTTAATTAGAGAGTCTAAATTAATTGCAGGCTGTCAAATCCATATGTGTAATAAAATTTCTTATTTTCATAATAGTGTATAATTATATATTTCACAATAGACTAATGGATTTTCAGGCACCATTGCATTGTATGAGGTTCACTCATAATAAACAACAGGATGAGTAATTTAGAGAGAGCTGTTTTCTTCCTTTATGCAATCAGAATGAATCAGAACTAAATAAAATTCAGGTTTAGGATTCTTCCTCAGGATGATTTTTATCTTTCTGTAAGTGCATAGTTTTAAAGGAGTGAATTTTGGAACAAGGCACATCTTTATTATAGCCCTTCCAATGCAATTTTTTGAAGTGCCAAATATACTGAAAAATAACAACTTAATCACTTGTAGTAGCAATTGCTCAAAAGGTACTAAGAACTAATTCTTGATTTTATTCTCATATTTTTTTCCGGATAATCAACACAGAGGAAAAGTAGAATAGTATAGAAAAACAAAAGTAAAGTCAGCATGCCACTGTAGCTATCTCTGGGTGTCTTTGCCTGATTGTAGATTGCACAAGCCATGAACAAATCAGCACAATGGACTCAAGGGTGCAAGGCTTTCTGTGGCTCTCTCATTCCACAGAGGTGTGTTTGTAAATGGCATTGATGGATGATCTAGCCCTTCTGATGACCCAGGGGCCCTTGTTACTTTAGAAAAGCCACAACAGTAACGAAAATAATCTTGAATTTTCAATATCCTTGTCATTTTTAATCCTACAATAGCATAACAAAATAGCAACTGAAAAGTCTTGCAATCCAAAGATTATAATTTTTTAAGACCTTTAGCAAACACAGCAAAAGTCAGAATCCATCTTTGATATTTCATCGTTAGCACTTAGCACTTAGTAAGTTTCATGACCCGGGATGGTCGTTTTACTTCATGTATAATCACCTCACATTTTATTTCATGTAGGCCTTCAAATGGATAATCTATGGTTTTGTTTTCTAATTACACACACCCACATTTCTATTTCAAATAATTATAGAATAAGTTCAAATAGTTCTATATGTTTTTAATTCTTTGCTTATTTTTAATAATCCTTCTGTATCTCTGCCCTTATGTTGCCTGGATAAAAATGATCCATAAATCACCTAAAATTCTATGAGAGGCAATCATTTTGGGCTAATATTGACACTTCTTTTATTAGCTTTAATTGTTAAATATTAAAATTATGTTTCCCTTGGAATAAGCAAGCATGCCTGATCAGTCTCTTTAGTGTCGACACATTGGTTCTAATTTTTAGTTGTGTAAAAATATGTTCATGTTGGTTTAATAGATGATAACTAGAAAACATTCTTTTTATGACACAAGGGAAAGAGGAGAGGATTGGGAAAATAACAGTATTTGTTTCTTCGTTAAACTCAGAAATAGCTAGAAAAGAAAGAGAGTGACAGGAATAGAAGAGGTGCTTGGTAATACGTAAGCCATGAGCAAGCTTCTCTGGTGCTGATGAAGGCAGTTTGAACACACATGTGTAGCTGGTTAAGCAGTATGCATTGTAGTATTGTTCTCTGGAAGTTTTTCATTGTTGTAAAGATCACCACTTTTCCTAAGCTTCTAACATGAACCAGTCCTTTCTACAAATTCTCTAGAAGCCACTAAATTCTTGGTATCCCTGCTCGACATTTCATTTGTTACTTCAGATAAGGGATTGAAAACACACATAAGAAAATAGCTCATAGTACTTCACTTAGGAAGGTTGAAGCAGGAGGATTGGGAGCTTGAGGCCAGCCTGAGGATACATATTGAGTTCCAAGCCAGTCTTCTAAAAGGAAGAAAGAAAGAAAGGAGAGGAGAGGAGAGGAGAGAGAGAAAGAGAGAGAGAGAGAGAGAGAGAGAGAGAGAACTCACACCCAATCCTGTGGTCAGATCTGAGAAAATTATTCAAGCCATTACGAAGGACTTCAAACTGAATAGAGAATCAGCCGTCATCATGGCTCCCCTTGTAGGACAACAGAATTTAGGAGAAAGAGGTGATTGTGTTTTCTGTTGGGCTTGACAGGCTGTCCTCAGATACAAACCCAAGACACCCTCTCTTGTTTATTATCAGTAAAAGTATCTGATAGTTTCCTCTCCTTGAGCAGATGTGTAAACTAACATGAGAGTGTGGCCTGTCAAAATGACAATGTACATTGATTCTTCTTATCTAGATGTCTTTGGGAGGACAGCTTATCTCAAATTTACAAAAGAAAGAACTCCACATCAGTGCTTCTTCATCAATAAATGACAATAGCAGGCCCAGTTTATAACTAATTGCCTGTTTTCAGAGCAACATTTCTTATGCAATGCAAAGCACCACTTCTATACACAGTTGGGAGACCTAGGCTCTTGAAAAAAATAAAGGCACAGTATTTTAGAAAGGAAAAATAAGACATTGGTGCTATTGCAAAAGTACAAAAATACACACAAAGTTAAGTAAAATTATATGACTAGAACAATGATTTTTAAAACTTCTTACTAATGTAATTGTGTAAAATTATACGTATTCAAGTAAATGATATAAAGATATATGTTATATATGAGTGGAATTTTTGACTAACCCATACTAGGCTTGCTTTTGAATATATTTCTTAGAATTTTCTGACTTCATTCCATACACTTGGCCCATGAAAAGTTTTCAATAACGTCTCTATCTTTTTCAGTTAATTGTTAATAAACTAGGCAAGTTCTCTGCAAAGGATACTACCAATTAAGATTAATAAATAGCTTCTTTCAGGGCTGGGAAGGTGGCTCGGTGGTAGAGTGCTTGCCTTGCATGCATGAGACCCTGGGTTCGATTCCTCAGCACCACATAAGCAGAAAAAGCTGGAAGTGGCGCTGTGACTCAAGTGGTAGAGCACTATCCTTGAGCTGAAGAGCTGAGGGACAACACCCAGGCCCTGAGTTCAGGCCCTTCAACTGACAAAATGAACAAACAAATAAATAAATAGCTTCTTTTCTAAGATTCAAAAGATATTCTGTTGCCCTAAGATTTTTCACAAGTGTCCAAAGATGATCACCTTGACTTCTGTAAAGTCACATAAACTGTGAGATCCTGGATGAATGTCACTCATACAAATCAGCATTTCTGTTTGGAAGACATGTCCTTGAGATGTGTCGCCTCAAACCCCAAAAACATTCAGGAACAACTGGGCTTTGTTGTGGTAATTCTCTTTACAGAGGTAGCACTGAAGTAGAAGAAACACATAACTTATTTTGATAGAGTAAGTGATCCATGCTTTGAATTTTGAATGCTTTGTCTCTACACTTAACACAGGTATTTCTAAATTTATTTGCTAGCTAGCCATATAAATAGGAAATAGTGTATTCTTCTGGGAACACTGAATTTTAAAATTTGACAGCTTTCATTCCACCCCTTCCTCACATATTTACTCTTTAATCCCCAATGGAAAAAAAAGCATGAAAGTTGCTTCTTCCATACCAGCCATCCTCAGAGATAGGAAAGAAAAGAAGAGATCCTTGTCACCCTCAAGTCCGTGGTTCATACCCCCCAAACATTATTCATGTGAGAAATATGGAAATCAGAGAGGCAAACAAATCAAAATCTTGCAGGTAGTAAGTTCTACTAATAATCTCAAAGATACAGGCAATCAGCTTCACATCAAAGACATCAAGGACAGTATCCTAACTCTTATCTTGACGCAGAACAATAAATGCCTAAAACTAAAGTCTGCAGATTTGCAGGAGGAGACTTTAACTGTGAAACATTTTCATTTACTATCCAGTGATTATATGGCATTCTCTAGCATAGATTATAACTTTGTCAAAGAATCCAATGCATAGAATGGCATCACTCACAGACTTATCCCAGCAAGACCTCTGACCCAGGACCATCTCCTCAGAGAACACTATACTTGGGGTCAACTCCCTGAAAATTTACAAGTCTTTCTTAGTAAATGTCTAAGATTGACTCCAGTTACCTTCTCAGGCAGAGTGGCTTAATTTTCCTTGTTTCTGCATGGGTTGTAAGCATCAGAGGCACTTCCAATTGTTTCAAGGAAAATCTTCCTTTTTTCCCCCTTTCATAGCTGGGACTAACCTATTATGATACTCCTAGCCAGGACCAGTTCCAATATTGATTCTACAATCAGAAAAACCTTCCCCCAAATTGTATGGAATCTCTCTTTGGTGGTTTGGGATCAGATATATTAGAGCTTTATAGTGGGGTGCCATATTTTCTATAATTCTACTTCTCTCCTTTGGGATAGTCTATATTCCTAAATATAACATATGAGGTTGATCAACCTTATTTCATACACCTTAATGTTTTTCCATGGGTCAAGAGCCAGGCTCCAGATCAAGGAAGGCATCCTTAAAGTAGATTGCTTTGGGTTCATTAGGGTTTACCAGATCTGACCACCAGAAAAGTATTTTCACAGAAATCTGTGTTGCTCTTATCTATTTCACACAAGGACCAAATTCAGTGTTCTGAGGATTGGGACGTCCACCATCAACCCTGGCATTTAATCTGTCTGTTACCTGTCTGTTTTGACTATAGCACTAGCTTTTGTCTTCAGGACTCATGACTGGTAGAAGTGATGGGAGATATAATTTATCGTGTGTTCAGTTATTTAGTTCAGGCTCCTTGGAAAGTCCTCTGACCCTACTGCAGGAATTTACTAATGCCAGTCAGTCCTATAAGGTTGGCTACTCCTGGGGGAGTTTTTGTTTTTGTTTTGTTTTGTTTTGTTTTTGGGTCCGGTCGTGGGGCCTGAACTCTGGGCCTAGGTGCTGTCCCTCAGCTCTTCAGCTCAAGGCTAGCGCTCTACCACTTGAGCCACACCGCCACTTCCAGCTTTTTTTCTTTTTGTTTATGTGGTGCTGAGGAATCGAACCCAGGGCCGGCCTCATGCATACAAGGCACATGCTCTACCACTGAGTCACCATCCCAGCCCCAGAGTTTTCTCAAGCATTACTTTCCAATACCAGTGGGCCATTCCCATTAATATCTTCATTGTCTTCAATCAATGTGTAATGATGTCATGTTCTCCAAGGTCAGTTTTAAGCAAAGTTTGCACAAATGAGATCTCACTTCACTTAACTGGTGAACCCCTTATCTCTTACTCACCAGTAAATGGAGTGCAGAGATGTAATTAAAATCAAAAGAGATGACATCATAGGAAAGCAATGATTATAGCCTGAAGACTTCAAGAGCATATATGTTCTTCTTCTGTTTTTATGTGTTCTTTTGTACTTATACTGTAAAATTATACTCAATAAATTTAATATAACCAAAATGTGATTCTAATTTCCTATATGGTCTATGAAACTACTGTATTTTTGGTAGCTGTAGCCGTAATTAAATAGATAATATTAGAGAAATTTAAGACCTAATAGCTCTTCCATGACCTAAGAGATCTGAATTGTTCAAGTATAAGTAAGTTGTGAAGACTCAAGACATTGTGACTATTAATAGACTCACCATCTCTTTCGTGTTGCATGAAATATTAAATTAGCCAGGAAGGGTACACTTGGTAAGGAAGAACATGATTCTTGGGGAATTGAACAAAAAAGATAATAACTATACAGTATGAAGAATAATATGCTCTGATCAGAAAATAAACCAATACTAAAGGATTGCTTCTCTGCCTTCATCAAATGTATCTCTAAAGATCACATGGACTTGTTAAGCTTAGTAAATTGTTATTAATGAAATTAAGTAAATGGATCTTTTTATTTTAGAAAGCATTTATCTAGGATTCCATATGGAATCCTGAAATATGCCTTTTAGGCAACCCCTTGCTATGAATACTTTTGTAGGACTATCCTTGTAGTAAATAAAATAGGTCCCAAGGTTTCCCTTATTTGCAATAGCTACTATACATCTAGGACAAGCAGAAAAGGTCAAAAGCTATGTACATATGACCATATAAGATGATGTTAAGCGAAATGAACCCCAAGATAGGAACACAAGAGGTTTTATCTGTCTTGCTGTTGTTTTTAATGTACTTATAATGTACTATGTGAATGTGATTTTTTTTGTTTCTTTTTATGTTCTTCCCCCATGGTATAACCCCTCTTTTCACTGTATTTAATTCTGGTGCACTGAATCTTGTTGATATATTTTTCTAATTTGGGGAGGGAAGGGAAATAACAAAATGCTGAGATAAGGATACAGGTTGAATCATTGTAACAATGAGATGTAGGAGACACTATGTTGAAAATGAACTTTACAACTTCATGAGGGGAGGAGGGAGGAGTTGGGCAATTGGGGAGGGAAGGGATGGTAGGAGAAAAACAAAGAAAGAAGTAAAAATGCTTGATAGGAAATGTACTCATTACCTTACTCAGGTAACTGTAACACCTCTGTATAATATTTTTATAATAAAACTATATAATAAAAAACAAAAACATGGGCTGCGAAGGTGGCTCAGTGGTAGAGCGCTTGCCTTGCATGCTCAAGGCCCTGGGTTCGATTCCTCAGCACCACATAAGCAAAAATAAAAATGCCGGAAGTGGCGCTGTGGCTCAAGTGGTAGAGCACTAGCCTTGAGCTGAAGAGCTGAGGGACAGTGCCCAGGCCCAGAGTTCAGGCCCCACGACCAGACCAAAAAAAAAAAAAAAAATCTCTTCCTCATGGGTAATATTATTATACAATATACCTTTTTAAATTTTATTTGGCAAGGAGATTGAATAGGATTGGCTTCCTTCTTTTCTATTTTCCTGAGTTATCACATTGTAGTAGAATGTGAATAACAAACAGCTGCACTAAATACTTAAATTTTGAAAAAACACTTGTTGAGATGGCATGTATTTAAATTCTAGTTCCCTTCTTATCAGCTGCTATCTCATAGATGAACTCTTTTACATCAGTTTATTTATTATATATAAAGCATTCATGCATTCATGTGGTGTACACACACACACACACACACACACACACACACACACACACACACACACACACACACACACAGAGCTACCAGAAAATACACATTCTTCTAGCTAGCTGAAAATTATCAGTGAATTAAACAAAGTACTTTGTCCCCATGGAAGTCATGTTCATTTGTAGGATAGTTCCTGGCATAAAGTAATGACTGCTGCTTTTTTCAGTAATGTGTATCTCTGTATCTCTGTGTGAATAGGATGTCCAAAGTGGTCAAAATACCATAGTCTTGTGCTCACTCATGCTGAATGAATATATAAATGACCATTACCCTTTTAAAATTAAAAGTATTTTTTTCATTTTTGTTTTAAGAGTTGCTTCCAGTTCCATAAAACATTGACAAGATCTCAATCATTTTCTTTTAAAGCAGCATCAAATATTTTAATAACTGGATGAATCTTGTTTTTTGTTAAGGCTAATATTAAGAGGTTTTGTTTATTATTCTTTAGCCAAAAATATTGGGTACTGTTATTAGTAAATATAAAAATGTGCTACAGAGAAGACTAGAACTGAGCTTCTACATACTTGCATATAGATAAAAATATCCTCAACATTGTATTTGCCTTTCTGATAGCTCTGCTTTCTACCTCATTGACAGCAATCCTACCTCTTTTAATCCAGTGATATTCTGGAACCATACTTGGAGCTGATAGTTATAAGTTGTTAAGAATTCTTCAAGCTGCTGTTGGTAATTTGACAATGGCCATGATGGGTTATGTATGCCACGGAAATAAGCAAAATCTATTCATAAAAACATTTTTAAAGCCAGCATACTAGTGCATGCATTACTGCCTTAATCTGACAGTTTTACATCCCTATGATGGAATACTTGATGCAGGCTACTCAGGAAGCAAAAAGAGGTTCCAGGCTCTTAAGGAAACTAAAGGAGGAAGTTGAAAAATAAGAATGTAGGTAACAAGTAAGTTTAATTGATGCACAGAATGGTTAGCAATCGTGGAAAGCATTTAATCCAAATAAGACAATGTTCAAGAAACAACTGTTGCTTTAAAAATATTAGTTGTTATGATTACATTGCCCAATGTGTCAAGTTAGAATAGGAAGAAAGGGGGAAATTACTGCTATCCAATAATGCAGCAGAAGAGACCGTCATTAGCAACTCCCTTCATGGGACATACTCAAGCAGAGGAGGAAGAAAAGACACCTTTCCATGGAGTGGGACTAGAGTTTTCTCAGATCTAAGAGTCCTTGTAAATAGGAACAATGATTGGATAAAGAAGCTCCCAAATATCTTATCTCATCTGCCTCTAAAGCCACACATAGCTTCAATATTTGAGAACATTCTCATGTATTTGTCTCATGTGAAATTCTTCCATTTTTTAAAAACAAAATGAAAGACAAAGAAAATTGTATGTAGAGCAGAAATCTGAGAGAAAAATATTTGCAAATCAGCTCTTGCTATAAAAATCTCCCCAATGTCACGAATCTAGTAGCATCAAAATTTTTAAACTAGATGATTTTTCAGTTAAGTGCTTAAATTCAATGAGAAATGTTTTTAATCAGTCATTTATTCATTATTATGTCTCTAAGGTCTAAGAATTAGCAAAAGTTTTCTTAGAAAGATCAAGAGGCGATATCCCATGGCAGGAGGTCAATGAATATATATGAGATTATTTCTCAGTGGATCCTTCAAATGAAAGCATTAGGTACTAAGTTATAAAGTAGGTGTTATGCATAAAGCTACTGAAAGTGATTCATTATACTCTCCAGAATGGACCTTGTGGAGGTGACCATGTGATAAGTAATAATAATCTTACATAAAAATGCCTGGTGCACTTTATGTAATCAGAATTCACACTAAGGATTTGTCTGTTATTTTTGAATATTCTTTTGGGTGCATTACAAGCCAGGGCGGATGCACCTTTATGCAAATTAGAGAAAAGTTCTTCATGGGCATATAAAAAATAAAACACAATTCCCACTTGCTGCTTTCTTTTCTTCTCTTCCCACAATGATCATTGGTCAAGTAGGACCTGGACCAGACCCTTAAGCGTCAGCCAGGCTCTTTTATGAAGAGAGCATGACCGGAACAGCTTTTCATGGAAGCTTAGTGTCTTAGCACATTTAAGCTGTGATAATTAATGATTATATAGACTGAGTAATTTATAAGCAGTAGAAATTTGTTTCTTACAGTTCTACAGGGTAAGCCCAAGATCAAGGGACCTGCCAGTGAGCCCGCAGTCTCTCCTTCCAAGTGAGCATTTGTGGCACTTGTGGCAATTGTGGCACTTCTGTTGGGGACAAATGCTAAGCATTTGGCAAAAGGCAGAGGAGAGAAAAGTGGTGAACTGCTATAATCAAATCCTTTCCTAAGGGAACCTAATCCCCTCATGACTCAATAGCTCTAAAGGCCACACTTCTTAAGACTCTCTTACTGAGGATTTCACTTCAGTAGGAATTATGGAAGGGCAAAAACATTCAAACCAAGGCACCCAGGTAGATGTTTAATAATAGAATTGTTCTGACTATGAAAAGTATATATAAGACAAAAACTTACTGAAAAATAAGATATTCTAATTCCTTCACTATTCATTTGTACTTTTACCACCAACAACCACTTAACAAATGGAAACATTTCAGAAGCAATGGATCTCTAAATAGTTATTTCTTGCATTTTATTATCAAATCTATCACTCTTACAATTATTTAAAAAGGCCAGACACAAATCACTCTTTTTCAGAATGAAGTTTACCACTGTTTTCTCTTTATGTCATAGTGTATTTTTTTCTTTATGTTTTGTTCTTTTTGTTTTGTTTTGTTTTTATGTTCTTTATAGCTTCACCTTTTTTTCTTGATCCTGGATATTAAAGATATTATTCTAGACCTTAAACTTCACATTCCTGATGATTAATCAATTATTTAATCTTCAATGACTATTCATTAACCATCCTCCATATTTTCAGCAATAGACTAATTGTTGGCCATATAAAGATGATTATGATGGAATGTTTTACCTTCAAGAACTACTGACCATTACATATTCTTTTTTTTTTTTTTTGTAGGTCATGGGCCTGAACTCGGCCTGGGCACTGTCCCTCAGCTCTTCAGCTCAAGGCTAGTGCTCTACCACTTGAGCCACAGCACCACTTCCATCTTTTTCTGCTTATGTGGTACTGAGGAATCGAACCCAGGGCCTCATGCATGCAAGACAAGTGCTCTACCACTGAGCCACCTTCCCAGCCCCATTACATATTCTTAAATGTAAATTTGGAGTTATCTTTTTGGGTCAGAGTATCACCATGTTGGCCAGGCTGGCCTTGGCCTTTTGGCTCAAGTGACCTTCTTGCCTCAGTTTCCCAAGTACCTAGGACTACAAGTATACCAACATGCTGCATTAGTTATTTTTTTGTTTGTTTGGCTGGTTGGTAATTTTGTCACTGTGACCAAGTGCCTAACTTAACAATTTAAGGGAAGAAAGATTCATTTGAGCTCATAGCATTAGACGTTCCAGTCCATGATCTTGGCTCTGTTGATTTTGGATCTTTGGCAGGGAAGAACACCCAGGCTGCAGGAGCATGGAACAGACTTTCTCATTTTATGGTGATAAGGCAGCAGAAAGATCAATGGAGAATCCAGGACCAGGTAAAATCTTAAAATGGGTGACCCTGTTCCCAGGAACCAATTTCTTCCAATAGATTTCACCTCCAACTTTTTTCTAGAATCCCCAAAGTTGTGCCAATTGAGGTTCAGGTTTTCAACACATGAGGCAAATGAAGACGTTTCATATTTAAAGCATTGCATATGCAATATTTTAGTACGTACTACAATATTGTGTAGGAAGTGTAAAATAGAAGGATTCATTGGAAAATAAACAGAAAGGACAAATATTTCACTGGCCAAAGTGACAGAAATGAAACTACAACCCAGGTCTCCTAACACGAATCTAGTATTATCTACCACATTATTACATTGTAGCTGCTCCTTTTTGATTAATTTATTCATCAAATAATGTTTATTATCTTTAGATAGTTGTACAAAGAAATTTCAATTTAATATATTGATTTATGTGTACCATGTATCTGGACAACTGTCATCCCTTTGGTCATTCTTCCTCTGCCAATCCCAAAGTTACTCAACTTCCAGGTTTCCTTATTCCATTTTCACATATGTTCATTGAGTATTGACTGCATCCCACTCACTGACTCCTTAATCATTGAAAGTGTTCAGATGAAACCAAACAAAAAGCTGGTTCTTTGAAAAAATAAACAAAATTGATGGCCTGTTGGCAAGATTAATTTAAAAAAAGAAGAGAGGAAACCCATATTAACAGGATTAGGGATGCCACGGGAAAAATCACAACACGTACCCAAGATATCCAAACAATTCTAACGGACTACTTTCAAAAGTTATACTCTCTAAAGGAAGAAAATCTGGCAGAAATGGATGCATTTTTAGAGAAATACAAGTTTGCTCAGTTTGCCCAAACTGAGCAAAGAAGAAGTAAACCAATTAAATAAGCCAATATCCTACAATGAGATACAGGAAGCTATCAAAAGTCTTCCAACAAAAAAAAAGCCCAGGACCAGATGGATTCACAGCAGAATTCTATAAGACCTTTAAACAAGAACTAATACTCATACTCCTCAAGCTCTTCAGAGAAACAGAGAAGGAGGGAGCTATCCCAAACTCATTCTACGAAGCCAATATCACACTCATCCCCAAACTAGGCAAAGACCCAACCAAAAAGGAGAATTACAGGCCAATTTCCTTGATGAAAACAGATGCAAAGATCCTTAACAAGACTCTAGCTAACAGAATCCAGAAACACATAAAAAAAAAAAATCATACACTATGACCACGTAGGCTTCATCCCAGAGACGCAGGGATGGTTTAACATACGTAAGTAAATAAATGTAATGCAACACATCAACAGAGCCAAGGTGAAGAATCACATGATTATCGCCACAGACACAGAAAAAGCCTTTGATAAAATTCAACATTCATTCATGCTAAAAGCTCTGGAGAAAATAGGAATAGAAGGAACATTTCTAAAAACAATAAAAGCCATTTATGACAGACCAATAGCCAATATTATACTTAATGGGGAAAAGCTACAACCAATTCTCCTAAAATCAGGAACAAGGCAAGGATGCCCACTGTCTCCACTCCTCTTCAATATAGTCCTGGAACCCTTAGCCAGGGCAATAAGGCAAGAAAAAAGACATTAAAGGGATCCGCATAGGGAAAGAAGAAGTTAAACTATCCTTTTTTGCAGATGACATGATACTATACCTTCACGATCCCAAAAACTCCATCCCTAAACTCTTAGAAATCATAAATCACTTCAACAAAGTAGCAGGATACAAAATAAACCCACAAAAATCAGTTGCCTTCCTGTACACTGACAATGTACAAGAAGAGAGGGAAATAAAGGGAGCAACCCCATTCACAATAACCTCCCCAAAAATAAAATATTTAGGAATTAACCTAACAAAAGATGTAAAAGAACTATTTAATGAAAACTATAAAAAGTTAAAGAAATAAATTGCAGAAGACACTAGGAAATGGAAAGACCTCCCATGCTCTTGGATAGACCGACTCAATATAGTAAAGATGGTAATACTTCCAAAATTAATATACAAATTCAATGCAATTCCTATTAAAATCCCAATGATGTACATCACTGAAATACAGAAAACAGTCCAAAAATTCATATGGAACAACAAAAGACCTAGAATAGCCAAAACAATTCTAGGAGATAAAGACAATATGGGAGGGCTATCCATGCCAAACTTCAAACTCTACTACAGAGCTATAATAACAAAGACAGCATGGTACTGGCACAAAAACAGACCTGAAGACCAATGGAACAGAATAGAAGATCCAGAAATAAATCCACAGGCCTACAGCCAGCTGATATTCGACAAAGGAGCCAAAGACATACAATGGAAGAAACACACACAGCCTCTTCAACCACTGGTGCTGGGAAAACTGGGTGGCCACATGCAGAAAACTAAAAGTGGACCCCAGCCTATCACCATGCACCAACATCAACTCAAAACAGATTAAAGACCTTAATATTAAACCTGAATCTCTGAAACTACTGCAGGACAGAGTAGGAGAGACACTTGAACTAATAGGCACAGGAAGGAACTTCCTGAACAGAGTCCCAGGGTCACAACAAGTTGGAGAGAGACTCGACAAATGGGACTACCTTAAAATAAAAAGCTTCTGCACAGCTAAATCTATCTCAACCAAGCTAGAAAGACAACCAACTAATTAGGAAAAATATTTACCAGCAATATATCAGACAAGGGGTTAACATCCTGTATATACAGGATGAAACTAATCCCTCCCAAACCTAACAAACCAATTACCAAATGGGCAAAGGAACTAAAGAGGGACTTCTCAAATGAAGAAATAAAAATGGCAAAGAAACACATGAGGAAATGTTCATCATCCCTGGTGGTGAAGGAAATGCAAATAAAGACAACCCTGAGATACCATCTCACCCCAGTCAGAATGTCCCACATCCACAAATCAGCCAACGACAAATGCTGGAGGGGATGTGGAGAAAGAGGAACCCTATTACACTGCTGGTGGGAATGTACACTTATACAACCACTTTGGAAAGCAGTCTGGAGGGTCCTCAAAAAGCTAAATATTGACCTCCCTTATGAGCCAGTCATACCACTTCTAGGCATCTCCCCTGAACAACAGGAACCAATATACAAGGACACATGCACCTCCATGTTTATTGCAGCACTGTTCACAATAGCTAGGATATAGGAACAACCCAGATGCCCCACCACAAATGAATGGATCCAAAAATTGTGGTAGCTATGCACAATGGAATATGATGCAGCCATTAGAAATGACAAAATAATGGCATTTGCAGAGAAATGGATGGAGCTAGAAGGAATCATGTTGAGCGAGGTAAGCCAAGAACAAAGAGACAAATGGTACATGGTCTCCCTAATAAGTGGATGCTAAATCCAAAATGTTAGGTGATACGACAAAACTAACAGGACTCAAGAAACAAAGAACTCCCACTCATCTGGTCGAACCACTACTAAATATCCCCATGCTGCTGATCACATGTATGGTGTATAACATGTGTACACCGTTATATGTTATAGACTGTGATAGACAATTTGCTCCAGGAAAGTTAGAATGAACTTGTAACTTTAAATGAGCATCATTATTCCACAATACTGTGAAATTCGGGAAATTATTTAATCACTTAATCACAATCAAAAAAAAAAAAAAAGAACCTCGGGGAAGATAGGGAGGGAAGGGATGGTAGGGGAAAACAATGGAGGGGGTAACAATGCTCAATAAGAAGTGTACTCATTACCCTACTCATGTAACTGTAACCCTCTGTATAGTATCTTTACAATAAAAAAATAAAAAAAGAAAGTGTTCAGATGAACAGAGATAACAGGACTATGCCACACAGGAAAACAGTGAAATCAACATAAACTGTGAGCTCAGAATTTTTTAATTAATGAAAAAGGAAAAAGAGAAAGAAGAAGAAAAGAAAAGAAAGAAATGAAGACTGTGTCACGACTTGTGAAGAGTGATGGATGAGTCAGATGGAATCCTACAAACTTTCTATACCTTTTCCTACATTTTCTGATATTCATGGCATGCTGTCTACAAGTTTTGTAATTGTCAGATAGGAAAAGTCATCTGGAACAGCTATTTCTTAGTTTGACACTGTTAAGTATGTTCTCTTTAATGTACCATGGAGACAGACATATTATATGCTTTATAATTTTAAAAATAGCTTCATTTCTAAGTAACAATACAAATCATGCTATTTTTCTGCATTTTACTTCCCACAAAATGCATGTTGGTTTGAGTTCCTGCATGGCTAATAGCCTTTTCCATTATCTGGGCAATCAAACCAGAAGTAGAAAAGATACACTTACATACTCCATTTCCCCTGTATATCTACAAATTCTACCAATCAATAAGGTATGTGGCTCTTTTTAAACAATTCCTTCCTCTTCAACCATCATAGATATAGCTTTGATATAATTTCTACATCTGGACTTGACTCACTCTAGTTTTTCTAGTGTATTTCTATTAATAAAGATTTGATTTAAGACAAATCTCTTTACTGGCAGCAAACAGTGAGTATCCTACGTACTTCCTTCCTTATTTTTATCTATGTCAGTTATTTCATGTCTTATGTTCAAATTCTTGTCATTCATATTTATCTGATTTTCTTCTAAACTTTTCAGAGTCCAGAACTCAGGCATTTCTATATTTTGCTTCTTTTCCTCAGAACTATCTACTTTACGTTGTTCAACAGATAAACATATTTTTTTTCTTTTCTTTTTTTGTCCATCATGGGGCTTGAACTCAAAGCCTGGGTACTGTTCTTAAGCTTTGTCGCTCATAGCTAGAGCTCTACCACTTTGAGTTACAAAGACACTTCCTGTTTACTGGTGGTTAATTGGAGATAAGCGTCTCACTGATTTTCCTGCCTGGGCTGGCTTCCAACTTTGATCCTCAGATCTCATCTTCCTGAGTAGCTTACAGGGGTAAGCCACCAGCCACCGGCACCTGGCT
This sequence comes from Dipodomys spectabilis, assembly GCF_019054845.1. NCBI lineage: Eukaryota > Metazoa > Chordata > Mammalia > Rodentia > Heteromyidae > Dipodomys > Dipodomys spectabilis. Next base: position 20,939,483 of record NW_024870766.1, read on the forward strand.
GAACACTATTATCTGTAACCACTCACACACACACACTTATGTGTATGTATATGTATTTATATGTCCTCCTATAGTTTAGATCTGGAATGTTCTCTAAAGCCCCACATGTTAAAGACTTGTTTGACAACTTTCACACTTTTAGTAATATAACCTTTGCTTTGAAGAGCTTGCATGCCTTGAAAAGGATATTTGGGCTTAGACCTTGTTTTTGTCTTCTGATGATATCTTATAACCTTTATTTTTTTTAATTTTATTATCTTTAAGTGGTTATACAAAGAAATTCCCATTTTACAAAAGTTAGACCTTTTCTTTCTTTCCTTCCTTCCTTTTTTTCTTTCTCTTCCTTCCTTTCTTCCTTCCTACCTTCCCTTCCTTCCTTTTTCCTTTCTTCCTCTTCCTTCCTTTCCCTTTCCTTTCTCTTTATTCTCTTTCTTCCTTTTTCTCTTTTTCTTTCTTTCCTTCCTTCTTTCCTACTTTCCTTCTTTCTGTGCTTTGCTTTGCTTCCTGTTTGCCAAGAAATGAATACACTTCCTCCTTCATGTAATACCACCATGATGGACTATGCCACCATAGGCCCAAAGCAATAAAGCCAAGTAAACTGAAACTTCTGGAATAATAAGCCAAAATTAATCTTTCTTCATTTTTATTTAATATTCTCAGGCATTTTGTAGAACAATAGAAAGTCTGAATAACACATCCCTGTTAGCCTATGAAATATTGAAGCCAAAAATGTGTCTTATGGTTGTAATTCCCATATTACAGTATAATATTTGGCACAGACCACTCAAAAAATACTAGTCGAGCTCAAAATACTAATATTAGAGTGATTGTAGAGAAGACTGGACTTTATTTAGCCAGTCATTTAGAAAATTGTAGCAGATGCAAGAAAGAAATAATGTTATCAATTATATATTAACAACTCAACATAACCACTATTACATAGTGAACATATCTCATCTAAAATGCTAGTATACTCATTATCTTACCTATGTAACTGTAACCCCTTTGTACATCACATTGACAATAAAATTAAATATATATACATATATGATGCTATATCTTAATATAGAACGAAATTTATGCTTTATATATATTATGTACATGTCCTAGAGGTAATTTTATATAGTAATACTAGTGGACCTTTGTTTTGACTTCAAATTATAAATAATAGGAAATTAAGTATGGAGTTTTCAGCTTGGGATCTCATGATAGCCCTCAAAATTGATGCACAACATGTACTCTTATTGAAGTCTGGAAATTTGTTCCATTGAATGCCTTTTCATGTGTTATTTCAGACTGTAGTTTGCCAATTGTAGGGGCCTCACACATTGTTTGGTAGGAAGAAGTGAAGTAGAAGTCATTCTCCTTAAGAGGTGTGAGGATCAAGCACCACAATTCCATTCACTCTCGCTCTTCATGAGCTTCCACTTTGTGCAAACTTGACAAACATCCTGAAAAGTATTTCATTTGTGCCAGTGCCTAAACATGAACTAATCAATGTGAACATTCTCGTCTTCCAGCTACAATCTTTCATATAAATGTCAATCAACCACATACATTTGTCCAGGCCTCAATTCCTACATTAGAACGTTTTATTCATGGGATCCCTGGAGAGACTCAACTTTCCTGACCAAATATATAATAACTTTTGGTACTGATGTGAGTCCAGAGAAGCAGAAACTTGAAGATGGGATTCCAAAACTTGTTCCATAAAGGGATGATTTTTCACAGCACTAAAAGATTCATTGTTAATGGAAATAGGATGCTTTTAGATCCAGAAAACTTCTTAAGTTATTACTAAGTTGGATCCTTTAGCTTTGGGTGACTGAATCAATTAAGGGTAGTATAAAAGAACACTATAACTAGATGGCTGATTGAACAGCAAACATCTATTTCACATAGTTCTAGAGGCTGGGAAATGCAAGATCAAGGCTCTAGAGGATATCTTGGACAGTGAGCCATTTCCTTAGACATCTTAGCTTGTTACATCCTCATGTGGTACAAGTAGCAGGGGAGTTTTTCCAGGACACTTTTTTTCCAGGATATTTTGACTAGGGTACTAATCCCATTCAAAAAGTCTCCACCTATCTACTTCCCTCCCAATGACTTCTTCCTAATACTATTACCTTGAGAGTGTGATTTCAACATCTGAATTTTCGGTGAATACAAACATTGAGACTATAGCAGTGATCTACTACTTACTAACATTTGTATTAAACATGTAATAAATACATAGAGTATAAGGACATGAGAGAAGGAAGATTGACTATTTTAACTATATTAAAAAATTGGAAAAAGTTACATACACACAACCTAAATCTTTTAAATATACTCTCATGCACAAAAAAAAGAGATTCAAGTAGTTGTCAAAGTTTTAGAAAATGTAACTCTGATTTTAGAAAATTTAATCTTGCTTTGTCTGAATTGATAGACCAGGAGATTGGAGAATGAGTTTGGCATGTCATATCTCCGTTTAGAAAACTTCCTTCTTGCAACAGATTTTTTGGTTTGAAGCAGAGTATCTAGATCCCTTTTCCAAAGGAAAATGAGGTTCTACATTTTGATTAACCAACATGTGAATGAAGCCCATTTTCCCCATATTATCTTGGCACTCTGGATCTATTTATTTTTAAAAAATTGGAAAAAGTAAATGATGAGTTTAGGGCTTTATATTCCCAACTCAAGGCTTGAGTACGAAAAGAGAAACATCTATGTCTCCTTTGAAAAAATCCCTCATTGTTTTTTATTTCAAGTTTGAGCACCAAACACCAACTACTGATACTAAAGTGACTAAAATTAATTGTAAATCAAATTCATGGCTTCTCAGGATTTCTTACAGTGTATTTCTGACAGTTTTTGAAAATGAGTGGGAACCTAAAGATTCAGAGAGAGAGATTACAATGAACACTCAGTTTTCACTCAGCAAGAACCTCTCCTGTCTGACTAGATTCACCTCCCCTTACTAAATAACCTGTGCCTTGTGGGAAAATACTGACTCTCCTCAAGACCTTCTGCATCATTTCTCATTTCGTCTAGACTTTTGCCTGGAGACAAACATTGAAAAAAAAAATACTAAGTCTGACTCTAGAAAGTATACTATGCCACTGCAAGAACATTTATTTAAAAATACTTTCAAGAATATTTTTACAATTTATCAGTCAAAGTGGGAGAATATCTTTGGGAATATATTCTAAGAATGTTAGAAGAAATACAATGTTGTATTCAGCATGTTTATTAACATTTGTGCATTCATCAAGTGATTTGGAATTCAATGTGCTACGTTGACTTGTAGGAATAACTCTAAAAACTATGTATCATTCAGAGTTTCCCCAAAAGATGAAACAAATAAGAGATGATAGATAGACAGATAGATGACAGACAGATATATGAGAAGGAATTTATTAAGGGAATTGAATTATGTAATTATGAAGGATGAAAAGCCCCAAAGATGAAAAGCCACTTGTAAACTGGAGACCTCAGGATGCCAATGGCATGGATTAGTGTAAGTAGAGAGGTCTGAGAACCAGGAAAGCCATGTTATTCATTTTAACTCAGGTACATCAAATATCTGAGAATGTGAGGAAAAGCCGGTATATGCCTAGATTCCAAGAGTGAGAGAACCTGAAGTTCTGATGTTCGCAGGCAAGAAAAAAAATTCACTGTTCTAAATAAGGGCATATGAGACCCTGGAGATTAATGTCATATGGTTCAGCCTACCTATAGTATGTTCCCCAAGCCACACCGTGGTAACATGCCTATTTTAAAATTAGGAGTCGGTATAGGTGTATTAGCAACATGGGCTTCCATGTACCAATGCTGATCTGGTTATGTCATATAAGTCAATATTCTTCTTCTAGCCTGTGAGAGACCCTGAAACAAACATTCTGTTTATTCATTCTCTTACTTCTAATCTATAGAACATGTGAAAGAAATATTTGGTGTTTAATCTGCTGGATTTTGTGAATTATTCTTTTTTATTCTGGGGGGGGGATCCGGTCGTGGGGCCTGAACTCTGGGCCTGGGCGCTGTCCCTCAGCTCTTCAGCTCAAGGCTAGCACTCTACCACTTGAGTCACAGTGCCACTTCAGCTTTTTTTTCTGCTTATGTGGTGCTGAGGAATCGAACCCAGGGCCTCATGCATGCAAGGCAAGCGGTCTACCACTGAGCCACCTTCCCAGCCCTCTTGTGAATGATTCTTTTGTACCAATGCATTCAGCATTCAGGAGTTTCCATAAGGATCCTCTTAGTACTCCTGAGATACAATTTAATGGAAAGCAAGACACTCAGTGGAATAAATATCTGAGATACTCTTGAGACAAGGAACTTAAAGCAAGTGAGGTGCTGGCTGAGGGAAAGGGATGTGGTATGGAGAAAGACAAAATATAAAACCAGTTCTTGGCCATGTGATGATACACATAAATAAGGACTAAGAACGTGATATTTTGTTGCATTCATTCATTCATATATATATATATATATATATATATAAGTAAATATGTGACTATATATGGACATTGTTTGAATATATGGATATTAAGTTAGAAGCACATTGTAGTTATTCTCTTGACTTGAACATGATAGGGGTTGAATAAATACCAAGTTGATGTGTTGGATCAAGCTCTGCCAACCCGGTTAAGCTTGGTGCAATGCTGTTCAGAATCCTCTTGACAATTTCCCATAAACCCAGAGAAAACAAGTTTCTGAATGAAAAGACTTCTTGTTAAGATCTGGCAGACCTTGAAGTGCACACTATTTGTCTAAAGAGACTGTGGGGGATCTGACTCAGTAGCTTTGCTAAAAGTAGCTGCTCCCATAATCCTTCAGGGCAGCTGTGCCCAGCATCATTACCTCAGCTACTCCCACAACTAGGTAACACCTAATTCCTATATTAAATCCCTTATTCTTGTAATACTTCTGACTGTTATCCTTGCCAAATCCAGACTCAATAAATTCTATTATACCAGCATTATTGTTTTTCGTTAGAGTTTATACTTTGGATTTTCTTCAAATTATAACTTTAAAACTAGCAAAGAAATATAAAGATGCACAGCACACGTTCCTTATCTACCTTGTGCCCCTGCTCCACTTCACCATCTTGAGATAAACCATGATAAAAGTGAGTGTATATCTTTCTATCCATTCCATGCTGTTTACTCATTTACATGAGCATCTCCATGCATTTAGAAAGATGTTTTAAAGATTCCTCTCCTATGGTTGCTTATTTTACCATACATATTTTAAAAGAGGCTGCAACTTTAGGAAAATGTTTATATCATTATAAAAATGTTGATGTGTTTAGATTTAACGTTTACATGATTCGTTACTCTTCCCCAAATTTGGAGTCATATTACTTTGCAACAATTCCTCTAAGTCAATTGGCACAGTTTTGAACCACTTGATTATTTAAATGAATACAAAATACCCCATAGCTGGGATATTTCATAATTTATGTAGGCATTTTCCTTGCCGTGAGCAGTTGATTTAACAGTAAACTGTTTAGGACTAGGGGTTTGTTGGCCTTACATTTTAGTGATCATTGCCAGATTGTTTTGCAGAATGGTTACAATAATTCACATTTCACAAGAAAATATGAGTACCCAAGTTTGTGAATGTTAATTATTAAATACTACTAATGATTTTAACTTTGGGCTCTTTTGTATTTCTTTAATAAATTCATTGCTTTTATATTTATTAGCCATTTGCTTTGCTTTTTGTCAAATTAACCAAATTTCTGTTGATTTGCATATCTCATCTATCTTGACTTAATTTGTCTATCTGTAAGACACCATCATACTAGATAGAAACCTTTATCTCAGCTATTTTGAAGACTTCCTTACATTGTATAGAAATGTATATCTTATTTGTCTCCTTGATTGCAAATAGACATTTGGTAAATATTTGTAGAAATGATTTTGACTACAGAATCTTTTGGCCCCACAACAGTTTCATATCATTATATGCTCAAAAATATTTTTTCACAATGTGGTTTTCAGTATAAGCTACTACATGCAAAGAATTTTGAAATGATAACCTTATAAAGAGAAAACAACACAAAACAATACTCAACATTTCTTGAATCAATCAGAAAACTGAGGTTTCAAAAACAAAGCTCTTCAGCTCAAGGCTAGCACTCTACCAGTTGAGCCACAGCACCACTTCTGGCTTTTTCTGCCTATGTGGTGCTGAGGAATCAAACCCAGGGCCTCATGCATGCAGGGCAAGCACTCTCCCACTGAGCCAACTTCCCAGCCCTGCAAAATAGGCTTTTAAGTCAAGTTAATTCCATCCGCTACAGTATTTAGAAATATAAAATTGTTTTGTATATCCTCTTTGACTCATGCTTTCAATATCAAATTCTATCCTTTGTACAGCTACAGATTCTTAATTTCCACATTGTCTAATGTTAACATGGTTTATATTTTATTTGTAGTTTCTGATTTTTCTGTACATTTTTAAAATCTTATTTTTAAGTATCTTTATTTTGAGACATACATTTCAGTATTCTAATGCAAACTGAGTCTTTCACTTGAAGATTTAAAGTCATTCAGATTGTTTAATATCTGATATACTTGATTTTTGTCACTAACTTCCTTTATGATTTTCTATTTAACCCGTTTATGTTTTTATTGGTATAATCATTAATCACTCACTTTATTGCCCTTGTTAATAGGAAAGTTCCTTCTTTTACCAGAAGGAAACAGCATCTTTATGAAAAAAGAAACTCATGCCAGGCATAGCTGGCTCACTCCTGTAATCTTAGCTACTCAGGAGGTTGAAATCTGTGGATCATATTTTGAAGCCAGTCCGGGGAGGAAAGTCCCTAGGCTTTTATCTCCAATAAAGCTGGAAGTGGCACTGTGGCTCAAGGGGCAGAGCAACTGCCTTCAGCAAAAAAAGTTCAGGGACAGCACCAGGCCCTGACATCAAACCTCAGAACAGGCAAACACACACACACACATACACACACACACACACACACACACACACACACACACACACACACACAAATACAGAAGGAAGGAAAGGAAAAAGGAAGGGAAGGAAGGAAGAAGAAAAAATGAAGGGCAGGAAGGAAGGAAGAGAGGGAGGGAGGGAAGGAGAGAGGGAGGGAGGGAAGGAGAGAGGGAGGGAGGGAAGGAAGAAAAATTGTGAAATGTCTTTACCTTTTCATTCTGATTTGCCTTTAGAAAAGGTTGTGCCTTTTTTATATATCACCTTTTTTGCATGTGGGAAAGTTCTGTTTTTACTCTAGACTATTCTTAGGTTCTTCATTTGCTGCATCATTCTTTTACATTATCTAATGATTTCTTTGTATATAGGAGGCAGAAAGAGGATTAGCTATTCATATTTTCTCTTTTCTTTATTCTCTGTGTTTCTCAAAGTCTCTTTTGAGATTTATTGTTTTGCAAAACTCTTTTTCCCAAGGATTTTCCTCTTTTGTAATATTAAGATATTAGGTATCAATAAACATCAGTAGATAATCAACAAATATTAAGTGTCAATAAATATAGGAGAAGGTCATCTTATCTAAAATAATACCTTACTGGCTTATAAGTTTTCTGAAATCTCTTCTTTGTACTTGTTATTCCTTGGCCTTCCAAATTCTAGCACTATATATGAGAAATTTGATTCCAATTTGATTCTCTTCATATGTAACAGTTTCCCTAAGTGACATAACTATATGATGACCCAAATTCAGTTATGTTTTGCTACATCCACTTACCCTGGGAAATCCAGGCATTCTTCTTACAACCAGAAAGGGGAACACAGACTGTTCCAGAGCTGACTCTAGTCTAGACCTTTTATTATGCTCGAATTTTCCCCCCACACCTCTCCCCCTTTTATACTAATGCATACACACAAGAAAAGTAAAATTATAAACATATCTGCCCTCTAAGCAAACATCCAATCAAGGAACAAGACTCTAGCTTCTCTTCTCATCTCCACAAATGTTTTCTCAGAGTCTCTATCACTTGTTGAATGGAATTTGTTGTGAAAATGGTTACTGAGGAGCCCACATCTGAGGAATGCAAAGGAAAGGCTCCTAGGCCAAGTATGTATCATGCATTGTGGTTCCCAGGTCTATTATGTTGTTTTGTTTTGTTTTTGTCGGTCGTGAAGCTTGAACTTAGTCTGGGTGCTGTCCCTCAGCTCTTCAGCTCAAGGCGAGCGCTCTATCACTTGAGCCACATCACCACTTCCGTAGTGGTTTGTTGAAGATAAGAGTCTCATGGACTTTCCTTCCTCGGGCTGGGTTTGAACTCTGATCATCAGATCTCGGCCTCCTGAGCAGCTAGAATTACAGGCCTGAGCTATCGGCTTCTATTGAGCCCAGCTTCTATTATGTTTTGGAAGAGGAGAGGCAACAGTTGGTAACAATGTAGTGATTTGGTTTTAAATAAACTTTGAAGCCATATACATACCAAATGTTGAATACTTAATCAGTTTGGGCCTTTTTCTTTGGGTACCATTCTCCAGAAATAGAATATCTAATTCTACTGCTTTGCCTCTGTTAATTCAGGGCTAAAACTAATGTTTCTCCTGTGAGGTAGCTGTAAGCCTTTAAACTGAGTACAAATAAAGGCTGCTCTCCACTTGCATTGCTTCTTCCTACTGAACTGCTGGGCATTAACAAACTCAAACAAAATGTTGGCAAATACCCATAGATCCAGTAAAAATAAATTTTCATGTTGAAATTATATCACAGATTCATGTACATGAACACAAGTAAAAATAGCAAACCATTCTTTCCCCATGAAACTGAACTGTGGACCCCACCTTATTCAAATTACTGGAGACTGACCTTGTTATCTACAAACATTCATCTTACCAGCCTGCCAAAAGAATTTTTGGAATAAGACTTGGTAATAATCATATTTCTGAGTTCTTCCGTGAACTCATTTGTTATATTTAGCCCAGTAGTGTGTTGTCTAACTTTCAAATGTCACCGCTATAACTCAAAACAATGTTCACAGTACATTCTTACATTTTTCTCACAAAAGCCCCATCTCTTTCCTCGGACTTTAGCTCACAGCCAGGGAATAGCACTGTTGCTCTACTGAGAAGTGTTATACTGTTAAGTCACAACATCAGCATAATGCTAGGCAGCTGACTCGGGAATTTACCGCATCTAAGAGTGATTCAACTTTATTTGCCTGTTCCTAATAAAATATAAGGAACATCATTCAGAAGACAGAAATTTGAAAGTAAGATAATGAACAATAACTAAAAGAAAGCAGGCTTATCTACACTGGAAAAAGTAAGACAGGAGGCATGGTGATTATGATAAAGCATTTTACAACCACGCCATGGGACAGAAATTGGATTTTAATCTTTATGGCTGTAGAAGAGGAAGTTCAGAACAAAGGATGGAGGTAAGACATAAGGAGTCTGGTGAGCCAGAATCCCTGAGAGGGCCTAGTGTGGCTTTGGGGGCAGTTTGTTTGCACTTATTTCTTTTGTCTTTTATTTTTCTCTCTTCTGGATTTTTCCTCTTCGTCACTGTTTCTGATTTGGGTACCCTTTATCTTGTATATAAGTTTATCTGATTTGGGGAAAGTAAAGGGGAATCACAGAAACTGTGGGACAAGGGAGAACCAATGCAACAGGGATACTCATTAGACCCTGTTGGAAATGAACTTTACAGTTTGGAGTGGGGAGGGAAAGTGGGAGAAAACAAGGGAGGGAGTAGCAATGCTGGAAAAGAAATGTACTTATTACCTTACTTATGCAATTGTAACCCCTCTGTACATCACCTTTATAATACAGTGAAAAAGCAAAATAAAACAAAAACCCAAACAAAGAAAAATGCCCAGCCTTGGCAGGAATTTGTTTTGTTTTGTTACTAGAAATTCACATATGTTGTACTAAATCTCTTCCCTGAGATTTAAAGGTGTTCTTTCTTTTCTTTTGAGTGAAAGAAAGTGGAACTTTTAGAATGGGGGGAAAAGTGGCAGACATAACACATGGCCGATAGCAGGCTGCCTGTCACAGTGCTTTTTGTTTTTGCTCAAATGCTTCTTCCCAGAATACCCCAGGTTCCTGTTTGGTGCATCCACAAGCCATCCAGCATCAGTGCAAAGCCCAGAGGAAGAGATATGGAAGGATTCTGTACTATATTAGCCCACCTCTGAGAGGACTCCATTGGACTCTTCTTGGGGGCTTCTTTTCAGAGTCTCCTTGCTTTCCTTTATGTGCTTTTTCTTTCATTTTTCAAATAAACTTGCTCTGTCTGCTTTAAACACTTTTCTACCTTTTAATTATTTAATAGGCAGAGAAAAAAATCCATATCCCTATATGGCATCACTTTCTTTAAAAATGAATGAATTATTTATAACCTACTTGACTTCCCCTTCAGTCACATTCCACTTAATGACAGGGACACATTCTAAATCATTAGTTAATTTTCTCACTCAGTGAATATTGTAGAGTATGCTTAAGCAACTCTAGATGGTATTCCCTACATTTCTTTGCCAGATGGTATAGCCTTTTGTATCTAGAGCCTTATTGAACAAAACAAGATGAGATAAAGCCAAGCATAAATGAAAATGATGCAAAATATACAATATCACAATATGTATGAGAGTACTGCAAGCAGAACATTGCATTTTTATTATTTTAACTGTTTGTTTAGAGAAATTAATTGTACAAAGGAGTTTCATCCTGATATGTACAGCGTGCATATCATATGCTGTGATCAAATTCACCTCATCTATGTTACTCCTTCTTAACCACCCTCCCTAGTTAGAGATATTCTTCAACATTTGAACCATAAATACTTCTCTAAGTTACTTATTCTTTCATATCAGCAGCAAAAAAATCTTCAACACTTCATAATATGAGTATTTCTCCTGTTAAATCAACCCATTTTTATCCCAATCTGCCTTCCCTTCAAGTCTTATGGGGAAACAGAAACGAGGGCCCTAAGTAAATGAGGTTTCTCCTAAAAACTAGGAGGTAGCCATTCTAGAACTACTGATTGAGAAGATAGTCGAATTGACTTTTAGACAACCTATAACCTATCTGTTCAAAAGGTCCACAGCCTAGCTTCCTGCTCTGTTAATTTACCTTGATAGATAAAAAATGATAATAATAAATATTTGGGGACACCTCAGCACTACTACTTCTCCTATAAAATTATCTATGACTACATAGGATAAACAAACATTACATATGGTTCATAAATTGAAAACACAGCCTGTCTTTTCTATACTTTGTTTATTTTTAAGACTTACTGAGAAAAATCGCCTGTTTTCAAAGTTTACATTCCATGTGTATATTTATATAGACATATATTACACTATAGAGTACTACATTCATATGCTATATTAACTCATAATTAATGAATGGTTAATTAATAATGATTAATGATAATAATTTTGTAATTAGATATAATGACATATAGCTCTATGATTGCAAGTTGTGAGAGTTGAATGAGAATGGAACTCAAGTGAGAACAGGCTTAAATCCTACATGAATCCAAACTATTTTCCTCTAAGGTAAATGATGATGAGTTTTTATGCTGGCCTACTAATGCCAATGATAGATAGGCCATTGGTCATTATGAGAACAATGGGTTGCATGTGACAAAATGCAACTTACTCTATTATGGGGCAGAATCAGGTTGAATATAATAACAAAAGAACAGCAAATGCTGCTCCTATTGTTGAGCCTTTATAGCATATGCTTGAGTCAAGCAGCTTGTAGGCATTCTCCTTGACCTATAGACCCCAGCACTGTGCAGGAATCAGGGCACAAAGTTTTCTCTGCACAGGAAAGAACATTGCTGCCTTTGACTTCATGCATGCTCTCTTCCCTGGAGTTTTTCTCCTCTTTATTTAGTATTCACCTCCAAATCCCCAGCATCTACCTTCCCTGATTGATTTAGCTGGCTGACATGTAGCTCCAGTTAAAACCCTTTGTGGGCAGTAGGAACTGGCCCTGACTCATGTTTATCCCTAGAACAAGAGCTCTTGCAGCTTTTGTTTCAACAACCTGGGATCACAACCTACCACCGCATTCTCCTCATCCTTGAAGAGAGCTCCCTATGTAGAAATAAAAATAGAAATGGAGAAAGGAGCCCCTGGAGACTAGTTGGCAGGCAGCATTAAAGTCAGCTGCACTGTGTGATTGATTGCAAAGGTTATCCCCAACCTACGGAGAATGAATAAGGGCCAGATCATTGGATTTCCAACATCTCTTGAGAATAAGAATTGTAGTCAATAATATCAGCCACTTCTGGGAATTAGAAAGCTCTGTGCTATCATTAAAATCAGGGAAAGCTCGGATTGGAAGGACTCCCTGGTCCACCTACTAGAGACACAGAGAACTAGAAACATAAGCCTGAGGACTGTGTCAAATAGAGAAAAAGAAAGGCTCTGAAAGGAATGCATACTTAGCCACAAAGAATCTCAGAATGAATAATCTCTTTCAAATGTGCAGAGATTTTATTTACATGGATAATAGTCTTAGCTAATAATAACATGAACTTTTATTGTGGATCATCAGTCAATAACAATAGCATAATTATGAAATTCAGTATATCCTGCCTAATGAAAATACCAATGAACTGGCTATAGCTCACTGCGATTTTGCAGTCAGTTCTACACTTAATGCATTCTATGGCCAGCTAACTGTTTATCTTTTCTTGGCTTCACAACTCTATGTACAAGGTGCAGTATGCATATAAATGGTCACTTAAAGTATAAAATCTAAATGTTGTTGACACTTTCTCCAAATGTAAATTGTACATTAAAAATGGCTTTTTAAAAATAAATTCATTGCTGCTGAGTCCAGCTCTGAAATGATTACATGAACAAATAAGGGCTTAATTTAGATCAGACTTAGATGTATAGAATCCATTTAAATGTATAAACAATGAGAAGAAAGAAAAAGGAACCACGTAAGAAGGTAAAAATGGCTATAGAATATAACCCACAGAAAATTCTCCCCTAAACATAAACAGCTATCTACAGACTAAATAAAAATAAAATGAAATAAAAATTAAATTAAATGAAAAAAGATCATCAACCACGCACATTAGAAACAACACTAAAACAAGAGATGTCACAGGAACTGTGCAATTCCACAGCGCAGTCTCTGAACTCATTACAACGCATGTAAAACATTATACATTTGAACTTTATGGGTACTTTATTTCTTGCATTAGTGATGTTAAGAATGTTCTCTGAGTTTATTTGAATATGTGTACCTTATTTTGTAAAAACTATAAAATAGTTTTCTAAAACAAAAACGCAACCATTCTCTGTCCTTTTACAGGTAAAATGTCATGCTGTTAGAACAAATTAATGAAGTCAGCTTTTCCCTTAGCATGCAACAGAATGCACAAATAGATATATACACTGATCTCCTTAATACTCTGCTTTCCAGGTGAATAATTTCTCAGGTCCAACTTCAAAATATGTGGCAAGACTAACCATTTCTCAGGCTTCACAGCTTTCATTTGGTCCCACCTGCCACTGTTTCTCATCCAGACTGCTGGTAAGTCATCCTTGCTTTCCCTGTAGCATTCTGAAGCTCCCACCCCATAGAAGCAGCAGAGTGATTTGTAGAGAATAACCTTCAGATCATACTACTCTTTTGTTCAGAGCCATCCAAGGACTTCCTAAGAGATTAATAGGATCTCAACTCAATAGACTAAAATCCCTACATCACCTAAGCCTCCTACTCCTCCAGTCTCCTCTCTTATTGTTATCTGCTGTGTTGGCTCCACTCAAGAGACCACTCAAGATTCTCGTTGTTCTTCAGTCCTACCAAGCATCTTCCTGTCTCAGGAACTTTGCACCTATTGTTCCCTCAGTCTTAAGGCTTTTTAAAGCAAATTTTATTTGCACAAAGGAGTTTCATTGATATATTTACAACTTATAGACAATATATGTTCAAATTTACCCCATCTATATTACTTTCTTAAGTCTCCACCCACCTCTTAAACAGTGTTTGATGAGTTTCATTATGCTATTTTCATAATGCATATAATGGATTCCTATAATATTCACCCCATCGCACTCTCCTTTTCCCCTTCTCCACTCACTGCCCACCCTAAACATTCCTTTTTATCATCTATCTATCTGTCTGTCTATTTATCTGTATTAGTTCTACATTCCACATATGAGCAAAACCTTGGCTTATCTCACTTAACATGATGATTCCCAGTTCCACTCACATTTCGGAAAACAACACTTTATTCATCTTTGTGGGTGAATAATAATGCATTGTAAATGATTCAATAGCCATTAATATCAAGATACAAACATGCACCATATTGTTCTATGCATTATATATGATGCTTATAGATAGCATATATGCATATATATGTGCCAAGGATAAACTTTACAAACTGATAGGTATTATCACATCTAAAAAAAGCATATATTGTATGAGGTATGTATATGCAAAAATAGTCTGTGTTGAAAATATCCTACCAGTAGTTGCTTCCAACAAGAAGGTTTTGGTTAGGAAGAAAATAAGAAAATTTCTAGGATAATGAAAACGTTTGTTAGCTTGACATATATGGGTTCATGTGTACATATTTGTCAAAACTCATCAAAGTGCATGCTTCAGATATGCACATTTAGGTCAGGAACCGGTGGCTCACACCTTGAATCCTAACTACTCAGGAGGCTGAGATCTAAGGATCAAAATTTAAAACCCGCTAGGCAGATAAGTCCATGGGACTCTGTTTTTAGTAAACCAATAAAAATGCTAGATGTGTGGCTCAAGTGGTAGAGCACCAGCACTAGCTGTGAGCAACAAGACCTAGACAAGAGCATAAGGTCCTGAATTCATGTCTTGGTATTAGCATTGAGACAAAGAAAAGGGGGTATGTGCTATTCACTTCACTAAAAATATACATCAGTAAAAATAAAACGTGAACATGCATGTTCATTAATAATACGTGGGTCAATTGTGAAAAGACAAGCATATGCCAGTGTCTTTGGGTTCACTGCTGTGCCTCCTAATGGGAGTCACAGGAGATCATTAAACAAGTCTAACCTGTAGGACGAATATGAATGAGAGACATGGTTGTGGCCTCAAGGAACTGAGAAGCCTTTTCTTTCTGTCACCATGTTACACCAGTAAAAATAAGTACGGATGACTAAAGGCAATAGAAAAGAGAAGCCAAAGACAATGCATGGTTCTTTTGAACATTTACTTGTCATGCTATAAATAACCAAGACTTTCCAATATTATAAATCCATGCAAAGCAAGTGAAAAAATAAAATACAAATAAGAAGTAAATACATAATTCACACTAACATATATGAGTGGAGAAAGAATAGGGTGAGTTTATGCTCAGCAAATTATACCAGATCATTTTTATATCATTGCATTAAGATGCTCCATGCAACATTTCTTTTCAAAAATACACTAAAATCATTTTCACTGAGAACACAGCTATATAAAATTTTTTAATGTCTCAAAGACAGTGATGAATATGGACTCACCTTTGGGAAATGTGTACTGATCAGGTACTACACAGAGATTTATTAAATTCAACAGCTTGAGATTGTTTTATTGTATATTAAGGAAATGTATAAAGGCGGAAATAGAATGTTATTTTGTCTTATTGTTAAGACTAAAATAGGAAATGTTGAAAACATCTGTAAAGATAGACTATTATAATTGGTTGAGGAGAGTGAGGAACTTGGAGAGAAAACAAGTGACTATTATTCTGATATTTTCTCATTCCTTTTCAATGTATAATGATGCATAATGAAGGTTTTTTTTAATTATCTTTTTGTTGTTGTTGTTGCTGGTTGTGGGGCCTGAACTCTGGACCTGGGCACTGTCCCTGAGCTCTTCAGCTCAAGGCTACTGCTCTACCACTTTAGCCACAGCACCACCTCCAGTTCTGGTGGTTTATTGGAGATAAGAATTTCATGGCCTTTCCTGCCCAGGCTGCCTTTGAACCGTGATCCTCAGATCTCAGCCTCCTTAGTAACTAGGATTAGATGTGAGCCACCAGTGCCTGGCTAAATTATCTTTAAGTAGTTGTACAAAGGAAGCAGATAGATAAAGAAAGAGAAGAAGGGGAGAGAATGCAGTTAAACATTTAATGTATAAGTTGGCTGCTGGTGGCCCATGCCTATAATCTTAGCTACTCAGGTGGCTGAGATCTGAGGAATATGGTTCAAAGCCAGATTCTTATTTCCAGCTAACTACCAAAAAGCCAGAAGTGGAGCTGTGGCTTAAGTAGTAGAATGCTATCCTTGAGCTCAGGGACAGTGCCCAGGCCCCAGAACACTCTTTCTCTCTCTTTCTCTTTCTTTTACTCTTTCTCTCTCTCTCTCTCTTATTTCTCTCTCTCTCTTTAACACACACACACACACACACACGTGTATGCACACACAAAATAATCAATGTGTATCCTACAAAATTAAGAAAACTGAGGGAAGGGGGAAGGGGTAGGTCGGGAGGGATGGGTGAGAATGTTGAAAGGGGTAACATTGATCAAGATGCACTGTATTCATACACTGCTTTGTTAAATGGCAATTCCATATTGAAGATTTAAAGAAGCCATAATTAGTCTGTAACAGAAACAGAGGAAAACATAATCTTCTAAATAATACTTGGTCTTCTCCTGAGACATCTCCTTAGTAGGTTTTTCCCAGTCTAGCCTTCCCTCATGTAGTATGAGGAAGAGTTCCTTGATTATCCACTGAAATTGCCAAAGATGGAACTATTACCTTACATTAGTTGCTAAGTGCACTGTCATAACTCTTGGGTAAAGATAGTAATAAAAGATGTACAAGAATTGGTAATACATTTTACAAAAAACAAGTGAAGACTTTCATAAAGTAGCCTGAACCACACATGAAAGATCGTGCTTCACATCTAGTCTAGGGCACTGGTCTTAACTAAATCCAAAATGGTAAGGGAGATAATTTAAAAACTAGACTAGAGACAGGAGCACTGGATATAGGATGTACTTCCATATGCGGGAATGTTTTACACAAGTAGAATAATTATGTGATAAATTTATACTATCCATGGGAACATGTTATATTGATATACAGAAACCACAAAATTCCAGGACTTCCCACATAAAGCAGATCCAATTCAATCAATTATTTTTCAAAGGAGGTTTTTGCCATACAAAATAAAGGGACAACCATAAAACAGCACTCTATTTAGACTATGGATCATCTCCAGCCCAGAGCTCCTCTCAAATAATCCTACTACTCTAAGAAGTGAATTGAATGACTACATTGTCTAACTTATTCTATCCACTGCATCTGCCTAATTAATGCTAGTCCTGGCATTCAACCATTGGTGCACTAGATGTGCTGCTATCTAGAGAGAGAGATGAAAATAAAATAAGTTACCAAGTGCATAGGAAGAGTAATTTTGTCTTAAAAGAAAATATAGAAAACTCAGTTTCATAATTGGTTAAGTACAACATATATATATGTATATGTATACATGTGTGTGTGTGTATATATATATGAAGAATTTCAAAGGTTAAATATTTTCAAACTAAAAGTAGAATGATAATAATAAAAAGTTTGGAGACATGTACATTATGTTAATCCACTATGAGATTATGCAATAAAGACCTCACTTAAATTATTCAAAATAATTAAACACATATGGTGATTAATGCTTTGATATAATAAAAATCATTCTGTTGTGCTTAGAATTAAATATGCAAAAATATATTGTTAATATTCAATCAAGTTGTTATTAAGTAAAGGCCCAAGGTTTATTCATTAAAACTGCTCAATATTAAAATCATGAATATGTCTGTAGAAATTAGTATTATAGGCAATTGTTAAATTAAGAGATTGAATGATTGTGTCCCCCTAAATTCCTAAGTTAAAAATCTCAGTCACCAACATCATGGCATTAGAAGGTCGTACATTAAGGAAGTAATTAGGTCATGAAGGTGGAGCTTCTATACATGGATTTGTTGCCCTCATAAAAGGACTCCAGAGAGCTCTTTCACCTTCTTTCTGCCATGGTACAAGACAAGAGATACCACTTGAAGTGTGTCTCCAGCAGGACAGAAGAAGGCTCTTTCCACAACTTTGATATGGACACCCTGATCTCCAGTTCCAGCTTCCACAAGATTAATGAATAAACTTCTGTTTTTTAAAAGCCATCCAGTTTTGGTATTTTGCTAGAGAATCATGAATGAACGCTTTCAATTAAAGTAACATCTAGGAATATTAAAACTGACTTGAAATGATAACTTTACAGCAGAGCTACTAAGTTTTTCCTCCTTGCTATTATTGATCTGTCTTCATAATAGATTGCTACAACTCAGGTTCAACCACCTCATTCACACCTCTCTAAGGCCTTGTTTGGGAGGAAGAGAAATTCATGTAACATAGGTGTGCAAAGAATATCATTTCTTTTCCTACTTCCTTCTGCTTACCCTAAATCCTCCACCCTTATACTAGTTTGAAAGGAGAAAAAGGTATCACTTAGCATCAGGCAGGGAGGAAGAGTTCATTTCACAGATGAGGACATTGAATTGCATAAACTACCATTTCAAAAACCACATGAAAATTAAGTAAAAGGTGTGAACTGATTGCCAAGCCCAGTACTTTTTTCATTACACAATTGTAACTCTAATGCTGGGATGGATGTGAGGGTCTGGGAAGGAACACAGATGGAAATTGGAAGTATCTGGGGACCATGAAAGGAGCAAATGGCTCTGAGAGAAAGAATAATGGTTTTATCAGTCAAGTGAAGGAAGAGTCTAATTCTGCTTCTTACTGGCCATCTTAATTGGACAAGTAACCCAACACATTCGGAAACCTCTGCTTCCCAATGCATAAACAGCAGCAATAGAACTTCCATGAGAGAGTATTGATGAAATGATTAAATACAGAAGCACTGAATCACAGTGCCCAGTACTACTGATTCTCTACTAATTGTGAACTCTTTCTCAAAATCAATATTGCTATAATTCTTGCTATATTCTTCACATTTCCAGAAAACATACTCCTTCTAAACAGCAGTAAATGTGAGGTAGACATTATCTGACACATTATTATCACCTTGCCTTTCTCCAGTGTTCTGCTAAAATGCACACAATCCTCTCAAAAGAAATTTGAGGTTCAAATATCTGTACTCATCATTAGGTGGGAATAGGGAGTCATTTGTCTTTTATTAGGGAAATATTAAACTAGATGGTCTTCAAGTTTTGGGCAAATTGTGTTTCTACTAGTCTTTAGATATATACCAATAGACATTGCCAGATCTTTTCTTTCAGAAAAGTCTGCATCATATACAATGCATTTTAGGGCACTGTATTCCTGTGGTTGTGTCATGCATCCAACATACTATTTTACACTAAGTTCAAGTGGTATTTAATAAGTTTGCTAGAGAAATTTCTCATTATTTGACCCTACACACAAAAGCAATATGTCAAAGATTCAAAAATTCTAATGCAAGTAGAACATGCTGAGTACTGCGTCTTGTGAACTTCACAGAATTTTCTTATATATTGCCAAAATGTCAAAAATCTTTTGTAATGACAGCATGTAAAATAAGCCAACAAAAAAAAGATAAAACCACTAGCCCTTTGTAAAGAACTACAAAGAATTTCAGTAACCTGAAGGAAGCCATGAATCACTTCTGTCTACTGATTTATTGCTACTTCTGGACAAGACAGAAGGTGATTCGATGCCTTCAGGTAGAAACTCAATGGCTGTACGCTAAGCAGATCAATGTAAAGCTGAAGCCAATTTAATGAGAGACAGAAGATTTACAAAACCATCAATAGAAAACCTTCCCCTATGATTGCTAAAGAATGGATTGTGCAAAGATTTATGGAAAGATAATCTCATGGTCTTAAAATGTGTTGTTTTGTCCTTTTTTAAAATAGAATTAAATCAGATTTTTTTGGTCTAATACAAAGACATCACTGTTTGGTTTTGACAGGAAATTTTCCTTAAGTATTTTAACATCAAATCTAGCTGAAAAGTCATGAAATTACTTAACAGCAGTCTTTGATGGCTTGCTTTCTTCTAATACAGAAATGATCTATCTTGTATATATGGTTATAAGTTTTCAGGGGGAGCTCAGGTCTCATTCACTAAAGACAGATTGGATCAGACTAAAATTTTAGGTCACTTAACTAGGAATTTTGTTAGACCTAGATACTAGCAACATGTTAGGCTCTCATAAACTAAAGGTGACCCAGACACTAGTGGCTCACACCTATAATCCTAGCTACTTAGGAGGCTAAGATCTTTGGACCAAGGCTCAAAACCAGCCCAGGTAGACAAGTTGAACTTCTATCTCCAACTAACCAGCAAGACACCAGAAGAGGAGGTGTGGCTTAAGTGGTAAACATCAGCTTTAAGCAAAAAAATAAAAAGCTAAGCAAGAATGTGAGGCCATGAGTAGTAGTACAAAACAAAATACATCTAAATGTTGCTTTTCTTAATATCAACCATTGATAGAGATAGGTATTTCTCAAAATATGAGAAACTGATCAAGTGAAATAGAAGGAATCACCTAGATAGTGCAAAGCCCAGGGAGGAGATAAGGGAGGAGCCCCATACTAGAAAAATCGCCTTTAGAGAGGTCCTCATTGGATATTTCTTTAGGCCCCTCTCCTGATGGAGGGTCTCTGCTTATTTCACAGCTTTCTTTTGTATAAACTTACTGTTTCCCTTAAACTTTTATTCTTTATAGGTAGAGAAAAGGAAGCTGCCTCCACATAGTGTCAAACAGTACAATATCTTCACTCCCTGGTATAATAACCTTTTGTAAATTTCTTAATCTGCTTAAGTCTTTGTTGTTTCTATTTTAATTTTATTGTCAAGGTGATGTACACAGGGTTACAATTACATAAGTAAGGTAGTGAGAACATTTCTTGTTGAACTTGTTAAGCACTCCCTCATTTTTCTCCTTCTTTTCTTCCCCCATCTTTTTTTTCTAAGATGTTGATTATATCTATCTTGCAAGAATATCTTCTCTCTTCCTTTATATAGCTCTCTAATCCAATGTATCCCAGTAAGAAAAAGAAACACTGAAATAATTTTTAGTATCTTTTATACTTTACAAATGACAAAACAAAAAGAAAAGAAATATGAGCTGTCAAAGGCCCCCTTTAAAACAAAATTACCATAATCCTATATAATTGTAATATATGACTCATACTTTATGCTGTGGTTACTTTTTAGGAAACTGCCTTCAATTATCCTTTAAAAATTATAGCTAGCCCCTCCATTAGAATCATTTTGAAATACTAAAATACAGAAAACAAATTATATCTTATTCCATTATTGATTTTAGTGATACAAAAAGAGATTTGTGGGAGGGAAAGGAAACAATAATACTATTAAATCTAACATTAGTCAATTCATCTTAGCAATGCCTACAATTCCCCCTAAGACTGTAAATTCACAAAAGAACATCCTTTCTTCTCTGCACATCAGCAATAGGACTTGGCATCCAGACAGAATTTAATAAATACAGTTGTCTCTCCATTTTCAAAAGGTCTTTCAAAATTTCTCCACCCATGGTTCAATCAACCAAAACTAAAATATACTCAGAAAAATGTCTGTATTTAAACCCAGATGCCCCTCAGTAGATGAATGGATCAAGAAAATGTGGTATATATACACAATGGAATTCTATGCCTCCATCAGAAAGAATGACATTGCCCCATTTGTTAGGAAATGGAAAGACTTGGAAAAAATTATATTAAGTGAAGCAAGCCAAGCCCAAAGAAACATAGGTTCCATGATTTTCCTTATTTGCAATATCTAGTATATAGAAAAGGTCAGATAAGGTGATGTTAGGAAAATGAACCCTAAGATATGTATTTTAAATGTTTTTTTTTTCTTTCATGCATTTGTTTCTAATGCAATTATAAGATTATTTCTTTGTTGCTTTGTATGTCCCTCCCCCCACAGTATAACCCCTGCTTTCACTGTATTTGATGTCAGTATAATTTGTGGAGGGGAAGGGGAAAAACAAGTCATTTAAATAAGGATACAGGTGGACCTGTCGCAACAATGAGAAGTACAAGTTGTCATGTCAAAAACGAACTTTACAACTTGGGGGGGGGGGGGAGGATTGGGTGGAGGGGAGGGAGGATGGGAAGGGATGGGAAGGGTAAACAAAGGAGGAGGCTACAATGCTTGATAAGAAATGTATTCACTATCTTGCTCATGTAATTGTAACCCCTCTGTACAGTATTTTCACAATAAAAAAAAGAAAAAAATGTCTGTATTTAACATGTACATGCAATTTTTATTATTCCTTGAACTATACCGAATATTTATATACATTTGTTTTGTAGTAGGCATTATAAGTAATCTAGAAATTATTTAAAGCCTATATGAGTTTTGTAAATTAATGCAAATTATAAATACATACTTTATATATAATATTTTGCATATAATTCACTGTATTATGTTATTAGTATATTATGTATCAATATGGGTATATTACATTAGACATTATATAATCTATGTATATCAGATATTATCCATATAGGTTTGGGGGGGAATCCAAGAACTAATCCTCTCCCATGAACACCAAGGGACATGTATATTTATAAAGGAATTAATTGATTTTGTCTTTTATTGATTTTTGTCTTTTCTGTATAGAGGGGTTTTTTTCTATAGATCCTTTACTACTCATTTGCTTTTTCATGCAACCAACTTATGTCTATAATAAATTGCAGAAACTTTACAGGGAATTTAGTAGAAAGGGTTACTCAACAATGTGTTTATTAAGCAATACTTCCTAGTCAAGAGGCTTTGAGACTTTCAAGAAATGCATACCAAAGAATAACATAATAATGAGTTACCTGATATTCTGTGCTTACTATGTAATCAGGCTCTGTGAGATACATTATTGATGAGCCTCAATTTGTCTTTGGGTCTCAAGGAGAATGCTTTGCTAATGGCACAAAGCATTCAATCTAACACTCTCTACCTACATGTAGAGAAATTCTTTGGAGGACATCATGAGTGCTTTGGTCTACTCCAATGAAATAAGTTAGCAAGTAATTTTAGAGCTAGATGTTGCTATTTATAAGCTGAATCCAAAAATTGAATTGTGCAGTCTTCTCATCTTCTAATGATTCTAATAGTTTAAGGTTTTCTCTGAATGTGACAACTAGTATATGTAGACGCATTTGCCATCTAGTAACAATGTAAAAGGGCTCCAAGGTGGGGATCTCTGACTGTAGAGTCCTTCCACAGCCAATGACTTCAGAGTCAATGGTTCCTCCAGTCCACATCCTTTTAGTGTAATGAGGGAAACAATGAATATGCAGGAAGTTGTGAGACCATCTATTACTTCTGTAAAGACACACAAGATGAAAGAGCATCTAACCTATGAAGGGCTCAGGTAAAGCTTCCTGAAGGTGGACACAAATGAGCAGAATTTTGAAGAATAGAGGAGCTAGGGAAGAAGAGGTGGGGAATAACCACTTGTCAGGCTTTTGGCACATGAGCACCCAGTACCTCAGAGCCATATGCAAGCATAGAGAAGGTAAAGGAAAAGGAACAAAAGGGGAAAATGAAGAGCATAGCCTTGATATGGTTACCAAAGAATCATACTTTTTTAAATATATATTTCTTTTCTTCTCTTTTTTTATTGTGAAAATACTGTACAGAGGGGTTACAATTACATGGGCAAGATGATGAGTACATTTCTTATCAAGCATTGTAGCTTCCTCCATTGTTTCCCCTTCCCATCCCATCCTCCCCTCGCCCCCACCCAATCCTTCCCACCCCTCCCCCAAACCAAAGTTATATTTTTATTGTAAAGATGCTGTACAGAGGGGTTACAGTTACATGTGTAAGGTATGAGTACATTTCCTATCGAGCATTGTTACCCGTCTTTTGTTTTTGCCCTACCATCTCTTCCTTCCCCATCTTCCTAACCACCCCCCAAGTTGTAAAGTTTGTTTTCAACATAATGTCTTATAAATCTCATTGTTACAATGGGTCAACCTGTGTCCTTGTTTCAGTATTTTATTTCCCTTCCTCTCCCCAAATTAGAAAAATGGAATCATATTTTATCTTAAAGACAATGTGAGTTCATCAAATGCCAGGAAGGGAGACTTGATCACACTTGCCTTTTACAAAAACTACCTTTGTGATAAGACAGAAAAGGGATGGATGGGGAACTAAGCAGAAAGCAAGAAAACTAAGCAGATTGTCGTAAGAGAGACAACAAGGAAGGGAGAATTGAGGAGTGAATAGAAAGATATGAAGAAAGTTAATTAGTATAACATAATTTGGCCATCAAGGAAAAATAAAGGAAAGGGCAGACTGGCAATCGGAATTGGGCCAAGGAATTCATTACAATAGAGGGCACAAGGACAGAAAAAAGCACTGACCCACAGAGGATGGTTTGAGGTCTTTTGTGTTCTGGGTGTAGAGTTGCTCTGTAGTATGCACCTGACTATATGTACCTGGATCTCAAGTGAGATTTCTTGGCTAAAAATACTGATAATAATGAACAGTTAACCTTGATGTATAACAATGTCAATAACATAAGTATTTGATATTTATTTAAATTATAGCCACAGTTTATTACTTTTCCCTCAAAACCAATGGATTAGTGAATTGATACACAAGTAAATTAAGTTTCTAAGGTTACACAGACACTAAGTGTCACAATGTTGGTCAGCCAAAATTTTAATTCAGTCCAAGGCAAACAGTTAAAATGAAATACAGAAAAAGAAATAAAAACAGGGAAAAGTTAGAATATGAAGAAGAATAAGCAAGAGGTGAAGAACTAAAGCAAAAAGTACATATTACTGTTTTCTAACATTAACAGCCAGGCTTCATTATGACTGAAGATAAAATTAGATGACATTAGCCTTTATTGTTTTATTTGGTGATTTTTAAAAGTTTACCCTTATCTAGAACAATCTACAGTTTACTCAAAAGTTGAACAACAAAATGAGCAATTATCCTCCACACACACAAAATTATTTAAGAAATTACCAACCTGATTCTCTACCGCACTCTAAAAATAAGATCATTGTCCTATATCACTACAAAGCACCTGTCAAAGTCAAGAAACTAGCATTGATATAGTTCACCAATCTGATTTTAAAATCCTGTTCAAGTTTTAGCAAACGCCCCAATAATGTCATTTAAGCAAACATCCCAACCAGGATCACATGCATTTGGTTGTCATTTCTCTTTAGTTCCTTTTAATCTGAAGCAATTTGTCTTTCTTTGGCTTTCAAAGACCTGACACTTTTGAAGATTACAAGCTAGCTATTTTGTAGAAGGTTCCTGAGCTTGAGTTTATCTGCCACTTCCTCATGATGAGATTCGAGTTCTGAATCTTGGGCATGGATACCCCAGAAATGATGATGTGCTGCTTCTCATTGCATCTGCCAGGTGGTGCATGATTTCAATTTTTATCATCACTGGTGATGTTAACTTCAGTCTCTTGATTAAGGAGGTGTCTGCCTAACTTAGCCACTTTGAAGTTATTCTTTTGCTTTTTATGATGAATCATGCTTTAGAGTATTTTGAAACCATATTAAGATCTCCTTCACAATCACATAATTAATTTATTCACTTATTTATACCAGCAGGAAGTTGTGGATTTCTATTCTACTCAACTGGACATTCTCTGTTAATATTTGTTTTGATGTTCCAATTCAGTAATATTTGGTCATTAATAGTTCCTTGAAGCTGGACTCTCACATACTCATCATTTTTGAGCAGTTCTTCCTTCTTAACCAAAAAAAAAAATGTACAAACTCATCTTGTATGGAGTATATCCTGGTCTTGGAGGCAGGCTTTGTCCAAAGAAGCCCTGGCTCTATAGTTAACGGTAGATTTAGAAACCAAAACACACTTTTAATGAGTCCTGCTGCTCAGGCCCTTGAATTATAATTTCTAGTTCCATATCTAACTCTTTCCTAGATAATTAATGGAGAAACATTTTAAAATTTCAGAGAAAGTAGCCTGTTCATCACAGGACATTAACTTTGTGGACAATTCATCCAGCATCAGTGTTTTCTGCATCAATCAGACTTACATAAGACTGGGTAGAGAACATTATCTTCCCAGTCTTGTTCTTTCCTTCAGTGTTCCTCAATGCCAGGTGCATCTGATATTAATTCCACAGCCTTTCTACAAGCATTTGACGCCTTGATTACTACTTATCTCCTGCCTTAACCTCTTGAATGACAATGCCAGCAACTCACTCGGTACAAGAAACACTTTAAAATACTTGGCTATCTAAATTCCCAAAGGGCCAAAGTTTTTTAATCTTCTCCCTCCACAAAACAAACACAAAGAACATTTTAGAGTTGTCAAACTTCACTAGCAATAAGAAATATTTTTTAACAGTGCAATGAGTCTTTTTATTAGCTGTGCAGTGACTATACTAGAAATATTTTTGTATTACCAACAGAATGTTTAACTTCTCTGACTCAAAAGTATCAGATTTGGATCAATGTTGTTTTATACTTTACAAGAACAATATGTGAATTCTTATTTTTATTTAATAAAAAGACCCAATTAAAATTATTCAAAACAAAAAAAACATTTTGTCCTGCTCTAAAAGAAAAAGAAACTGCTTAGAGCTTTAAAATAATACAGAAACTAGTCTGCATTGCTTAGGTCTTCAAATTTCTATGGTGCATTGTCTCAGTAAGGATATGCCCACAGCACTATAAATTTTCAGTGTGAGAGAAAAGCACTATATTAGCCAATCGTGTAGCTCAAAGATAAGCTGACTTTTTTCTTTTTTTTTTGTCAGTTATGGGCTTGAACTCGGGGCCTGTCTCTGAGCTCCTTCGCGCAAGGCTAGAACTCTACCACTTTGAGCCATAGCACTACTTCTGGTTTTCTGGTGGTTGATTGGAGATAAGAGTCTCACAGACTTTCCTGCTCCAGCTGGGTTTGAATAGTGATCCTCAGATCTCAGCTTCCTGAGTAGCTAGGATTACAGATGTGAGCCACTAGCACCTGGCTAAGCTGACTTTTTAAAGTTAATATGACAGCGTCTCATTGTATACTAGACTGGCCAAGAGACTCATAGTCCTCCTGCATCATTCTCCTGAGTGCTGAGTTAATGGGTCAGATGTGCTCCACCATGCCTTCTGATGGGAATCTTTTTAATATGTGAGAGTCAAGTGTATTTGCAGGTTGAAATGGATAGTCCACAGTGCAGACATAAAGAAGGCACAGCTGAAGGAGCAGGTGAGATGGGACTGGTGGGATCCAAGGAGAAGGTGGAGGGGTTAGCTCGATGGACACCATATACATGTTTTCCCCAAAAGCAGAAGGGTAGAAGTTAGAAAGACAAGAGTAAATCTACCAAAGTATATGGAAATTAAATGTTTGATGGGTCCTATTTCTCAATCAAGTTAGAGACAGGGTTGAAATTTTACAGAGACAGGGTTGAAATTTTACAGAAGATTAGTGAAGACCTGCATTGTTAATTATAAATAAGGAGATAATTTTGGATATATATATATATATATATATATATATATATGGGAGGTGCTATTGTTGAAGAAGTCAAGCAACTGAAGGAAAGAAGCTACATGAGCTGTGTACATGATCCTCAAGAGATGATGAGACTTAGAGATGAAGTAAAGTTCTATGGAGCCAGGTATAAACTTTGGATGCACTTGAAAAAAAGAGGACGACCAAGAAGCATACATAAATACATATGGGTGTGTAATACTCACATATATGACTCAATATAGACAAGAGGCAAAATAAGTTAGAACAAAGTGGTATAAACTTCAAAAAAAGTGATTATTATAAGCGTGTCTAAAAGAAATCACTTCTAAAGACCATCATGAAGCCAGAAACAAGCCTGAGGTGGTGCTTTCGGGAAAGCAGCCTTCACTGTAGAGGTCATTGGAGGCACTGAGCCCTTCAGAAAGAGCTGGGCTCCAAGTAAGGCAATTTGTCCATTGAAGAGATGGTGGGTAATGCAAACTTTTTTTTTTTTTTTTTACAATGGATTGACTTTTCCAAAGGAAATCATATGAAAGAATATAAGGGAAGAAACCAGGAGAAGAGTAGTTTTAGGAGTAACATCCATAGACAAGAGAGATGGAATTATGTTCAGTGCATCAACGAGTAAAGGGAGTTATGTTTTGAATAATGGCCACTGGTAACAGAATGACAAGGATATGAAAGAAAATGAAGCTCCTTCACCTCAAGGTGCTAATGTAATTTGGATATATAATTGTCCACATCCTGACAGCCAAAGGAATGCACAGGATGCTAGGTTGGATCTCTAAGATAATGTTTAACTTGATAAACCTGAAGACATTTATTAATGCATGAAATTACTTAGATGAGAGTTATCTTTAGCCATGCAGTTTACTTTGAGAGAGTAGGAAGTAGACTTTACTTCAGCAGATGATATTTTTCCCACAGTCTTCCCTCTATTCCCTATTAAAGATAGTTCACACTTCTCTACCTCAATAAGATGTTGGGATGTTGGTATAAAGGTAACTTCCATGCATTTATTAAACTATGTTTAACTGGCTTCTTATCTTTCCCCACTTTAACATTCATTGTCAGAATTTAAAACTTTTAGAGATTTTTTTTCCTTTCTCTCCCTCATTTTTCTTTCTTTAAATTTTAACCACTTTAATAATGATCTTTTGGGAAATTAAAGCAGAACTAAGGAAGTGGAAAAACTTCCCACGCTCCTGGATTGGGAGGATTAACAACACAAAAATGGCAATACTGCCAAAGACTATCTACAAATTCAATACAATACCCATCAATATCCCAACTTAATTCCTCAATGAAATTGAAGAAGCAATCCAAAAATTCATATGGAACAATAAAGACCCCAAAGAGGAAAAACAATACTCAGCAGAAAGAAGAGTACTGGAAGAATGTCAATACCAAACTTCAAGATCTACTGCAAAGCCATAGTAATCAAAACAGTTTGGTACTCGCACAAGAACAGATCTGAGGAGCAATGGAATAGAACTGAAGACCCAGAAATGGACCCAGAGATCTATAGCTACCTAATCTTCGATAAGAGGGCCAAAAAAAATAGAGTGAAAGAAAGACAGCCTTTTAAGCAAATGGTGCTGGAAAATCTGCTGAAACACTTGTGGAAAACTAAAGCTAGATCCTTATAAATCATCCTTCACCAGAATCAACTCCAAATGGATCAAAGACCTCTAGGTAAAAGCAGACACCCTGTAAACATTCCTTTAAACATTACAGGAAGAAATAGGAGAAACTTTAGTGCCCCTTAGCACGGGCCGAAATTTTCTTAAAAAAGTCCCAGAAACACAACAAATCAAAGAAGGCTGGACAAATGGGATTGCATGAAACTGTAGTGCTTCTGCACAGCAAAGGATATAGCTAGCAAGATCAATAGAAAGCCCAAGATTGGAAGAAGATCTTCACTAGCCATACCACATACAAGGGCCATATATCTAAAATATACTTAGAACTCAAGAATTTAAATCCCCCCAAAAACAAATCCTCAAAGAAACAACTGCCCATTAATAAAGGGGCTAAAGACTTAAAAAGGGACTTCTCTGAAGAGGAAATAAGAATTGCCAGTAGATACATAAAAGAAATGCAAGTAGGCTGGGAAGGGATGTGAAGGGTAAACCAAAGGAGGAGGCTGCAATGCTTGGTAAGAAATGTACGCATTATCCTGCCCATGTAATTGTAATCCCTCTGTACAGTATGTTCACAAATAAAATAAAATTAAATTAAAAAAATTGAAAAAAAAAAGAAATGCAAGTAGACACATAAAAGAGATCCAAGTCAAAACAACATTGAGATTTTACCTCATCCCAGTTAGAATGGCTATAATCAAGAAATCTAATAACAACAGATGCTGGAGGGGATGTGGCCAAAGGGAACCCTAATTCACTGTTGGTAGTAGTGTAAACTTATTCAGCCACTCTGGAAAGCAGTATGGAGGTTCCTCAAAAGACTCCACATAGAGCTCCCCTATGACGCAGCAATCCCACTTCTGGGCGTTTATCCAAATGATCATCAACAAGGCCATAATTTCACCATAGCTAAGATATAGAACCAACCCTGATGTCTCTAAGTAGATGAATGGATCAAGATAATGTGAGATATGTGTGTGTGTGTGTGTGTGTGTGTGTGTGGTGTGTGTGTGTGTGTGTGTGTGTGTGAATTCTATGCTTCCATCAGGCAGAATGACACTACCCCATTTATTAGGAAATGGAAAGACTTGGAAAAAATCATATTAAGTGAAGTAAGCCAGACCCAAAGAAATATAGGTCCCATGATTTCCCTTATTTGCAATAATTAGCATACATCTAGAATAATCTTATCAGATGAGCAGAAAAGCTCAAAAGCTACATGACCATATAAGATGATGCAGGGGCTGGGAAGGTGGCTCAGTGGTAGAGCGCTTGCCTTGCATGCATGAGGCCCTGGGTTCAATTCCTCAGCACCACATAAGCAGAAAAATCCGGAAGTGGCTCTGTGGCTCAAGTAGTAGAGCACTAGCTTTGAGCTGAAGAGCTGAGAGACAGCACCCAGTCCCAGAGTTCAGGCCCCATGACTGGCAAAAATTAAAAATAAATAAATAAATAAATTCCAAATATAGATATTAAAAAAAATGATGCTAAGCAAAATGAATCCCAAGATATGGACACAAGAAGTTTTTCTTTGTCATTGTTGTTTTTAATGTATTATGTGATTATACTCAAACAAGTACACAGGATGGCCCATTACAACATGATACTCACAAGACACTACCTTGGAAACAAACTTTACAACTTCTGGGAGGGAGGAAGAGTAGGAGGTGGGAAAGAGCTGGGATAGGAGAAAAACGAAGGAGGGGGTAACAATATTTAACAAGAAATGTACTCATTAACTTACTCATGTAACTGTAACCCCTCTGTATAGCATCTTTACAATAAAATAAAATTTAAAGAAACTAATGATTCTTTTGAAGAATTGAGGTTTGAACTACAGGTCTTACGTTTGCTAGGCCAAACTTTACCACTTAAGCCATACCTCCAGTGACAAAAGACTTTTTTTCACAACTTTATGACATATAATGCGCTTAGGAAATTAGTCCAATTAAGTCTATTGTTGGCCTGGGAAGGTGGCTCAGTGGTAGTGCTTGCCTTGCATGCATGAGGCCCTGGGTTCGATTCCTCAGCACCACATAAGCAGAAAAACCTGAAAGTGGCACTGTGGCTCAATTGGTAGAGTGCTAGCCTTGAGACGAAGAGCTGAGCGACAGTGTCCAGGCCCAGAGTTCAGGCCCCACAACCAACAAAAAAGTCTGTTGTTCAATTGCTTTTTCAGAACCCTATTGCTTATCTGCTTTTGATTCTTCTGGACGTATCTCAGAAATAGGATTGCTGAATCATATAGCAATCTTTTTTCCCTTGCCTGTCCAAGAGTTTAAACTCAGGATCTCACACTTGCTATTTTCAGGGGTGTTTTGACAGTAGTAATCTTAATGAGTTATGTGTACTTTTGCTTTTGCACTTACCTAATGGTTATCCATGCTCAATACAATCACATGTCCTTGTTGACCATGTGTATTTCTCCTATGGAGAATGGCTGCTCAAGTTCTTTGTTGAGGTTGTTTTGTTGTTGAGGTTTAGTATTTCTTTAATATATACTGGTTGTTAATCCCCCATCCATTGTATAATTTACAAATAATCTCTCAAGTCTATGGGATGCATTTTTACTTTCTTGATAGTATGCTTCAAGGCACAAAACTTAACTTATGTGATGTCCACACCTGTCCTCTGTTACCAGTGCTTTGGTGTCATCCAAGAAATCATTGCCAAATATGATGTTTGCTAGATTGTATGCTACATTTTTTCTAATGGTTTTTACAGTTTTAAGGTATTCGTTTTGATCTTTGATTCATTCTGAGCCAATTTTATCTGTGGCTTTATGTTTCAACATAAACATCCAATCTCATTCTTTGCTTTTACACAAGATTCCCTAGATCATTTGGTTAAAAATTATTTTTTCACACTGAACACGTGTGATGCCCTTAAGAGAAATAATCTTACCATGGATATGTAAAATTCATTTCTGAGACTTCTGGGTATCTACATGGCTGTTACACACACACATACACCTTTCCCAGGATCTAGTGATCATCATTCCATTCCTTTCTATCAGATTGCCTTTGCAATGTCTACAAATGAGCAAGAACATGTAGTTTTTATCTATGTCTGGTTCCCAGACAAAAGTGAAAAGACACCAGCATTTAAGTTCCCTGGAAGTCAGTTCAGCTAGAGGGGGGAGGGTTGAAAACAATTGTGGGAAGTACAAGAAAACACAACTACCATCTCTTTGCCTACAACTCTGTACTTAGAGGCTGCCATCAGTGGTGATGGCAGAAATGCCCAAAATGTAGAGGACAGGGTCCTTGTTGCCGAGCCGCTGGTTCCCACCAGCCACATACACTTGTTCCAGGAACATGTGCACAGCCATGTACCAAGGGTCTGGGAACAGGAGGTATGTCACTGCTACCAGACTATGAGTGGAAATTGACCAAACTTTTTTTAAATTCATCATCCAAATCTTCCTTTAGGAGCTGGAAACCTTTAGTAGACTCCACCACTGGCCCAAAATAGAAACATGAGTTTCTGTCAGGGTAATGGTCTACATGAAGAGACACCTACCCTATCACCTTCCCAGAATCCTCCTATAGTAATTTCTTTTCTAGATGATGTTTGTGTTGCCACAGTTTGTATGGTAGATCACTCTCTACCATTTGTACATTGAACTTGTTTTTGTCTTTGACTGTCAATATATCTCATTAAGAGCATATAATTTAATTTTTTGTTGCTTTGTATGTCCCTCCCCCATGGTAAAACCCCTGTTTTCACTGTATTTGATGTTGGTATAATTTGGGGAGAGGAAGGGAAAAAACAAATTGTTTAAATAGGGATACAGGTGGACCCACTGCAACAATGAGATGTTCAAGTCTTTATGTCAAAAAACGAGGTGGGGGGGAGGGAGAGGAGATGGGAAGGGATGGTAAGGGGAAACAAAGGAAGAGGCAACAATGCTTGATAAGAAATGTACTCATTACCTTGCTCGTGTAATTGTAACCCCTCTGTATGGTATTTTCACAAAAAAAACTTATTTAAAAATTAATTGTGTTTTTAAATCCATTCTGAAAATTTAAATCCATGTCTGGATTTAAAGTTATAAGTGTATTCCTATTTAAAATAAGTTCTAATAAAGTAAGGTATCTTGTTTTTCTTCCTCTATTACTTCCTTTGTGTGCTATTTTGCTCTCTTATTTATTATTTCACTGGATTTTTAAAGATATCTTAATGGTTTTATAAGAAATTATTATTAGCATGTAAACTTAATCTACTTTTGACTGATACTAACATCTACATCTACACTGAACATGTACAGACTTTTTTTTGTCAGCACTGTCTAAAGAGTAAAACAAACTGCCTAGTGTTTGCATTGTATTAGATGTTATAAACAACCTATAGATGATTTACAGTATCTGATAAGATTCTATAGATGATACACAAATACTAAAGTGTATATAGGGTTCTTGAGCATCCATGATTTGAGTACATAGAATGATATCTGTGGGAGATACTTAAACTCATCTCCCACAGATGCAGAGGAAGCACTATATTCAAAAATTTTGTTCTATGTGCCTCCATTGTCCCTACTCTGCTTTTTGCTATTGTTACTACAGATATTGCATCCAAATACATTGTAAGTCGTTAAATTCTTTTGCAAACATTGTCTTATACAGTTATCTTTGTAATCACATAGAAAAATGTTGTTACAAAAATATCTTTTTGCTATTGTTATATTTTTCTCTAGAATTACTATTACTTCCTTTCTTTTTGTAGATGTAAACTACCATTCAATGTCCTCCCCCAAGTTTCAGCTATGTTGTATTTCCTTTAACCATTAATTGAATGCTGAATATATTTTTTTAACATAACTCTCTAAATAAAACATTATGCCTAGAAATCTCCTTAGCCAATCCCATCAACATAGAATTTCTCATGTAGTAGCCAGTACTTACTGCTACTTCACAAAGCTTTCCTTTCTTTCGGCTTTAATAGCCTGCTTTTCACTCACAGGCTTTAAGATAACTTCTGCCAAGAGCATATTCAAATTCCTCCCAAATTTTGCCCACCTGGTCCCTTGTGCTTTAATAACAGCACCTACATCATATGCATGCACAAAAATATATCTTTCTGCATAACAAAATACCCAAAATTCATTGGTGGAAAACGATTGCAATCAGTCATTTTTATTGCCCCATGGTTCTAGGCATTGTAGGGACTTAACTAGGTGATTCATGTTTAGGATCTGTCCTGTAATTACAGTCAGTCAGTTGGTTGTTAGGGCTGGAGCCATCTCAAAGACTTCTCTATTCAAATGTCCAGCAACTGCTGCTCATTATCATCTGGGCACTACAGTGGATATTGTCCAGAATGTGGTCTTTCCATGTGGATGACATTTCTCACACCACAGTAGCTAAATTTGAGTCAGATGAATGGTCTATCATCTTTTTATGATCAGGTCTGTCGAGTCCAAGCCCATGGTAATGCTTTCATTATTCATTGGGTAAGTCACAAACACCTTCCCAGCATCAAGAGGGGAATGAACAGAATCTACTAATAGTAAACCAACAGTGTTCTGGAACATATGTAGGACTTGATGTATTGTAGCCATTTTGTGCAAATATAAGTCAGTCACACAAGAAAGGAAAAAAAATCAGGCAATACATAATAAAAATATGTAGTGCTGTGGTTCTTTAAGGGGGAAACGTAGTTCTGATTGCTCATCCACTACTGCAACTTTGTTTATCACCCCAGCTTTAAGTATGAAAGAAAATAATTGTATAAAATAATAATGCATTCCTAGTAGTTCATAACATGATGAGCAGAGGGTAACCTTCCTGTTTCTATAAATATCCATGTAATGTTAGTCTTTTTGATACCAAATGCCTTGGTAATGGGTATTGTTGGGATAATCAGGAATAACAATAAAAAGTAACTATTTCTGAGAAGATGTGAAATTGTAGTATATGTCCTAGGAAACTATGTATATATTAGTGAAATAAGGTATTTTGCTAGGGACTTTTGAATGTGACTTAAATGCAACCACTAGATGGTAAGATGTAGGATATGCACATGCAATTATATACCCTAAATATTCATATATACACATAAACAAACATATTGTATACAAATGCAAACACATATATATAAATATACTCATGTGTATACATCTGTATATGTTATATGTATTATATAATATAAACATTATATATACATACATATAACTATTATATACATGTATACACACTACATCTTAATATATGCATGTAGACATGTATATATAAATTATGTGCATATAGATATATGCATATACATGCATGTTTAAATATGTGTATATATACATATAATTTGAGGTGTTGAAGATCAAACCCAGGGACTCACACAAGCTAGACAAGGGCTTTGCCCCTGATCTACATCCCTACCTATATTCTAATACTTAATATATAAGACAAATATTGTTTGTTTACAATGACAGCTCTTTTTAGACAGAACATTTTGATTGTTTGTGGTACAAAAATACCTTCAAATCTTCAAAAAATTATTAATATAAGTAAGTTGATCAAATAACTGGGAAAATTTGAAAAGGCCTTTGAAGGCAAAAGACAGAAGCTTGCAAATAAAGTAGGAAGGTACTTGCAGGCAACTTCGTTGAAAAAAGGCAGTTTCCATGCAGTCTGTTTAATTAACCTATAATCATTACTGGAAAAAAAAGTTGAGCGGAGAAAAAAACTCTAGAAGTTTGAAGTCTGCAAGGTAAGGTATGCAGGGCCTTTAAAATGAGGTTTACTTTATATCTACAAGAGGAAAAGATGAGTCTAGAATAGATTCTAAAATACAGGCTTAAAACATAAGTTTGGGCATTAGATCACTTGGGAAAAACATGGGAATTTCTCCCCAATTTCTGTATTTTACTGTGGAAATTTGTGCTTATAACAAATTGTGGAATGCTCCAAAAATTGTACCAAGAAGAGCAAATGTCCAGATAAGTAGACTAATAATATGTCTTCCTGAACAGTTCAAAGGTCCAAAAGTTAATATATACATGTTATTTCTATACAAAGAGATGGCTAATTAGTGTGCTAGTGGCTTCTCTTACTTTCTCTATCTAGTACTGAGCTTATAAGTAAATCTCCAAAATACATGAATCATTCA
Organism: Dipodomys spectabilis; assembly: GCF_019054845.1. Classification (NCBI taxonomy): domain Eukaryota; kingdom Metazoa; phylum Chordata; class Mammalia; order Rodentia; family Heteromyidae; genus Dipodomys; species Dipodomys spectabilis. The sequence continues at coordinate 20,975,676 of NW_024870766.1, forward strand.
ACAGAAATTGTTGAGTTTCTAAAATGTTCAATCTCCATTAGAGGATCTCACAGCTTTTTAGGGATACAAGACTTAAATTATTTAATTATATTATATCCTGCTATAATAAATTATAATATGGGGATGTGTACCGCTAAGGAATTACAGATTTGTCAGAGCAGTTTGTCAAAAACATAAATTATTTAAACTAAATCATAAAACTGAGTTTCACAAATAAGAAGGAACAAAACAGATTTATAGATGTTGACATTATTTTTATAATTTACAAAAAATTGCATTATGATCCCAATCACATAAGAAAAATATCCTATTCTATATATACTTAGATGTTTATATAAATACAGAACCTAGGAGATAATAGTGATTACTTTTGAAAAAAAGGAGGGCAGAGAATCATAGAGACAAGAAAGACTTTTCTGCATTCCTGTATTTGCATACAATTTGAATTTGAGCCTAAATTTCACATATGAGCTTCATGCTTACCAAGTTTTAGAAGCCTAGGGATTGAAGGATTCATCTCTGTGCTATATGCAATGTGGTTTGCACAATCTATGTGACTGAGTCTCCAAGAATCTAAAACCTGACTATGATTTGTTTAGTAATTTGTTTAGTGGCTATTCAAAAATAAAGACTCATCAGGCAATAAAGGATGAAGAACAGCCAGTCAAAACAGTGCATCCCTACACTGATTGGGAGAGAACTTGGAGTTCTAGACCTGTAGGTCTGCATTCAGTCAGGAAGAAATATTAAATCTATATTATATGGGATGTGTAATCAAGAAAATGACAGGATCACATTTCAATTTTAGGAAGACATCAACAGTGTGGATAATCTGGAAAAGTTGAGCAGTTGTTGTGGCAGAAGGTTCATTAGCTATTGCACTAGTTGAAAGGTGAGGATAGGCAATAAGGATAATTGAGATAAGACAAAGACAATCAATATTCAGTATATGATTTAGTGCACAAAATGAGAGTGATACAAAAGTTGTTTCAAAAATCCCAAATCAGGACTTCAGGCAAGATATTTGCTAGGCCACTGAGCTCTTGACTCCAATCCTGACCCAGGTCAGAACCGATTTCAGAGCCTCGGGTGGAGTTGAGCTTGCCCGTGGGTACTCATTAATTGGTCCCACATTAAATGTACTGAGTCAAATAGGTCACTGCCTTGTGTGATGAGCCTCTGTTTTGTGCCTCAAGATAATATAGCTTGTTCAAATCCCTTGCTAAACTATGTCCATAGTAGCTCCATAATCTGACAGTTATATAATATTCTCTCAAAAAGGAAATAGTACATTTTGCTTGGTTAAATGTATTTTCTATACTTCCTAGGAGAACCCAGATCGCCAAAAACTGAACTATTGGTGAAGGCTTGGTACAGGTCCACCTTCCTCATGCATTACCCACAATCACTGGTTCACCAAACACAGACTTCTTCAAGGCTTTAGGAAATCCTACCTATAACCTGGGAAGTATCTCCACTTTCTCCTGATAAATCACGTTCCCTTACGTAGGTAAAATAAAGCCCTAAATGATTCTTGTGACTTACCATTTTCTGACTTTATTACTGTCTTAACAGATCAAAATTTCAGTTTAAATATTTCATCAAGACATCTAGCAATTAACCCTGCATTCATTTATGAAGAAAATACTCATATGTAATTGTTAGAATACCAAGAGTTCTAAAATGTAATACAGTTAAATTAATGGGTTTATATGTACAATATCTGATCCTTCCAAAATAAAAAATGACTAAAAATGGAAAAAAAATTATTTTCTATAACTTAGCACTATCTCTTACTAATCCAATCTGTTTTCAAACCACTCAAAACTTATTTAAAATAGCAATTAAACAGTTTTCATAATCAATCATATTACATGTTTGTTCTTCACTTCTAATCCAATGTCCCCTGTCCCCACCAGCTTTTACAATTAGAACAGCATTTGCCTGTCTTCCATCATGTGGAATAGTTCCCTTTCTTTTTGATTTATCAAGCACCAGCAATCGTATCTCCAGTATTTTTGGAGGATTATTGGATATAAGACATCTGTAGCCTGAGTTTACTCAGAGTGAAGAAGTGAGATCCCCGAGATTCTTGCCTTAATATCTGCATTTACTCCTTAAAGCAGATGTAAATTTAACACATTTTAAACAGATCATTGGAAGGCCAGTTTGTCTTCAGTCTAGTAAGTTAACTTAAGAGTAGTTGATGATGGGATTAAGGAAGTAGAAAAGGCCAGTTTATGTAGAAAAATGAGCATAAACTGCCAACCCAGACCTCTCTAGCAAGCCATCAAATCATTATGATTTCAGTTTTCTCTAACTCAAGACAATTCTGCATTTTCATGTTGGTTTGCTCAATAACTGTGAGTATCAGATAATAATGACAACAAATATATATTGAGTTCTTTACTAAGTACTACGTGCTAAATTCTCTATGGATCTCATGTATTTATCACACTGTGCACTGTTAGCACTCAACTTAAAAATAGATAACTCACGGGTAGAAATGGAAGAGGGGATAATGGGACAGAATGAAGGATGGGGTAAAATTGATCAATTTGTATTGTACTTATAACATAACTTATAGGATTGTAACCTCTTTGCACAACTACTCAAGGATAACTTTTTAAAGAATAAGTGCCATTCTAGCTAGTTCAAATGAGATTCTTTTCCAATCAGAGGATATCATATGGTTTGAATAAAAGAAGGCCAGAGCTGAAGCTACAGATTTGGGGCTGACTTTTAGCTCCAAAAGCCACAGTACAGAGTCAGCACTTGCTTTCAAAGACCAGAGAACTATTGGCCCCCAAACTAACAGGAGTTGGGAAGTCACACAGCCAAATGCCTGCCACAAACACAGAACTCCCATAAATCAGAAGCTGCTGCAGCTGCCAGCTTAGGAACTGTCTCGTGCCAGCTACAATCTGCACTAGCAGAAGGGATGTCCCATGTCTGCCTCTTGGCACTTTCAAAGCAAATGACTGGACATGGTGAACTCTGCTTAGTGCTGCCACAGAACAAACGGAATGCGTCCACTCCCTATCTGCCAAAACAACAACAAAAAGTGTTGCTTAAGTACATCATCTGTCTCACTTCAACCTTTCCAACCTCCTGGAAGGTTTTCACAACCACCCCAAGAGGTAGCTGCAAGGTTGAAATAATTTTGTAATTGGCTTTATTAGCAGGCAATTCATAGAAAATTAAACTCTCCTCTTGTATAGTATAGAGTTCAAAGATCTTTGAGGATTTTTTTTCCATTATGTAAACAACTGCTAGAGGATTCCAGCAATAGAACCTCCTTACCACCTGTAAAGTGTCTCCTAGTGTCCCTTCCCAGTCAGTCATGATCAGCCATTAAGGGCCCCAGAAGCTTCACTCTACTTTCACAATAGTTTTACTTTTTTCCAGAGTTTTACCCTTTGTCTGACTTCATATAATTGGAATTGTATGTTATATAGCCTTCTATATCTGCCCTTTTTACTTAGTATTGGTTTTATGTTCTTCTGTGCTAATCCTAGGGCTTGAACTCAGAGCCTGAGCATTATCCTTGAGCTGTGATGCTCAAGGCCAGTGCTCCACCATTTAAGCCACATCTGCACTTTGTGCTTTCTGTTAGTTAATTGAAGAGAAGAGTCTCACAGACTTTCCTGCCTTGCTTGGCTTCAAACCATGAGCCTCAGATGTCAGCCTCCTGAGTAGCTTGGATTACAGACATGAGGCACTAGTGCCAAGCTTAGCACAGGTTGTTTTATACATTATTGTATGTAGTAGTAATAGTTTGTCTCTATGGAACTAAGATCGTTTATTAACCTAAATGAACATTTAAGTCATGCCCAGCTTGATTTATTATGAATAGGGTTATGAATCCTCACTTACAAGCCTCTGGGCTTATGTTTTCATCTCTCATGTGTAAACTCCCAAAAATGGAATTGTTGGGTCACAAAGTTTCTGTGTGATTTGCACATTTAACTTTTTCCCAAGGCATTTCAAAACATCCTACCATTCTGAATTTTCACTTGTATGTGTGTGAGTGGCAGAAATCACATCTGTTCTAGTGGAGGTGTAGATAATGTTCCAGTTCAATTTGAATTTTCCTACTGACGCGTTATGATTAACATTTGTCATGGCACAAATCATTCACATATCTTTCTGTGTAATGTGTCTATCCAAATGTTGTGTTCATTATTTAAATCATGCTTTCTGTCTTCTTTGACCTTGGTTACATACTTTAAAGCAGATTTATAAAAACTACTGACGTTGTCAAGCACTGGTGGTTCACACTTGTAGGCTGAGATCCAAGGATCAGGTTTAAAGTCAATCCAGGCAGCAAAGACTATGAGAGTCTTACCTCTAATTAACCATACACACACACACACACACACACACACACACACACACACACACACACACACACACACACACACACACAAAGAGCCAGGAGGGGCTGGTCTGGGAAGGAGGCTCAGTGATAGAGTGCTTGCCTTGCATGCATGAGGCCCTGCGTTCAATTCCTCAGTACCACATAAGTAGAAAAAGCCAGAAGTGGTGCTGTGGCTGAAGTGGTAGAGCACTAGCCATGAGCTGAAGAGCTGAGGGACAGCAACCAGGCCCAGAGTTCAGGCCCCATGACCAATCAAAACAAAAGCAAAAGCAAAAAAAAAAAACCCCAAAAAACAAAAAAAGAGTCCGGAATGGAGCTGTGGCTCAAGTGGTAGAGCACTAGCCTTGAGTACAAAATAGTTCAGGGACTGTGCCCAGGAACTGAAGTCAAGCCCCAGGACTGGCACAAAAACAACACAAATTACTGACAAATATTTTTCTCCAGAGAGAAAAGATTCGATGTCTATCTTTTTTCCCCTTTTATAGTTCAAGCTTTTTCTAAGATATATCTAAAAGATCTTATTTTAACCCAAGGTCACGAAAAATTTTTGCCGTGTTTTTGTTTAGAAGAGGTATAGTTTCATCTTCTCTGTTTAAGTCTTAAGATCCAGTTTGAGTTAATTTTCCTGTATGGTAGAAAGGAAGGATTAAGTTCATTCTTCTAAATATAAAATCCAATAGTTCCACACCATTTGCTGAAGATGATCCTTTTACTATTGCATCGGCTTCATACTTCTGTTAAAATCAATTGAACATATATTAGTGGATCTCTTTCTAAGCTACATTGTTTCATTGATCTGTATCAGTGATTTTGATAGTGGTAGGACACCCAGAGATACACTTAGGGGTCAAATTATTTTCTTTTTTTCATTATGTAGAGAATACTTTATTAGTTTCTGTAATCAGATGCATGCAGATAGGACTTCACATGTTTAACACAGTGCATTTACCCCTATACAAATGGGGAAAAATGAACTTTAATGTTTTTAGACCAATATGGCAATTGATTTCTATCCAATGCCAACTCAACATGGTAACTGGGATACTTTTTCCAAAGTTGATAGCATAGCTGAAGTTTCCAAAAATTCAAATTATATATATATATATATATATATAATTCAAATTATATATTGCATATAGAGAGAGACCAATAGTAGCAGTGTTTTATGCATCAATAGCAGCAATAACATTTCCAGGTTCTGCAGTCATCTGAACAAAATTATACATCCAGCACACTCCATTAATAAAAAGATAAAAGACAAAACCTCAGAAAATTGCAAAGTCTATTACTGTTGTGGTACTTGGCATCATTGTTTTTTGCCAGTCCTGGGGCTTGAACTCAGGGCCTGAGTACTGTCCCTGAGCTTTATTTCTGCAAGGCTAGCACTCTACTATTTGAGCTATAGCGCCAGTTCCAGTTTTTTCTGCTTATTATCTCTCTTCCTCTCTCTCTGTCTTTGCCAACAAATATTGTCTATCTCCAGAATCATGGCTTTATAAATCACGTAAGGCAAGACAAGTTCTATTTATAAACAACTCTCAAAGGCCATATTGTGTTCCCAATTCACATGGCAGACTTCTACTGAAAACCCAGTCATGGGCAGATCATGGTCACTCCATGAATAATACTCTCACTTTTATCTCCATGTGAGAAACTAGGGTGAAGACATAAGTCTTTTACATCAGTAAAGGTCAAGCTCCTGTGTCACAGGTTGGGGTCCAAGGCCAAACACAATTTGATTTTTAATAGAATGGTTGCCATGGTTTGTTCATCTCACAGATGTGCATACATATCAAAGCAACAGGCACAAACTGACTGAGACTACTCAGAACAGACCTCACCAAAAGGACTCATAATCCAGCAGAGTCACTGCCTTGAAGCTGTCAAACAGCTGTTTATCATCCAGAAGCAACAGCTATGTTCCTGCCTTCTTTCCATTTACCTACTCAGCTTTAACCTGAACCGATGCCGACAAAATAATATAGCTCAAGAAAAATTAGAGTCCATAAACTTGGTAGTCTTAAACCTGCTTCCTGCAAAGGTGATTCGGTACAATAATTCTTATCTTTCAGTGCCTTGAATAATTACCTGATCCAGGAACTTTATTCTAATTTGTCCCTTGTTTGTAGCAAGCAGTATATTATTTTCTTCTCAAGTTATAGGGTTCATCATTTTCATGCTACAGTTGTTTTGAAGATGAAATATGTTCTTTATTACTTCAAGCAACAATTGATGCATCATATTTAGCCAGTATCCATACAAGTCAAGTGGAGGAGATCCTGCAATAACGTGGACATTTCTGTGCATCACTCACTCAGGTGAAAAGGTGAAGTCAAGTGTGCAGTATGTGGGAATTTATGAAAACATTTAAACTCCTCCACTTGAGAAAATATCACAGTCATATTCTCCTGTCTTTCAGAGCCAGTATTAGAGGTGATGGCCCATTTTAGGTCATAACAACAACAAAACTGCTACATTCGTTTTAAACAGGTTTGCTGAAGATTGGAAGTCAGTGTTGTATTGCCCTCATTTTTTCTCTTTTTATTTCAATAGATTTTTTTTCTGCTTCTGCTGTTTAATGCAGGCTCTACGCCAAAGCCATCTTAGAAAGTCTGCTACTCCAGATGTCACCCTGTTGCCCTTTTGCTCTATCTGCAGATTTTCTTTTAACAACAGCTGAAGCCCAAGTTAGCAAGCATGCATTTCTACAGTAAAAGAGGCATTATGAATAACACCTTTTGTATTTTAAATAGCACCCTCAAAGAGCACAGCACTTTATTCCTGCACCACATCTTTAAAAAGGGGGATTATTCATGCTCCTTTAGATTTGAAGAGAGAATTTTAAGATTTTAGTTACTGAAGACCAGAGTCACTGCACATAGTAAAAGCGGATGGGAAAAGTTTACTACAGATTGGTTTGCTCTCACCTTTAGCTGATCATTTCTAGAAAACAGAAGAATGGACACCAGATATCATTCTGCCAGTAGGCATTTTATGTTTATACCATATTGCAAGAACAGACCTATAGTCAATGAATCTCCCTCTACAGGCATTTGTTCCCAGAGCAGATGACTCAAATAAGTGCATCATTTGAAACTTTAGGTAGAGAAGAGGCCTGGAGTCTATTCTAAGGCAAGAGAAGGTTCTGGATAGGCTGATGACCATTTTTAGTCTCTTGTGCCATTGTATATTTTGTCCACTTTCAACTTTGTAAGTTTCTATTTCAAAATGAATATTCTAAGAGCTTATATAACCAATGAGAATACAGGAAATTAGGTATTCAGGCTTTTAGAGAATTGACAAAAACCTACGAGAAGAGATTTTTCAGGATAAAAGAATTCCTTCCGTAGGAAGAATGGATTGGATTCCAAGCACCTAATGCTGAGTTCTACCTAAGTTTTTTCTAACCATCACCAAAGTTGTTTTACCCAACAAAGCCTAAGCCACAAAATCACAATAACGCTGAAGTCGTAGATATTGCTCTTTTAAACCTGAAATCGATCTTAGAGCTCATCTATTATTTTCATGAACTGGCAAAATCAGGAATGAAATGAGCTCGCTTATGTTTTAGAAAAGGACAGAACAACAACCGTGAACCATTGTCAGAACATCAAGTGACATTCTGCTATGGCACGCTAATAAGCCCTAATAAAACTTAAAATGTGAATTTTTCTTTCTTTTTGAGACAAGATCTCACTGTGTAGCCTAGGATAGCCTGAAACTCATGAGCCTTCTGCTTTGGCCTACCAAATACAGAGATCACACCAGTATAGCATACACCTGGCATCTGCTGGAATATTTTCTCTTCCGGGCAATTCTGCACGCACCTTATTACGAGTAAAATCTTAAACAGACCAGCTGGAAACTTAGAAAAAGAAAAAGAAAAGTGAGTGGATGCAAGGAGGAACTTAATTGAACTTAATTGAGGCAACTGCTACTGCTTGGACATTTAAAAACATTTTTGCTAATCCAGAGCCAATCTTTTGCTTCCAAACTCTCAATCACTGTTTAAAGTTAAATGCCTCAAAATAAGGCTGATAAGCATATCCAAACCTGTGAGCATCTGTGCTTCTTCAACCAGCTGTCTAGAGAAAGAAGACTGTGCTTAATCTGCTACTGGTCCTGCCACAGTATCCAGCCTCTGCTCAGGCTGAGTGGTTTTATAATGGAGGTGGAGAGCTGATTCACTAAAATGTCTGCTCCTCCCAGACACTTTTGCACAGTCACTGGCTCTCCACTCTGTCCGTGTTTTAGAATCATTTTAAGAAGTCTTTAAAAACTTCCTGGCCTGCAACCTCAGAGACGCTGATTGAGGAGGTATGGACCCCAGGAAGCTTCCTGATTATTTTTAATCAAGTTCTCACAGCTTTTGAGACTAGTCTGTGGGAAATAGAACTGTTGCTCTCTCTGAGTAGGAATGGTGTTTAGTCCCGGTGGGCACTTGCTTTTATCTACCCATTTCTCACCACTTTCTGGTAATTGTGCCCATCAGAGAAATCACTGTACCTCAAGGAGGAAACGGAAAGAAATGCAACTCCTGAAAAAGTAGCAACCCAACAAAGTCTTCAAATGTAGGCCTAGAAGAGGCTTTAAAGACCATACAAGCAAGAAATCTCCTATTTTCCTTTGTTCATTCTTATTTCTTTGCATTTTGTTTGATGTGCTTTTACGAAAGGCATGATCACCACTCTGGCTTGGCCAGAGGTCATGAAACTGTTTGACCATATTCAAACCTGTTAGCACAATGATGTTAATACCTGGCTCTCCTACAGACCAAAATCCCAAATGTACACTTCTAGAAGGAACTGTTCATATGGCTATTTCTTAGGGTTTTTCTACACTACAGTGTAAATATCACCCCTTGGAGTTCTGGTCATCTGGTTGCCCTAACCATAAGCATTTCAGTTCTTGCTTGCTTTCTTTGTCCAAGTGTCTCGTATTTCATATCTAGAAACTAAAGTCCATAGACATGAAGGTGACTAACTTAAGATTATGGAATAAGGCAATGACAGAATTAGGTAAATAATATTCTTTAATTCATTGACACAGGACAATGCAAACATCACATTGAGCAGTCCTAGCTCAGAGAAAATAAGAACAAAATTGAAATCAAGACAAAAACCTCATGGGAGACAATTATTATATGACAAATATCCTGCTACCAAAGATTTACATAGGTAATCTAAAGGATCTTAAGCAAAAAAATTCAGCTCAACTTCTTAACTTTCTCATTTTAAGAGATTTAGCAAAGAACAAAAAAAATTAAAAATAACATCTTGTACATCTCATAGTTGCAATGGGTCCAACTGTATCCCTATTTAAACAATTTGTTTTTTCCCCTCCCTCCCCAAATTGTACCAACATCAAATACAGTGGAAATAGGGGTTATGTGGAAAAACAAGCTTTACAACTTTGATAAGAAATGTACTCATTACCTTGCTCATGTAATTGTAACCCCTCTGGATGGTACTTTTACAATAAAAAATAAAAATACTGTAAAATATTAAAAATAAATAAAAAGCAAGGCAGCTATGATGTATGTTTAAGGAAAACATATCAGCTGATAATGACTTGTTCACTAAGGTTAAAAGCAGGGAGCATTATTTATAGAACTTTACCATAGACGCCTTTCACTTTTTGAGGTGAGGAGGCTGGTGGTACTGAAGATAGAACTCAGCTATCACACTTACTAAGCTCTACCACTGGAGCTGAACCTCCAGCCTCTTTTTCCTTTGGTCATTTTTGAGGTAGAGTCTCACCTGTATGCCTGGCCGTTCCTTTACCACTAGAGATGACAGACATATGCCACCGTGCCCCACCACTGTGCTTCCCCAGTGGCTGGGGTAACAGATGTGTTCCACCCTACTCTTCTATTGGTTGAGATTGAGTCTCTCAAATTTGGGGGGGGGCATTGTTTGTTTGTTTTGCCTAAAATTATTTGAATACCAATCGCTTGTTCTCTTTCTCCCAATAGCTAGGATTACGGGCTTAAGAGCCACTATGACCAGCAGAGGATTTATTCTTAAGTATTTTTAAAAGAAATTCCCATTTGTAAAATTAAAAATATCCTAGTAATTTTCCAAGAGCAAAAGAAAGATTAACTGAAAATCCAAGGAAAAAGAAACACTCTCAAAGTAATATCTTTGTACAAACCAGAGGAGGTGACTAATTCTGGATTGATACACTGTGCTCCATAATGAAATACAAGCTTTTAGGAGATAATTCTTAATGGTTGCCTGGCACTGTGAGAACCACTATCTACCTTAGTCTCAAAATACTTTTCAGGATTAATTATATAAAGCTCAGACTTGGAAGATAGTGACAAGCCTGTCATATTTCTCTCCAAGCAATTGGAAGGTTTGATTATTATGATAACAACCCCTCCTCTGAAGAAAAAGTATAGGTGAGTTGATTATCCTTTATAGAAGATTCAAGGGTTCCATTTTGCTTGTTTTTGTTTTGTTTTGTTTTGTGTGCATCAGTACTGGTGCTCAGGGCCAAGGTTCTGTTCCTTAGCTTTTTCACTCAAAGTTGCGCATTTCTGGCATTTTGGTGGTAAAGTGGAGATAAGAGTCTCATGGACTTGCCTGACTGGGCTGGCTTTGAACTGCAATACTTTTGAGTATCTAGGATTGGCTGAGCCACCGGCATCCAGCTTAGATCCAAGTTCTTTTATTCAGGCTTTGTTGGCCATGATTTAGGCCATCCACACATGCAATATTCATCTTGGTCTGTCTTTACTACCTATATGAGAGTCAGAGGGAGGAAAAGAGGAGAACCAATACAAATGTTCCTTCCACTTGTTGTTGTACATAAGAGTTCTGAGTATCTGACCCAGGAATCTTATGTTCTTTGCCATTATCTATAGCAAGAAAATATGTGAGTTTGTAATTAGGATAAAATCTCAGAAAACTCACGGTTCCTGACAATGGGGAAGTAACATGTCTATGAGAAGAAACTGGATTAACTTTCAGTGCAATGTGAGAATAATAAAAGCAAGTTTCCTTTCATTCATGTATATGCTAATAAAGTTAATATAAATAATGAGCTTTATTCTATTTCAGTGTTACAAAAGTATAAGAACTACTACATGCTGTGTATTAGAACCAGACCGAAATATGAAAACCCAAATTTATTTAACAAAATAAAAATAATAATGCCTAGTTTGAATCCAGAAAGAGAACCTGGGAATTATGGCATGGAACATAAAGAGTCCTCTAGCCGGAGCAACAAGTAGGTGAGCTGTGTCCAACACAGGTCAAAAGAGTCAGAGAGATCAAGGCAATTCAATGGCAGATGGTTAGGTTTGGGAAACACCATCCACTCTCTCACCAATATGCTAGATGGGAGGATTGAGAGTTGCCACCAAGAACTTAACTAGGGGAAACAGATTCAAACTAATATTCTAGTTCATGGAAGAGGCTAGAAAACTGAGCAGGCTTATTAGATAATAGAGTAAAAACGGGAGTCCTATTGGAAAATTGGCTAACAATACTAAGAAGCCATGAGGAATGTTGGCTCAGAAGCAGAAAGACCATCCCAGACCTACCACATATTGGGTTCAGACTGAGGCTCCCAACATTCTTTCTCTCCATCCTGAATGCCTGAGCAAATGAGTGGGGCTGGATCTGCTGCTGAAGCCCTCTGTGGAATCAGTATAAAGGAAAGAAAACTGAATCTAACAGGAAAACTGCCACCAGAGAGAATTATATCTAGTTTACAAAAAGTACCCTATTGAAAATAGTTCCATTCTTAAAAGTATTAGAGGAATGAGTGATATGAGAGACAGTCTATTCAGTCAGGTGATACAACCATTTAAAAAATATTCCTGTACTGGGGTTCAACAAACTGTGCATATGCTAAGCGGGCTCTCTATCACTTCAATCATGACCCAACCTTTTTATGTGCTTTGCTCCTGGGCTAAGGTTTCAACTGTGTCAGTTTTGTCACAGAGTCAAACAGTAATGGCAAATAAAACATGTTTTTTTTACAGTTCAGATTTCATAAACATTGGGCATATGGCTTTATAAACTTTTGTTTGCTTTCTCTTTTTTCCTCAAGACTAACACTCTAACAGTTGAGCCACAGAATCACTTCTGGCTTTTTTCTTTTGGTAATTTTGGCAATAAGAGTCTCATGGACTTTCTTCCCCAGCTTGCTTCAAATTATTCTCCTCATACCTCAGCCTCCTAAATAGCTAGGCTTGAGCTACCAGCATCCTGGCTCTTTGTATGCTTTATTGCACCACTAAAAATCTTTCTTTATTCCCAGAACCTACTAGCCCATAGACCCTCTGGTGAAGGATTGTAAGAATCATCACAACATACACGTGTCCTAGTGCGGAAGGTCCTTCCTCATAGTAATACAGTCACCACTTCATTCATTAACTTTTCAATCACAGAAATGATTCTGGTCTGGAATGTGGAATTCAGATGTTGACTTTTTACTGGGGAAATTGTCTCTCAGTGTCCTGCCCATCTATTCTTATAGACGTACTTCCTTGTTCATATTCTTCCTTGCTGTTGTACATAGCCACTTTTCTGGCTGTCCTATTTTGTCCTAAGATTGTCATTTTATTAGCCATCTCTACAGTCCTCTGCAGGTTACTAGGCTGGCCCTGTGTGACATCTGGACCATTTAGTGACACCACCTGGCTCTATTACTTTGGGGCTCTATCAGCTGCACTACTATAAACAAGCCAGCTTATCTGACAGTGACTCCCACCGTCATCCCAGCTTTCAGAGGACAGGGATCATTGGGTTTCGTGTTGATATTCTTTCCCTTCTCAGCATCCCATTCCAGATGGCCTTAGCAAGGGGCAGGTCCTCCAGGACTTTTTGGATTCACATGTACAGCAAGTAGCGACAGCCCACTTCCATGAACATTTGATAGCCCTCTTGTCCTGCCCTTTACCATAGCAGTGCAGGCATTTTGATTTCATTCAATATGAACAAACGCTTTCTCCAGCTTCCTGAGGAGACTCACAAGAAGTGAGTGAGTTGGCCCCATTTTCTGAGGTACTTTCCAGAATCTTGCATCCCAATGAAATAAAGTCCTTCTGATTCACTCTTCTTACCTTGTAGTTCCCTTGGTCTAGCTTCTCAAAATCAGTCCCATAGACGTTCTACCAGCTTCTTCCAGGACAGCTGGCTAATCCCTGTTCCTCTTTTAGAACATAGCTCCACTCTTCCCTTGCCACTATCAGCATGTCTTTGGCTAGGCTGAGCTACATGTGATCCTCATTATTGATCTGGAAGCTGGGAGCAGCAGGAGTAAGTGCTGAGAGGGATTGTTTGAGGGCAATGTCTTTGTTTTTCTCTAAGGGTCTGGGCTGAGTTTCCAGGTGCTTTTTTGTCTTGTTTGGTTTTGTTTGTGTTCTCCTGTTCCAGAGGACACTAACCAGTTTGTAAACTGAAACCAGGAAGCCTTCTGGACCCACACACTTAGTTTTACATTGTTTGCCAACTGTTCTCAGCCTTTCATTAGCCCATTCAAGACCATTGACCAAACGTCAACTACGAGCCACGTATACTGTTTTATGTACATTTGTCTCCTATTCATATTCCTACTCACATGCCTGTCTCCTCCAGCAGAACATTTTCCCCAGTCACTTCCACACAGGCTTTTGGCAACTGACCCACTGAATTGCACGAATGCCTAACTCACATTGCACCTTTTTTAACTTCCTATCTCAGAGGAATCCCTAGACCCCTTGATTAGTGGAGTCTACCTGCAAACAAACACTGAGAGATTGGAGAATCCAAAAGCATTCATACATCTCTGAAGGGAAAGGAGAAGAAATAATTTTGTGAAAGGGGAGTCACCAAACCACAATGTTTTTTTCATTTGTTTGTTTCTTTGTTTGCTTTGGAGTTTTACTTTGGTTTGGTTTTAGAGGTGTTCCTTTCTAGCGGAAGTAACTATCTCCTTCACCATAGTCTTGCTCCCTTGTTTGGGAACTTGTCAAGGAAGGTGTGGCTTCTACAGTAAGGTCATTTGCGGTTGGCAGTTGGAAGCTGTGAGCTAGGCACACTCCTCTTGCAGAGCGAGGAGTCCTCTCATCAGCGTCTCAGAGGGGAAGACCTATTTTGCCCACCTCACTGTTCTCTGTGCTTTCCACTGCACAAATGTCAGTTTCACACTGGTTGTGGTACCTGGATTTTAGTTCCCACTCTTCTGTAATGGGTTCGTGCAATGTTTCAGTCACACAGTATGGGTGTAATGTGGCATTTTCCTTTGGCTTTCTCATAACTCTGGTGCAGTCCTGCTATTCGGGAAGTCCCAAGGAAGTACTCTGGTACTGATGCCATTTCCGCTAATTTGGGTGAGGATTTTATTTTTTTTAATCTATAATTTTTAAGTAAAATGTAGAACATTCAAGGAAAGGTTTGATATCTCTTTTAGCATTTACCCAGCATCAAGTAACTGAAGGAATGTCATCAGGAAAGAAGACATTTAAAACAGAAGATTCAATTGTAAGTTATATAGATTTCTTTTAAACCAAGACAGTGATGTGCCTGAAACTGTTTCAAAGAATAATGAAATGACCTTGTGCCTTCTTTTCTACCTGTCACATTCCGCAGCTAATAATATACAGTCTGAAAGACACAAATTACAGAGATAGGAGAAAGGAGTGAAGGATATACAGCTGGAAAAGAAGATATTCTAAATTCGCACAAATGTTCACTTTTGAAAAGAGAAGAAAGTTTATGCTTGTTATTTCACACAAATGGATCCACATAAGCATAATTAAAGGCTCTAGCCAATTAGAGTTGTAATAAAACCACAGACAGCTAGCTGTAAAGTGAATAGAAGAAGAATAACAGCTCCCCTGAGGAGTCTGGAGGCTACTTGCAGCTCTCTATCTTAGATCGTATACTTTTGGAAAATAATGAATCCTAGAACTTCCATGATTCGCCACAGATTTTCTTTCCATGTTATGGTACAGTCACCTCTGTATCTGTGGGCTCAACATCTGCAGATGCAAACAACTGCAGATGAAAAATATTCAGGAAAGAAAATCATCTCTACACTGAATATAGACAGACTTCTTCTTGTCATTACTCCTTAAACAATGTTCTCACAACTATTTACGTTGTATTAGGAATCCTAATCATTTAGAGGCAATTTAATTTAAAATATAGAAGAGGATATGCCTATGCTGTAGATGCTTTGTTACAAATACAGTCCCATTTTCTATCACTTCTTAGTGTCTTGAATTTGGATGTCTATTTAGTGTCTTTGAATTTCCATGGGGAGTCCTGGAACCAAATCCCCATGGGTTTTGTTTCTCCTCATAACCTTGTCTTGACATCTGTATGAAGAATCAGATGTGCAGTAGGTGCCATTCTTACATGTAATAAACTTTGAGGACCTGATTTACCTTTTCTCTTTCTGGTCCATACTTTTAAGTTCAAGTAGGAGTGAAAGGGATCAGTAGCAGAAGAAGGTATCTGGCCACAGTAGACAGCACTATGCTTAAATACCACTTTCTCTCAAACTTTCATTGTTTACTAGGGAATGAAGACAGGTAGCCAAAATTTCTGAACCTCAGCTTTCTTTTCTGTAAAACATTCAACTTGCAGAGGGAGAAGACACAATTAGAGATCTGTCATATCAACATTTAACACATGCTTATTATTACCAGTCATCTCATCTCATTTATTTGGAAGAATATTGTCTGCAGCATCTCAAAATTATTACTAGGTGTATGTTATTTTTAAAAAAGTGTTTTTACTGAAAAGGTCAGATCAGCAGGGTTTTTATTTTATTTTATTTTTGTAACCTCTTCATGCCCAGGATAAAAGTTTCCAACATTCAGAGGCAAAGTCAAGTTCTATTCTCCTTTTACAAAAATAAAATAAAATAGAAGGGAAAAAAAGGCCTTTCATCCAAATTCTCTTTTTAAAACATTTGAAGATCAAATCTAGTGTCTACTTAAAGGAGAAAGAAAACAACAGCAACCTGTAGTCCACAAGTATCTTTGTGTTTTCCTGCTTCTGAAAAGCTAACAATTTTATCCAAATGAAACTGATAAGAATCCAGAGGGGAGAGATTTGTCCTTCAATTTTCCACCAAAATATGTAGACGTGTTTATCATTGTTGATATTTTGGTTTGAGTATTTTATTAAAAATAACATATGTTCCTCTTATTTATTTTTTAAGATTTAATTGAATCTCATGATTAATTTGGAAATTCACATTTAGGTCCATAAGAGAGTACACCAAGTCAAAAATATTTCAGGTCATTTCTTTGCTTCTGCTTTTGTATGTGTGAGTGATATTATATTTTTTGGAAAAGCATTAGAGCAGTATTTGTCTTGCCAAGAAAAAAATGTCAAAGTCATAATCTGTAAGAAGAACACTGATTTTTTATTGAAGGCAGCTGCCAAATGCAAATTAACACCTACAAAGAAATATCCGACAATTTCTTTGAATGTAAGTATGCAATAAAAGTTGATAGGTGTTCATATGACTCATGTAAACTTGTCCACATGGTAATGAATCAAAAGCAAGTGACATTTTCAAATTCTGAAGTAGAGTATTGATTTCTAATTTTTAATCTGCATTCAATAAATCAATAAGTAGATACTAATTCCAAATGAAAGTTCTGTAATATTAAGGATAACTAACAACAAAATTGATAATTTGGAGGAGTTAACTGTTGTTTTTAGTACTGGGGCTTGAATTCAGGTCCTGGGTATTGTCCCTTGAGTGTTTTTTTTTTCCCCTTTACTCAACACTTAGCACTTTACTACTTGAGCCATAGTTCAACTTCAACAGCTCCACTTCCAGCGTTTGCTGTTTATTTTGTTTCTGTTTTTGTTTTGGAGATAAGCATTTCAGTTTCCTGCTTGTGCTGGCTTCTAACTGTGATTTTCATATCTACTGAGTAGCTATAATTACGGGTGTAAGATACTGGTACCCAGCCCTCATGCCCTCAAAGAAAGATATAAGAAGCTAAAATAGTCAATAAATTCCCAACCCTAATGAATGATATGAACTACCAAGACATTGATATAGAGAATTAATTTTGAAGTTACATCTAGATTTATGAATGAAAGATGGCATATTCCTCAGCAAAGTATGCCTAAGACACAAGAATTGGGCACATTTGTATTTTCATCCTTCCTGTTTAGCAGCTAATCAATGTAACAATGATTAAAAGCAACAAATGTCATTAATAAATGATGTGAATAAGTTAGTGTGTACTACTGAGTATATGTTCTAAGCACTTCACCTGTGTCATCTTAGTTAATCCTCATAATAGCCCTGCCTGTGAAGTATATTCTTTCTTCTACACATAGAGGAGACTGCAGGATAGAGATTCCACATAACTCAGGAAATGAGTGTTTACTTGTACAAGTCAGCTTCCAATAACATTCTGCCTGGAGTCAAAGCCCTGTCCTTTAGCCTCTTAGACGACCTTACATGACTACCAAGTTCAAGGTAATAGAAACAATGAGGAAGCTAAGCCAATCCACTACATGTTCTAGTTTGAACATCACTGGGCAGAAAACAAACCCTACACTCAGTATTGAGTCATATTTCTCTGTTTTCCCAGCCTTGTTGTGTAAAACTCTTAGCCAGCCTATATGACATTCAGAGCCTTGTTTGTAAGTTACAGTGAGTACACAGGTCCCTATTAGCATAAGTCCGTCCCACTGCTCAATTATTCTTCTTTGTCCCAGATCTGACTTCCTTGCCCAAGCTTCTCCATTCTCTCCGACCGTTATTTCCCAGAGTCTCTCTTCCCATTCCAGTTATCAGTTTATTTCACCTTCTGTTCATTTCTTAACCTACTTTAGGTTCCTGTGTTCAAGTCCTTTAGTAAACTGTCTAAAGTTTTCAGTTCTCATTTGATTCTTATCATCTTCCTGGGAGGTTTTTCCCAGTATTGAGCCTTTGGCCCCAGTGCAGTGTCTGTATACTGTAGCCAGGTCTGTGCCCCTGCCTTCTCCTTCCCAGAGGGTAGAAGAGATGGCGCAGATCTTCCATCCCCAATGATCCAGCCACACACCAATTTACTCAGTATCCTGGATGCAAAGCAAAGGTATAAGCAGATAAGAAGACACTTCCAAGCCTAAGATTCTACCCTAAAAGTTAGAAAGTTAGAATGTTTGTAAACTAAGTGATCTCTTTTATGCAAGGAGATGAGAAAGGGGAAAGCAAATAATTGATCATATATTTGTAGGTTAAACTCACTTAAGGTCAGTGCATAGTCACATTGTCACAGAACAGAAAGTTGACAATTAAATGAGCTCTAGGAATAACACAGGAAATTCTTCATTCCTCTACCCTGGTACCTAGGCAGGGCCAGAGAGTTAAGGAGTCAGCAGATGTTCAGGTTTGTCAGATGCAACAAGTAGACATTTGCTATGAGATTGGCCTAGTACTTGGCAGGTAGCAAACACCTGCTATCCTCTCACCTGTGAGTACAACATTTAGAGACATCTACAAACAAAACTGAGGTTTGAATAGACATCTTCAATATCAGGAAGCCTCTCTCCTTTGCAATACTTTCCCCTCAAGTAGCACACAGAGTAAAATCCTCTTGGGCTAGGAGTCGAAGAGACTTGGGTTTAATCGAAGGTCTGTTACTTGCTAACACTAGGCAAGCCATTTAAACCTTCCAAGTCTCAACTTCTCAATATGTACAATGGGTGCCAGACTATGTCAAAGAAATGTTGAGAAGACTAAACATGTATTGCAATAAATGCTATTAAAAATTCTTCTTTATTTCCTGTTTTTGGGGCCAACCTTCCAATACTAGAGAGCTTAGAACTACCCGTGAAGGCTGTTTTCTGTTTAGATTTCCTCTGCAGTGTTACTGTTTATCATTAGATTTGAAGATTCCTTCCTTAGCCTTGTTCACTACTTTCAAGTGCTGATTACCTTAATGCTGAGGAGTGGTCTTTCTTAATGAAAAGAATACCACGAACATGCTCCTGATTTTGCTGGCTTCCCAAACACAGCCCTTGCTTCAGAGTTGAAAGTCCAACCCAGAACATAGCCACCTTTAATCAGATTTATACATTACATTTCTGGGTTATACTTTCATTTAGAGTATAGCTTCTTCTCATTTAAAAGCTTAAAGAAGAAAAGGAACTGCTTTATAATACTAGCAGGATCTTCAAATTTCATAACCTTAACACCATTTTCTCTAAATCCTGTCTTAATAAAGGAGCTTGTTAGTACCCACTGTGGATACTATCCAGAAAGAAACCTTGAATGGGTCAAACATCAAGAGGCAATATAGAATCTCAGAGGTATCAAAAAAGAAAATCTATTTTCATCAGTCCACTTTAGCTTTCCAGTGCCCTGTCTGGAGCATGTCAGATGTCCTCATTCTTAGGAATCTATTATTTATAGATTGTGTCTAATTCAGATCCTTCTATGAAATTATGACCCACTTTAGTATGGGGGAAATTTTGCTTGGAATTCTACTTCCCTAGGTATTATTAGGAAGAGTGAAATGATGGACCTTTTATGATATGGATATTTGAAATAAGCTCTTAAATAAAAAAAAGATTTGAACATGATGATGAACATTAAGAAGCTGATTGTAAGATCTTCTGGAATCCCTCAGAAAGGAATCTAGGATGAGGGAAACCATTCTGAGCTTCTCTCAAAGATCATGTGAGGAAAAGCAGCTCAAACAAGGCTGTTGTCAATACAGATATGTAAATCAAGATGACATAGCCTGACAAGATACCTGTCACTTCAGTAAATGAGAAGGGAGAGATTTTTCACTTTGAGTCAATCACATAGTATTTTATTGCACAATATCACACATAAATGGTGAGATTAATAGATTAATTCCTGGTTACAACAAGGAGGGCAATTAGATCAATTAGTGGTTTTCTCAGTTCAACCACAAGCTTCTATTAAATTATTACTTCAGGGAATGATAGAATAGCTTAATGTCCAGGAGAAAATAGAATTGAATATTAAGAGTAAAGGTAAGGGCTGGGTGCTGGGAAGGTGGCTCAGTGGTAGAGTGTTTGCCTTGTATGCATGAGGCCCTGTGTTCAATTCCTCAGCACCACATAAGCAGAACAACCCAGAGTGGCTCCGTAGCTCAAGTGATAGGATGCTAGCCTTGAGCTGAAAAGCTAAGGGACAGTGCCCAGGCCCAGAATTCATGCCCCACAACCAGAAAGAAAAAGAAAAAAAGAGTAAAGGTATAACACCAGTAAACATTTAAATAGCCTAATTTTATTAATAGTAATTCAAAAAAATTAAACAACCTCTATATGACCAAATATACATGGAAAGGACTCTCTGAATTATTTTATGGATGAGGAAACTGGAACCTCCAAAGATCAAGAAACCTGATTGAAGTCATAATCTAGTTTGGGATACAGTGTTTAAACCCTAGCCTCTCAGAGTCTAAACTTACTGCTGCTGTGAAAGCAGCACAGATTGTCAAGGTCCCCTCTTTAAACTGCTTGCCAAAACCGTGAATCATTCATTCACTGAGCTATAGTATACTTGGGGTCATTAGATAGCATGAATCTCTGACTAGGTTGGTTTTTCAGAGAAGCAAAATGTAACTCATAACCAGCTCCAAGACTTAAGGTCTGAATCCACTGCAAAAATCTCCATACATGGAATCACATTCTCTCTCTCCTCTCTCTTTCATCTCTCCTCTCTCTCTTCTCTCCTATCTCTCTCCATCCTCCCTCATCTCTCTGCCTACAAATACACACAAATCCTATACCACTGCTACCCTCAACCACAATCCCACTAAAAATCTCCCCTGCTCCTTGCAATCATCTCATAATCAAGCTCAATTTTAAAATTCTTACTACTCACTTTCTTTTTTTTTATTGTGAAAATACTGTACAGAGGGGTTACAATTACATGGGCAAGATAATGAGTACATTTCTTATCAAGCATTGTAGCCTCCTCCTTTGTTTCCCCTTCCCATCCCTTCCCATCCTCTCCACATCCCCCAACCCAATCATCCCCCCCCCACCCAATCATCCCCCCCATACACACCAAAGTTGTAAAGTTCGTTTTCGACATAACAACTTGTACATCTCATTGTTGCAATGAGTCCACCTGTATCCCTAGTTAAACGATTTGTTTTTTCCCTTCCCCTCCACAAATTATACCGACATCAAATACAGTGAAAGCAGGGGTTATACCGTGGGGGAGGGACATACAAAGCAACAAAGAAATCATCTTATAAATGTGTTAGAAACAATCGCATGAAAGAAAAAAAACATTTGAATATATATCTTAGGGTTCATTTCCCTAACATCAACATATCTGACCTTTTCTGCTTGACTCAGACATATACTAGATATTGCAAATAAGGGAAACCATGGGACCTATGTTTCTTTGGGCCTGGCTTACTTCATTCACTTAATATAATTTTTTCCAAGTCTTTCCATTTCCTGATGGAGGCATAGAATTCCATTGTGTATATATACCACATTTTCTTGATCCATTCATCTACTGAGGGCCATGTGGGTTGGTCTACTAGCTTTCTTTTAAATAGCCTGTATTCCTAGTCATTCACACACACTGAGACCAAAAGGAGGATATTCTTAGGAGAGGAGGAACACAACGTGCAATACCTATGTGTATATGATCACATAAAATCATATGTATCAACATAAACTCTAAAAAATGGAAAAATAATAAATAAGTAGCCTGTATTCATGTAGCTATTCACTCCTAAATTTCTCACCATCTAACTTCCACTCCAAGTTTCACACCATGGTTTTGAAAGCTTCCTTTATACTAAATTGAAGACTCCCCTGTTTCTTTGACCCTTCTTTTCTAGCATGCCTATCTCCTCCTTGTCCAAATCTATTGGTACTCATGAGAGCGTGCTAGGATCATTCCATTATGTTCTTCTTCCTGATGGCCCTCAAGTGGAGGTGGACCCCAGGATGCTGTCTGCAATTCTCTTCTCTGTCTACAAAGTAGCTCATCTCCTACCAGGTCGTTAACTAACACATCTCAGTAGATGATCCCCAAGTTCAGTTCCCCAAAAAAAATCTCTTTCCTAAGCTTCACACTGACATTTCTCCCTTTCTGTTGATATATCTAAATGACTTTTCCAGACTACACACTCAGCATGTCATAAATCTAACTCATTTTTCCCATCAGAAAAAAAAAACCTGACACAACTTCTCAAAATTGTCCTAATTTTGGAGTTATCTTTGACTCTTAAGGGAAGAGTCAAGTGGCCTATGAAACCTATTTTCTAGGTCTTACAAATTCTATGTTTTCACATTTTCCTCTCAGCCTAGCTTCCATATTGGCGTTACTACCATCAATATGTCTCTGTTTAAAAACCCTACACATTGTTAAAAAATTATTGATAACAGTACCTATATAACACACAATCATAAACATTTAATGATCATCTATTTTGCACATCGAATGTCATTACCTTATCAGACTCTCATAACTCCTGGAATTGGATACTAAAAATGTTCCTTTTTTATTTTGACAAAGGAGAAATGTTTTTGCTCAAGGAAATGCATCATGCAAAGCAGATGATGGATTCCTGTCAAGGTCAGACATCCTCATCCAGCTTCTAAATCATCTGCCTGTCAGCCACCAAGTATTCCTCTACCTTCTTTCCTCACCCAGCACATCAAGTAGAGTAACCTGGTCTGATCTTTCACTATCCCACTACAAACAGCCTACAATTCAATCCAATCATATCATAGCTCAGCATTTACAGTTCTTCCAATACCATTCTCCTATCCAGGTTCTACCCATCCATCAAGACCAATCTCAATCTAGATGCCTCTCCTGGTTCCCCAGGGTAAATGAAATTTCCCCTTCTTCTGCCTCTGGGTATACTATGTTTATAACTCTTGACATAGTTTGCAATTTTTTTTGTTTTACATTATCTTCATTACCTGTCTTTCTTTTATCCCTTACTCAGAGGGTTAAGTTCACCAAAGATAGGAACTAAAGTCGATCTACTTGACTGACCCCTATCTTCTTGCTCCAGAGATCCTGGAAATGGACCTTAGACAGGGAATGTAAGCCCTGTTCAATGACATTAAGTCCAAGAGCTCTGGGGCTTCTTAAGCTGGATGATAGAACTGGCATCTGATTTTGATGTGGATATTTTTCATAAATCAATTGTCTGATCACTTTAAA
Organism: Dipodomys spectabilis; assembly: GCF_019054845.1. Classification (NCBI taxonomy): domain Eukaryota; kingdom Metazoa; phylum Chordata; class Mammalia; order Rodentia; family Heteromyidae; genus Dipodomys; species Dipodomys spectabilis. Next base: position 20,999,194 of record NW_024870766.1, read on the forward strand.
ATCTCAATTCTAACTGTACTGTTTTTTCAACATTTCTTTTAAATCCCAAAGAGACCCTACTCGATAAAGTCACTTCAGTCACAGAATAAAGTACTGACATTTTTATCCCAAAGTACTGAGGTCTTTACAGACAGCTCCATCTGCCAGTGTGTGCCATGCCCCTTTCCAGCACAATTAGGAAAGCAAAGGGAAGCCATTTGTAAAGTACATATCTTTCAGATTGTTCTCATTTTGATAAAAATAAGAGACTATGAATGTTTATTTTACTAGTCCCGTGTTCTTTACAATCCAGAGCTCCAGCAGAATTCTATCGAATGCAGTTCCACTTTATCTTTTGGCCACTTAACATCATTTGTAATCTGTATAAATAATTCTGAATTAAGTATGCAAAGTGTATTAAAATATCATCACTTTCATTTGTCTCTTGCATAATGTTAAAATATTTTCTTTCAAACAGTGCAGTGTATCTTCTTTTTTTACTAGAGTAGTGTTTTGCCTAAATATAAACATAGAATTCAAAGATTCCTGTACAAAAATCTTCAGATGACTTCCTACTCATGTGAGTTAAAACAGAAAAACAGAAACATCACTGCTAGTGGATCCAGATTGTCTGTTAAAAGAGTTACTCCTCCATCAGATTATAACTGCAAAGATGGATGGATGGGCCATGTGGCCAGCTCTTTTATTATTAATACCTTTGGTGAGTTATCAGAATGACAGTGACTCGTTAGTACATAATATGATAAAACTTAAAACCAGTACACTTAATTTTTGTCTGTTTTTCTGTGACCAGGTTTAGAGGATTACTTCACTTTCACAAAAGTGACTTTTCCTAAAATATCGCATTGCATATTTTCATTTCATAATGCTGCAGAATTTATGAATATGATTCATCATTTCTAATCAATGAAATTGTATTGTAACTTGACTAAAAAGCAACTAAAGTTTAATTAAGTTTTCAGTCTCTGTGAAGGAATAAGCATCATTCTTTCAAGGAAAAGAAAAACTGATCAAAGAGATTTTAGAAAATTAAAACTTGCACAACAACTTGATAATATTATTTCCTTTATAAGCTTTTCCATCTTACTGATATAAAAGCATATTTTTTCAGTACCATGGTTATATTAATATGAACAAGGAGGAAGAAACTATTGTCAAAATATTTGATGTGCCTACATGACTCACTCTGAAATCATAAACTGAGAAGATGATTTTCCTAGGCCCATTATAAGAATCATGAGTGATGTATTAGAATGTTTATTACCTAAAGAAGACTACGAATATATGAATGATGCATTCTTAATAAACTATCCTATTCAAAATAATGTTCAGTACACTTAGATTTATAGACAACAATTCTCATTTTCAAAGAGTTGGTGTAAAGAATTGGTGTCTATAAATTCACTTTCAAAGAGATTTTCACCTATTCTTTTGTTCAAAGTAAATGAAGAAATAATTTACTTATGTTTACTTAATCAAGTGTTTCAAATTTAATTCTTTGAAAGATTAATTCAACCAAATGTAGATAACAAGCTGCTTAGTGAAAATAACTTGTATTTATTATGTTATTTATTTAATCTAGAGTTAAAATCGAACAGTACAGTGGTCTACATCAGAGGCTTTTAAGTCAGAAAGACCCAGGTCCAAATTCTCTCTCTAGGATTTACAAGCAATATGGTACTAGCCAAGTTACTTAACAGCTTTAAGATGTCATAAGTACTAAGCCCATTACTAGATACTTTACAGCAAGAATTGCTGTAAAGCATTTAGTCTGATAGACCCTATTGGGAAAAGCAATATATTTTTCCAACACCCCATTCTTTATTTCTCAGAATATCTCTGTAGAATACATGGGCCAGAGACAATATTCTACAAGATTTACAGCCTTAGGTAACTGTAGCTTTAAACTCTGATGAAATTTAGGCCTTGTATCCAAATGTTACACAACGTTTACTGAGATATGCTGTAGATACATCAAAGCCTACAAGTTAAAGACCGTTGTGTTGCATTGCTCTAACAAAACACTAGTTTTCATGTGAGGGGTTCCCATATTCTCTTCTCTAGTACCCTGATAACTTAGAGAATAAATCTTGACTGTAGCAACACCCTTTCTCCTATGCCAAGTCAGCCAGTAACCTGGACCTGCCATCCATTTCCTTAATTTCCCTTACAAAATCTTCACCCCCATTATCCCACTGCTGCAGCCTTAGTTCAGGTGTTCTCTTCCCTGTTTTAGCTTCCCAATAGTCTTTCTAGCTCTTAAGGACCTCCCCATACTGCTAGGAGAGAAATTTTTCTAAAATGCACACTAATCTCTTCATGATTAGCTTCACAAGTGTTTATTCTCCCAACGCTCAGAAGAAATAGAAAACTACAATACAAAATAAATTTAAAGTGATTCTTTATCAGTAGTTTGATGAACAAAATGGTGTTTTTCCATTAGTACTTTTATGCTTTGCATTTGGATAAAACCCCTTAATTTAGGAAAGGCAAAATGCCAAATTTCCATTAATGAAATAAAGCTTATTAATAGGAAGATATCTATTAAAACAATGAATTATAATTGTAGTACAGAACTTAGTGCAAGCATTTACCTGAGAATCATTCCAGGTGATCAAACTTAAACTGCTACAAGTAGGATGAATTCATTCACACTGCATAGACCTTTTCTATTAAGTTTAAGGATCGTTACTAAGTGGGTAAATTAATATATGTTTATAATCCTAGAACTTGGAGGTTGTGGCAGGTGAATCCTTCACAAAAAAATAAGGAAAAATAAACTGATGTATCCAGTGGGAGGCTCATTTTCAAAATTAGTGTATACTCGTGGATTCAGTTTTTATTTACAAAAAAACTTCATAAAATGCTTTCTTAGTTTTTTAAGTTAATCAAAGGGTGTTTATTTGTGAAATGTTGCATTCATCCCTCTCTTCAAAGTTTTAGCATGCTGAGATTTGAAGAATATGCTGATGAGACTTATGACTAAGGCAATGTGGCATTATGACACTTGGTACTTAAATGTAAGAATAAAATTTCCCTTTGTTTTTGATTGTTTCACAGCTTAATGGAAAACAGATCATTTTCAATGTTGCTTCAAATTCTCTTCATATCCAGCAGGAGTATAAAGTGATTGCTAATCAGAGGAATTGTACCTTTTAAGGAAGGCGTATGTGCGAGCAGGCACACACTCATGCTCACAACAAAGGTCTTGGCAGTGAAATACCAAGGAATTTCTCCCACTGTGTTCTGATCACCAATTCATTCATAATAAAGCCTGGTGAGATGCATGGTTTGTCAGATACAGCTTGTGTGTGTGTCCAGGACAGATTGCAGTTTCCCTGTAAATCCCTTTCTATAAATCTTCTTATACTCACAGAGCAAAATTATGCTTACTCACATTCCAAAAACCACTACAATCCCATTTATTTCTTGAGGATGAAACTGTAAATTAATAGGATATAATGTGGTATAAAGTATCTGAATATTAATTTTATACAAAAATTCTAATTTTTAATGGATTAGTATGTCAAATCTAAACACTTTGATCCAAGAGTCTTTAAGTGTTAGGTTCGTCTGACAGATTTTCAGGAATCTTGATATATAATGAATCAGGCTGGCCTAATGGGAAATGGAATTTAAGCTAACATATTATTTTACATGGAGAATATAGGTTAAAACACAATCTCCAATAAATCTAACTCTCAATCATCCCTGCCTCCAGAAAATATTTTCCATAGTTTCAATTCCTACGAGCTGTGAATTAGAAACCATGCCTGTGGCGAAATCTAAGGTGATTTCTCAAAGGACATTTCAATGAGCTCCAATTAGACTCTCTTAAATCAGTCCTGGAATCAGATAACAATCATTTGAAGTTGAAGAAATATCCAAGTCATAACTTTAAATGGCATGATATTTATCATTAAAGGCTTAGAAGACCACATCAGGAATTAGACATTGTGCATATCAGTTCCATGTCACTTAGCTTCTGGATAGCCTTGAGAAAATAACAAGAGACTTCTTCCTCTATAATAACCACTATGGTTCTGAAATTGTCCCATAAAAGTATTCAAGCCACTTTCTATTGGTATTTGAAAATTCAACAGATTTTGGAGTCTGTATGAGTTCTTCTATCACTTGCAAATAACCAATAAAAACAGGTATTAAAGGACAACAGTCCCCTGTGCTGGTAGCTCATGCCTGTGATTCTAACTAATCAGGAGGCTGAGAGATCTGAAGATTCCAGTTCAAAGCCAGCCCAAGGAGAAAAGTCTGTGAGAATCTTATCTCCAATTACCCACCAAAAGTTGGAACTAGCTGTGTCTCTGGTGGAAGCAAGCTCACCTTGAGCAAAAAAGCTCAGGGACAGTGCCCAAGTCAAGCATCACAGTTTCAGTTTCTATCTTCATCTCATCAAGTTAACAATCAAAATTAATCATTACAAAGGTGCCTAGAATTTGAGGGAAAAGAAAAATGGTATCAAGCTAAAAGATCTGAGAATTACTTTATTGAGGTGATAATATTAAGACAGGTAGTCATCAAAGGGTAAGCAGAGAATGAGAGGTCATCAAACAGAAAATCAAAAATCAATACCAAATAATGGTATGATCTTAATGCCTTTTAAACTTTTTGGACATCGATCTTTCACAAAAGGAGGATATTAAGTGATAGTTCTAGCCAATGAGGACAGTCTACTGAGAACATTCTGCTCTCTATTGTTTGAGATTTTTAAGATAATAAGTGAAAGATATTTAAATATTGAGAAGGCTGGGGAGAGGGTTGATAGCCAGGATGAGAGCCATGGGTCCAGAAAATGGCTGGAAATTGAGCTTTTTCCTCCTCTACTGAAGACTTGAGAAGGACCAACCCTGTGGCCATCTTGGTGTCATATCTTAAGCTCCAGGAGAGTGAGACAGATAAGTGTCAGTTGCCTAAGCCACCCTCACTTCATCTGTTAGCACATATCAGCACTAACAAACAAATACACAGACTCTAAAAGTGAGCAGGAGATAAAAGGCAAAGACATTATAAGAAAAAAAAAGACATATGAGTAGAACTTTGGCCCTGCATGTAGTGAACACTTACAATCTCAGAAATAAGTATACAGGACCCTCAATAAGAGGTTTTTTTCTTTGTTGCTGTTGTTTTTAATGAACTATGTGATTATTTGTTTCTTTTGTATGTTCTTCCCCCTACGGTATAGCCCAGTTGTCATTGTATTTGATTCTGGTACCCTGCATCTTGTATATACATTTGTCTAATTTGGGGAGGGAAAGGGAAATAACAAAATGCTGAAACAAGGATACAAGTGACCCATTGTAACAATGAAATGTACAAGACACTATGTTGAAAACAAACTTTACAACTTCAGGGGCAGAGAGGGAGGAATTGGGGAGGTGAGGAGGGTAGGGACAGTAAGGGAAAAACAAAGGAGGAGGTAACAATGCTCAATAGGAAATGTACTCATTACCTTACTCATGTAGCTGTAACCTCTCTGTCCAGTACCTTTACAATAAAAAAAATTATTTAAATATAGAGCTAGATGCCAGTGGCCCATGCTGTAATCCTAGCTACTGGGGAGGCTGAGATCTGGAGAATCTTAGTTACAGCCAGCCTGGGCAGAAAAACCCATGGGACTCTATTTCCAACTAACCACCAAAAAGTCAGAAGTGAAGCAGTGGTTCAAGTGTTAGAGCAGTAGCCTTATGCAAAAAAAAAAAACAAAACAAAACTCAGGGACAGAGGCCAGGCTCTGAGTTTAAGCCCCAGGCCTGATACAAAAAATAAAAGTAGAACTTTTATATGATCCAACTGTACCACATACACTAAAAGATTTAAAATCAGATGCAGATACCCACAGATTCATGCTCATCTTGGCAATACTTATAATACCAAAATTATAAAATTAGTTCAGGTACTCACCAATAGATGAATGAATAAAGAAAATGTGGTATATATACACAACTGAGTATTACTCAGCCACATACACACAAAAGAGAAAACTACGTCATTTGCTGTACATAGTTGGAACTATAACTCACCACATTAAGTAAAATAAACCAGTCCCATAAACACAAATATTGAATGTTTTCTCTCAATTGTAAAAGCTGTACAGGGAGAAAGGGGACAAAACAATACAGATCATATACTAAGAATGTGGAAGTGAAGTGGAAAATGGGGGAGCTAGGGGTAAAATAGTATAATAGAAAGGATGGAAATGTCTAAGTATAATTTATGCATGTAGGGAAATACTATGATGAAAGCCTTATTAGATACAGTTTAATATATGTCAATTAAAAAAAGAAATTTTCCATTAAAAATAAAGTAGGAAAATATCTGTCCCTTAATTCAGAAAACCTCAATAGATCCCAAGCAGAATAGGAATAAGTAGATTCACATTAATAGACTTAGAGTGAACATTGCAGGTGACTTGAAAGCAGCCAAGAAGAAAGGCAAATTACTTAAAGTGGTAACAATTAGACTGATACCTGACTTTACATTAACAATGGAAGAAGACAATAAAATTTACATGTGCTGCAAATGATTGTCAGACTCCAGTTCTACCTGTATTAGCATAAAGATGGCATTTCTGAGAGAAGAAAATTAAATAAATAGGAAATCAAAGAATAGAATGAAAGAAGCAATAAGCAGTAAAGGAACCATTGTAAGTATGTAAATAAATCTAAGTTCAAGTATAATAAAAATTAGATTGAACTCTATTGGCAATTACATGTGATTCAACATAACAATAATGACTAGAAATGTTTTTTTTAAAAAAAACTAATGGAAGACTATATACATTTGTCAAAACTCACCCAGTTGAGCACTTAACATGTTATATATTACATTTTGGGTAAATTATAGCCCAGAGATTGATTTATAAAACAAATGAAACAAATGCTATAGACAGTAACAAGTTAAAGAAAGGGCACATGTCACATTTTAGGCATTCTAGTACATTTATTATTAATAAAAAAGACTGGAATAATAATTAACTTTTTGACATAGCGTCTTGTACATCTCATTGTTGCAATGGATCCACCTGTATCCCTATTTAAACAATTTATTTTTTCCCTTCCCCTCCCCAAATTATACCAACATCATATACAGTGAAAACAGGGGTTATACCCTGGGGGAGGGACATACAAAGCAACAAAAAAAATCACCTTATAAATATGTTAGAAACAATAGCAAGAAAGAAAAAAACCACTTGTGTCCTTATCTTGGGGTTCATTTCTCCTAACATCATCTTATCTGACTTTTTCTGCTTGTTTCAGACATATACTAGTTATTGCAAATAAGGGAAATCATGGGACCTAAACTTTGGTGGGGTGGGGGAAGGTGAGTGTAGTCATGGAGATGGGAGGGCAGGGATGGTAGGGGAAAAACAAAGGAGGAGGCAACAATGCTTGATAAGAAATATACTCATTACCTTGCTCATGTAATTGTAACCTCTCTGTATGGTATTTTCACAATAAAAAAAACTTTTTAAAAATAATTAACTTTATACTGTATCAAATCATGCTCACACATATTTAAAAGGAGCACACACATATTTAAAAGGAGTAGTAGAAGAATGGAAATAGAATGTAAGTTCCAGGAATAAGAGGCAGTGAGTTCTCCATCCTATTTTTTTTTTTGGTGTGACTTTACAGAAGTAACAAGAAGTATGTACCAGTATCTAGTCAGGAAGGGTCACCCAGATGAATCTTATTCAAATAAAACAGAAATTATAAGGACAGAATGTAGGGGATTGCTTATATAATGAATTAGAATTTCCAAGTGATCTCAGCATTTTATGAAATACAGACAATACTAACATGCAGGATAGCTCAGCATGGGTATCAATGCTGGTGCAAAAGAAGTCAGAATTAGGAGAATGTGTAGGAGCCTGTAGGAAAAATGAGCTATTAACTATACTTTATACCTGAATGATGGCAGGGCTTGAAAGAAGCAGAGAAACTTTGTAAATTTCTAGGTCAGGCTCTTTATTTAACAGGTGGATACACTGAGGTCTAAGAGTTTAGAAATTTGTACTCCAACATTTGTATTCCTGAACAGTCAACACTACCATATTCTTTCTTCCAAGAGTAATTACATTTTCATGCCAGAGACAAAGATTTATGTAGTACCTTAAATATACCTTTAAAAAAATTGTGTGCTATTCAGGACAATTATTTCAGTTAAGGTAGCTAATTGGGTACTTAAAGTACTTAGTGTATTTGCATGGTTAATTAACTATAATTTATTTAAAAGTACTTGAATATCAAATTGCGGTGGGATGGTATTTGAGGCTTAAATTATTCTTTTAAAATTTTATTTTATTTATTTCTTTTGCACTTACAAATTAAAACTCAAATTTCAGTCCATTAAAGGAAAATCATCAAGTGGAACTAAAAACACAAAGTAAGTAGGGATAAAATGTTGAAACTAAATAAAAACAGCTCATTAAGCACCCATTCAAGAATTACAAGAAAAACAATTTAATCTAAGGAAGGATAATTTTCTAATAAAAGAGAAGTAGCCGTATGGTAGAAAATTAACTTTTCCATAATTAAATCCCCAAGAAAATCAAGTTCAAAGTTCTGCATTGTTACTAAAATAGTAAATCATTGCAAAGAAGAAAAGCCACCAAGTGATGAGTCCATCATGCTGCTATCAATCACAAAAACCAGGCTTTTCAGCCTGCTCTTCAAGTTGGGATTCTCAAACTTTCCCCACGCTCGTCTTGACTCCTAATTGAACTATGTGTTATAGCTAAGAGACTATGGCTGCTGTGATTCTTATCTAGATAATCTACAACTAGACCCTGTATTTAGAGCAGACCAAAAGAATTGCTTTGCACTTTCTACCCAGGCCCTGAACATCTATGCTTTCTGGTCTTTTATTTGCATGCCCAGCTTCAGCTCCAGGACATACATCGCATGCTCTGTCATATGGGTCTTCCATGGGCTTCAAGTTCTCCCAGACTACTAATTCTCACCTCTAATTTAACAAAGGAAAAATGATGAGTCTTCTTCTTTCCTCTAGTGCTTTCAGCTTTTTCTTCTAAACATCAAGTACTTGATGCCAAACAAGAATTACAGTAGGAACAGGATACATTAAAGGTTTTCTATGGGGCTGGTAAGATGGCTCAGTGGTAGAGTGATTGCCTTGCATGCATGAAGTCTTAGGTTCAAGTCCACCACATAAACACCAAAAAGCCAGAGGTGGCACTGTGGCTCAAGTGGTATAGCACTAGCCTTAAGCTGAAGAGCTCAAGGAAAGCACCCAGGCCCAGAGTTCAGGCCCTACAACTGACCAAAAAAAAAAAAAGGTTTTCTACAAGAAAGAGAACACTAGACAACCTATGATAATTTTAACACCTTCCTGAAGTCCATAAAGAATATGAACAACCTAGGCTTCTCCATGCCAATTTTGTTTGTCTTAACATAGTAGTAGTGAAAAGACTATGGAACAAGTTATAGGAGCAAGGAGAGGTCTCCTTTTGAAAACATAGCTATGATCTATATAATTAAAACAAAGTTTGCAGTATCCACTATAAACAAAAACAAAAAAGAGTATCCAGGCAGCTTTATTCACAATAGCCAAACTTAGGGAGGTGGAGGAATACCTTTCTATCAACAGGCAAATAGATTTTGGTGGTGGAGGTGATGATCATAGAGCTTGAACTCTTGGCCTGAATGCTGTCCCTCAGCTCTTCAGCTCAAGGCTAGCACTCTACCACTTTAGTCACAGCACCACTTCCGGTTTTCTCAGTGGTTTATTGGAGATAAGAGTCTCATGGTCTTTCCCGTCCAGACTGGCTTTGAACCTTGATCCTCAGATTCAGCCTCTTGAGTAGCTGGGATTACAGGCAAGAGCCACCAAGCCAGGCTCAAATATATGTTTTTTTAAGGAGAAAGAAAAAAAAATTTGCTCAACCCCAACAACAAACTATTAATCAGCAATAAAATCAAACAAAACACAAATACACAAAACAGCATAGATGAATCTCAAAACATAATTTGTGCAAAGAAATCCATACATATAATATTGTATAACTAATAACAGCAGTCACACATGATAAGTATGTGAAAGTAAGCAATACCTTAGAAAGAGGGTGTGCTCTTGGTTAATGGAAATAGTCTACATCTTGATTAAAAATGGGATCTCATGGATTTAGACATTTACCAAAACACATGGGAGGTTGTACTTCATCAGATAAATCTATTTCATTGTATTTGGATTTCACATCAAAAATCACTACTAAAAATTAATGATAGAAATTATTTTATTTCTTCTTCCAAAATATACATTCGTAAGGAAAGGGGAATAGCCAACTGTTCTTGGTATTTTTGTTTAGAAGCTGAGGCAATTTTTTTTTCCATTTAGGGGATAGTCATCTTTTTTTTTTTTTTTGGTTGGTTGTGGGGCTTGAACTCTGGGTCTGGGTGCTGTCCCTCAGCTCTTCAGCTCAAGGTGAGCACTCTACCACTTAAGCCACAGAGTCACTTTCTGCTTATGTGGTGCTAATCGAACCCAGGGCCTCATGAATGCAAGGCAAGCACTCTACCACTGAGCCATCTTCTCAGCCCAGGATGGTCATCTTAAATACACTAAGAACACAGATTCTATTCACAAGTTATATATCAAGCACTTTATCTCACTTTGTTAGGATAGATAGTTTCTGAGCTATGGTTTTTCTTCTCTGTCATTGAAAGCTTCTACTTTTTACTTTGGGTTTCAAAGATCACCACGGTCGATTAGCAACAGATTGAAGAAGCAAAAAAATTATAAAGTACCAGGTATAGGAAAGAAACTAAAATACTCTGCCAGGGTGTTATTTTCCCCCCCTTTCCATCACAGTTTCAACCCCTTAGAAATAAGAAAGAATACACACGGGATTCACTAATTGCAACAACAACACCTCAAGACATAAACATCCCTCGGCAGAACTTGAAATAAGGCTGGATCCTTGTGTTTCCCCTCCAGATAGATGAGGGTTCAGCTGATGCAAAATGATGGTCAGAGTTAATGAAGAGTTGTCAGTGCTGGATAAGGTTGAGTTTGAATGTGTATCTGACTCATCCTGAAACACAGTAAGGTAATGTGTATGAGAGCCAGGCACAAGCAACAATACCTGGTAAATTAGTGAAAGCCAGTTTTGAATCATATAACAAAACTTGCCACCACTTGTCATTCATTGGAAAAGCCATTAACATGTTAATATCTTCTTTATTACAGCCTAAATGTGTTTATTCCAGGCACTATGGCCCCCACCTTCATTGGAGTCATCTCTGTAGTATTATATATCACTTACTAATAGGAAGCTTATTTTCCTATTCCACATAGACTATGGTCAGACCTTGTATGTTTTCATTTCCTGGATAAAAATATTTTTTTCCACACCTTCACAAGTGATAGTTATATAATAAGTGATGAAAGAAGTAGGAAATAGGACATATTTCAAGTCCAATGACATAATGCAATTCTGGGACAGACACCACACATAGCCACTCAATTCAGCCATATGCAAAAAGAAAAATAATAAATCTCACTTTAAAAGCCCCCCTCAAACACTCTATAGAAGTGGCTCTTCATGCAAACAAATTTTGCCATAGTTACAAAAAAAAACTAACACAAATCCAGGGAACATATTTTTGGGGGGAGGGGGGATTAAATAAAGACTTGAAATTATCTCATAAATTCAGGTTAGGATCTGTTACAAAAGTTTGCCACAAACACACAAAATGTTTCCTTTTTAAGAGTTCTGGGTTTTGGATTTCTGCATAATCTGCACTAGGTTTTTATTTGGCTTTCATACAGATTGGCTTGCAATGTTAACTCCTCATTAACTTCGATCATTTTCTTGCAGCTGAATCCTGAGGCAGAACATAAAAAACAGGTTTTGTTTCAAGTTCTAACAAACCAGTAAACTTTCATTTTTGTGTTCTGAGGAAACACAATAAAACACCATTGAGGAAGACAATAACAAACCCCTTTCACAGAGTCTTCCAAATACATTAGTTTATAATGAACTTTTATATATCTCTGAGTATGTGTCTCTGTCACTCTGTCTCTCTGTCTCTGTCTCTGTTTCCTCATCTAAGTGCTGGCAATCTAAATGTAAAAAAAATGTCCATTTCAAGATGAATAGGCAGAAAAAGTACATGCCTGAAAAGGTTTCTGTCCCAGCTGTTACTGGGGGCTTAAGCAGGTCAAGGTGGAGATTCACAGAATGGAGAGAGCAAGAGATGGAAATCTGAAGCCCAGCTAAGTATTGAAAAGATGCATGAAAACTGGATGAGAAGAGAAAGAAAAGAACAGTAATTACACCAGGACAGGAGAAGGTGGTATCAGTCCAACTGCTGAAGCACAGAGACCAGATGGAGTAAAGTCATGAACAATCCTGTAGGATTCCATCAGTTACTCTTCAAGACAGCAGAACCATTGTACTCTCTGGGATTGAATACGTGTATTTATACAGGAACATCACAGCTACTCTGCTCCCCATCTAATGGCCTCCACCCTTCTGTCTGACCCTAATTACCAGAACTCTCACTTTTACCTCTCTCCCCTCTCTCCTCGTCTGAGGTCCAAAGAGAAGTTGGCTATCACCAATGATCATAAACACTGTTGCCCACTTATAAGGTCCCTGGTGTCCGTCCTCAGATTACTGTCTCCCAACAGCCCTTTAAAGCATGAAAACCATAAGCAAAATCATGGTCTGAACTTGACCAGTCATAGTTCTACCCATAATAAATTAAAAAAGGATATAGCAGGTTTTCAAAGCAAATGCCCACCAATACCCTTCAAACTCTTCAATGAAATTGAAAGTGAAAGTTCACTACCAAACTCCTATGAAAACAAGCATAACCCTCATCCCAAACCAGACAGGGACTCATCAAAAAAGAGAGAACTGTAGACCCATTGTTTTGATGAACATTGATGCAAAATTTTTCAACAAAATTCTGGCCAATTGACTTCAACAACTCATCAAAAAAAATCATACATTATGATCAAACAGGATTCATTCCAGGGATGCAAAGCTGGTTCAATAGATGCAAGTCAATTAATGTAATTCATCACATCAACAAGAGCAAGGATAAGAACCACATGATCATCTCATAGATGCAGAAAAAGCATTTGACAAGATCCAACACCCCTTTATGATGAAAGCTCTGGAGAAACTAGGAATCTATTCCTCAATATAATAAAGGCTGTTTGTGACAAACCTACAGCTAGTATTATCCTTAATAGCAAAAAGCTACAGCCATTTCCTCTAAATTCAGGAATGAGACAAGGATGTCCTCTCTTTCTACTCCTCTTCAATTTAATATTAGAATGCTTAGCTAGAGCAAAAAGACAGGATGCAAACATAAAGAGAATCCAAATAGCGAAAGATGGAGTAAAACTCCCCCTGTTTGCAGATGACATGATCTTGTATTTAAAGAACCCCATGGACTCCACTCCACTTGAGCTGATCCAAAATTTTGGCAAAGTAGCAGGGTATAAAATTAACCCTCAAGAATCAATTGCTTTTCTATATGCCAATAACGAGAAGAGAACAGCTGAAATCGGGAAAGCAACTCCTTTTGTAATAGCCCCCTCCCCCAAAAAATACTTAGGAGTGAAGGATACAAAGAAGTGAAGGATCTTTATGATGAAACTTTAAAAATCTGAAAAAGGAAATTAAAGCAGAACTAAGGAAGTGGTAAAAGCCTCCCATGCTCCTGGTTTGGGAGGATTAGCATTGTGAAAATGTCAATACTGCCAAAGGCTATCCACAAATTCAATGCAATACCCATCAATATCCCAACCTCATTCTTTAATGAAATAGAAGAAGCAATCGAAAAATTCATATAAACAATAAAAGACCCCAAATAGCAAAAACAATCCTTAGCAGAAAGAAGAGTGCAGGAGTAATATCAATTCCAAACTTCAAACTCTATTACAAAGCAATAATAATCAAAACAGCTTGTTAGTGGCACAAGAACAGACGTAAGGACCATGGAATAGAACTGAAGACTCAGAAATGAACCCACAGACCTATAGCTACCAAAAAATAGAATGGAAATAAAACAGCCTCTTTAGAAAATGGTGCTGGCAAAACTGATTAAACACCTGTAGAAAACTAAAGCTAGATTCCTTATAATCTCACCCTGCATCAGATTCAACTCCAAATGGATCAAAGACCTCAAAGTAAAAGCAGCCACCCTGAAAACATTACAGGAAGGAATAGGAGAAACTCTAGGATTTCTTGGCATAGGCCAAAATTTTCTTCATAAAGACTCAGAAATATAACAAATCAAAGAAGGGTTGGACAAATGGGACTGCATTAAACTGCAGAGCTTCTGCACAGCAAAGGACATAGCTAGCAAGATCAATAGAAAGCCTATGGATTGGGAGAAGATCTTCACTAGCTATACAAGGGACAAGTGCCTCAAATCCAAAAGATACTTAGAACTCAAAAACTTAAAGCCCCAAAAAACAAATCCTCAAAGAAATAATAAGTGGGCTAAAGACTTAAAGAGAGACTTATCTGAAGAGGAAATAAGAAGGGCTAATAAACACATAGAGAAATGCTAAACCTTTGGGGCCATAAAAGAAATGCAAATCAAAACAACATTGAGATACCACCTCACTAAGAATGGCTATAATCAATAAATCTAAAAACAACAGATGCTGGAGGGGATGTGGCCAAAAGGGAACCCTACTACACTATTGGTGGTAGTGTAAACTTGTTCAACCACTCTGGAAAGCAGTATGGAGGTTCCTCAAAAGACCCCACATAGAACTCCCCTATGACTCAGCAATCCCACTTTTGGGCATTTACCCAAATGATCACAAACAAGACCATACTAAAGCTACCCGCACAACTATGTTTATAATGGCATTATTTACCATAGTTAAGATCTAGAACCAACCCAGATGCTCCTCAGTAGATAAATTAACTAAGAAAATGTGGTATATGTATATGTGTGTGTATGTGCGTGTGTGTGTGTGTGTGTGTGTGTGTGTGTGTGTGTGTGTGTGTGTGTGTATAATAAAATTCTATGCTTCCATCAGAAAGAATGATACTGACCCTTGTAAGCAAATGGAAAGACTTGGAGAAATTCATATTAAGTGCAGTAAGGCAGACTCAAAGAAACATAGGTTCCATGGTTTCCCTTATTTGCAATAATGGTATACATCTAGAATAATCTTAGCAGATGAGCAGAATAGTTCAATTGCTATGTACATACATCTTATATGGTCATATAAGATGATGCTAAGTGAAATGAACTCGAAGACATGGACACAAGAAGTTTTTTTTCTTTATAGTTGCTGTTTTTAAATGTACTGTGTGCTTTCATGTTCATTTTGTATGTTCTTTCATCTATGGTTTATCCCTGTTGTCGCTATATTTGACTTTGGTACCCTGTGTATTGTATATACATTCATTTGAATTAGGGAAGGGGAACAGCAGAACTGTGAGACAAAAGACAAGGGGGAACCAATATGACAGCAACATTCACAAGATACTATGCTGGAAATGGTTTGTACAAGGGGGAGGACCTGCGGGGGGAAGTGCGAGAAAAATGAGGGAGGGAGTAACATTTTGACAAGAAATGTACTTACTACCGTACTTACGTAACTGTAACCCCTCTGTACATCACCTTGACAATAAAAATAAATAATTTTTCTTAAAAATGGATATAGCCTGGTTTTTCCTCTAAGTAATTTTGTATTTGAAATAAAGAAGTATTTATATCAAAAAACAAAAGAAAATATTACTTCATCTTTCTAAGTTTTCATATATATAAAACATATATAATTTCCTCCACTTGAATTTATTTCCTTAAACAGAGACAAATTTACAATGCATTGGAATCCATAGTCCATAAAATCTGGTATTACCCACTTACTAACTCATCTGTAGTGTCTCATCTTGTCTACAGAACAGATACAAGCACAAGGTATGGGGCTAAGACCCATCTTATTTACTTGCAACAAAGTTTTGAAAGATGTGTACTTGACAAAAATAGGGAAAGCTGTTGAGTTAGAACCATCCACAGTTTCTGATTCATGTATGAGAAGGGTCAATAGCACTGGAGAGACAAAATCTGAAGACAAAAAGAAATAAAGAGCATTGGGAGTCACAAACAAGGTAATAGGGTGGCAGGAAAGAAAACTCTGGCAGTAGAAAAAAGCGAACAAATAACCCCTGCTTCCTGAGCGCCTGGGGAATCTGCAGATGCCATCACGAGGTAAGATGGACAGCCCTGACAGCAATTACAGCTGCAAGGCAAGTCCACACCTCACCTACTAAAGCCTCAAGCCCAGTTTCAGGAATTGTGAGATAGTGACCATTCTGATGTGGAAAGTTAGCCTAGTGAAGAAAGACAATCAGGCTTCTGTGATTTCAGATAGTATTAACAAGGCTCCATCTTGAGAGAGGGCTTGTTATTTGAGACTGAGATACTCTGTGGGCTTGAAAAAGAGAAACACTCAGGGATCAGGGAGCCTTGGGACACCCTGTCACAAAGTCTGAGTGGAAGATAACTAGGCATGGATCAGACACTGCCCTGCAGGAAAGTTCAAGCAGCAAGAAACTGACAGCAGGAAAGAGTACCACAGTGGTCTGAGGTCTTACTCTCCAGGGACACAAGTTTCATCGCCTGAGGTTCAGGCAGCAGAAACAAATCTTCAAGCCCTGACTGGCTTGGTATTCAGTGTCTGTGGCCTGTCTTCTGGTGTATTGACTGCTATGTGTGTCAGAGTGCCACACCTAAGCCTCTGAATCACATGATAGGCACAGTATCCTCCCCCTAACACAGAGAAGTGATCTGTCAAACAGGACCTGAAAATGCTAAGACCCAGTCCTGGGAGCTATATCCTGGTTTGAGTTTGCTGATAGGTAGGGCTGAGGGCCCAACATCCAGACCCTCTATGTCACCAGCTTTCCGTAGCCCCCACCATTCCAGGGGAGGTGAACAGCAGGCAGAATATCAAGGTCCCTCAGTTCTCTACCAGCCGGTGCAGAACTCAGTGCTATTTTAGCTTCCTTCACTCTCGGGTGCTTGTGGATGTCACCTTGAGGCTTGGATGCTTTCTGCCCCTGCTAACACAAACCCAAGGGCACAGGAAGCAAGTAGGAACTTGCCCAGCACATAGGCTTAGGAGAACTCTGCAGCCAGCAGCACAGAAAGGAAGACTTCCTGTAGTGAAAGCAGCATAGAAGCAGACAACCAAAGAATTCCTGGATCTGATCAACATCTTCAACAATGTACCAGCAGAATATAAAAATAACCCCCCCAAATCAGTAGCTTTTCTATATAACAATCAACAGACTGAATGAGAAATCAGGAAAATTATTCCACTCACAATAGCCTTGAAAAAAAACACCTAGGAATAAACTAAATAGGCAAAAGACTTCTAAAATGTAAACTATAAAATCTTGCAGAAAGAAATTGAAGAAAGCACCAAAAAGATGGGAAGATTCCCCCACTCCTCTGCTCATTGATTGGCAGAACTAATATTGTGGAAAATATCTATACTACCAAAAGCAATCTACAAGCTCTATGCAATTCTCATCAAAATCCCAGTGTCATTCTTCACAGAAATAGAAAAGTCAATCCTAAAAGACCCCGAATAGCCAACACAATCCTCATCAAAAATAGCAATCCTTGCAGTATCTCAATTTTGGACTTCAAATTGTACTACAGGGACAGAGTAACAAAGACAGTGATAGTACTGGCACAAAAAAAAAAAAAAAGACATGACCAATGGGACAGATAGAAGAGCCAGGAATAAACTCACACAGGTACAGCATCTATTGTTTGACAAGAGTCAAAAACAGACATTGGAGAAAAGACATGTCTTTAACATGTGGTACAGGGAAAATGAGCTATATACATGTAAAAGACTAAAATTAGACACTTACCACTCACCTTGTACAAAAACATCAACTCAAAATGGATCAAGAATTGTAATATAAGGGCTGACATTTTAAAAACCACTACAAGAAAACCTAGGGCAAACAATTGAAAATATAGGCAAAGGCAATTATTTTCTGAATAAGATTGTGATTGCTCAGGAAGTAAGCAAATGAAATTGATTCAAATTCTTCTGTAAACAAAAGGAAATTATTACCAGAACCCAGAGATAATCTATAGAATGAGAGAAACACTTCACTGATGATTTTACAGAATATATACAGAGCTTAAAAAAATGAACAGCCAAGGAACAAATAATCCCATTAAGTGGGTAGATATAGAGGTAGTTCTCAGAGGGAGTACAAGTTTGTAATAAATACATAAATAAATGCTCAGTATCCTTAGCCTTAAGGAAAATGCAAAGCTACATACATTGAGATTCTATCTCAGCTCCAATCAGAATGACTATCACCAAGCAAACAACAAATATTGGTGACAATGTGGGAAGAAGGAACACATATATACTCTTGGTTGAAATGTACACTAGTAGAACTACTATGGGAATTCTGTGGGAATTAATTAGAAAGCTAAAAGTAGACCTACCTTATAATGTTGCTGCACCTATGTTTAGCACAGCACTGTTCAAAGTAGCCAAGCTGTGAGCCATAAGGAAGAACAAAATTATGTTGTTTGCAGGAAAATGGAACTGGAGACGATCATGTTGAGCAAAATAACCCAAGCTTCAAAAGCCAAATAGTGCCTGTTTTGACTCATATGCTGAATCTATGTTTTAAAATAATAATAGTAACAATACTACTGAGACATGAGTATAAAAATAAGACTTTGTGAAGGAATCAGTGAAAGCAAGGAGGGAGAAGATATTTTATCTATATCTATCTGCATGTTTATATGTATATATGATGAATCCTTGAGCTTTTAAGTTCTATAATACATATTTTCTTTAGTTCATATATATGTATACATATAAATATGGGAGACATAATAAAGAGAAAACTTTTTTAAAATAATACAATGTTTAATGAAAAACTTCTTGGGACAAAAAGACTTTTTGTACTCATATGCTAGCATGTTTCTTCTCAATTTTTTTTTATTTTTTACACTGAATTTATTTACATATACAACCACGATTACCTCAAAAGAATATCAACAAAAAGAGAAAAGAGGCCTGGTATTGGAGGCTCTTGCTTGTAATCCTGGCTACTCAGGAGGCTAAAAGCTGGAGGATTATGGTTTGAAGCCAGTCTAGACAAGAAAAGTTCTGGAGACTCTATCTCCAAAATAATGAGCAAAACAAACAAACAAAAAAGGCTGGAGGTGTAACTCAAGTGTTAGCCAGGCCAGTGTAAGTTACCTAAAATCCCTATTCTGAAAAAAAAAAATACCAGTTGCCCCAGATCCCCCCAAAAAAGCAAAGACAGTAAGAGAAAAGAAAAATGAGGGAAGTTATATGACATGTTTTCTCATCTTCCTGCTTGTCAGTATGTCTTGATTTATAAGCAGAAATCTCAAATATTCATTTTTCCATGGACATTGTATTCTGAGGATTCTCTTATAGACAGAAGCAGCTCACAGGGAAGGGAAATAAGGATGATGCTTAGAGAGTTCCTAGCCCAAGGACCAGATTAATTTAGGTAAGATTTATATAGAAACCACCACTGAAGTCTTCCATAGCATCTCCACCAAACTAGGAGTTATTAAAAAAATCCCATGGCTGCAGAGTTGATTTGCTCCTAAGGGGTAGTACTAACCCTATGAAGACAGATGACTCAGGATGGCCTTCAGAAAGCCCATCAATGGGGCTGAGCAATGCAAGGACTCTGTACAGCAGGATACAATAATTGGTGGTAAAATAAAGATGGTCTAAAAAGCATGCTGTGATGAGAATCCTAATGGGTTCTGTTTATGCTTTCGGAGGATAGTTCCCATAGGCTGCAAGTGGAAATTGTTAAGAGTAGGGAAAAAAAGTTACAGAAAATTGTGAGCATTTGGGTTCCTAGAGGAAAGAAATGAAGTGAATCTGGATATCATGGTAAGAGAAAGAGAGAAAGGAATGAATAAAGAGAGTCAAAGCAGCAGACCTTATTGGAGTGATCTGTCAGGAAACTAAAAAAGGTTATCATGAGATATGAAGTAAGGAATAAAACTAGACAATATGTTTGGGAAAATAAGCCTCAAACAGTCTGCATCTGTTTCTGTAGGCAGAAGTTTTGGGGACAAAACTACATGTCATCGCTTGAAAGAGGATCAGCTATATTTTTTTGGAAACTACAATGTGATTTTTAAAAAATGTGTAGTTATAAAACAAAGCTAATAGAGAATATTTACTAAATGTCGGTGGCACTGGAGAATCCAATGGATATGACGAATTGTACCATTTAGTACATTTTTTTCTTGTTAATTATATATAGTTTTGTATATACTCAAAAGCATGCATAGGTAACATGTGACAGAGCAGTCACATTTTTATTATTGTAAATGAATAGCAGAAATAATAACATTAGCTACCATTTATGAAGTAGGTCAGGACTGGTCCTGTGCCAGATATTTATATATATATATATATATATATATATATATATAGAGAGAGAGAGAGAGAGAGAGAGAGAGAGAGAGTTATATATATACAACTATCTATATAGTTATATATGATATATATAATTTTATCCTAAAACTCCTCTGAGGTATGATTATGATTAGTTCCACTTTAAAATATTCAGTTAATTAGATCTAGAGAATTTAAGGAATTTTCACAAAATCAACAGCTATATATATCTCAAGTCTGCATTTCACATTTATACGCTAGATCACCTCTCAACTGTTAAATGTTTTAGGCAAAATTAAGTTGATTAAGATGTCTAACTGACACATTCTCTTACTTCTGGAATCTCAATACTGTAAGGATTTTGATAATAAATTCAAGTAACAGTAATAAGTGAATGCTAAAGTATTTAAGTGTTGGGGAACCCAATACACACACTATCTAAAGTAGAGCCGCCTAGTTATTAATTACAAAAGTGGTGATAGCTATGCAATTAAAAGAATGGATAAATACCTAACAAAGCATTCTAAAAGAATACCCCTATCAACAAGAGAAAGAGATATTATATGACAATACAGTCATCTGCATAGGACTTTGGAGGAAAAAGTTTTGCTTACAGCCTATCATCAGAAAATAGTAAATAAAACCCAGATAACTGATTTTCAAATTCCTAACAAGTAGCTTTAAAAATGTTAATTTATTAAAACAAAACAAAATAATGTGTAGGGAGAGAATGGTTCTAGACAGCACAAATACAACCAAAGTAATTGGATAACTAAGTGCAATAAGTGATTTTATTATGTCTGAATTTTCTTTTTGGAAGGATAGCAGTGAAAAACATCACTGAGTACTTAAAAATATGGATTGAGGCGCACATTACATAATAACACTGCATCAATATTACATTTCTTAGTGTGAAAATTGTTGTATGCTTATTTAGGACAGCACCCTCCCAGGAGATAATGTGAGATTATGTATTTAGGATAAAGTGTTCAGCTGCCTACAAACTACTCTCAAGCAATTCAGCAAGGTAAAAAACATAAATAGATGACATTCAATAAAGATTACATAATCTATACAAAAGATAGGTATTTTTATTATGATATACACACATAACTACTGAATATAGATTAGTAGAATAAATGTAAATTAATTATATATTATACTGTATATAGTACATGTAATTTATAAAAATATATGATATATAGTGTATACTATACACAAATATGCCATATACATGATATACATACATAGGTCATGAGAGTAAGATTATAGATTATTTAAATAAATCAATACAACTAATAATATTAGAGCTGCTATATACATTAAATACACTATAGCATTGATATTCACAAGATAATACATTGGAGATGAACTTTACAACTTGGGGGTAGTATGGGGAGAGAAGGAAAGTGGGAGAAAAACAAGGGAGGGAATAATAATGTTCTACAAGAAATGTACTCACTACCTTACATATGAAACTCTAGCTCCTCTGTTCATCATCTTGACAATAAAATTTAAAAAATAAATAAAATATTCTGAATTATATGAAATTTGAAATGTTTAAGACTATTAAGAGAGAAATTAAACTAAACTTCCCTGAAACAAAAAGAAGATTTTCTATTCTGTGTATGTGTGTGCCAGTCCTGGCACTTGTACTCAGGTACTGGGCACTGTACCTGAGCTTTTGTGCTCAAGGCTAGTGCTCAACTGCTGGCTTTTTGGTGTTTAATTGTAGACAAGAGTCTCATAGACTTTCCTTCCCAGGCTGGCTTCAAACCATGATTCTCAGATCCAGGATTACAGGTATGAACCACTTTACCCAGCAAAGGAGAAATTTTTAATTTGGAGGTACTAGTAGAAAAGTGCTAAGAAAAGTCAGAGGGATTACTAGGAGCCAGTGGCTCATGCCTGTAATCCTAGCTGAGAGAGAGGCTGAGATCTGAGGATTGGGGTTCAAAGCCAGCTGAGGTAGGAAAGTCAATGCGACTCTTATTTCCAATTAACCACTAGAATACCGGATGTGATGCTGTGGCTCTAGTGGTAGAGCACTTGCCTTGAACCGAAGAGCTGAGGGACAGTGCCCAGGCCCAGAGTTCAAGCCCCAGGACCAACAACAACAAAAAAAAAAGAACTGTCAGAGGGAGGATTCAATGATTTAGTCCCTTTATCTTTGCTAATTGGTGCTAGCTAGCACCAATGTATAGTTGTGGAGATGATGAACCCATATTCTTGGCATCGCCAACAAAGCACTGAACAAGAAATACTCACCAAAGTAAAGCAGCAAAGCAAGGAGTTTATTATATAGAGGGCAAGTATACCATTTAAGGAAAAGACAAACCAAGCTAGGTGACTCCAAAAACACTAAGAAAACTTCTAAGGTTCAGGAAATTGGAGAGGAGTTCATAGTAAGGATAGTTGGTTGATCTTGGGAATAATGAAGGGTCATGACTTGGCAGATTCAAGGGAGGGGTCTGAGCATGCACAAAGCTGTCATCTGCTGATTTCAAGTATATGTGTAATATGCAACCCATAGGCGTGAAGCCTTCAGTAGAAGTTTGTTGGGCAAAGGTCAGGCAATGGACACACACATTTCCACTATGTAGATGCCTGTGTGATGAGCACTGGCCCAGAGTTTTTCTACCCATAGGGAGAAGTCCTATCTAAAATCTGACCACCACTAATTACACCCGAGGATTAGCTTCAGGACAGAACTCATGAGTGGCTCTTAGGCTGTTACTAGGAGAAAACACGGGCTTCCCCATTATTCTTTCCCTGTAGGTAACAATACTTTGGGTACTAAGTAAAAAATTCCTCCTTTCTCCACCTCAACTCAGCTCCAGCTCCCTGTCTTTGATTTCCTCATATGCATCATCATTCGATTTGCCAAGACATACATTTCATGAAGTCCCTCACTTAAAGGATAGTCTATATTTTAGCATGCATGCTAATACATGCAGCATGTGTGACTACTTTTGAAAAGATAATTATTCTCACGGGGCACCGAAGGCTCACGCCTGTAATCCTAGCGTCTCAGGAGGCTGATATTTGAAGATCACGGTTCAAAGCCAGCCTGGGCAACAAAGACTGTGAAACTCTTATCTCCAATAAGCCACCAGAAAAACAGAAGTGGCACTGTGGCTCAAGTGGTAGAGTACTCTCCTTGAGCTGAAGGGACAGCATCCAGGCCCAGGGTTCAAGCACCACAACCAACAACCAAAACAAAAGAAAACAAAAAAAAAAGAAAAAGAAAGAAAAAAACTGACCAAAAAAGCAATCTCATAAAGATATAAAAACTTAGTTTTATAAGTGTTGAAATAAGTAAAACTTAACAACAACAAAGATAATTCTCTCAAGGACACTTACCACGCTTAGATGTACTGTGTCATGATGAGAAGTTTGACCCAAAGAGGAGAATCTATCACTAATCTGTTCATTGCTCTTTGGTAGTTTAAAAATATGACCCAGGTCATTCAGGTTTACTTAAAGATCTAGAAAGGCTCAAGGTCTTTCAGAAACAATGTGGTCTTTCTGTTGCTCTGTACAACTTTTGTCTGACAGAGAGAAAATGGAGTTTGTTTGGTAATTTTCTCAGTCTATATTGTACTGCTTTCCTATATGGTACTTCCATAAGAATTTTTTTTTCCCATCCTAAATGAGTGAATTAGGAAAGAAACATCCCCAAAGGCATGTAAGAATTTCCATCAAGAAAAGTTCGCTTTCTGTCTTTCTCCAGACAAACTAGCTTGGGTAACTCCTTATGCAGAGACCAGGAGCCAAATTTCAGTCTCATTAGTGCAGACACAGCTGCTACTATATGAAGTACTGTCATCGTAGTGTTGCCTATATTTATTTTTATATTTACACTTAGTATGTTTACCTATTATGTATAAGTATATCAGATTTGAAAAAATGTATTTTAGGTAATTTTCAGACAAAACAAAAAAAATTACATCTTGACTTGGGCATTGGTGGCTCATCCCTGTAATCCTTGCTACTCAGAAGGTTGAGATCTGAGGATCAAAGTTCAAAGCCAGTGAAGTCACGAAAGTCCCTGGGTCTCTGATTTCCAATTTATAACCAAAAGAGCCAGAGAAAGAGTTGTGGCTCCAAGTGGTGGAGCACTAGCCTTGAGCAAAAAAGCTCCGTGACAGCACCCAGGCCTTGAGTACAAGCCCTAAGAGCAGTACCAAACCAAAAGAAAAAAAAATTGCACCTTGAAAGTGGAATTATTTATACAATTTAGTGCATAAAGTACAAGAAATGGGATTTTTGGGATTTTCAGAAATTCCAGTTTTATTCATTTTCTTTTTTATTATTAATTTTTTTTATTGTGAAAATACCATACAGAGGGGTTACAATTACATGAGCAAGGTAATGAGTACATTTCTTATCAAGCATCGTTGCCTCCTCCTTTGTTCCCCCCCCCCCCCCCCCGCCTGCCACCGATGTTGTAAAGTTTGTTTTTAGACATAGCATCTTGTACATCTCATTGTTGCAATGGGTCAACCTGTATCCCTATTTAAACAATTTGTTTTTTCCCTTCACCTCCCCAAATTATATCAACATCAAATACAGTGAACACAGGGGTTATACCATGGGGAAGGGACATACAAAGCAACAAAAGAAAATCACCTTATAAATATGTTAGAAACAATAGCAAGAAAGAGAAACCATTTGAGTACTTAACTAGGAGTTCATTTTGCCTATTATCAATTTATCTGACCTTTTCTGCTTGTCTCAGACATATACTAGTTATTGCAAATAAGGGAAACCATGGGACCTATGTTTTTTTGGGCCTGGCTTACTTCACTTAATATAATTTTTTCCAAGTACAAGAAATGTTTTATAGAATGTCAAATCAAGGCAAGAATGAGGATGACATTGATCAAGATGCATTGTGCTCATATGCTGCTTTATTAAATGCCAAATACATAAAGATAACAACAAAAAAAAGACAAGAATGATTTAGTAAAATACTATGGGCCTCTGAATTAAAACCAGATCACAGAAACAATGACAACTTAACTCATCGTATTTCTAAACTTTGTATGAAGTAGGGACTCAGTTGAGCTTAATGTCCTCAGTTTGAGTTACCAGTCTGTAAATAATAGCTGTGTTCAGTGATCTTTGATTTATTAGGAAGTGTATGTGGAGAATATATTCTCTATATAACTGGTAAGAGTCTCCTCCCCTTTGCAGTTACATATTGAAGCCTATATTACAGATTAAATGAGCAGCATGTTTCCTCTTGTTGTTTTATTTTTTTCCCCAACAATCACGGTCTACTTGTTATCATACAGGAAAGCTGTAAAAGGTCCATAGTATTTTTTTTTTAACTTGGAACACAATAATCAATTACTCTGACTCAACAAGAACTTCTCTTCTTCAATTTCCCTTGAATGATTTCTACTTATAGTTGAATAGTTTTTATATAGGTCTCATTGTCTTGATTTTTACCTCTATTATGGATAATCCACAGGGTTTACTTTCTCAGATATTAGAACTGTTTCCACAAAATTGTATACTGTGTTTTGTCTTTGCTCCAGTTCTAATTGAGAATCACCTTTAATTGCTAGATCGGATCTATTTTATTTTTCCATCATTGTGCTGTTGTCAGTATTGTGAATTTCTTTGTACTTTTCCTTTATTTTCTTGGGTAGTTTAACCTGTGCTCTCTATGGCTTTTTTTTTCCCATCATGTCATTCTCCTATGTAGTATTTCTCTTGTAGGTTTGCATTCTACTATTGAATTCATTTTATTTCTTGGAAAATCTTTTACTAATCTTCTTCCAGTTTCCCCAATTTGTTTAACTCTTCACATAGACACATATCCCCCCCAAAAAAATCTTCTCTCCTTCCAATACTTCAGTGAAGTAGCAGCACATATTATTATCATTCCTTGCTAATCCTTGTGTGGGGTTTTGAGAGTACGTCATTTTCATAGGTATGTGTGTTTGTCTACTTACCTACATGAAGCCCTCATTCTCTTATTCTGCAGGTCTGTGTTGTTTGCTCTGTTACTGTTGCTTTTTGTAAGGTTCATTTGATTAGTCTGTTTGGCTTCCTTACCTGTGTATAGAAGGACTTTTATCTAGACTCAACATTTGCCTGCAGAAAAAACAATTTACAACGTGTGTTCAGTGTGAAGCATCTTTTCTGTGACCCAAACAAGTTTTAAAGATAAAAACGTGTAGACCCAGAATATATAATTCAATGATCAGTGATGAGTATTATTTCCCATACTTTTACTATACAGAGCATCATTTTCTACACACCTATTTCTGAAACTATGAAATATGGTACAAGAAAATTCAAGTCTCAGGCATATGGAGCTTCCAGGATTTTCATTATTTCAGCTATTACAGACACCATCATATTTAAGGTGGTTACACACTGTCAAGAGGCTTAAGAAATCAGCAATCTCTCTTACCTCCCACCCTGTTCACTTCCTGAAATCAATCTCTAAACAGATTGAAAAAGAATGGGGATCGTGTGAAAGAGGAATGCCCTCTTACCTTAAAAGGCAGCATTTTCTACTAAGAGCAGCAGTTTACCCAGACTTTTGCTTGATCAATACCCAGTTTATGAATCTAGAAGCTAGCGATAGATTGTTCTCTTTATTAGGCGAAGCCTGGGCATCCATCCATTGTTTTTCCCTTCCAGCTTTATTGTCCTTATGGTTAAAGGAAGTGGACTGAAGCAATCAATTCCCTGTCAGCCTCCATTCTGGAGACTGTTCTGAGGGTTGATCTTTTCTAAAAATTGGCAATTTATGTTTTCTGCTTGTCTCTAATCACAAGTCTTCAGTTAAACTGGACCAAAAGCCTTCATGAAGTGTCCTTGCTGTGTTGAACACTATACTGATGTTGTCTGAGATTTTTCTAAATTCAAATGATAATCTACCAACTAGAGTTTTCCCTTACAGGGGTCTGGAACAATCATCAATTTCATACAAAAAAATCAGTCATCGGAGATGATTTCTATTTAAATCTGTAATTAAATTAAATATTACCTTAAATGTGTACAATTAGAACAGGGGGAAGGTAAAATACTGTACACACACCCTCATACCCACACATGACATCATGTGTGAACATGTACATGCCCGTGTGCATGTGCACAGCCTCCAGTATTGGCAAATCTACACTTCACACAGATCACAAGCAGGAACATAATGTTTCTGCTCACATGAGTACAACTGTATGCTATTAACAGACAGAACCCTACTTGAACAGCAAAAATTGGGAGAAAGAATAAAGTGATTTAATATAATGGTTCATCAACTGAGAAAACAACTAAACATATATGAAAGATAAATATAAGGCCTAAGATACAGTGAAAAGGAATGGCTATAGATAGGGAGGAATATGGTATGTGAAACACTTAGCACATCTTGTTTCCTTCATTAAAATTTGGTATCAAGGCTTAAATGAATTCAATTATTAATTCATACATTTATTAGGTCCTTAGTCTGTAATCCAGAAATAAAGCTGAGGCTCAGACTAGTAAACTACTCGCTGATACTAGTGCAAGATTAATTTATTCATATATATTATGTTTTTCTTAGAACACTACATTCACAAAAGCTTCAGAGTAGCAAAGAGAAATATAATACTATTTTATATAATAAAACTCTGGTGTAGACAGCTGCCAAAGGAAACTTGCTTTGTAATTTTTCTATGTCAAACACATTGAGTAGAGTATATGTTTATGAGACTAGTTTAGGAAAATGATACGGGTGGGAAAGTTTCTCAATATATATCTGAATCC
Organism: Dipodomys spectabilis; assembly: GCF_019054845.1. Lineage (NCBI taxonomy): Eukaryota > Metazoa > Chordata > Mammalia > Rodentia > Heteromyidae > Dipodomys > Dipodomys spectabilis. Next base: position 21,027,424 of record NW_024870766.1, read on the forward strand.
CTTCACCGTCCATAAAAGCTGACAGAATAAGTAGAATAGCAAAACTAAAATTCCCAAAAACGTACTTCTGCAAAACATAGCCTCCAGGTATTCTCCAATCCTGAAAATACAATGTGGGAGATAAAAGACAACAATAGCAACAAGACCCATGTAAGATTAGCAAGTATACAGGAAAGAAAAAGACAGAAGAAATAAAAAGACAAAGGTAGATGGCCCAAAGACCCAAAAAAACTTACCTTAACCAGGGTACACTAAAAGCTAAGCAGTATATAACAGCCAAAAATGGGTAGAGACTTCATGGGCTCCAATTTTCAGGGTAATAGAACAATGGTCAGAAAGTAGTAGAGTGCTCTAGGCATGGGAAACTAATCCAACTAAAGTTTCTATTTGAGACAAATGTCCATATTGTGGGAAAAATACTAAAAATTGAATCAAAATTGAGCAAGAGAGAAGCAGAGAGAAAAGAAGATTTGTATGAAATGAATGAAAGTAGAAGTGTGGTGGAAGTTCTCCATATCTCCAGAAACATAGGCCATGTTTACAAATACTTGGAAGATTGAGAACAGTGATACTCACAAGACAATATGTTGGAAATGATCTGTACAACCTGGGAGGGGGATTCAGGGGAAGAGAAAGTAGGAGAAAAATGAGGGAAGGGGTAACAAGTTTGACAAGAAATGTACTTATTACCTTACTTATGTAACTGTCACTCCTCTGTACATCACCTTGACAATAAAAAAAAAGAAATGAAGAGAAATATCCTGACCTATGTTTTTCTCATAAGAAGTGAAAACAAATGTTCTATTATAAAAGGACTGTAATAAAACAATCAAAATTTTTTATTAAAAATTTAGAATAAGATGCAGAATAATGGCCCTATAAACAAATGAATAAGCAATGCAAAGCTATGTTTGAAAAGATGGAAGGTATAACTGTGAATACTTTGAAACATAACCATAAATTAAAAAGCAATGAGTCAATTGCCAGTGGCTCACACATGTAATCCTAGCTATTCAAGAGGCTGAGATTTGAGAACCGCAGTTCAAAATCAGCCTGGGTGTTGGTGGGAGTGTAAACTTGTTCAACCACTTTGGAAAGTAGTATGGAGGTTCCTGAAAAGACTTCACATAGAGCTCCCCTATGACCCAGCAATCCCACTTTTGGCCAATTACCCAAATGTTTACAAACAAGACCACACTAAAGCTACCAGCACAACTATGTTTATTGCAGCATTATTTACCATAGTTAAGATCTGGAACCAACCCAGATGCCCCTCAGTAGATGAATGGATCAAGAAAATGGGGTATATATACACAATGGAATTCTATGCCTCCATCAGGAAGGATGACATTGCCCCATTTGTTAGGAAATGGAAAGGCTTGGAAAAAATTATATTAAGTGAAGTAAGCCAGGCCCAAAGAAACATAGGTCCCATGGTTTCCCTTATCTGCAATATCTAGTATATGTATGAGTCAAGCAGAAAAGATCAGATAATGTGATGTTAGGAAAATGAACCTTTAGATATGTATTTAAATGTTTTTTTTCTTTCATGCATTTGTTTCTAACGCATTTATAAGATTATTTATTTGTTGCTTTGTATGTCCCTCCCCCACAGTATAACCCCTGCTTTCACTATATTTGATGTCGGTATAATTTGTGGAGGAGATGGGGAAAAACAAGTCGTTTAAGGATACAGGTGGACCCATTGCAACTATGAGAAGTACAAGTTGTCATGTTGAAAAACGAACTTTACAACTTTGGTGGGGGGGGGGGGCAGGGGGAGGCTGGGAAGGGATGTGAAGGGTAAACAAAGGAGGAGGCTGCAATGCTTGATAAGAAATGTACGCATTATCTTGCCCATGTAATTGCAACCCCTCTGTACAGTATGTTCACAAAAAATTAAAATTAAAAAAAAAATCAGCCTGGGCAAGAAGATCTGTGATACTCTTATCTCCAATTAACCACTAGAAAAAAAAAAAAGATGGAAGGGCCTCTGTGGCTCAAGTGGTAGAGTGCTAGCCTTGAGCTGAAGAGCTGAGGGACAGCGCCCAGGGTCAGAGCTCAAGCCCCACAACCAACAGCCAAAACAAAACAAAACGGAAAAGGAAAGAAAGAAACCCAACCAAAATAGCAATCTCATAAACATATAAAAACTTAATTTTATAAGTTTTGAAATAAATAAAACTTGAAATTGAGTAAGATACATAATTAAAAACAGACAACCAGAGATATATGTTAAAGATATATTGAAACAAAAAAATAAATAAATAAAAGGGGATCCATTGGATAGGCAAAAGTCCTAAGTTACTAAAAAGGAGAAATCTAGTTGGAGACAATTTTTCAACAGCAAAATTTCTTTTTTGGGGGGTCGGGGGGTGGAGTCTGGTGTGGAGCCTTAACTCTGGGCCTGGGCGCTGTCCCTCAGCTCTTCAGCTCAAGGCTAGCGCTCTACCACTTGAATCACAGCACCACTTCTGGCTTTTTTCTTTTTTCTATTGTGGTGCTGGGGAATCGAACCCAGGGCCTCATGCATGCAAGGCAAGCACTCTACCACTGAGCCACCTCCCTAGTCTCAACATTTCTTGACAAAAGTCATTGTAATGAGTTGGTGCCAATGGCTCACACTTGTAATACTAGCTACCCTAGAGGCTGAGATCTGAGAATTGCACACACACACACACACACACACACACACACAAACACACACACACACACACACACATGAATCAAGGATTTGTAAAGAATATTGTGCCTATATACTCTTCTGCAGGCCTTTAGTAAATGCCTAGAATGACAGATTATAACTAGTGATAACCACTGAATTTGAATGTTTATCTGAAAACTAAAGATAATGAGTTATATGAGAAATATAAAATGCATGGTTTTATACTTGTAAGTGCACCAAAATTAATGATTGCCTCGAGATAATTAACGGAAAGGAGATCATGCTTCAAATTACAGAGACTGGAGAGGGGAAACAAAGGTTAGTTGCTGTTTTCCATAATGCGTATGATAGAGAATCAAAAGACAACAATTCATTATTTTGAAAGCTAGTAAATAAAGGAAAAGAATAAAAAGAAAGAAAACGTAGTTACTATGTAAATAAATTGGTTTAAAGTAATGATTAAAACAAAAATACAAACCTTCCTACATACCAAATAAGATGAAAATGGAGAATCAATCAAAGGGGAAGTGGGAGGGGAACGCAATCATAAAACCCAATGCATATGCTACAAAATTAAGAAACTGGAGGGAAGAAGTGCGGTTGGGCGGGATGCGGGAGAATGAGGAAAGGAGCAACATTGATCAAAATGCATTGTGTTCACAAACTGCTTTGTTGAATGGCAATTTCTTTGTACACTACTTAAAGATAAAAAAAAAAAACTCTTGAAAGAATTTACCTATAAGTAAGGCAAAGGATGGAGTCAAGAGGATAGAGATAAAAGCTACATATAAAAATATGAAAGCTTCTTTGGCTTTGACTGAGAAGATTTCATATTCTTTATGTAGCCTTTTATCTCTATCCTCATGACTCCATCTCTTGTCTCACTTACAGGTAAATTCTTTCAAAAAGCCCAACAAAATAAGTACCAGGAAATGGGTACTTGCAAGAAGGAGGATACTTTACAGGGGAAGAAGGGTATAGGAATGAAGGGAGGATGTAAGAAGAATGCAGTTAAGGATTCACTGTATATACCCAGAAGGGGTGGGTCAAAGTGGAGTGAAAATGTTGAAGAGATGACACAAATCAAGATGCTATATATACATATGTGTATATATAATGTTTTGTTAAATGGCAAAAAAAATCAATATATATCCTAAAAAATTAAGAAAAGGGGGAGGAGTGGGTTGCCAACACCTTTGTACAACTACTGAAAGATAATGCAATTTTTAAAATAAATAAATCCTTATCTACAATGTAAAAGGAAATTTTAAAAATATGAAATCTGCTAGGTACCGGTTGCTCATGCCTGTAATCTTATCTACTCAGGAGACTGAGCAGCAGACTGAGATCTGAGGACCAAGGTTTGAAACCAGCCTGGGGAGGAAAGTTTGTGAGACTTTTATCTCCAAAAACTACTCAGAAAAAGCTTGAAGTAGCACTGTGGTCCAAATGGTAAAGCTCTAGCTTTGATCAAAATGAAGCTCAGGAACAGCACTCAGTCTCCGAGTACAAGCTCCAGTATCTGCAAAGAATATGAAATCTTTTGCGTAAGTGCCCAACAGAGGAAATGCCGAATCACAGTGTAGTTCAATGTTTAGTCTTTTGAGGAACCGCCATACTGCTTTCCAGAACAGTTGAAAAGTATACATTCCCACGCATAGTGTATTAGGGTTTCCTTTTGGCCACATCTTCACCAGCATCTATTATTGTTTGTTTTCTTGATAGTGACCATCCTAATTGGGGTTAAGGTAGAATCTCACCTTGTTTTTATTTGCATTTTATTTATGGGCAGAGATGCTGAGCATTTCTTCATGTGTCTGTTGACCACAAGCACAACCATGTTTATGGAAGAACTATTCATTATAGCCAAGGTATAGAATCAGCTCAAATACCCCTTAATGGACAAATGGATCAAGAAAATGTGGTATATATCACATTTTCTTGATCCATTTGTTCATTAAGGGGAATACATATATATATATATATATATATATATATATATATATATATATATATATATAGGAACTTTTTCATCCAATAGAAAGAATAATATTGTTGATGTTAGAGTTCTTGATTATAGCCATCCTAACTGGGGTGAGGTGGTATCTTACTGTTGTTTTGATTTGCATTTCTTTTATGGCAAGAGAGGTTGAGCAGTTCTTCATGTGTCTATTGGCTATCCTTCTTTCCTCTTGAGAGACATCTCTCTTTAACTCTTTAGCCCACTTAGTTATTGGGTTGTTGTTTCTTTGAGGATTTGTTGTTGGGGGATTTAATTTTTTGAACAACAGATGCTGGAGAGGATGTGGACAGAAGGGAACCCTACTGCATTGCTGGTGGGAGTATAAACTTGTTCAACCACTTTGGAAAGTAGTATGGAGGTTCCTCAAAAGACTCCACATAGAGCTCCCCTATGACCCAGCAATCCCACTTTTGGGCATTTACCCAAATGATCACAAACAAGACCATACTAAAGCTACCAGCACAACTATGTTTATTGCAGCATTATTTACCATAGCTAAGATATAGAACCAACCCAGATGCCCCTCCATAGATGAATGGATCAAGAAAATGTGGTATATATACACAATGGAATTCTATGCCTCCATCAGGAAGGATGACATTGCCCCATTTGTTAGGAAATGAAAAGACTTGGAAGAAATAGATTAAGTGAAGTAAGCCAGGCCCAAAGAAACATAGGTCCCATGGTTTCCCTTATTTGCAATAACTAGTATAAGTCTGAGACAAACAGAAAAGGTCAGATAAGTTGATGTTAGGTGAAATGAACCCCAAGATAAGGACTCAAGTGGTTTTACTTTCTTGCTATTGTTTCTAACATATTTATAAGATGATTTCTTTGTTGATTTGTATGTCCCTCCCCCACGGTATAACCTGTTTTCACTGTATTTGATGCTAGTATAATTTGGGGGAGGTGAAGGGAAAAAACAAATTGTTTAAATAAGGATACAGGTGGACCCATTGCAATGAGATGTACAAGATGCTATGTTGAAAAACACACTTTACAACTTCGGCAGGGGGATGGTAAGGAGAAACAAAGGAAGGGGCAACAATGCTTGATGAGAAATGTATTCATTACCTTGCCCATGTAGTCGTAACCCCTCTGTACAGTATTTTCACAATAAAAAACTTTTAATAAAAAATTAAAAAAGAAAAAAGAAAGAATAATATTGTATCATTTGAAAAATAATGTAAAGACCTGAAAAAAAACTATGTCAAGTGAAGTAAGACAGACACAGAGAGACAAAGATTGCATGCTTTTCTTTGTATGTGGAAACTGGAAGTAGCTTATGAACACATGAGTAAATTTTTTGGGTGGCATTCAGGGGTATACAAATGTATTAAGTGAAATATGGTAGATTCAAGGGAGAACTCAAAGTTTGTAAACATTTAGAAAGACCAAGTCAAAATTGAACAAAATAAACACCAGGAAATGGGTACTTGGAAGGAATAGGGTGGGGCCAAGGTAAAGGAGTGGAGAGAAGGGAGAGATGCAGTCAAGCAACAATGTTCAATAGGAAATGGACTTATTGCCTTGCTCATGGAACTAACCCCTCTGTACAGCATTTGTACAATAAAAATCATAAAAAAAAGGAATTCAATGTATATCCTATAAAATTAAGAAAAGTGAGGGAAAAGGCAGGTTGAGAGGGATATGTGAGCATGTTTACAAGCATGATATTGATAAAGATGCATTGTACTCATAAACTGCTTTGTTCAATGTGAAGTTCTTTGTACAGCTACTTAAAGATGATAAGAAAGAATATGAATCACTTATATATGTAACTTTGGGGCAATAAAAAGAGTGACATAATTTTTTAAAAATTTAAGGGTTAGCTCTAAAAAGCTAAAGCAATAAGGAAATTATTTCAACTATGCATTGTATTTGCCACAGAGGTATAACTTTAAATGACTTTGACTTTGAAACACAACTCTGCTACCTATATTACATGAGATATAACCTAAGTACAAAAGGACTTAAGCATTATTCTTAAACATTATTAATCATTACTAATTATATTGTTGGTAGAATGTTTATACTTTCTTCTGTGTCCATTGTGTATGTGTGTGTGTAGATTTGGATACAGTGAATGCTTGACTATATAGGATTTTTTTTGAGACATGAGTTTTTGGTATGGGATAAAGGAGATGGATATATAAGGTCAGTGCAAGTTAAGTTTAAAAAAATCTAAAACACAAAAAAGTAGTAAAAGTAAATCGCTGAGTGAAGTGGCACTTTGGAGTCAGTGATCAAGAGGCCCAGGGTTCAAGGATAGGATAGGCTAAAGTTTGAGGAAATAATCTCAAACAAAGAAACGTAAACACAGTGGTGCGCAACTGTCATCCCTATGTAGGAAGTGTAATAGTAGAGGCAAGGTCCAGCTCTACCCAGGTATAAATATGAAGTCCTATTTGAAAAATAACAAAAGCAAAAGGGCTGGGATCATGGCTCCAGTGGTAGGACACCTCCCTAGAAAATGTAATGCCCTGCATTCCAACACCAATACCATCAAAGCAAATAAGAGTAAATAGACTATATAAGTGTGAACCTATGGTATGATTTACTAAGATGAAATAAAAAATGCTCTGTTTGCTTAACAAGGATAGATACAATGACCCAACCAATAGCAACTAACTTTCAGTAACATATAAATAACACTCACTAGCTTTTAGAGTATTATTTTTAATAATACTTTTCAGAATTCTGGAGAAATGGCTGATTCCAGGTCTGTTACATACACAGATTTCAGCATTTCTTATTACACAGAAAATTAGGAAGCAACTAAAAGGTACATCAACTCAAGAGAAGATACAAACCAACATAAAACAGCTGCTACTGGTAAAGATGGGACATTGGAGGCTATCAATAAATTTACTAGCTGCTGGGATTGATACATTAAAATATATTTAAGATGTGACAGATAATAATAAAAATAGCTCAATGGTGGTATTTGGAGTGTGTTAGGTATAAAAAGGGAATGAAGAGAAAGAATCAAAGAAACTGTATCTGTATAACTGGACTTCAGGATACCTAAACAGTTACCACATAGGAGTATTATGTCATTTGAAAAATCTCAGCTAATAAATGAAGGGAAAGAGATATAGCATTCCTCTTTCAACAAAATGGCACAGTTAGCCAGTTATAGTTTGCCTCCTTATAGAATTATAACACATTACCTAAAATGTTCTTGCCAAAAAAAAAATAAAAATCATATCTCAACAATTCTCTAGATCTTACTTCCAATTTGTCAGAAAAAGAAAGGATGGTGGAATATGTTCATTGACACAGGGATGCAAGTTAAATAATTGACACTATGAGAAACGATGGAGAGCAAATGGCTTGATTCTTTAGCAAATTGTAAAGAACAAAATCAGAGACGTAGAAAACCTATGCAGCAAAAGATATTTTGTAAAGTTCGTTTTTCGACATAATGTCTTGTACATCTCATTGTTGCAATGGGTCCCCCTGTATCCCTATTTAAACAATTTGTTTTTTCCCTTCCCCTCTGTACGGTATTTTGACAATTTAAAAAAAAAAAAAAGATACTTTTAGTCCTAGCCGCTAACCAAGATGCATGAGCTTAATTTGAGCACTGATTTGAACCAGCAATATTTATGCAAATGCTGACATGTTAGAGCTACTGAACATTTATTTGGTATCATGTAACTCTTAAGAAATAATTGTTAATGTATACTAGTAGGTTTATGGCTTTATATTTTAAGTAATACTTATTGCATGTAAGCACACTTGAAATATTTAATATGAAATGTCATGATAGTAAAATAATATGGGTACAGGTAGAAAGTACATAAACAAAATTGAATGTGTTGATAATTAGTGAACTTAGTAGTGGATACATAGAGGTTGATAATCTTATTCTTTATATATTTGAAATCTTTCTAATAATATTTTTGAACAATATGAAAGAAACAATTAAAAATACCAGTAGATTTGGGGAATGTAAGAATCTTTGCATATTAAAACAAATTGATTCCATATTTTTCAAATGGTACGATTGTACTTTAATAAAATCATTCTCCATATTTCAAAGTCTGAAAAACAATCTTAGCTTTAACTACAGGTTATAAGAAAGTGAGATTCTTAAATCCATAATTTAGATCTATGAAACTGATTAGACTGTTTTATTTTGTTTGGAACTGTTATTTAAAACAAAATATTTTCAATAGCACATAAATAGAGAAATACTGGATACTATAAAGCTCATTATTTATAATTTTAACAAACACCTTTCATACAAGAAAACAAATTTCTTACATATTGTCTATTTTCACTTCAAAAGCATGAAGAGCTTCATCTAGTACACTTCATTAACATGAAAATAGATCTAACATGTAATTTGTTTTCACTTCTCCCTAGATTATCTTAGTCCTTTCACTCTCAAAAAAACCACAGAAACATTAAAGAACAGATTTTAAGCAATTCAAGATTCCAGTAACTGTGAATTGGAATTAAAATGGCAGGTATATAGGCACATATTAAATTAATTTAACAGCAAGAAAAATAATCGTAAATGCTAAAGATCTTTTATTTTATGCATGTGTGAAAGATTTATCCCACAATTACTAAAAATTGAATAAGCACTCATTTGTGAGTTTATTACACTGTTTTGGGTAGTGATTAATTTAGCAATGGGTGATGATGAAACCAAGGCAGTGAGCATAGAACTGGATGGAAATAAAGTAGATTCTTCTCTCCAGGAAGTACTTAGTACTAATGTAAAAATGCTGTAGAAGGCAGAAGACAGTAAATGATAGGCTACTGTCAAAACCTAAGAAACTCTGTCAAACAGAAAAGATCTTCATCTCTATTTCCTTTAACTAAATGTGGGGCACTAAGAGGACATTTGTAATGATGGACTGATTATATACAGTCACCTCTGTAATACTAAATACTCTATAGCTTAGAGAATCAAAGTGATATTATCTGGTCATTTCTCTTGTGATGGGACTTTTCAAAGGGCCTCCAATCATTGAATATCAATTCTATAATCCTATATGCAGGTCTGGGTATACCCATAACATATAAAAACTTATAACAACCCATGTTGGATTTTACCTCAAATTTACCATGTAAGCAAGAGTTGTATGGAGTGGATGTTGTATTGGACCTTCCATACTCCTCCCTGGGAATAAGGGTCTTCTCTCAGCTGCTGATCCTGCTCCCGTTGGCACCAGACCTCTTAGGAAGTTGCCTTTACTTAAGAGAGCCACCTCACTCAAGGTCATGGCCTCTTCCTGGGAGAGCTACCCTTCAATGATCAGTCAACTTGGTGATACAATGGCTGATAATCACAATGTACCAACCATGTCAGAATTCAGTATGGGCCAAGACCCCCAAGTAAGGCCTTATTAACAGCTTGACTTCTCCCTTTGTACAATCTTACGTTTTCCCTAGATTTCTCTTTATCAGGTATGATCCCAAGAGAATTACCAGATAAAGTTCTTGTACCCCAATCTCCAAATCAAAATCTGCTCCTCAGAAATCTGCGCAAAAGACATCAAAAACTTGAAGGGAGAAAGAACAAAATGCAGAAGATGATGGAAGTCTGCAATGCTAAGAGAACACTGGCTGAGCCCTACCTTAGGTGCCATTTATACAGAATTACAACATTCCTGTAAGAAAGACTTGAGGGAATAGATAAATTTTATCCAGAATGGAGGTCTAGAAAGCAACAGATATATCAGTTCTACAGCTTAGAACCTGATTAAAGTGATACAATTCCCCAATCAATGGTCACACACACACACACACACACACACACACACACACACACACACACATATAATCAGAGTAGAACTTCTATTGTCAAGGATGTACAGCCAAGACTAGTATATTACTGTATATTAAAAATCCTGATGCTATCATACACCTATATTGGGAAGTTTTCAATGAGGTTTAGTAGCTCAATTGGTGTAATACAACAGGCTGCTTCAATTACACAGACAGAAAAATTGAGAGTATGTTTTTTTCTAGTCCATAAATTCACACTTGGACTTGGGAATATAGTTATTGGAAATAGCACAATGGAATTCTATGCCTCCATCAGAAAGAATGACACTTCCCCGTTTGTTAGGAAATGGAAAGATTTGGAAAAAAATTATATTAAGTGAAGTAAGCCAGGCTCAAAGAAACATAGGTCCCATTTGCAATGTACAAGACACTATGTTGAAAATGAACTTTACAACTTTGGGGTAGGAGGAGGGAGGAGGTGGGGAGGTGGGGAGGTAAGGATGGTAGGAGAAAAACAAAGGAGGAGGTAACAATGCTCCAAAGGAAATGTACTCATTACCTTACTCATGTAACTGTTACCCCTCTGTACAGTACCTTTAGAATAAAAAAATATATATTAAAAAATTAAATCCTCCAACAACAAATCCTCAAAGAAACAACCACCCCATTAATAAGTGAGCTAAAGACTTAAAGAGAGACTTCTCTGAAGAGGAAATAAGATTGGCCAATAAGCACATGAAGAAATTCTCAACCTCTTTAGCCATAAAAGAAATGCAAATCAAAACAACATTGAGATACCACCTCACCCCAGTTAGAATGGCTAGAATCAAGAATTCTAATAACAAGAGATGCTGGGGGGATGTGGCCAAAAGGGAACCCTACTGCACTATTGGTGGGAGTGTAAACTTGTTCAACCACTCTAGAAAACAGTATGGAGGTTCCTCAAAAGACTCCACATAGAGCTCCCCTATGACCCAGCAATCCCACTTTTTACCCAAGTGATCACTAACAAGGCCATACTAAAGCTACCAGCACAATGATGTTTATCGCAGCATTATTCTCCATACCTAAGACAGGGAACCAACTCAGATGCCCCTCAGTAGATGAATTGATCAAGAAAATGTAATATATATATATACATATATACATATATATATATATGCACAATAGAATTCTATGCTTCCATCAGAAAGAATGACACCATCTCATTTGTAAGGAAATTGAAAGACTTGGAAAAAAATCTTATTAAGTGAAGTAAGCCAGACCCAAGGAAATGTAGGACCCATGGTTTCCCTTATTTGTAATAATTAGTATACATCTAGGATAATCTTGTCAGATGAGCAGAATGGCTCAATAGCTATGTACATATGACAATATAACATGATGCTAAGCAAAGTAAACTCCAAGACATGGAACAAGAGGTTTTTCTTTGTTGTTGTTGCTTTTAATGTACTCTGCGATTTTGTGTTTCTTTTGTATGTTCTTCCCCCTATGGTATATCCCCTTTCGTCACTGTATTTGATTTTGGTACCTTAGTATTGGATATGCATTTATTTGAATCAGGGAAGGGAAGCGGAGTCACAGCTGGTAAGACAAAGGACAAGGGGGAAACCAATGCAATAACAATATACATAAGACACTATGCTGGAAATGATCTGTACAGCTTGGGGCAGGGCGGGGGGAGTAGGAGAAAAATGAGGCAAGGGGTAACAAGTTTGACAAGAAATATACTTATGTAACTGTAGCCCTTATGTAACAAAAACCTTTGGCATACCAAAGTATGTAATATTGTCATCCTCATGTTATTGATTCTAAGTTTAAGGTTTAGGTCAAGATCATACCACCAGAGAGTAGCCACAATACAAGCCAACACTCAAAACCCAAGGTTCGTCTGTTCTGCCATACTGGTTGGCTGGCCTGCTCAGTTTCACAGGAGAAAGACAAAAGGAAAAGTATTCCATGCCTGAAATATTCGTCTTTTGTTCTCTTTCACACTCACTTGCCACATTCTTGCATAATTATTTCCAGCCTCAACATCATAAATTCATGAGGCCAGGACACTGTCCCTGAGCACTTTTCCTCAAGAATAGCACTCTACCACTTCGAGCCACAGCGCCACTTCTAGTTTTTTGGTAGTTAATTGGAGAAAGTCTCACAGACTTTCCTGTACAAGCTGGCTTTACACCATGATCCTCAAATCTCAGCTAGGATTATAGACATGAGCCACTAGTGCCCAGCACATGCCCATTTTTTTAAACAAAAGTTATTCTTGGTTCTTCTGTATAGTTTATTCTTGTTATGCATTTTTTTTGGGTCCAGTCATGGGGCCTGAACTCTGGGCCTGGGCGCTGTCCCTCAGCATTTCAGTTCAAGGCTAGCACTCTACCACTCGAGCCACCGTACCACTTCCAGCTTTTTCTTTTTGCTTATGTGGTGCTGAGGAATCGAACCCAGGGCCTCAGGCATAAAAGGCAAGCGCTCTACCACTGAGCCAACTTCCAGCCCCTTGTTATGCATTTTTATCATCTAAACTCAATTATAAGACCCTAGGGGCAAGGTCTAGTACTATTTTCCCTGTTTGTAGGGCAACACAGCACAAAGCTGAGCACAGGAGTTTGTTTCTCTGTAACTACATAGACAACCATTAATGACATTATAGTGTCACTCTCTCAGCATCTGTAAACAGTTAGTTAAAGATCCCAGTAGATATCAGCATTGAGGATGCTCAAGTCTCATATAAAATAGTATAGTGGTTGCATAGGACTACATGCATCCTCCACATACTTAAAATCAGCTCTGCAATAATTCTAATGCTTAACAATGTAAATGCTATGTAAATAGTTGTTATTCCGTACTTACAAGCAAAAATTACATGAAAACAATGTCTACATCTTCCACATAAATACAATCTCTATCTCTTTCTCACATACACACTAATATTTTTATGTATAGTTGGCTGAATCTGCAGATGCACATCTGACAGGCTTTTACAAACAATTCAATATTAAACCAAACGAACAACATTTTACAAGTAAACATTGTTTTTAAAAGGGCTAAATAGATAGACATTTTTCCAAAGAAAATATACAAATAGCCAACAGGTATAGGACAAAATTTCCAACATTACTCATTATCAGAAAATTTTAAATTAAAATCACAATGAGATATGCTCTCTCTGTAAAAAGACTGCCTATGGTGAAAGATGCACTAAGATAGCGATAGGAGAGAAAAGGAAATTCTCTCACACTACTGGTGGGAATGTAAATTAGTACATCCATTGTGCAAACCAGCTTAGAAGTTCATCAAAAACATAAAGACAGGACTCCTGTATGAGTTGTCAATCCCACTGCTGGCTATAGATCCAAAGGAAAAGAAATGTTGAAAAGACATCTGTACTGTCAAGTCTTCTGCAATATCATTTATAATAGGCAAGGAATGGGAACAAAACAAGTGTCCATCAATAGATGAATGGATAAAAACCTGGGATGCATAAAGCAATGGATACTATTCAGTATTTTAAGAGGATGAAATACTATCATTTTAAATAGCATGATTGGAAGTAGATGTCCCTTTGATAAAAGCCAGATATACAAAGACAAGTACTGCATGATCTCACTTATATGTGAAATTGAGGAAAGGGATCTCTTAGAAATTGAGAATAGAATGATGGTTACCTGAGACTAGGAATAATAGTTGGGAGGGAGAGAAAGGGAAAAAAGGATCAATGAGTTTAAAGTTACAGCTGGATGGGAATTAGAAGTCTTAGTGTGTCATTACACACTAAGGTGACTAAAGCTAACAATTATGTACTCCATATTTCCAAGATATAAAAGAAGGCAGTTTGAATGTTTTCACAATAAAGAAACAAATATTCAAGGAGATAGATATATCTAACTTGATTTAAACATTACATAATATATACATGTATAGAAACATCACATGGTACACATAAACACATACAATTTTTTGTTTCTATATCACATAAAAGTAAGCTTAATTAGTTGGGTACAGATAGTTCATGATGATAAATCTAGCTACTCAAGAGGCTGAGGTTACCATTTGAAGCCAGCCCAGGTAGGAAAGTCCTTGAGAAATCGTCTCCGGTTTACCAGCAAAATGAAAGACTAGAAGCCTGACTCAAGTAGTAGAGTATCAGACATGAACAAGCAAGTCACGTGAACACAAGGCGCTAAGGTTAAGCTCTGGTACTAGCAATAAATTAATAAGTTTAATTGAAAATGAAGTATTTATTAAAAGACTGGTAATAAATGAAAGCAAAAAGCATACATAGCTTGAAAAAGCAATATTTAGCCAAAGGCTCATTTTTGGAGTGGGATGATGACATATTTTAGAAAAGAGACTTTTGCACTCATATCCAGGATGAATTACTGGGAAAAGATAAGCAATAAGAGCTGTGGCTGCATTTTACCCTCATTTATGGCACCAAATACCTTTGCCCTGAATTATGGCATTTTGTGTCATTATGAGTATATTGTACATTTGCTTGAATGTTTCTTGCACATTTTCCTCAGTACTTGAAGAAATGGAAGTGTGATGTGTTTGCTGGATGGTGAATGACTACTTAATCACAGTGATTTAGGGCTTCTAGTACAATCCTCTTAATAATGATATCCTGGGATTCAGAATCAGACAAAATGTGCTCCAAATCTTTTTATCATGTTCTCAATTACCAAGATGCTCTAATCATAATAGTAATTACTTAATCAATAAAGATGTCTTACTTATTTTAAAAGAAGTAAAGAAAGTGAGAAAGGGAAGAAAGGAAGAAGGGAGGAAGGAGGAAGGAAGGGAGGAAGGGATGAAGAAATGGAAAGATGAAGAGACCAGAAAGAGGTAGGGATGGGGGGAGGGAGGGAGGGAGGGAGGGAGAAAGGGAGGGAAGGAGGGATGGAGGGAGGGAGGGAGGGAGGGAGGAAGGAAGGAAGGAAGGAAGGAAGGAAGGAAGGAAGGAAGGAAGGAAGGAAGGAAGGAAGGAAGGAAGGAAGGAAGGAAGGAAGGAAAAGAAATGGTGTTAAGGTGTTGCCCAAGTTTCTAAAATCCCAGATAATGTAAATGGGGGAGGATACATTGGGAATAACATGTGAGATCATTTCATATAACACTGAGAAGTTTGTCTGGAAGAGGAGGAAATTCTCTCCTTCTGAGAGGATCACAGAGAAGAATGTATTCACTGGCCCATTAGACTTCTGTGACACAAGGAAGCAGCCAAAATGTTTGAGGAGAATTTGAATGCATGTTCTTGTATGTGTGCAGAAGAGACTCAAGGAGCCCAGTGATAGGAGATCTAGGTGAGGGACGAGAGGTGTTAGGTCAGGTGGGCAGATGTTCAGAGCCATGTGTATGAGAGTCCTGTTGATAGTGGACACCATGAATATCTGATCATTTAAAATTCATCTCTAGCTCCACATTGTAATGTGAACTGGCACTGCTTAGAAAAGCACACAGGAATTTTTTTTTACACTATTGGCTTCTTCCCTTGTTTTGTGCTCAATGATGTAATATGCTGGAGAATCTTGGGGAAATGCCCTGACCAAAGAACATCAGAGAAAGAAAAGGTGATGAAAGTTTTGCTGCATTAATGTATGCTCTGTTTAATTCAGAGTCTTAATGTATCCTTTTTTTCATTCAGATAGCTCTTGTTCTTTTTTATTTTATAAGAGATCACGTACTCCCATTTCCCAAAACAACACAATCATTATGACCAGCAGTATGCCTGTAAAAAGAACATAAAGATCTTCAGAGACATTTAATTGATCTGAAGTAAGAATGGGCCAGTTGTTTAGCACTCTGTGAAAGTATTAGGTAGAGCTACAGTTAAAAACATCTATTTTGTTACAAGAATAGTACAAGGCTGTCCTGTGCCAGCACAATTATCTCGTTAATTGCTCTAGAATGAGTATAACCCAGTTTCCAGATACATAGCACACATTTGGCCAAATGTGACTTGACTTATGCCAGCAGCTTGTAACAATCTTAACTGAAAAAGTTACCAATGGAGTTTAAAGACACAGAAGGGCTTTTGGCAGACCCACAGATTCAGAGCATCCAGCCTGGGGAGAGATAAGGAGAGAAGGTAGAAGAGAGTGTCCACCACTGAATCTAACAAATCCAGGAGAAAGGGAAGAAAGGGGCATAAGGAAACAGAGGGAGAGGGGGAAATGGACAGAAAGGAATAGAAGAAAGTAGGGGGCAAAGTAAATATGATGTAGACCAATGGATTTCCCACTGGTATCCAGAAAATACATTTTTTTGGCTTCATAGTGTTTACTGCTCCTTTTTGAGAATGAAATGAAATGATGTATAGGATGGCTTTGACCAAGTACCAAGCACATAGTAACGATGTTAGTAGATCTTTCCCTTTCCCCAAATGGCTGTTTGTGTATTCTCTACAAGTTTACAATGTGGTTAATTAGAATTACAATAATGACAATGATTCTTTATTTACTGGGAGAGCTTTGACTGCTCTCTTTCAAGGAGGAAGAAAAAAAGCAAGTCTTGGTAGGTTCATAAAATACTCCCTCTACTATCATAAGTCATGGTGGCACCTCATAATTACTTTTTAGTCCTGTTCCAAATAAATTTAGAAACCAAGGTTAAACACGCAAAAAGAAAATCCCTAGGAGTATATAAGAATGGTACAACCTCTAACTCTAAATAGCGTCCTTTTTCTTTTAAATGTGACAGCCATTATCTGCCCATCAGTTGCAACTGAACATACAAAATAAGTGGAAAAGTTGAGTTCCCAAACCTCATCAAAATCTTAAATAAATTCCCAAATCTCACTGTAATCAACATGTTTCCACCTTTTTTCCCAGAAGTCCTGTTACCAGCATTATTACTGGGGAGCTAGATGGACTTCAGTTACTGCAATGGTTATTTCCCTAGTCTGGGATACTTACATCAATGTGTGCTAAAATAGCCCCAAAGTGAGCAGCAGGAGGAAAGGAAAAAAAAAATAGAAAGCTCCAAACCTCATCCACTAGCTCATCAAAATGTAAATAATTGAGAGTGAAAAGACTCAGATACTGAAAAATACATTCAAGTTTTAACTAAGGGCTCAGATGGCTTCAGAATGGTCTGTGCTGTCGTCTTCTGAATGGAATTTGCAGGACAAAACCTCTAGTTGTACATAGAAAAGAATCATCTAGGCAAGCCCCCTCACATCTCCAGCATTAGCAAATGTCTCCTAATTTTCAGGGCACTGTTTTCCCCCTACATACATGATACTTCTCCCAGAAGTATGAAATCATCAATCCTATTACTAATAAGAGTTCTCTTATTATTTATTTTTAAAGTAACTAACTGGATGCTGGTGGCTCATACCTGTAATCATAGCTACTTGGGAATATAAAAATCTAAGAATCATGGTCCAAAGTCAGCCTGGGAAAGAAAGACTGTGAGATGTTAAATGAGACTCTTATCTCTAATTAACCACCAAAAAGCCAAAATTGAGGCTGTAGCTTGCATGGTAGAATGCTGGCCTTGAGCACAAAGCTCAGGGACAGTGCCCAGAACCTGAGTTCAAGCCATAGAATTGGCAAGGTAGATAGATAGATAGATAGACAGACAGACAGACAGACAGACAGACAGACAGACAGACAGACAGACAGACAGACAGACAGACAGATAGATAGATAGATAGATAGATAGATAGATAGATAGATAGATAGATAGATAGATAGATTTTATACACACACACACACACACACACACACACACACACACAGTTACATAATTTCTGGAACTTACATCAGAGCTAATACATATCAACCCCTGGCTATCCTTCCCTTTTAGGTCAATGGCATCTGTGTTTGAAAGAGAAGTCTCCCACTTGATACTGGTTTGTGTCTTGAAGAAGTTGCCTGTGTGTACTGCCCAGGGCTGGGTAGAGATAACTTTCATGGTTGGCCAAAATACACCCTAACTGTTTGCTTGTAAACAGTTGTATTCACTTTCCCCTCAGAGAGATTGAAACAATTAAGCAAAAGTATCTACATTCAGAATGCCAATGATCTGTTTCTCATTGTTAGCTTCTGTACCTGTTTTTTTCTCTCTTTTGGGGTGCTAGTTTAAGGCCACATGTGTAGGAAAATTACAAATAAACAAA
The DNA here is from genome assembly GCF_019054845.1 of Dipodomys spectabilis. Taxonomy (NCBI): domain Eukaryota; kingdom Metazoa; phylum Chordata; class Mammalia; order Rodentia; family Heteromyidae; genus Dipodomys; species Dipodomys spectabilis. The sequence continues at coordinate 21,045,988 of NW_024870766.1, forward strand.
ACTAAGAAGAAAAATGTCAGCTGTAGGCAGACAACATTGCTTAGCAAAAAAACAAAAAACACCAAGAGTCACGTCTATGGTGGCTGTACTCCTGACTTAAATTCACTTTCCAGCCACAACAAGAGTGAGAATAATTTGCTTCAATGTAGGCAGATCAGAGCAGAGAAGCTTCAGTGGGTTCTGGGATGGAGGATGACTGGCTCTGATGGCAGCGGCAGCCGGCACTGCTCATTACAACAGGGAGAAAGGCTGGGAGACGAAATGGCAGCTGAAACAGGTTTCTGTGATCTGGGCTCTGAAATGGTGACCCTTCTGGCTGTGAAAACACACATGGAATCCCACCCTCCACAGAGCCAGACATGGGCATCTGCAATCAATCCCTGAACACTGAGAAATAGGTTTCTTTCTTTTTCTTTTTCCTTTTTGTCAGTCTTGGGGCTTGAACTCTGGGCCTGGGCACTGTCCCTCAGCTCTTCAGCTAAAGGAGAGCTCTCTACCACTTGAGCCACAGCACCACTTCTGGTTTTCTGAGTGGTTTATTGGAGCTAAGGGTCTCACGGACTTTCCTGCCTAGACTATCTTTGAACCAAAATCCTCAGATCTCAGCCTCTTGAGTAGCTAGGATTACAAGTGAGCCGCTAGCACCCAACGTAGAAATAGGCTTCTTAATAAAAATATATAAAAATATGTCTCCCAGGTTGGGAAGCTGGCTCAGTGGTAGAGTGCTTGCCTCTCATGAATGAGGTCCTGGGTTTGATTCCTCAGCACCACATAAGCAGAAAAAAAGCAGGAAGTGGCGCTGTGGCCCAAGTAGTAGAGCACTAGTCTTGAGCTGAAAAGCTGAGGGACAGCGCCCAGACAGCGCCCAGACCCAGAGTTCAGGCCCCATGATTGAATATATATATATATATATATATATATATATATATATATATATATGTCTCCCAAGAGTTAAGATTCATACACTAGAAAATAAAGACCAAACGTCTCACCAGAACAGATATACCAACTGGAATATATGTCACAATGGATGTGTATGAAAAGTGCCTCCACACAGTTTCTATCATTCACATGTTCCTGTTTGGTTATCATTTATCTGCCTCTCATGCTCATTGAAATCTTGCTATGGCCACCTGCTTGGCTTGCCCCTTGAAATTCCCTCTCCATAGCAAGTCTTTGCAAGAACAATTGTTGTTTTAACCATTTCCTAGATGGAGGCAAGAAGGCCCCAAGAAGCAAAGTACTTCCTTTCTTAAGTAACTTTTTTTTTCTTGCCAGTATTGGGGCTTGAACTCAGGGCATGAGCTCGGTCCATGTGCCTCTGTGTGCTCAAGGCTAGCCCTCTACCATTTGAGTCACAGAGCCACATCCAGCTTTTTCTGAGTAGTTTATTAGACATCAGTCTCACATGCTTTTCTTCCTCAGCTGGCTTCAAACTGCAATCCCCAGATCTCAGCCTCCTGAGTAGGTAGAATTATAAGCATGAGCAACTTGTGCCTGGCTCTAAGTAACTATTTTTTAAGAGAAAAGAATATAATTCCAGAAGAAAATATTTGATCTCTGTTTCTGTAGGTGACATATATACATTGTATTAGAGGTTAGTAAAACAACAAGCTCTTTGGCAGGGTAGATTTAAATATTTTCATCAAAACATATCTTGCTGTTACTAATTTCCATACCTGTGAAAGAAACAAAGTTCGGGTGTTTTTGTTTTTTACTCCTATTGCTTTAAAAGAAACCAAAATACCACTACCACTAATAACAATGCTAACGTTAACCTACATTGCTCATCTGCTAAGATCTCACCTGAGCTTGAAAAAGATTCAGAAAAATCAAAGTCCTCTACTATACCATTCATGCCAACTGCCATGTTAGGATCATCCCTGAAAGCTTCGGGAAAATTAAAAAAAAAAAAAACAACAAAAAACGGTGTGCTCCTCCCTCAGGTACTATTTGCAGGAGTCACTCATTTATTGATTCCTGATGTTGCTGGTTTTAGCAAGATAAGACTTCCTAATCCATCTATGGAATGTTACTCTGGCAGAGATGAAATAGCTTTAATGCCAACAAAGATTACTGTGATGTTAGACTGGTGAAGATTGTGTTGTTGGAATTACAGCAGCCCCAGGAATACTTGCCATCCTTGTGTTAATGCCATATTGAATCCAAACATTGACTCAGAAGCCGAAGCCTGGGAGTAGAGCAATCATATTTGTGCACTTAACTCTAGCAAAAGGCTTCTGCACTCATGATTAACTATGGTGACCCTCCTTTAAAGTAGACTCTCCCTCACATAAATATTTAGTTGTTCCAAAAGCATTATCGATTCTGAAATGCAACATCAGCTTTAAAAAAGAATAGCTTTTCAGAGGAGGAAGTACTATAGCAAATATACAAATCAATGTAAGAAGCATGCTAGTACAGGAAAACATCATAATGTATAAATATAAATATACATATGTCTTAGAAGTAAAGTATATTATCTATAGGTCAATACTCATATCTATTTACCTATTTTTCTATATATTGATATATAAAGTGTCATTGATATGCATAAATTCACATTTATATGTAAACTTGTTTAAATATGTTTCATGGGAAACTTGTATATCCATCTACATAAGAACACAAATCCTACTTATTTCTCACTTATTCAATGTCACATACAGACCTTGACATCTGAGAGCTGAAGTAGAACCCATATTCTACTAAGAAGAAAACAGAAAGCCTTCTGCTCACAGCTCTCATTGCTGCTACTAATACTTAAGAGAACGGCTTTTTTTTTTTTTACAAAGCCAGTGGCAACACTAGAAACAGATTCCCCCCACCCCCTGCAGTATATCTTATAGAAAAAAAAAACAATGCCAGAGGAAAATAATAACTGTTTCAGATAAGCCAAGACAGAGGAAGATGTTCCTATTAGGGAACTATCGGGAACTAGATCATGCACAACACACAAGGTAAGTATGGCCTCACACTAGAATGGCAGAAATCAGAGCATATAGCCTGTAATGAGGGCCTGGGACTTACCCACTGCGGGGAAATGCATGATGTGACCTGTGTCATATGGAGTTCCTTATGTCCTCTTTGCTATTTCCTCTAAACTACCCTCTTGGGTCTCATTAAAGCAATATTCTGTCAAAGATAATTTATGCAATATACAAAGGTAAATAAGACACTCATTACTACCAAAAGAGGTTCACATTATGTCTGTTTAGATAAAATAGATACACAGCCAAGTTGACTCCTTAAAAAGGAAAGATGAAGTCATGGAAGTTTTCCTGAGGGGAGGAATACAATCCGTGGGAGAGAGCAGGAAGAGCTTCTTGGTAACATACTGGAAGGTCAAGAAATACTGTGGAAAAAGAGCATTAGAAGCCAGCAGTGTCACCCAAAAAGTATCACAGGAAGAGAAAGGGGCAAACAGAGAACCAAGGATGGCACACAAAAATGGGCACACAGATAGCTGGATAGAAAGGAGGGTTGTAGAGGCTTTAACATGTGACTTTTAAAGAACACAGACACTACCTCAGTAGTTGCAAAGCCAGTTAAAAGTCAGAAATAAACTATCCCTGAGTCAAGGCAATGACTTCAACAGTGTACATGAGACTGCATTCCTGGAGAGCTCCCCTTCTGTCGAAACAGCCTGGCCAGGGTCTGCACTCTTCCCTGATCTTAGTATTGAAAACTTATTCATTTTCACTGATATAAATGAGAGTTAAACTGGTTTTTATAAAAAGGGAAAGAAACTGAAAGCTTAAGCCACATGTCTCTAATTCATCCTAGTTTTGTTTTTTACTTACATGGATTTAAAAAAAGGGACTTTAATTTTGTATAGATATAAGATCGTGTCATTTGTAAACAGGGATAGTTTGAATTCTTTTCTTTCCCAATGTGAATAACTTTTCTACCTTTTTTTCTTGCTTTATTGCTCTAGCTAGTAGATCAAGAACTATATTGAAGAGGAGTAGAGAGGGGGGACATCCTTGATTTATTCATGATTTTAGAGGAAATGGTTTTAATATTTAATATTTTTTTCAAATATGATTTTGGCTAGGGGCCAATAGCTTACACCTATAATCCTAGCTACTCAGGTGGCTAAGAGCTAAGGATTGCAGTTCAAAGGCAGCCCAATCATGAGATTCTTAATCACCAAAAAGCTTGAGGTGAAGTTATAGATCAAGTGGTAGAGCACTATCCTTGAGCAAATATGCTCAGGGACAGTGCCTAGTTCCTGAATTCAAGCCCTAGGACCAGCACACACAAACAAAAGATTTTTTGAGTAATGGAGGATAAACATAAACAGAATTGCTCTTTATTAGTTTATTGAATTATATTTCATCACCTTCTGTATGAGACTCTTTAAAGGAGTTACATGTTTTCATGGACACTTAAAGCTTGTCAAGTCAATTTGTACAGAAGATATGAAATGTGTTGATTTGGAGTTAGAAGAATACAATATTGGAAGAGTCAGAGAAGCCTAAGTGTTACTTACTCACTTCCATCTAAAAAAGTAAACTTTATTACATCTTCTTTGAGTCTGGGCAATGAGTTATAAACCAAGAATAATACACATCTTTAGAGGAGCATCTGAGGAATACGTGGAGATGTTGCTTAGTATGTCCACAGACCATCGCATGAATGTAAAGGAAATAGGTGCTGAGAAGCAACTCCTTAAGAAGACCATTTTCCACACTTCTAATGCATTTCTGACTGTCTTCCTTATGCACTTTCTAACCACTCTTCTGTTATGGATTATATTGAAAGAATTTTTTTGTCTGTTATGGGGCCTGAACGCTGGGCCTGGGCACTGTCCTTAGCTCTTCAGCTCAGGACTAGCACTCTACCACTTGAGCCACAGCACCACTTCCAGCTTTTTCTGCTTATGTGTTGCTGAGGAATTGAACCCAGGGCCTCATGCATGCAAGGCAAGCACTACCAACTAAGCCACCTTTCCAGCCCCTGGAAGAATATTTTTGTGCTGAGTAGAAATGGTACTATCACTGGAAACCAGTGGCTTACACCTGTAATCTTAGCTATTCAAGAGGCTGAGATCTGAGGATCATGGTTCAACGCCAGCCCAGGCAGGAAAGTTCATGAGACTTTTATCTCCAATTAGCCACTAGAAAACTGGAAGTGGAGCTGTGGCTCACTAACCTTGAGCTGAAGAGCTCAAGGACAATGCCCAGGCCCAGAGTTCAAGGGCCATGACAGACAAAAAAAGAAGAAAGAAAGAAAAAGAGAAAGAAAAGAAATGGCACTGTCCTACATGGCAGAGAGCAAGGGTATTTAACAGGTGCAGTGTCCTGAAGAGAATATATCCCTCTGGGACCAAGTGTCAGTAGGTTTGCTGAAGCAAATCTGTGAGCATTTTTTAGAAGTACTGTATTTCTGCAGGGTCTATCATATATCCTTTTCCTACTTCAGTTCAGGGTTCCTATTTGTCACACAATCTATTGAGTGTACAAGTATCACCAGGTCATGGCTGAATTATCCTGTGGGAATTGGGCCTCAGAAAGTGTCAAAAGAAAATGATGATCTTCTGGCTACTGCAGGGGCTGGGGGGGCAGGAGCTACATAGCAACTTTCCCTTGTGCTACTTTAAATCCCTCTGAAGCAAAATACAAAATCAAAATTTCATTTTAAAAATATAGGATGACATGAAATTGGCAGTGTTTTCATGAGTGATTATTTGGCATTCATTAAATCATCATAATCAAAGTATATTTTCCTCCCCCCACAATAGTGTCTGCATTGCACTAGTATAAAAATCTAAATTATTGGTTTTGCAATCTTCTAACTCAACTCCTGACCCTCACCTCTGCTTACTGCCTTAGCACACCTAGCACAGAAACCTGCATATGCATTACAAGTGCTCAGCAAGCACTGTGTGAACTGCACTCTGCCCTGGAAAAGAAGAATCACAAAATTGTGATTTTTACTCTGTTTGCTAACCAAGTCTAAGAAATGAGAACCTCAAAAGCAGTATGAAAAATGAGGCAAATAATTCCAAGCTTTGTGCAACATTTAAAAATCATAAGTGTAGCATTCACAATGCTAAATTAATTTATTCAACCAACATTTTATTAATGGCCCGTTAGCACTTTTAAACAACCTTGCATTAATCACTTTCTAAACCAGTTCCTGTGAAGAAAAACATTATTGTTTCATTTCAATTGGTGCTTTACTTAGATAGCAAATATTTATGTTTTCATTTTGGCTCAACTCTGTGATAGATTGTAATGAATTAAAAAAAAAACACTATACTAATTTTCTTATTACAGAAGAAATGAAAATTTAACACATGGAAAAAACTAGTGAGATTAGAAGATGACAATCAAATAAATAAGATAGTGCATGCAAATATTTAATACCAAATATTTAAAGTAGGGTATACTAAGTAGTTAAAAACTTGTGACGGAAAGGATTTAATTAAAATAGTATAGATTTGGGGGGATATTGATAACTGTGTGCTCTGTCATATAGAATTAAGTATGTGTCCCATAAAATTTGAATAAATTCAAGTATAGCCTACTCAAAGCTGTACAATCTAGGATGATGAACACAAGACCATCATTCTAGGATGATGATTTGAGATGACAAATTTAAAATGCTGACTTCCTGTCCCTTCATGATGGGACCTGGGCTGCACTGAGTGCCTTTGTACAATAAAGTACACATGTCATTTCTAACAAAACTGGTCTGCAAGGCCCACCGAGTCTTGTTAAGCAGATGTCCATCTCCAGTCTTTCTCTGTGTTATTAAGTCTGATTTTAAGTAAAACTACATAATACAACGTTCACTTGCTTTTCATTGCTTCAACATGGAAAGAAAAGAGAATTTTTATTTTTCTGCACAAGCATTAAAAAAAATCTTCAGCTATCACAATGAATGGCAAAGCCTGCCCAGTCCCTTAGTACTCCTTAATTGCTTTTCTATAATGAACTGCAAAATATAATTGCTCTCCTGACACTGACTGCCATTGCAATTGATATATTGATAAGTTGGAACACAGCAAGTTGGTGTCACTCCTGTCATCACAAAATCCAAAAGGCAAATGAGAGCAAGTATATCTCTGTTTCTTTTCAGTTTGAAGGGGTTTCCTCATTTCAAAAAAGAAAAAAAAAGAAAAAACACTGTCATCTTAAGATATTAAATCATACAACCCCTTCCCTTTCCTCCTCATGCCTCTTCAGCCAATATCCCATCAACGTAGTCAGACAGAGAAAAATCCTCCCAATCCCAGGCTTTCTAATGTGCCCTGTGTCCTGTCTCCTCCTCTTCTATATTTAATCCCATCCATTTGTCTTCTCTATACATTCAAACCTTCAGCTCTGGCAACGTGCCCTTAATCTAAAAGCTAGTCATCGAAACGGCCTCAATATATGCTTATATCTCACAGCAAGGTAAAATCATTCCACTTCACCCATTGCAAGTCCAAATATAGTCAACCACAAACAACATTTATGCTTCTTCAGCTTTATCTCAGTCTCAAATTCATAGCAATTCTCTTTATTTTAGCCTAGATACAGACATTTCCTGGAAATGATTTTCTCTAGATCAAACTCAATGGTCAATAGTCTGTTTTTGTTGTTGTTGTTGTTTTCCAGTACTGGGGCTTGAACTCAGGGCCTGGGCACTGTCCCTGAACGTCTTTTGCTCAAGGCTAGCACTCTACCACTTGAGCCACAGTGCCACTTCTGGATTTTTCTGTTTATGTGGTACTGAGTTATCGAGTCCAGGGCTTCATGTATACTAGGCAAGCACTCTACCACTAAGCCACATTCCCAGCCCAATAGTCTGTTTTTAATCAATAAACTTAACAGACTTTCTTAAAGAATTTTTATCATATTCATTTTCTTTCTTCTAAAAATGCCATCCAACTCACCTTCTATTCTTTTTGTTATCTTCTAATCTCTTTTTCTGAGCTCCAGTCCTCGTAGCTTAAACGCTCCCATTTCTCCAGAAGATATTCTTCATCCAATTCCTGTACAAAATTTTCACCATAGATGTTTATGTTACCACCCCCAATTTAATCCTCTTTTCTGATTCAAGATTTTACCATTTGCTCAAATCACATAAATCTGAATTCTCAGTAGCACCCTCAATTTCTCCATTGCCAACGATCTCTTCTATTCAATACAGTACAAAATGTTCTGTCCTTAAAGTCAGAGAGATCTGGATCTGAATTCTAGTCCTCCTGTCAAGGATTTTAATCACTTGGGAAAGAAGATCAAGCATGCATGCAATTACAATTTATGCTAATAAATGGGTTCTTAGGAAATGAACAGGAAGTCCAGGAAAAATTACTCTTAAGTATGCCTGAGAGGAAAAATGTCAAGACAAATTTACTATGAGAAGGTAGAGCTTGGGTTGAAATATAGACTTCCAAAAAATTAGACAACTAGAGAAAAGAATGAGAAAGTTGAGCAGAGCTGACTTCAGGATGCCAGAATGAGGAAGGAGGAGACCAAATGCATTGGCAGAGGCCATGAAGGAAAGAGCCTAGCTATGCCAAGAATTGAAGCTATTATTGTGGTTGAAAGAGCAATGACTAAAGATTTCTGAACAGAAGGAGGTGTGCCCAAAATATCCTCATGGGAGCACATGGTTTGAATTGGAGGGAATAAAAACTGCAGAGAATTTACTCAAGAAGCTGAACTCGATCTGCCCATAATATTGGCTTATTTAATAATCCATCTGGAGGTAGGAATGGGATCTTACTGGCCATAATTCTATTAAATATGGAAGATTTAGGGATTGCAATACTTGGAATAATAGCATTTTCTATTTCTGTCATGTTACTGCTTAGAAAAAAAGCTGCAGAAAATAAATATAGAAAGGAGTAGGAAAGAAATAAAAACAATGAGAGGAAAAAGTGAACAAAGATTATATTGGACATACAGGAGCTAAGCAATAAAGAAAAAAGATCAAATGAAAGAAAATATGGGAGTATTCATTATAAATGGCTGAAAAAAATGATTACACTTCCTCAAATTTTTGGAAAACACAGCCTTAATATCATTCATGAGTTCAGTTCAGTGGTCCTCCCGGGCCTATGTTTTACTGACTCTGAAACTATAAATATGTTTTCATTCCACATGATCAGACAATAAATACACAGGCCTGGCAATGATAATGATTTATCCCTGGAGTTAGTTGTGATTTCTTTGATCATGACACAATTCCTTATTTAACTGTCAGTTAAAGGTTTTTACAGAAAAATGGCCATTGTGGAAGCAATCTTTTTCCCTACTTACTGAAAATATATGCAAATTACTACGGAGAATAGAGCCTTTATAGGAAAAGCAAAAGTAAGTTCCATATGAAGCATTCACGTGTTAGTCTTACCACACCTAACTTTCATTCTTTATTCCACCACTTTAACCTTGACACCATCAGATTTAATATATTCAGCTTTTGTTTTCAATTACCTATTATGTCCTGCAATGGGCTTATTGTACACACTGTGAAAACTATTGTGATATCACAAAGGCATAAGACAATTTTCTTCTCACCAGGATATTTTGAACAAATTATTCCAAGTTTTAACATGAATAAACCTCTGAATTTTAGATCCTCAGATATAAAGTAGTGCAGTTCAGTATAATTTCAATTACAATTATCATAGTATGTCAATGAATTGAGATAAAATTCTGTCTTTGTATGATTTTATTTTCTTTCTCTGCCCTTCTCTCATTGGCCCAAAGCCTAGGGAGCACTTTGAAGTGTAATTATTTTGTAGGATACTTAAAGTAGTTCTACCATTTGAAAAGATATGTGGTAGTATCCCATCTCTGTTAGCATTACAAAGCTTTGCCTCAGCTTGCAATAATTAAGGGCTGTTACAGTTAAGAATTTTATGATTAGCCCTAGTATGGCTCATTGAGCTTACCTTTTTGAAATTTTGTACTAAGTCCAAGATTTAAATGTTTCTTAGTCATAGAGTGCATTTCAAAGATTAATTTGGAAATTTTTCAGAGTTGCTTGCTGGTTTTCCCCATCCTTACGAACAAGTTCATACCTTTTCATGGCAAGGTTAGTGGAGAGTCTTAACGGTTCAAGCTCAGAAGGAGCACTCATTTGCTTCTCACTTTTTCTTGTCATTCAACCACTGCCAGGTGTTACCAAGAAAGGCACATCTCTTTTTTCTTCTTCTTCTTTTTCTTCTTTTTTTTTCTTTTTATTTTTTGTCAGTCATGGAGCTTCAACTCTGGGCCTGGGCACTGTCCCTCAGCTCTTCAGCTCAAGGCAAACACTCTACCACTTGAGCCACAGCACCACTTCCAGTTTTCTAGTGGTTTATTGGAGATAAGAGTCTCATGGACTTTCCTGCCTGGGCTGGCTGTGAACCGCGATCCTCAGATCTCAGCCTCCTGAGTAGCTAGGATTACAGGCGTGAGCCACCAGCACCCGGCTAGGAACATCTTTATAAAGTATTTTGAGACTGAGCACAACTGATAAGTGCAGTAGCCATACATTTAAGGAATGTCTATACTAAAAGACTAGTTATAGAAAACTTGACCTCTAGAAGTCTGTCAATGAAAGAGAGGTTTTATATATATATATATATATATATATATATATATATATATATATATATATATATTTCTGGCTTCAAGATAAAGACTAAATAATGCTCAGGATGCTGTATCTTCATTTCAAATGAGATGTTTAGAGTAGAAGATGTATCCCATGAAATGTCATATAAATTGCACCAAGAATGCAAGAGAAAAAATAAAACACTAAAATACTGCTGAAACTGTGTCAATAATAAGGCATACTAGCCTAAGTACCAGTGGCTCATGGCTGTAATCCTAGATACTTAGGAGACTGAGAGCCAGAGGATTGAGTTTCATGGCCAGCCCAGGCAGAAAAGTCCACAAGATTCCATCTCCAAAATAACCAACAAAATGTCAGACTAGAGATGTGGATCAAGGGGCAAAACACTACCCCCGCAAATATGCCCATCGAGCACAAGGCCCTGAGTTTAGACCTCAGAACTAGGAAATCAATAAAACATCAGAAAAGATGGTGCACTTCCTTCCCAAACATATAAAGACAGAAGTTCTTCCCAAAATAGACTATATGAAGTTGAAGGTTCCCTTTATCTTAAAGATCTAGGACACGACACGCACATAATGGTAAACTTAATTAAAGCCTGAGTAACTTTCTGTAGTTATTAACTCTGAGCAGAGTTACAATAGAACTTACTATGTGAGTCTTCTAAAACACTCTGGGTCTACTAGATCAGAAATTTAGAATTATATATTGCCTTAGGCTCATGGTATAATCTTTGCAAAGACCAATTGCCTAACTTTAATATAAAATTTTCTGAAAACAAAATGTTTCGGCAGTCTAAAGGATCTATTCTGCAAAATATTGAGTTCTTGCATAGACAGAAATTATAGAGGGCAAAATATGAAAGAAAGAAGAAAATGTTGTCAAGATTATGAACTAAAAATTCAGTATGATTGTATATATATAGATCCACATAAAGATTTATAGTCAGGTCTTATAAATAATCATATATAACAGGACTTTTTCAGCACAATGCTAAAGGGAAAAATTGTTTCATATTTGATCTTTGCATTTAGAAAAATAAGTTACCTATGTCATAGAACTAAAAAAATAAATGAAAAGTGCACTTAAATGTTAATAGTCAATGGTAATATCAAATTCAAGGAAAAGTTATTATTTATCTATGAGATAAATGTGACTATAGAATTAGAACCATATGATAATTTCAGAATCATAACACCTGGCTTGCTGTCTGCTATTAGCAGTGGGCTTTCTTTTCTATTTCTTTTAACATTCTTTTTTTGTGTGTGTGAAAATACTGTACAGAGGGGTTACAATTACATGGGCAAGATAATGAGTACATTTCTTTCTTTTTGGGGGCGGGGTCCAGTCGTGGGGCCTGAACTCTGGGTCTGGGCTCTGTCCCTCAGCTCTTCAGCTCAAGGCTAGTGCTCTACCACTTGGGCCACAGCACCACTTCTGGCTTTTTTCTTATGTGGTGCTGAGGAATCGAACCCAGGACCTCAGACATGTAAGGCAAGTGCTCTACCACTGAGCCAACTTCCCAGCCCTAATGAGTACATTTCTTATCAAGCATTGTAGCCTCCTCCTTTGTTTCCCCTTCCCATCCCTTCCCAGCCTCCCCCTTCCCCCCCAATCCTACCCCCCCACCAAAGTTGTAAAGTTCATTTTTCAACATAACGACTTGTACATCTCATTGTTGCAATGGGTCCACCTGTATCCCTAGTTAAACGATTTGTTTTTCCCCTTCCCCTCCACAAATTATACCATCAAATACAGTGAAAGCAGGGGTTATACTGTGGGGGAGGGACATACAAAGCAACAAAGAAATAATCTTATAAATGTTTTAGAAACAATCTCATGAAAGAAAAAACCATTTGAATACATACCTTAGGGTTCATTTCCCTAACATCACTTTATCTGACCTTTTCTGCTTGACTCAGACATATACTAGATATTGCAAATAAGAATAAGGGAAACCATGGGATCTATGTTTCTTTGGGCCTGGCTTACTTCACTTAATATAATTTTTCCAAGCCTTTCCATTTCCTAACAAATGAAGCAATGCCATTCTTTTCTATTTCTAGTAATAAAGAGCATTTAAAAATATACCCCCAATGGCGCAATGAAATTGCAAAATACATAGTGAACCACAGCACATACTATCTGGTCAACTGGCTTCCAAGTGGGCTGGCTGATGAATGGCTGGCAGAAAGATATTCTTTCCTATCAGGCTTGGTCTTGAGAGAGGGTGGTGGACCTCCAGGAGCATTTGCATTAATTACATTGCTTCTTCCTCCCTCCAGGCTTTACCCCAGACCAACCCCAATTAAACTGCTATAGTTGGTGGGCTCTGCCTATCACTTCTTTTCTCTTCCTCTCTCCTTTTATACTAGTAGTAAAGACTTCTCCTTCTTCCCTCATATACATAGGTACATAGGTCACTGTCACAAGCCTAGCAAAGTGTTGTTTGTATGTCTGTCTGACATAAATTGCCTACCTTATTAGGATTGAAGGGAAATCAGGAAAATTGGATTTACAATTTTATGTAAAGAAAGTGTCCAAATGTTGTTTGAAAATTGCAGTTCATGAAGGTGAACAAGTTGCCTATTATTCAAATATTCTTTCATAATTACTAGTTGTCTCTAGGATTCTAATAAATATAAACAAGAAAGAGTTGACTTTCTATATAGAAATATTCTAATGCTATTAAGAACATATTCTTTAAACATCAAATAATCATTAGATAAAATGGACTGACATCACTGGATGAAATTGGTGACAAAGGATAAAGGGGAAACCAATGCAACAGTGATATACACAAGACAGTATATTGGAAACGATCTGTACAACTTGGTGGAGAGTGGTAGGGAGGGAAAGCAGGAGAAAAGTGAGGGAAGGGGTAACAAGTTTGACAAGAAATGTACTTATTATCTTACTTATGTAACTGTAACCCCTCTGTACATCACCTTGACAATAAAAATATTTTAAAAAATTAAAAAGAAAAGAAAATGGTGACAGGACAAGCACTGGTGACTTGTGCTTGTAATCTTAGCTACTCAGGAAGCTGAGATCTGAAGATCTCGGTTCAAAGCCAGCTTGGGCAGGAAAGTCCGTGAAACTCTTATCTCCAATAAACCACCAGAAGACCAGAAGTGGTGCTGTGGCTCAAGTGGTTGAGCACTAGCCTTGAGCTGAAGAGCTCTGGGACAGCATCCATGCCCAGAGTTCAAGCCCCACTACAAAAAAAAAAAAAAATAGATTCTATTTGGGATGGGAAAAAATGATGGAAAGAATGAAGATGAATGAAGATGCTTTGTGGTCATAAATCGACATGTTGAATTAAAACTCATGAGTGTGTATGTAAGTGTTTCTATTTGGCAAGGATTCAGATACAGTAAAAGAGAAATCAACCCTCAGGTTGGGTTGTGTAGGAGTAAAGCTTTCTCTGATACTTGCCCATGTTTTTCAGTAAACGTTGGGTAAGCATCTAATATGTCAGGCAACATATTTGGCCCTGGTGACAGCAAGATAAATTAGCTTTGGCCTCTGACCATAAGGGACATGTAATTCCTTCCCAAATAAAGAAGAATATGAAGAATATTTAGATATTTTTAATAAAAGCTTGAGTCAACCCTTGGCCATGATTACAAAAGTACCTTTGCCTGAAGAATTGCAGCTACAACTGCTTCAAGAGATAAAGCCTAAGACAGATTCAGGTAATTGATAACTGTGCCTCTTTGATATTCTTGTAGACTTCACAGTGATGAGGTGTATCACTTCAGGCCTGATAAATTTCTGGTGTTAAACGTCTTTCTTTGAGATAGAGAAACCACTGTCTCATAAACCACTGAAAGCACATTTCTTCTTGTTCACTGTGAAAGCACTTAGTTTTCCTGATTGTACAGATTACTCTGAAATGAGCCATTCCTCAACTTCAAATAAGAAATGATAAATGACCAATAACCAAAAACTCTGCCAATGACTTGCTTTCAAATCAGAAGCTGATATATGGCTGATCTGAGTTTCCTCATCATATTAATGATTGTCACATTACCAATGATATAATTAACATTGTTATGCTAATTATAATTAACAACATATATCATTAGACATTTTTTAATCTTAGTCTTCTTTAGATTCATTTCCTTCTGGTCTCTTAAAGTTCACACCAACTTCTCATGAATCAAATACTTCCTCACTGTCATATCAGGAAATTTTACTTAAATAGAAAATTATATTAATTGCATTGGATCAGATCAGGCATCACATTCTCCCATTAATATATTCTCCTTTGACTTTTCTGACAGTGATGATCTCAATGAATCCTTTCCATACATAATAATAGGCCTTCTTCAGTGGAGGTCAGAATGTCTCTGGGATCTACCTGACTGACAGTTGAAACTTTGGCATGTGCTTAAAAGGAAATAGACACTTTAATTAGCACAGTTATTCATGAGTGCCTTGGACACTGTGCCCCAAAGTTGATAACTATAATAAATGTTGACAAGAGATTCCTGCTTTTTGACTAAAGATACTCTGTGAGCCATTGCATTTCCTCTTTAAGGTAGGAAAAACATTTAAAAGCCAACAGTATCAAATTATAGATTTTAAGCTTTCATTATCTTTTTAAGTTTTCATTTTCCACACGGTGCTCAAGAGCTATTCAATCATTAAACTGTAGCCAAGGATAGTTTTTGGTTTCTGTTTGTCTGTTTTTTATAAATGGTACTGAGACCACTGGAGATCCACTTGCAAAAAATAAGAGAAAAACAGTAGATAATCTATTCCTCATACTATAAAAAAACTAACTCCCCAACAGACAACAGGCCAAAATATATCAAACTATGAATTTCCATAAGAAAGCATGTTGATACTTTGGGCAAAGCTTTCTTACACACCATATGAAAACTATGATGCATGAAAAAAGAAATTGATAAATTGGACTTAACATTAAAACTTTTAAAAATGTTAATGTTTTAAAAATTATTGTTTTGAAAGTGGAAATGCAGGCCACAGTCCAGATAAAATCTTTTCAAAACATCTCTTCAAAGGCTTTGTATAAAAATAGGAGAACGAAGGGGTGACACTGATCAAGATGCATTATATTCACAAACTCCACTGTACAACTATTTAAACATAATAAAAGTTAAAACAAAATATATGTAATGATTCTTTCAATTCAAAATAGCATGATTAAATCCCTAATGTAAATAAGAGTACATTATTTCAACAGATATTTCAGCAAATAATATAATACCTATGGATGGTACAAAACATAAGAAAAAATGTTCAACATACTAGTAATTAATTAATAGAAATATAAATTGGAACCCCAATCATATATAATTCTTTTTTTCATTTTGGAGACTTTTTAAATTTTTTTTTATTGTGAAAATACCATACAGAGGAGTTACCATTACATGGGCAAGGTAATGACTTATATATAATTCTACTTGGACTAAATGGCTAAAATTAAAAGGATTGATTCTAAGAAGTTTTAGTAAGAATGTGGAACACAATGATTGCATGCACTTCCAGTGTGTTTATACAATTGTATAACATTTCAGATGATAGTTGAACTATTTTATAAAGATGAAACTTGTGCTGGGCATCAGTGGCTCACACCTGTAATCCTAGCTACTCAGGAGGCTGAGATCTGAGGATCGTGATTCAAAGTCAGCCCAGGCAGGAAAGTCCATGAGCCTCTTATCTCCAATAAACCGCTCATGAGCATATGGCATTAGTCATAGTGCCCTGTGCAACTTCAAACTGGAAGTGGCACTGTAGCTCAAGTGGTAGAGCTCTAGCCTTGAGCTAAAGCCCTGAGGGACAGTGTCCAGGCCCAGAGTCCAAGCCCCATGACCAGCAACAACAACAACAAAGATGAAACTTGTATATGTCTATATGTAGTCTTGTATAAAATGTTCATAGACTAAGTTGTCCATATGTAGTCTTGTATAAAATGTTCATAGACTGATTTGTAATGCTCAAAACAGTAGAAATAAATGTCTATCAACAAGTGACTAGATTTTTTAAAACTACTAGTATGTTCATATAATAGGTTACAACTCAGCATATAAGAAATTACCTTATAAATTACTGACAACTAGTTTATCACTACAATGTGGACAAATCTCAAAATAACTGTACTGATTGAAGGATGGAAATAAAATAAATATACTCTGTAATTTGGTTTATGTGAAATTCTGGAACACTAATACATAGTGACTGAAAGCAGATCAGTAGCTGCCTGGTTTGGATATCAGGGGTGAGGCAGGAAGGTCAAATAGGAGAGATAATAAAGGGAAATGAGGAAATTTTGATGGAAATGGATATGGTCTCTATCTTTATTAAGGAAATGCTTTATTAAGATACACATATGCCCAATATCATCAGGTTACATGCACAGTTAAAATGTACAGTTGGTAATTATACTATTTGAAAGAAATCAACTTCAACTTTTGCTAATTGTACAACTGAGAGAGAATACTTGACCCCTCTGAAATTAATCTTACTTGCATATGGCATTAGTCATAGTGCCCTGTGCAACTTCAAAGTTACTCTAAGTTTGCTGTGAAATGATTTTGACATGTTTTGAAAATTGTAGACAGCCATAAGTATAAAATATTTTGTTGGCATTACCATTATTATTTATTTCAAAAGCTCTAGATGATCAATTTACAGATTGGTGATTGGTGGTGGGAAAGAAGCATGCAGGAAAATGTGGTAGATGTGAGAAACAAAGAATGACAATTGCTTTACTCAAATTCTGAAAGAAAGCCACCTCTGACTCAAACCAGTGACTTTCTTTCTGTGATCACCCACATGAATCCTGGGAAACTTAGCTCATTCAGATTCAAATCTATGCCACACTGCCTTTTACCTTCTCCAAAAGCAGAACTATCTCAAGACATCTGTACATTCTTTCAGAAGATCCACTTTTAATAGGTTCCTCTGGCTTCTGATTCCTGACAAGTAGAAGTAATATTTTTGTTTAGAAAAGACACTGCAGATATAGTCCTGTCACCATTATCCATTAAATACAGAGATATGTATGTCATGAGTTTGGCAGGACTTTCTTACGGAAGAATTGAAGATTAATAAAAGAGATTACACTGAAGATCATAAAGCCTTAAAATTTTCTTGGCTTTATACTTCCTCCTTGCTCTGTAATTCTGTCAGTTTCTAAAACATGTTAGTCAGAACAATTCAGCTCTTCCCTTAGAAACCTTGAGCCTTATATCCAGACCAGTAAGTTCATTGATAGGGGAATTTCCCACTATGTAAATTCTGATGCCAAATGTTAAGATAACATTACTTTGAGATTCCAGTTACCAATGCAAAATGTGAAGTCACTTCAGAGTTAAATTCAAGACCGGCTTTCAGCCAAAGAGAAGCATATGAGGTTCTTTTCCCCTCTACCTAACAAATACAGGCCCTTTCCTTTCTCTAGGTATAGTTCCACCTTCCTCCATTTCCTTGTCACATTATTTTTCTCCTTTTCTCAGAAAATGTTCAACTATGACTGGTCCCAGAGAAGGAAAGTGAATAATTATCTAAGGCATAACAGACCTCATTTATATATTTAAAGGAAAGGTGTGTAGAAATGACTGCAGAGTAGTACTTTCAGGACAAGGTGTTTGTTACTCTTTCATGGGATTCAAATATATATATATATATATATATATATATATATATGAGTTTCTATCAGTATAGATATTTTTTAAAAACTCTGAAGATGGGTACAAACTGCTATATATAATGCCTATAATCCTAGCTATTTACAAAGCTGAGACTAAGGCTCATGGTTCAAAGCCAGCCTGGGCAGAAAAGTCCATTAGACTCTTATCTCCAATTATGCTGAAAGTGGAACTGTGGCTCAAGTGCTATCCTTGAACAAAGATGCTCAGAGACAGTGCTAAGGCTGTGAGTTCAAGCCCCATGACCAGCAAAAAAAAGTTTTGAAAACATCAATTCATATAAGCCAAGTCTATTCAGGCTTACATCAAATATATAATCAGCACCTGGGGATGTTTCCCTTGAGAAGCACATTTAAGTTATGACTTATGATTTAGAAACAAAACCCTAAACTAACATTTTCACTTATATGCTAGCAGCTAAAGAAAGACAGGCTGAATGAAGTTTGTAATTATTAAGAGATAAGCCAGACGCAGGTGGCTTACATCTGTAATTGTAGCTACTCAGGAGAATGAGATCTGAGGATCATGTTTTGACGCCAACCAGGGCAGGAAAGTCCCTGTGTGACTCTTCTTTTTTTATTGTGAAAATACTGTACAGAGGGGTTACAATTACACAGGCAAGGTAATGAGTACCTTTCTTATCAAGCATTGTTCCCCTTCCCATCCCTTCCCATCACCCACGCCCCTCCTTCAGCGCCAAAGTTGTAAAGTTCGTTTTTCTACATAACGTCTTGTACATCTCATTGTTGCAATGGGTCCACCTGTATCCCTATTTAAACAATTTGTTTTTTCCCTTCCCCTCCACAAATTATACCAACATCAAATACAGTGAAAACAGGGGTTTTATTGTGGGGGAGGGACATACCAAGCAACAAAGAAATCATCTTATAAATATGTGAGAAACAATAGCAAGAAAGAAAAACCATTTGAGTCCTTATCTTGGGGTTCATTTCACCTAACATCAACTTATCTGACAATTTCTGCTTGTCTCAGACCAGCTCCTCTGGGACACAGCAAAGGCAGTACTCAGAGGCAAGTTTATAGCTCTGAGTTCCTATATCAACAAATTGGAGAAATCTGAACCTCCCTGTGTGATTCTTATCTCCAATTAACAATTCAAAAACCAGAAGTGGCAACTGTGACTCAAGTGTTAGAGTGCTAGCCTTGATCACAAAGAGTCTCAGGGACAGTACCCAGGCCCTGAGTTCAAGCACAACTGACAGAAGAAAAAAAAAAAAAGAGATGTGTGCTTTCATACTTAAGACTGAAGTTTCAGAGCTGGAATTAACCATGATCTATAGTCTGAAATGCAGCATTTATAGCGGGTTTGGTCTCCTGTTGTTACTTTAAATGCACTTTTCATTTCTCAGTATAAATGAGCTTTATGAAGATTTTACAATCTCTATTTTCCAAGTAATGAAGCAAAGAAATGAAGCAAAGATTTCATAGTGGCAGAATGAGATCACAAAGGCACACCACGCCGCAGACCCTCACTTACAACTCTCCAAAGTCATTTGTTCTTTTGAAACTTTAAAAATATCCCTCCCATTTATATTGCATATATAAATTCCACACATTTCTTCATCTATCAGTTTCAGATTGTATGCGACAAGCAAACCCATGCAAAACCATTGGTAGCTATACCTATAATCAACTTTGCTATCTGTTCCAAAGTAAGTCCTCAGTAACTAGCGAGAGGTTTACTTTATATCCGTTATCAGAAATTGTCTTTTGCCTGGGTCCCTTCATGAATCATTAACCATTGCTTTAAGGTACCACCTATATCACTTTAGGTGGAATACCAGACTTTTGCTTCATTGAAATTCACACGTACGTACACTCTATCCCTTTCCAACACTGACTTACCTAACATCATTCATACTTTATTGTCATCTGGCTTACAGCTGGGATAAACCAATGAGGATACTGGTGAGAGGCTGGAGAGTAGATGAAAGGGGAAGCCAAGGAGTTCTTTCCTTGCCCTGGTTTTTGGGGAAGATGCAATCCATAGACATAGCTCCGCCTCATCTGTAGAAACATGGAGGAGTGGCGTCTTCCTAAATGTCTCAGCCCTCATCATGGCTGCCTACTATTCATTTGCCTATTCACATTTCCTTTACAATGTCCCAATGAAACCTTAAAAATGTGAAAATACTTTCACATGTCTCACCACATAACATTCTCCCACAGGCTCAGTTCCATCTCTGTTTCTATTGGACAAGGATCTTTCATTGAACATACCCATTTATAGATATAATGTACCTTGATCAGAGTTAGCATGCCCAGTATTCTTCCTCCTCTCCTTTTGCAACCAATCTTATTGAGTTTTCTTGTTTCATTTTCATGTACATAAATATATTATGATTATATTCCTTCTCTGTCTCCATCTCTCTCCCACTAGCATCCAAACCCCAGCCAACTTCCTAGGGTTTTAACTTTCTAATGTTGTTCTGGTTCACCATGTTTTAATCAGGTTGCTTTTGTATGTGTGTGTATGAGTTGACACATATGTATATTTATGCATATCATTTACATATGAAAGAAAACATATAACCCTTGCCTTCTGAGCCTAGCCTACTCTACTTAATATTTTCCAAGTCCTACAAATGGCATAATGCCATTTCCCATGATGACTGAATAATACTCTAATAAATGTATATATCTCTGGATATATACATATGTGTGTATGTATATATTGAAAGAGATAGATAGATAGAAATCTCAATCCATCATTGGTTGTAGGGCGTATGGGCTGTTTCTGTAGCTTGGCTATTATGAATAATGCTTCAATGAACATGAAAGTATGGATACCTTTATTATTTCCCAATTTACATTCCCTCAGATACATGTTCATTCGTAGTATTATTCCATCACAGGGTAGTTCTATCTTCGCTATCTGTAGTGGTTGTACTAATTTATATTCCCAACAGTGGATAGGTGTTCTGTTTCCCTGCATCCTCACCGCATTTGTTGTTGTTTGTGTTGTTTGTGTTCCATCTCACCCCAGGGCATTCTGTGAAAGTTTTTTAAATCACCTACACCTGGGATCCTAGAGTTTCTGGCTTAATAGATCTGGAGGAAAGCACAAACACTACCGTTAGTTTATTTAAGTTTCTGGTGACGGGTGGCATCTGCCTTTAAGTTATGACTTTTTTATATAAACTTCAGGTGATTCAGATGTGAGGCAGCAAGAAGACTTCTGCTGCAGAACCAGGAACCATTCTTTATATTCACAGCTGGAGGTAAATCTCTCCTGCTCTGAAACTTCCTCACATTTTATTTTTCTTACTGACTTTATTCGTTTTATGTGTGTCTGACTGAACAACTCACCTACCTCTCTAGGGACAAGATCTGTGCCACATCACCTACCACAGGGTCCAGCCTATCACAAGCAACAATAATCAGTTCATAACAAGCTCTGTACAAAGACAGTGAAATATGTGGAATAATGTCCTTCCTGTAAATGAAATAGATATACCCTCTCTAATAAGCAATAGTTTCATTAGACACAACTTTCAAACACTACCTCTGAGACCTCAGCCAAGAAGGATAATTTAGGGCAAGAGCCTTGTTCTAATCTGTACAAATTAAGACTCACTAAACAGTTGCTATATTTTTGTAGAATCTGTAGGTCCAATAAGAACCAATCTGTGTCTATACGAACCAGTTCTCATCAGTGTGGATTTATCAGTCTAGATTTTCGAACACAAAAAACTGTTTACTTCATGCTCAGCTCCATGTTCAAGCCCTTTTCAAACTTCACGTCATACTCAAGACATTTCTGTGAGGGCTAGCTTTCTGTTCAGATAAGCAACTTAAAAAGGTGATGCACAATTTTTCAGGGTTCCAGCCCATGATCCCTTGTCCAGTGCATTTGGGTTTGAGGAGAGGGTGAATGATAGAGCAGCTCTTTGAATTGTGGCTGGGAAGGAGGAATTAAAAAAAGGAAGAGAATGAGATGATGAATCTATAATCCCCTTCAAGGGCACTGTGTCAGTGATCTAAACCTCCCACTATTTCCCACCTCCCAAACATTCATTCCATCATCTCCTAAGAGTGCCAAGCTGGGACTGAACCTTTAACACATGGCCTTTGGGAAGCATTCCAGATCCAAACCACAGCAGGAAGGATGATCATGCTGCAGTTACAAATGAGGAAATTGAAGAGATAAGAAATTTCCACGAGTTTGCACAGCTGGTAATTAGCTGCACCATGATTCAAACCCCACTCTCTGATTCCAAACCCTAGAGCCTACCTTCCAAATCAGAGCAGCTTGCTGAACATTCAGGTTCATGGGAAATGCAAGCTTTTGTCAGAAAACATGGGCATTTTTGTCCAAAATGATCTAATATAATAAACCTAATTAATTATCTCTAGTACAAATCACTTCAGTAAGTAAAAACTTGATAGTCAATATTTTCTAGTATCTTTAAGTAGTTGTATAGAGAAGTTCCCATTCACCAAATCAGATTAGAAGTACAGTGCATCTTGATTGATGTCACCCCTTTCATTAATCTCCCCCCATCCCTCCCAAACCACCTCCTCCCCTCAATTTTTAGTTCATAGGATATGTATTAAATACTTAATAATTTTTGAAGTCAGACAAAAAAACCTCTATAGTATCCAGTCTCCACAACTAAGTTTCTTCCTTTACCCCAAATAAAATTGTGACAGAGCAAAATTGAGTCTGTTGGAATGGCTGAAAGATGGGAACTTCAAGAATCTTTTATGAAAAGAATAATATCAGAAAAGAGCTATCACTCTTAATAACAGAAAATCTATTTGGTATTAGTTTGCACCTATAAAAGTTCTAAAGGTTTCAAACTAAGGAAAGCTTACTGAACTTTCATTTAATCTATTTTTCAAATAAAAATAACTTAGATTCAGGTGGTAGCTGTACACCATTGAAGGAGCAAAAATCTTCTTTTACAGAAAATCCTTGTTACATGAGATTCATGAACTCCATTCTCTTTGGTAACCGCCAGCGTATTTAGATAATTGATCATGTGTGCTGCCCTTGGGTTCCCACTGACTGTCAATTAAGTTTGTTCTTAATGTCGCTGCATGGAAATGGCTACAAGCAAAGACAGATGACACTGCTGCTTTGGGGTGATACGATTTGAAAAACATCATGACAAATGCTTCTGGCAGCTCACAGCAGAGTATTCAGATGTAAATTCCACTTTACATCAACAGTGCAATATTTATTTTTGACAACCCCAATGGATTACTTACTCCGGAGGTCCTTCTCAGAGATTAGGCTTAATAAAATGCTGGGTTTTGCATTGAAATACTCATAATTGGGGATGGCAGTCATTATTCAATCAGTCCCTTGCCATCTCCAGGAATGTTTGGACTTTTTGTTGCTTTTCTTGTTCTCTAGAAAAGAAACTGAGGATCACAATAGCTCAATAGCTATGTACATATGACCCTATACACTGATGCTCATTGAAATGAACTCCAAGATATGGAAACAAGAGGTGGTGGCGTTATTGTTGTTAATGTACTGTGTGAAATTATTTTTTTATGTTTTCTTTTTTCTTCCTTTAACTTATCTCCTGTTTTTAATTCTAGTACCCTGTGTCTTGTATATACATTTATCTGATTTGGGGAAGGGTAACAAAATGGTGAGACAAAGGGTGAACCAATGCAACAGCGAAGCTCACAGACAATGTGTTGGAAATGAATTTTACAACTTTGGGTGGGGAGGGAATGGTGGGTGGGGAAGTAGGAGAAAAACAAGGGAGGGGTAACACTGACAAGAAATGTACTCACTTACCTTACTTATCTAAGTAACTCCTCTGCACATCACCTCTGCAAACAACTAAAATTAAATTTAAAAGATAAAATAAAAATTGTATATCCTGAAAAATTAACAATAGAAAGAGACATATTATGCCCATTTGGAGTTAAGGATACTTGGAGGAATCATCCTTCATGAGTTTTGGGGTTGTTGCTTTATTAATGGGATATATAAGTCACAGCCAAGGAAACCAACTGAGGCAGATAGTAGCAACTCTATTGCCTCATGTAGTCAATCTATGGTAAGAAAGACCAGGGCATGGTCAGTGCAGGAGAAATTAGGAACTCACGACCTGGATGTTCTACCTTTCCTGTCTTCTCATCCCTTCCCACCCCTCATATCGTCTTTTACATACGGCAAGTGACAGTTTGAGGTTTGTCAGCATTCATGCCCTTAGAGCTTTTAAGAGGAAAAACCTGAATCTCTCTGAGCAGATTGAATTTGACAATTGTTTGCATAGGAATCAGATTGCCCAATTTGGGTTGGCCATCTCTTCCCCATCACATAGACAAGTGCTGAATAATTATAATAGTCATTCCCCCCCACACACAACTCAGTGTGTACTATAACATCTACAGGGTCCATTTCTTTTGTCAGAAGAGGGAGAACTCTACACAGGTAAATTTAAGATGTATTAAATAGAGCAACAATGATAGGGCAATTAAAAAAAATTACCAGTTTGCCATATTTTTGCTTATAATTATGAAAAATCATAAATCAGATTTTTGTTTTTGGTACCATATTGAGTGGGGTTCAGTGATCTAAAAATTCATCTTTCCCAATCTAAAATGAGAGTTTTTCTTTTAAAAGCTAAAAATAATGCCGAACTGATCATCAATGTTGTCTTTCTGAAGATAATATGTGTTTGGGATATCTATTGGCCCGATTCTGGGTTATTTTCTAACCAACAGGGGAAAATTACAATCTTAACTTTATGATGGTTACTTTTCCATCCATGGGGTGCCACATTAAAATTTTAAGGATATTCTCTGTACAGATTCCAGCCAGGTTGCATGTTTTAAACTACTGCTTGGGTAAGTATGCTTGTTTGGGATAATTATGCTGGTTTCTCTATTTATTTATGAAGTGTCACATTAAAGTTTAAAGCCAAATTTATCATTGGATGTAGATATCTTATGCATAGCAAACAACAATTGCCTCTTCAGTCTGGTTGTTGAGCGTTAAATTCAGCTTTCAAAACCAAGAGCTTAGTACTTAAAGTGAAAGTTGACTAAAATAAACATCACAGGCTTGAAATGAATATAACACAGTGTGGCCAAGAGTCACTGGAGGACTGACATTTCATTTAACAGTTAACATAGAAGTATTGTATAGGTATTGTATAAGTTAAACATGAGTTCAGTCTACTTTCACTAATAGTTTTATATTCCAGCATTTCTAATGCTGGTTTTTCTAATATGAACTTTCTAAGTGGCTGAATTCGGCAATTCTTTTTTTTTTGCCAGGCATGGAGCCTGAACTCTAAGCCTGGGCGCTGTCCCTTAGCTCTTCAGCTCAAGGCTAGCGCTCTACCACTGGATCCACAGCACCACTTCCAGCTTTTTCTGCTTATGTGGTGCTAAGGAATCGAACCCAGGGCCTCATGCATGCAAGGCAAGCGCTCTACCACTGAGCCACCTTCCCAGCCCCAATTCAGCAATTCTTTAGTCCACAGACAGATCAGTTTGTGAAATTATGAGAAAAGGCAAAGGAAAAACAAAAGCAGGGCAAAGACTAGATCCTTAAGATGCCAAAATAATGTATTTCATCCCTCCCCAAACCTGCCAAATCACCTGTTTTACTTTTTCAAAACATGTAATATGTGCAAAGCTCACCTTGGCTCATTAGAAAAATCAAGCTGGAAAGAAAGAGGAGGTATTTGTATTGGGTGGGGCACCAGGAAGGGAAATGAATGGAAATGAGGCCTGATAGGACTTCCAAGCTCAAAGGCTACTCTAGAATTAGAGGCATTCGTGTAGGCTCAGTATACAACAGAATAGAGTACTCGTTTGGCCCAGAAATGTGATATGTAAGCGTAAGTTTGAACTATATTAAGCTACATCCTGCCTCCTAAGTTTCAGCCTCATTTATTCAGCTGCTTGCTTCTTTCAACATGTATATTTGAATATCTACACGGTCCCAGGAGAAAAATATACATGATGCTGAGGACAATGATCCCTAGCAGGGGCAATATAGATAAATCAAATAGTCACACCACTGAAAGACCAAGCAAATACATGAGATATTGTGAGAGCATCAACAAAAACATCTGGAGCAGAAAAATCACAGTCCTTGGGGGAAAACTTCCCTCAAGAAATGACTTAAGACAAAGCCAAATAGAGGAGAGGGATTTCCAAGGTGGGGAGGGAATGCCCACTGCTTTGAAGGGCCCACCAAAATTCACACTGAAATTTAATTCCCAGTGGATTATGATGTGCAATTAGGTGGACCAGGTAGGAACTTGAAGAGGTAATTTTTGTGGATGGCTCTGCTACAGGTTCATGGGACAACAGGGAAGAACCCTTTCAGAGTGGCTCTGTTATGAAAATCTGTCTGTTTCCTGAATTCGTCCTATAGTGCTGCCCCCAGGCCCTGCAAAACACTACTAGCAAGAAGACCCTTACAAATTGCTGTCTCTCATCCCTGTACCTTCCAGCCTCCAGGCCAGAGTTGATAAGCCTTTCTTGTTTATAAGTTCCCCAATCTGTGATGTTCAATCATAACAATAGTAAATGCACTAGGACACGTGGGCTCCCAAGTTGTGCAGTCTCGGACTCTTTTTCCAGGAAAGCTACATTTAGTCACTGCTTTTCACTTCTACCCTGTCCTCCTTGTTTCAAGACCTTCTTTCTCCATGCCTAGATTATGAAAGCAGTGTTCCTTGCTTCAGTTCAGCACCTCCCAACTGCCCTGATAGGTTTTTACACAAATCAGATTGAGAGTCTCCTGATTAAAATTCTTCATTGCAATGTTCAAAGTCTTTGTAGCATATACATCTCCATGGTGATCTTGTTTACTCTCCTGAAACATGTTTATTCTCATGAAACATGTCCTTTTCCTGAAAACCCTCTGCTGTTTCATCATACCACATTTGCCTTCCTGTTCTATTCAAAAGTGCTGCCTGCCCAAGCCCTGCCCCCTACACATCCACACCCTCCCTGAGTACATTTCTTATCAAGCATTGTAGCCTCCTCCTTTGTTTCCCCGTCCCATCCCTTCACATCCTCCCCCGGGTCCCCCCACCAAAGTTGTAAAGTTCGTTTTTCGACATAACAACTTGTACATCTCATTGTTGCAATGGGTCCTCCTGTATCCGTGTTTTAACTATTTGTTTTTATCCCTTCCCCTCCACATATACCAACATCATATATAGTGAAAGCAGGGGTTATACCATGGGGGAGGGACATACAAAGCAACAAAGACATAATCTTATAAATATGTTAGAAACAATCGCATGAAAGATCTCTCTCTCTTTTTTTTTTGTTAGTGATGGGGCTTGAGCTCTAGGCCTAGGAGCTGTCCCTGAGCAATTCAGCTCAAGGCTCATGCTCTACCACTTGAGCCTTAGCGCCACTTCTAGTTTTCTGGTGGGTTTTTTTTTTTTTTATTGTGATTAAGTGATTACATTATTTCCCAAATTTCACAGTATTGTGGGATAGTGATGCTTATTTAAAGTCACAAACTCATTTTAACTTTCCTGGAACAAATTGTCTATCACAATCCATAACATATAATGGCATACACATATACACCATACATGTGATCAGCAGCATGGGGTTATTTAGTATTGGTTCAACCAGATGAGTGGAAGTTCTTTGTTTCTTAAGTCCTGTTAATTTTGTCGTATCACCTAACATTTTGGATTTAACATCCACTTATCAGGGAGACCATGTACTGTTTGTCTCTTTGCTCTTGGCTTACCTGGCTCAACATGATTTCTTCTAGCTCCATCCATTTCCCTGCAAATGCCATTATTTTGTCATTTCTAATGGCTGCATCATATTCCATTGTGTATAGATACCACAATTTTTGGATCCATTCATCTGTGGTGGGGCATCTGGGTAGTTTCCATATCCTAGCTATTGTGAACAGTGCTGCAATAAACATGGAGGTGCATGTGTCCTTGTATATTGGTTCCTGTTGTTCAGGGGAGATGCCTAGAAGTGGTATGACTGGCTCATAAGGGAGGTCAATATTTAGCTTTTTGAGGACCCTCCAGACTGCTTTCCAAAGTGGTTGTATAAGTGTACATTCCCACCAGCAGTGTAATAGAGTCCCTCTTTCTCCACATCCCCTCCAGCATTTGTCATTGGCTGATTTGTGGATGTGGGACATTCTGACTGGGGTAAGGTGGTATCTCAGGGTTGTTTTCATTTGCATTTCCTTCACAACCAGGGATGGTGAATATTTCCTCATGTGTTTCTTTGCCATTTTTATTTCTTCATCTGAGAAGTCTCTCTTTAGTTCCCTTGCCCATTTAGTGATTGGTTTGTTAGGTTTGGGAGGGATTCGTTTCTTGAGTTCCCTGGATATTAACCCCGTGTCTGATATATTGCTGGTAAATATTTTTTCTCAATTAGTTGGTTGTGTTTCTAGCTTGGTTGTGATAGCTTTAGCTGTGCAGAGCTTTTTATTTTAAGGTAGTCCCATTTGTCGAGTCTCTCTCCAATTTGTTGTGACCCTGGGACTCTGTTCAGGAAGTTCCTTCCTGTGCCTATAAGTTCAAGTGTTTCTCCTACTCTGTCCTGCAGTAGTTTCAGAGATTCAGGTTTAATGTTAAGGCCTTTAATCCATTTAGAGTTGATGTTAGTGCATGGTGATAGGCTGGGGTCCACTTTTAGTTTTCTGCATGTGGCCGCCCAGTTTTCCCAGCACCAGTGGTTGAAGAAGCTGTGTTTCTTCCATTGTATGTCTTTGGTTCCTTTGCCAAATATCAGCTGAGTGTAGGCCTGTAGATTTATTTCTGGATCTTCTATTCTATTCCATTGGTCTTCAGGTCTGTTTTTGTGCCAGTACCAAGCTATCTTTGTTATTATAGTTTGAGCCACTTCTTAAGCAGATATTCAGAAGTTTCTGTCAGTGTGGATTCTTCTGTGAGCAGAGGAGACCACCCCTTCCAGTTATATAGCTGTGGTCTAGATCAGAGAGGCATAAGAAAAATAACATGGGAGGCATAAATGCAAATCACACACATCGTTAAAAAATGTTCGGTAACTTTATTGAAAAGTATTTCTACTACTGTAGAAATACATTTTCACACAGTACATCCAACATAATGTCATTTCAACAGATAATCAGTATTAAAATTAATGAGATACCTTCTACTCTTTTACACATGGAGTACATCTCCAGTGAGATAAACCACATTTCAAGAGCTTGGTGACCTCTTGTGGCTAGTGGCTAGCATACTGGACAATAGAACTCCAGACAAATAAATACATTATCACCACCTGGGCTAAGTTTGCAGGAGGTCAAGGCTAGAGCTGATAAGTGGAGGGAAGGGAAGGTAAAGTAGAAAGACAGAGCAGAGTTCTGATGAGAAAGTCAAACTTCAACTGAGCCCTGGAAAGGCTGGGCCTGGAATTTCCAGGGCAGGCGTAGAGGGCTTTGTGTTGAGTAAGGTACATATGGAGGTAGGAAAGAGCTCAGTGTGCTGTGAAACAGGAGAGGGTCAAGCAGGCAGAGGAGGATCGCTATGCTAGGCTTATGGGGTCACTTAAGAGATTTGGATTTTATGCCAAAAAAGACACCGGAAGACAAGGAAGGCATTCATAGCACTTGCAGTGACCCCTTCTCCATGACCTGCCACACCAGCTCTCTCTCTCAGCTTCTGTATTAACCACATTTTGTTATTTCCAAGTTGGCTGAACCACAAAGCCAGCATTAATAACCAAGAATGTTTGTATCTGTACCTCAAGCTAGCTTTTACAAACATATGAAAGTTATGACAGTCACTCCAATCAAAGGACTGTCTGTTTCCATTTAGTTTGCAACAGCAGTACATCCATCTAATAACTTCTTCCCCCTCCCGCCCCCCACCTAAATTGTAAAGTTTGTTTTTTGACATAGAGTCTTGTACATCTCATTGTTGCAATGGGTCAACCTGTATCCCTATTTAAACAATTTGTTTTTTGCCTACCCCTCCCCAAATTATACTGACATCAAATACAGTGAAAACAGGGGTTATACTGTGGTGGAGGGACATACAAAGCAACAAAAAAACCACATGGTACCTTATAAATATGTTAGAAACAATAGCAAGAAGAAAAAAACCACTTGTGTCCTTATCTTGGTGTTCATTTCGCTTAACATCATCTTATCTGACCTTCTTGCTTGTTTCAGACATATACTAGTTATTGCAAATAAGGGAAACCATGGGACCTATGTTTCTTTGGACCTGGCTTACTTCACTTAATATAATTTTGCTTAATCTAATTTTTAAGAAAGAAAAGAATGCCATAAAGTGGGCTAGGAAAGAAGAGGCCTGGAGAATACAGAAAGAAAAGTCCAGGTCACTGGCCATGTTTACAGGGTGATGCCTAGGGAATTGTGTTGGGAGAACTAAGGGCCATCCATCAGAAGAGTTCTTCCCTCATTTTGCACAGGGTAGAGAGTCCACAAAGCTTAAGCAATAAGCAGCTGTTCATGGCTGAAAGAGGGCTGGGCAGGGAGACTTAGACTAAACCTCAGTTAGATAGACTAAACCAAAACATGGTCATAAATAATAGAGGTTCTCTTTCTGTGATTATTCAAAAGCACAGGTTCTACCACAACCAGAAAAATACTGGTTCTATAGCAAGAAGAAAAATTACCACCTTGGCTTCTCTGTCCAGCCTTAAGACAGGATTGACTCAATTAAGGCAGTAGGTCAGTCATCAAAGACACCAGCAAGAACATAGAATAGTCTAGAGAGAGTTTGGGTTGATAC
Source organism: Dipodomys spectabilis (assembly GCF_019054845.1). NCBI lineage: Eukaryota > Metazoa > Chordata > Mammalia > Rodentia > Heteromyidae > Dipodomys > Dipodomys spectabilis. The sequence goes on from NW_024870766.1 coordinate 21,076,964, forward strand.
TAAGAGTACATACACAAAATCAATTTCTATCTCTGTTTCTCCCTTTCATTTTTCTTTTACCTCTTCTTTCTTGTTTCCTATCTTTCTGATATTCAAGTGAGACAAAAATGAATATAAAGGAAAATATTGCAGCAATTCCTAGAATATAGAAATTTAACTAGATCCTATCCTATATAACTAGCTAATTTACCTCAAAAAAAAAAAAAAAAAAGCAAAAGGATGTTACCATAGAAATCCTTGCATCTTAAGCAACTATATGTTTTGGATGAACCGGGGTTTGAACTTAAGGCCTGGTACCTGCTTGGCAAGTAGATACTCTAATACTTGAGCTATTTTCCCAGCAGAATCTGGAGCAACTTTTCTTTAAATGCTTAGTTAGTTAGGTCAGATAGGTGTCATTCATTTAGACTAAATAGGACTTGGTTTTAGGAAATGTGTATGAATCAAACTTGAAGAAAATAATAAAATACAAGCAACCTAGTTCAAAAGACCTAAAAGTTGACCCATTCTTTTAAAACATGTTTTTCTTCTACCAGCAAAATTAACTTCCAGAATATACTATGCAATAAACATCATAGTGAGTATAATGAATCAACAGGGTCAGAGCTGGATTAACTATCCAGGTTATAGCAGATATTATAATTAGAGTCACTGTCATAATGAAGTTCAGAGGTCACAGAAGCTGAAAGTATTGGATCATTTGATTTTTAAATATAAACAATGAATTATTCGAAATGATGACAATCTCATTTTATCCAGTACCTTCACATCATAACTTGCTAGATCATAATTTAAGCAGCAGTCTCCTGACTATACATAATAATTTGTTTACCTCTTTTATGTGTCTAATTTTTCATTACTGTGCCATTCTCACTTTTTAAATTTAATATGTAATTTCAAAGCAGAAAATCAGCTCTAGTTTCTATATTAATTATGGGAATTATCCAATTTCTTTTTAGGCATTGACAAGGCCTGCAGTATAGAAAACCTTTGGAGGAGCCCCCATCAACTTTGATTGTAATGAAAGGCTGTGGTTTCCCCAGGTAGCTAATTAGTGTTATTCATATAACCACCTTTAGTCCGTGAATCTAAAGGAGAAAAGAAATATGGCTGAACCCAGGCAAGGGCAGGATGATAGCTTCCTGTAAATACATTATTTTCTGGGCTCTTTTAATGGAATTTTAGATGAAGTGTTAGAAACATATTCCTCTGGAAGTTTATTTCTTCCATCCTGTGGAAAAAATGTTTTGAATCTAAATTCTGACATGAACTAGATTGGCTGGATTGGATTCCATTCTTATTTGTCAGTTTTCATTCTCATTTTTTAAGAATATCATTACTAAATAAAACTAATACGTACAGCCTAAGAACAAAAGAAACTTCTTGGCAACGTGTTCAGCATCCTTTATGAATTACCCAATATGGAATATCACTGATTTTCTTTCCTCTGGTACCCCTATACAACTAGGATACATTTATATTTCAATATATTTGTCCTTCAATATACACTATTAATAGGTATTTACTCATACACACACACACACACACACACACACACACACACACACACGTACTGATACAGATGCAGTCTAATGGATGATAGAAGTCAAGTGTGGCAAATGTATGCCTTTGGAAATGGGTATGAACGCAAGAGACTCAACCAATTGATTATTGTTTTGCGAGTATCACCACCCATATGCCAGTGCTTTCCATGAAGAGAAACTTGGAAACGAATACTTGAAACCAACATTTCCTCCAAGGAGCCTTAAAATAGCTAAGAATTATCTTTGAAGGATACAAGGAAAGCTTGAAATATAATCTGACTCAACTTTCTTGAATCATCCTAAAGCAGGGCAGATAAGAAGTTATTCTTTAATAGAAATCGGCAAAAAGAAAATAGGACATAGTCTCTACTAGCAACTTATTCTGATTTGTAATAGTACAAATTCTCAAGAAAACCTTCTAGTCCTACATACATTAAGATAAACTGATGTTACACTAAGAACCCAAGTATAGAATGAAAACAACCTATCATTTCCTACAAAACAGCCATTTACGTATTACAAGGCAACACTGAAATTCAGCCTAGCTCTCTCCTCATCAGCACCCAGAATAACAACTACCATATTTTATTGGTTAATATTTTTTTCCTTATAAATAGTAAATGTCTTTTTTTCATTTTAAGAGGGAAAAAGACATTGTTGCTGGAAGCATTACTATGTGTTACTAAGCACTTACCTGTCAAACAATTGGCATTGGATCTCTCTTCCCAACTCTAGGGCTTCCCTTAAAGTTAGAGCCTCTAGAGTTGTGTTTCTCTTCATGCAGATATTTGAGAAAGCATGGAGTCACTAGTCCTGTTTGCCTGTTTTTCCTGCCTTGCCTTTCATGGAGTAGCAGCTAAAAAAACATAGAATGGAAGCCCATAGAATATTTACATTTAATTACACTTAATTAAATTTTGCACTATCAAAAGAGGGTGTCTACAGTTTTCTAAAGAAGTGATAAGCCAAGCAACTTTTCAAAATGTAGAACCCTTTTACTTCTGGCAGTCTTGCTGTTACCAATAGATGACAACTGAGATCAGCACCCCACTTCTCTGGGCACCTTTCAGTTGCTTTATAGAAGAGCTTGCCTCCCTTCCACTTGCTCCTTCATTTTGAACAATGCTGAAATTTACTTCAAGTTTACCCTAGACTATTGGTTTCCTGGACAACCACCAGGACAGTAGACTTCTCTTTTACTGCCAAAGATGGAGGCCTAAGTTGTACAGGCTGGTCCATAAGCACAGAAGATGTATGTTCCTATGGTGGCATTTTTAGTTCTTCCAGTCCTTTTACCATTGGCGAGGCTGGACAAGGCTATATGCCATATCTCTAACCAATGAAACATACAGGATGTCTATTGTGGGGATCCTGAGATAGGTTTTTATCCAAGGTTTAATGCAAAAGAGAAAGAGGATTCATATATTAAATGTACCCTTCTGCCTTTTAGTACCATTATAGACTGATGTTATTGTAAAGGGTCCTATGCCACTGGTCACACAGGGGTAAATGCAAAGAAAAAAAAGTACTTGCAACATTGCATTCCTGACTAGCTGGTCCCTGAAATGCTTCTAGATTCCATAAGATAGTAAATTGCTTATTATTTAAAACATTTTCAGTTAGGTTTTTCATAGCTTGCAGCCTAAAGCTCCCTAATTTATGAAAAAGCTTTTACTTTCTAAAAAGATAAATTAAATTCAAACTAGACAGAAAAGGTGTTGCGGTTTTCCCTTCAGTATGTGACTTGAAGGGCGTTTCTGGAGCACCGGCAGTGTTCCGGGTTCCCAGCCCCTGTCTCACGCTCCATCTTCACCTTGCTAGCCATTGTCTCACTTTCCATGGTCACACCAGCCCACTGAGATGGGTTGTACAGCATACAGAGAAACTGGGTGGCAAGACATTGCCCAACTCCTTCAAAACTTGCAGCAAGGGAGCTGGACATTCAAGGCTTCCTGAATCTGAACATGACTCCAAATATACCATTTTCCTTCCAAACAGACATTTTCTGGCCAAGTGCTTGCAGCTTAAGTGTGGCATTTTCCCCACCTCCTGTCCTCAGCTCCACCCAGACCTGAGCTCCTCCCTTCCCTCCTGTTGCCACCATATAGCTGGCCACTTCCTCTCTCCACCCAGACCTACTTGTATATGTACCTTGCCACTAACTTCACTAAGCACTTGCTTGGGGGCAGACACTATATGCTCCCTCTCCCAGGGGAGCTATGGCCCCTTTAATAAACCCTATAATAATCTTTCTCCTGTGCCTATCTGCCATGACATGGTCCCCTGGAATGGCTGTGATGGATCCTAACACTCAGGAGACTGAGATCTGAGGATATACATTTGAAGCCAGCCTGGGTGGATAAATCCAACATACTCTTATCTCCAATGAGCCAGCAAAAAGCCAGAAGTGCTGAGGTGGTTCAAATGATAGAGCACTACCATTGATTGATCGCAAAAGGTAAGCAAGCGCATGAGGACCTGAGATCACACCCTGGTACTGACAACCAAGAGAGCAAAATTTACCACCAGAAGAGCAAAACCATTTTCTTGATGGACATGAGGATATTAAGGCAAACTTGTTTTTCAAAAACCAATAAAATACGTCAATAAAGACTAGGTAAGTGTTCACTAGAAGAAGACCATGCATTGGAATGTAGCTGTTAGCCTATCCCACTATTATGGCAAAAACAGAAGTACTTCAGATAAGTCAGTTCTGTATGTAACATTCTACCCGTATGTCAACGGGATGCCTGCAACTCAGAAACACACTCTTTCTACACCACTAGATCTTCATGGTCTACAGCTTCCCGGAATCTTAAGTAACCATTGTGGAAATCCCAGGTCTCAAACCACAAGCCAGACCCCACATTCCTGAAAATATTTTCTTAGCTCCCTATGGACACAGGATGTCTGTTTGGGTGTTTAAGAAGCAAACAAACAAACAAACTGACAAAATGTAGCTAAACCTCACAAAGCAAGACTGTATTTCTTAGAACCAGAAAGATAAAACACAAATGAAAGGCACCTTTTGAGAGCCATCATAATTGTCAGACAAGGTTTGAATGATAACAAGAACTGAAATATCTCCCCGTCACATCTGTTAAGTGGAATTGTGATCTCAAAAGATACATACTAAAGTCCTTCTCTAAGGATAATGGGATAATATTTAAATCTCTTGCAAAAAGTATGAGAAAGTATCAGGGAGGGTGTTAAATCTTAGTCATCTATCAAATGTAAATGAATATAATACAGAATATATGTTTCAATCTCCAGTATGTATTCTTAGAAATCATTCTTGTTAGCTCCTGAACAGAAGGACTTGTGAAATTTTGAGCAATGGATTTCATATAGAACCTCTTATTGTAATCTCACAACAGTTCTATAAGGTAGTGTTTATTAATCTTCATTATAGCGATAAAGAACTTAAGTTGAAGGCAAGTCTTATAATAACTTTCCTATTCTGAGGGCTGAGCAGTTTTGTTTTCTGAAAATTGAAACATTGAAACCCTAACTTCCAATGTGATGGCATTTTCAGGAGGAGCCTTCAAGAATAGTCAGGTTTAGATATAAAGTCATGAGGGTGGGGCTCCTATGATGGCATTAGTGCCCTAGAAGAGGAATAAAGAAGCATCCAGTAAAAGGGACAGCTGAGTACAAGCCAGGAAGCAGGTCCTCTTGAGGACCCAGATTGGCCAGTAACATATCTCACACCTGGCAACATCTGGAAGGGTCTGCTGTTTAAGTCAACCAGTCGATGCTATTTTGCTATAAAAGGATGAGCTAAGATATTACTCAGTGTCACAGGAACTTACTTGGCAGCCAGGCTCCTTGGTATCAAAGAAAGGGTATTCACTGGGCTACTTTGAGTTATCTTTTTTATTTTAATTTTCATTTTTTTAATTGAAAAGGGTGATGAGCTGGGGGGTTACGGTTACATAGGTAAGACAATAAGTACATTTGTTTTTAATCATCGTTACCCCCATTCCTCTTTATCTCCCACTTACTCCCCTGTTATTTTTTCTCTATTGTTGTATTTTTTCATTTCTCTTAGTTCTTTTTGTACCTTGTGTTTTGCATAATAGACAATGCAATATGGGAAAGGGAATCACAGATACACCAGAACAATGGATGAACCACAGCAACATTGATACTCACTTGATATTCTGTTGAGTATGAGCTAAAAGGAAAATTTTCTATGCTGGTTCTGGGGCTTGAACTTAGGGCCTGGGCACTGTCCCTGAACAACTTTTGCTCAAAGCTAACATTCTACCACAAAAACCATAGCTACACTTAAAAGAAAACATCTTAAAGAGCTGGAAAATATTGTTATTGATAGAGACTTAGTTGATCAAATGAACTTAACCCAAGTTTCTAACCAGTTTATCCCTATCAATTTGTTTTTTTTTTCTCTATTTGGTATATTGGGGGTTGAAGCCAAGGCCTCCTGCTCCCTAGACAGTAACTCTATCAGTTGTGCTACACTTCCAGCCATTTTTACTTCAGTTATTTTTCAGTTAGGGTCTCATATGCTTTTTTGCTTGAACCAGCCTATACTGTGATACTCCTACCTCTAACTCCTTAATGGTTGGAATTACAAGCATGACCACTATGCCCAGCTTGTTTGCTGAAATAATGTTTTGTCAACATTTTGCCCACTCATGCATTGAACCACAATTATCCCAATTTGTGCCTCTTTGATAGCTGAGAAAGATATAAGCAGTTGTGTTATACCTGGCCCTATTTTCTTCATTAAATAAGTATATATATATACATATATAACTATTAACACCCATTATAAAATACATATACATATGCTTTCATCATATCCATCATCCTGACTGCTCTATTTACTCAACTGAAAGGAATTTGAAAGTATGGCATCATAATATAGTAACATGCACCATTTAATCAATATTTTGTGGTTGCCAACTGCCTTTATAGTTACATGAAGAGAGTCATTTACTCCTCACAAGAAACGGATTATAACTTTACATAATAACTAAATTGTTAGCAGTATGTCTGTATCTGATAGATGAGGAAAATGGAGCAGACAGAGAGAGCTGGGGAGGGGCAGGGCTGGGGCTGAAGGAAGACAAGACAAGTGGCTCTAGACCGCTCCTTTCACCCTGCCCTCATCCGTAGCTGCCTGAAACCCATGCATGGCAGTCTACTTTTACCTTGTTAAGTAAGTACTTAATTTCCGCTGTTATTAGATGAAGGCCAAAGTCAGCCACATAAACCTATTATGCAGTAAGATAAGAAAGTATCCAGGAAACAGAACAGAAACTCTGTCATTCAGGAAGACAGAAAGAAACTGATAGATGAGTGAATCCCACAGACAGCAAGGCTTGCTGGCCAGTGGAGTGGCTTTAATACCAGAAGAAATAGCATTGCTAGGTTTGGGTATTATTTCTCTTAAGACTGATCTACCAGGATAACCACTGGCACTTTGTTATATTTGTGTCAGAATTTATTTGTGTAAAACTCGGAGGATCCATGTTCTCAAGCCCTTCAAAGATGAAATGCATAAATGTAGTCAAATATCCTGCTGGTCTTCACTGTCCACCCTGGATGCCCTGCTGGGCTCCTGGGGGCTCGGGAGCTGCAGGCTGCAACATGGCTGGGCCTGTGGGACTCTGGCACCTTCCCTCTCTGCCCACCAACCAAGGGACTTTTGGGAGGACTGCCCCAGGGAAGCTTCTCTATGTGAACATGGGCTGGCAGCTTTGTGTGACAGAAATTTAGGTTTCTGTCCTTTACCCAGAAAGTGGCCTGATCTGCCCTTCACATATTCCCACTTATTTGTTTATAGAGGAAGTGGAGCAACCTGGAAAAGGGAGGATGGGAGTTACAGGAGTGAGAGAAGGTCTAGGATAGTGGATGGTAGGACAGGAGCAGGGAAGGTCAAGGGCAAAAGATCAGCTATTTAAAGTGAAGCCAGAGAACTTCCTTTATGGTAATGTTATAACCACTGGAAATAACATGTCAGGAACATGTGCTATTTGAAGCACACATGAAAATAGTCATCATCTCTTCAAAAAGACAATAGGTTTTATGGTAAAGAAGAATATTTTAGACCAGTGTAAGGAGAAATTTCAAACAAATATCCATCCCATCTGAAAAATAAGTGGGTAATTTATATAGCAGTATATTCTCTGTAACTTGGAGCATTTAAACAAAACTTTGGCAACTGATTCTTAGGAATGGAATACTGAAAATGTATCCTAAATTCTATAGATGAAAAAGTCCCATTTTTCATCCCTCAACTCTGAAATCCTCTACAGCAAGAGAAATTAAGTTGAAGAATACTGAAAACTTTTTTGGGATAATGTTCAAATAACATTAAGAAATCCATGTTTTAAGGTTAACATTTGCGAAACTTGAGACTATAAAGATCCTCCCGTACACACAAAAAGAAGACATGCTATATTTGATTTTTTGCATATCTTAAATAGAAACCATTGGCTTTGACATAAAATTTCAGATGGCCTTTGGCTCAGAATTTCTCCAGTTATTCATTAACAAAGAAATTCTTGCAATTAATCTTTGCTAAAGAAAGGCACTGCATTGTGAAAAGTATTTTCTTTTACCCCCTACCTCTCTTGCAATCTCTTTTCCCTCCAAAGGGTCAATGCCCTTCTGATTTTAGAAACTGACGTTATTAACTTCATCTCCCAAGACCAACTCTGATGCAGGGCTACTAAATAACTTGGGCACTTCAAATAACATGCTCTTGTTACTTTATTTAGCACAACTGTTCTGGCAGAAAATGATTTATTTGTCAAATCCCTGAACACAGGTTTTCAACAGAGGCTTCTAGAAGGCTGTAGAATTCTTGTAGATGGATCCACGAGTCCTTTTTGGAGGGTCCTTGACTTTTGCTCCTCTTACCACACAAGGTGGTGATTCTTAGGCCCAAGTTTCTCTCTCCCCACCTGCTTCTTCTCTCTGAAAACCACTATACCAAACCTGACTCCTGCTTAACCACAGGTTCATTTGCAATTTCTTCTTCCAAATCTCAGTTCCCTCTTTTTCTAATTATCGTCCCTTGGTGAACAATCAGTATTTCCTTATTATATGAATGAAATTTTCGTGTTTTTAAACAGGTATAGGAAAGTGAATTTGACTATGCAAAAATTTTGCTTCAGGAAAATTCATAATCAGAAAGAATTCATGTATATACTTTCCCAAAGGGGCATATTTCAATTAGGTTTGGGCTTTGTTTTTGCTTTTTGGTAGTAAAGACTAAGAAAAAGAATCTGTACATGTTATGAATAGACATAAATATTTTCCAATATTTTTGACCCACAATTTGTGGGCCAAGTACACATCTACAAAAATCAAGACAGCTCTGTCTATAAAAAATAGAACAGAATAAAGGAGCAATATATATATATATGTATACACACACACATCTCCTATCAGCCATAGTGATATGAAAAGATAAAACAAATGGTTACTAGCTGTCACCCTTCAGCAAGCTCACATAGTGATGGCTCATTGGCCAAATTGGCATCCTAAGGGAATTTGTCAATACATCATCTAAAGGATGTTTTCTTTTGTTTGTTTTATTTTATTTTATTGCTGGATTTAAAGGACTTTAAATATATTATGCCCCGTTATTGAGTTCAAATGTCAAAAGTTCTGGCTTTCTCTTAGGATGGAGGATGGAAGCTGGAATAGATTTGATCCTCTACTTTTTCTCAGGCTTCTGCTTATGTGAAGCAACCCTCAGATCTACACTATGTACCATGCTAGGATAACATCTCCCAAATTCCTGTTTTATGAAATCTCACTTTTCAAGGCTCTGCTGAAGCAATCTAAAATTTCTTTTTTTTATTGTGAAAATATAGAAGGGGTTACAATTACATGGACAAGATAATGAGTACATTTCTTATCAAGCATTGTTGCCTTCTCCTTTGTTTCCCCTTCCCATCCTTCCCATTTCCCCCCCAAACTCACCCCCCCCCCAAAGTTGTAAAGTTCGTTTTTCAACATAACGATTTGTACATCTCATTGTTGCAATGGGTCCACCTGCATCCCTTTTTAAACAATTTGTTTTTTGCCCTTCCCCTCCACAAAATATACCAACATCAAATACAGTGAAAGCAGGGCTTATACCATGGGGGAGGGACATACAAAGCAACAAGGAAATCATCTTATAAACATTTTATAAACAATTGCATTAAAGAAAAAAAACATTTGAATACTTATCTTGGGGTTCATTTCACCTAACATCAACTTATCTGACCTTTTCTGCTTGTCTCAGACATATACTAATTATTGCAAATAAGGGAAACTATGGGACCTATGTTTCTTTGGGCCTGGCTTACTTCACTTAATATTTTCCAAGTCTTTCCCTTTCCTAACAAATGGGGCAATATCATTCTTTTTGATGGAGGCATAGAATTCCATTGTGTATATATACCACATTTTCTTGATCCATTCATCTACTGAAGGGCATGTGGGTTGGTTCCATATCTTAGCTATGGTAAATAATGCTGCAATAAACATAATTGTGCTGGTAGCTTTAGTATGTCTTGTTTGTGATCATTTGGGTAAATGCCCAAAAGTGGAATTCCTGGGTCATAGGGGAGCTCTATGTGGAGGCTTTTGAGGAACCTCCATACTACTTTCCAAAGTGGTTGAACAAGTTTACATTCCCACCAACAATGCAGTAGGGTTCCCTGCTGTCCACATCCCCTCCAGCATCTGTTGTTATTAGAGTTCTTGATTATAGACATTCTAACTGGGGTCAGGTGATATCTCAATGTTGTTTTGATTTGCATTTCTTTTATGGCTAGAGAGGTTGAGCATTTCTTCATATGTCTATTGGCCATCCTTCTTTCCTCTTCAGAGAAGTTTCTCTTCAAGTCTTTAGCCCACTTATTTATTGGGCTGTTGTTTCTTTGAGGATTTTTTGTTGGGGGATGTAATTTTTTGTGTTCCAGGTATATTTTAGATATAAGACCCTTGTTCATTGTATGGCTAGTGAAGATCTTCTTCTAATTGGTGAGCTTTCTATTGATCTTGCTAGCTATGTCCTTTGCCATGCAGAAGCTCTGCAATTTCATGCAATCCCATTTGTCCAACCTTTCTTTGATTTGTTGTGTTTCTGGGTCTCTGTTAAGAAAATTTCAGCCTGTGTCAAGGAGACCTAGGGTTTCTCCTATTCCATCCTGTAATGTTTTCAGAGTGTCTTTCCAACTGCTGTCCCAGAATCCTGTCCCCTAGGACTCCTGCTGCTGGGGCAGATAAAGGAAACCTTGATCTCTCTTCACAGTATGAATAATCTGCTGCCATTCTTTCCTTTTCTAGATTCCTTTTTCCATGTTGTCTTGAATGCAGCCTCATCTGAGCTCCATGGGCACACAAAAACCACCACTATGCTCATCAGCTCTCAATGTACAACCACATTAGCAGCATTAGTGAGGACCTATTCACAGGACTGCATTTCCTTACCTCTGAATGGCAATGCCTTTGCCAAGTATTTAGAATTTGGTGTTAGTTCTATGAGTTTTTTTTAGATAAGTAGAAAATTGAATTTTTTATTTTAACATGGGTGGAAGGCCTATAGAATTTCCTGCTCTGTAGAGTAAGCATGACCCCAGTGCTATATAATGAAATAAATCCATATTAACACCAAATTGGGAGAAAAAGCAATCCAGGACATGTTTTGCCCCCCATATATGTTCAGATCAGAAGAATTTGGCTGAGATATAGTTAACCGATCGAACAGCTTGGTTTTAGATATATATTTGGATTTCAGAATTGTGGGGACATCATTGAGGACATGAACCATGAAAGAGAAAAAAGGAAGAAAGGAAAGGGAAAGGTCTCATAAAACAGAAGTAGGAATTGTAACAAGCAGAAGCCATATTAGCTAACAGAACCACTGTAGGAAGAGTAAATGACAGCAGGCCAGCATGCTGGTGGAGGAGAGAACAGACAGGGGCCACCACATCACACATGCTAGGAGCATGAATGAGGGCACTGGGAACTCAGGAAGGACAGGTACAGAAGACTGCCCTGAAGACCAGCATAGGTCCAGCATAGGCGCTGGGAAAAAAAATGGTAAATGAGAAGACTTGATCATGGCCAATCTAACTGTGGTGAAGTGGAATCTCCATATTGTTATGATTTGCATTTCTTTTATGTTGAGCATTTCTTCATGTGACTGTTGGCCATTCTTTTTTATTTTGTGGGAGAGAGTCTCTCTTTAAGTCTTTAGCCCACTTATTAATGGGGTTGTTGTTTCTTTGAGGATTTGTTTTTGGAGGGCTTAATTTTTTGAGCTTTAAGTATATGTTAAATATGAGTCACTTGTCTAATACATAGCCTGGAAAGACCTTCTCCCAGTCTGTTGGCTTTCTATTTATCCTGCTAGCTATGTCTTTTGCCATGCAGAAACTCTTCAGTTTAATGCTTTCCCATTTATCTAGCCTTTCATTGATTTGTTGTGCTTCTGGATCTTTAACAGATGCAGGCTGGATATGGCCAAAAGGGAACTCTATTACACGTTGGTGGGAATGTAAATGTGTTCAAACACTCTGGAAAGCAGTATGGAGGTTCCTCAAACAACTCCACATAGAGCTCCCTTGTGACCCAGTAATCCCACTCCTGGGTATTTACCCAAATGACCACAAACAAGCTCATGCTAAAGCTACCAGCACAATGATGTTTATAACAGCATTATTTACCATAGCTCAGATATGGAACCAACCCAGATGCCCCTCAGTAGATGAATGGATCAAGAAAATGTGGTATATATACACAATGGAATTCTATACTTGTATCGGAAAGAATGACATTGCTCCATTTGTAAGGAAATGGAAAGATTTGGGAAAATTATATTAAGTGAAGTAAGCCAAACCAAATGAAACATAGGTCCCATGGTTTCCCTCGTTTGTAATAACTAGCAGATCATCTTAGCAGATGATCACAGTGGCTCAACACCTATGTTCCTGTGACAATATTAAATGATGTTTATCAAAATGAACTCCAAGAAATGGAAACAAGAGGTATTTTTAGTGTACTGTTTGCAGTTATTTCTTTTTTCTTTATTCCTCCCCCGCCTTGGTTTATTCTTTGTTGACACTGTTTTTGATTTCTGTTCCCATTGTCTTATATATAAGTTTATCTGATTTGGGGACAGGAAGGGAAATTTCAGAAACAGTGGGACAAAGGGTGAAGCAATGCAACAGTGATACTCACTAGATACTATGTATCTTGAGGGGAGGAAGGGGAATCGAGGGGTGGGAATAGAAGAAAATGAGGGAGGGAGTAATACTGTTCAAAAAGAAATATACTCATTACGTTACTTATGTAACTGTAACCCTTCTGTACATGACCTTCACAATGAATTTTTTTAAAGGAGAAAACTTAAATTCTGTGTCAAGAGCAGGTATCAGAAAGCAAGTGAAAGCTAGCCAAGGAACTTTTCTACCAACTCAACAACCAGGAATAAGAAGAGGGATAATTTTTTACAACTAGAAACTCAGTGATAAAATAGAGTTCAGTTTCTACACTTGAACTGTTAATTTAGAATTATTTATGGGCTAGAAAATGCTGTGTTATCAGTAAGAAGTGTTTATCTTGAGATTGGGTTCTTTTATTAATTTTATCCTTGAGGTATTCTGGGTCAAGTATGGAATTCTTATTACCTCACAGTACATAATAAGTGCACTAGCCTCTCTTTGCTCATCCCTACCCCTGGAGCCATGCATTGAGGTTAATTGTCCTTTTGGATCTCCAGAGGTGAGGGATAAGTGATTTTTCTCTGCTCATAAAGGGAAAGAGTTCTCAGGAAGCAAATGCTTTTTACAAGGCCACCAAGAAGCACAGGGAAGTTTTATTTCCACATATTCACTCACATGCTTTTAATGAGCATTAAAGGAAAATTATGGGAGACATTAACACAGAGCTGAATGTATTTTATTCTACATACTATCCTAATTAATCATGTAGTAAGATAAGTTGAGCAAATATTTTGTCTTATATAACAGGTATTCCCAGGAATGTTAGGAAAATGATGTGATATTCCTGAGGCTTCCTTGAAGTACACGAGAGCACATTGAAATTGATTTTATACTGTATTTCTTTAACAAACTATAAATACTTTGATGAAATAAATTGGATTAGTGGTACCTCATGTCTGACTCAACATGGTTAAGCCACCTTAATTGCATTTCATTGGTTATAAGAGTAAACCACAAGAGATCTGAGTATAGTTAATAAAACTATAAAGCAAGAAAATGAGGTTTTTTCATTAAGATCAATTTCAACATTACACCTATATAGAGTTTACCTGACTTTTAGTAATTAGATTGGAAGAAAATATACATCTTTAAGATCATTTATAAAAAAAAGAAGTGACAGAATGACAGAAAGACAAATCACTTTTGCATTAATATTCCCATTAATTAGTATATGCGTATCACATACTAGAATATTTGAGTCTAATAAAAATGTTAAAAGTGCTAATTATTTGGCTATTACATTGTTTTATATATTCACAGTGGTTTCTGGTAAAAGCATAGCACTATATAGAAAAACATTTACAGTATTCATTTTATGTTGATTATTGAAAAATAAGTCTGCAGTGGATTAGAAGAATTCTGTTGGGTACAGAATAGAAGTTATAATGAAGGCTTTTAGAAATGGATGGATTGATGTTGGTTTATGTTTCTCCTGTGCTCTCAAGCCTTTGCCAGGCTGCAAGAGTAGAAGGAGTCACAATGTGTTGACAGGCCAGAGAGGTCTGGCTGGCTCTGTTTCAGCTGTGTTTTTCTAATACTAAACTCAATCAAATGCCTTTGGCTAGCATGATAGAAGTTTTCCTAAAGAAAACTTAGAAATAAGCCCATCTTATTAATTTTGTACCCTCAAATGATACCTAGTATTGATTCTCAATACGTATTTGCTTAATGACATTTAAAGGATAGGAATGAAGAATGAAGGAAGAAAGGAAGGAAGGAAGGAAAAAAAGAAAGGAAAAAGGAAAGAAGGAAGGAAAGGGATGGAAGGGAAGAAATGGAAGAAAAGAAAGGAGGGAGTGAGGAAGGGCACCAAGGAAATGGAGAAAGGAAAAAGAAGGAAAAGAAGGAAGAGACTGTGCAATGAGGAGACTATATGAATATAGGAAATTTAATGTTGCTTTAAATTCTTTAAAAATATTATCTTCAACTGGATATACAAAAGGATTCAGTTCATCATGTCAGTTTAAGAGTACAATACATCTTTTGATCTCTCATTTTAAAGTCTACCAATTGGCCTACCATCTGTTTTTATAAATAGTTTTATTAGACTGTAACCACATCCATCCATTTATATATTGTCCCTATCTGCTTTCACATTACAACCAAGATTGTCAGAGTTCTGTAGCTGCACTAGAGACCATGTGATCACCAAATTTAACGTTTTTATTATCTGATCCTCTACAAAAAAAATATTTGCCAACCTCTTATCTAAATATTTCATATAGCTCTTATCTGTCCTGAAGGATGGGTCTCAGGTATGATTTCTATCAGTAGAAAATCTCACCACTCATTTGAATACAGAGAATTGGTGCTACAAAAAAAAAAACTCTTCTCAAAAGATATCATAAGGAGTTGGAGAGGAGGGGAGGGAAGGGGGGAAAACAAAAGAGGGGGGAATAATGCTCAATAGGAAACGTACTCATTATCTTACTCGTTACCTGTAACCCTCTGTACAGTATCTTTACAATAAAAATATGCATTAAAAAGAGATATCATAGAGGCCAAACACTGGTGGCTCGTACCTATAATGCTAGCTACTCAGGGGGCTGAGATCTGAGGATCTCCCTTCAAAGCCAGCCCAGGCAGGAAAGTCTGTGATCTCTTATCTCCAATTAACCACCAGAAAACCAGAAGTGGTACTCTGGCTCAAACGGAAGAGTGCTTGCCTTGAGCTGAAGAGCTCAAGGCCAGCTCCCAAGCCCAGAGTTGAAGTCCCTGACTGACAAAAAAAAGTTATTAATGGCTCAATAACCCAGCTTTTGGTAATTCTGAAAGTGTTGGCTGTTTTGAAAGGAGCTAGGCAAGATGCGTGGTATATACCACACACTAACCATTGCTCTCAAACCAATTCATGTTGACCAGAACACTTTCTTCCAAAAAGTTGAGGGGATTGTACATCTGTGTTTATTCAGATCAGTTGTAATTTCCAGCAATATTCCCAGCATAATTACTAAGAGTGTCTCTTAGGATCTAATTGTCCTGATTTAGAACATCTATGATAATATCATATTTTACAATTTGATACTGAAGTTATTGTGTTTGCTCTTGTCAAGTCAAATGTTTTATTTTTATCTCCTTTACATTTTTCTTTCTGGGGTCTTTGATCCATCTTTGTTTGCTTGTTATTTTAAATCATACTTTGGATTTTATATTCCAGAGCAGCCTTGGCTGAAGAACCACAGCTTTTGACACAGGTTATTTCACAAAGATCTATATATCTGAATGCCTTCTGTGTACAACCCTCTCCCAAGAAAGAGAACAATGGAATTTTCCTGAACATACTATTTGACTACTAGCCTCAAATATATCTTCCTCAGTTTCTGTACGAACAGTGACCTCTGTGGCATCAAAACCATTTAACTTCTCTTGTAGCTGTGTCTAAGAAATCATCTCAGAGTATTCGTTGAAACCATGTCTGAGAATCATTGAAGATTCTCAAAATGTCTCCTCTGAAAATGGATTCTTGAGTCTGGGAAGGATAACCCATTTGTGGGACATTGTCTTTTCTATCCCCTGATGAGAAAGCAAATGAAACCAATAAGCAAGTGTGCTAGTCTTCTCTGTGTAAACTATTTAAAAAGGGAATTGATAGCTATAGATATAGAGTTTAACCCAAAGGCAATTTCACAACATATAACCTGGCAGATTCTCTGTCTGAACTATTTTAAACATTCAAGTGGCCAGGGAAACTTCTCTTTGCTCTTAGAAAATATTTCAGTGCCTTCAGTATAGAAACACAAGTGACTACTTAAAATTTTGTTAACTAAATTTAGAAAAAATAAACATCTAGTTCTTCAGTTCCACAGCCACAAGTTAAATATTGAATGGCCACAGGAGGTTTGGTGACTACAGTGCTAGACAGTTCTGCTAGTGAACATTTCCGTTACTGCAAAATGGTCCATGGGTCAGCCATGGAGATGGAGAGAAGGATGACAAGGAATCTTCAGTTGTAGATAAATAAAATGCATCATTTTCTTCTCATTAGAAAATGGCATGCTGTGAATTATTATGCTCATACAATTATCGAGTTGTTGGTGTGTTTAGAGTCGATTTATTTGCTAAGCAACTATTCGATGGTAGGCTATAGGCTGACTGATACAAAGGATTAAGGGAAGAAAACTGAACAGTTCAATAGCATGTAAATTTTCAGGGAGAGCTAGATTTGTACTTCTGTAATCTCAGTACTAAAAAGACTGAAGTAGTAGTATTGTGAGTCCAAGGACAGCTTGGGCTATATAGAGGGAACCTTTCTAAAATGATCATGATTGTGCATTATATGATATAGTTATAATTATCATATTTAGTTATTATTGTTGTTATATCATTATATATGTCATTATAATGCTAGGGAAAGTGAGCCTCATCTACTCAGTCAGGCTGCTGGGGGATGTCTCAAAACAACAAAATACTCATTTATATTTTCACAGCAAGCAATTTTTTCTCACTTTTATGGGATATAGTAGTGGTTACAGCAGGACTAGAATAAGACTTTGGCTTCTGTTCCACTTCTACTTTATATATTGATACTTTATGCAAGTTTTAAATAGCAAACATGGGACAGCCCTACAAGGGATAATAAGAGAAAAATACCCATAAGCTCCTTAGAGTACTTTTCCATTAAACAGAGAAAATTTTAATAAGGATACAATGTAAACTTTCAGTTTTCTTTTATTCTGAAATTTCCACAGTCTAGATGTTTAAGGAAAATATATCATTTCCTAAAGGGTTTCTGATTCTCCTCTAGATAATGCAACTTGAAAATGAGGCACGTTTAATGGACTAGTGCTCTGGATGTTCCAAAAGAAGAAATTGAAGGGCTGACAGTGTGCTCTTTTTAGACCTCTTCTACAGAAGGGACATATTTAGAGGCATCATCAGTTGGAGGCTGCCGTGCTCAGCATATGGTGGCAGTGCCCTTCTAATCATAAAGGGCATTGCTATGTACACTTTCCTAAGGCTCTTAATGGTGTTGCCTTTTAAAGACGCCACTTAAGCTGATAGAGAATATGGGAAGAAAACAGGACTTTGTAAATGCATATTTGCGGTAATATTATTTCTTTTGAAGGGCATTAGGCTATTTCTGTCTGAAAGGTTAAAGTAATTTTAAAACGTAAATGTTTGAGTGTCAAGTAAAGAAGTGGAATAAGAGTTCATTATCCAAATATCTAGCAATGTAGTGCAACCCCAAAATGATTTTCTCCACCATAAAAGAGTCCTCTGTTGGCTTTCTGGTGAACACTCTAGCAATAGCTCTGCACTTCTGCTTTATAGTTTCAGGGTGCTTTATTTTTTTCCCTTTAGGCTGAGTTATTTCCACTCTCAGGTATAAAGAAGAAAACATTGGCTTTGGAATTGACTTCACAGAGAAACCATAGATTTCTACAAAGAGGAGAACAGGCAAACTGGAGCCCTGGTCACGAGAAGAGAAGATCATTAATATGCACTACCGGAAATGCCAGCCTCATTCTGGGTAGGAACAAATATCCTTCCAGCATTTATAATTCCTGTTCTACTACTTCTTGTCCCTTCTGTAATTGAGTTACTCTCTCTGGATACAAATGCAAAAACAGAAATAGGACTGACCATATTGACCAATCAGGTAGCATCTGGCTCAAGGAAATTTATGTTTTCCAGGAGCCAGGCACCAGTGGCTCATGCCTGTAATCCTAGCTACTCAGGAGGCTGAGATCTGAGGATCATGGTTCAAAGCCAGCTCAGACAGGAAAGTCCGTGAGACTCTTATCTCCAATAAACCACCAGAAAACCAGAAGTGGTGCTGTGGCTCAAATGGTAGAGCATTATCCTTGAGCTGAAGACCTAAGGGACAGTGTTCAGCCCAGAGTTCAAGCCCCATGACTGACAAAAAAAGAATTGGAAAGATGGTCAAGAACAAGTGTATTTGGTTTGAATAAAGGAAAGTAGTATGGAGGTTCCTCAAAAGCCTCCACATAGAGCTCCCCTATAACCCAGCAATCCCACTTTGGGGCATTTGCCCAGACGATCACAAACAAGACCATACTAAATCTACCAGCACAACCATGTTTATTGCAGCATTATTTACCATAGCTAAGATGTGGAACCAATCCAGATGCCCCTCAGTAGATTAATGGATCAAAAAAATGTGTTATATATACACAATGGAATTCTAAGCCTCCATCAGAAAGAATGACATTGCCCCATTTGTTAGGAAATAAAAAGACTTGGAAAAAAATTACATTAAGTGAAGTAAGCCAGGCCCAAAGAAACATAGGTCCCATGGTTTCCCTTATTTGCAATAATTAGTATATATCTGAGACAAGCAGAAAAGGTCAGATAAGATGGTGTTAAGCAAAATGAACCCCAAGATCCTAAGGACACAAGTGTATTTTTTTTGCTATTGTTTCTACCATATTTATAAGGTGATTTTTGTTGCTTTGTATGTCCCTCCCCCATGGTATAACCCCTGTTTTTATTGTATTTGATATTGATATAATTTGGGGAGGGGAAGGAAAAAACTTGCTTAAATAGGGATACAAGTGGACCCATTGCAACAATGAGATGTACAAGATGCTATGTTGAAAACGAACTTTACAACTTTAGTGGGAGTAGGGGGGAAATGTAGTTGTGGAGATGGGAGGACAGGGTGGGAAGGGGAAACAAAGGAGGAGGCAGCAATGCTTGATAAGAAATGTACTTTATTACCTTGCTCATGTAACTGTAACCTCTTTGTATGGTATTTTCACAATAAAAAACTTATTTAAAAAAAAGATGTGAGATGCTGGCAAACAAACTTGATCTAATGGGCCATTTTAGCACTGGAGAAAGAAAAGCAGACAAAAGGAAACTTGCTCAGATGACAGTATTAATTAAATATTTCCAATAGGGGTTCCTCTTAAGCTGATTTAGCATATTCTTGCCAAAACTAGATTGTACAAAAAAGTACATGGAAGGGCCAAGAAGGTTCAGGAGCCTAAATTTTGGCAAAACCAAAATCTTTGTCAGTTATATCCAGTCAATGAAAGCAAAGTTGTTTTGTGTGGGTTTTTTTTTTTTTTTTTGAATTCTAAAACTGGTCATGAAAGTTCATGGTCGTCTTCTTTGTGTGTAGAGGCTATACACAAACAGAGACCACATAGAGAAGTAAACAGCAATGAACATACAGAAAGAGTTTTACTCACTCCCTTACTGTTTCAGCCCCTGCTCTAGCCATCATCCTTGGCAACTCTCACCAAGTCACTGTTCCATAGAAACTATGAAGATAATAAAATGACTTCATGATTTAAGCTACTATGTTTGGGATAGATGTGGCACAGGAGTATATGCCTGAAATAGTAGGATGAAGAGAAAAACTGAGGTCCAGGGTTAATCTTGCAAAATAGAAGGCTATACAGGCAGGAAATTAGTATCCGTGAAGCTGGGAAGATTATGGAGAGATGGCATGGCATGGATGATTAAAGAAGAGATTAATGGGTAAAGCATAAGGATCTTGAGCTTTGGGAAAGAAGGGTAGCAACCCAACCTAATTCCCACCTCCAAATCAACCCAATTCCTACATCTACTCCCAAAGACAAAGGAAGAGTCAAAGGTGCTCCAAAAAAACTCTTATCAAGGAAAATCCCTGTTTTCATAAGGGTAAGGAGGTATAATAAAAAGAATGTTCTGCCTTGAGAAGAATTTTGGAAGGAGAGAGACAGAACAGTCAGGGAGGGGCTATGTCAGGGATGAATTCCAGGTAAATGAACATGAACAGTAAGTCCTGGCAGCATAGACACCAACTCCTAATCCTAGAGAAGCAGGGGACAGATGATGATATGAAGAAATTGCTGGGACTCAGTTATAAGGACCGGGGTGGGCAGGTTATGAATGACCACAAAGGCTACAAGGTACTTATGCTTAAAATCCAGAGCCTTAGTTCCATCCATGAAAGAATTGATTGACCATGACCTGAGCTTAGCGGATAAGAAGGATTAGTCCAAATTTATAGACCAATTTAAAGAGCTTAATTAGGTGCTAGGATGGTCTGCATTGTGAACTCTGACCAAAATTAATATATTAACATTTTAACTCCTAGTATCTCAGAGTGAGATTGTATTTGGACACTGGTTCTCTGAAGTGGTATGGAACCTAAAGAGGGGTCCTGAGGATCAGCTCTGATCCAATATAAATGGTGTCCTCACAAGCAGAGTAGGACAGTGACCTAGAGATGACCATGGGAGGGCACAGCAAGAAGGCAGCCAGATGTGGAGAGAGGAGAGAGGGCTCAGAGGACAGCAACCCTGCCGACATCTTGAAGGGGACCTCCAGATCCCCAAACTGCAAGAATACCAGTTTTTCTGCTGTCCAAGTCACTTAATGTATAATATTTTGTAATAGCATCCCTAGCAAACTAATACGTGTCTTATCTTTCTGGGATTTTTTTTTTACATTCATTAGTCTGTCATTTCCAAGTAGTCTATAAACTCCTTAGGGATAGAATACACGTTTCCCAACACTTTATAGCTTCTAGTAAATGAAAAATTTATCATATTTACTGAATATATTCTAGCAATATGATAGAAAGCAAGAACAAGATCTTAAACAAATAGTAGTGACATTTAAAAAAAAAAGAATTGGTTCAGGAGATCATTTTGACAAACCCTTAAGCAGGCCTACAGGCTACATTAATGGATGGAAGTCCACTGGGGAGGCAACACAATTCTAAGCCAGTTATTCTAGGTACAATTGGCCCAGGACAGAGGCTGAAGCATAACAGACTGTGAGCAGTTCTACGTTTGTGGGAACTGAAGCCTGTGACATTTGAGGAAGCCCACTTTAAGAGACAGATATAAATTTACACATAAAGTCCACGAGTACTTATTAAATGGGAAGAAATTCAATCACACAAAAAAGATAAAGCCAGGTGTGGATAGCTCCTGCTTCTAATCCCAGCTACTCAAGAGGTTGAGGTCTGAAGATTGTGGTTTGAAGCCAGCCTGCACAGGAAAATCTGTGAGACTCTTTTCTCCAGTTAACCACCAAAGCTATAAGTGGAACGATGGCTCAAGGGGTAGAGCACTACCAAGGCCCTGAGTTAAGGGCCAGGACTGGCAAAAAAAAATACGAAGCATTGTAAGTATTGACAAATATCACAAGTACAATTTATCGAGGATGGATGAAAAGTTTTACATGTCCAGTAATGTAAAATATTTTCCACATACCAACTTATGGAGCCAATTCTCAACCTTGTTTGTTTTTCATTACCCACCTACTCTGCAGTCTGTACCATAGGGCATGCATGATGGTGGCTCTCACCTCTTGCAATGCCCAGTGGTATGAGTGTAAGAGAATTTCTGCAACTATTTCCATACCAAGATGATGAACAATAATGCAATTACATGCTTCATCTAAACAAAAAGCATCGGTAACTATCTCGCACCAAATGTTTATTCAGCTTCAGGCAGCATAAGTGGCCACGTAGCAGAGAAGTCATACAAGTGGGAAAAATAGGGGTCCACAGTAGTTAAAGCTAATGTGGGAAATCCATTGTTAGGGTCTTGGAAGAGGCTCAGACCAATCAGGGTTTCTAAATGCTCACACTACATATTTGCTCCATAGCAAAGCCACCTCTATGCCAGGAAAAAAGGAACAGCTACTGTGGGTAAATATTGCGAAGTAAAAATAGTAACACTTGGAGTAAGGTTTAGATATTTCAAACTCTAGAAGACAATAAACACTGGAGAATGGCGCATGTGTTTCCTTTTTAGGGATGTGTTAGAAATAGGTCCAGATAGGAGAAAGAGAAAAATAGATGGTGGGAATTCTTTCAACTCAAGAGCTATGTTAAAGTTTCTTTCTTTCAGCTTCTTTATGTGGGTCCTAGGGTTCCCTGTATACGTGTCTATTCTTAAATTAATTCCTGGTCTAAAATGAAAGCAGAAGCTGCAGCCATCACATTTTATCCTGGAGGAAGAAGGAAGGACGTTCCCTTGGATCTACTTTCTTGAAGTCACATATTCATTCTCCCCCCCTGCCCCCCCCCCCCCGCCTGTCATGGGTCAGCACCCAGCCCTGAATGTGGATAACACCACACTATACGAGATGCTGAGAAATATAACCTTTATTCTGGGTGGCCATGTATAAAACAAAATTTAAAAATTTCATTGAGTAGAAAATAAGTGAAATTGGTGAATTAGCTACCTCTGCCAGGAAACCACTGACAAACCATGTCTGAGAAAGTAGGTGGCCCTGGGATCCATTTCTAAGAAACTGGAATGACAAAAACACACAGCATCAGCCAGGCACCAGTAGCTCACGGCTAGCATCTGTAATCCTAGCTACTCAGGAGGCTGAGATTTGAGGATTGCATTTCAAAGCCAGCCTGGGCAGGAAAGTCCATGAGACTCTTCAATTAACCACCAAAAAAAAAAAATGCCACAAAAAACCTAGCTGGAGCTGTGGCTCAAGTCGTAGAGCACTAGCCCTGAGTAAAATAGCTAGTAACAGCATGCAGGCCCTGAGTTCAAGCTCCAGTAGCGGCATACACATATGTGCGTGTGTGCCCCCCCCACTATACATGATCAGGTTTGTTTTGTTTTGTTTTGTTTTGTTTGTGGGTCTGAACTTGGCCTGCGCACTGTCCTCAGCTCTTCAGCTCAAGGTTAGCACTCTACCATTTGAGCCACAGCACCACTTCCGGCTTTTTCTGCTTATGTGGTACTGAGGAATCAAATCCAAGGCATCATGCTAGTGAGGCAAGCACTCTACCACTGAGCCACCTTCCCAGCCCATACAGGATCAGTTTGACAAAACCATTCCTACAGTTAAGAAGCTGGTTGAGCAGGGGGAGTAGGGGAGCAGAGAGTCTGAAGTTTGAATTTCTACCACCAGAAACCAATTGTCCCCACTCTAGAGTAAGCTCTCTTTACCCAGTCACCTGCTTGAGTCTTGAGTTGGCTCCTTGGTATTAAGTTTTCACAGGTAAATTCAGAGTTTCTCCACTAGTCACAAAGTAAAAAACATTGTCCAGTCTGCTGTCCTTTTGCAGCTTCTCAGTGGTCATGGGAAACTCCATCTGTAGTATTAAGAACCTCTATGTCTCATCACCTAAAAGCTTTCCAGTAGTTCTCATGGCACAAGCAACTAGACTTTTCACAAAATGTCACCAGAGAACAGGTCAAGCGAACATGAAACGCATGCATCTTCTCTCTACATCCATAGGGGATATTACAGATCTCTGTAGTTCCAGGGCCAGTTCATCTCAATAGCTGCTTAAAGCTAAAGTGCACAAAGCCAAATTCTATGGATGGTGGTCATCCAACCTGCAAAGGGCCTGAGTCAGGCAAAAAGGCAGAGGAATGTTTAATTCACTCTGCCTGAGTGTGTGAACTGGGGCACTAAGAGTGTCCTGCTCTTGCCACTCCCTGTCCTCAGACCTTCACACCCACATCAGAATCTGAGCCATCAGCTCTCTGGCCTTCTAATGACACTCCTGACTTTCCTGGGTCTTCAGTTTGCAGGTGGCAGATTGTGAGATATCTCACTTCCTGGAATAATTGAATAAGTGATGTCAGCCAAATAACCTACATCTCTCTCTGTGTGCACGCACATACCTGCATCTTTCTATCCTTTTATTAATTCTGTATCTCTGCAAAACCTGGCCTGTTGTGGGACTTATCGTTGCAAGTAAGAAGGTACCAACTGCTCTCCAAACTCATCCCAGCCTCTTGATTCCCTTTTGACCTGACACATGCTGTTTTCCTCTGAGCAACTGGATCAAAATCTAAATCTCTCTAAGTGTTCAAGGCACTGTGCCATTCCACCCGGCTCCCTTTTTCACTCATCTCATCATATTCCGGCCCTCCCTTACACCTTACTCAGCGCTGGTCATGCTGACCTTGCTGCTTATTGAACATGCCAAGTTCCTTTTATCTGGGCCATCAAAATTGTTCATCCCTCATCCTGAAGTGCTTTCTCCCTTTGTCTTCCTTATTAAAGCTCAAATCTTTAGAGACACCTTCCTCTTTTTTTTTTTTTTTTAACTTTCCTCTCAATACACTGAGCACCAGGTTTTAGTTGTTCCCTCTCTTGCAATACACCGTGGGCTGCAGGAGGGCAGAGGCAACGTCTTCCTGGCAGCTAGATCACAAACAAGAGCCACACATGGCCCATAATAAGCACGGACCAGATATTTGTGTCATAAAATAATGGAGTGAATAATCATTACAGGCTTCATTGTCTCTATTTTATTCTTTAGAGGGGTAACAGTCTATGTTTTCTATCTTGCATTATAAAATGACAACCGAGAAAGGCAAGCTTCAGGGGAGGAAAAATACTGCAGTTCTGTCATTGAGCTATTTACTTCAGGTTGGTGAGGAGCACTGTAGTTGACTTCTAAGTCTAAGCCTATGTAGAAATGGACTGAAGGTACGTTATAAATATGTTAGAAACAATAGCAAGAAAGAAAAAAACCACTTGTGTCCCTATCTTGGGGTTCATTCCACTTAACATCATCTTATCTGGTCATATGTACATAGCTTTTCTGCTTGTGCCAGATATATACTAGTTATTACAAATAAGGGAAACCATGGGACCTATGTTTCTTTGCACCTGGCTTATTTCACTTAATATAATTTTTTCCAAGTCTTTCCATTTCCTGATAAATGGGGCGATGTCATTCTTTCTGATGGAAGCATAGAATTCCATTATATATATATATATATATATATATATATATATCACATTTTCTTGCTTCATTCATCTACTGAGGGGAATCTTTGTGGTTCCATATCTTAGCTATGGTAAATAATGCTGCAATAAACATACTTGTGCTGGTAGCTTTAGTATGATCTTGTTTGTGATCGTTCAGGTAAATGTCCACAAATGGGATTGCTGGGTCATAGGGGAGCTCTATGTGGAATCTTTTGAGGAACCTCCATACTACTTTCCAAAGTGGTTGAACAAGTTTACACTCCCACCAATAGTACAGTAGGGTTCCCTTCTGTCTACATCCCCTCCAGCATCTGTTGTTATTAGAGTTCTTGATTACAGTCTTTCTAACTGGGGTGAGGTGGTATCTCAATGTTGTTTTGATTTGCATTTCTTTTATGGCTAGAGAGGTTAAGCATTTCTTCATGTGTCTATTGGCCATCCTTCTTTCCTCTTCAGAGAAGTTTCTCTTTAAGTCCTTAGCCCCCTTATTTATCAGGCAATTGTTTCTTTGAGGATTTGTTGTTTCAGGATTTAATTTTTTGTTACCATGTGGGGTTTTTTTTGGTTTTTTTTTTTGGGTTTTTTTTGGTTATTTGTGGGGCTTGACTTCTGGGCTTGGGCGCTGTCCCTCAGCTCCTCAGCTCAAGGCAAGTGCTCTACCGCTTAAGCCACAGCGCCACTTCCAGTTTTCTAGTGGTTAATTGGAGATGAGTCTCACGGACTTCCCTGCCCAGACTGGCTTTGAACCGCAATCCTCAGATCTCAGCCTCCTGAGTAGCTAGGATTACAGGCGTGAGGCACCAGTGCCCGGCCCATGTGATTTTTTTGTTGCTTTGTATGTCCCTCCCCCACGGTATAACCCCTGTTTTCACTGTATTTGATGTTGGTATAATTTGTGAGGGGAAGGGAAAAAACAAAATGTTTAAATAGGGATACAGGTTGACCCATGTAACAATGAGATGTACACTGTCCAGCAACGAAGTTTACAATTCAGGTGGGATGTGGGTTGGGGGAGAGTATAGTTGTGGAGGTGGGAGGGAAGGGATGTTAGGGGAAAAACAAAGGAGGAGGCAACAATGCTTGATAAGAAATGTACTCATTACCTTGCTCATGTAACTGTAACCCCTCTGTACAGTATTTTCACAATAAAAACCTTACAAAAAAAAAAAAAAAAGAAGAAATGCATGGAAGGGGAAAGTTCCTAGGATAAGAGGATAGATTATTTGTGCATAATGATCTGTTTGAAGCTAGACATTCCCTTCTCTGTAATTGGGAGATTTAGTTACTTGTCTCTGCTTCTCCTGAAAAGGTAAAGGCAGTATCTGAGAGGCTTCACTTTGTCTCCTTTCAGGACAACTTTCCGAAGCAGGCATTAAGGAATGAGAGTCACCTAATCAATTGATAACAGAAGACAGTGGTACAATTCCCTGCATATAGGGGTTCTAGAGTCCCAGATTATGAAGATTTCTGGTTATCTTTTCCACTTGCCCTCAGACTATCAAGGATAAGGA
Source organism: Dipodomys spectabilis (assembly GCF_019054845.1). Taxonomy (NCBI): domain Eukaryota; kingdom Metazoa; phylum Chordata; class Mammalia; order Rodentia; family Heteromyidae; genus Dipodomys; species Dipodomys spectabilis. The sequence continues at coordinate 21,103,943 of NW_024870766.1, forward strand.
AATCTCATTATCTTTTGAAACAGTGCCTTGTCTTCACACAGACCAAAAGCCCTTAAAGTGCTGCCTATTCCTGATTTATTCTCCAGGAGCATTTTTATTTTTAGCCTTGCTTCTTGCAACTAAAAAGTTGAGTTCATTCCCCCAAGGAAATGTAACAGCCTTTTTCCTGGGAATGAAACCTAGAAACATTTGTCCTGAGTGATATACCTTCTGCTTGGGGTTTGTACATAGATTCTGCTGGACATTTCCAGGGCATTGTTTGACATTCAGAGGTAACATGTAAAGTAGAGAATATGGTACCTCTGTCACACATTAAAGTGATGTGAGCCAGGCTTAAGTAAGAGACACAAGACTTGATTTCTCCCACAGCAAGAAATTATATCCTGTAACATGTGCTTAGTAATTACCAATCTTTGTGTGGGCATCATTGCCATATGCATAACACACCCTGGTGGCATGGTTTCAAGGTTGCAGAGTCACATTCTGTAGATGAAATCATTTATAATCGCTGTTTCTACTGCAGCAGTCTGTCACACATTGCCCTGCATGTGTATTGATAATGAATCTGAAAGTTGCTAAGTGATTTCTTTAAGGTGCAAATTAATACTAGTGTATTTGAAATATTTTTCTTAGAGTCATAAAATAATGTTGTCATGTACGTTGGGAAAGGAAAATGCAAAGAAATGACAAAAAAAAAAAACCCTAACCAAACATTTTTCATTCATCACTTTTCACAGTAGAATAATCTAGTTAAAGCTGAAAAGACGAATGAACATTTTCTACTTATATATTAGGACACATCTTTTTGTATTGTGAAGAATTTGATGAAGTGATAGGGCTTAGATATTTTGTTTAGTCCCACTTTCCCATGTTACAAGATGCAAAAGGATTTGTTTTATTCATCCTTATTTGTTTTTACTCTTTCTTGAAACCCTTATACATATGTACATGGCTGAATACAGAATATTCAGTAGTTGAAAGAATAGGCTCTCAGAGGTTGAGAGTATTTTTTTTCCCTGGGCTAAAATCTTGGTTGTACTTCTCCTTGGCTGTCTAGCCCTCAAAGACACCTAACTTTTTGTATCTCGGTATTATTGCCTGAAGAATGAGGAGCAATGACAGAAATCCTTCATTGAGTTGTTGGTATTATATAATTAAGCATCTGATGTATAGTCACTGTTCAATGTTAGCCATTATTTCCATTATAACCATTTCAAAACTGAGATAAGTTTAGAGCAGTACTATAATTTGCCCAGGTTTACTCTTCTAGCAAGTGAATGAATTGGCTTTGAATCACGGTATCTCTGAATACAGAGGTCAAGGTCCTAGATTGGCAGAAAAAAAGTGGAAGAATAGCTCACTCATACAAGATGGTTGAAAGGATTGCTTGTAGCTCACAATTTTAGGTAAAAGGGGCTATTGGGTGGTGTCTATTTTAATAGGATAGGATTTTCTGTATCCTCATATCAACCAAGGTATAACTGAGATAGAAACTGAACAGCTGTTCACTAAAAAATGTCTTCTTTCTCCTAAGCACACATCTTGGCTACAGTTGCCATCCTTTCTTTACTCTAGGTATGCCACTAATTGAGTTCTGGTCAATGGAATATGGGCAGCAATATTGAGCATCCTTTCTAGATATGGGACATAAAAATCTCCCCACAATGTCCTGTGTGTTCTTCTCAATCTACTAGTTGGAAGGAGATGAACAAAACACAACTGTTTGAACTGTACCTTGATCATGGGAATCCATAAAAAGAAGGAGTCTCAGTCTAACTACTGCAAAGTAAGGGCCATTAATATTCTAGAACCTCTATTCTACCTGAATGAGTAATACTTGGGAGTTTGTGTTAGACAATGTTGCTTCATTGGTACATTACTCAGCACTAGCCTGATTGGCTGAGTACTGCTGCTAACCAATGTCTTGGAAGCATGAGATGTGATTGTATCAGCTTTTCTCTGTTGTCAATACTATATAATACAATTCCTCAGGAGATTAGATGGAATACATTTGGTCATCCTATAGTTCATATGTATCTTAAACATATGTCAGGGAAGATTCTTCTCTTTTTTTCTTTTTGTCAGTTGTGGGGCTTAAATTCAGGGTCTGGGAACTGTCCCTAAGCCTCTTTGTGCTCAAGGCTAGCACTCTACCACTTGAGCCACAGTGCCATTTCTGGTTTTGAATGGTTAATTGGAGATAAGAATCCCATGAGGACTTTTTTGCTTGGACTAGCTTCAAACCATAATCCTCTAATCTCAGCCTCCTGAGTGGCTAGGACTACAGGTGTAAGCCACTGGCACCCACCCACATGTCAGGGAAGATTTTTCTTTCTTGCTGTTGTTTTTAATGTACTTATAATGTACTATGTGTTTTTTTTGTTTCTTTTGTATGTTCTTCCCTCATGGTATAACCCCTGTTGTCCCTGTATTTAATTCCAGTGCCTTGCATCTTGTATATACATTTTTCTAATTTGGAGAAGGGAAGGGAAATAACAAAATTCTAAAATAAGGATACAGGTTGACCCATTGTAACAATGAGATGTACAAGACACTATGTTGAAAACGAACTTTACAACTTCGAAGCGGGGGGGGGGGGGGGAGAGGAGCTGGGGAGGTAGGGAAGGAAGGGATGTTAGGGGGGAAAAAAGGAAGGAGGGGGTAACATGCTTGATAGGAAATGTACTCATTAGCTTACTGTAACTGTAAGCCCTCTGCACAGTATCTTTACAATAAAAATATATCTAATAAAAAAGTCACATAAGGAATCACGAGCTTTCACTCATTATACTGTATCTTCATGTGGATAAAGTATCTGCAACTATATGAACCTCACTTTCAGATTTTTTTTTGCTGTGAATTGACATCTTTCTATTCATGCAAGACACCATACAGAACAGAATAGTTGCTCTAAACTAAAAATTAGTGTACAAGTCCAAAGTAATATATTTGGCTCACGCACTAATTTAATAGATGGAGTTGCTGAGTTGCTGTTCAATGTTGGGCAGACTCTACCACTCTGTTGTCACTCCCTACTCCTCCACATGCTGTGTATTTACCTAGTCTCAGACGAATTTGGAGCTGTATCTGGAGGTTGGACTTGAAATCAGAGGTCTCTTTCCTAGTTTTGTGATTGTAAGCAAGTTCCTTCAACTCTTCGCATTTTTCTTTTCAATGTCTGCTCTCATTGACACTATGGGATTCTTTCATAAAATTTATGAAGACTAAATGAGAGAATATTCTATAGAAACGGGTATCAGAATTATCACTAAAGCAATATAGAATATTATTACACATTCTATGTGAAATATTGGAAGAAAATCCCAGTGTTCTATAGTTTTTCCTTCTATAATGTAAAATTTCCTATCTCTTTCAGTTTTTCTTTCATTTTATAAGCCAGACCAACAGGATCAATGCGTGAAGTAGGCTGAGTAGAGACTGGTAAAATATATTATGCTTCGTATGGAAAGAAGGCTGCCAGTAATCAGCTGATTGCTACCAGGTGGCAATATTCAGTTGGCCTCATCGTCTAGCTTTTCAAATGAAGGATGCAATTGAGATTTATATGCAAAAATCTCCCAGTTTTTAAATATGGGCAATTAATTCATTTTAGAACTGGCCAGGAAGCTTCTAATTTGCTAAACCTTGATATATTTTCGAGCCTACATGCAGAAATTAAAGGGAAACAGGTGGTCTAGGTTTTTTTTTAAGTAGTTTATCAAAACTATGAACATAGTATGTTTTGGAAAGTAAATTTTAGTAATCAAAATGAAGAAATCTGCACCTGACTGACCTGAGTTTTCTGAAATGTATCAAAATGTTTCTATTATACAGAGCACTTGGCCTTATTTACTGAAAATCACAGAACCAAATAGTTTGCAATCACAGACCTTCATTGAGGACAAAAGTTTCAGTATAGCAACAACAGAAAGATGCTCACTAAAAACGGTCTGGTGGTCTCACTGGGAAGCACATTATCTTTAGGTGACCACCAACTGCTTGAGAACAGATGAAGACATGCTGTCCCAGGAAGCTTGAAATCCATTCACAGGATCTCATATAGAGAGCTTGTCAGACAGGCACCTAGCATTGGCTAATGGGGATTTCACGTGAGGAGACATATATTCAGTCTAGCTGAAATTAACACATGCTATACACCCACATTGCAATGTCAACTTTCTTTAAATTATCTAGGAAAGAACAGCTATTTTTTTAATTAGATTTTTTTTTGACAAGGAAGATTGCCTCCATTATAACTGACAAACTTAAGGTTCTCCTAAGCTTGACTAAACACTAGAATGATTCTTGGTTATGAAGACAGAACTCTGACTTCTCTTTCTTCTAGAGCATTTACTGTAAAAGACGGAACGATCAGTTCTTTCTCTGCCCCTTTGAGCTGTAAATCTTTTCCCAGCCTCTTGTTAGATTTATAACACAGGAATGTCTTTTCTGAGGACCAGGGAAATATCCCATAGAAATGGTATTATCAGGACAGTTAATGCAATCTCCAGTCTCTGTGACAAGGTAGGCTAGCTTCTGAAAGTACCCAAGAACAAATGCAAAGGCCTTGATGAATTGATCCTCCAAACTAACGTCAGGATTTTTCTACTCCATCATCTCAATGCTAAAAACCTCTTTCACCTTTTATTTTAGCAGAATTGAGTTTTATCTTTGTCCCTTGTTGCAGTAGTCTTTTCTATCTTTATTTTAATTTAATTTTAATTTAATTTAATTTAATTTATTGTCAAGGTGATATACAGAGGGGTTAGTTACAACCATAAAAAAGTGAGTACATTTCTTGTCAAACTTGTTACCCCTTCCCTGATTTTTCTCCCACTTTCCCTCCCTCCTAATCCCCCACTCCAAGCTGAACAGCTCATTTTCAACATATTGTCTTGTATCACTGTTGCAATGGTTTGCCCTTTGTCTTTTTTCTCACTATTTTGCACTCGTCTTGACTAATACTAATGATAGCCTTGAATAAAGTAATTTTCATCTGATTAATTCCATCTGGTACAATTTTGTCTCTTTCAAGCATGACAATTTCACTAATAAAGCAAGTTTAACCATAAATGCAAGAACGTAAGTGTATGATTTGTAAAATTAATTTTTGAAAACTAGAATGCCACATTCTTTCTATATTCTATGCTTCAAGAAAATAATTCTTAATAGGGGTCTATTTTTCATGTATCTTGATTCAGACACAATCTTTAAAAGAAAAAGAAAAAGCATTTTTAAATTATAGCTTTTTCTGATATTAGCAAAGTTAACGGTTCTTAAGTTCTTTTAGTTTCAGCAAAGTATTTTTAAGATTATCCTCTTGGTAGAGAGTCTCGTTTTCTTAGTTCATACTATTTCCTTATACTATTTGTGAAGTGACTTTGAGTTGATTATAACATAAATGATACCATTTCTGTAAAACAGCTTGGTAGGATGTGAAATTTTTAAATGGTATTATCTCTAATGTTTAGCCATATTAATGCCATTGCCAATAATCAGAATCATTTAGGAGTCTCCAGGGAGAAAATGAGGGAGGAGGTGACACTTTAATACCTGATTTATGTAATGGTAACCCCTCTGTACTTTATCTTTACAATAAAACCAATCAAATTGGTATTTTTAATGTGTCTGTGAACTAATCCCTTGTGATATGAGAAGAATATTCTTCACCTGGAGACTCCTAAATAGAAATAGAATTGATGGTAAAACATCTCATTCTGTCATAATACTATTCATCTATAGATACATGTCTAGACTTGCACCTCTCTAGCCAAAGCCCAGTTGACTAAAACACAGGATTATCTGTACTTTTGGAAAATGACTCCTAGGAGACTGTGACAGCAATTCATTAGAACAACAACTCAAAATACATATAAACACCCACGTAACTGAAACCCCTCTGTATGGTATCTTCACAATAATAATTCAAAAAAGAGTTCTTAGAATTCAATAGACACTAGATTCTCATCTTAGTCCTAACACTTAGTAGCTATTTAACTGTGGATAAACAATTTTTCTCAGAACCCTGACTCTGTCAACTATCCAATAAAGATGGCAATTTGTGTTTACAATAAGAATTGCTGGAAAGATTCAATGATAAATCTATTAGGCAGTCTCTGATAAGTGGAAATCATTCCATAGGTAATGATTGTTATGATCATCACTGCAGTTTTTAGTGGTTTCAATTCATACTATCATACAGAACAAGCAGGTATTAGGGGGCCCATTCTTTTCATTTGTGCCTCACTAGAGTGATAATTGTGAGAGACAATTGCAATTAGATTTGGACAAGTATAAGAGAATTTCATAGGAGAGACAAGACTTCTGTTATCTAACCCAATACTTTTCTCTCAAGGAGAAAATTTGAATGAGAAATTAAAATTTAAGGTAAAAATTCTAACCCATAACTTAGGCACTAGACATATGTCAAGCCATCATATAATTCCAGAAATTTGATCTCCTTTAGAAGATCTAATGACCTTATTTTAAAAATCATATCAAAATGAAATTCAATAAAAATTGAAGGGTACTCATATCTACCTAACTTAATGACAAAAATTAGGCTTAGCTATAAAGTTCTCCAAATTTGATTTAAAGGGTAGGCAGCTGCAGAGGAAAACGGAGGAGTTATAAAACACCTCCTGGTCTTGGGAAGAGGGAGACACTTAAATTTAGAGACTAAATGAGAGCCAAGGGAAATCCATTCTTTAATTACACCCTCATCAAAAGTATGTTAATCAAATGATCAGAGTACATGAAAAAGTTAGATCTTTAAATGCAAAAACGTAGACTCAACACATAAAACCACAGGATTTATTTGGTAACAATTTATGTGAAGATGATATGTACTGGTGATCAAACAATAACTATACAGAACTTTTTGAAGAGAAAAGTAAACTCCATCTGTCATTTATTTTATTATTAATCAAAAGACATTAAATCATCAGATGATAAAACTAAGTAATCCCTTAAAATGTAAATTGTAATTAGATTAGTAATGTTTAACTGTCATTCAAGTTGAGATTAGACAGGCAGAGTTTTCCAGAGAAACCATTATAGCATGGCATGCTATAATGTCATCGGAATATGCCCAGTAGACAACCTCTCCTTGGCTTAAATTTAAGATTTAAAACTCTCTAGGCCTGGCTTACTTCAAATGAACCCCAAGTTGAGGACTTTTCTTTATTAATATTGTGTCTAACATATTTATAAGATATTTCTTTGTTGCTTTGTATGTTCCTCCCCCACAGTATAACCCCTGTTTTCACTGTATTTGATGTTGGTATAATTTGTGTAGGGGAAGGGAAAAAACAAATTGTTTAGATAGGGTTACAGAAGGACTCATTGCACCAATGAGATGTACAAGATGTTATGTCGAAAATGAACTTTACAAATTTGGCACAGAGGTGGGAGGGGTGGGGAGATGGGAAGGGATGGGAAGGAGAAACAAAGGAGGAGGCAACAATGCTTGATAAGAAATGCACTCATTACCTTGCCCATGTAATTGTAACCCTTTGTACGGTATTTTCACAATATAAAAAAAAAGATTTACAATTCTCTGCATCATCTGTGTTTTCCAAGTTGGAGATGAGTATATGAAGATAATTGAGCAAACATCACTTCGTCTGACTACTCTAAAATGTAAAATAAGTACATTTTGTCATGATATAACAAGGGTAATGTTGCATGCTTTATTAGTTCTTGCTTCTGATGATCATGCTACTTTAGCAATATACTGTGAAGGAAGACTTCATTTATCAAGCAGGAGTCTGTAGTAATTTCCTAAAAAATGTTCCTCTAAATTTTATGAGAAGGGTTCTGTTAAAAACCTTTTCCTCAGTGGATTCATTTAAAGACCACACAAAATGATATATTATCTTAGATTATAATGCACATGTTAAAATTGGCTCTGATATAATTTTATAACAGGTACTTTACTACTGTTAAACTTTTTTGAAAGTCTCATGTATTCTTTAGGTTGCAACCTATTGAAACTTTAATTAGAGTTGTGAAAGAAACAAGACTGTCAACTGGCATAATAAGAATTGAGCTTATAACCTAGCATCTCTGAAAAGAAATAGAATCTGAGGAGGCAACTAGCAATGAGAAATGGAAGAGAGTAGAAAAGGCAAGATGAGAAACATATAATGGTTCATTGTATAATACAAACAGGAAGAGAAAGAGCTCATTCCTAAAAGTTCTTGTGAATTTATATGCATGGAGAGAAATCCTCAGGTCCCAAAGACTTCTGGGATGGTGGTAGAATGAAAGCCAGAAATGCTATCAAACTGCTGTTACAGTAACATTATTTTTTCTAAGAACCAAGATTCCAGAATGCATTCCCACCCTAGTAACAGATTTCCTGTGATTTCTTTCTACTTATTCTAGATCTATCCATGTAATTTGAAAGATGTTTGATCTTCAACTTACAGAAGTTATTTTTCTCATTTTAAAATGTTAATGCTTATTCAAGAATATATGAATTATTATTTAATACATGTAGTTTCTTTACTCTTTTCATAAAAAGGAAGACCAGAAAACTTTTTTCTTTTAATAAATGTTATAATAGTGCACTTTATGGCTATCACTAAATATTTGAAACTGAATAACATACTATTTTTTGCTGCCTTGTAACATGCAGAGAATATACCATTATGGTGCAGTGCCAATTTATGAGAGAGCTCAATTTATGCTCATTTTAATAGAACAAAGCCAATCCTACAGTAACCCATTAGCTCACTAATCAATCTATTAATCTGTAGATAGATTTATCAAATCTTAATGCTGGACCTCTAATTACTACTAGCATATGAATTTGAGAGTTAAATTTCATGCAAGAGTTTGGGTTCTTTTTTAATGGCTTATAACCCTCTTTTTATTATTATATATTATTTATTGCATGTGAAGTCAATATATGGAAAAAGATAAATGAATGTTTGATGTAGTACTTTCAGAAAAATAGGTGGAACTGGAAGAATTATATTAAGCAAAAGAAGCTAGTCTTAGGAAGACAAATATAGTATATTTTTGTTCATATACAGAATCTAGACCTTAAAAATGTGCGTGTGAGAGAAAGAAAAAGAGAGAGACAGAGAGTCAGAGAGATATGAATGCATAGGGAATTGTTTGGAGGCAACCAGCTGGACATCAGAGGAAGAGATGAGAAGGTGATAAGAAGGGGGTTAGTATCATCAAAGTCTGTTTTATATTTATGTAAGAATATCACAATGAAAACCATTCGTAAGCTATGTGCATATGATCATATAAAATGACATACATCAAAACAAACTCTAAGAAATGGAGACACGGGGATTTTCTTTTTCTCTTGTTGCTGTTCTTATTTTCTGTAACTTTTGCCTTGTTTTTAACTGTATGTGTTTGGGGAGGGTACGTGGGGAGCACAGAAACAGTGGGACAAAGGGTGAACAGATGTAGCAAGGACACTCACTAGACACTACATTGAAAATGAACTACACAGTTGGGGGGTGGAGAACAACAGGAAAACACTGGGAGAAAGTGAGGGAAGAGGTGCCACTGTTGAAAAAGAAATACACTCATTACATGACTTATGTAACCCCTCTGCACAGCCCCTTTACAATAACAATAGAAAAGGAAAAGTATCAAAATTCATAGATTACTGTACCTGATGCTATACCAGTAATTCATGCATTCCTCTTTACTATTAAAAAAGAACTAATGAATTGGGATAAAGATTATAAAAAGTGAAGATGGTCCATAAGAAAATTATTTTATAATTATTCCATCTTCTTAATTCTGTCCCCTCACTTTGTTCACTTTCTTTTAGTATGAATTGGGGTAAGAAGGAATCGGGGTAGGAGGACAGTGGTGAGGGGAGATAACATATGTGTTTTACTGTTATTATTATGTTATGCTATTATAGTATACTAATATAAGTAATGACTATTACTACATGAGTTAACATGTACTAATGGTAAGATTCTAAATTATTGAAGAGATCTCCAAGAAAGGTATTGACATGTCATGCAAACACCACTGTCCACATTAAAATGGTACACTTCAGTGTAAGACTTCTACCTTAAGCCTTGTTAACAGTGTTCTATTATCTTCCAAAGAGCAGCACAGAAAAAAAACAGAAAAGTCTAGTGATGCAAAGATAATTTGAGATAACAGAAAATTTTATGCAAGATCTATTTTTAAAAGTCATGTCATAAGAGCTTGAAAGAAATGATTTCTCTAAGTTAAAGTTACTACTTGAAAAATAAGGGAAGAAACCAAACATTCTCTATGCTTGCCAAGATTGTATGTTACATCCATTTTTTATAAAGGAAATAATAAGTAAATGAAATCTGCAAGAAAATTTTAAAAACTAAAGTTGGAAATGAGGAAGATGCACATTCACATTACAAGACTAAGTTAGTGACAAGAAAAATTTGAGAAAGAGGTATAGAACTTGCAAAATGAATTATGAAACACACAGCAAAATATTTTAAAGATCAAAAACATGGAATAAAAAGATGCAATAATAGAAGATCCAAAAATAAGAGAATAATAAACAAGTTCAAAGAAGTGAGTAGAACAGAACTGCAATATAAAAAAGAACAGACAACAAAATCTGACAGGAGCAGTGAGAAATAAGGGTGTGATACAGCGACATAACTTTGGACAACACAAATTATACACAGTGTACACACTGGTTGGCACAGAATACAAAAAGATGTAGGATCATGCCAATGAACATGCTTCAAAGGAAATGAAGCAGCAGAGAGGGAAAGAAATGTAGTATTGCCTACCATAAGAAAGAGACCTGAATGATCTCAAGAATGGAATCACACATGCACACATACATACAAATATGCATATATAGATAGACATAGATAGATAAAAGTAGGCTAGGAAGGTAAGGAGAAAATGAAGGGGTGTTTTTTGTTTGTTTGTTTTCTGCAGTACTGGAGAATGAATGCAGAGCTTTGTAATTGCTATGCAAGTACTCTACCACTTAAATCACACCCATGGAGTATTTTTATACTTTGTATTAACATGATTAGAGATGAAACCTTGGAAAGATTAACATTTGAGATGATAGATTATGTAATGTAAACTTTAGGAACTAAAATATGATATAATTCATAAGATTGAAGAATTTTACAAGTTCTGTTTTCAAAGGCCAGTCTCTCCTCTCCTTGCCAAAAAAAAAATGCCAGTGAAGTTTTATAATCACAGTAAATTTTAAATTTTTTCTTTGTTTCCTTTTTTGCTGACCATATCAATTTAGAATCTATACATGCAATATAAAAGTGAGCATGCATCTAGCATGGTGGCTCACTCTTGTGATCCCAGGCATTGATAAGAAAGGCCTTTGGTGAGAGTACAGCCTGGAACACCTCATCTCAAACAATACAGCTAGGGTGGTGGTGAATATCATAGGAAGCATCAACAGGATCCTTGCAGTCTGGGCCTGCCCAAGCAAAACTGCAAAACCTGTTGGGTGCCAGTGGCTCACACCTGGCTCACACCTAGCTGTGATCTGAGGATCACCATTCAAAGGCAGACCAAGCAGGGAAGTCTGTGAGACTTTCATTGTGAAATAACCACCAAAAAGCCAGAGGTAGAGCTGTGACTCAAGTGGTACTGTGCTAGCCTTGAGCAAAAGAGTGTCTGGGCCCTGAGTTCAAGCCTCAGGACTGGTGCACATGCACACCCACCCACATCCACACCCACCCATACATATATACAGGGGGGGAGGGGGAGGGAGAGAATGTAAAACCCTATTTGAAAAATAACTAATGTAAAAGTAAAAAAGTACTGGAGACATAGGGTGAATACCTGCTTAGCAAGGCATTCAGGCTTCAGTCCCACACATACACATTGTTTTCTCATATTCAACACATATTTTACAGAATCTTTGGTGAAATTGTCCTTGCAAAAGGGGCAAAAAGCCCTGAAGATGTAAATCATCCCAGGGAACCACAATTCTATGCCCTGCAAATGAAATGTGTAAAACAAAACCCACCTATATCCCACAAGATTGTTTAGAGGTAGTAATGTGGGGAACAATTTAACTGATTGCAATAGTTTTGTATGAATTAGGTTTCTAATGTACAGAAGGATAACTATGCAGCCTAGAAGGCTCAGCACACAGCACCTCTCCCATGCAGTTTGCCCTCTACCCCTGATTTCCTAATACAGAACCATTTTTCACATTCTTGCTGCTTCCCAGGCTCCACACATGCTGTCAACTTGTGTGGCACCTATTTGCTTATTATTTCCTTCCCCTCTCACCAGTAGACCATGGTTCTTTGTTTTACTCATTTGAACTTTTCATCCTTAATATGGTGTCTCAGACTCATACTTGGACAGGTTAGAATTCTATTGCTGATTCTGGGCAGTCACATTAACAAATTAAGCAAGGTATCCCTGCCTTGGACAAAAACTCGCTCACAGTTTAGCAGAGAGACAATACACACCTGAATCCAGCGTGGCTGATACAGTCATGACTATAAACCAGAGGCTACATAATTAACTGCCTTAGGTTGCATTTCTCAGGAAGTAACTGAAGTTGTTCAGGAAGTATTAGGTGTTAACTCTGCTGGCAAAATGCTAGATGGCTAAAGAATACAAAAGGTGGAATAGGAAGAGCATTTACCTTCTCTCTAAAAATTAACAATGGTGAATTAACCGTTTGAATGAGAAGGAAACAGGTGGTCGATAAAGGAACTGAGGCTGGTAGCCAGTTTACTAAACTAATGCAATATTGAATTCTAATGCTAAACAGAAGTTGCTTCTGGCTACCCTCCATTTGCTCCTCATGTTACCCTCTCTCAGTACTGCCGCAGCCCCTCTTTCATCGTCCTCCAGTTTCCCATGTGAAGGGCCAATAAGCATATGCACTATGTATCTCAGATGTAGTCTCAAGGAGGAAAAGTTACAAAACGTGAAATATCAGTACTTGGCAAACTGCATGAAAGGTCAGAGTGTGATATTCAAGCTGGGGAAGGGAGGATATGAAACTGAAAAATTAAGAAGGGAAATGAAAACCCACTAAAAGATTTTAAATAGATCTGCTTTGAACATTAATAATTCAGCTGAGCGCCAGTGGTTTATGTCTGTAATCTTAATTACTCATGAGACTGAGATCTGAGGATTGAGATTCAAAGCCAGCCCAGGCAGGAAGGTCTGTGAGACTCTTATCCCCAATTAATACCAAAAAAAAAGCCAGAAATGGAACTGTGGCTCAAGTGGTAGAGTGTTAGTTGAGGAGGAAAAAAGAAAAAAAAAGCTCAAGAACAGCATCCACGCACTGAGTTCAAGCTCCAGAACCAGCAAAATTTTTTTAAAAAAAAGAAAGAAATTCTGACCATGTTTAGTATGTAAGTGCTCACTGATGTTGGTTAAATGAGCTATCATGATTCTCAAACTATTAGTAGCAATGTGTATTTTTAATATGCATATATATACATGTATACATATATGCATACATACACACATGCATACACATATTGCTTGTTTCATTCCTGCCTATAAAGTATGCACATTTACAAGATGGCTAGTCATTATGTGGATCTTGTCTGCTGGTGAAACAGAAGAAATGGAAACTAGATGAACAGAGATAGTTGATTCAGAGATTTAAATTTCTATCAGCACAAACTGCTAATCAATGCAAGGAAAAAAGAAAAAAAAGGCTTAATAAGCACTATTAACTTGTATACTGGGAATTTGCCTTCTTATTTGTACAAATTACAGTATCTATTATGCTATTACACTCCCTTTTGCAACTGATGCTTTTAGTTTTACAAGCATGAGCAGGGAGAAATCATTTTGGGGAAAATCAAAGTCAGTTGATCTGGAGTGATTTTCCTACTTTACTTAGAACTTTTCACCAGTTACTGAATATTGAAAACAATGGGTTTATTCATTGCTGTGAACAGGCATAATCTCCCAGAAGTTTAGGATTAAAAAGGGCCAATCTAAAAAAGTCTGAGTGTATGAAAGCATTAATAGGATTGGTTATTCATCACTGTAATCCTTTACTTCTATACAGGAGAATGTTTCCATTCATAGGGACCTAGGTACATGATAATACAACATCCAAAACAAGCCCCGAACAAATCACTATTTCATCATCACAGTTTATATTTTCTGTTAGCTGGCAGCAACTGCTCTATTGATCATGTCAATTACAATATAGTTCTTATTATTATATGTGTAATATAGTTTTGTGTGTGTGTGCACATGCTCTATCTTCATGGCAAATGACAAAATCAGTTCCATTGAATAATAATTTTCAAAATTAGCAGTAAGCATCAAAATGAAAATCTATCAACAGGCTATGTACAGCAAATAATCTCAACTTAACCTCCACACGCTTCTGACATAGAGGTATACTGTTTTTATATATTCCCAAGGGTTTGCACAAGTTTGGCAATAATCAATAGGACACTGAAATATAACACAGAACACCATGGGTCACTTAATACTGTTTAATAAAGAAAACCTTCTTTAAGAATACAGACCACTTTAGTATGACGCAAAGCTTTCTTGCACCATAGTACACCTATCACCGGCTCAGCGCCGGCACTCGAGTGGCAATGCGCAGTCATTACTCTTCACTTTGAACCACTGGGAACCGCTCTGGAGGAAGAACAGATTCCAGTTTCTGCCAGCGCTCTGGTGGCCACAGAATATGTGTAGCAAGGGCATGTAGAAGTCCCAGAGAAACCTGAATCCATGGGAAAGAATGAAAACACAAAAAAGAAATCAGGATCGGCAGCAAGCATAAACCTTGAAAACCACATTTCCCAATCCATACCAAAAAACAAAACTAAACAAAACAAAACTACTAATGGTGGCTAAAAATGCGAAACACTTACATGGTATTGTTTTCCCCAGGGACGTTACATACATAAACTCCTTCAGAAAACTTGAGTCCTCAGAGGTTGTGATTTGTCGAAAGGCACACAGCTATGGAGAGCTGAAGCCTGGTTTTTAGTACTGAGCCGTCTACAACCTTGCCTTCTGTGTATACACCCAGGAAGCAGAAATCTAGTTACAGACTTAAAATTCCCCACAGAGCTCCTGTAACTCAGATAATCTCTTTTATGAAGAAAAAAATAAATAAAAGACCTGAAAATACACATTTTGCAACAAGCTATTGCCCTACTTATTGTATGATTTGGGGTGGCCTGTCTCCATGGTGATGCAGGAAAGACATGGCCCTAGTACTACAGAGATACATACAAAACTAGGGGCAAGTCAAACAAGGGGAAAATACCAGGACCCAGCAGATGGTCCAATGGAAAATAAGCAGAGGTGGAAAAACCAAAAACAAACACTAACTCTTCCTAATGGCTGAGAAAATTCCATTGTATTATGTATACTTTATTTTCTTTTTCTATTTATCATCTAGGACGATCCCACAGTTTGGCTATTGTGATCAGTGCTGCAAGAAGCATGGATATAGTAACTCTGATTCTTCTGATACTCAGAAGAGGTATGGCTAGATCCTATGCAATTCCTGGTAGTTTGGAGAGGTAGTGTGATTCTACTGGTAGAGTCCTTGCCTAACAAGGACAAGACCTTGAATTCAAATCCCAGTATTGCTTTAAAAAAAAATGTATAGGAGGCAGAATGCCTCCTCCCAAACATGTCCATAACCTGATTTCAAGAATCTGTGAGTATGTTATATGACAGAGCAAAGGGGAATTAAGGTTGACCTCTGGAAAACATGCTATCCATCTGCCATATTTCATCACAAGGATCCTTAAACGTGAAATAAAATAGGTGGAATAGGTTCTGACTTCCTAAGGAGCCACGCCAACCATGCTAATTGCCAAGAAATGTTCCCTGGAGTCAATGATCTGTCATAACACACTTCAGTTTTTATTTAGTTTTGTTCATGTCTGGGCTCTGCTGAGTTGAGAACAGCTGGTCTCCATTTACTCTACCATAACCCTTTTTAGATTTTTTTGATAGCTGCTATTCACTGAAGCTTTCACTGAAAGCCTTAGCTGCTTTTCCAAGTTGTTTTAACTTTTGATCAGAAGAGTGATTTGCCAAATCCTTTAACTTAACGGAACTCTTGTCAGTATGCTTGCTTGCTTTGTTTGGAGCTTGGTTTGAGCATAGTAATTCAATTCTGCCTTATTATGGTTTTATGCATGCAAATATCTACCAAATGTACTACCCAGTAATGCTCGCATTTCCTGAAAAAAGTCTTAACAATTATGAATAATAATAGTAAAGATGGATAATATCAATAGTGCTTAAAAGCATGGTAGGAGAATTCAAAATTCAGGATTAAAATTACTTATATATATAAATTTATTAATATATACATACAAAGTTGTTGACATAGAAACATACATATCTGTAATGTACAATAGTAATATAGTAATTTTATGCTTAATTTTTTATTATCTTTAAGTAGTTGTACAAAGGAATTGCCATTTAACAAAGCAGTTTATAAATACAATATATCTTGATCAATGTCACCTCTTTCAACACTCTCACCCAGCCCTCTCCTCTCTACCCCTTCCCTCACGCTTCTTAATTTTGCAGGATACACATTGTATTCTTGACTGCATTCTCTGCCTCTTTTCCTCTTCATTTATCTATCCCTTTACCCCATCCATTTCAAATATCTGTTTTCTGGTGTTTTACGTTGCTGAACTTTGATTGTGCTTTTCTAAGGAATTACACTATATGAGATCTCCTTTCATTCTACCATATTTCAATTAAGATTTTTAATATATACCACCCAATGTATTTACTGATAAATTTGTAAGCTAAATCAAGCTTCTACATATAAGGGCTTGTAAGTCTGAGCTTGACTTACTACGTTTAACATAGTCTTGTCCAGGTTTTTAAATTTCTTTACAAATGGTCCAATATCATCTTTTTAAAATGGAGAAGTGAAATTACATTGTGTATACATACCACATTTTTCTTGATCCATTTGTCCCATTAAGCAGGGAGGGGTGTCTGAGATGATTCTGTATCTTGACTATCGTGAACAGTGTTATAATAAATATGGTTGTATGTTTGGTGGCTTTACTGTATCTTGGTTTGTAATCTTTTGGGTTAAATGTCCAGCAGTAGAATTGCTGGATCATAGGATAGGATATTTCTATGTTTAGTTTTTTGAGGAGCCCTCACACTGCTTTTCACAGTGGTTGAACAAGTACATATTCCCCAAACAATGTAATGGGGTTCTCTTTTGGTCATATCCTCACCAACATCTATTTTTGTTTGTTTTGTTGATGATGGCCATTCTAATGGGGGGGGGAGGAGGAGGAATCTCAATGTTGTTTTGAAAATTCTCTCTTAAATCATTAGCCCATTCATTAATTGGGTTATTGGGGTTTTTTTGAAGGTTTAATTTATAAAGGATGCAAACCTGTTCTAATAAATTTAATAATGTGTTCAGTTGCTATAGCTTTGGGTTTTAACGTCTCTCAAAGTCTCATACATTAAATGGTTCTTCCTTAACCTAGGATATTTTAGTATTGGGACCAGAAGCATCTCCTCCTTTCTCATCCCAGCTACAAAAGAATAATGTTGCCATAAACTACTGTTATGTCTGCCACACCATAGACTCAAAAGCAGTAGAACACACTGAAAGCTCCAAAACTGAGGAATAGCCTTAACTTCTCTTCACAAACTGATTTCTTGAATATTTGCTACAGTAACATAATTCTGACTAATTTATCAACCAGACTAACAGAGTGTTGGGACTTAATTCTCCATTTCCCTTATTAAGAGGTATCCTGTGTGTAACTGTGTCTTCTTCAATGGATTCACAATAATTTTCTAATATAAGGTGTAGTGTGTGTGTGTGTATGTGCGTGCCAGTCCTGAGACCTGGAATTTGAACTCAGGGCCTGAGCTTTTTCTGCTCAAAGCTTGTGCTCTACCACTTGAGCCACAGCTCCACTTCTGGCTTTTTGGTGGTTAATTGGAGATAAGAGTCAGAGTCTCAGAGACCTTTCTGCCCAGACTGACTTTAAACAACTATACTCAAATTTCAAGACTCCTGAGTAGCTAGAATTATAGGTGCCAGCCACCAATGACCAAGGAAGATATTTTCACAGTGAATTTTAAATGAACCATTGTAAACTTTCAGTAGATCACTACATTAGAAAGCAGGTCCATCCACATGTATTAATAAGATGACTCTTAACATAGTTCTGTTGTTCCTAGGGAGCTCTGAATACACAGACTTGAGAATTAATGAGCTAAAATAGTCACCAGATTGTTTTGACTATGAATTCCCTAAAATTTCATCCCATTATTTACATCTCAAAAATCACATATGCAATTATCCATAGAATTTAATATTAGTCAAGTAGATATCCTTATTTTCCAGATGTAAATAGAAGTTCTTTTTTCTTCTGGTATCTGATCTGTCATTGTACATATTAACTGAAGGTTCATGCCCTCCAGCAATCGCTGCTTTATGAAACACCAAAAGTTACTGGCTGAAAATTGGTCAGTGCTATCATTCAACCAGCTTGTTTGGTCTACAAAATGCCAAGGTACCACATGGACTAAATTTACACTGAATTGCTTGTCTTTGATTGAATTGGCTGTACTAGGATGCTAGGATGCTATTTTGGCATCAGGCTGACATAGCCATCACCAGCCCAGCATTTCTTTTGGATGCCAGGGGCACAGGTGTGTGTGGTTATGGTTCTCTTCATCCCTCTTCACAAGCTTACAGACCTCAGAACATGGATCTACATCTTGACATCAGGATACCTTCTGTTGAGGGGAGGGCTTGCCAAGGACAAAGTAAGGGCAAGCAAAGGCAGAAAAGCCCACAGTAGAATGAAGGAGAAAATATAAAGAAGAAAGAAGGAAACTGTCAGTGGTCCAAAGACCTATTCCAGAAGTAGAAACAGAGTACAAAGAGGACCCAATGTAAGACATGAAAAAAAGTACATAACTTGTAAGTTCATCTGATTAAAATGTTTTCTATATAGGAAAAAAGCAAAACCTTTTATTTATGCTATTAGCAAATAAAATTCCTTCTTTGATTAATCTACTTAGTAGCACAAGAAGGAAAAATTCCAAATATATAAATCAGCAACAAAATTATATTTGTTCTATAATACTAAATTACCTACAATTATGTCTAAAGTTAAATCACACTGGAAAATATTCAACCTTGAAAGGATACTTTTACAACAGGTGTACCCATATACTGTGGATTAGAGAAATGCCCATTGCCCAACCTAACATCCAAACTCTTGCACATCCTTCCAAACATCTTCATGACTCTCACATCCACTTTAGGAGAAACATCCATAACTTTTCAGAAAAGAATATTAGGTGACACAGGCCCTTCTGAAATCTCTAATGATATGTCATGATGGATTGACAGCTAAGGACCTCTGCCAAGGAAGTGGGATACAACCTCAAAAGCATTTTGATAAGATACCATATAAAATTTGAAAGTAACACATATATTTTAATGCTTATTTTTGCTGCAAAAGGGTTCATTTTAATGTGTCATAAAAGCAAAGAAAATTGGTTTGATTTCCTCTGGTGACAATCTTTTATCTACCAGGCAAATAAGCAAGAAGAGGGAGGAGAGCAGCTCATCATAAATGACAGGCAGTTTCCTGGGGTTGAGTGAGTGGTCACCTCTCTGGATGTCTGAAATCTTTCCACACTAAATTTGCTTGCAGTGTTAAGAGAAAGAACACTTCCCAGTGCTGCATGATCAATATACCCCATCTCTTTCTGGGTTGTAGTGCTACAAGGGATGTTGTCCTTGTAACCACAGCTGAGACCAGAGTGGTAGTAGTACAGAGAGAATGGAGTCACTAAAAAGAAACCTGGGACCATCTCCACATGAAGGACGAGAGCCTAACAGTGCTGCTGCTGCTTTTCTCCTCTATGTCTCTGACCATCATTTCATACCAATAACAATACTTAAAGGTAGTATCTTTTTTTTAAAAAATCAAAAAGACTAATAGAGAGAAGAGAATAAATCATTTAGTGATTCGCATAAAAATAAGCTTTCTTGTAAATACTGGCAAAAACAGATGTGTAGTTTCAGTAAATCAAGCAAAACTAGGAATAAAGGCAGCAAAAATAAGCATATATAAAAAAATGAACAATTCCATTGACCAAAAAATATTTTCAAAAGCATCATTTGCATGAAGACCAAGAAATACTTTATTTTCAAGCCTGGATTAATCTATCAAGATTTGAAAATTTTATCAATGCATTCTGGTACAGCACGCAAGGTTTTTTGTTTTTGTTTTTAAAGAGAACAGTATTAGCCTATCATCTAAGTCAGCCATGCTAAGTTAAGACTGACTCTGATTCAAAGACAAACTGAAAGGAACAAAACCTCGGATGTGTAAGTGAATGAAGTGAATTGTACAGAAGGCAAAGAAGAAAAGAATCAAAACCATTTAGTGAAAAGCAACAATAGAAATAAATTTAGATGAGTAGGTAGACAGGTGGATAACAATAGAGGTAAGAAGAGAGACTCTGGAAAAATTGAGAAGAGGAGTTAGAACAGAGAAAGGAGCAACAGGTAAAGAAAGGCATAGAAGAGTGGCACAATATCGAAATGTCTTTGTGGAGAAGTCATGCTCCTGAATGATTCTCCTGAGGGAAATTGGCAGCCATGTAAGTTCTATGAATAGGTCTCTGCACAGGAAATTCAATATTGACTTTCTCCTCCTCCATGAACTTCTGAGGGTTAGATACCTGCATCTAGGCATATGTTGTTTATAAGACAACAACTTCAGAGAAGTTTCTCTTTAAGTCTTTAGCCCACTTATTTATTGGGTAGTTGTTTCTTTGAGGATTTGTTGTTGGGGATTTAAATTTTTTGAGTTCCAGGTATCTCTGAAGAAGAAAGAAGGATGGGCAATAGACACATGAAGAAATGATCAACCTCCCTAGCCATAAAAGAAATGCAAATCAAAACAACATTGAGATACCACCTCACCTCAGTTAGAATAGCTATAATCAAGAGCACTAATAACAACAGATACTGGAGGGGATGTGGACAGAAGGGAACCCTACTGCATTGTTCGGTGGGAGTGTAAACTTGTTCAACCACTTTGGAAAGTAGTATGGAGGTTTCTCACAAGACTCCACATAGAGCTCCTCAGCAATGACCCAGCAATCCCACTTTTGGGCATTTACCCAAATGATCACAAACAAGACCACACTAAAGCTACCAGCACTAATATGTTTATTGCAGCACTATTTACCATAGCTAAGATATGAACCAACCCAGATGCCCCTCAGTTGATGAATGGATCAAGAAAATGTGGTGTATATACACAATGGAATTCTATGCCTCCATCAGAAAGAATGACATCGCCCCATTTGTTAGGAAATGGAAAGACTTGGAAAAAATTATATTAAGTGAAGTAAGCCAGGCCCAAAGAAACATAGGTCCCATGGTTTCCCTTATTTGCAATAACTAGTATATGTCTGAGACAAGCAGAAAAGGTCAGATAAGTTGATGTTAGGTGAAATGAACCCTAAGATAAGGATTCAAATGTGTTTTTCTTTCTTGAGATTGTTTCTAACATATTTATAAGATGATTTCTTTGTTGCTTTGTATGTCCCTTCCCCACGGTATAACCCCTGTTTTCACTATATTTGATGTTGGTATACTTTGTGGAGGGGAAGGGGAAAAACAAATTGTTTAAATAGGGATACAGGTGGACCCATTGAAACAATGAGATGTACAAGACATTATGTAGGAAAAGGAACTTTACAACTTTGGCGTGCAAGGAAGAGGTGGGGGGTGGGGAGGGATAGGAAAGGATGGGAAGGGCAAACAAAGGAGGATGCTTGATAAGAAATGTATTCATTACCTTGCCCATGTAATTGTAACTCCTCTGTACGGTATTTTCACAATTAAAAAAAAAATAGAAAAAGACAATGACTTCCCCCTCCTTCGGCAATTCTGAAATTCAAAGCACCATGCTACAACAACAACAAAAATTTAACCCTCTGGTAGTAAAACCTGACTTCAACTGAGCTGCTCTCAAACAGTTGCTTTTATTTATCCCAGCTAGTATGCCATCTTAAAGTTTTGGCTATGGAGACACTACTATGTTTGAGTATAAGCACTGTCCTGGACTCTGCTGGGAGTATTAAATATAATGTTCACACACAGAGAATGATAGCACATTGCCAACCCCTGAAAGACAGAATTCTGAACTATATCTGTCTCCCAAGGTTTTATGCATACCATCAGCACTTTTAAGTATATACAACAGTAAATATTTTCCCAAGTGCATGAATGTAATCAGTTAGGGGTTTAATCTCCTGCTACATACTAGAAATATACAGAAGATAACCAACAGGATTTGTGTTCTCTAGGACCTCAGCATCTGGCAGGGAAGACAGACATTTAAACAAAGTATTGAAACACAGACCTGGTCTGGACTTCAAAGGAGCCAGGTACCCTGGGAGTAATGGTAATGGCTAACTCTTAAGAGAGTTCCGTTGATGAGATTCATCTAAACTGGCTCTGAAGAGTGCTAGAGACTTGCTTCTCCTCAGGGTAAATCTTCAGCCAACAATGGCATTCCTGCCAGATTCTTATCTAGAGTATTTCCTTAACCCTTTGCCCAGTTTAAAAGTTGCACTGATGTGTTAAGTTGAGGCAATGTTATATGTTGCCATTGAAAAGTAGGTTCATATGTTTTACAAAAGATTCAAAATGAGACTCTCTTTCAGAGGCCTCATTCTAGGACAAGTGTTTTCTTTCATTACCAATCATTTTAACTTTAATCATTTCAAAGCAATTTTCCTGTTCAAGACTTAGCTTTAATCAGAATGTGTTTTCAGGTCACTTCATGGCCTCTTCACGATGATTCTCTCTAGATAACTACAGAATCATGCATAATCATTCTAGTTCCCCATCCCCCAAAACACCTCCTGCAAGGAGTTAGTTCAACATTTTATGCAAAAACAGATACAAAACAGGCCTCTAGGGGTATCTTCAGCTAATTTTCGTGAATTAATTTCCCAGGATTAATGTTTATGCACCAGCCTTTTTACCACATAATCAAATCACTGGAGTTGAAGTGGTCTAACTCCTTATCCTGCAGCTTGATTAAGCAGGTGATGAAATACTTGAATATGATTTGGATAGTTAGTGGCTCGCAGCATTCACCATAATCCACGGTGCAGGCATGACATAGCCGATGTGTCATTGTTTACTTGTGTTCCCTCTAGTAGCTGATGTCCCACATGCCATTTTTATGTAGGAAATAAAAGTTCACATAAACACATAGGAGAGAGATATAAAATCCTTTATTGTTGTTGACATTGTCTTAAACCATATTTAGGCCATTGGGCAGGCAGCCACTGACTGCCGTTGGTAAAAAGGATTTGGGTGACAAACATATCCGAAATTCATCACCAGCCCTGCTGCTATGGTGGGTGCAGCCATTTTTATTTATTTATTTTTTTTGCTGAGGTCACCCCTGTTCATTTTAAGTAGCCATCTGACATCCAGTCTCTACCCAACCACTGTAACTGACTTCCCTTCCTTCTTTTAGTCCTCCTTTCATAATGAAAGTGAGGAGTCTTACAAAATAAATAACCAGCAACAAGAGAAGATAAATTAAAGTGACAACTACAAAGCCCAAGACAGTTTCTGTGAATAGCGCCATATCTAATACTTAGCTTAGAGTCAAGTGGAGAGGAAAACATGCTAACTTACACAGTTCTGTGAGCAGGAAATGTCCCTCTTCTTAAAAGGGAAGCTAAGTTTTTCTCTGATTAAGTTTTTCTACAAGACATTCTTGCTCAGGATACTCTATAGATCACAACAGACAACATCCACATTCACAGTAGGTTCTCCCCCTAAAGGCAGAAACAGGATTTGGGTTGCTGACAGTTTGATGAATATTGTTCTGCAAGAGATTAAGTTGATAGAGTCTTACAGATAATGTCCTAGAGATCTAACTTAGTCTAATAATAATAACTTAAATTCGCTGGAGGCTTAGGTACAAAGGATGCTTCTAAATACAAAGGTTGTTATGAAATAATTCTGTCCTGATGCATGATCTATTCTAAGTTGTTTGTGGCTAGAGATAATTCTTGGTCTCAAACTACTGTTGTCCATCCATAAGTGTGCTCACTTACAGTTATAGTGATCTGCTCTATTCTGCCTTTCTCCTCACCCTGGAAAAGTTCCTTAAGTAGTCAGAGCTAAGCCTACTTGATTCCAAAGAATTGTGTTAATACACACACACACACACACACACACACACACACACACACAAAGTAAAAGTAAAAGGTAATTGAAGGAGTGGTTTAAACGTCAGAAACAATGGTTTCTCTGAAAGAAACAAGTCTATATGGTGAGGCAGGAGACACTTAACCTCATGACAGGTATAGGTGTGGTACACATAGCACCACCACTTAATGATGTGTGGATGTCTGTTCAATCTTTATGAGTCAGTGCCTTCTTCCACTGCCTTCACTCCACACTGTATGGTCTGCTTTCTCCTTCTTTTCCACTCAGAAGCTAAAGAAACCTGTGTTCAGCCAGTTGATACCCACATGTAGGACTGTGAATGTGAGGAAGTGATGCAATGACAGATTTAGGGAGACACGTGCATCAAGATTTACTAGGAGTGACACTGTGATCTACCCTGATCACAGTCCTCCTGTGGAATGGTACAGAGATATCCCATGATGCTCTCAAACTCCTGAGTCTGGTTTGCATTCCATCCATTCTGTAAGGTATCTAATATTCTTCCTTGTCTACTTCATAGAAAGGAAATTTTTAAAAAAGAACAATGTTTGTGTGGCTTGCAATTAAAACACTTGATTGGCTCACTATTCTGAAATTACTAGTGAATCAATAAGGATTATTTTCCTAATTTCTCTACAGATACAAGAAATTAGGTTTTATTCCCTATTCCACAGGTGAGAAAACAGACTCAGAATTGTTACCCAGGTAGTTAGAATTGGGATTCAAATCCTAGTCCTGGCTCTCAGTCCAAAGCCTTGTGTACTATACCTGTCAGTGAACTGAGATGTAGAGCTCTGGAAATTGGGATGTTTGGCAGGAACCCTGCATCGATGCTTTCCAAGCTTGCTTTTACTCTAGGGAATGGTGAGGCCTTTCATTTTCTATAGAAAAAGCAAACATTGCACATTAAGGTTTGTCCACAGCCATGCCACTCTGCTTGGGAGCAGTTGCTGACATGTAGCAGTAGAGCATGTTACAAGCCACTGGGCTGTAAGGAACATTTGTTGGCAGTGACAAGAAGGCTGGTACTTATTATGGCAGTGTGGCTGTAACAGTGTGCATAAAAGACTCTGGGAAGTAAAGAAAGGTTTTAGTAAAGTCAAAAGAACACTTGTTTTACGCAACATAAGAGATGTTCAAAAGCCTCCCATGCACAAAACACAGGACGAGGTGTTTGAAATCCACCAAGATAGATGATACTCAGGTGATGGTTAAAGGAGTTTCTGGCTCAGATGTAAGTCATTGTCATATTTCTTATCTATAAAACGTGTTTGGCAGAGGTGGAAAGGTGGAGGCTTCAGGAAATGAGAGTAGTCTGGTGAGTACCACAAGCCATAGAGGAATTATGAAGACAGATAGGTTCTAAACTAATTGGAGAAGCCATCTTTGACCACAGCCTGTAGAAAGGAAAACGTAGGCAAGAGAATTATCAGGAAGTTTATCATAAGGTTGTTGCTAAGAGATTTGACAGTGCACAGGAGAAGAGGAAAGCAAGGATACTTATGAATGTAATCCAGGTGCCTTAAGATATACATAGTCTTGATAGATGACCTCTATACTACTGTTATTTAGTTTTCTTTCTTTCTTTCTTTCTTTCTTTCTTTCTTTCTTTCTTTCTTTCTTTCTTTCTTTCTTTCTTTCTTTCTTTCTTTCTTTCTTTCTTTCTTTCTTTCTTTCTTTCTTTCTTTCTTTCTTTCTGTCTTTCTTTCTGTCTTTTCTTTCTTTCTTTGTCAGTTGTGGGGCCTGAACTCTGGGCCTGGATGCTGTCCCTCAGCTCAGCTCTTCAGCTCAAAGCTAGCGTTCTACCATTTTGAGCCACAGCACCACTTCCAGCTTTTTCTCCTTATCGGCTGCTGAGGAATCGAACCCAGGGCCTCATGCATGCAAGGCAAGTACTCTACCACTGAGCCACCTTCCCAACCCCTAGTTCTTATTTTCTATCCTCCTTGAAAATGCCTATCTTGAGTACACCTTTGTGTATTTACCCACACTTTCTGCTTTTTGCTTTTTGGAAGGCTATCTTTTGTACTTTCAGGATAACTCCTCTTTATCCTTCCAGACAGCTTACATGCCTCTACTTCCTGAAAGGCTTCTATGGCCTCTTGCCTATTTCAAGGGCTGGCATACTTACAACCAATAATTACCATACTGAATATCGCTCGTTTATTTATCTCTTTCCCTGTTATTAAGTATGAGTTTCTTGAAGTGGGCACTGTCCTATATTTCAGATATATGGCACAAAAGCAGAGAGAAGCTCAAATGTTTGCCAATTGATGCAGATTAGACACACTTTGGCAACCCATTGGCCATGGAAGCTAGGAAAAGAACTAGGAATGGAGGAAACCATCATTCCTTACCTGCCTGGAAAGATGGCATTGCCCTCAACAATGAAGGCATTACAATACAGGGAACAAGTTTGGATTATTCAATCTAAGATTCCTTTCCAGGTCATAGGAAAACATGCAGCTGAATATTTGGGCAGAGGGTGAAGTTGAATTTTCAGACTGTGGAGTTACCAGTTTGCAACCATGGAAATGCTGCCCTAGGGAAAGAGAAGGAAGTAAGGGTGCTAAAGACATACATGCCCAAGAAAACAGCAGCTCCAAGGTAAAGGCAGGAATTACATTAATGAACAGTAATATCTCCATCCATGCTCAGAACCTAGGAGCTGTTCCGCAGCTTGGAAAAAAGTGGGTATTGATAGAAAGCACAAGGGAGTACAGTATCAAAGAAGAAGGAGAAAGTATACTAAATCACCTCCAAAGCTGCAGCTAGCTATTCTTTTGGGTGAATCTAGAGAAGATACAAGAACTTCACACAAAACCTCTGAAACTTCTTTAAACGACGTTCTCATAGGTATATATCTATAGATTTATGTAAAAAAAAAAAACCCAGCAGAATAATTAAAATATTCATCCAGTGGAAATGTGTTTGTTTTTCTTTCAAATAAAGGAATATTTCCTAAAGGTTTTACAACTTTCTAAAGGTTTTAATTGAATTTTAAATGCATGTCACAATTTCTTTGTTGTGGATAGAAGGGAACTTTGTTTATATGAAATAAATATGCCACCAACACAGCTAAGTGAACATTTTGAGGAATAATTGCAAATATTTTTAAAAGTTCATGACCTATATCATACCCACTTTTTTCAGCTCAACTACTAATGAATTAAAGCGAAAAAAGGTATGCTACACTATTCAATTTGTTGCTATTTTTCAAATTTGTTATTGTTATTATAAATGTGATGTACAGAGGGGTTACAGTCATGTAAGTCAGATATTGATAACATTTCCTTTTGGACACTGTGACTCCTTCCCCACTCTTTCCCAGTTTTTCCCTCCCATTCCCACCTAGAATTTGTATAGTTCATTTTCAACGTAGTGTCTAGTATGTACCACTGCTGCATTCATTCATTCTATGTCCCTTCATTTCTGTGTTCCCCCTTACCCTCCCAAAGACAGATAGATAAGCAAACAAGATAAAAAGAAAGAAAACAAAAACAAAGAAAAAACTCTCATTTCCATTTCCTGGAGTTCATTTTGATAACTATTATTTTATATGAGCAGAGTCACATGGGCACTGAGTCTTTATGTTCCTCCCCTAAGAGTGTCCTCCTTTGGTCTCATTGTGTGTGAGTGCCTAGTGTATCATGTTTTAGTGTATTTTAGACCTAGCTTCCACACATAAGAGGAAAACATGCACTGTTTGTTTCTCTGAGCTTGGCTTACCTCACTTAAAATGATTTATTCTCTCTAGGTCCATCCATTTCTCTGCAAATGACATAATATTATTCTTTCTAATGGCTATGTGTAATTCCATTGTGTATAGGTGCCACATTTTTTAAACCATTCATCTATTGTAGGGCATCTGGGCTGTTTCTATAACTTGGCTATTGTGAATAGTACAACAATGAACGTAGATGTACAAGTGTCTTTACAGTTTGTGATATTCTGGGTAGATGCCCAAGAGTCATATGGTTGGGTCATAGGAAAGATCCACGTTTAGTTTTTTTTGAGGAACCTAGTTGCCTTGTTGATAAGCAATCATGTTTGTAAAGCCAAGGCTATTGAGATCGTGTTAAAAGATATTGGTCCAGTAACCATCTTGATATAGATGCTAAAGTCCTGAAATACAGATCACTGTTGATGTGCTAGAGAGATTAAGTTAATGGAGTCATTTCAGCTTTGTATGCTTTCTCTTGCTTCTGTGATTTTTGTTTGTTTTTAAATCTTGTCTTCTCCAAAAATAATAGTTATCTGGCTTTTGTACCTTGATTGCAGTAGTTCATTCAAAATAATCTATTCAGGGTAATTTAACATTTAATCAATAACTATGCCAGCACAAAGTCAGGAGCAAGGATGCTCTGTATGAGATAGTTTAAATATTGAAAAATTTAAGGTAAATAGCATTTAGTTGTCTGATTCTGAATGTGTATTTATTGTCTGAAAGTAAATAGTAGCATTTTAAGTTGAAATTTATAAAGTGTTCAGTGAAAAATAGCACAATAACAATAATGTAATTATTTGTAAGACACACAAACCAGAAGAAATTCTTCTTGGCTAACTATGGACTCTATGTAGAGAAATTTATCTACAGAAAATGTTTACATTCCAAAAGACATTTCTTCAAGTAGGTTGAATAATTTAAAATTATATCTCTTTACATTTTTCATATATATGTCAGAAAAAAAGGCTTGACATTTTAATAATAGCCTAAGGAAACAGACAATAACTTGATAGCCTAGGATAACAGAGACAAATTAAATTTTCAGAGTAAAGTTATAAATTATACATATATATGACTTAACTCCACTACTGGCTCGTAAAGTGCCTTCATGTTCTGTGAAACAATTTTGTTGTGTGATAAATTTAGGTTGATCCTGAAGGTGCAAAAGGTTAGGATGACTGGTACAAACTTGATGTTTTATATGCCTGCAGATAATGTTAATTTGTCAGGGCTTCTCTCTGAAGGGTTAGGAGTGCTTATGACTTGAACCTCATGGCTGGTAGAAAAACTCACTGCCCCTGAAAGGGAGTTTGGGATTGCTGATGAGAGATTCACCATATCTGCCCCTCCTATCACCATTCATGCTCTGTGTCACACTCTTAGCATTAAGAAACGCACATAGAATTGTTTCTCTACCAAAGTGGACTGGAATAAGGAACTCACAGGACACTAGGAAGAGAAACTACTCTGTTTCTGAATGAAATGCTTTGGGATTATTTCTGGGCATCTTTAGCCCAATGGCATACAAAATTATAATTTAAAGAGTTATTTGTTTTATAATTATAATGTTTTATAGTATATTTTGATCAGTATCTCCCCCTTTCAATGTTCTCACCCATCCCTCCCCTCCCCTCTCAATTCCTTCACTCTTCTACATTTTGTAGAGTATATACTGGATTCTCCCCCTCTTCTCTTCATTTGTCCACTCTTTTCCCCTTGATATTTTTTGTTGG
Organism: Dipodomys spectabilis; assembly: GCF_019054845.1. NCBI lineage: Eukaryota > Metazoa > Chordata > Mammalia > Rodentia > Heteromyidae > Dipodomys > Dipodomys spectabilis. The sequence continues at coordinate 21,133,635 of NW_024870766.1, forward strand.
TGGTGGTGGTGGTAGTGGTGGTGGTCGTGGGACCTGAACTCGGCCTGGGCACTGTCTCTCAGGTCTTCAACTCAAGGCTAGCGCTCTACCATTTGAGCCACAGCACCACTTCCCACTTTCTCTGCTTATGTGGTGCTGAGGAATCGAACCCAGGGCCTTATGCATGCAAAGCAAGCGCTGTACCACTGAGTCACTTCCCAGCCACCTGCCTTGATCTTTTCTTTTCAGTGATGTATTTTTTTTTCCAGTTAGTAGTTCTAGCTTCTTAAAACTGAAAAGACAACTGCTTTGTTGCATAAAAGAAATTTTAAACTGGGGTTGGAGGTGTGTCTCAGCCCAGACTAGTAAATTCATGGAAGACTGAACATCCTATCTAACCACACAAATACTGCTGATTTAGCATCAACAGCACAACATCTGCATTCCTGGAATGTTGTGGTGTACAGACAGGGTATGGGAAGAGCATGATGATCATAGGTCTCCAAATACAGAGAACACAAATTTGGCAAACAATCAAGTCATTCAAACTGTATCTAGACTATGAAAATTTACACCAGTATCACTGTTACTTCTTTATCTTCAGACCCTTTTTTATTTTTTGGTGCTGGTACTGAGACTTGAACTCAGGGCCTAGACCTTGTCCCTCTGCTTTTACACTCACAGCTGAATCACAACTCCACTTCTGGCCTTTCGATGGTTAACTGCGGTTAAGAGTCTCACAGACTTTTCTGCTTGGGCTGGCTTCAAACCCCAATGCCCAAATCCTCAGCCTTCTGAGTAGCTATGATTATAGGCTTGAGCTACCAGTGCCCAGCTTGATCTCTTTACTTCTTTTGTCTTTTCTCATTGGAAATTGGAAATTATATCACCAGCTCTGCAAGGTTACCCCAATATTCAATGATGTGGTTTACAAAGCTGAAAAGCATAGTGCCCTCAGACACACTATGTGATAGTCCTTTGGGAAGTCAAGTCAGATAAATCCTTATGGTACTATACAATAGTAACAAGAAAGATTTGAAGAAAGGCTGAATTATATCCATTGTTAATGGTTAATGAGGCTGAATTAGGAGTTTCACCATTGAGAAAACTGTATTTGATTATGTTGCAATATTGGTTTAGAAAATATACAAAAAGAGTTGCAAAATAATATAGTCCCAATATTGGCCTTCTTAGAAACTCTAGCTACAGTAGCAATAATCCATGGTTGCTGGTATGATTTATTTGCTGATCTGGAGCTGAGCTTAAGGAGCTTTTCTATGTTGTGAGATGAGCTTAATAAAAATGACATCCTTTGGATTAAGGTAACATCTCTAAAAGACCTCTTCCTCTAGTAAAGGCATTTGGGGAAACGAACAAAAGAAGAATGGAGGAACCCATTGTTGCTTTACATTGCACATATTGCAGACTACAAAGAAATGGCTTTCAGTTAAATGAGCAATATTTTCTTGAATTTTTTTCTCCCAGTCCTTCCATACCAGCTAAAAGGTCCATTGGATATATGAATTTTCCTAGCAAAGGAATACTACTTTGTCAGTGGTGTCAGTTTCTGACCACTTGCTCATTTCTTAGTCCCTGCTGGAATTATATCCTTGAAAACTGGCAACATTTCGACTGGCTGTCCTCAATCTCCATCTTCTTCTGCAATATTCAACCCTGCTGATCACTTCCTGCCAGACATTCCTCTCTCTGACTCGTCTTTCCAGCACTGTAGCATACTCTAAAGTTTTGATTACGTATCACAGGTTTTATGAATGTAGCTATTTCCTAAGGCTCTGGCTGCTCTAATTTCCTCCTCTCTTTGTATGCTTTCCCTTGCTGACCTCATCCATTGAACTATATTCACACCCTGTTACTTGTAACCCTTACTCCTCATTTCTACTACTGGACTTTCTTGTGACCTCCAGACCTTATTCTCAGTGGCCAGCAGATGCCACCTTCATCAGATGCCCCAAGTTCATCACATAACCATAATGCGTGTAAGGCACCAGCTCAAACTCTTCAGTTCTCTTGAATGCGATTCATATCCTGGCTCCTTGATTTAGAAAATCTCAAAACCTTAACTTTAATTGTAACTCTAGAGTCATAATTAGACTTGTCTTCACTTCACCATGCTTACACCTAATTAGCTGGCAGGTTCTTCCTGGCTTGAAACCTTCAGCTCTTTCTATTCTCACTGCCTTCATTCCTATACCCTGAATGAACACAATAACCTCTGTACCACATTCTTCAGTTCTAATCTTGCTTTGTTCCAACTGCTGTCTATAGTGGTATACACAATCAGGACATTCTCCTGAATAATGGCTTTAACAGCCCTTAACTTCCTATGAATATAAGACATATAGTATCTGACATTCAAGAGCTATCTCTACATTAAGCTCATCTATTGACCCTCTCACCTTCTCTCACTATTCCTCTATCATGTGCCCTACCCAGGTTTCACACACATTCTCTAGGGTGACTTCAGTGCCCACAAAAGCTCCATAACCCCTGCCCTAAATGACAACAAAACTAAAATGGTCACAATTATTACTCATTAATGTCTTCACAGTTTTAGTCCTGCTAATCTTTCAATTATTCATAGCCACCTCCATATCCTTATTCTATTCATTCCTCAACAGGCAGGAATATTTCCCAAAATATATCATTTTCCGAAAGAAATCACTGTATTTCATCTCCAATTCTGTGTCTGTCCCATTGCCTTGAGTATAGCTTTGTAGATGTCTCATATCCCTTACAGTTTTCATACTTATTTTTCTTGATATTGTGTATCTATATGGTGTATCCCCTCTTTTATTGCTTTAATCCCTATAAATGCACTTTTGTACCTTGTTCTGTATGTATGTGTATGTGTGGTACTAGGGTTTAAACTGAGGTATGTATGCTTTCTGCTTTCTAGGTAGGCACTCTACCACTTAAGCAATACCTCTAGACATTGTACTACATTCTTTTTTTGCGGGGGGGGGGGGGAGGGTCCGGTCATGGGGCCTGAACTCTGGGCCTAGGTGCTGTCCCTCAGGTCTTCAGCTCAAGGCTAGCGCTCTACCACTTGAGCCACAGCGCCACTTCCTGGCTTTTTTTCTTTTTGCTTATGTGGTGCTGAGGAATCGAACCCAGGGCCTCATGCATGCAAGGCAAGTGCTCTACCACTGAGCCACCTTCCCAGCCCCTACATTCTTATATCTCAAGATTTTTTTGGTATACTATTGATCCTTTGTGTGTGCACATGTGTGTGCATATGTGTATATGTGTGTGAATGAGAGAAACAGAAAGATAATGAGTTCTGGGGGAAGTGAACACAAGCAGGGCTTAGGCACTGTCCCAGAGCATTTTTGCTCAAGGCTAATGCTCTACCGCTTGAGCAATGGCTCTACTACCTCCTCCAGCACCTCTCTATCTTTCTACCTATATAGCTAATTTAATTAAAGATAAGAGTCTCAAAGACTTCTAACTGCAATCTTCAGATCTCAGCTTCCTGAGCAGCTATAGGAGGATTAGAGGCATAAGCCACCTGTGCCAGCTCTGATCCTCTTTTATGTTAGATGCTTTCAACATGGGCTTACAGTTTTTATTTTAAGTGAATTTTCAAAAAAATTGTTTTAATTTTTTGAGTTCCAAGTATATTTTAGATATAAGACCCTTGTCCGTTGTATGGCTAGTGAAGATCTTCTCCCAATTTGTGGGCTTTCTATTAATCTTGCTAGCTATGTCCTTTGCCATGCAGAAGCTCTGCAATTTCATGCAATCCTAGCAATCCCAGTTTTGGACATTTACCCAAATGACCACAAACAAGACATACTAAAGCTGCCAGCACAACTATGTTTATTGCAGCATTATTTACCATAGCTAAGATATGGAACCAACCCAGATGCCCCTCAGAAGATCAAGAGAGTCTTTCTGGACAGGAAGTATGCCTGCAAGAGATGGCTGCAGACATGCCTGCAAGTGGGAGGTGATGTGGGGGTGACGGCACTTCTGATGCTATGCATCCTACTACAAAGTGACCCACATTCACGAGGTAGACACTGTTACTTATCACAACTGACCCTGGAAATGTCCATAATAGGTACATCCATACAGAGTGAAGGCAGACTTCAGGGAGAAAGAGAGGAGGAGTACTTGTTTCCCAGGCATGAACTTCCTGTTTTGAGGTAGGGGATGACACAGTAAGTTTGTGGAAGTCAGCACAGATGGTTGTTTCCTAGCACTGTGACTATATCAACTGGCCCAGAAGTATTAACCTTAAAGTAGCTAGTTTTGTTATTTGAATTTTACCTCAGTAGTAAAAAGAACACATATAATCCCAGAGGCTAAAAAGCAATTTCTTAAGAATTTTTGTTGTTGTTGCTGTTTTAATGTACTATGTGATTTTTTTTTGTTTCTTTTGTATGTTCTTACCCCTATGTTATATCCTCTGTTGTCACTGTATTTGATTTTGGTATCCTGGTATTGTATAAATGTTTATCTGAATTAGGGAAGGAGAACAACAGAATGGTGAGACAAAGGACAAGGGGAGGGAAACAACACAACAGCGATATTCACAAGACAATATGTTGGAAATGATCTTTACAACTCAGGAGGGGTTATGGGGGGAGGATAATGGAGAAAAATGAGAGAAGTGGTAACAAGTTTGACAAGAAATGCATTTATTACCTTACTTATGTAACTGTGACCCCTCTGTACATCACCTGGACAGTAAAAGTAGAAAAAAACATGACGATAAAAGGAAAGGAGAAGGAGAGCAGGAGGAAGTGGTAGGCCACGACAGAAAGGGATATATGCACAGGAGTAGGAAAAACATGGGGCTGAAGCATACTGCAAAGCACACCACAAAGAAAACAGTGAAGAGATATACAGCCCGAATGATTTACGAAAAGAAGACAAAGACAAATGGACCAACTGGACCATTAAGAATGATAGTTTCCAATTAAATGATAAACCCAAAGATAAAAAAAAAAATGAGTGAAGTGTTTCACAGATAAGACACCTTATGGGAACTGCAAAGGTTAATAAGATGAGCTCTTTGTTTTCAAAAGCTAATGGTCTACATAGCTATGACTTTCTAAGGAAGGGAAGGTCTTATGCAGTGATACAGTCCATGTTAATGTCAGGCTTATTCAGAAAAGAAAATCTACTCTTCAAAAGCAGAAAAAAGGAAAAGCATCACAAACATCTGTATCACCCTTTCATAAATGGACAAGAATGGAGATGGGGAGAAAAGAAGGAAAAGCTGAAGGTGCAGGTCTTGTCACATGCAGTAAGGGGCTTACAGAAAGCAATGAAAGCTGGCCAGGAAATCTGTGTACTGACTAGTGCCTGAATGCCAGGCTAGTGTCTGGGGTTCATCCATTATCTAATAGAGCATCATGGAGGTTTCTAGCTAGTGAGGAACATGAGCTTTGTCACAGGAAAATCAACCTGTCAGGTAGGTATAAGATTGATTACAAGGGAAAAGAACTACAGGCAAGGAGAACAGTTAGAAGTCGATTTAACAATCCAAACAAGGGGCGATAGGAATTGAGGTAATGACTATGGCATTAGGGAAAACCAACAGATAGAACAGATTCTTAGGAAGCTGAGTAGTAGGAGACAAAGAAAGTCCTCCAAAAAATATGAACTGGGGAGATTGGAAGGGTGAGGGTGAGTGTGCCGTTGGCTCAAAGGCGCAGTACTATAAGTAACTCAGAAAGAATGGAAATGGTATGGACATGAGTTCCATTTTCCATGGGTTATGTTTGAAATACTCCAAGAATGTACAATGTGGTAATGTCCAATAGACCACAAGAAAGCCTAAGAAAGGAGATTTAGAAGTCTAGCAGACATCCTAAAAGTGTGAGAGTTAAAATTCGATTGAAGTTTGTTATGCAGATGGTTTGCAAACACTTAGGGAAATGAAAAGAAATCAACCAGAAGCAAGCAGGAATTTGCTGCCAACTAGCTGTGCCAAATTAACCTCAATTCCTTTGTGAGGAGGTATGCAGACTATAAATCAAAGAGGTGTTTTAGATAGAGTGTATCTTGGTTTCTGCTAAACATTTGATGATATTTCCTGATATCTTTGTGACTAAAATGGAAATATGTTGGATACAAAATAAATAATAGATTCATTGTTCATCAAGTAACCTGAGTTGAAGCACATTAAATAAATATTAACTTCACCCTAACATGCTCATGTCCTTAAAAGGATGACTGTCTTATTTATCTCATAGAGTAGTTGGAAGAAACTGCCCATAAAATCACTAAAAAATATGATTTAGATTTTTTAGTCAAATTAACCATAGGAAAAGATTCTTAAAGTATCTCAAAAGAACTAGAGTTCATAACAGATATTCTTTTGAAGGACATCATTAAAAATGGTGGGTTGTCTGTGGATAATATAATTATGTGTGAGTTCCTATGTAATAATTTTGGAGTTTTAAATCTTTTTTATTGTGAAAATACTGTACAGAGGAGTTATAATTACATGGGCAAGATAATGAGTACATTTCTTATCAAGCATTGTAGCCTCCTCCTTTGTTTCCCCTTCCCATCCCTTTCCATCCGCGCCCCCCCCCCCCCCCGCCCCCGCACGAAAGTTGTAAGGTTCCTTTTCGACATAACGACTTGTACATCTCATTGTTGCAATGGGTCCACCTGTATCCCTATTTAAACGATTTGTTTTTCCCCTTCCCCTCCACAAAACAAGACCACACTAAAGCTATCAGCACGACTATGTTTATTGCAGCATTATTTACTATAGCTAAGATATGGAACCAACCCAGATGCCCCTCAGTAGATGAATGGATCAAGAAAATGGGAATTCTATGCCTCCATCAGAAAGAATGACATTGCCCCATTTGTTAGGAAATGGAAAGGCTTGGAAAAAATTATATTAAGTGAAGTAAGCCAGGCCCAAAGAAACATAGGTCCCATGGTTTCCCTTATTTGCAATATCTAGTATATGTCTGAGTCAAGCAGAAAAGGTCAGATAAGGTGATGTTAGGGAAATGAACCCTAAGATATGTATTCAAATGTTTTTTTTTCTTTCATGTGATTGTTTCTAACACATTTATAAGATTATTTCTTTGTTGCTTTGTATGTCCCTCCCCCACAGTATAACCCCTGCTTTCCCTGTATTTGATGTTGGAGTTTTAAATCTTTATTGCATGGTTTTTATCCATGGTTAACTGAATACCACAATATGCACTAACCTTTGCCAAAGATACATTACAATAAATGTCCTCTCAATATTTTAAAGCACCAGAAATTTCCATTTGATGACTTTATCATTACCAGGGTCTGGGGATTAAATACAAAGAAAAATAAACAAAACTGAGTTTGTATACCAACTGTCTGTCATGATCATGATAAAACATACCTGCCTGGGTGCCAGTGGCTCATGCCTGTAATCCTAGCTACTCAGGAGGCTGAGATCAATGGATCATGGTTTGAAGCCAGCCTGGGCAAGGAAGTCCTGCAGACTTCCTTAGAAGTTTTTTTTATTATTATTGTGAAGATACTGTACAGAGGGGTTACAATTACATGGGCAAGACAATAAGTACATTTCTTATCAAGCATTGTAGCCTCCTCCTTTGTTTCTCCTTCCTATCCCATCCTCCCCCACGCCCCCACCCAACACTCCTCCCCCCACTACCAAAGTTGTAAAGTTCATTTTCGACATAACTCCAATAAACTACTCAGAAAAAGAGGAAGTAGCACTGTGGCTCAAGTTAGCCTTGAGCACAAAGAGGCTCAGGGACAGCGCCCAGGCCCCAAGTTTAAGCCCCCAGGACCAGCAAAAATAAATAATGAAATATACCAAAAATTTTAGAAAATTGACTTACAAAGTTAATTCATTTCCTCTAGTGAAAAATTAATCATCTGCAACCACTACCTAATAGAGTAATTAGTCATTATCCAAGTATTAATGACACCACAATATAAAACAATTTAATATTATTCCTGATTTATTAAAGAGTCTTACCATTTTGTTGTAACTCAACATTTAGAATCCAGGCTTTTAAAAGGACTAAGAGCTGAGTTAAAGGATGTATGAGTGGATAAAAAAATTTCATTGGTGTACATACAACTACAAGATCAGAGTTTGTAGTCGCAGAGATTGCTGCTTTCTTTCATTTTTTTTCCTCATTAAGACAACCATGGCTTTTTTCCCCTACTGGCAATGTACTGGCAAAAATTACATCATAGTCTTTCTTGTTACCAGAGATAGTCAATGATATAAAAATAAGAATGAATGCTCCTTTGGGAACTCCTGCATCTCTCCTTCACCTTTCTAGAACTCAAAAGAGACAGCTGGACTTTAGCAGCCACATGAACTACCACAAAAACTTGAGGGGCATTTTTTTTTAACCAAAAGCAATGCTTTAAGGAGGGTGGGCTGGAAGACCTGAGAAACTGTAGACCTACTTAGGGCAGAAGAAAGTCTAATGGACTTTCTTCATACAATTAAATCTATCCACAGCAAAAGTATACTTCACATCCAATATTCATCTTCTTACCTTTCTACTACATCATTCAAACCGCAGGTGCTGCATAATTCAAAGTTGTAATGTTTACAATTCTTCAAGTTTTTACAACTATCAAGGAAGATACCACCATATACCAGGATGATCTATGGTCTTGTGTCCATCTGATATATTTTTTATTTTTTTAAGTATCTAAGAAGTCTTTTATAAAAATAAATGCTAATGACATGGTAATTGTTTTTACAGATGTACAATAAAGAGTGAGATGCTTTGACAGCTGTCGGTAACCTTTCACTGATAGTGAAAGGTGATTTACAAGTAGGTGTTTTTTGGTCTGATATTGAGCTACTAAAAATATGCATCCAATCTGGAGATGATGTTTATGCCACCCATAACCATTTCCACCTTACTGTAGCTTTCCCAGGCTTCTGTCATTTGTGCTCAACTAATGTTGAAGTCTACTTTTCCCAATATTTCCCTTAGTGGAATGAAAATAGTGTCACATATGAAAATATTCTGAAATGATTGCTGAGCTTGTTCCCTCTGGCAGGAGGAATTCTGAGAAGGACCCATGATCTCCAGCCATGGAGAACATCTTCCCTTTCTCTGAGTACAGGAGGTCCTTGTAACTCGACTCCAACAGGAGTTAAAAATGGTGATAGGAGAGTAGTCCCAGGACTCTAGTTTGTTACGTTATGTGAGAATACCTTGATAGATTGAGACTTGTGGAACTCTACCACTGGCCTTGAAGAGGAAAAGAGCCAGTTTTGCAAACTCCAAGAACCACATAGTAAGAACATCTGCGGTCTGTATTCTGTTAGCCCGATTCTATTGCTTTGGTCTAAATTTCTGTGCTGTTGTTTTGTTTGTTTTTGGCATTGATGTACTATTTTAAGTACCATAGCTTTGAATAACATTTTGAAGTCAGATAGTATGATGTCGCCAGCGTCATTTGGTTCAAACTTGCTTCAGCTATTACCCAATACTTATGTGCAGCTGGTCAAACAAAATAATATTTATCAAAATGAACTCCGGGAAATGGAAACAAGAGGGATTTTTTCCCTTTGTTGTTGTTTTTGTTTTCTTTTCCTTTTGTGTTGTTTATGTCTTTGGGAGGGTAAGGGAAACAAAGAAATGGTGGGGTAAAGGGAAAAAAAATGCAGCAGATACCAGATACTATGTTGATAATGAACCATAAAAGGTGTGGGTGGGGATGGGAGGGAAATACTATGAGAGCGCCAGAGAAGGGGTGATATTGTTCAAAAAGAAATGTACTCTTTATATCTGATTTAAATAACTAATCCCTCTGTACATTACCTTTACAATAACAAAAAATACATAAAGATGATGGCTTTGGAATTCTATACAAATTCCTGGATTGTTTTTCCTAATTTTGTAAGGAATAAGACTAGCATTTGATGAGGACTACATTGAAGAGTTAGGTACCATGAACATGTTGACCTTACTAAACACATGTTTACTACATGTTTTTACATTCCTTTGTATTTTCAACATATATAACATTCCTTTGTATTTTCAACATATATAACATGACTTTAAACTTTAATTTTCACTTCCTAATTTGTATTCCCTTCAGTTGTTTGCCTGTTGTACTGTACTGTCTAGGACATCCAGTAAAACAGTGAATAAAAATAATGAGTTAAGATAGTCTTATCTCCTGGAGAAAGCATTAATGATGGCTTCTAATTATGAAATCTTTTCTGATTTATGAGAGTGTTATGATTAAATACAATGTTTCTGTAGGATTTGTACTATGTTTTTATTAAAATAAAGAAGTTCCCTTACATTCTTTGTTTCCTCAGGACATTTTCTTCAGAAAATTTTTTGAGTTTTGAAGCTCTTTTTATTTATTTAAATTCTATTTTTCTGGGCTTTAGTAGTTGTACAAAGGGGTTACTAGGGACTGGGAAGGTGGCTCACTTGTAGAGTGCTTGCCTTGCATGCATAAAGCCCTGGGCTTGATTCCTCAGCACCACATAAACAGAAAAAGCTAATGGTACTGTGGCTCAAGTGGTAGAGCACTAGCCTTTAGCTGAAAAGCTGAGAGACAGTATCCAGGCCCAGAGTTCAGGCCCCATGACTGACCAAAACAAAACAAAACAAAAAAGCAAAGGGGTTACTAATTCATGATGCCCAGTTTATGAGTACAATGCATCTTGATCTTCAGAATTTTTATTGTGAATTGATATTGACAAATAATATTTTTTTGTGTCACTTAAAATAGTCATAGAAATCAGCTCTTTCATCACATTAATGTGATAAATCACATGACTGTTAAAAGTTAAGCACTCAAAAAAAAGTTAAACACTCTCCTGGATTAATCACTACATGATAATGATACATAGATACTATATCTTATACATATACATACACACACACACACATATACACACAGAGAGAGAGAGAAAGTAGACCTATTAATATTTGATAAGGATTTTGTGTCTGTGTTCACTGAAAATATTGCATTGTGGTTTTCTTTTCTCATCATCTTAGTTTAGTTTTGAAATTACGACATTGACATTACAAAGCCAAGCGCTGGTGGCTCATGCCTATAATCCTAGCTACTCAGGAGGCTGAGACCTGAGGATAGCCGGTCAAAGCCAGCTTAGAAAGTCCCTGAGACTCTTATCTTCAATTAATCACAGAAAAAGTGGGAACTGGTGCTGTGACTCCAGTGTTAGAGCACTAGCCTTGAGCAAAAGACCTCAGGGAAAGTACTCAGGCCCACAGTTCAAGCCCCAGTACCAGCAAAAAACAAAAAACAAACAAAAAAACATTAAAAGCATTTCACAATTTCTGCTTCAGTTTCATATACACCCTTCCTTAGAGATAATTCCTTTACTTAGGAGTCCCAAACTATCATTGAAGTTCATTCATATTTAAAGATATATTAATAAACAAAATCATGTGCCTTGTAGAAATAATGCTGCAGAAGTATAAGCTACAAAAAGCAATGAGAGGGGCTGGGAAGGTGGCTCAGTAGTAGAGAGCTTGCCTTGCATGCATAAGGCCCTGAGTTCAATTTCTCAGTACTACAGAAGCAGAAAAAGCCAGAAGTGGCGCTGTGGCTCAAGTGGTAGAGTGCTAGCCTTGAGCTGTAGAGCTCAGGCCCAGGGTTCAGGCCCATGACTGACAAAACAAACAAACAAACAAAAACAAAAAGCAATGAGAGTAAAGAAATTCAGGCTAGTATTAGAAACAGAAAACTATGTTCAGAAAATAAAATGGACATTTTCAAATAGGTCTTTGTATGATAAAGAATTTTGTTTACATAATAGCTAGGCTTCGAAATAAAATCTGGAATATCTTCAAAATCTCACTGAATTATAATTATAAAGAGAAAGACAATTTTCCAATCACTCCAAAGAGGAGGATTTTTTTAGGCTTTGAGAGTTACCACACAAGGTTCTGATACTCTCAATTTATTTAATAATGTCTAAAGAAAATTGCCAATGTAACTATATTTGTTAAATATGTATAGTAGAGAAAAGCACCAATTTAATGTGTTAATAACAATCTTCAGATTGCTGAAGAAAAACTGAGCTTGTTACTTCAGGTTGTATAATTTCCCTTAGGAATATCACTCCTACCAAACATTTCCAAATTTTTTGTACAATATTATCACACCTATTCATCAATGCAACTCTCTAATGTAATGTGTAACTGTAAATGATTCTCAGTGATATTTATAGTTCTCTCATCTTAATTTCTAAGAGACTCTTTCGTAGCCATTTTGACATGATATCAATTCAGCATCTGGGAAAAGCAGTACCACAGCTGGGCCATTTCCAATTGCCCCCATTGGGGTCAGGTGACAACACGGAATAGTAGATTGCTAAAATGCTATTCATTAGACTATTAACTGTGGCCTGTTTGTCAAGATATTGTGTTCTAAATGTCAGTTCTATTCACCTGATTTTTTCTTACTTGGTTTGCCTAGACTAAAAAAAAAAAAAAAAAATGGCCTTTTTTTTTTTTTTAAAGAAGGTTATTAACAAAAACAAATTCAGATGTCTCTTGAGAAAAAAGGTAACTAGTTTGGGAGGTGAGCAAGACCCTACATTCTCTTGGCCTAACACTGTCCCTCATTTTATACTTGGGTGTTTATTCATGCTAAATCCATGGTTTGTCTAATCTGCAAAAAATTGCTCAAATCACTTCTTTATTTTTGGAAAAAACACAAAAAGTCAGTTAATATTTACAGCTGAATAATAAAAAATAGTGATCTTATATATGATCGACTCATTATTTTCAGTAGAAATAACCATATAGAACTGGAATACTAAACCAGAATACCTTCTGGTCTTCATTAGCAGGCTCATTGGGGATTTTGAGATGAGGAATGTATAACTATTGGCTAGAAAGACCGTTTAAATCAATCTCTTGTTCTATTACCAAAGAAAATCAAAGGGTGTCTGAAAAACAAAACAAAACAAAACTTAATGCCTCAATAAACAGTTGCTTTTATTAGAGGAAAAAGACTGATATATGGTTTCTAGTGGAATGTTTCCACTGCACATTTCAGCAATTGAAAACTCACTCCACAGAACTTTATGTACTAGGAAATACCATATCTTCTTGTGGTGACCTGATTTGTCCGAGACGTAAGAAATAATTACTCAGGTGCTTAATGTTGTCAATCTGATTAAAAAAAAAGGTTTCTAAACATTTCAGTGGTCAGAAACAAATTCAAAGGAGTGGAAAGGCTCCAAATACTTTATATGAATGTTTCATTTCCATATTAGAGCAGTCAATTCTAATGCCAGTATTTTTTGTATGAAAGAAGAAAATACTTGAGAGTCATAGACTATGAGGACTATAAGAGCCAGAAATTTAGATAACTGAATCTATGAGACAACTGGCAATAAGAAAATGGCTGTGGGACGTTGTCCTACCTAGAACCATTGAAGCGGACTGCACAATTCAGAGGATAAAATACAAACAATTTTCAAAAGGAAGCACTTCACATGGCTTGCTGCTGTACATAACCACGATGCCTATCACACTACCTGGAACATATTAGGAAAATATTCATTAAATAAGTGAATAAGCCAAGTCAGTGATACTGTGAAAACCATATACAGAAAGGGTTTCAAGAGGAAGAGGTCATTAATCATGAAATTAAGATATGACTACTGGACTTGACCATTATAAAGTTATTAAAGCTCTTAAAAAGTATAGCTTTTGTCTAATTTTGGTAGAAGAATCCAGATTACAATGCACTGAAGAAAGAATGGATAGTGAAGCGTAGAGATAGTGAAAATTAATTTCTCATTCAACAAAAAATTATCAGAGAAAAGTAGGAGTTAGTCGTAGACAAAATCAAAGTAGGAAACATTACTGAAAACTTATTTGTAAGTTAGGAGAGATGTGAGAGACTTAAGTGTTGGGATAGAAGCTAAAGGGAAGAAGAAATTGAGGTAGGGGGTGACCTAATTGAGCAGTTTTGGACCCCAGGACATGGAAGAGCTAAGTTCTAAGATAGAGATAGAGGAGTCAATCTAGGACCCAAGACCTCTCTCCCTGCAAAGTAATTAAGTGTGAACAGTGAAGGAAATATACAGGTATTATACATATACATATCAGGTGTTGATGTAGAAATACTAAGTTTGAGGGCATTCTGATTCAAATTTCTTAGTGTAGTAGCAATGATGCCATCCTTTTAGAAGTGTTAAAGGCAAAGTATGAATCATGAAGAGAGTGGTAGAGGGTTGGAGAAAATTGTGGCACTGGATTAGTGAGTTTAAGGGGATGTATGGAAAGGATTGTTGCTGTCCAGCAGAAGAGGAGGTGAGACATTTTAGTTGGTTACAACAATCGGCTCGATAGTTGGGTTTTCTCCCATAACATACAGTGATCTTAGTATAGGAACCAAGTGTGAATGGCAGGTTTAGCCCAAGACTAGAACTTGACAGAGAAGTATGATAGAATAGGCAGGAACCAAGATGTTGAGAGTGCTGGAATCTACACACTTGGAAGCTCACTTGTGGAAGAGAGGGAGATCATGGTTTAACTTTAAAAGTATATGAAAGGGCTGGGAAGGTGACTCAGTGGTAGAGCGCTTGCCTTGCATGCCTGAGGCCCTGGGTTCGATTCCTCAGCACCACATAAGCAAAAAGAAAAAAGCCAGAAATGGTGCTGTGGCTCAAGTGGTAGAGCGCTAGCCTTGAGCTGAAGAGCTGAGGGACAGCACCCAGGCCCAGAGTTCAGGCCCCACATCCGGACCCCCCCAAAAAAAAAGTATATGAAAGCCAAGTGGTAGTGTTCATGACTGTAATCTTAACTACTCAAGAGGCTGTGATCTGAGTCATACAATTCAAAGCCAGCCCAGACAGGAAAGGACATGAGACTCTTATCAAGTGGCCAAGCACTAACCTTGAGCTAAAACAACTCAGAGACAGTGCCCAGGCACTGAGTTCAAGCCTCAGTACAGGCACACCACACACACACACACACACACACACACACACACACACACACACACACACACACAGAGGTTTATGTGAATGAAATGCTGCAGAGTGTAGAGGGCAAAGATTAATCAGGAGAACTAAAGGAAACTTGGAGCCTTAAGAGTGAGGGCTCATGGCCCCGAATCATAAAAGTTATAATTGCCTGCATGTGGTTCCATACTAAGATGGGAAGCTCAGGTGCAAACGTTAGATCAGCTCAGGTACTTCACTGAAGTAGCCAGAAGCAGCCACAGCTAGAGAATGGATGAGAGCCACAACCTAGCTAAGGCAGGACGCATTGTAAAAGCGTTACTATTAGTCTGGCACGATTCAATAAACCAATGAGGCCTCCTGAAGCTGCAGGTGACTAGATCAAGGGTACGACTGTTCAAGTGATGGATGCCATCTTCTAGCTATACCTGTAACCCATTCCAACCTGTCCTTCCTCATATACCAGAGCACACTGTCTTAGGAAACTCTGCTTAGGAAGCCTTGAAGACTAAAGACTAACTAGAGGGATTAATAACTAGCTCAGAAGGTTAAGGTGAGAGATTTGAAACAATAAGAACTGAATCTAAACATAAATTCTAACCTAACCATGGGAGAAAAGAGCAAAGGATAGCAATAAACAAAAAGACTTATTAACTGGTCTTAAGGGCTACTTGGCAGGGATGGGCGCTGCTCTATGTGCTTCATGATACATACAGGGGTCAACAAAGAACCAAACAGGAAGGTAAAATGTCGTCCATAATTTTTTTTTTTTTGGTCATGGGGCTTTAACTCTGGGCCTGGGTGCTGTCCCTGAACTCCAGCTCAAGGTGAGCGCTCTACCACTGATGCCACAGTGCCACTTCTGATTTTCTGATGGTTAACGGGAGATTAGTCTCAAGGACTTTCGTGCCCGGTCTGGCTTTGAACCGTGATCCTCATAGCTCATCCTCCTGAGTAGCTAGGATTAAAGGTGTGAGCCACAGGCACCCAGCTTAGAGTCCATAATTTTAGTTATAAGAATGTCAAAGTGACTAGAATGCTTTCCTTTACTAATTTTAATTGTTCATGTAATATTCAACAAAGTGTAAACTAAAGATACTTGGGAAAGTTTAAAAAATCCAATGTGTAAAATGTTTACAAATGAGGTAATTGTGCTCTGAAAAAAATCCAATCCACTATTAAAGTACAAAAATTTATCTCCTATCATACATCCTAATAGGCAATTGAACAGACTAAAAGAAAGTTCTCTTCAGCCTGAGATATTTAGAAAATAGTATTTATGTGTTTCAAGAGATATAACATGCTTACTGCTTGAACAGCTTTGAAGGAAGGCACAGAGAGGCAGAATGCCACGTGCATTGTCAAATGACCTTGGTCTGTGATCTTCCTAGAAAATGAATAGCTCTAAGTCAGAAGATGCTGCCAATTCTAGCCGTGTCACAATAACAAGAATCCATCACATACACATCCACACACACACCCACACCCTCCCACACACATACACTATCCTATGGCTCTGAATTACAGCGCTCTTTGATGCCACTGCACTGTAAATCACCACCCACTATTTATGGCATTTCTTTGCTTCTTGCCAAAATATCAAGTAAATCAAATTGGAGATAAAATATTTTGGCTTAAGCCAATCCAATATGTTCTTCCTCCTGTCAGCTGTAAAACTCAAGAGTTATTCTACATTTCAGTGTCTGAAGTCTAAAACTCACAATTTTGGATGACCTGATGCACTACACCTAAAATCCTGGAAATCTTACCACCGCTGGAAAATTAGTTAAAGGGAGAGGTGAGCAGATCAGTATAACTGGATGAAGCTCACAGGAGAATCACTGTAAGGGACCATTAACTATAAATCCAAAAGCAAGAGATCATGAACAGTGAACATGTAAGAGATACTCAAATTGAAATTAAGAATGATGGAACAGAGAGACATTCTATTTTATTTTAGAAAGTCAGCTAAAGGATAAAGAATAGAGCCCCTAGTTGAGCCTGGTAATTATTCTAACAAAACCTTTACATAAAAAACAATTGCTCTTCTTCAAGGTTGTTGTAACAATTAGTAAAAGAAATAAAAGAAGAATAGTATATGTCTGAGTCAAGCAGAAAAGGTCAAATAAGTTGATGTTAGGGAAATGAGCCCTAAGATATGTATTCAAATGTTTTTTTTTCTTTCATGCAATTGTTTCTAACACATTTATAAGATTATTTCTTTGTTGCTTTGTATGCCCCTCCCCCACTGTATAACCCCTGTTTTCACTGTATTTGATGTCGGTATAATTTGTGGAGGGGAAGGAGAAAAACAAATCGTTTAAATAGGGATACAGGTGGACCCATTGTAACAATGAGATGTACAAGTCGTTATGTCGAAAACGAACTTTACAACTTGGGTAGGGGCGGGGGAGGATGGGAAGGGATGAGAAAGGGAAACAAAGGAGGAGGCTACAATGCTTGATAAGAAATGTACTCATTATCTTGCCCATGTAATTGTAACCCCTCTGTACAGTATTTTCACAATAAAAAAAAAAGAATAAGGGGATGAAGCCAAATAAGGATATAAACAATAATGGAATGATTCACTGCCAAAGGGGAATATTGTCCTGTCTGTTTGAAGTTCACAAGTAAAAATGGCTACTTCAGTCTTATTATATTAAAATGCTTCAATGAAGCTATAGCATGTTTTATGGGCATACAAAGAAACAATTTAAAATTTGGAAATGAAGATGCAATCTAACCTCTGTTTTACCATTAACCCAGAGGAACTTGATGCAAGTGTGCCCCTTCTGTTCCTATATTAGCCTCATTGTGTTCATAGGCTATAACCCTTAAAGACGGAAAATCTATGTCAATATTTTCTAAAGTTGTAAGTGCATTTCTCAGTGTTTCATGCTTTGCCATCAAGTTGGCCAAGAAATACTTTGATTCTTGCCAGTTAGCTTTTCAAGAATAGATGGAATTCAAAAGTGAATATTCATTCATAGGTACCCGAGAACATATTTTCCATTGCAACTCTATACTGATAGCAACTATAATACCAATGCATCTGGTAGGGAGGACTTAGCTTTCTCTCCACTCCATCTCATTCTTACATTGGTCACCACCAACGTTTATACACAGAATATAAAAACGTTGCTTGCTATGCTAAATCAGCATTAAGAAACATTATCTTGCTTTCTTCCAATTAAGTTAGCAGCCTTTATGTTTTCTCTATCTAGTTCTATCAGTAAGGGATAGCTCAGTGCAGTAATAAAGGTATGGATTTGTGTATATAGGCACAGACTAATATCAGACAAGATAAAGGGTCAGGTGTCTTATATTAATAAGTGTATGACATTGGGAAACTTTTAACCTAACACTCAGATTGTTTTGAGTTTTTTCAAGGACCAAAGAATACAATGGAATGTGAAGCGCCTAGGTAGTATTTGGGAGATAGTAAGTACTCAATTAAGGCTAGCCATTTAAAATATTAAAGGCTGAGCTGGGAATGTGGCTTAGTGGTAGAGTGCTTGCCTAGCATGAAGCCTTGGGTTTGATTCCTCAATACCACATAAACAGAAAAAGCTGGAAGTGGTGCTGTGGCTCAAGTGGTAGAGTGCTAGTACAGAGTTCAAGCCCCAGGACTAGCAAAAAAAAAAATCCCTTTAAAATATTACAGGTAATATTATTACTACTCCTTGTTGCATTTTTCTCTTGAAAATAGTTTATCCAGTGAAAAAATTCTAAACTAAAAACCATAGAAATCTGTAGTAAATGAAGGTATCTTATACCATTTTTTCCGTACTAATGAGAAAACTTGCCAGGTATTATGTATTCTATTACTAGCTTTGAGGATGTCATTTGAAGAATCAAAGGACACTTTTTTGAGAGGTGGTAATTATCAGGAAATGAAATTTTAACACATAGAATGTGACTTGATTATTTAGAGAGCATTTCAATCTTTTATATTGTCTGAGAATTATCAGTATGACCATCAATTTTCATTTTACTAGCAAAGAATGGAAGTCCATGCTGTTAAAGAGTTCTGGATAACAATTTAATTCACCAAGTATTGATTGAAGTGTGACCATGTGGGAAGGCTTTGTGCTTACTGGTGAGGATTGTATGTAAAGGCAAAGGATAAAGATAAAGCAAGTAAGTATTTCAAGTGCCTTACCACACAATGAGAGAGAGAGAGAGAGAGAGAGAGAGAGAGAGAGCATAATCATTAAAATTCAGTAATAAAGGTGAACATCAAGAGTTGAAAGCACAATTAAGTGATGGATTTGATTTATTGTTCACAAGGCATTCACCTATTTATTATTATCTTTAGGTAGTTGTACAAAGGGGAGCTATTCAACAACATAACATCATGAATGCAATGAATCTAGATCAGTGACATCCCTTTCAACATTCCCACACATCCTTCCCAACCACCCCTTCCTTCTCTTAATTTTGTAGGATATACATTGAATTCTTGAGTGCATCTCCCAACCCCTCTCTTCATTGACGTGATAAAGAAAGATTTAGTTCTCTGAATTGAGGATTTATGAGCTGGTACTAAAAAATAAATAGGCTATCAACAAGTCTGAACTAGGACAGGATAAGGAAGGATAAAAATATTTTATAATATTGGAAAACACAAATGAGGACAATAGTGAAGGAAGAAAATTAACATTCCGGAAAGAAAACAGAAACCAGGAAGGAGTTTGAAGAATAGGAAGATAACAAGAGTAACCTCAGCAGCAGGAATGACATTAATATTAGCAGAATTAGGTAGGTGGCTAACACTTATTTAGGGCATACTAAGTCCCAGGCACTCACTGTATGCCTCACATAGAGTACTTTACTTAATTGGAAAAAAGTCATTCTTTAAGATATATGTCATTTCTGTCTTTGAAATTGAGAGGTGCAGAGATATTGAGGAGAGTTCATACTAGCAAATCAGTGGCATAATTAGGATTTCAACAAATCTGAATGCAATTCACATGACTACTTTCTCATTTACATGCAAGATAAAGCCATATAATTTGTATCTTCTCTACATGCATAGTCTGATACTTTTACAATCATTTCCTTCTTTTGTGGGCAAGTACACTGTAATCAACATGAAAATATATTCCAACTTTTGATCCTATGATGTCATCTTTTAAAAGTCATACTTAAAACATATTTTGTACCATTTTTCTAATGAAAAAAACTCAAGGTTCTATTCTAGGCCCTTCTTGCAATGACTAACAAATAGATCGTGAATCAGCTCTGGTTTTTGTATGATCACTAACTGGGATAGTTTAAAGATGTTGATGGTGGGAGCTTGGAGAAACAATGAAGAGTGCTTGTGAAAAACATGTTTTGTTTCTGCATCCAGAAACTCTATTATACAAAGTATATATGTGAAAACAGAACCATATAACTTGAGGGTATGGAGGGATTGGGGAAAGTGGAGGAAAATGATAGAAGGGGTGACATTGATCAAGATTGTAGTTATAAATTAATTTGTTAGATTGAAACTCCCTTATGGGACTAAATTTTTTAAATTAAAATAAAAAAAAGAGAAGCCCTTCTTCTTTCATTGTTATGCTTCTTAGATCACAGGATCTAGAAGTGGATACATCTTGAAGAAGAAAAAAACATGAGTTGCTTAATAGGCAATTGTGTCACATTTGTCAAAGCTCTCTCCAACTGATTTCCCTAGACACCAAGTCTTCCTTAATAGGAAGATGTCCCTATATCTAGGATACCACAGTGTATTTTCTACAATAAACACATACCAACTACAAGTTCAAATATAACTGATATGGAATGAAAGAGCCAGTATGCTCTAGTCTGGAACTATGGTCATTGAACCATGGAGAAAGATGCCAAATTGTATTATGATTGAGATTTTGAGGTGTTCTCCCTCTGGGACAAAAACTACGCATTTGTGTCAACATTCCACCCCAAGCAGTAAAGACAGATACAAGTCACTGTCACACTAGCTAATGGAATAAACTACCACCTGTCTGATGGCAAAATCTGACTCATGCCTTAGTGAGTCAGTCGGGATTCAGCTACTCCAAGGCAATATTGCCCGCAAGCAAACTTACACCCACATGAATGTGAATGTTTGGTTTTCATTTTTTGAGATCAATAGTTTTCACTGACCAAAGAAAATGAACACTAGCTTTTAATGACTGAATCTATCGGATTGCTATAGGATTGCTATATTTTTATTCTCCCAATAAATCCTTACTGATCAGCAATTTTAATTCTAAAAATTGACTGAAGGGAGAAAAGACAGTCCACATGTTTGGCAATATGTCTAATTAAAATGCTTTTTGTAAAAACAAACAAGAACATACACGGTTTTAGGAGGTATTACTGGAGTCTTCACTTTATATACTCTTGTTATGGCAATGGAGAGGAATTAATTACAAAACTGAGTTATTTATATAGATATGCCATGTAGCTCTTAGCTACACCCTCAAATGATTTCTTTATTTCAAGCATGGACAGTTCTGGAACCATAAATACAAAGTATTTATGAGAAAATACTGAAGAGACACTAGAAAATGCTTAGTAGAAAGGGATTATGAAGTGTGTGTATATATATTATATGATAGTATATATGATATATAATTCATATATATGAATTATAAAGTCACTAAAATGTTTATGTTCAAATATGATATCTTGACTACTATCATTTTGAATTGTTTTCTGTTCCTATGCAATTCTTATCAACAACCTTTCAAAATATTGTAGAACACTTACAACATTAAACTAAGTTCCGCCTACTTGTAAGAATCTTGTTTCATATTTTAAGCACGAATAATATTCCAAGCTTTATGCATAAATGCAAAATAGACTTCACATGATCATCACTTACTTGGTTTTCTATATTTATAGTTAAAATGGTTTTCCACCTGAAATAAGATTCTGCTTTGAGTTGAGAAGAACTATCAGCTAGATTCTGCCTAAAAACAATTTCCCAAAACAAAATTTAGTTGCAAAAACAAATATTACAACCAGTGCCTTGACTTCCAAGTTGTATTTCCCAAATGGCCTATTGTGGAAAACACTCTTATCAAGAAATTTCCCAGATACTCACAAGACACTATGTTGGAAATGTACTTTACAACTTGCGGGGGAGAGAAAGTGGGAGAAAATGAGGGAGGGGGTAACACTGTTTGACAAGAAATTACTAATTACCTTACCTACGTAACTGTAACTCCTCTGTATATCACCTTTACAATGAAAAAAAAAAAAGAAATTTCCCAGGATGAAACTCAGGAACATTTTAGAGCCAGCACATTAGTTTGCTATAGGGCAGGAACCTAACAGCACACAGTTTATGGTGACTTTCTTTAGAGTACACTGTAGATTTGCAGAATGTTGGACATGGACTCTTCCAGGTTGCTATGGATGAGGTGACATTGCTCAGCTTTTTCCTGTATAAGGCTGTGAGATATGTTTCTTGTATGGTAGTTTTATTAGATTTCATTTATACATGTCCATATATACATACAATGTATCCCAATCAGACTCAACCTCATCACTCTTCCACTCAAACCAAGCCAACAATGTGAGCTGTTCATTTTTTACATAGTTCGGTAGAGTACCTTGAACACATTCACCCTCTTCACCTTTTCTGATCTCCCTCTCCTTCCTACTTGTATCCACACCCCACACAACCTATTTCATCATTTTAATACTCAATTTTGCTAAAGTACATGTTAATTGTTCAAAGGGTTTTTATGATGTTTCACACATGCACATACTGTACCTTAATCAGATTCACCCCCTTGCCTCTTCACAATTTTTCCCAACCCCTCTTTTACAACAATTTTTGATGAGTTTTGTTTTGACATTCTCAGGAATATGATAGTTCAAAAATCAGGTTCAGAAAGACAACAGAAATGCAGTCTGATAATTCTCATTATTGTTTTCTAAATGCACTCTCATAATTATGCTTCAAAATTGTTTTATAAAATGGTTTCATAAATATGTTTCTTAGATCTTAAGATTTTTCATTGACTATTGAAGTTCACAAGGACTAAACAAATTCTCCTTCTCGAATAATAATCTACCCCTTCATATTCATCCCAGAATCACTACCATTTTGTAAGGGTATTATTCACCTGTTAGTGGCTTATCAAGAACTGACTGTGAGATGTGAAAACCTGTATGACCTTGACTAAAGTAAAAGCATTTCCAAGTACAATTCATTTAACTGCACTATTCTACTGGATGACAGGGCTGAGACTAAGGGAGTACGAGAATAGTAAAGCTCCAAGTCCCTTGGGGTAGACAGATAAAATGAGGCAGAACCTGTCTAAACAACACATTTGTTATAACTAGTCATGGTGTTTTCAAAGAAATTGTGCTGGAAACTATACTGATTATGCCGGAGTTCACCTTAACACTACTGCCACAGAGACATTTTAGGTACAAATCACACTTGCCATCTTGATTTTACACAAGAAATAGAAATGAAATCATGTATAAACACCCATGTCCATACCCCAGTTTTTCATTGACGAACATTCAGTCCCTAAAGAAATTCTTGTTCAGCCAGGCGCCAGCGGATCACGCCTGTAATCTTAGCTACTCAGGAGGCTGAGATCCCTAAGATTGCGGTTCAAAGCCAGCCCAGGCAGGAAACTCCGTGAGACTCTTATCTCCAATAAAACATTCAAAAACTGGAAGTGGCGCTGTGGTTCAAGCGGTAGAGTGCTCGCCTTGAGCTGAAGAGCACAGGGACAGTGCCCAAGCCCAGAGTTCAAGCCCCATGACGGACCAAAAAAAAAAAAAAGAAATTCTTGTTCTAAATACTTGGCTTCAAGTGATTAGTATTTAGGTAAAATTTGGTTTTTGTTATTATTTGTAGGAAGTGGAATGTTTTCTTGGTCTCACAACCATTGCAAGTATAAATAGGATACTATCAATAATTACTTAAACAAAAATTTTATCCCAATTTCCATAGTATTTACTTTCTAAATCCAAAATTTTAAACAGTACTCTTAATTTATAATATTATTTAATAATGTGAATTTACTTTTAGGTTAGATGGGGACTTAGATTTCACCATTCTATAAAAATAACAAGGTAAAAAAACTAATATTTGCTAAACATGTCTATTATATTTAAGCACTATGCCTAGCAAGAAATAGAGTAGCTTTGAAATAATCACTGGGAGAAGGTAGATATACTCACACTAACCATGTGACAGGCATGGTCTACAGAGTATTTATTTTTTCTTTAGGTCATGCATTAGAACCTGTTTCATTTCTATTAGGATGATCACAAAGGTTTCCTTAACAGACAATAGTTAAATTGAAGATTAAAGGAGAAATAACATAGCAGTAGTAATAATTACAACATCTACTGCTTCTCCTACTTACATAGCGTCTGCTATGTACCAGGTCCTGATCTAAGAAACTAATATACACCACATCTTTTAACTCTTACAATTCTGTGAGGCAAGTTCTAATACACCCAATCTAAGATGAAGAAACTAAGTCTATAAAGGTGAAATAATATGTCCAAGGTCACACAACTAATTAGTGACAGCACAATGTCTTAGACCAGATACTGTGCTGATGGCTACTACAACAAAATTGCTAAAGAGGAGTTTTAGCAGGCCAACTCAAATAAAAGAAGTAATAATAGGAGCCCTTGCAACAAAGACTGTTTTCTTCTATCAATGGGCTCTTTGAGCATATCCCTCACCATCTAAGTAGATGGAGTGTATCCTTCATATGCCCCACTTCATCTTGTCCAGATAGGAAAAAAGGGAGAAAACTGGATAAAGAAAAGAGCATATACAAACCTAAAAATCCATTTTATCTAGAAGTAATTATATGTTTGTGAATGTGTATGAATATATATATGAATATTAAAATGGAAGTTTAGGTTGAAGTATCAAAACAACAATTAACACATTCCAAAGGAGGTGTTAAACCATCTACTGAAGTCCCACACAGGCAGATTCTGAGAGCCATTAAGCAATTCGGAAAATGACGCACCCATATCACAAAGTTTGTTAAGTTATTGGTAAACTGTGAATCTGACTTTGAAAGATGTTTGTCCTCACCTTGGTTTGGGGAAAGAGAATTCAATAGGAACTTTCAGAAACAATAACATGTGACCCCTGAAATTTGATGTGCATGTGGTCTGATGTCCAATGCATGCCTGAGAAACCTAAAGGCAAAATCAGTGGCTTGCACCACATAGGAAAAAGGAAAAGCAAGATGGCTAGGTTGGAAACCACTCAATTACCAAAGGGAACTGAAATTCCTCAGGAGCCAGTTTGCTAGAGTATGGAGGTTTCTCTGTAAGACAAAAATACTAACGCTGCATACCTCACAGTGTTGCTGGGGAAATTAAATGAAATGGGCTGTAAAAGCAGTTAGTGAAAGACTGGGCCAACACGTGATACTTGCCACGCTGTGATGATGATCAGTTCTATTGAAATTAAAAGTTCTTTTAACTCACCTGAGCTTCAAAAAACAACCACTGCAAGAACCTCACCATTCTGATCTTATCTAATCATCTTTGACTTATTTCTAAACCAATAAACCTAAATAATGCCACTGAGCTCTACCCCCCATCAAGTGGAAATTAAATTCAGCCTCCAAAACCAATGACGATGAGACAGAATGATGGGAATGGTGACACTGATCAAGATGTATTGTACTCATAAGCCAACATGTTGAATTAAAACTCCTTGTGCAACTACTTAAACATAATTTTTCAAAAGGAAACAAAAACAGAACACAACCAAAATAAATCTTTATTTTTGAGTGCCCGTAGCCCTACAATTTTACTATGTATTCTGACCATATTGTCTCATTTATTTCTCCCCACCCTCCACCCCCAATGATGTGGCTAATCATAGTATCACGCTCATTTTACTGGCAATAAATTAAGACTTGGAAAATTTAAGGCTCTTGGCCATGTCAACACAAGTTCTATGCTGTACAACCAGGATAAACAGTTGTTACAGCATTTTTGCCATTTTATAATAACAAAAATTGTTGTTCATTTTGGGGTCAAATATTTAATATCCTACAGATCACAGGGACAACAGGAACCTGCGTTAAAGCAATGTATCTTTGATGGTGAAGCAATCATCCCTTAGTCATAGGTGGCTTAGAAATATATTGAGCCTCATGAGGTAAAATCAAACAGAGTGACACTTAATTTCAAGTGAAAAATTTTCATGTTAGAGCACATTCAAAGCCAAATAGTAATTAAACACATATTGCAGCTGTTGGGTTCACTGGTTAATGGGTGTGAATTGAAAGAGGAAGCAACTGAAAAAAAAATTTCAGCACAATATTCAATCACATGAACTCTACTGAACGATTATCTTTCCCTTTAAGTCTTCATTTAACTTTACTCTTAGCCTTAAGCTCTTGATATCTCAGAGGAAAATATGTTGTCAGAATTAAAAGAAATCACATATACACATAAAAATTACATTTTATCTATAAAAGGCAGCATAAAAATGTTAGCTCTGTGTCTCTTATAACAGGCTACTATATTTTAATGTACAAAATACTAATGTACTGAAGTTTGGTTAGCTATCCTTCACCAAGAGATGGTGCATAGGAAATGTTAAATCAACATAGATGCTCAGGGTTCTTTATTGACCTTGGAAGCATATGAAGCATCCTGAGATGTTTGTTGCTGCAATCATGAGCTCTGTCAGTAGTTGAGACAAGAGTTGCAGACATAAACTTCACAGGTGATGGCCTCCAATCTGGAACTCAAACTCATATCACTATTCTTGCAGGATTTTTTTACTAACTACATAGCTAACCATACTTATACAACCATGAGGATGGCATTAAAAGTAATATCTTACCATAATTAGGGGACAAGTTGACATGTTAAAACTTTAGAGGGTTGATTAAAAACATGAATTTTATTTTCTATATTGACTTCAGAATAAAACAGATAAAATGCCATAGTTGGCATATGTACATCTTATGTTTGCATTTATGTACATATGTATATGCATGCATGGCAATATTCATGTATATGTGTGTGTATATTCTTGGGTATATATATACATATGGATGAATATTTATAAATGTATATACATGGATATGCAATATTCATCCTTCTATAGTAACTGAGCAGTTAGAAGGTGTTCTGTCCTAAGTTTACTTTGTGAAGTTTTTAGTCTTCACAATTGACCAGCAATTAGGTAGTGGCATGACATCTGCTAGGAATTGGGAAGTACTGAAGCCCACAGGGGCATACAAGAGATGAATTTGTACATAGTGATGAAAAAGCCGAAATGGAGGTAAGGGGCACCATATGAGAAGCCAAGTATGACAGGAATGTTAAGTGGGGGAGGGTGTGTAAAATTTATCATCTGGGGTGCAGTAGGAACTGAAGATGTCACCAGGGACAGCTGAGTAAAAGCTCTTTAGAATCATGACTCATCAAGTACAAGATTGAATGAAAAGATTAGTCTGTAGATCAAATGCATTCATTTCTTTCTCTCTATTGATTATTATTAACAGCTAGCTCCTTTTGAAGAAGCCTCAAAATTTAATCAGAAAAAGGAAGAGAGGAAGACCTTAAAAAGCCATTCGAAGTTTTTTTGTGTGTGTGTCAGTTATGGGGCTTGAACTCTGGGCCTGAGCAGTGTCCCTCAGCTCTTCAGCTACAGAGCCACTTCTGGTTTTCTGGTGGTTTATTGGAGATAAAAGTTTCACGGACTTTCCTGACCGGGCTGGCTTTGAACTGTGATCCCCAGATCTCATCCTCCTGAGTAGCTAGGATTACAGGCATGAGCCACCGGCCCCGGCCCATTCAAAGACTTGTAAGTACAAAAGTAGGGCATCTTTGAATCTCTTTTCCTCTCCTCACTCTTAACAATTACAACTAGAATATGGTGCTGAATTTGCTTACTCTGAGAAAGGAAGGACCTAGATAGCAAGACTTTCCTTTGTCAACAATTTCACTTTACTGATAGAGATTTCCTATGTTATATTGAAGCTATCAGAAACTCTTTGGATTCCAGATACACAGGCATCTGAACAACTGTTAATTTAAAGTAAAGGCTGAGGCTGGAAAGGTAGCTCAGTTGTAGAGTGCTTGTCTTGCATGCATGACATCCTGGGTTCGATTCCTCAGCACCACATAAGCAGAAAAAGCCAGAAGTGGCACTGTGGCTCAAGTGGTAGAGTGCTAGCCTTGAGCTGAAGAGCTGAGGGACAGCGCGCAGGCCCACAGTTCAGGCCCCAGGACCGGCAAAAAAAAAAAAAGAAAGAAAAGAAAAGAAAAAGGAAAAGAAAGAAAGTACAAAGGCTCAAGTATAGCAAATGGACACCCATTGCTTTGATACTATAGTTGCAATTAGTTTGGGCTGTAAGCAATAGCGATCACTAGCACAATAAAGTATAAAAAAAAGTTCTACATTTCAGGACTAGTAGGGAATCAGTGCATGATTTTCAGAAATTTGAATATGGAGAATTCATACCTATATTACTTAGAACTAACTTTTAGAATGGTAATTAAATAGAGTCAACAAAATAAAATATGGAATTTATTTGAACTGTTAAATAACTGCCATTATGCGAAAGTTCTGAATACAGCAAAGCTTTAGTAAATAACATTCACTACCCAGGAAATAATGATTTTACATAGAAAAGCTGCCAGGACTAAATTCCACCAATATAAATATGTCACTAAAATAAAAACTTTCCCAGAGAGAAACCAGGTAATCCTCATAGTGTTTAAGTTTCCAAGTGCAGAAACAATCTGAAATGATATTGCCAAACATCTTTGTGGTCTAAAGAATTTAAGAAAAAAAATCTACAAAGAGTGCACAGTTATAGTTTTTCCTCACTGATGTGGGCCTTTCAGAAGCACATCAATCCATACAGTACATAAGAACCAGCTGTAAAAGATTTTTTGTCAATACAAAGCAAGGTCACTGCATTACAGGGAGACTTGGCACTCTGTTTATTTCACTTCCATAAAGGGACTGTTCAAGGGCAAATTCTAAAAGAATGAATTCTGAGAATCACTGAAACCCTTGGGAAAAGAAACAGACAACTAGAAAAATTCTAAATAGCTAATAGGATATTCTTGAATTACATTGTAAATAGAAGCAAAGAGTTTAGTTTTAAACTTATTTGTACTTCTTGCTATATGTCTTTAACTAAATAATAGCATGCCAAAAAAAAATACCCACAAAAGTCCAATTCAAATCAGATAAAAGAAGCAGGCAGGCACACACAGGAGAAATGAAGAACACTTTCACATAGTAGTTCATAGTTCTCAGGACATTGCATGGTCACCAGCAGCATGCTAGATATGAGTTATTTGTGCCTACTAAATAGTTTGACTATTTAGTACCACAGAGGTATAAATTCTTGCAATCATATTTAAGAGAACTATGACTAGTATGCAGGCCCAAATACTTTTATAAACTAGCATATTTGACTCCTAGCCCTGGTTTTGTGACACTCATTTATTTCCAAAGATTTAAATAAAATGTTGCAAGATCCCCATAGAGAGGAGGTATTGATCGAGAAATATGGAGGTTGAATTTTTTTAAGTGTGGGAAATTCAAAGTTGTTAAGAGATCAAGGGGGGGTGATATAATCATAGCGTAGAAATCTTACAGGAAAAGATTTGTAAATAAACATTTGCTCCAGATGAGGTTTTTAAAAAGTCCTCAGGAATCAAGATAAGCAACATTTTTGACAAATAGGTTCTAAATAAAAATTCATGGAAATAACCCATGATGAATAAAATATAAAGAGGTGTCAGAAAGCACATGGCAAAGAAACTTGGCGCAGGTGGAAATGGTGTTTAAAAAATCGTGTTAAAAATATTTTAGAGTAAACAGAAGTTAATCCTTTTATCAAAGTGTCTTATTTATTTTTAATACTTCAGACAATCATAAGGAAACACCATCCAGAATATTTCTAGTCTTATCCCTCAATGAGAGACTACAGGGAAAGCACGAATAAGCCACTGTCATCTTCAGAAGAAAGCCATTATGGAAACAACACACTGGTGATTTCAAGATGAATCTCATTATATATGATGGATGGCTAGAACAGGAAAATATTTTAAAAGAGAAAATATCATTATGCTATTTCTTTAGAAACATATTTAGTCTTTGGCTAACCTCTTGTTTTTCATTGTCTAGACATTTCAACTTATTTCCTCAAGCTTTTTACCAATAATTTTTTAGGAGCCAACATTCAAGCAAGTCTAAGAGGCCTTGAGGAAATAAGATGAAATGTTCACAAGAAACCAAAATAAAATCACTAAAGAAAAAAAAATAGTGCTGATAACCAACCACTGCTCCAGGAAATTTTCTTTGGAACACTGAAACAAGATTTAACTATAACATACTAAATTGTAATAAGGTAGAGAGGGTAACTGCCTTCTGGCTGTTATACAGAAAATTAATACTCAGGAAACTGATAGTTAATAAAATAAAAACTGGTTTGTCTTAAGCCAAGGCAGTATTTTATGAATAAAAATAGTTACTTTCAAGTTTATAGGTATTCTGTAGCCATAGATAGTGCTTTAAGATTTATGAATTAATACTGCTTTGATGAATATATATGGCTTATGACTTTAGATTATTTTACTTATTCAAAATTCTTCATTTACCTGAGTGGTTCCCTTCCAGTCCAGATGCTCATATTAAACATTCTTTAAGATGAGGGGTATTGCAGAGTAATTACTGAAATTATTGATCCTGAAGTTCCACATTATATTTTCTAAATCTCTGTCTCTATGGAATTTCTCAGAACTCCCTATAATAATAATAATATGTCCATGTTTGCTACAAAGTACAGATTTATAATTTAGGCTTGCACAATTTAAAAATGATGGAAACAGCTTATGGGATGAATTTTGAGGTTTGGCACCAGCGAAACATCCAGCCACAAAACGTTTTATAGGATATATGATCTTGGTTTATATTTTATTGTCCAGGTGATGTACAGTTACATAAGTAAGGTA
Source organism: Dipodomys spectabilis (assembly GCF_019054845.1). NCBI lineage: Eukaryota > Metazoa > Chordata > Mammalia > Rodentia > Heteromyidae > Dipodomys > Dipodomys spectabilis. The sequence goes on from NW_024870766.1 coordinate 21,164,536, forward strand.
GGAATGATATTTCTTGTGTAACTTGTTAGCCCTTCTCTCACTTATCTCCTTCTTTCCCTTCTCCCAGCCCCCCCGCAAGTTGTACAGATCATTTCCAACATATTGTCTTGTGCATATTGCTGTTGCATAGGTTCCCCCTTAGTCCTTTGTCTCGACATTTTTGTTGTTCCCCTTCCCTGCCCTAGTTCAGATAAACATATATACAATACCCTGGGTAACAAAATCGAATGCAATGACAACAGGGGATATTCCATAGTGAGGTGGAGGGGTGAGAGACACCAAAGAGGATATATGATCTTTTTTGGGGGAGGGGAGGTCCGGTCATGGGGACTGAACTCTGGGCCTGCGTGCTGTCCCTCAGCTCTTCAGCTCAAGGCTAGCACTCTACCACTTGAGCCACAGCACCATTTCCAGCTTTTTTTTTTCTGCTTTATGTGGTGCTGAGGAATCGAACCCAGGGCCTCATGCATGCAAGGCAAGCACTCTACCACTGAGCCACCTTCCCAGTCCAGATATATGATCTTTGATACTTAGATCCTGTGGCTTTCTGATAAAAAATGGCAATAACTACTTAGGGTGCATAACTGGCCATTAGTGGAGGAAAATATTAAATGTGTGTGTGTGAGTGTGTATGTGTGTGTGTGTCTCAATGCCTTTACTCTTGCTTTAACTACTATAGTGGGTTCTCTCTCTGTCTATCTCTGTTTCTCCCTCCTCTCTCTCTCTCTTGCATCCTGTCTGTCTGTCTGTCTGTCTGTCTCATGCAGGAACTCAAGACCTAGGGCTAGGTGCTCTCTGTTAGCATTTTCACTCAAGGTTGGTGCTCTACCCCTTGAGCCACACACCCCCACTTCTAGCTTTTTGCTTGTTAATTTGAGATAAGAGCCTCAGATTTGTCTACCCTGGCTGACTTTGAAAGACAGTCCTCAGATCTCAGCTTCCTAAATACCTATGATTATAGATGTGAACCATCAGCCCCTGGCTGGTCTTTTTCTCTATCCATGTGTTAGTGTCTAGGTAATGGCTCTATGATTACTAAGCATGGTATCTGTACACATTTAACTAATGACTTCATCTATTATATTTTAAAGACTTCTTTTCAGACCAAATTGCTAGGATGCTCAGAACATTAAAATCTAGTATCCCAGGCAAGTTTCTTTGCCCTCTACTTTCACCATGGTAGCATAGTGGCTCTGTCATTTTGCCAGTCCTCTGATAAGCATTTTCTTCACTGCTTTAGCCAAGTAAGCTACCTCCAGCCAATCAAGTCAGAAATCTCCACACTGTGAAGGGATGTGGAAAAAAGAAAATGGTTTGAAGAAAGAGGTTGAGGATACATTTCTATCCATTAGGGACAAACAGAAGGAAATCTGCAGTCAAGTCAGTGATCATATATCATTAAATATTAGAAGTGGAAAGGATTTGAAGGAACAAATAAATGGAGTTATTCATTTTATCAGTGAAGAGGGAAAATTTGGAGAGGGGTTAAATAAACTGCTAGGTTCTTGAAGGGAAAACATGGTTACAATAGTAAAACCTTTATTATTTATGGCTTCCATTAAGTTTTTCTAACCTAGAGTAGAATAGAGATTTTTTCCTCCATAGTAGACATGTTCTTAACTGATGTCCAGCCTTGTTCCCAGCTCCCCCACACATACACACACACACACACACACACACATACACACACACACACACACACACACACACACACACACACTGTAGGTGGGAAGGTGCTATGAAAGAAAAGACAGCTGATATCCTTAACTCTAAAGATTTCTTACTCATCAACAATGCTTTGAATCTTTCTGCCTCAGTGTAGCTAGGACAAGTCCAGTTAATTTTCAAACTATCTTTTCAAATAGAATCTTACCTAAATAGATCTTAGATATCAGAAACGGTCATAGACTGAGGCACAAATGATCCATGAAGATCACTAGTACATCATTAGTTTGCATTGCTACTTCATAAACAAAAAGCTAAGATCCTGGAGATCAGCTCATAACTTCTGACACTTAACTTTATTGGCAAAATCCCATAGTGTTATATTGGACACATAGATGAAACAGCACATGTTTCAGTGAAATATTAGAATGTAAGTGATTAGAAGCACTTTAATTTTCTAACACTGACATACAGGAATGATGAACTAATTCATTACTCATGGCTCTTAAAGGACATTTGTGTTGGTAGATACAGTACATCATTTTTGAATATTTTCAAGGAAAATGACCAAAAAGGCTAGGAGCTTTCACTTGAAAATGTGTGTGTGTGTGTGTGTGTGTGTGTGTGCGTGCGTGTGTGTGTGCGCGTGTGTGTGTGCGTGCGTGTGTGCGTGCGCGTGTGTGTGTGCGTGCGTGTGTGTGTGCGTGCGTGCGTGCGTGCGCGTGCGTGCGTGCGTGCGTGTGTGTGCGCGTGCGTGCGTGCGTGCGTGTGTGTGTAGAGAATACATATGATGGGGACAATGTATCAAAATGTCTCCACAATTCTCTGATTATTTAGGAGATCTTCCAATGTTTACAGAAGGATAAGCAGCATCCCAGCTATCATTACCTCGTAACATAAGGTTTGGGGTGTCATCCAAACTTTCTCACAAGTGAGTTGAGTTTCTCGTTTGTACATAGCCACTGTTACATTTATTTAAACATCTGAGAAATTATTTCAATTCCCCTTTTTTCAATATTCGCTTCATGCTTATCTATCAGTTAATCTATTGCTTATTGATGGCTGTCCTTAAAAATGGGATTAAAGGGGAAAAGATTCAATATTCAAATCATAGTGCCAGAGGAGGGAAAGCTAATGTAATGGTTGCTAGCGATTTTTTTCCATATTTTGCTGCTACTGTAAAAGTACTAATATTCCAGTTTTCCAGTTAGTGAAACCAGTGAATATTGTTGCTATCACCTCATTTCAGAGATAACTGGGGTTAGCTAGATGATCATTGTTCATAAAGTCCAGGTTGAATACATTATTGATGTACTGTACAGTTTCTCTACCTCTGTACTTTTTTGTAGAAATCTGTCAGCTTTATTCAGCAGCTACCTCAGCTGCTAAAGGCATAGCCATTCTAGATGAAATGTCAATGTTCCCTTCTCCTCTTCCTTCATTTCTATCAGTACAGAAATAGTTTGCAGAAAGAGAAAGTTATTTTTGTATGTTTTTATTGTAAAAAATGCATGTGACAGTACATTCTATTCTTTCAAATAATATTGCCAAATTGTGATTTGATCTTCCATCTCTCATAAGCAAAATGAATTATTTAATATGGACTGATACAAGTTAGCAATTAATACAATAATAACTGTAACAAGGTCTATGTTAACTTTTAATTACAAATGGTTGACCCTAAATTTAGACTCTACAATTATAATTTTTAAGCCAAAAGCATTTTGTTTGTAAATGTGTTTGTTATTTGTGTATATTCATTTAGAAAGATGTAGTTTTCTTTCTAAAGCCTTTTAAAGTAAATACACATTGAAAACAAGCTTTTGTTTTTTTCTAATTGCTTCCCTGGGGCTTGAACTCAGGGCCTGAAAACTGTCTCTGAGACTGTGCTCAGGCTAGTGCTCTACTACTTAAGCCACAGCTCCATTTTCAGCATTTTGTGGTTAATTGGAGATGAACTTTGGCATGAACTTTACTGCCCAGGCTGGCTTCATATCACTGTAATCCTCAGATTTCAGTCTTCTGAGTTGCTAGGATAACAGGCATGAGCCACTAGCACCAAAAACAACTGATTTTTTTTTGGGGGGGGGGGGTCCGGTCGTGGGGCCTTAACTCTGGGCTTGGGCGCTGTCCCTCAGCTCTTCAGCTCAAGGCTAGCACTCTACCACTTTGAGCCACAGCGCCACTTCCAGCTTTTTTCTTTTTGCTTATATGGTGCTGAGGAATCGAACCCAGGGCCTCAGGCATTTAAGGCAAGCGCACTACCACTGAGCCACCTTCCCAGTACAACAACTGATTATTTTTTATCTTAAAAGTAACCTTTTCACAATTATTAGAAAAATAAATAGCTAAGTTTAATATTTTCTAGACAAAACATAAAGTCTTACAGACTGAGAAATCATTTGAAGGAATTGTTTAGATCCTAAGTACTTGATCATGAAGTTTAGATATATGATTTAAATGTATATACAGACATTTATATTATGTGAACTATGCTAATCAAAATGTAACATTTGTTCATCAGTTTTTTTCTTGTGTGTACACAGTGAGTGAGTGAGTGTGTGTGTGTGTGTGTGTGTGTGTGCGTGTGTGTATGCGCCAATCCTGGGGTTTGGACTCAGGGCCTAGGTGCTGTCTGTCCCTGAGCCTCTTTGTTTTCAAGACTAGCACTCTACCCCTTGAGCCACAGAACTACGTCTAGCTTTTTGTTAGAGATAAGAGTCTCATGTACTTTGCCTGACTGGGTGAGTTTTGAACTGCAATTCTCAGATCTGGCCTCCTGATTAGCTAGGATTATAGGCATGAGCCCCAGCACCCGGCTGTTCATTAATATTTAAGAAGTACCTATTATGTGCTGGGCACTGCAGTAGACATAGAGATGCAAAGATAAGAAGAGGTCTCTTCTCCAAAGAAGCTTAGAGCCTAGAGGTAGTAAAGATATCTCAGTATATCTCTGCAATGTCCCATTAAAGGCTAGAATAAAGTTGTTTTGGGTATAGAGAGAACAGATGAACAAAAATGAGTCTAAAAAAGAAACCAAAGTTTGCTGGGTTGCTAAGAAGCAGGAAAACATTCCCTCTGAGAAACAACATTAACTGTTAAGCACAAAGGTGAGAAGTCATTAAAAAATGTTGAGTAATCTAGTAATTGAAACGTAAGTTGAAAGGATCTAGAAGGCGGTAACACTTCAGAGGATTTTATACAAGATATCAAGGAAGCCATATTTAGGGTATGGAAGCAGAGGTGCCAGGGAACAAACTTTACACAAGAGTCATGTAATGAGATATGCATGCAGAAAGACCACTTTTGCTGCATAGCAGATGACAGATTCTTTTTATCATCTAGGCCAAAAGGCCAGTTAGGGAATCACTGTCAACACCTAGACTAGAAACAATGGGAACATGAATTTGTACAATAGATGTGCACGTAAGAGGGATGATGCAGACATAGAAATATTTTTTTTTTGGGGGGGGGGTCTGGTCATGGGGCTTGAACTCTGGGCCTGGGCGCTGTCCCTCAGCTCTTCAGCTCAAGGCTAGCACTCTACCACTTGAGCCACAGAGCCACTTCCGGCTTTTTTCTTTTTGCTTATGTGGTGCTGAGGAATCGAACCCAGGGCTTCATGCATGCAAAACAAGTGCTCTACCACTGAGCCACCTTCCCAGCCCCAGATATAGAAAATATTTATAAGGTGAAAAAATAGATAATGAATGATCCAGACAAGCCAGCAATGACTCACATGTTTCTGTACTAGTAATGAGGGATAAAGAGGTCCCCAGAAGCAAAGCTAGTGGCATGAGTATGAAAACTGAGGGCAGTTATATCTAAGTGAGCTCTAGGTATTTTGTGAGAAATGCAAGTGATGATCCAATAATACTTTGGATGTACAATATATAGTGTATATGTATATAGACTACCATATATATGTTATATATTATACATGTGTATTATGTTATATAGAATATATAACATATCATATTTATTTTATTTACATATATAAATACATATATAAATACATATATAAAACAGATACTTTATATCTGTATATCTGTTATATATGTATAAATACACATTTATAAATACATATACATATATGCATACATATATGTAGAGAGAGGGGGAAAATAAGATGAGCATCCAACTCTATGAAAGACTGATTCTGGGTTGGGCAGACTATATAGAACATTAACTAAATTCCTATCAAATTAACCCTATGAAACTTTAAAATTATATTCATATTCACATTTCTATTCTATATGCAAACTGAATTTAAATGAAAAATTGTGTCTTGATTACTGTCCTTTACAGAGGAAATTGTTAAGACAGATGCTAAATACTGAGAGTTTTAAAAATTATCCTTTCTAATAATGGTATATAACTGAATTGTACCTAGCGTTTAAGCTAATAAAGAGAAGGGTCAGAAATATGAAAAAGGAATCATCCTACCTCAATAAAGGACTTATTGCTACACATAGCTATCTTCTTCCCTTTTGCAAAAGAACAGTTTATGCACTTAAGTATTTATTGTGTTTACTGTGTGTAAAGAAAGATTGAGGCATTATAGATACTAAAAATCCCTGCCCTGGAAAGCTTAAGTTTGCACGAGACAGAGATAATAGAAAACTTAAATAATATGTTAGAGAGATAGTTCAATGGAAGAAAATATAGTAGGAAAGAAGCATAGGGCATCTGGTGTCAAAGACAAAGTTTGATCAGTTGAGAGGACTATTTCAATAAACCAGGATGAAATGATGGTGGCTTGGACAGGTTGGTCCAACTCTGAAGAGGTCAGAGTTCATTGTGATGATACAGACAAAACAACTGGTTGGTTGATTTAATGTGGTGTGCGATGTAAAGGTAGGCTGAGGAACATTTTCTGACATGAGGGCCTGCATGTATGGAAGAGGGTGAGACTGGACTCTTTCAGATAGGAGTGGGGATGGTGTAGGTCATAAGCTCAGTTTCAGGCACTGTAAGATTTAAATTTTGATTACACATTCAAGTAGGTAAGAGATAGGAAGGAACTAAAAGAACGTGTTGCCCTGGGAATTAGAAAAGAAAATATCTCACTGATGAAAGAAGGAAGAAAGGATCCACTGTGTCAATGTACCTAAAAGTCAAATAGTAGTTGATGGATGGAACAGTGAAGTCACTGTGAACTTGACAATAACAAGTTCCGGGGGACATGGGGCTAGGGGGTGAAAACCTGACTGAAGTGGGTTTGAGAAAATAGGAAAAGAGAAAAAATATAGGCTGTGAGTATAGACAGCTTTTTGAAGCAGTTTGGTGTTGAAGAGAAATAGAAAATTCCTAAAGTCAAAGCTATAGATTCGTGTTTTTTTTTTCTTTTTGAAGATGGTGGAATTAAAAAAAATTATACTAGTTTGCTGTTAGGAAATATATACAGGAAAATACTAATGATTCAGGAAATATAATTAAGAATTGCTAAAGTCATGTACAGTACTGTTAAGGGCAAAGAGATGAACTCCCTCATAGCTTTAGCTTTGAGCAAGGGAGTTTTATAGGCATGTGACACTGAGCTATTTAGTAAATAATGATCAATCAATATTGACTTTCAGTCTTCCTAAAATAAAGCCTCCTAATACTCTGTGAACAGTTGGGGCATTAGTATCTAATCAAGATCTTAAAGTTCAAATCACTATTTTGTCAGTGATGAGCTCCAAAACCCCAGGCAAAAACATTGAACCTTTCTTTGGCTTAGTTTGTCTGTGATTATGAAATTCAGTATTTACTGGTCATTACAGTACTTGAGAAATTAATGATCTACACAACTAAGCTTTCCCAGACACCAAATCTATTTGATCTTAGCTTCTGCAGAATTTCACAGAGAGAGAAATAAAAGATGTTTGTAATCACAAATGTGTGCCCAGCAATGGTCATGTGATCTCCACGGTCCTATTATTCCAACTTTGCAGATCATAGATTTCCTCTAAATGAAAGACCTTTAGTCTCCATGCCACAAATACTCTCTACAAATTAAATTTCTGAGAAGATGTATCTTTTATATAAACAGCACACATTTAGTATTCAAGTTTCCATAAGAATCCCGCATTTGAAGCTCAGCTGCAAGGTCATTGCCACTGGGAGGCATCCTGGGATCTCCTGCAGAGATCTGCTCCCTGTCCCTACTTTACTCTATTCATGCCTGAGCAAAGACACAATGCAGGTTGCTTTCTGATTATCTGTTTACATTTCTGTCTCCTGTGTACTGGAGTACCTTATCTTAGCATCCTTTGAGTCTTCAGTGACAAGTACACAGAAGATATGGGATAAACAGTTGCTGAATTTAACTATAATTCTGAATGGAAGCTGATCCAATAAAATGTCATGACACACAAATAAAGAAATGGAGTAAACAGCCACCAGACAGGTTTGTATTAGTATTCACGAGAAAGGTAGGCTCATGGTTCATATAATTACCATTTCTGACTACTGTGTAAAGCAACTCTGGTTTTCAGGGATTGCTTTGGAAATAGAGTCAAGAACAACTTTCCTAATGATATTTTAATATAAAGCCAGAATCTAGGGCTATTCTTCCTCTCTCAGATACAAGTGTGCAATATATACTTCAGGGTTTACTTGAAAAAGTACACAACTGTCTGGTCTACCTTGTAAGTTCCAGGGGAGTCTTGATAGTATTGAACTACTGGAATCATGGCTTTAATATTCTCAAATAAAAAATGATATAGCTGGATGCCAGTAGTTCACGCCTATAATCCTAGCTACTCAAGGAGGCTGCGATCTGAGGATTGCGTTCAAAGCCCGCCCGGGCAGGAAAGCCCTTGATACTCCTATCTCCAATAAACCATTCAGAAAACTGGAAGTGGCCCTGTGGTTCAGGTAGTAGAGGGGTAGCCTTGAGCTGAAGAGCTCAGGGACAGCGCCCAGGCCCAGAGTTCAAGCCCCACAACCAACAAAAAAAGAAAGAAAGAAAGGAAGGAAGGAAGGAAGGAAGGAAGGAAGGAAGGAAGGAAGGAAGGAAGGAAGGAAGGAAGGAAGGGAGGGAAGGAAGGAAGGAAGAAATGAAGGAAGAAGGAAAGGAAGGAAGGACATAAATAAATTGGGTTTTCATTAAATGAATTTTTAGGACTTAATTTCCTGGCATAGGTAAAGTTGCTTATTGCTATCAGATCTCTTTTTCCTCAGCTCAGTTACTCCTTTTCCCCCTGCTGTGAGGCCTCTGTCTTTGAATTCTCTGTTCAGCTTTTTAATAGACAATCTGCTTCAGCACTTTCTGAGAAAAAAGGAAAAAGCACTTCCTTTCCCTTCACAATGGCAGTTAAGCCTTCTACTCAGTATGAAATCAAGTGGAGACATCTGTGCTTTGTCATCAAAAAGAAAACAGTTTTATGTTCCTAATTATTATCTCTATCGGCCTTGGGTTTAGAATTCTCCTGCCTCTGTGCCACCTTGAGAATTCAGTCTTCATTCCTCACAGGTCTAAGATAGAATCCTTCTCTTTCTATTAGTATTTATCTGCATCTGCCTCAGAGAAATTGTTTACATCCGATGTTAGACCACTCTTCAAATTAAGTTTAAAGTGGAAATAGTTTTTGATAAAGTTCGCCTGTATTCCCATTTGTCTTCAAGAAAGCATAATAATTCAGCAAATAGATGAAAATTGTTCAGAGGCAGAAAAAGCATTGGAGTCCATTAAATACACTAAAGATCAGAAAAGCAATGTCCATCCCAGCCACCGAGAAGATGGAGGTTATCATCTCTTACTACTTTCATCTTACAATAAAGAGTTTTATTGTCCCCAGGTCCCAGAAAGGCAACTATTGGGAAGAAATGAATCACCTAGAAAACATTAGTCTTCACTAACAGGGAGAAAAGAAAGCACTGCTTTTGTTTTTCGTCCCACTATCTACAGATTTGTTTCTTTGCCTTATTTTTATTCTTCAGTATTTTTTCTAAAATTTCTTAAATTTCTTAAATACCTGGGAATTCTCAGAAGGTGGTTGACTACAGTAACAGCCATGACTAAATATCTGTTGCTTAAATGTCTAGAACAATGGAAATGTTAACTAGGACAGGCTCCTCATGAGGAACATGTAAACAAACCCCAGTGGAAATTAAAGTCCACAAACTATGGGCACCAGACTATGAATCAAGATGAAAAGATTTAAAGGTACATAAGCAGGGTCACTGTGGTAGAGAAAAAAGAGAAGTAAGTATCACCATGAAACTATGTTGAGGAAAATTGGTGAGTAAAGAAAATTTTGCTATGAATACAGGACAAGGAGTTTGCTGGTGAGGAAGAAGGGTTCCATCATTGAAACTAGTTCTATCAAAGATGTACAGGTGAGACTATTGAGCTAGTTCCGTTTTCAGCAAAACAATTTTTAACCTTTTAGTGGTTACAATTGTTTCTAATTTTGTTGGATTCCAGTAAGGTACTCAAGTAGATTTTGTCAGTGGACCATAAGGAAGTGCTCAACTAAAGAAAGAATGGACTGTTGAAATGATGAGGTCTCAAGAAAGAGACAGAAATGAAAGCAAACAACAAATACAAAGGAAAAAAGAAAAGGAAAGAAAAAGAGAAGAGAATAACCCTTTTCCACCTCACATCAAGACCTGTTGACAAAAGAATGAAGCTTTTAAATGATCAATAATGTCATTTCAATGGTGAGGGAATTTTGGCTCTTTGTCTACATTGAGGTATTCAGTACTAGGGTAGAATTAGGCTCACCTCCATTTAGGCTGATCATAAAAAAAAAACAAGAACAATATACCAGAAAACTTTAATATATTCTACAGAAAGAATACATAATGCCATAAAATTAAAGGAGAAGATGTATCAATTAAGTATCTGGTAAGAGATTTTAAATTTTTACAGAAATAACCATGCATACTTATCACTTGTCTCTTCTAGGCTGGGAACTTACTATGTGCAAATGGCTAAGCTAATTTACATATACTGTCTAATTTAATCCTTACAGCTATCTTATGAAGTAAATATGATTATGAATCCAATTTCACAGATGAGAAACCTGAGGCATAAAGAGCTTAAACAAACACCCTGCTGTTAATTGGAAGCCAGAGTTCTTAACCTCTGTGCCACATTGATTTTAAGTCACAACTTCCTCGCTTCCCCAACTTCTGACCTCTGGCATCATAATTGTCAGGTCAGTAGAATTTACCTCCAATGTTCTGTCTGTGACAAAGCTAAATACTGTCCATCTAACATTGGATTTGCATCCCAGCATCTGAGCTTCTCTCTAGGGCCCCGTGAGCAGAGAACACTTCAATCTTTCAAAGTCATTGTCTTTTACTTTTCAAAGAATCATGGAACTGTCATTTTAAGGTATTTAAGGGTTTAATTACAACCATTTATATTTGCTTCCTAATAAATTTCTTGATTTTCTTTCTCCTAAGAGTTGAAGAGTGTGTGTGTGTTTGGAGTTTGTAATACAGAGAAGACATTTTTGGTAAACATTCCACTTTAGAGCTACAAAGAGCTCTAAAAAATATACAAATTGCTTAAGCCATGGCACGGTTGAAAATTTCTCCATTTTCAAAACTACACATCTGACCACTCAATCCAGGGAAGAAAGCAAGGTTGAAGGCTTTGTGGTGGCATGACTTCCAGCTCATGGTGTCATGCTTTATGTATAATAATTCAGACTTTCATCCAAAGAGCTTATCACATTTTCACCAAGCTAACTCCCCCAAGACCTGATTTGGTGCTAGTGTTACCTTCATTCTCCAAGTTACCTGTGCTTGAAAATCCTGTATGTATCCTTCATTCTTAACTGTTCTTCTTGATTCCACTCAACACCCTCTCCCCATATACAGCAAACATTATTTTTTCCTTTAAATAGCTTTGTCTGAGAGGACACAGGTCAGAGACAGGCTATGGACTAGTGAAGTCCTTTGGAGGTCTCTAAGGAAATCTCATCTGTTGAATTGAGTTAATGTCCACTTGTGTTTTGGATATATGCCCAGAAGGTAGAGGACAGCATGGTCTTTTATACACAATACACCTCCTCAAAGCAGAAAGCAAATAATAAAAGAAAATGCTTTGAGAGCCTGGGTAACTGTAACAATGCATTGTACTCAACCTTGTATTTGATTGTGAAAACATTTTCTCATTTCTATGATTAATCAAGAAGTTTTAAATTTAATTTTAACCATCTTTTTTTCCTGTAACACTGTATATAATGAAACCATCCTTTGAGCCAGGGAATAGCTCCATGGCAACAGATTCTGAAACATCAGCACAGGATGGATCTTTCAGTGTGTGATCACAGCTCAGAAGAGGAGGAGGAGGAAAATGAAGAAACCCACATTGGGTTTCTTTCCTTTCTTGGGTTAACATCCTGAGCATAAGAAATCAGTAATCTCGTGGAGTTATTAAAGACTAGGGAAGGAAAACTGAATCAAGTGACAGAAAAAGCTGAACATGTTAACTTAGTCATGGAATTTCAATGTTTGAAATAATAAGTTTGAGTCTCTAAAGAGATGAAAAATGCATTTCCTATTCCACAAAGCAAGAAAAGATCTCTAGGTCCCGATGTCACACTTTCCAGCTTCTAGTGAAACAGATCCATTCACATACTCCATATTCACTGTGCAAGCAAAGCTCTTTGAGAGAGGTACAGTGCTAGGGTTTAGGCTCATGTTGTTTGAAGATCAGTCTTGGGGGAAAAATGCTCTCTATATGGAATAATTAAATGTTTCCATGTCAAATAATGGGCTGTACCAGAAGCTGAATACCAAAGTTTTATCTGAATATTAGCCACTAGTCTTTATAAAAGCTTCATAATTTACCTGTCAAATGCAAGTAAACCGCATGAACTAGGAATAGCTGGGTTTAAAACAAATAGAAGTGCAACAGAGAAGCACTTTTTAAAGGGCCAGTTGAAACTCTCACCATTGTTACAGGACAAAGACCCTGCTTTAAAAAAAAAAAAAAAACCCTTTGGGAATGTTCTGTATTTCAAGTTTAGATTGTCTTTAGGTATTTGGGTGCTTCTAAATGGCTTAAGGATGTTTAATACCATTTGTTCTTCCCATCTTGTTTGCACTATTAATTTGGCTAATGGGTTAGTAATCTTCTCTTTATAGATAGCAGGAATGTAAACTTCAGCCCAGCACTTTTCTAAATTATTACATCCTCTAAACAAATGGGGTGCAGATTAATGAGGTTTTACTCAAGGCGTTGGATTCACAGGAGCCTTAAATGAACTGATGCATCTTTGTTCCATTTAATGAAAACAACAGCCAAGAAATGTAAATCTGACTTGAACGCAGGGCAACAGAACTAAAAGCTACCTGCCAACACTGAAATCACCTTCAAAGTTCATCTTGTGGCACAGGAGAGGGCTCTGACTACCCACTGTCACCACTTACAGAAGAATAAAAATTTCTTTAAGGACTGGGAAGGTGACTCAGTGGTAGAGTGCTTGCCTTGCATGCATGAGACCCTGGGTTTGATTCCTTAGCACCACCTAAGCAGAAAAATCCAGAAGTGCTGCTGTGGTTCAAGTGATAGAGCGCTAGCCTTGAGCTATAGAGCTGAGGTACAGTGCCCAGACCCAGAGTTTAGGCCCCACGACCGGACCCCCCACCCCCCTGCCAAAAAAAAAAGTTCTTTAAAATGTTTTAACAGTAGAAGGAGAGAGACAGTAAATTGATCTAAGTATGGTATATGCATTTATGGGAATATCGCGACAAAGCACCTTTGTGTAATGTATATTGTAAATATCTCAAAAATGACCAAAAACACAAGAAGTGACTTATATTCCCTTCTTAATTTCACAGATTCCCATAATATCGCATATATAAACCATACTACACATTAACAGTAAGCTGAAATAGATACAATTTTCAGGCTTTTTTAAATCATTTATCATATCACATAGACCCATTCCCCATGCTAAAGACTCCTGTTTGTATTATATCACCAATAATGTAAAAAAATAAAACAATATAGATACATCTCATATTTTCAGCAACATCAGCATATTATGGTTGATCTTTTAAAATCAGTCTTTGTATTGGGAGTTTTCTGTATAAAGTACAATTAATTTCATTTCAAGAAAGTTTATGTTAAAAAAAATTGTGAACCTGCCAAACAAACACCTATTTGGAATGAATGCTCATAAAGTAGGACTTAATTACAATAGTAATAAGTTCAAATGCAAGAGAAATGAGTGTATTATGAACTCAAAAAAAACCAACAAGCATCTACCTTGTCTCTGTATTACTAAATTAACTGGGGAAGAAAATGTTAGCATGGAAATGTAACATCATTACTTGGGAAAGCACTAATAATAAATCTATCAAGCTTAAAACAAATAGTACGCTACTTTCACTTCCAATATGTTAGCCAACTCCAATGCTATTAAAAATGGTAAGAACTACTATATGTTTTTATGGTTTCTTTTACTGATCCAAATCACAAAGGGGAACAGTTCCTAAACACAGCACCGCTCAAGTAGCAGTCATGAACTCAAATCTAAAACCCAATTTTTTTCATGTGTAAAATCAAAATATGTTACTGAACCAGACACTCTACTGGTATATTCTTCATGAGTCTGAAAGGATTGCTTTCCCATACAGTGCAAAACCAAGGTGTGGATATTTTCTAATTGGATTTATTAATTATACAAAAATAACATGCTTAATTGTGACATTTCCATACATGTATAGAAAGTGCTTTGATAGTATCTATTCCCCTATGATCCATACTTCTAGTACTGTCCTCCATCCCACTGGTTCATTTCTTATGCCCTTATAATAATAATAATTATTATTATTATTATTATAGGTATTTTTGAGACAGGCTTCTTTCACTTAACATGATGCTCTCCACTCATTTACATTTTCTCATACATGACATGATTTTGTTTTTCTTATTAGATGAATAATACTCAATTGAGTATATATTCCACACTTTCTCTATCCATTCAAAAACATCTAGGCTGGGGCTAGGAAGGTGGCTCAGTGGTAGAGCGCTTGCCCTGCATGCCTGAGGCCCTGGGATCAATTCCTCAGCACCACATAAGCAAAAAGAAAAAAAGCCGGAAGTGGCGCTGTGGCTCAAGTGGTAGAGCGCTAGCCTTGAGCTGAAGCTGAGGGACAGCGCCCAGGCCCAGAGTTCGGGCCCCACGACTGGACTCCCCCCCCCCAAAAAAAAAAATCTATGCTGATTCCATGACTTGGCTAATGTGAATGGTACTAGGATAAGTATGGCTATGCCAGTATCTATATAAGACAGGGTATTTTACATATTTGAAGCATGTAAATACTAAGCATAAACAGGTAGAATTATAGAAGTTTCTAATCACAACCATTATCATAAGAAATTAAAAACTCTTAAGGAAAAGTTAGAGACATAGTTCTACTTTAGAAGCAAAGATAGCTCATTAATGAAACTCCAAGTTTGCACAAATTGTTGGTGAGCTGAAGTAGTTATAACTCTCAGTATAGCCCCTGAAATCATGTTAGGAGTACAGGAAGCAGCATGTTCTGGAGAAAACGGTCAGTAGTTTTTACATGAGTCTTTCTTTGATTTGACATTACTACAATTACTGTGTATTAGGCAGTACTCAGGGCCTCATGCTTGCTAGGCAGGTGCTCTACCACTTAAACCATGCCTCACCCTTTTTAGCTTGAGGTTTTATTGGATTTTTTTTTTTTTTGGTTTTTTATTTTGTTTTGTTTGTTTGAGGGATGATCAAGAGTTTTTACCTGGCACTACAAACACTTCAGTGCTACTATGCCTTTCCGGCAGTTGCAACCACAGCCACACGCCACTTAGCGGCTGAGAAGGGGGTTTCACTAATTTTTTTTGCCTAGGATTGCCTTGAACTGGATTTTCTCAATTTTTTTTTTATTTTATTTGTGAACATACTGTACAGAGGGGTTACAATTACATGAGCAGCATAATGCGTACATTTCTTACCAAGCATTGCAGCCTCCTCCTTTGTTTACCCTTCACATCCCTTCCCAGCTTCCCCCCTCCCCCCCCCCCAGTCCCAATCCTTCTCCCCCCCCCCCCAGTCCCAATCTTCCCCCCCCCCCCTCCCCCGGCACCGACGTTGTAAAGCTCCTTTTGGACATGAGAACTTGTACTTCTCATTGTTGCAACAGGTCCACCTGTAACCTTAAACGACTTGTTTTTCCCCATCTCCTCCACAAGTTATAATGACATCAAATATAGTGAAAGCAGGGGTTATACTGTGGGGGAGGGACATACAAAGAAATAATCTTATAAATGCATTAGAAACACATGCATGAAAGAAAAAAACATTAAAATACATATCTAAGGGTTCATTTTCCTAACATCACATTATCTGACCTTTTCCGCTTGACTCATACATGTACTAGATATTGCAAATAAGGGAAACCATGGGGCCTATGTTTCTTTGGGCCTGGCTTATTTCGCTTAATATAATTTTTTCCAAGTCTTTCCATTTCCTAACAAATGGGGCAATGTTATTCTTTCTGATGGAGGCATAGAATTCCATTGTGTATATATACCACATTTTCTTGATCCATTCATCTACTGAGGGGCATCTGGGTTGGTTCCAGATCTTAGCTATGGTAAATAATGCTGCAATAAATATAGTTGTGCTGGTAGCTTTAGTGTGGTCTTGTTTGTAAACATTTGGGTAAATGCCCAAAAGTGGGATTGCTGGGTCATAGGGGAGTTCTATGTGGAGTCTTTTGAGGAACCTCCATACTGCTTTCCAAAGTGGTTGAACAAGTTTACATTCCCACCAACAATGAAGTAAGGTTCCCTTCTGTCCACATCCCCTCCAGCATCTGTTGTTGTTAGAGTTCTTGATTACAGCCATTCTAACATTGAGGTGGTATCTCAATGTTGTTTTGATTTGCATTTCTTTTATGGCTAGGGATGTTGAACATTTCTTCATGTGTCTATTGGCCATCCTTCTTTCTTCTTCAGGGAAGTTTCTCTTTAAGTCTTTAGCCCACTTATTTATTGGGCAGTTGTTTCTTTGAGGATTTGTTGTTGGGTGGTTTAATTTTTTGAGTTCCAAGTATATTTTAGATATGAGACGCTTGTCCGTTGTATGGCTAGTAAAGATCTTCTCCCAATCCGTGGGCTTTCTATTGATCTTGCTAGCTATGTCCTTTGCCATGCAGAAGCTCTGCAACTTTATGCAATCCCATTTGTCCAACCTTTCTTTGATTTGTTGTGTTTCTGGGTCTCTATTCAGAAAATTTCGGCCTGAGCCAAGGAGACCTAGGGTTTCTCCTATTCCATCCTGTAATGTTTTCAGAGTGTCTGCTTTGACTTTGAGGTCTTTGATCCATTTGGAGTTGATTCTGGTGCAGGGTGATATATAAGGATCTAGCTTTAGTTTTCTACAAGTAGTTAACCAATTTTGCCAGCACCATTTACTGAAGAGGCTGTCTTTGTTCCATTCTATTGTTTTATCTCCCTTATCGAAGATTAGATGGCTATAGGTCTGTAGGTTCATTTCTGGGTTTTCAATTCTATTCCATTGGTCCTGAGGTCTGTTCTTATGCCAATACCAAGCTGTTTTGATTACTATGGCTTTATAGTAGAGTTTGAAATTTGGTATTGATATTCCTCCAGCAGTGTTCTTTCCGTTGAGGAGCGTTTTTGCTATTCCGGGTCTTTTATTGTTCTATATGAATTTTTGGATTGCCTCTTGAATGCTGGATTTACAGGTATGAGCCACCATGCCTGGCTTTACCAGGATTTAACAAATTGTAGTTATTGGCATTCTGGCTACGAAATGTTTGTATGGGTTTGAGAGGTCCACCATAAACCTGTATTTTCCCTATAGCCCCGTCAGTTTTAGTGTATGGTTTTGCAGATTTGGGGTATCTACAGGAATTTATATCATGTTACAACAAAATTCTGCATGACATGGCTATGATTTACATGTCATAATTCTTGGTTCTAATGATTTTATTCAACAGAATTTGTTGTGAGTGTTATAAAGTCATCTACAAATAGATGCCTTAATTGATGAAATACAACCTAACTCTGTAAAACTAACTTCTGGGTCTTAATAAATTTCTATTTAACTCAAATCCTGAAGGACTTTCAATTTATCAGAAACTAGTAAAGCACCATGAAAGTAGGTATGAGAAATAGGTCAGGTGGCGTCAAGAGAAAATGGGTAGACAAAGAGAAGAGGGGGAGAGCACAGTTAAAAATTCAATGTATATCCTACAAAATTAAGGATACTGAAGGAAGAAATGGATAGGGAAGAGATGGGTGAGGTTGAAAGCTGGTGACATTGATCAAGATGTATTGTATTCATAAACTGCTTTGTCAAATGGCAACTAAAGATAATAAAAAAAAGAAATTAGAAAATAAGTAAAGTGACCGAGAAAATATTGTTTTTAATTTCTTAAGGAGATTTTTATGGTGGAAGTAAAGGACAAGAAAAAGAATCACATTAATTCATCATTTTAAATTCGATTCCAGCTGTGTTTTCTTTATAAAAACTGAGAAATTGCGTCTTTTTTTTTTTTTCTAAAGACCATGCTTAGTATCTTTCTTTCTAGTATCTCTATAAGACAGACAGGATCATAACTAATTAGTGAATTTGATGAATTCAGAAATGTCTTAATTAGAAACTTTAGGCAGTAAGTATTCAGAGGGTACAACTGGTGTTTGGGTTCCTAGGGCTTTTGATAAAACTTCTGGCAATTTTCTTAACTGGGCTATACCATCCTGTCTGTGTGATGGGGAAAAAAAAATAAGATCCTGCCTACTTTGAAATGACTTCATTAATGGTTACCTGGAAGCAAGAAGAATGACTATAATGCCATCAGCACTTCCGATCTCCCAACTCTAATACATATTTTTGCAAGACTACAAAACTGGCCCTTCAGTTAGCCATATGATATGTTTATCCTAATAATTGTGGTGTTGTTACTTATGAGCAAGGCAGACTTGCTTAAATATAATCTTACTTGTCACACAGCTACTTTGTGCTTTACTATAAGCAGTGAGACCAGAAACAGATTTCACATGTGTGAGAAAGTTCACCAAATCGAAACATTTTAATTCCTCTAATTTACTTTCCAGATGAGTTTAAACTGGTTCAATTTGTAAAAACTGGTGAGCTGGTCAACATCAGGATTTCAGTGTTAAAATCTCTTCTGGTCTCATTGTCTCCACTATCTTCCCAGGCTCAGCTCATCCATTTGGAAAAGGTCCTTCATCATCTCCTTGCTGAGAATTTGCAAATTCAAGCTCTTCTTCACATCTCTTCACTCAGTTATTCAGGAAAAATACCTAGGTATAACCTGCACTCCCTCTCCATCAATTAATCATCTAATTAATCATCCAGTCCAGTGTGCTATATCTCTATCTAAAGCTATTTCCAATGCCATTCCCCTGGTTCCAGTCAGCATTTGGGTAGGGAGTAGGACTGGCACAACTTCAATTACCTCCTAGCTGGTCTTTCAGCTTCCAGTAAGCTACATGCCAGCATGGCTTTTGAACAACACAGAATCCTGAAAACCCTGCTCTGCATAAAATCTACGCATTTCTGCAACATAAAGCTCCTATGGGACATTGAAGACATTTTACAAAATTGCTGTCTGTTTGTTCTATCAGTGTTTGAAGAGAATTTTATTAATTATCATGTACCAACCACTGTACCAATGCTGGGATTGTGGCACTAAACTAGTGTGTACAGTTGCTGCCCACAAAGTCATAACTGTTAGTGAAGGAAGGCAAAAAATAAACAGATGAACATGCATTTAACCTACATAGGCATTTCTCAAAAGAAGACAGACCCAGCACATATATAAAACAAATGTTCGGTGTCACTAATCATCAGAGAAATACAAATCAGAACTACATGTATTTAACCTACAAAGGCATTTCTCAAAAGAAGACAGACAAGTGGCTAGCACGTATATAAAACAAATGTTCAGTGTCACTAATCATCAGAGAAATACAAATCAGAACTACAATGAGGTATCTCCTAAGTCCAACGAAAATGGTTACTATCCAAAAGAGAAAAGACATCGGGGGAAGGGGTAACAATGCTCGACAAGAAATGTACTCATTGCCTTACTCATGTAACTGTAACCCCTCTGTACAGCATCTGTGCAATAAAATAACATTTAAAAAAAGATATCAAGTGCTCTGGATAATATGAAGCAAAGCAAATCCTACACTGTCAGTAGGAATGGAAATTAATATAGCCATAAGAAATCAGTATGGAAGTTCCTCAAAAGATTAAAAATAGATCTACCATTTGACCTAACAATCCCACTATATCTTTTCTTTTGGCTATATATCCAAAAGAAAAGAAATCCATCCGTATGTTACAGAGACATCCTCAAACACATGCTTATTGTAGCACTATCCACAAAAGCCAAGAAATGGAAATAAACTGTCCATGAAATGATGAATAGATGATGAAAATGTGGTACCAATATACAATGGAATACTAGTTAAGCATTAAAAAGGATGAAATACTGTCTTTGTCAATAGCATGGAGAGCTAGACAGATCATTCTGTGCACTGAAACATGTTAGTCAGACAAATACCGTATGATTCATGTCCCATGTGTAGAATCTAAGAAAGCTGAGCAGAGGAGGGTTGTTACAGGAGGCAGGTAGAGAGGATGGGGAGAAACACTGACCAATGGTTAGGTTAGTTACAGCTCAACAGTAATTCTGGTGTGCTGTTACGCAGTAGGGTGACTATCAGTTCCAATAGCATACTGCCATTGTCGAAGAAGTATGTGAATGTTTCCAGCATAAAAATATGTGAGGAATTAAATGCTTAACTTGATTTAAACCTTGTATAATGTATAAATGTTAACATGTAAACACATCACTTGGTACATAAAAAATATGCACAATTTTTATATTTGTATGTATTGGTTCATAATAATTTTTTGTAAAAAAGGAAAAAGAGAAAGGAGTTTTAGGAAAGATAGGAGCCATGAGTGAGTTAGGTAAGACAGTGTCACACCAAGTGACCTGGCTTGCTGCTTTAATTAGCATGTGGCTGGGGAGGAACAGAGCAAGGCCTGGCCTCCAAGTGGCGCCATGAATGACAAGCTGAAATACCCAGGAAACAGAAGGGAGGACTGAATTTAAAGATCCTCGGGCTGCAAGAAGCTTGATGTGCTCAAGTGACAGGAAAAAAAAAGGAAAACATAAACAAAAAAAGGGTGGAAACCATGGCTCAGAGGTCGGAGTGGAGAGTAGGGGTGAGAGGACCTGGGATTTCCGGGCTGCTGGCAGAATCAGTTCTAGTCTGCTTTACAGTAGGAATCCCCAGGAGGGTTTGTCTAGCTGGATAGAATCTAATTTGCATATGAAAAACTTCCCTACTTGTCTTCACTTCTGCTCCTCAGGCTATGCTGAAACCACTACCTTCCTCACACTTACTGCCAGGTGCCTGGGCTCGCAGTTCCTTCAGCCTGGCAAGGCAACATCATCACCTCCACCCTTCCTTCCCTCCCACACCAATTTCAGCTCATCTCAGCCCAAATGCCATTGTCTGATGGAAATATCCTCTTCACCAGAACAAGCATTTCTACTTTCCGCTTCCTACCTATATTAGTTGTTAGCCCAAGAGGTCCCTTCCCATAGCTTAGTATACTCCTTCCCCTCTCCACAGCTTAGCATGCTCCCTTCCTAGGCAACACTAGGCCTACTAACCCCCTTTACCTTGGGATGGTACTTCTCTGGGGCAGCTACCACCATATAAGGCAGCAAGAGCCCCTTAGAGTAACTTCAGGTCTGCAAGGCCCCTTATCTACTACTTGGGCAGCAGCCATAAATCCTAGTCCACCATGATGAAGCCCCTGGTCCTCACATCCACACCAGAGTGTCCACTTCCTAGCCCCTCCTAAACCTCCTAGGTTATATAGGTCAGTGCTACTCCTTGCTGGCCCCTTTCCTGGTAATAAACTTTTTTTTGTTCTCTGTACCTGGATGTCTGCATGGTTTTCAGGCAAAGTCCAAATAATCTAACACTACTGAAGAGCATTTATGCCCCACGTTGTGAATTCAAACTCTATCCCTCTTACTGGATGTCACTTACTGAAAACCCACGTTGCGCCATTGATTCTTAACACTGGTACAGAGTCTCGGTGCCAAAGGTGGGATTTTTTTTTCTAAAGGAGTTTTTCTAAGCACTAATGGTGACTGAGTGCTTATAGTGTAGATGTACAAAAACAAGCACAGAGGTAGATGTGCTTTAAGGTTTCAAAAGAAAATAAACATACTCTGTGCCTAAAATCTCTGATAGCCCCTCTCATAAGACCCTTCCCCTCCCCATCCAATCCTCTGGTCTAATCTTTTAAATGCACTTTCAGTTTGGCTACTTTTCTAAATTATTTTCTTTATTGTTGGGGGCTCTTTGTTATGTTCTTTTCGTGCCTAGCCCAGTGTCCGCATCTCCCATTCCAGGTCCACCCTCTTCAGCTCAGGAACTTCCACATTCACCTCCATGCTAATGTAGATTAATTTACCCAGAAGAAGACCTATGGCTTCTAGAGCACACAACAGCTTCTTCCCACCTTCTCCATGCACCTAATAATAATTCCTCATCATTCTGAGGTTGATTGTTCAATTGATCCATTACCTATGTCTCCTCCCTACATTCACTTACTTAGTGTTTGTTTCTTAGCTGCAGTGTTTCAGCATTTTTAGTTGACAACATGTAGAAGTAAAGAGAGGAAGTATAATGCAGACTAATCAGTTCTGATCAGCTCTCAGGAAAAAAAAATTTTGATGGAAGGCATGGTTGAAATTGCTGGCTCAATTGAGATTTATAAAGTCTTCATGGGTGTCATTTATCCATACTACCTCTAGTCAAAATTTAACCTAGATTAATTGGGAAGAAAAATGAACAGAAAGGGGCGGGGGAGGGACCTTCTTAGTGATAAATGAAAAAGAAGAGATCTAAACAGAATACACACTGCAAGATACCCAGCCTTAGGACTGAGTGGAGTCTTGCTTGGAGTCTTGTCTGTCTCCTGATGGGAAAACAGGATAAATTCTGGGACAAATAAATACCTATCTGACTGGTTATTTAGCATATTGTAGACTAAAAGTCCAACAGGCTGATCATTTGCTCTGTTCCATTCTGTAATGGTCTTCTTTGTTCAAGTAGACAAAACCCTCCAGAGTCCTTATTCCCTGAACACTCATTCAAACAAACCCAGTTATAATCATACACACACACACACACACACACACACACAACACACACCTTCAACACACACACACACACACACACAATCAGTGATTTCCTCATCCCAGTGGGACCTGGAGTTAAGTTCTTTCTTAAGGAAATTTGCAAGATAAACTTAATGGTGCTATAAGATCTCAGGCACTTAAGTAAAGCAATAGCTACCTATTTCCTGTGAAGAGCTCAAGGGTGGAGATTCCCATACTTAATTCCCTGGTAGGTAATATGAAGCCATCTGAGCATATTCAGGGTCATTTCTGCATAGACGCAAGCCTTTGTGTTCAGTGTGCCTCTCAATAAACAACACTCATTAGAAAATGTACAAACATTTCTGTGAATATATTAAAAGGTTTAAGTAAAATTAGCCTTTGTTTATAGTTAGAAAATATCAGTGAAAATGTATTTTATTTCATGGGCTTCTCAGAATACATTAGCATTAACAATGAAGTGCTTTCCTGTCTCTCATTTAAACTTCCTTACAGAAGTTATAATCTTTACATTTCATGCACTGTCTTGTCCCTGCCTAAATCCCACCTTCCCCCTTTCTTTTTTGTCAGTTGTGGGTTTAAACTCATGGTCTGGGCATTGTCCCTGAGCCTCTCTGAGTACAAGGTTAATTTTCTACCACTTGAGCCACAGCAACACTTCCAGTTTTTGAGTGGTTAATTGGAGATAAGAATCTCATGGGGACTTTTCTGTCCAGGCTGGACTCAAACTGTCATCCTCAGATCTCAGCCTCCTGAGTAGCTAAGAATACAGGCGTGAGCCACCAGCACCCAGCTCCATGTCCAAATCCTTTGGCTGCATTTTGTGCTAATAAATGTTTCTAGTTATTTTTGCCAATGTTCCTTTTGAGATAATCTGCATCACAGAAAGTTATTGAGATCTATATCTATCTATCTATCTATCTATCTATCTATCTATCTATCTATCTATCTATCTATCTATCTATCTATCTATATCTATCTACCTACCTATCTATCTATCTGAAACTGAGTGTATCAGAATAAAGAAAGAGCAGGAAAAGACTTCAATAGACCAGATCAACTTGAAGGGAAAGTTGAAGCGGGATGCTCTCCAGAGACATGTGGCATAGCGTGCTGGGAAAGGGGGCCGGGATACAGGGACTTAAGTATGGTCCTGGGTGAAGGTGGCTGGAGGTTACAAAAAGTTTTAAGACAGGCTTTGCAAGTTTGTGTTCTTAGCCTGAAGCAATTTATTCAGGCCTGGTTCAGGGAGCCTGTTGGGCAAATTCACTGAGCAAGTCCTGGTTCAGTATGCTTCAAGGAATTTAGGCACCTGTTACCTGCAAGGGGAAGTGGGGGGGGGGGGCATAAAAGAGTGGACTTCCATACTTTTGTGATTGATGATTCCCATCATATATATATATATATATATGTGTATATATATGCATATATATACATATATATTAATTATACACATACACACACATATAGTCGATTGTGGGGCTTGAACTCAGGATCTGGGCACTCTCCCTGAGCTCTTTTTCTCAAGACTAGGCTCTACCACTTTGAGCCACAGTGCCACTTTTAGTTTTTGAGTGGTTAATTGGAAATAAGAGTCCATGGGACTTTTCTGCCTGGGCTGGCTTCAAACTGTGATCTCTAGATCTCAGCCTCCTAAGTAGCTAGGATAATAGATGTGAGCCACTGCTGCCAGGCGTATATATCCTTACCAGGTACATATAATATTAGGGATCTACAGACCCACATAATTGTTCCAGGTGAAAGGATATTTTTAAAGGTACATATAGTATTCTTGGAATAACCGACCCTCTGAAAGATATTCTAACAAAGCTTTCACTCTGTAAAAAGCAGCTGCCACTTAATGGCAAGAAAACAAAAACCAAACACACACACACACACACACACACACACACACACACACACACACATGTTATTATCATGGCTTCTATAAGTCTGATTTGTCCCTGATGGGACTTATCAGACTTGTTTCATGGGCCTGTGCTGGGTCACCTGGTCATCAAGAATTTACCTATAGACCAGAAAGCTGATAGGAAGGTGAGGCAGGAAACTGTGACAAGAAGAAAAAATTAATCTCTGAGTCAATGATAAATAACTAGGGCTTCTCCAGAGAGAGAGAGCGAGAGCGAGAGCAAGAGTGAGAGAGAGAGAGCGAGAGAGAGAGAGAGAGAGAGCGAGAGAGAGAGAGGAATTGTGGACAACTGAAGGTGATACTCTAGCCTAAGAGCCACTGTGGAACTTCCAGCTTGGATGAGACTCTCACCCCAGAGGACCAGGCCCAGTATTGATGGTACTAGGAAGGAGGGTGAGGGAGTTGCCCACAGCCTGATTGCCAGAGGGGGATGCTTCCTACCAATCAGACCATGCACTTAAGAAGTGATGAGAGAAAAGAAAGGCTCCTTCTACCAGCAGAAGGCAGGGTACTGCATAAACAGGAAGGACGAGGAAAAAGAGAGGTTGTACATCAGGGTAGTTCATTCCAGGGACCACCACCCTGCTGGACCATCCAGCTTTGCCACCTATAGCTGTGCTGCCTAGCTAGGTCTCCTATGAAAATAAGGATAATAGAAGCTTAGCAATGTCATGAAGTTGAATGCATCCTCACTTCCAACAATGGCTGATACATATTACCTAAACATAAAGGAAGAGCTAGTGGAAAGAACACAAACCCCAATATCTAAAAGACCTAGGACTTAAAGATCCAAAATCTGGGCTTTTAAACAACTGTGCTAGATTTTCCCTACGGGAGAAGCTCATTATAGATGTGTACTTTTAGCAACTAGAGGTCTCTCCAGGCTCTAAATTTTAAACACATGGGGAAGTTTGTCAGTGTGCCATACCCTCCCGAGCCTTTCTTGTGCCCCATGAGTGACAGACACAGAGGTTCTGGATCCTTGAAGCTACAGGAAATGGAAAAACTCCTGGCAAAGCTCCTGAGTTGCCCTGCCTTGAGGCCTAGGTGCCCCTCTAAATCGAGCATGGCAACCCCACAAGCTGCAAAAATTTGGGCACTGTATGGCATGAAGCCCTGTATCTGTGGGTCATGCTCCAACACAAGACCGTCAACCTTCTCAAGTTTCTGTTCTGGTGTCTCGTTGGAAGATAACCTCTTAACCTGATAACCTCTGAGGGTAACTTCATAGGCAGTGACCTTACAGCTTAACCAACAGGTGCTCCAAGAACTTTAGGCAATCCAGGGATTCTGTCCCACTACTGTGTCATTCCTTTAATGGCCATGGTCAGCTTGGTCGAAAGCACCTTCAATAAATGTGATAGGAGGTTGTGGGCAAAATTCTGTTTTGAAAACAATGATGCTGAGTAGATAACATGACTTATGACTGTACTCCTAGCTACTCAGAAGGCAGAGGTAGGGAGGATCATGAGAATTTAAAAATTAGTGAGATCTCAACAACAAAGAATTGAGGTACAGTGCTATACCCCTGTAATCATATTCAGGGAAGCTTCAGCAGGAGGATGAGGTCTAGGCAGGTGAGGAAAGGGACGTGAGAGTCCACCTCAAAAATAAATAAAGTAAAAAGGACTAGGATTGTGGCTCCCGTGATAAAGCAACTATTTAGCAAGGATGAAGTGCTGAGATAAACTTGTAGCACAGACAGACAGACAGACAGACATAAAATAAAAGTAAAAGGAAGAGATGCTGCTACTGCTGTCCTAATACCTGATAGGCCCACTGAGGCGAGAGGAATTCTTTTCAGTATTCTTGGCTTTGGCCAAAGCTTACCAATGATAATTTCTCTTCAATAGCTAGGGCCTCCTAGTGTCAACATATCTGTTCAAGTCATCTAAGCATCTCAAATCCCTGGTGTGGAGCACTAATGGGGAAAATTCAGACTCAGCCTGTTCCTATTACTGAAAGAGGCCTCAGGCACTGCATCTAAGGCCCAACTGCTGTTCCTTGTACTCTGAAAGGTACAGAGAACACCCTGTCACAACTAGCAACACTCACAGCCATTGTGTGAGTTTCTTAACCTTTTGTTTTTTCAAATGTGACCACCCTTACAATAATTACAGTAAGAATTTCTAAAAGCTATTCCAGTGTAACTTCTAAACATTGGGAACATATATATAGATATGCATTGATATGTTCCCAAGGCAATATATACTGGTCATCTTACAACAAGGTTTCAGAAGAGATTGTCAGGCAGAAAAAGTAGTGTTATTAGTTTAGCTAATGTACACTAGAGAACCAAGGACTTTCAAACTGCATAAACAAAATGAAATGTTGAACCTTTCGATGCTCCCAGATCTCTATCCTGACAAAATGTTCACAATCCGCCTGAGGAAATAATCTTAACTGCTTAAAAAAAAAATGAGCTCTAAAAAAGCTCTAAATCTACTTCCTAATTGGCTGTGACATAGCCACAAAGATTAAGGTGTTTCAGGAAATACTAGAAATGATTCATTACATCACTTGGAGCTAAAATTGCTCCAATGTGGCATCTCCACCCAATCTTATAAAACTCTTTACACAGAAGGGCATGTCTAGAATACCCCCAAAATCAACTATCAGGCACAGAAACAGATTAAATTTGGAATTCTGGCTAAATGCTGTCTTTCAACATACAGTTATAAGAAGAATTTTCCTTAGATGGTATTTCCCAAAGAACACTTAAAAAAAACAAAAGAAACAAAACTCCAAATATAACAAAGCAATATGCTAATATCACCACATCTATTCAGAAACAGGCTGGCAACATGGTCCTTCTGAATGAGACCTAGGAGAGGAAGAATGGACGGAGTGAAATCATTTACTTCACTTCCCTATAGGAGAGCCTGACCAGTCAAGTGCCTGGTGGCAATTCATCTATAATTTTTTTTTTTTTAAGTTTCTGCACTACTATCCTCTGTGTCTCTAAATGTGCCAGTACTGGGGCTTGAGCTCAGGGCTCGCTCCTTGCTCCTTGCTCTTGCTGTTATTTTATCCCTTCAGCCACAGCTCCACTTGGGGCTTTCTGTTGGTTAATTGGAGATAAGGGTCTCACAGACATTCCTGCCTGGACTGGCTTCAAACAAACAAAAAAAAAACTTCACCTATCAGCCTCCTAAGTAGTTAGGATTACAAGTATGAGCCACTAGCATCTGGTGGCATTACTCTGATTTACTTTTATTTATTTATTTTTTATTTTTTGTCGGTCCTTTGGCTTGAACTCTGGGCCTGGGAGCTGTTCCTGAGCTCTTCAGCTCAAGGCTAGCATTCTACACTTGAGTCACAGTATTTCTTCTGGTTTTCTGGTGGTTTATTGGAGAAAAGAGTCTCACAGACTTTCCTGCCCAGACTGGCTTTGAACTGTGATCCTCAGGTCTCAGTCTCCTGAGTAGCTAGGGTTACAGGCGTGAGCCACCAGCACCCAGCCATTACTCTGCTTTAAACTACTTTCTGATGGCTAGAATTCCAAAGCACAACAATGAGAAACTTCCAAATACATATAAGTAGCCATATTAAGTGAAGGCAATAATAGAAGTAGCCTTATTTCACTTCTGTGTGTTTAGAAGTTAAATGAATTCCTATTTGTCTCTTATCACTGATGTTGTTTAGAGTTGCTTGTGTCTGATGCTACTTTAGGAGGGTGGGCAGGTCGAAAACTTCTATGTATGTCATAAAAATACTTCATGGTATTCTATAGTTTCACCTAGTCAAAAACGAGCTAGTCTACATAGTAGTGGGAAAACACTGTTTAAGAGAAAAGACTCTAGAACCACTGAAAAAGACTCAGCTCCTCCAAACAGTTTGATCTCTACTTTTGGCAGGCAAGAAGCTGCAACCATTGTCCTCACTTCGGCAAACCTAATCAGCCAGGATGAAAAGGGCACAATCAGTGTGAAAACATGGCTCTGAGTGACCATGCAAACAGCTTTCCTAGGCTCCAAAGCACAAGTCTCTAACACCATAATATTTAATCATGTAGCTATTTTATCTAGACGGGAAAAAACCAGAAGCTTTTTATAGAATCATCAAGTCATTTAAGCCTCTTTTAAGGTATTACTAAATTGAACTGAAATGTACTATCCACACATATACAACTTTAGTTTCAAAAATAAATACCTATACTCCTAGCTACTCAAGAAGCTGAGATCACAGCTCAAAGCCAGCTCAGGCAGGGAAGATTCTGAGATGCTTATTTCCAATTAATCACCGAAATGCTGGACATGGAATTGTGGCATGGCTCAGGAGGTAGAATACTAAACTTGAAACAAACAGCTCAAGGACAGTGCCCAGTCCCTTAGTTCAACCCAGCTAATAATAATAATAATAATAAATCCAAATGTAAAAAGAACCATGAAAAACTGGAAAAGAATGAAGGATGGAGTGACATTGTCCAAAAAGAAATACACCCACTACCTGACTTATGTTAACTGTAACCCCCTGTGTACATCACCTTTTTAATAACAAAAAATAAAAATAAAAAAGAAATCAGTAAATAAATCACGATAAATACACAGAGTAGAATACTCTGCAACTAACAGAACTCTGCAACTTCCAAGGATATTTAGTGATGGCGAAAGATGTTCATAGCATGTGAAATGGAAGATGCAAAATGTTACATGGTAATGTTTTAATTTTGAAATAAATATGCATTTATATATAAAAAACCAGGAAGCACAGATCTCAAGCATTAACCACTACTGGTAGTGAGATCATGAATGTTTTTAAAAAATATTTTTTGGGATTAAAAAATTTTTCTTACAATGAAGGTAGTCCACCTGCCAGCCAGTAGTCGATGAAGGTGGAGAAGGGAGTTTGGATCTACCACTACCTTGTATTTGTAGCTGAATATGTATGGTTTCAAAAAGTAGATGAAGTTCATGACCAAAGATAAGGTCATCTGAAATAAAAATATTCTGTTAAAATTCCAAGTAAATATCTGAAAGGAAACAAAAACCTAAAGAAGAGGAGAAAACTGCAGAAATTCTTTGCCAGATGCAAACAGGTAGAAAAATCCATGGGTGGAAAGGCCAGGTAGGTTTCATCAGAACCATACGATATAAAAATGTATGTCGGATATTTCTGAACTCTAAACACACAAGGTTATTCTTAAATATTTAATTAATATAATACTTTATTTTGTTCAAGGCCTTTTCTTTCATAATTAACATCTCTAAAGAACAAAAATATGTTTTGTTTCTCTTTCTTTTCTTGGAAAAGAAAGTAAGGGCAGGGTAACAACAATATAGCTTGACAGTTAGACGTTAAATGGCTTCCTATAAGTTTTCCCCTAAAATAAAAAAAAAATATAAGAATTGCTCTTGATCAGGGGAAAAAACAAAACAAACAAAACAAAACAAAAAACGTTTTTCCTTGTCAGTGTATCCTGCCCAGACAGAACACATAAACAAACTCTTTGTTTTAGCAGGTAGAAATCTTGTATATATACTTCTCTAATTTGGGGAGGGGAAGGGAAAAAACAAAATGGTTAAATAAGAACACAGGTTGACCCATTGTACCAATGAGATGTACAAAACACTATGTTGAAAATGAACTTTACAACTTTGGTGGAAGGGATGGTAGGGGGAAACAAAGGAGGAGGCAACAATGCTCAATACGAAATGTACTCATTAGCTCATTAGCTTGCTCATGTAACTGTAGCCCTTCTGTACAGCATTTTTACAATAAAAAAGTACAAAAAATAAACAACAATAATAAAAATCACTTTTTGAATACAAAATATATAAATCTCAAATAGAGTTAAACATCATTTTCTGACCATAATTTACATAAAATACTACAGAATGAACAGTCCCTGTGTCTTTGTGGGTTATCTTTAATCCACCATGTGTGTGTGTGTGTGTGTGTGTGTGTGTGTGTGTGTGTGTTTGTAGGTTTATGCACATGTGCATGCATACCAGAGTCATCTGTAATCCACACTCCAGTATCATTAGCATCCGAAGATTAGAATCAAGTTTCCATATTCCAGAGATAAGCATGTCATGAACTTCCATATCCCCATGATGTAGGTTGAGGTAATTGGCTTAAGTGATATTAAAGTAAATTTTCTTTGGTAAAATGAATGATACAGATATCGGAGGGGTGGCTTCCCAGGAAGCTCATAGAGGTCTCTCTGCCTTACAAGAACTAGGACCCATAAGCCTGCAGCACTCTTGGTGTAGAATTTCTTTTAGCTGAGAGACTCATTAATACAGACACAGCACCTAAGGAAATCTGAGGCCTCCAGATTTTGCCTCTAAATTACAGTTGAATCTTCTCCACAATAAAGCTTTCCCAAAAGATAATTATCATAGCTCCTAAATGGGCAGGGATTAAGAGTGGGTAAGTTGTAGACTAAGGGAAAAGAATTTTATCTTCCACTTACCCCCAACTTCTAGAAGCTTCTATTTAACAAGGACAGTTACAACAATAAAAATGCCTCAAGACTGTAAACCTTAGCTCAGGAGTTACCTTCTCAGCCAAGCTTTCTCTTTTTCCCTGAGGTTGAAAAGACTGTTGTTTCCCTAGATCCTTACTTTACTTGGCATTATTCTTAGTCTACCACACTGCAAAGGATGGAAGAGGTGGGGGATGATCTGATTTTCTATTGTCTTTATATTTTAGTTACAGTAAACTGCAGCTCTGAACCTTTACCAGGTGGTATTTGTTAAAACTGGCAACAAATGAATTTGGGTTTGCTCCGTGTTGGATTTAGGATGGCAAAGGATAAGCAGTGAGGTCTCAGCACCGCTGGCAATTCCTGGGACTGCCTCAGCTCCTTTCCCAGGGCCCTTTCAGTCTCACCGTTCAGTACTGGGGGCTTCCTAGGGAGGATCTTGCATCCCTTGCACCTGTTGCTGCAGCCCAACTCAGTAGGTGAACCTGTCAACCCCTGTATCCAGCCACATTTGGAAAATACCTAAATAAATGTGTACAGACAACTCTGAGCTATGACAGTCTCGCATGCCATTTGTTTTGTCTATGGAAAAAAAAATAGGTTGGTAGCAGTCTTAATATGCAAGATGCAGTTATTTGGGACAATCAGGGAGCAATCAACCTGCCACTGACATGCATTTCCCACACTATATTTCTTCTTACAATCTACTTTTCAATTTGTTGTTCTGATAAGACCCCACAAATAAAAGAGCTTCTTAGGCCCATTAATTTAATATAAACACTCTGCGCCAAAAGTGATATTAAAGAATACTGCCGAGAAAGCTGAATAACCAAAGAATGGACACTGCTTCTAGAATAAGATGTCCCTGTGCTATATAAGCTTCATTCTATAAATATGTTTGGCAGAAATATCATTTTGGATTTTTTTTGTTGCAAT
Source organism: Dipodomys spectabilis (assembly GCF_019054845.1). Lineage (NCBI taxonomy): Eukaryota > Metazoa > Chordata > Mammalia > Rodentia > Heteromyidae > Dipodomys > Dipodomys spectabilis. Next base: position 21,196,689 of record NW_024870766.1, read on the forward strand.
ATATGTTATTTTGAGGATCTGTTACACCAGTGGATTGCAGGTCCACTATATTAAAACTTACACATTAAGAATACATAAGTTGGGGCTGGGAAGATGGCTCAGTGGTAGAGCGCTTGCCTTGTATGCCTGAGGCCCTGGGTTCGATTCCCCAGCACCACATAAGCAAAAAGAAAAAAAAGCTGGAAGTGGCACTATGGCTCAAGTGGTAGAGCACTAGCCTTAAGCTGAAGAGCTGAAGGACAGCCCCCAGGCCCAGAGTTCAGGCCCCACGACCGGATCTCCCCCCCCCCCCAAAAAAAAGAATACGTAAGTTTTGCTATACAAAAGTGAAAATGATCTAAATACCAAGTAACTGTCAAAAAGAAAAAGTTTGATATATATGCTACCTTATTTTAAAACTAGTGTGTTATTTTAATTTTAAGATGCTAAAAAAGACTGACTTGCTTTCCATTTATTGTTTTGCTAGTCTAAAGAAGGAAACCTAACATTTCCTTCCTGATGGACAACAGTGAGTCCCTTTTTACTGAAACACCCACACTCAAAACTTCTTGGCAGTTTTTAAGGCACATTGGGTTAGGAAGAAATGAGAATATATCAATTTCATAAAATGAACATCTGGCTTCTAGAGACACCAAAGGAAGGCACAATGTAGGGGTCAGAAAATTTTTGTCATATTAAAATTTTTCAGTGTAGAAATCCAATTGTCTAGAAACTTTAAGATACTTAAATAGTCCTACTTAACAAAAAATAGTGTTTAAGTCTGGTAGATATTTCATGTCTGAGTAAATTTTAAAAATGTGCTTTAAACAAAATAGAGGAAATATATCAAAAAACTAAAACATCTTCAAAAAATGTTTCATATTCAGAGCACACATGTAAATTAAGATTGCATCTTTGTCATCATTTACTTCTGCTTTAAGTTGTAAGTTAGATTTTGTTTTTACTGCTTTAGCATTGCTATTAAAACTAGAGCTCACCTTTTTTTTTTTTTTTTGGATGAAAAAAGATACAACAGTGCTAAGCAAAAGGTTTTTATCTTCCACACTACAGAAAGTTCTAGGACAGTGATTATCAAATTTTCATGTAGAGAATAACTTCTTCCAGGAACCTTAATCTGGTGGTGGTAGTGAAACCCTGACACTTGGGAGGCAGAGACAGGAGGATCACAAGTTCTAGGCCAGCCTTAGCTACATAATGGGATCTTGCCTTAAAAAGAAGATTAAATAAAAGAAGGAAGCATTTTCCACCATCTGGAAAATACTAACCAAAAAACTTGGTTTATCCAATTATCATTATTCAAAAGAATCAGCTATAAAAAGTGGATTTTTAACAACTGGCTCTGGGCAGGGTAGGATGAGGTTGGTTTGTAATATCTGCCTATTCCTTTGATGTAAATTCTTTGACAATAACCAATTAGTAAATATAAACATAAATCAACAATTACAGGTTGGTTGGAGAGAAGACAATAGCATATTATTATGCCCACATTATATAATAGCAAAGTTCAGTGAAATAATTATTTCAGTAATGTATAGTAAACAAATGTTCAAGACATAATTTGTAATTCACAATTATGTCTTGAACATTTGTTACCTATATTTGAATAATATTTGTAAACTTATGGAATTTAACTACAATTATCTCATAATACTATCTTTAAAGAGCCATTCAAAAATTTCCCAAATTTATTAATCGTCTTTGATAAACAAGGATAAATCAGCCTAGCACACATGAGCCAAGTGATTCATTAATTTTGCCTAACTTGAATCAATCTGATACAAAAATACAGGAAAAGATTCTACTAGTTTTAAGACTATTTTCATTTAAAATAAAACTGGAAGTTATTATTTTTATAGGTAGTAATTGAAAAGAATTGTAATTATCTTCAAATTCCTTTCATAACCCCAAAAGACAGTACGTGATCAAACATACTTCACGGTGAAGGTAAAGCAAATGTGGATCATAAGGGATTGCTCTTTCTAAATTTGCAAAGTGAAGTTTCAGTGTCCTAGAAAAGTATAATTTGGAAACATGGTATGGGGAGCAAAGTGTCTCCAACTCATGAACAGTTCACCATACACTCATTGCAGCAGTTCTAGGCATAGGCAATGGCCAATCTAGTACTTTCCAACTTCTCCTGTGGACAAGGAAGAACTGTTTAAGAGGTATAATTTCTCAGGGCCCTAGGACATCATAGAATGTTCTACTAAATTAAAGGTAATCTAAAAGTATTGAGATCCCCCCTTCCTTTCCTTTTACTTTCTCCCTTTCTTCCTTCTTTCCTTTCTTTCTTTCTTTCTTTTCTTCTCCCTCCCTTCCTCCCTCCCTTTCTTCCTTCCTTCCTTCGTTTCTTCCTTTCTTCCTTCCTTCCTTCCGCTTTCCTTTGTACTTTCTCTTTCTCTTTCTCTCTCTCTCTCTCTCTCTTATCCTATTTATTAGCCATATGTAGGTCATAATAAGAATAATAACTATTGTTCTTTCCATGGGAAGTGAAAAAGATGAGTAAAAGTTCCCAGGAAATTATCAAACACTTAAGTGTTTGATACACTTAGCAGATTTTTGACTTTGAAGATGATTTTTAAAGCCATAGATTGGCTGTATAATAAAGCACAAAACTGCCATTTTTTAACGACCCTTATAGCTTTAGTAACATCAATAACATATGTTCTAGTACAAATTAAATAAAAACATCTTACTTTCCTCCCTTCTGTACACTGTTAAACTTATCTGCAACACATGAGTTATTTATGTGCCTGGCCTGGTCTCTTGAGGAGATGCTGAGTTCGTCCTGCTCTCTTTTCTACTACATTGTAATTTGATGATGGACTTGCCCCAAAGCTCCAAAAACAAGGTTGATTGAAATTGGTATTCAGGAAATTAAGTGTACTATTCAATTCCTGTAATTGAATTAGAAGCTGACTCTGGATTATTTCTCTATATACCAGGAGGAAAAGTTTTGTGTTAAAGAAGAATTAAACATTAAGCTTTCCACTGCTGCTAAGAGAATTTACCACTGCTAAACTAGGTAAGTACTGCTTAAGAAAAGTATTTTCATATCTCTGTAAATGTTCTAGAATAAACCCCCAAGTAAAGAGCAAGAGTATAATCAGGGGTAACTTTTCAGACTTCCTTTGATTCTATTGTTTGGTTACTTCCCAACTCTGCAGTCTGAATCCCTCTTCCTTTTGCCTCTGCCCTTCCCCCAGGCTCTCAGTTTACTGCCCTATTTTCATGCTAATCTGCTCTTAAGGAGAGTCAATTTCTGGTAAAGAGTCAACTGATTGTATAAAAAAAAGAAGTCTTATTCTATAAACTTACTTGTATTTAAACTAAAGTCTTTGGTAAAAAAGGAAACTTCACTAAGCCCTCCAATTCCCTTATAGCTCAGGGTCAAAGCTACACCTTGTTCCCCAGAGTCCCAGCCTCGGTCCTCAGTTGCCTTCCCTGACTCCTTGAACTCAAAATCAGTATAACAGAAGTTACTCTCTCCAGTGTGGGCTGGTTACTGATATAGGCTCTCTGTTACAGAATAATGGAGATTAGATCAGAATTTGTTAAAGAAATGATGAAGATGTTACATGCTAAGATTTTACATTAGCTTATCATTTGTTAAGCTGCAAATTTTTAAACATAATTGCTAATGTTATAAAAAAATTAACAGATCACAGAAAAGGCTTCTTTGTTATATATGTGACATTTGACAAGAAGGACAAGGTAAAAATATGTATGTTTTCTAAAGTAATTCACTTTCTTGTCTCATAACATCCACCCATTTATTAAATTGCCAATTAGAAAACTATGGTCCTATGTTTTCAATAACTTAGAATGCCTATATTCAGCATACTGACAAAAAATTTCTCTGCATATGCTAAGATGCTACTTTCTACATATTGCAAGTGTAAATTCTGCACATTTTGGTGTTTCAATAATTTTTAAAGTGGGTCACATGCACTTACTTTTCTCTTCACTAAAACATGTGCCTTAACTTTTATGGCAAAATACCTGCTGAATTGGCTACCATGGTATTATTGCTTGGTTGTGAGTAACATCAAATATCAACCTAATATTGATCTAATATATTATTTATAAGATGGAAGTATTTTATATTTAATTCCAATATAACTATGCTATGCAAATAAAACATTTTAAAAATGGACTAAAATATCCATTTCTCTACATTCAAATGTAATTTAGGCAAGATATAAATGGAACTTAACTGACAACATGTTATGAATTGTCAAAATTCTTCAAAATAAAACAGATTCATATAAAATATTAACAATAGCTTGTGCCTGAAATAAAAATTTAAAAAGATAATTATAAAAGAAGTCAGCCCACCTAATTATACCTATTTTAATAACAAAAAGTACATATAAAGTTTCATTATAATTATGTACTTAAGCTGATATGCTATAGAGTCCTTAGACTTCTTTGAAAAATTAATAGGCAACAGAAATTAAATTCTCTTTTGTAATAAAGGAAGATGATAACATTATTCAATTAAAGTTTCCCTTTGAAGATGGACTAGAAGATTAGCTTGTTATCCTAATTTCATTCTAGCCTAGCTGTGAGTCAAATCTAAGTTGTGAGACTGAAGATTACTTTAGCCACTAGCTGACTCAGACCCATGAGCAAGAGGAATGGGGTATTCTAGCCCAGAGAAAAAAAATCAGGCTCAGACTTGCTTCAACAGGAATCCTTGGTCATCTCCAGCTTTTAAATCTAAACATGCCCAAAAAGATTCTGAGACATTCATGTCACTTACAATTTTTGACTGCATATTTTTAATGTTTTTGGTAGACAGAGCATAAGTACAACCTTCAGGAAGATTGTCACATTGAGACAATAATTATAACTATTTTAAGTTGGAATTAATAATAGGGGGAAAATAAATAGGGCATGATTGCTATGTAATTAGGAAGAGTTGTAGGAATCCTGACCTTAACACATAAATTTGATGTCTCCTTTTCTAACAATGTGGTATTTACATCAATGTGACAACATGCAACTGTATTATGGAGGGCAAGGAGAAGATGAAGAGGCAACTACATGAACTTATTAGTCCTTTAAAAATGTAAAAGTATTTTCTAATTATCTATAAAGTTATTTGTCACAGTATTTCTCTCAGGCTATTCTTATTTATAAATTCTGAGTATCATAAAGTTTATTTGTCTCTGTGTATACACATGTACAAAAGTTTAGGCTAACACTTGCTAAGAACTCAGGTAGATATCTCTTTAGATATTGTCTTAGAACATCAAATGTTTCAGAAATTCTTTGTTTAGTGTTGAGTTACATCTTCAACTATGCACAAAACTATTGCTTGTCTTGAATTGAGAAAGTAGATAGGTAGCATTCAATGGAGGAGTTACTCCATTGAATTAACAAAAAGTGGAAAGGATAAGCTTTAATAGAAAGATAAGACAGTGGAAATGAAGCCTGAGAAAGGATCACAATTCTAAAGCCACAAAAGATAATTAAATAAATAAATTTCAGTGTGTAGGCTGAGGTAATGGAGGAGAAATAAACAAGAGATAGTTGATTTTTTTTTTTTTCCTGACAGGATATGGGCTGGAGATAAGAGTCATTGAGTACACTGAAATTAGAGCAGGACCAATGAATCTGGGGAGTATCTATAGTGACAAGATTCCTTGAGCTCTATTTTTGGTCTAATTACTTTAAATTCAACTATCAGGAAATAGAGAGAATGGGGAAAACCATATTATACTAGTAAGCTAGGTTTTGTGATTTTTGGAAACTTATACCCTACTTCTGGAGACTGAAGGCTAGTTATGATAACATCTCTGTGAAATTTTATAATAGCTTTCTCAAATAGATACCATCATCCTCAATTACAATGAGAAAACAGAAGGCTAGCAAAAAAAATTGTTGTCTGAAATTACAGGATGGGTTCTTAAATTTCCATTTAAGCATTTTTTTCTTTCTTTCTCACTCAATCAGATGTTCTATTACAATATGGGCTAGATCATGTCAGTAAATGGCACCGAATGGTTACATATTGAAATGTGGAACGTTAACAAACTGAAAAAAGTTCACGAGTAGGAAAAATAGAACAAATACGAAAAGAAGTTCTACTACACTGCGTAGTCTTATTCAGTGGAACATGTGACATTAGGCTTTTCACAAGATTTTACTATAATAGGATATTATGAAAATTCCGGATCAGGGCTGGGAAGGTGGCTCAGTGGTAGAGCACTTGCCTTGCATGCATGATGCCCTGGGTTGGATTCCTCAGCACCACATAAGAAAAAAGAAAAAAGCCGGAAGTGGCGCTGTGACTCAAGTGGTAGAGCACTAGCCTTGAGCTGAAGAGCTGAGGGACAGTGCTCAGGCCCAGAGTTCAGGCCCCACGAATGGACCCCCCCCAAAAAAAAAAAAAAAAAGAAAAAGAAAATCCCAGATCAGATACCTAAGCTAGCTCAACTGCATAGACCAGTGGAGAAGAAGATGAATATACAGACATTTAAGAAAAGGCAGAAATACGAGTCACCATGCAAAACAACCTCTCCAATGGGAGCAAATCAGTGTTCAACTTTGCAAGTTCCTTGGAGTGAGGAGGAATGACAGGCAGGTGACCTTGAGCACATACACATTTAACTTCCCTAAAACTTCAGTTTCTACACAGAGATGTTAGACTAGCATATCACTAAGTTCATTACAACTAAATAAATGAAATTACTCAACTGTAAGTCATCTATCTATCTATCTATCTATCTATCTATCTATCTATCTATCTATCTATCTATCTATCTATCTATCTATCTATCTTATCTATCTATCTATCTATCTATCTATCTATGCATCTATCTATCTATCTATCTATCTATCTATCTATCTATCTATCTATCTATCTATCTATCTATCTATTTTCGATGTTGCTACTAGGGAATGAACTCAGATCCTCATGGTCTCACTCAGCTTCCATGCTCATGGCTGGTATTCTACAACTTAAACTATGTTTCCAGTTCCACATTTTGCTGGTTAGTTGGAGACTTTACTTTCTGGACTAGCTTGAATCTTGATCTTCAGATATCAAGTTTCTTCCATAGCTAGGATTATAGGGAAGGAACCACCTGTGCCTGACTTGTTCTGTAACTCTCTTCTGGTGTAAATCTTTTCTTCAGAAGGACTTCAGTAAGTCATATACCCAATCATGAAAAAATTACTCTCCAGTTTGCCTCTCTTGAATTAGTATAATCAAATAGTATTTCTACTCAGTGGTATGATATCTAATCTCCTTTAGAGGTACAATGAATCCCATTCTCCATAGCAAAACCTATCATCTTTTCAGCAATGGGGAGATCTTATTTTTTTACCTTTTTATGTTGGATACACAGGCTTCAAACCCATGAGATTCTATTTGTGTCCAACCTTTTAAAAATCACATAACTCTTTCATTCTCTTGCACTGTCCTTAATCACACTGAATACACAGACCTCACATTCAATCTGTAATCGAGATCTTTCTTCTTTAGAATAAATGTTCATTCCAACTCCATCTACCATGGGGATATCATTTTGCACTGAGACTCAATCCAAGGTACTTCAAGGATCTGCCAACATGTATATTCACTTTATTTGCCTCTAATCTGTTTTCTATGCTTTCACCAGAGTGATCTGAAAATGTAAATTTGATGACACCTTATCTCTGATTAAAATTCTTTAAAATTTTATCATTGTCCTGGGATAAAAGAAATTCCCTTCCCAAGTCTCTGAAAGCACACAATGGTCTTTAGCTGTACATTGAAATCACTTGGAAAGTTTGTTTAAAACCTTGCTACTTGCATACTACAAGCAGAGAAGCTGATATTACTGGTCTGGAGAGGAGCTGATCAGCTGGATATTTAAAAACTCAGTTTAGAGCTCCCCTATATCTACTGTACTGAGAGCCAATAGAGCAGAGCTATGTTGTCCAATATGGTCGTTGTTCACTACAGAACTTATCATGGATATAACTTTAAAATTAAAAGTTAATTTAAACCAATTTATTGATTTAAACAAAATTTAAATTAAATCAAATTTAATCAAATCCTTATTAAATCAAGTTATTATGTTAATCTATTTCATGCTATTATAACAGAATGCTACAAAGGAGATAATTCATAATGAACAGAAAATAATTTTTCCTGGTTCTGGAGGCTGGAAAGACCACAACCATAATGCCAACATATAGCAAGGGACTTCTTGTGTGATATCCAGGGTAGCAGGGCAAAGAGAAGTAGAAAGAAAGGGAGCCAAATTATCAGATAATTAATCTACTTCCACAATAATGACATTCCATTCATGAAGACTTTGCCCTCCAGATGAAATCAATGCTAAAGAGTCCCACTCACTCTATTCTTTCCTTCCTTCCTTCCTTCCTTCCCCTCCTATTCTTCCTTTCCTTCCTAAATAAATGAAATCATATTTAATTCATAAGATTAATTTGTCATTAAATTTATGACATTATTTTTGGAGGAAACAATTCAGTTTTAAGTTTGGTGTTAAAATTACAACAGGTGTTAGTGGTAGTAAAAAAATCATAATATCTACTCAATCTTGATGTCATATTTTTAAAATAAAATTTAAAATAAATTTTTTGATGTCATATTTTGAAAATAAATTTAAAATAAATTTTTAAAAACTTACAAATGAGTATGTTTTAGCCAGAAAAAGGAATCCTGCAACAAAGCTTAACATCTTCTTTAAAAAAAATTGAATGAATAAAATATTTTAACATTACTTTGAAATTATTTTAAAAATATTATATCTTAAGTCATTGTACAAAGAAATTTCAATTCAACATCTGACATGATATACTTTCTTATTAAATAAATGTTGGCTTACCATCAGTATGGCTAGATTTTGAAAATGGTTTAATGAGTTGAAAATCAGATGTTTTCATCTTTGGTGGTAAGCTGTGTGGAGTGTAGAGAAGAAGGGAACAATGTTATGAGAAGAGCTAGAGAAAAGGTGGACTTCTCACCCAGGTACCCCTTGCCAAACATCCTGCTTCACTATTATCCTAGAGTGACAGCTGTCTATGGCTACTTCCTAGGACAGTGGTTAACAATTTTCCAGAGGGGTTTTCCCAAGCCTAAATGTTATCCAGAAGCTTCATCTATATCTCATTACATTGGTAGATTTATTCACAAACCCACTTGGAATTACCATCTTGGCTCGGAGGATACCTTATTAGGCAAACCACAACCTGTCCTCTGGTTACTTGGAGAAATGCCTTCCCATTTCTCAGCAATTAGAAATGGCTAGCATAATTATTAAACTCTAGCAATAAAAATGTCAAAGACCTGACAGTTTTGGATACTCAAAAGCTTGGCCCAATTGCCAGCCATATACCTATCTAGAAGATATGTTTTCATTTTTGCACTTACCTTTCCTTCAAATATTGCTCTAAGAGTCTTCTGTGTGTCTGCTCCCAAAATTTCCTTTGGTCTGACCAACAACATGCCATTTCTCTCCAGTGACTACAGTAAAGTCCCAGGGAATATTTTCAGTATTTGATTAATACTATCAATTTGGAGAGAGAAAATAGCTCCAATGTATATTTTATATAGAGTTTAGCACTTTAGTATTAGTCAAACAGTTAGAAAATGTCTTTTTTAAGGTCAGAGAGTTAGGGAAAGGTAACACAAAGATAAAGGTTTTCCCATTTTCTACTACAGTAATCACATACACCTGTACTATCAATGATATACTGATTATCATAAAACATTATTGGCCTTGTTTTATTACAGAGATATTTTATATGCTCAGTAGGCTAGTGTATTTATTGTAGTAAAAGTAAATAGTGGAATACTGCAAATAAAATTTATGAGCTACATTTTCAACTCAACATAATTTCCATTTATACATTAATATTTAATTTGCTCTCTCCCTTTTTTCTATTTGAATCTGGTTTCAAAAAGACCTTAGCTTCCTTGAAAGTCTATCTAAAGGGACTGCTAGGGTTTCAAAACAGCTTGCATGTCTCCTAAGTTTTCAAAAGTTAAAAGTTAATCCTGCCAGGTACCTGTGGCTCACACCTGTAATCCTAGCTACTCAGGAGGCTGAGATCTGAGGATCACAGTTCAAAGACAGCCCAGGCTGGAAAGTCTGTGAACTCTTATCTCCAAGTAACCACCAGAAAACTGGGAAGTGGTGCTGTGGCTCAAGTGGTAGAGCACTCACCTTAAGCTGAAGAGCTCAGGGACAGCAGCCCAGGTCCAGAGTTCAAGCCCCAGGACCAATAAAAAAAATTAATCCCAATTGTAAATTAATAAGAGAATGAAAAGTTAATGGAGAATACAGTGTTTGGAGGTAGAACCTTTGGGAGGGAAATTGGATTACCCTGGGAGAGGGACTCTTGATTGAATACTGGTGGTTTTATAAGAAGAGGTAGAGAGACTAGAGTAGATACATAAATGCATGCTACTTATGCTACTTATCTCTTAAAATGCGATGCCTTCTTCCACTCTGAATCCCTAACACAGAAGACCCTCACACCAGGTCACCCCTTGACCCGCTAGAACTATGAGCTATGTTCTCTCTTAAATACAGTCACTAGCATCAAACAATAAAGTAATACTATAATTGTTTCCACATTTTCACAAACCAGGCCAAACTTTGGAATTTTAACAGATATACTGTAGGTCCTTTGAAAATGAAAAGGATGAATTAAGAAAAAGAACATTTTTGAGATCAGTGTAGTTAATTTTTCTGTATATCAAGTTTAAATCCAATCCTTTCCTTTTCCTTCCTTCCTTCCTTCCTTCCTTCCTTCCTTCCTTCCTTCCTTCCTTCCTTCCTTCCTTCCTTCCTTCCTTCCTTCCTTTCCTTCCTTCCTTCCTTCTTTCCTTCTTTGTCCTGGTGCTTGAACTTAAAGCCTGGGAACTGTCCCTGAGCTTCTTTTTGCTCAAGGCTAGCACGCTACCACTTGAGCCAGAGCACCACTTCTGCCTTTTTCGGTTGTGGTACTGAGGAATCGAACCCAGGACTTCATGCATGCTAGGTAAGCATTCTATCACTATATCACATTCCCAGCCCCAAGTTTAAATCTTTTTTTTTTTTTTTGGTCGGTCGTGGGGCTTGAACTCTGGGCTTGGGCACTGTCCCAGTGCTCTTCAGCTCAAGGCGAACGCTCTACCACCTGAGCCATAGCACCACTTCTGGTTTTCTAGTGGTTTTTAATGGAGATAAGAGTCTCATGGACTTTCCTGCCCAGGCTGGCTTTGAACCGTGATCCTCAGATCTCAGCCTCCTGAGTAGCCACCGGCCCCTGGCTCAAATTTAAATCTTTTTAACTAACAAAAGTTCTCAAATTTCTCAAATATTCCATGAAGCAGTTGCATAAAGGAAAATAATTTTAGTATCACATTCTCAGAATGTTTTCCTAATAAACTGTATAAAATATAATATGTAATTGCTTGAAACTAAGAATATATCTTCCTATAGAAAACATCAGATGGATTTTTCAGTTGGTCTTTGACATTTAAAGACATTTAAATGCTAGGAAAATATTATAATTTGCAGAAGTATTAAGCCTCTGCAAACACATGAGAGTTCAAATGGGATCTGTTCTATCCTTTCACAGTGTATGAATGCTAAAAATAGTGTGAGCGTAAGCTAGGCCATGAAATTGCTATCACTTCACTGGAAAATGGAAGGAATACAACAGACTGTTTGGAGGAGGAGTTGCTAGAGAAATTGCATTGGCACTCACATACCAGCCCTCTAGAGTGTTATACCAAAGGCCTTTTAGAGTGTATAACTAAACACAACACTAAAAATAGTCTAAATATATCCCCCATTGTACTTGTGTTACCAAATGCAAATAAAAATAAAGTTACCCGAAATTGATGAACAATTAATGAGATTCGTTGCAGGGATATTTCATCACTGAATGCTGTTTTCCTGCCAACTGAGACATGATGCATTTAATTCTAAATGACACCACCTGCTCCCACCTCTAAGTGAAATGAAAAAGCTGCCAAAGGGCATGTTGGGAATTAACTTGCACGCTTCCTTTTAATCAGGCATTTCTCTATAACCCTGAAAACTGAAAACTTAGCATAATGAAAAATAACACAGTTTTGTAAGTCAATAGTTGAATTTAGAGTGCTCATCGAATGAAAGAAATGTAGGTGATACAACAAGACAGTCCACACAATAGTGCTCTTTCTTTGTTGTAAAATTACTCTTATTCTAAAGCTGAGAAACAGAAATAAAAAGGTGTAATGAAAGACAATATTATCTGACATGACAAATCAATAAGAAGTGGAAAGTGGAATGAATGTTTTCATTTGACATAGTTACCATGATAATGATACTGTGAATCTACAGAACATATTTCATTTGAGGATTTAACACAGTTTACCAAATCTTAATTTGCCATATTTCAACATACTCTCAAATGAAATATAAACAGAACACATATTTCTAAATTGGTAAGACAACTTAGTGTATGCACAGATACTTCATTAAGAACTTTATAATACTTTCCTTGTAACCAATATTTAATATAAACAAATAAACAATAGAGGGTGGGGGAGGATATATACAGTAGATTTATGAAGACTTCTTATCTTTGGAATCAGTCAAATGAGGATCATTTTCAGAAGTAGTTAACTTGTCAAGGATGAACTCAGTACTAGGCAGAATAAAATCTCCCAAATTACTTTCAAATTAAGTCCTCTTCCAATCTCCAGAATTCTCCAAATGATGCTCTGACTTAAATGTGACATCAAAATTACATATGAAGCTGAGTGGTGCTCATGCCTATAATCCTAGCTACTCAGGAGGCTGAGATCTGAGGATGGCAGTTCAAAGCCAGCCCAAGCAGAAAAGTCCATGTGACTCTTTTTTAATTTTAATTTTAATTTTTTGTGAACATACTGTACAGAGGGGTTACAATTACATGGGCAAGATAATGAGTACATTTCTTATCAAGCATTGCAGCCTCCTCCTTTGTTTACCCTTCACATCCCTTCCCAGCCTCCCCCCACGTGACTCTTATCTCCAATAAACCACCAGAAAAGCAGAAGTGGTGCTGTGGCTCAAGTGGTAGAGTACTAGCCTTAAGTTGAAGAGCTGAGGGACAGCACCCAGACCCCAAGTTCAAGCCCCATGACTGACGAAAAAAAAAGGCATGTGAAAGGCTGTGTAATTTTGAAGTCTGCTGTGTTAGCCTTCCTCAGCTGTGATAAAATAGCTGAGATAAATATATTAAAAGGAGGAAACAACTCATGGTTTCAGAGGATTCCATCTATGGTTGCCTGACCCTGTTTGTTACTTTAAGTCTATGGCAAGGGAGCAAATCCTGGTGTAGAGTACATGGTGGAGCAAAGATGTGCATATAGTGTCCAGAAGCAAAAGATACAGAAAGGAGCCAAGGTTTCTGGAGATTGGTTTCAATAGTTCTTTCAAGGAAGTGGCCCTATTTTCCTTCCACTTAGCCCACTTTTTAAATATTTCACCAATTCTCAAGAGTAGCACAAGCTGGCAATAAAGCCTTTAACATGTGGTCTTCAGGGAACATTTATGATTCAAATCATAACAGGTGGTAAACTAAAGAGTTCTTACAATATGCATTCTCTTATTTATTGAGCATTGATCAATTCATTCACTGAGATCATTTTTCTAAGTATCCTTTATTAACATGTCAAGTTCCAGGTGTGAGACGTAACAGGTTAAATAAGTAAGACTTCACATCCTGATGGCATGATAGTAAACAAACAATGTTGTAATGGTAGAAAGAATAATTAAACTGATTTAGGGAACAGAATAGGTACTTTTCCTTTAAGTTGTCAGAAAAGGCTTCTCCAGGAAGGGGACATTTGATGGCAAATCTGGATAAGGTAAGGGAGAGAACCAGCCAAATATTTCTGTTCCTTTTCTGTGCTCAAGGACTTTTCTCCTGCCAACAACTCCTGTCTATCACTACTAATCCCAGTTTCTGGTTCTCATCCCCCACTAATATTCAAATATGCTTTCAAATCTTTCAGCCTAAAAAAAGTTAAAGGAAAACTCTCCTTTCACTTGTTATCTTCTAAACTCATCTCACTCCTCTATTTCCTTTTACAGTCAAATACTTTAACATAAATGTCCATACTGAAAAATCTTCTTTTCCTTCATATATTCTTGAACCCACACCTTGAGCTCCCTTCCATATAAAAAGGTATCTTACCAAGATGGTGCACTTATCCCTGTATCTTTTTCTTGAGATTCTTCTTTCTCTTGGTTTCTACACCATCACTTTCTAACTGCGATCAGTGGTTTTTCTCTGCCTCCTTGGCTAGTTCCTTCTCATCTACTTGACTCTCAACATCAAAGGCTCAGTACTCTTCCTAGGACTTTTCCTTCTCTATGGTATATTAAAAAAAAAAAAAGAAGAACAACAGTGAAGTTGCAGTGAACCACAATATAGCGAGGGACTATTATATTTCGCCTCACTCTGCCTCATCTAGGACTATACATTTAAACTGATGGATCCATTTAAAGTGATGATGACTTCCAATGGTATCTTCTGCATAGAGCTCTTTCCAAATTCATTCATCTAGCCACAAACCTCAATCTCCATTTAGTTATTTGTATAACAGATACCACAAATAAAATCACCTCCAACATATAATTCCTAATTTGGTGTTACTACACACACCTGCTTCTCCCACAGACTTCCCGACTATGGCAACTTGTATATTCCAAAGAGGGAAGCCACAGTATTTCCCACTTTACATGTTCTTGCCAATGGAACCTTGATGTGTTTTTCAAGTGGGTAAGTGTGTTTCCTCTCCCTGGAATCTAGGTGGAGTTTTATATCTATGTCCACAGCCACCTTCAACAGAGTATGAATGATTTGTATCATTCAACAGAGTGTGATACAAATGTGGCTACATATTTTCAAAGATTTTCATAAAAATACATTTTCACATGGTTCTCCTGAATCTAGCTGCTATGTTCTGTGAAATTCCAAACTGGTCTACATTGAAAAAAATCCTTGTATGAGCTCTAGCTGCAAAGCCAGTTGGAATTCTAACCCAAAGTTAGCATTAACTACTGGACACTAAAGACACTTCTAGACAATTCTAGGCTCCCACCACTGAGTAAGCCTTACATTTTGTTTTGTTTTAACTTTTTCTTAGGAAACTAAATCAAAACAACAGAATCCCCAAAAAATTAAAATACAGAAGTCTAACTTCAATTCTACACAAATATGAAATCTACAATATTTGGTAGAGGTTTGGATATTGCACAAGAGAGACAGATTGCCTCTGCGGTGCCCCGTTTGAAATTCTAAACCACAAAATCTGAATAAAATAATATAAGAATAAAGCACCACTAAGTTTACTATAGTTGTAATAAAGGGTATATAGTGGCTGAGGACCATCTTAAGTGCCATCACCAATTTTTCCTTTTCTTTCACACCCATATTAATCTGCCAGCAGACCTGTGACATCCAAGTCATCCTTTGAAATATATCCAGGATCCTAAGATGTCACACCATCCAGGCTTTTATCTGAACCACAGAAGTTGCCTCCTCACTTCCATTCTTGCTTCTGTCTTCCCTCTTGTACAGCCTATTTCAACAAGAGAAAAAGAGTCCTTCTCTAAAATTGTTAAGTCAGAACACGTTATTTCAGTACTAAACCCTTCAGTGGCTTTCTTTGTGATATAGCTTAAAAGCTAAAATCCTTAGTGGTCTACCATATCCCTCATCATCTGAGCTTCAGCCACCACCTGCCACCACCCCTGCTTCATTTATTGCATTTTGAGAGTACAATGACCTCTTTGCTTTTCCTTAAACATACCTGGCATAGTCCCGCTTTAAAGCCCTTGTACTTGCTAAGAGTCACTTTGTCAGCGCTTTCCTGTGTAGTTTCTGTAAAATAGCACACTTACTCACTACTTTCTATTCTTGTCCAGATTTTTCATCACCTGAATTATTTTCCATTTGTTTATTTCTTTGTCTCCTTCTTGTACAATGAACCTTTCCTGAGAAGAGAAAGTCAGTGTTGAAAGTTCAAGTCCCTCGTGTACAATAGGAGCTTGGTAAACAGTTGTTAAAGACTACTCCAGCAGAGGAAAGAGCAAGTTCAAAAGGCCTTGAAATAGGAATTAGTCTGACAATTTTGAGAATCCCTGTGGCCAGAATGAGAATGGGGACTGTGCATGAGACAAGGTCACAGAGGCAGCCAAAGTTTATGACATGTAGGTCCTCATACGCTGACAAAGATGGGTGGGAAGAAATTGAAGGACAGTGATGTGAACTGATTGACATTTTAAAAATATCTTTCTGGTTGCTTTGTGGAAAATACCCTGAATGGAGAACAAGAGAGGATGAAGAGTTACAGAGAACCATATGCAGGCTTTTTCAGTAATTCATCTAAGCAAGATACATTAAAAGCTTAAACTGAACATGATGACTGACATGGGGTCAGTCACAAGATGGATTTTAAAAGAATGGTTGAACTTGATAATTCAGACATAAAATAATGACAGCAATCTAGAAAGACTTCTAAATGTGTGGCTTTAGCAAATAGTTAAACAGTGGTACATTTTCTCAATGCAATAATGTGAGTAGTTACTTTACTTTGAACAAGGGTTCTATTTTCATTTCTAAAATCAGAGTTAACAAGCATGTAATGTTTGACCCAAAGTAATGTTCAACTGTACTATAGTTTAGTTGAACTGAAGTGCTACACAACAGTGAATAAATATGTTGGTTCTAGGGTGCCTAAGCACCGGTCACATGAAGAAAAATATACAAAGAAATCAGAATAATACATGTGTGGCCAACCTTGAGAAGCATTCCTGATGTCTGTACACCTAGATGGATTAACTGTCCACCTTGAAGGTAGACAGACTTGTTATTTGCAGGAGAGCCATGAGAATAATTCTCCAGGCACAAACTTCTGCTCCGGAGGATGTAGCCCTTTAGAACAGTTACAAATACCAAGAGGGGAAAAAAAAATCACAATAAAATCCAATTGAAAGGCCATACATACATCATGACTCATGTACAGAACTTAGCACTTAAATGCCTTTCTCCAAACTTGAACATAACAGAAAACAAATTTGTGAGACAGCTGCTGACTTGGATCAAAAAGGAATGTAAAAGAATGAACCATTGTAAGTATAGCTTTGTAGGGAACAGCCATTAAAATGGTTCCCATGGGCTTGGTGCTACCCTAGCAGAAAAAGCAAGCTCACCTGAACATGTCTTCCTTTTCTTAAGCTGATAACTTTTTTTTTAATCTGTCATTCAGTTACCATAAAATGTTTTTCCAATTTATTTTCCCCTTCATTCTCTCAGTGAAAAAAAAGAACAGTATTCCTATACTATCATTAATATAATTTTCCTGACATACATACAATTTTATCATATCAACTATCTGAACATTGTCCGATCTATCTATTTTGGAGGCCTTTGGGGGTAGTAAACAAAATTATTTTCCTCTTGTAATTTGAAAGCAACTGAGAGATATAGAAACAGAAGATGAAAATGGCTCAGTCTGATGAAGGAATGGGGCTTAGTAGTATGACCACAGTAAGCCCCTGAATAATTTCTGATAACCCTGCACTGGACAGTTGCCAGCCACTGTGTCAGAAGATAACTTGGCTTGAAATCTCACTGGGTAGAGAAACAGAGAGTGTGTCTTGCAGACATGAGCCAGAAGGAGGATCTGGGCACAATCATTTCTTTCTCCAAATACAACTGTCAGAATGTCATTACTCCTTGTGCTGTAAGGAACAAATGATGATGATAAGGTGGAAAGAAGCAGATGTCTTCCTCACATGCTTTCCCTTCCTGAGGAGTAGAGTAACAAAGCACCCCTCTCCCCCTGTAAAAAACAGGAGTTAGGAACAAATGCTCCTCCATGTTGCCCTCTGAAGTTATACATTGAATTTAATCTCTAAACTTAGACCTGGATTTCCACCAACTATCTGTATATACACACTTCCATTTTATTTTGCACATATATGAATGAGGCCACTGTGGCCACTGGATGTGTAGAGAGTCAGTTTCAAAACTTTTTCCTTCCAATTCTAGCTTGTGGAATTTAGCAAATAGTCTAACCTCAGAATTTCATTTTTTTGTATCTGAAAGAGGATTATCCTCATTTCCTAGAGATTTCTTAGATCCAATGGAGATAAATGTGAAGGTACTGGCATACAGGTGTTGAATTCATTTATTTCTTCCCTTCCCTAAGTTCAATCCAGGACTAGTTTAGGGGTTCAGATTTTGATTAAAGCCAAGCCCTGACATGTTGTTCCACTCCCTTTTACTTGTTTGATCTTTTGACTGTCATTCAGAAGAAACCTCATGCTTATATAGTCCTTTTCAAAAATTTTCTAAAGATTTTATTTTTTATTTATTTTTTATTTTTTGGTCCAGTCATGGGGCCTGAACCCTGGGCCTGGGCGCTGTCCCTCAGCTCTTCAGCTCAAGGCTAGCACTCTACCACTTGAGCCACAGCGCCACGTCCAGCTTTTTTCTTTTTTCT
Organism: Dipodomys spectabilis; assembly: GCF_019054845.1. Classification (NCBI taxonomy): domain Eukaryota; kingdom Metazoa; phylum Chordata; class Mammalia; order Rodentia; family Heteromyidae; genus Dipodomys; species Dipodomys spectabilis. The sequence continues at coordinate 21,215,188 of NW_024870766.1, forward strand.
GCTTATGTGATGCTGAAGAATCGAACCCAGGGCCTCAGGCATGCAAGGCAAGCGCTTTACCACTGAGCCACCTTCCCAGCCCCAAGATTTTATTTTTAAACAACTGTGTTCATAGTAAAATTGAGCAGAAAGTATAGAGAAATCTCAGATATCTCCATTTCTTACATAAACATATCCTGTCTAACTATCAACACCCCACAATGAAATGGCAGGTTTGTTATCATTCTCAAACTTTGAGATATCACAATGTTCCAAAGTCCACCGTTGAATTAAATTATGGTTCCTTCTTGATGTGGTACAGTATAGGGGTTTTGATAATGATATCATATCATGTAATCACCACTATACTATAAAGAATACTTTTGTTGCCTTAACAATTCTTTGCACCCCTCCAATTCATCTCTCATTTTACTTAATTCTTGGAAACCATACAAAGAATGGCTAATCAGCCTGAAGAAAGGATGTATTGCCATTTTGCAATTACACAGATAAATCTGGAGGAAGGACATTATCCACATGAATGAAGCCAGATAAAGGAGGAAAACTATGACATGTTCCAGCTTATTCATTGAATCTGAAATAGCCAAATACACAGTAGTAGTGAGAATAGGGGCAGTTACCAGGAGAGGACAGGGAAGTAAGATTTAGAGATGCTGTGTCAAAGGACACAAAGTTGCAGTTACGCAGAGTGAATATGTCTAGAGATTGAATGTGCAACATGAGGATTATAATTAAGAGCACAGAATGACATACTGGGAATTTGATAGAAAGCTACTTTACAGGTGCTCTCATTAAACACCAAAAATGGTAACTATGGGATATATTAATTACTATAATTAATTTCTAGTATCTGTTTCACAGTATGGACGTACACACCAAACCATTACAGCATGTACATTTAAAATAATTTATTTTGTAAAAAATGAAGATACCCAAATAGAAAATAAACATAAGAAGGGTAGCAATGTATGTCATCAAAGATTTGCAAAGTGAAACACCTGTGAGTTATTACCACACCTCTCTGACAATGGCAACAATTTCCACTGCTGGCGAAGATGTGGAATGATGCAGTCTTCATTCATTGTTGGTGGGAAATCAAAATGGTAATTCCACTTTGGGAGACAGTTTGGTGGTGTTTTGCAAAGCTAAATATTCTCTGGCTATATTATCTGGCAATTGCTCTCCTTAGTAACTATTCAAGTTAGTTGAGAATGAACATACACACAAGACTTGCACAGGGATATTCATAGCAGCTTTAGTCATAATTGACAAAACATGAAAGCAATGAGGATGTCTTCAGGAAGCAAGTGGATTAAGAAAGTATGGTACTTCTATACAATGGAATATTAGTGTGAAAAGAAATTGCCAAGCCATGGAAGTTCCCCAAACAGAGGAACATTAAGTGTATATTACTAAATGAAAGATACTATGTATAGTATGATTCTAACTAGAGACCATTATGGTAGAGCAATATACCCATGCTTAGAGACCATTTTGGAAAAGTTAAAATATGTAGATAATTGTATATAGATATAGATACAGATATACACACACAAATACATATGTGTATATATACACATATATATATATATATATATATATATATATATATATCCAGGCTTTTACTGCTGATGAATTTTTTAATATGTATATCTTCAACTGTCTTCACACAGTTTAAATTCATTCATCAAATATTCCTATTCTTTAATTAATACATTTAGAGTATTAAGCATTAAAGGAAACAAAATGCTACCACAAACCAAATGTCCACAGCCTCCTAGTAACTGTACTATAGCACATTAGAAGAAAGTCATTTTCAGGTTATCCAGTAGAAAATGTAAAATAAATAACATTTTGATCATGGGATGAAATAACCCTATTTAGTCATACATGAAGAATTCAATCTTCCAACCCTACATTAAGTCTCTCTCTCTCTCTCTTGCATACACATACACACACATGCATACACACACATACACATACATATACATACAAACACACACACACACATACAGAAACCAAGCCAAAAGAAAGTCAAGTGACTTGGACATTTAGTAAATCATAGGACCTGGTCCAGTCTTCAGGCTGCTGGCTCAGAATTCTGTCACCTGGTTTAGACACATGGAAGGAAACACAGATGGGAAGATGCAGTGGGGACATGGGACAATTGGAGCAATTTAAGACAACAGGTGCTTTCTAAACAGAGATAATAATAAGAAGGATGGATGCACAAAGTGACTGGAACATTCCACAGACAAATGCTGCCAACTTTGTGATGGGACTTCAAATAAAATTTGCCTTATGATTGAGTTCCTGAGTTTGCTATCTGCACTTCAGCTGGGCTGCTCCTCCTTCCCCCATCCAGAAGCAAACTGGCTGAGCTCCTGTGGCTGTTGACTCAGCATTTGTCACATGTTTAAATTCTCCTACTTAGCAATGATTTAAAAGTTTTAAAGCAAGCATACCATTTTTTTTTTTTTAAAAAAACTTGGTATCCTTTCATGCTTTAAATATGAGGTATTGCACAAGTGGGCCAGAAACCAGCAAGGGACTTTCTTTCCTCTATCAGTACTGATGAACATTGTCATAAAATTCAAATGACTTTCTCTCGAGGGCAAGATGGTGTGTTGACAGTGCTTTTCACTTAAAAGCTCTGACAACCAAGTCAAGCTCAGGCACCACATCCATGCAGCAAACATCTGCTGCATCAGAAATATGGAGCCCCCTGAATCTGTGCGACCCCGAGAGGATGGCATTGGATATGAGGTCACGGTGGGACTTAAGTCCATTTCTGCTTCTGAATTCCAGAACTGGTGCCCTGTGCATTGAATAGGTCAATCAAGATTTTGCTTATTATTTGCAAATCCAATAGAAGTCAACCAATACTTAAGAGACAGTTATGAAATCCTAAGTGCTGGGAACAGAGAATAAGAAGGCTTTTACCCTCAAGGAGAGTACTCCACAAAGCAATACTCAGCCTCAGAGATAGACAGGGGTGGATGGACTCAGAGTTCTCCTGCATACCACACTGAGGAGAGGGAAAGCAATGTATTGGAGGCAGATGTGGAAAGAGAACTCTTATCGGACTCCTCCTACCACCTACTTCTCTTCATTTTGCAAAACCTTTACATCTGCCTTTTAGAAGGAGTTTTTCTAGCCAAAATGTTTCAGTTAAATATCACTGGACTAAGTTCTCATCATAGAGAGCTGGAGATGATTTCAGTTTCCTCCAAATACTAAAAATATATACTAGAGGATATCATAGATTATATTAATGAGGAAGAGGAAACAATTATGCTAGCTAACAAAGAACTACTGCTAGACTCTGAATACCAAAGGGAATCCTGGTGTGACATCCCTTAGCTTTCATCACTTCAAAAGCAAGCCTTACAGGGTAACAAACAAAAAGTCAAGCTTCCTTTTTTCAACATGTGGTTAATTAGCCCAGATCAACAGATGTTACCAGAAAACTTCAGAAAAATTACATTACAGCATATACCAGTATAGGCTGATGCTTTAGCACATATCAGTGAATTTCTAACTGTGTATTGAGGGCTTAGCAAGTAATGAGTTAATTCATACTAAGCCTCTGGTTTGCAGAGGGGAAATTAAAGGGCAACAAAAAAAATGAATCTAAACTTCCTGTTCCCAAAAGGAGTTCATGCCTGCTTCATTTTCCTCTCTTCCGATGAGTAAACAAGTCATGTGTAAGCACTAAAATGCAGAGATCTAGAGAGATTTGCTTCTCAATTTAAAAGGCAAAGAGCAAGGTTATCTTTCATGATCCTTTTATATACAGAATAACAGTTCTGTCTTTGCTTCCATCTTATGACATGTAAAAATATGCCATGCAATAAATAATTCACTATCTTATTATTACTTTAACAAGCAAACAAACAAAAATACCCAGCAAAAAATCCTAAACAGAACATTGCTCTAAACCAAACTCGCACAGTAGCTTGAGAGAGAAACAACACTGCTTTCAAGAAACTTCCTTTATACAATGATAAAACATTAATGAAAAAGTTTTAATTTTTAGGGTGAATTAAAGCATGTCTGTAATGTCAACGTCCTTTTTCCTTGCTGTAATTAACCAATTCAGACAGATAAAATTCATCTTCTTTTGAAATGTTCAAGTAAATGGAGCCTGAAAAATAATTAACTAAGAGAAGAGGCAATCAGTTTGACAACACGTTTCTTGCTCCAGCAAGCTCATGCTTCTGTGAGCACACTAAGCATTCGTCTGTCTGCCATTCAACATACCCATATTACCCACTGGGAACTGGCTATTTTGATGATATTTATCCGTTCCCTACTATCAGGAAAATACTGTTAGACACTATGGGAAGGTCAAAGATTTGGAACATAATCCCTGACCTCATAAAAGTTGAAATCTACCAATGGAAGACCAACCCAAAAATGATTTTCAGTCATAACAACAGAAAATAAGTGTCATGTCAAAATGAAGTAGGGCTAAATTGCTTAAAAATCAATTGTTTCAAAATGAATCCCTGAATTTGCCTGTGAAAAATGAAGTTGTAAGGCTGGACTTAAAGAATAACTATCATACTTGAAAACAACAGAAAAGTAAGTCAGGACAATAGCTATTAAAATAAAGAAATATTGATGGATAAGATGTATGTGCTGGACAGTTAAGCAGTCATAAGAGCCTTTTGGAAGTTATAGTTTATACTGAACTTTTACTCACTAAAATACAAAATAATGTCAACCTTGTGAGTATCATCAAGAAATGAGTTTAAGGATGTTAAAATCAGTTTTTAAAAGAAAGGTCATTTTTTCATTCAAACCAAGTGGAAGGAAACTTAGAAGTCAATATGGCAAAGAGTATGAATAGCTTGTATTTCTTTCTGAAACTCAAGTAGGGACATTTTAAGACTAATTTATTGGGCTTAGTATAGAACCAATTTAGATTGCAGCTATTTAGTTTCAGAGATGAAATTAGCTTCTATTTTTATATCACTGGACTTATTTTAGTTAGAGTATCATAGGAATTATGAATATTCACCTCTTTTGCCCTAAATGTATAATTACCCAAATACTTGAGTAAAGGAAAACATAGGGAGTTGGATTTAGTCAAGGAAGTGAGTATATAATTTGTGGAAGAAAAGATCAGAGAAGACAACTTACAATTTATGTTTACCACCAGTCACTTTATTTCTATAAACTAAAAGCAGACAGTGTTCAGTAGTAGCATCTTTAGGCAGTAAGGACACTACAGGTCAAAGAGGTGGGTGATTAGTTGGCAATTAAATGGTTTGCTCTGAATTACGAATTCCACCCATTTAAGTTTTGCTTCAGTTCACCCAAGAGTCTCTAACATATCCACTACAGCAGCGATGAAGGACAGTCCAACTCTACTGCAAATTACCTTGTGACACTGAAAATCGATTCTGAAATTCATTTTCATAAATGTTCTCTGAAATTGTACTCTAAATTTTAACTTAAATTTGACCTTAAGTAAGGGTTTGCTGGAATATTAAAAATGTGTTTAAAATATTTATCAATCTTTCCTTCATTATTTCAAAATCATATTTAAGTACCCAATAGAGGAAATGGATTACTTCTATCTTGTTCATTTTCTTGTCATTTAAAAATTCCTTGTTTAATGTAGCTGTACATTCCACATCTGATTGAAATGGTCAGAAGATGGGCAGAAATACCAAGCAGAAAGTGTGAGGAAGTAGATAAAACTGGAATATCAGATGCAGTTTGTGAATGAATATACCATTATGCTCAGCAAATAAGCAAGCTCCCATCTCACCCACAGCTGAAGAACATGTCCATCTGATCTAATGATGTATGTCTTCAAGCCCATTTATAGTTTTCCATGGATACAAGAAATTTTTGAAGATTCACGATGAGAGATGAGAACAAAATCAGAAAAATATGCAGTTACATAAGAAGTACTAAAAAGATTGAACTAAAATAAATGTATAAAGTGCTTTTTACATATGATTATTTGCCAACTCTTTGAGAAGTTATAAAAAGAAAGAATCATAGTTTCTTCCCTCTAAGTTTATATGCTGAATGAAAATATATACATTTATAGAGATAAGCCATTTTTTCCTCCTAACAAGTTTTTCCAAAGATGACTTTACAAAACTTCTGTTTTTTTTAAAACCATTTTTAGCATTTTTGTCCATTTTAGTGAAGGACATTTGGACATTTTTCCTGAAAATAATAACTAGTTAGCTCTGTTAGACTCCACCTTTGTTATTCTTTAGACTGACAGGCATGGGTATATAATAGGTAGACACAGTTTGTTTTCATGGTACAATTTTTCAGGGCAAATGGCAATTATAGAGAATGAAGAAATGGCTCCCAAGATGAACTTGCTCTGTCCTACGCATCGACTTTGTAAATGAGACCATTGGTCATAATGGGTACTGTCCTCAGAAGCATAGATCACGCATTAACCCACAAAACCCTAATCAACTTAAAGAAATCATAGCACATGGCTTACAGCCTGCAGTTTAGCAGATTCCCTTTTATATATGGATGGAAGCACATTATGATCTGTGGTTCTTTTTAGCTCATGACTCTGTATGTAGGCAAAAATGTCCTAGCTTTCTACCAGCTTTCTAGGTCTTGTTTGAAAATCAAACTACTCACATTTTCTGACACATGTTCTGCACACGTCATCTGCTATTTACTTAGCTGCTGTGCTTGCCCCCTTTAGACCACGTAACTGATGAATCTAATATTTTGCTCAAATTGAACCTTCCCACAGACAACTTGCATGAATTACCCAGATTAGAAATGAATGTATGCTCAGTGGACCTGTGTCTCAAAATTAGATTTATCAAATAGTGCTTCCCTTTTTTTTAATTTTGAGGATGGGGGTTGTCATATCTGTGACTAATTTAACAGATACATAAAAGGGAGATTGAAAGGTTTACATTATCCTGGAATATATTAAATCTTATGAAAATAAACCATAATTAAATCATTTAAAGTTACATAAAGAAAAAATATTACATGATCCCATAGTTAACAAAACCTATGTTATTGAACTTACTGTTGAAACTTGAGATATATGAACAATGGTGTCAAAAGAAAAATATAAACTCTCAGAACTAAGAAAAATGTAGAAGGGTATACATTTGTGTTTTACAGCTAAACACAGGGAATTCTCTAGTAACAATCACTGGGTTTATAATCTGGTTCATTTTTTATGCCACTTTCACTTTATGCAGTAATAGTCAGAGATTTTATTAAGTTAAGCTTTTCTTAAATCTATCAGTTAAATAAGGACTATAATGCTAAACCCAGAACACCTACTGTTGGCCAAGAAAAATATATAAAAAGACTTTATATTTCTCATTATCTATTGTCAGTGATCTGCCAAACTCCTCTAGTTAGATCAACCCTTGATAAAGTTGGCAGAAACATTGGACTACAGCATATATCTTTATTTCCCTTAATTAAAAATGCTTTCTCTGGATATTGGGGGTGGAGAGAAAGAACTTGGTGATTGATGAGATGAATAAATGCATAATATCACTAAAAACAATGCAAATCTTGTTACCTGTGTTAAAATAGTGAACTCAAACATCAGTAGAAGTATGAGAGATGGTTCGTGTTCTGGCTCTGAGATTCTTTTCTACATTATTCTGAATGACTCACTAGAGACTTAAATATACTGTAATGTTTCAGTGTGTTCAATGTAGGTATTATTTTTCATTCATTTAAATTATGCAAACATCTGCAGATTAACAGTATAAAATATATTAAAATAGAATAAGAGCTAGGGAAAGAAGACACGGTATAGATCCAAGATAGCATTAAATTGATTACTTGAGGGAATTTATTCATAGTTCCAGAAGTATTCCATGTCTTATTTCCTATGATTATATAACCCTTTACATTCTAAGTTAAGCATGAAAAGTTTTTAATAATCCTTAAAAGAAATCCCAAGAAATGGTTAGGCTTAAAAATATATATCCAATTAAAGGGAAACTGCACACTAAAATAGCAATTAAGATAATGAAATATTTCTGGGCTCAGATCTATGACTGCCAAATTTCTAGTTATCTTCCCAATACAGAAATAGGATCCTATTCGAATGCTTTCTTTCTTTCTTTTTTTTTTTTTTACCCCTCACTGAAATCTTCTGGTATATTTGGAAAATGCTGATGGGAAAGACAAGAAAATCTTAATTATTACAGAAAGTATAAAAGCTTTTGGGGAAGAGTTAATATTTCCTTTGAATGAATTGTTCCAGGATTAGACTTTACTCTTTGCCATACTCTTTGGTCACTGTTTTAGGAAGCTTGTTCTGGTTTTCAGTTTTAAATAATGAAGGTAGGAACTTACATGTTCTAATCTTCTACATTCCTTGTAAATGTTCACTTTGGTATCCCTTTTCTGGGAAGCTCTGTTCTTTTAGCTAGCCCTTCAAGTATTCATAAAATCCTTCCCCATTTTAGAGCTAATACAGTAAGCTCCATTTTGGATTTAGCTCCAAATAGAAGTTTTTGTTTTTGTTTTTTTTTAATTGTGAAAATACTTTACAGAGGGGTTACAATTACATGAGCACAGTGTACATGAGTACATTTCTTATCAAGCATTGTTGCTTCCTCCTTTGTTTCCCCTTCCCAACCCTTCCATCCTCCCTCACACCCGCATCCCCCCCCACGCCCACCCACCCAAGCTGTAAAGTTTGTTTTTCGACATAACCTCTTCTACATCTCATTGTTGCAATGGGTCCACCTGTATCCCTGTTTAAACAATTTGTTTTTCCACTTCCCCTCACCAAATTATATCAACATCAAATACAGTGAAAACAGGGGTAATACCATGGGGAGGGACATACAAAGCAACAAAGAAATCATCTTATAAGTATGTTAGAAACAATAGCAAGAAAGAAAAACCATTTCAGGCCTTATCTTGGGGTTCATTTCCCTATCATCAACTTATCTGACCTTTTCTGCTTGTCTCAGACATATACCAGTTATTGCAAATAAGGGAAACCATGGGACCTATGTTTCTTTAGGCCTGGCTTACTTCACTTAATATATTTTTTTCCAAATCTTTCCATTTCCTAACAAATGGGGCAATGTCATTCTTTCTGATGGAGGCATAGAATTCCATTGTGTATATATACCACATTTTCTTGATCCATTCATCTACTGAGGGGCATCTGGGTTGGTTCCATATCTTAGCTATGGTAAATAATGCTGCAATAAACATAGTTGTGCTGGTAGCTTGTTTGTGATCATTCAGGTAAATGCCCAAAGGTGGGATTGCGGGGTCATAGGGGAGCTCAATGTGGAGTCTTTTAGGAACCCAAATGGAGGTTTCTTGTTCTTATTTTTAGCCCAGGAAGACATTTTTCTGTTTGGCATGGAAAAGCCAATTTGATGTTGTGTCTGAATTTTCTAATATGATATGATTTTTTAAAAGCACGTTTTTCTTATCCATCTCAGATTTGAACAAAAGTAAACCAAACATATAAGACAATAGTATATTACTTCTGAATGATTTCCCTTGGTGAAAGGTGTTTTACTCCTAGTTATTTCAGACACAAAGTCTGAATAACTATTTGATAATTGTTTAGGCTCACATGGAAAGTGTATTATTTAAACAAGAATTCGCAGTAATCTTTTCAATATATGTATAAATGTATGTTTGTACATACACACATACATATAACATAAATATATCTGTTTTAACTAAGGATTAGAACACTTGTAGAGATCTTTAATTCTATCCTTTCATTATTACCTAATTAATATTACCTTTAAGGAATCATTCTGAATGGCAAACAGTAGATTTTCAGTTCTGTATATAGTTTCTGTCATCCTCACAAAACCATCATGCTCCCTTCTTCCACATCTAAACCAGTGACTCACGGTGGACTTTCCCTCAAACTGATAGAAGTCAGAAGAGATCAGTGTAACTTCTGCCCTAGTTGATGACAGGCATGACTTAATATCTGTGTGAGCTACATAGGGCCTGGAGGTTTTGGCTTAAGAAAACGTTAAAAGTGAATTTGTTGAAAGGTCTGTTCATTTAGGTTTACATTTCAAAAACTTGCCACAGTAAAGACAGACAGAAGAACGTAAAATAATGAATTTACACTTTAATAGTTACATTTCATTATGTGTTCCCCATCCAATCCACTTAAAATATATATTTTTGGATAAAAACTAAACCTATCTCAAGACATGGTGTAGATAATAAAATTCAATTTAAATACATGATGCTGAAAATAGTTGAGAAAGCTAGTGAGTGAGCGAGCAAGAGTGTACACGAGAGAGAGAGGAAGAGAGAGAGAGAGAGAGATAGAGAGAGAGAGAGAGAGAGAGAGAGAGAGAGGTGGGGGAAAGGAAAGAGAGAGACACAGAGAGAGAATATCCTAGTCTGCATAGGAATTCCACACTTAGGAATGAGGCTGGAGATAGCTGTCTATATAAACCAGAGTATTTACCATGGTCTAATGAGCTGAGTACATCTGCTATCACCCAATCTTTTTAGTCTTTAGCCTGTGATTAAAATAGAGGGAGGGCATCAGATTTCTTTTAGGTAGCCCTTTATGAATGAGCACAATCAATCACTAAAAGGCTAATTGTATCTTCTGAGCTATTAATTGACTTAACTCCAGGAGCACTGCGCAAAACATATGGTGCAAGATCCAAGCAACTGTCCAGGGCTGTGCACAGGGGCATTTGGCTTCTTTCTGAAAAGAACCAAAGGTAATCCCTTTGCAGCTGCAGTGCAGATGGTTTCCTTTGCACCATTTCACTGAATACTAAACAGAAACTGGAAAAAGTTTGAAAACACGATAAACAAACAGCTGAGCATGAGCTTAAATGTTCTCTGCATCTATCAGAAAGAAGCACTCAGAATCTCTGGATGTTTACCAGAAAGTTAAAAGGAAACACAGAGACATGAAAACTGAATGAAATGACTCTGGGAATTATACCTAAATCTGGTTGTATGTGTGTACTTTTTCCCCCAAAGCAACAATATAATTAAATATCTTGGAAACTTCAATTCTGGATGTCATGATTCATAATCCTCCTAGACATCATCCGAACTTCAGGTTTCTCTGAAAATATGCTGAGATGAGTAGAGCTAAAATTCACCTTCCTCTGAAGGAGTTACTTGAAAAATCACTGTTAACCTTCAATTCTTCCTGCTTCGTGTAGCAACTTAACACACTATAATCCTTTCCAAATAAAAATGCACAGTGAAGCTCAATTACCATTTCAACTTCCCATCATTTATTCTTCTGCTGGCAGAGAGAAAATATAAGCCTGGTTGGCAAGCAGAGCAAGAATAAAGTCATATCAATGTGTATGACCTGTTAATAACGAGCAGGTAATACTAATACCTTTAGTTAATTTAAGAAGACTAAGGTATTCATTTTACAAAGAAACAGGTTTTCATGAGCCTATCCTTTGTACTCTTCTAGACATTGTGTTATAGCAATAACAAACAAATGACCGTTGCAATTAGAAACACACATCTAGATACTATATTCTACATTAGGTAGAATCCAGAGCCTTATTTCTGAATCAACTTCTGTACCTGTGTGGTGTACTCAGGAATGCTATAAGGGTGGAAGGATCCATATCAGACAGAGAAGAACATGCTAGGGAAGGAAACAGACATGAAAATAATAGAGAAATACAATACAACTGAAAAAAATTGCAATCTAAACTAAGTCTCACCTCCATCTTCTAAGATCTTATATCAGAAAGCTTTATTTAGTTTGAAAATAGTCTTCTGTACATTCTAGTAAAAGTAGGCTCCAGCTAGTTTTGGAAATGAGTCACAAATCCTGAGGAAGATTTGGAATTTGGCACTGAGGTCCTTATTGACTTGCACGACGAGATGAGTCTTGGAGTGAATGAAGATGAATGAAAAATGCATCCAAAGGGCTGATTTCTAGCAACCACTACTGCTCATGGGTTCATTTGTAAAATATATATGTGACCTGCCATTATCAAAACCACAAACTGCATATATTCATCTAATTATTTGGTGTACATATAATTTCCATATACTAAGCAGAGCAGCTAGTATGCTTTAAAAGTATCAACTCCCTGGGTCAGAAAACATACATGCTGACTCAATATTACAAATGAATTTCAATCTCTCAGTGGCAATCTCTTATATATATATATATATATATATATATATATATATATAATATATAGGCTATCATGTGCATTTTATAAGAGATTATAAATGTTATTCTGCAATATATTACATTATATAATATTGTATATATTTTATATTTAAACTATCATTTATATTGTAATTTATACTTTATATATAATATGATCATTATGTTATATATTTTAACATATATAATTACAGAATTATTGTAAATTAACATCTTATCCTACCCTCTTCACACTTATTCAAATTTTAATTAACCATGTGACTATTTGCATAAAGTCTTGCTTACCAGATTTTAAATTTCTTAGGGATGGGGACCATGTCTACTTTATTCTGTAGTGTTGTTGTGCATTGTGTCTGGCCTAGCACATAGATTTTGTAAGCGTCTACAAGCAGTAATAACTGTGAGAGAGAAAGAGGAAAGAGGCAGGAAGTGGGGAGCAAATGAAGGAAGTTTAGAAGATAAAGTACAAAGAAGAAACTCTTTTTAAAATAATTTACATTACTCCACAGCAGTATTGCATAAAGATACCCCACTTTTGCAAAATTGCTAAGAATAAGGAATGGTCTAAAAGTAATAAGATAATAATGGCTTCATTTTGGTTCTTCTCCTTATATAAAATTCTTGATATAGATTTGCTTCCTTATTCATGTCTCTTTTCTAAAGGAAAAAGTCAAGTTAAGCAAATTCCAAGTCTATTTTTATCTATCTATATACATAGAGATATATACACCTATATGTATATATACACATATATATTCACATAATAGACATTTTCAAGTGCTATTGCACTTCTCTTCTGCCAGCAGGTTTGTTTAATAGGTAACCATAGAAGACCATAAGCAGTTAGCCACTTAATGATAGCTATGAGAAATCATTGCACAGGAAGGTAATTTCCCCTGTTGTAGCATCATCTTCTTTTCAATATTAAGTGCATTGTAAAAAAAAAAAAAAGAAGAAGAAGATGCCATGAAATCAAAGGATACTGTAGAAACAAATATAGGAAACGTTTTCTAATTTTCTAAATAATCTTTTATTTAACAATTAGTACTCTCTTTAAAATTATTTTAAAAGCATGAAATGCCTCAGCGAATTCACTTAAGCAAAAAACTGAAGTCAAATTCGATTCCTTTTTTTATTGGATCCATCTATCCAACAAGCACTTAAATTTTGTGACATTATTGTAGGGCTATAGGGAATGTGAAAATCCACAATTTTCTGTAGATTTTATATTATTTAATACATCTGCTGAAGTAGAAATAACTAAGATGTTATGCAAAGGATGCATTTTTCTAGTTAATTGTAGATCTGACACAAGAAAGCTAGATATTTTAATTCTGTATAGAAAGATAACGTATACTGGTACATACTTCAGCACTTTTTCATTTCCTTTAGATCTTGCCATAGGACATTTAATATTTATTAGAGGTTTCTATGTATGATTTGGTATCACCACTCTAATGCATACCACCCAATTTCTAAAGTACATCTTTGTTTGAGGTTGAACTATATCTAGAATACTTTTAAATTAGACCATCAAGGAAAGGAAATTTACTATGCTGTTTCCTCAGATAAAGTATCTTCATCTAAACTGATTTTCTGGACAAAAACAATATTTTCTATGCTTGATTTAGAACATACACTATTTTCTATGCTTTTGAGTATAGATTCACTAATGACTTCAATCTCCAATAAAATAAATATTCTTCCTGATTTCATTGGCAATGAATTCTGCTTATGAAACTAAGCAGGAAACTGCAACATTTCAATTTTACTTTATTTTTTTGCCCTGGAATAGGTCTAGATAAATAGTCCAGTAACAATCAAAATTCTATTCTCTTCTTTCCTGGGAAAATTTCCATATGTCACAGAAATAGTATGTGACTTTAAAAATATATCGTTGCTATTTTATGATTAAAGAATTACTAACAATGGCACACTTGAATTTTATATTTTTATTGGTTTTGGATGCTTTGGCACCTACATACATTATGACCAAACAACAACTGAATAGCAGTTACTCCGACAAGTTTAAAATACATATGACTACCAGTTAAGCCACTGCTCATGACTTTAATCGGAACTAGTTAGGAGGCTGTGTTAAAAGGATTGAGGTTCAAAGCCAGCCTAGTGAAGCTCCATTGCCAAAATAACTAGCATTGACATTACCTTGAGTGGAAAAAGCCAAGGGACAACACGTCAAACTCCACTACTGGTAAGCAAGCGCGCATGCGTGCACACACAAAGACCCAGGGCTGACGTCCTCGCTCTTATGCAGGAGCACCAGGTGAGCAAGAAAGACTCAAATGTATTGTAAGGCCCTGAGTTCAAATCCCAATACTCCTATCCCCAACTGCATATATAACTTTGAGGAAATGGCCTTATTAACACTATTTTTTATAACAACTTTAATATACTAAGTACTATATAGTTAATAATAATTAAAAGATATTACAAAATGTATCATATATCATTAAACTATTTGGTTGAAATATATGTTGGTTGTTATATATATATGTGTGTGCATGTGTGTATGTATATATATATGTGTGCATATATATATATATATATATATATATATATATATATATATATATATGTTGTATATTTACCAGGAGCCTGATCTTTCTTAACAAAAACTATTTGTCCAGCATAGAGTTACATATAATTAAAACTTACCTTCATGAAAGTCATTTCTTTTTTTTCGGGGGGGGGGGGGGGATCTGGTCGTGGGGCCTGAACTCTGGGCCTGGGCACTGTCCCTCAGCTCTTCAGCTCAAGGCTAGCACTCTACCACTTGAGCCACAGCACCACTTCTGGCTTTTTTTCTTTTTGTTTATGTGGTGCTGAGGAATCGAACCCAGGGCCTCATGCATGCAAGGCAAGCGCTCTACCACTGAGCCACCTTCCCAGCCCTGAAAATCATTTCTTTTTTAAAAAAAGTAATTAATTAATTTTATTGTGAGAATACCGTACAGCGGAGTTACAATTACATGGGCAAGATAACGAGTACATTTCTTATCAAGCATTGTTGCCTCCTCGTTGTTTCCCCTTCCCATCATTTCCCATACTCCTCCCCTCTCCCCACCCGGTCTTCCCCCCACCCCTCGCCAAAGTTGTTAAGTTCGTTTTTCAACATGACGACTTGTACATCTCATTGTTGCAATGGGTCTAGTTAAACGATTTGTTTTTTCCCTTCCCCTTCACAAATTATACCAACATCAAATACAGTGAAAGTATGGGTTATACTGTGGGGGAGGGACATACAAAGCAACATAGATATCATCTTATAAATATGATAGAAACAATTGCATGAAAGGAAAAAAACAAAAAACATTTGAATACTTATCTTGGGGTTCATTCAACTAAGATCAACTTATCTGACCTTTTCTGCTTGACTCAGACATATACTAGTTTTTGCAAATAAGGGAAACCATGGGACCTATGTTTCTTTGGGCCTGGCTTACTTCACTTAATTTTTTCCAAGTCTTTCCATTTCCTAACAAAAATCATTTCCTAAAATAGCACTTAACCTAAACCATGATTGGAAGCCCAAAATTATAATACTAGCCCTCAGGAGGGTAAGGCAGGAGGATCTAAAGTTTGAGTCTCACCTAGGCAACAAAGCAAGACACTTTTTCACAAAACCTTATTATGATGTGAAAGTATGAAATAAATCTAAGAGTCAATGGCAGACATAGAGTTTAACTTCTCAATAGATATTTATTATGACATTTAATCTATATCCTCCTCAGTATAAAAGTCACTATGAAGGTTATAGTAACAAAACAACTCTGTGAGAATAACAAATTTAATAAAACCAGACTGAACATTAATTGTTCAACCTGTAATTATGAGTTGCTGAGACCATAATATAATCAATCAACATGGGATGAAAAAAATAGATTTCTTGAAAGAACTGGGAGTTAGGCGGGATCTTGGTGGAAATTACAGTACATATTAGTGGAAAAGGAAGAGAAATCTCTTGCTCAAGAGCTGGCAGCAAAAGAGGCTGAGGTGGGTTGAGAAAGGCTTAAGCCAAGATGACTAGCCTATTCTGCTAACATAATTCTGTATGCATGTATTTGACAGATATGCAATAGTTCTGGTATTGAAACTGGTAAAGAACTCTCAGGACATCTTGTAAAAAATGAGAGAACAGAAAAGTAACCCAATAAGTGTATTTTTGGAGAGCTGATTTTTTCCCACCTATGATTTACCATATCACAAAGTAACCAGAAAGTGGACGACAGCAAGTACTCATATATAAAAATCTTTTACTAAACAAGATGTCTCATTGTAAAAAATCCTATAAGTTTAGAAGAATAGTACCAATAGAAACAAAAATTAGGGTGAAATTAAGTAATCACTATAAGTTGTATATACTTAGTGAAATATTAATTTGCATGATGTACTTAAATTAAGACAGTGTACTATGTGTTATACAGGCCAACTGTACTTTTCTGTATTATTATTTAATTAAATATTAATTAATTTATTTTTAGCTTATTTCATTGACTTTACCATCTCTATCTTGTTTTTCACATTTAGGGTCTGACAATTCTGTAGTTGTTTATTTCTAATAATATTCTTAAACTTTTTTGTTTCACTTATTATGGGCAGATGATAAAAGTCTGGTCATTTTTATTACCGCAACCTAACTCTACAGCAGACAACACAAATCCAGTAAGAATACAAATCTATGTATCTTCAGGGCGCAATACAAAATCCATCTATTTATTCAAGTCCTTTGATTAACAGTATCTATATTTATGAAATGCCTTGGGTTTTTCAGGTGAAAATATTTCATATGAAACTCAAGTATTATTAAATATTCTGTGATGTTATCACAATGTTTTGTATGAATATGTGCTAATGCTCAATAACTTTAGCCTGAGGTCTAATACTCACTATAAACTTAGAAAATAAGTAAACCTCTTCTTAGGGTATGGATTTACTTTACCTAATAAACCAAAAAACAGATATAAAATTGAATGTATATCTAGGAAATGCCTAGTGTTTTGTTTGTCATTGAAGACTGGACATTCTGAAAAACACTAATAAGTAACTATTAAAAATTATATATTTCATTATTTATTAACTATTAGCTATTATCTGAACATACCTCAAAATTTTGTTTATTTGAAATAACCATGTGTATTTATATATACATATGCATGTATACATACAATCATAATGCTTTATGCTACAATTGAACTGCTACGAACATCTATAAACAAGGAACTTCAACCAAGTCATTAACTAAGAAGCATATTTGTGATTTTCTTGTCTGTAAGGTATGCTAATTATCAATTAAAATTCTATTTTATTTAACTTAGTCATAAAGGCACAGATCGCATTTTTATCAACTATAGGGCAGTGGAAAGTCCAGTGAGCTGAGAAGAGCTTGGGCCTCAGGGTTATCTTTTACTAGCACTATATCCTTAAACAGACACACACACACACACACACACACACACGTCTGTGTGTGTGTGTGTGTGTGTATGTGTACGTTTTGGGGGGGGGTCAGTCATGGGGGTTGAACTTTGGGACTGGGCGCTGTCCCTCAGCTCTTCAGCTCAAGGTGAGTGCTCTACCACTTGAGCCACAGTGCCACTTCTGGTTTTCTGGTGGTTAATTGTTGGAGATAAGAGTCTCATAGACTTTCTTGCCTGGTCTGGCTTTGAACCGTGATCCTCAGATCTCAGCCTGCTGAGTAGCTAGGATTACAGGCGTGAGCCATTGGGTGTCAGGTTTAAAGATATATTTTCAACCTTTCTGAATTTTCTCATCTCATTTAAAAACCAGTAAGATTATCTCTAACATCCCTCCTACACTAAAATCCTGCTTTCTGATGATAATAAATGCTGCTGCTGCTACAAGTTCTGATGATGACAGTAAAAACATCTAGTATAGCTTGACACCTTAATTATGCATCAGCCACTAACCTATTTGCTTTAATACACTAACTCATTTCATTCACAATAACTTATGAGATAGGCACTCTATTTCCATTTTGTAGAAAAGGTTGAATAACTTGCCCAAAGTCAAAGAGACAGTAAGTGGCTGGTATTTGGATCTGGGCAGTTACTCAGAGCCCATATTCCAAACCATTATGCTATATTAGAATAAATGATGGTGAATTTCTACAAACTGTATACAAAGTCCTTGCCAATCAGGTTGCTCACAGCTCCATGTTTTCTGGCATTAATCAAATTGACACCTTTAATTCTTAAATCTATAATTCCTTGCTTACATATGCAATATGTTAAACAGGTTTTCACAGACCTCAAAACATATGACCCTTAAAACAACTCTATGAAGGACGGTTGGGATGGTTTTATTTGTATTTCGTTTATGAGAAATTTTAGAGCTAAGACTAACTTATAAGAGCTAAGACTCATCTATATATAGGACTTCCTATTACAAAGATAAGCTGTCTTAAATGCCTTCTGGAACAAGGAAAAGTAAATGTCACAAGTCACAAACTCAATGAATATAGCAAGGTCTGAAATGTGGGATTCTTGACCTCTCCTCTTGTCTGAATGTTTATCATTGTTAAGTCTTTTCTTAGATAGGGATCTCTTCTCTATTTAAGATCCCAACAGATGAGATTTTTACATATTCAAATGAAATTTATCATTATCTCCTCAAATAGACTTCACTCTTAAATTCCATTTTATAATAGAGTATAATGATAATTACCTATTTGAAACAGAAATCTGAAAGTCTCCCTCAGTCCCATATCCTATCAATTCTATAAATTCTACCTTTAAAGTATATCACAGATCTATGTATCATCTTCGGAAAAAAGTATGTAAAACGCCTTCAATCATTGGAAGAACATCAAAAGACCTCTGTGACTGGTCTTAATCTTCATTTTAACTCTTTCTGTTTGTTTGTTTTTAAACCAGAGTCTACTACCTTGATAAACTACTCAAAGTTCCTGTTTAGCCCAGTTCCCCCTATACTTTTGTGTGCTACAATTTCTCTTTGCAAAGAATTCCTTGTTATCTTGAACACTTTCTAAGAATTTTGTGACAGTCCTCCCCACAAATTAATTTTAATTTCTTACTTATATATTTCATTAAAAGGCAATAGATATCTTTCATTATGCAACAGATATATACATAAACTGCTTTGTTAAATGGCAAAAAATTCAATACATATCCTGAAAACTAAGAAAAGTGAGGGAAGGGGGGATTGGGAAGGATGGAAGAATGTTGAAAGAACGACATTGATCAAGAAACACTGTATTTATAAACTCCTTTGTTGAATGGCAACTCCCTTGTACAGCTACTTAAAAATGATGAAAATAGTTGTTTTCTGTAATCCTTAAAACAATCCATGCAACAAAAACATTACTCCTATCTTCAGATGAGGTCCTTGAAGTTTAGAAAAGTTAGAAGGCTACTTAATTAAAGAGAAAGAACACAAGTTTAAAAACTTTTGGCTTTTAACCCCTTACCATATGTCCACTACACCATACTACTTATTTAATTATTTGCTTACATATATGTCTGTTCCATCAACCACTGAATGTACTTACAGAAAGCCAATAAGTATGTTTTATTCAAGGCAGAGACTTTAGTATTTAGCACAGCTTTTGCACAGTGTAGATCTTCAAATGCTTAGAGAGTAAGTGAATAAGCTCATCTGCTGCTTGTCTCACTAAATAAAATTTTATTCTATTAACTATCATTTAAATTGAAATGCCAGTTTTATGGGGAAAGAAGATATGAATCATGTTTATGAGATTTTAATGTAATGTTTATTGGGATTTTTTTTGGTTCCCAACTCATTAATAAAAGAAACAAAGAGTAATACTGACATGAATTATCTCCTAACATTTTTCAAATTGAATCAGAATTTTTTTCTTTCAATAAGATGACTAGGATAAATTATTAATTTCTTTTTCTTATAAAAAGGCCCATCTATTTTTTATACAATAACCTAGCCCTATTTTATAAAATGTATTTTATATACACTTGAAATGAATTTGTGTATGCTTATACAATTGCACTTCTTGACTTGCCACTGTACTATTGGCAAACCAATAGTTTTATGGAATTAAAATATTGAGAAGTTTTGTTATTTAATGAAGAACATTTTACCAATTTATCTCATCACATAAATGCAATAAATTTATCCTAAGAATAGGAGGAGCATTCTGCTCCTAACTAACTTCTAGCTTATTAAACTAGCATTCATGAAACCAATATACTAAATACTTATTACCTTATTTAAAAAAAAACACATAATTGCTTTTTACCATAGCATACTATGAAAGTAATATTTGTCTATTGGTGTCAGGAGTCCTTCCATATTTTGAGAAATAATAACTGAAGGGGAAACGCAGATGTTATGAAAATCCTGGATATAAAAAATATTTTGAAGACTTTGAAGTTGTTCAGAGACAATATTTCTTGATAAACAACTATAGTTTTCAAATAAATGACCACTTGCTTTTTTTTCTAACTAACTTCACATTCTTATAGTTTTCTACTTTGATAAATCTTTTACATATCTTCCTGGATAAAAGGTAGAAAATTTTTATATTTGTTGCAACAATATCATTTTGCTTTAAGTGTATGAAGAAATTTGACCTCACACAGCAGATACGTACTTGGATTAAAGAAATGTATTTTAATGGCCTTTTCCCATAACTGCAAAGGTTCTCTAAAAGCACACCAAAATCTAACAATAGTCATTTCTTTTAAAAGTATTTATAATATGATATAAAATTTTAAATATACATAAAATGACCATTACATTATTATAATCTTTTAATCTTAAGTTGTAACCACAGTTAACATACTGTCAAATGATTTTTACATGTGATGGATTTTATAATATTGGGTTGTTTGGAAAATACCAGTTACGAGGTTACACAGATCTCCCAAATGTGTTATTTTATTATATAAAATTTATTATATTAAATCAAATATATTACTACAAGTCTCTACATAATACACCTTTAAAATATAAAGAAGCTTTTAAGCAAACAATGGAGGATATACCTTTTGCCGAATTCCAGAATTTTCTAGCTTAATTTTCTCACTGGCACTAAACATTGTAAGTTATTCCCCTGGTTTCACTTCATTAATAGCTGATAAAATATTTGCCCAACAATCAAATTCTGAATATAGTTTCTCTGTCACTCATTATTTCCAAGGAAAATAGTATTTCATGAAAAATGTACTAGAAAGTTTTTCTGCTGATAGATTTGTGTATATTTCCCATTAAATCACAAAAAACATAAAAAGGACATTATACTTAAAGGTGGAGATTTAATAAAATTAGTAATTTTGCTTCTTTACCAAGGGCATTCTTAAGTGGAACAGGTATGTGCTGTGTTAAATACATGAAGACAGTGACATGCAGTTCAGCTTGGTGTCACTGCCTCAGAGTTCTAAGACATCAGCAGTCTTTTCCATTGCTTTTGTACAATCAATGTCAATATTAACCCAACAAATAATATCTTAACATTGTTATTAAAATAGTTTTTACCCAACAGACCTGTTAAAAGTGTTTTAGGCATGTCCAAGTTTACAGATCACACTTAGAACATGGATGCCTATCAGCACCAATTCCAAGCTAAGGAAATTTAGATTCAGAGATTCAGTAACCTACTTGAAAGCAGTTACTAAACAGCTCTGGAAACATACAGAGCCAGGACTACTAACCGCAAGTTTTTGTTCTTAATGAAGAAACAAAAACAACAACAACCCTCATGGGCATTGCTCAGGAAACCTCTCTCTATTGGTTGCTCAGACTATCATGAGTTTTTTAAAAATGAGATTTCACAATGGTCCTTGTTTTGCCCTCTGGGTTTATAATACACATTCATTCATCAAGCATTTAGATTATTTCCATTATGTGGCAGGGACTGAGCCTCCCAACGGGTGCCAAGATGAATAAGGCACTGTCCTTACATTCAAGGATTTCACAATTGACTAGGGAGACAAATGTGTAAGCTACTACATTAATGCCATGTGATAAATGCTATAATTGTATTTCAGAAGCATAGAAAAGAGTGTGATTAATTGTGCCCAAAGAAGAGAGGAGTAGGGACCAGGGGTTTAATAGCAAAAAGTACATTTTATTTGGAGTTGAAAGACAAATACATCTAATTCTGTTATTCATAACATAGCCTTCCACAGACTGGAATAGAACTAAACTGCATGTATTTCTATTGCTTTGAATTAACAGTCCCATATGCCCTCAAGAATATATGATGAAGATGAATATAGGAAATATTGAAAATATAGGTAACATTTGAAAATATGTATTTATCTTTCTTCTCTAACTATATATGCACATTTGTTAAATTCAAACCACAATCTTGAGAGCTGAACAATTTTGCCTAATATCCAAACTGCTTATTCTAAATCCCAACTAGAAACAAATAAGCAAACTAAAGAGACTGTACACAAAGTGTCCCATCCACACTTTTCAGTCTTCTGTCCTCTAGGACAGAGGTCAGCAAAATTTTTTCCAGGAAGGACCAGATAGTAAATATTTTAGGCTTTGTGGGCCAGATGGTCTCTGACAACTATTCTGCTTTGCCACATACAATATGTAAATGAATGGGTAGTTTTCCAACAAGAAAAACTTTATTTACAAAATCAGGGTGTGGGCTAGAAAAGGCTCACAGGCCACAGTTTGCTGTCTTTTCTTCTAACCATCTTTATTCTTGCTGTGTCCCTCATCCTTTCTCTGCACGGTGGAAAGAGCATTAGGGTGTAGAATCAGCACAACTATCTTTAAGTTCTTTCTTGCTAATGGCCAGGTGGGGGCCATTACTCAAATGGCCTAACCACTATTAGCACTTCTTCCCTGTGTCCAATCAAGGACTTTTAAATTGTATGATCAATAATGGTTCTTCCTAAATCTAAGAATTAAAGCCTTTGCTGCCAAAGTAGTTGCATCCTTTCAGTTAGTCTTGTGAGAACTGCTTTTCTGACAAGCTCCTGCTTTGGCTGGTGGTTAGGCCTCAGTTGATTGTGTTTTAGTTACATCCTGTTCCAGTTACATTGTAATTAAGACACCCGGTTGCATGTTCATTGAATTCTAATTACATTGTATTCCAGTTACATTTTAATTAAGCTATAACTTATAAAGCATTCTGACCATTTTCAAGCTAGCCAATCACATAAGATATTAATCTAATTTCTGACCAATCAGACTGAAGAGCAGTGCAGTGTGAGGAATAAAACCTGATCAGACTTCCTGCCCAGATGTACTTGTATACTTGGATTCTTGTTAGTAGCATATCCTTCTACCAAAGTAAACTTTGCATTTTTAAGTTAATGTCCTTATTCCTATGGAGCACCTCTACATATCCCAAGGCATTTGTAACATATTAAATTCCAAAGAATCCTTGTAAAATTAGCTCTCTGATAACTCTAATTCATTGCATTGTGAAATAAACTGGGAGGAGCAGGCAACAGAAAGAATATAACTATAAGTGACTCTATAAGAAATTAACTCAAATGAAGATGAGGCAGGCCTGACTCACTTTTACAAGTCATAACACAGATAAATTTCAATTCTGAATATAACAACAAGAAAGTTTTCCAGAAGAAAACTATGGAAGCCTAAAAAATTAGAGATATTTTAACAAATAAAATTGACTTGAAACAACTGAGAAAAAAGTGAAAATGGAAACTTAACTTCTATGTAATTTTCAAATGCTAAGAACCAAACATTAGAATTGAAATAAAACATCCTAGGCCTAAATGTTATATCTGTGTCCTGAGCTCTAATAGACTACAAGTTCAGTGTCTTCAGAATCTTCTTCAGAATCTTCATACTATTTTGGGTCTGCAAAGTTATTACTAATTACAATGATAGAAGCAATGTCAATACTACTATCTTCTATTTGTATAGCTATTTTGAGTTTATATTTGTTACTATTGCATTAAGATTCTTGACACTATGGGATTGATAGAGATGAATATCATCATTGCATTTTCACAAACCAGCAAGCAAAATTTACTGATTATTCATCACCAAAAGATTCTAGAGTAAATAATATAATGGTCAAGGGATAAAGCTAAGTTTCTAAATCAGCCCAAAAATTATAGACTGCACAGACATCATACTAGTCACTCATTGTGATTATTCTGTGATGAGATGAATTAAGAAAATTAGTGTGGGCCAGATGCCAATGGCTCTAGCCTGTAATCCTAGCTACTCAGGAGACAGATATCTGAGGATCATGGTTCAAAACCAGCATAGGCAGGAAATCAATTAATTAAATCAATTAATTAACCACCAAAAAACCAGAAGTAAATTTATGTCTAGTCTAGGTGGTAGAGTGTTAGCTCAAGAAAAAATCAAAGGAATGATGCATAGAGGTCCTTAGTTCAAGCCTCAGGACCAGTACAAAAACAAACAAACATTATATTTAGAATATTAGTGGGACGAGAGTTGCTTTGTAATAATTTTTCAGAACATAGGACAAGTTACCTTGATCATATAATCTTAAAGTCCCTGAGTGGACAAAAGAAACCAAATTCTGGAGTTTTAAGGTGATTGCTCAGTATCCTCAAGCTGGTCATTAGCAAGGGAAGAACTAAAATCCAGCTGCACTGATTTCTAGATCTAGGGATCTCTCCACAATGTAGTCAAGGGTTTAGAGGAAAAAGAAGAAAGATGGGTAGGGCATCATCTTTATAATTCTAGAATGCAGGAGGGCTAGAGGGAGTGGGATATAACAGCTTCAAAGCACTTTAAATTTGGAAGCAGTTGCTTAGCATTTTTCTTTAGCTCTTAGTGCTCAATTTACCCAGTTTTTCTGTTAAGTGCTTCAACCAAATGTAAATGCTTTATGAATATATTTCATCAAATGTCCAGGGGGTGGAAATGCTCTATAATAAAACAACTCCAACTGGGAAGGATTCTAAAAGCAGAAGATATTCCTTTCAATGTGATGAGTATCCTATGAACATGTTATTCTTACAAACAACAATAACTACACACACACATACAAATACAAACACACACTGAAAACAAAAGGAGAAAAGTGCTAAGCATTTGTGAATAATTCAAATTACTAAATGGCATGAGTACAGGAACAGATTAATATTTTAATATCATACTTGCCTTTTATCCAGACACAACTTTGAACCTAATAAATTTAGTTTGGACCTGAAATCCTCAAGATTCCTATTTAAAAACTTTTCTAGTATGCATAATTAACTTCATCTTTGAAGGTTTCTGAAGAGGGCAGAAGAAACACACTTTTATTCAAATGACACAATCTGTGGGTGGCCTACACCATTTCTTTTACTTTTTTTTTATTGTAAAGATACTGTACAGAGGGGTTACAGTTACAAGAGTAAGGTAATGGGTACATTTTCTATCGAGCATCGTTATCCCCTCCTTTGTTTTTCCGAAGCCATTCCTTCACTCCCCTCCTCCTCCCTTCTGCCCTCCCCCCACCTGAACTTGTAGAGTTCATTTTTAACATAGTGTCTTGTACATCTCATTGTCACAATGGGTCAGCCTATATCCTTGTTTCAGCATTTTGTTATTTTCCTTCCCCTCTCCAAATTAGAAAAATGTATATACAAGATGCAGGGTACCGGAATTGAATACAGTGAAAACAGGGGTTATACCATGGGGGAAGAACATACAAAAGAAACAAAAGAAATCACATAGTACATTATAAGTATATTAAAAACAACAGCAACAAAAATAATCCCTCTTGTGTATCTATCTTGGGGTTCATTTTGCTTAGCATTATCTTATAAGGTCATATGTGCATAGCTTTTGACCTTTTCTACTTATCTGGCAAGGTTATCCTATATGAGTACTAGTTATTGCAAATAAGGGAAACCATGGGACCTATGTTTCTTTGGGTCTGGCTTACTTCACTTAGTATAATTTTTTTCCAAATCTTTCCATTTCCTAACAAATGGGGTGATGTCATAGGGGTTAGTTTCTTTCTTTTTTAATCTCATTTTAATACGAAAGGGAAGTTCATTATCAAAGGAATTTACATCATATTGTGAAATCAAGGATGAATCTTTTATATTTAGAAATATACACATACAGTATACATTAATTCCAAGCTAATGAATTATCATCAATGTTGCATTTCCAATCAGTTGCAAAGGTAACAGTGACCTGGAATCTTAATCCTGTATGCCTGTACAATAGGCATAGTTTTATATATACAATTCTATGGACAATGCATCTACTAGTATACACTTTATATTTTTTTAAAGGCCACATAATTTTTAAAGCCATTTAAATACATTGTTATGAGACTTGAGACTAGAACAGATATAGGAAGGGGTGAGGGGAGGGACATGACAGTGCTCTTAAAAAGAGTGAAGACTAATTCATACCTGTCAAGCCCCTTGTCTTTACTTTCTTTCACTTTCTCCCTTCATCCAACTGTACATACCAATTTTCTATTGCTGCCATAACAAATTACCACAAACTTAAAGCAAGTTAGACTGACCACACACTTAACACAGGTTTATTATCTCTACCATTCTGCAGGTCAGAAGTCAGGACTGGCTGCTTTCTGTTTCTCAAGGCTAAAATTTGTAATTCTCACTGGACTCAGGGGAGAATTCTCCTTCACATTGTTGACCAAATTAAGTTTCATGTGTCTGTAGAGGTAAGATCTTGTTTCCTCGCTGCCCCAGGACCAAGAGCTTCTTGGTCCAGCTTTTTGCAGCACTCACCTTCTTTAGCTCCTGATCTTCCTCTGTCCTCTGCGGTCAAGTATTTTGTTAGACAAAGACATTCTTTTCTTGAATGCTTATTTTTATCTGCTATTTTTCTGTCAGATCTGTGGCGTGAGCTCAGAGCTTGGGTGCCTGAGCTTATATGCTCAAGACCAATCTAGCTCGACCAGTTGAGCCATAGCTCCAATTCTGCTTTTTGGTGCGTAAGTGGAGTAAGAGACCCACAGACTTTTCTGCCCAGGCTGGCTTTGAACCATAATCTTCAGATCTCAGCCTTCTGAGTAGCTGGGATTACAGCCTAGCTTGGCATGCTTATTTTTATACTTGCTACTATAATCCTGTACAGTTTTTATCAAGGTTTTTTGGTTTTCTTTGGTATCAGAACTGGGGATTGAACTCAGGGTCTGAGCATTGTCCTTCAGCTTTTTCACTTAAGGTACGTGCTCTACCACTTCAGCCATACCTCCACTGCCAGCTTTTGGCTGGTTAATGGAGATAAGAATCTCATTTTTAAAATATTTTTGTTCTGCCTCGGCTGGCTTCAAACCATGTTTCTCAGTTCTCAGTCTCCTGAGAAGTTAGGATTACAGTCATGAGCCACTGATATTTGGCTTTATTCAAGTCTTTTTAAACCCTCATAAGAACCATTTTTATAAATTATCATTTCACTAATTTTAAATCTCTGCCTCTTTTAATCCTATTATCTTTATAACCCTTCCTATTTTGCTTGAAAGAGCACACATGATCATGTTGGATACAAAAAGAAGAATCTGGGTTTCTTGCCCCATTCTAGCCTCAGCTGATTATTGACCTTAATTTTTTCTGTAGAGTCTTCTCACTAGTACCTAGACAAATGCTTTGAATAACTTGAAGATATGAATCTGCATAAAGCAAACACCTTTAATATTTCTCCCATCATTCTGTATTAAATATCTTGTTCTCTCAAACATTCATTTCTTATAAGCATCCAAATATCTTGTATATCCAGCTCAAAACACAGGCAGCCAAGCTGGTAAATAAGATCTTGGTCACAAAATGAAGAGCCAGATGAAAACTTAGAAAGAGGACCCTTAGGAGATGTTGCAAATATGTCAACAAAACCAGAAAATATTTGCAAAAGCATGCATAAAAATAAGCATGCAAGAATAGAAGAATGCGATGGTCTGGTGTTTCACTGGAGGGAAAGAGCCTGCAGAAAAATGATTTGTTCTCCAGACATTTGGGGTCACTGATTTATTTAGAGGTGCCCAGGTGTTACTTCTTGCTTGGTGAAGTTTAAAGTGCTTCATGCTTTGAAACAAACAGTGCTCTGAGACTTGTTAAAGGCCAAGGTGAAAGTCCCTAATTGAATCTAAAGATCCCAGCTGGGTTTTGAGAAACTGACTTCCAAACTGATTTGACTTCAAAACCACTCTGTCACTCTGATTTTAGCCAGTGTTTGCACTGGACTGTCTTTATACTGGCATATTCATGGATTCTGCTAAACAACATCTGAGCAAAGGAAGTCATGCTAGAGTTCAGAAATTCCCAGTGGGTGACACACTCCTTCTTCTCTAGCCAGTAGTCAGAGCCTACTCTTCAGCTGACAGCTATACTCTCCCAAATGTTCAGTCTCAAAGAGGCCTGCAGATGGCATGCTTTATAGCTTTTCTGCAGCTTTAATCATCTAGTGGACACTGGAGGATGGGAATCTTCAGAAAGCAAATGCCTTCAATATTTCTCTTACTTATAATAGATTCTTGCTCTCTTAGACATAGTTCCTTTTAGACCTTAAGGTATCTTACATATCTAGCTATGCCAGACATTGTGAAATCTGTCCTGAGCCGTGTATTTTCTTCCTACCTACCCAGTGTAAAAGTTTTGTCACATGGACAATCAATCAACCTTGGATTGGAACAGCAACACTTGATACTGAGAATGGTGACAAGTTTGCTTTTATCCCCACCATCATCAGGAAAGTTATTCTTCATAGACATTATACAGACCAAAATTACAACAGAGTGTGAAACTTAAGGGGAAAAAATCTACTTTTCTCTAACCTATTCAAATGATAAATAAATATGATATAGACAAAGAAATAGGGATGACTTTCTGATAGTCTCTCAGAACAGACTTTAGGTAGCAAAGCCTATACAGGTGGTTGCCAATGCCCTGCTCACCCTGACATATCCTGCCACACAGACAAGATGTAATCAGTACACCTCGAATGGCACCACTGTTTGCTTAATATAAAGGCCCATTTGCATTGCAACTAGCAATTGTGGGAAATACCTGTTCCAGAATAATGCTCCTTCAAAAGCTCTAGTCAAGAGCTTTTAACATTTTTTTGTGTCCTGCTACCTAGAGACATTTGTAGGCCATCAGTGGAAGACTTGTTCAAGGACTGCCATCAAATGACAAAGTTAATGGATGCTCAGATCCCTTATATAAAATGGCATACTATTTGCTAATAATCTATGCATATTTTTCTGTACATTTCGGATGGATTTATTATAAGAGCTAGTACAATGTAAATGCTATATAAAAAGTTTTTATGCCACACTGTTTAGGGAATAGTCATAAAAAGTCTTCATGTGTTTAATGCAGACATAAATTTTTCCCCAAGTTTCCAAGATAGTGTTGGTTAAGGCTGAGGACTTACAACCAGCAGAGACAGGGGAATGCTTTCATATGCTACTGAGCCAATAATATTAATTCTTTAGATTTTTTACAAGTTCAATGGTCAAACTATGCTTTTTAATAAAAAAACAACTCATACATCAAAACCGTATTTTATATTATAGAAGCCTTAAGATGTAGACACTATGATAAATTTCTCCTGATTTCAATTTTTGCTGTTCTTATCCCAATCCTTTACTTAGCCAGTGAAATTTTCTGTTTCCATTTAACTTTAGATTTAATTCCTCTGATGAGACAAATACAAGCTGTAGTATCCTTTCATTCCCATTTGGACACTTTGCTCATTTACTTGGAAGCAAAACCCAGGGTATGCTGAGAACCGCTGAGATGAAAGGAGAGGTAAACATGAGGAGCAGATAAACTAAATCACTTTCTCTTTTCCTATTGTTATTTGGATTGCCAGCAAACTTCAGACTTTTAGTAGCCATCTACATTAATAATTTCTTTTGAAGTTGCTTCTAACTTTTTTATCCTTGCAATTGCACTGTTTGTTTGAAGGTTAATCTTTTTTTTGGCTTTGTACCATAAAATTTTAAAACTTCCTCAAAACATAGGCAGCAGCAATTCACTTTCAGAGAAAGAAAAGGGACAGAGGTGTGGGAAAACATGTAGTAAAAAAGGGGTGTTTAACAATTTTTTCTTTGCTTTTATTGTGAAAATACTATATAGAGGGGTTACAATTATATGGGCAAGATAATGAGTACATTTCTTATCAAGCATTGTTGCCTCCTCCTTTGTTTCCCCTTCCCATCCCTTCCCATCTATCCCCCCCCACATGACCGAAGTTGTAAAGTTCGTCTTTCGACATAACGACTTGTACATCTCATTGTTGCAATGGGCCCACCTGTATCCCTAGTTAACCGATGTTTTTTTAAATATTTTTCATCATATGAATAAATAAATACTTGTTATAGAAAAAAAACTTTCTCAAATATAAAATAACAAAATTTCACCAGGCACTGGTGGCTCATGCCTGTAATTCTAGCTACTCAGGAGGCTGAGATCTGAGGATCACAGTTCAAAGCCAGCCCAGGCAGGAAAGTCTGTGAGACTCTTATCTCCAATTAACTACCAGAAAGCCAGAAGTGGCACTGTGGCTCAAGTGGTAGAGCACTGGCCTTGAGCTGAGGAGCTGAGGGACAGTGTCCAGGCCTAGTGTTCAAGCCCCACAACCACAAAAAACACATTACCCCCAATATAAATTTCTTCTTCATATATAACAAAATTTAAAAGTATATTTTCAGTAGAGGCTTCAAGGAAATACATCACACACAGTGACTACTAGAGCACTCTCAATTTAGTAAAGCATCTTTCTATCCTTCCTAACACAGGTCTATATTACAGAGAGATAATATCTAGACACATTATCTACCCACACTAAAAAAGTGGATTTTAAGACCAAGTCCATATTACATACATATGTTCATTAGCCCAATAAGTCCCGAAGAAGTTCCTGCTTAGTCTTTTAGCAGTTAAACATTAGAGAGACAGGATTAGAAGAGGGGACAATCACTGCAAGAAGGAAGGGTTAGTGTTCCTTCCTTCTAAGTATGTCACCATCTCCCCGTCTTGGAAGAGAGCAGTTTTTGAGATTATGGCTTTTATAGTTTAGTATTTAACACGGAATCAAACTTAACTTTGAATTTGAGTCAAATTGAAGAAAATGATAGCATGTGACAGCACAGAATATGAGGACAGACTGAGATCTGGGGTTGCCCTCTGCTACTGTCAGAAGTTGTAGGTACTAGGATAATTTTTAAACACAGCATTGCAACTGATCATCATTGTACACCTTGACCTTTATTAAACAATGTTTTGGCAATCAAGTAGAACCTGTTTCTAATGACATTGGTAAAACCTGTCAGAAGATCACCTGCTTGGCAGGTAACTAATCATACTCTGAAGAATGGATTATAGGTGAACACAGAATCATTAGCAGGAGTGGGTTTAGGTGGAAGCATTTTATTTTCAAGATGCACTGATAATGGGAGAAAAACAAAGGAAGGGGTAACAATGACTGACAATAAATGTACTCATTACCTTACTGATGTAACTGTAACCTCTCTGTACAACACATTTACAAAAAAATAAAGAAAAGATGCACTGAACTCACAAACTGACATGTTGAAGTGTGATCTTTTAGTATAACTACTTAAAGCTATATATATATATATAAACCTATGCATATTAATAT
This sequence comes from Dipodomys spectabilis, assembly GCF_019054845.1. NCBI lineage: Eukaryota > Metazoa > Chordata > Mammalia > Rodentia > Heteromyidae > Dipodomys > Dipodomys spectabilis. Next base: position 21,246,923 of record NW_024870766.1, read on the forward strand.
AAAATCTATGCATACATATACATATATGTATATTCCCTGTGCCCTAAGCACCTCTAGTAGAAGTATATACAACACATGTAGTGCTCAGAGCTAGTAAAGCTTTGTTTTACCAAACAACCTCCACAGAACTAAGCAAAGAGCCTCAATTTGCTGAGAGAGGTTCAAAAGAAATTGAACCCACAAACTCATTTTAGGAAACAATGAATGTTGAGGTTGCTATTACTCTCTACCTGTGCCCTAAATGAAAAAGTTGTTTATTACCTGAAACCCAACCTAACATGGACATGGCAGAGCTTTTATGGACTCTGACATTCTGTCCTCAGTCTCTCAGATTATAATAAAGTATCTCGGTCATGTGTTGTCTACAAACATTGTAAGAGTCATAGATTCAGGACAAGCATAAACCAGAGAAATACCCAATGATATCAAAGCAAGGAAAACTACATGTTTTGGTTGTAGATTTCCAATTATTTTTCCATGTTGAGATAATTTGTTGCTCTTTTTGAAGATAGCCTTGTTAAGCTTAATATCTGGCTTTTCCTGTCTTTTCTCTTTGTTTATGAATTGGTTGAGTACAGATGAGATCTATTATTTTTGCACATATGACACGGTATTAAATAAATGCTAAATAACAGAAGGCTAGAAATCATTTAATAACCCTGTCTAATGTTCTCATTGTTTTCTCTTGCTCTTTCACTTAACAAATCTTTCTCCACATGCATCTTACTGGAGGGAGTTTCTCTCTGCCCTGATGGGTCATTGACTTCCCAGAGCATGGCATATGCTGAAACGAACATTGTAATTACATTTGGACCCAGGGAGACACCCAATTGTTCACTCTCATTTGTAGCTGGGAGCACCTACAAATGACATATATTAATGAATAACAGATCGTGTTGTGAGTTAATAGGATAACAAATCTTGGTCAGTGTTGCAGAAATTGTAGGGGGAGTAGAGTTCTTTGTAAATATATGACCTAATGAGATGGAATTTCTGCAAAAGCAGTTTATAAATGATAAGGTTGAGTTAATATTGGTCCTTGGGTTCTTCTGTCAACCTCTTCAATCCATACAATCTAGCTTCTGGTTTCCCACAACTTCTGAATGTAAAACCTGAATTTTCAACTATTATAATTTGGGGAGAAAGGGCACCATTATAGACATGCATCATAAGTTATTGAAGAATCCACTTAAAATCTTGAACAGCTCCAGGCCTTCTGTTTATTGCCCTTGTGCTTTAGGTGTCTGAGTGGTTCAAAGAAACATAAAGCATTAATGAAACTATATTATGTTTTCCTATTAATGAAAAAGTAGAAGAGATTGATAAGCACTAGTAAGATGCCAAAGATATATGAAACCTCAGTTACTTTGTGTGGATATGCAAACTGCCATTACTTTTCTGAAAAATAATAGAGCAACGCCCATTTCAATTTAATGGAGAAGACAACTTTTAAATCAACAACTCAGATTGAGATTTTTCATGCAAATTTTAAACAGCATATCAAAGGACATAGATAAAACATGATTACTGGAGGATTATTAGTAATAGCCTCAAACTGAAAATAGCCTGGCTAACCATTCATAGAGGAATGATTAACTATGACTCATCCATATTATAAAATATTAGTGTTTAAAAAGGACGAATTGGGTTTGGGTGCAAATGGCTTACAACTATAGTCTTAGCTGCTCAGGAGTCTGAGATCTGAGGACTGAGGTCCAAAGCCAGCTTGGACAGGAAAGTCCCTGAGAGACTGTTTTCTTCAATTAGCTACCAAAAAGGAAATAGAGCTATAGATCTAGTGATAGAATGCTAGCCTTGAGCATAAAAGCTCTGGGACAGTGCCCAGGCCCTGAGTTCAAGCTCCAGGACCAGTATCAGAAGAAAAAAAAACACAGAAAAAAATCAAAACAAAACAAATAAAATCTATCAGTATTGACATCATGGGAACGTGGAAGATACACTGTATTGAAAAGAAACAAAATGCGTGTATACTACTACAGTAGTTTAGAAGGGAAGGGAGGGATGGGGGAGAGAGAAAAGAGAAGGATGAAGGGCAGCAGGGGAGAAAGGGGAAAGGAAGGAAATAAAGAAGGAAGGGAGAGAGGGAGAGAATAAAGCAGAGAGGGAAGAAGGGAAAGAAAGAGGGGGAGAGGGAGCGGAAGAAAGAGCAGAAAGAGAAAAAAAGAACAAGAAAAGAGAGGCAGATGTAGAGAAAGAGAAGATATAAAAACAAAAATCGATATAGATACACATATGAGTTCTTCTATATGTTCTCTTTATGAACATATACATTTGATGGCATGATGCAGGTGATGACATGAAATTGAAGGATGAAAGGTAAAGGTATAATTTTTGCTTCTCTGAGATTTTCAGAGTTTAATACAGAGAGCATGAATTAATTGTTGACCACTTTGGGTTAAAAATAATAAACTTATGTGAAGAATACAGGTTGGCATAGGCCATGTAGGCCTCCCACTACTTGGGAAGGGTATAATTTTACTTCCATGAGAGCTCACAAAAGACAAGGAGGTAGAAAAGTATAACTTATGCTGAGACGTGTTACTGGACGATGGTGGAAATGGAGACTAAGAGGTACTTCTCTGCCTTGAAGGACCACAGTATAGTTTGGTTATCAAGATGCCCAAAAGGCCTGAAAATGCATTCCACAATTCCAGTGTGTGATTCACACTGAGAGAACATCAGACCATGTAAAGAACATACTTTTTATGGGCCTAGAGAAAAAAACCAACCACATTATTTATGCCTGATGAATATTTTGGAATAAAAAAATACTAATGTTTTTCCAGAAAATACATTTGCTGAAGATGTTTACTAATATCATCAGTAGAAATAGTAAAAAATTTAATAGATCAGTCTTTATCTTCCTAAATAGCCAAGTTCAGTTAGATGCATCTGTGTCTTTGATTATATATTGTTGAAGAATTTTTGAGCATGTACCTGGAAAAAGTACAATTATTTTATAAACAATACACAAAATGTTAAGTTATATTTCAGCTTAACTTCTGTTGAAACCAAGTGTTTATTCCATATTTTTTCTTAATGTATGACCAGTATATATTTTACTTTGGAATGTATGGTTGTATAGATCTTAATGTTTATTAATAAGTCTACCCATATGCTTCATTTGATAAATTGGACAGTTAATTTTTTTAAGAAACATAGAACATGCCATATCACTTGTCATGAAATTGTTGATTTTGATTTGTGTGGGAACCTATGTGTGTGCGCTGGCCCTGGGGCTTGAACTCAGAACCTGAACACTGTCCCTGAGCTTCTTTTGCTCAAGGCTAGCACTCTACCACTTGAGCCACAGCACTATTTCTGGCTTTTTCTGAGTAGCTTATTGGAGATGAGTCTCACAGATGCCCAGGTTGGCTTTGAACAGCAATCTCAGATCTCAGTCTCCTGAGGGTTATAATTACAGGCATGAGCCACCAGTGCCTGGTGATGTTGGTTTAAAAAAAAACAACACTTTACTTATTTATTTATAGTACTGGGGTGTGAACTCAGGGTCGTGAGCTTGCTAGGCTGGCACTCTACCATTTGAATCACACTCTCAATCATATTTGTTGCTGTTTACTTTTGTTTGCTGTTTACTTTGATACAGAGTCTCTCAAACTACTGGCCTCAGATCATAATCCATCCATTCTAAGACTCCTGAGTTGGAAAAATATCAAATATGATCCATCCATCTCTGGTTGAAATTGTTGAAATTAATGTGGCCCTAGAAGTTTGAAATCCTAATAATCTTATGTTCTATGACCGTTCAACACTTATGATTAGTAGATGCTCTTATTGACATGTTGCTTACAACACAGTCAAAATTTTCAGGGATCAAATTTGCTTTAGTTTCACAATTTATTGTAATATCATCATCATTTGACCTTAAGTCCCTTCTTTATAGCACTTTAATGTGTGAAAAGCTAGACTTACAGAATAAATGAATTAGGAAATGACTATGATTCACATAATGAAAAGATTCTTCTATTGATGGAAGGACAACCTTAGGATGAACCGAATTAGAAACAAAAATATGGAATTTATATATATTTATACATATATATTACATTCATTATGAATGTAAATAGTGTTTTTAAAAGTCTAAAGCTTATTATTTTCAATTTAAGGTAAATTCAAATGTCATTGTCTCCTGAACTGAATATAGATTTAAATGCAATTATGTTTAGGACATAAACTATTGTACATTTACTGCAAATCAGAATTAAGAAAATATAGTAAATTTAAATAGTTAATGCCTTTTTATCATGCCTTCATTTTTCTTCTAACATTAAAGCTGGATATCGTCTGCTTGCACACATTCATTTTTCCCTGGGCTCTCTCCAGTCTCTACATGCCTCCATCATTCTCTGCGCTCCTGGAAGAATCTTCAATGGAATATATATTGATGGTTAAGTCTCTGGCTTTTGTTTGGGTTTAGTCAACAGAAGGTAAATGGGAAACAATGACATCATCAAAGAATGAGGATCCCTTACTGCTGGGCTGCATTTGGTAGTACCTGAGTTCCTCTAAGGGCGACAAACCTGCTAGCAGTTCTCTTCTGCCTCAACAGCTTCATTCAAAGTTCTCTTCTCATTCCCATAATCTCTCCCGAACTAACTCCTCAGACCACATAGCCCAACTGCATCTTGATCAATGTCACCCTTTCCAACATTCTCAACCATCCTTCCTCTACCCACCCCTTCACTCACTCATTAATTTTATAGGCTATAGACTGAATTCTTGACTGCATTTCCCCCTGCCTCTCCTGTTCATTTGTCTACTCCTTTCCTCTTGCCTCAGTCCTTTCTAGTGCCTGATTCCTGGTGCTTATTTAGTTGAACTTTGCTTTTGCCTGTCTAAGGAATTACACTATTTGATTTCTTCCTGGAATATACTATATTTCAGTTAATATATTTATACAGATATATACACTTACATACCACCCAACATAGTTACTTATAAGTTGGTGTGCTAAATTTAGCAGCTGTGCTTTGCCGTTTTTGTTCTCCCTTATTCCTGCCCATATCTTTATAAATTGTCCTTGTATTAAGCTCGCTACAATGTCATCAGTGGAGTGTGTCATCCACTTCCCTCTGGAATCCTGACTATACATTTACTTGCAGAGAATCTATTAAGAGCTCTACAACATACAAAAAAAATTCAGAAATTGACTGAGCACTCAAACACAGTCTTATAATAGAGATAAATGGCTTATCTGATATCATTGCTTAATTAATGTCTGCTTAGACTTAACTGAAAAAGTGACAGTACTGTCACATGGAGTAGGGGGTGGAAATCAAAGGTAAAATATTCCATAATAGGATTAATTTTCCATATGCTGGCTTGAATTATTTAGTTACAGATGATAAAATAAAATTGTATTCAGAAACATTTACATAGGATTTAAAAATACCTACCATACTATATATAATTTATGCCATACAGCATATGAAAGGGTAAAGAAATGTGTATTAATTTCATTGACATTCTGATTTTTATAAAAAATGTCATACATATTTGTTTTGAATTTTATTTTAAATATATAAACACATGCTAAAACTTCTTACACAGAATATTTAAAACTAATATTGATTTAATTATAACAAACAATTGGTTGGGCTAAGTTGAGAAGACAGGATATGAAGTAAAGCCAATGCTATTTAGGCTGAGGGTACAATTTAGTGTTAAAAGAGTATTGCTGGTGGCTCCCACCTGTAATCCTCACTACTCAGGAGGCTGAGATCTGAGGATGGTGGTTCAAATTGACACGGTAAGTTTCAGGTAAGAACTATTGAGGACTAGTTGTCTGACAGCTAGGCTTGGCAAAGAGGAAATGCCTAAACATTTGCCAAAGTAACTGCCAAGATCAATTTATATATTATTTACTTGTCTAAGAACAGATATAAGACTTAAAATTTTGCCTCTATCTCCATGGCATGCTTTTCAAAAGGTGCAAATGTAAATATGTCTCAGTTAAAATGAATACTGTCATGTCAGTAAATCCCAAATTCATAAAGTCTGCTCAAAGCACTGCACTGTTCAGCCTCTAGTGATGCATTAGCATTGCAGACATACATTAAAGCACTTAGCATGAAAATTGTCCACTGTAAAATGGGGCAGAAACACATTAAATATTCTTATCAATCTCAAGTCCAAAAAGATTACAATTTAGAACATATGCACAATTAGTTATGCAAAATGGGCTCAATCGTTCCTCCAATAATTTTCTAACTATTTGGGGATTTTCCCCCTATACATTCAAATCTGCTGAACAGGAGAACAGAAAGAAAATATTTCAGTAATTTATTTCTGTTTGTTTGGCTAGAATAGCAAATCATGAAACACTCACTGAACATAATTAGCTCCTCAGCACTACAATTCCAAATCTCTTGGATGCAGGGCTTGCTGACCAGATGGTGCATTGCAATATAATGCCATGGAAATGGAAGCTTGAGTTCAGGTCCACAGGCCACAGGACAACAGAGGCAGATTGCACTGGAAGTCATAAACTCAACTCAGAAGGTCTGGGGCTGGCAAGGGCTACTGTACACTGTGCCAAAGGGCAAATCAAATGCCAACCTCCTCAAGCCTCAGGCACCACCTTAGAATGTTGCTGTGTTTTGAACCTTTTGAGAAGGTTTGAGAAGGCCAGGGAGAAGTGACTAATTTAGAAGGCTAAATTAGTGAGAAAAAGAGAAAAGTTAATTCATTTCCAAAATATCTATAACTTGCTCTGTCAGCATTTGCAAAAGGAGAAGCATATCCCTTAAGTTGCCTTGTACACAAAGAGATTTTCTGAGAAATCTTATTGCTCTTAATTAATGAAACTGATTGATTAACAATCTAACTCATGACGAAGCCTAACCAAGCTTAATGGAAGACAAGCTTAATTGTAGAAAAGCAATGGAAGAAATCTTTTAGAGAAAGTCTTGAAACCTGAAAATTATGAGCAAAGCAGGCTACTCAAGGGGAAATTGAGCAACTTAAGATATCTTAATTAGATTTTAAACCAGAGCTTCAAGAAACTAAATTAGCTATATCAAATCAAATGTTTTAAAAATCTGAAATAAAATACATTAATATTGGATTATTCACGATAGTCTGTGTAGCTTTGTGCTGGTCATTCTAAATTCAGCCTCCATCAAAACTAACAACAAAAAGACAAACGAGATAATGACTATGAACTTTTAATATAGTGTTACTGTTACTTACAGCCCAGTAAGCATTTTAGAGCATATTTTTAACAACTGTTCCAGTGCCAACGATCTTACAGGAATAATAAAAAGAAAGATTAATTTCAATTCTGGTGGAAAGAAGAAAAATACTCTATTTGCACTTGAAAGTTTGAACTCTACACGAAACTCATTATTCCAGGTGGTGATGATTTAGGTTATGGAGGAAGCCCGTCAATCAGTTGACAGACTCTTAAACTTACTAGAAAACCGTAGGGGTATCAGAGTTAAGAATAAGAGGAGAGGAGAGAAATGGCAAACTATTGATAGCACGCATAATCCTAAAGCTTGCCACTCTTTTGGACAGAAGTGTTTCAGGAACCCTGATGAAATGTGTGTTAGAACACAACGCATGAAGTCCTTGCCTGTCATGGAGATTAAAGCCTAGTGAACAGGATGGACAAAAATAAACAAATCTAAACCAAAATTACACATTGTAATTGAAAGGGAAGGAAATCAGCAGAAAGGGAAAAACTCAACAGTCCAATAGGTTTTATGCAAAAAGGAAACCTGGGAAGGGTGAGAAGAGGTGAGACAGAGGTGGGGTGGGAGAGCAATCTGATCTTGAGTAGAGGCTTTCAAGATTTCAACAGCGTCTTTTTGGGCCAGAGCATCCACACCAGACATGGCCTTGGTCTCAGGCTCTCTTCCAAAACCACCTAGTATGTTTCTTCAGGGGGTGGGGGGCAGGGAAATGACTCAGTGAGGTTGGCAGCAAGGACAGTTCTAAGGTTTGGTTGTCAGGGAGAAAGGTGAATGCTTTGAGTATGAGTCATTTTCCATCAGTAGTAAGCACAATAAAAAGTAGAAAGCCAGCAGTGTGAGATGATAGAAGGGAAATGTGATTTGGGAGAGGGTCTTGCTAAGGAAATGATAGCCAAGCTGAGACCTGAAGCTAGAAGAAGGCTTAGCCAACCAATGCCAAGAGAAGAATAGCCCAGACTTGAGGAAGCAGCACAAGATTTTGCAATGGAGACAGGAAGAAGGCTATAGTCGCTATGGCCTGGGGACAGGAAGCAAGGTGAGGAGAGATGACTGGAGGAAAAGGACGGGCTAGTTCAGGCAGACCAGTAGACTGTGCATGCTACGACAAAACAGAATCCAAGTACAGTGGGAAGCTTTGGAAGGGATGAAGTGGAAAAGTGAGAAGACTGGATTTGCATTTTAAACAATCACTCTCATCACTGAGCCAACAGCCTTGTGAACAAGAAGTTTCCAGATTTCCAGTGCACACTGATTACTGTATTTACTTAGTACTCATATTGGGAAACATTTTTCAACATCCATTGTTTGCCGGGCTCCCCAGAGCAGAAGCGAAATGCAAAGATCAATAAGGCCTAGAGTTTGCTTTCAAGAAATGAAATACATTATTAAATAAATATGATTTATTAGAGGTAAACGTTTATAGGTATGTACAAAATGCTAAAGGAGACTAGGGGAAAATTCACAAAAGAGATAAATATTTAATTCAGTGTGTAAGAACATAAGAAAAAAAAGTGCTAATATTCCAGGCAGCAGCAATTACAGATAGCAGGCCAAAAAGAGTATGCAATGGAAGGGAGGCGAAAAAAGTTTAGCAATATTGACTGGAGAAAAGAGTGGACTGAAGAGGATGGGAAAGCTGAGCTTGTAACAAATGGATGACCATACTTCATATGCTAAGGTATTTTAACTTTATTCTAAGGCCACTCAATAGAGAGATGAGCCAATGAGGATATTGTATTTTAGAAAGGTAATTCTTTTTTTTTTTAATTTTATTTTATTTGTGAACATACTGTACAGAGGGGTTACAATTACATGGGCAGGATAATGCGTACATTTCTTACCAAGTATTGCAGCCTCCTCCTTTTAGAAAGGTAATTCTTAATGGCAGGGAGTTAGGTAAGATACTTGGGCAGCATTCCAGATGAGACATGGTAAAGGCAGAACCTAAGGGACTCTGTGGTGCTATCCAAGATGTCAGACTGACCTCCCAGGTCTCTCACATTTCCATCTTTGCTTCTCCCACAACCACCGATGGCCAGAAAGTTCATAGGATGATCATGGCATTCCACAAGAACACCAAAACTGCACAACAGTTCCTGAATTCTGGCTAAAATGGGGAGAAATAGAATAAAAGCCCTAGAAAGTGAGGCCCCAGGAGTCCAGGTACAATTTCTTTTTTCCTGTTTCTTTTAGTTGCCAAGGAGCTTAGCTGGGAGGGATTGGAAAGTAGCCAGTGCTGCAATTTTAGGCTTTCAACCTGAGAACCCAAGAGTTGCATGTGAGTTGTTTCCAGACAGATCTGCTCAACCTCTCTCCTCCCTTTCTCACTCCTTTCTAACTTTTTCCCTTTTTCTCTCATCTCTTTAATCTCTTGGATTCTATTGCTTATCTTCATATATGCCTTCCTTGGCATGCACACATGCCTTCCTTAGCATGCACTGTGTGCATGCTAAGCTGTGTACATTTAATACATATTAATATTCATTTGGGAAACCATCACTGTCTTGGGTAAGCTCTTGACTAATTACTACAACCAGGTGATTTGTCATCATTGTTTAACCTGTAAGAAATCTGCTAGTGATGTTAAATACACACACACACACACACACATACATGGACACACGGACACATGGGCACACATACATGTATATTTCACTCTAATAACTTAGGAAAACTGAGAAACTGAATAGCAAATTGATTTGGCCTAAGTAATGTGAGTACTAACTTTCAGAAACACCAAGTATCTAAGCTCAAGGCCAGAATCCTTACTTTGCTTCATAGCTTCTCTGAATTCTGATTTTTCTGATTCAGCATTGAACACTTCCTTCTTTTTTTCTGTTTTTACTCAAAAATAAATAAGCATATAAGGATTTGTGATCTATTAGCTCCTATCTTAATCCTTGTGATCAGAATCACCCTATTACTACCTCAGTGCCCTCATTACCTTGAGATAATCTAATCTTATAATTAGTATCATTCAACAGTCCTGCTGGTCTTTGACATTTATTTCTTCCTCTATTACTATTATTAGAGCTGAAAGTCACAACCTACTCTTTAGAACCAGAGCTTATTCAGTTTATGCTATCTTTTTATTCAGCCTTTCATTCACACGAGTACAAAAACTCTTATGTCACAATCTCAAGTCCTGAAGTTTTCTAACTTTTACAATATGACAATAAAAGATGTCATATATCATGGATTCTCAAGAAATACTTGTTGAATTATACTGATTTTTTTAAAATAGCAAAATAAATACATTCAAATAAAATATATGAATATAATTTGGGAAATGTTAGGCTATCATTATATTGGAAGATTTGTTGAAACCTTTAAATGCATAAAATTGATAGAGGAAAAGGTAATATGGTCCATTTATATTTTTGTAATGTTACTATGTTTTATTTAAAATAGATTCATTTTTGGCTAAAGTAAATTTAATACATGCTTTGTCCATTTGAAAGAGCTTCAAATAATACAGACAGCATAAAAAGAAGTTGAATATTTCTTTGTAGCTAATCACAGATTCTAACTTTTCTGAAAATCCAACAAATCCCAATCAAAACCAAAAATGTAAAGTTTAAAGAGGCAAAAGAACTAGAATAAACAAGTTGATATTGAAGGAGAAGAAAGGCAGAGAGCTGACATCACTTGGCTTTAAGATTCCTATATAGCAACATTAATCAAGACAGTGTGATATTGGCAAAAGAATAGGCAAGTGAATCAATAGGACAGAACACAAAGAGGCCCATATATATATATATATATATATAGTCAATTAATCTTTGACAAAGAATTCAATGGTAAAAGAATTTCTTTTCCAAAATATAGCATTGGACAAGTATGCATGCATTTGCAATGACTCTAGACACATAAAGTCTTCTAAAAAATGAACTCAAAATGTATGAAATACCTAAATGTAAAGCACAAAAATTTAAAACTCATAAAACATAATCTAAGAGAAATTTCCAATGACCTTGGGAATGGTGAATTGTCGATAAAACATCAAATGCAAATCAATGAAAGAAATAATTGATAAGCTAGATTTTATTAAAATTGAAGACTTACGTTCTGTGAAAGATAAGGTCAAGAGAATGAAAATGCAAGTAATACACTGGGGCAAGTATTTGTAAAAGACATAATTGATAAATGACAAATACTCAAAATATGGGAGGAACCATTATAACTCATTAAGAAAATAAGTTATGGGCTGGGAAGGTGGCTCAGTGGTAGAGTGCTTGCCTTGCATGCCTGAGGCCCTGGGCTCGATTCCTCAGCACCACATAAGCAAAAAGAAAAAAGCTGGAAGTGGTACTGTAGTTCAAGTGGTAGAGTGCTGAGGGACAGCGCCCAGGCCCCAAAACCAGACCCCCCCCCAAAAAAAAAGAAAAGAAAAGAAAAGAAGTTACCTGATTTTAAAAAGTAGATAAAAAAATAAACTTGAAAAGAAACCTCATCAAAGTATAAACACAGGTGTATGGAATGATTTTCAAAAATCTTATGTCATTAGTGACTTATAAAAACAATTATAAAAACATACATACTGGATAGGCTACTATTTACAACAATGGCAGCATCAAATCCTCTTAAGTATATGGAACAATAAGTCCCGTTCACTACTGGTGGGAACACAAAATTATACAGCTATTTCAAAAGACAGTGTAGTGGTTTCTTACAAAATGAATTGTACTTTTACCACATTACCTAGCCAGTTATAGTCCTTGGTATTTCTCTACATAAATTAGAGATGTATTTCCATACAAAAAACCTGCTTATAGATTCTATGTTCGTAGCTGCCAAAATTTGGAAGCACCCATGATATCCATCTGCAGATGAATGGACAAACTGTGGTAGCTTTAGACAATTAAATACTATTCATCACTCAGAAGAAATGAGCAATGAAGCCATGAAAGTGTCTGTGATAAAGTGAAACACATATTACTAAATAAAGCCAATCTGAAAAGCATGTAAAATTTGAACTCTTTAGCATTCTGGAAGAAAATCTATTGGGACAGGTTCAAAGTATAAGAGGTTAGGAGATGGAGAAGGGAAGGAAGCACAGCAAAGCACAGATGATTTTTAGGTTATTGAGACCATTCTGTATAATAGTGAAATGAGGAACAAATGACATGAGTTTTCTCAGAGGCAGAGAATGCATAGGACAGGCATGAATTCTCATGTAAACTAGAGGCTTTGGGTAATGCTCTTTATTTAGAAAAAGTTTTTGTTTGGTCATGGGGCTTGAACTCTGGGCTTGGATGCTGTCCCTCAGCTCTATAGCTCAAGTCTAGTGCTCTACCACGTGAGCCACAGTGACTCCTCTGTCTTTCTGGTGGCTTATTGGAGATAAGAGTTTCACAGACTTTCCTTCCCAGCTGCCTCTGAGCCGTGATCCTCCTATATCAGCCTCCTGAATAGCTAGGATTACAGGCATGAGCCACTGGCGCCTAGCTGGGTAATGATCATTCCAGGTATGGTCATTGCTTGTTCCATTGTGATACAAACTATAAATATTGGAGGAAGTTACATGTGTTTGAGGACAGTAGGTAAGTAAGAAACTATTCTTTCACTTAATTTTGCTGTGAACCTAAAACTGTTTACAATGGGTTTATTTTTAAAAAATACCTGAGTTCATGTATCTAGTTTCTTAATGAAGTATAACTTATTAACAATGAAAAGAAAGTACAAATAAAGCAATTAAAATTGGAGAGTGCTAATATATATATATATATATATATATATATATATATATAATTAAAAAATCAAACTACAAAGGCAGGTGTGGTTGTTCATGCATATAATCTCAGTACTAGGCAATAAAAGCCATGAATTCAAGACCAGCCTGGGCTATATAGCAAGATAGACTCTCTCTGTGTCTGTTTCTTTCGCTGTTTCTCACTCTCTTTCTCTTTCTCTTTCTCTTCTCTCTCTCTCTCGCTCTCTCTCACACACACACACACATACACGCATATTAAAAATCAAACTACAGTGTAGGAAAAATAATTGCTCTAAATATCATTTGTGATCTGTTAATGGTGTTTTTATATAAACCAATTTGCAAAAACAAGTACCAATTAAGAAAGACTAAGTTACTATAAGAAAAATTTATAGACGAAACAAATCACTTAATGAGAATATAAGAACATGTTCTAATGTTCTTATAATAAAACCAGAATAGAAATGAAAATAATGATGTCATATGTAATTAATAAAAGTTAAAATGAGTGATAGACTTGAAAGATTAGTAAGTAAAAGTGATATTGATGCTCCACAGTGCTACTGGAATTCTTTAGCAGTAAACATTTATGGGGAAATTTAACAAAATGGTAAGATGCATAATGAGCCTTAAAAGTTGTATACCCACTAATTCTGTGCCTACAGACCTTCTTCTCATGTGTTATCAGAAATGTAAAAAGGATTCACTTATTAAAATACTTCACAATATTATTTATACATTTAAAAATACAAATTATTGGGGCTGGGAAGGTGGCTCAGTGGTAGAGTGCTTGCCTTGCATGCCTGAGGCTCTGGGTTCGATTCCTCAACACCACATAAGCAAAAAGAAAAAAGCTGGAAGTGGCACTGTGGCTCATAGTGGTAGAGTACTAGCCTTGAGCTGAAGAGCTGAGGGACAGCGTCCAGGCCCAGAGTTCAGGCCCCACAACCGGACCCTCCCCCCAAAAAAATACAAATTATTCTACACAGGCAGAAACTAATTCAGTAACTAAAATTTATGTTTCTAATCATCTTAGAAATATCCTATCAAGGGGTTGGAGATTTAGATCAGTGGAAGAGCACTTGCCTGTCAAGTATGGGGCCCTGAGTTCCATCCTTAGCTCTCTAAAGGAAAAAAAAATGTCATAACAAAGGGCTGGACAGAATGACAGCAGAGTACCTACCTGGCAAGTGAGAGACCCTAAGTTCAAACCCAAGTACTGCACCATAACCCATGTTTTCTTTTAGAGAAAAACTGAATATATGTATGAGAAAATGAACATAGAAAATAAAAAAGTGACATTTAAAGATGATATAATTAGCTACCAAGAAATCCAAAGGGAATCCATGGGAAAATGACTAGAAGCAGATAGTATAGTGCTTAATCAGAAAATAAATTCAGAATGAATGAAAGATGTATGTCAGCTGTAACAAATTGGAAAGCATAATAAAACATAAGATTTTATTAATAGTCATACAGTATAAAACAAAATTTTGATGTTTATGACATTTGACAAAAATATGGGAATGAAAATGAATTAAAAAAAAGAAAAATGAAAATGGGAAAAAAATTTCAAACTTAAGGAAATACCTCCTATTTACCATCTATACCATGTGTTCAAGCAGCAGTTTTAAAAAAGAAAACATTTCCTAATAGAAAAATTGAAAAAGACATGAAAAATAATTTACCAAAATAAAAATAAAAATGATATAATAGTCTTTTAGAGGTAAAATAAAAGTATTCAAAAATAAAAGTACCTGAGAAAACAAAAAGAATTTTTTTATCCTTTTTAATTGGAAGCAATTGCAACATTGACAAAGTCTAGGGTATAATGTTAAGTCTAATTCTTGATCACTTGGACAGTAAATATGTTTTAAGGGAATTAAGTAAGTATATCTGCTAGTAGATAACAAAATTTAGAACCCGTATCTTCAAAGATCTTGAGATTCAACTCTATAACTTCCTTTAAGTTTATAATGTGGCAAGTACACAAAGATTTATGCAGTTCATCTTTAGAGCACAATTCATGCTGATGAGGGGGAAAAAAAAAACAAAACACATTAGACCCATCTGGTAAGTCACTTCATATTTACTGTGTCTATCAGAAAAGTGGCCCCCTTCAAGTAGATACAAGATGTCTGGAGGAATTAATGCCCCATGAACAGATTAACCAATGGTAGACAGGATTCAGTAGATAAATTATTCTCCCTTCTTTCCTTGTCCCAAGACAATGTTTACATCCCCATTAAGAATATGATTCTGCAACACTGAGCCACCCATCATGTTTAATACTGAGCACTGATCACCTCTAAATCATCCCGGTTTTGGCCTTCCTGCCTTCCCTGCCTCACTTCCCTTTGCATCTGCGTTTATCCTACCAGATTAAACTAACTCAGCATAGAACACACAGCATAGAACCCCTAGCCTTTGGCATTGCTATCTAAGGAATTCCAGGCTGGAAGAAATGAGGAAATGGTAACTTTCTCTCAACAAGAATTTAAATTACATAGGTTGTAATAGGTTCAATTATATTGATGTGTTTCCCAGATTAAAGTTTTAGATAATGGTGTAGCCTTATGTCTGACCCTAGAATCTTAGCACTCCTTTGTTAAGAGTTGGAGCCTGCTTAGTGTATCCTTGAGCCTAGGCCAGCCTTTGTGGATGATTGATCTACGGACTACATTAAGACAGTCACAATGTGACTTCTGAGATAATACAACTTCTACAAGGGCATTTCTTTGAAGATATTTGCCTTTTGAATACAGCTTATATTTTTTATTGTAAAAATACTGTATAGAGGGGTTACAGTTACATGAGAAAGGTAATGAGTACATTTCCTATTGAGCATTGTTACCTCCTCTTTAGGTTTTTCCCTACCATACCTTCCTTCCCCATCTCCCCATCTCTCCACCTCTTCCCCTGCAAAGTTGTAAAGTTTGTTTTCAACATAGTATCTTGTACATCTCATTGTTACAATGGGTCATCCTGTATCCTTGTTTCAGCATTTTGTTATTTCCCTTCCCCTCCCCAAATTAGAAAAATGTATATACAAGATGCAGGGCACCAGAATCAAAAACAGTGAAAACAGGGGTTATACCATGGGGGGAGAACATAGGAAAGAAACAAAAGAATTCACATAGTACATTATAACTACATTAAAAACAACAGCAACAAAGATAAACCCTCTTGTGTCCCTATCTTGGGGTTCATTTCACTTAGCATCAGGTTATATGATCATATGTACATAGCTTTTGAGCTTTTCTGCTTGTCCTAGACATCTAGTTATTGCAAATAAGGGAAGCTATGGGATCTATGTTTCTTTGGGCCTGGCTTACTTCACTTAATATAATGTTTTCCAAGTCTTTCCATTTCCTAACAAATGGGGCAATGTCATTCTTTCTGGTGGAGGCATAGAATTCCATTATATAAATATTCTACATTTTCTTGATCCATTCATCTTCTGAAGGGCATCTGGGTTGGTTCCATATCTTAGCTATGGTAAATAATGCTGCAACAAACATAGTTGTGCTGGTAGCTTTAGTATAGCCTTGTGATCATTTGGGTAAATGCCCAAAAGTGGGATTGCTGGGTCATAGGGGAGCTCTATGTGGAGTCTTTTGAGGAACCTCCATACTGCTTTCCAAAGTGGTTGAACAAGTTTACACTCCCACCAACAATGCAGTAGGGTTCCCTTTTTGGCCACATCCACTCCAGTATCAGTTGTTATTTACAGCTAATATTTTGTGAGGAAACTATTCTCTCAAAAACTGATATGGAGTCTGAGATTTTAGATGGACAACAGATGGATTGATGAATAGACAGATAAGTGAATGGGATGGGCATGTGTGTGTATCACACACACACACAGACACACAGACACACACAGACACAGACACACAGACAGACACACAGACACACAGACACACACAGACACAGACACACACACAGACACACACACAGACACACACACACACACACAGACACACAGACACACACACAGACACACACACACAGACACACACACAGACACACACACACAGACACACACAGACACAGACACACACACACAGACACACACACACACAGACACACACAGACACAGACACACACACAGACACACACACACACACAGACACACACACAGACACACACACAGACACACAGACACACAGACATACACAGACACAGACACACACACACACAGACACACACACACACAGACACACACAGACACAGACACACACACAGACACACACACAGACACACACACACACACACAGACACACAGACACACACAGACACACCTATATAGTAGATTATGTCCTGGGTATCAGAGATAAAGACAGTCTATAACAGCCAAAGCAACATTTTGTTTCTCCAAGTTCCAGTGCTTGAAAGGAAACCTCCTGAAGGCCAGATGTGCCTGCACAAGAAATGGGGTACATTATGGGAGAGGAAACCCAAACTTAGAAAACATTGATGTTATAGAAGGCTGTTGGCAATGTGCCAATCTCCTCATAGGAGAGGCAGAAACATTATCTTTATTTTAAAATGTAAGCAAATCCCCTGATGAGGACAGAGATAGGTTTCTGTCTTTACTCTGGACTCTGTCTAGTCTTGGAATGTCTCTTTATCAAGAACACTCTTAAACTGGCTACAGATTCCTTTGTTTAGAGAACCTGGACCAGACAGAGACATGAAATATTCATGGGGCAATTGTCTTCCCACAGGAACCTCAGCTACATAGTCCAAATGGTGGCAGGCCAATTGACAGGCCAAGATAAGGTCTAAGCCAACAGCCAGCATCAGTCATCAGATACGGGAATGAACATGTCTCCATGGTTCCAGCCCTTCCAGCAGAAGCCAGAAGTAGAACAGAGACATAGTTTGTCCCTCGTGAGCCCTCACCAAGAAGCTATTGTTGTAAACAAGTACATTTTAGGAGGTTTGTTATGCAGAAATAGATTACTACAACGTGGGAATATTTCCATGATAAATTATATAAACAGAGACTAAAATGTATAATTTTATTCCATTTGCAGATATATGAATACACATAGTGAAAGAAGACAAAGATACATAAATACACACAAAATTATAATATGCCAGAAAGTTTGTTCTTATGGGACTGGTAATTTTATGGTACGTTTATGTGTATTTGTTGATATTTTTCTTTAAAAGATGATATCTATTAATTTTACCAGGAATAAATGTATATCTGCTGTAAAACTATTGTTTATACTCCTTAGTCTCTAGACTATGTGTTTATAAGGTTTTACTTTGTAGTTTTTGTCCCATCCCTTTTTATAGAGTACTCATTGCTGATGAGAGGGAATTTGAATAACACCTGGAATGCCTTCAGAGAGCAGAAGCGAGTTTCCTTTAAAATAAAAATGTCAGCTGAGAGCTGGTGGTTCAAACCTGTAATAACAGATACACAGAGGGCTGAAATCCAAGGTTCATGTTTTAAAGCTAGCCTAGGCAGAAAAGCTCCTTAGACCCTTATCTCCAACTCACTCTCCAACAAATTGAAAGTGGACCTGTGGCTCAAGTGATATAGCACTGTCCTTGAGGAACAGAGCTTTGGGACAGCACCCAGATCCTGAATTTAAGCCCCAGGATCTGTGTGTGTGTGTGTGTGTGCGTGTGTGTGTGTGTGTGTGTGTGTGTGTGTGTGTGTGTGTGTGTAATATATAATAAAAATAAAATACATTATATAATATGTTATATATAATGTATTTTATTGTAAAGATAGTGTACAGAGGGGTTAAAGTTACATGAGTAAGGTGATTTCCTATCAAGCATTGTTATCCCCTCCTTTGTTTTTCCCCTATCATCTTTTCCCTCCTCACCCCTCAACTCCTCCCTCCCCATCCAAGTTGTAAAGTTCTTTTTCAACATAGTGTCTTGTACATCTCATTATTACAATGGGTTTTGTTATTTCCCTTCCCCTTCCCAAATTAGAAAAATGTATATACAAGATGCAGGGCACTGAAATCAAATACAGTGAAAACAGGGGTTTTACCATGGGGGAAGAACATATAAAAGACACACACAAAAAATCACATAGTACATTAAAAACAGCAGTGGCAAAGATAAAACCTCTTGTGTCCCTATCCTGGGGTTCATTTTGCTTAGCATCATCTTATGTGGTCAATGTATATAGCTTTTGACCTTTACTGCTTGTCTGGTAAGATTATCCTAGATGCATACTAGCTATTACATATAAGAGAAACCATGGGACATATCTTTGTTTGGGTCTGACTTAATACAATTTTTTCCAAGTCTTTCCTATCAATATCCCAACTTCATTCTTCAATGAAATAGAAGAAGCAATCCAAAAATTCATATGGAACAATAAAAGACCTCAAATAGCAAAAACAATCCTTAGCAGAAAGAACAGTGCTGGAGGAATATCAATACCAAATTTCAAACTCTACTACAAAGCCATAGTAATCCTGAGAAGTTTATTCAAGAGTCTCAGAGACTTTTCTGCCTGGGCTGGTTTCATACTATAATCCTCAAATCTCAGCCTCCTGAGTAGTTAGGATTATAGGTGTGAGCCCCGCACCTGGCCAGCCCAATTTCTTTAGTCTTGATCACAGATTGAGAAAAAAAAGGATCACAGATTGTTTTGATTATTGTAGAGAAGAAAGCCCATGCATGCTGATACATATTGCCTGTTCTATTATTATTGAAAATGATAGAGTATTATTTTCCTATTAGTTCTCTGAAAGTAATGGTGAAACAGATTTAAGAATTTAAATAAGCATGGCTTCAATAATTGTGCAAGATAGTATGGTATACAAAGAATTTCACCTAACTTTCTTCATGAACTCAAATAATAATAGTATTAATATAATAGTCAACAATGAAAATTTTTGTAGGCTACTTGGCATACCTCTATTTCACTGGATTATCTATCACTCAAAAACTTTATAGCATTTATATTAAATGATAACCACAAAATCTATGGAGTATAGCACATTATAAATTTCTTATATTGGAAAGAATTGTTTATTCATTAAAAGTGTGAATTAATATTAAACCAAACCAAAGCAAAAGAGAATATTTCTTATAATCATCAGATTCTTATCTCAGATACATGTACACTTTTTTTAAATTCTGCAATGCTAAGCATTGAATCTGGGGCTCATGCTAGACAAGTACTCTACCACAAAGCTTTATGCTAGCTCCATATATATTTTAAATACAGGGATTCAAAGATAAAATAATTCTCTCCAATTTTCCACTTAGCATGATTTTGTTTTTCTTTAAAAAAAAGTTAACATGTATCAGTGAGCAAGAAAAATATGGAATACATTTGGGCATGTCCATTATACTTTACTCAACCCCTCTGGAAAGAATCATGTGGAATACTTCTGGTTAACACATACTTTCAATAATAGTAGAAAATACACTGGAGAAAGCTATGTAGTCTTTTTTATTATTAATATA
The DNA here is from genome assembly GCF_019054845.1 of Dipodomys spectabilis. Classification (NCBI taxonomy): domain Eukaryota; kingdom Metazoa; phylum Chordata; class Mammalia; order Rodentia; family Heteromyidae; genus Dipodomys; species Dipodomys spectabilis. The sequence goes on from NW_024870766.1 coordinate 21,267,332, forward strand.
AAGGTCTGGTCTCTTAAAGTGCTCTCAATTAAGGTTAATCCTGTCAGTGTAATACAAATGTGCTTTCTGATCCTCCATCTTAATAATATGTAGCTCAAAACATACACTTAAAGCATTACCAAATAACACCGTATTACTGGACCTCAAATTCCATAAAAATAGCTAATCGGCCAAATGAAATAACATTCAAAAATAATTGAAGTAGAGTATGCTGAGATTTCAAGCTTAATAGTTAAAAATATATCTTTATATCAGCTACATTCCAAAAACAAATACATACAAGAACAGTCAAAAAGGCCTCTAATCATAGAATCATGTGAATTGCGTATCACTATCTTGAAATCAAATGACTTGTTTGGATTTCTAGTTAGGTGTCTGCTTATCTATTTTAGTCACATACTGGACTGTAAGAATTGTACATACAGCTACATATATGTAACTGTTATGCACAGCTTTTTGGTTTTAGTGCCTAGACCATGCCTAATACATAGCAGGTATAAAATAAATATTTGCTCTTGAACAAAGGAGATGAGGTTTCTAGCACTGTGGTTCTAAAAACATACATTATCATTTTCCCAAACTCAAGTTAACAATAAAAGCCAGTTCCATCAAAACTTATGAAAATAAAGCAGGATTTTATGGGATGAGGGGAGGTCAAGGGGACACAAAGAGATAAATGAAGAGGAAAGGTATTGGAACACAAACATAATACTCAATGTATATAAGCAGAACTAGGCAATGAGCCAGATTTGGGTGGTTGGGAGAAATGGGAGAGAAATAATGAAAGGAGTGACAGTGATCTAATATGCATTGTACTCATAAAATAATAGGTTGTCCCTTTGTACAAATATTGAAAGATAACAAATTAAAAATAAAAATAAAACAAAATGCACCAAAGTAAAAACAGTGAAAAATAAATCAGTCATTTTTAAGAGAGGCACTAAAAAGTCAACAGACCCACTGCAGAACAAGCAAAATTTAGAAAGACATTCTGTCAAATGATGACTAAAGTTTCCCACAAAACAAGTATATTCCAAATGAAAAAAAAAAAAGGTAATTAAAGCATATAACCTAAAGTCCTGCATGTCATAATCTTCTATGCTCCCTGTAGGACTAGGAGAGTTAGGAAACTGGAAGTCAAAGTTCTGTGGGTTGATATTGAAGTATGGAATAATGAATGAGTAATAAACTCTACTGCTGTGGGCATTCTCATTTCCATCTAACACTACTAATTGCTTGAATCTAAAGCTTCTTTTTCGGGGGAGGGCTTCATTTCATAAACTATGACATGCAGGATGAATTAGACCACCTTCCTAATTTTTCTTTTTCAGTGGTAGGAACCAGAAACATACCTAACCATGGAAGGGAGCATATTTTTCATGATCCATACAGAGAGTATTTAATATCACCTAGTCATTTGTCAGTTTATTCAATGTGAACGACAGATCTATTTTCCCAGTCCAAATTGGTCCCCTCCTCTTTCTTTCAAAACTCTGCCAACATTCATCTTCTCCAAATTTCCTTGTTAAATGTATCTCACCTTTATTTGATGACTATAATTAGGCCCACAATGCTTCAATTAGATGTCATTCCTTCAGTGAAATTTAGACAGGTACTTGTCAGTCTATATCTTAATTTGTATGTGGGCATTTATCTGGGTAATCTCCTTACAAATTATACTTAATATTTGAATATTATTCAGTCCATTCAGTGCTGGTAAAATAGTGTGATAGAATCAACAACAGAAACAGTATGTTTATGCTAAAATGTGAAGTGATACCTAAAAAACATGGAGAGACTCAGTTGACTTTCACCACATATCTACTGCAAGATTTTTCATCTATTCTAGCAATCCCTCCAAAAAGCCACCAAATTTATAGAACTTGCAGTAAGAAAACAAAAATGCGAGACGTATATCTACCACATGACACACTTATCCTCACATCTGTTGAAGCAACATTGTGGGGGAAAAGGTATTAGAGGACTTAGCCTATTCTTTTTTTTTGTATTTTATTTTATTTTTTTATTGTGGAAAACACTGTAGAGATGGGCTACAATTACATGGGCAAGATCATGAGTACATTTCTTATCAAGCATTGTAGCCTCCTCCTTTGTTTCCCCTTCCCATCCCTTCCCATCATCTCCCTCCCCCCACCCAAACCATCTTCCCCCCCCACCCCAAGACTTAGCCTATTCTTAAGGTAAAGAGTTCTTTATGTCTAGCTTTAAAAAATATCTTCAGCATCAAGACATATGAAGATTTGAAAGGCTGTAAGCACATCTGGTTAAAGGCAGAATAATACCATTACCTAGATAAGTAGAAATAATGCTAATTTCTGGTCTGTTAACCAATTACATCTTCTAGAATTAAAGGCAAGACAAAAGCGGCTGTCTATGAGCCTGGCGATATAGAAAGAGAGTGACATTTTGGGGAGCACAAATTCCTAAAGAGAAAAAAACAACCTCTTTTCTTACAAATGATCAAAAATGATATAAGTGTCTTAAGACACTAGTAAGACCTGACATGTCAAATCAATCTACCACTTTAGAGAAATTGACTTGGAAAAGGAAGAATATCCACTTTTTCTTTCTGCTACAAAAGCTACAAGTTGTGTTAATGAATGCTTATGTCAAGATATGCTTTGGAAAGTTACCAATTAACCAACAGAGGCTGGGATCAGTGGCCTCATTTAATAAAAAATAAAAATTGAGCACATTAAGGCTCCCAAATGCTGCTGAAATGTTTTATGTTCATTAGTCAGGAGTGGTCTGAAGAGACAAGGAGTCCTGGGATAGATATCCAGTTGTTTGGAAGAATAACTCACCATTAACCTTGGTGAAACAAAACCACTGCTCCTGCCAGGCCAACCATGACATTCATCTGATCGATATTAAATAGCACGGCGTAACAGGTCAATGTGTTCAATTGCTAGGGAACATCTAGCAGTTCACTTATCGTGGCAGACATCTGGAGACCTGCACAAGACCATCATTAAGGTTTTCTGGAGAGCTTTTATTGTGTTACAGAGAGCACTTTCTTCAAAGATTTCAAACTCAAAACTACCTGAGACTTGTTCTAACTTGATGCTGGGATTCATCAGCAACCTAAATACTGGAGCAAACTCAAAACTCCTTTTAGAATAATCTCTGACTTTGACCAAAAGAAACCCCTGGAAGCTTTTCATCCAGCCTAGGATATTGGCAGCTGGTGCTACAACTTTCATAACAAAATAAAAGTCCTACCATTGTACGATTCCTTCTAGTTCCTGCACTGAATAACCATTAGATGATGTCTGCTTTGTAGCCTAGCTGGTATCAAAAGTTTGACCACCATATCAGAGATCTGAGAGACGCTGAAGAAAAGGGTTTTCAACTGCTGTTTTGCTCTGATTGCATTTGAATCAGGTCAATTACCTGTTAAAATGATTCCAGGATCCCATCTCAAAATACCCAAATGAGTAATTCCAACATTAGGCCCAACAACTGTCCACTGTACCCCTCAGACCTGGGGTTTGAACTCAGGCTTGGGAACTAATTCTGAGCTTTTTTGTTCAACATTAGCACTCTACCACTTGAGCTACAGCTCTACTTCCCACTTTTTTGGTGTTCAATTTGGGATAATACTCTCATAGACTTTCCTGCCCAGGCTGATTTTGAACCTTGATCCTCAGATCTCAGACTCCTGTGTAGCTAGGATTACATGCATGAGCCATCAGTGTCTGGCAACAAATGGTATTTTTGACAAGGCATCAATTTGATTTTTATGACCATTCACATTGAAAACCCTCAGACTAAGGAATTCTAAATCCATTCATACTGGGGATTCTTAACATTAATATAAAGAATGTATGAATCAATCTGTAGGAATGCATGAATCAAACATTTGACTATTTACTTGTGCCATTGTTATTCATCAATAATCAGCCTCCAACTGACAGATTAAGTTGGACATCTAGAATAAGGAGAGTCAGAATAATGAAAGCAATTGCTGGGCACCATTATGTTCCATTTTGTGGGAGGTATCAAGTAAACAGATTGGGAAAAAGAGGAACAAACAAGGGAATTAAACCATCTGAATTTAGCAGCATATTTTATGTTTATCCTCATTTAGAAATATTTTAGTTATGTGTATGTGCTAGAACTAGAATAGCAAAATTTCATAGAAAATATTACCTCTTAGCAAAAGGCATTTGTGGGCATAGGATGCTTCTGGAGTCCTTATATTTGGTTTAAAAAAGCCAAATTAAAGATAATCAATTGAATGTTGACAGATGTACTCATAGAGTTTAAAAAAATACTTTTGAGAGGCTACAGAAAAAATTTTCTTATTCTTTTAAAGTATGTCTGTCAATACTGTACAGTTAGTACAGGAAGGGTACTATAAGAAGTTTGGCTTTGAGATTCAGGAAACCAGATCAGTGTTATTATTCTTTTCTATTCAATTAGAGAGAAATAATTTATTTCTCATTGATGCTATAACTACACTGACAGTTCACTAACATAGAGATTAAATTTATAGCAGCTCTTGTTATATCAGTCATCAACAGCTCCAAAATCATAATGTATTCCCTCTCTTCCAAACATGGTTTGCAAGTGAATTCATGCACTTCCTTTGTTTTTCAAATCCATTTTAAATACAAGAAGCCAAGAAAGAAAGAATGAAAGAGAAAGAAAGAAAGAAATCTCAAAAGCTAAAATAGTATAACTCGATTTCTTCATTCATTAAGATGAAAGAAATGTTTTAATTTTGAAACTAGAGCTACAAATAGAAGTATCAGGTAATTTTAATGGATAAGAATATATGTAATAAATTCAATTATTAAAATATACTAATTACCATTCTTTTGCAGCTACAAAATGTTTGCAAATTATTTAAGGAGGTATGAATATTCCAAAGCAGAGAAGGGAAGGAATGACTATCACCAGTAGTGTTTTTAGGCCTGTGCCACCATTTTGGGATATATTGTGAGTGAGGAGGGATCCACTATAATACGAAGAGAAGGCAAGTGACAAAGTTGCATTTGATAATTTAATTTCCATCAAATTAATTTCCATTAGTAAAAATATTTGGTTGCCTTGATTAAAGAAAAAAATGTTTAAAAAATCAGGCAATGTTTTATATGCCAAAACTTTGGCAAACTTTTGGAGAGGTATCCGTTTTCATTTGGATGTGACCTCCTACTCTTCTGTTAGAAATTAAATTCCTAAATTCACACCTTAGTGGTATTAGAGGTGGAGCCTTTAAGGGATATTTAGTACTAAATTAAATCATGAGGGTGGGGTCCCCTGTGATGGCATTGTGGCTTTATAAACAGGGGAAGTGAGATTCATGCCTGTCTTATTTTTCTTATTATCAAAGGGCCCTCACCATGGTTTGATGCAGCCAAAGGGCCTTCACAGATACTTCTGATGTCCTAGACTCCAGAGCATTAATTAAATAAATCTCTATTCTTTATAAATTGCATGCCTTTTGTTATGGCCAAAAAAAAACCCCTGCCCCTCTATATTCGTTCTCGTTATTCTCCAAAGTCTACCAATGTACAGAAAAAATAAAAATACATACTTCTCACTTAATTGTAAGAAACTGTCATTTGTAAGGATAATTCTACATTTAAAATATCTTTTATTTTAATTTTAATTTCATTGTCAGGGTGATGTATAGAGGGGTTACAGTTGCATAAATAAGGTAATGAGTACAATTCTTGTTGAACCTGTTACCTCCTCCCTCATTTTTCTCCCACTTTCCCTCCTCCCCAATCCTGCCCCCTGCAATTTGTCCATGTCATTTCTAACATATAGTCTTGTGAGTATCCATATTTTTTTGGTTCTCCCTTTGTCCTTTGTCTCCCCATTTTTTTGTTCCCCTTCCCTTTCCTGATACACACACACACACACACACACACACACACACACACACACACATATTACTCAGGGTATCAAAATCAAATACAGCAACAACAGGGGATAAACCATAGGGGAGAAATACACAAAAGAAAAAAGAAATCATGTAGTACATTAAAAACAGCAACAAAGCAAAACCTCTTATGTCCATGTCTTGGAGTATATTTCACTTAGCATCATCTTATATGTACATAGCTATTGAGCTCTTGTGCTCATCTGATAGATTATCCTAGACATATACTAATTATTACAAATAAGGGAAACTATAGGATCTATGTTTCTTTAGGTCTGGCTTACTTCACTTAATATAATTTTTCCAAGTCTTTCCATTTTCTTACAAATGAGGTGGTGTCTTTCTGATGGAGGCATAGAATTCCATTACACACACACACACACACACACACACACACACACACACACACACACACACACATATTATATATACCACATTTTCTTGATCCATTCATCTACTGAGGAGCATCTGTGTTGGTTCCATATCTTAGCTATGGTTACTAATGCTGTGATGAACATAGTTGTGCTGGTAGCTTTAGTATGGCTTTGTGTGTGGTCATTTGGGTAAATGCCCAAAAGTGCTGGGTCATAGGGGAGCTCTATTTTAGTCTTTTGAGGAACCTCCATACTGCTTTCCAAAGTAGTTGAACAACAGTGCAACAGGGTCCCCTTTGGCCACATCCTCTGAAGCATCTGTTATTAAATTTCTTTATTATAGCCATTTTAAAATATCTTAATGATAAACCAGATAATTTCTTAATATAGTTACCAAACATAATGAATAAATTAGTATAATATGAAAAAATACAATTTGATATTGAAATGTCTATAGTGGGTTCAGAAGATACAGAAATAGGTTAATTCCAGTTAACACTATTTTAGTGGTTTTTATTTTATTTTTTATTAAGTATAATTTAGGTTCAAGTGACTACATGATTTATTTGTAAAGAATATATTTTAGTAAACTTGTTCAACCACTTTGGAAAGCAGTATGGAGGTTCCTGAAAAAACTTCACATAGACCTCCCCTATGACCCAGCAATCCCACTTTTGGGCATTTACCCAAATGTTTACAAACAAGACCACACTAAAGCTACCAGCACAACTATGTTTATTGCAGCATTATTTACCATACTTAAGATATGGAACTAACCCAGATGCCCCTCAGTAGATGAATGGATCAAGAAAATGTGGTATATATACACAATGGAATTCTATGCCTCCATCAGAAAGAATGACATTGCCCCATTTGTTAGGAAATGGAAAAACTTGGAAAAAATTATATTAAGTGAAGTAAGCCAAGCCCAAAGAAAATAGGTCCCATGGTTTCCTTTATTTGCAATATCCAGTATATGTATGAGGCAAGCAGGAAAGGTCAGATAATGTGATGTTAGGAAAATGAACCCTTAGATATGTATTTAAATGTTTTTTTCTTTCATGCATTTGTTTCTAACTCATTTATAAGATTATTTCTTTGTAGCTTTGTATGTCCCTCCCCCACAGTATAACCCCTGCTTTCACTATATTTGATGTCGGTATAATTTGTGGAGGAGATGGGGAAAAACAAGTCGTTTAAGGATACAGGTGGACCCGATGCAACTATGAGAAGTACAAGTTGTCATGTCAAAAACGAACTTTACAACTTGGTGCGGGGAGGGGGGGGGAATGGGTGGGGAGGCGGGGGGGGGGGGGGGGGGGGGGGGAGGCTGGGAAGGGATGTGAAGGGTAAACAAAGGAGGAGGCTGCAATGCTTGATAAGAAATGTACTCATTATCTTGCCCATGTAATTGTAACCCCTCTGTACAGTATGTTCACAAAAAATAAAAATTATAATTAAAAAAAGAATATATTTTAGGTGACAAGCATATCAATTTATATATTATACATTTTTATAGTACCAGTATAATATGTATTCTTTTGTTCTTGTTTTGGTAGTACTGTGGTTTAAACTGAGCCTTTTGCTTGCTCTATAGATTACCACTGAACCATACCTCCAACCCTATTTTTGCATTAGTTATTTTTGAGATATCATCTCAGATTGGTGACTAAAATGCAATCTACCTATTTATTCCTTTTGCAGCTAAGATGACAGTCACACACTACCAAGAGCGAGTATTAGCTGAAAAGGTATCTCACATGTATGCCTGGGTTGGACTCAAACTGTGATCCTCCTGATCTCGGCCAACCAAAGAGCTAGAATTACAGCTGTGAGCCACTAGCACCTGGCAAATATGTCTTAAAGTGTGTGCAGGTGTATGTAATCAATATAAAGCACACACACGCTCTCACACATATATCCATTCACATGTGCATTTTTATACTCCTGCATTTCTCAGTTGAGATTAGAAATATCTTTAGAAAGATTTTTTAAAGGGGAAATCCAATAGAAAATACTTTAGCTTTGTATTCTCAAAATCTTCCATTATTTAAAAGCCTGTTTAAACCATTGTTTTCTGAACACATTAATTCATTTTAGATAAATAGTTTCTTTTTCAGCAAAGGGTAACAATTTGGTTTCTTAAATGTACCCAATAACAGTGCAAAATAATGGCAGACACCCACTTTTTGTCACAAGAATGTGACAATTCTGTACATGTTCTTGCTAAATTGACACTACATCCCTGTTCTCTTGCATTAAGCAAGAAATAAGCATGAAAGTGGAACAACAACATTGGGGAAAAAAATCCAGAAGACAGAAAGAAATCCTGGATTGGATCAGGCATTTTAGGAACTCCACAGTGTAAGAAAACTGTGTTTGTGCCTTTCTTTCAAATGGACAATACACATTCAATTGAGTTGTATTTTCATCTTATCTGTTATATTTCTGTCATCTTCCCTATATTCTCCCTTGCAATTAGATAGGAAGCTCCTCAAAGGTTGGCGTAGTTCTCAGAACTAAACATGTCATTGTTGGGCTGGGAAGGTGGCTCAGTGGTAGAGTGCTTGCCTCGCATGCATGAGGCCCTGGGTTCGATTCCTCAGCACCATATAAACAAAAAAAATAATAAAAATAAACATGTCATTGTTGACACAACTATAGTCACTAAAATATTATTCCTTGCCTCTTGGTTTACAAGCTCAAATAGTATTGATAACCAAGAGGAGTTAGAGGAAAATATTCTGGCTATTCACTGCATAGAAACAGATACTATTTTCTCAAATCAAAGATTTTCTAGAATGTAGACTCTTTATGTGGGGGGAAAAAGAACATTTATCTGTGGTGGATTTTCACTATCTACTCTTTACCTGTGGAAAATCATTTTAAAACATGGAATCAGACTATATTCCCCCAGACATTTGTTAAGGTCCTCTTTTTTATGAGTCCTTTTCTTAGAATGACATAATTTCATCTCATAGCATTTATCTATTGCTGGACTATTAGATGACCATCTCTTGCCCTCATATGGCAGTAAACTCCATGAAACTAAAAACCATTTCTGACTTGTCACCTCCTGACTTGGCATTTAACTAACATTACACACACACACACACACACACAAATTCAATGGAACTTTTCCCCAAAGTAGCCCAGGCTAATCCTTTGTATATAAATTAGGCCACTCAATATTTCACATATACTTTCAACAGAATGTGTACATAGACTCACTGGTTTATTTTATTCTTGAAATAGTTCCTAAGACTGCTAAAGGACAATGGTAATTATCTGCTCTTTCATTTTCCCCTTATTATATAGTCTTTAATAATAAGCAGCAATGCTTCTTCCAGTGGATTTTAAATTATTTACTTTCAAAACATCAATTTACATGAACAAATTCTATAATACATATGAAAAGCTAGTTTGTAGAAACTATGGGTACATATATAACTACTCAGAAAGGAAAAGATGATTTAATGGAATCAGTTTTGTATTTTATTTTTAAAAGACCTGGTAATCTAACTTATAGGTTGATAGTTTCCTGAATGCTAGCTTGAAGAGTTTGGTCAAAGCCCCTCTATGTCCTAAAGACAAAGTGGAAGACTGAAGGCTGAACAAAAATCTGGGTGGGCAGAGTCCTATGTGATTAAACCTTTAAATCTAAAGAATATTTATTGGTTAATTTCAATAGATATCAGCCATGAAAGAAATTGTTTTTCTTGGCTCATTATCTGACATCCTCATTAAAAATCTAGAAGCAATGGCTCATGACTAGAATTCCAGCTACTTGGAAGGTAGAAATCAGGATGATTGTGGTTTGAAGCCAGCTTTTGTGAGATCCCATCTCAACCAAACTGAGCATAATGGTGTATGCATGTCATGCCAGCTACAAGGGAAACATAAACAGGAAGATCACACTCCAGACTAGCCTGGGCATAAATGTGAGACCCTATTTCTAAACAACTAAAGAAACAGGACTAGCATTAGTGCTCAAGAGGTAGAGCACCTTTTAAGAAAGCATGAGGCCCTGATTCCAACACCCAGTATGAGAGACAGAGAGAGAGAGAGAGAGAGAGACAGAGAGAGAGAGAGAGACAGAGAGAGAGGGAGAGGGAGAGGGAGAGGGAGAGAGGGAGAGAGAGAGAAAGAGAAAGAGAAAGAGAGATGTCAAGAGAGAGAATAGGTAGTTAGATGAAAAAGAAAGAAGAGAAAAAAAGGTAGTAGTTAACAGGAAAGAGTTGCTTAAGGAATCCATACTTTGGAATATTAAAGACTTGAATTTGAATCCTAGATCCTCAGATCGATACTAGTAACACCTTTGGACAGCCTTTCTGAAATTTAGGTGTTTTTTAAATATTCAAACACAAATAATAGTGATGATTTGGCATAAGAATATTTGTTTTGGGCTGGGAAGGTGGTTCAGTGGTAGAGCGCTTGCCTTGCATGCATGAGGCCCTGGGTTCGATTCCTCAGCACCACATAAGCAGAAAAAAGAAAAAAGCCGGAAGTGGCACTGTGGCTCAAGTGGTAGAGCACTAGCCTTGAGCTGAAGAGCTGAGAGACAGCGCCCAAGCCCAGAGTTCAGGCCCCACGACTGGACCCCCCCCAAAAAAAGAATATTTGTTTTGACATGGTATAACTTCTAGTATTATTCACTAGGTATATAGAATAAGGACTCAATAAATTGCTGTTATTCTATGACTACTGAATAAATTAAGAGTCCTTAATAGGTGAGAAATAGGAAGCTATAGGCTTCTGGTACAGTGTCCAATACACAGCGTACACAGAAGCTTTTACTAGGTTATGCTGAAGCAAATAAGGTAGAGACATTTCTCTTGCACCATTAACCAATCTTCTGAGCAGGAATGTGCTGTCTTGTTCGGGACTACCTTTCAAAGATATTTATACACTGAGAAGTTTGAAAATAAAGATAACATCTTTCTCTGAAGCTGAGTTTTTCCTGTAGTTTTAAAAGATGGAATGGTATCTCTCATAGGCACAAGGCTGCCGTAATTACTACCCGTTTTATGAAAGATCCAGGTTCCAAAAGTTCAAGGTTCCTCTCCTATGGTAAAAACCTACTGTGTGTGTTGATTTTACATGGTTCCATGGACACATGGAGACAAGACACATTTCGATATTGTGGCTTCCAATGTTAGTATGAGTCATGAACTGTCTGCATTTCCTCTGAAGTCGAATCCTCTACCAGCATCTATGCTTCTGTGACAAGCTTTCCAGTACTGTAATATAGGATCCTCTACAGTTCTTGATAACCTCTGACTCAAGGGCTTGCAATAACTCACTTCTCAGGGTCTCACAGGTTGCTCACTTTCCATGTTGCTCATATGTTAATGTAGGTAAGCTTAGTTTAGCTCTACAAGTTTTCTCATTTATGGAATCCAGGTTATTAAAGAAAAATAAGCCCCAATTGAGATTTATCTGTTTGCATGGCACAGTGAAAACAGCAACGGAAAAGTTACACAGTACATGGCATACATCACTTTACATCCCATTGACCAAGGTATTGGCCAATTGAGAAGCCTGAAACAAATGGGATGGGGGAAGTACTTTCTCTCTCAGGAGAAGTAACATGTGATCATCCCAAATGGACAAGGGAAGGGACACAGAGCCCACTTAGAAGAGGAATGAACTCATAAAAATACATTGAAATGCACAAGCATATATTTAGCACATAATAGTTTTAAGACTACCTTAGTCAAGACATGATAACGCAACTAGTAATATTAAAATAAAAAGAATTTTAAAAAAACTGTTTCAAAATGATTTTCATTTGTTAGTTTTCTACTTATGCTATAATAAAACATACAAAAGTTCAATGATATTTTTTAACTTGACAGAAGTGGGGTCAATGAGATGATTCCTAAGTTGGAATAAATATTGCATAGTTGTTATACATGTGTTTAAATATAGACAGAGAATATATACATATAAGAAAGCAATACTGGGCTGGGAAGGTGGCTTAGTGGTAGAGCACTCGCCTTGCATGCATGAGGCCCTGGGTTCAATTCTTCAGCACCACATAAGCAGAAAAAAAAAAGCCAGAAGTGGCACTGTAGCTCAAGTAGTAGAGCACTAGTCTTGAGCTGAAATGCTGAGGGACAGCGCCCAGGCCCAGAGTTCAGGCCCCATGACCGGACCCCCCAAAAAAGAAAAAAATAAAGAAAGCTATACTAACAAAGAGAAATGTTACACTATTAATACAGTAAGTTTATGCCAGGTTCCTGGAATACTTTTTCATTTTTTTCATTGTTATCATAAAGATGATAGATATAAACCAGGTAATGAGTACATTTCTTTTTGGATGTCACCCCCTTTTCTCAGTCTCTCCCCCCATCCCCACCCACAAACCGTGTAGTTCATTTTCAGCATAGTGTCTAGCGAATACCACTGGGGCATTCATTCACCCTTTTCCCTCTATTTCTTTCCTTTTTTAAAATAAGGTTTTTACTGTGAAAATACTACACAGAGGGGTTACAGTTACATGAGCAAGGTAATGAGTACATTTCTTATCAAGCATTGTTGCCTCCTCCTTTGTTTTTCCCCTACCATCCCTTTCCTCCCATCTCTACAACTACACTCCCTCCTCCACCTAAATTGTAAAATTCATTTTTCAACGTAGTGTCTTGTACATCTCGTTGCCACAATGGGTCAACCTGTTTCTGTGCCCCACTTGCCATCCCAAAGGCAGGTAGATAAGCAAACAAGATAGAAAGAAAAGAAAACAACCACAAAGAAAAAGTCTCTTGTTTCCACTTCCTGGAGTTAGTTTGACAACTATTATTTTATGTAATCAGAGGCACATATGTATTGTGCCTTTGTGATGTAAGCTATGTGCTTACATCAATCTCAATTGGGGTTTATTTTTTATAACCCGGATCCCAGAAAGGAGAAAACTTGTAGAGCTAATCTATGCTTACCCACAATAACATATGACCAACATGGAAAGTGAGCAACATGTATGTGTATCCTCCTTTGGCCTAGAATTCTTTAACAAAGATAAGTAGCATCTCTCATATTTCTTTATGAATTTTTCTATTATTTTTCTCAAATTTATCCCCATAAGGTACATTTATGACTTTTCCTTTTGCATTGTTGAGGGCATAGCCATCCTTTGAGCCATCTTTTCATCAAATAATCTCTTTGAACTAGTTACCTGTTCTAAGCCACATTTTAGACTTTCACACCTCATGAAATAAACATGTTTTACTTTGATGCTAATGAGCCAATTAAAATTGGTCACGTACTCTTTAAGCTTAATTTCAAATCAGAAATGATAATTTTGAGTTTCTAAGAACTATAGCAATTGACTCCATTCAATAAGACTGTTCCTCCTGTTTTCTCTCCAATTTAACATTCCCAAAGGCTGTGAGCTGTTGACCACATCCATCCTTATTAAGTGCCTATGTGTCATTGAAAGGCAATTTGTTTAAGATTTGCTGATTATACTATTTATTTAAGCATCTCTAGGATATTCAACCACTTTTAACATAAATGCTCCTCTTTCCAAATTTGATAGTTACATATTTTTAAGTGATACTTTTTCATATTACTTATATAATATTATTACTAATTAAGAAATAAAGCTGCCGGGTACCAATGGCTCAAGCCTGAAATCTTAGCTACTCAGAAGGCTGAGATTTGAGGATAGCAGTTTTAATCCAGCCCAGGAAGAAAAGTCCCTGTGAGACTCTTATTTCCAATTAACCACTGAAAAACTGAAAGTTGAGCTGTGATTCAAGTGGTAAAGTGCTAGTCTTGAGCAGAGAGAGAGAGAGAGAGAGAGGAGGAAGGAAGGAAGGAAAGGAAGGTGGGAGGGAAGGAGGGAGGGAGGGAGGGGAAGGAAGGAAGGAAGGGAGGGAGGGAGGGAGGGGAAAAAAGGAAGGAAGGAAAGAAAGGAAGGAAAGGAGGGAGGAAGGAAGGGAGGAGGGAAGGGAAGAGGAGGAAGGAAGGAAGGAAGGAAGGAAGGAAGGAAGGAAGGAAGGAAGGAAGGAAGGAAGGAAGGAAGGAAGGAAGGAAGGAAAGAAGAAAGGAAGGAAGGAAGGACAAGAAGGAAGGAAGGAAGGAAGTTACTTGCACATGCTTGAATATTAGATATGCTTAATGGCCATTAGCATTTTGAGTTCACTAAGAATTAATAGGACAAAATACTAAATTTTACTCTCTTAAAATACACTTAAGGAACATTTTTTTTTTTTGACATTTTTCAGGAAGAAAGCTAAATATTCTCCTTGTCCTTCATTCTTCTACATCTTGCCTTTGCTTTCACAGGTTGTGGGCTTCATTCTTATCCAGTAACCTTAGTCAACCTAAACTTTTGAGTCCTATTTCTTCATTTGCTTGGTGTTCAAGTTTTGCTTGATGTATTTTTACCTTACAAATGCTATTTTCTTGAACTTTCAACTGCAAGAATGTTAGTAACAGATGGTGTAGCTTCTTGAGATACAAAATGAGACTTTGCATATCAATGCAAATCTGACAAGTGACTTAATCACAAAAGAAGCTTGTCTTTGTAAAAAAAACAATCAGGGAGCACTGATGAACCCAGAGGAAAAAGTCGTCTTCCACATAGACTTTATTTTTCATTAATTAGGCAGGTGTAAGGCAATTCTCCATTTAAATAGCTAATACAATTTTAGCTTTCTTTTAAAGGAGGAAATAAAGTTTAAAATCTTGCAGATATTCTCCAAACTAATTTCTTTACTTCAGGGAGAGCAGGGACATCAGTGTACTTAAGTATATAGTGAAAATGGATATAAAGCAGTGGAAAGGCCAAAGGAAGGGACTATGAAAATGACAAAAATATTTGAGGAATATCAGGAAAAGTTTTTCTCTAGCAAAAAGATTTCTATGACCTTTAATGTGTATTTTAAGGAAATAATTGACATAATTTTAAAATTGTCTTTATCAACAGCAAAGCCTAATCACAAATATTTGCCTTAAGCACCATCTGTGTAGGTTCAAATTTTAGGCTCTCTGCTATTATTTTCCTGGGAGAAAGTTCTCAGTGCAGGAAAGAGAAGATTAAAAACAAACCAAACAATATTAATTTCAGCAAGAAGTCAGAATGACAGAAAGTTAAATGGCTATTGGAACAACAGAAGACTACTGTAACATTTTGATTACTAGTTAAGGGAGGTGGAAGCAAGTTTTAAAATAGTACAAAGGCCAGGCGCTGGTGGCTCACACCTGTTATCCTAGCTACTCAGAAGGCTGAGATCTGAGGATCATGGTTCAAAGTGAGCTACCAGAAAAAAAACCAGCACTGTGGCTTGAGTGGTAAAATGCTAGCCTTGAGCTGAAAAGCTGAGGGACAGCACCCAGGCCCAGAGTTCAAGCTCTACAAATGACAAAAATAAATAAATAATAATAAAACAGCAAAGACAGTGTAGTAGTTTGAGAGAATTAAAAATTTGAGGGCAAGAACAGGAAGAAAGAAAATGTATACTGATTTTCAAAGATTTACATAGAGATTGTGGTGGAGGGAAGGATTGTCTCGGCACATTCTAGATATTTAGCCATTTGAGCTCTCTGGTCTTCTTTCTTTCATCAGGGTACCAAACCTCCACACTGTGAAGCTTCCTTAATTCACTCTCTCATTCCTCAGAGTCTTAATCTTTTTTCCTAAATTAGCAATTTATTAATTAAGAAAACTAGTCCATCCTGAGAAAATCAATAGCAAGGTTCAATGTATTATTCTCTTAAGGATATTTTACATTTGACCAAGGGCTTCCAAAGAACACAATGCTTTTGACAAATAGGGATGCATCCACCAGCCATGGCACTATTTCAGAAAACATTCGAAGAAGAAGAAAAAGCAATAAAAGAACCTCAAGCTATAATTACCAATTTCAAACACAGTGGCAGATTTTCATATGCAATATGTAATTATACTTGTGTGTATACTTATGACTACAAGAAATTTTACTGTATAAGATCTCTTTATTCATACCATCTGTATCCAACAATCTACTGATATGACAGCTACTATGGTAGGGATCTCCTGAAACTGTTCTACAGTTTGTAAGGTGCCACCAAAATGTGCACTTCTTAAAGTCTACCTCAGATTGGCAGTATGAGGAGGTAATGGGACCTTTAGGAAGAAGGGCTTAATGTGAGATCCTTAGGTTACTGTGGGTGTGCTCTCAAAGGGTATGGACCTTAGACCCCAGTCTCTTCCTTTCTGCTTCTTGGATCATGATATAGATGGTTTGATGTGTCATGCACTCCGCAATGATGTGCTGGCTTTGCTGAATTCAAAAGCAATGAGGCTACTAATCATAGACTGGAAGTATGAGCCAAAATAACCCTTCTCTATAAGCCAGTTGCCTTGGCTATTTATCATAGTGATGGAAAGCTGACCAATGTTAACTTACACACACACACACACACACACACACACACAGTATTCCTAAGTACACTTAAACACCAGAGATTTCTGCTCTTGTAGTTCTGTCAACTGAAGTCCTAGATCAGAGTGCCAGTATCGTTGGTTCTGGTGAGGGGTCTCTTCTAGCATGAAGACAGCTGTTTTTTCATGTCCTCTTGTGGAAATGAGAGCTCTGATGTCCTTCCTTCCCAACAATCTCATTTTCAATTATCATCACTTCAAGGGATAAAGCTCCAACTAAGAGAGTTGTTATGGACACAGCACTGCCCATAACAGTGAAGAAACACTATGTCATTATTTAAAAATTTTCAACAATAAAATGTATGAGCAAAATATTTTAAAAGTTAAAAAAACTAAATGTAAGAAATCATGTAATTATTACCCAAAACATTTCTCATGCCCTTTTTCATGTTTCTGTGCACTTACCCTTTGAGAATCTCTCTTCTCCTCCCTCAGCTCTATATTCACTTCAGATCAAGTTGAATGCCTTGGCATTCAGTCACATGTGCAGGAAACCACCAATCCAATCCCTGGCCCTGGGCTGTTGTGTAAAAACCCTCTCTTGGGCCTCAAGCTCTTCTATTTCAAAAATAAGCAGGATTGCCCTTGAGTGCCATCCTCTGAAGCTGGTGGGTTTCTGAAATGGCTGGGCTCATAATCCTCACATGGCTGTCTATGCTGCTGACATTTCAGGGCCTCTCATATGCCCTGCTCAGACATTGGCACTATCGTCCTAGAGGCTCCCCATGGGTCTTTTGGGCTCCAGATGAAAATGATCAACATATGAAGCAGTAGAATTGAGTGATAAACTGAAGGCAGCATGACCTTCAAAGAGACATAAACCGAAACTTCCAAAAGTTTCTAACTGTTGTTTTTATTTTGAATATGGATGTCTTGTGAGTTTTGTCAAAAAGTGTGACCAACTTTAAAATTCAGTGCTATGAAAAGACAAATATGAGGTATTGAGGAAGATTAAATCAAGAGGAAAAAAGAACACCTGGTTTATATTATTGTGGCTAACAATATCTTCATTTTCTTTTTCCCTCAGCCAATTTTTCTGCTTGAAACAAGAGATGTATGCAGTTTATAAGTTCAGTAATTGCAGCAGTAGTAGTTACATTGGATTATAGTAAGGTACTCTTTGAGCCACAAGAATGAGATTTCATTTAAAGTATATCACCAGAGTATAACAATAGCACCATAAGCTGCTCAGTTCATCATAATCTCCCCAAACCTCAGCCAAGAGGCTGCAATAAAGTTCAAATCATAGTATGTTGTTATTCTAGTCTAATCTAGATCCTCATTATTCCTAGCCCTGGTTTAGGCAAAGGGACAGTCACAAGATGGCTAAAATAGTTTCCACCTTCAGTAAAATCTCTTACAGAGAAAACAAGAATTGGCATCAGGCAGACACTGGTCTGTTTACATGAGCAGTAAGCCAGCCACTGTCATTAAATGAATAACTGTAATGTGCAGAACACTCTACTGCACATTGCATTTGGCACTTACTACACATAGACTTTTCCCTGAATCAACTAGCCTGTCTCCATTATTCTTTCTGCAATATAATCAATTTCTTGTTCTGGAAAATAGCCAACTTTTAACAGCTCCTGGTTTGAACATAAAGAAAAACCTCTGAAAAAAAGAATAGAATTTCTAGAATTGAAAAAAAAAGACCAAAAAACTTCTCAATATTCTCTTGGAAAAGAAAGCTATAGGGTTTTTGAAGAAAAGAATATTCTCCCTAAGGAATATTCTTGTTTTTCTTTTATGATGGTAGCCAGTTTTATAACATAGTTTCTTTTTAGTTTTACTTGGTCATATGGGAAAATAAGCTGTTAAAAATGACCAGTGGTAGAATTTATGTGCCCAGCCTTCAGGAAAATCATGTGAGTAGAAACAAGTTTAGGAGGGATTAAGAAATATATCTAATAAGGGAAATTATATACCTAACATAATCTTCTCTATCTTCTATCCAATTTCCTAACTAAAAATCTGACTTTATAAATTCAGATCAGTGGTAATAATCTGAAATAATTATTTTAAACTCAACAAAAAATAAAAGCAGAGAGTTCATAAGAATACTTCTGAAGTACATAAAAATGAGAATGTCCAATCCTTAGAATGAAATGTCCTTGGACTCTATCAATTAGATACACATACACATAAACATACATATACATGCCAGCTCTTCAGGCAGTCATATTACTATACACTATTTACATGTTGTATAAGGACAACTAAAACAAAGGACATTTGTAAGGCCTTGCTTCTCAAGATATGACATTAGAAATGTATTGTTATTTGGGAAAAAAATTGAAACACAGCTTCCCTAAACCCATAGAAGTTCTAAATCAGTTTGCAAAACACTGCTATAACATTTTAGTTATGGATTACAAGGATTCTGTTTAGAGAGCTACAGAATGGAATAAGTAGTTTTGGTTCCATCCTTTTTTCTATTTACTAGGATTTTCTTCTCTCATGTCAGTGTTTTTGCCCCTGGGTTCCAGATCATCCTGTACTATGTGGGACTATGACTTCTTTCTGTCCAGTGGCTATTCTGATAGCTCCAATATCTTACAGTCATACTATTGGCCATTTATAGATAAGGCATATTAATTTCCTGGGTGTGTCTAAGATTTTCTATCACTTTTGTTGATTTCTACTCTATTCTAGGACTAGCCTGCTTGTTTCACTGACTACTTCAAACCTCTAGGCTCCACCTAAAATGACCTTCCCTTGCTCTTGTTTCTTCTTGTCCTGTTTGCTTGGATTGAATCACCATCTATTTTTACTGTAGAATCAATCTCATCTTCCTAGAAAATCCACCATGCCAGGAATATCCTTTTTAACTTACAGCCACTTAAGCAAATCATTCTTTGTTTCCCCCAGAGATATCCTTCTTGCACACATTCTACTGAATTCTTATTTCTAAATCAGGAGAGAGTACTAAGGTAGAACAAGCTCATTTGCAGAACAAAAATATACTTGTCCATTCATTAAGAATCTACTATTTTGGTACTCTGTATCTTGTATATACAATTATCTAATTTGGGGATGGGAAGGGAAATAACAAAATGCTGAAACAAGGGCACAGGATTACTCACTGAAACAATGATACTCACAAGACACTATGTTGAAAATGAACTTTACAACTTGGGAGGTGGTAGAGGAAATAGAGGAGGGAAGGGATAGTAGGAGAAAAAACAAAGGAGGGAGTAACAATGTTCTACAAGAAATATACTCATTACCTTACTCGTGTAACTGTAACCCCTCTGTACAATAACATTTACAATAAACTAGCATTTAAAAAGAAAAAAAAAAAACTATTAGATGCCAATTACGAGAACAGACCTTGCTCTACAGCAGTGACCCAAAGGAAAATATATCTGATCTCACCAAGAATAATTTATTTCAGAGGAGCTGAAAGAAAACTAAGAAAGTAAATTTTAAAATGAATTAAGATAGTGATTAAAATAAATGACAAACATAAAACCATATGGATAGTGATGACTGAAGTGTACATGCCTGCGTGTATGTGTGTGTGTAAGAAAAAAAAATAAGAGGCAGAGAAAACACAAGCCAGTGCACAGAGACTTGAAGAAGAACTGAAGAAAGCAGTCCCAGATAGAAGAAAGACCTTTGACCTTTTTAAGGAACTGAAAGATGACGACCAGAGAGGTACAAGCAGAGAGTGGAGGAGAAGGGGGTGCCCTTGGAGAGAGGTCTCTCAAGGTCAAGTGAATCAGATAAAAATCAGAGGTTTTAAATAGTAAGAGGACATGAAGTCACTGAAGTATTTCATGCAGGAAAGAAGATACTTGGTGGTAGAGTAAGATGACCCAGGCTGCCACTGAGATCCTGGAGTCTACTAGATGAAGAGGGAAAGCTTGCAGGCTAGTTAGGAAGCTATTGTGGTTTGGTATGAGACAGCCATGAATGTGGGAGACAACTCCAGAGAGGAAAAGCGGAAGAGTCTGAATGTTAATGGTAGAGCCCTGATGGTGGGCTGCCTTTGGAAGTGTTAAAAAGTGAGACACGAGAATACCTCTTAAAATTCAGATGTCTATGTAACTCACTGGATAGTAGTACCACCTATTGAAATGGAGAAACGTGAGGAAAGATGGGGTAAGGGATAGTTTTTACTTTAGGCCCATTAAATTTGTGGAGCTTATGAAACTTCCACGTATAAGCTCCATAAACACAGCACTAAGAACATGCAGTTAATTTTCTTGGGGAGAGCTTTATATAGAGATACATGTTCAGATTAGAGCTGTATGTTATGCCAAAACTAAGAGGTCTGGCAGATGATAATGAGAATGTAAAACAAATCAAACAAGCAAACAAAAAAATAAAACCACCAGAGAAAAAAGCCTGGTTATAGGAGCTCAAGAAAGCTAAGAATCCAGGCATGAGTGTGCATATCTGTAATCCCAGTACTTGGAAGGCTGTCAGGAGGATTACAAGTTGGAGCAGCCTGGGCTACACAGCAATAAGACTGTCTCAAAAAGAAAAGAGAGAAAGAAAGAGGGAGGGAGACAGACAGACAGACAGAGACAGAGACACCCAGAGAAGGAAACTGTTAAAATATTTTAAAGCACAAGTGGCGAAGCATATCCCACACCACTGTGCTGGGAGGCAGACTAAGACCAGTACTTAGAAGTGATTACTGTTTTTGGTACCATGAATATAACCTTGGCAAACCCTGGAATCAAATGTGTGAGTAATGACTTCTAAGAACGTTGAAAGGAAAAAGAAAATCTTCCTGAAGCTTCAAAACTTTCTAGTTGTTACTCTAAGGTAAACCACAGTGATAGATGCTGAGTGTTGGGGGCATAGTTCAAATGGTAGAGCACCTGCTTAGCAGGTGGAAGGCTCTGAATTGTTTCTCCAATACTATCAGAAAAAGCGATACAGAGCGGTGTTTAACAAGTATTACACACAGTATAACTTGTTAAATATAGAAGGTATTATCTAATATGCATATCAACTTAATTTAAACATAAATCCTGGAATTTGTTTGCATCATTTCTCCTGATTGAAGAGACAAAAGGGAGGTTTTGTGAAGACTTATAGTTAATTAGTCAACAAAGAAAAGCCTCGCCAAGCCAGAAAATACACTGCTCACTGCTTCTACATGCTACTCCGGAAAGAACTTCTCAGTCCCTCTCTCTCATAGCAAAACTGCCAAAACCAAATGATTAATACCAATCTCCCATTTGCTACACAGTGCAAATCACCCTTTGTCATTTAAATTGCATTGAATTTGAATTTGCATAGGTTGCAAGTAGAGAACAGAATCTTGAAGCCACACTTACTCTTAAAACAGAATACATTAATCTTTTCTGGCACTGCTCCCCCACCGAAACCACAGAACTCAATGCTATTCTGTGGGTGAGTCATGCTGTAAAATTTCCAGTTGACTTACCCACAGAGATGGCACCACATGAAACAGGGCCCACGTAAATGCTGGAGAGAAACAAGCCATTGTGTTTCAATGTTGAATTTGGCTTTGACTTCAGATATATTACACCAACACCAGGGCTAACTTCCAGAGCTCAGGAAGCTCAGTGAATTGAAAGGGTGAATCAGGACTCAATTATCTTATTGTTTTGATAATGATAGGAAAGTTTTTTATAGGAAAAGAAAATACCATTTCTTTTTTTTTAAGTATTATCTTATTTGCTTACACTATACAGATGGGGATTTTACTGTCACATTTCCACACAATACCAATCAATCTGGCTTCTAGATAGTTACTTTCTTACTTGTCCACAAATTAAAACCCAACACACCAAAGTCTTACCAATTCATTCCTGGAAATGACATCAATATGACTCTCATAGTGTTTTACTTGTTTCTGTTACTCCATTTGTACTTTTTACTCCTTATTCTATTATAATGTTGTGTGTCCTTTTCTTTGCCCAGAATCCCTGTAAACAGCTGGGAACAAACATCAGGAAAGATGATTTCCATGGAGTTGCCACACTTTTTATGTTGCTCTGTTCTTAGGCAACAATTGGTGAGGAGTAAGATCCTAGTTCAAACAGTAACAACTACAGTACCCTACTCGTTGACAAGCATTGTTTGTTCAGAAGGGGCACATGACTCAAAACTAGGTCTTCACAGACTATGCTTTGTCAGAGATGGCTACACTAGTCATCATTAAGTGGTCCAGGACTTGCTACCTGAGTTAAGTGTCTGAGTCTCTGGATTGGTCAGATCATTCTTTAATACTGGAAAAGTGCCCATGCCCATTGCTATAGGACTGGGCCTTCTCACAGCTTCTGAAGGTCTTAGGATAGAAGAGCCAGGCATCTGGTGAGAAAGAGTATGGGTGTCATTCTTTTAGCTGTCATAGTTCAAATCACACTCAAGGCGATACTTTAGAGAATTGCCACAACAAAAATTATTTCTTTACTTGTTAGCTGATTTTCACTTGGTTAATTTTTTTGTTTTGTTTTGTTTTTTTAAGTATAGGACTGAGTGCTAGCTAAGCAGTTGCTGTACCTCTTAAGTCACACCTCTAGTTCTTTTTGTTTTAAGATAATGTCCCAGGTGCTAATTTTGCCTAAGATTGGCCTCAAACCAAGATGCCCCAGTCTTCACCTTCTGAGTAGCCCGACCACAGAAGTATGTGCCACCATGCTGTGCTTTGCTACTTTTTAATCTTTTAATTCACAAGATTAAAGAAAGTAACATTTGCAAGAGATGGTACTCTATTCAACTCACTGTCTCTGTCTCTGTGTGTGCATGAATGTGTGTGGGGGAGGTATATTTATCTGTGAAAGGTTACTGTATTTTTTCCTTTTAAGTAGAAGATGAAGAAACATTTTGAGAGCAGGAGACATTCCTAAGAAGGAACTAATATTATGGGGGCTGGGGACACAGTTTATTTGTGCTTTAAAGATGCAGTAATTTATCTAGGCACCTTTAATATGCCACCAAGTGCAAAAAATATATAGGGTACATATGAAATCTATAAAATATATTGTGCATCTATAAATAACTCTGCATGATTTGTGGTGCTTTTAGTTGGCTTATTTTTTAAATATATTTTATTGTTATTGTAGAGGTGATATACAAAGGAGTTATAGTTACATAAGTCAGGTAAAGAGTACATTTCTCTTTGAACTATGTCATCCCTTCCCTTGTTCTCTCCTAGTTTTTCCTTCCTGTCCTCACTTACAAGGTATATAATTTCCCACAGTGTCTAGTGAGTACCACTGTAGCATTTGTTCACTCTTTGTTCCAGCTTTCCTGTGCCTCTCTTACCCTCCCAAAGACAAACTAACAAAGAGACAAGAAAAACAGCAATTATAATAATAATAACTCTTGTTTGAATTTCCTGGAGTTTATTTTATAAGATTTCATATGCTCTTATGAACACAGCTTTTGAACCTTTGTGATCCACTCCTATGAATATCCTCTTTTGGGTTCACTATGTGAAGTTTAGAGACCTGTATAATTTATCATGTCCCAGTGTACATTTAACTATCCAGTGTGTTTACTTGTCGATTTATAGCACATTCTAGTTACCACAAATGAAGGAAACCATGCAACCTATGTTTCTCTGGATCTGGCCTACTTCACTTAACTTGGTTATTTTCACTCAATTTTTTACATTTCCTTACAGATGGTATAAGACCAGAGTTTAAAAAAATCACATTTAAGGAGATACACTAATTAAAAAGCATCATGGTAATTATCACCAGGATCATTTTGGAGCTTTTTAGGAATTAAAACAGAGAACAAAGAAAATAACATTATAAAGGGGACAGTCAGTCGGAATTGCAAAAATAATGATATACCAATTTACAGTTATATTCTCATAAACAGGCATATCTTATTGAAAGCCTTTTTTTTAATCAAGGACCATTTTACTCATAGTCTTACGTATAATCAAATGCGAAATTTATTTCAATGGAGCAAAAAAGAAAGATATTGTGGATAATAAACTTCTAAAGAAGGAAGAAGTGAAATATAGTTAGGAGTAATGATGGGAGAGAAACATATAATAAAATTCACATTAATATAATGTACAAAATACATAGAGGCTGCAAGAAGAGAGCAATACTTCTGCAAAAACAAAATTAAAACATACATAATCAAAACCTACGTATGTATTATGTGGCTATAATAAAATCAAATCAAAATTTACTCTTGAAAACTTAAAGTTCTTTTTAAAGCGTACGTTTGTGAATCAAAAAAAAACAACAACAGTAACAACAATTTTCACCTCAGCATGGAAAAGCTGTTTAAGTGCCATGCATGGCAGTGTACAACCTTTTCCTTACCCTTGGCCATTTTGTAGAATTAGATTTTACTCAGAGTTGGGTAATGCATCAAATTTAGGAACATCAGCACAATGGAACCATGCCTTTAGTTTTTTAAAGAATGCATCCATTTAATGGCATTACTATTCCCCATTCAGTACATACATTTTCTCTGGTTGAAAGATTAAAAAAAAACAATATCAGAGGACGAATACAACAAAGTTTGTATTTAAAAGTCTCTAGACCAAATAGTTTAATTAATTTATTTATTTTATTGTGAAAATACTGTACAGAGGGGTTACAATTACACAGGCAAGGTAATGATTACATTTCTTATGAAGCATTGTTGCCTCCTCCTTTATTTCCCCTTTCTATCCCTTCCATGCCCCACCAAAGTTATAAAGTTCATTTTTTGACATAACATCTTGTACATCTCATTGTTGCAATGGGTCCACCTGTATCCCTATTTAAACAATTTGTTTTTTCCTTTCCCTTCCAAAAATTTAAATAAAAAAGAAGAAATTATGATCATTTTCTTAAAATAGACCAAATATTTTAAGAAAATGATCATAATTTCTTCCTCCTCCTTCTCCCCCGCCTTCCTCCTCTTCCCCCTCCCCCTCCCTCTCCCCTTCCCCCTCCCCCTCCTCCTCCTCCTCCTCCCCCTCCTCCTCTTCCTGTGGTCATGGGACTTGAACTCTGGGCCTAGGCGCTGTCCCTCAGCTCTTCAGCTCAAGGCTAGAGCTCTACCACTTGAGCCACAGCACCACTTCCAGTTTTCTGAGTGGTTTATTGGAGATGAGTCTCACAAACTTTCCTGACTGGGCTGGATTTGAACAGTAATCCTCAGATCTCAGTGTCCTGAGTAGCTAGGATTACAGGCATGAACCACTGGTGCCTGGCTCATAATTTCTTCTCGACCAGCAGCTTTTTAATTCTGTGATGGCCGATAGAAATGACAACACTTGGAATTCTGTTAGATTCTTTTCTGAAGTGAAACTTAATTTATAGAAACAACCTGAACATAATCATGAATAAGTTGAGAGGAATGTTTCATCTGTCTTAGGTTTCCTGACAAACACTAGGGAGCTAGCATAAAGCTAGGGAGCTAGCATAAAGAACAGGGAGATCTCACAAAGAGGAAAAAGAAAGAGGAAGACTTAAGTGGCTCTGAGAATAGTTTGGTCAAAGGGTTTCATTTTCAAATAAAATCATTGGAGTTCTAAGTAAAACGCCAGCCTAATATAATTGTTAGCCGCAAGCAGGTTCTAGTTAGTAAATGTTATCTTTCAGAAAATAAGACCTGGTGATCAAAAACTAAATCTAATACCCTATGATACGATGAAGCCATGTAACTTTCCCTTGTCCTCTACTGACCACACCTTAACTTCAATGTATAGTTATATCGTTTTTTTAAAATCTAAATATAGTTATTTTACTATAGGAATTTTACATAAAATAGAGATTAGTTAGTGGATGTTAAAATTAGTATGAACATCTGTGTCATTTCTTCAGCATTTAGTAATGAACTATATGTGAACATCTCATATAATTCAGAGAATAATGGAAAAGAAGTTTAAGAAATATTCAATTGTATTGGCTTTTTTAATGATTAAAATACTTACTTTTCCATGATATATTTTTCCTGTTTGGGAGCCTCCATATTCTCAAAATCATCTGTATCTTGTAAAACATGTGACTTTAGAAAAAGCGCAGAGAGGGCTTGGGAAATGAGTGGGTCATTTTCCATGACGTGGATGTATGATCACATGTGGATGGAATAATACCGGCCTATAAGTTTAATGTATCATGAATACACTCAGTCAACTCTCCCAACATCAATGAGGCAAATCTTATCATTCTTAGGGTATAGTTCTCTTCAGATAGCCACGGACTGCCTGCTCAAATGTCTCCTCAAGTGCTCTGCAAACTGAAGAACCCTGGAGATATCACTTAGTCATTGGTCTTCTACATAAAAATTATAATAAAGATACATGATTTCTGTCTGCCATGCTTAATTTTAAGGCTTGACCTATGATTAGAAGTGAGCTTGATGGATGTGGTGAGCCAATTCCTGGAAGCAGAATCTAACACATATCCAATCAATTTTTGATTCCTAAGGATCCTCACAGCAATATACTGCTTCATATTTTTATGACTGCCACCTCAGCGTAGGGCCTAATCATCTTCCACTTGAGTCAAGACTATCATCAAGTAATTGCATTCTCTACCTATAGCCTATTTCGAATCTAATCTTTCCTTCATAATTTTTCCAAATCAGTCTTGCTAAGATGCCACTTCTAACTTATTACTCTCCTATTCAAAATGTAAATGGTTTTTCAGGGGCTTTTAGAGGATGTTCAAATTTCTGACCCTCACATTCAAAGCCAAACATCAGTCCTTATCCAATCTTTCTGAAGTTGTTTTTTTTTCTTGTGGTTACTAACAAGATCAGAGAAAGATAATCTTTTTCTAAAAGAATAGAGAGTAAATATTTTAGGGTTTGTAGGTTATAAGTCTTTGCTGACAGTATTTAAGCCTTTTAATGGGAATGATTGTAATCAACATAAAAATCAGAGTGTGACTTTGCATTCGATTTTTATTTAATTTTTTTGTTGTAAAGATACTGTATGGAGGGATTACAGTACATTTCCTATCAAGCATTGTCACCTCCTCCTTTGTTTTTCCCCTACCATCTTTTCTTCCCCACCTTCCCAACTCCTCCCTCCCTCCTCCACCCCTTGAAGTTGTAAAGTTCATTTTCAACATAGTGTCAACATAGTGAGATCATTGTTACAATGGGTCAACCATGTTGACCCTTACAATGGGTATCCTTGTTTCAGCATTTTGTTACTTCCCTTCCCCTCCCCAAATTAGATAAATGTATATCCAAGATGCAGGGCACCAGAATCAAATACAGTGACAACAGGGGTTATACCATGGGGGCAAGAACATACAAAAGAAACAAACAAACAAAAAATCACATAGTTCATTTCAGGCATTATCTTGTATGGTCATATGTACATAGTTTTTGACTTTTTCTGCTTGTCTGATAAGATTATCCGAGATGTATACTAGTTATTGCAAATAAGGGAAACCACGGGACCTATGTTTCTTTGAGTCTGGCTTACTTCACTTACTATAACTTTTTCTAAGTCTTTCCAAATGAGGCAGTGTCATTCTTTCTGATGGAGGCATAGAATATAGAATTCTAGTGTGTGTGTGTGTGTGTGTGAATATATGTGTATGTGTGTGTGTGTGTGTGTGTGTGTGTGTGAGAATCACATTTTCTTGATCCATTCATCTACTGAAGGGCATCTGGGTTGGTTCCATATCTGAGCTATGGTGAATAATTAAGTAAATCAACTAGTTAATTTTGGAATTGTATATGTGCTGTGTCTGGTCCAATAGCCACAGAGATTATTAAAACCCTTTGGTTTTTATCTTTCTTTCTTAGCCATGCTGCCTATGTGTTGATCATTCCTAAATTCACCATTTGGTTTTGCATCTTTGTATCCATGCTGTCATTTCCTCTCCCTATATTATCTTCGGCCTTCTGGCTTATTCTGGAAAAGGAACACTTCCTGACCTACTGTACCATGAAGTGCCTCTGGAGGCATTAGGCAACTTTTATATTCTTTGTGCTATATTACAGAGTGATGTGGTATGTATTTAGAGAAGTCTGTGAGCTTTACCGAGGTAGCTGTGGGAGGTAACTCATCCTGCATCCCTGAAGTCTAGCACTGGGAACATTGCTTAACAGTTGTTTCATGACACAGTTTAGCCCTAGTTTGTGAGACAGATTGAAAGGATTTTGATGTCTTGCTGAGTTGAGGCTAATTCCTTTGGGCTATTCTGCCTTTAGGTTGATTAAGCAGCATTTCTTTTTGATGTCTACATTTCTAAGGAAACTACATGACACAGATTTTCCAAAAGTTAAATTTAACAAAGAACCTGGGTCCTTGTGATACTCAATATCTGACCTTCAATAGTATTAGTATTCTTTTCCATTTTGCCTTTGGATTTGATTTTTTTTTTTTTGCCTTTTGATTTTAAAAGATACTCTATGAAGAGTACTTTTTGGCCAGGCACCTTGTTTCACCCCTATAATCCTAGCTACTTGGGAGGTAGAAATCAGAAGGATAATGATTTGAGGTCAGCCCAGGAAAGAAAAATCTAGAAAAATCTCTCATCTCCACTACTACAAGTGTGCAGTAGTGCTGCCTATTATCCCAACTGTGTGAGAAGCAAAAATAGGATTGTGGTCCAAACTGCCTTGGGGGAAAATGTGAGACTTTATCCCTCCCAAATAATTTACAATATTTTACATTTACTTCTTACTTGCATATTAAAGTCATTTATACTACAAATACTATTAGAAATTATTTTAATTTTTACATGTCTATTATCAATACCTTCTAGAGGTATATTTACCAAGAAAGAGGAATAAATTTTGACTGCTTTCTAATGTGACATACAGCTACTAAATATTTATACATGTAGGATATGAACTTCCAAGCTTTCAACCTTTAAGAATTATTTTTTAAAAAGGCCTGGTATGCTGGACACTGGTTGTTCGAACCTGTAATCCTAGCTACTCAGGAGTCTGAGATCTAAGGATCACAGTTCAAAGCAGTCTAATCAGGAAAGTCCATGAGACTCTTATCTCCAATTAACCACCAGAAAACTGGAAGTGGTGCTGTGGCTCAAGTGGTAGAGTGCTTGCCTTGAGTGAAAGAGCTGAGGAACAGTGGCCAGGCCCAGAGTTCAAGCCCCATGACCACCACCACCAACAACAAAAGGCCTGGTATTTGTTGTAATGTGGAATCCTTGAAGACAACTTTTAATATTTTCAGGTAGTTATTTAAAATATTCCACTCTAATATTTTGAAGATATAAACAGCATAAGTCATAAAGTAAACATCTATATACTCACTGGTTCTCACCCTGCTTAAAATGAAATATTGAAAAAACTATAAATATTGATATATTTTTGCTTCTATATTTCTATTTGTAATCACAATGAATCTCATGCTTTTCAGAATCAGTCATTATCCTGAATCTTTATTGATATTTTAAGTTGTAAATATGTTTCCTATTTGTTCATGATGGCTATACATCCTGGATCATATAGACATTATAATAATAATCTTGCATAACTGTATGAAATACTTGCTGATTCTTTTTCTGTGTGTGCCAGTTCTAGGGCTTGAATTCAGGGCTGGGCACTGTCCCTTAGCTTTCTTGCTCAAGGCTAGCACTCTACCATGTGAAACACAACTCCACTTCGTGTGTGTGTGTGTGTGTGTGTGTGTGTGTGTGTGTGTGTGTGTGTGTTATAGGAGATAAGTGTCATTCCTGTGCCAGCTGGCTTTGAACTGTGGTCCTCAGATCTCAACCTACAGAATAACAGATTCCTTTGGGTTTGTCACATGAATGAAATCATCTGGAATATTCCTTCTTCTGTATCTTGCATTTCTCTTTGTTTTTCTTAACCAGCACTGGCAAATAATCTTTAGCATAAAGGTTGAACAGAAGAACCAGAGAGGACTTTCTTGTCTTGCTTTGATTTAAAAGGGAAGGCTTCTAATAATTTCTCACTAAACACAGAAAAAGATGTAGGTTGAGAATGTCTTAAGAAAGAGATTTTTGAGAACAATTTTTAGTGAGAGGAGAATGATTTAGAACAGAATCATACATATTATAGGAATCGCTTCTATTATCTGTAAAAGCCAGGGGCCTGGGATGCCACAATACATTATGCTTCATTGCACTGACCTTGGCCATTTTAATAAAGAAAAATACTGCATTTTTTTATTGGCTTCATCCATCCAGTTGACAAATTTTAATATACCACAAATTCCCAGGGTCTTTCTTACTAACAGTGTCTAAAAGTACCGTTACGGTGGCTATATTACAGGCTCCCTATATGTCTACATTATATAAAAAACAATTGCCCAATCACTAACTATCCAATTGACCTTATATTTCTCTTGAAAATCATTTTAATACTTGGACAACACAATGCTGACATGGTATACAGCCTTTTAAAAGATTATCCAGGGAGCTTCAGAAAACAAAAACTTTCCAAAGAACACTATCACCCAGAATCTTACTTGAAAGATAATTCTTTATATGTTTTGCTCTTCATAAATACTTGAACAAACTTTGGGGATTATGTGTATGGTAAGCTGTTTATCAAAAATATTTTATAAGTAGATAACACTTTTTAGCATTAGAGTTTGAACTTAGGGTCTCCCACTTGCCATGATAACTACTTGAGCCATAACCCAAGCCCTTTGGACTTCAGTTGATTTGCAACTAGGACCTCCCAATTTTGCTAGAGGCTAGCCTCAACATGATCCTCCTATCTCTGGCTGCTAAGTAGAAGTATATAGCCATTTAGCCAAGGTACTTCAATCTCAAATGTGAGTCACAGTGTATTCAACAGCAAATTCGTCTCTTTATGAGTCACTTACATTTTCTATGTACACCCAGCTAAGTAGACATGAATTCATAGTAAATGTATGATAAGGGCTGTACTCGCACTTTAGAAAAATTTCCAAGAGCTTATAACAATTGCTAAATTAATAACCCTGCATATATTTCACTAAATTTTGACTTTTGACCCACTGTCAGTAAATATACATTTCTAATAAAGTGAACATGTTTAATCCTATAACTAAATGGCCCAAAGGAACAGTATCTGCCATAACAATGAAGTCTAATGACAATCCTGCTGACATGCTCTGATCTGGAAATGAAATCATGTGGAAAATTATTTCTACACTAGCAGAATAAAACAAAGGATGAATTTAATTTGGTAGACATGGGAGTTTAGACTGTCCTTGTTCTTGCGGGAGAGTGGCATTTATTTTACTCTCTGCTGTCTTTTTCAGATCCTGCATTTTTGATGCATTAATTATATAGCAAAAACACCTCTAACCAACAACAAAGGTAATCCTGAGGATCTCTTTTCCTTTTTGCTATAGGAATTCTCAGTTTTGAACATTGCTCCTAACAAGAGGCTCTCTTCTCAGATTTAGCTATCTCTGGTTATTCAGCTATTTTCATGACAATGACATTCTTGTTCGTTGGTTTTAACCTTTTCATGCAATGCAGTTTTTGGTCTACAGTAATCCAATGAATATTATATACCATAAAACTGTGGGTTTCTTGCTTTCAGCACTGTTAGAGGGAACCAAGAAAAACAAATGAAGGAAAACACAAAGGTAGGGCTTTATGACTTCAGAAACCGTAAGACTATTAGCACTTTATGCCTCCTATAAAAATGGAGATTATTTTAATTCCTAACAAAAAATGTTTTACTGAACAAGCATGTACTATAAAACAACAAAATGTAGGCAATTAAAGTCTAAGCAACAATTTTCAAGGAATGTGTGAATAAAACACTTTACTTGGAGCCTACCAATGCAGACTAATGATCGTTTTTATTTAGAAATGACTGATTTTAAATAAAAGGCAGAGAACAAGAATAATGCTACACTTTAACAATAAATGAAATGAAATGTCGATTCATTCTCCTAAGCTCACAAGATTATTCTGGGTTGCATATCCTGAGTATTTTCAATTCATTCAAAAGCTATTAGTCACTTCAGGCATAAACCACTTCATTCACAAAACATACAGAATATAGAGTACTTTATGTAATGCAAGATTTAACAGTTATTATTCTCAATGATTTAAAAAATATTCTTCCAATTTCTCCTAGGTGATTTCATAGTTTTTCTCATGGATTTTAGGACACAAATGCAGTACTTCTGTAAAGTAAATAGAGTAAATACAACAAGTATCCTCTACTTCTTACTTGAAGAACCCATTTGTACTATTTATCTCACTGCTATGACCACTTGGTGGCATCTTTCCTTGAGGGCAGGAAATATCTCAGTCACTTTCTATTCCTTGACCCTCTTTCCTACTCCTGTTTGACATCAGGGTTCTGGTTATATTTGGCAATATTGACAAAAGGAATGAAAGACTCATAGGTTCAACACACTCCTTATTATCCATGATTTGAACTTATAACTTCTAAACATTGCTTATTATTTTCCAGAACTAAGTCCCAATACTTTTTGTTGATGTAGGGTAATAAGAAAAGCAAGATGTCCCTAAATTTCATCCTTCCTGCAGCTCCAAGAATCTTGGTTTTGCTGTCATAAGCATATTGTATTTTCTTTTCTTGTAATCAAAAATGAAAAAAATAGAGATTTCAAACACATATAACTAGATATTGAACTTACTAAGTGCATTTCTTGCGCATTACCTAGTCTAGCATCCTTTCCTCAGAAATAATTCTTGTTGCTTCTGATCCATTCACTTGTGAGAATCCACAGGCTAACATCAAGATGGACATATAGAAAGTGCTCAAAAAATGTGTCAATAAAAGCATAAATGACTGGCTTTAATATGAAATGTTTATTTTTCCACTAGTTTTTCTTGTGCTGATCCTAGGGCTTGAACTCTGGGCCTGGGAGCTGTCCCTGAGCTTTGTGCTCAAGGCACTCTATTACTTGAGCTACAGCTCTATTTCTGGCTTTTTGGAGATTAATTGGAGACAAAAGTCTTATGGACTTTCCTTCCCAGGTTTCCTTCAAACCATAATTCTCAGATCTGAGTCTTTTGAGTAGCTAGTATTATAGGCCTCTGGTGCTCAGTTTTCCACTAATTTTTAGAAAAGTAAAAAAAAAAAATGCATCCTTGAATATACAAAAGAATTCTATGGAATTTTAATCCTCATTTCTCTATACCTTATATTGTAATACTATCAGATCATTTCATTTATAAATTGTATTTCTAATTTTCAGTTACTGCCAATAACATCTATTATATTTTCCAAAACTGTTCTAGGAGGCTAAGTTTTATTTAATTAGTTATTCTTTAAGTATTTAGATTAGCTCATTTTCAAATAACATGGAACTAGAAGAAATTCATATTTACTGTAACTTATGGTTTCCATTCTGAGATAGAGGCAGTATGTCAAGATAATTTCTGTACTCAAATTGTTCAGTTCTGCTTCATGGTCCCTGCACACAAATTGTTCACAAGGTGACACCATGATCACAAACCTAAAAGTCAAAATGCATTTATACATCCTGGAGAGGTTATTTTTGCTGTGAAATGTTTAAACCAAGACTTTTTCTTTTAATATCCTGTGATGAATGTAATTAAAATAGAACAATATAGTTAAAACATATTACTTATTTCAAATACCAAATACATTATTATATTTTTATTTCTTTTTTTTCTTTTTTTATTGTGAAAATACTGTACAGAGGGGTTATAATTACATGGGCAAGATAATGAATACATTTCTTCTCAAGCATTGTAGCCTCCTCCTTTGTTTCCCCTTCCCATCCTTTCCCATCCTCCCTCCACCCTCCCCAACCAATCCTCCTCCCCCTCCCCCACCAAAGTTGTAAATTTTGTTTTTGACATAAGGACTTGTAAGTCTCACTGTTGCAATAGGTCCACCTGTATCCCTATTTAAATGATTTTTTCCCCTTCCCCTCCACAAATTATACCGACATCAAATACAGTGAAAGCAGGGGTTATACCGTGTGGGAGGGACATACAAAGCAGCAAAGAAATGATCTTATAAATGTGTTAGAAACAATCGCATTAAAGAAAAAAACATTTGAATACATATCTTAGGGTTCATTTCCTTAACATCAACTTATCTGGCCTTTTCTGCTTGACTCAGACATATACTAGTTATTGCAAATAAAGGAAACCATGGGACCTATGTTATTTCTTTTTTGATGCTAGAATTTCTATTACAATTTATTTCTTCATGACAAGTTACTACACAGAACACAGGAAAAACATCTTAGCAGCTCATGACTATCCTAAAAATGATAGAAAACTTCAGATAGAAAATATACAAGCTAACTGAGGCCATGGAAAGAGATATATTTGTGCTTCCACCCAAAGAAATAACTACATATGAGAACACTTCAAATATGAATAGTGAAGTAAATATTTATGATAGATAGAAGAAAGAAATTCTACATGCATTTTTAATCGATGGAAGAGTAATCTGAAGTAGTTAAAATTACTACTTGAAAATTCAGAGCTATGACAGCAAGTATACAAGATAAATACAAAATTTTACTTTTCATGTACTTTCATTAGTAATAAGCAGAACATCATCAGTATCCATAACGTTTATTTTCAGGTGCTGGCAAAAGACAATGTGGCTGCTCTAGAAAATGTTATTAATGTCTTCTACCCACAGCAAGAAAGGAGGGAGACACACTAATTTCTTTCACAGAACAAAAGAACTTCTAAGAGTCCCATAAACATGATGCTTTACTTTTCTGTTTTAATTTATTGTCTATGATTGTAGGCAGTTGTTTTCTTTCCACGATGACATCCCAAACACATGAGAAGTATAGGTGTGCACTAAAAGCTCTCTAAGATTTCTCTCCTATTGTAATGCATTTGATTGTTGTAACTTAGTATTGCTCTCTTTAAATTAATAACCAATTATTCACCTATCAATCATAACAGCCTACTACCTCTTGAGCCTACATAGTTGCAACAAACGAAGTCAAAGCAAATGACTAAATAAAATTTTTAAAAAAGCAAATAACTATATTAACAATAGGAAATAATAAAATACAATAATACAAAGAATGAGGCAATCATTTTCTTAGTCTACTTGAGTATGGAGAATGCCTGCTGTTATGATTGCCTGTAGGCAGCAAGTTGAAATAAACTGGGTAGATTCTAGATAAAACTACTAAAACTTCTGAAGTTGTATAGGAAATAAAGATTGAAAGTTTCAATTTCTACAGAAAACCATTCTAAATAACTCTAGCTACTTCTAAATATATTGTTAATGTCAAGGAAAGCACATTACCTTCTTCCTAGAAGATATGACCAAGAATTATCTAGAAAGCCTGGATATCATTAATCTATATATAGTCAGTAAATATGCTTAAAATTTCTTCTGAAAATTCTTATACAAATATGATTTTCAATATTAAGTTTAATATAAAACCTAGGTTTTATGTTTTAGAATTAGAAAAACATTAAAATCATTAACAAATTATTTAGATAATCATTGATTCTTGGAAAATGCAGTAAGAAATCTCTGAATATTCAAAAATCGTCAATTAAGATTTAAGTAATGATTATGGGAATTTTGGAAAAGTTGTTTTCTCCTCTACCTTCTAAAAACTAAAAGTGAGTTTTCTTAGTTATAGAAAATATAAAAGCACATTTTTAATATATACATATATATGTGTATCTCCAGAAAACAAAGATACATTGATGGAAGATGTATCAAGTGGTTTCATTCTTGAAAAGATAATTCAGCTAATTTTGGTAAAACAAAACAATACTAATCTACAGAGTGAAAATCAGTAGCTTAGTCCAATTCATGTCAAAAGCCAGCATCAGCATGCATAAATATTTTTCTATTCATAATAAAAAAATGCTAGACTTCAAAGTAGTTTGTGCTTTTGTAGCCAATTACTGATTTCAATTATAATTAACAAATAGATTTCATTTCAAAACAGGATTTAAACCAAATGGCATTAAGTACTATTATATTCATAGTTTAATGTTTCAAAGAAGTACTATTAAGTGCATAACAGAAAGTGGCACATTGTTGGAGCTGTACTATAACTCATAAACTCTCAAAGTTGTTGCAACAACCAGTGTCCTGGCTGTCAACACTAGACTCCCTTTCCAAACAAGCAAACAAAGGAAACAACTCAGTTAAAATAATACGAATATGGAGCAGTACCATATCACCTTTAGTATAATAACAAAACCATGGAAACAAATCTCAAACTATTTCCCACATACCCAACAACTAATAACAAAATAGCACTTTTTAAAATGCACATCATTTCAAAATCACTATTCTAGCCAGTAAAAATCCAACTGAACTAAAATTCTAATATGGCCTTGGCCAACAGTATGAACCAATAATACACAGAATATATATACAGAATGATGGAAAAGAAACAGAACTATATAGAGGTAACTTATTTTCACTGTCAAGTTACTACCAGATTTCATGATAATACACCCTTCTATTACAAGTACCTAAAACATTTCCAGCATGTCTACTATCTTACTTCAGGACAACTTACTGTTAAGATTAATTGATGTTTTGTGTAATAACTATTCAGAGACAAAGGTCTTAAAGGGCTGTTTAATGAAAAATTTTCAGTATAACTATATAAAGTAGAAAAGTCTCTTAAAGTTTTCTCTTGCTTACTATTACACTTATCCAATCTCAGCTCTATTATCGTTCTTTTAGCCAGAGTAGAGTATTGTCACTACTTAAGTGCAATAAATTGGCCCCTTATAACATGTAAAAGAGGTAGTTTTGAGACTGCCAGCATTTACTTTTAGACAAAACTAGGGGGAATAAAGCTTTTCAAATATCACTTTAATTATATATTTTGTGTAGTAATAAAATAAATGATGTTAGTATTTCTATTAATATAATGCTAACAATTACTTTTGAGTGGGATGCCACATTGATTGGAGGATTAAAGGCACTTTGGAAAGATGGCAGGTGCAAAGAGGGCATGCTCATCTCCCCTTTTTGTTCCTAAACTTAGGCGACAAAGCTCTCCCATGGCAGTTATGCTCCTAGTAGAAGACAAGGAAAATTTTTGATGGTGTCACTACTGAGAGAATGCAGTAGGCCGAGACCGTGTCAAGATAGGTCTTATCTTCTTGAAACTTCTTCTTATAATTTGGTCACTTGCCTTTGTTTAACCTAGTTGCCACTTATGTGGGTCTTCATTTCTCTATGAGGACTCTTATGTCACATAAAGCTTATATTAATTGTTTCTAATTCTTTCTTGCTAATCTGTCATTGTTGATCTAGTTTTTCAGGTTGAGCGGGGATCCAAAGAGGGAATTCATTTCCTACCCAATACTGACCGATAGGATTTCTATCACTATGCAATTTTTAAACAATTTAGAAAATTGTGGTTTGTATGTCTTTAACTGCAAACTGCTACCAATTATTTCTGTGATGTAAAGAAGGTCGTTCTAACTAGACCCAGTCAACCAGCGCAGAACATGTGTCAGTCCTTTTAAGTCTTTAAGGTTTTTATTTTCTCATAAGCTATAAGCAAACACACATGTACTTCAATAGGTTCAAAACACCTATGATATTTACAAAGACATTTCAAAACATATATTGTTATATTACAAAACCTCCAATCTGTCTTGGCTAAATTTCCCGAGCAACCCCTCTGACTTACACTTGGTGCCATCTTTGAAATCCATTTATATCAGTAAGAAGACATAAGATGACTTACCGGACCAAAAGAATTACTGTCAAAACTGTGTCCATGATGATCACCTTCAACCCAAATGTGACCACGAGGGACTTTGACATACCGGTTTTTATGTCCTATGGTTCTGGAAATAAACAGAATAACTGCTGAGATAAGAACAGAAAGGAAACCTCCAACAGCTAAACAGACAAACTCAGAAAGGGCAGAAACGTTAGGAAGATACAACAGATAGGTTTACCTTGAAGCCACTCCATACCTTCCTTTTTAAGTAAAATGTAGTTAGGTCCTTGTAAAGCCTATCTACAGTTTCTCTTTCCTTTCATATTTCTGTAAGTAGAAATTCTGCACTTAAATAAAAAACACTAATACCAAATATAATGTTTTGCTATTTCATTTAATAAATCAGATCTAAATATATACTTATGAAATTTTATGTGCCTCACAAAAAAGTTGCATTTTGCAATCTTTATTAAATTTTGTAAATATTTATTCATTTTATGTGGCAGTACTTGGGTTTTGAAATCAAGGCCTCATACTTACTAAACAGGCAATCTATTGCTGAGCCACATAACTCCAATGCTTTTTGGCACTAGCTATTTTTTGGTTATTTAACCAGGAGTGTATGTATACCATGATTCTCCTGTTTTATGCTTTCCATTGTGGATGGGATGGCAAATGTATGCCACCAGACCAAGCTTCTTTCTTTAGGATGGAATCTTTTGAACTTCTCTGCCCAGGCTAGTCTAGAACCATGATCCTCCTAATATCAGCTTCCCATGTAGCTGAGTGATAGGCGCTACCACATCTAGCTCTAACATTTTGCTCTTTATGTTACTGTTCAGCTTTTCCAATTTGTTTGTAGATAACTTAAGATTTCATCTTTTCAGAAAAATAAACTTCTAAAATCAATGGCTCTTTTTATAACCTATTTAAGACTTTAAAATTTAGTATTTATATGAAAGAACATTATCTGGATGATGTCTTGTTAAAGATAAACTAACATTATCAGTTAAATGCTTTGATCATCACTGATTATTCTTAAAATGAGAAACATTTTAAATCTCTTAAAGATTAAAAACCAACAAGAGATGATATTTATAGAATTCCTACATTCTTAATACTGGCAAGGAAATGGACATAACTTTTTTCAAACAGTGTCAGTGGCAATCTAAGAGGATACAATATTTTTGTATGCTTTTCCATTTGGGATCTACTTTGCTAAGGTTTTCCAGACACATGCATTTTGCCCTTAGATCTATTTACTCTATGTGTAGAAATCCACTGCCTGAAAATAATCTGAAATTGGGACAAACGTTTATTATCAATGAGGTTCAACTCAGTTGTTTTATAGCCTTGTCTTTAAAAAAATCATTTTATCTAAATACTCAATAACAAAGAATTGGTTTATAGTTTAGTACAACCAATCAAATTTGAATCAAGTGCTATCCCAATACTACAATCAATTTCCCCTTCTCTTGTTTCCTCATACACATGGAAAATGTCTAGCACAAAGAAGCTTTAAAATAAATTTTTTTCTGAATGGACAGATGATTGGATGGATAGATAGATGATGGATGGATGAGAGAAAGGACATGTCCCTCAGGGCTATAGAGTTCCGAATCTGAGATTGGCATTGTGTTCTTGATGTGGAATCCCTACAGGAACATTTTTCTTCTGTACAAGTTGTATATGTTCAGAATAATACATAAAAGAAGGAAAACTACACATTAACTGGTACTACAGAATTTGAAACCATTCCTTTTCTAGGTTGGTTTTTAATTTTCAAGATAATTTCAGTGTTGATTTGCTTTGCTTTAGATCAGTAAGTCACTCATGCAAGGAAGCAATGTTGTGGCCATTAGAACCCCACAGTAACTTAATGACTGCTGTTATTTTTAATTACTACTGGGAAGAAGGATTTTAGCTTTTCAGAGAGAAGCAAAAACAAGTTGAACACATCTAACCATCATCATATACTTGGCAATATAAGTGTTCTTCAATTAAAATCATGCCATTAGTCCTTGACAACAGTACTGCCTTTATCATGAGGATTGCTGCTAGGAACTAATATCCTTCATCAAGTGTTAATAATAAGACTTTACTTTCCTAATTGTTGGTAAAACAGATTCTTCTAATAACTCCAAACATTTGTGCTCACCCGATTAAACAAAGTATTTTTAATATATACTTTCCCCCCATTTTTGTTTCTTCTAATAACTGCTTAAGAATCATGGAGCTAGGCACCACTAGCTCATACTGCAATCCTAGCTACTCAGGTGGCTGAGATCTGAGGAACAAGGTTCAAAGCCAGCCCTGGCAGGAATGTCCCTGATGGGTCATGGGTATGCACGTATAAGAATAACATAGTGTGCATAGCATATAACACTATTCCAGGTTTCAGACATTCATTGTGGGTCCTGGAATACATTCCAAATAGGTCAATGTGAACTGTGGTGTCCATGGATATGTATAAATGCACATATAGTCACAGTGTTTGGGACTATCTAATGATATGAGAGACATAGGAATCTCTGAATGGAGCCATATTCTAACAGCTGTCAGCATGTACAACACTGATCAGCTAGGTATCAGAAAACCAGGTCTCTTGTTCCTAGAACTGTTCAACTTAATAAGAATTCCTTACTGTTAAGAAAGTTACTAACCAAGATCTCAGATCTCATGGCAACCTCAAATGCTTGGCAATTACTACCTTGAGACTACAGGGAAAAAGGATTCTGAAGTCTTAGTGAGACTTAGTGAGTCTTCTGAGACTTAGTGAGAACTACTGGTTGATGATTTATGTCTCTCTCATGTTCAGCAATTGGGAGTGGCAGTGTCTATAGTATATGGAACAATAATGATAATATACATACCATAAACTACATAAAACTTGCCTGGTTATTGAGAATATAAAAAAATTGAATTGAATCAAGAAATTCCTGGTTGTGAAAAACAAAAGAAATATGTAGTGAATCCAGCAATAAAGTAGAAAGTTTTAAGCCAGACATATTCTAGGAACTAGCAAAACCAGCTTGAGCATTTATGTCATTTAAACCAAGGAATCAAGACACTTGTGATAGAAAACAACCACACTATCAAAGTGCCAGTGGCAGTTGTACATTTTCTAGCACTGACCATCACATCGAACAACCTGAAGTACACCTTTTATCTAGCGATCTTAAGTCCCCCTATTACTTTCTTTATTGCATCCATTAACACTTGCTATACCTTTGTAGGTTTATGAGTATACTATCCACCCCTTCTAGAATATAACCAGTGGAATTGTGTCTTTCTTACTCACAAAAATACCACAGCAGCCTAGAAGACTATATTGTACAACGTGATGAAGAATGATGATGAATGACAAATAACCAAAGAGTGAAGAATACTACCAAAAGGGCAGAAAAATAAATTGTAAAGCCCACAGGTTGTAGAAAGAGACAAAACCAATCTTAATCTTGACACTATTACCCACAAGTAAGCCTGTAAATGCACTTCATAGGCCAGTGTGGTGGCCCCTGTCTATAACTGTAGCTACTTAGGAAGTAGAGAACAAGAGAGCATCCTAGTCAGCCCAAGAAAAGTCAGTGAGATCTCATCTAAAAAATAATCTAAAGCCAAAGGAATGGGAAGTCTGGTTCAACTGGTAGATGGCCCTGAGTTCAATTCCCAGTCTTTAAATTTCAATTCCCCAGTCTTTAAAATGGGATTGATATGAACACTTTCAACCTTATGTAATTTTAAACATCTTCCTTTATAATAGAAGGCACATAAGTATTATTAACTCAAAGAGTTATTCAGTGGACAAATGTATCATTCAATGAACATTAAGTAACGGCTGAATATAGTTCTGTTGCATAGTCAGAAGACAGTGAGAGGTAGTTATTATTGCCATTGTCTATGTTGGCCCATTATTTTCTTTCATTTTATAATTCAGAATGTGCTCAGGCTTCCCTATCTATTAGCATCAGTCTCTTCAAATTACCTGAACTATGCTTCAATAATTTCTTTTTCTCACAGTTGTGCTCTGACTGTAGACTATTTTTAATAATACAATGAATCTTTTTCTTTTATTCTTATTTCCTTCTGGGATACTAGTATATGAAAACACAATATATCTGTTTGTGAATATTAAAATATGTAGAGGGTAGTACATTAGAGTACAATTTATTTGTGGTCTCATCTACATCTCTCATCCATAGCTGAGTGTTGACTCTAACATACAGTAATTTACAAGGATATCAGACAGGCTTTTTTTTTTTGGGGGGGGGGGGAGGGATCCGGTCGTGGGGCCAGAACTCTGGGCCTGGGCACTGTCCCTCAGCTCTTCAGCTCAAGGCTAGTACTCTACCACTTGAGCCACAGCGCCACTTCTGGCTTTTTGCTTTTTGCTTATGTGGTGCTGAGGAATCGAACCCAGGGCCTCAGGCATGCAAGGCAAGCGCTCTACCACTGTGCCACCTTCCCAGCCCCCCAGACAGGCTTTAAAGAACTCTTTGAGCTGTAGAGCTATGGTAAATTCATGCCACATACATAGAATATATTCTGTCTCTCAGATTTCAATCTAAAATTTTAAAAAATAAGCCAAAGTAGCTTTAAAATTATGTTGTGAATATATTGGGATAGACCTTTCCAAGATTGCAAAAGAAATATAATTCTCCTAATAGAATTTCTGTAGAGAAGAGATTTTAAATAGCTTTGCACTCCTAAATTCACATAAAAGAAAGACAAGATAATCCTTTAGGTGATTTAACAGTTAAGTAAGGTGTCAGCCCACAAGGTTGTAGGTATCAATAGCCTGAAAATAATTTTGTTTTTGGCAGTCAGAAATGAGTTCTATATGGTATTCTAACTACCTGTCCAAGAAAAAAGAGAGAGAGACACTTTTAGTACTAGCTTTACCAAGACATGTTACCTAGGTCTTATAAATGGAATGCAGAACGATTGCCTCCAACTTGATTTGACCTTGAAAACAATGTTTTGTAAATCTCTGAACCTTTTCAGTGTCATCACTTGACTACAAAAATTTTCTTCACAGTGTGGCTGACATCAGGAAAGCAACTCCATTCATAATAAACCCACAAAAAATAAAATACCTAGGAATTAACTTAACCAAAGAAGTGAAGGACCTCTATGATGAAAACTTTAAAAACTTGAAAAAAGGAAATCAAAACAGAACTTGAAAGTGGCAAAACCTCCCATGCTCCTGGATTGGAAGGATCAATATCGTGAAAATGGCAACACTTCCAAAGGCTATCTACAAATTCAATGCAATACCTATCAATATCCCAACCTCATTCTTCAATGAAATAGAAGAAGCAATCCAAAGATTACTATGGAAGAATGAAAGACCCCAAATAGCAAAAACAATCCTTAGTAGAAAGAATAGTGCTGGAGGAATATCAATACCAAACTTCAAATTCTACTACAAAGCCATAGTAATCAAAACAGCTTGGTACTCCCACAAGAACAGACCTGAGGACCAATGGAATAGAACTGAAGATAGAATTGAACCCACAGACACATAGCCACCTAATCTTTGATAAAGGAGCTAAAAAAAAAAAAAAAAAAAGAATGGAAGAAAGACAGCCTCTTCAGT
This sequence comes from Dipodomys spectabilis, assembly GCF_019054845.1. Taxonomy (NCBI): domain Eukaryota; kingdom Metazoa; phylum Chordata; class Mammalia; order Rodentia; family Heteromyidae; genus Dipodomys; species Dipodomys spectabilis. The sequence continues at coordinate 21,311,195 of NW_024870766.1, forward strand.
AAATGGTGCTGGCAAAATTGGTTAAACACCTGTAGAAAATTAAAGCTAGATGCATATCTATCATCCTGCAGCAGAATCAACTCCAAATGGATCAAATACCTCAAAGTGAAAGCAGATACCCTGGAAACATTACAGGAAGGAATAGGAAAAACTCTAGGGCTCCTTGGCACAGGCTGAAATTTTCTTAATAAGTACACAGAAACACAACAAATCAAAGAAAGGTTGGACAAATGAGATTGCATTAAACTGCAGAGTTTCTGCATAGCAAAGGACACAGCTAACAAGATCAATTGAAAGTCCAAGAATTGGAAGAAGATTTTCAATAGCCATACAACATTGAGATTCCTCCTTACCTCAGTTAGAATGGCTACAATCAAGAATAATAATAATAACAACAGATGGTGGAGGGGATGTGGCCGGAAGGGAACCCTACTACACTTTTGGTGAGAGTGTAAACTTCTTCAACCACTCTGGAAAGCAGTATGGAGTTCCTCAAAAGACTCTACAAAGAGCTCAGCTAAGACCCAGCAATCCCACTTTTGGGCATTTGCCCAGACGATCACAAACAAGGCCTTACTAAAGCTACCAGCACAACCATGTTTATCGCAGAATTATTCACCATAGCTAAGATACGGAACCAACCCAGATGCCCCTCAGTACATGGATGGATCAAGAAAATGTGGTATGTGTGTGTGTACACACACACACATACATATACATAATATATATTACATAATATATTATTATACATGTATGTGTATATATATATATATATATTATATATAATGGAATTCTATGCTTCTGTTAGAAAGAGTGACACCACCCCATTTGTTAGGAAATGGAAAGACTTGGAAATAATCATATTAAGTGAAGTAAGCCAGGCCCAAAGAAACATAGGTCCCATGGTTTCCCTTATTTGCAATAACTAGTATACATCTAGGATAATCTTACCAGACAAGCAGAAAAGGTCAAAAGCTATGTACACATGACCATATAAAATGATGCTAAGCAAAATGAATCCCAAGATATGGACACAAGAGAAATTTTTTTAATGTATTATGTGATTTTTTTAATTTCTTTTGTGTGTTCTTCCCCCTATGGTATATTCCCCTGCTGTCAATGTATTTGATTTGGTACCTTGCATCTTGTATATACATTTACCTAATTTGGAGAAGGGAAGGGAAATAACAAAATGCTGAAGCAATGACACAGGATGACCCATTAAAACAATGAAACTCACAATATACTTTACAACTTAAGAGGGGGTTGTGGGGGAGGGAAGGGATAGTAGGAGAAAAACAAAGGAGGGGAAAACAGTGCTAGACAAGAAATGTACTCATTACCTTATTCATGTAACTAACCCCTCTGTACAGCATCCTGATAATAAAATTTTAAAAATTCTCTTCACATATTTCTTTAGTTCAAGAAGATACCATCTTATTAAAATGCATTTCCCAAATGCACGTGCTCACATATACCATGTAGAATTAGGACAGATAATTTGTATTAATCATTTAAGATTATAGGTATTTTTCTTTTGGGAGATGGTCAGTCCTGGGGCTTGAACTCAGTGCCTGGGTGCTTTCCATGAGCTTTTTAAAATTTTTTCGCGCTCAAATCAATTGGTTTACTACTTGAGCCACACTCCACTTTTAGCTTTCTGGTGGCTTCAAACCACAGTCTTCAAATCTCACACCTATGGCATGAGCCAGAGATAGCCAGTTTGATTAGAGATATTCTCATTTCTTTATTTTTCCAACTATTCTATTGATTTACTCACTGTCAAGATGGGTACACTGAGGTATACTCTGCCCTGGATTCTGGATTTGGGTCCTTAAAATGACCAGCAAAGATAGCATAAGGCCCAGGAACATTAAAAGTTGGAACAAAGGCCTTACCATTATTGGTAAGTAGAATCACGGGGGGAAAACATTCTATCATTGGAAAGGAAAATGGGGGAGGGGGCGACTTCTAGTCTCTGAATGAGGAAAAAAATTTCCCTTAAGAATCTATCTCCTGGGCTGGGAAGGTGGCTCAGTGGTAAAGTGCTTGCCTTGCATGCCTGAGGCCCTGGGTTCAATTCCTCAGCACCACATAAGCAAAGAAAGAAAAAAGCCGGAAGTGGCGCTGTGGCTCAAGTGGTAGAGTGCTAGCCTTGAGCTGAAGAGCTGAGGGACAGTGCCCAGGCCCAGAGTTCTGGCCCCACGACCGGACCCCCCCCCAAAAAAAAAAAGAAAAAAAAGAATCTATCTTCTTTTGCTCTCAAGTAATGTTATGGTCAATTTCACACCACAGATATATTTTGGGAAAGTTAGGAGTTAACTAATTGATCCTGCACACCTGTGTCCTAAAACTGAGTGTTGGGGTTTTCTGTAAATAAATTCCAACCAATAGGAACCCAGAATCCCAAATAAAATATGCCACAAGTAAATAGCTGCCATTAGTGACAGGACAGAAAATGAACAATAGAATTAGTCACTCCCAATAATTTCAAACACAAACTTTACCAAACACAGTATATAGACTATGTATATTTCAAAAATCAAAAACATTTAAAACATAAGCAAAACTGTCATAGTTTTTAAAGACAGATATTTTATAAAGAGCCAAGCAGAACATCTAAAAGTTTAAAAATATGTAACTAAGTAAGTAGGTTAAAAAACAGATTGGTATTTTTAAAGTACTGAAGTAGAATATGTATATTTAAATTTTTCTTAGAAAATTCAACACACAAGAAAGAAATAAAACATATGAGAGATCTTGGAGAAATATGCCTCAGAGCATGATAAAGTATAATATCAAGTACTCAAAGCTCCAGAGGAAGAGACTAAAAAGAAACTAGGGTGGAGAATTTTCCAGAACTGATTATGGAATCAAAGTGAACAGTGAGATACATAAAAATTAAAACCTTTTAAATGTATACTTTTATTGTAACAATACTGTACAGAGCGGTTACAGTTACATGAGTAAGTCAATGAGTGCATTTCCTATCCAGCATTGTTACTCCCTCCTTTTTTCCCTCTAATATGCCTTTCTTCCCCACCTTCACATTTCCTCCCCCCCTCCAAATTGTAAAGTTTTTTCTTTTTTTTTTAATTGTGAAAATACCGTACAGAGGGGTTACAATTACATGGGCAAGGTGAGTGCATTTCTTATCAAGCATTGGTGCCTCCTTTGTTTCCTCTTACCATCCTTTCCCATCTCCCCCCTCACAACTACCCCCCTTACCCCACGCCAAAGATGTATAGTTCATTTTCGACATAAGATCTTATACATCTCATTGGTGCAATGGGTCTACCTGTATCCCTATTTAAACGATTTGTTTTTTTCCCTTCCTCTCCACAAATTATACCAACATCAAATACAGTGAGAGCAGGGTTATACCGTGGGGGAGGGACATACAAAGCAACAAAGAAATATCTTATAACTATGTTAGACACAATAGCAAGCAAGAAAAAACATTTGAGTCCTTAACTTGGGGTTCATTTTGCTTAATATCAACTTATCTGACAATTTCTGCTTGTCTCAGACATATACTAGTTATTGCAAATAAGGGAAACCATGGGACCTATGTTTCTTTGAGCCTGGCTTACTTCACTTAATATAATTTTTTCCAACTCTTTCCATTTCCTAACAAATAGGGTGATGTCATTCTTTCTGATGGAGGCATAGAATTCCATTGTGTATATACACCACATTTTCTTGATCCATTCATCTACTGAGGGACATCTGGGTTGGTTCCATATCTTAGCTATGGTAAATAATGCTGCAATAAACATAGTTGTGCTGGTAGCTTTAGTATAGTCTTGTTTGTGATCCAAAAGTGGGATTGCTAGGTCATAGGGAAGCTCTATGTGGAGTCTTTTGAGGAACCTCCATTCTTTTTCAACATAGTGTCTTGTACATCTCATTGTTACAATGGGTCAACCTGTATCCTTATTTCAGCATTTTGTTATTTCCCTTCCCCTCCCCAAATTAAAGTATATAAAAGTTGCAGGGCAACGGAATCAAATAGAGTGAAAACAGGGGTTATACCATAGGGGGAAGAACATAGAAAAGAAACAAAAAAAATCACATAGTACATTCAAAACAACAGTAAAAAATAAACCCTCTTGTGTCCCTATTTTGGGGTTGATTTCACTTAGCATCATTTTATATGGTCATATATACATAGCTTTTGACCTTTTCTGCTTGTCTGGTAAGATTATCCTAGATGTATACTAGTTATTGCAAATAAGGAAAATCATTGTATCTTTGTTTGTTTAGGTCTGGCTTACTTCGCTTAATATAATTTTTCCAAGTCTTTTCATTTCCTAACAAATGGGGCAGTATCATTCTTTCTGATGGAGGCATAGAATTCATTTATATGTACACACACACACACACACACACACACACACACACACACACACACACACACACCCCACATTTTGTTGATTCATTCATCTACTGAAGGGCATCTGGGTTGGTTCCACATCTTAGCTATGGTGAATAATGCTGTGATAAATGTAGTTGTGCTGGTGGCTTTATTATGGCCTTGTTTGTGATCATTTGGACAAATGCCCAGAATTGAGATGGCTGGGTCATAGGGGAGCTGTATGTAGAGTCTTTTGAGGAACCTCCATACTGCTTTCGAGAGTGGTTGAAGAAGCTTACACTCTCACCAACAGTGTAGTAGGGTTCCCTTTTGGCCACATCCCCTCCAGCATCTGTTGTTAGATTTCTTGATTAAGCTATTCTAACTGGTGAGGTAGAATCTCAATGTTGTTTTGATTTGCATTTCTTTTAAAAACTAAAACTTTTTAGTGTATGTAATGAAATAACACAACACTAATGAGGAGGATTGAGCCAAGTCCCAATCTGAAAAGGTTCTAGGGTGTGACAAAAGCCTAAAATGCCTTCAGAGGAATAATAAATTAAAAGCAGAGTTCAGTTGCTGGGGTATAATTTATATGAAATACAACTTGATGATTGAAAGTATGCAATTCAACACATTTAAAGAATCCATATAGTCACATAATCACTATGCAGATCAACATGTAAAATACTTAAGTCACCCCAAAGTTTTCTTGCCTCTAACCCTTCTCCATACACTCACTCTGGCTCTGGGACTTGGGGCTGTCCAGCTTTCTGTAATGTGCTTTAACCTTTTCTAGAATCTCACTTAAATGGAATGATTCCATGTGCATGCTTTCATTTCTAGGTTCTTTAATTTAGCTTAGTTCTTTTGAGATATTGCATGTTATTGTTACATTAGTAGTCTAAGGTAGTACTAAGATACTAGATACTACTAAGATACTTTCTTACTAAGATACTATTAAATTGAGTGAACACAATTTATCAATTAATAGTTTATGAACTGGGGCTGTTTCCAGTTTTTGTCTATATCTCAAAGCATCTATGAGGAAGTAAACATTTGTATGGATACATATTTGCATTTCTCTTGAGTGAAATAATCTGCAAGTTAAATGGCTGGGTCATATGGTGCTAGGGTTTCAGTGTCAGTCACCAGGAAAATTCATGTTGAAATTTAATAGCTATTGTTAACTGCAATAAGAAGCAAGAACTTTAAGAGGTAATTAGACGTTGAGGGCTTCACTCTCATGAATGGATTAAACACACTTATCACAAGTAGCTTCATTATAAAATGGAGATGGTCTCCTACTCCATACCCTCAGCCCCATCCTCTTTGTTTCCCCCCACTTCTCTGACTTCTCTCCCCTTTCACCCCATTTTTCTGTCTCTTTCTGCCTCATCTTCTCTTTGCAGTTCCATAATATGATGCCTCCTGCCAATTTATGATGCAGTAAACTGGCCCTGCCAGAACCCAGCACCTTAACCTTGGACTTCTCAGCTTCAAGAACTATGAGGAATAAATTTCTGTTCATTATAAATTATATAGTCTGTACTATTCCAGTACTGTTGCACAAAATGGAGTAAAACATATAAGTGGATATTTAAAGTATCAAACTGTTATCCAATGCACTATTACTAGTAATATATAAGATTTCTAATTGTTTCATGTCTCATCAACCTTTGATATTACATGGCTTTCTAATTTTAACCATTTTAGGGGCTTACAGTAGATTGAAGCTGCATTTCTCTAATAACTAACACTTTTTCTTTTTTTTTTTATTTGATTAGATATTTCTTTTTTTTAATTTTATTTTATTTGTGAACATACTGTACAGAGGGGTTACAATTACATGGGCAGGATAATGCGTACATTTCTTACCAAGCATTGCAGCCTCCTCCTTTGTTTACCCTTCACCTCCCTTCCCAGCCTCCCCCCTCCCTAACCCCCCCCCCCACACACACACACACCGACGTTGTAAAGCTCTTTTTGGACATGACAACTTGTACTTCTCATTGTTGCAACAGTTCCACCTGTATCCTTAAACGACTTGTTTTTCCCCATCTCCTCCACAAGTTATACTGACATCAAATATAGTGAAAGCAGGGGTTATACTGTGGGGGAGGGACATACAAAGCAACAAAGAGATAATCTTATAAATGCGTAACTAACACTTTTTCATGTTTATATTTTCTTTCAAGTATTTATTCAAATTTCAGACTTTAAAATGGTGGTTTATCTTTTTAGGTCTTAGAATTCTTTTTTATATATATTTTTATTGTAAAAATACTGTACAGAGGGGTTCAGTTACATGAGTAAGGTAATGAGTACACTTCCTATAGAGCATTGTTACCTCCTCCTCTGTTTTTCCCCTATCATCCCCTCCACCCCCACCTCCCCAATTCTTCCCACCCTCCGAAGTTGTAAAGTTCATTTTCACCATAGTGTCTTGTACATCTCATTGTTACAATGGGCCAACCTGTATCCTTATTTCAGCATTTTATTTCCTCAATCTAAATAAATCTTTTATTATACATGTCTTGAAAATATTTTCTTTTAATTTACATTGGTTTTCATTCCCTTAGCAATTTTTCTACAAAAAACATGTATTTTTAATGATAAATGAACTTTTAATTATAAATAAATTTAATCTCAATTAACTTTATTCAGAACATATTTCATCTTTGCTTAATCCCAAATCATAACAATTTTCCTTATGTTTCTTCTTCTAATTTTATGGTTTTCTTTTGAAACAATATTCATCTGGTATGAGGTACAGTTCAAGGTATTTTTGCATATGGATATCTAATGTTTTCAGCACTATTTTTGGAAAAGATTATTCTGTTTTCCTTGAATTACCTTGGCATCTTTGTCAACGATTATCACATATGGATGAATCTATTTCTGGAATCTTTATGCTCTTCCATTGATATTCATGCCAAAATCACAATGCCATGATAATTTTGACTAAATCAGGTAGAGTGAGTCTTCCAATGTCATTCTTGTTCCAAACTACATTAGCTATTTTAGATAATTTCTATTTCCAAATAAATTTTAGAATCACCCTTTTGTCTATACAGAGTATGAGTCAATACTGTGGCCTTTTTTAATGTTAAGAAGAGAGCATTCCTTTTTTTTTCTTTTAACCATTAACATGATCTCAACAGTATGTTTTTCATAAATACTCTTCAGAGTGATGAATTTGCTCTATGTGTAATTTTGCCATGTGTTTTCATTATGAGTGGGTGCTAAGATGATTACATGATTGTTCTTTTGAAACTTGTTAATTTACTGAACACAGTGACTTATTCTTAAGTGTAAAAATTATTCACACTGATAGGACACATCCAGAATCCTGATCTTTTCTACCTCCTAACTACTTAGGATTGCAGACTAAGCCAGTGTACCAGGCAAGGCAATATTTTTCTTAAAATCCCACTGAATTCTGTGACTATCTCCTTCTTCCTCTAGTACTTAGTTCCACAAAGACTATCTTACCCTCTAAGTCTTCAATATGTCTTTTCAATGCTGAGAGATGCTAGACTCTTTTGTAGTCTAGAACAAAAAGCCACCTTTATGGATAAAGTTGGAAGCAATGGTCAAGTTTTCTGTTTGTCTCCATTCTCTTATGGATCACAGTTTTGAGTTATCTGCTACTCAATGGCTGAAAATATTTAATTTTTATTATAACTTTTCAGTTGCTAATTGCAGAAAGACAATCTCTACATCACCTTCTTTCATGAGTAGGAGCATATGTATATGTATATATATGTAAATATATGTAAATATTTGTTAGTTTCTGCATATGCTGCTTATGAGAGAAAGGCATAAAGGAACAAACACAGACAATGAAAAAAGGGAAAAGATGAAGGATGAGGAAGGAAAGAAGGTTGAGAAAGAAGAGGAAGCAAGGAAAATAGTAACTATATTAATAAAATGATGATGAAAATCAGGTCTTTAAGATAAAACTGGGATTCAATTGGACCTGATAAAAGATCATTAGTGGGCTGGGAAGGTGGCTCAGTGGTAGAGTGCTTGCCTCGCGTGCATGAGTCCCAGGGTTCGATTCCTCAGCACACATAAGCAGAAAAAAAGCTGGAAGTGGTACTGTGGCTCAAGTGGTAGGGTGCTAGCCTTGAGCTGAAGAGCTAAGGAATAGCAACCAAATCCAGAGTTCAGCCCCAACTACTGACAAAAAAAAATCATTAGTGCTTATTTTTATCCTGTAGAATTTTAAGCCAAAATTCTTCAATATCTGAAGTTAAATTGTGTTTCTTAAAGTCCATGGTCAGAGGAGTCTACAAACACCTAAGATTCCTTTTAGCAAGAGCATGAGAAGCACTCTGGTTGTCCATTCTTAGTTTGGAGCCAACATCAGACAAATGTTTACTTTGCAATTAAACCTTGCAATGTTAAGACTCATACTCCTATACTTGCAGCATGTATTGAATTTGAAATGAAGCTTATGCAATTGATAGAAAGTGGATTTAAGCAAAAGAATGATCTTGTTTCTAGGACACCTGTAGCTACCTGAAAATGATTATTTTTCTTGAGATCATTGTTGGAAAGATCAGAGAAATGACTCAGGAAGTCCTCTCTGCAGAGATAATGAAACAGAGGAAAAAAGCATCTAAATGATGTCATCTAACTAGGTAATGGCAGGGCAACTCCATAATTTCCTTCCCACTGCACCATGGAGTATATCTACTTGAGATTCCAAACAAGAGGTCTTAACATCTCTTCACTAGGAAAAATGTAAACGCTATTTTCTAAATAGGCTCTAGACTGTTGCTAGGTGATAAGAGCAAATCTATTTAGCACATTTAAATGAAAAGACAGGTTTATACATCTTCACAATGAAGTTGGGGAATGAATTTTGCAAGTTTAATCTGAATACACAGTATGGCTAATTATTTTTGTGATGAATATTCCTGATATTTTTTCTTTTTTTGTTTTTCCTATATATATATATGTTTTTATTGTGAAAATACTGTACAGAGGGGTTACAATTACATGGGCAAGATAATGAGTACATTTCTTATCAAGCATTGTAGCCTCCTCCTTTGTTTCCCGTTCCCATCCCTTCCCATCCTCCGCCCCCACCTCCACACTCCCCCCACCGAAGTTGTAAAGTTCGTTTTCGACATAACGACTTGTACATCTCATTGTTGCAATGGGTCCACCTGTATCCCTATTTAAACGATTTGTTTTTCCCCTTCCCCTCCACAAATTATAACGACATCAAATACAGTGAAAGCAGGGGTTATACTGTGGGGGAGGGACATACAAAGTAACAAAGAAATAATCTTATGTGTTGGAAACAATCACATGAAAGAAAAAAAAGCATTTGAATACATACCTTAGGGTTCATTTCCCTAACATCACCTTATATGACCTTTCTGATTGACTCAGACATATACTAGATATTGCAAATAAGGGAAACGATGGGACCTATGTTTCTTTGGGCCTGGCTTACTTCACTTAATATAATTTTTTCCACGCCTTTCCATTTCCTAACAAATGGGGCAATGCCATTCTTTCTGATGGAGGCATAGAATTCCATTGTGTATATATACCACATTTTCTTGATCCATTCATCTACTGAGGGGCATCTGGGTTGGTTCCATATCTTAGCTATAGTAAATAGTGCTGCAATAAACATAGTCGTGCTGGTAGCTTTAGTATAGCCTTGTGATCATTTGGGTAAATGCCCAAAAGTGGGATTGCTGGGTTATAGGGGAGCTCTATGTGGAGTCTTTTTAGGAACCTCCATACTGCTTTCCAAAGTGGTTGAACAAGTTTATACTCCCACCAACAATGCAGTAGGTTCCCTTCTGTCCACATCCCCTCCAGCATCTGTTGTTATTAGAGTTCTTGATTTTAGCCATTCTAACTGGAGTGAGTTGGTATCTCAGTGTTGTTTTGATTTGCATTTCTTTTATGGCTAGGGAGGTTGAACATTTCTTCATGTGTCTATTGGCCATCCTTCTTTTCTCTTCAGAGAAGTTTCCTGATATTTTTTCTAAATGTGGATTATAGGAACACAAATGGAACCATTTTTAAAAACTAAAAACACACAAACCTTTCCCTCTCTTGAAAAATTCATTTGAAAACATCTGTAGTTGTCCAAAATTGATCCATGCAATTGTTACTGAGAATTTGAGAAATGTCATTATTTACTAAGTATCAGAGTCTACATATGCTCCATCAGTACATGAATACAGTGTAATCTCCACAGAAACTAGGGGAATGGCCCAGCAGGGGTTGTGCAGTTCATGCAGTTCAATCTGTACATTTCACTTGGTATATAAGAATAAGGTTTTTGAGGATAACTGTGAGAATAAGGTTTGTATATTTTATTTGTTGGGATAAATCAACATTTATGGAATGACTACTGGGTAAAATTATCTAAATGCCATGGCTGAGGGTTCAAGAAGGACTAAGGTCCAGTCCTTGTGACCAAATCAAAATATAAGGAATAAAGATAGACAATGAAATACAGAATCCTAATATGAATATTTGAATCAAGGTATGAATATGATAAGTATCAACAGGTTAAGGAGGTAGTGGGAATCCAATCTTACATATTTACAGGAAAATTTTCTCTTCAGTTCACTATTTCCTTTGGTAATAACATCATATTAAGAAAATTAAATATATTTAGATATTAATCCTAAGGTTATTATTCTTGATTCCTTCTTAAAGATTCTATATGACAGAGTAATATATAGCTAATATTATCTCACCTAAAACTCAGTGCATCAAATTTTAGGATAGGTCCAAAGACTATATTACATGTAATTAGGTACTAAATAAACTAAGTAAGTATAGAAAAGACTATATTACATGTAATTAGGTACTAAATAAACTAAGTAAATATAGAAAAGACAACTCCACATATTAACTTGCCTATATTTAAATTTAGTTTTTGCTAAAATGATTGACAGGATAAAGTGTGAAGTGTATAAGTATCAAAATTGGTTTACCTTGTGCTAAGTTGGACCTTACTATGAATAGAAACCGTGAGTCATTATTCCATGCATGACTTCCTAGCAAACCAATTTCAATAAAACAGTAAAGTTGTAATGCACCAGTTGATTTTTCCAAAAAAATCAATATTTATTATAAATGGTATTGTTGCACTTACGTACAAAGTCCTCTCTAGACAAAATTTCCTAGGTGTCTACATCATTCATCATTTAGTTTGTTGATCCCCCCTACCCTGCACCCCTTCTTTCCCCCCTACACATATCTATACAGAAAGAACTGAAATGTATTTTTTGTTGTAAGATCCAAACTATTAACTATTTGAGAAGCTATGAACAATCTTTTATCTTTTGCTCTAATCCAAATTTTAAATTATTTTCTTTCCTTTATTGTCTTCAAGTAGTTGTGGGGAAGGGTTCAAGTCAACATGTCAGTTGATGAGCGCAATGCATCAGTGTCATCCCTTTCATCATTCTCCCCCATCTTTCCCAGCCCGACCCATCCCTCAGGTTACCTACTTCCATTTTCACATATATACATTGAATATTATGATTGCATTGGCCCACTCTTTTTTCTCCCCATTCATCTGCTCCTTTTTTTGACCTTACCCACTTCTGATAAAACATGTTTCAGCTTTGTGGTACTCATTTTGTTAAACTCTTAGTTGCTCAGAGGAGACAAATTTTTAATATTAAATGGAATGTAAACTATTTCCTACAAATTTATTGAGCTTGTGAGTTAATTAGTAGTAAGTTAAAGAATGAAGGCCTCTGCGCTAAAGAGCTTACTAAATCAATAATGCTTAAATATTCTTTTTAAGACTTGGAAAAAATTATATTAAGGGAAGTAAGCCAGATTCCAAGAAATATAGGTCCCATGGTTTCCCTTATATGCAATAACTAGTATATGTCTAGGACAAGCAGAAGAGGTCAAAAGCTATGTACATATGACCAGATAACCTGATGCTAAGCGAAATGAACCCCAAGATAGGGAAACAAGAGATTTTATCTTTCTTGTTCTTTTTAATGTACTTATAATGAAATATGTGATTTTTTTTGTATCTGTGTATGTTCTTCCCCCATGGTATAACCCTTGTTGTCACTGTATTTGATTCCAGTTCCATACATCTTGTATATACATTTTTCTAAATTGGGGAGGGGAAGGGAAATAACAAAATGCTGAAATAAGGGTACAGGATGACCCATTGTAACAATGAGATATACAAGACACTATGTAGAAAACGAATTTTACAACTTTGCTGGGCGGGGGGGAGTGGAGGGGAAGGAGGAGTTGGGGAAATGGGAAAGAAAGGGATGGTAGGGGAAAATGTAGGAGGGGGTAATAGGAAATGGACTTATTACCTTGCTTACATAACTGTAACCCCTCTGTACACTATATACATATATGGCCATATAAGATAGTATTAAGTGAAATGAGCCTCAAGATAGGGACACAACTTGATTTTCCTTTCTTGCTATTGTTTTTAATGTATCTAAAATGTACTATGTGATTTGTTTTGTTTCTCTTGTATGTTCTTCCCCCAGGGTTTCACTTTTCATTTAATGTTGGTGCCCCACAACTTGTATATACATTTTTCTAATTTGGGTAATTTGGGGAGGGGAAGGGAAATAACAAAATACTGAAACAAGGATATAGGTTGACCCATTGTAACAATGAGATGTACATGGCATTATGTAGAAAATGAACTTTACAACTTGGGAGGGGTTGTGTGGAGTTGGGGAGGGAAGGGATGGTATGGGGAAAAACAAAGGAGGAGGTAACAATGCCCAATAGGAAATAGAAAATAGAGTTACTCATGTAACTCTAACCCCTCTGTACACTATTTTTACAATAAAAAACTTTAAAAAAGAAAATATATTCCTTTTAGAAATCTGAATAATAGGGTAACTTTTAAGCAGGACAAGAATGTAGCAAAGGGAAATTAATGTGTGCTTCCAAATTAGCCAGACTTCAACAGAAATCCAGTTCTGCCACTAGGTTTTATGAACTGGGCCTTAGTACCTCAGGCTTCTCTCTTATAAAGCAGACAAACACAATATTTAATTCATAAAAGTGTGGTAAATGTAATGAAATAATACACATTATGAGATAAGTCTATTTGTATGACATATTAAGACAAAAATTATTTTATAAATCAAATTACTTTCACAAATCTCTATTAAGTATCAAGAATTGTTAGGCATTTAAAGAATAAGCCCTTTTTCCTAGAAGATTTTTAGTTTAAGCACATTTTAAAAAAAATTTTAACTCAAAGGGCAGATAGGGAAATGGAAAAATATGAATAGATAACCTGTTCAGATTTGCAAGGGTAGTTTTAAAGAAAAGATGATGCATTAGATACATTATACAAATATTTCTGAAAATATCAATATTCAGTGCATTGCAGAATGGAATAAATTATCAGCATGCTGGATCAAGTGGCAGCTTGCTTGCCTGGCAAACTCAAAAGGAGGCTTGAGATCAGATCCTAGTAGTGACAAAACAAAGCTCAAAATATATACAATTTTGTAATTTAACTTACAAAATTATTATATTAAATAATAAATTTGGAAACCACATGTACATCGTGGATGGGAGAAATGCTTTTAAGGGAGAATAAAAATTTAAAATTTGAATGTGCCATAACTAAGGCTATAAGACAATAGATAATCAGTAGCTTTAAATATGGCATATAACTAGACAATAATTAAGTATATGAAGAATTTTCACACACTCAGAACAAAGACAAATCATGCAAGAGATAATATTAACATCTATGAGTGGACAAGCCGTGAGTTCTCAGGACATGGGAGTCAGAGTAAGGACTTTATAACCAGCAGCTGGAACCTATTACTGATATGGGTTTGGAGGAAAGTGTACTATCTCACACTGCTGGGGGGTAGATTATGAAGAGTAATCATCTTTTTGGAAGGCAAACTGGTAGTGTCTATAAAAATTTAAAAAGTCATTTGCCTTATGATCTAGCAATTCCACTCCTGAGATGTAGTGCCATAAAAACTAACAATACAAGGATACAAATACAAAGAAAGTAGTTTGTCAACAATATTTATAATGACAAGAAATATCTGAATTTAAGGATAATACTTAAATCAGAGGAGGGCTAGGGATGTAGCTCAGAGGTGAAGAACTTGACTAGCATGTGAAAACTTGGTTCAATCCCAGAACCACTCACAAAAATACAAAACAAAAACCAGAGCAGGGGTTAAACCAGGTTTTAATATGTAGTGGTATGTCTATACCATGGAATGTTATACTCTTCATAAAAAAAATTACAGTGTTCAATATACTTCAGCATTTCAAAAGGTATTGTTAAACGGAAATAGCACAAACACATGTTTCTACTTTTCAGAAGAAAAGAGCAAGGACAAAAAGCCATTAAAATGCAAATAATGGCACAGGAAACAAAGAAAATTATACTGGGGATACACAAAAAGTTACAGACATGAGAAAATGGTTGAGCTCATACAAGGATAAAAGAAAAAACAAAGAAGCAAAAAGGAGGAAAAAACCCTCAACATTCTTAATAAAACAGTGTATTACCATAATTAAATTTCCATCTCAATTATGGGTAGATTAATGTAAGAAAGGAGCTAACCAACAATAGATTTAAAGTACTCATATACATTGATATAGTTGAATAAATGTATGTGAAGAAAGTTGATATATAGATAGGTAACTTTAGGTAGATACAAAAGCATAGATTTAAAGACTATTCAAGCATGAGTGGCTCATGCCTGTAATCCTAAACTATGCAGGAAGCTAAGATTTGGAAGGTTGAAATCTGAGGAGAGTCATGCAGAAAAGTTACCTAGGTTCGCTCTACAAAATAACCAGCAGAGAACAGGGGGAGTGGCACGGCTCATGTTTGCTGCCGGAGAACCAGATCGGGTTCTTTAGTACAAAAAAAAAGTGAGAAGAGAAGAGGATGAAAAGGAGGTGGAAAAGCAAAGAGATAGAGGAAGAAAAGAAGAAATGGAGAACAAGGAAAAGGAGGTGGTAATTAGTACTTTTCCATTTCCAGTGGCACATGCCTATAATCCTAGCTATTTGTGAGGCTGAAAACAGAAGGCTCATGGTTAAAAGTCAGCTCAGGCAGAAAGTTTATGAAATTACCTTTCCAACACAGATCTGGGTACAGTGGTATACACCTATCATCTAAAAATACATAGTACTGTATTCACCCACTTTATTCTCCATTTGTCTGTCACTTCCTCCCTTTGACTTCAAATCTCATCCCCAACAACACGTCATAGTATTTAATGTACATGTGTGAAAATGGAACCAGCTAAATTGAGGAGATGAGTGGGGGTTGGAAATATAGGGGAGGATGAAAGAATGATCAAGATGCAAGATGTATTCATGAGCTGACATCTTGAATGGAAAACCCCTTAGTACAACTACTTTGAAAATACTTTAAAAAAATAGAATAGAAGAAAGACAGCCTCTTCAGTAAATGGTGCTGGCAAAATTGGTTAACTACTTGTAGAAAACTAAAGCTAGACCCTTATATATCACCCTGCACCAGAATCAACTCCAAATGGATCAAAGACCTCGAAGTCAAAGCAGACACTCTGAAAACATTACAGGATGGAATAGGAGAAACCCTAGGTCTCCTTGGCACAGGCCAAAATTTTCTTAATAGAGAACCAGAAACACAACAAATCAAAGAAAGGTTGGACAAATGGATTGCATACAATTGCAGAGCTTCTGCATGGCAAAGGACATAGCTAGCAAGATCAATAGAAAGCCCACGGATTGGGAGAAGATCTTCACTAGCCATACAACAGACAAGGGTCTCATATCTAAAATATACCTGAAACTCAAAAAATTAAATCCCCCAACAACAAATCCTCAAAGAAACAACTGCCCAATAAATAAGTGGGCTAAAGACTTAAAGAGAAACTTCTCTGAAGAGGAAAGAAGGATGACCAATAGACACATGAAGAAACGCTCAACCTCTTGAGCCATAAAAGGAATGCAAATCAAAACAACATTGACATAACACCTCACCCCAGTTAGAATGGCTATAATCAAGAACTCTAATAACAACAGATGCTGGAGGGGATGTGGACAGAAGGGAACTTTACTGCATTGTTGGTGGGAGTGTAAACTTGTTCAACCACTTTGGAAAGTAGTATGGAGGTTCCTGAAAAGACTGCACATAGAGCTCCCCTATGATCTAGCAATCCCACTTTTGGGCATTTACCCAAATGATCACAAACAAGACCACACTAAAGCTACCAGCACAAGTATGTTTATTGCAGCATTATTTACTATAGCTAAGATATGGAACCAACCTAGATCCCACCCAGTAGATGAATGGATCAAGAAAATGTGGTATATATACACAATGGAATTCTATGCCTCCATCAGAAAGAATGGCATTGCCCCATTTGTTAGGAAATGGAAAGACTTGGAAAAAATTATATTAAATGAAGTAAGCCAGGCCCAAAGAAACATAGGCCCCATGGTTTCCCTTAGTTGCAATAATCATTGTATGTCTGAGACAAGCAGAAAAGGTCAGATAAGTTGATGTTAGGTGAAATGAACCCCAAGATAAGTATTCAAATTTTTTTTCTTTCTTTCATGCAATTGTTTCTAACATATGTAGAAGATATTTCTTTGTTGCTTTGTATGTCCCTCCCCCACAGTATAAGCCCTGCTTTCACTGTATTTGATGTCGGTATAATTTGTGGAGGGGAAGGGAAAAAACAAATTGTTTAAATAGGGATACAGGTGGACCCATTGCATCAATGAGATGTACAAGTTGTTATGTCGAAAAACGAACTTTACAACTTTGGTGGGGAGGGGGAAGATGGGGGGGGGAGTATGGGAAGGGCTGGGAAGGGGAAACAAAGGAGGAGGCAACAATGCTTGATAAGAAATATGCTTGTTATCTTGCCCATGTAATTGTAACCCCTCTGTATGGTATTTTCACAATAAAAATATAAATAAATAAATTCCTATTTTTGTGGACATTTCCTAGCTAAGTGCCAGTAACTTCTAGGGCATTTCCTATCCCCAGGTAGGCCTCCAGCCTGCCTCCAATTCTCCCTCTCACCATTGGCATAGAGTTATGAAGTACAAATCTGAGCACTCCTTAAAAGACTTTAAAGTACTGATAACAACAAGTTAGTGTAAATTCCTTTACACTATACCAAGTGCTTTTCAATAAAAACAAAAAAACTACACAAGAGGCTGAGATCCTTGTTTCAATTCTTGTAGGATAAAATTTCAAAAACAGAGATTCTCTGTTTCTAATTATATTTTAGCAACTTCCATAATTTTTCTATTGCAGTCATAGCAATTTGCATTTACATAAACAGTATCCAAGGATTTCAATATCTCTGTAGCCATCAGGGTATTTGCCTGATGATGAGTGATGTTGAGTAATTTTCCTGTATTTGTCTTCTTTGAAGAAATGTCGGGAAAAACAAGTCGTTTAAGGATACAGGTGGACCCAATGCAACCAGGAGAAGTACAAGTTGTCATGTCAAAAATAAACTTTACAACTTTGGTGGGGGGGGATTGGGGGGTAGGCGGGGGGAGGCTGGGAAGGGATGTGAAGGGTAAACAAAGGAGGAGGCTGCAGTGCTTGATAAGAAATGTACTCATTATCTTGCCCATGTAATTGTAACCCCTCTGTACAGTATGTTCACAAAAAATAAAAATAAAAATTAAATTAAAAAAAAAAAAAAGAAATGTCTACTCAGGTCACCAGCTCATTTTTCAATTGAGTTACTAGTTTTATGTTTACTTATATTTTTGTTTGTGTTTTACTCTAGAGCTCATGCATTTCTTTGTCTATTTTTAGAGATTAACTCCTTATAAATACTTTGAATATAGGCTAGAACTATGCTTGCAAGTATTTTCTCTCATTCCAAAGGTTGTCTTTTTTTTTTTAAGCAATGTTCCTTTTCTAGATTTATAGAAGCTTTAGTCTGATACAGGCCCAATTGTTCACGTTATTACTTTGTTATTGTTAACTGTGTTTTAAAAAGTGTCATATCTATAAAAAGTTTTTTACTTCTGTTTTCTTCTAGAAGCTTTGGAGTTTGGGGGGGGGGGAGTCTTAAACTTAAGTATTTAATCTAGGCTTAGTTAATTGTTCTCATATGGTCTCAAGGTAAGTTAAGAGTTCAAAGTCATCCTTTGAAATATGAATGCTCAATATGAATGTTCAAGAGACTAACCTTTTGTGGATTGTATATATTCTTGGCATCTTTTTAAAGGATCATTTACTGAATGGGTTTATTTACAGGGTTTCCGTTCTACACAGTTTTACCACTAAATATCTGTGTTTATACTGGTACCATACTATTTTGATTTCTGTAGTTGGGTTCTTCCTGAGTTCTAATTACATTGAACTTGTCCCCTTGAATTAGGACCTTGCTAAAGAACAGTCAGGGAACCAAAGCCTGTATGTACGTCAGCTTTAGGGAGAGCAGCTATGTGTCTGTGAGCATGAGAACCAGAGAGGTCTGTGTTGACTCTGAGGCACTGGAGATACCTAATCAACATAATCTCTCTAGCTTCCATTGGATATCAATCTAAGTCTCACAAAAGCAATCTTGCTTCACCCTTATCTAAAGCACCCACTTACGTACCAAAATGCTTACAATTATATTTTCTTCATGATGACAAAATACCACTTTGATGAGTTGAAACAAGCTTACCGTGGAAACCTCCACATCTACCTAGCTCCTTCTTTGCCATTCACTGCCTTCCTCAAAGAGGTGCTCAAATTTAGGAACATGCCATCAAGTAGCAAAGACCTTCTCATCCATAAATGACCAGTCTTAGCACAGTACAAAAGGAGATAACAGGGTTTGGGATCTGATCACTGTCAAAATAAATTTTGAATGATTTCCCTATGCTAGGAGTTCTATCCTGCTGACCACACTATTACCATTGACCTTTAAGTCATTGTTAAGTCTGTGATTGCCCTAGAGAATTCCTGGGTAAGATAGCCAGAAGAAAAAAAATCTAATTTCTTACCATCCTTAAAATTAGATGTGCTAAAACTATCTTATCATTTCTCCATAAGAAGAGAAAACGGCAGAAAAAAGGATGAATAAATTCATTCTTATTACCTTAATGTCAAATTAAAATTTTATTTTGTTGGTTGTAGGGCTTAAACTCTGGGCCTGGGAGCTGTCTCTGAGCTCTTGATCTCAAGGTAAGCACTCTACCACTTGAGCCACAGTATCACTTCCAGTTTTCTAGTGGTTAATTGGAGGCAAGTGTCTCCCAGACTTTCTTGCCTGGGCTGGCTTTGAACTGTGATCCTCAGATCTCAGCTCCTGAGTATCTAGGATTACAGGCGTGAGCCACTGGTGCACAGCAAAATTACAGTATTTCTATAGGTACTAGTTTCTAATAGATATCTAGATATTTGGGAAAATCTAGCCATTATTCAGATGTTTAGGAAATATGGTAGAGTGGTTGATCCCTAAAACTAAGGAATATATGTTAGCAAGTAAAGGGGCTAAAAGGGACATTTCAAAGCAGAAGAAAAGAACATTCAAAGGCAAAAGCATTCATGAAGTACATTATAGATGAATGTTAGAAAAACTCTTTGTTCTATGTTTGGCTGGAGCATAAGAGTGATATAGTATTATGGCTTAAAATGACTAAAAATCTTCTCATTCAATACAATATATATTGTTAATTGTCATTTGAAGTTTGCAAAGACATAGAATTATATAAAAACAAGCATTCATTCCTCAATCATAATACAGTATTATAAAACATATAAGGCTTAATTGTATTATAAAACACATTTTCATATACAGGCTTATAATGCATAATTTCCTAATTTTTAAGACATCATTCTCTGTTGTGTTTATTAAAATTTTAATTTTATTGTCAAGGTGATATACATAAGGCATCATTCTCTTTATGTATACAATTATATTGGAGTCCTGAGAAGTCTTTCAATACATTTAAAGGTATTTGCCAAAAAATCTGAGTATAGAAAGAATCCTTTTTATTTTTTATGTTTGTTGTGTGGTGTTTTTTAAATCAGATTCCTTCCCGTGCTTTCACAGTTGTCTCACCATCAGTGATAAACACTGAAGAAAAGAAAACCTATTTTATGTTAGCCTTTCAAAGTATTTCATTATATTTTTAATTATACTTCATCAAGGTATACAATTAAACTAAAAAAATAGTACAATATAAGTACAGCCAGCACCACATGTTTGAAAATAGTAACAACTGGTAATCATGCATGATTTTTTTCTTTTGAAGCAGACATATTAGGAAAGTACATAGTGCTTCAAGCAAGAGACCTAGCAGCTATGAGAATTCTAGGCAATGAACATCAGATAAGTCATTTTACAGAGGGAACAGACAGTATGAGTTAGATCAAGGTTGTGAAGAAGCCCATTAAAATAGCATTTGTCTAGTTCAATGTGGCAGGATAAAATGAAAGATAGGCAAAATCCTCTCTTGCTGAAAACTGAGATTGGAAAGGAAAGTTGAATGAGTATGGTGACCCAAGCTCTACAGTTGGAGAATGTAATGGAAAGTCTGTTAGAGGAGGGCTTCCCAATGCGGAGGTAGGACTGACCTGCCTGGGTTTGTATATCACCTCTACTTCTTAGTCCGGTGACTTTGGGTAAGTTAAATCATTTGCCAAGTATAAAGGCACTTTGAAAAGCACTTGGTATAGTGTAAAAGAATTTATACTAACTTGTTGTTATCAGTCTTTTTAAGGAGTGCTCAGGTTTGTACTTCATAACTCTATGCCAATGGTGAGCGGGAGAATTGGAGGCAGGGTGGAGACCTACCTGGAGATAGGAAATGCCCTAAAAGTTACTGGCACTTAGCTAGGAAATGTCCACAAAAATAGGAATTAAGCCTTCTCATGTGGCTTATGAGAGGGGGCAGTTGAGAACAAAGGAACCACCCTCCCCCAAATATTACATCACTTGGTTTATGAGTAAATTCAGGAGAGTAGTAATACAGTCAAAATAGATATTTCTAAGAAACTCCCAAAATAGCTATAAAATGGGGGGAAAGTCTATGTCAATCAACAGTATCCAGTATCTGTATCTAGCAATCTCAAATTGACCCCTTTCTTATTAAGACATCAAACTTCTTTCTTCCTTTCTACATTTTTTATACTTTATTATCACTGAGCCATACAAGTGTTCCTTTGGAGATCCAGCATGAAAAGACTTGAGGTATGAGTCTAAAAAATTCTTCCTGGTAACTGCTTTAGCATTTACTCTGCTGAACAAGCTCTGTGCAACAAAGTTGAATAGTAAAGTCATGATGCCCTAGCTACTGAAATATGAAAGACTATGAGTCTCTTTCAGATTTTTCTGTGTATGATATTGGCTAGAAGTGGGTATATATTGATACTAAAGTCTACTTAAGATTTTCGAAATCTACAAAAGGAGAAAGACACTATATTCATAAAGCCCTGTCAAATTTCCTATTATACTAAAGAGAAACATTAATATTTTATTAAGTACATAACTATAGTTATTCTGTTATTCACGCGCATAAGTTTTTCATATACATTTAATTTCTTTTATATTCTAGAGGGTTTTAAACAACACAGATGATGATCCTACAGAATAAAGCTGTGCCTACGGAAAAATAATTGATCTTACAAGTAAATTCACATTCCTTGTTCATTGGTGTAAATGTTGACTGAATGCTTTGTAGGTAGCAAGCACTTGTTTACAAATGAGCAAAACCAGAGACCAACCTTTTGATGAACTTTCAATTTAGGAAGAAGATGAATGTCAACCAAAAATTGTTTAAAAAAATCTAATGTCATAGCTGCACTACGGATGATGAAAGAAAGCTGCCTACAGTCCCAAATCCTTATAAACAGGGGAATGTGAGCTCATCTGGAAGAGTTCTTATCAAGCATTGTTGCCTCCTCCTTTGTTTACCCTTCCTATCCCTTCCTATTTCCCTGCCACACCCTCCATCTCCCCTCCATCACCTCCCCCTAGGCCAAAGTTGTAATAATCTCTTTTTTATTTATTTTTTATTTTTTTATTGTGAAAATACTGTACAGAGGGGTTATAATTACATGGGCAAGGTAATGAGTACATTTCTTATCAAGCATTGTTGCCTCCTCCTTTGTTTCCCCTTCCCATCCCTTCCCATCCTCCTCCACCCCCCCCCATCCTCACCCAATCCTCCCCACCCCACCCCCCCAAAGTTGTAAAGTTCGTTTTTCTTTCTTTCTTTCTTTTGGGTCCGGTCGTGGGGCCCGAACTCTGGGCCTAGGCGCTGTCCCTCAGCTCTTCAGCTCAAGGCTAGCGCTCTACCACTTGAGCCACAGCGCCACTTCCGGCTTTTTTCTTTTTGCTTATGTGGTGCTGAGGAATCGAACCCAGGGCCTCATGCATGCAAGGCAAGCACTCTACCACTGAGCCACCTTCCCAGCCCTAAAGTTCGTTTTTCGACATAACAACTTGTACATCTCATTGTTGCAATGGGTCCACCTGTATCCCTATTTAAACGATTTGTTTTTTCCCTTCCCCTCCACAAATTATACCAACCAACACAGTGAAAGCAGGGGTTATATTGTGGGGGAGGGACATATAAAACAACAAAGAAATCATCTTATAAATATGTTAGAAACAATTGCATGAAAGAAAAAACATTTGAATACATATCTTAGGGTTCATTTCCCTAACATCAACTTATCTGACCTTTACTGCTTGTCTCAGACATATGCTAGTTATTACAAATAAGGGACCATGGGGCCTATGTTTCTTTGGGCCTCCTTACTTCACTTAATATAATTTTTTCCAAGCCTTTCCATTTCCTAACAAATGGGGCAATGTCATTCTTTTTGATGGAGGCATAGAATTTCATTGTGTATATATACCACATTTTCTCTTATCTTCAATTAACAACAAAAAAGTGGAAGTGGAACTGTGGCTCATGTGGTAGAGTGCTGGCTTTGAGCACAGAAGCTCAGGGAAAGTGCCCCAGACTCTGAGTTCAAGGTCTAGGACCCGAAAAAAGAAAAGAAAAAAGGCCATCATCAGGGCCTAACAGGAGTTATCCTTTCCTCCTGGTCTTCCTGAGTGCTCTTAGTATTCTGTATCTTGGTAAGGTCTTTCCCCTTCTCTATTATGTATATATGAGGTTGTAAGTAAGGCTTTTTGCCTATTATTTTTGGTTGACACATTGTTAACTGTGAACCTTGGTAAGCAGTTGGGACACATGATGTTATGCCTACAGAGTAGGAAAAATATTTTGATTCTGCAGATGTTATGTCAATATTCTGTCTACATGTTCAAGAACATGCCCTCTGCAGAGACGGAAAGATGCATGAAACACACAGATGTTTAGGAGAGAACCATCTTAGTTTGCCATAACATTAAATTATGTTTATGGAAATACATAATCATATACATGTATGTTTCTTTACATATACATATATAAATGCACACACATACCTGTGTATGCACATCCCTTCTATAACCCTGAGAAAGGAATTCATTCAACCAAGAACTGCATGCTTTCTCAAAGCCATATGCCTAAGGTATCTCTCAGGGTAGAGTATAAAATGTAAAGCAGTGATTAAAATGTATAAATTCAAATTTGGCTCTAAAAGTAGAATTTAAAAATACATTAAAAATGTAAATCAAAAGGCACTAATTTATGAATGTATGTTAAAATTACCTTTCCTTCTTAGGGCTTTTAAGCACTCATCAAACTTTATTTTGGCAATCAGGCACTAATTTCAATTACAGGAAAATGATTCTATTTTCATGGACATGAAAACAGAGGAAAATGAATAAATGATGCTCTTGGCTGAAGGAAGCAGAAGGTCCTATAGTTTTTATACCTCCAGATTCCAAACATCTCACCCTTCCATTGGCTAAAGGAGTGACCACCCCGAGAATCAAAAGCAATAAATTGATTATCACTTGGACTTAATTCATGGACAAATATGTGGGGAGTGGAAACCATTTCTAAGAGAGAAGCCAAAGAGAAAAACATCAGTGGAGTTACAGTCTAAATTCTGGTAGGAGAAGAGAGGGATCAGCTGAGCATGAGTACAAAGACAAGTACCAACACAAAGAACTTTGATGAAAGGCCCATATGATCAATGAGAGCCCCAGGTCTTGCCCAATCAACATAGATTCCACTTTTTTCTACACCCTCAGGGAGCTGAAGAGATTGGTAGAAAGCAGCTACTGCTCAGGTATTTCCCATGTCATATGCACATAGGCTGAGTGGGTATAAGGAGACCCCAATGTGGGGGTGGAGTGGCATTGGGTCCTCGGGATTTGCTGGCCTTCACAGTTTGAGGGCATGTTTTGTACAGGTATGCGAACCAGCAGGAAACGTTAAAGAACTAGCAAACTAGCAAACCGCCTTTCTCAGTCTGACTTGTTTGGACATTAGAGAGCAAGATTGGCAGTCCCCAGCATAAAGTAAACTGCCAAATAACCCTGGAGAGTGGAGTGGTCCATCCCTTCTCGTAGGAAGGAAGAAGTATTGACTATATTTGTACTGTTTCTTTACTTTGCATATTTTATTGGGTCCCTCTTTACTATTATTTCTTGTGTACTTATCTCATACCCTTTTCTCATTTTCTTCTTTCCTCATCTGTCTTAGAACTTAGTTATTAATATCTTTTATCTTTAATAATTGTAGAATCCTTGTTTGTCCTGTAATATCCTAATTCCTTTCTTTCCTAACACTATTTGGGATATAGTTGATAACACCAATTGTTTGTGGGGGGATTTTTTGCTACATTTAAATAGTTTGTTTTTGAAATGATGTTTTTCTTATGCCTCTCCCCCAGACATACAGACTCACAAATGGCATGCCCATCCCAACAGATCTGCAAATCACAACATAAATACACACAATATTGAAAACAATGGAAATGGCTGGCATGCCAGAAAAATAATTCCAAAGTCCACTTTTAAAATATTCAATGAGTATGTGGATCTGTGGCTCAATTAGTAGAACGCTAGCCCTGAGCACAAAGAGGCTCAGGGACAGTGCCCAGGTCCTGAGTTCAAGCCCCACAACCACCACCACCATCAACAACAACAATAAAATTAAATTAATCAGTGACCTCAAAAAAATTCCAACAGAAAAAGAAAATAAGGAAATCGATTCAAAATTTCTTTGTATAATAATGTTACCATAATGGATGAGAAATTAAGCAAGAAAACTGAGATTGAAAATGAAACAAGTGGTAGAAATGAAAAACCTCAGTAAATGAAATTAAAACATAGTGGAAAGCACAATCAACAGACTAGAACACGCAGAAGAAAACCTATTGAGGACAAGATCAATGAAACATTGCATACAAACATCAATAAAGAAAACTGCATGAAAAATTTTAAGAAATCTTCTACAGGATCAGGAGATCAAGCATAAGAACTCATAAGAAGCTGAGAGATTAACTAAATAAAAAGAAAATGCATGTAATGAAATT
Organism: Dipodomys spectabilis; assembly: GCF_019054845.1. Taxonomy (NCBI): domain Eukaryota; kingdom Metazoa; phylum Chordata; class Mammalia; order Rodentia; family Heteromyidae; genus Dipodomys; species Dipodomys spectabilis. The sequence goes on from NW_024870766.1 coordinate 21,337,000, forward strand.
TTTGCAAAAAAATTCCCAAATCTAAGGAAATATATGGACATCCAAGCACAATAGATATTTAGAATCCCAAATAGACATGGTCAGAAAACACTCATTCCATATCACATTATCTTTTAAATGCAACACTACAGAACAAAGAAAGAATGATAAAAGCTGCAAGTAAAAACATGACAACTTAGTTATTAAGATGCCAGAATAACAGCAAAACTCTCAGTAGAAACACTAAAAGTCAGAAAAGTACAGAACAAGCATGGAAAACCAAGGTTAGTTATTATATACAGGAAAGTTATCCATTAAAACTGATGGAGAAATAGAGTTTCCAAGATAAACTAAAATAAAATAAACTCATGACCACTAATCAAGTGTCCCAGAAAATAATCCTATACACCGAAAAGGCAGTGAGAAACACAAAAACTTAGGAAACAGTAAAATCTACGAGAGAAATAAATGAACAAATAAGGACTGAAATAGAATCAAACACATTGACTCAATAACCCAAACTTCTAAGATGAGAAAAGAAAAGAAAAAACATCATCGAAACAACAAGGGAAAATACCCCCAAATTATAGGAATCAACGGCTACCTCTCAATAATAATCCTAAATGTAAATAGCCTTAAATCTCCACATAAAATGTGAAAACTACATGATTGGATTACAGAAACAAGATCCAGCTCTGTTATCTGCAAGAAACACATGTCCCTGGAAAAGATACACACAGACTGAAACCAAAATGATTCTGAATGTTATACACAGCAAATGGAAGCTGAAAGCAAGAATGTGTAGCTATGCTCATATGTGAAAGTATAGATATCAAGTCAAAATTAGAACACATTAAAAAGGTCATTAATTTCTTTAATCTAAAGGGAACAACCCATTAAGAAGATATAACAAGAGGCAGAACTTGGAGGAAATGAAGCATCTACCATTTTGACTCTGTGAGTGAGAAGAATCCAGAGTCACAGAAAATTTAGATTTTGAAGAGAGGAGGAGACTCAGAAACCACGAAAGAGGTAGAAGGCAGAAAGCCATTGAGAAGCAAGGCTAACAGAAGAAAAGCAGTGAAGAGATACAAACCTTACCCCAGCTCTCTCAGAAAAGGAGAAGCTGAGGACTGCACTGGAAAGGAAAACAGAGGCTCCTATTTCAGATTGGCCTTTGCCAAGTCTAGCTGCAGGATGAGCCCTACACAACAGAAGCTCTTAATCCTAGGGATTTGAGCGACAATGACTACACTAGTGTGCAAGACTAGTCAAGGTAACAAAAGACACTGAGTCATAACCCTTATCTCTGAGGGCTATATTAAGACATCATCCTGAGAAACTGATGATTGTTGGGGATTGAGTCCTTTGGGAGCCTAACAAAGGACAATCATGGTTTAAGGAATCTTAGGAAACCTTGTCATAGAATATAGGTAAGAGACAGACACAAGCAGTGGTTGAGGAAAGGAAGAGTCTGACAGGGCTGCACGTAGGAGTTTAAGCTGTGGAGAGCTGTGCTGGAAGCTTGGATGCTGGAAGCAGCAACAAAGAACACCAGCAAAGGCAACTTGAGGGCCTGTAGCGCAGATACTTGCAGCTGGAAAGCCAATCGTCAGGAGATTGGCAGCAGCTCAGAGGCAGGTTACACAGCAGAAACAGCTGTGGAGAAGCAGGATGGTGGTTTGGAATTCCCTATGCAGACAGACAGTCGAGGCTTGGGTGTGGAAGCTGCTTATGTCACTCTTGAAAGTGAGTGGTTATGGCTCAAAACTGCCAGAAGTGTGTCACTGCAGCTGTTAAAAGCCAGTGGAGGCACAAAACAGTGGCACCACTGGAGGCAGCCGGGGCTCTGAAGGCTTGGATGATATCGTTGTTAGAGGCCATGTCCTCCCTTGCCAGGGGTGGATATGATTGCCTGAGGCCAGGACATAACAAAACTTTGAGTCTGAGGCTTGCTAAGGCTGATGGACCAATACCCAGAATACATAAAGAACTCAACAACAACAACAACAACAACAAAAGAATAATCCAGTTAATAATATGGGCAAATAAATTGAGCCAACAGTTCTGAAGAAGGACAAATGGCTAATAGATACATGAAAAAAAATGTTCAACATTCTTGGTCATCAGGAAGTGCAAATCAAAACTGTACTAAGATTCTAACTCACTCTAGTCAGAATGGCAGAAATCAAGAAAAGAAAACAAATGTGGACAAGAGCATAGGATAAAAGGAACCCTTAGACACTGCGGGTCCAATCACTATACAAATGAATATGGAGGTTCTTCAAAAATTTTAACTAGATCTACTTTATGACTCTACCATGTAACTCGTGGGGGATATATCCAAAGGAATTCAACTCAACATATAAGAGTGCTACCTGCATACTCAAGTTTATTGCAGCTCTGTTCACCATATTCAATTAAATGCCTATCATGGACTATTACTTAGCCACAAGAAAAATAAAATTATTTCACTTTCAGGAAAGTGGATAGAACTGGAAGTCTTCATGGTGAGTTAAATAAGCCAATTTCAAAATACTATCTATCATGTTTTTGCTCATTTGTAGAACCTAATCCATACACACACATATACAAATTTATATGTACTATATAGAAGGAGAACATGAATGTTTGAGAGGATGAAGGGAAGAAGGAGAGGGAAAGAGAATGATGAAGGACAAATCATATTAAAAGCTGGCAAGGATATGGGGAAAAAGTTCTTATATATTGTTGATTAGAGTAGTAAATCAAGTAAGTATAGAGGAACTCAATGACCTACAAATAGACCTCCTTGCTATACTACTCTTGGGTATATATGTGAAGGAATTATAGTCAGCATACAATAGAGATACCTGTACACCTGTGTTTATAATTGACTTAATCCTAATAGCCAAGTTATAGAATCAGCTTAGGTGTCTTATCACAAGTTGAATGGATAAAGAAAATGTGATATTATATATTATTCAGTTTTATTCAGCTATAAATAAAAATTATGTTTTTCTAGAAAATAGCTGAAACTGGAAGCCATCATATTGAATGAAATAAACCAGACTCAGAAACAAAATACCATGTTTCTCTCACATATGGAATCTCTATTTCTAACTGGCATAAAAATAGAATGGAGACAATTTTGTGGTAAAGGGCGATCAATGGAAGGTGAAGGGGTACTAGGATAGTGAACTGATTGGAGTAAAATATGTTAGTGTATGGACATACCATAATAAAGTCCGCTGTTTAATACAATTAATATACACTAAGGAAAATACTATTTGTCTATCTTTAAAGAATACACTGTGTGCATATTTACAAAGTTGTCTGAAAGATTGAAAGGTGAGTTTTTAAAAAAAGGTCTGAAGTTACTCTCAAATGAATGCCATCGAACAAAATTACAAATGTTTTTACTTCTCCAACTTGAAAGCAATATCCTCTTTCTGCATCTGGCAACAGGAACACAATGTTTTCTCTAGCTTTGCCCATATTTATCAGGAAGGAGACAACTACTATTATAGCTATCTACACTATCTAACCCTCCAATTTCTATTCAAGGTTTCCTGGAAAATTCATGTACTTTAGACATTTGGTAGGATAGCAAACATGTATCAAAATATTTTCCTCTGTAGAAATCAATTAAACGTCTTACAAAAATCTCTCCTCTTGGAAGACAGAAGGACTTCTGAGAAGACAACTTTAAAGTACACGTGATTATAAAAATAGTGGTCAGGCAGCCACATTCTTTTTTTTTTTTTTTTTTAATTTAATTTTATTTTATTTGAGAACATACTGTACAGAGGGGTTACAATTACATGGGCAGGATAATGCATACATTTCTTACCAAGCATTGCAGCCTCCTCCTTTGTTTACCCTTCACCTCCCTTCCCAGCCTCCCCCCTCCCCCCCACCCAATCATACCCTCCTCACCCCCCCACACACCGACATTGTAAAGCTGGTTTTGACATGACATTTTGTACTTCTCATTGTTGCAACAGGTCCACCTGAATCCTTAAACGACTTGTTTGTCCCCGTCTCCTCCACATGTTATACTGACATCAAATATAGTGAAAGCGGGGGTTACACTGTGGGGGAGGGACATACAAAGCAACAAAGAAATAATCTTATAAATGCGTTAGAAACACATGCATGAAAGAAACAAAAACATTAAAATACATATTTGAGGGTTCGTTTTCCTAACATCCCATTCTCTGACTTTTTCCGCTTGACTCATACCTATTCTAGATATTGCAAATAAGGGAAACCATGGGACCTATGTTTCTTTGGGCCTGGCTTACTTCACTTAATATAATTTTTTCCAAGCCTTTCCATTTCCTAACAAATGGGGAAATGTCATTCTTTCTGATGGAGGCATAGAATTCCATTGTGTATATATACCACATTTTCTTGATCCATTCATCTACTGAGGGGCATCTGGGCTGGTTCCATATCTTAGCTATGGTAAATAATGCTGCAATAAACATAGTTGTGCTGGTAGCTTTAGTGTGGTCTTTTTTGTAAACATTAGGGTAAATGATCTACGAGCAAATGAACGAGGGGAAGCTGTGGAAACATATCAAGCACAGGCAGCCACATTCTAAGAGCATCAATCTAACTGTCACTGACATATTCCTTTCTTGGATATAGCTAAAAGACTAAAGGAGATCAAACCAAAGACAAAACCTCCTAAAGATACTGTCAATGAAAGTATGAATAATTTATCTTCCTCCTAACCCTTTGCTAAAAGGTAATTTGGCTATTCTTATCGGGATCATGGCCTAGCAAAGTTAGGATTATATTCAGCAGAAATGCTTACAAAACTACATAAGAACATGTGAATGAGAATGGCTACTGTAGTATTATTTGTGTCAGTAAAAAATTATAAAGTCAGAATTCAAATATAAGTAAATGGCTTTAAAATTATGATACATTCAAATTGTGAAAGGCTAGGCAGTGTTCACAAATACTGAGTTACATGTGTGTTGATATAATGTTCATAATCAAACCTCAGAATGGAAATAAAGAAAATCTAAGCTCAAAAGCATACAAATATGGATATATTTTATGCACATTACAATTGCAAGAGAAATTATAGAAAAAAATTCAAATACATTTAAATGTTAAGAGGGTTTACTTAGTGGGAGTAGGGTAATAGGGGAATCATAGAGGAACTCTGGCCATTATATAATTCAGAGTTTGAAATTTATGGTGTCCATACAAGATGATAGAAATCTGATAAACATCAGTGGCTTCAGCAAGTAAATATTGTCTCTTTTCATCCTTAAGTTGTGTTAGCAACCCCTCTTACTATCCAGGAACTTATTCCTGGATTAAAGTTAGGCCTTCCAAGCCGCATTATGAGAACTTGTTATTTTGTTCCTATTGAGTAACCTAGAACTCACAGTATTCAGAACCAATAGAGAAGAGACAGATGTAGGCAAGGGAAAGACTAGCAAGTGATGCTTGGAAGATGATCTACCTAGAGGAATATGTTGAAGAGTCAACAACCCTGAGAATAGTGAGTTTTGGAGGTTACAGATTTTCATTTTCTGTTGTCAAAAGAAAAATGTCAGGTTTGATATAGATTTCTAGAATATGTATAGTTTTCTTCACAATCAGGAAGGAAGTGAAGAGCAGATGTCCCCTTCTGTCCAGGAAGGTACTAGTAGTCATGGACAAAAGGTAAACTGCTATTCACACCTTACCATCCAGTTTAATGAGATTTGATGAGCACCAAAAGACCAAAAGCAAACTACATGACACAGTTGTTTAATGCATACCAACGTGGCCGTCTCCAAAAATCACAAGCCAAACTGATACCAATTAAAACATTCTGTTATATAAGAAAGGAAAGAGCTTAACACTCAAAATATGTAAGTAATTTGTAAGATTCAACAGCAAAAAAAAAAAAAAAAGACAAATTGCACAATGGGGAAAGGAACTGAAAAACATTTTCCAAAGAAGGTAATGCAAATAGGCAACAGACATATGAAGTGAAATGAAAAGCACATGAAGATATCACCTCATATCTATTAGGTAGCTATTATAAGAAGAAATTAACTGTTGGTGAGTTTGAGCAAACAAGAGAAAGCCTGTACATTTAATAGGACCATAAATTGGTACAGTCATTATAAAAAAAAAAAAGAGTATGCCGGCAACAATGCTTGATTAGAAATGTACTCATTACTTGCTCGTGTAATTGTAGCCCTCTGTACGGTATTTTCACAACAACAACAAAAAAAAGAGTATGAATGAAGCTTTCACAAAATTTAAAAATAGAATTTGATTGTAAGCAGCAATTCAACTTCTGGATATATATCTAAAGGATATGAAATCAGTATGTCACAGAGATATCTTTTCTTTATTATTATTATGAAAATACCATACAGAGGAGTTACAATTATATGGGCAAGGTAATGAGTGCATTTCTTATCAAGCATTGTTGCCTCCTCCTTTGTTTCCCCTTCCTATTCCTCCGACCCCTCCCAAGTCCCTCCCCCTCCCCCAACATTAAGACTTGTACATCTCATTGTTGCAATGGGTCCACCTGTATCCCTATTTAAATGATTTGTTTTTTCCCTTCCCCTCCACAAATTATACCAACATCAAATACAGTGAAAGCAGGGCTTATACTGTGGGGGAGGGGCATACAAAGCAACAAAGAAATCATCTTATAAATATGTGAGATACAATCACATAAAAGAAAAAACATTTGAATACTGATCTTGGGGTTCACTTCACCTAACATTAACTTATCTGACCTTTTCTGCTTGACTCAGACATACACTGCTTATTGCAAATAAGGGAAACCATGGGTCTGTTTCTTTGGGCCTGACTTACTTCACTTAATACAATTTTTTCCAAGTCTTTCCATTTCCTAACAAATGGGGCAATGTCATTCTTTCTCATGGTGGCATTAAATCTTTACTTTTCATAATAATAACTGCATAATGGAAAAACACAGAGAAAGACCATAAGTGTCTATTAATGGAATATATAAAGAAAAATGAGGGACACACATATGCGCATACACACACCCTTACATCCTGCCATTTGTTACAATGTAGATGAACCTGAAGAATATTTTGCTAAATAAATCTGATGCACAAAGACAAAAGATTATATTATTTTACTTACACAAAACTCTAAGAAAGTACAACTCATGATAATAATAAGTATAGAACCAGGATTGCCAGGGCTGAATGGTAAGAAACTTGGGAAGAAACAAACTTTCTGTCATAAGACTAGTAATTTCTGGGGATCTAATCAACAGCATGGTGTCCAAAGACCATAGGTAATAACACTAAATTGGTTATTTAGAATTTAATAAGAGCTGGAGGTGTAACCTAGGGGTAGAGCACATGCTCTGCATATTCATGAGGCTCTGGTTTCAATCTCTGCTTCTCCCCAAATTAAAAAGATACCAGATTTTAAGTGTCATCATCACTACCACTTGCAAATATGGTAAGTGAGCGATGATGGATATGTTAAGTTTGAGAAATTCGTATATAGGTACGTTACACATGTATTAAATCTTACCACTATACACTTTGGAGATATACAATTTTTCAGTTAAACATTTTAAGCAGTAAAGTGAAACAATATGCTGTTTAAAAAGAACAATATGGAGGAAAGCATATATCTGAATAGGATTTAGGAAATTTTTAAGGATGAAAGTTTAATAATACAATGTTATTTATGAAAATCATACCACCTCTTAAAACAGCCTATCAAATAGTCTAAGGGTTAATTAAAAAATACAATTGAAACATTTCTTAGCTCATGCAGGGTTAATTGCTTCATATAGAAAACAATTCTTCAAGCTTTTATTTAAAAGGTAACATAATAACTCAATGACGCTAGACTCCACTTCCTTAATGTGTATGTCCACTTCTAGTTGATACATCTAGAGATGTCCAGTTGATACAGTTTAATCAATGGAAATTAAAAGCTGAATTAAAAACCATCAATTTTGTTGTATGATTTATACACAAATTACAGGATACCCTGATGTTACTAACAGATGAACTTTGCATTTGGCAACTTACAGTGTCTCTAATTGCTTGTAAGGCAGTTAAGCATTTTCTTTCTTAGAAATGATGATTCTTTGAAGCAGAATCATATGGCTTTCAAAGAAAAAAAATTAACATTTTCTCTACTTTTTCTGTTCCAAAGGGTATATAGAAAAACGCATCTGGCACTGCTATATCTTCCAACTCTTTTGTGCTGTGACAGAATGGATAAGACATTCTACTATTACATAAAGGAAATGGAACATCGCGGGGAATGGAAATTCACAAGAGAGCAAAAGCAAGTCAGGGAAGATGTGGCAAGAAAGCCAAGTTTCTGTTATGAAATGGATTAAGCCCATTAATATATTCCTTCATGTTTTAAATCTCTGATCCTATTTCCTTTGTGCTTCCTCACAACAAACACACATATAAAACCATACAGTGGCAGGAGAGCCAAATAAATATAGGAACAAAATAATGCATGCTTTCTTTGCATGTGGCAGTTTTACTATTAGCAATTTGATCATTTCATAGTTTACTCCTAACTCTTGCTGTGATAGAAAATAAACTGCCAGTGAGTCCTACAAGAATTTCAACATTATTATTGATAATATTTCTGTTAATAGACCAGCCATCATAAAAATAAATCACAATGATCTTTGTAGTATAGTGGCCCCATCAAATGCCTTATTATAAACCCCCCAAATGGTAAGTCTAATATTGTTCAAGAAAAGGATTATTTATAGCTATAGCTAAATTAACAATCACAAAATAAATTCATGCTGGATTATGTGGGTGAAAATTTACCATGTATCAAAGTGAGGAGACATACATGAAAGAGACAAATCAGGAAGAAGAGAGGGCTAGGTAAAGAAGCAGGGAGAGAGGGAGTGATATATCCCCAAGCTCAGAAATACTGAAGGCCACAGAAGCTGCGAGAGACCAGGGAAAGAATGCCTGAAAAGGAAGAAGAGTCTTTTCAATACCCTGATCTCAGGCTTCTGGAGTCTAGAACGATTAAGGCACCAAGGTTCTGCTAAGTTGTTACAGCAGCCTTAGAAAACAAACACTACATTTTCTTTTTTTATGCCTTTCCATTAATTCAAAGATTATAATAATCTATATAATTTCACTCTCTGGGCACTCTGTGCATGTCAGAGACAGTGCCAGTTTCTCCTCACTCTTTTCTCCTTATTTAATCTGTTAATATAGTTTTATTAACTCGCATTGATGATAAAGAAAGTTAGAATTAGGAATCAATTCCCATTCAATCTGCTTTTACTCCAGGACCTACCATTAAAAGTATCAGGGAAGAATGGAGACAATTGGTTATGTAAGTTCTGCTTGGCTTACATGTACTCTATGTTTCTGAAAAGAAGATAAATGATAGGGAGACAGCAGACAAGGTGGGACGATATCTCCTATTCTACATATAGAACATAGAACATAGATTGCTTTAAAAATTTCAAATCATGCTTACATATTATCTATTTAAAAATAAATCAAAAAAGGAAAGCATCAGTTGCCTGAATGAAATTTTAAAAATCATTCCCAAATGGCTACTAAGAAATTAATAAAAATACTTTAAAATTATGGTAGAGTAGATTTAAGAATATAAATCAAACAATATCAGGTTTAGAAAATATGTGAAAAGTTATTAGATGATTAATAATGAAGTGTTTTGCCCAAATAACAGTCAGCCTATTGCTCTAAAGCAGTATAGTTTTCTTCCTACTCCAGACAAACATCTACTTCACCAATCACAATAGGCTAAGAGTGGACAAAGGCAGCTGAACTTTCCAGTGTTCAGCAGCAAGTCTTTCCTTTAGACACTTCTCTGCTTTCCTTTTGAAAGTTATTGAAAGTTTGGTAATGTAGCCAATGACAGTAGAAACACTAGATGTCTCAGAACACAGATCATGCAAACGTTACTGAAGGAGTTATACATTCTTATTCTGCTGATGTTATTTACGAAAATGAAAGTGATTTTCTTTTTTTGATCATTTTAACCTAGTAAATAAAATAGGAAAGTATGTAGAACCTCTTATCAGTAATCATGAACTTGTAAGACTAAAATTTTAGAGCTTTGCATCATAACCTTTTTAAGTTTCACAAAAGTGCCAAATGGGATTGTCATTGTTATATTACATTTGTAAGACACTTCTATATGTCACTCTTCTTTCACGAAAAATATTTTCCTTCATAATTTTCAAAGAATGAGAAAACACTTTTTAATCAAAACAATGGCTTTTAATTTTAATCAACAGTTTATTACCAATTAAGATTGTATCCAATCTTTATAAGTACTCAAGATGCCAATAGAAGTTGTTGGCTCAGCATTCCCAGAGACATGTACAAACCCCAAAAGATAATTGTGTAGATTAGAGTGAATACCAATAAAATGTAGGTCAAGCTCAATAACTTTCAAACAGCAGCCACAGTGCATACTAAAGGCACCAAGCATGAACAAGATGTTTTGATGAAGCCAAAACCAATTCACGGCCTTCTGAGGGTGAACTATTTCCATATGCTGACTTTGGTGTGACTTCGCTTTTTTGTTACTTCTACACATAATTTTTATGGTACTACTTTCAACAGTGTTTAAAATGACAAAGAGATTGCTAGTAATTAATTTCTATTAAGTTTTCTTGTTATGACTTACTTAAATGAACCAAAAAAGACAGAAACTGATTGGGAGAGAAAATTGTGGTCCGTAAAGATATATCTAAGTCAATCCCTCAAATAACCAAGATGTCAATATTAGAAATCATAAGACCAAAATCAACTACTACATTGACTCTATACGATACAAGTCCTTTCTTACAGAAACTTCATTTGTCTGGTTCATCACATCTAATTCAAGGAAGCAGGGAGGATATAATTTGTTAAAGATTTGTCAAAGGCTTCAGGAATTCTCTCTCTCATGGCGTATTCCTTAATTGCATTCTAGCAAGAAAAATAAAATCTCTGAAAAGGGTTTACAGTGTACACAATATTCTTCTCCAATCCAAGTCAGTGATTCATTGAAAAATGACTAAGAGTACTTTTTCTGATCTAAAATATAAAAGATGATAGGGACACTATTGACTATAGATTGTGTTCAAATTTTAACAGTTTTCCGTAAAATGATCTCTTTTGCTTTGGAAATCGTAACTGTGATTTAAAATAATTCACTGAATAGGCAGTTACATGAGATATAACAAGAGACAGAAACTAGAACTACCAACTTCTTAAATAAGACAATCAGGAAGATTTTTTTTCAAGAAGATTCCAGACTCCTTTTCTTAGCTATATTCTAGAAATGTTGAAGAATACTCAAAGATTCTTTTTGAAACTTCTATGTGAAGTGAGTCTTCTTTAACATATTTTGTATGTATTACATGTTATTTAACATCACCTTGGCTGAATCTTGATATGCAGTACCAAAGATGCACAAAAAATATAAACACCATGTTGTCAGTTCTTTACCTTGTGGATGGTAGGCTCAAGCTCTATCTGGTGAGGTTTCTTTCTTCTTCTTCCCCTCTCTCTTCTCCCCTCCCCTTCCCTCTCTCCCTCTTCCTCCTCTTCCTCTTCCTCCCCCCACTTCCTCGTCCTCCTCTTCTTTCTTCTAGGTTGGTTGTGGGACTTGAACTCAGGGCCTGGGTGCTGTTCCTGAGCTCTTTTTGTTCAAGGCTAGCACTCTTCCACTTTAAGCCATAGCCCTACTTCTGGTTTTCTCCTGGCTAGAGATAAGAGTTACCTGGTTTTCTCTTTCTGTATCCTTTGTCTTGTATATAAGTTTATCTGATTTGGGGAAGGGAAGGGGTAGCATAGAAATGATGCCACGAATGGTAAAACAATTCAGCAGTGATACTCCCTGGATACTATATTGGAAATGAACTTTACAACCTGGGGGAGGCAGGAAGGGAAAAAGTGGAGAAAATGAGGGTTAGTTACCCCCTCTGTTCAAAAAGAAATTACTCATTACCTGACTTATGTAACTGTAAGTCCTCTGTGCATCACCTTTACAATAAAATTTAAATTAAAAAATTTTAAAAATGAAATAAAAATAAGAGCCTCTTGGATTTTTCCTACCCAAGCTGGCATTGAACCACTATCCTCAGCTCTCAGCCTCGAGTGGCTAAGATTACAGGTGTGAGACATCTGATGAGGTTTGCTAAGGCTGCATCATCTCCAAGTGTCTTGTTCTGGTGGCAGAGTACAAAGCACAGGCTCCTACATGAGATACTCACCTTCTCAGAACAAAATTCCTCCAGTGCATCACATCAAAGCACAAGATAATTTGCCACCAAGACCATTGAGCATCCTTCACTATTCTTCTATTATATTATTTTATATCTAATCAACCAAGAAAGGCCATGTTCTTTTATTTAGCTTACTTTCTGTTTGAAAAAGTTTCACTGTCAATGGCAGTTGAGAATTCTACAAAACCAGGCAGAAAGAAATACCTGATATAACACCCTTCTCATTCCTTTTTCTTTTTCATTTTCTTTTTTTCCCTCTCTCTTTTTTATTGTTATTGGAAAGATGATGTATGGAGGGGTTACAGTTAGGTAAGTCAGGTAATGAGTAGAATTCTTTTTGAACAGTGTCACCCCTTCCCTCACATTCTCCCACATTTTCCCTTCCACCACCCCACCACCTCCGTCAAGGAGATACCCCTCAACAGACTAAGGGATCAAGAAAAGGTGGTATATACACACAACGAGATTGTACTCATCCAACAGAAAGAATGATATTGTACCATTTGTATGGTAATGGAAAGACTTGGAAAAAATTACATTAAGTGAGACAAGCCAGAATCAAAGAAACACAGGTTGCATGGTTTTCCTTATTTGTCATAACTAGAATGTGCCTATAAATCTATGAGTAAACACAATGGATATTAAAAGACAATTACACTTGGACATGATAAATTATACAGGACTCTAGACATTTACACAGTGAGACCAAAGGAAGATATTCTTAGGAGAGACTCATAAAGGCTCAATAGCTATGTTCATATGCTCATATAAAATCGTATTTATTGAAATGAATTCCAAGAAATGGGAATAGGAGTTTTTTTAAATTTTTGTTCCTGTTTTGTTTTCTACACCTTTGTCTTGTTTGTAAGTTTATCTGTTTGTGGGAAAGGTAAAGGGGGGGAATAGAACTGGCTGAACAAAGAGTGAACATACACAGCAGTAACACTCACTAGACAATACATTGAAAATGAACTTTCTTCCTTCTTGCCTTTCTTTCTTCTCTTTATTTCTTCCTTCCTTCATTCTTCTTTGTGGTGCAGGTCCTGGAGATTGAACTCAGGTCCTGGGTACTGTCTCTAAGCTTTTTTGCTCAAGGATAGTACTCTACTACTTGAGCCACAGTTCCACATCCAGCTTTTTCATAGTTAGAGGCAAGAATCTCATAGACTTTCCTGCCTAGGCTGGCTATGAACCAGTCCTCAGATCTCAGCATCATAAGGAGCTAGCATATGAGCTACTGGAACCTGACCCCTTACTTATTTATTCTTCTGTTACGGTAACTCTGCATGCTGGCAACTGGGCCAGGATTACATCACATGTTCATCTATTCAGAAATACTGGGTCTCAGAATAACAAACTACCCATGGCATACCCCAAAGCACATTATGTTGGCATCTATGTAAAAACTGGAAATTGCTCTGATACAGGAAGATGGAGTATCTGTTTTAATAATTCTTTAGAGTTCATGGGGTTAGTCAGAAATTACTATTTTCCCCTGCAGTGTCCTGTCTTGTGTTAGCAGACTACAAAGCACTGCTGGTACTTGGGGCAAACTACAGGTTTGGCTCATTAGCTAGAAAACAAAAACAAACTTGAAACACAATATTAACAGCTACCATTTCTTTTCAGTGAAATAAGAAAAAATTCCAGTCCACTGGTGTTGTCCACCACTCCAATACAACATCACAGTTACTAAATACTATGAAAATAATGATCTACTGTGTTTTGAAAAGATAACGATTAAAAATTAGAAATAATTGTTACCTACTCAAGTCGTCATTGATAGCCTAGTGCTTGAGAAAGAGTGTATGTAATAATCTTTGTGAACTCTATAGAAAGTATATACACATTATACAATTGATGTAATTCTACTTCTTTGAATTGTCCATAGGCCATTGCATACAAAAAAATCTGTTGGTCAAAATGTGTTTAATCTGAAGGATCTTAGTAAAACTAAGTGAACAGATATTTAATCATATTTAAATAAACTTTGTATTTTCATACAAGACACAAAGATCACCAATTAATTTGGATATTGCTATATATAAAGGACTTTTTTGAGCCTTCTAAATCCACTTGACATAACAACTGCCCCAAGAACAAACTTTAAAAATTAACTTGTTCAAAACCTAAGATAGATGTTTAAAGCTATAAACTATTATTTTACTTGATTTATCTAATATCATCACTCTGTTTAATGCAGGATGTAGAAGTATGAAAAATTCTTCCAAATCCACTGTAAGAATATGAGGCTGTCCAATGGTTTCAGATGTCTTGCAGGAGTAGACTGTTTGTCTTCATGCTAAATTCTAGATAACTGGAGTAGGTATTTAAAAGTATTTCACAATTTCAAATTTCTGCCTGGGAGGAAACATATCTGGGGCAGTTGCTATGGTGACCAGGCCCATTTCCAGGACTATAAGAAGGCAATTAACCCCAAATTTCTTACCAGTGAATTTTTTCAATTTCAGTTTTTACTATTATAAAAATAATAGTGTGTTATTTATTAATAATAAACTTTTAGCAATAAATAATGAATCCAATGGCAAGCCAAGGGTTAGAGGTTCACGCCTGTAAAAAATCCTACCTACTCAGGAGGCTGAGATTGAAGAATAAAGGTCTGAAGCCAGCATGGGCAGAAAAAATCCTCAAGATTCTCAGCTCCAATTAATTAGCATCAAGCTGGAAGTGGGAAGTGTCCTGCGAGTGGTAGAATGCTAGCAGTGATTACAAAAATCATGTGAGAGTGCCTGCATGAAAAAAAAAATCTACTAGCATGAAAAAATTCAATTATGTTATTAATTTTATTTTCAAGGACAAGTAATTCTTTTACTAGTACTTCCATTGCTTGGCCATAATGACAGGAATAAAAAAAATTCATTGTTAAAAAGCAACATTTGAGCCTGGTGATGTTGGCTCATGCCTGTAATCCTAGCTACTCAGGAGGCTGAGATCTAAAGATTATGGTTCAAAGCCAGCCCTGACAGGAAAGTCCATGATATTCTATCTCCAGCAAGCTGCTCAGAAAAGGTCCAAAGTGGCACTGTGGTTCAAGAGGGAGACTGCTACCCTTGAGCCAAAGAATCTCAGGGATAGTGCCAAGGCCCTGAGTTCAAGCCCCAGGACTGGAACAAACACACACAAAAAAGCATAGTTTAAAGAATTAAAAAAAAAAAACACTTGAGTCACTTACCTAACATATTAATTTTCTATATAAAGACAAAATATATATGCACTTGATATCATTAAACTGATGAGAATGAAAAAAGAGAAAAAGTGAACTTTTAATGAAAAAGAAAACAGAAAGAAAACTGTTAAGAAACTAAAACCTGAATTTTTGAATATAGTGGATTTTACCTGAAAGGAGTCTTTATTATACACACACTTACAGAGACAGACAGATGGACAGAGAGATACATACATATATAATTTTAAGAGCTTCATCCTTTTCATTATTAGGGCAACAAAAAGAACCTCACTAAAGCTACTATGTTTAAATACTATTTTACAGAAAATATGGGCTGTCAAATATTCTTTGTACATAAATATTTTGGTCACAGTCATAATTGGTTAGTAACTGAAATACATTCCATTGTTAATTTACCTAAATTGTGACTCAAAGCTGTGATATATCAAATTAGAACATTGCAGTTATCTTTTTAAATTTCATTTTGTTATCTTTAAATAGTTGTCCACAGGAGTTACCATTCAACAAAGTAGTTTGTAAATGCATTGCATCTTGATAATGCCACCACTTTCCATATTCTCATCCATTTCCTTCCAAGTCATCCTTTCTTTCACTTTTCTTAATTTTGTAGGATATACATTGAATTCTTGTTCACATTCTCCCTGCTCTATGTTTAATTGTCTCCCCTTATTTAAGCCTACATTGAAACTAATTTCTCAGAACATGAAAGGAAGTGCAGTATAACAGACACATGAAAAAATGTTCAATCTCTCTGGCCATAAAAGAAATGCAACTCAAAACAACATTAAGATTCCACCTCACCCCAGTTAGAATGGCCATTTTCAAGAATGCTAACAATAACAAATGCTGTTAGGGAGGTGGCCAATTCTCACACTGTTGGTGAGAATGTAAACTTACTCAACCACTCTAGAAAGCAGTTTTGGAGGTTCCTCAAAAGACTACACATACAGCTTTCCTATGACCTAGCAATTCCACTCCTGGGCATTTACCCAATAGACCATAAACAAGCCCACACTAAAGCTACTACCACCACTGTGTTCATTGCAGCATTGTTTACCAGAGCCAAGATATGGACTCAACTCAAATGCCCCTC
Organism: Dipodomys spectabilis; assembly: GCF_019054845.1. Lineage (NCBI taxonomy): Eukaryota > Metazoa > Chordata > Mammalia > Rodentia > Heteromyidae > Dipodomys > Dipodomys spectabilis. The sequence goes on from NW_024870766.1 coordinate 21,353,527, forward strand.
AATGCATGAATGGATCTAGAAAATGTGGTATATATACACAGTGGAACTGTATTCATCCATCAGGAAGCCTGATGTACCATTCACAAGGAAATAGAAAGACTTGGAAAAAATTACATGAAGTAAAGTAAGCCAGACCCAAAGAAACATAGGTTGCATAGTTTCACGCATTTGTTGTAACTAGAATGTGCCCTTACATCTGCAAGTAAACACACTAGATGGTAAAAGAAAAATACACTGGGACATGATAAATTATACAGGTTCCTAGACATTCACACAGTGAGACCAAAGGAGAATATTCATAGGAGTTGTTCATGAAGGTGCAATAGCTATGTGCCTCTGATCACATAAAATAGTATTTATCAAAATGAACTCCAGGAAATGGAAACAAGAGGGGTTTTTTTCTTTGTTGATGTCTTTGTTTTCTTTCCCTCTTGTTTGTTATCTGTCTTTGGGAGGGTAAATGGAGGAAGGGACAGAAATGGAGGGACAAAGGGTGAACAAATGTAATGGTGGTACTTATTAGACTCTATGTTGAAAATGAACTATACAACTTCTAGGTAGGGATGGAGGGGGGAAACTGGGAGAGAGTGAGGGAAGGAGTGAAATTGTTTAAAAAGAAATGTACTCATTATCTGACTTACGCAGCTGTAACTCCTCTGTATATCACCTTTACAATAACAATTCAGCAGGTCACAAGCACTCTCAGTATAGCGCTCTACCTCTGTGGGAGGAGCTACTGGCTTCCCTTTCTCAGGATTGTAATGTTCAGTATCCCCATCACTAGGTGGCAAGTTTAGCAGATGAAGTAAAATGTGTGACAAAGGAACAATTCCTCTAGTTACTGAAGTGTGGATCATCATCTCAAACATTCTTCCCTACGTTATGATTTCACCTGCATCACCACTTTGTCTGAATAGCGAGCCTGGAGCAGCAGGAAGCCAGGTTTTTGCCATTGAGAATGTAGACAGCATGGCTTCTCTCTTCCCTGATGTTCCTTCAATTCTCTTTTAAAGCAAACTTGAGAAGAGATTTCTGGTTAAATTGTTTGCATTTCCAGAGATAGATAAAAGGTTGTGGTTAGAGATCAGGTTTTATTTCTTTTTTATTACTCACAAGAAGATCTCTGAAGGTTCCAATTCCAAAAAAGTCCTAGAAATGGCATGCAGGGGTCCCATCCTCCAGCAAGTCTCAGAGACCTCTTAGTTGCAGATACCAGATTTATCTGACACTTCTGTTACTATGGAGAACTGGATAGACTTGTTTTATCTCAAATATTGGATACCACACAAATAAATAACAACTAATAATGTTCTGACTGGGGAATAAGATTTTCACATTAGAGGAAAATATGTAGATAATGGTTGGACAATTTAATTTTTATCACATTTTTCAATAATTATTACTTCAAAGTAGAATTGGCACACAGACAGCTGATTAAACAATGTGGGAAAATGTTCTTGTTTATACTCCACTGCCACAGTCATACATATAATTCAAGAAGAGCTTAAAGAAGGTTTCTGTAAGAGAAAGATAACAAAGAAAGCTACAGAATTCTTTTAACTACATCTATCCATTCGTGTCTATACATAATAAGAAAGGGGAGAAAGATAGCAGTATGCATGAGAGAGGTGGTCTTTTAAAGCCTGTATTCCTGAGGTAGAAAAATGAATCAGGACACAAAAGTACAAGGAATAAAAGATTATAAGAAACACATTAGTGATAAAGAGGATGAGCAAAGGCAGACCAGCTCTATTTTCTATAGTGGAACCTAAGGGAATTTCTCAATGGTAGATGTAGTTGCTAGCATGTGTAAAGCTTTGTGCTGGATCCTTGTCATTGAAATAAATGGACAAACAACAGGTATTTTCTATATAAAGATATTAAAGATGTAACCCTGTTTGATTTGTTTTCAATAGGTTGAGTGCTTAAGTGAACAGAAAGTAAACAATTATATATATTTTAGATATTTGTTCGAGCAAGCAAACTCTAATATTAAGGGTATAGAAGAACATAGAAGTCCTAAGCATAAAGAGGAAAAGTGGAGCTATTTTTTAAATGAGGGGCTAGGAATATTGCTTAATGGTACAGCACATGCTTTTATGTGTTAAGCCCTTGTTCATTCCCTACCACCAGCATTTTCCCCAGAAAGAGAAAGGAAGGGAAAAGCTCCTTCAAATGTCCCCTTTTGCAAAAACACATCATTGCTATGCTAAATACTTTTAGGTACATGCTGTGTTCAATTTTCATGTGTTCTTTTGACACTATATCTGTGGCAAAAAGATGTGAGAGTATTTGATGGGCATTCAGGAGATCTTCACAATCTCCAGTTTTATTAGGTCGGGAGAGGACAAAAACCCACAATACTTAAATAGAAGAACATTAAAATGCTAGTGAACTTGGCTTTCTATTAAGTATGCCATGTAATTATCTTTTGTTCATTCATTTCACAGTCTGCATCCTATATGACTTAATTACAAAGAAAAGAGTAGATTGCTCCTGTGTACACTAATTACTGAATATATAAGTGATTGAATGACCCTATTCTCAAGCCAGAAAGAAAAAAATATTATTGAAAATTCAAAAAGGTGGAATAATCAGCAAAGTATATACTGCCCTCTTAGCAAAATAAGAACAGATGGTATAAAAACAAACAGATAATTTCATCCTGGGTCTTACTCATTTTATTTACACTCTACTTTTAAAAGTCTCTCACATCAGAATTAAATATTGGCAACCATATTAATGATAAAAAGTCACTTGCTACACCTACTTCATATGCAAAGATAGGAGCCAAAGGGACATCAATGTGAGTTTTCTATTATAATGGAAACAACTTGGGATAAACAGGGGATAGTCCTGGGGCTTGAATTCAGGTCCTGCACACTGTCCCTGAGCTGTTTTGCTTAAGGCTAGAACTCTACCACTTGAGCTACAGCTCCACTTCTGGCTTTTTGGTATTCTCTTGGAGATAGAATACCTGCAGGAGCTGGCTTCAAACCAAAATCCTCAGATTTCAGGCTCTTGAGTAGCTAGGATTATAGGTGTGAGACACCGGTACTGGGCAGAAACAGTCATTTTTAAGTTGTTTACCCTCTGCATTTATTGAAAAAATATTGATGGGTTAGTTTGTATCTGGAAGTGGTAACTGCATGGATAAGAGCACAATTTACTTATTTCACAAAACAATAAAAACCAAAGTAGTTAAAAAAAACCCAAAGACTTTCCCGTAACTGGTTTATAATTATTGTTTAAGGTTCTTACCAACAATTATAATTTCCACCTCTTTGATTCCCAAGTCTTTTAAATTTTTTCTCACAAAATTCAATATTAATAATCAGCTGAAGACACAAGTAATTCATTAATTTTTCAATAGTCTTTTGAGTTTTTCCTCAAATTCTCTTAACAATTCTTGGGGTAAACCCTTTAGTAACAAATAAATTTGTTTTTCCTTTAAGATCCTTTGGTGTGAACTCCTAGAAATACTATAGTAAACATTTCTATGAGTTTTATTATTGCATTGTTTTGTACAGATATTGGTGAGGCCATCATCTTTTACATCACACCCAGTGTCTTTTTACGAGACCCATGAAACAAAATATTTACTTGTTATCTCCACGAAAAGCTGCTCAGGAGGCACTGTAAATCTCCTAAGTGACTGAGGCAGTTTTAAAACATGTCTGCAAATACTTCGAGAAGTCTTCAGTCTCATTCCTCTCCCTTGAATCTGGCCCTACTTTAGTGACTCAGTCCTAGTGAAGAGGAAGGGAGAGATGAATGATACTGAATGATTCTTGTAGCTTAGGACTTAAAAACAACAAATTTCCACACATTTCTGCCTGTGAATCTCCCTTCTTTTTTCCTTCCATTTGCTTTCTCCCTCAATACTGTGCCTCAGAGACCTTGAATGAATGCATCTAAGATATTCAGATGCTTGAGCCATACGGGCATAGGAAGAAATGCCCTAAGAAGAATGACTTGTAACTGTTTTGGGAAACAAATAATAATAAGAATCCTGGTTTATCCATGTCATTTCTATTGCTGATTTATTCACTTTTGTTTTTGTGGTGCTGGAGATTGAATCTGGGCCTTTTCACATGCTAAGCAAGAGTTCTACCACTGAGCTATACCCAATCCTGTTTATGGTCTTGATCCCTATGGTATATGAATTCATTAGGTTACATGACAGAATTGAGTTTGCAAGTTAGCTAACCTCAAGAAAAGGGAAGAGGGTCATCTAGTTGGACCCAGTGTAGTTCAAAAGTGTCCTTAAAAGGGGAAGAAAGAAGCAGAAGATTCAGACCGAGATATGACTAGAATGGCCATAAAAAAATGTACTATCACTCATTTTGAAGATGAAGGAAAAAGACCAAGACCAAGGAAAGTTGGTAGCTCACAAGGCACTGGAAAACATAAGAAAACATTTCGCTCAGAAATTCTAGGGGAAAAAATGTAGCTCTGCTAGCACTTTGATTTTAGATTGATAATATCAGATTTTGGACCTACAGAATGGTCAGATAGTAAATTTATGTTTGTTAATCCACTCAGTTTACAATACTTATTACTGCCTCAATAGAAAATGGAAGTTTTGCAGGGGAGGGAGTTCTTATATTTGGAATGGTGACCTTTTCTAATTTTGAATTTGGTCCTATAAGCAGCTCATATTAAATCAATGACCGATCCTTTGCCTTCTCTTCGATCTCATCACCACCTACTTGTCCCATTTTTTTGTTTATGTGTCCTCTTATGTTTGCTTGCAAATACTACTACAAATACTTTTCAAATAGGTCAGAAATACTTGAGATTAACTAAGATAATATTTATATAATTATACTGTGTACAATGATGTTTCTGTCACTGATGGAATGCATACATCATGGTATATGCAATATAACCTAGGTAAGACATAGATTATACCGTTTAGGTTTGTCTAAGTACACTGTTTATACACTGTGGAAAAATGTACACTTTAATGTTAACAGTGACAAAACAAATTATACCCTTCTCTGAATGTAGACCTGTCATTAGGCAATGCATGAATGTACATGTAACGACTTGTCAAAGTAATGAAGTAGCATGTATGAAGCATTTCTTTTTCTCTCTTTAAAAAATTCCTAATGCAGAGCTATAGCTTCAGAGGACACAAACTACAGAGAGCTAAATTTAATATTTTTAAAAAGGAGGCAATGGTTTGAACTTTCTCTTTTCAAACTAGGTACAAAATATAGGAACTCAATCCAAACGTACAATATATACATATATGTACTTCTATGTGTATGCACATAGATACACACATTGTTTTGTATTAGATCTGGTTAAGGAAAAGAATACAGAAGAAGAGATGAAAAGTAGGAATTGACAGAAAAAATATCCAAAGAAAATAGCTTTTTTTTTTTTAATTTGGAGAATGGTGTACCCTCACAGAGACATACAAAAGACAGAAAATGAAACAAATAAACAAAGACCTCACACAAAAACAGGAACAATCAAGAATTAACAAAAAGGCACCTTCATGGCTTACATGGACCTGTTTGTGATATGTTTACTAAGAACTTTTCTTATAACCTTGCATTCTAACATCCTAAATATTAATACAATATATATATATGTATATACTCTCATAAATTGCTCTTAAGCTTGTTGAATTCTGCCTTCCTTAGATGCCAGCTTCAGAAAGCAAGATCCCTGAATTGCACTCAGTTTCTCAGGTTTCTGAGCCAGGGCCAGCACTGTAGAAGGTGCAGCAGAGGTAGCTGGCACCTAGAATGCAGCCTGTCACTTCAGATGACTCTTCTGAGCTTGCCTGCCCCTTTTAGTGCCACTTGGCTACACTCAGCTCTGTGTAGACCACACCTTTGCAGTCACATTTCTGCCTTAGTTCCCATATTGAGCCCCATAAAAGTCACAGACCATTTCTTCCAATGGGTCTGAACCACCTGTTAAATATGTACATATGTCTCTCCTATGTCCTTAAGCTACTGGCTAGAGATCGTCTCTAAAATCTCCCTATAAAGCAAAACTACAACATGTAGTGGTTTGGACACAGAAATCTGCTGCTTATCTCTATCTGGCCATAACTTTCTGGTTATTTTGGTATTATAACCTGTACTTTTGGATGCTCTGAAGCAATCAGCCCCATTCTATCTTTATCCTTTGAATGAAAAATAAATACTAAAGGCTTAAGTGTATAAATAGCCTGATCTATTCAGACTCTTGACTTAGCACAGCTATTTATCTATGTAGCAGAAAATACAAAGTCCCAGAAAAACTTTAAGTCCCCTATTTTATCAAGTCTCTACAATAGTTTGTACCTGAGGCACATAGGACTTAATCGCTATTAGAACTATTCCTATCATAATCAACATGATGTGGAAACCTGGTTAGTAGTAGATTGACATTATGGTATCATCCTATATTTGAGAATATAAAGGCTACCATGATCTTGGGGACCTACAGGAATTCATTTTCCTTGGGACATATCTACACATGGTCATATAAATGTTGCATACAAATTTCATTTTATGTCAGTAGAATGTTTTGCATTTTATAAAGCACTTTTGTATCAATCATATAATATAGTTTCTTCATGTTCAGGCTCTTTCTATACAAGTACAGAGGATTATTTTCAGATAATGTGCTTCACTGGGCCTGCACCAAATTGCTCATGCAACAGCTGTAAATCAAGACTGACTCTTTGAACTTAACTTTACATAATTTGACAAACTACTCAGCATCTTCTGCCTAAGCAAGCTCAAGACTTATAAGGATTTGCAGAGCAAAATAACTACCCCTGACTGTCTGAAAAATGATAAAATAACAAGAAGGTTTTGCATTAACAAGTCAAAAATGAGTCACTTACTGATTCTTTCCTGATCAAGAAATGACAAAGAAAATACCATTTACAAAGACAAATGTCATAAAATGATTGAATTGTGAATTTCTTCTAGTTCCCAATAATAAGAAAATGACCACAAAAGGAGGTAGTAGATGGGCAAAAATAAGTGCTATTAAAAACTATTCTGTCAAGAGGCAAATTCATCAGTCTAGCATTTGGTAGATTTAGCCTTTGTTCAGAATTAGTCAGCTCTGAAGTTAATGAACATACTGCTGCTAATCATTTCACTAGACAGAAGGCTGTGGAGTATAACTCAGAAAAACCAGTAAGTCAATACATGGTTATAAGGTACATGAACTTGGTATAATAATAGAACTTCACCACTGTATTGAAATTTCATTTCCTTTTAATCTGTGGGACAATTATTTCGAAAGATGGTGACTAGATCTACCAACTACATGTGTTCATTATCTTCTGCTTCTATCTCACTGCACCAATACCATCCCCCTTTCTCTGTTATATGGTTTGGGGAAACAGTAAACTTCCTGTTAGCATCTTTTTTTAAAAGCAATTTGAGCTATTCTGAGATGCAAAGCAAGTAGTATGTACTGAAAAGTCATTGTTAATATCATTTATGCCAACAATAAAAATGATAACATGAAAAAGAGGAAAGAGAGGTAAAATATTCAGTTCCAATGAGTGCCAGTTTATTCATATATTTGTCACAACAGTCATACCGGTAAGTTACATTTTTACTCCTATTTTATTGAGGAAAACAGTGAGGCTTGAAATAGTTAAGAACTTGCCCAGGATACTATCAGAAATGCCACAGTAAATGGCTGCTGCATGATATTAAACTCAAAGTGCTTAATTGCATCCATACTTTTTCATTACTAGTAAAGTTTGAAGTCATAAGGTAAAATTAAAATTACCATCACTTCAACTAAAACCATACTAAATGATTATCATGCTGCATGATAAACATGCAGTGGTTAGGCCTATGGTTTCCAGCAAGCTTAATTATCTAAGAGTTATTTAACTTATATCATACCAAGGTATTATATATACTCAAATATACTTTAACTTCATGAAGACTCACTTTGATGTTTATACAAATTTAAAATTTCTTGCTTAGTGCTCTGTACCGTGTTATTCACACTCCCATAAAAATGTACAGTGTTTGAAACACATATAAATTGTGAGATCATAAAACCTATTAGGATTTTCAAAGACCTTTCATAGATAATGTAAAGTGTAATGATATTATAATGGTTGAGGCAAGGACTGAGGCGGGAGATGAAAGGTGGTGCCTTTGTTTATGGAATACACATACAGGCAAAGGGTGCTAAATAATGCCAATCAGGAGCAAGAGGACAGATCTGGGCTGGAAATGCATAGTAGATTAGACTTGCGTTTCATCCCATCATGTATGTTTCCCCGCGGGACAAAGGAGAGAATCAGAGATTTCTCTGGCCTGTAATATAAGGTACTTATGGAAATAGAGGATATCTCTAATGCCTGAGAAGGGAAGAAATGCCATGGGCATTGGTGAAAAGTAGTCCTCTTTAAAGCTACTTATTTCTGTTTGACTTGATCTTTTTCACACTTTTATTGCCTTAATATTCATTTGTATCGTATGCTTAGTTGTTTAAATTAAAATCCAAATGGCTGCTTTGATTCTTCCCTTCCCTTAGCAAGTCTTTTTTTAAATTTTTATTTATTTTTTATTGTGAAAATACTGTACAGAGGGGTTACAATTACATGGACAAGATAATGAGTACATTTCTTATCAAGCATTGTAGCCTCCTCCTTTGTTTCCCCTTCCCATCCCTTCCCATCCTCCCTGCCCACCCCCCCACCAAAGTTGTAAAGTTCGTTTTCGACATAACAACTTGTACTTCTCATTGTTGCAATGGGTCCACCTGTATCCTTATTTAAACGACTTATTTTTCCCCTTCCACTCCACAAATTATACCGACATCAAATACAGTGAAAGCAGAGGTTATACTGTGGGGGAGTGACATACAAAGCAACAAAGAAATAATCTTATAAATGCGTTAGAAACAATCGCATGAAAGAAAAAAAACATTTGAATACATATCTTAGGGTTCATTTCCCTACCATCACCTTATCTGACCTTTTGAAAATGTGGTATATATATACCCAATGGAATTCTATGCCTCCATCAGAAAGAATGACATTGCCCCATTTGTTAGGAAATGGAAAGACTTGGAAAAAATTATATTAAGTGAAGTAAGCCAAGCCCAAAGAAACATTGGTCCCATGGTTTCCCTTATTTGCAATATCTAGTATATGTCTGAGTCAGCAAGTCTTTTGACTTGTTCTTCAACATATACCTGCATTCAATTTACTCAGGCTTCTTTCTATGTCCATTCCATCACCGTGTCCTAACTCCCTGTTACCTCTAACCTGGACTATTATATCCCTGGCTCCCTTCTATTTCTATCCCCTCCCATTATAGTCTGCTACCTATCTCAAAGATCATTTGAGTCAGATCAGATTAATCAGATCATGTCTCTAGCTTGCTCCAGACCCTCTTACTGGTTTCTTATTTTACTTAAAAATCTAAGTTCTGCTTTCTCCCCTAGGCTTTATAACATTTGACCCTATATCTTTCTCTAGCCTCATCTCCCACTATCCTGTAAGGATTCTGCTTTCCCTTCCTCACACATACAATGCTATTTTAGCATCTTAATTTCCTGTTGTTCCCTCTCGTTGGCCTACATTGGCCTTTGAAGGATGATTGCATTCTGTTGAAAGATCTAGGCCATCTTTCCTGACTACCTAAACCTTCTCACACTCCTGTTCCACTGAACAGTCAATCATCTTATTTTTTTCTTCATAGGACTTACCACTAGCACTTATTTACTTTTGAGTGGTCTATTTGCACCATTTCTGGCTCCATTTCCTTATGCCATAGTCATAAATAGGCTCATGAGAGAAGGGACTCATTGCCTAGAGCAACTTTAGTTACATAGGATGGACTGAATAACTATTTCTAGAGTGACAAAATGAATCACACAAAAACTCCTCTGTGCTTAAGCACCTTCTGGAATCACTGCTTAGGAATTTTATTTCTAAGTATATTGAATATAGTTTTTATCTTCTCAAATGATATTTGGGAATATATTTGACATTCCTTCCTTAGCAGAAAAGATACCACTTACGTTTTCCTTGTACACAGAGTTTTAATACTCTGGTCCTCCCTATGGGAATCTAACCTCAGAATTCTAATGTAAGGATGAAGAAGATAATTGAAAGACTAGTGTAACAGAATTCTGTGTCACCTTTCTGGAGACTGCATAGTTTTCTAACATGATATATTACTAAACACACCCTCAGTAATAAGGCAAACTTGTAAAAATATTATTTCAGAATATTACATCAGTGAAGAGCACTAAGTCTCTTCAGTTTTGCCACAGGGTTTTTAAGACTGCTGCTACAGTGCTTACTTGAAACATAATCACAAATAAGAAGCATGTGAAAACGACAGCTATATTAACTTTATGGTGTATACAGTTAAGGTACACTAGAAATCATTGTTCCTTCATTTCCATAATATGTTAGAGAGATAGATCTGTAGACAGGGCTTAGTGGAGTAAGAGCTGTTAATGAACACAAACAACATGTCCAGCTACCTCTAGATCGGAAGTGGTAATCAGGCTCTGATTAAACTTAGAGTTCAAGAAGACTTATACTAGATAGGATGGAGATTAATGATCTAGAAGTGCCATAGGCAGATAACACTAGAAAGGGCTAAGACTGTGGAGTTTGTCTTTGCATAATTTCTACTTCCTTTAAAGAAATACTCTCTCCTCTGTACTTATTCCTCTCTCTTCTCCTAGGCATTGTTATCTGAATACAATGGATACATAAAGAACTGGTTTAATTTTACCCTCTTATGAATTAGAACTGAGAAAGACATGTGCTTTTAACACAGGATTCAAAGAAATATTTTAAGTTCTCAGCCTTGATCTTTGATGCTAAAATTCCATGTTATTTATTCAGGAGATGTTTTCAGTCCTCCCTTAAATCCTATTCTATGGATAAGGTTTATGGTCCCCATATTTTTACAAGTTTAGCCCTGATCCAAGAGGCTAATTTTCAGTTAGAACGCAGTGGAGATTTTCCTTCTTCAGATTTCTTTTCCTAATAGAATGGAAACAAGAAAAGTGGAGACAATAAAAAAAATGTCATAGTGTATGACCTAGGTACAGATAAATTCCTTTCTTGGGATGAAATGTGGCATAGAATATTGAATGGGTGAGCCACTGGGTTCACATGCCTCCAAGCTGTGCCATTTAGGGGAAGAGGGCCTGGCAGATATGGGGGCTCAAGTTAAAACAGCTTATGGGTTTAAAGGCCAATTCAAACTACTCTAAACTCTTAGAGGGATTTGTAGCTCTAAGGTTTCATGGCATAAATATCTATTGAAAACGTTTCACTCATTTCAATGTCGATGTTGCACAATTGCTTGTAGTTGGCCATTTTAGGTTACAAGATGGCAATACTATATGGTTCAGCTTCATACAACCAGTGGTAAGAATGGGGATGGGAAGAAGTAGTCAAATCATTTTGTTCAGAAAGCCAGTTCAGCCGGGCACCAGTGGCTCATGCCTGGAATCCTAGCTACTCAGAAGGCTGAGATCTGAAGATCATGGTTCAAAGCCAGCCCGGGCAGGAAACCCCATGAAACTCTTATCTCCAATAAACCACCAGAAAAGCAGAAGTGGTGCGTAGTTCAAGTGGTAGAGCACTAGACTTGAGCTGAAGAGCTGAGGGACAGCACTCAGGCCCAGAGTTCAAGCCCCATGACTGACAAAAAAAAAAAAGGAAGAAGGAAAGAAAAGAAAGCCAGTTCAGCTAGGCACACTACCAAGTTCTCATTTGTGAAAGTATGAACAGTTAAGTCAAATCATTTTAATCAGATTATGTCTCTTGTTTTCTGCAGACTCTGTAATAGTTTCTTGGCAGAAGAGGCTTTTTATGTCCTCAAGTACATTGGCCTCTGTTGAACCTTTCTTTGATTAATCTTGACTCAGTTTCAACTGTTCCAACAAGGATGGACACAAACTTACTGGCTTCTACAAAAAAAAATAAGTCAACAAAGCAATCGAATTTAGAAGATTTATGGAAATACTTGCAAGTGAAATATGTATTTACAAGTGAAACTCATCTGGCTTCTGCCCTCTGAGTAGCTCCCATCCTTGCCATTCATACCCTCTTGGCCAGGCCTACCATCTCCTTCCTTCTACCATGCCTATCATTTCAGTTCTTCCAGGCTTCTAAGTTCCCAGCTTTCATAGTATCATTAAGCAAGTACATGGGGAAAAAAAACATTACACAGAAGTTACCATCCGTACCAAACAGTCTAAACTACCAGTACATAATCCAGGTACTAATCTATGGTCAGCATGCTGCCACACCCTCTAGTGGGTGCAGTATCCAACTGAGGACCTCAAATGTCTCTTGGCTGAAGCATTCAGTTTAGTTAAGGAAGCAGGCCATTCAAAATAAACACAATACAGTTAAGGGAGACATAAAATGACAAGAGCTGAGGCTCTTGTCATGGTGGTGATGGTGGGGTGAGTATGCTGTGACTATTCACAGCCAGACTAGATGAGAATCACTTCTTTATTGAAAATATGCTTCAAATAAACACCTTTCTCTAAGTGAAACAACTCAAATCCAAACTAATTCATCTATGTGTGGCAGTTACAGCTCGTAGATTTGAATAAAGTAAGCTTTGATGAGATTTTTGATTAAAAATAAAATTGATTCCTTTCTAATGGTTACTAAGAGGAAGAATATCCTTAAAATAGATATGCAAGGTATTACCAGAAGGTAAGTTTGAAGAAAGTGAGACTGAGATATAGATCTGAATATCAGATCATTTTATATGTTAATCACTTCCCTTAAATGTATTAGAAAGTCTCAATATTCCACAAGTTTAAACTTCCAGTACCATGGATTCTGCAACTAACACTGAGACTTCACGCAGACATGAAAATAAATGGTAGGATTCTCTCCTTTATCCCTAAAAAAAAAAATCTAAGTTCACACTGCTAAACATAGGCCACAAATAATGAGGGTACTCAACATTGGCTCCGAGAGAGAGAAGAAAGTTTGAGCAGTGTTTGCAACTAAGGTTACATATCTTTAGGAGTTTGAGTATCCTCCATCCGCGTGCTAATTTATTGGGTGGGGGAGGATATGCCATTTGAAAGGTGTCCCAAATAAGTTTCTAAACAACTACCAATACTGGATCTTTATTCTTAGCTGTTTCAAATTTAGTTAATCCAAGAATATCTGGATTAAAAAGTTTAAGAAGTGATTCAAAGCATGTCAACTGGTTCCAAAATTATAACACATAAGAAGTAAAAAAGATAATGAGATTTTTTTTTTCACACAGTGGCAAAAAAAACCCTGTCCCAGTGTCCCTGGAACATGACTATTTTCTAAACTATCTAGAAAATGTGTTAACATGATGATACAGTAAATCAAATGCATGTTTGAACCTCAACTCTAGGAAGGGAACCAAATGACTTCTACTCTGTCCACATGTAAGAGGAAATTACAAACATCTCCTCCAGCAGAATGCCCCTCAACAGTAGTCACATAAGTAGGCACTAGAGTACTTCGAGTAGTTAAGTTTAAATAAAATGTGGGCATCTCCCAGCACTGACTTCAGCAATAAATGGATCTGTTTCACTTCATAGAATATGCTCTCAGCTCACCTCACTTACACATGGAATCTATATAACTCAAACCTGTAGACACAAAGCATAGAATGGTGGTTAACACAGGAGGTGGCTGATGGAAAGAAGAGGCACTGTCCAGTAAGTATAAAATTATACCTGAATAGGAGAAATGAGTTCCCAGATTCTACTGCACGAAAAAGTGAGTAGAGATAGCAATAATGTATTTCATATTTCAGAATAGCTGGACAGATTTTAAATGTTCTAATGACCACAAAGAAACAGATATTTGAGGTGATTAACTAGTTTATGCCACCAGAAGTATGGGTATTAAAATGTCATTTTTATATTCCTAAAATCTATATGATTATTCGTCAATTAAAAATAAAATTAAGCTGGGTGCTGGTGTCTTGGGTCTGTAATTCTAACTACTCAGGAGCCTGAGATCTGAAGATAACAGCTTGAATCCAGTCCAGGCAGGAAAACTTGTGACACTCTTTTTTATTTTTTATTTTATTGTAAAAATGTACAGTGGAGTTAATTACATGCGTAAGGTAATGAGTGTATTTCTTGTTGAGCATTGTTACTCCCTCCCTTGCTGTTTTCCCACTATTCCTTCCCTCCCCTACCTCCCTTACTCCTCTGCGCCCCCCCCTCCACCACCGTAAGTTGTACAGTTCATTTCCAATATACTGTCTTGTGGGTTGTGACACTCTTAACTAGTTATCTCCAAAAGGCCAGAGTGGCGCTGTGGCTCAAGTGCTACAGTGTTAGCTTTGAGTAAAAAAAACCCAGGGACAGTGCTTAGGTCCTGAGTTCAAGCCCCAGTACTGGCACAAAAATAAATAAAAGAGGAATGTTACACCGGGCGCCGGTGGCTCATGCCTGTAATCCTAGCTACTCAGGAGGCTGAAATCTGAGGATCACGTTGAAAGCCAGTCTGGGCAGGAAAGTCCATAAGACTCTTATCTCCAATTAACCTCTAGAAGTGGTGCTGTGGCTCAAGCGGTAGAGCGCTCGCCTTGAGCTGATGAGCTGAGGGACAGCGCCCAAGCCCAGAGTTCAAGCCCCACGACCGATAAAAAACAGAGGAATGTTACATTTTTATGTGATACTCAAGCTTTGACATGGACATTCAAGAGAAGGGAACCTTTAAAATGTTTTGCTGCAAGGGACATCGATCCTGCCACTATAAACACATGCTATATTAGCTCCAGTGGCTCACACTTGTAATCCTAGCTATTCAGGAGGCTGAAATGTAAGAATTACAATTAAAAATCAACCTGCACAGAAAGTCCATAATATTTTTATCTCCAAGTAACCACCAAAAGCTGGAAGTAAAATTGTGGCTCCAGTGGTAGAGCACTAGCCTTGAGCAAAAAAGCTCCAGGACAGCCCTCAGGTCCTGAGTTCGAGCCCCAGGTCCAGCACCAAAAATAACAAAAACAAAACAAAACACACACACACACACACACAATAACAGAAAACAAAACAAAAAAAAACTACCATTTGTCCAATCTCCTCTGGAAGTAAGAGAGATCTGATTTCAGAAAGACTGCTGTAAACTAAATATATTAAAAGTTAAAATAACAAATATTTATATAATAAAACTAAAAAACTAAAATCTCAAACATATCTGGTAGTTATTCATTAGCAGTAATAAAGCCATAGAATCTCATGAATAAGAAAATGCCTGAAGATTTAATTCAACTATACAGGTAGGTATGCCTACCATAGTAAAAGATAACTACATCAAAGTTAATAGTCCAAGACATATCATCTGAAGAAATTAAGAATCAATAGAGCCAAGTTTTTTTTGTTTGTTATTTTGTTTTGTTTTGTTTTTGGTCAGTCGTGGGGCTTGAACTCTGGGCTTGGGCGCTGTCCCTGCACTCCAGCTCAAGGCGAGTGCTCTACCACTTGAGCCACAGCGCCACTTCATGGAGCCAAGTTTTAGCTCTTTAGCTAGTTACAAACCTCAGAGAAAGAAACATTATCTTTCTCAGGTCTTACCTAAATGTTACAAGAGTGAACTGAATTCATTGGGCAAATGTACATCACTCTTTTTTATATATATATATATTTTTTATCAAATCACTTTTCTCTTTGCTTTGTTATCTTTAAGTACTTATACAAAGAGGTTTTTCCAACATGTCAATTTGTAAGTACAATGTACATTATTCTTTTAGTAAAGAGTCATTAAAGACAACAAAGACTAATCTGGAACACCCTGATAATAGAAGAATACCTCAGGTGTCATGAAAAAAAAAAAATCACAAGATTTTGGATCCTATATGCCTGAAGAAAAGAATGAAAAGAGCTTAGAACATGTAGCTTCTATGCTTTTATCTCTTTTAAGTGGTATTTTAATCATTACCTCATCACATGCTGACAGAATGCTGTAAGATGGCAGGCAAGCCTGATAAAATACCTAGGGGACCAATCGCTGCTACCGATGTTCATCCAGCAGGACAGAGGCAATCGCTACATTCAGTGTAATCAGTGATGATGCTGTCTTTAAAATGGAAATAAGAACTTAAAGTAACAGCATCTTTCAGCTGGATGCATCTCTCCGAAGTGTGGTTTGCTTTTTCTCATTTCTAGCATAAGTAAAACATCTTATTTTATCCAGAAACCTACTGGGAGAAAACATCTCATTTTCAGAGATATTCTGTTGATGACAGTATTATGGCTACACAATATATCAATTGAAGAACCTTGCCACAAAATTTATGTTGCTCAGCATAATTTGTTTCTAAATCTTCATTTATTTGCAGCTATTGTGACTGGAAAAAGTGGTGATGATCTTAAATATGTTCTTATTCTTTGGTGGTCTCCTGAATGAATACTGCCTGTGATACTTTTGCTAAACATACACTAAAATGAGAACTTTTCAGGTGTGATTAAGTCATGGTTGGAAATTCTTGAAATTAATGTATTTAAGCACTGGCAGTGCCAACAAAATGCTTCGTAATTCTCTCTTGAGGGGAAAAAAGCAGGGCATTTATTGTTGAAAGAGAGACAAAGGGTTTAAAATTGTGAGTAATTTAAAAAGTCACAATTTGGTTTTATTTATTGCATTCATTCCCAGCAAGCTTAATTTAAACACTTTTATACTTCTCAAGTTTTTGCTCTGTGCTTTTCATTTTGCGAAGGTAAAATCAAATGCTTAGAAAAGCTCCTTTGAAATCCATGCAGAATAGGGCACAAAGAAAAATCATGAACCCAATTCAATAAGTCAGTGTATAAACAACTTTTTCTTTTAGGTTCTGACAGTGTGGCAACAAATTTTAATTCACGGTTTTTTAAAAAAAATTTATAGGAAATTATGTGCACATGTTGAGACCATTTTTTAAAATAACAGCTATCCTTCAGTAAATTAAAAATCATAACTTGGAAGTAGAAGGACATAATATAGAAATTAAAAAGTACTACAAGTGAATATTAAATGAGTTTAGAGCCTTTATTTGGTGATTAGTACTTTTAGTAGGTATATATTTTCCAAAGAAAACTTGGCTGGCTACTCTGGATTATTTTAGTGATTTACCTAACAAAGTCTACTTTGAATGTGTAATTTCACTATGTTAATCAGTGAATTCGATTTCATTCAAGAGTTAAGTTTCTTGCAATAAATATTAACATGATACCAGAAAACTTTATAATTTTCCAATTGACTAGAAATGCTTGACAACCAAGTGCTGAGCTTAAATTGTAAAATAACTCATTAGAAAATACAGAACAGCACTGTTGAAATTCATAGTGGAAAGTGTTTTAGAAATTAATATGAAGCTTCTATTCTTGGCTTAATTAACTTTCTTTTTCATTTACAAAGCATATCTGTCAGTGGGGCACCAGTGGTTCATGCCTGGAATCCTAGCTACTCGGGAGGCTGGGATCTGAGGATCACGGTTCAAAGCCAGCCCACAGTCTGTGAGACTCTAACTCTAATAAATCACCAGAAAACCAGAAGTGGTGCTGTGGCTCAAGTGGAAGAGTGCTCACCTTGAGCTGAAGAGCTCAGGGACAGCACTCAGGTCCAGAGTTCAAGCTCCATGAAAGAAAAAAAAAAAAAAAAGCCTATCTGTCTGGGTTTTATGAACTTGGTCTCTTGTCCTCTTCCCTACAAGCCTGTTTAATTAAAGTTTAACAGGTGTATATTCTTTTAGAAACAGGAGAAATCTATTTTGCCATTGAAATAATTAATCTTTTCTTAAAATCTGATCCTTCTGAATATATATTTATACCGCATTAAACAAAGAATAATCTTCCAATTGAAAAACACACAGTTTAGGGCTGGGAAGGTGGCTCAGTGGTAGAGTGCTTGCTTTGCATGCATGAGGCCCTGGGTTCAATTCCTCAGCACCACATAAGTAGAAAAAGCCTGAAGTTGCATTGTGGCTCAAGTGGTAGGACACTAGCCTTGAGCTGAAGAGCTGAGGGACAGTGCCCAGGCCCAGAGTTCAAGCCTCACGACAGACAATAAAAAGAACAAGAGAGAGAGAAAGAGAGAGAGAAAGAGAGAGAGAGAGACAGACACAGAGTTTAGAGTTAAAGTGCCATGTACTCAATAAATGGACAGTTTCCTGATTTCTAAGCTAATAGGAAAAAATTCAAGAACCTTATGAGACATAAGCAGATAGTTATTCATAAAAAATAAATGAAATAAAAGGGAAAACATAATAGACAAAGGCTGTAAAATTTGGTAGTTTTTATAAGACTTCTTAATGGTAAACAAATACATCTGACACCCAAAGAGTATAACAAATATGCTAATGCCAGTTATTTTGATCAGTGACTTGTAAAACCAATGTAACCACTTTATCATCCTGTATGCAAATGTTTATCTACTAACTCTTGAAGGAATTTTTTTTTTTTTTGGTTGGTCATGGGGCTTGAACTCTGGGCCTGGGCGCTGTCCCTCAGCTCTTCAGCTCAAGGCGAGCGCTCTACCGCTTGAGCCACAGCGCCACTTCCTTATCTACTAACTAATGACACAAAGCCACAAATTTTTTGAAGTAATGACAAAAATTGAAGATAAGCTAAACTCTGTGTCTCAGAACTAGTCCGACAGAAAAATCCAAGAGACATTTACCTCCCCCAAAAGACTGGAAGTGTTGCTGAAGTGGTACAACACCAGACTTGAGCAGAAAAGGCCAAGTAAGAGCACAAAGATCTGAATACACACACACACTCACACACACACAATCAAAAGGTAGATGGATGTACTTGTCATATTAAAAATAATATTACAAAATCAGTTTACATAGTTTCATACTGTCTCAATTCTAGCTTTCTTTCCTCCAAGTGCTTTCTCCAGAATAGTAACCTGATCACAAGACAGGGGAGACAGCACATGTATTTTGGGCTCTTCCCATAAGTGACAAACTTTGATTCTTTCACTCTGCATCTTTGCAGTGCATACTTCTGATAACTACTGGGTATGCACATTGATGAGAAAGCAAGACCAGTTCCTTTTCAAGACAACACTAAAGTTTGGTATAGTACAGCTTTGGTTTTGGTCTTAACATACCAATCTCATCAGAGGGTTGTAAGAGCCCATCTTATTGGTATCGGGCTTAGCTATGGGAGTTCTTTCAGCTAAATAACACATGAACCAAGTGTTCAGAACCATCTCATAGTTCCACCCTCTTTTACTCCTTCTCCCCTGAGATGATTATGTCTTGTCAGCCTAGCCTCAGAGGGAAGAAGAAACTGAGCAGAGCTTCCTGCCACCCCTGGTGAGCCTAGAATGGAATGGAAAACAAGACTCCATTAAATATAAACCACTGAGATTCGGCAGTGGTTTGTTGTCACAGAGTAAGTTCTCCTAAACTGCCTGACACAGGGCCCATTTAAGGCTTTTCAATAATAAACAAGCATATCCTCATCCCCTTTGCCATGCAGGGACAATCCCTGCAGCGTTTGTGCTGCTGGAAACAGATGGCTGAGACTCCTGTTCTGTGCTACTTGCCTTCCTTAACCTTCAGCAACATGAAAAGCTAATGTTCAGCAAATTAGAGAGTTTACATTTTTAAAGATAAGGAGCTGGGATTGATACTAATTGGACTAAGTTGAAATATTTCCAAACTAAACAGAATCATTTCAAAGAGCCATATTCAGGATTAAAGTTTTATAAATATTGCATAGAGCTTTCTGCAGCCATTAAATTTGACAAATATGCTAGATTTCTCAGTGTGCTAGGTTTCTTCAGGCAGGATTGTGCTAGATGCTGGGTTCCCAAACATGGGTTTCCGCCCAGAGCTCAGGGGGCTCACAGGTAGTGAGAAGGATGTACAAATATGGCTCTAAGACAGCTAGTTGCATTTAATATCTTCTAGATAAGTAATAAACTAAAGAAACAATGCATTTCTGTAATGGTAAGGATGCAGGATCTTTTTAGATAGACAGGGAGATGAGAAGAGTCTGCTAAACACAGGATAAAACATGAGCATATGTACAGAAGTGGAAAAGCATGTTTTAATCTTGAACAATATAGCTCTTAATACACAATAAGCGAGTGCATGTATGCATATAAAAGTGAATGGATACATGGAAAAGATGAAGGAACTGTTTACTATACCTACTAAACGTCATAAGGCAAAGAAAGTGTATAGGGGAAACACAAAATAACCTAATCCTAATTGTGAAAGGTTTTAAAAAGCAATGCCTGAACTCAGTTATTTCTTTCTCAGATATGTGTACATCTTGTATATATATTTATTTTTCCCATGCATGTACACAGTCCTGCAAATGTATCATACAGATGCATATATATGCTACATGTAGATATGTATATGCAGGGGTATGTGCATAAGGGACAAAAGTGTGAGAAAGAGTAAGAAAAGAAGAAAGTAATGAAAAATCTCACACTCTTGAGCCTCCATTGTCTTCTAAGGGGAAAAATTACTCCCTATTATAGACTAAAAAAAATGTGGAAGTCCTAAAAAAAAAGTGACTGAGGAGGAAGAGATGGTGAGGAATTGATACATTATACTGACCAATTCCAGAATTAATTTACTCACATACAACGTATGTTATTATGTGTATGCAAATCTATATATCTATCTATATTCATTTTTAACTTTTATTTACTTGAAGTATTTAAACTGAGGACTTTGTGCTTGCTAGGCATGTGCTACCATCTCACACTTCTAGCATGCTTTTCTTTTAATATTTTTCATATAAGATCTCCATTGTCAAGGTAAGCTTCCACCAAGATCCTCTTAAGTATACCTCCCCTGGGATTACAAGTGAACCACCACACCCAGTTTATTAAGATAGGACTTTAATCAAATCAAGTCATGATCTTCAAAATCTCCACCTGGGAATACAGATGTGAGTCACTGTTGTTGGCTTGATCTTTTAATTGTTCCAGAATATTGTAGTTTATGAATACAGCATGTATAATGTCCTTGACTACATTGATATACATTTAGATTTTTCAGTTTTTTGCTATTACAAACCATGGTGTAATTAGCTCCCTTACACATATCTCTTTGCATTCACATGCAAATATATCTACCAGATACATTTCTAGAAATGGAACTGTTGAATAAGAATTAGCCAGATGAAGCCTAAACACCACAAAATGAGCAGCACAAAAGGAAGGTTGGTTCCAATAAAAGCAATGGCACTTGAATGGAAGGGATGGGAAGGGGAAACAAAGGAGGAGGCTACAATGCTTGATAAGAAATGTACTCATTATCTTGCCCATGTAATTGTAACCCCTCTGTACAATATTTTCACAATAAAAAATAAATAAAAATTTAAAAAAAGAAAGAAAA
Organism: Dipodomys spectabilis; assembly: GCF_019054845.1. Lineage (NCBI taxonomy): Eukaryota > Metazoa > Chordata > Mammalia > Rodentia > Heteromyidae > Dipodomys > Dipodomys spectabilis. The sequence continues at coordinate 21,374,862 of NW_024870766.1, forward strand.
TACACAGCTGCCAAGAAACTGTAAACCTATGGGAATGGCTAGAACGTAGTTAGGAGAATGAGGGTGGGGGGATGCTCAAGGGCCATATCATAAAGGGAAATATTTGCCATGCTGCAGAATGAGAAGTAGGGTGAGAGTCACATTTTTTAAAAAGATTGTTTTTGAGTAAATATGAATGATGCATATACAAAGGTAGCAAAGGGAAATCAGCTAAGATAAACTGTAGTGGGATATAAGGAATAGCTAGCTCATCTTCCTGGTGACCAGAGCAGTATTCTCTCTTGTCCCACTTTCTCCTTGGGAGACTGGCTCTCTATAGGCAGCCTCTACTACACCTCGTGGCAAAGCATCTCATGCAGGGAACTACCCAGTCAGAGGGCCTACCACCCAGGAATGAAGCAGCACTCATGCTAGCACCTAAGAGAGCAAAACTTCGTGTACTGGCTTGCTTCCTTTTTTTTTCCCCTCCAAAACATCAGAGAACTTTTGAGCTGATATTTTGGAAAAACCTCTCGTCCAGAAGTCCACAGACATATTGTAAGCCAACGTCCATTTTTCTAAAGACCTGAGATCACAGAGAGGGTAGCAATTACAAAGAAAATGGGAGGGAACTCCTAAAATGAGACGGGACTGGAAGTGGTTGGTGTAAGTCTGACATAGTAAGTGACCCAAAGAGTCACTGGTATGTTTTCCCAACAGATATTCCAACCCAAACCATAGCACTGGGCACTTAAGCAGAGGGCTAGTGCCAGTCAACTGAAAGAAGAGGCAGAGCCATCTGTAAGCTGTAAGTCCATCCTATGGGAAGGTACTATTATTTTATACTAGATCAAAGCCTAAATGGGTTGAATCAGTCAGTACCTATTGAGACAGTTAATTGGTGAAAGACCTAATACCAGAACAGGTTCCCAAACTTCAATGTGCCTAGAAACCTGGAAAGTCTGTGACAAAATAAAATAGACTGCTGGGCTATCTTCCCAGATTCAGTGAGGAAGGAGTGAGAATCAGGACTTTACATTTCTAACAAGTTCCCAGGTGATGCCAATTCGTAGGCCTAGACATGACGCTTTGGAAAAGCACCTACAAGAATACTCTCCACCTGGTGGCAGGTTGCTTATGTAATGTAGAGACAACGTGGGCTTTTTTATGATAAGGTATTTCTACATTTTTCTCACTTGAAAATAGAGAAAAACATGTTACAATCTATAGAGAACCTCTATTTCTATATACTTACAAACCACGATAGATTACCAGTAGCTAATTAAGAATTACAAAATCAATAGTAGATAAGCTATGGCAAATAGTTTAATTTCTGAAGTCTTCATGGATCTGAAGCTACCAAAAGATTAAATGACTTTAATTTTTGTTTTCAAACACTGACTTCCATTAGTAATCTCCTCAATGAAAGCAAAAAGGCAAATCACAGTAATACACGAATATAACAATGATTTAATATATTAAGCCTGACCAAAAACATTTAAATACTGTTCTTTTGACTTGGTCCTTCCTGAATACAGTTTGCAGAAAAGGAAAAGAGAAGGTTAAGAAACATATTCAATATTCATTCTTACTGTTAGAAATGTTTCAGGATCTTGGGGGTGTTGCGTAGGAATAAGGACAAAAACTTGAAAGGAACTCAGCAAACATTTTTCTTCTTGGGAAAGGTGAGCTCCTGACAAGAAGCCAAGTAAGGAAGTGCAAGAAGTGGGCAGGCTACCTACATTTTATCCTTAAAGTGGTACTGCAGTCTGTTGGTCAGAACTTTGTTCCGCAGTCTTGCACAATTGACTACTTTGAAAATCAACCAAAATCGGGACACCTGGTCAAACTGTCAGCAAAACAATTCCTACTCAGCTGGCCCTCTACTACTTGAGCCATGAGTCTAGCACCTAGAAAAACAATTCTTACAATGTGCCTTAATTAAATCAGGTTTCTTGTAAGACGGCGGCCTCCCTTAAAATGTCAAGCAGCCACTTTGATAGAGAAGCTTCTAACTGCTATATTACCAGCCAGAGTTTTTTTAACCTTTCATATTAGCAGATATTAGAATTATTTTAATACTCATGACTGCCTCAATATACAGTAAAACTTTTATATATTGCTAGTGAAAGTTTCAGTGTCATACCTTCCTTGATTTCCTTCCACTTTATTGCAAAGAATGTTACAGGTTTTAATAAAAGCATTCTATATTTTCTTTTTAAATCATGTAAGTATACTAAAGCTCAGAAACAAAGTTAGGAATCATTCCAATTTCCACCTGGCAGTAAGCATTCTCTTGATTTTAATGATAGTTGTATTAGATTTAGAATTCAGGCTTCATTTACATAATCCTCCAAAGACAGCCACAGAAATCCATTAAAGGTCACCTTACTTTCTTATACGTATACCAAATTCTAATCTGTTCATTTGCTTCCTCAACTATTATTATATTCCATGCTTTTGTAAAGCTTAGTGCTTTCAAGGAGGAAAATTTTCAGTTTTGGCTTTCTATCCTACTAAACTCCATTCCAGTATGTATTACTTGCTCCTCTTCATGTTATAGTAAAAGATTAAATAGCCATTTAGTTTTTGATGTATGTAAAATTGAAACCTAGACTCCAGAAATGTTCTTTGGAAGTTATCAATATATCTAGAGGTGAAGTGGTATGGGTAGCATTCATCATTGCCTGCTCCAGGCTATGTATTAAAATCAGGTTTCTCATAATGGTAGAGAAGTAGAATTTATTTATGTAATAAAGTAGAAAATCTGTTTGGTGCCTAGGTGTCAAGTTGCAGAGCTCAAAGTTAATGACTTGCTATTTACCATACCTCAAGTACACAGTTTGCATCATACAATCTACTCTTCTAAAAGAAAGTATCAACAACTGTCACTTTTCTAATAATACACAACAAAAAAATCACTCTGACTCAAATTCTCATTTCAATCACAATTCAGAATGATCAATTTCAAAATCTTATTAGATCTGTCAATAAGAAGCATTTAGATATTCCTAAAGCATCATTTTGCAGAAGAAAAATAGAAAGATGAACTTTTTAATGAATAATTTTAATGAATATTTATGCCAACAGATATACAAGATAGCAAACAGAGCCTTTAGTTTCGAAAACTAACATTTAGAATATTGTGTGCTCATGTCTAAGACACTGTTACATAGGTACGTATCCTACATAATAAGAGAGATACTGTTTGAATATTTTCCATAACAATGCATGAGTTGGGGAACTACATTAATGAAAACAAAAGACAAGAAGCAAACAAAACTGCTTGTTAATAGCGCTTTCTTTTTACTACCTATGATTTGGTTTAGCATAAGCAGATTGTGTGAAATATATAGTATATAAATATGTGTACATATGTATATGCATATATATACATATATAGAGAATACTGGATTTAGAAAAGCAGCAACAAATAGGATAGGATTTTTTTGTTTGGTTTTAGTATAGTTTTCTCAATTTGCTTTGCATCACAATGTTACTTTGCATCGCTAAGACTTTATTTGGGCAATGAAATTTAATGTTCTCTTTTGTGTGTGTGTGTGTGTGTGTGTGTGTGTGTGTGTGTGTGAGAGAGAGAGAGAGAGAGAGAGAGCGCAAGAGAGAGGGAGAGAGTATGTGTGTGTGTGTGTCTATTCTCTATGATGCAGGATAAAGAAAACTGAAAGTTACATATTTTTAACAAATATTAGAAGTGCCAGGCCCAAAAATTAGAATCAGGAAGTATACTAAAAAGAAGTGAGTAAAGTTTGCTTCATACTACAACATTTAGATGCTAAATTGCAAGAATTATAGTCATAAGGAACTATCCGCATCTCTCCTATCTGTTGAATTTGTATAAACTTTCACCACTTCATGTATAGGTCTATATTTAAAAGGAAATTAAAGACAAGAATTAGGAATGCATAGTAAAAGGAAATGTTGAAGATTATTGGAGTTTGGAATAGGTATCACTCATCTTACTTATCCCAGTTGTCTAAGGGGTAGGAGTTGCTGGGTGACAAAGTCCATGTTTTCTCTCAGCTCAGAAAGTGGAAAGGCTGAAGATAGCAACCATCATTTTGAGTCTTTAACTCTCATTTCCTGCATGGGGAAAAGGAATTGTTTCTCTCTTCTTCATTTCTACCCTACTTTATCCTATTATACAAAAATAATTCCTTGCTAAAATTTTCACCTTGTGAGACCTCCTTTTTGAAATAGGCTGAGATGCCTTTCGTGAGTAGATTTCAAGGACCTGTGCTTTCATGTGGAAGCTGGGGAGCCAAGGGAAGCCCCTCATTCCTTGTCCATCCTAAGGCAATGCCCTGGCTTTTAGGCCATTTCTTTTTCCTTTCATTTAAACTACTGGCCAAGATTAGAAATCAGTCTTATATTCCATAATGATTTCCAAATTAAAAAAAAAAAGAAAGGTAGCTAATGACCAGTAAATGATAGTCTGTGAACTAAATCTGGTCTAACACCTGTTTTTGTAAATAAAGTTCCATTCGAAATTCATTTCATCATCTTTCATGTGGTAATATCAGCATTCAGCAGATTTTTCAGATAAAATGGTCCATAAAGCTGAAGCTATTGCTATCTGGTGTTTTATAGAAAAAGTATGCTGATCTCTGCTACAGAGACAAAAATGAAGAGTAAGTGAAAATTCCTCAGAATAGGTAACTATTATCTTAAAGGAAACAGTCAAAAAACTCAGGTCACTTGCCAGGCAACTTGTCCCTGCTCTGTCCCAACGAGCCCACACTGTGATCCGGGCCTGTTTCACCTGTATGCCTTTGTCACCCTGTGCCCTAAGTCTCACGACTCAACCCAAAGCCAGTGTCTGTACCTCAGAAGATGGCTGTCATGTCTCTTTTTCACCATGTCTCTTTATTTGTCATTTGGAGGGAAGTGGGCAGACCTAACGTGGGACTCCTGTAGTTTGAGCTGAGGTATAAAAACCCAGTTTCATAATCCATTCTGAGTTGATCTGAATGGGTGATATTGACAGGTAACAGCTAGCCAGGAGCAATGGGAAAATGCAAAGGGAACCTAAAATGAAGGTAATGAAGACTTCCCAACTCACAGGAGACCTCAGCCCTGTGAACTGTAACTAGGGGTGGGAATTTCTCACAGGCACTCTCAATAAATACTCCAAAATCAGTGTTCTCGCTCTAGAGACATCAGCAAAATGTTATTTGTAACAGTTCTTAAACTATTCTTGGTGTTATGAATTAACAAACATCAGGAAAAAAATAACCTTACACAAAACCGTGCTTGTCATTGTTCAAAGTCATTTGGTGATCACCCTTGATTCTAGGAAAACAGCAATGATCCATAACATGAACATAATGTTCATGATAAAGGACAAAAACCACCCTGAAAGAACAGCAGACCCTGGCAGACAGATCACCCCCCAAATGGGGATGGTCACTAGTAATGAGCAGCACTCCACAGCAGAAGAAATTACCTTATAGGAACCACATTGCTCACTTCAAATCATGAGTGTTATAATAACTTAACCCCCAGAACCCAGGAGAACCAGAACGGACAAAAGGACCAGAACTGAGATAAGGACTCTTAAGTCAGGCACACTTTGTCTTCTTTCTCTATTGTTCCTCTATTTAAACTTGATGTTCATGTCTGTAGCCTCAAGATAGATAAAGATGAACTGAAGTGTCATCTTCTTGTGGCATGCCCATGCCACATAATCTCTTTCTCTGTCATATTTCTCACCAAATAAAATTTCCTATTAATTTTAATACCTTTGTCTTTTTTTTTCTAAATTCTTCCCATGCCAGACACTGGCTCATGTTGGATAAGGTGGACTGACCAATAAATGTTCGAATTTGTTACACTGGCTCAGGTTGGATTAGGCAGACTGACCAATAAATGTTCGAATTTGTTTTCTGCATGTGAATATTCAGTTTTCTCAAGTTTCATTCACCAATGAGACTGTCTTTTCTCCTTTAATTTTTCTTAGCACTCTAATTAAAGATTAGTCAACTGGGTTGGATGCAGTATCTTACACCTGTAATCCTAGCTACTGGAGAGATGGGAATTGAGAGGATGGTTCAAGGCCAGGAAAAATGTTAACTAACAAGATACTACCTCCACCAATGAGCTAGATATGGTAATGGATGCTTGTCATCCAGCTGCACAGAAAGCAAAAATAAAAACTGGTTCAAACCAGCTCAAACAAAAATACAAGAACTTATTCAAAAAACAACTGAAGTAAAAACATCATAAACTGGTTGAATACATGCCTGGCTCTCATGAGACCCTGAGTTAACCCTAGGACCACCACAACCATGTAAAAAGTATAGATGAGTCAACTATAAACACTGATTTACTTTATTCTGTCCCACTGGTCATTCTGTTCCATCTGTCCTTATGTTAATATCATATTGTTTTAATTACTATAGGTTGTAGAATATTTTGAAATCAGGAAATACGATGGCTTATTTAAAATACATTGGTGGTACAATTAAAAAATGTTGTATGGAGATAACTCAAAGAAAAAAATAACCATAGTAATCCCTCTGATCATCAGAACTGTGTTCCGATCCCCATCAGAAATGTGGGAAACCAAGAAGAGCATCAAACACTACATGTGCTATTATTTCCTATATTTCACACTTATGTAAAGTTTGATGTATATATTTGCCATAATTAGATATTCGCAATATTAATAAAATACACAACAATAATATTCTATGATTAAAAGCTATGTTAATGATTACTCTCTTTCAAAAAAAACTCTGTATTTTCATCTTTTCACAAATGAAAGCCCCTTTGTGGTTTCTCTTTGACATATTGGAACAGCTAGCATTGCTACTCCTATATTTTGGTACCTTTTTTGTTGTTGTTGTTTGTGGGCTTGAACTCTGGGCCTGGATGCTGTCCTCCAGCTCTTCAGCTGAAGGCAAGTGCTCTACCACGTGCACCACAGCGCCCCTTCCAGTTTTCCTGAGTGTTTTATTGGTGATAAGTCTCATGGACTTTACTGCCAGGGCTGGCTTTGAACCGTGATCCTCAGATCTCAGCCTCCTGAGTAGCTAGGTTTACAGGTATGAACCACCTGCACCCAGCTTTGGTACCATTTTTTTTTTTTAATTAAAGCAAGAATGACCTGAACACAATCATTCCAAGACTGAGAGAGTTGATGTGATCATCAACATGGCTACTAAAGGACATAGTATGGGTAGTGTGCGTGTGCGTATATGCTGACAAATGATGGCTCATGTCCCAGGTAGGAAAGAGAAGGGCATCATGACATTGCATCACAATATTCAGCAATGAGAAATTTAAAACTTGTTCACATCTAGAATTTCTTATTTAATATTTTCACACTCCAATTGTCTACATGATAACTGAAACTACAGAAAGCAAAACCACAGATAATAGGTACTATTGTTCCCCATGATTTAGCAACAAGACTTTGAATATTTATCCAAAAGGCTCAAAATCAGAATCTCAGAGCGATTAACCTTCTTATGTTGACTGAAATTATTTTTCACAACAGCCAAAATATGATGTCAACCTAAATATCCATCAACAGATGAACACATAAAGAAAATGTGAGGAACACATCTACTGGGAGATTATTCAGAATTATAAAGGAGGAGACTCCTGTCATATAGAACTGCATGGAGAGACCTTGAGGATATTGTGTCAACTACATTAAACTATTCACAGAGAAGGAACACTGCATGAATCCACTTACATGAAGTATCTAAAATAGCCAAACTCACAGCAGCAGAGAAATATGGTAGTTACCAGGAACTGGGTGCTGAGAAGGAAATTAAGAGTTGCTAATTAATGAGTATAAAACGTATAAAACAACAGGTATGAAAAATGAGCCATTTGTAGAGATTGACCACATATTATACTCCAAAAATACTATGTAGCATATTTAGCAACCTGTTAAGGGGGGAGGTCTCATATAAAGTAGCCTCAGCATGACAAAGTTTTATTTTTAATTTTTTAATACTATTTTTGTTACTTTGATCTTTAAGGTTCATAATGTATGGAGCTATATGCTATACATTACAGTACTATCAAATTACTAAATAATAATAACAAAGTATCAGATCATTTAAAATGGGAAAGGCATTCTACTAAGCTCTGGGGAAGCAAAACAAAAAAAACTAATGATAAAATGCAAAACAAAATATTCTATGTTTAAAGTTAAGGTATTCGTGCATTTTTGAAAAATCATATTCATTAATCTGTAGGTAAAATTAAGATCAACAGTTGTATATGTAAAGTTATTGTTAATTTCTGTGATGTCCAAAAAGAAATGTCATTTGTTCAAATATGCAGTTTTTAATCAGCAATTCCATTTTTATTCAATGATAACACAATACTCAAGGTAAATAATAACCTACAATTATATCAAAGGTAGAAGTATTTCTATTAAGATGAAGATTGTTGACCAATTTATAAATCTTTAGCAAGGAAGAATTATAATTCTTTAGCAAGAAGAAGCTAGGAATCTCCAGACTACATTAAAATTTTCTCCTGGTGACATAAGAGAAAATGAATATCTTTATTTATTGGGAACTAATCTTTGAACAGGTCCTGAAGCATTTCATTCAGTGCTCAAACCCTAATCTATTGAAAAAAAAAAGCATTGTCAACCTTAAATATTAAACAAGGATGTATAATGCCTTTTTAACTATGGAATAATTTCTTGTTCAAAATAAAACCATGCTACAGGGATTTAGAGATTTCTAACCTTCTATTCAAATTACTAACAACTGGGGATTAGTGGATAAATTTTGCATGTTCAGAAGGGACTACTGATTCTGCTCCCATTTGAGAATTAACAAAATAAAACTACCAGCTTTTATGTTCCAAAATATTTTGCTCACCAATCTTTATCAGAGTCCTAATATAAGTTTTGTCTTATATATTCTTCTTTTCAATAAAGAGTCATTCTTAATTCCTAACGTGCCAATAAAAATGTTATAAATGAATGCATGGTCTTCAAAACAGCCACATAGACACATTAGATTTCTATTGCTTAGAACTACTACACTACCCTTAAAGAACAAGTTATTAAATAAGCATCATTTATAGTTTTACTAGAAAAAAACTCAATTTACGTCTGTTTATCTTCTTATGCAGCTTAATCACTTGCTGGAATACAATATTATTCAGCTCTCTGTGATAGGCTAACATTGATTTCTGCATCTTCAATAGTCCATTTAAAATCAGCAGCTTTATAATGTTTAATTTCTAGAGATTCAATGGATTTTCTTTTGCTAACATCACAAAGTTATTTTTAATAAATTTTACAATATAGCCCTTCAACTTGAGGAAAAATTGTCATTTAAAATATTTTGCTGAGAGGGAAGTCTCAAGATTCCCTACCCTGAATTATTCTGCAATGTCAATACATGAGTTACAGAAAGTCTTGCACCTGTCGAGCAGGAAATGACGGTGCCGGGAACAGGACATGTTTCTTCGAAATGCTACTGAACCTCCCCTGCCCTGGTCCAGGAAGTAGAATAGAGAGTAGCTTTTGGAATTCATTTGAACAAGGAGGGTCCTGAGCATCACAAAATCAAATTAAGTGAAGTAGATTTTATTTCACTGGTGGGACCACCATTTGTTGCAGTTTGTTTTGGCAGTTCCAATTTGCATTGATTATCTCAATGTAATAATTAACATGATCTCCTCTTACTCTCCAAAGTGTCCTAGTTTAGGTGATAAATTATATAGGAGACTATGGAAGATTTTATTTACTTATTTCATTGAAGTTGGTAACCATACACAGCCCCAGATTCCAAAAGTCTGCACAATGTACTTTTAGCAAGTAAGAATAAAGTAATGCTGAACCACATTTCTGACCAGCAGAAATACAAGTGTTCCAACAAATAATGCTGATGTGATTGACTCACATTGTGATGCTTTACTTTCTTTTTGTGTGTTTTCTAGAACAGTGCTTCTGTGTGAGTCATAACAAACTAATAAGAAAAAGCAAATCACTATGAAAGATATTTTTGTGGGGCTAACGAGCATGCCTAAATATTACTTTCATTAGCTTTTTACTGTTAGTGTTATAGCATAGGCATTTGAGTCAGTTTTATGAAAATGGCTCATTCTTAGCTAAGTGATTTAGAGATTTAGTTTATAACTAACTAAAGTGTAAGCCCCAGGTAGGGGGAATCTGCCTCTTGTTTACTTATTTATGTCTCTCCATTATCTAACCCAATGCCCTTTAAATTAATGGCTCTAAGATCTATCATCAGTGAACTGATAAAATGTAATATAACCTGATCATCTAAAAGCAATTCTAAAACTTGTATTGAAATTTGAATCTAAAGTCCACAGTTTGCCCTTTGAACATGACCTTTATATGAATTTCCTCTGAGAAGGGTATTACAAATAGTATTCATGTGGCTAAATGAAAAAAAAAAAAAAAAAAAAAAAAAACCTTCCTGGGAGGGAAATCTGGTAGCAAAATATAGGGCTAAAAAAAGCAACACAATAGTCTACCTTTACCAATTTTAGTTATTTAGCTAAAACACAATCTGTGTGCAAGGTTGTTCTTTATTGCATTTAAATTCAATATTCTATGTTCCTTCTGTAATTAAAAAAATAAACACCAAAAAAGTTTATCATCCTTAGAGATTATTGCCAAAGCAACTAGTAAGGATAAGAGATTATAGTTTTATTAAACTGAGGTTTCAGAAGGAAGGGTTGAGCAAAGGAACTGTTAATTGCCATACCCACTTCTGGGATGTCTCACAGTACCAATCATGACTATAAGCACCTTGTACAGTTCCTTTAAACTACTAGGAGTGCCACAAGACTTGTGTGTCTCACTACAGATGACTGCATTAAGGGGGGGGGGGACAATGACCCCAAAGGCAGTTGATAACTTAGCTGACCAGTGGTTCAACCACTATCATCCAGTGGTCCATCTTGGCTCTAGACCTGGAATGATTCAACAACATTTTCGTCAGGTAGTTTACACAACAGTATACGCAAGGGAGCCATCAGAGGCAATAAAGTAAAAGCCAACTAAAACACAGAGAGGATAGGCAGAAGCAAGAGCAGAAATGACAGAAGGTCTTAATGAACTAGTAATGTATTACCCACTAATGTTTTCCAGTGAGGCTAGCTGAGCCTTTGCTCTATTACTGCCCTTACTTGCCCAGGTGTCTTTAAAATGTTGAACTAAAACCCTTTATATAAGGATAATAAAAATTTAAAAAAATAAGTGCACTTTAAATTATATTTCATTACCTATCTGTTTTTCATAAACTGAAAAAGTTTAAGACAAGTATAAAGAAGACTCGGTTAAGACTAACAACAAGCCTAAAATGAATATGCTTCTTCTCCACCCTTACTTATGTAATTTAAACATGAAATAATGGATGGACCAGGAACAATACCTCAACTGATAATTCCATTTAGTAGGGAGGTACAGTTTGGGATAACTAGGATTCAAGGTGGGCTTCAGAGGTAGGGGAAAGAGGGTATAAATTATTCCATCCCTAATTCTGCTTCCCTCAACCACTAACCTTGCACCATTAATACTACTTCCATCTCTTGTTCTACTATGTAAACTCAATGTACCAACAGCCTAAACTTTCTCTCACAAGGGTCTACTGAAGAATTTCTTGCACAGAGATTTTAGTGTCTGACTGTGATTTGCAATCACCAGTAAATCAAAGCTATGTTCTCTTTGGATTGTAATTGAATTCCCTGACATCCCAAATTCTGCTAGAATACTTTAAATACATGAATCTTTTTTAGTTGCTAAACTGATTAATTCTTTTTTAAAAAAAATAGGTGTTTATTGGCATGTAACACACATAAAATATAATTTATCCATTTAAATGTACAGTGCTGTAGGTATGTTCAGTTATGCAGCTACCACTACAATCTAATTTTAGAATATTATTGCTGTTGTTGTGTTGGTGGTTGTTGTTATTTTGCTCATGAGCATGAGGAAACTACTCAAAGATTGATACAGGAATTGTGTGAGCAAGTTGAGAACACTAAAAGAGAAATAAAGGAATTGAGTGAGGAGGCTAACAGTCAAAGAGGTAGACAGGAATTGCATGACCAGGCTAAGAACAACAAAGAGAAAGTCAGGAATGACATGAGCAGGCTGAGAACAGTCAAAGAGAACTACAGGAATTGTGTGAATGTGAGGGAGCTAATCAAGGAGTAATACAGGAATTGCGAGAGCGGGATGAGAATAGACAAAGATCAATAGACTCATTCATGGAATCCATAAACAGACAGCTGAAAGAAGTCAGGGAGACCACAAAGGGAATGGAGCCCAACAGAAGGAAGAGGAATCCAAGTAAACCATAACCAATCAACTAAGTGATTTGAGAATAAACACTGAACACCAAATTAAGGAAGTAAAGAAGTTCATACAAGATCTAAAATAAGCTCCAACAAAGAATTTGAAGCCATCAAAGCTGACTAATTATATGGAAAAGGAATAAAAAACAAGGTAGAAAGTCTTGACAGTAGGTTAGACCATGAAAAAGATCTAATCTTGGGGATTGAAGAAAGCATAGATATTATAGAGAAAGAACATACAACTATGCAAGACAAATCCAAGAAATATGATAGATCTATTCAACATCTGGAAGACACCATCAGAAGGACTAATCTGAGGATAATGGGGATAGAGGAGCACCTAGAGATAGAACTTAATGGGCTAGGAAATTTGTTTAACAGGATCCTAGCAGAGAACTTCCCAAACATACAAAAAGATAGGCCTATTCAGATATAAGAAGCTTTTAGAACCCCAAATAGACCAGACCAGAACAGGACATACCACCGTCACATTATAATACACACAGGATCACTTCAGACCAAGGAAAAGATCCTTAAAGCTGTCAAGGAGAAAAGATCAATCACCCATAAAGGGAAACCAATTAGAACCACCCAGATTTCTCAGCAGAGACAATCAAAGCGAGAAGAGCTTGGAATGATGTATGCCATGTACCCAGCTAAACTCTCCTTCATAACTGAAGGTCAAATAAAAACTTTCCATAACAAAGAAAAACTGAAACAATATATCTTCACCAAACCAACCCTACAAAAGATACTTCAAGATGTCCTACACATAGAAAACCAACAAGACCATAATAAAGGCCAAGAAACCACACCCAATCTGAGAATCCAAGAACCATAGGAAGAACACAGTTGCCACAGCCCCCAAAAAGGTAGATAAAATGGCAGGAACTTTCAAACACCTCTCAGTCCTATCTCTCAACATTAATGGACTTAACTCTCCAATTAAGTGACATAGACTGTCTAGTTGGATTAAAAAGCAAGATCCTTCTGTCTGCTGTCTTCAGGAGTCACACATTGCCCATAAAAACAAACACATTTTGAAAGTGAAAGGCTGGAACAAAATCTACCAAGCAAATGGTCCCCATAAACAGGCAGGAGTTGCAATCCTAATATCAGATAAAATAGACTTCAAATTAAAATTTGTGAGAACAGATAAAGAAGGTCGCTACATACTAATTAAGGAATCTCTCCTTGAGGAAGATATTACAATTCTAAATCTCTATTCGTCAAACAACCGAGCACCCAAATTTATCTAAGAAACACTACTTTCCCTCAAATCTCACATAGATCCAAAGACATTAATTGTTGGGGACTTTAACATACCACTATCCCCACAAGATAGAACAACTCGGCAAAAACTCAACAGAGAAACCACAGATCTAAACAATTGCATAGTTCATAGATTTACCAGACATCTACTGAATATTTCACCCAGCAACATCAGAATACATGTTTTGCTCAGCAGCACATGGAACATTTTCCAAAATAGACGACATTTTAGGTCACAAAGCAAACTTGTCCAAATTCAGAAACATTAAAATTATACCTTGCATTCTCTCAGAGCACAAGGGAATAAAAGTAGAACTCAACACCTAAGGACACAAAAGAAAGTCATGTAACCCATGGAGGATGAACAACACACTGTTGAATCACCCGTGGGTCATGGAAGAGATTAGAAAGGAAATTCAAATGTTCATGATATTCAACAAAATGAACACACAAATTACCAGCTCCTCTGGGACACAGCAATGGCAGTACTCAGAGGCAAGTTTATAGCTCTGAGCTCCTACATCAACAAATTGGAGAGATCTGAAACCAACAATTTAATGAGACATCTGAGCCTCCTTGAAAAAGAGCCTCAGGATAAACCCCAATCCAGTAGACAGAAAGAAATAATTAAAATTAAATCAGAATTAAATGAATTAGAATCCAAAAAAACCATAGAAAGAATCAACAAAACAAAGAGTTGGTTCTTCGAAAAACTTAACAAAATTGACAGACCCTTAGCAAATCTTATCAGAACAAGAAGAGAACACACCCAAATAAATAACTCAGAGATGAAAATGGAAACATCACCACAGAAACAACCAAGATTCAGAACATTATAAGGGAATACTTCTCAAAATAAATTTCAGAACTTGGCAGATATGCACCTTTTCCTAGCAAATCGTGACATGCTGAAACTCAACCAAGATGAGTTAAACCATCTTAACAGGCCCATTTCAAGCATTGAAATAGAAACAGCAATAAGAGCCCTCCCTTCTAAGAAAAGCCCAGGACCAGATGGTTTTACAGCGGAATTCTACAAGATCTTCAAAGCAGAGCTCACACCAATACTTCTCCAACTAACTCATTCTATGAAGCCATCATAACCCTCATCCCAAAACCAGGCAAGAACTCAACAAAGAGAAATATAGACCCATGTCTTTGATAAACATTGATGCAAAACTTCTCAACAAAATTTTGGCCAATCGACTTCAACAATTCATCCAAAAAATCATACACCACGATCAAACAGGATTCATTTCAGGGATGCAAAGCTGGTTGAATATATGCAAATCAATTAACATAATTCATCACATCAACAAGAGCAAGGATAAGAACCACATGGTTATCTCAATAGATGCAGAAAAATCATTTGACAAGATCCAACACCCCTTTATGATGAAGGTGCTGGAAAAATTAGGAATCCATGGAACATTTTTCAGTACAATAAAGGCTGTAGATGACAAATCTACAGTCAGCATTATACTTAATAGTGAAAAACTAAAGCCATTTCCTCTTAACTCAGGAACAAGACAAGGATGTCCACTCTCTCCACTGCTCTTCAATCTAGTATTAGAATGCCTAGCTACAGCAATAAGACAAGATGCAAACATAAAAGGGATCCAAATAGAGAAAGATGAAGTAAAACTCTCCCTCTTTGCAGATGACATGATCTTGTATTTAAAGAATCCCATAGACTCCACTCCCAAATTACTCAAGCTGATTCAAAACTTTGGCAAAGTAGCAGGGTATAAAATTAACCCACAAGGGGCTGGGAAGGTGGCTCAGTGGTAGAGCGCTTGCCTTGCATGTTTGAGGCCCTGGGTTCGATTCCTCAGCACCACATAAGAAAAAAGAAAAAAGCCAGAATTGGCACTGTGGCTCAAGTAGTAGAGGACTAGCCTTGAGCTGAAGAGTGAGGGACAGCGCCCAGGCCCAGAGTTCAGGCCCCACGACCGGACCCCCCCCCCAAAAAAAATTAACCCTCAAAACTTTTTTGTATGCCAACAATGAGAAAAGCGTGGCTGAAATTAGGAAAGCAACTCTATTCGTAATAGCCCCACAAAAAATAAAATACCTAGGAATTAACTCAACCTCTATGATGAAAACTTTGAGCACAGGCTCCCATGCTCCTGAAATGGAAGGATCAATATCGTGAAAATGGCAATACTTCCCAAGGCTATCTACAAATTCAATGTGAAACCTATCACTATTCCAACCGCATTCTTCAAGAAAATAGAAGAGGAATCCAAAAATTCATATGGAACAATAAAAGACCTGAGTAGCAAAAACAATCCTTAACAGAAAAAACAGTGCTGGAGGAATATCAATACCAAATTTCAAACTGTATTACAAAGCCATAGTAATCAAAACAGCCTGGTACTGGCACAAGAACAGACCTCAGGACCAATTGAATAGAATTGAAAACCCAGAAATGAACCTACAGACCTATAGCCATCTAATCTTCGATAAGGGAGCTAAAAAAATGGAGTGGAAGAAAGACAGCCTCTTCAGTAAATGGTGCTGGCAAAATTGGTTAACTCCTTGTATATATCACCCTGCAACAGAATCAACTCCAAATGGATCAAAGACCTCGGAGTCAAAGCAGACACTCTGAAAATATTACAGGATGGAATAGGAGAAACTTTAGGTCTCCTTGGCGCAGGCCAAAATTTTCTTAATACAGACCCAGAAACACAACAAATCAAAGAAAGTTTGGACAGATGTGTGGAGAGCTGCGGGAGCCGCGACCAAAGACGGCGCGGCCGTGAGGTGCGGCTGCAAAAATGGCGCGGCTGCGACCAAAGATGGCGCTGGCTCCCGCCTTCCGTCTTCCCGGTGACGAGTGCTCTCTGTAAGAAAAACAACTCCTTATATGGCTATGACTTGGCTCCTAGTTTGCTTCTGTGTTTGCAGCCCTATCGGTATGCAGCCCTATCGGTATATGCCACGTGGCGCTTCGGGATTGGCCATCCAGGAGGCTTATAACTGGAGCGCGGGAGCGGAGGAAGCAGAGAGAAGCGGGCAGAAGCAAGTGGGAGAGAAGCTTGTAGACAAGGTTCCTGAATAAACTGCATTGAGAAGAATCCCAGGTCGCGTCTTCCTTGCTGGTCGAGGTGGTCGCGACACAGATGGGATTGCATGAAAATGCAGAACCTCTGCATGGCAAAGGACATAGCTAACAAGATCAATAGAAAGCCCACGGATTGGGAGAAGATCTTCACTAGCCATACAACAGACAAGGGTCTCATATCTGAAATATACCTGTAACTCAAAAAATTATATCCCACAACAACAAATCCTCAAAGAAACAACAGCCCAATAAATAA
This sequence comes from Dipodomys spectabilis, assembly GCF_019054845.1. Taxonomy (NCBI): domain Eukaryota; kingdom Metazoa; phylum Chordata; class Mammalia; order Rodentia; family Heteromyidae; genus Dipodomys; species Dipodomys spectabilis. Next base: position 21,391,766 of record NW_024870766.1, read on the forward strand.
GTGGGCTAAAGTCTTACAGAGAAACTTCTCTGTAGAGGAAAGAAGGATGGCCAATAGACACATGAAGAAATGCTCAACTTCCTTAGCCATAAAAGAAATGCAAATAAAAACAACATTGAGATTCCACCTCACCTCAGTTAGAAATCAAGAAATCTAGTAATAACTGCCGGAAGGGATGTGGCCAAAAGGGAACCCTATTACAACTGTTGGTGGGAGTGTAAACTTGTTCAACCACTTTGGAAAGCAGTATGGAGGTTCCTCAAAAGACTCCACATAGAGCTCCCCTATAATCCAGCAATCCCACTTTTGGGCATTTATCTGAATGATCACAAACAAGGCCATACTAAAGCTACTAGCACAACTATGTTTATTGCAGCGTTATTTACCATTCCTAAGATATGGAACCAACCCAGATGCCCCTCAGTAGATGAATGGATCAAGAAAATGTGGTATATATACACAATGGAATTTTGTGCCTCCATCACAAAGAATGGCATTGCCCCATTTGTTAGGAAATGGAAAGACTTGGAAAAGATTATATTAAGTGAAGTAAGCCAGGCCCAAAGAAACATAGGTCCCATGGTTTCCCTTATTTACTAGTATATGTCTAAGACAAGCAGAAAAGGTTAGATAAGTTGATGTTAGGTGCAATGAACCCCAAGATAAGTATTCAAATGTTTTTTTCTTTCATGCAATTGTTTCTATCATATGTATAAGATGATTTCTTTGTTGCTTTGTATGTCCCTCCCCCACGGTATAACCCCTGCTTTCACTGTATTTGATGTTGGTATAATTTGTGGAGGGGAAGCAAAAAAACAAATCATTTAAATCGGGATACAGGTAGACCCACTGCAACAATGAGATGTACAAATCGTTTTATCGGAAAACGAACTTTACTACTTTGCAGGGTGGGGGAGGTAAAATGGGATGGGATGGGAAGGGGAAACAAAGGAGGAGGCAAGAATGCTTGATAAGAAATGTACTCATTACCTTGCCCATGTAATTGTAACCCCTCTGTATGGTATTTTCACAATAAAAAAAAATAATTAAAAAGATATTGGGTTCTTCCAGTTTAAGATACATATTCCATAGGAAATTGTAAATAACTCCTTTAGACAAATATATTTATTCCTGACTAATGTTACAATTTTATACATATGCTTCTTCACTAAAGGAATCAGAGCAAAAGACCTCTTATATCTCAAATATAAACAACCATAGACAACCAGGAAATAATTTGAAAATAAACTACCAAAGAAGATAAACAGGAATGTTTGAAAAGCACGTGAAAATATTCACAATACCATCAGGTTTCAGAAAAAGGCAAATAAAAACACACTAGGATCTTATTTCACATGTACTATGATTGTGATAATGAAAATATTCACAATATTTTAAATTATTAGTTAACATAAATATTGTAAGTGATGTGAAAACCTGTACTGTACATGATGGAATATGAATATATAGACAGTTTGAGAATTTCTTACATGTGTGTGTATGCCAATCCTAGCGCTTGAATTCAGGATCTTAGTGCTGTCCCTGAACATTATTCTTTAAGGCTGAACACTCAGTCTCAAGGACTCTCCTCTTGGAGTTGTCTTTGAACAATGATTCTTAGATCTCAGCCTCCTGAGTAGCTAGGATGCCAGGCATGAGCTACCAATACCCAACTCTCCAATTTTTCTAAGGTGGACTTTGATATCATAATCTTAAATTAGCCCTGCCAATGTTAGTATCTGAAAAAGAGTGATTGAACCAGATGTTGCAAGAAATGATGAGGTTAATGTTAGTTTAATTAGTACTCTTTTTTCTTATACTTTATGTTTATGAGTAATTGTACAATTATTGCAATTTATCAGTAAGTTGATGCTTGCCTTACCTCTTAAATGGCTAATGATATTCACTAAAAATACACCTATGCATAAAAAATGTGACTCAAGCCTTAACATCATTGGAGATGTACTGTCCAAATAACACAATTTAAAACTAAATTTAATATACAGATTTTTGGATAATAGGGGAGGGAAGGGATAGTGGGAGAACAACAAAGGAGGGGGTAATGTACTCATTACCTTACTCATGTAACTGTAAACCCTCTGTACAGCATCTTTACAATAAAATAACATTTAAAAATATAAATTTTAATTTTTCACTATTTTTATTATTCATTTTTATTTTACTGTTTTTATTATTTATTTTTTATTATTTTTATTTAAAAATGCTAAAGAAATAAAGGGGTTACAGTGACAGAACTCAGCCAAAGAGTGCATTTCCTTTTGGATAATGTCACCTTTTCCCTTGCTGTCTTCCAGTTTGTTCCTCCTATTCCCACCCACAGTTTGCATAGTTCATTTTCAACAGAGTGCCCAGTGAGTACCACTGCTACATTTGTTTGTTCTTTGTCCCACTATATAGACATTTTAAACATAGATATTTAAAATGAAGCAAAGAAGAACAGTTTAGGTGCTTACCTTATAATATCTCCTTCAAGAGCGATCACTCTCTTAATGATCTTCTGTTCTGGGTTTTTAGGAGACCTAGAATGGGAAGGAAAGGTTATGAAATCAGATATGTTCTTGTTGTTTTAAGAAAATAAAAAAGGAATATTATAACAAATTAGATTATATTAACATCAATATAGAACTCTCTACACTCACAACATGAAATCAATCCTACTTAGGTTACAAGTGATAGTAAGTATCTCTGCAGATAATTCTCTTTTGAATTCTCTGCAGGAAAAGAACCCTTACTAAACTTAACCGAAACAATACATATAGAGGGACAAATAAGTTTATTATCAAGACATGTCATTTATTGCTACATTTTTGTTGCTAGTAAACATAATCACTTTATTGGAAAAAGGATTCATACATGAGAATAGACTTTTAAGAAATAACATTCTTAAGTTTACATCATTTAAAATTAACAGAAGGGTTTGATTTAAATTATGCAGAAAACAGAGCATTACTGACAGTTCAAAGAATTTGACAGGATTGATATAGTTTTAAAAAGATAGTTTATTTTAATTCACTTGATAATAAATTTTTACTAGAAGAAACACTATCTGCTGTAAGCCAGTGTGTTTATCTCCCATATTGAAGTAGGATTGATCTGTGAGGTCAGTGGAGTGTGGGAAAGTGATGGCATTTCTCTTTTGAGATAAGGATGTTAAACAGATGTTAAACAGATTTTACAATCCACTTCGGGATTTTCCTCTTCCTCTCCCTTATCTTCAATATCTCTTCCCTAAAACTTCCTTCCTGTTTCCCTCAAGTCCATCTCCTGGATATTTCATTCTGTCCTGAGTAGATCTGTGGAAGAAATTCCCAAGATGAGGAAACCAGGTCAGGCCAGCAGTCAGTAAAGTTCTCAGGTATTTTGGTAAAATTTTCAGGGTGTATGTAGGCCCCGTCAACAGTCTGAGAGCAAACTCATGATGGAGCTTGAACTGTAACACCCAACAAAGCAAATGTGTGAGATCAGAGCTCATTGTAAGCTGCTAGAAATTGAGATACAGTATGATTCAGCAATGTATAATTATCTTAATTTGCCAAGTTCCTGCCAATCAGATTTTAAACTTTTTGCCTTAACAAACCCCACGTAGCAAAAAAACAAAAACAAAAAACAAAACAGCTCCTGTAGCAATCTTATAAATGGTAATTTAATATGTACTTGAAAATTATGGACAAAATATTTTAAATTTGTCACATTTTAGATTATACTGCTTTTCTTAAAGAACGTCAATACACACAAATGGAAAAGATCAAAAATATTAAGAACAGTTTCAATAAGATTTATGGTCTACAATATATCTCTATGTTCTACAATATTATCTTTATAATATACAGTCGCATCTACTTGTGACAATGAGTTTCAAAGTTTTGCCACAAGCTTGTTTCTTGATATTCTTTACCTTAAAGGGAAATTTGATCAGAGTTTTGAATGTTCTCTCCTCTTCATTGAATTGAGTAAACGTTTTATTTCAACAACTCTAATATCATTAACTATAGCTAAACTGAGAGGCTTAGGCACATAAAGGCTATTTAGGGCCTCCATGCAGGAAAAAGTATAGACCATGTAGAAAATGTTTTCCCATCTCTGTATAAATATAATAATGCATAAAACAAATATTCAGATTCAGCAGTCAAAGAATTGCAAATTTAATGAATAGGATAATTTGTTAACATTAATAAACATAGACCATTATCAAGGGTTTAGGAATGTGGTTATCTCTATATAAACAGTGTAGTCAGAAATTCTTTTCTGTAATGTTGCCTACATTTTATATTCTTTTTTACATATCAATTTAAACTTCTAGGAATTTATCTCAATGAGGCAACTATGAAAGTATGCAAAATGTAATGATACAGGAGTATCAACCAAAAGTATGGATTAAAAGTCAGAAAGTATTTGTACTATAACTTCACATCTTTAATTGCACAAAGAAAAATGTGCATCCAACTTTATTAGAAAGATGAAGAAGAATCTAAAACAGATGGGGTAAAGATTCTGTGAATGTTAAAGATTTTTATCCTCAGGTGTTTTTTGGTCATTACAATCATTAGCACATGACAACTGTATGTCATATGACATTACCTAAGAAGAAATATTCCAAAACAAAAATAAGAGTGGAGTTAATTACCAGTTCCCACCTAAATCTGAGGTAGAATTTACACTAATTATATACCATAAAAAAGCAATCCTATATATGTGGTAAAGTTTGCCAACAATATTGATGTCTTGGAGATGCCAGAGAAGTACCTTATTTTTAAATAAATTGTATTTTAAGATTATGAAGCAAAACAGAATATATAAAGCAAACTATCTATATAATTAGTCATATGAATAAATTTTAATGCAATATTAAACTCCTGAATCTAATCAAATCACTCAAAATGAAAAAAATCTATTGCTAACATTAATTTCATTACTGCTTAAAATCTATATTTTAATCATTAGGCTGTTGTTGAATACATTACTTTGATGTAAGTATAACAAGTTAAAGAGTTATGATAGATTTGTATCATAAAAGTTATTAAACTTCTTTTTGTCTTAATTTTTTTGGCCACTTGCCTAGCTCCTAGAACATGTGAAGAATGAGAAGTGAAAGATTAGGCCTTACTTTAGGAACACATTGTGTGCTGTCCAATAAATACACAAATTTGCATTTAAATTTGTATTTATATGGTTTTCATAATTTAATCAAGCTCAGTTTCTCCAGAGGTTGGACAAGAAGCCTGGATGTATATGATAAGGCAGAACATGTTCCCCATAAGAAAAGTTGAGGGGCAAGGAAAGAGGTCTAAAGTAGATGCCACAAAATTTCCCTTCCCTCCCCTCTACCTTTCCCTTTCTTCCCCTCCACTCTCCTTCTCTAGTGGTACCAGGGTTTGAACTCAGGGCTTCACAAGCAAGCTCAACTTAACTTGTTCATCTTGTTCACATCACTTAATCTGTGCCTCCAGATCTATTTCTTTGATGGTTATTTTGAAAAGGAAGTCTCATGGACATTTTTGCTTAGAATGGCCTTGAACCTCTGATTTCAATCTCCTGAGTAGCTAGGATTACAAGCATGAGAGCTACTAGTGAATGGAAAGATGATGCTCAATATTTTTTAGAATTTTATTTTCTATCTTCATAAGATGTTTACATTTACTTGCTGACAGTCAAACACAGCAAGTCTTAAGTCTCATGATTACAACTGCAATCCTATCTACACAGGAGGCTGATTTGAGAATACTTATGTAGTAATATTTACCCTGACTATAACACTGTATATTTTTATATACTACCATTTTGTGGTGGAGTAATGAGGTGTTTCCAACACATCTTCATCCTGATCTCCCATTCTGGGTGGGATACCTTTACACTGGGTCTAGGCAGTCTTCTACTTATTGTGAAATCTTAAAACTTCTCTTTGTGAATTGGGTATATTTATATAGTTCAAGATTGTCCCAGATTACCATAGAAATAATCTGTGTATTAGAACTTTCTATAGCCACAGTCTAAGAACTGATTTCTCCAAAGTACCACCATTTATTGAACTCTAATTGTACTCCATATATCCCAATGAAGATTTCCTTCCTTCCTTTCTTCCTTCCTTCCTTCCTTCCTTCCTTCCTTCCTTGCCATACCTCCAGTCCCAGAGTCTCAAATTTTGATACATATTAATGAGATAAAAATTATAAATATTTTGGATGCATTATATTAGACAGGCTACTTTTCACTGTCTTAAAGGATAATCAAGCACTAAGCCATACTTAATTTTTAAATGCTATAAATAAGCCAGCTGCTAGTGGCTCACACCATAATGTTGCTCATGAGGCTGAGATCTAAAGATTGAAGCTTAGAGCCAGCCTGGGCAGTAAAGTTTGTGAGACGCTTATCTACAATTAACCACCAACAAATCTGGAAGTGGAGCTGTGGCACAAGTGGTAAGGCACTATGCTTGAACACAAAAAAGTTCAGGGAGAGCACCCAGGCCCTGAGTTCAAGCCCTAGGACCAACCAAAAGGAAAATTTTTTAAAGGCCATAAATAATATAACTTAATAGTTCAAGTTTTTCTATTTTGTAACAAAAAATAATGGAATAAAAAGTGTACAAAAAGCAGTCATAAAAGATCAAATCAAATGATAACTTCCCTCCTTTCGCTTTTAAATTATGGAAATATTACCAGGATTTGACATATTTTTATATAGATAAAGTGAAAAGACCTTTTGTTCATAATTTGCCCTTTCTCTACTACTGTTAATCTTGCTTATTCTTCACATCCTAAGTTGTTCACTGGGTGACTGTGATGGATGGGGTCCCATAAACTGCCAATGTCCCCACTGCAGTGATATGTAACCAGTGTCACTGTTACCTCTGCTGACTGTAAATGAATTAACCACCAACCTAGTTCTCACTTGCAAAGACAGAAGATCTGATCCTGGGTCCAAAAAAGGGGAGTCAGCCATTAAAAACCGAGGCATGGCATGACTTGTCTGTACATTTTTAAACATAAATCATGGGCTGACCACACAAAGAAGAGTTTTCACATAAGAAAGAATTCAATTTCTTATTTTTCTTGAATAAAATAACCCTGGACCCACAATCTTGCATGAAGAACTCCACGGGATCCGAGGAGTACATACTAAAGATTTATAAACAAGTAGTGCCTGAGGTTAACTGAGTTTGTGGATTTCTAGAAATCCAGAAGCATTTTTTCCTACCAGTGGTGTGATATGAGTGATATGAAAGCATAAACTTTAAAAAATAAAACTGATTTACAAAGACTTTTTAATGAAATGTGTTTTTTTTCTAATTTTACTATGATTAGGAGAGCTTTAATAAGCAAACCATGACAACTAGTCTCGTTAGTAAGTCAGCCTTGAGTATGTAAAAATCAATTAAATGTATATTCTGACTAACTTCTGGGGTGAAACATGGCTGTAATAATTGGTAATGGAGTTTCCAAATCTAAACAATAATTGCACTTAACTATGAAAAGATAAGAAATTTAGTATAATCCTAAATTCATTTCTATCAATATTAACTCAAGCATCTCAAACATGGAACTCTACAATTTTCAGGTATTAAATGTAATTATAATTGTACATCATTGTATAAGCTAGGTTGTGTATAAATGAATACATATAGTATACAGATAATGCACAGACTTAATACATTGACTTAAATTGACTCCAAAATTGCTTATGTTTATTCTGAATTGCAACAAAAAGATCTTCCTTGCAATGGAAAAACTTAAACTTAATAGTGTTGCAAAATAAAGATATATTTTTGCATATATTATTATGACCTGAGAATTTGAACCCATCCCATTTTCTTTTTCCACTACACATATCCATGGATTAACATGCTCTCTAGAGACTTTGGTGACATGCATTATTAATGTCTCAGCTATCCTATTAGATTCAAGGTTTCCCAGCAAAATCAAGTGAGGCAAATAAATGGAGAGAGGGAAGACTGCACTGGTAGGATCCAAACTTCTCTAAATGCTCCCTCCTTTGGAGAAAGGTCATAGTGTAGATCTTAGAACACTTAGGAGAACAATAAGTAGAATACGAGGTATATTGAACTCATTTTGGTGCTAACCTTGTTGAACTTATTAATTTTTAAAACATAGTATTATTGTTTTGCAGAAGAGTTCTCAGGTCTGAATAACTAAACATGATTTTCTCCCTTGAAAATGTCAACTGCATGTTCTCAATAGCAAACTGAAGAGTGTCAGCAAGTGTTTTCGTGAGGTTTGGGAATTGTACAAAATCAATTACAACTAGTCACAAAATTATCATTTGCTTGCTCAGCTTGACAGTTGCCTATATAGCTCTAGTTGATAAGTTATCTGAAATCTTTTCTTTGTATTTTATTTATTGTTATTACAATAACAATGTAGTTACTACAATAACAATAACTGATTGTATGTTGAAAACATAGCTAGATAATATAATGCATCATCTTTGTAAAAGGAAGTAAGTTGAGAATGACAAAAATTCAGGTGAGAAGTTTATAAAGATCTATGAGAAGCTATATATCAGCTTATTAGGATAAAGCAAGCTATACAGCCACAGAACAGAGAGAGACATAGACAGGTGAATTTGAAGAATGTGGTACCTATGGATTCAGTAAAGAAAGTACAAACCCCTAAGGCCTTCACTTGGAGGCAGAAGACCCTGGGAATTGCTACTTTCAGGTTTTAGTCATTTATCAAAGCCTCAGAATTAGAAAAGGCTTACCCATGCTGCCCTCATTCACAGTCCTGTGATGATCTTTCCCCTTGTCAGTTTACTTTAGCAAAGGTAATCCCCTCCCCCTCCCTCCTCAACTTCCCCCCTTCCCCGCCCCCCAAGGATGCCACTAGCTTTTTCTGCTCACAGCTGGTGCTTTACCACTTGAGCCATATTTCTAGTTCAGCTTTTATGCTGGTTATAACTGGAGAATCTCATTGACTTTGCTTCCCCAGCTGGCTTTGAACTACAATCCTTAGATCTCAACCACATGAGTATTAGAATTATAGCATGGAATTATATAAAAAATTATAGTGAATACTGGCATCTGACTAACAGTTTATTCTTTGTAAGAAAGTGAGGAGAGCAAAATATTCCACATTATACAGAGTGGGATGTTAGCTTCCCAAGATTGTCAGGGAAAGGAGAAATGGGAAGATGTTGATCCAAGGATGCCAAGTTTCAATAAGAAAGGAGTTTGGAAATCTCTTTTATAGCACGATGAGTATAATACAAATAATGTACTGAATAGTTTGAAACTGAAAAGAGAGTAGGTCTTAAATGCTTTAATGACAAAAATTAGGTATGTGATGTTATATGTATGTTCATTACCTTAAGCTAATCATTTTAGCCTCTTCATGTATACTAAATCATTATATTGTACTCTAGAAGAATAGTTCATTTTTGTCAATTATGTCTTAATATAGCTAGGAAAATATTCCCAGTTGTCAGTATTCTAGTTATAGAATGCCAAAGAAATTCTTTTCTAGAAATCATGGTCATATCTCAGCCTGTGAAGCAGCATTTCGCATGGCTAGCTTCTTTCCATTTTTATTTGCTGTAAACAGTACGTGTCCAAGTATATCGTCTTAAAAACATTAACTTATTTTTTATTGCATAGATGTACAAAAGGGTTTCAATTCCAGAAGCCAGGCTATGAGTACAATACATTTTGATCAGTGTCACCACTTCCATCCCTCTCCCTCATCTTCTTCCACCCAATCTCTACCCACAAGTTATGTAGTTTCTTTTTAATATAATGTACATCAAACATAATGACTGTATTTGCTCACTCTCCCTTCCTCCACTAGTGAGTCCCCCTCTCTTTGTTTGCCCCCGCCAGGAGCATCTATTTAAAATAAAAATATTAAATATGTTCAGACAGCTATTTGTCAGATGTATTGCTTTGCTCATTCTTTAAATTATACAAACTTTTACCTGGGCAAGGTAAGGAGTACATTTCTTATCAAGCATTGTTGCCTCCTCCTTTGTTTCCCTTTCCCACCCCTTCCCATCTCCGCCCCACTCCCACCACCACCCCTCCCCTACTCCCCTTTCCCCCCCTCCCCCCAGCCAGTGGTGTAAAGTTCGTTTTTCGACATAACATCTTGTACATCTAATTGTTGCAATGGGTCCACCTATATCCTTATTTAAACAAGTTGGTTTTTTTCCCTTCCCCTCCACAAATTATACCAACATCAAATACAGTGAAAACAGGGGTTATACCATGGGGGAGGGACATACAAAGCTACAAAAAAATCATCTTATAAATATGTTAGAAACAATCACAAGAAAGAAAAAACATTTGAGTCCTTATCTTGGGGTTCAGTTCGCCTAATATCAACATTATCTGACCGTTTCTGCTTATCTCAGACATATACTAGTAATTGCAAATAAGGGAAACCATGGAACCTATGTTTCTTTGGGCCTGGCTTACTTAATATAATTTTTTCCAAGTCTTTCCATCACAATAAAAAAAAAGAGAGAGGAATGTTGCTATTACAGCAATAAGTCCAGGCTGGTTGAGGAAAACATGGAAGCCCTAAACAAATTGCAAAAATAATAAATAAACAAAAATATACAAACTTTGACTACTTCTTTTTTCCAATTCATACAACTTTATTGCAGATTAGTGGGTATCTGCTTAAAAACAAGACATACAATAGTATCCCTATGAAGCTGCTTCGATTCTAGGCTGTAAGATGCTGTAATGCGAGAAGGCTCACCTGTGTTTCCTCAGAATCACTCTTCTATTATTCTGTGCACACACCCAGAGTATAATATCTATGGCTGTCATGTTAAATGCTTTACAATGTGTTCATTTCACAGACTCCGACATCACCAGAAGCTCAAATGTGGTCAACAGTTTCCCTCCAAACCAAAAGTCCATGAATATGGAAATGAAGTGTACCTGGTTCCCCATGTTCCCACAGCTAAAGCTTAATGACACCAGAGTAATAATAAAAGCCATTGTAATCCTCAAATACCACCACCACCCTACAAGAGAGTAAACCTAGGCTAAGTAGAGGCAAGTGAAATTGTTTCTAACCAGTTTTTCATGCCTGCGAGTTCAATGTAAAAGGAGGTTTTGACTTAAATAAAAGCAGATTTTCAGAAGCATATGCTCACCACCCACAATTCTTCATCAGAGTGGTTGAAATGTAGGAATTTCATGTTGCTTTAGCATGGACACTTTGCCAAAAGACATAAGCACAAACGTCACCGTTAAGAACAATCTTATCTACTATGAAGTATGTATGCAGGGGTCTAGTCTACAGTTGAGTGGTTATAGGCAAAGGCACAATGCTATGGAATGACCATATGGATAGATGCTTTTGACTTATACAGCAGGATGAAATTCCCTTGGAAACTTTTAAGTAATTTAACCCTATTTGAGAGAGCTTTAATAAAATCACATAAATACTTCCTGCAAAAATCCTCTGCGCCAGCTTCATTTTAAAACATAGAGCCCCAAATTCTTACTGGTGCATACTGCATCTCTCCCACCCTATATCAGCTCTTTCTCCCCGCTGCCATCTGCTTTTGTTTTCCCCAGCACAATAACCATCCCTCCAGGCTGTTCCCTGGCATGTACATTCCTCCCTTCATTTCTTTACAGCACAACTCAAGAAATGTTCTAGGTCTCTTTAAATTCTTCTTCCCAAAGATTTTCTTCGGCCCCACCCACCCTGTACATTTCAGACACCTGTACTCAGATATTAATAGTCAAGTAAGAATATGGAAGTTTGCTTTCGGCTCTCTATTTTAAATTATTTTCTATGATAATGTTCTGGGTCATACATGGCAGGACATTTTTTTGAATATAGTGTCTTTTTTCTCACTGGCTTCTCTTTATAAATATTTCTATTATCTCTAAGTAGTTGTACAAAGGAGTTGTCATTCAATGATTGCCTTTTAAAGTTACATTTCTATAAATCCTTATAACCCTAGGTTTAAAAGAGTCAAATACAATATTCAGAGGATTCCTATGATGAAAATGTGGCTAATTCAAATGTTTCTATAACATATATTATTAACTTTTAATACAGAGAAGTCTCTCTATCTGTAATTACAGTGATCTAATCATAGCCAAAAATCTATTTTAGAATTATTAGTTACAGGTTTTGAACAAATACAGAGTATAGTTTTAAGAAAAGAGTCAAAGAAAGGTAACTAACATAAGTTAGGTGAACATAGTTTAATAGAGTATCTTTCATACTATCTCACTACCCTTTCTAAGTTAAAAATCTCGTTTTAATCAGTTCCTAATGTCTAACCTAATCACTTTCAAGTCAAAGACCCAGCTGTTTAGAATGCAGACTGCATCACTGCTGTGGCTCTGTGTACTTGACCTCTTGCCTGTTAACAAAGAGACTCAATTAATTATTTGCTGTTTTGAATGGCTATTTCATTTCACCTCCACCTTTCTTTAAGTGTTCAAAGGCTCAATTGCTTTATCACCTTAACCTGAGCTTTGGGAAAATGCATGCTGAATTTCTTAACTGCCAACTAATAAACTATCTTCATCCAGAAAGTTAATTTTCAGGACCATAGCTCCTGTATGTCTTATGCTAGAGTCAGCTGAAGTAACATATTGACCTGGTGTCTCATCAACTTCCAGGACATTCTCTTTGTTTTGAATGGTGGCTTCAGTTTTAAGTGATTCTCTTGATCTGGGACAGGAGACGTGTCAGCACCTCAGTGGGTTGTATTTTCACAATCATGATGTTTTGTCAGCAATCTTACCGTATATCACATGGGATGCTTATGCTTTCTGTGCACATTAATGAGATGTCAATGAATAGTATATTGGTTTTCCCACAAACTTCTAGTTTTCACTATGTACTTTCAAGTCACATTAAGCTCAAGAGTACAATTTCATATTTCAACCTCAAAACAACAAAATCAAGCAAGAAAATAGCTTTGACTTAAAGATGAAGATGGATTGTTACAATGTATAATGCAACAAAACTGATCAGTGACCATCTAAATGTTAAAAAAAAAACACAAAACCAAGGAGAATATGGAATCTATTAAGAATCTTCCATCTCTTGAATTTCTTTAGCCTTGACATTCTCAGCATTGAAAAGTTCCTATTTGTTGCATATTTGTTTCTCTGCATATTCACTGTTCCTGTTCCTGCAAATAAACCATAGAATGACATGAAGAATATTCTCATTCCCTATCAGCTGCTTTCATTAAAAAATACACAAGTAACAAATAATTGGTAAGGATGATTAAATCATAATATATATACTAGGATATTGCCACTAGGTATGCTGTATATATATAAAGACATAAGTAATTTGTCTTTTTCTATCTAGATTATTTTATTTAGCATATCTTCCAGTCACATTCATGGGGTAGAATTATCAAAATTCTGTTCCAAAGTTGGTAATTTAATGACTAATACTAGTCACTGTTACAAATACACAATTGATTTATTAATACCTAGTAACAATATCTTTGAATATTTCTCATGATATTATAAAAGTATGGCAACTGAGACTTTGAAAACTAATAGTAATTCCTCTAATATTTCTTGAGATTTTATGCTGTCATTAAAATAAATGAGCTTATCATCTTCTCACACAAAAATTGTATGAAATTGAGCTTATAGCTCTTTACATATTCAATGTAGTTATAATTCAAAAAGGAAAGTCAGCAGAAGCTGTGTAGCTCATCCATCTAATTCTAGCTACTCAGAAGGCAGAGATCTGTAGTATCTTAATTAATGGCCAGCTCAAGTGGCAAAATTCCCTAGACTCCAACTCCAAATGAATCAGCAAAAACCAGGGCCGGAAACATGGCTCAAGTGGTAGAGTGCTTGCTGAGCAAGGAAAAGACTGTATAAATCCTAGCTGAGAACAAGGGCTCATACCTGCAACCCTAATTACTTGGGAGACTGAGACTGAGATGATTGTAATAATAAATCAGTCTGGGTGAAAACTGGCTGACCCCAATCAATAAGAAGCTGGACAAGATGATATGCTGTCACCCCAGCTACCCAGGGACCATAAATAGAAGGACTGCTATGTAGGTTGGCAAAAGCAAGACTCTATTTGAAAAATGAAGCATGAAAAAATGGCCGGGCATAGCTCAAGTGGTGGGCAACAGTTAAGCACAAAGCCCTTAATTCAAAGCCCTCACTACCACCACCAAAAACAAAAGAAGTACAAAAATCCTAGGCATGTTGGAAAAGAAGGGAAATCCTATTTAATTTCAACCTAAAACTGGATGTGAATATAGAATAAAGAATAGCAAAATAGAATAATATAATTCAAGAAATATCAAAGTCATTTATTTTAGACTATAAAATGCTACCCATAAATCCAGTGCCAGAATCCTGAGATCTGAGAATTTCTGTTAGAAGCCAGCCCAAGCAATCAAGTCTATGAGACTCTTATCTCCAATTAAATATCAAAAAGCTGGAAGTGGGACCATGGCTCAAATGGCAGAGCACTAAAATTAAGCACATAAGCTCAGGGAAAGTGTATAGGCCTTGAGTTGAAGACACACACATACACACACACACACACACACACACACACACACACACACACACACACAAACGTCAATCATAACCCAAAAACTGATAGAGAAACCATGATATAAACAAAAGGTTATAGATTTGTGTTCAGAATATATTTCTCATAGTCACTAATTCATTCAATAAATGTTTGCTTTCCTGTGTGCCACTAGTTTACAAAACAGACTTTATTAAACTCCGTGCAAAGCATACACTTTTAAGCGTTCAGGACCAAAAGATAGGTATATCTTTTCCTTGACATTTATCTGTCTTTCATGAGGAAAACTAGATGATGACATCTAGTACTGCTGACCTCAAATGTTACAAGAGCTACTAAATATTAGCTACCGCACATGAGCTTTGCATAGAACAAACCTCAGTTATGTAAGCTATAATGTAGCGTCCTGTGGGTCAAATTCGTACATTAAGTAGGAAAGAAGCTATGATCTCTGAAAACTATGACCAAATTACGAACTTCTCTGTACAAAAATAATCACTACATAAAGTTTGTTTTCTCGACATAACATCTTGTACATCTCATTGTTGCAATAGGTCCACCTTCCCCTCCAATGAACTTTACAACTTTGGCACATGGGGCGGGGCGGGAGGTGGGGTGGGGGAGGGAAGGGGCCGAGATGGGAAGGGGAAACAAAGGAGGAGGCAACAATGCTTGATAAGAAATGTACTCTTTACCTTGCTCATGTAATTGTAACCCCTCTGTACGGTATTTTCACAATTAAAAAAAAAATAGAAATGACTAAATTAAAAAGAAATTTTGTAGTACAATAGAAAAAGAAATCTACTTATTACCTTACTTAGGTAACTGTAACCCCTCTGTACATCAACTTTACAATAAAAATTTAAAAAGACTGAATGAAAAAAAACCACTACATAATATCTGTGAAGTCTGTGTCATCATCTATTAAATCCAAACTGCCACTCCCCTTGGCTAGCTCAACTCTACTTCTAAACAAAGGCAAACTGTTTGATTAATAGGTCTGCTGCTGTCTATGTGTCACTCTATCCTTTCTCCTTCTGCCCTTCTTTCTTTCTACTCCTCTCTCTTCCTTTTTTCTACCTTCTTTCCTTTTTACTTTAGAAGCTTCTTTATGATATCTTATTCTAATACTTAAAGACAGTACAGTCTAATAAGTCATTTTTAAGCCTAGCAATGTATTGATTTTTTTTTCCCTTAGTTGATGAGCTGCGAAATTTGTTGTTAAGTGTATTGTGTTATGGGCAATTTAATTGCTCCAATGAAATGTAAAAGTTCAATCAACCAATTTTGTGTGGAAAGTGAAGAGAATCTAATTGTTTCAATCTGTTGTGTATTTTAATTAATTGTTCTTCGATGAAAAGCTAGGTGACAAAATAAAAACAATGACATTTTATTTATAATGTTCAGGAATAGAACAAAGGACTTACAAGGCTACCTCTGAAATCACGCACAATAGATTAAATTCAAGATAAGCTACTTAAAGCCTGACAAATGATAACCATTAGTGCATATAGTTTAGTGATTTTTTTGAAGACAGTGAACTGTGTCTTTGTTAGTGTATTTCTAGATTTTCTTTCTGAGTACTCGAAAAATGCTCTTACTTAATTGTATTTTATTTTAATTTTTACAGTTGTGGGGATAGAACCTGCAACCTTGCACATTCTAGGCAAGTGCTCTACCACTGTACTACATCTCCAGACCCTAATTATAGTCATATTGAAACAATCTTATTTAAATAACTGTTTTCCAAATAGCACAAGTCAGAGCATTAGAACCCAGATTGTCATTAGTATTATGCCTATGTGTATTAATCAGAACAGTATATGGCATTTCTCATGGAGGACATTATTATTGCAATGTAGTTTAACTTTTTAAAAAAATCAATAGAAAGAAATATATCAGTAACACCAAAGAGAAATTGATGGTGACAGCAGAAAGTTATTTTTCTTCATTATAAAAGTCTATCTATATACAACAAATTTTGATATGTGAGATACAGATCAAAAATATTAATCACTTAAAGGGACAAATACTATTTTAAATAAAACTATCATATATTCTAAAAACATACCATTTTCCTGTGAGAAAAAAATTGTTTAATTTCAATTTAGATATATTAGTAATTGAGGTTCAGTTAAGCTTTGTGATTCTTTAATCTCTAACATTCTTCGATAATACATCTTCAGGAATACAATGAGAATACGACCTGTTTTTAACAAAGGAAAACATATAATTTTATTTTTAAATGCATTTTATTTTAAAAAGAATTTTGTTTTAAAATTTGTGATTTAAAGCTAATTAGAAACATATAAATACTATTTTAAGTGACAGTCCTTATTAGAAATTTATACTAGTGAATGAAAAGGTATATAAAGTTAAGATAATTTGAAGTTAATCACTAACATTTAAAAGTCAACTAATTATTACAGTTAGAGATGATTTTAAGTTAGTTTGACCCGAATCTCAGGTTTCCTGAGCATCATATAATTTATATGCAACTTTCCATAAATATAAGCACGATGTATTTGCCAAATGAATTTTCTCAAGAATCTACACAATACAAGGTAATTTTCTTTGGGAGCAAATATGCCATGTGATCTTGCTCTAATTATAAATAGAAACAAAGGCTATCATAATTTTTTCTTTATTTTCCTCCTCAAATCATCCATGATCACATTATAGAAAAATAACTAGTGTGATTTTATTATTTTTCCTCCTTTCTCTCTGACACTACCAATTCCTTTATGTGAAGCAGTGATAAGTGATATTTGATCTCCTGATTGTTAAAATAATTATCATGACAAGTTTTTCCTATTCTTAACTCTCAACAAAATGAGAACTTTCATAGAAGACAAACAAAAGTAAAAGACATGGATTATCTAGTGAACTCTATCAATACTAATTGGCAATGAGAGAGTAACCCAAGTTAGAACTTCAGAGGACTGAGTTACTGGGATTGGCAACAGGCACACTGTTAAAATTGTGTGGGTAATTAACAACTCTTGCCTACAGTTAACTCTATATTTAGCAAATCAAACCAATTGGTCATGTTTCTTAAAGCATTTAGAAGCTTTAAAAATTTTTCTAGTTATGGGTTTTTAAAATAAACAACTATAACTAACTCCAGGGGCATGATAAATATTTAAAATAAAATTTAAGAGTTGAGTGACCATCAGCATTTCATTTAAGGAAAGAATGATAATTTTTATTTGGTAAAAGATTGAAGTGATTTTTAAAAAAAGTATCTGAGAGTTGGAGAAATTCCTCTTTAAGGTTTTTTTGGAAGTCAATAAATATATTAGAAAAACTGAATTTCATTTCTAGGGCTGAGAAATTATCTGTTTTTAAGCCCACTCAAGTAGAAGTTGTCATGCTCTTGTAATGAGAATTGAACTTCTTTTCCTGAATCAGGTCTTTTTCACTTCTGTCTTCTTTAGTTTTCCTCCACAGAGATAGGCCATTATAAAAGCAACATTGCTAGATTCTCAATTTGACAAGTGAAGACCACTATATTCAATATCTAAACGAATGAATATCTTCTCTTAACTTTTGCTTCCCATTTCCTAAAAAAGGAAATAGGGAGTTCAGTATAAAAGATTAATTAAAATGCTGATAGTAGGACATTTAGGACATCTGAGGGGAAACACGTATTTTTGTAAGATCTTTTTGTACTTTTAATAAGATTCCAGGGAGGATGTTTATATATTAACTATGAAAATTTATTACTACTGGCATCTAATTTCAGATTCTATTAGAAAACCTGCATGCTTTTCCTTGTGTAATTCTCACATTTTCAAAAATAATAAAGATACCTTTGAGCTACTATTGTCCCCAAACTAGACACTGCTGTGACATTTTGAGTCAAAGGCATGAAACTGAATCAGTCCATGCACCCAAGGGAGCTAGGGCCGTGAGAAAAGCTACTGTTTCAGAACCCCCATCCAAAGCAACATTGTGACTTTAGCTAGATCACTAGTTACTCAAAGTTAAGTAGTTTGAGTCCTTAGTAAGTGTTCATATTAAGGAGAAAAAGTACATAGAACATCATGTATGCACCTTTGTTGGTGGGCTCAGTAGAACATTCTGAGAGTGAATGGGCATGAAGACTGAGCTACTCTCTGCTCCCTAGAAGTGGTCCTACTAGGTAAAAATGAAGCAAACTGATGGAAATCATAACAGAGATAATACAACAAGGCCCATGAACTACCTAGAAAGATTCTCTTGGGACTGTGAACAATTACATTTTGTCTTTCTCTCTTTTCAAATGTGTATACACTACAGTCAAACACATTTTTCACTTCAAGAAAATATCCTAATAATGCCATTATGCTCAACTTTCTTTTATACATCTGAAAAGATACAAACACCATATTCCAACCATGTATAATTTTTCCTAAATTAAGGTATTCTTATCAAAAATTAAATAATTCAATGGAAATTATATCAAATAGATAAAAACATCTTTTAGATAAAATTTTTATAGTGTAAGTCATATGTAGAAATGATACTTTGAAAATTTCCTTAAGTTGTATAATTTTCCTCATTTAATTGGAAAAATTACACTTTGACCCTTTAATTGACTTTGATGCCTTAATTTCCCAAAGCATAAAGTGAGGAATCATTAAATATCCCTTAACACATTCCTAACACTCAATTTTGAGTCATATTTGTAAAATCATTCTTAATCTTGTTAAGCATCATAGATATATGTGTATATATATATATAATCCCTTCAAATAAAAACATCTAATAATTATATGCAAGTACTTTTATTAAAGAAATACAAATTTGTCAGTTTTGCCATAAACTAAAAGTTATTTATAGTTATTATATGTGAAACACATTTAAAACATTTAAGTTTTAAGAAGCAAAAAAATGTGCAAATTGTTTGACTCCAGACTTCAACTAAGCTGTTCCATGTACAGAGTGTCACAATGAAATCTATTATTTGATGAAAAAGACATTAGTTATATCAGATATCAAGGTTAATTTAAAATCTTCACTTTTTGCTTAAGCTTGTTGAGGAGCTTTATGTTATTTGTTGCCAAAAAAGTCCAAATTCTGTGGAAAGGAGAGTTGATCAAAATAAAGGTATCAAATTCAAGAAAAAAATTTAGGATTACTATACTAGACAAATCAATTACTAGTACCATATAATGCTTTAAATGCCATCAATAGAGGACTGCAGAAGCGTAGTACTTGTAAGTTGCTGGAGTTGGGAGAAGAATTGAGACATTTGCTTTGTGGAACTTTTGAGGCATTTTCAGTATTACTTTCCTGAGAAGTTATCGGGTCTTTCTTTTTTTCAAATGCCCAAATTTATGGAAAATTTACTGTGAGTTTAGAACCAATTCCTATAGACATTTTACAAAGTCTCTTAATGACCGAAAAATCTTTATGATGTTGAGAAGTCTATCTTTATATGACAAACAAGACGGGTTGAGGAACAACAATCTGTTTCAGTCTTCCTAGGTCACTAGCAAGCCCTGCTTTAGAGATTGTCAATGCCTGCTCCCAAGTGTGCAGCCTGTTCTAGCTAATAGAATTCTCAAAGATAAATGAGGAACAACCTAATACAGAGGAGAGAACACTAACTTCGAAGTATCGATATCAGGCCAAATCTCATGATTAGTAAGGTGGCTTATTAGGAAGGTGCTATCTTCTATATCCCTGCAAGGCTGTGGAAGGATTACCAGGGTAGATTGGTATACATCTTCATGATGGTCAAAAAAAATTCAAACAGTAGTATTATTCACTTCAAGCATTAGGATGCTTGCCATTATGATACATTTTCTTTTAGAGGATTTCTTAAATAACCTATTTTCCTAAGGACAGAAAAGTGCTCTATAATGTTATGGTTAGTATTGCCTGGTAGCTCACTGCAATATCAAGAAATCTGAACTCAAATGATAATGGTAGAGTTAAATCTACATATAACTAAGTATACACATTAAGCTGTATGTTATAAGTATGAAACTAGTGAGTAGGAAGGATAAAACAATATATCAGGAAAGCTATTTTTCTATTACTTTATCCCTTTTATATTTACCTATATTATATAGGCAGGCAACATGTTAAAAGTCAGTAAAAAGACAGGTTGGACAAATTACCCAATGGAATTAAATAGCTGTAATATTTATAAAGATGTCAAGGAAAGAAATAATAGTTGAATCCTCAGAAAAACAAGTGCTCCTGTTATTTTTAAACTCTTGACAGGCAAAGATAATCAGAGTTGACAGGTATTCACAATGTGCTGTATTCCACTCAGCAAACCTGTTTTTGAAAACACAATGACAACTCTATTTGAACCAGAACCATATTTCTTTAGAACTGCATGCAATATTTAAAATAGTGGTTCACATTTGCTTTTCTCAAGCAACTACTTAAGTTTACTGTGACTCTAATATCCTGAGATAGCAGCTCCCAAACTAGTGTCTTATGGAATATTAGTGTTAAAAATGATAGCTTTTCTAAGGTGATAGTGGTAAAACCTGAAAGACTAGGGTTCTATGGGAAATGAAACTTTGGGAATACCAGGCTACCCAAGGCAGACTTATTGACAAGGTTTATTGACTCATAGCCTTTCAGATGACAATATGAACTATATATTTTCAATAGATATGAAGTCTTTAGGAGTAGAGCCTAGTTATTGCCTAAAACATATGAACATTCTATAGTATGGGCAACATTATGATTTAGTAAAGAAGTAGTATATTCATTTAGATACATGAAAAATTAAAGTTATTCCTGTCAGTTATTCTGCTAAAATAAAAGTGCTTGAGAAAAAAATAATCCATCATCTTTGTTTTAGCAGGTAGTATCTAGATAAGTTTAACAGCAGATGCCAAAGGTGTGGGGTGGAGTGTGAGTAGGAAAAAGGATGAGAGACATAAGAAATGTGGAAAATTGCATATGGAGAACAAAGAAGAGACTCATTTCACTCTGTTTAAAGGGACAAGGAGCAAGATTTAGAGCTATATGGTTAATCATAAGCAAACCGCTTGAAGTAAGCCAAAAACGTAGCAGCTCAAATACCAGTTCAAGATGCATGAGTTTGGCAGGAACTAGAGGGATGAGGGTGAGACTGCTCCTTCATCATCAACACAGATTCCACCTCTTTCCCAGTCAGTGGGAAATGAACAGAAAATAGAGGTGCCAGCTGGGGAGGCATTTTGGTACAGGTATGTAACTGAACCATGTTAGTTCTATTAAGATTTCTTTGGTAACAATATGATCTTGTGGTAACAAACTGCAAAGAAGCCCAGAATGTGGTCCCATATGAACTGGATAGACAAGATCAATGCCATTTGGGCCACAAGTTACCTACACTGGTGCATCAGCAATTACTAGTCATCCAGAACCTTGTTCAGTTAAAAAAAATTTAAAAAAAAACAAAAAACTCTGGATTTTAAAAGAATCTTAATGAGAACCATAGAAGAGCAAGAACCAAATAGTCATTTAAAAATCAATACTCATGCAAACATATAAAACTACATAGCTAGGAATTTTAGTACTATATGATATATTATTTAAAATACATAAACACTTTGACGTTATCTTTTACACTTTGTAGCTATTAGTAAATACATAATTGCCTCCCATAATCATAAGTAGTGTTTTAAGTAATTATCTTTCTAAACTTCTTTCCTTTTTTCTTCTTTTCTTCTATTGTGCTGGTCCTGAGGCTTGAATTCTGGGCCTGGGCACTCCTTGAGCTTTTGTGGTCAAGGCTATTGCTCTACTACGTTGGGCCATACCTCCACTTACAGGTTTTTGGTAGTTAATTAGAGATATGAGTCTCATAGACTTTTCCTGCCTGGGCTGGCTTAGAACCATGAATCTCAGATCTCAGTCACCTGAGTAGCTCGAATTACCAGGATGAGCCACTGACACCAGGCTCTTTCTGAACTTCATTAAGAATGTGATAAATGCAGAGCCACCTAAAACTAATAATAGCCAAAATTTCAAATTTAAGTTATTCAGGTACAGTAGGTTGACAGATCTAAATAGAACTCATTCAAGATCACAGAATAACTGACTTTTGTTTTGGAGTGTTTTGTGGGTTTTTTTGTTTGTTTTGTTTTTGTTTTTTGGTGCCTGTCCTGGGGCTTGAACTCAAAGCCTGGGCATTCTCACTGAGCTTTTTTTCCCTCAAGGTTAGCACTCTATCACTTAAGCCACAGCTTCACTTCTGGTTTTTTGATGGTTAACTAAAGATAAGAGTCTCACTGACTTTCCTGCCCTGGCTTCTAACCAAGATCATCAAATCTCAGTCTACTATTATTCAGCTAGGATTACAAGGTTCTCAGCTAGGTTTACAAGCAAGCCATCAGCACCCAGCAAACCTATTTTTCTATCTACATTATTACCCCTGATGAACTGAGAACTATTCCTGTACATATTTACTCTCAGTTATCTTGGTTGTATCCTAACTAGGTGATAAGTATCTAGAAGGTAAGTATTCTGTCTCACTCTTTCAGGAGCAACCTGGAATAGGATACAGACAGAGGCACGAGGATTGGACTAATTGATCTGAATTTTTCCTTTCATTTCTCAAATCCAAACTTTTATAGCCTTGTAGGTTGGATTATTGAATAACCAGTTCTAGAATGCCAGAGCTCATCTACTCCAAGCTGTCTTACACCAAGATTGGCATTTAAAACACAAGTCTGGGACATCGTTTTTTCCCTTAAAAACCTTTGTTGGTTTTGTGCTATATAGAAAGTTTTGAGGTATATAGAAAAGTAACCTATGGACCAGATCTTAATCTCCTGGATATCTATCTATCTGTCTATGGATCTATCTATCTAATCTATCACACATACATACAAACATATATACATATATGCATAATATGTATATATCTATGCTAAAGTACTGGTGAACAAGAATGAACTCATGTTCATATGTGGCAGTTTTGAATAATACCACATATTAATGCTCTTTCTTTGTCTTCCTAAGAAAGGGAAATTTTCTAACTTTCATGCAATAAGATGAAAATGTGTGTTTCATAATTAAAAGTAAATTTCATGAGTTACACTGGATTAGCACAAATCCTGTGAGCTGTTTACACAGAACTGGTATTTCAAACCACATCATTTAGGATGATCAATGAAAAGTCTACAGAAGCTTAATAAATGATAATGCTCTGTACATATAAGAAAATGTTAGGGCCTTGTGAAAGGCTCTCAGGGGTGGAAGAGGGTCCAGGCCACTTGTACTTTCTGAGATTCCAAGCATATTCAAAACTATAGGATGGCTGGCTCCAAATGTTTATATTGAACAAATTAACATGCTCAACCTTCTTTAAAAGCCATACAATTTAATTGTAACATTCACAAAGCAATTAGAATTCCATGTGATACTGAATATTTGACAGTTTGTTAAAAAGTGTTGTAGTTCAGTAACATGAGCAAAGCTTACAGTATTTTTTTAAATTATCTTTAAGTAGTTGTATAAAGGAGTTGCCATTTAACAAAGCAGTTTATGAATACAATGAATCTTGATTAATGTCACCCCTTTCAACATTTTTCAAACTCATCCCTTCTCTTATTTTTCTTTTTGTAAGATGTGTCTTGAATTTTATGACTGCATTCTCCAAATTTACTATCTCTTCATTTGTCTGCCTCCTCCCATTGATTCCATACCTCCTTTCAAGTACCTGTTCCCTGGTGTTTCTTTTGTTGGACGGTAAATTAACCTTCCTAAGTAATTACACCATTTGAGTTCTCCCTTGAATCTACCATATTTCAGTTGATATATTTATGTAAACTTCTATATCACTCCAAATTATTTACATAAACATATATATTTCATGTTTAGGTACACATATAACTCTAAATTATTTACACACACACACACACACACACACACACACACACACACACACACACACACACATATATTTCATGTTCCACATAGAAGAAGAAAAAGATGTATCCTTTGTCTCTCTGGGATTGGCTTGCTTTATTTAACATGATTTTTTTCCAGGCCATAAAATATTTTTCTTTCTAATGCATGAATAAAATTCCATATGTATATATACCACATTTTCTGGACCTATCCATCCATTGGGCTCATCCCATTCCTTGACTATGGTGAAGATCAATGAACATGGTTGTGCAAGTTGCCTTCTTATATTCTTGTTAATGACCGTCTGTTTTCACTCCTGTCAGTCCTAAATGGGTAGTCATATTATTAGGGTAATGGTGGAGGGAGAGGTTTTTGTTATTGTTTCTTATTCTTTTATCTTTGTTGATGATAACATGAAACCTTTTTACTTTAGGCCTTTTCTGAGTCCATAGGACCATGCTGGATCTCCTTGTGATGGTTCCATGGCCTTGTTCCTAGACACAGATTGCCTAAATAAACCTGTTTTGAAAGAAACAATACTACTAGACTACTGACAGCACAGGAAATGCATGACTTTCACAGCTGCAATAACCTCCATCACCACCACAATGAAATCAATGGAAATATCTTTTCTGACTAAAGTATTTTCCTTTATAACCCACGTCCTCCACCATTACTCTAAGGTTTACCTTCTGCACCTGAGCCAGCTATGTGACTGCAAATTTAGATCATGCTTCCCTCTTTCCAGTTACAAAGGTGGCTCTTCTTGCCTTGACAACTCTCCCCAGGTCTGCTACTCAAACATCATCAATTAGCCAAGCCTTTACTTAACATTTTCTCCATTATGAAACTACTCCTATTCCTGACATTCTAATTTGTTCCTCTTTTTTTCTCTTTGTTGAAGCTGTATTTTATTAGCATGTACCCACAGTAAAAGGTGTTTCATTATAATAATTCCATATATGCCTGCATTGTATTTGGAGCAAGTTTACCTCTTCTATTTCCTTGCCTTGACCATTCCCAATATCTACCTCTTTTCCTAACAGTGTTTGGAAAAGACAGTATTTGTTTCATTATGTTTACTAAAAATAGTAGATGAATATCATATATATATAATACATATGCTATATATATGTAATATATATCAGTGCTCTTCATCTCCTAATACCTTCTTTGTTTGTATTTTGAGTTGATTGTATTATATACAGCCAATGTCATCATCACAATAATAACCTATAATAGAATTTCAAGTGTCTTTCTTTTATTTCAATAAGAGATTGTACATTAATTGAGGGTTAGAAATATACTGTGTTTTTCTTTAATATTTGCTATACTCCCTAACACATTTTACACAGTGAACATTTGATATTATTAACTAGAATTTATAGTAGCTATGAAGATTTGGTAATGTATTTATGAAACTAAATACTTCCTGTAGTCTTAGTAACTTAAATACACAATTATGCATTTAGAACCTGACTTACTGAGTAACATGCACAATAATTAGAGACCTGCTTTTGCTATCTATTCCAAGCATACAAGGCATAAATTAGGTAGTTTATAATCAAACCAATAAAAGGATAATGATAATGCATCAATAATCCTAACAGCCTTCAAGATTAAGAAAAAATTATAGTCAGAATCTTGTTTTATTTTCTGAACAGAATCTAAGCCATATTTGAAATTCAAATAAAGATGTATTAACTTTTAAAAAAATTAACTGAGTTCCTAAATGTCTTGGCAAGAGCTTCACAATATACAACAGATTCATTAGGAAGCTTAATCAGATCACTCAAGCATTTGTTCATATGGAAAGTTCATCCAAACGTATCAAACTCTCAGCCAATATCAATATCACTATAATTAAGGATATATTCATGAATAATGCTATAATTAAAGCTTATTCAAATTGCCAGCTTCTTGGCAGATAAATTCATGTTGTCCTTTTAGGTCAGTTGTACTCAGTCCCTTAGAGCTAAATTAAATTGGTTAGATTCTAACTACAAGTCATTTATGGGGAGAAAAAGATAATTTTACTAATAAAAAATTTAACAGGCTAAGAGATACATAATATAATAACCTACTTATACTTCCTGAGTTCTCAATCTGGTTATAAAAAAAGAACTATGTATTTGGTCAAAAATCACAAGGATACTAATACAAGTAATTAAAAAGAAGTAGCATTATAGTATCATATCATAAAGTTTAAAGAAAACAAACCAGTGATCTACCTTTCAGCCTTTTAACTTCTTGCAGTTCCTTACAACTTGCAATAATACACAGGCATATGTCCTTTTAATGATTGAAGTCAAAAGAAAAGGAAACATCATCATAGCACCCTACATCTCTTTGCTTTCTGCCACCCACTCAGCACATTAGTTAACTGTGCAATAATTACGGCTCATAAGTCTGTCACTCTACTAAAACTGTTCTCTTAGAAGTTACCATGATCTCCTAATGAACAAATTAATTGGATTTAATACCTTATCGGTGTTTTCTCTGCAAAGTATCATCTGGTGGCTAATTCTCTCCTCTCCCACTCATTCATAATTTGGATGTTTGTGTGTGAGAACAATTCATTTATGTTTTAATATCTTTGCTATTCTTATTTCTGCTAAAGTAGCCAGTACAACAGACTAACAAATAAATCTTTATCACTATTAGTGAGGATTCACTCTTCTCCTTTCTTTTAGAGTTGCTTTTCTAGCTCTTCTTGCTATATCTCAACACACATGAGCCTTCCTGATACTCGACTCTTTTTCTGACTAGATATTCTTGTATTTTGAACTAACAGATTTATAAAAAGGACACCAAGATCATTTAAAAATCTCTTTCTATTAAAGTTTTAAAGTTCTTCCTACTCTCCATACACCAGTCTGACTTCTTTGTGAAGAAACATGGACAGCCATCTTCATGTTGCATTGATATCTTCTACCTGCATGGTCAGAACCAAATGTCACTTCTCTTGTACTGTCATAAATGCCACAGAAACAATACCAACCACACCATAAAACCAGCTCTCCTTGGCTCCTATATCTCTCATAATAGAAACACTCCTCTAGAGAAATGTTTCACATTTCAAGGTCAATTTGACACTTCAGGCCCTCTTTACCATGTCTTGGAAGCTACCCTCTCCCACATGCTTGCCTCATCCTTGTCCTCATTATTCATAATTCAAGCCAGTTCACATTGGTTCTTTTCTGCATATAAAAGAAAAATATCTCTACTTGTTCTTACTCATTCCTTCCCTAATGCCAACATCAAATTACTATTCCATGGAATAGCTCTAATTATACACTCATTCCTTAACAATTTACCTTCCAGCAAGTCATTTTCTTAAAAAGAAATCATATACCTTGCTTTCTACTGATCCACTATCCCCAAATAAATTTCTTATGTCATTCTACAAGTCTTAAGAACTCAACTTATTCTTAACTGTTTTCTTGGGGTTCTTTGCTCCCTTTCATGCCTAGGTACAAAGTGAAATGAATTGTCCCACCTAGTAGACTCTTATATTCTTCCTCTTCAGAAATAGAAAAAGAATTAGCACTCAGCTAAAGACGATATTTTCTAGCCTTCCTTACTTCTAAGTGAGACTATATGACTATATTTTGACAAGTGGGATAGCCAAATGTACTACTTCCATATCATGCTTTAAAAAGAATAGAGAACACCCTTCCTTATTTCCTGCTTTCCATCTTTGATGCAGAAGTCAGAACATGCCCCCCACCCCCAACCCTCCACACACACAGAGGATTGAGAACAAGAAAGTTGGCTCCAGACCAACTTCTTGAAACAGAGCCAAACTCTTCCACATTCCCCTCTCCCTATTTATAATTTGGATGTTTGTGTGTGTGAGAACAATCAATTTATTCTAAACTTAGATCTTTATTTTGATTTCTGTTAAAGTAGCCAAGACAACATGCTAACTAATAAATACAGTCTCTCCAGCACTTCTCATACTTATCAAAGGATAACACATGCGGCTCACAGATTTCGTATGGCAAGGAGTTCACCAGGGCACTCTAGAGCATCTAATGCCAGGAGAAAGGTTTAATTGGTATTACACAGAAAGAAACATGGTAGCAAGAAATAGAGGAACATATTTTCAATTTGGGCCCTAATAAGAAAATAAGTCTTCCCAGAATAAAAGCCTATAGCTACTGAACATTCAAGGCAAATAGAAAATGAGAAAGCTGTAGCAATTACACCATTTCTATTAGAGAAAAGAAGGCATTTTGAAGAATACAATAGACAGAAGTAAAACTAACAGGTCAGCATTTGCTCATACAAAGACACAGAACAAAGATAAAAAGGCCAGAAAAAGAAGCTACAATCCCAATGCAAGGAGTAAGAAAGCCTGGGTGTCTATTGAGGATCAGAAATGGAATTAAAAGAACACTTAAAGAAAATTTAGATTAGAACAGATGCTGAAAAATAAAAGTGAAGATAATTTCTGTAGTAAAGAAAACTTTAGCGATAATATCTGGACCCTAACAAAGTATATTTATAATGAATAATTGGTAATATCTAGTCTTTGGTTTGTTTGTTTTTTTGGGGGGTCCTGTCGTGGGGCCTGAACTCTGGGCCTGGGCGCTGTCCTTCAGCTCCTCAGCTCAAGGCTAGAGCTCTACCACTTGAGCCACAGTGCCACTTCCGGCTTTTTTCTTTTTCCTTGTGTGGTGCTGAGGAATCGAACCCAGGGCCTCAGACATGCAAGGCAAGCGCTCTACCACTAAGCCACCATCCCAGCCCCTAATATCTGGTCTTATGTTGAATAGTTATGAAAAAATTTTCTCCAGATGCTAATCAGCAAAGGACAAAGAAGAATTATTTTGTTATATTATTTTTATGTAAATAGGTATTTTTTTTTCTAAGTTTGGTTTAATGACAAGAAAATTTCAAAATTTCAAAATTTCAAAATCCATGAAGAGTATTTCAAATATTTAGTACAAAGATTTTATACTTCAGATTTTTCTGGCTTGAGCTTCTAATGATTATGTGGTTTCCCAGATCTGGAAGGATCCTGCATATGCAAACAGCATCTAAAGCAATCATGAGCCCCATTAGGGACCCTAGAAAAATGAAAGACAAATTAAGATATGCTGTAGCTCTCTCTGAGTTTCTGTTAGACTCTTTATATTTAGCCAAATGAATCATGTGTTTGTGTGTGTGTCTGTGTTTCCTACCTATCTAAAATTCTATGAGGTAGGTCATTTTCAATAAAATCTTTTGTGGCATTCATAAAATCCAGATGTTGGATGTGTACACCATGCATAAGTCAGAGGAGTAAAGACGGTGCAGGGATCATTCCACAAAATAGTAGACAGATGACATGCACAACAGACTCAGGAAACTCTCTTGCTACCACTACTGGTAAATAGTACATGGACTCTGCTTATGATCATTAATTTAAAGATCAGAAGTTGAATGAACTATTTAAACAGTTGCCCCTTATATGTTACTGTCTTTAAAAGTCTTTGTGTTGTGCCTGAGTAGGAAGAAAAAAAATACATATATATTCCCTTTTCTAATTTTTTTCATGTTTTTAATTTTGAGATAATTACAGGTTCACATTAATTTGTTGGAAATAATAGAGAGATCATGTAGATTCTTCAATCAGACTTACCCAATGTGAACTATAGTACACTATCACAACCAGAATAACCAGAATTAGTAACCTGCTTTAGATCTCGCCAAGTTTATGTGTGTTTAGTTCATGTGACGACTGATATACAGAATCACAGTGGACCCTGCTGATTTTTTTTTTTAGTTTTTAATGTTTCTTATTGTAAAAATAGTGTTCAGAAAGGTTACAGTTACATGAGTCAGGTCATGAGTACATTTCTTATCGAGCATTGCTACCTCCTCCTTCCTTCTTCCCCTACCATCCCTTCCCCTCTCCAACTCCCAGATTCTCCCTTTCCCCCCTCAAGTTGTAAAGTTCGTCTTCAACATAGTGTCTTGTACATCTCATTGTTACAATGGGTCATCCTGTATCCTTGTTTCAGCATTTTGTTATTTCCCTTCCCCTCCCCAAATTAGAAAAATGTATATACAAGATGCAGGACACCGATGTCAAATACAGGAAGAACAGGGGTTACACCGTGGGGGAAGAACACACAAGAGAAACAAAAAAATCATTTTAGATACGTTAAAAACAATAGCAAGAAAGAAAAAAACCAATTGTGTCCCTGCTGATTTTATCTTCATAGCCACCCTCATCTCCTCGTTCTTCATCACAGCAGTCAATACTAGCAAACACTAATCCTCTTCTCTAACTCTACAATTTGTCATTTCAAGAATATGATGTAAATGGAGTCATATAGAATTTACCCTTTGTTGGAAACTTTCTACTCAGTATAATCCCTTTGAGATTCATCCAAGTAGGTTGCATATACCAATAATTTATTCTTTCTTCTTGTGAGGTAGAATGAAATAAAAGCATACCAGTTTATTTAGCAGTTCTCCTGTCAAAGATTTGAATACTTTCCAATCTAGGTCTACCACAAGTAAAGAGGCTATGAACATTAATGTGAATGCAAGCTTTCATTTTTCTGCCTAAAATACAATTGCTGTGCCCTATTTCAGTTGTATGTTTGGAGTTACAGGAATCTGCCATATTGTTTTCTAGAGTATCAGGCCATTCACCTTCCTACCAACAATGCCTGAATGATTCAGTCTCTAAATTCTGTCAGCACTTGCTATTGTCACTATTACTTATTTTAGCAATTCTAACACTCATATAGTAATATGTCATTATGGTTTCAATTTCCATTTCCTACCAACTAATCATGTTTTATTTTAAATTAAATTTTATTGTCAAGGTAATGTAAAGAGGGCTTACAGTTATATACGTAATATAGTGAGTACATTTAGTATAGAATGTTGTTGTACTATGTGAAGTTATGTCTTTTTTCTTTCATTTTTTTCCATATGGTTTATCCTCTGTAGTTGATTTTGGTATCTGGGTATTGTATATATGTTTATCTGAATTAGAGAAGGGATGGGGAACAACAAAATGGTGAGACAAAGGACAAAGGGTGAACCAATGCAGCAGTGATACTCACAAGACTTGAACCTGACTTGAACACCTTTTCCTGTACTTACTTGCCATTTGCATTTTCTCTTTGTGATTTTTATTGTTCCTTTTATCAATATTTTTTCCCCATCTTGTTTGTTTGTGCAGGTCCTATAGCTTGAACTGAAGGTCTTGTTGCTGTCCCTGAGCTTTTTTTTTCTTTCTAGTCTTGGTATTTGAACTCTGGGCCTGGGTGCTGTAACTTAGCTCTTCAGCTCAAGGCCAGCGCTCTACCACTTGAGCCGCTTCCAGTATTTTCTGTTTATGTGTACTGAGGAACTGAACCCAGGGCCTCATGCATGCAAGGTAAGCACTCTACCATTGAACCACCTTCCCAGGACCCTTTTTTTATCTCTCTCCAGGCTAGTGGTCTCCCATTGGAGCTACAGTTCCACTTCTGGCTTTGTTTTGATGGTTAATTGGAGATAAGAGTGTCTCAGACTTTCCTGCCAGGGCTAGCTTCAAACCTTGATGTCCAGATCCCAGCCTTTGAGTAGCTCAGATTACAGGGATAAGCCCTGGGTACCTGGACATTTTTCTCCTCTTTTAACTAAATCATTTGGCTTTTCTACTGAGATCTGAACATTCCTTACATTCTAGACTCAATTCCTTGTCAGATTTTTTTCGGGAGATTCTTAGATTATGCCTCTTTCATCGGCGTCTATCTCTTAAAGCTTTCTTTCTCCATGAATATAAAAAAAATATTTTAAGTAATACTTATTTTAAGTAATAGTAATTGCATAGCAGCTTTTTAGCTGGGCTCAGCATTCTTCTTTGATAATTTTATCTTTTACTCTCAAGTTTCTGAGGTTGACTCAGAAGATTGGCAATCATTGATAGCCTATTCACAATTACACAGCTTGTTGATAAGTGTTTTCTAACAGTTGGGTAAGAAGTGTGTCCTCAGCAAGTCTTTCTCTGGAGTTACATATTTGTATAGGGTAAGGCAGCAGGGAGGAAAGGAGAATAAGCGTAAAACTTGCCTATTCACAGGTTATAAAGGTAAGGTAACAGCATCATGTGGTGTGTTCCAAGCAACTCTCTCAACTGGCAGAATAAAGAACTTTGCGTCATTTATCGTGAAACATCAATATATCCACTAGAGATGTGAGCTTTTCTTAGCTGATCTGTTCAACTTTTACACGGAGGAGCCATGTGTTTTTCATTTGGTTTAATTTAGTTTGCCAGGCACCTGATATATAACTGTTCTAGAAACACAACTTAGGGGCAGGAATGGAGTTATGCTCCATTCCTATAGTTAGCTATACTTCTAACCTAAATCCTTATGGACATTGAAGACTTTAGAAGCCCTGAATTTCTTTCCTCTGTTAAATGTTTCCTGCTTCTAAAATATCTCACGTGATGGTAAACAAACACATGCACTTGGTCTTGAACTACAGTTCTGATTAATCTTTTACATTTACACTCAATTTAACATTGTTTTCCCATTACAAATTATACAACATTTCAGGAGGTTGATATGATATAACAGAAGTAATCATTATGTAATTATAGATTTGGGAAATTAGGGCTTCATTCTCAAATAGATTTTGTTAAATACCATTTAAAATTGATTTTTATTATGGATATTAAAAGACTTAAAATACAAAAATTCCTACCAATATTTTGACATCTAACTATTCATTTCGCCAATGTATCAGAAAATAAAAGTGTTGAACAGGCCAAAGTTAGTCACCACAGCACTGAACTAGAACAGAACACTTACAGACATTGTACATGGGGGCAAGGATATTGATAGGCCAGCTCATTTTTTTTTATAGTGATAATACCGTACAGGAGCAAAGTAATGAGTACATTTCTTATCAAGCATTGTTGCCTCCTTCTTTGTTTCCACTTCCCATCCCTTCCTATCTTTCCCCCAATCCTTACCACCACCCCCTCCCCGGCCAAAGTTGTAAAGTTCGTTTTTGTTTTTGTTTTTTTATTGTGAAAATACCATACAGAGGGATTACAATTACATGGACAAGATAATGAGTACATTTGTTATCAAGCATTGTTGCCTCCTCCTTTGTTTCCCCTTCCCATCCCTTTGCATCTACCACTCCCCCATTCCCCACCCCCCACCCCCACCCCAGCCTCTACCTGGCCAAAGTTGTAAAGTTCGTTTTTCAATATAACGACTTGTACATCTCATTGTTTCAATGGGTCCATCTGTATCCCTAGTTAAATGATTTGTTTTTTCCCTTCCTCTCTACAAATTGTAATTACATCAAATACAGTGAAAGCAGGGGTTATATCGTGGGGGGAGAGACATACAAAGCAACAAAGAAATAATCTTATAAATATGTTAGAAACAATCGCAAGAAATAAAAAAAACATTTGAATAATTATCTTGGGATTCATTTCACCTAACATCAACTTATCTAACCTTTTCTGCTTGTCTCCGACATATACTAGTTATTGCAAATAAGGGAAACCATGGGATCTATGTTTCTTTGGGCCTGGTTTACTTCACTTAAAATATCATTTTTTCCAAGTCTTTCCATTTCCTAACAAATGGGGCAATGTCATTCTTTCTGATGGAGGCATAGAATTCCATTGTGTATATATACCACATTTTCTTGATCCATTCATCTACTGAGGGGCATCTGGGTTGGTTCCATATCTTAGGTATGGTAAATAATGCTGCAATAAACATAGTTATGCTGGTAGCTTTAGTATGGTCTTGTTTGTGATCATTCAGGTAAATGCCCAAAAGTGGGATTGCTGGGTCATAGGGAAGCTCTATGTGGACTCTTTTGAGGAACCTCCATACTGCTTTCCAAAGTGGTTGAACAAGTTTACATTCCCAACAACAATGCAGTAGCTTTCTCTTCTGTCCATATCCCCTCCAGCATCTGTTGTTATTAGACTTCTTTTTTTTTTTTTTGATTGGTCCTGGAGCTTGAACTTTGGGTTTGGGCACTGTCCTTCAGCTCTTCAGCTCAAGGTGAGCGCTCTACTGCTTGAGCCACAGTGCCACTTCCATTTTTTTCTAGTGGTTTATTGGAGATAAGAGTCACAGGATTTGTGGGAATGTAAACTTGTTCAACCACTTTGGAAAGCAGTATGGAGGTTCCTTAAAAGACTTCACATAGAACTCCCCTATGACCCAGCAATCCCACTTTTGGGCATTTACCCTAATGTTTACAAAAAAGACCACACTAAAGCTACCAGCACAACTATGTTTATTGCAGCATTATTTACCATAGCTAAGATATGGAACCAACCCAGATGCCCCTCAGTAGATGAATGGATCAAGAAAATGTGGTATATATACACAATGGAATTCTATGCCTCCATCAGAAATAATGACATTTCCCCATTTGTTAGGAAATGGAAAGGCTTGGAAAAAATTATATTAAGTGAAGTAAGCCAGGCCCAAAGAAACATAGATCCCATGGTTTCCCTTATTTGCAATATCTAGTATAGGTATGAGTCAAGCGGAAAAGGTCAGATAATGTGATGTTAGGAAAACGAACCCTTAAATATGTATTTTAATGTTTTTGTTTCTTTCATGCATGTGTTTCTAATGCATTTATAAGATTATTTCTTTGTTGCTTTGTATGTCCCTCCCCCACAGTGTAACCCCCGCTTTCACTATATTTGATGTCAGTATAACATGTGGAGGAGATGGGGACAAACAAGTCGTTTAAGGATTCAGGTGGACCTGTTGCAACAATGAGAAGTACAAAATGTCATGTCAAAACCAGCTTTACAATGTAGGTGTGGGGGGGGGGGGAGGGGGGGTATGACTGGGTGGGGGGGAGGGGGGAGGCTGGGAAGGGATGAGAAGGGTAAACAAAGGAGGAGGCTGCAATGCTTGGTAAGAAATGTATGCATTATCCTGCCCATGTAATTGTAACCCCTCTGTACAGTATGTTCTCAAATAAAATAAAATAAAATTTAAAAAAAAAAAAAAGAGTCACATGAACTTTCTTGCCTGAGTAGCTAGGATTACAGGTGTGAGCCACAGGCAACCAGACATTATTAGAGTTCTTGATTATAGCCATTCTCACTGGGGTGAGGTGGTATCTCAAATGTTGTTTTGATTTACATTTCTTTTATGGCTAGAGAAGTTGAGCCTTTCTTCCTGTGTCTATTAAGCCAGCTCATTTCTATGTCATCAGTTGGTGACAATGCATAGAAATAGTAATGCCAAGGGAATAAAGAGGAAAACTCTGAACATAGAATCACAGTGTAAGGACTTTACTGTCACAGAAAATTTTAAAAGGATTTTCTACTCTTCCATAGAATTACCAAAACAGTCCATTGTTATATAAAACATTATTGCTTCTTTAAAACAAAAAATGTAATTTTTAACTATTTCAAACATCTTTTTTAAGCCAATCATTGATGACAATTCTGGTGTGATTAAAATCTATAAAAGTAAAACTCCTACTAACATTTTTCATATCATATATGATTGTTTAATAATGTTTGAAAGTGTGATAAAATATGAAATTATTAAGTAAATAGAGTAAGGCCTTAAATCATACTTTGACAAATTAGTTTTAGATATATTAAAGAACATGCCTATAATCCTAGCTACTCAGGAGGCTGAGATCTGAGGATCACGGTTCAAAACCAGCCTGGGCAGAACAGTCCATGAGACTCTTATCTCCAATAAACCCCTAGAAAACCAGAAGTAGCACTGTAGCTCAAGCAGTAGAGTGCTCGCCTTGAGCTGAAGAACATAGGGACAGTGCCCAAGCCCAGAAGCCAAGCCCCGCAATCAGCCAAAAAAAAAAAAAAAGAAAAGAAAAAAGAAAACGTGACAGGGTAGATTAAAATCATCATTTTTATCAAAGGAGATCTGATTTCATTCTAAGGATTAAAAACAATTAGTGAAATGTGGAAGGCAGTTAATACCTTATATAAGTGTATTAAGGTTACAAATTTGATCACTCCAAATTTCTCCTCCATGCAAAGATAAGTATTACAAGAGAACTGAGTAAACTAAAATTGAACTTTGGTGTCTACTGGTCCATAAAACATCAATAATATTCTAAGAACTATAGATTTTCTCTGCCTTATACAAGTAACTGGACTTCAGGGCCAGATGAGATACTGCATCCATGCAATCCCAAATTCTCAAGAGGTAGATACAGGAGGATGGTGATTCAAAGCCAGGTAGGACAAAATTTTGCAAGCCCATATCCCCAAAACAAGCTGGATATGGGGGTGCATTTCTATAATCCCAAGTTCTTGGGGAGGTAGGGGTAGGATGATCACCATCCAAGGCCTAACAAGGTAAAAATAGAGACATTGTGTTAGGGGGAAAAAGCAAACTAAGAGTAATGAGATTGGGGTCATGGTACATGTGTTAGAACACTTGCCTAGCAAGAGTAGTGCTTTGAATGTAGTCTGCAATATCAAAAAGAAAACCATTTAAAATTAAAAACGGAAAATTCACTGATCAGCTGAAATTTTTTCATGACTATGATTGTTTGCTGACACAGTATTCAGTGCATTATATAAGTTTGCAGTTCACCTGACTGTGGAGACCATCCTGGTGAACAGTCTTAAGTCCACTGAAGGGAA
The DNA here is from genome assembly GCF_019054845.1 of Dipodomys spectabilis. Classification (NCBI taxonomy): domain Eukaryota; kingdom Metazoa; phylum Chordata; class Mammalia; order Rodentia; family Heteromyidae; genus Dipodomys; species Dipodomys spectabilis. The sequence continues at coordinate 21,428,780 of NW_024870766.1, forward strand.
GACTATTTTGAAAACATAACACTTTATAGCATGTTTGGTTTTAGCAGGCTCCAGAGAGTCAGAGAGACTAGTGAGGATGCGTGAGTATGAAGTAGACTGGATACCTTGAGGGATATTGGTATGCCAGGTGGCACCTCCTAGGACCATAATAATGATGGTAATACCTCCCAGTGCATGCCTTTCTAAGAAGCCATCTCATTTTCCCTTGATAATCTGGTATTACTGGTGGAAACTTCAAACATAAATGTCTTCTAGAAGTTACACATTCTCAAAACCCAGAAACGAACCCACAGACCTACAGCTTTATCTTCGATAAAGGAGCTTAAAAAATTGAATGGAAGAAAGACAGCCTCTTCAGTAAATGGTGCTGGCAAAATTGGTTAATCACCTGCAGAAAACTAAAGCTAGATCCTAATATATCACCATGCACCAGAATCAACTCCAAATGGATCAAAGACCTCGGAGTCAAAGCAAACACCCTAAAAAATTACAGGAAGGAATAGGAGAAACTCAAGGGCTCCTAGGCACAGGCCAAAATTTTCTTAATAGAAACTCAGAAACATAACAAATCAAAGAAAGGTTGGACAAACAGGATTACATGAAATTGCAGAGCTTCTGGATGGCAACGGACATAGCTAGCAAGATCAATAGAAAGCCCACAGATTGGGAAAAGATCTTCACTAGCCATACAACACGGTCTTATATCTAAAATATACCTAGAACTCAAAAAATTAAACCCCCCCCCACAACAAATCCTCAAAGAAACAACTGCCCAATAAATAAGTGGGCTAAAGACTTAAAGAGAAACTTCTCTGAAGAGGAAATAAGAATGGCCAATAGACACATGAAGAAATGGTCAACCTCTCTAGCCATAAAAGAAATGCAAATCAAAACAACATTGAGATACCATCTCACCCCAGTTAGAATGGCTATCATCAAGAACTCTAATAACAACAGATGCTGGAGGGGATATGGACAGAAGGGAACCCTATTGCATTGTTGGTGGGAGTGTAAATTTGTTCAACCACTTTGAAAGCAGTATGGAGGTTCCTCAAAAGACTCCACATAGAGCTCCCCTATGACCAGCAATTCCACTTTTGGCCATTTACCCAAATGATCACAAACAAGACCATACTAAAGCTACCGGCACAACCATGTTTATCGCAGCATTATTTACCATAGCTAAGATATGGAACCAACCCAGATGCCCCTCAATAGATGAATGGATAAAGAAAATGTGACATATGTACGCATGCTCACACACACACACATATACATATATATATATATATATATATATACGTATATATACATATATATGTATATATACATATATATGTATACATATATATGTATATATATTATATATATATATAATGGAATTTTTATGCCTCCATTGGACAGAATGACATTGCCCTATTTGTTAGGAAATGGAAAGACTTGGAAAAAATTATATTAAGTGAAGTAAGCCAGGCCCAAAGAAACATAGGTTCCATGGTTTCCCTTATTTGCAATAACTAGTACATGTGTAGAACAAGCAGAAAAGGCCAAAAGCTATGTACATATGCCCATATAAGTTGATGTTAAGTGAAATGAACCCCAAGATATGGACACAAATAGCTCTTTTCTTTCTTGCTATTGTTTCAAATGTATTAATAATGAACCATGTGATTTTTTTTTCTTTCTTTGTATATTCCTCTCCCATAGTATAATCCCTGTTTTCACTGTATTTGATTTGATGTCGGTGCCCTCCATCTTATATATACACTTCTCTAATTTTGGGGGGGAAGGGAAAAAACAAAAAGTTTAAATAAGGATACAGGTTGACCCATTGTAACAATGAGATATACAAAACACTATGTTGAAAATGAACTTTACAACTACGGCTAGAGGGGGGGGTAATGGGGCATGAGGGGTGTAGTTGTGGAGGTGGGAGGGAAGGGATGGTAGGGGGAAAACAAAGGAGGAGGCAACAATGCTTAATAGGAAATATACTCATTACCTTGCACATGTAACTATAACCCCTCTGTACAGCATTTTTACAATAAAACACGTACAAAAAAAGATTTTATACATTATCATACCATTATTGTTACAAACATCACTTCTCTTACTTTTGTGTAGTTAACTGTACAAAAACTGCAAAATGGCTTACTTTTGTTTACATAATCATCCACTCATCTAAACAAAATTTCATGAAAATATTCCTATGAGACAAAGCCAGGGGATATTCAAAAATCTTTTGATATTGGAAATTATACAGGTCTATGAAACTAAAGACTTTTTGCTATTAAAGTGTTAGGATTCTTAACCAGGAGTAGTGGCTTGTACACATCATCTCAGCTACACAGGAGGCTGACGACGAGAGAATTGAAGCTCTAGGCCAGCCTAAACAAAAAAAACAACAACAAAAAAAATTGCAAGAACTCATCTCAACCAATGATGGCATGTAGCTGTCATCCTGGCTATACCTGGAAATATAAACACATTTCATGCTATCCTGTACAAAAAAGTAAAACTTTTTCCTCAAAAATAACTGAAGGAAAAAGCAGTAGAGTAAATGCCTAGAAAGTACAAGGTTCTGAATTCAAATCCCACTTAGCCACAAAAGCAAAGTTCGTGTTTCTAATTTTATATCCTCAGTTAAATTAAAGTATAAAACATATTACATTTGATAAAAATGTAGGAGGATTTAAATGTATTCATGTCAAACCCAGTGCTATTTCTTTTTTATTTTTGCATATTTTAATTGTAAAAATACTGTACAGAGGGGTTACAGTTACATGAGTAATGAGTACATTTCCTATCAAGCATTGTTACCTCTTCCTTTGTTTTTCCCCTACCATCCCTTCCTTCCCACCTCCCCAACTCCTCTCCCTGTCCCTCTACTCCCCCCTTCCCCCCCCAAGTTGTAAAGTTTGTTTTCAACATAATGTCTTCTACACTTCTACATCTCATTGTTACAATGGGTCAACCTGCATACTTATTTCAGCATTTTTGTCATTTCCCTTCCCCTCCCCAAATTAGAAAAAAATGTGTATATAATATACAGGGCACCGACATCAAATACAGTGAAAACAGGGGTTATACCCTGGGGGAAGAACATACAAGAGAAAAAAATTACATAGTACATTTTAGATATGTTAAAAAAACAATACCAGGAAAGAAAAAAACCACTTATGTCCCTATCTTGGGGTACATTTCCCAGTGCTATTCCTGTACTTAAGTTAATAAAGTACTTAATCTGTTTGTTCTAAAGTATTAGCTTTCTGATAAATTTATAAAGAAGTTAAACCATGCTAAAAAAAAATCCCAGATTCTCAGATTGAAAAGTGGGAAACAAAGGAAATGTATTTGTCCAATACACACTGCTCACTCATGGAGTGTGGAAGTAGTCTGTCTAAGTAGGAATGCCTGTCTAAATGTGATTTTAGTGAGCTTGTAAAATTTACCTAACCTTCTATAAAAGAGGAAATAACATCCCAGCCTCATTGCCATGAGAATTACTTAATTCCTATAAAGCACATAGGCCAGTAGTGCCTACCCTTGGTTAAAGACTTGATTAATGTTAATAACCATTACTGTAATTCGTAGTTTCTACTCCTACCTTCTTGCAAAAGGGGAGTGTTAAGACATTTTGAGATATTTATCATTATCCCCAGAATAAAATCAGTATGATGGCCCATAAAATCTGAACCAACCTCAATAAAATAAAGTCTCTAGTCAATCCTGTTCAATAAAAACTAAGTAGTACGGGTTTGCATTTCTGGGAAGTATGGGGCATGGCTGTGCCTTCCCTGTAGGCTGTCAGAATGGTTTGTTGCTTTAGCTTCTAGAAATACATACACTCCTAAAACACCTAGGCATTTGAGATCACACACACAAAAGTGTATTTTGTAAATTCCAGGAAGATGTTCAAAGCACATCCCTTAGCACATTAAAGGTAGTAAATGAGGGAGGCTAAACTCTAATTCAAACTGTCGCAAGTTGTAATAAGAGTGTATTAATGGTATAGTTATGAAGCCATGAACAAGGGGAGTTACTTTTTCATCAAGCATGCTTGTCTATATGAATTTAATCATCCAACTTCACACATTGTGCGCCTCCATTTCTGTTTGCATGGCCCTCACTTCAGTGTTTCACCCTGCTGCTTTCCAAGTTGTTTCCACACAGAAAGGCTACCTGGCACAACATTTAGAATTGTGTCATCACTGTCTCTTCTATGTGCTAACAACTTGCTCTTGTTACCAATAATACCTCTCCTACTGTTTCATAAATTAGTAAGGTGGTTGTTTTGACCTGTATGTAAAGTTGAGGACAAAATTACACAGAGAACACATACGTACCTTGAAACAATAATCATTTGGGGAAATTATTTAAATTCAGCAGATACATCCCTAGTCTATGTAACAACCTGTGCATCATCTGCTGATCATATGCAATCAGTGTCTTCAATTCACAGCTGCCTTGATTAAGCAGATAATTGGTCTACCAAGTTCATTACTTACCAATGTCCCTGTAAAGGGAGTTACAATTGAAAATGACTGGATGAGTTCATGTTCTGGGGAAGTCTAGTCTTCTGTAATTTCGCAATTGCTAATGGACCTAGTTTCCTTGGTTTTGATCTGATTTTGAAGACAGTTACCTACCCAGGAGAGGGTCAAGATTGTAAATGTGTTTTCTGAAAAGGACTTTTCCTTTCTAAAAGTGTGTCTAAACGCAGGAGCTTGCCCTCCAAAATGGATGGTACTTTCTAGCTTCAAAACATATTGAAATGGTGGCTGGAACTCTGGTGAACAAAGCAATATGGAGTAGTTCCTCAAAACTAATTACAACAAAATCTCTTTCTCCCTTTCTCTCCCCCCCCCCGCCTTTGTCTTTCTTCTTCCCTCTCCCTCCTTCAACCTCACCTTCCCTCCATTCCTCCCTTCTTCTGTCCCTCCCTTCCTCTGTCTCTGTCTCTGTCTCTTTCTCTGTCTCTCTCTCATAGCCCTACTGGGGTCAAGACTAACAGGTGAAAATTCCTCTCATTGCTGACTTCCAATGGGCTTATCTAAATAGGAGCTTAGAAATCATCCTCACATCTGACAGCCAATTACCTCATATGTAGTCTGAGAAAGACTCAATTGTTACTGCCATCTTACACACACACACACACACACACACACACACACACACACACACACACATTAGTAATAACATACAGATATGATCTTGAATGCCAAAACCAACTAAAAGGTAGTGGCTGATCAATTCAACAGATTGTGATGACAACTCTTGACTTGATGTGCAAAAAATGACTGACATGCACTGATAAGAAGAGGGAAAATGATGAGATTTTTATCATAGCATTTGGACAGTATTCCTGGGTTTCTTTCATGAACTTGCAAGCTTTTAACACTAAAGTTTTTTTTAAAAAAAACAACTAGTTTAATTATCTGAAGCAAAGATACATTTTACCAAGGCGGCTTTTTTTTGCTTAATATTCATTCATTCAAAAGATATTTATTAAACACACGTTTTTGACAGATACTGTGGAGAAGGGCATATTTTTCTCCTTTCACTTTTGTCGGAAGACTAATAAATTTATTCAGCATTGCACCTCTCCAAACCCTTGGATTGCATCAGCTGCCTCATTATTTGGACTTCTACAACCAGGCTCTCTCTTTTCTTCTGAATCTAAGACCTTAACTTAAACACGTAAGCTTTCTGAGATCGCCTCCTCTTTCATATTCTAGGAGATTACTCTGAATTTCCCTTCCATCACTTGCTTTATCAACCTCAAACAACACAAAAATTAGTCTCTGCCATTTGTCTACCATACTTTTTTCTCTATACTTCCCCTTTTCCTGTTTGTTCTTTCTTTTTTGAATCTACTCCTCTTAGCTTTTGTCCCTACCATTATATCACAACAGCTCTTGATGGAATCAACACCCTTTGACATAGCTAGACTCTTTCTCCTTAGAATATGGGTGTCATTGGGCTTATGGAATGGGATTCTTGAGTTCTCCTTCTGTCTCATTGCTGATTTTTTTCTATTGCTGATTTTGTCCCTAACTTAACGTCATAATTCCACAGAACTCAGATATCATACTTCTCTTCATCCAAATTTACTTCCTGATCTCATCTATTGTAATATGTTTAATTCCATTGGCAAATGTACTTGTCAATATATACACACAGATATATGCATGGGCATACATATATAGACAGATGCATGTATGTATACATTTATTCCAAACTTCTCTAAATATCAATTCATATATCGAATTGACTACTTGCTACCTCTACTCAAATGTGTCATATACATGTGAAACTCTACATTTCCTAAGCAGCGGGGTCTCACTTGATTTTCAGTTTTCTCAACATTCCTAATTACAGTTAATCTCTATTTTCCCAGATGAAAACATTACAATAATATTGACTTCTCATTATCTCTCATTCACAAATGATTTTGGGGAAAAACTTCTGAGCTCTCCCATAAAAATATATCTAGAATTCAACTACTTCTCACTGCTTCCTCCAGTATTGGTCTAACTTACAATCACACCTCTTTTGAACCACTGCTGTAGCTTTAAAAATATTTTCTCCTACATTATCTTTTACCCTTTTCTGCTCTTCTCAGCAGGAGACCAAGGCAAACTTCACAATGGCAGATTGTTTTCTGTTTCACCCACCCTAATTCCCCTGTAAAGCCCTGCAAAGTAAGACTTCTCAATACCTCCGGGGTCATCTTCTCTTCAACATCTCATGTATTCTACTGTTTATACATCGTCTGATTGCTATTCTCTGAGCATACTAAGAATACTACTGATTCAGGGATTTCAAGAGATCTTCAAGAACACCATTCTTTCAGATGAGGCATCTTCCTTTATTTCCTTCAAGTCTTTGGTCAAATGTTACTACCAATTATGTAACAAACATCCCTCCTACACTCTGAGACACTTTTATCTTTCCTAAACCTTGTCTTTCTCCATGATACTTAAATATACATGGTTTTACACACACACACACACACACACACACACACACCCCGAGTGCTGCTGTAATTTTATTTTTTTCTGATTCTTACCTAATGCAATGTGGTATGCATGCTGATAGGGATGAAAGTCAAGCATGTTTGTTGTATTTATAAGGTCTAGGATGATATGCGATACATACAAAGCCAGCACTCAAAACTATTTGTTATGTGAGGAGGGAAGGAAGTAATCCTTTGGGTTCTGGCAAAGTTACAATGGAAAGATACAATATTGGGCAGTCTTGAGTTCAAGGTTTCCAGATATTGAGTAGGACATTCTAAGTGAAAGCTGGAATACATACTGATCTTCTGTCAGTTTGGGTCACCTCAGTAGCCTGTAATTCATGAAGCCATTCCCTAACACAATTTGACACTTGTTGCTCTAATATCTAAATTTCTGTGGTATGCATAATCCATAATACATACTGTAGAATTTTCTTCATTATCATTTCACATTTTTCGGTTTTTTAAATAATGAATAGGCATTTATTATTTATCTACTATTTTTGTACTTGCTGTAACAACCTACCTATACACATTTTTTCTAAAAAACAATCTTAAAGCTTTTTATCTGTCCTTATTGGTCTGTTCGAGGCAAGATTTTTCACACAAGTAATTTCAATATATCAAACTATGTCTTTAGACAAAATGGGCGTCCTTACTTGGTTAAGAGCTACAATTACAATAATTTCATTAGCAAGTAAATCATTAGCAATTCAAATTAATAATAGATTTAATGCAGAACATACATATTTATATTATATATACACAGATATATCTTAGCCTATTTTCAATTTTAGGTTGATCTTAATAATTTTCCTGATTGTAAGTGACAAATATGTGACGGCCACTTTGTTGAAAACGGTGCTCACATCACATGTCTTAGGCAATTCAATACATCATAAACCATGAAATAAAGCATAGGTACATTATACATCCTAAAGTGTGTGGTGTGCTGTGTGTATGTGAGTGTGTGCGTGTGCATGTGTGCATGTGTGTGCGTACATATGCATGATCACAGGGCCTCAGCTCATCTTTTTCACACAAGGTTCGTGGTCCATTACTTCAGAAATGCCTTCAATTACAGATTTTTGTTGATTAACTAGAAGTAAGAATCTTACAGATACATTGGCCAAACTAATTTCAAATCTTGATTTTTCAGTTCTCAACCTCCTAAGTAGCTAGGATTACAAGTATAAGCCACTGATACCTGGCTCCTAAAGAACACAGACGTACTGAAATCATGCATGTAATATGTGGCTTTGACTACACTAACTTTATTTTTTTGTCTCTGTTTCTTGTCTCCAAATGAATAAAAAGTGGAAGTTAATCATTGGCAACACTATTAGCAAAGTCTAATACTCCCCAGTTCCTGCCTCAAACCTCTCCCACATTCTCATGCTAGTCTAGAACACAGATTTAAAGTTCACAGAACATCTTATGTACAAGCTGAAAAACAAATGTTGTGGTTTTAAGAGAACTTAAAAAACATGAAAGAGAAATTAAACAAAGGCTCTGAACCTTATTTGTGTTCTGTAACACTGCTTCAAGGCAACATTTTTATTTTTAAATGTATGCCCTCGTTTACTCAGGAAATTAAGAAATGAGTCCTCCTTGTCAGTATCTCTGCTACTTAAACAACCTAGCCATGGGCTGATTTACAATTGAGTCCTAATTGAATAGTCACGGTTTAACTATATCAGCATATCTTCAGGTTCCATAGATAAATATTCAAAGCATTTCCCATAGATTTTACAAGCAAAGAGTAAAGAGAGTCTTACAGCAAGTAAAAGTCTGTTGATTATGTGACTATTACTCTGCCTTTTTCTTTAGGTATATTTAATTTCTGATATGTGTTTTCAAGACTAGCTACATAAAATATAAATGTTCATTAACAACTAAGACAAGATTTTGGAGAAGACAGTCTTTAGTAATGTAACTCAGATTTCAATTTAATAACTATCTGGAGCTAAATATCAATATCATACTCAATCATTTTAATGAGTTCCTCTATTCACATAATAGTATATTTACTTCGATGGCTTCAGAGTGGGTAAAAATGAAAGAAGAAGGGCTAGGAAGATGGCTCAGTGGTAAAGTGCTTGCCTTGAATGCATGAGGTCCTGGGTTCGATTCCTCAAAGCTGATTGTTTAATGAGGTCATGAGAATTACCAAGTGTCCCCAGCATGAGACAAGTCAGGTGCCATATCAAAGACAGAAGTGCTGCAGAGCTCATCAGAGGAGAGAGATGAGCAGGAAAGGGTACAGCGGCAAACGGCACTGGTGAGTGAGTAGAGATATGTGACAGTAACTATTGAAAGGAAAGTATCCATGAAAAGGTATTTTCAAAGACATGGCTCTGTTGATAGTGGAGAGAGCAAACAGCACAATGGCTTAATCATGGTGACTTATTGAGATTACATTTCAAATAGACTTACGTTTGCTGAAAGCAGTATTCATGAATGTTTGGTTCAGTAGCACTGTTGGCCAGACTGTTTACCTAGAAATACTGTTCTTGCACCTACCCAATATGGTTAAGTATCTGTGATTTCATGAAAGAATAAAATACACATGAAATGCATGTCTGGGTACATTTTCCTTCAGGGAGACAGTACATTAAAAAAAATAGTTTCTAGAAGTAGAGACGTCCCTTACTATGTCATCTCTCTAAATGAAGCCTTGGGAGGTGGAGCAATAGGGGAGCCTGTGGGATACTAAAGCCTTCTTTTGTAGGTCAGGGTCATTTACTCTAGCTAAGTAGTTATACTCCCAGTGAAGATATCCTTTAGCATGATGTGAACATTTGCAACTTTGCCAGGCAAGGAATGACCTGACAACTGATAGAATGCCAAGGAATCATTTTCTCCATAATGAATAAATGAATAGATGAACAAAAAACAAAGCTACTGAATTGATTGGTATGATCTGAGTGAGGAATTGCTATGTCTGTGGTACAGGCATTATTCAGGACCTTCTGCTTCATGAGATGCTTTATTTCCCTCTGGGCCTTTGCAATGGGAGAGCCTAGAACTTGAGCCCACTTTTTCTAATTCTATGTTGGGAAGCAAAAACAGATACATGCCCATTCTTGGACCCCTGTTTTCATTGAGTAACTCAGGTATTCACTGAGATGGAGCAGAAAGAGGCCGAGATGTAACGCACATCAAAGGTAAAGGAATAAAGGCAATTTCTATTGCTACTTCAGTTAAAATGTGATCATGTTCATTTTCATATGCACCATTTCTGATGAGTTGTCCAAGCATGAATGTTCAGAGTAAACAAAGCAATTGTTTCCATTATGATTTTGAATGTATATTACATACTTTAAGAAACCTCAGCACCTCACATGCTATGGCAATTACCTTTCAAAACACCTCACTACAGTAGAGATGGTACTTACTAAGAATGTAGTTAATAAAAAGAAAATATAAATTTCAATTAGGCAATCAAAGTACATTCACTTCCTCTACTTTCCTCTATTTTATTATTTAGATGACAGCAAAGAACTTAAGTTTTAGAAGGCAAGAAAATACAGAGTTAGAGACCACATTTGTCTATATTTACATGTATGGTAGGTCCTCTGGAGTATTTGGTAAAGTTAAGGTGACTACAGAGCTGACCTGGTCTAATCCCTTAAGCTTACTGAATAATGTGTAAATAACTTCCCTTATTATTTTTTTTAATTTTTTATATGTTTTTATTGTAAAAATACAGTACAGAGGGGTTACAATTACATGAGTAAGGTAATGAGTACATTTCCTATCGAGCGTTGTTGCCTCCTCCTTTGTGCACATACACCCTTATTATTGTACAGAGAGAATGGAGACTGACTGCATTCCTTTCTTCAGAATTTGCTCAAGCTTTCTTGAGAGGATGAAAATAGTGAAGTTATTGTCATAAATCTTTCAATTAGGAAGAGGAAGAGAAAGAGGGTTCCATATAGCTTCCATGCACTGAAGTTTTCATTCATAAAATGCACTTTCATCACATACCTAATGTAACACACTTCAGATTTGGTACTGGGGGCCTCATCAGTGAACTAAACTGCCATTATTCCTGACCTTTAGACCTTCCACAATCCACTGAGGGAAGCAGACAGGCAGAGAGATGATTAGGAGACCCGAAGGCTAAACCTACAAGAGGGACAAGGAAAGAGGGGCAGATGAGGTTGTTGTGAAAACATGGACCTTGTGAGACAGGGAGGGTAAGATGTTCACTGTTAATCTCAAGAGGAATAGAGAGCCATGTAAGGGTTATGTAAAACAAGAGTAAGTCATACCTCAGAAATTTGACTTTTTAGATGAAAGCGGTAAGGCAGATGGATCAATTTAAAGGCTGTGGCAACATTCGACGCCCAGAGGGCTGGCCATACAGGAAATCAGCAGCAGCAAGGACAAGCCAATCAGACATAAGTTTTGAAGGTAAAATGAAAAGAATTCAGTGATTATCTGGATGGGAACACTGAGATAAGGAGATGGATAAGGAGACTGGGGGAGGTTCTTCAGGTTTCTGTTTTAGTAAGTGAGTAAACAGAAGGAGGAACTGAAGAGAACCACAGAGGCTATATGTACATAATTCCAAAACTGACTCACTAACAAAGAAACTCACAGAGAGAAACTCACAGGGAGAACATCAACTGCATTACTGTGAAGTACCATGAACCCTGTAATTAGCTTCATCATAAAGGGAAATTTTAACTGAATCTTTTATTCAAGTTTAGCTTTTCTGTGGTATGTATCAATGGATTAAGCATAAACTACTTCTTTTTTTTTTTATAAAAATAAATTTGAGGCACATTCTTGTATAGCTTGTATCCTATCAAGAAAATTCATCAAAAGATGGACATGTAAAAAGTTCTGTCAAATCAAGGAGGTCTTTGACTGAGGACAAAGTTAGGAAAACTGTACATATGTCTTAGTTATCTTTGACTCATATATTTATAACAAAATGTTATTACTTAGCTGGCAATTACTACTCAGAACAGTAGGCACACTCATAATCAGACATAAGGACAAATTCTGTTTTAAATGCAAATACAAACAACTCTTTGATTAATTGCTGTTTGAATTATTAAACTTTGATTTTATAGTCAACTATATGTGTATTTTTATACCAAGTTTTTGGAATGATTTGTTTAAATATAGGTAAACAAAGTAAAAATAACTACTGACTGTATCAGCATTAAATTTTTTCTCATTAAAAGAGATAATGAAGATAATGAAAGACACTCTATTGGAATAAAATGTATCTGTAATCATATCTCTGACATGATAATAATATGTAAAATACTTAAAAAATAAAAATTTCTATAGCACAAGAACAATTTTTTATCAGCTAACTAGATTTAAAGAATACACAAAGGACTTGAATAGGCATTTATCCAGAAATAAACAAATAGGCAACAATCATGTAAAAAGATATTCATCCACAATTTATCAGAGGAAGGCAGGCCAAAACCACAATGAAATTCCACTGAGACCTACTCATGAAGCTGGATACTAAAATTACATACACACACACACACATACACATGCACACACACACACACACACACACACACACACACACACATGCATATATGCTGTTGTTGAAAGTGTGGAGAAATTAGAACCCTGGTATAGTATTGGTGGGACTGTAGTATAGCCACTATAGAAAGCAGTGTGAGAGGTTCTTCAACAATTAGATAGTACTATCAGATGATCCAGCAATCATACCTCTGGGTATATAATTTTAAAAATTCAAAGTCAGAACATGGCTCTGAAATAGAGCCTACCAAAAGTGAGGCCCTCAAGTTCAAACCCACGGGGGACAGAAAACAAGAGCAAGCAACTTCTCAAAGAGATCTATTTATTCCTATTGTTCACAGAAACAGTATTCGCAGTAGTTAAAAGATGGAAGCAATTCAAGGATACATCATCACTAGAAAAATGAGTCTGATAATGTACATCTAATATAATATGATGCAGCCTTTAACAGAAGGTTTATCCTAGGATTGTAGGGATGTTTCAGCAAGCTCAAGACCCTGAGTTCAAACCCCAGTACTATGCATACAAAAAAGAGAAGTATACCTTATCACACTCTAAACATAATGGACTTTGAAAGGATTAGGCCAGGAGAAATAAGTCACAAAAGACACTCTATGATCCATTTATATGAGATATCTAAGGCAGTGAAAATTATACATACAAAAAATAAATGATGGTTACTAGAAACTAGAAAGAGTTGTCATTTAATGGATATGGACTTTTAATTTGCAAAATGAAAAAGTTTTCATTAAATTATCAATATACTTAAAACTACTGAAAACTATACTTAAAATGATTACAAGGGTAAATTTTATGTTATATGCTTTTCTCATAGAGTATGAATCTATTTATATGAAATTCCAGAATAGACAAATCACAGAAACAAAAAGTAGATTCGTTGTCAAGAGCAGGAGAGATTAGAGATAAATAGGGAGTGATTGCTAATGGGTACAGGGTTTCCTCTGAGAGGTAAAAATGTTGTGGAATTAAATTTTCTTAAGGATTACATAATTTTGTGAACATATAAGAGCCATTGAATTGTATAATATTTTTAAAGAGCCTTTTTGATAGCTAGTTATTGGCATTAAGTATACTATCTTTTTATGTAGCTTCTCTCACAAAGATTCTAAAGCAATTTCAAACCATTCAAAGTATTCTTCAAATACTAGGAAACATTATTAGTAGTTCCTAAAGATCTTTTAATAATTATTTTCTTTAATCCACTGCATTCAACTCCCTAGGAATCCAAAGGCAACAAATGCTGTATTAATAATGTTATGCAAAGAACAATGGCATAATGCCAGAGAATTTCAAGGATAAAAATATGAAATTCCCTTGTCTGTGATTTCCTGTGCATTGCAAAAGCTGCTATATGGATCAGTCAGCTTGAATAAGATGTTTTGACATCTTATCTCAACATCTAAAATTAAAACTACATCTCCAATTTGCACTCCAAGCCCTGCATTTCATGTAGGTTAAACTCAGATGTTAGAATGAGGAGATTAGCTACAAGAATACTTAATTAAAAGTTGCCTTCTTTCCTCCACAAACTCGAAAAAGAACTGCAGTAATATATATATATATATGTTGCTTTTTGTTTGCTTGTTGTTGGGGGGGTTGTTGTTTTTGTGCTAGTCCTGAGGCATGAATTCAGGGCCTGGACAGTATCTTTGAGCTTTTTTACTCAAGGCTGGCTCTCTAGCACTTGAGCCACAGTTGTGCTTCCAGTATTTTGATAGGTAATTAGAGATAAGAGTCCCATGGATTTTTATTTTCTTGCCCAGGCTGGCTTTGAACCACGATCCTCAGATATCAGACTCCTGAGTATTTAGGGTTATAGACATGAACCACAAACACAGTACTAATATAACTGATTTTTGAAGATAGGTGTTGTTGTTGTTTTAACATGTGTGCCTTTAAACCACAGGATCAGTAATTAGGGAACAGAACATTTAAAACACTCTAGTCCTGGTCAGGGAAGTTGCCTTACATTCTCTTCATCTTATTTCTCTTTCTTTTTCACTCCCAACACAATTTTCTTTCAATTTGTCCTTATCTCTAACCCGACAACTTCTTCACCAGTCATAAGGGAGAGAGAGAGAGTGAAGTTTCTCTAGTTTTGATTCTTTATGCTGTGGTCAGCAACATTCTCTGCCTGTGGACACCGGGTCCTGCTCAACCCCACCCTTCTGGCCAGGGCTCAGGCAGCTTTCCTCAAACACACTGGAAGGCAGACAGACATACTGGGACCTACCAGAGAACAAAACATACAGAAACAATATCAGAAAGAAAGAAAAAAACCCCATTGAGCAGAAAGAAATGCTTCTTTCTTCACACAAAGATATCATTCTGAATTATACAAGGGCTTGTTTTTCCAAAGCAACAAACCTTCTTAACAATACCTTTTGAAGAAAAACAATGTTATTCATCTTCAAAAGTGAAAACAACAGGTATCTTTGGTTCCTTTAGGCTCTAAGATGAGGTATCAATCATATGCAAGTCACAGCTATTCCGAAACCCTCTTTGTTTGCTTGTCTGTTTTTCAATTCTAAGGCAGAATCATTATTCCACTATTATTTGAAATCAGGTTATTTCTCCGAAGTAGAAAAAAAATCTAATAATTTCTTATGAGTACATTATCCTAAAACATAGTGAGACAATTTTCAGCGTTGCCGTGCCCCCCTGGGTGTTCATTAAAGTCATCAAGGAGCATGGTGTGACCCAGCATTAATGGAACACAGTGTGAGTGGCTCTGTGAGGCAAGTGTTGATACTGATTGCAAATTGTGCAAGATGATGCATACAGGAATCCCGGGATTCTGCAATGAAGTAGCATGGAGTGGTTTATAAAAGGCAGAGCCCTGAAACACAAGACAGCTTGTAAAGGAAAGAATCCTTTTCTCTTGTTCAACTATGAATTTAATTCTGAGCTACTAAATGGCCAAGACTAGTAAAGCAGGAGCTCTGGTAAGAATAATCACTTAACTACTTCATATATGTTCCAATAAGTACGTGCTGTATACTGGTGTTTCTCAATTTACTATGAGGCTATATAAAGAAATACTGTAAGATAATATCATAAGCCAAAAAGATACATAGCCTACTTACTATCATAGTTTGGTAAAACAATTCGCTGCTCAGTATTGGTTGTGGCTAGCTGGGTGCCAGTCACAGCCGCTATTTGGCATCATGAGAGCATCATAGTAGGCATTGCTAGTCAGAGAAATAAAACAAAAGATCAAAGTCTAAAGCACAATTGCAACCATGAATTACTTTTGTGCTATCATGAAGTTGAGAAATCTTAAATTGAGTATGTTGGTGACATACTCAGAATATCAGTATTTTCTTATTCAGTAAGTCTTTTTGTGTTTATTTTTGGGTGTTTTTTTTTTTTTTAATCCATCCTGGACCTTGAACTCAAAGCCTTGATGCTGAGCATTTTTGCTCAAGGGTAATCCTCTATTACTTGAGCCACAGCTCCACTTCCAGCTTTTTGTGGTTAACTGGAAATAAGAGTTTAGTGGACTCTCCTGCCCTGCTGACTTGGAACTGTGATCCTCAGATCTCAGCCTTCAAGTAGGTAGGATTACATGTGTGAGCTAAGACATGTGAATCAGCAAAGACAATAATGTATTTTTGTTGATTTTGTTTTCACACACACAACATATATATATATATTTTTTTAAGTAGTTTTACAAAGGGGTTTCAATTCAACATGTCAGTTTAAAAGTACAATGCATCTTGATCAATGTCACCTTTTCCATGGTTCTCTCCCATCTACTCCAACCCCACCCATCCCCCTCCAGTTACCAAGTTCCATTTTCACAAATTTGTTCTTGCTTTTGCTTTTGCATAACTACAAACATGCTTATACTTGTAGGCAGGCATTCTACTACATAGCCAGGCTTCTAGCCTTGTATCTCTGTTTTCAAAGCATCATTTAAAAAATTTCATTTCACTTGATAATTAATGTTTTCAGTGCTATACCTCCTTGTACAATGGTACAATGTTAGTAAAATAAATTAGCAAGGTTAATTAGGTCAAATTGTGAACTGAGTTAATGAACATGTTTACACTAGCTGGGTATAGTCAAAGCTAATGGATAGAACCTACAGCTAGGACTAGCACTCTATGCCTAGATGCTATGCAGATAATCCTATCCCTTGAAAGCTGATATTAACTGTCTTCCCATTCTGAGTACCTAAGTGCAATCACTCACTGGATGTATTGAGTGAAGGCTGAAAGTAAATAAGTCAACATTACATGAAGGTTGTATCTGGTGTCACAGAGAAGAAAGAACATGGTAGAGGGAGGAGAATGGGGGGAATGGTGGTTGCCCCTTCTTCACTGTCTGCTGCAGGCCTTTCTTAGTTTGCAAAGCTCCAGGGCCCTGGATCTGCATCCTTGCTGTGCTATAACTGAGTTCAGGCAGTAGGGCAAGGGGCAGGGAGAGCAAAGAGGGAAGTAAGAAATCAGAGAGGGCTCCCCAGCAGGGAAGCTACAGTGGTGTGCACACCCCTATCCCCTGCAGCACTGGCTGGAGTGAGGTACCCAGGAAGAGGATGGAGGGGGAGGCCGGCAGCCAGGTTGTCTCCACCTACTTTTCAAAGACCCAAGAAGTCAAACTGAAAGAAAAAAGGATTTAGCCTCTTCTTACACAGGGTCTTCTCTCTTCCTTTGAACACGACTTTAAAAAAGAAAAGGCAAGGTTGAAAGGGAACACAAAGGAAAGTCAGAAGCATGCCTAGAGAGTTAAAACACATGGGGAGAGCTCCAGTGAATCAGTAGTCAGTACGTTTTGGAAGGGACCCACTCAGAGGGGGTTTCTGGAGGCCTGGCGCACTGCCACTGCTGACTTTCCGTTGAAAGAACAGAAATTGAGAGGAAAATGGGAGCGCCTGCTTCCTTCTGCATTCTTGGTTCATACCCCTGCTTCCTTTCTAGGATGTTGCCAAACATCTCCATGTCATCACCTACATGTTGCCTCCTTTGGGAAATCCTTCCTGACCAGCAGGGTAGCACTTCCTCTAGTAACTTTTAGAGGTCACTGAGGCAGAGCACTCCTTACTCAATGGACATATCCGCCATGCACCAGGGGTGAAAAATATGGACACACATCCACACATTATAGGAGTTTACATAATCATATCAAATCGTTACACTACACGCTACATATTTTATCAGTCTCTTAATTAGAAGACTATAAATGAGTCATAAGCAGACATCATATTGCTGACTTCTTTGAGTTCCTATTTTGCCCATTAGAGCACTTTAAGCAGAGTAGAGCAGGCACTGTTTAAACACACACGCATGTGTCCACACGTAATTGTACACACATACATGACTCATACACACACTTTATACACACACGCACAACTTCAATGTAAATTTTGAAATCAATAGGAAATCTATATTTTTATGTATCACTGAAACATGCTACCGTACATGAACTTTGCGGAAAGAAAATTCAACTTTGTATTTGGCATAAATTCTCACCTTTCACCATATATTCTAAATATTAAAAAGTGTATATATATATATATATATATATATATCTTAGTCCAAGGAAAAAAAATTAATTTTAATTTCCAACATATTAAATATAAGATGACAAAAGGTTTTAATCATTATTATGAAGATATTATAGAAATGTTTACTAAAACAAATTAAGGAAAGAAGAGAAAAGAAGCAATTCTGACATTAGCAACTGGAATAATTAAAATGATTTCTGAAGGGATATAAAAAAGAATGTCATGAGCCAAGGACAGCGTCTCATGCTTACAATCTTAGTTACTCAGGAGGTAGGGTCCTAGAGGATTGTGGTTTGAGTTCACAAGGCCTCATCTCAACCGATAAAAGCTGGGAGTGGGGGCAAAGCCTGTTCTCCCAGCTCCATGGGAAATACAAATAACTAAAAGGATCATGGTGCAGGCCAGCCTTGGAGCATAACCATAGGACCATATTCAGAAAATAACTAAAAGTAAGAAGCACTGAGAGCACAAATTAAGGAATGTGACACTTGCCTAACAGGCAGAAGGTTCTAAGTTCAGACCACCCTGAACGTATATTTTAAGAAAAATTTGTTTGTTGTGAAAAAGATATGACAACTTGAAGTTGACTGTAGATGGATTAACTCCTCATTTGACTTTAATTTTCCAACTAGTCAAGTGCAGAGGTAGAGACTACGTTGTAATTTGTAATTCATGAATCAGTTAGCAGTTACCACATGATTCGGAATGCTACTGCTCAGTATAGATAGCAGACTGATTACATACCATTCTTTAAATCAGGAAACAACAAGAAAAATACATTTAAATTATAGATTAGCAATTTCCTCAGGGGAGATGAAATAATTTCCATGATTTAATCCATCTTCCTTCCTTCTCTTCTTTTTTTCATTTCTTTTCTTATTTAGCAAGTATTTATTTTTTATAAGCCTCAGAAAATTCCATCTGATAGCAGCCATGGTATGAATAATAAATATTCTTCATAATTTGATTTTCCTTACCCTAATCGATAACACATTTCTTAAATAGAATGATCTGTGCTGAGTATTAGTCTCTTCTTCCAAGTGCACTAACCCTGTCCTTGTTCTGACAACATATCTCAGTCTGAAACAGGAGCCATTTTGTAAATCTTTTATTTCCTTACCTAAGTTGAGATGAGTTATGACCTTAGCTATAAAAATTCCTAAAAAGACTATTATGAGAAAAAGGAGAGAGAATGTAGTCAAAAAGTCAACATATATCCTACCAAATTAAGAAAAGTGAGAGAAGGATGGGTTGGGAAGGATGGGTTGGGAGGGATGGGTTGGGAGGGATGGGTTGGGAGGGATGGGTTGGGAGGGATGTGTTGGGAGGGATGGGTTGGGAGGGATGGGCTGGGAGGGATGGGTTGGGAAGGATGGGTTGGGAGAGATGGGTTGGGAGGGATGGGCTGGGAGGGATGAGTTGGGAGGGATGGGTTGGGAGGGATGGGTTGGGAAGGATGGGTTGGGAAGGATGGGTTGGGAAGGATGGGTGAGAATGTTGAAAGAGGTAACATTGATCAAGATGCATTGTATTCATAAAATGCTTTTCTGAATGGCAACTCCTTTGTACAACTACTTAAAGATAATACAAATATTTTGACTATGATAATATGGGTAGAGATTAGTTGGACATAAGAGAAATAAAACTGTCTGACATTATCATTTAAAGATCTGATTATCAGTCAAAGAAAGAAAGAAAGAAGGAAAGAACGAAAGGAAGAAAGAAAGAACAAAAGAAAGAAAGAAAGAAAGAAAGAAAGAAAGAAAGAAAGAAAGAAAGAAAGAAAGAAAGAAAGAAAGAAAGAAAAAGGAAGGAAGGAAAGAAGGAAGGAAGGAAGGAAGGACGGAAAAGAAAGAAGAAAGGGAGAGGGGGAGGGAGGGAAGGAAGGAAGGAAGGAAGGTAGGTGAAAGAAAGGAAGAAAGAAAGAAAGGAAGAAAGAAAGAAAGATAGATAGATAGATAGGAAGGAAGGAAGGAAGAAGGAAAGAAACCAAGCTTGCAAGCAAGCAGAATTCAAATTAAAAGTTTGGTTTATGATTTCATGTTTTTTCAAAGGACTCAATGTCAAGAGTCAGACAGTCCAAATATTATCTTCATCCTGGAATGAGAAAATGAAGATGATCTCTGGAAGTATTAGAAGGGAGCAAGACTTAATTTTGCTCAAACACTCTGACATAGCCTGCTCCTACAAGATGCTTAGTAAATAGCAAGTACTTGTGCCCCTTTGTGAGTGTTAGAGTTAAAAAAAATGAGAAAGAGTGATTTTTCTCTCACTAGGGTAGATCTCAAGGATAATCTATGTCCTATAGCACCAGGATTAAAAACAACAGCACAGAGGTCACTACTTCATGCTACAATGTCCAATTACTGTGCCACCTCATCTGCTGATTTTGTTTCCCAGCTCTCCACGTAACAGACGTTTGAAGGCCTTTAAAGAAACATCCTAGAACTCTGATCAGAAATAAATTTCATTCATTTTTAATGCTGACCTTTCTTTCTTTTTATTAATGGGAAAGTGTTGCAATATTGAATGAGGAAGACAGCAAATAACAAAGCCGACACAACTCATTTTTCAGCTATGAATCAGGCCCAATATAAAATCACCCATGCAGCTCTCTACCAAGTGCTCATGCCTTCAATAGAAGAAAGTCATACATAATGTAGCAGGGAGTGTTGACAGGGTGACATGGCCACAGAAGACTGGGAGAATCTGCTGATGTGGACATGGGAATGTAAGGTGTGAACAGGGCCTAAGGAGATTTCACATTTCCCTTAACTATGTCTTGAAGTTAAGTTGTGTTTTGCTTAACACCTGCATTAACAGAAGGCTTGCTGAAAGTAAGCTTGTGATTTCTCACATATTCAGATTAAACACACATACAAACCCCAAATGACATCATTTCCTTACTGACACTTCAGTATTCAAGTGCTCATGGCCTTGGTAAACATATATAAACATTATTTAAATTATCATAGGTTAAAAAGCTCCTTTTTTGAAATAAATATAAGTTGATACATGTATTAAAATGATTTTTTTAAGCCAATGGATGTTGGGGTTGAGATGGTCAATATTTGAGCTGTTAATGCTGAGATACCCTTGGAATAACGTATTTCCATGAGTATGTTCAGATTTCCAAAGGTTAAGGATAACTTAGAGAGATGGCTAAATATACCAGAATAACATCCAATTGTAGTTTCTTGATACAAATAAGAAAAATAGAATGTATAAATGATTTGAGGATAGTCACTTAAAACACATAAATGATCACAAACAAGGCTACACTAAAGCTACCAGCACAACCATGTTTATCACAGCATTATTTACCATAGCTAAGTTATGGAACCAACCTAGTTGTCCCTTAGTATATGAATGGATCAAGAAGATGTGATATATTATATACAATATGTAATATATAATATATATCTAATGGAATTTTTATGCCTCCATCAGAAAGAATGACATTGCCCCATTTGTTAGGAAATAGAAAGACTTGGAAAAGAATTGTATTAAGTGAAGTAAGCCAGGCCCAAAGAAACATAAGTCCTATGGTTTCCCTTATTTGCAATAACTTGTACATGTGTAGGACAAGTAGAAGAGGTAAAAAGCTATGTAATATGACCATATAAGATGGTGCTAAGTGAAATGAACCCCAAAGTAGGTACACAAGTGGTTTTATCTTTCTTGCTATTGATTTTAATGTATTTATAATGTACTATGTTATTTTTTTGTTACTTTTGTATGTTTTTTCCCCATGGTATAATCCCTATTTTCACTGTATTTGTTTCTGGTGCCCTGCATCTTGTATATACGTTTTTCTAATTTGGGGAGGGGAAGGGAAATAACAAAATGATGAAATAAGGATATAGGTTTACCCACTGTAACAATGAGGCATACAAGACACTATGTTGAAAATGAACTTTACAACTTGGGGGGGAGGGGAGAGGGAAGTTGGGGAGGTGGAGAGGGAAGGGATGGTAGGGGAAAAAACAAAGAAGGCAACAATCTGTAGGAAATGTACTCATTACCTTATTCATGTAAATGTAACCCTTCTGTACACTATTTTTACAATAAAATATATTTTAAAAACACGCACATAAATGAATAGATACAAAGTACTGGCTGTGCAGTGTCTACCATTAAACTATGAGACAATAATTTAATATCTGCAGAAAACCGAAAACATAGGTTGTACCAAAAACAAGTAAAATCTTGGTCAATATTTCAGCATGTTATCAATGTCCTTATAAAGAATGCTTTATTAAGCTATGATTGATATATAATAAACACTATATACTTTAAGCTTATGACAGGATACATATACACTTGGGAAGTTATCAAAACAATAAGGATCACATAAACATGCCCATCATTCACCAAAAGTTCCTTGGAATCTACTGATGATCCCTCCTTCAAACCTCATCCCTTTCTAGTCCCTTATTACCATATATTAGTTTGCATTTGCTAAATTTTATTAAAATAGAATTATGTTACATAGATGATTACAAGTCTTTTAAAAAATATCTCTATATCCTAATTCCTAGAACCTGGGAATAATGCCTTACATAGAGAAAAGGGTGTTTTCAGATAAAGGATGTTGAGGTGGGGAGATCATACTGGCTTTGTCTGGAGATTCCAGACAAAGTTTGCTCTGATTCCAGCAAGTTTGTGGTAATTGTTATGACAGCAATAGAAAACTAATATATAGTTCTTTTGTTTCTTACTTTTTTCAGCTCCATATAATTATTTTCAGATTTTTCTGCATTGAGTCATGTATCAATAATTCATTCTGTTTTTATTGCTGAATAGCATTTCTTTATATGGATATACAGAGGCTGTTTATCACTTCATCTGTTGGTGAATATTTGAGTTGTTTCTAATTTGGAAAGATTGCAAGTCAGAATGCAATGAATGAACACTTGTGGACATATTTTGAGGGACACAGGTTTTCTTTTATTTTGTTCTTAATATATATTTTTATTGTAAAGATTCTGTGCAGAGGGGTTACAGTTACATGAGCAAGGTAATGAGTCCATTTCCTATCAAGCATTGTTACCCTCTCCTTTATTTTTCCCCTACCATTCCTTTCCTCCCTACCTCTGCAACTCCTCTCTCCCCTCCCCACAAAAGTTGTAAAGTTCATTCTCAGCATCTGTACATCTCATTGTTACAATGGGTCATCCTGTACCCTTATTTTGGCATTTTGTTATTTCTCTTCTCCTCCCTAAATTAGTAAAATGTATATACAAGATGCAGGACACCAGAATCAAATACAGTGACAACAAGGGGTATACTATGTGGGAAGAACATACAAAGAAACAAAAAAAAAAAAAATCACATAGTACATTAAAAAGAGCAACAAGAAAGATAAAATTTCTGGGATACAGGATTTCATTTCTCTTATATAAATAGCAACTTGTAGAATAACTGATCATATCGCAACTCTAAGTGTACCTTTTGAAAAAACTGACAAACTATCATTTTTCATGCCTATCAACAATGTATGAAAATTTCAGAGCTTTGTTTATTAGCTTACAGAAAAAGGGGATTTCATTGTGACATTTCTGCACTTTACACTATATTCTAATCAATCTCCCCCTCTATAACACTTCTTCCTCTTCCTGCCCCCAAATCCCCAAAAGGTTTCATTTCACTTGTTCCCATGAACCTATACAATGGGTTTTAACCTTGCTGGAGAATGGATAGTTGTTTTTTTCTATGGACAATACACACAGTTTAGTGTCTTACAAAAACTTCATTCTTCTGAGGTTTGCCTTTAATGTTTCTTAAATTGAACTATACCAATGTTCAAAAAATCTGGCTCAATCGTCCCCATTCAGAAGAAAAGACCCTTCAGAATCTTGACTATCTTATTAATTTTTCTGCTAGCCTGACTAGTAGTAACCACCACTATTCCCAATCTTTACAACTCTTTCCTATGAGTCTTCTCACCTTGAACAGTTTCCTTGACTGCCTCAGCCAGTCAGTATGTAGCTAAGTACTTATGGGAGCTCATCCCCTTTCTGGGCAACATCCTTCTCTCCCCCCTTTATCCTAGAAGCCTCAGGTTCACAACCCTTCTAACTCAATCTATTTGGCCCTTTGAACACTGCTTCTTGTTTGAGGATACTTTCTAACTCTTTCCTTTTCCCATTTCCATCTTCCCATCATCCTCATTGTGAAATACATTTTTTTGACTTTGGACAAAGCACATCAATAGTCAGAAAACTTTAAACACATCAATAGTCAGAAACTCCAATACCCACAGACACCAAATTGCTGTAAATAAGTGGGTCACCACATAATAGATCTTCTATTTATCTGTTGAAAATATTAAATTTCACATTGGTTAATCCTAATTTTTTGTGTTGATATTAGCTATTTTTTAACTAATAAGAATAATTGGCATAAAACTAATTGTACAGAGAATTATCTTAGAAATGCTCATTATATCTTCCTGCATTTGGTATTAAGAATATAAACAAAAATGTATAGCAGCAAATTGAGTAAACACAAGACATTTTACTCATAGGAGAACCAATCTAACTTTTAAAGGTAAGAAGACCCTTACAACTTGGAAGGGGAAGGTGGGGATGGGAGAGTAGGAGAAAATGAAGGAGGGGATAACTATTGAAAAGAAATGTACTCATTACCTTACATAAGTAACTGGAAACCCCGTTACAATAAACATAAAAAAATAAAGGTAAGACTTTTTTAACTTACAATGTAGTTGTAATAATTTCAATAAATCTACCAGCCCTCAGAACAGTAGACATAATGATTAGGTGGAAGATGGGTCTCTTCCATAAGGAAACAGGAAACTGCAGCAGGATGACACTATCTGGCAGCGTGGTGGTCAGAAAGGAAGTACAAATACAAATTTAAATCAAGTATCTAACTCGGTCACTTAGATTATTAAGGTATTACATTACATTTTAGATCCTGAGAGTATATAGATTATCTCTAAATTTTGCATTTGGGTATCAGAACATTTTATCAACATCAGGTTGTACCTAGGGGGATTATCTCTTGAACACTTAGACTAAGATCCATGAAGTCCCTGAAAATAGCTAAAATTTCAACATAGTTTTCATTTAATTGCATGCTGGCTTGTAGCTGGACATTCTCTCTCTGAGTGTCCTGATACCTCTTATGCCACACTATTCAGCCCAGTGCTTAATTGTAGTTGGACTTACCAAATGAATGGATGAGAAAATGGATACATAAATGGATGGGTAGACAACTACATTTTTTTGTTTAATTCTCATTTAACAAATTCAAGATTCAATCCTTTTTTTAAAAAACATTGTTTGCTTCAGAATGAAATTTGTGATTGACATGTCTTTTTCTTAAATTACTTAAAAGTTTTTTAAAACATCCATAATTTACAACAGACATATAACCATTTAACGGTGTTGAATGTTCTTGTCTCTCTGATGGGGCTTTCTGCAAATATCTTCAAAAGAAATTCCACAAAAATTCGAAAAAGTAAGAAAACAGAAAACTTATTTTGGTGCCATTGACACTATAGTCTCAAATAGCACATACTTTTTAAAAAGTAACATTCACAGACAGAATCATTGTACAATTTTATATCATTCTACTACCTTATGCAAATCATTTAAATCCTTATTCCTAGTACTTAGAAGTTAATGGACTATTTTTTTTCTTCTTTTTTGCTCTCTACAAAACTTGGCAGTTCTGGCTAAAATGGTATGTCCTGGAAAAAATTCACCATTTAATTCTTCGCATGAAGTTTCCCTTTTCTTTTCCTTTATTACAAAAGAAAGTGATCTTGACATAGGATCAAACTGTTTGCCCCCAAATGCCTTTATGAATGTATCACAGAGGTAGAGGAATGTGCAACTTAGATTACTGGCTTCTGGCAGGCTTTTCTTGAGCCAATTACTGAAGACTTTCATTTACATATAAATAGCTCAGAAATTCCAGCACAAATGTACTTGAAAACACTGAATCAAGTTGTTCACAAAAACATGGATTAGGTGCATTTCAATTTAATTTAAAGGTGTTTACAACAAGCATGTATTCAAATAAATAAAAGAAATGGAATCAATTTTTATTACACAGAGCAACATCATTTTAAATTATTGCAATTATCCCTTCAAGTGCTTTTAAAACCTTCAGTCAAGTTTCTTTTCACGTGCTT
Source organism: Dipodomys spectabilis (assembly GCF_019054845.1). Lineage (NCBI taxonomy): Eukaryota > Metazoa > Chordata > Mammalia > Rodentia > Heteromyidae > Dipodomys > Dipodomys spectabilis. Next base: position 21,455,018 of record NW_024870766.1, read on the forward strand.
TTAGTATTTTGCCTAATAGAAAAAAAAAAGTATAGTAAATTTTTATAAAGATTTGTGGTGTGATATTAGGCTATATACTTTATTTCCTGTTAAGTTTTATCTGTGTATGCCAGAGATGTCTCTTGAGCTAACTAAGGTCTTATAAAAGTGTAAGTAGAACAAAGTGTGTTTCTCTAAAATAACTCACTTTTATTTTTCTGGATAATCTGGTTTAGATTTTCTGTCTTCATCAGGTTGTCTCTTACATGATTTTTTTAATGAGTTTAACTTCATTAGCAGTCTCTAGCCGTTAACTCATCATGGATTAACTACTTGTTCTATTGTTTTACAGCCCTTTGGAGCCATTTCAACTTCCACTGTAGTTTCACAACTGGATTTCATGGATGGTGTAAACAAAGGAATCTATGGTGGGAAACAAACCACAGTGTGAATAACTAGTAAGTTCTGTTTTGCTGAATTCATTTGGTATTCTAGTATAAAAGAGGCACAGAAAAAAACTCATTCATGCACTGAAATATTAATGACATTTACATTTTAAAAATAGAGTGAAAAAATCATTTGTTCTTTATAAATACCTGAAAATATTTAGTTCACTGCAGATAAAGAAGGACAAATTTAAAAAAAAACAAAAAACCAAATAGTTGTGGTAGGGTGGAGGAAGAAAAGAGGAGAGAAGAAGGAATGGAAGAAGGGAGGAAGGAAGGAAGGAAGAAAGAAAGGGAAAGATTTTCTGTGAATCAAACTGGTGATGTATAATTGGCTATTGGTGTTTAATGGGAAGTGCTTGCTGCGGGGGAGGGGGGGGGGAGGGGGGGGGATTCTGAGCCATGCCCACAGTGGAAAGGTGGGTGCTCTTTAGACACTGCTGGAGGACATGCAGAACTGACTATTATGCTGAGTTTCATCGTCTGTTGATAAACCCTAGACATTATTGATTATCTGCCATGTGTACGGAAGTCTAATACCATTTCTCTAAGTGTTACACATTGTTCAGACACAATCCTTGATATACCTAAAGGAAGGGCAAATAATTCATAACTCCATATTTCATGCAGCAGAATGGTGTCAGAATAGAAAGAAACTTTAAGTCACAGATCAAAGCAGTATTATTATACTTAAGAACAGAAGTTTTCTAACTTGAAAAACACGAGGAGGAAAAATGATTTCTCTAGGGTTTGCACTTATTGAGCAAGAAGTTTACCACTATAGTAATGTCCCTAACACTGAGAAATGATTTCTCAAAAATTGAAAGCAAATGCAAAATGAAACATATTTAGTAATGAGACTGAAATATATAGAGGGAAAATAAGATATACCTTTTAGAGGATAACTTTTTTTTCTTTTTTGTTGGGGCCTGAACTCTAGGCTTGGGTGCTGTTCCTCAGCTCTTCAGCTCAAGGCTAGCGCTCTACCACTTGAGCCACAGCGCCACTTTCAGCTTTTTCTGCTTATGTGGTGCTGAGGAATTGAACCCAGGGCCTCATGCATGCAAGGCAAGCACTCTACCACTGAGCCACCCAGCCCCGGATAATTTTTTAATGTTCATAATGTTCATAAATTAAAGGTTCAGAGGCTTAATTTTTTTTTAAGTTCACAAAACAACTGACAAAAAGTTTCTCCCTAAAAAGTAATAGTATAATGATTTTTATTTTGAAGGCAGTGTTGAATATTAAACCCAGGACCTCAAAAGCACTCTACCACTTGAGCTATACTACTTAGCCCTTTTATTGATTGATTGACTTTGTTTTTGAGATAATGTCTCCTTCACTTTGCAGTCTGCCTTCAAACTTATGATAGTCCTGACTCCTTCTCTAGATAGCACCACCATACCTGTCTAGTACATTGATTTGTTATAGAATTTGCTTTTTCTTTCTTTTGTCAGGCATCCAAACAACTAATGGTATTACTGTTTTCAAATAACTCACAAATTCAGCAACGACCTTTAGAGGTTTATTCTTAGCCAAAGCTTGTAAAAGTTCACCTGCTTTGTCAAAGGTAGTAGCCATAAGATTGGTACTTTCGTCACTTTTACTAGACAAAGTACACATACCTACTGTGAACTTAGATCAATGGTAAACATATGGAATCACCTAAAATGTGCCTTAGTCCCTGTCCTCTACATTTTCTTCCTTTCTTCACTGATTTATATATTATACAATTAGATTTTGCATCAGTAGAGGGAAATACCTGTACTTTCCATGATAGCTGAATATACTTAGTAGTCATCTTTCTAAACAAAGATAATGGGAAAAGTCTAAGTCTATGATGAGATTTTTTTTTTATGCAGTGGAAAAGTGATGTGATTTATTTGTAATGAAGATGGTAATATTGTCTGTGAAAGCACTTATTAAATAGGCAGCCAGAGGAGGTGGGGGGGAGGGGTGAAAAGAGCTGTGCTGTGTTTCAGTATGGGCCTCGTTACCTGAGAAGCTGATTCCTTAATAGGTACTAGACACCACCAACATACTAAGCCTCTCTTTAGTATTCCATGGGTTTCTTTGCTCTTTTTTTTCTCTTAATAGCACAATATGTTGCTAAGGAAAAGGCTATGTATAAAAAATAATAAGTGACATACCTATGCAATCTAAAACAATTGGGTTTGGAACAGGAAAAGAAATTATGGGTAGGATTGTGAAAACAACGTTGCAACTTTTTCTTCAAATGTCACAGGAATCTGAAAATTCTTCTAAAAAAGTCCAAAATATGCGTAATGGATTAAGATTTATGATACATCAATTAAAGTCATATAACCTTTCCATAGAATACCTACTAGCCTTTAAAAAAACGTTTAAAAGATGCTGGTAAAACAACTGAGATTCAATTATTTTAAAGGATCCAATGATAACTCTTCTTTTAAATAAAGAACAGCTGTGGTGGCAAAACAGCCATGTGTTACATAAGTTGTCAACAGTTTAAAACTCATGGACACTGATCCAGTTTCCATAGCCCAGTAGTATAGCCCCAACACAACAGAGACTTCAATGGCTTCTGAGGGATATAGTTCAAGGAAGGTCAAGTACACAATCATACCAGGAAAAGATCTGCTTTCAGCTCTTGGCTTGTGAGAGCCAACAGAGATGAGAGCAGGCAATGTCTCCACACTTTTCAAAGTGTTCCAATGAGCAGTGGAGTCCTCTAGGGAGGTATTGTCTCCATTGTAGATTATGAAAAAAATCATTGAAATATAAAGAGGCCAAGTGACATATTTGGATCAAACTAATAGTAAGCAGCTGAAAGGATACAGCTATACTCTTCTCTCAATGATGTATAAACCATAGGGAGCCCAAGACTTATTGAAGCCACCTGAACTAAATAGTCTAAATTAGCCTATCACTTCCTAGTCCACTAAGAATAGACAAATACCTTTCTGACATTTTTTAACCAAGCACCTTCATGGACAATTTTAGATGGTTATATTTAGAAAATAAATATATTAGTATTTCAACTTATTTCTCATCATTTTTTTTCCACACTAGCTAAACTGTAGCAACTTCAATCTATTAGCAAGTTTATGAGAGTAGTAAAGGTGAGAACTTGGTATTCCTGATCTTTAAAAAAAAAAATCATTGTTAGTCAAAGTGGAAAAGAGGTTCAAAAACTATTGACAGCATAAGTAGCTTCTGGCAGGACTCCAGATTGTGTTTCATGGGCAGTATAAAAGGAATAGCAACAGACACTCTCATGAGACACACAGAAGCACAATCACAGAATGCAGAGCCTAGTCTGCCAGAATGGCCTCTTCTTTAAATTCCTGAATCCTTCCAAAGCTAGACTAGAAATCTAGATCCAGCTCCAGGTAACATTTGACTCCAAATTTTATTAAGCAAAGTAAGCCAGACCCAAAGAAACATAGGTTGCATGATTTCCCTCATTTGTGGTAACTAGAAGGTGCCTATAAATCTGCAGGTAAACACACTGGATGGTAAAAACAAAACGAACTTTACAACTTTGGGTGGGGGGGGAGGAGAGATGGGAGGGAATGGGAAGGGGAAACAAAGGAGGAGGCAACAATGCTTGATAAATGTACTCATTACCTTGCCCACGTAATTGTAACCCCTCTGTATGGCATTTTTACAATTAAAAAAAAAAAAGAAAACAAACTTGGGACATGATAAATTACACAGGTCTTAGATAGTCACACAGTGAGACCAAAAGAAGATATTTATAGGAGCAGATCACAAATGATCAATACCTATTTGCATCTGATCATATCAAATAACCTTTTTGAAAATGAATTCCAAGAAGTGGAAACAAGATTTTTTTTGTTGTAGTTGCTGTTTTTGTTGTCTTTTCCTGTCATCTTGTTAACTTATTTGTGTTTGGGAGTGTGAGGAGGGGCATAGAAAAGATAGAACAGATGGAACAAGGGGTGAACAAATGTAACCATAGTACTCCCTACACATTATGTGAAAAATGAACTATACAACTTGTAGTTAGGGACAGAAGGGAAAAATTGGGAGAGAATGTGGGAAGGGGTGACATGGTTCTAAAAGAAATGTACTCATGGGGCTGGGAAGGTGGCTCAGTGGTAGAGCACTTGGGAAGGTGGCTCAATGATAGAGCGCTTGCCTTGCATGCATGAGGCCCTGGGTTCAATTCCTCAGCACCACATAAGCAAAAAGAAAAAAGCCGGAAGTGGTGCTGTGGCTCAAGTGGTAGAGCACTAGCCTTGAGCTGAAGAGCTCAGGGACAGCGCCCAGGCCCAGAGTTCAGGCCCCAAAACCGGACGCCCCCCCCCAAAAAAAGGAAAAGAAATGTACTCATTATGTAATTGTAACCCCTCTGTACATCACCTGTACAATAACAATAAAATACTTAAAAAAAAAAAAAGAAAAAGACAAATGGCTGGGTGCCAGTGGCTCACACCTGTAATCCTAGCTAATCAGGAGGCTGAGATCTGAGGATCGCAGTTCAAAGCCAGGCTGGGCAGGAAAGTCCATGAGACTCTTATCTTCAGTTAACTACCAGAAAACTGAAAGTGGTACTGTGGCTCAAGTAGAAGAGTGCTTGCCTTGAGCTAAAGAGCTCAGAGACAGTGCCCAGGCCCAGAGTTCAAGTCCCACAACTGACAAAAAAAGAAAAGAAAAAAAAAAGACAAAGAGCAATGAGAAGTAGGTACAGGACTGAACTTTTTGCATCTACTTATTGACAGGAAACTAGATCATGGACAGAATTTATTTTTTGTCCAGGGCCTGGGCACTGTCTTTGATCTTTAGAAAAAATTGTTATCCTAAAGGTGTTATAAAGGTGTTATTATGAAGGGTTACAGTTCCGTAAGTCAGTTAATGAGAACATTTCTTTTTGTTCAATGTCACCCCTGCCCTCGCTCTCTCCCAGTTTGTCCCTGTAGTCCTCACCCACAAGTTGTATAGTTCACTTTCAACTTAGTGTCTAGTGAGTGCCACCCTTTGTCCCACCATTTCTGTGCTCCTCTTTACTCTTACCAAAACCGATAAAATTATTCAAGGCTTGCATTATGCTACTTGAGCCACAGCTTCATTTCTGGACTGTCTTTTCTTTTGGGGGGTGGGGACAGTAGGGAGGTGGTTAATTGGAGATACGAGTCTCAATAATTTCCTGCCCAGCGGGCTTCAAGCCACAACCCTCATATCTCAGCTTCCTGAGTAGCTAGGATTGCAGGCATGAGCACCAGCACCCAGTGAGAATTACTTTTTAAATACTAATCAATTTTCTATACTTTCCCATCATCTAAAATGAAGAAAAAAATGGAAAAATCAACAAAATATGCTAAATATGGATGTTACATTAAAGAGCTTTTTCTTTCATTACACAACTACACAATTTCCCTATTTTCCCATTTAATGTGAAAACAAGTGAACGTATAATGAATGTCAGCAGATGATATATAATTGATTTCATTATGAAAAAAATAATTCTATTTCTTTTTTTCACATAGGATTTATATAGTAAAAACATTTCTCTGAGGAAGTCAGATACAGTTCCAATTTTGATGCTGATCAAATATTTTCCTAAAGAAATCTCACAGTTTCTATTATGAGAACTCCAGCCTAGGGTACTTCGAAGTAGGGCTTGCTTTTTGACATTATCAAATATACATGGTTGATGAAAAGGTTTTCACTTGCTTTATATTAGTAAAAAACTGATTAACTACTTAGTGATATTTGGTACACTATCAAGCAAAAAGGCATAGGGTAAAAGAATAAATCAAAGCAAAAGAATATGTACTATTTAATTGTTATATGCATATAGCCTACCAGAAAGCTTAGCATAGTTCTTCATAAATAACATTCCCTTTGAAACAACACTAGATAGAAAACATGAGTAAAGATTTATTAACCCTAGCATTTATTTCTAACTGGACATTGAGCAAGGCCTAAGGTAAAATATTGAACAATAGTTTTAAAGAAGTTGAAGAGATCAATGTGAAGGAGAAGAGCATGGCCATCCTTGTTTTTCTTTTAATCAGAAATGAGAAGTGTTCGATTATTTGTCACTATGCTAACTACAGAATTTTTCAGAAATTCCCTTCATTATGGTTTGCTGATAATTTTCATGCTGAATAGATGTTGCATTTTTTGTTAAATGTTTTATCCACATGTACTGAGATGATCATATGTTTCATCTCTTTTAGTCAATTAATTTGGTTGACTGTGTATAAACCAACCATTCATTCCTGGGATAGATGCTAATCAGTCATGATATAGACTTTTCCTATTTATTAATGGTGTTCATATGTTGACTTATGAAGAATTGTTATACCTACATTTATGACAGATCTTCTTTTTGTTGCTATAACTTATGTTTTATCACCAAACCTATACTATAAGAAATGTCCTAAAAAGTCACTGAGAAAGGAAGGAGATGTGACACCAGATGGAAATTTATATCAATATAAAATAGTGAAAATTGCCAGAAACTAAAATCCTCTCAGAAATTAACAAGATGTTTTTTAACGTTTATGCAGAGGTTCAAAGGACATAGATTTGTCAAACCTTTTATGAAAAGTCAAAGTTGACTAACTTTACTACCTGACTTCAAGGTTTACTGCAAAACTATTTTTTAAATGGCAAGGAAAGAGATGAATAAAATAACCATAAGGATTAATGAAATCTACAAATAGACAATGGTGTTAAGGTAATTAACAAGAAAAATGGTGCTAAAGTAATTAACAAGAAATAAATAATCTCAAACAAAATTAGAAAGAATGTGTACATATGGAAAACATGACACATTCTAAACAATATATGATCATGGATTTAAATATAAATCTTGCAATTATAAAACTTATAGAAGAAATTATAAGAGAAAAATCTTTGTCATCTTTTGGTAAAAAAATATTTCTTCTGCTTTTTATCTTTTTGATTGTGGCATACTGCTCTATCTGATGGGCCGTAGTTCATTCCCCAATAGCCATGTAGCTGCTTAAACATTTTCGCTAACGGGCCAAGGAAGACTTTCTTTTTTACTATCAATTTTCTACACCATGGCCAACACTAGGCATTCTTTTTCGTTTTTGTTCATCTGGTAAGTAAAAATATTTTGCATTTTCCTGAAAGTTGGTGAGGTTCCTATCTTATTGGGCATGTTTTTTTTTTTTTTTTTTTTCTAAATTTCCTTTTCCATATTCTTTGGTTTCTTCCCTTCTGAATTTAATTTTTTCTTATTAATTCTTTGCATGTCTGGATGCAGTTATATCATGTTGACAATCCAATAAGTTGTCTCCAGTTTTGCTTTATAACATCCTTTGATTAACATAAGTTTTAACTGAAACATGTTTGAATATGTGTTTCTGTATGGCTTATACTTTTTATGTTTTTTTTTTTCTTATTAATTTACTTTATTGTTGTGTTAGTGGTGATATACAGCAGGGCCTTTACATCCATCAGGTAATAAGTACATTTCTTTTCACATGGTGTCATCTGTTGCCCCATTCTTAGGCCATAAAAAGTATAATCTATAAAGAAACAATGCATTGTGTTTCATTAAAATAAAAATTTGGATCTTTGAAAGGCTTACAAAAATAAAAAGAGTGATATAAACAATTGCAAAATATATATCTGATAAAGAATTTTTTTTGTTGTTGTTGTCAGTCATGGGCGTTGAACTCTGGGCCTGGGCGCTGTTCCTCAGCTTTTCAACTCAAAGTGAGCACTCTACCACTTGGGCCACAGCACCACTTCCGGTTTTCTAGTGGTTTATTGGAGATAAGAGTCTCACGGGACTTTCCTGCCCTGGCTGGCTTTGAATTGCAATCCTCAGATCTCAGCCTCCTGAGTAGCTAGATTACAGATGTGAGCCACCAGCACCTGGCTCTGATAAAGATTTGTGTCTAGGAAGAGTAAAGAAATCCTACAACTCAAAACATGTAAAACCTTTTGAAAATGAGGAGGTTTGAATCTATATGATAAGCACATTAACCTATCAGGAAAGGCAAGATGGATCCACATTAAAATGTCAACACACACATAGTAAAGAACAAAACTTACAAAGGTTAATCAATGCTAATCAAAGGTTGGAAAGTATATAGAGGAACTTGAATTCTTATGCCATTGCTGATAGGAAAGCACACACCCACTTATACACTTTGCAATTTCTTATAACTTCAACTGATAACCAGTAGTTGCATGCCTAGATATTTACTCATGAAAAGTACAAAAACTGTATGATAATATCCATAGCAGTATTACTGATTATAATAGCTCCAGACTAAAATAACCCAAATGTCTCAATAGGTTAAAGCATAAATAACCTATGGTACATCCTTGTGATAGAATAATATACCTAAAATAAATAAAAGTACATTAATCTCAAAAGACATTTATTTAAAGTAATTCCCATATAATTGTAAATCAGGACTGGTGGTATGGGGATAGAAGAGAAGGGCATAGAGTAATTCTCGGGGCAAATGAAATGTTTTTAATCTTAATTTTGCTACAATTTATTAAACTATATTTCAAGCAGAAGAATTTTGATACAAGTAAATTATAATAATAACAGAAAATAAAGTTACAAAAGTCTAGAAGAGGTAAATGTTCAACTCAGCAATCATGTGTTGGTTTTTGTGTGGCACAAATTGAGATACAGGGTTGAGGTTGAAAGATACAATTGGGCACAATTCTTGCTCTGCAAAGAATAGCATAATTAAGAAGACAAATATGGATACAACCAAGTATGATATAACTGGTATATGTAATAATGGAGGCATAAATAAAATTAGTCACCAAGAGAAGTGATTGCTTCTACAAGATTCAGAGACATGGGCCTTAAGAGATTATTAGGATTCCAGTAGGAATGTACTTAATGGGTTCCCTAGATAGTAATAAAGTGTGTTTCATCAGCTAAAGCTAATAGAAAAGTTAATTCATGGACTAACTTATTTTTTCACTAATTATTCTGTGACAAAAAGAAGGGAGGAAATAACATAAAGAATACAAGGAAGGAAGGAAGGAAGGAAGGGAGGGAAGGAGGGGAAAAAGAGAGGGAGGGAGGAAAGAATATTAGATAAAATTCTGTTTTGCAGAATAGTAATACTCAGGATTTGAGTCTGTAGCATCAAAACATTTTTTCTGTTTTATGCCATATAATTTCAGCACAATAATCAGAATAAACAGGCTAAATTACACTGCATTTCTTTTACCTTAGCTGCAGAATTTTACACTTGATCTTTTAAAATCATTTAAGTAACATATATTAAATTACAAAGTAAATAACCTAGAATAATATCAGTGTAATAACTACAGCTCAGACACAAGCTCCAGCACTTAAAAGTACCTAATACTTAGGAACTGAATAAACACTAACGGAAAACAAAGTTGACAAATTACTTATGTTTACCCAGCCATACAGAGGAAACACCACATATACAGAAACTGTACCTCATTGGAGATCTTGAATAGTTATGGCACTTTTGTGCCATTTATTAGTCAAATCAATAGTCAGTGTTAAAAAAATAAAAGAACATTAAGGAATCCAATACTCCTTTGAGAGAGAACCAAATAAAGTCCTTCTCCAAAAGACATCAACTTCTCCAAGCCTACAGAAGTAGATAGGTTGGCTTATTTATTTTTTGTTTTGTTATGTTGGTTTTTTTTAAACTACTGATGTTTTTTAACTAATATTACCACTTCATACCGTATCTTATACACCTAATAATGGTAGCTGCCTAAAATGTAAAAATCCAAGAAAGTGTCATTAGTTAGTGCTATTCATATCTTGGTGCATAATCTGGTGAGCCCAACACTTTTCTAAAAAAAAAGCAAGAAATAGCATATAAAACACAAATCAAAGTTAAAAAGTAAAGACAATATGAATTTGTAGCTAACAATAAATGCCTTTCTAGATGAGATTACTTGGTTAGAATGAGGTCTTGAACTAACTACAGGATAAACCTATAAACCACGATTGCTTCTGCATATGCTGCCAACTACAATGAAAGGGATGGAGCACACAAGTTACCATGCGGTCCCAGTTCCTGCCTCATTGTGTATATACTGACCTCCATCAGTGCTCTCAAAAATGCCAGGGAAGCCAGGTGCTGGTGGCTCATGCCTGTAATTCCTAGCTTCTGGGGAGTCTGCGATGTGAGTGTCAGGATTTGAAATTATCTCAGGCAGGAAAGTCCAAGAGACTCTTATCTCCAATTAAGCACCAAAAAAGCCACAAGTGGAGCAGTGGTCTACGTGTTAAAGTGCTAGTCTTGAGCAAAATTATTCAGGGACATTGCCCAGGACCTGAGTTCAAGTCCTAAACACCAAACCCAAACAACAAAACAGCAAAAACCAACACTAAAACAACAAAACAGAAAAAAAGAAAATAAAAACACCAAAACAACAAAAAAAGAAAATAAAAAGGAAAAGAGAAACAAAGAAAAACAAAACAGCCTCCCCAAATAAAACAAAGCAAAAATATCAGAGGATTACACACAAGTTACAGCTCAACACATTTTTTTAATTAATGAGGTAATGTTTATATATTTACTGTAAAGGTGATGAACAGGGAGATTACGGTTACATAAGTAAGATAATCAGTACATTTAATTTTGCACACTGTTATCCCCTCCCTCATTTCTCCCGCCAGCTTTCCCCTCCCCACTTCCCTCACCCCTAAGCTGTAAATTTCACTTCTAACACAGTGTCTAGTGAATATTGTTGCATTCGTTCATTTTTGTTCTGCTGTTTCTGTGATTCTCTTTCCCTTCCAGAGATCAGATAAACTTATATTCAAGACAAAGGGCACAGAAAACTAAAAACAAAAAACCAAAAAAAACCTGCAAATAGAGCATAATAAAAATATCTTGTTTCCAATTCTTTGATTGGATTTTGATATGCTTCATAAATGAAGAAATGCTGCACATCATTACATCAGATAACAAGAAATTACCCAGTCTGTTTGTCTGTCTATCTATCTATCTATCTATCTTCTCACTGGAGAACCACTTCTCAATTACCTTCAAACATCAACACAGAAACTCTCTCCTAAATGAAATTACCTGACATGAACAACATTGGTCAGTCCCTCAAGTTATATCCCTAGCCTCAGTTTTCTTATCTATAAAATGAGAATAATTGTACTTACCTTAGAAGATTTCTCTGAGGATTAGAGAGTTAATGTATGTAAAGTGTTTACAATAGAGCTTGACACATAGGAAATTCTGTAACTTTTATTCAATAACATTGTCATTTTTATTATTATTACTTCTATTTTCCCTCTTTGTTGGCAATCTAAATTTTAAAAAATATGGAGTTTTAGAACTAATAAAACTTAGAACTGACATAAGAAATCTAAATCTGTAGATCTAGTTCACTGCTGCTAACAACGCTCTTTCCTTTAAGGTTTAAAATTTCCTTTGTCCAGAAGCCATACCTAGTCCCTATAGTGACAGTGAGAAACACTGTGAATTAGAGTGAATTAGATTCTTCCACCATCGCCGAGGCTGGAGGGAAGGCCCAGCTGAGCATCTTCCTTTAAGGGCCTCAGTTTACTTATTCCCAAGTGTGTTTGTACCTGAGACTGCTAAGGCCTCTTTTCATTCTGATAAGTAGATTCATAATATCTGTTAGCAGTATTTAATGTATTTATAGGACATTATCTACTTGGCTTCTTTCTTTCTTTCTTTGTGTGTGTGTGTGTGTGTGTGTGTGTGTGTGTGTGTCTGGTCGTGGGGCCTGAACTCTGGGTGTGTGTGTGTGTGTGTGTGTGTGTGTGTGTGTGTGTGTGTGTGTGTGTGTGTGTGTGTGTCTGGTCGTGGGGCCTGAACTCTGGGCCTGGGCACTGTCCCTCAGCTCTTCAGCTCAAGGCTAGTACTCTACCACTTGAGCCACAGTGCCACTTCCAGCTTTTTTCTTTTTGCTTATGGGGTGCTGAGGAATTGAACCCAGGGCCTCATGCATGCAAGGCAAGCGCTCTACCACTGAGCCACCTTCCCAGCCCCTACTTGGCTTCTGTCACTTTAATTTGACCTTAAAACTTGACTGTCCATTCTAGGATCAGATAATAGGTAGGATCTATTAGGATATGATATTTATTCTCCTTTTCCTTTCTCTAAATAACACTTGGGCCATTCAGAAATGAAATGATTGTCCAAAAATAAAAATGCTCAATGGGAGAAAAGGAGAGAATTAATAAGAACATCACAGCTTCCAGAAACAATGTGGAATTTTACTCATGTTATATAACTCTCTTTAAAATATTTGATTAAAAAGCTATTCAGTTCTATCATGTATACTTTTTTTTTTTAAAAGCTCTTTTTTAAACAAACAAAATAAACTTTAGCTTCTATAGTGTTGGATGAATAAGAGTTGTCACCGTCTCTCTAATGAATTCATTAAGATTATATACTTAACCATAATACCATAAGCAATCATCATGTAGGAGTTTGCAATGCAAATTAAATGTTATTCATTAATATTTTCAAGTGATATGTTTTACAACAGAGTAAGAATACACACGGATGAAATGTCAAGGGCTGATATAAGAAACAGTCAGAATGGCTGAATACATTGCTTGCTTTGATCTAAAAACATTTGTATAGGATCATTCAGACCAAAAAAATAAAATTTTTACAAGGAAAAATTTAATTAATGTTCTGTCATCATTACACTGTGTTGATTTTCATCAAACTATTAGGGGCTTCAAAATATTTACAAGGCTAAGATGTCCTAACTAACACAGTATGGAACACTAATCATCTTAAGATTTATGTGTTCAAATTTGCAGAGGTTTAAAGGTTTTCAAGGCAGCAATAAACACAAGCTCTTCGTGAAGTACAGCTTTCCAGAAGATCTGGAATGTAACCAGAAAGATATAAAGCCAGAGGAGAAACAGAGGGAAAGTAAGCACAGTACAAGAGAATCACAAGATGCGATTGAGGCCTAACCAAGAAGTCACTAATTTTACAAGATTGCCTTGGATGGTTTTAAAGCCCACTTCAGAGTCATTATAAGTCATTTTCTATTTCAGGTACAGTTATATCAAAACTAAGGCAGCTTTGTAGTAAATGAGTCTTCCAGCAAGTTTTGTAAAAAGAGGTCATGTTAATTTTAGGATCTTTTATTACCTAGCAATGTAACTGAATGAACTGTGAAATAAACATTTACAATACAAATCAAATCATTCGTCTTCTCTTCAAAGCAGGTGGTTATTATTCAAGTATTTGCTTTCTGGTTTCTCTCATTAATTGAGGTTTACATAATAGAACCTTGGCCTTTCTTAATATCAAACAGAATGCAAACTTGACTAAAACAATTTAAGGTAATTATGTAAAATTTTAAATTATCTAATGAAGGGGCTAATGAAGAACAAGAAGCTAATCAGATACAGAAAATACAGAAAATGAGACACAGGTGTGGTTTAAAATGCACTGTATTTTATTAAGAAGCAAAAAAGTTATAGGTATGTTTTAATGTGCTTTACGCTACAAAATCTACTCATCAAAGATAAACTATCTCCCTGTATGAAATCATAGTAATACTGGAAAAATATTAACCGCACCTTAGCTATCAAATATAGAACCTTAATTTAAAGGTACAATATTTCTCATCAATGATGGTATGGCAGTCTATGTTAAATAAAAAGTAAATAAAGCCTGTGTCTAGTTATGAGTACTTTCAGACCACAAAAAGCAAAGAGAGAGTGCAACAATGCTTATTTTTCCTGTGATCTAAATGCAATTACAATTTCTGGGATGCAAAGTGGAACAATAGGCAACAATAAGCAGATAGAAAGTCAGAAGGCCAACAGAGAAGGTGTTTAAGAATAGCTTAGCTTGGTATTATTAATTCCCCCCTCCCTCCCCCGGCCACCCTTGTCCCTCCCCGTCCCCATCACTAAGAGGCAATGAAAGGGATTGAAGTGGAAAGGCAGGGAAAAGCATCCTCTTTCTGCTGGTTCAAGATGAACAAGGTAAGCATGAAAACTCTAACCTAGGTAGCTACCTTATTGAAATCAATCACGATACCAAATGGCGGGCTCTGAGCACTCATAATGACCCAGCCACCAGCTTCTAACCAAAAGATAAAGAAGTGGAAGATCTGAGTCAAATGGGCACTGAGAAAATATGTGTGTATATCTATATATAGATATACACACATATATGTGTGCAATATGTATGTACATATAATTATATGTAATATAAGCACTGAGCATATTGTAATATTATATATTACATATATAATATTAAAAGAGCATTTTGGGTCATGTGTTGAGTATCACATGGAGAATGGCAGTGTACTCAATATTTCTCAAGATCAGCAGTTCATCTGGCATGAATTGAATGGTTAGACATCAACAGAGCTCATCTTCAGCATACCATTAATACACAACAGATATGAAGTCTGGGGAATAGGCCATTGGGAAGCTTCCCAAAGCATACGGAATAGTCAGGTTAAACTCTGAACCTAATATTAATAAATTAATAAAAATACAGTCTAAGATATAGAATTCATGGGTTTTGTTTGGTTTTATACCTTAAAGTATTTAGGGCACAAGTGTTATTTCTTTGGAATGTAATTTGCTTTCTACACTCTGGTAACCACATGCACAGAACTGAATGCTTTGCACTAGTACCATGAAGACAGTCTCTCATCATCATCAATTTCTTTTTTTTAGTTTTTTAGGTTTTTTAGTTTAGTGTTTTTTTGTTTTGTTTTGTTTTGTTTTTTGCCAGTCCTGGGACTTAAACTCAGGGTCTGGGCACTGTTCTTGAGCTCTTTTTGTTCAAGGCTAGCACTCTATCAGTTGAGCCAAAGCACTGCTTTCGGCTTTTTCTTTTTATGCGGTACCAAGGAATCAAACCCAGGGCTTCATGTATGTTAGGCAAGCACTCTACTATTAAGCTGCATTCCCAGTCCCATCATCAATTTCTGTATGATGTTAATACATCTGTTCCAGGCATTAAGCAGAACCTGTACTTCATCTGAAATTTGGAAAATAAACTTTGGAACTTGAAAACAGTTTCAAAATTTAAGATTCATTTATTAAAATGATAACTAGAGTAAAAAATTGTAGTAGAATTTGCCACTTAGGAAGTCCTCAAGATTTTCAAAATGAATAGTTTATTTTAAACAAGAATAAACATTACATAAACCTAGTAACCCTTATAAATAAAATAAATACTTTATTTGCGAAACAGGTATGTATGTTAAGTGTTATACTTGGTAATGTTCATTAGTAGTATCACTGAGATTTAAAAAAAATATTGCCAATCTAATTCAATGGAGTTCACATTAAATCCTCCAAACTGCATCCTATAATTATACACTGACCATAAAATAAAATATTAATATGGCGATGATTTAAAAACACAGAAACAGGGGCTGGGAAGGTGGCTCAGTGGTAGAGCACTTGCCTTGCATGCATGAGGCCCTGGGTTCAATTCCTCAGCACCACATAAGCAAAAAGAAAAAAGCCGGAAGTGGCACTGTGGCTCAAGTGGTAGAGTGCTATCCTTGAGCTAAAGAGCTGAGGGACAGTGCCCAGGCCCAGAGTTCAGGCCCCATGACCGGACCCAAAAAAAAAAAAAAATAATAAAAACACAGAAACAAAAGCTATCAATTTTCTACATTAATCAAAAGTTCAAAACATATGGATAGGCAGTATTTACAGGATCACCATTCTTCCATTTTACCTATGGAATATTATTTGATCTTTCTATGCATGGTGTTTGGCCACCACGGCATTCCAGCAGCACACCATCCACATGTACAAATCTGCATGAAAATAGGCAGTTATTTCTATGCAGAAGAAACTAAGCCAAATCTTCTAAAATTATTCGCTGGATAAGAGTGAATATCCCAGTTAAATAACTTAGTTCATTAAACAGTTACGGTAGTTACCAAAATACCAACATTTCAAAAGTTGGGAAATGATAGAATATACAGAAAGACTACAGTAGCTTCCAATAATTAATTCACATAATTTGAGATTTTTATGTGTAAATCCCCAGTTTAGGAGATCATGTGCTGAGTTTAATAAATTGTATCAAATCAAATAATTATAGCAGTGTTCAAGCAAATTTATCCATCACTCCATTGTATTTCTTGAGATACTTTTTAATACAAATCCCACTCTATATTTATAGCATTTCTAGCTGTACTTGTTACGGGTTGCTCTTCAAGACTAATATAAGATGTAAAGTATTTCATGATAATAGAGCATTGTGTGAAATATCAAGTTTTAATTAGATCAGAATATGACACAAAATAATATTGATGCTATTACTTGGCTCAAATTCTGCACTGAAGGAAAATATCCAAATCATACACTTTGATGCTTTAAATTAAAAATATACAAAGTCATCTTAGTCATCTTTAAATTAAAAATATACAAATTCATCCTAAGATGAATTGGGATTCATAGCCAGTATTTTGGTCTGATAAATCTTCCAAAAGATAATCCTGCTTAGGGATTAGTGGCTAATTCTTTGGGCCTTGTACCACCTCAGGAAATTTAAATTATTGTTTTCCTGGGGCTCATAAATTTTTGATATTCATTTACTGAAAAAAAAATCTGTGTCTACAAGGTACAATATACTAAGCTAAATTTAGCTGACTTACAGCCCAAAGTATAAGTATATAGGAAAAAATAAGCACTGAAGTCCACTAGATTTGTTTCACAAAACAAGTAAAAAGTATGTGTAAACAAAGAGTATAAACATGTACTTGTATTTCCTTAAAATGTGTCTCTGTTGGAGCTCATTCTATCTTCTGTAATATAAACATCTAATGGTAGAAAAAGTTAGCAATGGTTTCTTAACTACTAGATAGAGTGGCTTTCTCTCATCTGCATTCTTGTAGTATTTGCAATTATAAGAATGTGCTAAATTGCACATGGCAAAGTAAAATTCTTAAAAGTCTATCTACCCTTGGTTTCCAAAAATCCCACTGTCCTCCATCTCTTCACTGTCAGTCACATTTCTGGTTGTACTTTTCTTAAGTGTTACTAGACCCCATGGTCCTAACCTGGAGAATCTATTTTCCTCATTTTACTTGCACCTCCTACTCAAGGTTAAAACTATTATCTATACAGATCAATTCTCATCTTTTAACAGCACAGGCTTTGACTTTTTGACTTGATCATCCTACAAGGTAGCGATTTTAGGTGTTCTGAATACAGTATTTTCAAGAGAACTCTACAGTAGCTGCCTTAAGAGCACAGAATTCCTAGATTTGAGTCTAAACTCAAACTATGCCTCAGTTTCCTTATTTATAAAATAGAAGTTAAATAAGCATGCTATAAGGTTGCTATACAAGTGAAATGAACTTAAATTGGGGTCTGATATACACCTGGGAAAGAAAGCATTTGTTAATGAAAATAAGTAATACTATAATTTTATAACATCAATATTATGAGCCCACAATAACTCTTATGGGCTTGTGGTGTAGCTAAATGGTAGTGTACATATCTAGCATGTGTGAAGACCTGGATTCAGTCCTAGCAATAACAAAATAAAAAATGTCCCATATAATCATTTGTGAGTGTATATGAGAAACTATATGTCCTGATTTTTTACTTAACATACAATGCTATTTAACAATGTCTTTTCTAAAAGGGTTTACCTATTGATTATGCCTAAGCTTGAGGCAGTTAAAGAAAGAATAAAGGTTAAATACAGTACAAATCTAGATACTGGCAAGACTCTCAGGGCCTCTAATTGAGTACGAAATAGAAATTAGGGCAGAATAGGGCAACTAAGCTTGATGTACAGACTAAGATCTTAAAGAAAACAAATGATCTTTAAAAAAAAATCACAATCTGTCCTGCTACAACAGACAGCTAACATCAAAATAAGGATATCAGAATTTCAGAGAAGTTTAAAAACATCATTCTCTCTTCCCTCTAATTAAATCAAGAAAATCTTGTCTTACTCTTTGGTATTCCAAACTATAAAGAATAATAAAAAGAAAGATGGATATATAATTTCAAATGATAGAGATCATATCTTGATCATTGAAAGCCAATTTATTATTTCAATAATTATTTCAGTAATTATTTCCTAAATGAAAGAATAAAGGTCAAAATTGAATAGAGCAAATAAAGTCAAATCCTTATTTTCAATAGCTGATTCTGTTGACTCTACTTTCTTCAGAAATAATTATACAGTCCTTTATGTCTGTATTCATACATATATGGATTCAATCATTCATGGACGAAACCATTTTTAAAGCACATGCAATGAACATGTATAGGTATTTTTTTCTGGTCACAGTTTCCTACACAATGAAGTATCACAAATATTTGTATACTGTTTATGGTTTAAAGGTAGTAAAAGTAATCTAGACACAATTTAAAATATATAGGAGGATGTACATAGGTGATGTCTAGATACTACACAATTTATATAAAGAATTTGAACATTTTTTAATATTTATAGCAGGCCCTAGAATCAATCCCCCTGGAACCTGAGGGGTACCTGAACAACACTCACACCCAGTCCATAGTAATCGATGTAATTCCTACCAACGGCTTCTTTTTCCACCTGTATTAAATGCCAAGGACAATGTATTACAATTTCACTTAATTTTCAAGATGTAAAAACACAATAAAGCAAATACATAAGAACCTTTATTAAAGGTCCCTTTTGAATTTACAACATTTTGTAATTCGATTTTTAAAACCTGGCAAGAAAAGTAAAAACAAAAAGGCATTACCATAGTAGAGTGATGAAGTGTTATAATTAACTCAACCAAGAAGCCTGGAATTTCATGGTTTTTAATGTTCTACCTCTTACTTCCCTTCTCCCAGCATTAACATCTTAACAATTTATTTATACAGTACCAAAAATTGCCTGTAGGAAAATATATAAACATTAAATGAGATGCAAATTTGACATCTGCCAGTTCAATCTCACAGAATTTTATCTTTTCCATCTCGGCTGAATTTGAGATTTTTTTTTCCTTCGAGTATGAATTCATTCTTTACTAAATATAATTGGTGAAAAATTACATTTTTAAAAAGAAGAATAAATAAAGCAGCAAAAAGTTGCATTTCAATACAGGAAAATGCCAGTATTGTTGTGTGATCCTTGATATCATAAGTTTTTAAGTCTAAATACAGAATAATTACATCTGTGGCCTTCTTCCTGCCACCTGCTCAGAGGTATAATGAATATGTCTTAGTTAATATATACCAGGCAAGAAAGTACCATAAGACAATGCTCCTAATTACTAAATATAAGACAAAAAATTAGAAGAGAGTATTAAGTAGAGATCATCACTTGACCTTTAAATATGAAAGAATGACTAATAATTTTGTCAGTTCCTTTGTCACAGAACAGAATTTTTAAAAGGTATAGAAGAAAGTTCATAATCTAAGAGGTATTAAGTAACAAGAAAAATGTTAAAAAAAAACATTGAATCATTCACTAAGTTCATTCTTGTCATCTTGGTATCAATCAAAGGATATTAAGAAATTGCATTCTCAAGACTACTTCAGTAGAGTGAACTTCCTTTTCCCTAGATATTTCCAATCTATTTGGAAGTTTTCTTACATCATTAGTAGAAGAAACACTACAATTTCGTTTTCATATAGCACTGAATCCAGAAAATTAAGCCAACACTATCTTTGACCTGTAGAGATTTAGACTCTAACATTGTACACATGATATAATTTTGGATAAACTTTCTAAATAAATGTAACCAACACTCAACAATCAATCTCTTAATGTCTCTTTTCTTAACTATTCAAAATCAGTTGGTGAGTGACATGAACTCAGACAAACCTAAAGGGAAAACTATGACTGAAAAACAAAAACACAGAATCAAATTTGGTGCTTGTTTTCATCAAGTTAAGGTGCTATGTGCATTTTAAGTGAAAATATTGAATAAAAATAGTTTTAAGGGTGACATATATAAGTGGAGGGACGCTCAGGACACTATTATTTAGTTGCTTATTTATAAGTTATTGATACAATGCCTTCATTTAGGAAAGCAGTACAATCAAAATAATTTAAAAGTGAGAGATAAGATAGAACAAATGTAAAGATAAAAAAAGTGAGGAGGGGGGGGGAGGCTGGGAAGGGATGTGAAGGGTAAACAAAGGAGGAGGCTACAATGCTTGATAAGAAATGTACTATGTGAAGGGTAAACAAAGGAGGAGGCTACAATGCTTGATAAGAAATGTACTCATTATCTTGCCCATGTAATTGTAACCCCTCTGTACAGTATGTTCACAATAAAAAATAAAAAAAAGAAAAAAAAAGAAAAAAAAGAAAATTATTTTACTTCAAGTATAAAAAAAAAGTGAGGAGATAGTAGAATAATGTATAAGTTGTAGTCAACAAAGCACTAGTGATTGCAAAAGAAAAAAAAACCTTATGAATTTTAATCTAAATTTTTAGGTACTAATATCATAATGTCCACAAAGAAAAGCAGAATTTCCTTCTAAGATCTTTCTTATGACCTTTGTGATTTGGATCTTGACTATCTTTCTGAACTCCTCTCCTAGGATCATTAAAAGAAGAAGGAGAGAACAGAAGTGTTAGTCCCAGAATGATACCATGACAGAAAGACCATTTCTGGATCGTTTCTGGCTTTGAATTAAAGCAAAGCCATGAACCGAGGATTCAGATAGATCCTAGATGATAGAAAAGGCAAAAAATTAATTCTGTCCTAGAGCTTGCAGAAAGAAAGCAGGCCTTGATATCTTGATTGTATCGCAGAGATCTGGGATACAGTTCTGCAGGTTTCTGATCTAAGAATTGTAAGAAAATAAATTTGTGTTGTTGTAAGTCACTAAGTTTATGGTAACTTGTTACAACAGTAATGGGAAATGGACACAGATCAGTGGGTCCGCCTACACCAGATAAGAGTATAAGACAAAACACCAAAAAATGTTGAGAAAAGAATAAAGAATAATGATAATAGAAAGGCCAATACAATAAAATTAGGAAGAAGTATTCACTAGAAAATAAAACATTTAATGTAAAATGATTTGAAAATATAGTTTAAAATTTCAACAAGATGTTTTCTTTTTGCCTTGTTTGTTCATTTATCTATATTTGAGAGGGTCAGGTAACACAGATATGGAGCGATAAAGGGTGAACAAATGCAGCAGTGGTAGTCGCTAGATACTATGTGGAATAAGAAGCATACAATTTGTGGGTAGAAACAGGGAAGAACAACTAGGAGAAAGCAAGGGAAAGGGTGGCATTGTCCAAAAAGAAATGTATTCATTACCTGACATGTAATTGTAACTCCCCTCTGTATATGACCTTTATAGTATCAATAAAAAAGAAAAATAAATTAACAAGATGAAATAAGTACATAAAATAAAGCATAAAAATTAAGCAGAGATTGAAAAATACCAAGTATAGATTTAAAAAGAACCAATTAGAAGTATGGAAATTTTTATTGAAATAAAAATCTATTTTATCTGATATTAGGATTGCAATTCCCGCCTGTTTATGGGGGCTGTTTGCTTGGTAGGTTTTGTTCCAACCTTTCACTTTCAAAATATGTTTGTTTGTATGGGCAAGGTGTGACTCCTGAAGGCAGCAGATAGAAAGATCTTGCTTTTTAATCCAACTAGACAGTCTATGTCTCTTAATTGGAGAGTTAAGTCCATTAATGTTGAGAGTTAGGACTGAGAGGTATTTGGGAGTTCCTGTCATGTTATCCACCTTCTTGTGGGCTGTGACAACTGGGTTCTTCCTATGGTTCTTGGATTCTAAGTTCTATGGTTTCCCTTATTTGCAATAACTAGTATATGTCTGGGACAAGTAGAAAAGGTCAAAAGCTATGTACATATGACCAGATAAGATGAAGTTAAGTGAAATGAACCCCAAGATAGGGACAGTGGTTTTTTTATTTCTTGCTATTGTTTCTAACATATTTATAAGGTACCCTGTGAGTTTTTTTTGTTGCTTTGTATGTTCCTCCCCCACGGTATAACCACTGTTTTCACTGTATTTGTTTTCACTGTATTATACTGACGTATAATTTGGGGAGGGAAAGGGAAAAAACAAAAAGTTGACCCATTGTAACAATGAGATGTACAAGACACTATGTTGAAAAACAAATTTTACAATTTAGGTTGGGGGGGAGTGTAATTGTGGAGGTGGAGCGAAGGGATGGTATGGGAAAAACAAAGGAGGAGGCAACAATGCTTGATAAGAAATGTACTCATTACCTTGCTCATGTGATTATAACCCCTCTATACAGTATTTTTCACAATAAAAATTATTAAAAAAATAAAAAAATCTAATAGATTAATTACCCTTTTAAAAGAAAGAATGGGTGAATTTCAAATAGTATTTAAGGACATATCCAGAATTTGTCTGTGATGGTTCATATTAAATATCAATTTGACTGGTCTAAAGGATGCCCAGCCAGTAGGTGAAGCATTGCTTTTGGGTGCTTCTGGGTGTTTTGAGAGGGGATTGATTGGCATGTGAGTCAGTGAACTGTGTCAGAAAGATCCACGCTTAATGAGGACACCAACCATTCAGATGGCTGGGGCAATAAAAGGAGGCATTCTTTCTCTCTTCCAGAGTGGCATAAGCTTCTCCTCTTGCCCTTGAACATCACAATCTCAGGCTCTTAGGCTTCTAGGGTTCTTAGGCTTTTGGCCTTAAATTGAGAATTATATCATCAGCAATTTCAGATTTGGACTGAGCCCCATTACTAGCATCCTTGGAGACTAAACTTACAGATGGCCTGAGCCTCCACACATCATGGAAGTCAGTTTCCATAGCATATCCTCTCTCATGAAACTATAGCTATGCATATATTGTATTGGTTTTGTCTCTTTGGAGAACCCTAACTGATATGGCATCCAAGAAAGAAAATTATTAAGCAGTTGAAGAATGCGAAGGGAACACTGAGAAACTTAAATATGTATCCAATAGTAGATGCATACAAAATCTTCAGAAGTGAAGAAAGACATGTGGGAAAGTATATTTGAGAATCAAATGAGAAAACAATCTATTCACTTATAAAACCACAAGGAGGAGATTGTAGTATACCATGGTAAACAAAACACATAACTGATAACAGAAAAAAGTCATCTACAAAGGAAGACAAAGTCTGACAACATATTTCTTAACAGATTATGGAAGTACATACATAATTAAACATTTTCTTCAAAGTCTGAAGTACACAGAATTCTATAGAAGTCAAAAATCAAAAGTGAACTAAATAGAAGATGAATATAATTCAGCAAGATTCACTGTAAACCAATGAAATTTAAACTCAGGGCCACTCATTTGCTTAGGCTCACATAATACTAAGAGTTGGTGAAAGCTCTATTACACCGGAGGGGAGAGTACACCAGTGGGGCCTTTCTGGTACATTGCCTAAACAGATCTCAGAATAAAAGAATACCAATGTCCAAGGCTCTGAGAATTATCAGATCTTTTCTCACTGTTCTAGAAAAACCTCCAACTCTGTTCCATTCCATTCTGTAAAGGAATGCATTAGAGGAAGGCCCTGTAACTTGTCTGTGTTTTTACCTCAGCCAAATGGTAAGTGAAACCAGAAAAGGCTTTGGAATAAATATAATACTAAACACAGAACTAGTAAAATGTTTGGAAAAATTTACCTGATTATATAATGAAAGTAAGTAGATTTTTGTATGAAACATATGTCTTAACTCTAGTTGATACTGCCATAGACCAATGAGGCATATACTAAGGACCAAGAAGGTAGTGAATGTGACAAATGACTAGCCTAAAAAGCCTTGATTAATTCTTTCTATAGCAAAAAGTCTGACATAAGCTGTGCTCCAAAGCTCTTGCCTATAATCCAAGACTACTCAGGAAGCTAAGACCTGAGAATCACAGTTTGAAGCCAGTCTGCATGTAAGGTCTGCCCCCGGCCAAGTAGGCCCTGGGTAGACACCTCCCTACCCAGTACCTAAGGAACTGGTACACCTGGGAGCAGTCATCTCTCCCTCTTGCTAGGTTACATCCTGGGCCTCCCATCTGGTTACACCTCCCATCTGACCTTAGGAGGGTCCCGGGCCCAGAGGTCACATCCAGATCCAATGTGACCACACCTTTCCCCTAACTGGCCACACCTCTTCCAGTCCCAGGCCTAGATAAGTCCTGGCCTGGGGGTGGGTCACCCCTTTTTGGCCATGCCTCTCCACCATGCATGGCTGGGGCAGCAGTTTAGTAAATAAACTAATTTTCCTGCCTGACTAGCACGTGGTGTTCTCTCCATCGGCTACCTAATGAAGCCTACCTACTTAATATACCTTACACTGGGGAAAAATATCTGTGAGGCACTTTTCTCAGATTAACCAGCAAAAGGCTGGAAGAGAGGGTATGGCTGAAATAGTGAGTGCCGGCCATAAGCTCCACAGCTGAGCCAGAGCTGGAAGCCCTGAGTCAAGCCCCAGTACCAGAAACAGCTAAAAAATGTCTGACACAACTGAGATTGGATCACTAGCAAATGAAACTTCCTATGATCTAGAAGTAATGAAGACCTATTCCCTTTACAAATGAGATTCTCAATTCTGCATGCAGTCATACTGGCGTACACACTTAGACTTGAACACATAGAGCTTATCAGCAAAGTTCACCATCTACTACCAGGAGTGGTCCTTAATTCCTCACAAGAGCAAAAGACATATCTCCTTGGTACCTAGTCTACCAATGATGAGAACAGTTGAATAGTATGGTAGTGTATCACCAGAACTTCCTCAGAGGATAGACTGGAATATAATAAAATATGTATGTATGTATGTATATATATATATATATATATGAGCTGTTCACAGAACAAGTCATATGGTAGCAAAATTTTTAAAGCCTTTTTTATTGAATGGAAAAGATAGTGGACTATAAAGAAGGAAACTTAGATTTCCTATCCCCTACATTCTTTAATATCTGCTATAATCTTTCTGTGTCTAGCTATCTTATCGAGTCAATGAAATGATATTTACCTGCAAGGAAGTGTTGTAAAACATATTAAATGGAAGTCATAAACTGAAGTGAGCCTAGCTCTTCAGAAAAGAAACTGTGTATGAACCAACATATTAACATCCAATAATATGTTACCACTGTTGAGATTCTATTTGTCTCTCCACTTAGTGCATTGTTGAAGAGTGTAGGCAAGATAAAGGATACAGGAGAGTTAAATACAGCTCTGATGATGATAAGAAAGGAATCCAGAATCCAATTTCAAAAGAGGAATAGCAAGACAACAAGTGTTCACAAATATATACTTTGTACCACCCAATCACACTTATCATAATTAATTGGTATAGTTGGTGAGTTCCTTGAGGCCAGAGATTATGAGTTATTCATAAATTGCTTTCCCCAAATATACCTCCATATATGGTACACAGAAAGTGCTAATAACACTTGCATTAGCAATACATTTCTTGGACATTTCTTGTAGCTCTTTAAAGGACTGCAATATTTAGACTAGTTTGGGAAGCACTTCTCTAAAGGACTTAATTCTATTGAAACTTTCTAGTCATCCCATTACTGAATCTCTACTCAGGATAGCAAAGCAGAGTAATTGCTGAGTACAATATATCTAATTAGAGATAATTCCTGAGCTAATCCTGGGGAGAATCTAACCTCTCTAATGTATGTAGCCACAAGTCAGTGGCACTTCAAGAAATGACACAAGGAGTTCAGTAAGAGAGACTAACAATGAATACAAAGCTTTTGTCAAGTGGATTTACAGGGAAATACCCACACTCATTTTCTATGGTTTATATAGATAAATGATGGTGCACCAAACTCTTTGTAATCAAATGCATGTTTAGTTAGAATGCTTAGAAATTTAAGTAAAAAATTCCCCAGCTATTTAGAAACTATTTAATAAAAAGTTAATGGTTTTACCCAAAGCATCATTTAATAATAATGTCTGAGACCCATGACAAAGGTATCCAATTAGGCTGATATAAGATGGGATTTAAGCACAGATTATTTGGTTTATAAAAAGTTCCCCAGTTTGTTTCAATGGACTAATTTTTCAAAACTGTCTATACACTGCAATTATCTTGGGATCCTTCTAGAAATTCTAAAACTAAGCTTCATTCCCACAAATCGCCCACTCCAGAAGAGCCCAGGCATTTCTTATAGCTCCACTAGGGATTCCAATGTGTAAGCAAATTTGGGAAGCCCTTCTCCAGAAGACCTAAATCACAGTGAGATTTCCTACCATCTACTCACTAAATTCTTAATTCCTCAACGAGCCTTCTAATGCCCTCAACTTCATAAATAATAATGTAAAAGATCAGGCTGGAGAGCAAGTAAATGAGATCAATATAGCATCTCTCTTAAGGGTTGTAGAGAAATATTTTTGTGAAGTTTTGTCGAAGAGATAGAAAACAGCCTTTGTATGAAGGCTACTGTTTCTGAAAGTTGATAAATTTTGGTAATATAGTCCTGTTTACCATTTCATTGTAATATTTATATATAATATTGTGTATATACTAGATATATAAAATATATAAGCATTATATGTAGAATATACAATATTTATATAATAATATACAATATGCAACTTATATTACATATATAAATCTATAGATAACAATTGTTCTTCATTCAGATTTGAATGAACATTCATGTTTTCCTGTTGATGATTAATGTTTTACCTGTTTCTATGGAGGGAATTCTTTAGAAATATGGATGTCAATATTCATGCAAGAAAAGGTAAAGGAGCCAGAGAAAAGATAGACAATTTTGGAGATGTTGAAAGAAATAACAAGAATACAAAATGCACATACCTTTGTCTTTACAGGTTATGTGCTTATTTCATTTAATAATAAGTGAGTATTGAAAGCAAAATAACAATTTAAAACATATGATATAATTTTACCTAAGAGGTAAAAATGCCATGATTATGAAAGTATAATATCACATAATATTAAGAAGTGGTCAGAAATAAATCATGTCTATATTCTGAGCACCTATCTTCTATAAATCAGTATCTAAATTAGTGTTGGTGCAAAACTGGTCTGTGTCCTCAAAAGAGGTGCGAAACATCCAAATACTACCTGTATCAGTTTTTTAAAAAAATCAAAGAAGGATGTCAACACGTGGATAATTGATTGCTCTTCAAAAGTAGTGAATCATTACCTTGGAACATCTCAACCCTAATTCACAAATTAAATTCTATATTATTAAGTTTTATTCTTTCTTTATAAAAAGGTATAGTACATAACATCAGAATATTAAAATGTATTTCTTTGACCCAGTTAAAGAAGCTGAGAACAAACATTTGGAAAGTACTTCCAAAGCAGAATCTTAAGTGAGACACAATGCTAGACCACTTTTGTAGGATTTGCTAAGGAAGTCAGCATCTAGTTTTGCAGTTTAGCATCCACTGTGGGTATATAAGTCAATAGAGACCAAACTGGAAAAGCCAGTACTTGCAGAAAATATGTTTATGTGCTTTGAGTCCCACTCCCTTCCACAGAGTAGGGTGGGAAATTTTAAAGAACCCACTAGAATAAACCTATTGAAAACACAGTGGACACAGCTGTCTAAGTTACACCTCAGAAATCCAAGGAGCAGAGTTTGGCTGGAAGAGGATTGTTGTCAAAGTTCTGAGTCCCATGTTTTTCCTGAGCCAAGTGTAAGAAAGATTATTTGAAATGTGTGTGTGTGTGTGTGTGTGTGTGTGTGTGTGCGCGCGCGTGTGTGTAAAGAGGACAATTTGGAGAGGAAAATCCGTTCACAAATTTTGAAATGTATTTTATTCTATAAATGCTATTGAACTAAAATGATTGTTCTTCAACAGCTTCCTTTCGAGGAATAGGCATTCAATTAATACTTGTTGGATAATGCTTAGACTGCTCCTTCACAAAACTTTTACCACCTCCATTTTACTCTATAGAAACTAGTGCTCCTAAGAAGAAAGAATCTTACAACCAAATTTACTACATGTCAAACCATGTATAATCTCTACTGAAACTTGGGGGAAACAGGGTTAACCTCTAGGAGCTCAGTTCTCATTGGTAAAATTGGGATATTAAGCCTCCTTCAGGGGTTATAAAAAGATAAAAGAATCAGTGTAAACGAATAATATTCAAAAGAAAATAACATGTTAACCCCCCCTCTCTGTACTGATACATTCTTTAGGCAGTTCATGTTATGTTGTCTTCCTTTCCAGTGCAAACCTTTTTCTGCTTTACCTGGCAGACTGCCAGTCTTTTTAAAAGCAATCTTAACAGATATGTGAATTATCTATTATGTGTAGATCTACTATCTATTTTAGGCTTACAACTCAGTTTGTGGGTGACTCAGTACTGGTTTTAATT
Organism: Dipodomys spectabilis; assembly: GCF_019054845.1. Lineage (NCBI taxonomy): Eukaryota > Metazoa > Chordata > Mammalia > Rodentia > Heteromyidae > Dipodomys > Dipodomys spectabilis. The sequence continues at coordinate 21,483,719 of NW_024870766.1, forward strand.
ACTAACTGCTCTTGCCAACCTAGAAAATAGATTCCCTTAGGTTCTATTCCATTGTGTGTCTAATATGTACCATATCTTTTCAAAAGTATTTTTACATTCCAAAACACATCTGTGGTACCCACAGAATAAGTCTAAAAGAAATCATAACAAGGTCAGTTGAAAAGCACAGGACATACTCACAAGGTTTTGTGTGTGTGTGTTTTTTTGTCTGAAAAACATCAGAGAAAGCTTATTATAGGGAAGGAATTAACAAGAGAGAAAGTGACTTAAGAATTACTGGGAAACAAGGGATCAAAGAAACATTTAACATCTTCTAAATGGAGGGTACGATATATATATATATATATTAATTTGAAATAATTTTCTGAATCTCCTCTACTTCAGAAACTAATAGGTTACTGCTTAGCTCTATATTGTCAGCATCTTACTAAAATTATGCTTTGTTTTCCTCTTATGTCAAAAAAATTGTTTTGTTGCTGAAGTGGCTGAATGTTATCCCTGGGGAACCTGGGAAAGTCTCCAGGGAACTGAGTAAATGCATCTAGTGAATAGAACCCAGGACAAAGCAAGCTGAAATGCCAGGCTTGCTTTGGAGCTTTCTGAAGAGTCACATCCATCTTTATTATAATCAGAAGTTTCTAAAGTGTTTGGAAGCCCTATGATAAAAAAAAAATTCTTTATAAATACAAGACTACTTATATCGGTAGGAAAATCCTCAGAGATTGAATATAGCAAAAGCTTTCATACTTGAAATATTCCTGGGGGAAATATTTGAGAAATATCTACCTTTTGAGACAGAAGTTGGCTAAAACAAGTACAGTGGATTCACTCTAATTGTAGTTAGACACAGAAGCACTGTAAAAACACTGCAGAGTATTTGCACATTGAAATACATGTTTGGAACCTCTCAGGTTGTACCACTTTAAGAAGAGCCATGACTCATCATACCATAAATGGACTGTTTTTCAGAACAGCAAATAAAAATATTAGTGAGTATTGTTGGCAATATCCATTCCTGCAGAGGGAGCTGGGAAGAGATGGCCTAGTGTGGCTCTCCCTTCTGAAGAGGTGCTTCTCCACTCTAGGGCTTAAAGTAATAAGCAGTTTCTAGGTCTGGTCATTATCCAGTTCTTTATCTAAAGGGCATTTGCTTTCTCCTACCCCAGTTCAGCACCACATAAGCTTAGCTTGAACTATATGAAGACAAGCAACAAAAGGAAGCCAAACAGAATTCCCCAAAACACACCATGGGCCAGAAATTCTATTCATTACCAAATGTGACAAATAGCCCATTAGATAAATAACTGTACCTCAACTGTGTCCTTTCTACAAGAGAGAACTATAGTCCACATGAGAACTATATCAGATGACAGAAGAATGAAATGCTTAATTGCAAAACAAATTAATTATTCTATATTTTTAATGCAAATTGATCAAGGCCTTTATGTTAGGGAGGTAGGGTAATCCAGAAAAAAACAATTCATTTTTGCAGAAAAATTAGATTTATATGAACCATTACTAAGAGAAAAATCAGTGAAGTAGTAATTTGCAATAAAAAGGAGAAAAATAGGTCACTAGGGAAAGAAGCAAATCAGTGCATGGAAATCTGTAAAACAACCATCTTCTTGTGAAAGCACAGTTTTAGACTGTATTTAAAATAATTCCATTTGATATACTTTAATATGTAGGAATTTCAATATTCATTTATACGTCAATTAAAGAAAAAAACCCACCATGCTTTAGAAGCAGGAGATTTTTGAATCATTCTGTTGTTTTGACTTTTTGAATGTCCTTTTCTCTCTTTCAGCTATTTTTTAACCATGATAAGAACTTCCCTGTCTTGACGACATTTAAAAATACTTCTTTTCAAAGCAACTATCAAAGGGACATCAACTGGCACATATGCTTGGCATCAGGGCACACCAAATGGCCCAATTAAACCACTTGCAGTCTTTGCAAGACACAATTTAAATGCACCCAAGAAATGTCAACTGTTTTTTTTTTTTTCCATGAAAAATTATCTTCACCAGAGAGAACTGCCTTGGGAACTGAGCTCATAAGTCCCTGCAGAAACCCATGAGCTGCCGGCCATTTGTCTTAGGCATATATCAGGATGATAGCTACCTGGGAAGAGGAGGAAATCAGCCATGTGCTCGCAAGCGTCCAGAGGACAATAGAACTGCCACAGCACTTTTATCCACTGGGCAGTGGACTCCACACACCCTGCTCTAACACCTCCAAACATCTTCCCCATGGCACACTTCTTTAACCTTTTATAAGAAGTGTTCTCAATGTGACACATTTGAAAAACAAAAGAGAAAGCTGCAGGCCTCAGCTAAAGGTTCTCTACTAGAAAACCAAACCCAAACAAAAAGACAATAAGTTATTAGGAAACAAAAAGTTGAGCTGTCTCAAAAATGACAACAGGAGCCACACTGACCCATTCTCACTCCCTTTTCCTAGACATAAACTCAACTTGGAACTACAAATTCCTCTCAAACTGGACTGCTGTGTCATGGACAAGAAGCCTGCACTTGGGAAAACTGGAACTCTCAGGCTGTTTTCTGGATCTTTCCTCTCTGAGAAGATGGTTGTATTGTTAAAATTTCTGTTGGGGACACTCTCCTTCACTGCTCACCAATCCATAACACCTTTCTGCTAGATGCTTTGTGTGTGTATGTGTGTGTGTGTGAGAGAGAGAGAGAGAGAGAGAGAGACAGAGAGACACACACACACACACACAGAGAGAGAGAGAGAGAGAGAGAGAGAGGATGAATACTGGGGTTGAACTCAGCGTCTGGGTGCTGTCCCTTAGCTTTTCTGCCCAAAGTCACTACTCTACCACTTGAGCTACAGCTCTACTTCCAGCTTTTTGGAGAATGGAGTCTCCTGCACTTTGCTGTCTGGGCTGGCTTTTAACTGAGATCCTCAGATCTCAGCCTCCTGGGTATCAAGGATTAAGTCACGGTGATGGGTTTGGCTTCTGGTTTCGATCAGTGTCTACTTTAGTAAACTACTCATCTTCTTTCTTAGACTGGTGCCTTGGTCCATAGTTCTTTGCCATTCTGTGTGAGCAGAATTACTGCTCATGGTTAGGAATGTATAAAATGGCTAACTAAAAGCAGTTTTTTAGGATTCAAAACACAGGGGGGAACGGAATGAGGGAATTGAGAGCAGGGAGAAGAATGACTTACAATCCTACAAATACCAGCCTAGCCAGTAAATATACATATATGTGAACACACCTTCCTAAAATTGTAGACTATGATAGGGTAAATTCTAGTATCTAATACTCACTAAAACCAGAAACTCATTTTATTATGTACACCTAGCAATATTGACTTAAGCTAGTGCTTTTAAACACAGCACATCTAATAAAAGCTAGTGGCATTTAATTTTTGCGAGTATTTTGTATAAGTAATATTTTATCAAAGGTTAATTTCATATTTAAAGATGCATTTCAGAGTTAGCTATTTGAACAAGTAATATATCTCTGAGTTATACTCATGTCTGTTTAATATGGTATAGCATCTTACAGACTTCATAGTACTAATGAAAATCCTCTAGCAAAAAATAAGCAAGTAATACTAATGCAAGCTTTATCACCTAGTACATATTCAATTATGTAAAACACTACACTAATGGCATTGTATCAACCACGTAAAGCTGGACAGTGGCATTGATAATTTTGCTCAATGATAGCTCAGTGATATTGAGGCCTGCAGCCAAGATGAAGTCTAAGATATAAAAGCCAAGGCAAATGATCTTGATGGTAACAGAATATACTTACTAAGAAAGCTATTCATAGAGTTAATTCTCTCTGAAGATACTGAAATATCACCATCATCAGCATCATTCCCAATAGCTATACATTTCAGATATTGTAAATGTTTGAAGTGAAGTCCTTTCAAAATAAGACCAGAACTGAACATCTACTTGTCAAGTTTCCAATAGTAAGCTGAATTTCACATTAAGAGTTAATTACCTTGAAGTCTTTCATTTTTATTCTCAAAGATAAATTCCTAAACTTTAAGTAGCAGTCTTTTTTTTTTCTGAGTTCATAAAGGTCACAGCACTTTGGCTTTCAGTGATGAGTAATTTTAAAACGCTCTCTCATGAATCACACTCCCCTTTCTCTGCACTTTCCAGACCTGCTTCATAAATGTGAGCCATTGGCAGGGACGGTGCTTTCACTCCTACTGCATGCAGGCTGCTGCCTTCCCTGACCTACACACCGCCATCTGCCTCTTCCCTTCCTGCTCAGTCCCAGAATGCCCTATATACTTTAGGCTCATCTTTTTCAGAGAACAGAAAATGATACAAAGTGACTCGATAAATAATAGCCTTTGAATTATAATTCTCATTCTTTAGCGTCTAACACCAAAACAAATCTCTTTTGCTAGTTTCACAGAACAGAAATGTAAGAATTCTTACAGCAATACGAGAAATTAATGTTATCTCTTGGTAATCCACTGTAGACTCTTCTTTTAAAGAAGGTTTAACAATATTTATCATTCATGGGAAGCTGCATATTTATTAAGTGGAACTGAATAAATGATAACCCTGGTTAAAAAAATCAGTGTAATAGTATCCACCAGTGGCATTAAATCAAATAAATGCATCTTTTGTGATCATAGATAGTAGGCTGATTTTTAAGTCAAAATTCTAATTAACTAGATGCTCATTTAGTGTTTTCAAGCTCAATAAAATACTACCTTTATCTAGCAATAGAAAGAAAAGTAATCAATTTGTCATAAACCCCCTTAATTTAAAAAAGTTTACATTATAAAATATTCTTATCCATGAGGAATTTCTTTGTACATATGTGCATATATATGTATTATATACATAATGGGTATCCATATAATATGTACACATACATACACAGCACATATATGTGTGTTATGTGTATTCTAAATGAAAGGTTATTCACATTTTGTTCTACAGGATCATTAGCAGATCTTTCACCATTGTAATATAAAGGTCCAAGGTAATTTACATTTCTATTTCTCCAAAAGGCAGAGTTTGATCTAAGTAAACATTATAATGCCTTCAATTTCCATAAACACATGAATTTATCTTTTTTTTCCTTTCACAAATCCAAATTAATGTAGATGCAGGGATCTTAAAGAGAAAGCAAAGAAACATTTTTTTCCTGGCTTAGGCTGTCATCATAAAGACAACTTTATTATTATGAGTTCAAATGAAAGGCAATTATTACAGCCAGGCACAGTGGCACAGGTCTATAATTCCAGCACTCAGCAGGCTGAGGCAGAAGGATTTTTTTTTTTTTTGGTTGGTTGTATGGCTTGAACTCTGGCCCTGCTCTTCAGCTCAAGGTGAGCGCTCTACCTCTTGAGCCACAGCACCACTTCCAGTTTTCTATTGGTTTACTGGAGATCAGAGTCTTACAGACTTTTCTGCCCTGGATGGCTTTGAACTGTGATCCTCAGATCTCAGCCTCCTGAGTAGCTAGGATTATAGGCATGAGCCACTAGCGCCCTACAGGCAGAAGGATTTTGAGTTCAAGGCCAGCCTTAACTACAGACTGCTCCAGACCAGCATAGACCACATAACAAAACCCTGTTTCAAAAACTAAACCAAAATAAAATATGGACCAAATATATTAGTGCCATTACAAAATTATAATATGTGCTTGTGATTTATTTCTGAGAAGTCCAGGCTAACTTGGTTGAAATAATTCACATTTTAGGTTTAAAAGAATAAATAATTTTCATGAAAAAGAAACATAAACAAAAAGAAGACATATCTGCTTGACTAGGGAGGTTTTGGGTTTAATCACTCATGGGGACAAAATCTTAACCTTAAAAACTTAACTGAAAGAAACAAGATTAATTTAGTTAAAAAATTATTATACTTTTTACTTTGAGACTTCTTTGCTGTTTTTTTCCCCTTATGTCCCCTTTCCCACTTTACCAGTAATAATTAAATAGCCAGTACAGTAAAACGGGGTGTGTGTGTGTGTGTGGTGTGTGTGTGTGTGTGTGTGTGTGTGTGTGTGTGTGTACGTGCGCACGCGCGCGTGCACCTGCGCAGTATGTTAGGTCCAGGGCTTGAACTCAGGGCCTTGTATTCTCAACTATTTTACTCATGGATGATGCTCTATCACGTGATGGTTAATTGGAGATAGAGTCTCTCAGACTTCTATGCTCTGACTTTGAGCCATGATCCTCCAGATAGTCTCTTGAGTAGTTATAACTTCAGGCATAAGCCACTGGCATCTGACTTATGTGAACTTAATTTTTTATACATTGGGTAATGGAAAACTTAATTTTTTCCAATTACTCCAAGGAACACTAAGAGATTTTCCATTTTTAGCACATGGTATTGTATCATTCATTTATTCACTAAAACATCTCATAGTTACAGACCTATCTGCTCAGCTAGACTAGATACTTCATGAGGGTTAGAGTTATCTCACCACCTCCTTTCTCCCACATCTAAAACAGACTCAATGTTCTCAGGATTGATTTTATGCCCATATTGGCATATGTATTTGTCATTCACATATTCTGCTGACCAAGCAGGACAGGCATTGAGCTACTGTTCAGAATTTTAATAGGAAGCCACAATGAAAATTCTCTCTAAAAAAAAAAAAAAAAACAAAAATTCTCTCCAAGTGTAAACTTAAGCATTTCTGCTATTTCATGTTGATGATTTCAAATGCTTAAAAGTATGGCATTCTTCTTGCCATGGGAAGGTAGAGGGCATGTGGGGGACGTTTGTGTGTGTGTGTGTGTGTGTGTGTATGTGTGTGAGTATACATATATATGTCTATAGCATATGGCCATAAATTTAAGATTAAAAACCAAATTGTGAAAAAAGAAAGAAAATCCTGTTCCTGCCAGAATCTAAGTCCTGTGAAAGTAGCCAATGCTGTCTCATTAGTTAGTAAGCTAATGGAAATCTTGCCAGCATTTCTTTTCAGTGACTAGAAAACAGAGTTTGCAGTGTGCCAAGTCTTCACTGATTTATTTTTGTAAACAGTGGTATAATAAACCCAAGGAAGCCAAAAAAGCAAATTTAAAAAAAATAAATATTCATTTGCTATCAAGATGGATGTGACCTTTTTACCCAAGCCTATTACTGACAATTCAGAAAGACTATGTGAACTAGTCATTCATTTATCTTAACTACATTTGCAGGGACTGCCATAATTCAAGTTTTAAAATGCCCTCAATTTTCCATTCCTGTGGCTTTTATACAAGGAATCACATTATTTTACCCATGTACCTTATTATTTTCTGACCTTTCAAGAAAACCTGATAATATAAATCTACAAATGAAATAATACTCAAGAATTCCACTTTTCTTCTTCAGCATGCCTGCACATAACCTTCAGCTTTAAACTCACTGTACTTTACTGTAGGGCTCAGAATCAAACATATTCAGGAGTCTAGTTTGTAGTCTAGCATTTACTGGTTGTGAGTTCAGGAAAGTTATATCAGCTTTATAAGCCCGGTATTAAGTCTACAGGTGGAGATGACTTAGTACATATCTCAATATTTTGTTCAGAAAATTCATACAATTAAATTAATTCATTTATGTAAATAAAGTGCTTGAGGCAACTAAGAACCCAAGAGAAATCAATAATAGTTCACTATTATTATGCATTAATATGGATGCTTACCTTAAAACGTGTTACTTGAGAAAGTGAAGTTTTGACATATATTCAGTTTGCTCTCTCTCCCAATTTTGATTGAAATAATCTTAAAATGTTAGGCATTTCACCTAGATAAACTTACTTTCACAATCTGTAAGGAATCAATGAGCTGGGCACCAGTGGCTTAGCACCAGTAATCTTAGCTACTCAGGAGGCTGAGATATGAGAATTGTGATTCAAAGCCAGCTCAAGCAGAAAAGTCGATGAGACTCTTAATCCCATAAACTACTCAGAAACAGCTGGAAGTGGTGCTGTGGCTCAAGTGGTAGAGCACTAGATGAGCACAAAGAAGCTCAGAGACGATGCCCAGATTCTGAATTCAAACCCCAGGACTGCCCCTCCCCCCCAAAAGAAAACAAAACAAAACAAAGAAAAAAGAAAAGGAACGAAACCAATGACTTTAGGTGTGTAGATTATAGGCAAATTTTGGCCCAATACTTATTTATTTATTTATTTATTTATCTCAAAACATCTCTACACTTCTATAATCTTCTATCCATAACAAAAGAAAAAGTAGACTTGGAATAAGAATGGTGCTTGCTTTTCTATTCTGTCTAGAATCTTAAAATGCATGTGCCTGAGTTTGACTCCCCTATGTAGGGGAGGAGTTTCATGCAGGAGATGGCACATATCTTAACTTCCAAAAGCAACTCAGAATTCACTGGTAAACATGGCAGATATTCTGACGTAAATCAGATTTATGAACTAGAAAGAAGTGTGTGATCCAGTTAGAGCACAGTGACTAATCAGACTGATAATGAACCATCTCTGCTATTGGAAAAACTGGTCAATAAAGCAAGAAATACTAGGTGCTGGAACCACAGAGAGACTGGCAGATTCTGGACTTTGTTATCCAAGCAAGGAAGATATTGGTTTTGGACAATTTACAGGCAGCTCAGGTAGCATGGTATGTAAGATGTAGAAATGATCAAGTTGGGAGTCTATGGAGAATCTGGTTCAGTGACTCAAGGAGCTGGTCTATGTGGTAGGCACGGGGAAAGTGAGTGTCAGGCTCTATGTCTGCCTCTCACTTACATTCTTCATCTGTTATCTCCATGTAAGCCTGCCTCTAAATACACTGCCTTTCAGCAGTCCATTCACCATCTGCAGTGAATGCCTCCACAATGGTCCAGGCTCCTACTCTTTTTGACTGCTGTAACCCACTACTATAGTGTCTGTGTCCACTTTAGTCTGTTCCTGTCTGGTTTCCAGAATATATAAAATCTCTACAGGGCAACCTAAGTAGTACTTAAATGTATCAATTGAATCATTTATTGTTATGAGGCCCTTGCAATGTTGGACGTTTCCTTTAAAATCTAGTTTCTTCTTCACTGCCAGTCACTCACAGTGTTCTAACAACATGAATATTCTTTGACTTACTCTTCTCACCATGCTGTCTCCTGACTCAGGAAATATTATTCCTTCTTTATGGAATGCTCTCCTGCTGCCACTAACTCATTTTTGAGCTGGCTCCCTTCCAACTTCAGCATCTTGGCTTTATCTCCTTCCACATAAAATAAGGTCCCACTGTCATTCTCTAACTCAACACCCTTTCTTTTCCTTGAAGTATTTCTACCATCAGGAACTATTCGGTTTTGTGTTTACATGTGTGTATGTGCAAGCTGGTTTGGCTTCTTGTTGTCTCCATACTAGGCTGCATGTTCTAAGAGGAAGGAAACTACATCGACACTGGATTAAATCCAACATTCAGTACTTTTTAAGCAAACAAATTAATGGACACACAAAAAAAAAAAACAAAATAAAGGTTTAAAATTAAATAGTTAGCTAGAAAAATAAAGTACAGGTAGTAAATAATATATTTGAAGTAAAAGAAGAGGAGGATCGAAGAGGCTGTCTGGGAATATTCCATTTTCAGTAGGTAAGGACCCTGTTCCACACTGGGTCTTCACAGTGATCATTGCTTTTAATTGTTGAATTCATTCTTTAAAAGAGTAGCCTATGTCCCTCTCCCCACTCCCCACCATTCTTTTCTCCTATGTATTAAAGGATGTCACCTTGTTGCAAATAAGGATACTCTTTTGCTTCTGGCTTCTGGGAGATTATATCTAGTTCCTAGAAGGTTAGGAAAGGCTGTTGCCTAAAAGCTATAGGTGAGGCTGGATATTGAACCCTAAGATTTTTCTGCTGATCACACCAGAAAAGCCAACAATGTGTCTTAGGATTAGGTATGATGTCACCACCACATCAGTCACCCTACAAATTTTGATTATGGAAATTTAGGGTGGTTTGAGGAATCTCTACCCAAAAGCAATTGGTATGAGAAGTAGAGAAAATCTTGGGGTTGTGTCCTTTTTGTCCTTGGCATAAAATCTCATATTTACCATGATCTCAGACATGATCTCACCTGTGTGAATTACATAAGTAACCCCAACCTTCATCTTAAGGTGGAGGGTAGACAATGTGAAGCCCACATAAAGCCTAGGGAGGAAAGAGGATGTGGCATTTGTTCATATGGATCTCTTCCCATAGGACTGTTTCAGACTAGCTGTGTTCTTCTGACAGAAGGTCATTGTTCCTCCCCTTCTCCCTCAGGGTACTTACATTCATAATTAGATTAATCTCTTCATAAATAAATCCTTTTCCATTTCTCTTAGTTTAAAGTGGACCATTTTTCTTCCTGTTGCAAGCTTCCCTGGTACAGGGCAGCGCTATTTCATGAGAAAACCAAGGCACAAAGTAGTGAAAGTAATTTGTGTAATGCTATACAGTAAATGCAAAAGTGAGGTTTGAACTTAGTTTGTCAAATAGCAAAAGAGATGCTTTTTCTAGTACATAGGCAGAAATACTGTTGACAAAAGACTTAAAGGAAAGAAAGACTTTAAGGAAAGGAAGACTTTAAGGAAAGAATGATGGTCAAGATGCATTACACACATAAATGGAAGTGTTAAACTGAGATCTCCAAGTACAACTATTACTAAAAAGTAAAAAATAAATATTAATGAAAGACAAGCAACAGGAATACACAAAGAATATGAAAACACATGGTCACAGCCTCTAATGGATAAGAAAAACTAAGCAAGAAATTCGGGAATGTGATAGAGAGCGGTAGAAAATATAACAAACCTTCAACAAAGCAGCCAGAGCTCAGTTAAATCACCTGGTCATTTCATGTGTGAATTATTAAGTATATAAAAGAATAATTAATAAATACAATGTGTGCAAACATGCATTCTAAATTCAGAGGCAAGGCTATATGTGTTTCTGTGTGTCAACACACGCATATACTCTCACCTATGTCTATATATACAATCACATACAGAGACCACAGACAACAAAGAATGAGAGAAGGAAAGCATGTGAGAAGACAGATGGCTAAATTTATTTCATGTATCATAAATAATTTTGCAAAATATATTTGTGACTGATGGGCAACATTTTTCATTGTGGAAAGGGAACATTTCACAATAAACTTTGGCAGAGAAAAATGTGTTCTGCATGAAATAATTTTCTCACATTTCCAAGATGATATAAATTAATATGCAAAGCACCAAGAAAAAAGTGATTGATTTTCATATTTCATGAAATCAATATGCAGCTTAAATTTGTCATATTTATGCATATTTTGCAAAACAACACTGATTCTAGCTTCTGAGAGTAAAATAACAAAATGCACAAGGTGTGGACTTTAAAATTTGGCACAGATTCTTCAATCAAACCAAAAATGTTTTTGAGGAAAAATACCAACTAATAAATTACGATCATTCCAACTTACTTTAAAAAATATATAATGGCACATACATCAAATTTAGGCAGAAGAACTTCTTAGTAAATTCTTAGTGATATCATAAACCAACTGGAAAGCTCCTTTTAACTTCCAGACAAAATTTAGATAGAGAGACTAAAGATGTTAAAAGCGTTAAAAGATCCTGTCTATTCTCAAACTTTCTAGCACAAACCACAAGGTCATTCTAATTTTAGAAAAGACATCTCTGAAGTTTAACTCAAAACTGTTTGGTTGTTCTGTCTCTTGAATTCCTGGGATAAACAGGGGATAAAGCCAGTTACATTTTGCCAGTGAATAGAAGAATATTTCCTCAGGAAAGATGCTTTATATCCAGGATTCAGTCTGGTACTCAGCCACAAGGAATGGATGGGTTCTTTGACAAAAGTAGATTCGATGCCATACACAGGCCAGAGCCTTACTTTGTCAATAATATTTTTTGCAAGTGGGTTCAGATTTTTTCCTTTTATGTTTTCATGTTTAAGAAGACTGGAGTAGATCTGGTTAAGTGACAGATTCCTCACTGGTTACTAGTGATGTCTGCTGGTAATGAAGATGCTCTGTGGTTCATGGGAAGAAACACTTGCCTCAGTTAGCAATGTCTGCCAGAGAAATGCTGCTTACATGATATACCTGTGCCAGACTGTTCTTTAAACTTAGGCATTTGATAAAATTGAAAACAATAGTTAGCTAAGGTATAACAATACATCATAAAAAGAAATGCTCTTTATCATGTTTTCAAAAGCATTTATGGAACATGCAATGGGCCCTGGTACTATTGTACATTTCTAAAGGATTTTTAAGAAGTAAATAAAAAGTAGAAGCTGAGCTTGAGAATCAAAGCCCCCTGCAGCATCTATCCTGCTCCCCTCATTTTGAAAAACAGGCATTGTGGGATGCATATACCCACATGCATGTGTTTCTTTCTCTATTCATATTCTTTTTAAGCAGAAATAAATATTAAAATACCCCCCAAAAAAACAAAAGAAATGCTCTGAATTTTGCATGGATAAAATTTAAAAGGTATAGTAGAACAATGTAGTGTTGAAATGATTCAATGATTCTAGTTATAAAATACTTTAAAATGTATCCTATTGTTATTTATTAGAGTTTAATGATTATATTAATCAATTTTTGTTATGCTTAAGTAGTTATACAGAGGTTTTACTTCAACCTTTCATTTTGTGAATACAACAAATTTTGATTAAATCACCTCTTTCATAATTCTTCCTCAACCTCACTCTCAGGTGGGCAATTGTTTCTATAATAAATGTATATTTGTGAAAATGGAACTATACTACTCAATGTTAAGTCACATTTGAATACCAAACACACACACACACACACACACACACACACATTCATTCATTCCTATAACAAAGCTAATATCTACTGGGACAAATTTCTCATCCAATCACCATTTTGGCCCCAGATGTGGACACATGAACAATGAGTCTCCTGCTTGAAGAGGTGGGGAACGCAAAAGGACAGCTGTTCAAATCATAACTAATGCATTCCCAAGTTCTCCTTAGCTTTTTCCAGAATATGCTATCTGAACCAGAGACAGGATTTGTTTCACTAAAAACTTCTTCCGTTATTTGCCAATACTTCATGAAATAAGTAACAGTTTAACTTTAGGTATGGCCAACTCTACCCTCCTTCAAAGACAGTTCATATATAACCTAAAAGAAGAGATAAATATAATTCAGAATTGACAACACAGATTTACAAGTTGAAAGGAAATCAACTTTGAGCTAAAGTAGTTCACATTTTTGTCAGGAATGTAGGACAGAATGTAAAATGGTAGTGAGAAAAACACCTATCAACGTGTAAAGTCCAAAAAGACTTTGAATAATGAAAAGAAAGCTACAAATTCAATTGGAAAAAATATTGTGCATCATAATACTGTAGAAGGTTGCAGGCTCTATCTCAAAAGAAAATGTTGTCTCTGAAAATATAAGTAAAGCAATGTGCTGCAAAGCACTCCTAAAGTTTAAAGTAGTATATTCATGGCTGCATTGTTGAAAACTTGTGACAAATGGTGATTAATACTCAGCTGATGAGTGATAGCATCTACAGAAGAAATCAGATATAGACAATGGCTAGAAAAACACTTTTTTGCTACTGTTAAACGAGATGTTACCTGTCTACAACTAATAACTGGACATTTTAAGAGTATTTAATTTAAAAAATATATTGATTTTGCAAAGTAGACTTCACAAATTTTTCAATATAAGCCTTTCAAAGAAGTCCTGAGTTTGAAATGCTTTTCCTTAGTGAATTTTGACTGTTGAACTATTAGAAAACCCCAAAATGTCTTACTATATATACCAAGATAACATTGTTGAAGGTGGTTGGGTACTAGATGTAACATATATTTTAGTTGAATCTTAGATTCAATTTTACAACAAATCTACATTTCTTTATGATATAAGCAGATATCTTCAAATGTCAAGTAGGTAATTTTAAGATTACTTACTTGAAAATTTTCTTGATATGATTGCTATATCACATACCTTGCCTAAATTTTAGATTGAAAGATAATATGACTTTAAACATTCATATGTTACATATAATGATTGTGTATAACATATAATGACATTGTACAATTTAATGACAAAGCAATAACTTACTTTAAAAAATGGACAATGGATTTGAGTGAACATTTCCACCCTACAAAGATAAATAAATGCTCAAGTATAGGAAAAGATTATCTACAATACTAGTCATAGAAATATGCAAATCAAATGATGTGATGCCACTTCATATCCAGGAAAATTGTGAGGATCAAACAAAACAATGGAAACTAAAACGTGTTGATGAGGGTGTAGAGAAATGTAAACCTCAAATATAACTGGTATGCAAACTGGTATAGCCACTTTGAAAAACACTTCAGGGATTCCTTAAAAAAAATTAAACATAGAACCACCATCTGCTTTGTTTTGAATCAAAAATGTCCCCTCAACAGTTCAGTGTGAAAGGCTTTGGCTAGACGATGGAAATTTCTGGTCATGATGTGGGCTCCACCGTCATTGATGAAGAGACAATTGGATGGCATTATTGGAAGAGCAGTGGAAACACTGAAAGAGGAATGTCACTGGAAGTACGTCTTTGAAGGACTTATCTGTATCCTGCTCCTCTTGGTCCCATACTGGGGTGTGTGTATGTGTGTGTGTGTGTGTGTGTGTGTGTGTGTGCGCGCGCTCATGTGCCTGTGTGTGTTTTATTTTGCTTGTCCTGGGACTTGAACTCAGGGTGTGGGCACTGTCCCTGAGCCTCTTTGTGCTCAAGGCTTTACAACTTGAGCCACAGTGTCACTTCTGGCTTTGTCTGAGTAATTTTATTGGAGATAGTCTCACAGACTTTCCTGCGATTCTCAGATCTCAACCTCCTGAGTAGCTACAATTACAGATTTGAGTCACAGGTGCCGGGTTTGGTCCCATATCTTGTGTTACACCTTTCTCTGGGTCTCTTGGTGTTCCTGAGCTGTTATGAGGTCAGCAGCTGCTTTCTGACAAGGCGTTCCACAGCCCAGAAATACCAGGACCAGACAATCATGGATTGAAGCCTCTGAAACCAGGAGCCAAAATAAACCCTTCATCTCTTAACTTAATTTTTCACAGCTATTTGTCACAGTGATGAAACCCTGAGTAAACATTGCCTCACCAATAATTCAATTCCTAGACACATATCCACTGCAATTGAAAATGGGTTTTCAAGCAAATATTTGTACACTGATGCTCACAGTAGCACTATCCACAAAAGCCAGAAGGTGAAAGCATCACAAATGCCTGTCAATGGATCAAAATGTGGTGTAGACATACTGAAGGAGTGAAATATCAATTCATGTTACAAGTGAACATGATCATGGATAAGCCTAGAAAACATTATACTTACAGAAAAGGACACATATTGTATGATCCCATTTATATGAAAATTTCAGGATAGGTAAATGCATAGAGAAGATGGTGATTGCCAAGAGCTTGAATGAAGGATGAATGGATAATGACTGCTTAATGAGCACAGGATTTTCTTTTGGCGTGGTAAAAATATTTTAAAACATATATAATTCATGCTTGCCCAAAGCTACAGAAATATTAAATGCTACTGAATTTATATTGGATGCATTTTTACATGGTTAACTTTAATCTCATCTGATTTATTTTTTAAATTTTAACAGACTTCCTACGACTGTTATGGAGCCATAATAAAAATGATGGGGCCAAGAAAAATGAGGGAAAGAATTTTAAAAGGAAATACTGCCCACTAGCCAAATCTGGCCAACTAATTTAAAAAGCACAGTGGTTAATAATGCTAGGAGCTTTAACTCATTGTGGGAAAAAAGAATCCAGTGGCCTTTATGGTACTAAATCAAAAGGAGAGACAGACACACACACAAAGGAGAAAAAGCTATTCCTTACAGGAGAATATAAAAAGCAAACAAACAAAAAAAATAAAAAAGTACGAGTAAAGAAGTTAGTTTTACAACACCATAATAATGGTAATGCAAGCATAGAAGCTGATGAAGAATAGAATATATAAAATTACAGAGGCAAAACCTGGAATCCACTACATTTGCCTAAGGAGTAATAATATCTTCAAAATGACAATCACACTCCTAATATACTTACATTGGATTTCTTTCAAAATGCATAACCCTTGTCTAGTTAAGAGAAAACCCATTCAACAGAAATACTAATCATTAGAAAACACAAAATAAGAGCCGGGCGCTGGTGGCTCACGCCTGTAATCCTAGCTACTCAGGAGGCTGAGATCTGAGGATCGTGGTTCAAAGCCAGCCCGGGCAGGAGAGACCGTGAGACTCCTATCTCCAATAAACCACCAGAAAACCGGAAGTGGCGCTGTAGCTCAAGTGGTAGAGCGCTCGCCTTGAGCTGAAGAGCTGAGGGACAGCGCCCAGGCCCAGAGTTCAAGCCCCACAACCGACAAAAAAAAAAGAAAAAACAAAATAAGGGACATTGTGAAAGATTCGCAAAATGTCATTTCCAAGAAAGAAAAGTTGAAGACTTGGATAAAAGGAGTCTACAGAGACATGACAATCAAATGTATTGCATGATTCTGAATTGGAATCTTAGGGCAAAGAAATAGCTATAAGGAACAATCCTGGAATAGATTGATGACAACTGAATATGAAATACTTTATATACTAGTATTCTAGCAATGTTTTAAAAAACTTACTTTGACAATTATACCATGAAAACATGAGAGAACTTAGGATTTGGGGCTAAAAGATCATCTCGGATCTATATTTCTCTTTAGGCGAATTGGCAATAACAACAATAATTAAAACTATATGCATATATACACCATATATGTGTACCTGTATGTATGTATATATATGAAGTATATGGAAATAAGTCAAAGTGTTGCCAGTTGCTAAGAGTACTGAACATGGGAATTCTTGGCATTCTTATTATAACTTTTCTACACCTTTGAATTTTTTCCCAAATTGAAAGCTAACTAAAAAAAAATGTATCTTTATGTTCAGCATTTTTTTTCCATTCAAGTTTACATTCTAATTCATACCTGAGAACATGTTCTTAGCCATATAGCCTTGATGGCCCTTTCCCTCATAGAAACAAAGGCAATCAGAAAGGAAAATGCCATTTGCTTATTAAATGTATTTGGTTGTCAATGCAAAGTTTTTCCCTGTGGCATCATTTTTAGTGTTAGTTGTGAATATTCTCTAAGGAGTGTCACGGTATGAGATTCCATCACTTTTCTTGAGAAGAAATTAATTGACATTTGCTGAAATAAAGGCCATCATTAAATGTTTTCTTAGTTGCATTGCTAATTATGTGATAACTTGGGAAGGTAATGCTTATTTCTAATGGTCTGTACATTAATCCTCCTTGGTAAGTAAACTTTGACTTCTTTGTAAAGAAATTTGAGAAATGTTATATTTGGGATAAAATTCCTTTTTTTTTTTAAATTGTGAAAATACCGTACAGAGGGGTTACAATTACATGGGCAAGGTAATGAGTACATTTCTTATCAAGCATTGTTGCCTCCTCCTTTGTTTCCATTTCCCATCCCTTCCCATCCCTTCCCATTCCTCCCCCCCCATGCCCCCCTTCGCCTCCCCCCACCTCCCCAGCATGCCAAAGTTGTAAACTTTGTTTTTCAACATAACGTCTTGTACATCTCATTGTTGCAATGGGTCTACCTGTATCCCTATTTAAACAATTTGTTTTTTCCCTTCCCCTCCACAAATTATACCTACATCAAATATAGTGAGAACAGGGGTTATACTGTGGGGGAGGGACATACAAAGCAACAAAGAAATATCTTATAAATATGTTAGAAACAATAGCAAGAAAGAAAAAAAATCATTTGATTCCCTATCTTGGGGTTGATTTCGCCTAACATCAACTTATCTGACCATTTTTGCTTGTCTCAGACATATACTAGTTATTGCAAATAAGGGAAACCATGGGACCTATGTTTCTTTGGGCCTGGCTTACTTCACTTAATTTAATATTTTCCAAGTCTTTCCATTTCCTAACAAATGGGCAATGCCATTCTTTCTGATGGAGGCATAGAATTCCATTGTGTATATATACCACATTTTCTTGATCCATTCATCTACTGAGGGGCATCTGGGTTGGTTCATAAATTTTTATATATAAGTATTATGCCATGTATTTACAAGCCAATCCTCTGCTCTTAACCAAAATTTGTTATCCAACTATTCAGAAAGAAATTACATTTGTGGAGAAAACTCTTTTTGGGCTGTTTATCCAGTAGTCTTGACTATTCTCAAACTGTAGACTTAGAAAACATCAGAACTGGAAGGGGAACTCCAAGACAGCCAGATTAAATTCTCCTATTTAATAATAATAATTTTTGTTTTCTTAAAGGGACCATAGAGAAAATTATCTACTCAAACTAATACATGAAGTAAAGATTTAAAAAAATAGAATAAAAACCGTTACAGTCACTTCTTGGATACCCAACTGTCCACTTACCTCATCAGACAGTTTAGATTCTTTTAGGTATCTCTTTAAAGATTTGAAAGCACTTATAAAATATTAATTTGGTTTTTTATAACCACTGTACCCACAATAAACTTTCAAAGCAAGATTTATTTCTAGCAATGACAATAAAAAAAGCTCTATTCTTTCATGTCCAGAGCAAAACCTGATTAATCTTGGGTCCATATAGAAAAGATAGGCCTATGAGGCATAAGTTTAGTTCTTCATTTTGGGACATATTTCTGCTTCATTGCTTATTTTCCTGCCAAGTAACTAGAAATCTTTGAACAATATTTAGATTTCTTTGGAAAAGAGAGTTGGCTTACAGAGATTTCATCTATACAGATACTGCTGGGAATCAATATTCTAATGTTCTTGCTAATGGGGCTTGATTACAATAGAAGGCAAGAGAGTCTTAATTTTCCTTACAATGTTTTTTCACTTTTATAAACATTTGAATACCTATGCTTGCGTTCTCTCTCTCTCTCTCTCTCTCTCTCTCTCTCTCTCTCTCTCACACACACACACACACACACACACATTTGGTTCTTGCAAAGATTGTAATCATATATCAGATTTTAGCAACAAGGGAGATTTGCAGTATTTTGGGCTATGATCAAAAAATGCTGCAAATTTTCAGAGAACACCTATTTGTACTGAATCTAAGAATAAAGAAAACTGGGGCAATTCAGTTACATGGAAGTGACTGATAAGAGCCATTTAATAAAATGGCAAAGATTATTAGAGTGGATTGAAGAGCTTACAAATCAAGGGCTTTGAGGCAAGGGCTACAGGCAATGAGATCAAAAATTTCATCGTATAGGAGCAGAAAACATTTGGCAGTTATGTTTAAAACTATCTTGCTTTTTAACTCTTAAACATTTTATTTATGAATATCAAAACACTAAATTAATAGTTGCCAAATCTGATAGTCAATATTCTGTTCTCATAATACTCAAAACTGCAGGGTTATAAAATATATTGCCCACTTCTTTCTTCTGGAAAACACTTCTTTCCTGAGCTTTCATAGCACTGAGAGAACTTGCAACCTTGCTCTTTCTGGTTGCACCTTCTCACTCTCCTTTCTTAGCTATTCCACTTCTGTTTCATGTGAAAGGTGTCTTAGGTCAGAGCCTCAGACCGTATTATCTCCCTGTATACTCTTCCCCCTGATTTTTTATCTAGAGATATGGGGATAATTTTTAGATCATCCCCTGATTAGAGCTGTAAGCTCTGATCTAACTCTGAGCTCCATGCTTGTATATGCAAATGAGATGTGTCCACGATTTGCCTGAAATGTATCTACTATATAGCTTGCTAGTTTAGAATATCTGGGAAACCATAATGCTTTACTTTCTATTTACAGCTAATTCAATTGTTTTCAGATAAAGCCTTCTACCTGGTACCAACAAGAAAATCAGGTAAACCAAATATCCTATCAAATTTTAATGTGATCCAATCTGATCATTTGAAATCATGCAGGTAATACTAATACTTCTTTTAGGAAAAGAAAAGACTGGTTCTTCAAATGTCACTCTCATAGCATTGGAGGAGAAGGAACACTGGTTTCATTATGATTTTATGCATGGACTCCCTCTTTGCTATTCAAAGTATTGTCTATGGGCCAATACCACCATCTCCTAAGATACTATTAGATATGCAGAATCCCAGGCTAACCACAAGGTTTACTGGACCAAAAATCTGAATTTTAACAAAATCGTTAGATAAGTCACACAAATCAGAGAAGCTCTACACAACTGCAATCTACTCAGCACAGACCTGGGTACAGCGTGTTCTACTGACAGTCAAATCAGTGCTATAATCTATATGGCTGACACCATTCTGTAAAATTTTGGTTGGTTGACTGGTTGAGTTTGGAATTTTTAGTCTTCACTAGTTTTCCCAGTCTTGATAGTAGAATCAACTTCCACCACTTGTAGTAACCTTCCTTATGACGGATTTGATTGGAGCTGAGAAATCAGTTCAGCCCTTCGACTGAGGAGGTCTTTGCCCAGTCTCTAACCCAAGCTTCTGTGGCTCAGGAAAGCTAATTCGTTGGCTATACTTCTGTTAGTTTTGTGGCATGGTCAAATTGCTATTGGCAATTTGATGAAGGAGCAAAGAAGTAACAATTTACTATGAACCTAGACAATGATATTGTTTACTTCATGTTTCTACCCATCTCCAAACTAAAGCCAAAGAGGCAATTTGGAAGATCATTAATCACCTTATTTTCCATCCTTTTCTCTCTTTCTCTCTCTCAAAGCAAAGGCTTTTCTTTTCATTCCATTTATATCCATGTTTCTTCTTACTGATTCTAGCTAGGCTTCAATAGTTGCTCAGATCCTTTGCAAACTACAGAATATTGTATGAGCAGAGTCACTTTGGCTCAGATGGCATCAGGAAAAATCTTATCTCAATACAAAAGCCTAGCTTACTGGATTTGATCCAGAAATTCACACCATAGGGTCTTTGTGCTAGTCCTTTCTTTTGCTTGTTGAATTATAAATACATTTCTGAAAAATAGCAGAATAATCTTCTGACTACTTCTTGGAATTCCTTCTATAATGAATTTTGATGTCCCTTCAGAGAAATGAATGACTAGAACTGATGAGGGTAAAGATTTAATTTTGTTTCATACAGGTGAGAAAAAGACTGGAGGATTTTAAACATTTGCTCATCTCTCAGAAGCCCACATGTCACAAAGGAGCATCACACAACATCAAGGTAGCTAGATCAGGTGGGCAGCACTCACTGTCCATTACAATGTTACATTGTTGCATACCATGTTTTTCTACAACCATTACAATCTCATAGCAGTAATTTTAGGTCTAATTTTAAATGTCTGTGGAATCCTAGCATTTTTCACCATCTCTAAAGCTACCATGGAAGTCCAATCATAGCACGTGCTTTTTTTCCCACTAACTCCTACCCACCTCCAACCAATTCTCTATATAGCATCTCAGTGATCTTTCAAACAGTGAACTAAAAAAATGATACATGTAATAACATTTGTACCCTATTTAAAGCCATCCCTAGACTCTCAATTACAATTTGCAATTAAAATCTAGTTCATTCTATGGTTTTTTGGACCATAGGATATTTCATTCATGGTCATTATTCTATTAACATTTTATTCTTTATTATTAACACATTATTCTATTAACACTTCTGTTTGCTCCTACCCTATGTCTTGTCCTGATGAACTCTTTGAACATTTATATCTAAGGTCAACTTTGCTTTTCAAGGGTGAACTTTTTAATACTGAATCATTAATCATTTCCCTTTGTGGCTCACTATACCATGACATTGTTTTTATGTTTAAAACGCTACATAAAAATGTCTGAACCACTTATCTGTAACTTGATAATTGCCTATTTATCACATACCACCTACATCTCCCCAACAAATGAAATTTCAGAAATCAGTGAGATCTCTTCTAATGGTGTATTCATAGCACCTAGAAAAACACTTGTACAAGTGTTCAGATGCATTTGTTACATTTATGAATGAGTGAATGAGGGAGTAAATGATACTTGCAAGAACGTGGTAGAACAGAGAACCGTACTGCTATGGGAACTTGGTATAAAATTTTAAGACTATAATCTGTAGTTTTAACAATCTTAAAATGGCCATATCATTTGATCTAGAAAATAATAAAGAGCAATCTTATATGATGTTTATCAAAGCATTATGTGGTATTTACTAGTATAAAATATTTTCAAAATTTTAGAAAAAAGTCATGTAATGTTTGGAGAACAGACCATTTGCAATGAATATAAATACCATTAATATGGCATTAATATATGAATTAAATAGCATTTTTATGATATAATAGTTGCACTATATGATACTTTATCTTAGTAAGAACAAAATATTACCAAAACAATGTAATTAATATTTATGTCCTATCTCTTTTGGTGAGTAAAAGCTTTCTTCCCTGATTCTTTATCTTTCCTGGGCTTAACATTCAATTAAGCCTGGCTAAGGAACATTCTAAATGCTAAGTGTCTCCTATATTTTTCTTTTGTTAAACCATTCACTTCAATATAACCACATTTTAATCTCAAGCATTGTCTTGAATACTGGGACACAAAGATGTGAACATCCTGGTCCCTGCCAAACCCTGACATAATAATTAATAAGGGACCAAATGTATATTCATTTTGAAAACAGAAACTTCAAAAGAAGTCTCAGTGTTAGAAGAATTTTCTTGTCAGCAACCATGACATCTTAACCACTAAACATATATGCTAAGTTAATGATTTGTAGGGACATTAGATCAGAAATAGCTGGCAGTTATGAACTGTCCATTTCACAAGGAGTGGAAACTTCATAATCAGAACTTGGGAGAATATTATTGGTGAGATAATTATTTGTGTGCTTAGCATAAATAAAATGCCTTTTTTGTTCATGAAATCCAGAGGCTTTTAGTGGTGTTGAGGGGGTCCCTATTAAATACTAAAAAATGATTGTATCTTTTCTGAATTCCACTGGATTTTGTATTTTTAAAACTGGGTCAGGCAGAAAATCTGATATGTATTTCAAACATAGGTTTAAGAATTCATAACTACAAATTATTTGAGAGGATTGGCGGAAAAAAGAAATGTTAAAGAAATAAGTAACAAAAGTGCTGAGCTTTCATGTTTATTAATTTTATTTTAATAATTTTTTTTGGTGCCAGTCCTGGGGCTTGAACTCAGGGCCTAGGTACTGGCTCTTGATATTTTGTGCTCAAGGGTAGTGCACTACAATTTCAGCCACAGCTCCACTTATGGCTTTTCAAAGGCGAATTGGAGATAAGAATCTCACAGACTTTCCTGCCCAGCTGCCTTCACATTGCAATCCTCATATCTCAGCCTACAGAATGGATTACAGCTGTGAGCACTGGTGATTGGCTATTCTACTGATCACTAAGAATCTCTGAAGGAAAAAAATTGTGCTATTAATGTTTGTTTCTAAGCTGAGACACTCTAACATTTTTTTTTTTGTAATACCAGTGTCCCCAAGACAGCTTTAAGTAGCTTCTGAACTTAGAGACTACCGACAGTGCCATGTTAAAATTCTGGGCTATACATCCCCAAGGTCTCTTTCAATCATGAGAGTTTCAGCAAATGAAACTTTTCAGAGTGAAATAGTAAGTCATCAGTAAATACTGATTCATATCTATATTATGGATTAATGGATGCAGTAGTATGTCTTTGCTGTAAAAATTAAAGTAGTTCAAAATAATTGAAGTATTAATACTTTCCTTCTCAGTCTCTCTAGTAAATGGATGGTCACTCCTGACTGGATATAATCATAGCACTTCAAGCAGCTAAAAAACAAAAGAACAAACAACAACAACAACAACAAAACACCAACAACAAAATCTGCAGATGAGAAAGAAACTGCTAAAATCAAAACCCCCTGAATCCCAATTTCCAGGTTGAGGGATAAAGAAAGATACATGGTTTGTTGGTACTGCTGTGCTTTTAGGAGCTGAGACTGGAGAGGAATCTCCTGGACGCAATGTTTTCTCGCTTGAATCTGAATTGGATGTTCATTAACAAAGCACCCAGCACCAATTTGCAATAGCCATTCTGAATTTTACGGGGACAATTTGGAGGCTGCAAACTCAAGCCTGACTTTGAACATGTGTTTGTTTATTGGCACTGAGATAGCACTACACCATTTAGTTATAATGACAGCAGAGGAAATCTAGATTAATATGAGAATCCATGTTTTGTCCGTCCTGCACAATTTTCCTAACAAGAATAGGAATTGGGAATAGGTCAGAAGAACATCTGTTTTGCTAACTTTGATTGTGTGGGCAGGCAAAGGAATTTGCTTTTATAACACTGAAGTAACTTGGAATGCGGCAAAAATAAATGCACCTTCTGTCTCATGGAATGTTATTACAGTACGACGCTTTGCGAATGCTTGGTGGCATTTTCAAGCATTTCTTCTTCCTCTCATTTCTTTCTCAGCTCCATAATGCAATCCTCATGCTTTGAGCACTAGACTTCAAATGAGACATCTATTCAGAGCGTGTTCAGACAAAACGAGTGGTTTCCTTAGTAATGGCAACTATGTGAAAGCCTTCAGTACATCCCTCCAGCCAGCCAGGCTTCTTCCTGAGCTTGAGTTTCCTACTTTAGGCTCTCAGTGACCATTACATCGTTGGAGTATTCCCTCAACATCTCAACTGACCGAGCATTGAATATTCATTGCATTTCTAATAAAATGCACACTTCATAAAAGGTTGAGGATGTAAGAAGTACTTTTAACAATGAAAGCTAATTTGCTCAATTTCTGCCACAGGTCCAAAGAAGGAAAGAAAGAAAAGCAATTTCAGCCACGAGATATGAGTTGGTATTTTGTTCGATTATATTCTAAACATTTTCTCTACCGTAAAAAGTTAAGGCTGCCCTTTTATTTTTCTTCATATGCTTAAAAATTATTTCTTCTCCTGATTTGTCGGTTTTCTACATAACAATCACCAACCATCAAGCGAGCTTTGAAATTTTATTCTTTAGACAGACTACAAGTTTTGTGTTTCCATAGTTTTCAATATATTGAAAGATAAAACAGTGAAGTAATTTTATGAACAGCAGTGATAAAGCTTTTTGAATATGGATCAATTAATCCATTTGCTTAGTTAGAACAAAGCAAGATTTGGGGGAGAAAAGAGCTGATTTCTTTAGTGGGGTATTATATTTGTTCTTTCTTAAACACTGACTCTTAAAAGATAGTCAAATATAGGCAACTATCCTGAGATTTTAAAAAATAATGTGAAAAGAGCTTTAAAATAATACAAGTCAATATAATGCTTGCTAATGGCGGTATCTCATGCCTATAATCCTAGCTCTTCAGGATTCAGATATTGGGAGGGTTCCTGTTCAGAAGCTGGCCCAGGCAAAAGAATTACCAATAACCCATCATAAGGAAACTGCCCTCAACGACAGCGCCTGCGCAGTAGGTGAGGCACCACCCAGTTCAGGCCCGGACGATACGAAAGGGGCCTCCAAGGAGCCAGACCATGCCATTTTCTCCTGTTCCTCATGTGAACTTGGCCATGTCAGTTCTGCTGGCAATAAATCTTTTCCTCTACATGACCTAGTCCGCTGTGGTCTTTTGGGTTACTTTCTGCCTGGGTTACATTTTCCTTCTAGCCTTTACAATCATTCTTTTTTTTTAATGAAAGAAAGAAAACAATTGTTGCATCATGGCACATGCTGTCATTCCCAGCTATGACGAAGGTTAAATACGAGGATCATGCTGCAGGCTGACCCAGGCATGAATGTGAGAATCTATTAAAAAAAATAACCAAAGCACAAAGGGCTGGAGGTTTGGCTCCTGTGATACAGTACCTGCCTGACAAGTGCAAAACCCCGAGTTCACATCTTAGTACTGCCCCCCCAAAAGTAAACAAAAGATAATGCTTGCTTTTAGAGATAATAGTTTATAAATATCTTCATAACACTCCAATTATTCAATTAGGAGAATATAAATATAGAACAATATTTTGGATTTAGAAAAGCAGTTTCAGCCAAATTAAGTATTCTACCATAAATTTGCTGTGTTAACCCAGCTCCAAATAAGCAAGCACAGGCAAAAGCTGTGTTACAGAATATGCAAAGAGAGGAGAATTAGAACCTGGAGTGATACCAGAAAGAGGAAAATATAAGTCTAAAGGTGTTTGACTTGTATACCAGCTGCTTTGTTAATGAATTTTACTTGACTATTCGGTGGAAGCATAGTAGGATTGAAGCTGAATATAAGCAATGTTTACCAAACGTCAGACACTTGTTGCAATCAACAAATACTAATTATTATTTTAGGTATTTTTATTATTTGGGCATACACAATTTTCACATTTACGTACCAATACTTGTTTACATTATGAACTATGCCATTATATTTTACAGATAGCTCAAGGAAAATCATTTGTATTTCCCCAAACAACAGAAATAAGCATAACAAAAAAAAACAAGAAAATAACTAAATGTGCCACCAAAGAGAATATTTATCACCATCCTTATTAAAAGCTTTTTTCTTTTTTCATAAATTGCAATGGATTTCTTCTCAATTCTCTATATAATCAAGAGAAGATATCTCTGATCCAGTTGGCTACGGACTGTGGCTAATTATCTCAAATAAGTATCAAAGCCTAACTTCGCTCTCATTTATGCTAATCTGCATGTCACAATTAAGGATTTAAAGATTTAATGATGCTATGCTTAAACACACTGCAACATTACTTTATTCTCATCAAATCTCTCTTAGAGTATATTCATGCATTTGTTCAATAAGGTATTCAGATAAACTCTTCTGTGTTACGGCACTGGACTCAGTCTCTCATGTTAAAGAACTTCTTTCCCAAAAGAGAAAAAAATAATTGCATCCAAGATTGAGTCAACACTGTGAAAGAGTGTTGGTCCAGTCAGTGGTGTGCCTGGCTATGAGTTGGAAGAGGAGGTGAATTAGGAGGAACATGACTGGTAGCTGGGAAGTTAAGAGCAATTGTGACAAGTATGGTAAGAGACGATGAAGGTCTAGCAGCAGATGGAGAGCATGAGTCAAGAAAATTTGGGAGTAAAATTAGCAAGATTCACTAACTGAATGAACACTGAGTGTGAGGCAGAAGGAGCCTCAGCTATGCTGGATATCTCTGGGTAGTATTACAAGAGGAAAAGAAAAGAAAAAAAAAAAGGAAAAAAGCCAGTTTAGAAGAGAGCCTAGAAAGTTCAGAGTCTTAGAGTACAATGTGTCCGGGGCCAGGCAAGCAGAGACGTTTTTAAGAGTTTGAGTAATCATATGATACACATCGATATAAGGGAAGAATTGTATTTGCAGACAAAATGACGCAGGTGTGATAAAAAGAATGAGAGAAAACATTTGCAAGTTATTCATCTGACAAATAACTAACATGCAGAGCATTTAAAAAACAAAAACCTAAAACAATCAGCGAACTGTGGGTGACTCACTCCTATAATTCTAGCTAAGGAGATTGAGACCTGAGGATCAAGATCTGTAGCCAGTCCCAGCAGACAAATGCAAGAGACTTTGTCTCTAATTAACCAGCACAAAGCCAGAAATGGAGAGATGGCTCAAGAGGTAGGGTGACAACCCTCAGCAAAGATTCTGAGAAAGTCCATAAGACAGATATCTCCAATTAAGTACCACAAAACCTTAAGTGGGAGCTGTGGTTTAACTGGTAGAATGCCAGACAAAGCCAGGCCCCGAGTTCAAGTCCCCATACCACACCTACACACACACACACACACACACACACACACAAATTGCAGAGAGCAAGAGGTCATGAGTTTAAGCCACAATATTGGTCAGGTATGCAGGAAAGTCTGAGAGACTCCAATTAACTACTAAAATAGCCAGAAGTGGAGCTGTGGCTAAAGTAGTAGAGTGCTAGCCTTGAGCAAAAAAGCTCAAGGACAGTGACCAATCACTTAATAATCTAAGTTCAGTGCTAGTGGCTCATGCCTGTAATTCTTGCTACCCAGGTAGCTGAGATCTGAGAATTGAGGTTCAAAATTATCTCAGGAAAAAAGGGTCCCAGGGACTTTATTGCAAAAAACACTGGAATAGAGGCATGGCTCAAGTTGTAGAGTATCAACTGTGAACAAAGGATAAAAGGAAGAAGTAAGTAGAAATAAAGGTTGCATGACTTTCCTCATTTGTGGCAGCTACAATGTTCCTATAAATCTAGAAGTAAATACACTGGGTGAGATGCAAGTGGTTACAAATGAATTAACAGAAGTATAGCAGATTCTAGGGAGAGCTCAAACAGTATATCTATCTCTCTCTATAATATATATATATATATATGTATGTATGTATTTTAAGAAAGACTAGGTCAAAGCCCAATGAAATCAGCACCAGAAAATAGGTATGTGCAAGAAGTACGGAGGGACTAAGGTTACAGGAGTACACAAATGAAGGATGAAGAGGGGAGCAATGAAATCAAGAATTCATTTATATACAACAAAATTAAGAAAAGAGAAGGGTTGAGTTTAAGGGGGATGAGAATGTTGAAGTGGGTAACTGTGATCAAGATGCATTGTTTACTTAAAGATAAAATTTTAAAAAAAAAAAACCCAGATCCTGAAACAAATGGATCTATGATTCTCCCCACCGCCCCCAAAAAAGTAAGTAGAAAGAAATGGTATATTTGTGGTAAATTTGATAAGCTCTTTTGAAGAAATACCTTGAGAGGATAGAGATGGAAAAAGAGGATAACATTAATGATGAAAATGAGTACTGCTATCATTTTAGTAGGGTTAAAACTTAGCACGTGTGGGTTGTGTGGAACTGTATGAACTGCAGGAAAGGGCTAGGGGTAAGACTAGTGGGAACAAATTCCTGAGCATACAAAAGAAGATGGTTTTGAGAGAAGAAAGAGAATATTGAGATGAGCAATGAAAAACAGACTCATTTTATGACACTATGAAAGAATGGTGAGTTTGCACAAAGATAAGGTAATAGAGTGTCAAGTTGCAAAATTAAAGAAGTTCAGCTCTACAAGCCTAAATCCCATAAAACTTAAATCAACAAAATTTCCTTAAAAATGCTGATGAGTGAAAAGAGAGATGGTGGGGTGAATACAGTCATGATACTCAATGTATATACATGAAGACTGAACTGGACTAAGAAACTTGAAAAGAGGGGTAGGAATGGAATTAGATAGAGCTAGGGAGAGATGACTAAGATGCATTTTATACATAAATTGACAGGAAAAACTAAAACACCTTCATGCAAGTGTTAAAAAAAAAACCCAAAAAGAATAGTCAGTGACTATTAGTAGTCAGTAGATATCTCAGGCCTATAATCTTAGCTACTCAGGAGGCTGAGATCTACAGAGTGCAGTTTAAGCCAGCCTGGGCAGCTGAATTATGAGACTCCACCTCCAAAGTAACCACCAAAATTTCTGGACTAGAGACTTGCCTCAAGTTAGCTATGAGCCATAAAGCTAAGCAAGAGTTCCAGGCATTCCTTGGGGCAAACAGACACATAAAAGCATATATATCAGGAACAAAGTTCTCAATTAGCCAAGTGGGTAACTTATGATGATCAAGGCAGAATCAAGTTCAAGACTTCTGAAGCAGAGGAATTCAATTACAAAGATAACCAAGAGGATGTCCCTGGGAATGGACTTTGAGGTGAAAGAGGGAATTGGTTTGCATATACGGAGATTTAGTAATTGGTATCTAGTCTTAAGAGATTTTGAAATTGCTCAGTATTTTAGCAGTAGTACAGATGAAAAAGCATATTGTTTGACAGACATCATGCCTTGAAGCTAGGCAGAGGTAAGTAGATAGTAGCAAATGAGGAAGGTAAAAAGTTATGTGTGCCCCTTGGAAGAATGAAATAATTAATGGATTGTGATTGGTATTGGGAAGCCAGAGGAAATGCAAGATCATAATACCATTATAATGCACATGTATATGTGCATACACACAACTCACTCAGCTCTGAGAGAAACTGAGTGGCTACAGGCAGAGCTCGACTGACAAAAATTCTCAAGTCCTGAAAGGAAAGTAGACTTCAGTTAAGGAAGGCAACGGAAGGGTGTATCTGGGAAAAGGTTGGAACGATAGCAAATGTGCTTACAAATGCATAAAAGGAAATGTGAAAAGAACCAGTGGGATTCCCATAGTTGTAGTAGAATACATTAGGCTTGTAAAATTGCGCTGCAGATTACAATTTGTGGCTAAACAATTCCCCATGGTGTCAATGTAGGTAGAAGATAAAGGGCTCTCACCTATTCAGCCCTCTTTACTAGTTGTAATAAATGGCTTTTTCTTTCTTTCTCTTTATTTTTAAAATTTTACTATTTTATCATTACCATTTTATTATTATTGTTGTGATTGCTATTAGTATTCTGGCTTAGTGCTAGGATTTGGTGTACTAGCTTTTAAATCATATTTTTATTATCTTCCAGAAGCTATACAAAGGAGTTGCCACTCATCAAAGCAGTATATGAATACAATGCATCTTGATCAATGTCACCCTTTCCATCATTCCCTTCCCCACCCCGACGTTACCTTTTCCTTAGATTTTCTTAATTTTTTAGAACATACATTGGATTTTATGGCTTTTATGACATCTTCCTCTCTTCATTTGTCTACCCCTCCCTTTGATCCTACACTGTCTTTTGAGTTTCTGTTTCTTGGTGTTTATTTTGTTGGACTGTAAGTTGGCTTTTCTAAGGAAATACACCATTTGAGTTCAACCCCAAATCTACCATATTTTGGTTAATGCATTTGTGTATGTTTGGATGCCACCCCACAGTGCTGAAAAGGAAGCTTCGTCCACTGGTGGTGAAAATGTAAACTTGTTCAACCAATCTGGAAAGTGGTACGGAGGTTTTTAAAAAGCAAACCAAAAACAACAATAACAACAACAAAAACCCATAGAACTACTCTATGATCTGGCAACTCCATTCTTGAGCATGCATGCAAAAGATGACAGGAAAGTCCACCACACCATCATGTTCACTAAACCACTCTTCACAATAGCAAGGTATGGAATCAGTCCAGATGCCACTTAGGAAACAACTAGATCAAGCAAATGTGGCATATACACACAATAGAACTGTACTCAATTACAGAAAAAAATGATATTATACCACTTGCAACGCATAAAAATAAAAAAAGGAAAGACCTGAAAGAAAGATCATGTTAACTGATACAAGTTAGGCCCAGAGAAACAAAGGATACATGCTTTCATATATGGAAGCTGGAATCAATGTGTAAATGAATAAGTGAATGATTTTCATTCTTGAAACACTTTCCAACACTAAAAGGAAAAACTATATGATTGATGAGTAAAAGATTAAGCAAAGAATTTTAACTCTGGGCTTCCTATACTGTCCATCAATAGAGAAAGAAAATCAGGTGAGAACCTGATTTTTCCCACTTTTGTTTTCCCATCTAGTAGAAGTCAAGTAAAGATGACATAAAATATTCATGAAATTCAAATGATCCTTTAATATCTACAAGGTTTAATACAACCTGATAGGTAAGTACTTTACAGACAAAAATAAGTTTTCTTTCTTGCTCACAATCACTGCCTTTGCCACTTACTAATAATTTTTATTTACCAATTTCTATAAAAGAATATACATCAAAGCAAAAAAATAACTTTTGAAAAAGAATATTAAACTGTAAGAAAAGTGCTCACGTAGCCCATTTGGATTCTTAATTTTTGCCTACAATTTATATGAACTCACATGCCATATTGGTTCTTAGAATTTACTCTTTGTTGAGAATTTAAGATGAATCTTAGTAGTTAATTGAATTCAACTGTATCCATTAAGGAATAATGAAAGAAGAGGAAAAAGATGAAATCACCAGCAAAGAACAAAGGCCGGTCAAGAGACGCATCCAGTTCTCTCCTAATAGAGAGCTCTGAAATGAATAACCTCAAGTTCAACTCAAGCCACTGAATCTGATGAAATCCATCCTCTTGGAGTGACCTGCATGATTTATTCTTTTAAGTAAATGATACTGGAGTAAATAATCACACAAAATATATACTCATGCGCAATAATCTTTTAATATAGGAAGTATACTGATTAAAAATACAAGCACTATAAGATATAGTTTCTGCTCTCAAGTCACTTATTATCTAACGTGAAATACACGATGATGCAAGATAAACACTATAATAAAAAGAAAATTAAATGTGCAATGAAATGAAAAGTACTCAGTTGGAGGGAGGGCGTCTTAAATGATATGCATTTTCTTTCACAGATATGTAGTAGTAGTATGCTCACAGAAGACATAAGCACATAAGTACAAAATGCAAGCTGAGTAGAGGAAATGAGGAGCTGAGATTTGTTGAGGGAGGGGATGTACTGGGAGTGAGAAAGAGGCGGCAGTGGTTAGGGGAGCATCTCCACCTCAGCATGCCATAGGGGATATGAGAGTCAGCCTTAAAAATCACACCAATGTCTGTCTGGTTACAGCGAGTATGTGACTTTTTAGCATACCCGGCCAAAATTTCAGCTTCCTGATCTGCTAATGAGGCTAATATTTCTCTAAGTAAGAGGGAGAACTGAATGGCAGAATTCATGAAAATTTCTAACACACTACTTTGTACAAAATGAGTGTTCAAAAAATGGTCAATGATTGTCATTTTTGCTATTATTTCTATTTTAATTATTAAATGTTTAAATAACTGAATATTATCAAGAAAGTTAGGTATTTTGTCCAAGCAAAATAACTCTAATTAGAAAACTAAAAAATTACTATGGGAGAATTCATACATTATTTAAAAGTAATAAAAGTAATAGTTATTTCTGATTACTAAATCAATATACATTGAGTATAAAATGTTTGTGAAGTTAAGATACGGAAAAAACTTATCTTCCTAGTGTTATATTTAGTGTTTAACATTTATTTACAGAGTACAACTTGCAAACTATGTGCCAATTGGTCTTGCTATTTATCTATTTACCTACTGTACTTCTAGTTTTCTCTTTAGGACACAGCATCTAACAGTATTGCCCAGGATAGCCCAAACTACTGGGCTCAAATGACCCTCCTGTCTCAGCATCCCAATAGTTATAAGTGTAGGGCACTGTGCCCAGCTACTTGCAATGCATTAAATACTTTTGCATTTTATCAATCTAGATCATACCACACACAGAGAAAATAATATATATTCTGTCTTGCCTATCAGAGGTAATCTTAACAGTATCTTTTTGTTGTTGTTTCCAAATGTAAATGGCAGGTTCAGAGAAAAGACAAGATGATAAACTACTGGTATTTAAAAGATAAAAGAGACAAAGGACAGGAATCTCAGAAAGAAATGGAGAAAGGAAGATCCATCCCCTAAGTATCTGACATCTTATTTTTGGTTGCAATTTTCCTTTAATGGTAAAATTTACTTTTGTTTTTAAATGGAATCTTTTCCTTCATTACAAATAGCCCTCATAGGGAAAGGGTAACAAAGTTGACAAGAAATGTACTCATTACCTTACTTATGTAACTGAAACCCCTCTGTTCATTACTTTGACAAAAAAAAATTTGAAAAAATTAAAAAACCCAGTAAGGCTGGTTGCAGGTGGCTCACACTTGTAATCCTAGCTACTCAGG
This sequence comes from Dipodomys spectabilis, assembly GCF_019054845.1. Taxonomy (NCBI): domain Eukaryota; kingdom Metazoa; phylum Chordata; class Mammalia; order Rodentia; family Heteromyidae; genus Dipodomys; species Dipodomys spectabilis. The sequence goes on from NW_024870766.1 coordinate 21,517,241, forward strand.
AGGCTGAGATCTGAGGATCACGGTTCAAAGCCAGCCCAGGCAAGAAAGTCCCTAAGACCCTTATCTCCAATTAACCACCAGAAAACCAGGACTGGCATTGTGGCTCAAGTGGTAGAGTGCTTGCCTTTCATTGAAGATCTCAGGGATAGCGCCCAGGCCCAGAGTTCAAGCCCCACAACAGACCAAAAACAAAAACAAACAAAGAAAAAAACACAGTCAGTTACCACTGGGGGAAAATATTCTAACAACCAGCTTTTTTATGTTAAGTTTCTAACTTAATTGAAGGCTGATTTGTTACCACAATTAGAGTATAAAGGACAATGCCACAGAAGACTTTCTTAGAACAATGTCAGCCCCTCACGACCAGTACTCCACTCACAGACACTCAGCCTTGTGAGCCTATCAACTCATCTTTCTCACCAGGCACTACATTTCTTCTAAGTTGTATTTTTCAATTCGTGACAGCAATAAAAATTCTGTCATCAACACTGAACAACCATAACTATATAAAAGCACCCACTGTCTAGCGCATAAAATCCATTCTTTAAAAAAAAAGTATTTTATTTGTAACATCCCTGGTTGCTGACTACGTTGAATTGGTTGGCACAGCCATCAATCAAGCATTCATTTATTTTACAAATGAATATTGAATGCCTTGTGCAAAGGAAAAAGTCTTGGTTCTGTAAGCAGAACTGAGTTCAAATTTTAGCCCCATTATTTCATAGTTTTGGGACACTGGGCAAATAAACAATTTTTTTCAGGCAACATTTTTACATTGTCTGATAGAAAAGAAATATATAAATATGTCCACATTTAGTAAGGATGTTTTGGGGATTAAATAACTTCCATAACATACAAATTTATGTTGGTGTTCAACAAATGCTTTCTCTGTTTTTATTCATTGTTAGAGGTTATTGGCATAATAAGAAATACACTCCCCTTCAGGGAGAATTTTACAAATAAAAAGGAAAAAGAGGTAACATTTTAGAAACAATGCTAAGACCAGAAAAGTGGCAAGTCATAAGAGGAAAAGAAAACAATTCCAGAGAAGATGGCTGGAGTTGGAGCTAGAACAACTTATTTAAGAACACATAACATAGCTGAATGCAGTGACACACACCTGTAATTCTACTTATTCAGAAGGCTAAAACCAACAGGGTTCAAAGCTAGCCCAGGAAAGAGAGTCCATAAGACTTCATCTTCAATTGAGCATGGTTCAAGTGGTAGTGGTAGAGTGCCACCTATAAGCAAGAAGGCCAAGCAAGATCACAATGCCCTGAGTTCATTCCTCGGTGCTAACATGTGTGTGTGCACACACACACACAAACACAGACATTCATGTACACAAGGATTAAAAATATGAGTCGAGAACAGTTGACACACATACATACATGTACACACAAAGAATAAAATGTAAGTATGTAAGTCAAAGTCTGTTGACACACACACACACACACACACACACACACACACACACACACGTAGCAAAAAGGACATTACAAAGGGGGGGCCAGAACAAAATGATGGTGGTAGTAGAGAAGAATGAAGAGGAAGAGCAGTCAATTCTGATGACAATGAAAATAATGTCAAAAATGCTATCAAATAATATATATGTCAGTCTTCCTGTATTTCATGTATTTTCTAAACTCTGTTATATAGTAACCACTTTAATTCTCATAACAGTCCAAGGAGGAAAATGATATGTCAAGCTGAGACTTAAGCTAAGATGCACAGACAATACTTAACAGTGATGATACTTAGCATAATGCTCAGGTTCACAGACCTAGAAAGTGGCAAGCTAAGGATTCATTCCTTCAGTCAGTCCATCCCCAGGACCTTTAATCTGCACATTGCCTACAGTATTTCTCTAACAAAAGCACTCAGGTAAATAAGGCCCAGGATGAAATAGCCATAAATCAATAACTTCAGCCACTAACTCGGTTTACCTCTGCGTTTTCTCATTTTTTGATAATGAGAAAGGAAACCTTTTCAATGTAATTTAAAGGTTAATTATTCATGTTTTTAAACAATTCCAATGTATTTAGTTATTTATTTATTGGTTTTTAAATAATTTCAATACATGTTCATTAAGACTGAATACTCATTTGCAAATTGCTGTATCTACTACAATATAGTTAATATGCACACCTGTGAAATACAGTAAATTTACAATGTGTAGTTTCTTGTAGTTTTAGCAGACTCTCAATAAAGAAATGAGAAAATAAAGAAAAAAACAGGAAGAAAGGAAAGGACATAAGGGGTAAAGTAGAGGAAAGAAAACAGAAGAGGTAAATACAGATCTGTCCACTAACCCCTAGATTATAGGATGACATGATGGAGAAATATTGAAAGTCCAAAAGGTTGTATGCTTGGATATCTTGTTGAAGCTATGTATAACACTTACAAGTATAAAACCTAGAGCATTGTGGTTCTAAGATTCATGGTTCTTACCTGGTTCAATATTTCATTGTAGATGTGATTATAGATCACTATAAATGTGATACCTAATCAAAATTTTCACATATCTCTTGGTAAAGCCTTTTATATTTCTAACGGATGATCAACTTCTCTGTATGTGAGAGAGCACACAAAAAATATACTAATTCTATTAAAAGCCTTCTGTAGCAGTTTGAAAACCACAGCCAAAGAAAAAAATCCTTCTTTTCATTAAATGTCACTTATTTCACAAGTGAAATTTCATTGTAAGGCTCTATGATATAGTGTTTTTTAAAAAAATGCAACAACAAGGCACGGTGGTTCACATTGATAATCTCAGCTACTTGGGAGGCAGGGGCAGGACAATCGAATTTGGGGACAGCTGAGACAAAGTTAATAAGACCCTGCCTAAAAATAAATAAAATAAATATTAAAACAAAAAGAAAACCAAAGGGCTGAGGTGCTTGCCCAGGAAATATAAGATCCTGAATCCAATTCCCAGTACTGAAATAAATTAACTTAGAAAATAAGATGAAATAGTACTCAATTATAATAAAATTAAAACTTAAATTTTTATTTTTTTTTAATAAGAATAAAATTTAAAATACTAGGTATTATTATTGGTTTCATTTAAAAATCATGGTGTGCCAATGCAATGTTTTAAAATGCATATTAACAACTTCATTAACATATTTTATTAACATTGTTGAGACGAATGGAATATGAAGATTAATACTCACTACTCTGTGCATCACCTTCACAATAAAAGAAAAAAGAAAAACCATGGAAATACTTTATCATGTATTTGATTGAGCATCACAACTTATCTTCTGTTATGAAAATGTATTATAATTGGTTTGCTTATAGGTTTTTCCAAGTATATAACCAATACTAATCAACTAAAATGAAATGTTTAAGGAATCATAGTATAAAGGGGAATTTTATGCTTCAAATTATTATCACAATCTTAATTCTTCCATGTGTAGTAATGAGTCAGGAAAAAGTTGAAATGATTGAAATATTAAAAACATTAGAAGTGAAGGAAGCATAATTAGAGGAAAAGAAGAATGATTATCACAGTTAATATGTTACATATTAAACTATATGTAGACACACTCCAACACAGCATCCCTGGTGATGAGCTTGATTCCTAATATCCCTAGAATTCCCTCTGTGACTTCTGAATAAACACTTTATTAAAGTACAAAGTGCTTTTTTTAGGTAAAGCATTATTAGCTAAAGGAAAAACATCACTTTATTTTAAATTGATCTTTATTAGTAACCACTTAATGACTTTTTAATATTAAAAAATAAGTGAAACACATCTGTAACTCCAGAACATGGCAGGCTGAGGCAGGAAGACAGAAAGTTTGAGGCCCACCTAGGCTATATAATAAAACCCACCTAAACATATGAACATGAATAAATAAAACAATTTGGTAGCTTTTTACTGAAGAAAATAATTGATGAAAATATTTACAGAAAATAATTATAGTTAGAACAATGCTACTGTTTTTAAATTTCCTACCTATTATGATTATAACTAAACTACTGGCCTATGTTATTTCAAGATATACCTTAAGAACTATTAGATATGAAGTTTTTTTTTTCTTTTTCTAACCAATGTCATTTCTTTTTACTCCACTAGAGGGTAGTCTTTCAAAACTAGGGCTGGGTTCATGAATCTAGCCTGGTTTTTGACCTGATAATAAATTAATCTTCATATTCCATTCCTCTCAAAAATTTTAATGAAGTATGTTAATGAAGCTATAAATATGTATTTTAAAACTACTTTCATATTTTCATAAATGTTCTTTGAGATATGCATACAACTATACTTTTTCTGTGTTTTCCAAATTTCTGGTAAATCCAAAAAGTGTTTTACATATATGCCTCAAGAGGACAGTTTCTAGTTAAAATCCATTCAGAGTCAATAGGCATAAGATTAAAGAAAAATAAGTTTTAAGGACCTAATGGTTTTATAGTAGAAATATTCCCAAAGTAAATCATACATGGTGAAAACCACATACACACATACACACACAAGTGCACACAAATACACACAGAGACAACACTAAACATATCCATTCATCTATGGCTGTGATATTTATTGCATCATGTAGAAGTGAGTCAATATAACTGACAATACATATTTTTGAAAATGTCCCTGTATACACATGCCAGCGTTGTAAAGTAATAAAGAAGCAACATTATTAATATTATTCAAATCTGATCAGCCCAGATAAAAATAAAATAAAAGAAAGAGAGAGAGAGAACAAAAGAAAAAAAAGGCAAAGAGAAAAGAGCATTGCTGGATAGAAGTGCTCATGTAGTAAATGAAGTAGGAACTTCAGAGAATGCCACACCAAACAGTTTGGGGCTTGCTCTGCTCAAACCACACAGCACTGCTGAACTTCACAGAGCAGGAGTCCGAGGCATAAGTCTCTACCAGGTGTTTTTAAGATTTGGGAAATCCTATTAATAGTATCTAGTCTGCCTATTTTCAGAGCAAAAAAATAAATAAATAAAAGTTTCTCTCAATGATTGATATCACTCAAATGGGAAAACTTGTCAAAAATTTCCAACATTCCCTTGAAGGATTTTTTTTTTAAAGAAAGAAAGAAAAAGAAACAAAATGATTCCTAGGAAAATCTGCGAGCCTGTTTCATTTATTTGTACCCTGAACAGCAGTGTCATAGAACTGACAGGTTGCTTCAGCCAACCAGACTGGAGCAGCTGCGTGTGCTACATCTTGGCAGTCGGAAGCGATTGGCTCCTCTCTGGGGAGTGGAGGGTGTTCAGTTATTAATGACCGCTGAGCAGGCAGCACCATGTCAGTGTGACAACTGATCTGGTGAACGATGCACCACTAACCACCATGGAAACGAGGAGAAAGCAAGCCAGCTCGAACGCTCTCTCTTCACTGGATTGAGAGTCTCAAGCCTGCCGACCCAGAGTTCTGGGGGAAAGAAGGAATCCTTGCTGCAGCCTCTGGCTTCCTGGATGTTTTAGAATCCAGAGATCCGATTGTGTGCATGTGTCCCCATCTATAGTACATATTTGTGTGTACTTTATTACACACGCAAGCACACGCGCACACACATATGCACCGACTTACTTCCAGGCAAGAAGACAGACATGTGATTATCTGAACTGGAGGGACTGAGGAATTCAGCACGCAGGGACCCCGGAGATAGCCCAGCACGGAAACGGCTTTTGCAAGGTAAGTTTAAATCTACTCATCGGTTTAAATGTACTCTTTTTGGTTGCTGTATGTGTGCTCGCTTTTTCTTTTAATACATACATACATATATATATATATATATATATATATATGTACTTAAATTCTCCATTGATGTGTGTACTCCCTGTCTGAATTCTCAGAGCATTTTTCTTTACATTTTACTTTAGAGGAGAATTTCACATGCAACACCCGCCTCCCGCCTCCTCCCCCCCCCCCCAGCCGCCTCAGGCTCTGTGTGTGCCTAGCTGTGTTTGTGGAATTCTCCAACATGCTTTTTACTAGCTTGAATGCCAATCAGAGGATGTGAGTGGGAGAGGGGAAAAAAGCAGTGCTGGGGGGAGGAGAAAAGAGGAGGGAGAGAAGAGAAGGGGTCAATGGAGAAGAAGAGGGAAGGAAAGGGAGAGACAAGTGGGGGAGAGAAGGAGATCGGCCCAGGAAAAGAGAGAAGGGGGAGGGGGGCTGGGAGGAGGGTGAGTTCCCTTTTTCTTCACATGATTTGTAAGGAAAAGCAGATCACATATCTTTCTGTGTTTTGAAACGGTTCTGCCTAATGGGGGCATTTTTGTTCCTTTTCACCCCATGGATGGAGATTACCGCAAATGCTGTTGTCTGTCAAGGGTGAAAACCACTAACCAGAGTAGGGGAATGAGAATATCACAGTTATTGAATTTCTGCCAGGCTACATCTTACTGATTGGGGTAAATGACTTCCCTTTAATAACATCCCCTCACCCGCTGATCCGAAGGGACAGAGCAAATGTCTGATTGCAAATGCAGCTGGAACTGCCACACTCTAGGTAAAAAGATCCCAGGAACCCAAAGAGTTCTAATCTTCTTTGGTAATTAACAGGATCGCAGCAGGACGGCTTTAAAGTACATTTCCTATTTAAGAAGACTGTTTGTTCAAACCAACTGCAATATTCCCTTTGCTGTTATTGAGCTGGGTGGCTTAATCCGCGTCTTAATTTATTCATTTTTAACAATATGTCCTTGTTCCTGTGGCTCTAATTTTAGTGAAAGCAGACGATGATTATGAGTAGAACCTTCGGAATTTAGGGAAAAGAGGACAGTGTGAAAAAGGAAAAAGAGAAGTCAAGATTCAGAATATCTACCAAGAAAATAGTGTGCCCTGATACTATAAAAAAATTACTCATATTCTATGTTTCTCATCTCTTGCTTCAGAAGCAATGTCTTTGAGAGTAAATGCCTTTGCTCAGTAAACTCTATGAGCATCCATGGAGTGATGATTCATGGAATAGAATGTGGGCTAATTTTTACTGCCAGTCTTGTAAAAGGAAGCCAGCTACTTAGAATATGCTTTCAAAGAGACAAGACCAATTGAGGATGTCCTGGAAACATTCAGGACCCATTAATGGGCCCTGCATAGATATTAAAACAAACTCAGAATTTACATTTCCTCTGCTGTGGCTCTATCCCCTCCTTCCCTTCAGGTCAACTAACCAGTTAATAGACTCGGCTGTTTTTTGTGTTTTGTTGTTGTTGTTTTTCTCTCTAAACTGTGATTTCAGAATTATCCTTGGTTTCCCGGTTTATAACATATGCCCAAACCATAAGACAGTAACTAGCCACTTAGATCCTGCCACTTTCTCATAAATATGTCCGGGGAAAAAATGAGTCTGTTTACAATATGTAACGAAAGAGACAATTAATTCCAGCGACCTTTGTAAATGATGACAATAAAGCAGCTCTGACAATCTGCCATTGGCTTCGATTTTCCCTCTGTGAAATGAACAAGTTTAGGAAGAGGGTTCCTTTTCAGAGTGAAAAATGCAAGGTGCTGAAGCGTTAGCTTGCAATATTGGCAGCCCGGCTCGCTCTGCCTCAAATGCCACATGCAATCCGTAGCAAAAACAAAATGATTTATTACTAAGAGGAAAAGGTGCTTTATTTGCTCTCCTGCTATTCATTAGAAGTGCTGCTTTTGAAACTGATTGGATCTGTTATTTTGAGGTTGCTCCTAAGTTTCTAACCAAGAGGAAAAGCTTGAAGTAGATATCCAACCTCCCCATTTCAAACTACTATATGATGTAACATTGCAGTATTGATTTCCGTTTTTTCCTAGACCTTTTCCAGGAAAACTTTTCATACCAAACACATATTCTCAAGCCTTACCCAGTCTATATTCAAATTGCAATCAATGGCCACAAAGAAGAAGGATTCACTCCTGAGTCATAGTAAAGCTTGAATACATATTTTGTGGCTATCTGAAGTCAGCAATATGTCCACAGTGAGCCTGAGAAAGAAAGAGTGACTCCAAGCCCTCAGGGTTGTCACTTAGCATGTGCCAGGGAGTTTGGTGATGTGATGCCATGCCAGATGATACACATATGGGCACATCTGGAAGATTTAGCCATCCACAGTCTCCCCCCCATCATGTAGCAATGCCGACACAATAGCTTTCTGGTGGGACAAGCTTCCAAGGACCATCTTTTCAGGGTGTTGCTTGTCACAGGCAACATCATGAAATCAAATGCTGAGGAGAAGGTGGGATTTTTCTCTCGTGGCGGTAGTTATTGCTGCTGTTAGTGGTTTTATAAGCAATATTACCTGTTTTCTAGGCCAGCCATTTAGAGACTTATGAGAAAGGTGATCAACTTCAGATTCACTAGCTGGATCTCACTGTTTCTTTGTTCTTTTTTTCATATCTACTGCTTTTGCTACAACAAGGATTTGATGTTACAGTTTTATCTAGCTACTATAATATTATTCTTTTCTGATGAAAACTTCCTGTGTAACATAACATTATGATATTTTCTGCAAACTAATGCAGTTGATCAGAAGGGTTAATACTGTAAGGTGTTTTTCCCCCAACTTACATTAAGTTAAATATTATTACTAGAATTAGTGGTCCTGAAAATGATCTATAGATATGATGGATAAGTCTGAAGGAAATCATTCAATGGAAGATAATAACATAATTTTTAAAAAAATGAGTCTCCATCTTTAGTCTCAGTAAGGATGACCCACTCCAAAATAATTTTAAAGTATGTGGCTCCAGACAATCTGGAGAAACACTGGACACATCTGCATTACACTGATATATCCCATGTATTTCTGATTTTGAGTATGTAGCTACTTCAAAGTTGCTCTGGTGCATAGAACTAAAGAAATTGGGTAAACCCCAGACAATACACTAATACTGCCAAAATAAAGCTCTTATACTGTCTATGCCAAGACAACTAAGGACATCTTCCCTGTATAACAATTAAACGTAGGACCTTCCCAGAGCTCAAAGCACTAATCTCTATCTCTTGTGGGGTGATGTGTAGAAAGTCACATAGCAATGATTCCTTAAGTTACAACATGAAAGGGAATGATATTACAATATTAAAAAGTGTTGCCAGAGGATGCAGAAAAGTCACAGGGAGAAATCAAAATGTTTTCTTGAACATGATGGGGCGACTGGAAGATCTCAAAAGATGGTGCTTAGAGATCAACAAACACAATGTTAGCCAGGAAGACTCGCTAATCTCAGGTCTTTATGAGGTCTAATACCTTCCAGGTCACTTACTTTATTTGCACGGAGTTTGTGCACATCTATTTGCTATCATGTACATTCATTTTAAAGTCCTAACAAAGGGATACTTTTTAAGAACACCATTAGTAAAAGGAATATTTCCCAATTTGAGCATAGGGCAATGAGAAAGAGAAAAACACTGTCATATAATAATAATTTTTGAATTGAAGGTGACCTTTAGCAGTTAGTCTAATGTGTTCATTTGAAAAGTGAAGGAACAGGTCCAAAGAGTTTACATTGTTATGATGAAATATAATCTACATTATCTTTTATGTTGTATGCTATTTAGTGGAGAGACCTAGGGTGGAATCCCTTAGAGTACTCCCTCCACCCATCCATTAAATTCTGTTTCCTCTGTCTTCCAAAAATAATGTATGAAGACTCAGAAATATGTGCCAAAAATTTAAAGAAATGTCTATCTAGAAAATAAAGTACTGTAAAAGCAAACACTAGCATTCAATAATAGAAACAGTAATGATTTGTTAAATATATAGCAACTACTTCAAACCTTAATTCATCTTTTGGATATAGTCCACTAGTTTCTGGGGTGAGTCATAAAAGTTAGCCTGGTTTTAAAAACATCTTAATAAGACTACTGCTATCCTGTACCAACAAAGATTCTGCAACTGATTGCCTACTGTGAGCTGTAAGTTTTTCTAAGAATTCTAAAGAGATGTGTCTCTCACATCTTTTTTTTTTTTTTAACTCAATTTCACTGTAAATGCTTTAAGGCACTTAACATGTGCTCTCTGTATAACACATGTCCATTCTCAGGACCCTCCCTATACCCAGGATAGCAGTCCCCCTCCACCTTAGATTTTTATTACCAGATTTAAGAGTACAAGCCTTTGCAAGTAATGACATCTCAACAGTTTCACAAACCATTTTTTAAAATCTTTTCTTTGGCAAGTATTTCTGTTTTATATATGTTCTCCAAATTTTGCAAATTTAATGCAATAGTAATTAATAGAGCCCCAAACTTTTAGGAAATAAAGGATACAAAATAAATTAAATACTAATTGTATTTATGTCAACACCTAGTTTAGAAAGTACTTTTGCAATAATATCATTTGTACTTCTCAACTATCTGGAAGGGTGAGATAATATGATGATTGTTATACTTTCTTTTAAAGATGGAGAATGAGGTTCTGTGACGTTAGAGGCTTTGCTAATCTGCCGAAGAGCCAGAGAATAGTGAGTCCAGAGAGTGGGTGACGGCATTGGTACAGCTCTGGTCCCATTCTTCAGAGTCATTAATAAAACCCACTCCCCACCTTCCCGAACTTCCTCTCTAAACGTTACCCTTCCAAGTCCTATCTTCTTTGTACCATACAATCCTATCTGGTTAGGTTTTTGCAAACAGAACTCTGCATTAAAAAAAAAAGAACACAACCAACCAACATCAATTCTTAAGTTAAAATTATTTTATGATGCTCTATCTACTCACCCATATATTTGTTTGACAGCGTTACCACTCTGATAAATCAATAACTCGCAAAGGTTTCAAAGTTTGAATATATAGAATATAACCGGATGGATAAATACTTGAGGATTTTCCAGGTTGGAAAACATTATACACAAAGTCTATTTATTTAAACCCCTCAAGTCCCTATTTATCTAGACCACCCATGGGTAAAGTGCCAACATAAAAGCAATTTCTTTGGCAGTTCCATTCTGATTAGTCTGCCTTGGGGGAAAAATTACACACTTAGCCATTCAAAACTACTAGTGAATTTGTAAGTTAATAAACCAAAAGGCCAGTTATTCATATTATTCTGGGAGCCTTTTCTAGGGAAAATTTGACTTTCAAAACCCATAGAGTCTTTGAGATAAATGAAAATTGCTAAACGCCATGTTCTAAAGTTTGTCCTTTTAAGCTTTACTTGAAAGTGAAGCATTCCACAGATAACCAGCAACTCTAGTCAGGGAAGAAATTGGGCCATCATGAATGTTTGCATTCTGTATGGAAAAGGCCCATTGAATCCATCAAAAGCTTTACATAAATAGGCAACATATTCTTTTTCCAGGGATGAAGTGCTTAGGATCTCAATTCCTGAAGAATTTCGTATTTCCTACTTACATAAAGCAGCAACCAGGGAAAATGTTCTCCTTCGTGAACGTGAATGAGTCTTGATCTAAGCAAAAGCCCTCAGAAAACTCACACACAACACTTATGAATGGCATGGGATATTAGACATTTTGGTGACAAAAATATTTACAGGCCTCATTTTCACTGTGGTCGAAAAGACTGACTTGAACATACTTTCTAAATTTAAGAAATTTGATAAAATATATAAAGAAATAAAAACAAACACTAAACTAGATTAATTTCACTAAAATGACATTTGGTCTATCATACAGTCTCTTAAGTCCAGAAAGTCAAGACATTTAAATCACATTGTTAACTAATTTGCAGTTTACCTTGTTAAGAAACAAACTTAAAACTCAAAAAGGGAGTTAAAAAACATACATTCCAGAGATACAATTCCTAATGGACTTTATCTCCTTAGAATAATTTCCTTATTATTTTATTTATATACCTAAGAAATAGTAATCTCATGATTGTTTGTTAGCAGTGGTTATGGGTTCTGTACTTAATTCCACTTTTACCAAAACTCAAGACATTCAGAAACACTACCTGCTGAATGTGTTCTACAAAGAGTATCCAACATCTGAAGAACACAAAATGACCCTTACTGAAATTTCCATAGTTGTAGATAACAATTTCAATATACATTTAGAATGAATATATTCTGATTTCTCCAAAGGGAGAGAGAGAGACAGACAAACAGAGAGAGAGAGAGAGAGAGAGAGAGAGAGAGAAAGATAGACAAAAGGGCCGGGCGCTGGTGGCTCACGCCTGTAATCCTAGCTACTCAGGAGGCTGAGATCTGAGGATCGCGGTTCAAAGCCAGCCGGGGCAGGAGAGACCGTGAGACTCCTATCTCCAATAAACCACCAGAAAACTGGAAGTGGCGCTGTAGCTCAAGTGGTAGAGCGCTCGCCTTGAGCTGAAGAGCTGAGGGAGATAGACAAAAGGTTCCAGATTCCAATGCTACACTGTGACAGAGAAAAAACTACAGGACAGACGCAAAGGCAAAAACAATATGATCACATTATGTAAAAGAGAAATTTATTCTAAGCACATAGAAACCTTAGAAGCTCTGTTAACAGCAATTTTTGTATGAAAAATATATGAAATGTCGTTATAAGACATGAGCTTAGACTTTATTCATCCAACAAGTCAATTTATTGTGTCAACAGCTGAACTGATTCACTTACAAAACACATCATTTATATTTGTTCCTCTTAGTATAGTTTAGCACACCCACATTTTCCTTAACAAATACGCTAGCTGCTCAGTGTGTTACAAAGTGAGGGTCTGTTAACTCTTTAAAAATTAATGAGTCATTTGCCAAACTACCATTTCATTAATCCATTGCTTTATTTTAAAGGAACAAGCAAATTCTATATACATATTAAAGTCTCACTTATAGTCACAGTATAAACTATAACATAATATGCTGTTCTGGAACAAGATGATCAAAGAAAGCAAGAATTAAAAGAAACATTATGACATAAATGAATATAAGCAGAAAATGGATAAGTTCAAATAACATAATGTCTCTTAGATAATCTTTTGCTCACTTGGGAAATGACAATACTTGTAATATTCATTTATTACATATGCTTCTTCTGTGACAAACACTGTGACAAACACTGAATAGGGATGTTATCACTTAATCTTCACACTAACCATATGAATTAAATAACTACTCTTGACCTCATTTTACAATGAAAACCAATATCACAACTATTTAAAGGCAGAACAGGAAAATAAACTTCATTCTGACTTTAAAGCACAAACTTTTGTTTCCAAGGCAACACTGCCTCCTATCGGTTCTTCTAAATAACCTAGTTTACATTGCCTTCCCAGAGGCAGATGCTGGCTCAAAATATTACTCCACTGATAATTTCATGTCATACATGTGACTCATAAAAATGTCTCGTTGCAGAATTCATTCATACTGCAATGAAGAATGAATTTTTCCTTGTGTTTGCTTCTGGTAAACGAGTAATTTTTTACTTGCTTTTATTTAAGTATTCACTGAAATGATTCTTTTCTCGCTCAGTTTAGATAACTAGCTTGCTTTCTTTCTTTTTTTTCCTTTCACATTCTTCAAAGTAGGATTCAACACGCTCCATCACCTGCAATCATGCAGTGCAATGATGGCATAAAGGAAAACCACACAGCTTAGCTTATAGGCCACAAATTTCCTTCCAAGGATCCAATCCCAATTTGTGGATTCTTTTTATCCCACACTATATGCTCTTTTAAACAAAGGAATTGAAGAAAGGCTGAATACTATTTCACTGCTAATAGGATCATCAACTTTCAATGAAATTCATCAATCCTCCTAAGTATTAATAAGCTTCTAATATGCAAAGTTAATTGATAAAAGCTCTAATTCACATCTCAAATGAATGCACTGAGCTAAACCTAAAACTTCAGCAGAAGTGTGCATACCAGTTGTTTGTAAAACCAGTATTTCTTACTCAATGACCTCTCCAAAGGCTCTCAGGGGACTTCTACAATTTGGTTGTCCTACATGGGAAAGGCTGCACTAGAAAATAAGACTCAAATATTACTAACTCCTCCAATAATTAACATATAGGTTTATTGAATTAATCTGTATATCAAACTGAATATTTATTTAAAAATAATAAGCAGTTGGCTGAAAAAGACATTTAGTTTTGAGGTAATAAAAAATTGAAAGTATCTGTACAGTGTAAGAATAAAAGTGTATAATTTTAAATTTACTACTTAAAAATGTTCAGCTTCCCACTTTCCTACTGCTTCTTATACTTATTTATGACAATGAAGAGAAAGAAAGGAAAAAGAAGAAGAGGGAGATGTTGGCCAGTATTTATTGTACACACACACAGCCCTAGTTAGCTATGTGTACACCCCATTTCATTTCACTTCACAGGTCCATGAGCAAACAAGAGATTCATAATAGGAAAACATTTGTCCAAATCCATGCCATGCCAGGATCTTGATATGCACCCTGAACGTGTTCTTATAAAACCTATTAAAAATCAACCACCCTTATTGCCTCCCATATCCTATATTTCTTAGAATAAGCTTAATGTTTCACCTTAGGAAAGAATTTGATTTTTTTTAATGCAGAAACATCCCACAGAGGACTTTCTATAGCCTTAAGATTCTCAGCAAAGATCAGGAAAGAGACATAATAATTAATCAAAATTTAGTTTGACCACATAGTACAACCTGATTAGTATAATCATGTTCATGAATAATGAGCACTCACTATAATTCAACTAATTTAAAATGAAAGTATTACTTACAGATTTTCTACTTAAACATTTTCATTAATCTGGATAATTTCAGAAATGTAATATGTATTAGAAATGATCCTGGTTGAGTTCCAGATGAAGTAAGTATATCAAAGACCTTTATCAAGTATTAAGGAATAGAAATCACAAATAAATTATGCATTGATAAGGAATCATTTCACAATTATAAACATTAATCCCACTTATTCATTTCAACATTCTATTCCTGTCATTTAATCAATGACATGGATGCCTTCCCTGTCAATGGCATATTGATAAGGTATGATGTAGACATAACACTGGGAATACACCAAATATCTATATCAATGACGATCTACGTCAAATTGATGTGCATGCTTACATTTAACAAAGAGACTCAGACACTCTGAGAGTGACATGTTTAAAAATCTCTAGTGATTATTTTTGTACCAAATATCAAAATTATTAAAGGGATAAAAATGCAAGTCTTCTTTCTTTGTCCATTGTCTGTTCTTTTTGTTTTTGGCTAAGTAAATATTTCTTTAATTAAGCATTAACTGTTTGAAGTTACAGAGTACAACATATAATAGGTACATCAGGTTGTACTTCTCCTAAGACTGAGAAGAGGCTATGGCTGAATGAACTTGATTTAAGGGATATCATTGAGACATTTATGTGGATAACCTTCATTAATATGTAATGCTAATATAAAACTATGGCAAACAGAAGTCCTATCTCTACTGCCCCCAATCTAAAAAGATTCCCCATCCATTTTTTTGGGGGGGGGGCTCTCAGATAGTTACCTATTGATTGTTTTCTTAGGAGGAACATATACCAGAAATGAAAAAAAATCTCTTTCCTCTGTATTTTCATGCTCCTATTTTCATATAGGCTATAGGACATTTCATCTGAAATGCAAATAAGAGTTACCCAGAAAGTGTCTCAAACATATTTAAGGAGTGAATTCAACACTTCCTTTTAATACAAGGATTCAGATTGGTATAACAATATATAATAGGAGGGATTTTCAGATATTAAGTCATTTGCTAAAAGTGACCCTATTACTTAAAGACATGACTGGAATAAAGAACTAGGTGAAAGAATCCTTTCCTGCTAGCTATTTCACACAGCAAGGGTTATGCCCATGAAGTTACTAGGCAGGTATGGTGCCTCACATCTGTAATTCCAGCCACTTGGGAGACAGAGATAGGAATATTTCAATTCAAGGCAAACCTAGGCAAAAATGTTAGCAAGGCCATATCTTAGAGAACAAGCCATGTGTCATGGTATATGCCTGCATCCCAACTACACAAGCAGTTGGAATAGGTGGATTCTGGTCCAAGGCCAACCAAAGCATGAGAACTTATCCAAAAAAGAAACTAAAACCAAATGGGTTTTGGTGTGGCTCAAGTAGTAGGAACACTTGCCTGCCATATGAGGAACAGAATCCAAACCCTCGCATTGATATGCTCAAGTCCAGTTACTCTCTTTCTAAGGATCCTGATCACCATAGTCGCTTACTCAGTCCTATAGACAAAATCAGCAGCATCTTCTGAAGAACATGGATGTTTGCCGACTCACAGCTGCTGGAGTCTGGCAGCAGCCCAAATTCACTGTCACTGAGTCACTTTTTCAAGATGCCTCTTGTGATTGGCATTTCATTGACAGTAACATGTTACTGCTGCTCAGCATCAAGCATGTTAATTACTTGAGTCTAGGGTTTTGAATTTGTGACCTAATGTGATTTCAGCTGAGGATTTGATTTTTATTTTATTGGTTTTTATTTTAAATGGGACAAATCAAACAGAGGGAAAGTGAATGAGAATGAGAAACAAAAACCCATCATAGAAATAGCAAATGTCATATTTATTTTTAAAAAGCCCAAACCACAGAGCATCAGTGGTTCACGTCTGTAATCCTAGCTACACTGGAGGCTGAGATCTGAGGATCACAGTTCTAAGCAGAAAAGTCTGTGAGACTTATCTCCAGTTAATCGTAGAAAAAGCTGTAAGTGGAGCTGACTCAAGTGGTAGAGTGCAAGCCTTGAGGTGGGGGAAAAAAAAAAGCCAGGGACAGTGGCCGAGCCCCGAAACTGACAACAAAAAAAAGGCTAGAATCACCCAGTGTCTTTGTGCTTTTTTCTTCTTTCTTTGTCTAGTAGCTTAGAATCTTTACTCCTCTTAGACATTTTATTTCAAATTTAAAAGGCTCTGACACATCTTGTCCTTGCTCCTACTTGTTAGGGGCACAGAAATCTATCACACATGCAAAATGATGACAATCTTTGCAATTATAAACGTGACTGTACTTTCTTAACTTCTATAAAAACCTTGTTTAAAGTTTCCTTCCAAAAGAATGCATAGCTTAAACCAAATGAGCACCCAGAGTCCTGAGTTGCTAAACTATTTTTTTAAATTGCTGACAAAACATGGTCTTCCTTCAGACCACAGAAATATCCTTTTATGACAGTGGCTTCTCAGAGGTGGGTCCATCCCCCTCTCCTTAGTACTTCTTTTGCATCCTAAGAAGTGATCTTTAAATTAATTTTCACAATCTCCTATAAGACTACCCCCCTCAAAATGCAATAGTATCTCAAGAAATGACAGCTTTACTATTCCATCATCTCAAAACTCCTGGCAGCATTTTTTGCGCATCTATAGTAAACAACTGTATTTCTAGATTTCCATTTCAATGCCAAAAGGCATGCATGTACACATTACACATCCACATGCACACAGGCATATTGTTTTAACATCTCCCACTTTTTTAGTATTTTTTACTTAGCTGGCATATGTTGTGTGTGTATACATATAAATATTAAAAATCTAGTCACATGTTGTTGTACCTGGTTTCCAATGCTTTTCCTCCCCATTCCTTTGCTAGTTCTAGGGCTCAAATTCATGGTCTGGGAATGCTCAGCAAGTATTCTACCACTGAGTTCCATTCCCAACCACTACTTTTGGGGAAACATGGCCCCACTATGTATATCAGATTGGCATTAAACTCACTTCCTTCCTGCTTCTGCCTTGAGATTATAGGCATGACAGGGGTGTGTGTGTGTGTGTGTGTGTGTGTGTGTGTGTGTGTGTGTGTGTGTGTGTGTTTGTGTGTGTGTGTGTTTGCTTCTGTTATGGCTATAACTGAGATTTCAAATATTGTAGTAGACGTAAAGAACTGTTTACACAAAGATAACCAAGAAAAAAGTCTAGTAAGCAAGTATAATTTAACCTCTTATGGAAACTACATGCAGCTGTCATTCAAGTAGCTCTAATGGGCTCTATCACTTCTGTGCCTGTATGTCCACTTGTAAACTAAAATTACAACAGATTTCATTGAGTCATCAGCATAATTAGTCGTATTAATTTCATAGTAATGAATATTTAGTCATTGATGTCTGTTTCAGAGTTTTTGTAATAAGAACTTTTATTGCATTATTTGATTTAATTTGTTCAATAAACTATGCCATTGCCCTCACTTTTTGGTAAATAAGACAACAGTGGCAGGGCTGTGGCAGAACAATAGTACATATTTGATCTCTGAATCATGATAGACTACTAGCAAATACCATTTTCTCCAAAGAACAAAAAACAAGATGCAAAATTTTACATTTTCTATTTAAGAAATCTGAGACAAATAAGTGAGAACATTAGAGAATGACAGTTATTGAAAATATGTTTCAAGGAAAAGCCACATTCACTTTTACTCTCCTATAATACCATAATCATATCTCTGGGTTTGGATCTATATTTACACAATCTCTTGGAAAGCCAACTTAGCTTTGTTGAAAGGCCCAGTATTGAAAGATGCCTTCCATTCTTCATTCATGCAAGCATATACTTCTCACATCTTGAGCCAGTTTTGCAGAGTTGGAAATGGGGAAATTCTATGTACACAAGAGACAGAAGCCATATGACTTTCTTTTTCCCCATTCCTCTGTATACTATCTTTTCATTGAGTTCTGGAATCTGCCACTCAGTATTATTTTAGAGAGCACCATTTCCTTTGTCATCCACTTTTGCTTTCCCAAATGCTATAATTTGATTCAAAATGTCTTACTTTGGTTGCAAGTACTCTAGGCTTTTGTATTTCTGTTCAGTAACTTATGCTGCCATCTGATACCATTACCACATTAATTTTTCAAAAGAATGCAGGGGGGGGGCATTGTGAGTAGTACTAATGCTCTCCATTGTGTTATGCAGTTCATCTAGATTAGATGGTCTCCTTATCTAATTAAACAGTCTCATTATCGAATCTTTTCAATTTTTGGCTTTGGGAGGAAAATGTTAAAGAACAATTTTAAATGTAAGAAAAAGAAAAGTTATTGGTAGAGATGGAAATGTGGGACACTTGCCAAAAACTGTATGATATACAGTTTTATATTAAGAAAAGAGGATAAATAATAAAATGAAGGAAAGAGGAATTATGGATACATACCTAACAAATGACTAGAGCCCAATTTGTGGTCCCAGTTGCTAGAATGCAGAGAGCAGAGGCAGGACTGAGAACTTTGAGAAGCTCCTACTTCAGAGCTAATTCTATTTCCACAACAAAGTTCACATTGAAGCAAAAATACAGTCTTATCTCAGTAAATTGCAAGTAAAATAATAACAAAACCTTTTAAATGACCTGAAAAATTAAGTGACTTATTCTCCATGAAGCAAACTAAGGAGATGGTATATAGCTATATGATGAAACATCACAAAGCATATCAAATAATCTTCATTTTGCAACAGCAACCTTCTATGAATCTGACATCTAGTTATTCCAGTTAACATCATGTGAAATACAAAAATTCAGAAATCATACAGACAAAGGATGAAATACTAATTCATGACAGCATGTTGAAAGCAGCAGATAAGAATAAAGGATATAAATTGACCAAATGAGATTGCATATGTTACCATCATCCATGGGAACACAAATTCATAGACTGACAATTTACATTTGGTTCACTTCCTTATTCTGCAAATCATAAGAAGGAATTGCTAAGGGAACTGCCATGTGTTTGTTATTTAGCTTGCTGGGGGCAGTAGAAACGTTAGGGTACCTTTGTAGACAAAAATTCAGTATTTTTACTGTTCCTCATATCCCAGGAAACAAGGTCTATTTTTTCAAAGCTTTAAAAACAGCTTTTTTAAAAAAAATTGTGAAAATACTGTACAGAGGGGTTACAATTACATGGGCAAGATGAGTACATTTCTTATCAAGCATTGTAGCTCCTCCTTTGTATCCCCTTCCCATTCTATCCTCCCCCCACCCCTCCACTCCTCCTCCCCCACCCACCAAAGTTGTAAAGTTCATTTCCGACATAATGACTTGGACTCTCATTGTTGCAATGGGTCCACCTGTATCCCTATTTAAACGATTTGTTTTTTCCCTTCCCCTTCACAAATTATAACATCATCAAATACAGTGAAAGCAGGGGTTATACCATGGGGGAGGGACATACAAAGCAACAAAGAAATAATCTTATAAATGTGTTAGAAACAATCGCATGAAAGAAAAAAAACATTTGAATACATATCTTAGGGTTCATTTCCTACCTTACTGCATTGTTGGTGGGAGTGTAAACTTGTTCAACCACTTTGGAAACTAGCATGGAGGTTCCTCAAAAGACTCCACATAGAGCTCCCCTATGACCCACTTTTGAGCATTTACCCAAATGTTCACAAACAAGACCACACTAAAGCTACCAACACAACCATGTTGATTGCAGCCTTACTTACCATAGCTAAGATATGGAACCAACCCAGAAGCCCCTCTGTAGATGAATGGATCAAGAAAATGTGGTATATATACACAATGGAATTCTATGCCTCCATCAGAAAGAATCACATTGCCCCATTTGTTAGGAAATGGAAAGACTTGGAAAAAATTATATTAAGTGAAGTAAGCCAGGCCCAAAGAAACATAGGTCCCATGGTTTCCCTTATTGGCAATAACTAGTATATGTCTGAGTCAAACAGCTTTTGTTTTTGTCCTTTTTATGTGTGTGTGTGTGTGTGTGTGTGTGTGTGTGTGTGTGTATGAGAGAGAGAGAGAGAGATCAGTCAATACAAAAAGGAAAATGAAAACACAAAACAAAACAAAAAAGTGATAAATACGGGTTGTCTGGCTTACATGAATATGGGCCATTGTCTTTTACAGCACTTTTATAGCTTTTATAGCTATTTTAACTCCACTGATGTATGCATCAAACCCATGCATGATACTCCTAGAATTCTGTAGAGCTCAATTCTTTTTCTTTTTTTGGGTCCGGTCATGGGGCCTGAACTCTGGGCCTGGGCGCTGTCCCTGAGCTCTTCAGCTCAAGGCTAGCGCTCGACCACTTGAGCCACAGTGCCACTTCCGGCTTTTTTCTTTTTGCTTATGTGGTGCTGAGGAATCGAACCCAGGGCCTCAGGCATGCAAAGAAAGCGTTCTACCACTGAGTCACCTTCCCAGCCCTAGAGCTCAATTCTTAATGCATTAGCAAAGACAAGCTTATTTTTCTAGACCAGACACAAGAACAAGTACAAGTAAGAGACTGTTAATATTGCTTAATCTCTATGTTATGACACATCATGGTTTATTCACAAGAATGTTACCCAGGACCTTAGAACACATTGCACAACCATTGGTGCACATTGGAGCCAGCAAATTAACACCTTAATGCTCAAAAAAATAGCAAAGATACTTATTCCAATCAGAATCTGAAAGAAACAAAGAAGCAAAGTATCTAGAACATCCAAGGCTCTGTTTTGAGACAATGTCTAAGGTATCCCAGGATACTTTTGTTATCTTTCTATCTGAGCCTTCTGAATGCTGGGATGACAAGGTTCATGCTACCATAGGCAGCCCTGTTCTAATTCAATGGCAAGATTGACAAAGTTTTGAAAAAATTTACCAAAATCTGAAGGCCAATTTGAAGGCCAATTTAGAAAGTCCTTCTTTTGGAGGACTGATTTTGAGAAAGCTCTATCAGAAACATAGTCAGTTCATTTAGAAACAAACAAACGAAGGGGTGACAATGCTCAATAGGAAATGTACTCATTACCTTATTCATGTAACTGTAACCCCTCTTACAGTATCTTTACAATAAAAAACTTTTTAAAAAACAACCAAACAAACAGAAAGGCAAATGTATTTTTCCCCTCACTAGCACTGCCATATGGAAATGTCTCAGTGAACCTTTAGTACCCTAGACTTCAGGGAAGAGCTCACTATTTTGAGGCAGAGACTCACCCAACAAATATAAGTGAAATATGTTTGAGAAAAGATTCTAGGAATTGCAATATAAATAACCCAGTAAAACAAGTTAAAATACTGTATATCCAGTAATCAGACAAAAATAATACATGGTGGGAAAAGATAAGATCTTGGTGGGAAAAATTCCCGACTGTATATTGTATTACTTTTGGCTATACCATTTAATCATACCAAAGAAATGGAAGCAATTTTTTTCTATGTTTCCTTGAGCTACAATAGAGAACAATCAATTTAAAAATAATTGGAGAAATTGGTATTTTGTTCAGGAGAGCAAAGGAAAACATTCACTCAGCAGCACTATGTAGAATCATTTGCTTAATAGCATTTCTAATATGTTATGCATTTATCCAATCTACTTCTTTCTATATTAAAATGCACAAACAATTAGGCTGGCTGTAAATCCTAGAAAACAATCAAAGTTTCTATTAAATCAGAGAAGAGACAGTTAAGCTGCAGTGTGATTTGCAGATGCTCATGAATAGACAATACTTAGAATTGCTCACTACAATGTGGAAGAAAGGGTGGGCAGAAATACAGAAATTGCCTTCCTTCCTCTTTCCTGGCCTTTCTCCTTCTCTCATTTCTTCCTTTCTTTGAAGACAGAATTTGAAGGAGAGTATGTAATGTAAGGTCTAATAAATTATGTAAGCATATACAACAATCATATGTTAAAATAGCAGTCCTATAACAGGTGGGAACTATCTTTGAACATTTTGTTATTAATAGGTCACATTCAATTGATCAGTCACAGAGGAATATGAGCAGTTTCAAGTTTCTAGTTCCTTTTAAAAAATAAAACCCCTGTGTGTAATTCTTTGTATATTGACATTAAGGCCAGTTGTGTTCATTAAAAACTCAAAATAAAGCATGTTCAAGAAAAGGTAACTAAACATAAAGCAATGAATAAAAACAGTCCACGTATGAATGACAAGTATTTTGTATTTTACTATCTGAATGGAATTTTAAAATCTACATTCTTTAATTGGAGCACCACTGCAGTAATAATCTCAAATATGAGAGTCAATAAATGTGTTTCATGCTCTGATTAAATGTCAAGGCCACAGATTTGTTATTTCAGATCTAGTGAGCAATAATTTTGTTGGATAATAATGAACTCCCAAAGATTTATTTTCAACACTAAGCTGTCCATTTCAACACTCTGATTCACACTATAATAATTTTAATTCTGTTAATAATATTAGAGCCAAGCATACAAAGCTCAAATGTTTAAGTAAAATGTACGCATTTCTTGTGTGGCACATGGCCTCTAGGTTATTCTACTGAATCTTGGGATAAAAAATATTTGCGCTCCCTTGATGTAAGCAAGATGGGAGTCAATTTTTTTCTCTAAAGGATTATGTATAAATTTCAATACATAAGTGTTTTCTGCCCTGAAGTTCACTGTCTCCTAGGTATCAATATCCTGTATAGACTCTACTCCAAACCAGACTTCACTAAGGAGTGTATATCACTCACACACAATTGATGTAATGATTTCTTTCCATTTGATCAGATCACTAACTGGCAACAAGCAAGGTCTGGCCTCCAGCCATACCAAACTCGTTTTTTAGAAGCCTTTTCTCCATGTGTATACTCAATTATTGTCATGTTTATCAATACTCCTTTTGTTGTTTTGGAGCATTTTTCATTATTCTTAAAAGCTTTCTGGCAGTCCAAGCTATTAAGAACATATTTTGACCCAATTTACATGATTTCCTGTGTTCTCTAAGTAGACATGTCACAAACTTTAAGAAAATAATCTGTATACCTCACATCTCCACCACTCTATGACTATAGCTACAATTTAAATATCAATTAGGAAATCCCTCAAGTGAAAACATGAACAAATAAAAGATGTTCTCTTTTGTTTCCTTCTCAATACATTATTTTAAGATAATAGGAAGAGTAGAGGTTGAATTGGAAGTTATTTTGTGATTCTTTTTCCATAATCTGAATGTATAATTATACATTTTAAAACATGCTAGTATGTTACATATGTTTTGTTCTATTTCTATAGTCTCTTAAAATTAAAAAGAGAAAAACACCTTACACATTTATGCCTGTTTGCAAAGCTTAAATCATCTCTTGGTAATCCATTGTTTGAACTGTAGGAGTGAAATCAGCAAGTAATGAAAAATATCTTGTACAGATAACTTTAAAAACTGTTAACACTGATAATACAGAGATTTACAGTTAAAAATACCTAATAGTAATTTGCCACACATTATTCTAGCTGGGTAAGCATCTACTTTTATGAAAGTAATATTCCAGTGGAGGTGATAGGAAGCAGGTATTTAACAAAAAGGAAATAAACTATTCCTTGAGTCTTTAATTCTATAGAAAATATAGAGTATCTTCAGAGGGTATTTTCAGTACAGGTGGTCGTAAATAAGGTATTATTGAACAGAAGAACTAAAATCTAAGTTAAAACCCAAACATCTAAATATCTAATTCTAATACAAATTTAACATGTTTATTGCTGTGTAATAAGCCATTAACTTCTCTTCCATAAGTTTTAAACGGTATTATTTAATGTCATCATGCAAAGAAGAAAACAGCGTTGTATATGCTTAAGAAATGTGTATGCCTGTAAAGTATAGTTTACCATGAATGCATTTTAGTATCAACTAAAGCATCCAATTCTTCATTGCAGAGGTCAATCAGTACAAATGTATCTATAACACAAAGCTATATGTGGCATGGGCTAAAAGGAAGACCGCTGGTGATAAGCTCAAGATCTGAAATAAAGTTCAGGAGCTGTCACTTTCCAGCCTTTTTAACTTTGAGCAACTCACTAAATCTCTTTGAGCTGCCTTATTGCCTATAAAGTGTGCATCACTGCACATGCTGGCAGAATTATATTGGGAAACAAGATCCTACATGAAAAGTGAAGTCAATTTTTGTATGTAGCAACTATGACGAGTACAGTTGATTTTGTCACTTGGTTGCTGTTATTAATGGAAATGACAAGGCTTTAAAAAAATCTTAAGCAAGCTTTGATTAAGGAAGATGAGGGCTAAAAGGAGGACAGAAGATGATGGATGGAATGAGAAATGGTGGGTGAATATAGTCACAATTGTGAAAATGGAGGTAAGAATCTTGAGGAGATTGGTGGGAAGGGGATAGGTGGAGGCAGAGAAGAGTGAGGCCAGGGTGACTCTGATTGAGATGCATTGTAGACATAAATGGACATGTTGAATTGAAACATCTTTGTATAACAATATATTCTAATTTTAGAATCATTAGGATCAGATCTATAGTAAAATATGCAAGAGTAACTTAAGCATCAAAGATCTTATATGTCTCTGGATATTAGAAATATCTATATTATAACTTATTCTACATTTCTCAATACAATGTGTAGAAATTAGTAATTAAAAGGAACCTGGAAAGTGGCACTGGGGCTCAAAGTAGAAGAGCACAAAGCTCAAGCAAAAGTGCTAAGGACAGCGCCCAGGCCCCAAGTTAAAGCCCCATGACCACACCACCAACAACAAAATAACCTAAAAAGCACAATTCTCAAATCTATATGTTTTTGCTATCCTGACATACTTTAATTGTTCTTTTCAAATATTTAGGGTAACTCTTGTTTGCTGAAATGATACCATGTTTTCCAAGAAAAACTAAACATAATGAATAGTCATAAAGAAGATAACTTACTAATCCAACAATCATGAATTCTAAAACATAAATTCTAAAACATCAACAGAAATCAGGACAAAAGTTTTATTCCACTTTCAGTTTGGAGCTTGAACATCTGGTAGTTTAAACTTTAGTACATAGGTATTTCGAGTAAAATCTATGAAACAAATAATACATGCATGAGCATAAAATATACCTTTAAACCTTAAAAAATTGCCATAATATGAAATTAATGCTGAATATTCTTCACTGAGTAATGTGAAGTATTCCTGTAACAGATATTAATGGCAAAGAAAATAACTTCACAAAATAATTTTGCTGGGACACATTGAAAAGGTAAATTTAAATGAATGTCCCAAACGAATTTGAAAGTATTCCAGACCTTGAATCATACAACATGAAGAGAAATTTTCTTCTCATAACTCATATGCAATACACATATTTCATCTTTTCTATAAAAATATACTAAACTCTATCATCTTGAACTGCTCTTGGACAGTATATTTGCTTTTCTTAGCTAAACTAACAGTCTATCATCTTGAACTGCTCTTGGACAGTATATTTGCTTTTCTTAGCTAAACTAACAGTCTGAATCATAATCCCAAATAATCTTCAGAAATTTCAAAGAAAATCTTCTGTTCTGGAGATTTGTCACCTATTTTTTTCACCTAAACAATATATAAGATGAATATTAGGCTTTTAAGTCAAGTGGCTGAAAATTTACAACCTTGTTTTGAAAGAACCTTTTCTCTATTAAGATTTAGAACTCACTTCCTGTGATTGGCCCAGCCAAGTGAAAAATTGAAAAACTAATGTTTATGGGAATATTTCTGTGCTCTTCATGAGACTCTATGAAAAAAATAATGATATCAAGGACTTGTGTTGTCCATTAACACATAATTAGGATTGAATAGACATCATAAATTGCACTGCTTTCCATTTCAAAGAGATGGCCATTAGACTTTTTATCTCCCTTCCCCTTTAATTTTTGGCTTTTTATATAGACACATTCAATTTAATATACGATTATTTTTTGGTAGTATTTTAGCAGTCATTGTAGTTCCGAATATTCACAATCTATCTGTGTTTTATTCCTTAAATGGTTTAATAATCGCATATCACTAGAAACTTATTACAATAGACCTCCCAATAAAGCTCATTTTGAACAGTGACTTAAACATGCTCCCTTCTATCAATAACAATTAAAAATTAATTTAAGTGACTTTTATAAGGTAACCTACTTAAGGCAGTCTTGTAAAGTTTATTTCAGCTTAGTTATGGCTGTTGTTTGGTCCTTGTAAGATGAAGTAGGTGACAGGAAGAAAAAACTTTCATTTGCCTATCGTGCCTTTAATCTCCAAATGTGAAATAAACCACAAATTTTGACCTAGTAGGAATCAGAAATTTTGTCTCATCCTTAAGATAACTTCTAGGGAAGAACTTTGGTAGGAAGCTTGTTTAGCAGGCATGAAACCCTGAGTTTGGTCTCCAGGAAAGAAAGGGGAAGAAAGGAAAGAGAGAGAAAGTGAAGAAGGAAAAGAAAGAATGAGGGAGAGGAGAGGGAAAAACAGAGAGAAAGAGGAAGGAGGGAAGGAGAAAGGGAGAAAAAAATGAAGGAAAGAAGGAAGGAAGGAAGGAAGGGGGAAGGGAGGGAATGCCCTCAAAAATGCCACTAAGTGATCTCATATTAATCATTTGCCAACACAAGTTTAGAGAAAGAGTTCACTACTTCCAAGGTAATTAATTTCTACTCAAAGCAAGATGCACAAACTTGCATATGTTCGTGAAAACTGCCTTCGCATATTGCTTGAAAGATTGCATTTGAAACTCAAAGCCATAATTTAGGAAACTTGTTTCAAGCTTTCAATGGAGTTTTTGCTGTTCTACTTTAAAATATTTCCTTGTGTTCCCTGGACACAAATACAGCAATGTTGTTTTAAGCAGATTGTGAGACTGTAAGGAGAAAACTACAGAACAGAGGGAAATCTGGCATGGTTTGGAAACAAAAATAGATACACAAATCCATGCTCATTGTTAGGAACTAACAATACAGACCATATCAGCTTGACCTGCTCCCTTAGGTAATGGAAAACAATCCTTCATTACTGAACACATGGTAATCAGGGACAGACCCCAAAGCCCAAATGAAAACATTGAGCTACAATTCATATACTGCATTTTACCACAGTTCATTTTACTTTACTTTCTTTCACAACATGTTTCATTTTCCCAATCTTGGTGAAAACACTGATATTTGGTTCTAAAATAGCAAAAGGAACCAATTTTATTATATGCCAAACAAAAATGCAACTACCCAGACACCATTTACTGTGCGTTACTGTTGAAAGAAAAAAAAAACTCTTCACTGAAAAACAATTTTGATATGGCTGTAATAACACTGCAACTATAATATACTTTCTTCTACATCTATAGTTTAGCACTTGGATTCTTGTCTAGATGTTTCTTTGCCTTCTCTAAAATGAATGATTCCCATTGTATGAAAATGAGTTAATCAAAAAGTATAAATGTGAGGAAAAGTTTCTGGATGTCATCTTTTTTTT
Source organism: Dipodomys spectabilis (assembly GCF_019054845.1). Taxonomy (NCBI): domain Eukaryota; kingdom Metazoa; phylum Chordata; class Mammalia; order Rodentia; family Heteromyidae; genus Dipodomys; species Dipodomys spectabilis. Next base: position 21,545,246 of record NW_024870766.1, read on the forward strand.
ATAGTACATCAGACTAGAATAAAAGACTAGTAATCAAACAGAACTCTGTGGAGTGTGTGTGTGTGTGTGTGTGTGTGCATGCGTGTGCATGCCAGTTTTGTCCCCCAGACATAAGACCTTAGGGAAAGAAGTACTGAGAAGATCAGAAAGCATAAGATAATCTAGCTGTGTCCATCTTTATACAAACTCTTTCTTTCATATATATATATATATATATATATATATATATATATATATATATATATATATATATATATATATATATATATATATATGTGTGTGTGTGTGTGTGTGTGTGTGTGTGTGTGTATGTATAATTACACTAGGAAAGGCCTAGCCTTCCTCTTCAGGTAACTCAAAGGATAGGGACTTCAAAGGCAGGATGTTTGGCTATCTTCCAGTGAAGAAGAAAATGAAATTGCTAGGATTATCTAGATAATTAGCCCAAATGCTTTCATCTGAAATGCAGTTTAATTGAAAGCATGTCTATGTGGGACATGCATTTCCAAATCATCATCCTGCAAGGCAAGGGCATGTGCTTTTCTACTCTCATCCAGTCAAGGGATGTGCCAGAAAAATGACCTAACTAGAATATCCTTTGAGATAAGATGAAGGCAGTCTTTACAAATTACTCACTGTACCTGTTACTCAAAAATCTGGAACTGGATGGTAAGAATGAGGCTTTGGAGATAAAATATATCAAGGAAATAAAGAAAGCATAATTGGTTAGACTATTTTTTTCAGCCCATGTGTAAGATTAAAGTATAAATTGATACCTAACTAAACAAAACAGCTGTAGACAAGAATAAAACTGGAAAATACAGATAAATTTAGTGCATAAATTTCATTACTCATATCCAAATTTCCCAAACATGGCCAAAGTATTTCAGCATACACAAACACACATATACATCTATACACATGTTTTGTTACTTTCTTTACCAATATCAATAAATAGACTTGGCCATACAGTAAAAAGAAATCAAGGAATTTCCAAGAATGTGTATAGATCCTAGAAATATTTTTAATAAACTTACATCTAATACTAGGGGAATTTGCATTTTTTTCTATACAAGTTTACAAACATGTAAACATTAGAATAAATAAATCTAAAAATACTGTGCAATCTATGTAAATCCTATTGTTTATAAAGTGTATTATTTATGCACAAAAATATGTTGAAATTATTTTGAGAATATTAAAGGTTATTGCAAAATAGTGTAATTATAGAGCTTGAAGGTAACTTTAAAAAGAAATCATTAAATGTCACACTGTCTCCTAATTCTTTTTTTTTTTTTTTTTGTCGGTTGTGGGGCTTGAACTCTGGGCCTGGGCGCTATCCCTTAGCTCTTCAGCTCATGGCTAGCACTCTACCACTTGAGCTACAGCACTACTTCTTCAGATGGTTTATTGGAGATTAGAGTCTCACGGACTTTCCTGTCTGGGCTGGCTTTGAACCACAATCCTCAGATCTCAACCTCCCTGAGTAGCTAGGATTATAGGCATGAGCCACCAGCGCCCAGCTGTCTCCTAATTCTTGAACTTGCATACTTCACAATATTCTGTGGCTAAAGTGTTGAAAATGTAACTTCAATGGAGATACATAGTTCAGTTACAACCTGAAGCAAGTTTTCTAATACTGTGTTTTCTACTGTAGAAAATATGATTACTATATTTCAAACTAAGATGAGTCAGTGCTTTGGGTAATACACAAATGAGTAGTTTTCCCCAGACAGGGCTATGCTTGGGAAAATATAAATTTTAAAAACCAAGGTAAGAATAAAAAAGAAGTTATAAAAGGAAATGTAGGCAATCAAATACCACTGGCTCTCTAAAAACATTAATCAACATTCTGCTATACCATATAGTAAATTGGAGTATCCTAATACATAGGGTGGTGCTAATAGAAGAAATAATATAAGCATAAAGATACAAGTTATGGCTTAGATATATCATTTGTTTTGCTAATGATGCACAAAAATCAACTTACATATGTTATTAATGAAGTGTTATGCTGCGCAAAAACTGTAATTAAAAATACATACAAATAGAACTTTTTCATAATGAGAAATGACAGTATCACAGCAAGCTGATAATTTATCCATATATAGAAATCATGATACCAACATGAAAGCTTTTCAGGATGTGATTTTATTCCTGTTTTGTAATAAGCAAGCTTCTTTATAATCACAAGTCTGCAAGAAGGCTCTGGATTTTGTAAAGCATTATAAATCAGTTTGGGGGCTGGGAAGGTGGCTCAGTGGTAGAGTGAGAATAAGAAGAATAAGGCGGAAGTGGCGCTGTGGCTTAAGTGGTAGAGCACTAGCCTTGAGCTGAAGAGTGCAGGGACAGCGCCCAGGCCCAGAGTTCAAGCCCCACAACTGACCAAAAAAAAAAAAAATCAGTTTGGAAATAATGGTGAAAATTCATTCTAATTCAACATTTTGTGAGAAGCTAAGATTTAAAGGGCAAAATTTGCTATCCAAATCATGCAGGAAAACTAAAACTAGAAACTAAATTTTCTGATTATTGTCTTCCTACAATGCCCAAGTGCCTTCTAAATTTATTTATTTATTTTTATTGTGAGAATACCGTACAGAGGAGCTACAATTACATGGGCAAGATAACGAGTACATTTCTTATTAAGCATTGTTGCCTCTTCTTTGTTTCCCCTACCCATACTCCCCCCCACCCGATCCCCCCCACCACCAAAGTTGTAAAGTTCGTTTTTCGACATAACGACTTGTACATCTCATTGTTGCAATGGGTCCAGGTGTAGAACTTCATTATCAAAGAAGAAATATAACAATAAAAACAAAAGTAGTGCACCTGGGTATTTGGAAGAAACATCTTTCTGAAATGACAATACAGTGAATAATGCTATTTTTAATAATTATTTGAGGGTGAATAGAACTCAGTCATTAAGACACATCTTTGAAGGCAAAATGAAAATAGACATGGGTTTGAATCCATGTTATATTTAGATCAAAACATGTAATGCAGGCAATTCAATTTTGAGTGGCTAGTTTACCTTAATTATTTTATGACTGAAGTAACTATTTCATTTACTATTGTGTAGACATAAACATAAATGGGAATTGTTGCAAGAATTAATTTGGAATGACAGCAGATAGCAAATTCAATGACCTTTAAAAGCCCTGTATGTCTAAATTCACTGATCCATTTGTTATAGTACAGGGCCAGAGTACTGAACATAAAACTGTGGTCAACTAAATGATACAAAGGTTAAACTCAGAAAGGTTACAAACAACTAGTTATTAGACACATCTTAAATTTTGACTTATTCCCAATAATGAACATTATGTAAGTTTAAAATGGGAAAGACTCTTAAATTATCACAGTTTCTAATTTTTAATAATAATTTTAGGCAGGAGAAAAGAGGTGTTCTAAACCCAGTTACAAGGCACATGATGATTCCTGGTTCAGTGGCAAAGCAAATTGTTTCCATCAACATTTTACTAGCAGGCTAATTAATATTTTAAGCTGACTTTCATTAAATCACTCTCTCTATATACTTCTTCTTAAAAGTTAACACCTACATTCAAATAATTACATAGAAGAAAATGGAAAATAAATATTTTGGGGGTAAGAAGTATTTTGGGGGGATAAATTTAGAATAAAAAACAGCACCTACGGGACACAGAACTTTCAGGTCAAAGTGAAAAAAAGATTGACTCTACAACAAGGGAATATAAACTCAAATAATTGGAGAATAGATTTTAAATTCTCTATGCAAATGAATCTTAGAAATTTGCTATAGATTAAAGGGAAACGCTGGATTTTAAGGTAGCTATGGCAACCTCTATCTTTATCCATTTTTTTAAAACCTGTGTCAAATATCAAAATGTTTCTCTTCTTCAAAGTATAGACTCTAAAATACATGTAATGAGGAACAAGAAAGGAAGAATATTTTGTTTTTAAGGTATGGGATTGTAAAAATTCTTCTGAAAACAGATTTGAAATCTTTTTATTCACCTGTCTCCTCACCATAATCCAGTTTTTTTTTCTTTCCTTCTTGACAAAAGACCACAGAACATTTGGGTTACTCCTTGGCACTGACAGCACTAGGCACTCCCCCCCTGTGAGCCCCCACAGACCCACTGTACGCACCTTTACTATAAATCAAATCTATTCATTCTCCTTCACTATCCCCTCCTTCCATAACTGAGAACTTGCTGAGCAGATATTTCATCTTATTTATGACTGACTTTCCAGTGCCTAAGAATGTCCGCCAAAAAGTTGGTGTTCAATCAATGTTTCAGAAATGATAGAAAAAGATAAAGAAGCTAAAGAACAAAAACTTCTTTACGAAAGAAAAAGGAGCTTTCCTCCATTCAAGGTTCCCTATGTAATTATATCTGGAGACAGTTTGTATTTTTAGATTCTCAAACCTAAAAATTACTCTAGAAGGAAATCTCAAGTTATGATGGGTGTTCACATATATTAAAAATATAAGATATGAGAACTCTTAAAATGGCTTTCTTAGGCTAGACTAAATTAGGAGACTTCATGCTGTCAGTGTCCCATATAAAATAGTTTAGGCCTGTTGCCTTTCCTGAGGCAAAAGCTACATGGGTTAGCAGATAAAGTAAATATACTATGAGAAAATTTCAAAGATCACAAATGACATACGTATTTTGTGCTACCTTCTCTCTGTCTCTCTGTCTTCTGTCTGTCTCTCTCCTTCTCTTTTCTATCTATCTATCTATCTATCTATCTATCTATCTATCTATCTATCTATCTATCTATCTATCTATCTATCTATCTATCTAACTATCTATCTATCTAAGCCTGGGCACTGTCACTAAGCATTTTTGTTCAAGGCTAGCATCTACCATTTGAGCCAATTTCTGGCTTTTCAGTGGATAAATGGAGAAAAGAGTCTCACTGATGTTCTTGCCTAGGCTGGGTTTGAATTGCAATCACCAAATCTCAGCCTCTGAGTAGCTAGGATTATTTATATGATTCACCTGACCTTGGCTTGCAGTGTTTTGTAAATTAAAAAACAAGCAAAAAAAGAAAAAGATCTTCTAAAGCAAATCCAGACATTTACATATTTGCTTTACTGGCAAACTAAAATTCATCAATGAAAGAATTTTAATTTTTCAAATTTTAAAGATAATATAAAATGAGAGATTAGAAATGAAAGCATAATGATTAACAACAGTATCCACTAAACAAATACTTACTCAAACACTGGTTAGAATAAATGAAAGGAAGAATAGAGAACAATCTCTAATAAAAGGCTAACTTTGAACTTGATTGAATCTGTCACTTCCACCATTTAAAAGCATCATTATAATAATGCAATTTATTGCAAAATAGAATTTCATTCCCTATGACACTTCAATAACATTATCTTCTGAATTTTACTGTTTCAATTTATTTTGCTTTAACATATGAGATTCTGTTATCATTAAAATTAACAGAATACCAAAAAAAAAAAAAAGACTGACTTGTTTGTTTTATGTGGAAGTCCAGCGAGTTAACTCTAGTGCTTTATGTTGGTTGTTGATGCTTAACTGAATGATCATGTGGCTGTTTACACTCAAAAAAATGGAATCACTTAATAAAAATCCATCTATCCTTAGTAACACTGACTTCAGTATGGCCTAATTACCATATTATAGGTGAAAACAACAAAAAATTTTCATGATACTACCTACTTTTTATTCTTTCACCAGTTGATTCACAATTACTTTAATATCTGATTCCTATACTAGGCCCCTCACCACATCCCTAAGCAACAGTCCAAAATACCTTGAAACTGAAGTTGAAATATTGATTTTACTTTGAAGTATGATTTCTCCATTCTTATTTTTTAAGAAAAACAACCTTGATAATTGATGGAACATGGGAAACTAGGTAAACACATCAATAAGGTTCTAATTCAAGGTTTTCTGAGCTATATAAAAACTTCAAAGGTTTTTCTTTTTTTAATTCAATGTCTTTAAAAACAACAAGTGGTGATGGGAAGGGAGGAATGAGAGGGAAAGGGGGAACAGCTGACACTAAGCAAACGGAAAGAAGTGTAAATATCACCTGATATGGAAGAAATAATTGTATCCATAACTTTATAGACCATGATAATGACAATTTGCCTTGTGAAGGTTAAAATGTTTTTGTGACTTTAAGTATCATTATTCCACAATACTGTGAAATATGTAAAATTTACCTAATATGTGAAATTTACCTAATCTCAATTTAAAATAAAAGGGCTGGGAAGGTGGCTCAGTGGTAGAGTGCTTGACTTGCATGCATGAGGCCCTGGATTCAATTCCTCATCATATAAGCAGAAAAAGCCAGAAGTGGTGCTATGGCTCAAGTGGTAGAGCACTAGCCTTGAGCTGAAGAGCTGAGGGAAAGAGCCCAGGCTCAGAGTTCAGGCCCACAACCAACAAAAAACAAACAAAAAAAAAAGATTGGGCTGGGAAGGTGGCTCAGTGGTAGAGCACTTGCCTTGCATGCCTGAGGCCCTGGGTTCAATTCCTCAGCACCACATAAGCAGAAAAAAAAAACAAAAAAACTGGAAGTGGCGCTGTTGCTCAAGTGGTAGAGTGCTAGCCTTGAGCTAAAGAGCTGAGGGACAGCGCTCAGGCCCAGAGTTCAGGACACACGACTGGACCCAAAAAGAAAAAAAAAAAAAAGAAAAGAAAAGTGAGAGAAGGGGTGGGTTATGAGTGATGGGTGACAGTGTTGTCAGACTCTTTGTATTCATCTAGTGTTGTGTAGAATGGGAACTTCTTTTTACAACCACTTAAAGATAATAATTTTTTTTTTTTTTTGTCGGTCGTGGGGCTTGAACTCTGGGCCTGGGCGCTGTCCCTCAGCTCTTCAGCTCAAGGCGAGCGCTCTACCACTTGAGCCACAGCCCCACTTCCGGTTTTCTGGTGGTTTATTGGAGATAGGAGTCTCACGGTCTCTCCTGCCCCGGCTGGCTTTGAACCGCGATCCTCAGATCTCAGCCTCCTGAGTAGCTAGGATTACAGGCGTGAGCCACCAGCGCCCGGCTAATAAAACATTTTTTTAAGATGCAAGTAAAAGGAACTCTTACAGATTAAAAAAACAACAACAACAAAACACAAGCGTCAGAAAAGAAGAAGAGGGTCTGGAAAGTGAGAATAGTCAGAAAATATGAATTTTGAAAAACCAAAATGGGATTAAGATTAATGGCAGTATGCTATTTTTAATTTTATACAGGCATGTATAAAACAAAGAGTGAGAAGCCCTCTTTTGAAATCAACACCACTTTTATAATTTTTACCTAGCCCAAATCCCCAAGGAGTTAACAGCAAAAACGTATTTTCTAGACGTTATGTCGAAAAACAAATTTTACAATATTGGTGGCGGTGGGGAGATGGAAAGGGATGATAAGAAGAAACAAAGGAGGAGGCAACAATGCTTGATAAGAAATGTGCCCGTGTAATTGGAACCCTCTGTACAGTATTTTCACAATAAAAAATGCAAAAAAGTATATTCTTAGTGCTAAAGTAAAACACTGGTTTTAAAAATTAGCTATATTTTAAAACTAGTGCCTATGTAAGTCACTTTCTTCCCTTCACAGGACAACTGTGACATTTCACTTTTTATCTAACAGAAAACATGGAAAAAGTCTGCAAAAATCTGTTGTATCTTTTTTTCTTCTTTGTTCTTATCTATGTTGTTTCTTGCTGGATACTTAAACTTTTAAAAATCATTGTAATTGTATATTTCATATTCAAGTTAAGTGACTAAAAGATACATTTGTGAGTTATTAGTTAATAAACTTGAAAAATTACTGTGGAAGTACTAGCTTGGTGTGAGTCAAACAATTAAAAGTAATAATATAATGAGAACAGCAGTGATAATATTAATTCAAACTAATTTAGTAGTTACCTAAACTTTCTTAGTTTTTCTTTGTTTGTTTTTTGTTGTTGTTGTTGATTTTTGGTCATGGGGCTTGAACTCTGGGCTCAAGGCTAGTGCTCTACCATTTAAGCCACAGAGCTACTTTCGGTTTTCTGGTGGTTAACTGGAGATAAGAGTCTCACAGACTTTCCTTGCCCAGGCTGGCTTTGAACAGTGATCGTCAGAGCTCAGCCTCCTTAGTAGCTAGGATTACGGGCCTCAGCCACTGATACCTGGGTGTGATTTAGTTTTGTATAATATCATAGTTCTGAAATTTAAGAGGAAGAGACTAATTAGCTGTGACTTTAAACTGTAAATGATTTATAATTTTGAGAAATGGGACATCTTTAAAAACAAACACAGTCTCTACATAAAGATCATAAGTCCAGGTCTATCACTGATTTATTCAAACTAGCTTACCTTCAATGCCCAGTACCATTATGAATGTCAACATTGGGCCTGGGTTAAAAAAGGCACAGCATTCAGAGACTGATGATCATACTAGATTTGCTAGAAAGCAGCAAGGCTTAGAATGAAGAGCTGGGCTATGCCCTGTTCTTCTGCATACTTAAAGGGCAGTACCACTGGATGGAGAATCTGCGTAAACGCAGTTTGGCATTTTAAAGCATAGCGCTACCAAAACTGCGATTTGGTTTTATAATAACTTGTACTTTCAGTGAAACATTGATATCCATTTTAAAGAATATCTTCTTAGATATTGAATACCCCATTAGTTCTTTGAATAGCCTGTTTTACTGATATACTGTAGTTGCTTTTTTATGGTTATTGACTAATGGCACATAATTTATTCTCAATGATTAAATAAAACAGTCTGACATTAATCTGAACTTCAGTTAAGAATAAAATACAGGTATATCTATGCTAAGTTAGATTTAACACTTCCTTAATACTGTAAAGATTCAGGTCACCTTATACAAATAAGACTATAGAAAGACTCAACTGAAAATGCAAAATCCAGCTAAATACCACTCACTATTTCTAGTCCATTTAACAGCTATGTTATAATCTTTCCTACTAATGTTATCTGCATGGACTTCACTCATTTGGTTGGAACAGTATTATTTATGCATATTCTTTGTATTTTGCCTAAGTGTGTTGGCGGGGGGCAAAATCCACCATCACTATAGGCCATTTTCTTTTTTTCCCCCCTCAATAACAGTTAGAATGAAATATATAAAATGACTATTGAAAGTATATAAAACTAAAGATTCCAAATAAGCTTGGGAGAATATTTATTACATTTAGTGAAACCTCAGACTTCTAAAGATTAAAAATTTCCAACTGTCTACTGTCTCTTGAGATCCGAGTGCTTTTAAAGCATAGTTTAACAAGGATGAAGTTATCTAAACATACTAAGATAACTGTAAGCTTTAATATTGTTTATATATGAAGTAGTTATAATTAGTAAATATTATGTCATTTTCCTTTGTCCTAATTCTTTTTCTCTTTTATTGCATATAGCATAATGCCGCTATTCCTCCAAGGACTCCACAGCATGGGATATGAATAGTATACTCCTAAATAAATGAATTGCTCAATATCCTATGACCATCTATACATATTCCATCCTCAAACAGCATGCCAACCTTTTACCATTAAGGAGATAACAACCTTCTTTTCTCCACGATGCATGACATCTTTCAGCAATGCAGTTGTGGCACTCCTACTTATTTCCGTGAAGAAAAGCTCTGCAGTTCTATGGCATTCATCATTTGACAAACACAAGTATTTTCTTTATCAATCAGCGCTTACTGTACTTACTAGAAGTAACTGTGAAATCCTCCTGGACCCATTAAATTTCTGAAGAAGAAAGCTAAGATGAAGGACATGCCACTCCGAATTCATGTGCTACTTGGCCTAGTTATCACTACCTTAGTACAAGCTGTAGATAAAAAAGTGGACTGCCCACAATTATGTACATGTGAAGTCAGGCCTTGGTTTACCCCCAGATCTGTGTATATGGAAGCATCTACAGTGGATTGCAATGATTTAGGTCTTTTAAATTTCCCTGCTAGATTGCCTGCTGATACACAGGTTCTGCTCCTACAGACGAACAATATTGCAAAGATTGAGTATTCCATAGAATTTCCAGTAAACCTTACGGGCCTGGACTTATCCCAAAACAATTTATCTTCAGTCACCAACATTAATGTAAAAAAGATGTCTCAGCTCCTTTCTGTGTACCTAGAGGAAAACAAACTCACTGAGCTGCCTGAAAAATGTCTATCTGGACTGAGTAACTTACAAGAACTCTATATTAATCACAACTTGCTTTCTACAATTTCACCTGGAGCCTTTATTGGCCTACATAATCTTCTTCGACTTCATCTCAATTCAAATAGACTGCAGATGATCAACAGTAAGTGGTTTGATGCTCTTCCGAATCTAGAGATTTTGATGATTGGGGAAAATCCAATCATCAGAATCAAAGACATGAACTTTAAGCCTCTTATCAATCTTCGCAGCCTGGTTGTAGCAGGAGTAAACCTCACAGAAATACCTGATAATGCCTTGGTTGGACTTGAAAACTTAGAAAGCATCTCATTTTATGACAACAGGCTTATTAGAGTGCCCCATGTTGCTCTTCAAAAAGTGGTAAACCTCAAATTTTTGGATCTAAATAAAAATCCAATTCACAGAATACGAAGGGGTGATTTTAGCAACATGTTACACTTAAAGGAATTGGGGATAAATAATATGCCTGAGCTGATATCTATCGACAGTCTTGCTGTGGATAACTTGCCAGATTTAAGAAAAATAGAAGCTACAAATAACCCTAGACTGTCTTACATTCATCCAAATGCATTTTTCAGACTCCCCAAGCTAGAATCACTGATGCTAAACAGCAATGCCCTTAGTGCCCTGTATCATGGGACTATCGAGTCTCTGCCAAATCTCAAGGAAATCAGCATACATAGCAATCCTATCAGATGTGACTGTGTCATCCGCTGGATTAACATGAACAAAACCAACATCCGGTTTATGGAGCCAGACTCGCTGTTTTGCGTGGACCCACCTGAATTTCAAGGCCAGAATGTTCGGCAAGTGCACTTCAGAGACATGATGGAGATATGTCTCCCTCTTATAGCTCCTGAGAGCTTTCCTTCTAACTTGGATGTCGAAGTTGACAGCTATGTCTCCCTCCACTGTAGAGCTACTGCAGAGCCACAGCCTGAAATCTACTGGATAACACCTTCCGGCCAAAAACTCATGCCTAATACTCTGACAGAGAGGTTCTATGTTCATTCAGAAGGCACGCTGGATATAACTGGCATCACCCCAAAAGAAGGGGGTTTATATACATGCATAGCAACTAATCTAGTTGGTGCTGATTTAAAGTCTATTATGATCAAAGTGGATGGTTCTTTCCCCCAGGAGAGCAATGGATCTTTAAATATTAAAATAAGAGATATTCAGGCCAATTCAGTTCTAGTGTCTTGGAAAACAAGCTCTAAAATTCTCAAATCCAGTGTTACATGGACAGCCTTTGTCAAAACTGAAGATTCTCATGCTGCCCTAAGTGCTCGAATACCCTCTGATATCAAGGTATATAATCTATCTCATCTGAACCCAGCTACTGAATATAAAATTTGTATTGATGTTCCCACAGTCTATCAGAAAAATAGAAAACAATGTGTAAACGTCACCACAAAAGGCCTGGACCCTGATCACAAAGAATATGAAAAGAATAATACCACTACAGTGATGGCCTGGCTTGGAGGACTTCTGGGGATTATTGGTGTGATGTGTCTTTTCAGCTACTTCTGTCAAGAAATGAACTGCAATGGTGAACATATCCACGTAAAGAATTACTTACACAAACAAACCCTTGCATTCAGTGAGCTTTATCCTCCTCTGATAAACCTCTGGGAAGCCGGCCAAGAAAACAGTACATCTTTAGAAGTGAAAGCAACTGCCATAGGTGCACCAACAAATATGTCCTAAAAACAACCTTCTAAACCTACTTCAAAGAAAAACTCAAGACTGCAGCTATGATTTTAAAAAATATAGGCAGAGAAATATTAATTTCTAGAAAAGGGGGTTAAACTTCACCAATGCTGCTTCTGACCAAGGGAAATATGTACAAGTTCAGCATTTTAATTAACTGGCTTCAAAGGGTACTGTGGCAACCAAATAAAATAATTCCATTTTCTAGGACTTTCATGTAACTTTTATGTCTGGACTACAGTTAAAGTGAACAAAAACATTTCTGTATTTTTTTTAAGTATATAAGAGTAGTTGAACTGAGCAATACCTCTCCTGTGTTGTATTACACACATTAGCCACGAGTTTTTGCAGTGACCAGATAAACTTGAATTGACAGGTGGTGTAATAAAAAGGACAAATTCTGTAGAGTAGACACAGTGAGTATGTGGACCTTTTTTATAAGGAAAAATACATTTTGGATTAAAATCAATTGCTTTTGTCTTGTTTTTTGTTTCTAAATAAAGAATAATTTCTGGGAAATAACATCTGATCATATATCATTTAAATGACATCGTTTTCAAATGTGCTTTTCTATAGAGAAATTTGGAATGGTAAAACTAAGAAATGTCTTGGGGATTTGTTGCAATTTTGTGATGCATAAAAATCAACTTAAAAAGTTTTTCATCAGTATTAAAAGGCAATAACTGTATGGTATTTAACACTAATTACCACTCAAATCAAATCTTTCAAGAAATTATATATTCACTTAAAGATCTAACTGGAAATTATATATTTACCTAAAGATTTTTTTTACCAAGCAGCTTTTGAGGTGCATTTAATTATTAGTTTCAAATAATGTAAATCCAATACCTGAGCAAATGAAGGTCTTATTTCACTAATTAATAATAAAGCTCAGCTTTAGGATGCTTGCTTTGCAGAAAATAGTGCCAGATTTCAGTAGGGCTTATTATCTAAATGCAGTTTTCAACTTTTTTCTGTGATTTTATTTTATTTATTTATTTGTCAGTCATGGGGCTTGAACTTTGGGCTTGGGCGCTATCCCTCAGCTCTTCAGCTCAAGGCGAACGCTCTACCTCTTGAGCCACAGCATCTGTGATTTTAAACACAATGAGCTCCACTGAAATAGCAAGCAAATAATTATTTTCTAGCAAGGATGTCCTCTTTCAAAACCTCAGTTTTAGAATTTTACTATGAATTACATGAGACTAATGGTAAAAGCTAATCAGATTCAATTTTAGAAAATATTATGAAATCCTACCATTTATTTTAATATATAAAAATGACAGGACATAGTGAAGACTGAGCATCTATTAAATATTTCCTTTTCTCTTTTTGTGATTTCGAGGATTTAACTTTGTTTATTTTCTCATTTGTTTAGTTTCATCTTAAAAATAAACATCTTTGCATATTGTGGATATTATCTCCTAGTTATACATCTAAAAATATAGCATTTTCATTATGGAATGAATTTTTCATGAATAGCATTATTTCTACACCAAAAAGATTAATTTTGTTAAAACTCAAATTTAGGTTTAGCTTTATGAAATATGGTTTTTATATCTTATTTAAGAAAGAGATATTGAAATAATTTTACTGCATTTTATTCTTTTTTTAATTTTTTTGTGTACACACCATACAGAGGGGTTACAATTACATGGGCAGGATAATGCGTACTTTTCTTATCAAGCATTGCAGCCTCCTCCTTTGTTTACCCTTCACATCCCTTCCCAGCCTCCCCCCCACCTGCATTTTATTCTTAAAATGACTGAGAGTTTAAGATTTTTAATATAAAAATTTAAGAGGACAGTTTAAAAAAAACTAGTCAGGTTCATTAACAAATTTAGGATGAAACACAAAATAAGATTCAGTCCTCTAAGACTATAACTGAGGTGACCACACATCACAGTTTAAAATAGTGTGAATTATTAAAATAAAGTCAAGAAAATCACTAATTCTCTGTAAATCCTTTGTATGATTTAAAAATGAATTTCATTTGAAAAAATGAACACATATCATTGAGGGATTCAGCTAAACTTGTTTTTACAAAACCCCTCAGTCTTGCAAAATTAAATGTATTTTATATGAAGAAAATTTCATGAAATATCAGAAACTATCTACAATAATAAGCCATAATTTTAAAAGGCAAATTACTTATCTGTACAAAATGACATGGCTCCCTCATTAATTCATATTGTTCAGGTTCATAGTCAAATGTGTAGCTTTCCTTACAGTAGCTTGCTGCATAGTCCCAACATATCACTGCCCTGTAAACATTTCCAACCCTGCAGTCACATCCATTTACTTGTTAATATTAGACATTTCTTTTGCAATAGAATTGACAGTTTCCAATTAATTCTAGCTGTTCTTGACAACGTAGAAGGTAATTTCTATGGACTCTTTAAAACAAGAGGATAAATGTTGTTAATTTCAACACAACAAAAACAAAAAACTCACTAATTTAATGCATTTCCCAAACAGAAATTTTACAACCTGATGAATCACTATCACACAGAGTCTGACATTAGAATTTATCAGCAAGCCACACTCATATATCACAAGAAGTTTCAGCACCATGGACAGAGCTAACTGGAGCTCAGCTATTTGTCAAAAATATAGGCGCTGAAATGCACCTTATTAGGATGCAGGTATTGTATGGTTCAGCAAGAACTTGAACAAGCATCTTGTATGTTTCCTTTAAACTTATGTACATGAAGAACCATCACAGATAGTAGAGCTTACAATATATTGCAAGCTCTTTATTTCTTTCGAAAACTGTTATGAAATAGGCCTTTGAATAATCATCTACTAAAGAACAGTAAAATGAGGCATTTGTTACAGATAAGTAAATACAAATGGCTCAAAGCAATCATGGTCCTATTTATTTTCTTAAATTTTAATCTAAAACGCCAGTAGGAGAAAAAGAAGATAAAAACATTTTCTTCAATAAAAGAATGGTGTTTTATACTCCGTATGTTATCTCCTAAACCTGACATAAAATTAAGTACTGGTCAAAGTAGCTGATTTTGCTTTAGTTGATCTTTAGATAGTCTCACTTTATACCACAATCATTCTACATCTATCTCCTATAGTTGAAATTAAAGATATTCTCCATGAAGTCATTTGTTTGTCAACAACAACAACAAAAATCTCCCTAAGTTTTTACCTGGGCTAGCTTCCAGTTAAAATCTTTCCATCTACCTCCTGAGTTTCTGAAATTACAGGAATGTGCCAAAACTCCTAGTAACATGTTATTATTTTAGAGTATTATCTAGGTTCCCAAAGTCCAAGTAGAAATGTTAAACATCAAAGACTACAAAATTTTTTCCCATTCTCCATAGTTTTACAGCAGTGCTTCTCCCACTATCCTAAACAATGCATTATTAATTAGATCATTTTTTGGGAAAACTACAATGGAAAGAAAGGTTACTATCAGTACCATGAAGTTTTGGAAAGAGCAAGAAATTAACCCGAGTGTCAGCAAACTATTTTCTGCGCTTAGGTGTTCAGTTAAAAAGTGAAGATGTTTGATAAGGACAAAAATGGCCTAGATTTATGTTATTCTTCTAACACAAAGGAAAAGCTAAAATATTTTACATAAGTGAAAATTAGATTTAATAATATAAAAAACTATAAATTATATATCCAATCTTGATAAAAGTTGTTAAAAGACAAACACTTCAAAACATAGGTGATTCACCTTCTTGTAAAATACATAGATATTTTCTCAATGATAGAATGTCTTTTTGAACTTCCCATTTTCTTGGGTGACAAGGTTTCTTTAAGTTTTTATTTTATTTTATTTTATTTTGTCATGGGGCTTGAACTCTGGGCCTGGACACTGTTGTGAGCTCTTTAGCTCAAGGTGAGTGAGCACTCAACAACTTAAGCCACAGCACCACTTCTAGTTTTCTGATTGTTAATTGGCAGTAAGAGTGTCACAGACTTTCTTGCCCTGGCTGGCTTTGAAACACGATCCTCAGATCTCAGCCTCCTTAGTAGCAATGGATTACACGCGTGAGCCACTGGCACCAGGCTGGAGTCTTTAAGTTTCAAATAGGGACTGCAACAGTTAGCAAAGTTTTTATGCCTTGAAATAATTATAAGGTTGTTTCCCAAATCTGACCTAACAATTTCATTAATGAAATAAGTAGAAAAGCTTAAACATTGAATATCAAGAACTCATTATTCTCAAATGAAGACCTATGTTGTGATATAGATATAGATATGTAGAATACAATTCCTTTTTATTCCTACTGATCAGAGACTAGGCTCTCTCTCTCTCTCTCTCTCTCTCTCTCTCACACACACACACACACACACACACACACACACACACACTTCATAGGGCTCTTAGTTCATCTCTGAAATAAGCCATATGCTACATAACCACTTCAAATAAGTAATAAATTTAGAGAAAATATTGTATATGAATTCAAATTTATCATGGAATGGTCCAGCTTAACAAAGCATAACAACAAGAATTGTGGTTGACATCAGTAAAGCCTCTTAGAAGAATCAAGTACTGTAATATTTAGAGACTACACAGTACTATCTAGCTTTATATTTATCTTTTCTAAATCTAATATATCTTCAAAAAATAATAGCTTTATGCAACCACTGTAAGGAAAATTAGACTGTTCATTAAACTGTATGGTATACTGTCTGAGGTTATTGATTCAAAATCCAATTGTGATATCCATTTATAATGTTTATCAACCTCTGGAGCAAATAATGGAATGAGCTTTGGCCATAAACTGGCTTTCCTAATCCTTACATTGAAGGAATCAGAGTGTAATAAAATAACCTCCCTGTTATCTGTGCTACCAGATTCAAGGCTGGTAAAGACAGAAATAATTCTTAAACTATCAAAAGTTCCATTATTAAAGCAATATAGACAAGCTGACCAAATGGTTCTTCAAAAGAACACTATATAAAATTGAAATTCATTAGCAAAACTGGGATTAAGGTCAGACTTCTGGCAAACATCTCTTTAATAATGGTTACAGAGAAGAGTCACTTATTCAATAGAAAAAAATCCTTTCTCCAAAATAATTTAAAGGATTCTAGCCTTCCAATTCCCATTTTCTGCTCAGTTAGTCAATAAACTAACATTTCATTATATACATTTTTATAGTAAATAAATAGGTAGTGTTTTTAAACATTTTTTCACATATAAAGTTTATGATTTATATAGTCACATTATACCCAAAAATTGAATGTGAAAAATACTCTTTCTAACAAAAAAGCAGGGGTACAGAAAAATATATAAAACTACAATACTTATTTCTAATAAGTATTAGAAATAAGAGAATAAAATACTTATTTCTAATAACAACACTTTAATCCATACAACTCAATAGAGATTAAGTAATTGTTCTCCCCAAAATGAACTATATTAGAAACAGCAGTTAGAATTTATCTCACAAGCCACTAGTGGGTGCATGCTTATAATACCAGCAATTGTAGAGAATATAAGAGAATGGTAGTCCTTGCTTAGCCCTGGGCAAATACAATAACCGATATGAAAAATAACAAAAACAAAAGAGGGCTCAGAGAGCAGCTCAAGTAGTAGAATGCTCCCTTAGCAAGGACAAGGCCCTGGCTTCAAACTCCAATACCAGGAAAACAAGCAAGCAAGCAAACAATATAATTATATATATATATATATATACATATATATGTGTGTGTGTGTGTGTGTGTGTGTGTGTGTGTGTGTGTGTGTGTGTACACACACATATATACATTTGCATATGTTTCATACATTCATAGGAATAATATGTAGAAAATACAACCTTCCTTTCACCTTCTGCTTCTTCCTCACCCATTCTCATGAACACTGGCAGTGCAAGCATCAGGAAGGCAATACTCAAACTGAATGATCCCAACTTACAGAAATCTCTGTGCTCTGGAAAGAGTTTGCTTTTCTGGCTGACTTACACTTCATTGCAAACCTTGAATTTTCAGATGTAATTTATAAGTTTCATATTATAGTTCCAGAAAACAAAACTATTTAAGATAATTTAAATATAATATCATGGATTGTTAATTGATTGAGTAGCAAAAGTTTAAATAAAAACTTAAAACCATCAAACATATACATTTGCTCAACACCTCTCAGGTGCCCAGTTAAGAAGTTGCTCATCCATACTTTATAGAAGAAACAAGGAATGTATTTTTTAAAAAAAAACTTCCAGTGACATCTATGATATTAAATTGGCAAAGAAAATAATTTTGGATAAATAGTATTGCCTATTCAGTAAGTACTCATTTTTCCTTGCAAAATACTTGAAAGTTCCTATACTGAACAATGTTTTCATTGCAAATAATGCAAACACATTTTGAGTTTTTTTCTTTTTTTAGTGGGGGGAGGGTCCAGGGGCCTGAACTCTGGGCCTGGGCGCTGTCCCTCAGTTCTTCAGCTCAAGGCTAGCGCTCTACCACTTGAGCCACATCGCCACTACTGGCTTTTTTTTTCTTTTTGCTTATGTGGTGCTAGGGAATTGAACCCAGGGCCTCATGCATGCAAGGCAAGCACTCTACCACTGAGCCACCTTCCCAGCCCCACATCTTGGGTTTTTGTGGTTGTTTTTATTTCTAATGAATCATTTGCATGGCAGACTTCCTTCCAAGGTCTGGATGTGTAGAATAATGACAAACTTTTCAAGCAGAAAAATAAAGAGCAGTCAATTTTATTTTCTATTTATTTGCTTACAAAGAAGCAACTATGTGACATATTATTAGCCACCAGGCATTTTGACTATGATAGATAAATTATCTGATATCTGAAAACTTAAGAGTAAAATGGTAGATACTTATAAATGAATCTGGCAATTTCAACATAGGAAACCAAAAAAATGGAAAGCATAAAGATAGATTATGCATTTTCTGGGTATAGAACACTTTCAAAGGGACCAAAAAGACTTTACTCTAAAACAAGCTTTATGACAATCTCTCAAGTAGAGAACAGAGAAACTATTGAAGTAGATTAAGAATGTCCTGAAGATGCCTACTGGCCAAAGAATATTATCACACCAGAATATGAGGAACCAGGAGAGAGGAGAAAAAGAGCAAGATTTTTCTTGAGTAGGAAAATGCAGGAGATGGGGGAAAGCCAAAATTAATTTGGCAAAACACACAGTAAAACAACACTACCCCAGGGGGAGATTATGTTGCCAAACTTCAAATATCAGAACTAATTTATAAGAGTACAGCTATTATTTCCCGTATTTCAATCTTTTCCCCTTCTATAGTCCAGTCCTCATCTCCCATCTGATGTTTATCCCTCCACAGCTAGGAATACAAGACCAAGTAGGAAATAAAAGAGAAGTAGTCATAAGTACACTAAATACTTAAACATCTTAGGCTCTTACCCACAACACATGAACAACACTCAAAATCCTCACAAGCATATACACAGAGACCTACACCCTTCCTTTTCAGAATGAATAGATATTGAAACATTTGTAAGATATCCTGATGTCAGGAATTTAAAAAAAACATATATCCCCTATAAATTAACAGAGTTCAAAATATTACTCCAATTTCCTCTTGTCTCCTTAAAGGGCAAATCAATAAGAGATTCTAGATATTCTATGTAGTTTTATACATTTAAAAAC
The DNA here is from genome assembly GCF_019054845.1 of Dipodomys spectabilis. Lineage (NCBI taxonomy): Eukaryota > Metazoa > Chordata > Mammalia > Rodentia > Heteromyidae > Dipodomys > Dipodomys spectabilis. The sequence goes on from NW_024870766.1 coordinate 21,564,739, forward strand.
AAATTAAATTGTGGTAACTGTTTTTTGACTGTCTAAAATTGACCTATTTACACTGGTCTATTTACACTGCCAACTGTACTTCTCTCAGAAATTCCCCAAATATGGTACACAGAATTTAATACGAATATAAGTATAAAAATACATCCAGAAAAAAAACAGGAAAGAATACACTTTTTCATTTCTGTGGACTATGTATTGTATTACACCAGATAGTTTTAACTACCTGGGTTTCATGGGTATCACTTTCTTCAGATATAAGAAAGTATCCTATATTTTTCAAATATTAAAAAAAGTTTTCTATAACTGGTTGAGTTGGGATCTTGAACTCAAAATAACATGAAATAGAAAAAAGTAGGCATCAAAGTGCTGTCACCCACAAGTTGATACCTATACAGCATCTCCCACTTGTAGCATCATTAATTTTTAGTATATATTAACTGTACAAAGAAAGTTCACCATGGTATTTCATACATGCATATATTATACTTTGGTCAGATTAACATCTGTATTAATTCTGTATTGTTCTCTCTTTGTAAGACTACTAATCACTCTATTACTAATGAGGTTTTGGTGTATTATGCCATCTTCACAGATAGACAAAAAGCCATTTCAATATTATTCACTCTTCAACATTTTCAATACTGATGTCTGATTATGCACTGTAAAACATCTTTGCTATCCTGATACCAGCTCCCTAATTTAGTGGAAAGCACTCTAATTTAGCACAAAATATATATGTTTCATTTCACTACAGTATGAATAATAGAAAAGTACTAGGTAGCCTTTTAGACAAAGTATTTATTAAATAAATGTAACAAAAAGTGTTGTTTTTTGGTTTGTTTGGTTGGATTGTTTGGTTTGGTGCCAACACTGGTGTTTCAAATAGGGCCTCTCACTATCAGACTTTTTTGCTCCTAGCTGGTCCTTTACTACTTAGAGGCACTTCTCCAGTTTGACCCTTTGAAAGTTAATGAGAAATAAAAAGCATCTCAGATTTTTTCTGCGTGGGCTGGATTCAAACTGTGATCTTCAGATCTCACATCTTGAGTCACTAGGATTCTAGGAGAGAGCCACTGGCACCCAACTAGAGTAATTTTTATGTTGTAAGAGGAAATCTATGCTAGTATAGGTAGCCACACTACTCAAACCGTTTCTCAGTATGAAGATCTTCTCCAGTTGACATTTGATATTATCGAAACTTCCTACCTCCTCCATGGTTTCAGAAAAATCATGTAACACCAGCTTGATTATTTATGGCCATGGGAAAAGAAAAGTCATATTCATTTGTCATTGGACAAATTTACAAGACCATTCAATCATTCTATGAGTCAAAGTGAAGACAAATCTCTTCAAATGGATTGAAATACAAAGCTTATTAGCATAATGTCACATTCTTTAAATGCATGCGTATATATATATATAATACAATATAGAATAATTTTATATTAATTTATTGCAATGTATGCTATTTTAAAAAGTAAAACACATGAGTACTACATGAAGTTAAATACAAAAAAGAGAGAATCACATTCTCCATGGCCCACATACACACTCTTATAAAAGTCTGCTATTCTGGCTACTACTTAACACAAAGAAGCTGCTAAAGATATAGACAAGGTAAGAAATCCTTATATATTGGTGAGAAGATATATTAATGCAAGCACTATGGAAAACAATACAGATTTTCCAAGAAGTATTAAACCTACATACATACAATTTCCATAGCCATTCACAATAGCCATGCTATAGAACCAGCTTTGATGCTAGTCACCAGACTAGAAAAATGTTTTATATGCAGGGTGTAAAATATATTATTCAGTCCTCAAAAAGAATAAACTTTGCCAGGTGCTGGTGGCTCACACCTGTAATCCTAGCTACTCAGGAGGCTGAGATCTGAAGATCGTGGCTCAAAGCCAGTGCAGGCAGGAAAGTCCATGAGACACTTAATTCCAATAAACGACTAGAAAACTGGAAGTGGCGCTGTGGCTGAAATGGTAGGCCAAGCTTGCCTTGAGCTGAAGAGCGCAGAGACAGCACCCAAGCCTAGAGTTCAAGCCCCATGACCAAAAAAAAGAAAAAGAATAAACTTATGTCATTAGAGGAAAAATGATTAATTGGAGGAAAAATGATTAATTGGAGGAAAAATAATAATGTTTAGTGAAATAAGCTATACAAAAAACAAGTAATTTTGTCATATGTGAAATATAAAGTTTATACAACAAGGTGACTTGAAAAAAGAGGGACTACCAACTAAGAAAGTGTGAGAAGATAGGAGGGAGTGGATAATAGAAGGTAGTTGAAAACTGGAAATTAAGATGAAAATGATACATGCATGTATGGAACGGTCAGCAAAATTTGTTAACAGGAATAATTAGCATAAATCATGATTTTTCAAAGCCATTCATTCTTCCTTTGATAACACTTGTAATACTGTTTCTGTCTATACTATTTTCAAGAAAGTTGCCCAAACTCCTTAAGTGACATCAAAAACCTTCAATCTCCAAATGAATGGACACTAGAGCTTACCCTGCCATTTTCCTTTCCAGCCCACAGACCTACCAGTGACATGAGTGACCAATGTCACCCTCCTCTATTCAGTCTGACTTTGAATGTCAGAATAGCTTTGTGTGTTTTTGCCAGTTGCAAGATGTTAACACAGGACCTGAGTATTGTCCTTGAATTTTATTTATTTGTTTATTTTTGCTTAAGGATCTACTACTTGGGCCACCCATAGATCCACTTCTAGCTTTTTGGTGATAAGAGTCTCAGAGACTTTCTTGCCCCAGCTAGATTTGAACTGTGATCCTCATATCTCAGCCTCCTGAGTAGCTAGGATTATGGGTATGAGCCCCTAGGACCCAGCAGTCTTCCATTTTGGTGAAACTTTAGATAAATATCTTAGTCTGAGATATTATTTCTTTCTAATCCTCATCATTCTATTTGGGGGAGCAGAAAAGAAAAAAATCTAACCTATATCCAAAGGACAATCCAACAAGATGCTAAGCTTTAGTATAATTCCTCTTTTTTTTAAAAAAAAGTCATTTAGGCTATATGAGAAAGATTCTACTAATAACTATATTATATATTAGAAATAAGAAAAATTAGGCTAGGGAAGTTTAGGTAACACACTAGAACACAAGCAACAAAAACGGAACCATGTAAACTGAGAGTTATGTGAAGAGTTGGGAAAGATGAGGGAGAGCTACAGAAAGGGTGACATTGATCAAGATGCACTGCACTTATCAAATGATTTGTTGAATTTAAACATGTTTGTACAGCTGTCTAAAGATAACAAAAATACATTTGAAAAGAACACAGGAGTGACACGTTTTCAATGGCAGTAGTGAGAGAAGTTTGGTCTCCACATAGAAGGAAATCGCTAAGTTGTTAGCTTTTTAACACTTACTGCAAACTTTGAAACTTTGTATGTATTGATATCTCATAGACAAATGGCAGGCAGAGATCGAAGGGAAGGATTTGATGATAACTAAATAAGTGTCTGCAGTTGTTTTATTCCGTGTGTGTGTGTGTGTGTGTGCGCGCGCGTGCACATGCACGAGCACATCTGGTACTGGCATCCAACCAGTACATGCTAGAAAAGCACTCCACCACTAAGCTACATACCCACTCCTCAGCAATTATTCTAATAGCAGAGAATGCACAATCTCAGCCAGAAATTACATTTCATTGATTGCATACTTTCTAAAGTGAAACATGACACAAACTAAGAACTGAAAAGAGAAACAGTGTAATTCCATCTTGACAATGCTATCCATGGTCATTAGAAAAACCAATAAAGTTTTAGCAACAACCAGGAAAACAACTGCAAGCACTAGAACGGAAAATTAGTGAAAGGTATTTGTTCCCAATGAACATTCGTCCTAACTTTTATCTTTTAACATCCTAAAAACAGTCGAACACCATCAAGACTTAGGATACTGAAGACATTATATATTATAAAATTAGAACTTGAATTTGTTTCACACTTGATTGGTTAACATTTTAAAGTCTCCTTTCACTTGAAAATAAATCTAACCCATAGCAAACTATTCGCAAGTTTCATCAAAATGAACAAGTCATTCTGACTTTGTATATGCTATTCTTGTATTTAGTTTATTTTTCACAAGTTAGCATTTATTTCATTAACCATTCAAGATACTAGACCAGCAAGTAGAAAACACTGAGTATCTATTGATTAAAATAAAAATCAAGAACCAGTCAAGAAACAAGTGTGGAATTGCTATTTAGCCTATCTTTTTTTCTTTTTTCTTTTGGTGAGTCGTGGGGCTTGAACTCTAGGCTTGGGCGCTGTCCCTGTGCTCCTCAGCTCAAGGTGATTGCTCTACCATTTGAGCCACAGCACCACTTCTGGTTTTCTAGTGGTTTATTGGAGATAAGAGTCTCATGGACTTTCCTACCCAGGCTGGCTTTGAACCATGATCCTCAGATCTCAGCCTCCTGAGTATCTAGAATTTTACAGGCATGAGCCACCGGTGCCCGGCTTGCCCTTCTTTTTTGTAGTGATTAACTCAAAAGCCTAATATTGTTTCTATTAAGTCTGGGACAAATTAAGAAGCTAGCGATAAGGGAGGAAAAGATAGTGTCAGAGGTGGTAAAGGGGTAGAGAAAGATGAGCTTGTTATATGCAAACACACTGAGGCTCAGAAGAACTTGCCTGCAAAGTTGTGCTGAGATTAAAACTCTCCTTTGTGATTCCAACATTTGCAATCTGAAACAAGTCAGAGATGGCCTACAGGAATCTGATTAATATGTGTAAAACCCAGTTATCTAAATTACAATGCCAAAAAATTCTGAAAATGTAGGTAAACATCTTTGAATTATTAAATAAGGATATTTTCTTTTAAATTTCTTACAGATTTCTAAGCAAAGTGCTTCCATTGGTAGATTCTGTAGCTTTCCTCTGGTAATGTTTTCATGTGTTCTATTCACAGGAAAAGAAGTAGATAGTGTTCCTCCTTCACACAGATATGTTCTAAGACTGAAACAGCTGAGAGAGTACCAAACCTACATATGGGGTTCTATGGGTTTGTTTTTCCTACACAGACAGATCTATGATATGTCAATTAGAGTAAGAGATTCACAATAATAATAACAGTGTAGTGTAATGCATGTTCTAAGATTATAGATACTCATGGATGTTCTCAAAATGTTGTGCCACATTCCCCTTGAGGTGATGAAACATGATACAATGTCTATGTGATGACAGGAAATGATGAATGACACAAGGTTCCCAATTTAGTATTATTCAGTTTTATAATGATTCCTTGAACAAGGGCACTATAGGAGTGGAACAGTCTGTAGTGGGAATGTTGTGGATACATTTTGGATACAATAGACAAAGGGAAGATTCATGTCCTTGATTGAATGGAGCTAATGTGATATAATTTAAAATAATTCACAAGCCGGATGCCGGTGGTTCATGCCTGTAATCCTAGCTACTCAGGAGGCTGAGATCTGAGGATCATGGTTCAAAGCCAGCCTGGGGAAGGACTCATCTCCAATAAACCACTAGAAAACCAGAAGTGGCACTTGGACTCAAGTGATAGGGTGCTAGCCTACTTGAGCAAAAAGGAGCTCAGAAACAGCACCCAAGTCCAGAGGATGAGCCCCAGAACTGGCAACACCCCCCCCCCACACACAACAACAACAAAACACAATTTATTTACTTGTTGATTCATTTCACTAATTATGGCAAAAAAAATAAATGAGAAAAGATGGTAAGCCAGATTCACAATTTTCTATCACACAAAATAAACCTTATACAAAACACTGACATATTGCATCTTACACTTAGTAAGATCATTTTTTTTCTATTTCACACTTGCAGAGCACATTGCTCAAACAAAAATGAGGCAAATGTAATCAAGTTTGATAAGCTAAGAAGCTGAGCAAATGATAGGAAAAAATAATTTGATTTGAGGAGTAAAGATATTAAATTACCACCTCAATGCTCTGAATGATAAAAAGCATAGAGTCAAAAGCAGTACAGTTCCTTAAAACCATGGGCATTTTAAGAGCTTTATGTAAAAGGCAAAGGAGCAGTGTTAGAGTTTTGTGAAAATTTTAATATCAATGAGTTAAGGAATTATACTTTTAAACAGGTATTGCCTAACTCAGTTGGAATGTAAATGAATTTACTATATCTTTGTATTAGCCTGCTTTAAAATACAAACATGTATTCCATTTATTCCTTTCAATATATTTAGAGAATGTGGAAAATGTCATATTGCCTAGAGTAATCTTGATGCTTTTGTTCTACTGGAAGAAACAAGATCCCCTTTAGCTAAAGGATTTCTTCTGCTTTTGTCTGTTCAGCACTAGCATAACTAGGGTGACAGTCCCATAAAGAAAATAACCAAAGGCACTCACTTTGCCCAGCAACTTGGCAGTCTTCCAGCACTGACATTCAGTGCCCTACATTAACTTTTGGGGCCCAGGATTAAAGTGAGGAAGGAATGGTGTGCCTTTCTATTTAGTTGTGTTACTTTTTTTTGTTTTTAACTACATGGCCAGTATAATACTTGTTTCTAGTCATTTTAAATTTTAATAACCATCCATCAAAAAATGGTATCAGTTATTCTCAGATTTAACTTATCAATAAAATCCTGAAAATGATTCATATTAAATAAAAAAGTTGTCCTATAAGAAAAATAAAAGGCAGAAGATTCTGGGAAGATGGCAGAGGAGAAGCTGGAGGCTAAACAAGCTCTCACAAAGAAAGCAGTTTTAGCGTTCCAGTGAACAGTCCTAGGTCATAGAATTACACAAAGTGTGCCATCACAGTACAGAGAGTTTGGCCAGAGAGGGAAAATCCAGGCAAGGAGACAGATCTGAGCACTTGCTGACAGCTGCGGCTGTGGCGGGGGCCTGAGTCACCATACCTACAACAGAGAGTCCGGGACAAAGGCGCCAGATGAAGCGGGTGAGCAGATTCTACTCAACACCAGCAAGAACTGACAAAGAGCAGATACCTTCATCTTGCAGATCACAGACCAGAGACAACCCAGGAACCAAGACTCTGGCCTGAGTAGAACCCTGATATTCTCACTCCTTCTCAGAAAGCTGAAGAGGGAAGGCCATCCCTTCCCCCCCCACACACACACCACTGGAGATCTCCATCTTTGATAGTGACAAAGGCCCAGCTGAGCAGCTAGTTCCAACTCAGGCCTTGGAAGAAAACAAAAAAATCATTTAGGAGGTTACAGGAACCTGACCTGACCTGCCAGGCTCAGCTCCACCCAGGGGAAAGTCACACAGCCCAGGCAGAGATAGACAGGAATTGCATGATCAGGCTGAGAACAGACAAAGAGAAAGTCAGGAATGGCATGAGCAGGCAGAGAACAGTCAAAGAGAACCACAGGAATTGGTTCTTCGAAAAAATTAACAAAATTCACAGACCCTTAGCAAATCTTATCAGAAAAAGAAGACAACAAACCCAAATAAATAAACTCAGAGAGGAGAATGGAAACATCACCACAGAAACAACCAAGATTCAGAACATTATAAGGGAATACTTCTCAAAACTTTATGCTAATAAGTTTGAGAACTTGGCAGAAATGCACCTTTTCCTAGCAAATATCAACATGCCGAAACTAAACCAACATGAGTTAAACTATTTTAATAGGCCCATATCAAGCATTGAAATAGAAACAGCAATAAGAAACCTCCCATCTAAGAAAACCTCAGTATCAGATGGTTTTACAGCAGAATTCTACAAGGCGTTCAAAGCAGAGCTCACACCAATAATCCTCCAACTCTTCAATGAAATTGAAAGAGAAAGTTCACTTCCAAATTCATTCTATGAAGCCATCATAACCCTCATCTCAAAATCAGGCAGGGACTCATCAAAGAAAGAGAACTATAGACCCATTTCTTTGATGAACATTGATGCAAAACTTCTCAACAAAATTTTGGCCAATCAACTTCAACAATTCATCCAAAAAAGCATACACCACGATCAAACAGGATTCATTTCAGGGATGCAAAGCTGGTTCAATATACGCAAATCAATTAATATAATTCATCACATCAACAAGAGCAAGGATAAGAACCACATGGTTATCTCAATAGATGCAGAAAAAGCATTTGACAAGATCCAACATCCCTTTATGATGAAGGTGCTGGAAAAATTAGGAATCCATGGAACATTCCTCAATACAATAAAGGCTGTATATGACAAATCTACAGCCAGCATTATAGTTAATGGTGAAAAACTAAAGCCATTTCCTCTTAATTCAGGAACAAGACAAGGATGTCCACTCTCTCCACTTCACTTCAATTTAGTGTTAGAATGCTTAGCTACAGCAATAAGACAAGATGCAAACATAAAATGGATCCAAAAAGAGAAAGATAAAGTAAAACTCTCCCTCTTTGCAGATGACATGATCTTGTATTTAAAGAATCCCATGTACTCCATTCTCAAACTACTCAAGCTGTTTCAAAACTTTGGCAGGGTATAAAAATAACCCTCAAAAATCAGTGGCTTTTCTATATGACAACAATGAGAAAAGCATGGCTGACATCAGGAAAGCAACTCTATTCATAATAACCCCACAAAAATAAAATACCTAGGAATTAACTTAACCAAAGAAGCGAAGGATCTCTATGATGAAAACTTTAAAAACCTGAAAAAAAGGAAATCAAAACAGAACTTGAAAGTGGCAAAAATTCCCATGCTCCTGGACTGGAAAGATCAACATCGTGAAAGTGGCACTACTTCCCAAGGCTATCTACAAATTCAATGCAATACCTATCAATATTCCAACCTCATTCTTCAAGGAAATAGAAGAGGCAATCCAAAAATTCATATGGAACAATAAAAGACCCCGAATAGCAAAAACAATACTTTACAGAAAGAACAGTGCTGGAGGAACATCAATACCAAATTTCAAACACTGCCACAAAGCCATAGTAATCAAAACAGATGGTACTGGCACAAGAACAGACCTGAGGACCAATGGAATAGAACTGAAGACCCAGAAATGAACACACAGACCTATAGCCATCTAATCTTCGATAAGGGAGCTAAAAAAATAGAAAGAAGAAAGACAGCCTCTTCAGTAAATGGTGCTGGCAAAATTAGTTAACTACTTGTAGAAAACTAAAGCTAGATCCTTATATATCACCCTGCACCAGAATCAATTCCAAATGGATCAAAGACCTTCGAGTCAAAACAGACACTCTGAAAACATTACAGGATGGAATAGGAGAAACCCTAGGTCTCCTTGGCACAGGCAGAAATTTTCTTAATAGAGAACCAGAAATACACCAAATCAAAGAAAGGTTGGACAAATGGGATTGCATGAAGTTGCAGAGCTTCTGCATGGCAAAGGACATAACTACCAAAATCAACAGCAAAGCCCACAGATTGGGAGAAGATCTTCACTAGCCATACAACAGACAAGGGTTTCATATCTAAATTATACCTGGAACTCAAAAAATTAAACCCCCCAACAACAAATCCTCAAAGAAACAACTGCCCAATAAATAAGTGGGCTAAAGACTTAAGGAGAAACTTCTCTGAAGAGAAAAGAAGGATGGCCAATAGACACATGAGGAAATGCTCAACCTCTCTAGCCATAAAAGAAATGCAAATCAAAACAACATTGAGATACCACCTCATCCCAGTTAGAATGGCTATAATCAAGAACTCTAATAACAACAGATGCTGGAGGGGATGTGGACAGAAGGGAACCTTACTGCACTGTTGGTGGGAGTGTAAACTTGTTCAACCACTTTGGAAAATAGTATGGAGGTTCCTCAAAAGACTCCACATAGAGCTCCCCTATGACCCAGCAATCCCACTTTTGGGCATTTATCCAAATGATCACAAACATACTAAAGCTACCAGCACAACTATGTTTATTGCAGCATTATTTACCATAGCTAAGATATGGAATGAATCCAGATGTTCCTCAGTAGATGAGTGGATCAAGAAAATGTAGTATATGTACACAATGGAATTCTATGCCTCCATCAGAAAGAATGACATTTCCCCATTTGTTAGGAAATGGAAAGACTTGGAAAAAATTATATTAAGTGATGTAAGCCAGGCTCAAAGAAACATAGGTCCCATGGTTTCCCTCATTTGCAATAACTAGTATATGTCTGAGACAAACGGACAAGGTCAGATAAGTTGATGTTAAGTGAATTGAACCCCAAGATAAGTATTCAAATGTTGTTTTTCTTTCATGCAATTGTTTCTAACATATTTATAAGATGATTTCTTTGTCGCTTTGTATGTCCCCCCCCACACACACAGTATAACCCCTTCTTTCACTGTATTTGATGTTGGTATACTTTGTGGAGGGGAAGGGCAAAAACAATCATTTAAATAGGGATACAGGTGGACCCATTGAAACAATGAGATGTATAAGTCGTTATGTCAAAAAACGAACTTTACTAGAAATGTATGCATTATCCTGCCCATGTAATTGTAACCCCTCTGTACAGTATGTTCTCAAATAAAATAAAATTAAATTAAAAAAAAAACAAAAAATGAACTTTACAACATTGGGGGGGGTTAGAGATGGGAAGGGACGGGAAGGGGAAACAAAGGAGGAGGCAACAATGCTTGATAAGAAATGTACTCATTATCTTGCCCATGTAATTGTAACCACTCTGTACAGTGGTTTCACAATAAAAAAAGAAAAAAAAGTAAAAGCTCAGCTAGATAAGATTCTATAAATGTGGGTGACTGCTTTTATTTTAATAGTAATGATCATTTTTGGTAATCACGAATCTAAAGGTATAGTTAGTCGTTTTGCCAATAAAGAGTAAAGAATTTCTTGAATTATTTAGTCATTTGCCTGAAATACAATTTATTTGTAAATCATTTGAGGCAAAAGAGAATTGTCCATATATCTAGGATGAAAAATAACAAAAAAAATAAGATGCATCCAATTGCCACAAGCATAGCAACCAAAGTTGTTTTAGTTCACATGATTCTTTAAATCTCCATTCATCTGTAAATTTTACATTCTGCTTGGGCAGGACACTAGTGTCTCATGCATGTAATCCTAGCTACTCAGGATGCTAAGATCTGAGGATCATGGTTTGAAACCAGCATGAGCAGCAAAGTCCATGAGACTCTTACCTCCAATTAAACTCCAAAAATGCTGGAAGTAGAGTTGTGTTTCAAGTGGTAGAATGGCAGCCTTGAGCAAAAAAGCTTAGGAACAGTGCCCAGGACTGAGTTCAAGCCCCAAAAATGACTGAAGAAAAAAATGTGCTTGGCTAGGGTGACACCCAATGAACAAATTAATATGATGTCCATTTGGTAACCCAGTATTTCATAAATAGAAGTGATAAGCCAGGTTCATTTTAATCTATGTCCTATTTATATTTTAAAATGAAGAAAAAATTGGAGTAGAGTTAATGAAAGAACTCAACTGAGATGTACATTAGTAGTTCTGGGGATTCCCAAAGACAATATTACCCAGAAGCAAAAATACTGAATAAATTATATGTACAGTAAATAAAATGCAACCATGGCTAGAATTGACTATGTTGATATTTCTTTGTTCAATAAACATTTACTGAGAACAAAAATGTTGAAAGCATGGTAGAAGCCAAGGTAGACCAAATAACTTAAAGAATTATCAATGGTGAAAAAAACTATGAAGGAGCCAGATACCTATGGCTTGTGCCTGTAATTGTATCAACTCAGGGAGTTGAAATTTGAGGATCAAGGTTTGAAGGCAGCCCACCCAGGAAAGGCTGTGAGACTCTTACCTCCAATAAACTACTCAGAAAAACAAGAAGTGCCACTGTAGCTCAAGAGGCAGAGTGCTAGTCTTGAGCTCAGGGAGAGGAGCCAGGCTCTTAGTTCAAGCCTCAGGAATTACACACACAAGTAATACTACAATTGTACCTTCCATATACATTGGGGAAAATTCAAGATAATTGTTGTTTTGGTCTTTATATATACATTTTTTTGTAAAAATACTGTACTGAGGGGTTACAGTTTCATGAGTAAGGTAATGAGTACATTTTTTTATTGAGCACTGTTACCTCTCCTGTGGTCTTTTCATAGAAAGATCTAACTATATTCCATCAGTTAAGTGTACTACTCTGAATAAATACTTATCCTTGGTATGCATACTATTTATCCAGATAAAGAAAGCTTCATACGATATAGATAATTGTAATTAATTCTAATATGTAAGTTATTCATCTCTCCCATCAATAAATAACTTCTAAGAGAAAAAATGTACAATGGTCTCTTCTGCTGCCATTATTGCAAAGTTAGTTATAACTTGAAGTAACAACGATTGGCTAATCAGAAACATTTTGTACTTACATACTCAAGATATATGAAAAATATATACCCAGGTAACTCAATTGTGGATAATTTTTGCTTACATATTCAATTTCCAGTGTTCTGAATTCTAAATGAAATTCTAAATGGTAGTTGTGTATCTTTCAATCCACTATATTTCACTGATTGTTATATTTGCTGGTGCACAAACAATAAAATTTGGAATGCAAATTATGAGAAAACTAAGAAATATATCTGGGCAGAGCTGAATAAATTTCCATGGCCAATCCATTTTGACCAGATGGCTTTTTGCAATTTTGGAAGTATCTTAACTCATAAATGTCACAGGGTGTGCGAAGTGAGACATCACCATCTGCCTCAACTCAAGGAATTATTGCTCCTTATTCCTGCTAATGGTAATTCCATACTGTTCTTCAAGTTATTAAGGCTGCTTGGCCAATTGAGAAGAAAAATTGTTCATTCTTCTCCTAAAAGGGCAATTCTAAAGCCACTGGGGTAAATGACTGAGAGACAAAGTAAAGTAAAAATATTTATACTTCTTAAAGTATACTTCTTAAAAAATCAAGGACTTTTCTGTCCAGGCTAGCTTTAAACCGTGATCCTCAGATCTCAGACTTCTGAGTAGCTAAGATTGCAGGCATGAGCCACCGGTACCTGGCACTAATAACTAATTTTAAAGTTTAGATATACTTAATCTGCTCAGGTAAATTTTAAAAGAATGATAATTTACTCCACTTATACTTATCCATGTTTTCCTTTTCTATCTTTCTGCAAAACAGAATTTTATCATATTTACATTAAATCAACATGAGTAGTACATTATTATGAATTGTTATATCTGAGTTATACAGTATACTATAATCATAATTCATTCTGTACAATTTTATGCTCCCTACAAATTAATGGTTTCCTCTCTTCCTTTTTTCCCCATTTGCTTCCTATTCAGTGTGCTTATACTTCATTTCAAAACTCTGTACAGAATTGTAAATCTAAAAATATCTCTAGTCTAATATGGTATTCTTACCATTATATTTATCATTATACATCTATAAAGTTTTTAGAGTCTTTTTGAGTAGTTTAGTGACATTTTAAGGAAATAAATACACACATATTCAATTGACTGTATTGAACAAGGAGCTAGCTATACAGACCTTTTTTTTTTACATGTTTTTTTTAATTGTGAAATACTGTACAGAGGGGTTACAGTTACATAGGCAAGATAATGAGTACATTTCTTATCAAGCATTGTAGCCTCCTCCTTTGTTTCCCCTTCCCACCCCTTCCCATCCTCCCCCCCTGCCCCCCCACCCGATCCTCCCTGCTCCCCCCATCTCCCCCCCCCCCCCCCGCCCCCCCCTCTCCCCCCCCCCCCCCCCCCCGCACCTAAGTTTTAAAATTCGTTTTTGACATAACGACTTGTACATCTCATTGTTTCAATGGGTCCACCTGTATCCCGGGTTAAACGATTTGTTTTTCCCCTTCCCCTCCACAAATTATACCGACATTAAATAGAGTGAAAGCAGGGGTTATACTGTGGGGGAGGGACATATGAAGCAACAAATAATCTTATAAATGTGTTAGAAACAATCTCAAGAAAGAAAAAAAAAACATTTTGAGTACATATCTTAGGGTTCATTTCCCTAACATCACCTTATCTGACCTTTTCTGCTTGACTCAGACATATACTAGATATTGCAAATGAGGGAAACCATGGGACCTATGTTTCTTTGGGCCTGGCTTACATCACTTAATATAATTTTTTCCAAGTCTTTCCATTTCCTAACAAATGGGGAAATGTCATTCTTTCTGATGGAGGCATAGAATTCCATTGTGTACATATACCACATTTTCTTGATCCATTCATCTACTGAGGGGCATCTGGGTTGGTTCCATATCTTAGCTATAGTAAATAATACTGCAATAAACATAGTATGTGGTAGCTTTAGTGTGGTCTTGTTTGTAAACATTTGGGTAAATGCTCAAAAGTGGGATTGCTGGGTCATAGGGGAGCTCTATGTGAAGTCTTTTGAGGAACCTCCATACTACTTTCCAAAGTGGTTGAACAAGTTTACACTCCCACCAACAGTGCAGTAAGGTACCCTTCTGTCCACATCCCCTCCAGCATCTGTTGTTATTAGAGTTCTTGATTATAGTCATACTAACTGGGGTGAGGTGGAATCTCAATGGTGTTTTGATTTGCATTTCTTTTATGACTAGGGAAGTTGAGCATTTCTTCATGTGTCTATTGGACATCCTTCTTTCCTCTTCAGAGAAGCTTCTCTTTAAGTCTTTTGCCCACTTATTTATTGGGCAGTTGTTTCTTTGAGGATTTGTTGTTGGGGGATTTAATTTTTCGAGTTCCAAGTATATTTTAGATATGAGACCCTTGTCTGTTGTATGGCTAGTGAAGATCTTCTCCCAATCCGTAGTGTTTCCATTGAACTTGCTAGCTATGTCCTTTGCCATGCAGAAGCTCTGCAACTTCATGCAATCCCATTTGTCCAACCTTTCTTTGATTTGTTGTGTTTCTGGTTCTCTATTAAGAAAATTTCTGCCTGTGCCAAGGAGACCCAGGGTTTCTCCTATTCCATCCTGTAATGTTTTCAGAGTGTCTGCTTTGACTCCAAGGTTTTTGATCCATTTGGAGTTGATTCTGATGCAAGGTGATATATAAGGATCTAGCTTTAGTTTTCTACAAGTACTTAACCAATTTTGCCAGCACCATTTACTGTCTTTCTTCCATTCTATTTTTTTAGCTTCCTTATCGAAGATTAGATGGCTATAGGTCTTATACAGACCTTTTTAATACTTATGAGCAATACTTAAATATAAACAGATATTAACAAATACCTAAAGCCATGAGACATAGACTTTGATCATACTAAGTAATTATGGGAGAATATATCATCTAACAAAGCAGTCTTAAATGGGGAAGAGAGCTAAAGAGAGACTTCTCAGAAGAAGAGATAAAAATGTCAAAGAGGAAATGTTCATCATTCCCAGCTGTAAAGGAAATGCGAATAAAACAATCCTGATACCACCTTACCCCAGTCAGAATGGCCCACATCCTAAATTCAGCCAATGACAAATGCTGGAGAGGATGTGGAGAAAAAGGAACTGTACTACACTGCTGGTGGGAATGTACACTAATACAAACACCTTTGGAAAGCAGTCTGGAGGTACCTCAGAAAGCTAAACATAGACCTATCTATGACCCAGCCATACTACTCCTAGGCATCTACCCTGAGCAACAAGAACCAGGATACAAGGACACACACACCTCCATGTTCATTACAGCACTTTTCACAATAGCCAATATATGGAAACAACTCAGATGCCCCACTACAGATAAATGGATCCAAAAATTGTGGTACCTATATACAATGGAATATTATACAGCCATTAGAAAGGACAAAATAATGGCATTAGCCACAAATGGATGGAAATAGAACAAATCATTTTGAGTGAAGTGAGCCAAGAGCAGAGAGAGAAACAGTACATGGTCTCTCCTGATATGTGGGTGTTAAAAGTGCAAGGAGATATGGCAAAGTAAACAGGACTCAAGAAACAAAGGACCTCCACTCAATTTGTCATACCACTTCTAAAGGACTCCATGTTCTTGACCACAGATATGGTGTGTGTATGTACACACACACACACACACACACACACACACACACACATATACATATATACACACACACAGGCACATCTGAGGGAAGCTAGGAGGAAGGCACAAAATCAGAAGGAAACAGGAACAGGGGAAAGTATACAACACAGGGGCCCATCAGCTGCACTGGACACTGATGAAAACAAACTAAGCAACTCAAGGGCAGCGATGGGAGGGAGGGAATGAGAGCGAAAGAGGGAATAGCTTACATTAAGCAAAAGGAAAGAAAAGTAAGTATCACCCAATGTGGAAGAAATAGTTGTATTGTCAAAGCTCATAGAATTCACAAACATTATAGACCTTGATAATGACAACTGTCTTTGTGAAGGTTAAAATGTATTTGTGACTTTAACTAAGTATCACTATCCCATAATATTATGAAATTTGTGAAAGTTATGTAACCAATCTCAATAAAATTTATGAAAAAAGAAAAGTAATAGATCAAAAAAGTCATATTCATCTTCAGCTTTCATGTGAAGGATCTGGATTTAGCTTAATATGAATCTCTCTCATCATTTCCAAATTTTGGAATAAAGTTGCTCAAATTTTAACATGCATTTGGGTCACCTCAGGAGCTTATTAAACTACAGGTTATAATTAAGTCTTCACTTTAATAAGCCCCTAAGTAACAACCAATGATTTAGGGCCTAAGAAATAAAGTTTGAATAGCAAGGCTTTAAACTATATCACTTAGGCTTGTAAGAAGTATGGAAATAGTGGAGATCCATTCAAGCATAAAATGTAACCTTACTATATATATTGTTTCATAATTCCTATTTTGGATTATAAGTTCCTCACCAAAGGAAGGAAAATAGCACACACACACACACACACACACACACACACACACACACACACACACAGAGAGAGAGAGAGAGAGAGAAAGAGAGAGAGAGAGAGAATGAGAACAAAAAGCATTTCAAATCAATCACAACTGAACTCACATTTGACCAATTTATTTTTAGCAAACTACCTGTCAACAAGGTCACATAATGTGGAAGCTAGAGACTCAAGTCAGATATGCTAACTACCCAGGAGCTGAGATTTGGAGGACAGCAATTTGAAGTTACCTTGGGCAGAAAAAATCCCTGAAGACTGCTTCCCCAATGTCACCAGCAAAAGGCAGAGCTGAAGATATAGCTCAAGTGGTAGAGCACCCATACCAGCTCAGAAAAAAGCTGACAATGAGAGACTCTGAGTATAGACACAAAAAATGATATAACTGTAAATATAGTTTTATGACAAAAATATAAAACAAGTCATGCAAAGAGAGATGCATAGTATAATTTTGGGAGAATTTCAAACAGACCATCCAAAACTTCTCTTCATAAATCAAGATCTGTCTCTTGTGTAGTACACACATAGGTGCCATGCCAGGATATTCCATTGAATTTCAGTATTTATGATTTTCAGTATCTAGGGATTTGTCCCAAGCATTCCAGGCACACAATTGGTCTTTCCAATGTGACTATCCCTCAGTGAAGGCCATCAGGGGACCCTCAGGGGTAAACCCCAAAGTTCACTGAAAACAGACAAGATTATTCCTGTCAGAAAAGCAGGGTAAATATAACATTCTTTATTATACCATAGTTACCATATATGTAGTGAAGTTTCTGCTTTGCCTTATACCTTAAGATTCTCTATTAGGAATAAATTAAGGTGGAAAGTGATAATACCAAACAAAAAAAGAAAGAAAAAATAAAAATTCAAATCTGTGTTTCTTAAGTGAATTGGCAAATTAAGCTGACTTGCTGGGTCTTAGTTTCCTCCATAATAGGTAAGTGATTTAGAACCAACTGGTTCTAATACTTCTATCATTAATTCTAAAGATATAATTCTGACCTTACAAATTCTACTTTATTCATTTGCCCAGCCTTGAAGTAAATGTGTCAGTTGCTAAAGTGATCACTACTAGATTTTTGTAAAGTTATCAAATGAAGGCTATAATAAACCTGTAGTAGCATTTACCCAAATGATCACAAGCAACGCCACACAGAAGCCACCAGCACAACTATGTTCACTGCAGCATTATTTACCATAGCTAATATATGGAACTAACCCAGATGACCCTCAATAGAAGAATGGGTCCACAATGGAATTCTATGCTTCCATCAGAAAGAATGATATCGCTCCATTTTTAAAGAAATGGAATGATTTGGAAAAAGTCATATTAAGTGAAGTAAACCAGACCAAAAGAAACATACGGTCCATGGGTTTCCTCATTTGTAATAAATTGTATATTTCTAGGATAGTTCTAGCAGAGGATCACAATAGTTCAATAGCTACCTACATAGGACCAAATAAAATGATGCTAATCAAAATGAACTCCAAGATATGGGGTCGTTTTGGTTGTATTGACATTGTTCTATCAGTGTATTGTATCAAGTTATTTATTTCTTTTTTTCTCCCTTTGGTTTATCTCCCATAGTCAATGTGTTTGATTCTGGTACCCTGTCTCGTGTGTCGTGTGTGTGTGTGTGTGTGTGTGTGTGTGTGTGTGTGTGTGTGTGTGTGTGTGTGAAGACCTCGAAGTCAAAGCAGACACTCTGAAAACATTACAGGAAGGAATAGGAGAAATTCTAGGGCTCCAAAATTTTCTTAATGAAGACCCAGAAGCACAATAAATCAAAGAAAGGCTGGACAAATGGGATCGCATGAAACTGCAGAGCTTCTACAAGGCAAAGAACATAGCTAGTAAGTCAATATAAAAATATGTATCCACCATGAAATGAGAAGAACATAAATGAAGACAGAGCCTCTAAACTTAATTGTCAGTTATCTTTCATCCCCACTTCTCACTCCAGCTCTAACTGTTATTTGAACATCAAATAGCTTAGTTAAAATAAGAAAGCCCTACAGTCAGAAGCATGACAAACTTGCCTGTATAATTTCCATAAATGGAATCAATTTGTACACGTGTTGAAAAAAATTCAGAAGTAGTTCAACATGCAGGGTTCATTTTGATATTTTTCTTTCCTGAACAGATCAATACAATTAACATCTATTCTGAATTACAGGGATTTGGTTAAAAATAATTCATGTTAAACAGAGGTTCTCAACATCATTAAGAGAGACTGAGAAACTGGGCCAGTGTGCACGAGAGCACAAATCATAGAGGTCATGCGTGTTAATGAGAAAAAGAGCATTTATTAGCTTGCAATTTAAAATGTAAAGTCCTTTTCTCTCAATGGTTTAAAACAGAACAATACTTTGTACCTGAGGACAGGAGAAGGCGGTGCCCTCAATTAGATGAACAACTCTTCTGGCCCTAAAACTTTTATTGTTGTCACTGAAATTCATCATTTTAGATTCTGATGTTTTGTGTTGCTATGGACAGAAAGCTTCTCAATAGAACTCATTCTGTAGTATTTGCCTACATTGGCCAAGTTTGTTCTTCCTTTTTAAAGATATATAAATATATATACACACATATATACATATATTTAAAATAATATATAACATATATATTTCATATATATCTTATATGTTAATGTCATGTATATGAGATACATATATATGTATATATATATATATATTCAATAGCCCAAAAACAATATATTTAACTGTTTTTTTTGAAGGCGCTACAATCAAAATTTTGTATTTACATATTTATTTTGAAGCTAAAAATGTTTGTAAATATAATAGGGAAAATAAGCATGTCATTTAAAAAACTAAAGATTTTATTGTACATATGAGAAGGAAACAAAAACATGAATTACTAAAACAAGTGAAAGCTTACATTAATTATAATTAGGTATAGACTTTCTGATATGTGTTTGACAAATCTTACATCAGCTCTTCCACTGACATCATGCTAAATAAGTCAATACTCATGACACCATGTAATACATACTCTTGGTTCAAGAATCTCAGGAATAAGTCCCTGACAGGATGAAGTATCTGTCATGAGATAGGGTTCTTTATTAAAGGCCAAATACTATTGGATAATTTAGAAAAAGAAAATGCAATGATTTAGACAATACACATTTTTAAAAAGACCTGCATGCCATATCTCATACCTATAATCCCAGTTTCTCCAACTCCAGGGGCAGATGACAGGAGGTTTTGCTACCCAGTTAAAAACAGCAATGACAATGACATCAATTAAAAGTCTAAGGGGTTGAAGTTCAATTTACCTGGTAAAGTGTTTTCATAGAAATCATGAATTCCAGCCGGGTACCAGCTCACACCGGTAATCCTAGCTACTCAGGAGGCTGAGATCTGAGGATCATGATTCAAAGGAAAGTCTGTGAGCTCTTATCTCCAATAAACCACTCAGAAAACTAAAAGTGGCACTGTGGCTCAAGTGGTAGGGTGCTCGTCTTGAGCTGAAGAGCTGAGGGACAGCACCTAGGCCTAGAAATTAAGCCGTGCAACCAAAAAAAAAAAAAAATCAAGAATTCCTAAGGTCAAACTCTAGTAGCAGAAAAGAGGAGAGGGGAAAAATGGGTAGAGATGAAGGTACGTCATTGTGTACAGACTGATATTTTATCAAAATTATTGGTTATTTGCTTCCAAATATACAGTAACACCAATTTCAAATAAAAGTTATTTTTCTTTTTCTTTCTCTATTTCCTTCCTTCCTTTTTCCTTTTTCTCTCCCTCCTTTCCTCCTTCCCTCTCTCTCTCTCCTCTCTCTCTTTCTTTTCTCTCTCATTCACTCACTCTTGCTCTCTCTTTCTTTCTTTTTGTGTGCCAGCTCTGGGACTTGAACTCATGGCCTGGGCATTAAGCTTTTTAAATCATGGCTATCACTCTACCACTTGACCCACATCTCCACTTCTTGCTTTTGGTCAGTAACTGAAGGTAAGAGTCTAAAGGATTTTCTTGCCTGGGCTGGCTTTGAACACTGATCTTCAGATTTCAGCCTCTTGAGTTGCTAGGAGTAGGTACTCAAAATAACTGTGGTACAATCTACTCCAAGAAAACACATTCTTATTTGAAAGAATAACAATAGTAACATTTTGGTGCCTTACAGACAAAACATGAGATACTGCATATCAGAAGCTACTCATATGCACAAACTGTGATTTACTCAAAGCTCTAAGAGATTTCTTTGTTCCTGTTATTGTTGTGCATTCTTTATCCTATCTTGTTTGGAGAAATTATTCTCCAAACAGTAGATGTTTGGAGAATTATTCCAATTCCAGATTATTCCAATTTCAATGTCACAGATAATACAGTGAAACCTTCCAAATGACAAGATTTGGTGACTGGGTTAATGAAAATTTCATATCATCAGATGATTTTTACTCATAGAGGATACTCACCAAATCGTAATGAAATCTGGTACATGCAGAGACAAAGCCAAGAGCACAAATAATACTTTGTGCCTCCAAATTATTTCACAGTGGAGACAAAATGTACTAGAGTAAACCTAAATAACTACTGTTCCTTTTTTTCCTCCAATACTTCTAAACTCAATACACAATACAACCACATTCCATTTCCAATTAGCCAGTATCTATTTTAGTGCCTATTTGCCAGGTACAATAATAAGTTCCAGAGATATAGCAATGAACAATATGGATCACAATTTCATCTCTTGTAGATCTTAGAGTTGAAATCCCATGTCTATTATATTGGGAGTTTAATATGGGAAAAAAGCATCTCTTGCACAGAGAAGCTGATCCTAATGTGAACTAGCAGAGCAGCCCAAATACAACAGGTCCATCCCAGAAACTCAAGGATCCATCTTTGCTCTGCTCCCATGTATTTAACCCTTTTCCTCGCTTTTGACTATACAAATTACTTACTGCTGCTTATTTGAAGGTTCTGAGGTAAAACCTATTAAACCACAAAAAGTAGAAGTTCTGAGGAACTAGCCATATAAAGAAACAGAAGACAAGAAAGAAACATGAGTTACTTTGAAAGATTGCTCTTGAAGAGGCAAATTAGGCCTCTTGAGTATTAATCATAGATACTTCTTGACTATATGCTAACACTGTGAAACCATGTCGAGAAAAACACCCTAATGGTAGTTACAGTCTTGCAAAGGAGATAGACATTACAGAAAGGATCGCTAAATATATAAGCACAAACTGTAGTAAACAAAGGCCAACTGTGAATCCTGTGTTACAGGGACCTAACATGAACTGTGGGTTCACTGAGGATTTCCCTGAGAAAGTAATGCTTACCTTGGGATACTCAAACTGAGGAGGGGAGCTATTGGTAAGTGAAGAGAAGGGATAATTTTAAGGGTGAAATTTGTGTGGCATGTGTAAAGTGTTTGCAAAAAGCAAAATAGACTCACAAAAAGATGAGAGACAGGGAATGAGAAAATGCTGAAAAACAATGCTAACAACAGATTATCAGGCAACTACACCAAATAATAAGCCTGAAAGGCTAATTTATGAGTTTTGTTGTTCACACAGTAAGGAATGATTTCCTGACATACACACATAATGTGTTTAAAGGGAATATGTCTTAATAGTTAACATGAAGCACTGAGAAACTAGAGGACAGAAATGGGAAGGAAACTTGCTTTTCAGCATAGCTTGTTGAAGTGTAAGTGCACATTTATTATCTATGTAAGAGAAAATAGTATTAAATATGCTTATATCACTGGCTCTATTAGAATCCTTGATTGACAGGATGGTAGGAGCTAAGAAGCCAGGGAGAAAGTCACTACAGTGGTGTAGATATGTACAGGTATTAGTTAGAGACAGTAAGGAGTGCAGAATAATGAATGCTTTTATCAGTAAAGTTGTTTGCCCTACTATATCAACTAATAGAAACAAAATGTGTCAAAGGGAAACATGTCACACACAAAAGAATGGATCAAAACTCTAAATGTATGGTTACATGACTCACTATGAGGAAATACTAATTCAAGACTAAAATGGATAAAATCAGCTTATCACAAGCTTGTCTCAGATGTCTTTTAACGCATTCAAAAGGAGATGTCCAGTATAGAAGTTGGGATTTCAAAGGTGAGATATGGGATAATAATATATCCTTGAAAAAAGGTAGCATGAAAATATAACTAAGCCATAATTTAGATGATATAGAATATTCTTTACCACAAGTCATTTTAATATATAATCTTAAGTTAAAAACATTGATTTCTTCTATCAAGTAACTAACTTCCAATAATATACACTGAACCTGGTAAATTTCCAAAAAAAGTGATGAGCCAAGTTCAGTGGTTCACACCTGTAATCCTATCAATTTGAGAGTCACAGCTCAAGAGTATCAGGGTTCAAGGGTATCATGGGCAAAAAATTCACAAGAAATACATCTCAACCAAAGCTGGGTGTGGTAGTTCCAGCCTATCATCCCAGCTATACAGGAAGCTTAAACAGGAGCATGGTTGAGTCCAGGCTTGGCATAAATTTGGGCTCTATCACCAAAGTAACTGAAGCCAAAGGCCTGGGTGTGGAAGTAAGCATGAAGCCTGCAGTTCAAACTCAGTTTTTTTAAAAAAAGCGAAAAGTTGAAAGAACCTATCAAACACTCTTCCTGAATCACGCAAAATGGCACACAATTCAGTTAAAATGTTTTGGATGGCAGAATCTAATTATAAACAAGTCACAGATGGCAAATACGCATAGAAGTTAACAATAAAGGAGGCTCCCAGAATGGATGTATGAGTCAGTGGGACCATTAAAACCAGTGATTGCCAAGTAAGATGCTACAGGGATAGTTTGCCCTGCAGATGAGTCATTAGATAAACACTTCAACTCCCTCTCTGTGTCAGCTGAGCATCAGAGTAAGTGCTGAGTCTGGAAATCAAAAACACTTAAGCAATATTAAAGGCATTGTTAGTCTCATGAACCACTTCCCATTAGGGAACATAACTCTAGGAATCAAAATCTGAAGAACATGGAGAAAAAAATGTGTAACACTGAGAAAAAGATTAGTCCAAATGATGGTCTAGGATGGACTATTAAGACAAATGCTAGAATGCATTCTATGGACATGAAAATTGAAGTCCGTTCCAAGCAGTTATTTAAAAATACAAAAGGTACAAGGCAGATATATCCTAACTTGGGTGAGATGAAAAGAATGCAAAAAAAAGCCCCACAATATTTCTAAAGAAACAAAACAAAAACTCCTGAAAGACAGAAAAAAATATGTAATGCGGTATAACCAAAGAGAAGTACAATTGCTAAAATATCATTCAGGAAACTAAAAATGTTAAATAAAATCTTATATTTCAAAATGAGTGGGTATGTGCTGCCTTATTTATGTGAAATCTTTTTATGACAACTAGAAGAAGGAAGGACCTCCATAGGGCAGAATTTTCTCAATAAAAACACAAGAAGGTCAGGCGCCGGTCGCTCACGCCTGTAATCCTAGCTGCTGAGGAGGCTGAGATCTGAGAATCACAGTTCAAAGGCAGCCCGGGCAGGAAAGCCCGTGAGACTCTTATCTCCAATAAAACCCACTAGAAAATCAGAAGTGATGCTGTGGCTCAAGCGGTAGAGCGCTTGCCTTGAGCTGAAGAAATGAGGGATATCGCCCAAGCCCAGAATTCAAGGCCCACAACCAACAACAACAACAACAAAAAAAAAACAAAGCAAAAAAAACCCACAAGAAGTTCTGACATATGCAATGCCAAAGATGAACTGCGACAGCATGTTAAACAAAACAAAAGCACTTCACAAAAGATGAAGTGTTGTACAACTCGATTTAGGCTAATGGTGAACACAAATCCAAGCAAAAAGAAAGTAAAAGGATTAAGGACATGCTAGGGCCAGGAGAGAGGAAAGAATGGGGAATTACCGCTAAACATTGTGAGGTTTCTTGCGAGGTTTCTTGCGGGTGTGTGTGGGGGAGTTATCTTTTAAAAAGGCATTCTTTAATTATGTAGACTTTATGCCTACACAAATCTATAAACATACTAAAAGCCATCGAATTACATAGTTAAACAGTATGAAGTTGTTTTAAATATGCTTTAGCAAATGATCATTTTCACCTGAGGCAGAAAGACTAAAGACATGTTAACCTGAAATAATAGCCATAATTTGAGTCTTTTTAGCTTTCTTTGAGGTCATTTCATCGATCTATTTCTTTTCACTAATTCTAGAAATTACTTCTGAGATTATATGTAATGTGATATTTATCGTCAGATGCTCATAGTATGTTATTGTCAAATGGTTATACTTATTTAGCAAACACAGGTGTTCTTAAGGCCTTCATAAATAATACATCACTGATTTTCCAAAGCTATTCTTTGAGATTGTTATTATCATTAACACCAAAAGAAAATCAACAGATAACAGTGCTAGAGCAAATCTAGACATGCTTGTCTCCACAGCATATACTACTAACCATATGCTGTGTAATTACTGCAATGAAAATACAACAGGTTGTGTTGAAAATGTCACAAATATAGACAAAATAAAGGATGAAAAAGAAACAACCAAAAATAATTACCTAACATTTTAAAAGATATGTTTTTATTGTAAAGATACTGTACAGAGGGGTTACAGTTACATGAGTAAGGTAATGAGTTCATTTTCTATCAAGCATTGTTACCCCCTCCTTTGTTTTTCCCTTCCCTCCCCACTTCCCCAACTCCCTTCTTGCCCCCTGAAGTTGTAAAGTTCTTTTTCAACATGGTGTCTTGTACATCTCATTATTATAATGCGTCAACCTGTATCCTTATTTCAGCATTTTGTTATTTTCTTTCCCCTCCCCAAATTAGAAAAAAATGTATATACAAGATGCAGGGCACCAGAATCAAATACAATGAAAATAGGGGTTATACCATGGGAGAAGAACATACAAGAGAAACAAACAAAAAAAAAGGCACAGTGCATTATTAATACATTAAAAACAACAGTAAGAAAGATAAAACCACTTGTGTCCCTATCTTGGGGTTCATTTCCCTTAGCATCATCTTATCTGGTCATATGTATATAGTTTTTGAACTTTTCTGCTTGTCCTAGACATTTACTAGTTATTGCAAATAAGGGAAACCATGGAACCTATGTTTCTTTGGGCCTGGCTTACTTCACTTAATATAATTTTTTCCAAGTCTTTCCATTTCCTAACAAATGGGGCAATGCCATTCTTTCTGATGGAGGCATAGAATTCCATTGTGTATATATACCACATTTTCTTGATCCATTCATCTATTGAGGGGCTTCTGGGTTGGTTCCATATCTTAGCTATGGTAAATAATGCTGCCATAAACATAGTATGGTCTTGTTTGTGATCGTTTGGGTAAATGCCTAAAATTGGGATTGCTGGGTCTTAGGGGAGCTCTATGTGTAGTTTTTTGAGGAACCACCATACTTCTTTCCAGAGTGGTTGAACAAGTTTACACTCCCACCAACAGTGCAGTAGAGTCCCTTTTGTCCACATCCCCTCCAGCATCCGTTGTTATTAGAGTTCTTAATTATAGCCATTCTAACTGGGGTGAGGTGGAATCTCAATGATGTTTTGATTTGCATTTCTTTTATTTACCTAATATTTTAAAATTTAATTTATTATTTTTTTTGTCGGTCATGGGGCTTGAACTCTGGGCCTGATCACGGTTCCTCATCTCCAGCTCAAGGCTAGCACTCTTACCACTTCAGCTACAGCACCACTTACGGTTTTCTGGTGGTTTATTGGAGATAAAAATCTTAGGGACTTTTCTGCTCGGGTTGACTTTGAGCAACAATCCTCAGAACTCAGCCTCCTGAGTAGCTAGGATTACAGGCGTGAGCCACTGGTGCCCGGCTTACATAACATTTTCATTTTTATTTTTTATTGTGAAAATACCGTACAGAGGGGTTACAATTACATGAGCAAGGTAATGAGTACATTTCTTTTTTTAAAAATATTTTATTTTATTTGTGTAAGTACATTTCTTATCAAGCATTGTTGCCTCCTCCTTTGCATCCCCTTCTCATCCCTTCCCATCCCCCCCCACCCCCCCCATCCCCCCACTCCCCGTGCCAAAGTTGTAAAGTTCATTGTTGCAATGGGTCCACCTGTATTGCTATTTAAACAATTTGTTTTTTCCCCTCCTCAAATTATACCAATATCAACTACAGTGAAAACAGGGGTTATACCATGAGGTGAGAGACATACAAAGCAACAAAGAAATAATCTTATAAATATGCTAGAAACAATAGCAAGAAAAAAAACCATGTAAGTCTTTATCTTTTTATAAATAAATTCTTTCACCTTCATATATAATTCTCAATTACAACTCTTGCTAGAAGTCAACCTATATAGAAAAGATACATTCTGAAATGCTACTACGTTATTCAAAGAAAGGCTATAGTAATGAAAATAACTGGTAAAAGTACATGAAAAAATTGCAAGTATTAGGACTGAGTTTAACTATGTGGTAGAGTGCTTTCCTTGCATGGATATCCAGCACTGAAGGAATAGAAAAAGAATGTGTAGGCAACAATGCTTGATAAGAAATTCACTCATTACCTTGCCCATGTAATTGTAACCCCTCTGTTCACAATTATAAAAAAAGAAAAAGAACGTGTGTGTGTGTGTGTGTGTGTGTGTGTGTGTGTGAGAGAGAGAGAGAGAGAGAGAGAGTGTGTGTGCACGGTTTTTAAATAATTACTATAACAAGAGAAATGTAAACTCATTATTTGAGATATTTACAATCATGCTAATATAAACACAAGGGTAATCTATGTTCAAGGTAACTTTCCTTGAACTTTAATCTATAATCTAAAAATACATTTGTGAGCAATTTATCCTAAGAATTCCAAGACAAGGTATCTATGTGCATTGCAGTACTGTTCTCAATAATCAAATTATGAAAACAGCCCTGATACCCTAAATCTGACAAATGGATCAAGAATACACACACACACACACACACACACACACACACACAATTCATCCATTACGAATAATGAAACCATGTCATTTGTAGGGAAATGGATGGATTTGGACAAACCAGATTGAGTGAAACTAGGCTTAGATAGACAAAGGACATATGTGTTCTTTCATATGTGGAAATTAGACCCAAAATACAACCAAATGAAAACATATACAAAGCCATATGTATTTATGAATGCGTATATGTGCATGTGTCACATACACACTGACTGAAGTATGGTGTATGCAGGGTTGTTTCCCATGGTATAGCTCTTTGAACAATTGACAAACCATTTAGTACAGTGAATACCAGGAAGCTGAAAGGGGTGAGAGAAAGCAGGTATGGGGTGGGGACAAATAAATGGAGATAGGAATAGTAGGTGAATACATTCATAATTCAATATAATACATGAAAATAAGACTAGGAAACTGTAGAAAAGAGGTGAGTATGAGACAGTGAGGGAGAGTGATGGAATGAGTGACACTGAAGGACGTGATATGCAAACATAAACGGACATGGTCAACTGAAACCTTGCTATACAACTATTTGGGTAATAATAATAACAGTAGTAGTAATTACCTTCCTTCTATGGAACATCTAGAACATACAGTGGTCAATTCTCTACTAAAAGTATCCAAAAACCAACTTATAGCTATTCTTTTGTGCTATGAATAATTATATAGCAATTCACCAGCAAATTTGGGTTATGTTAGAAAATAAAATACTCTAGAGTTTCAGCTTACTTTTTCAGTTTTATTTTCAGTGCTACTTTGTTTCATTTATTTTTGTCATACCTACTCTTAATACATGGTAACTTAGAATCCCATTCACGATATGAAAGCCAAACAGAATACAATGATCTCTGCTGAATCAATAATGATTGCAACTTGATATAGGTGTTGATAAAAACCCAACAAACTTCCGATGCTTTGAATTTTAAATTAATTTCTTATCATATATTCAGTAATTTCTTATTTCCCCAGCCTATTCCAGGACATGTGGTACACTCTCATCTCTAGCTAGTCAAGTGGGGCCTTGTTCTGCCCAACTGACAAAGTTTCCTTTCCACCACAAGGAAATAAACTTCCTGGCATTAAAGTGTACATTTCTTGTTATCTTTAAGATCATGTAGCAAACTAGTCATCTTGACAGTCCAAACTTGGAACAAATCTCCAACTGAGTCATTGGGACCGAGTTTGACAGACTTGGATTTAATTTACTTAGACACTGAGCTGGCTTCACATTTTACAAAGGAAACAAAGCCAAATAAGGAGAGGGAAGGTTGAACATTTCCTGTGCTTTTTGCTTTGCTATCAAGCCCTCAATATTCTTTAACAATTTTGCATTCTTAAAGTAAAAACAATACCCCTGTGTCTATAGACATACATATGTATTGTGTATGAAAGGAAACAGCCTTATTACTATTCTCTCTTCACAGAAATACTCTACTAATATTTTTGGAGTTTGATTTTCCCTTTGGACTCCTAGCAGATTACTTCAGGTTACCTGCTCTTCTGCATGCCGTGCACTTGACCAACTGTGCCATTTCATTAGCCACAGTCCATCCCTGATGCCTGGAGAGATTATAAGCATGGATGGCTTTTACTCCTTAGGAAAAGCTGTTTCCCATCAGAGCACTTCTCTGTCTGCTTGTGTTAGGGTCATGGTGTTACAGAGGAAATTGTCACAGGGACTGTTGAGCAAGCTAGCCAGTATAGATCCTCTATAACAGAAACTACTACAAGCAGTTGAAAATAGGGCTTGAATTTTATCAAAGTATAATGTCTATGAAGGCTGACAAATGCCTGAACATGCAGAAGCTTCAATCAGTATAGGGTGGATTTCACTAGCAATTTAGAGCAAAAAGGCCTCCATTCTACTGATACCCATTTAGGATAATCTAGTTTGTTTTTTATTCTAGATCTTTACAAGATGTGTAAGAAGATCTCACAACCTACTTACATGCCATATAGGACATAGTGAAACAGGCTCAAAGACAATACAAGGATCTAATCAGTAAAATCTAACATGTAGCAAACTGTGTGCCTCTTAACCAGCCTGATTTTCATCCAATAAATTATGAGGGGAAAAAAAGGGAAAAGGAGAAGCCGAGACTAGTCTATGGAGTTTAATATAATTGTAATATATGACTAAAATTCAGAATAATGGACCTTGTTTAGGATCTAATTTACACAAATAAACTATGAAAAGTAAGGAAAACATTTATAAGGTACTCATGAAAATGTAAGTATTTGGTTCTAAAATTTTATTATGAAATCTTTGGAAGTAAAAATGGTATGATGATTACATTTCATGCACTTTATATTTTATAGATATTGAGGGAAATATTTAGAAATGAAATACTAATATATCTGAGATTTGCTTTAAACTAGGCTTAGAAAGGAAGAAGTAGGTGACTATTTGAAGTTCAGAAATATGTGCACAGTGTTTACCATAATCTCGACACATCAATAAAATTTTAAGATTCATATGCAATGGCAATTATTTATTATCATATTCCTCCCTTATCTATGAGGGATACATGTCAAAACCACTATGACTTCCTTCAAGCCACAAAAAGTTTACAACTTTTTCCTATACATCCATAGATGCCTACAATAAAATTGAAATTACAAATGAGGCACTGTAAAGGATCAACAATGAGAAGAGAACAATTATAACTATGCATTATAATACAATTTTCAGCATCTCTTATTGTGCATTGGATCCACTATTGAACAAAAGAAAGGTTACTAGAGCACAAACACTAAGCTACTTAGGGAGTCAATCTCATTGAGGAAAATGACCAATGGGTGGGTAGCATATATAATGTGGATATTCTACAGAAAGAAAAACCATACCACACAGGAGGGATGGAGTGGGATGGAGTAATATTTCATCATGCCACATATGCAGTTTAAAAGTTTGAAATTATGATTTCTGGAATCTTCCGTTTAATATCTTTAGAACATGTATAACTAAATCTGCAGAAAGGTATTTAACAAACAAATTAGAAATCTGTAAATCTGTCTCTCTCTGAATTGTTAATGTTACCACTTAATTGCCCTTACTTATACCACCTTTCCCTGTATGTATAACTTTTCCTATGTTCCTCACCAGTGCAAAAGAAGTATAACTTCATTATTCCCACTGTATCCTACATGCATCTCTATTGCTGCACACATCACATTAATAGTTTCTTACTCTGCAAAATCTTCAGTAGCAAATGTTTGGAAAGTAAATCTTAATTTACTTTGCCACTACAATAAGGAAAACAATAGCTACATATATTCAAAATTATCCTTTGTCATCATCCCTAATAAATGAGATTAATAAATGAAACTACTTCAACTCAGTCTGCAAAATTCTCTCAAAGCACAGCACATGCCAGCAGGATATTCTGCTTACTCTATCCACAAATGAGCTTCTCCTTATTATACACAAAAGCCATCATTATCTCCAAGGTTGTACTACAAAAGTCATTTATTCCTACTTTGCTTTCCTTTAATCCAATTGCCTCAATTTCTCTTAAATTATTATTTACCTCTCTTAGATGTCAAGTTATTGAGTTAAGAACCAATTGGTCTCCTTTTGGGTAAAAAGAAAAATGAAAGAAAAAATATTATGGCTGGCTGGTAAGTTGCTGGCTGGCAAGCTGAGCAGATTTCTGGTTGGGCAGTTGTTGCTTTGAGGATTTGTTGTTGGGGGATTTAATTATTTGAGTTCCAGGTATATTTTAGATATGACAACCTTATCTGTTGTGTGGCTAGTGAAGGTCTCCCAATCATGGGCTTTCTATTGATCTTGCTAGCTATGTCCTTTGCCATGCAGAAGCTCTGCAACTTCATGCAATCCCATTTGTCCAATCTTTCTTTGATTTGTTGTATTTCTGGGTCTCTATGAAGAAAATTTTGGCCTGTGCCAAGGACATCTAGGGTTTCTCCTAATCCATCCTGTAATGTTTTCAGAGTGTCTGCTTTGACTCCGAGGTCTTTGATCCATTTGGAGTTGATTCTGGTGCAGGGTGATATATATGGATCTAGCTTTAGTTTTCTACAAGGGATTAAACAATTTTGCCAGCATCATTTACTGAAGAGGCAGTCTTTCTTCCATTCTATTTTTTTAATCTCCCTTATTGAAGATTAGATAGCTATAGGTCTGTGGGTTCATTTTTGAGTTTTCAATTCTATTCCATTGGTCCGGATGTCTGTTCTTGTGCCAGTACCAAGGATGGCCAATAGACACATGAAGAAATGCTCAACCTCCCTTGCCATAAAAGAAATGCAAATCAAAACAACATTGAGATACCACCTCACCCCAGTTAGAATGGCTAGAATCAAGAACTCTAATAACAACAGATGCTGGAGGGGATGTGGACAGAAGGGAACCTTACTGCACTGTTGGTAGGGTTGTAAACTTGTTCAACCAGTCTGAAAGCAGTATTGAGGTTCCTCTCAAAAGACTCCACATAGAGCTCCCCTATGACCCAGCAATCCCAGTTTTGGGCATTTACCCAAATGATCATAAACAAGACCATACTAAAGCTACCAGCATAACTATGTTTATTGCAGCATTATTTACCATACCTAAGATATGGAACCAACCCAGATGCCCCTCAGTAGATGAATGGATCAAGAAAATGTGGTATATATACACAATGGAATTCTATGCCTCCGTCAGAAAGAATGACATTTCCCCATTTGTTAGGAAATGGAAAGACTCGGAAAAAAAATTATATTAAGTGAAGTAAGCCAAGCCCAAAGAAAGATAGGTCCTATGGCTTCCCTTATTTGCAATAACTAGTATATGTCTGAGACAAGCAGAAACGGTCATATAAGTTGATGTTAGGCAAAATGAACCCAAAGATAAGGACTCAAATGATTTTTCTTTCTTGTTATTGTTTCTAACATATTTATAAGATGATTTCTTTGTTGCTTTGTATGTCCCTTCCCCACAGTATAACACCTATTTTCACTGTAATTGATGTTGGCATAATTTGGGGAGGAGAAGGGAAAAAAATCGTTTAAATAGGGATACAGGTGGACCCATTGCAACAATGAGATGTATAAGACGTTATGTCGAAAAACGAACTTTACAACTTTGGTGGGGGACGGGAGATTTACAACTTTGGTGGGGGAGTCGGAGGGGCGGAAGGGATGGGGGGAAGATGGGAAGGGAAGGGAAGGGGAAGCAAAGGAGGAGGCAACAATGTTGATAAGAAATGTACTCATTACCTTGCTCATGTAATTGTAACACCTCTGTACAGTATTTTCACAATAAAAAAAAAGAAAACTGGAAGTGGTGCTATGGCTCAAGTGGTAGAGTGCTTGCCTTGAGCTGAAGAGCTGAGGGACAGCACCCAGGCCTACAGTTCAAGCCCCATGACCAAAAAAAAACAAAAAAAAAAAAAAGAAGGAAAGAAACAAAAAGAAAAAAAATTAAAAAGACAAACGAAAAAAAATAAAAACAAAAACAAAAACAAAAGCAAAAACATGGAAGCTTTATCAATAAAAATTTTAAATGCTTTTAGGTATGCCAAAAGCAAATACTATTACAGCATAAATAGAAGAGAAGAAGATATGCTTTAAAGACATAGCTTTAAAATATCACTTTAGGAGCTGGGAAGGTGGCTCAGTGGTAGAGTGCTTGACTTGCACGCATTCCTAACACCACATAAGCAGAAAAAGCTGGAAATGATGATGTGGCTCAAGTGGTAGAGCTCTAGCCTTGAGCTGAATAGCTGAGGGAAAGCACCCAGGCCCAGAGTTCAGGCCCCACAACCTACCAAAAAAAATCACTTTATATGTTTGAGAATACTGCCTTATGGCATACATGTATACTACTAGTTACTAAATTCAGAAAGAAATCTCTCATCAAAGTGACATATAAGTCATTATGACTTGGAAATTTAAAAGCAGATTAATTCACAGGAACTCAAAATTTTTTTGTCATTAAAGTGAAAATCCAAGGCAGGAAACCTACTAAAATAGAATATTTTGTTTTACAGATCATGACATACATAGTGTAACAATAAACATCTTTACCACCATATTCAGTTAGTGCATTGCTATAGTGTGATTTAAAACATATTCCATAGTTTCTTTCCGATGAGTAATCATGACTTTGTAACCTTTTGAACTGCTAAAGCCACTTTGATTTACACTCTATAAATAAACGATGCCTAGCCATTATTGCTAAAGATGGTAATCACCCAGCTTATGTACAAACCCAGTCCTTACTAATCAGTGTTTGCTGCATCCATGTTGCTTCTTTTTACTTAAAGCTTCCTTTAGAAAATACAGTAAGAGCACTTAAAGTTGCAATGAAAATGATTAATTTTTAACAAGTATATATCAAGATAGAAAAAAGTATACTCATTTTTAAACAAGAACTATGTATTTTCTTTATGGTATGTGCACAATAAGGTCACAAATCTCCAAAAATACCAAGTCTAGGACACTATGAAAATCTATTTTTCACTGAATGATTTTTCATATCCATTCAGCATGAATGATCACCTTATTAAGCACCAGAGACTTTTCTCCCTAACTGTATATCCCATTGTACCAAATCTGGTTAGATGAAGCAGAAACAAATTCATATTTCCTAACACTTATTCAAACGCTTTGGACTAGAAAGTGCCTTGCAGATAGGCTCTACATTTCATCAAATTATTTTCCCAGTCAGGTTCATACTAACAAGCCTCTCATGTACCACTGCCTTTTCTTTTCTATGAAAAAGAAAAGAATCCCCACTAATTTCACAGTACAGTGATTCATTCATTACTTAATCTTGTTTCCTAGTCTATAAAATTAAAGATGCATATGCCCTGTTGTACCACATCATTATATTCAATTGTTGGCTAAAAAAATATTTTAAATGAAATCAAATCTTGCTTAAGATACCTTTCTTGGATATTTTTTAAACCTTAATTTGTAGAAAATATTTTCAGATTTATCTTGTATTTAACTGACTGGCAGTTCATTTTTTTAGATTTGTCAAATTTGGTTTAAAAACATAAATAATGAATAATGGTAGACAGGTACTTACATTATTGTATACAATGTATACATTTTTAGGGATTATAATGCTATACTACATTACACACATACACATTCTCTAAGATAACATAGATAAATAAGAAAATGTCACTGACAATGTTTTGTCTATTAGAAAGCAAAGGAGAAGAGAAGTAGCTACTCTGAAGGAACACAATTTAGATTGGGTCTGGGTAGACATTTCCCTTCTGTGAAGATCTGCAACTTTAGTTAGAGAAATTGGGATCCTATGTTTTTGTAATTAACAATTACAAAATTTGTTAATTTGTAATTAACAATTAACCTTAGAAAGACATAACTTCATCTCAAAAGCTTCACTCTATACATGATTCATCCAATTTCCTCTATTATATAGAAGCTGACAAAAAAAAGATGTGATACTCTGTGGTTTAGCGATAATTAATATTTGGAAAGATAGAACAATAGATGATACCAATCTGAATAAATTATGATAGGTATGCTGGTATATTACTATGATGAAATCCCTGGGTATAACTGAAAATAAATGATTGATGTATAATTGAAAAATAAATGAGAGAGGGTCTATGGAAAGATAGAATGAGGGTAAATATGGCCAAAACACTACATTCATGTATGAAAAAAGAACAATAAATCCTACTGGAACTGTTTTAATAAACAGGGAGAAAAAAGAAGTGAGGTTGATGAAGGTGCATTGGATGTCTGTAAATGGCACCAAAACACACTTGTATAACCAATATATGCTAATAAAACTAACCTTAAAATACCTATTCTCAGGTACTGGTGGCTCACACTTGTAATCCTAGCCACTCAGGGTAGGATTGCAGTTCAAAGTCAGCATGGGCAAGAAGGATGTGAGAGTATTATCTCCAATCAAAAACACTGTTGCAACAATGAGAAGTACAAGCTGTCATGTCAAAAACGAACTTTACAACTTGGGGGGTGGGGATTGGGTGGGGGGGAGAGGGAGGATGGGAAGGGATGGGAAGGGTAAATAAAGGAGGAGGCTACAATCCTTGATAAGAAATGTACTCACTATCTTGCCCATGTAATTGTAACCCCTCTGTACAGTATTTTCACAATAAAAAAACCCACCAAAACACTTGAAGTGGAGCTATTGTTTAAGTGGTAGAGTATTAGCTTTGAGCACAGAAACTCAGGGACAGTACCTGGGAGCCCTTGGGTTCAAGCCCCAGAAAGGTACCAAAAAAAAAAAAAAATCAATGACTACAGTTTTGGAAATTGTTGTCTCCAACATTTTGCTATTAGAAATAAGTTCAATATGATCATTCTTATATAGTTATATTTGTATAGACCTTTTGTTATTTGCCTAGAAGTAACTTCTAGAAGTTAAACTTCCTCTTCGTGTATATTATTAAAACCCTTATCTAGAAAAATGACAGCAAGTTATTCTTAGTTGGAAGATAGTCATGTTCAAAAGAGGAGTATACCTGAACTCAACATTACGATTTTAAACTCAGAAGACAAACTTATACTATCAAATATTTCCAAATTTAGGATAGTCTAATCACAAGAATTTTTTTTTGCCTTGAAAGGATTTGGTCCCAAGGATTCAAGGCAAAATAAAATATTAGGATTTGTGTTATAATAATTAATCCCTAAAACAATACAAACCTAAAGAGACTCATGTGAAATAATAGGGAAAATTCTTCCCTCTTTTCATGCATCACTAAGTAGAACTCATAGGATAAGAATTTAATCTTTTTTTTTCCAAATCTAACCTTCTTTATACAAAACCTTCTTGTAGTATTTTTCAATAAGGTCATGGTTTTGAACACCAAAACTGATTGATAAAAACTATACAACTGCTAGTCCTAGAAATGATTATGACTGGACAGAATGCCTTCTTCTATATATGTGCTTATCTGCCTTGGATAGGTGTGGTTTTAGAATGCTGTATTCTCAACAATTAATCAAAAGCTCCATGCCACTAATTCTTCCCAGTGAATCTAAATTTTTTAAACTATCTCTGAGGAACATTGGTTTAAATTCTTTTATAACAAAAACCTTAACCACCTGCTTATAAAAGCTGACTTTTCCTGAATTGTGGACATACTTGACACAGTGGAAAAAGGAAAAGAGAAAAAAAATTATACTCCAACAGAATGATACCTTTTCATTTTAAAGCACAGTTATATTATACAATTGTATTATCTAACAAAACAAAAGCATAATTATACAAACACATTAAGGTATTCTGTTATATGGAAGAAAAGCAACAAAAGTTTAACCTCCATGATGACATCACTGAAAGGCATTATGGTCAGAATTCTGTGTCAAAAGTTTGATTAAAATTTTCTAGTCTGTAAGTGTTCTCAAATTCAATATTCTGTATCTAAAATGATTTTTTGTTATACTTTTTACCATTGAAGAAGCAAAAATATATGAGAAAATTATAAATAAGATTGTTGAATTTCTGTGTGTCAAAGAAATTTAATCCAGAATTTCTAATACATGAAATATGATAGATAGATGTTGCATAGATACACAAAAATTTCTAACTAATGTTGCATATAAAAATAAAAATAAACACAAAACTTATTGTCAATAAGCAATTATAAAGGTGGGTTTTGTAATGTATAATACAATCTATGATAACATTTGCAACTAAACACTGTTCCATACAAGTAGTAGTAGCAATTAAGCTTGGAGATAATTATGTGCTTTTACAATAGCTAAGAGTAATTTTAGAATGAAAAACTGTTATGAAATGCAAATTTCACTTCCATCCAAAATGCTAGTTTCAAATCACACAGCTTTTCAGTAATTTTAGGACACTGCCATATTCATGGATGCTACACAATTTTCTATGATCCTATTTCTAAACAGGTGAGAAGTTATGATATGCAAACAGTTGCTCAAAGACATGTAATTATATATTTTGTTGAATACAATGTACATCACTGGGAGGGTTATTCGTTCCAATTTTCTTTAAGTATCAAACTAAAGAACAAAAGAAATTACTTCAGTTCTCTCATCTACACAATAAATTCTAGCCCCCAATTTAAACTATGCAGTCCATGAATCGCACAAAATCTATCCACTTTGTAGATCCATCAAAACTAAGAACAGCTAGGCATCGGTGGCTCACGCCTCTCAGGAGGCTGAGATCTGAGGCTCACGGTTCAAAGCCAGCCCGAGCAGGAAAGTCTGTGAGACTCTTATCTCGAATAAACCATTAGAAAACCGGAAGTGGCGCTGTGGCTCAATAGGTAGAGTGCTTGCCTTGAGCTGAAGAGCGCAGGGACAGCGCCCAGGCCCAGAGTTGAGCCCAAGACTAACCAAACCAAACCAAAACAAAACAAAGAACATCACTGGAATGCCCATGACCAAAATCATACATAGTCTTTATTTATGAATTTTCTTTCATATACTCAATATTTGGAAAGTGATTCCACCAAATATCAAGGTGCCTATAGAAATTCTAATATAGATCATATAAAATTATGAGTATTCTGAAATTTAAAATGTTTCTGTCAGTATTTTACTCAGAAACTGTACTTCCA
Organism: Dipodomys spectabilis; assembly: GCF_019054845.1. Classification (NCBI taxonomy): domain Eukaryota; kingdom Metazoa; phylum Chordata; class Mammalia; order Rodentia; family Heteromyidae; genus Dipodomys; species Dipodomys spectabilis. The sequence continues at coordinate 21,603,062 of NW_024870766.1, forward strand.
GTTTGGCTTAGTGTTTATTATTTTCCTGATTTAAAAGTGTCATCTAGATCAATTGTTTTCCTAGAAGAAATACAAGTTATTCTTGCAGACTTATTTTCTCAAGTTTTCCAAAATAAGAGTATACTCAGCCAACAACAGTAAACTGAATTAATTCCTTTCTTTCCCTCTTTCTTCCTTCTTTCTTTCCTTCTTTCTTTCTTTCTTTCTTTCCTTTCTCCTTCCTTCCTTCCTTCCTTCCTTCCCTCCTTCCTTCTTTCCTTCCTCTCTCCTTCTCCCTCTGTCTGTCTGTCTGTCTGTCTTTCTTCCTTCCTTTCTTTTCTTTCTGTTTGTAGGGTGTGGGAGGTCTTAGGGTGGAACTGAAGACCTGGGTGCTTTCCCTGAGCTTTTGTGTTCAAAGCAAGGCTAGCACTCTACCACCTAAGCCACAGCTCCACTTTGGCTTTTTTAGTGCATAACTGGAGATAAGGCTTCCATGGATTTTCCTGCGTAGGCTGGCTTTGAAATGTGATCCTCAGACCTCAGCCTGCTGGGTAGCTAGGATTACAGGCTTGAGTACAGGTGCACATAAACTTTCTATACAAAGTGATAGAGAAGAAAATACATTTAAAAAGGCAAAATAACTATGTTTATATCGTTATGAAAATTTAAACTTTAGACCAGCACTGTCTAATAAAAATAAGATACATGACATATGTGTAATTTCAAATTTTATAAGAGCTTCATTAAAAGCTAAAAAGACTATAATTTGGATGGTATATTTATGTAAATAGATATACACTACATATTTTCACTTCAACATTATAAAATTACTGATAAGGTGTTCTACATTTTCATGAACAATTCTTCAAATTTAGTATATATTTTATACTTAGAGCAGATATCAACTAAAATTAGCCTTTTTCAAGCATTTCATAGAAAACAGCATTCATTGCACAGTAAGCTTGGACCATTGGTTCTCTACTTATTAGAATATATGACTTCTAACATTCTAATTATTGTTAAAACTAATTAATGATGCCATGTGAAATTCTTTCTCACCTTGCATATGTGACCAAAATAAGTCAAGGTCAAATATCTCCAAACAAATTCAATGGTAAAGGCAAAAGTGTGAAACAATATCATAATTATGTTTATATTATAAAATTGGAAGCTTATAAAATTATATTTAAAACATTCAATATAATCACCATTATATAGGACAAATAAATCCGGCTGACCAATCTGTAAGTTGTGTTATTCTGCATTTTACATATATTACTCCTATGCAATTTCCATCTCGCACAGTTTCTAAGTATTAGTGCTGATTCTCAGATTTAAATGATGTGTGCTTTAGGGCTGATAGGGTGAATAAATCATTTTGCTTCTAATAAAATCTATGACCCAACTGGCTTTTTACTCACTATCATACATATCTTGAGCATGTTTCATGTAGTTTGAAGACTTAATGTTTTATTAAGATGGAATAAATGCTATGAATTCAATAGCTAAGAATACTACTGAGGAAGTTAGAAAATAAAGTATATCCAAGTACAGTTAAAGGAAAGTGATAAAGGTAAAAACAAAATTAGATCAACAGTAAAGCAAGATTAAACACAAAGCTCAAAGTTAATTTCTTCAGAAAGGTGGTAATTCTACCAAACTTCTGGTGAGAAGAAATGAAGCAAATAATAATTAGTGTAAGAAGAGTCCTTCAAAAAGTGCAATCAGAGATACAATAGAATTAGAAAAGATGAGAGAATTATATGATTAACTTTATACTAACAAATAAAAAACCCTTATGAAATAGAGATGCATTTATGAAAGAACACAGTGCAAAAGATTAAAATATAGATAAACATATAACATTCCAAAAGCAGATTAGCTTAAAATCTTCCCATGCAAACCTCAGACTAAGAGATTTGGGGGTCTAAGCCTTATCAGACTTTCAGTAAACAAAAAAAAATTTCAATCTTATGCTTCCTCAGAATTGGAGGAAAATGGAAAGAAAATAAGGATAATTTATTTTCTGTTTAAAACCAATAAATATTAACAATAAAGTGCAAAAATATAAAAATAGAAAGTAATATGCTGCCTCACTTCTGAATGAACATGCAGATATGGTGAACAAAATATTAAACATCATATTGAGTAACACCTAAAAACATTTCTAATGTTTGGCTAAATTCAACTTTTAGGAATGCAAGGGAAATTACAATGAAAAGCTTTATAGCTGGTAATAAAACTCAGTAGTAGAGCACTTGCTGAACAATTTCAAGGCTGGATCTGATCAACAACACAATTAAGAGAAAATTATTATCATCTCAGTAGATGCAGGAAAAGCTTTGGAAAAAAGTTGCCACCTCATTTTGATAAAATTCTTAGCAAATAAAGGAAAAGAAAATCCCCATTAAAATCCTTCATTAGCTGGGCACTAATAGCTCAAGGTTATGTCCTAGCTACTCAGGAGACTGAGATCTGAGGATCACAGTTTAAAGTCAGCTGGGGCAGGTAGGTCCTTAAGACTCTTACCTCCAATTAACCATTAGAAAACCAGAAGTAGTACTGTAACTCAAAATGGTAGAGTGCTAGCTTTGAGCAAAAAGAATTCAGGAACAGCTCCCAAGCCCTGAGTTCAAGCCCCATTACCTACAACCAACAACAAGAAAAAAATCATTCAGTAATAACTAATGATTAATAATTAGATATTCTATAATGGTACAACAGTGACCTTTAACCAAAAGAGTATGTTTCAAAACTGCCAGTGGATGCTCCAAACCATTTCAAACCACTGTTTTCTCCTAATTATACACAAACAAATCAAATGTCTTTTTCTATCTTAACAAGGACATGTAGTGTGGCTAAAACTTGGAATGTGAATATGACACCAAAACTAAAGTCAATATCCTTTTCCTTCATCACAGTTTCAGAAATAAGAGATTCTGTTTAACTGCAGACCTTAGCAAGCTTGGAATACAATTTTTTCTCTCCTTATTAAGTTAGGAACTTTCAATGTTAACTTAAAATTTTCTTTATGGCTTTTTTCAATATATAGAAATTGCCAGCATTACTACTTTTGCATTTTGGGCCATTAAGTAAGATAAAGATTACCTGGAGAGGAACACCCTGAAACCACAACAGTTGATCAGATAAGCAAGATGTGAATGATACACACTCAGTAGCTAGAGTATAGACAGGACAAAGGGAAGACACATGTCCGTCCCAGGCAGAATAGAGTGAGAGTACAATACTCTTTGTTACTCAAAATGGTATAAAAATTTTAATTTAGGAATTGTTTCTGAACACTTTCAGAGAACAGTTAACTGTGGGTAAATGAAACCATGAAAAGTAAAGTTGCATAGAAGAGACTACTGTATATTCAAATTTCACAAAGACTTCAAAATGTATTTCTCAAGAACTCAAAGATCTGATGCAGTCAGGAATCCACTTTTTATCCAACAAAATTAAAAAGAGTGAGGGGAGAGTGGGGTATGAGAATGTTGAAAAGGGTGATATTGATCAAGATATATATATATATATATATATATATATATATGCATATATATATATATATATATATATATATATGGCTTTGTCAAATGGCAGTTCCTTTGTACAACTACTTAAAGGTAATAATTTTTATTTTTATTTTTTGGGTCCCGTCGTGGGGTCTGAACTCGGCCTGGGCACTGTCCCTCATCTCTTCAGCTCAAGGCTAGCACTCTACCACTTGAGCCACAGCACCACTTCCGGCTTTTTTCTTTTGCTTATGTGGTGCTAAGGAATCCAACCCAGCACATGCAAGGCAAGTGCTCTACCACTGAGCCACCTTCCAAGCCCCTAGGTAATAATTTTTATTTTTTATTTTTATTTTTTATTATTTTTTTTGAACACACTGTACAGAGGGGTTACAATTACATGGGCAGGATAATGCGTACATTTCTTATCAAGAATTGCAGCCTCCTCCTTTGTTTACCCTTCACATCCCTTCCCAGCCTCCCCCTCCCCACCCAATGCTCCCCGCCTCCCCCCTCCACGCCCCTCGGCCCCCCCCACACACACCAACTTTGTAAAGCTCGTTTTCGACATGACAACTTGTACTTCTCATTGTTGCAACAGGTCCACCTGTATCCTTAAACGACTTATTTTTCCCTATCTCCTCTACAAGTTATACTGACATCAAATATAGTGAAAGCAGGGGTTATACTGAGGGGGAGGGACATATGAAGCAACAAAGAGATAATCTTATAAATGCATTAGAAACAAATGCATGAAAGAAAAAACCATTAAAATACATATCTAAGGGTTCATTTTCCTAACATCACATTATCTGACCTTTTCTGCTTGACTCATACATATACTAGATATTGCAAATAAGGGAAACCATGGGACCTATGTTTCTTTGGGCCTGCCTTACTTCAATTAATATAATTTTTTCCAAGTTTTTCCATTTCCTAACAAATGGGGCAATGTCATTCTTTCTGATGGAGGCAGAGAATTCCATTGTGTATATATACCACATTTTCTTGATCCACTCATCTACTGAGGGGCATCTGGGCTGGTTCCATATCTTAGCTATGGTAAATAATGCTGCAATAAACATAGTTGTGCTGGTAGCTTTAGTGTGGTCTTGTTTGTAAACATTTGGGTAAATGCCCAAAACTGGGATTGCTGGGTCATAGGGGAGCTCTATGTGGAGTCTTTTGAGGAACCTCCATACTGCTTTCAAAAGTAGTTGAACAAGTTTACATTCCCACCAACAATGAAGTAAGGTTGGTTCCCTTCTGTCCACATCCCCTCCAGCATCTGTTGTTGTTAGAGTTCTTGATTTTTGCCATTCTAACTGGAGTGAAGTGGTATCTCAATGTTGTTTTGATTTGCATTTCTGTTATGGCTAGGGATGTTGAGCATTTCTTCCTGTGTCTATTGGCCATCCTTCTTTCTTCTTCAGAGAAGTTACTCTTTAAGTCTTTAGCCCACTTATTTATTGGGCAGTTGTTTCTATGAGGATTTGTTGTTGAGGGATTTGATATTTTGAGTACCAAGTATATTTTAGATATGAGACCCTTGTCTGTTGTATGCCTAGTGAAGATCTTCTCCCAATCTGTGGGCTTTCTATTGATCTTGCTAGCTATATCCTTTGCCATGCAGAAGCTCTGCAACTTCATGCAATCCCATTTGTCCAAACTTTCTTTGATTTGTTGTGTTTCCAGGTCTCTATTCAGAAAATTTCGGCCTGAGCCAAGGAGACCTAGGGTTTCTCCTATTCCATCCTGTAATGTTTTCAGATTGTCTGCTTTGACTTGGAGGTCTTTGATCCATTTGGAGTTGATTCTGGTGCAGGGTGATATATAAGGATCTAGCTTTAGTTTTCTACAAGTAGTTAACCAATTTTGCAGCACCATTTACTGAAGAGGCTGTCTTTCTTCCATTCTATTGTTTTAGCTCCCTTATCGAAGATTAGATGGCTATAGGTCTGTGGGTTCATTTCTGGGTTTTCAATTCTATTCCATTGCTCCTGAGGTCTGTTCTTGTGCCAGTACCAAGCTGTTTTGATTACTATGGCTTTATAGTAGAGTTTGAAATTTGGTATTGATATTCCTCCAGCCGTGTTCTTTCCGTTGAGGAGCGTTTTTGCTATTTGGGGTCTTTTATTGTTCCATATGAATTTTTGGATTGTCTCTTCTATTTGCTTGAAGAATGAGGGTGGAATTTTGATAGGTATTGCATTGAATTTGTAGATAGCCTTGGGAAGTATTGCCATTTTCACGATGTTAATCTTTCCAATCCAGGAGCATGGGAGGTTTTGCCATTTTCTAAGTTCTGTTTTGATTTCCTTTTTCAAGATTTTAAAGTTTTCATCATAGAGGTCCTTCACGTCTTTGGTTAAGTTAATTCCTAGGTATTTTATTTTTTGTGGGGCTATTCCTGAGTTAAGAGGAAATGGCTTTAGTTTTTCACCATTAACTATAATGCTGGCTGTAGGTTTGTCATCTACAGCCTTTATTGTATTGAGGAATGTTCCATGGATTCCTAATTTTTCCAGCACCTTCATCATAAAGGGATGTTGGATCTTGTCAAATGCTTTTTCTGCATCTATTGAGATAACCATGTGGTTCTTATCCTTGCTCCTGTTGATGTGATGAATTATATTAATTGATTTGCGTATATTGAACCAGCTTTGCATCCCTGAAATGAATCCTGTTTGATCGTGGTTTATGATATTTTGGATGAATTGTTCAAGTCGATTGGTCAAAATTTTGTTGAGAAGTTTTGCATCAATGTTCATCAAAGAAATGGGTCTATAGTTCTCTTTCTTTGATGAGTCCCTGCCTGGTTTTGGGATGAGGGTGATGATGGCTTCATAGAATGTGTTCAGTAGTGAACTTTCTCTTTCAATTTCATTGAAGAGTTGGAGGAGTATTGGTGTGAGCTCTGCTTTGAAGGCCTTGTAAAATTCCGCTGTAAAACCATCTGGTCCTGGACTTTTCTTAGCTGGGAGGTCTCTTATTGCTGTTTCTATTTCAATGCTTGATATGGGCCTGTTAAGATGGTTTAACTCATCTTGGTTTAGTTTTGGCATGTCAATATTTGCTAGGAAAAGGTCCATTTCTGTCAAGTTCTCAAACTTATTAGCATAAAGTTTTGAGAAGTATTCCCTTATAATGTTCTGAATCTTGGTTGTTTCTGTGGTGATGTTTCCATTCTCATCTCTGAGTTTATTTATTTGGGTGTGTTCTCTTCTTTTTCTGATAAGATTTGCTAAGGGTCTGTCAATTTTGTTAATTTTTTCAAAGAACCAACTCTTTGTTTTGTTGATTCTTTCTATAGTTTTTTTGGATTCTAATTCATTTAATTCTGATTTAATTTTAATTATTTCTTTCTGTCTACTGGATTGGGGTTTATCTTGCTGCTCTTTTTCAAGGAGGTTTAGATGTGTCATTAAATTGTTGGTTTCAGATCTCTCCAATTTGTTGATGTAGGAGCTCAGAGCTATAAACTTGCCTCTGAGTACTGCCTTTGCTGTGTCCCAGAGGAGCTGGTAATTTGTGTGTTCATTTTTGTTGAATAGCATGAACATTTTAATTTCCTTCCTAATCTCTTCCATGACCCACTCGTAAGTAATAATTTTTAAAAGACAGGAGATGGGATAAACATTATAAACTGTTAGTTTGCTTGAAATAGTGGTAGACTTTAGGACATTAATTATCTACAAGAATTTTCTTTTTATTCTACCATCTTGTAATAGTAAAGAAGAAATTCATTTTAGTTGGAAATGTTTTTTATTGATAGGCTTATTTATAAGGCAAATTGACAAAACAAAATTTTTCTAGCTCAAGTAAAGGATTCAACAGTTTTAGGTTTATATTCAGATACTGCTTGCATAACATTGGGAAGATGAATCCCCATAATATATGAGGATATTGTGCATTACTGGGTTCAACAACTCTTTAATACAGAACAAGTGCTACCATTTCTACCCAAATGTGCAGACATTGAGACTTAAACAAAATATCACCATAGCTTCTAATAGTCTGAAGCTTGGCCTCCATATAAACCCACAAACACACACACACACACACACACACACACACACACACACACACACACCCCAAATGCATGCTGAAACGATTCATTGCTACAGGAAAATTTACTACATGTTGGAATCTAGAATATATGATAGGTAGAGAGGTCTTAAACCTTACTGCTGTTTCTTTAGAAAGGTTGTCATTATAAACCTTTTTATGCCCTTTGAAATGTAATCCTACTATCCTCAAACTGTTTCACCAGACTGTCTTTGTGAAATGCAGATATCAAACATCAATAGCAACAAAAAACAACAAACTTTCAAGGTCACTTCTAGTCCCTAAGAGAAGAAAAGGGCCTAACTTCTAGTAATCTCTTACTCTAACATACATTGCTGCTTCCTGTAAGGAAGATAGGAGAGGTTTGTTTCTCTTATTGATAAGTGACAGCCAAATGCCTAGATGATCTTAATCATGATCATCCCCCATTGGCAGCCCTGTCTTCTTACCACACTCCAGCCTCTAAAATGTCTCCATTCATGTGTTTCAGTGAAGTAGAGCTTAACTCATTCTAGACCTACTTCCCTACCACAAAGGTTCATTACTAAATAAAATCTTTCCTCAAAGCTTTAATTAGTCGCTATCGTTGATTGTGCTTGACTCCAGAAAAAGTTGGTTAACTTTCAATATTCTAACATTTAGTCTCAATCCTGTCATCTCTATTTTACTGCCCTATACGAGAAAAATAAACTATAAATGGTCTGTATAGAATGGTGTCTAGGATATTTAGCTTCTGGAGTTCTCTGAGCTCTTTGTAGGGGTTTGAAAGGAAAAGTAGTAGCATATTCAAGGGCTCACCAAAGGAAAATTTTGTCAGAGACTTTAGTCTATAAAGCAATAATCCGGTAGTCTGACTGCAAATATTCTTTATCTTAAAGGAGTCAACTTGTCATACCTCAGGAGAGACTAGTCTAAAGAAGCCTTGAGAACCTTGAACAATGAAAAGATGAGCATAGATGGAGAAGACCACAGGTTGGGATTCTACCTATCCAAAGGCAACAGGACATAGCACAGAAGATCTGAGCCAGTTACAAGAATACAGTACTCTTTGGTGAATAGACCACAGCACTGAGAAAATTAAAATCAGAGACATTTCATGGTATCAGGTATTAGTTTAAAAGAAATGAAGAAAGGGAGGGAGAGGAAAAAGAAGGCAAACCTCAGACAGTAACTGGGAGAACAGAGCTCCAAGAAATCCAAAAGACAGAAAACTGTCCAGAAAGACAGGAAAGCAGCAAAGCAGAGAGGGGCTTGTCACTAAGTGCAAGGCCTCGTTCATAGGACATGTTCCAGAAAGTATTGGGTCAGTAGGGAATTCATCATGGACTTTGAGATGGACAAGAAAGTAACACAGTATGAAGTGTTTAAAACTGAGGAGCAGAAACTGGCCAGTTGCAATTGATGAATATTATTGTTAGATGGGTATGAAAGGCAATGCAAGCATCTAATAAGAGTCCAGTGGGGGTTCTCAAACAGCACCTGTTTGGTCTTAAAGTCAACACAAAGAGCTTGGAAATGATTTTTAAGCATATATGAAAATTAAAAAATGAAACCTCTTCAAACTGTTTTAGGAAGGGCGAAGGAAATGAGCAAGTGGGAGGAGGTTGAGTTTGATCAGGGTACAATGCATTGTGTGGATATGTCACAATCTCACACCTCGTATAACCAATAAAATGTTAATAAAATGTTGGGAAAAAGAGCTTGGAAGAATCATAACTTTTTGTCCATTTCAATTTAAATTTTATTTATCAATGTATTTAACATTTTTGTGGTTCTGAAATCTTCTTTCATTCCCATTTTTAATTGTGGTAAAAAAAACACATCTATAATACTTATCCTTTACTATATTGTAAATCATTTTAAGTGTTCACACTGAAATAGTTTCAAGAAATGCATGTTCTTAAGCAACAGTCACCACACCACCCCCCATTTCTAAAACCATTTCATATTACAAAATTGAGAATGCTTACCCTGTAAACAATAACTCCATTTTCACATTCTCTCATGTCCCTTAAAAAGCACCATTCTACTTGTTGTGTCATTGATCATGACTCTAGATACCTCATACAAGTGGAATTGTACTGTATGATGTTTTGAGATTGGCTCTTTTTTATAGAATGAGGTCTCCGAGACTCATCTATACTGTAGCCTTTGTCTGAATCCCACTCTTCTGTAAAGATGGAGTAAGATTCCATTGTATGCACCTACCACACTTTGTTTGTGCATTCATCTTTCAATGGACACTTGCAATACTTCTGCAGTTCGGCTATCATCAATAATATTAGCATGAATGTGGTTGCACAAATATATGTTCAGACCTCACTTTCAAATTTCTTGAAAGAGTAAACTTGCTGCATCATATGATCATTGTTATTTTAATTTTTGAGAAACAATGCTTTTCCCATAGTTTTTATCATTTAATATGTTTAAGTTATTTTATTAATTTTATTAATAATTTTCAATAATTCTTAGTTACTGATTTAAAGTTCAGTTTTTCAACTATGATTTTATTGCCTTAACTATTAAGAAAGTAGAGCTGAAGTAACAATAATAAACATGAGGATCTCTTGACTAAAGGTGGAGGAGACCACATTTTTTCCTGGTATATTCTGTAAAAAAAAAAATCCCTTCAGAACTAAATTAGACCTGCCATTCTCATTTTGAGCAGTCTCTTTTACTTTTCAGAAGAAACATCCTGAAGCGAAACTGCAGCTCTACTTCCTACTAATTGAAAGAAAGTTATTAGGATTGTGGTAAATTCTCAACAAATATAGGTTGTCATCATTTTACAAAATTATTTTTTCCAGCCAATCAGCAGAGATACAGAGTACAATTTTCTTTCCTAAGGTAATAATATATTCATCCCCAAAGACAACTCAAGAACTCAGCTATGACTGTGATATTAAATATTTCTAAGAATACTCAGTCTCTTGGTTATAAATTCAAATGACATGGAAGAACACTAATTAGTATTTTTATTAGCTCACTTAAACCCCACGAGTGAAGTTAATAATAATGGAAGAATTATCACCATTTTTTTAGATTAAGTAAATGAAATTTACATAGTGGCTTAGCCCATTTTTTTCTATTATATATACTAGAGAACAGACGAATTATAACCAACAAAAGTTTACTTGGCTAACAATTTTGGAGTCTAAAAATTCAGGTTTTCTTGCTGTATTATGACAAAGTAGAGTTATTTTTCTCCTGTCTATATGTATCAATTTGGAATATCAACTAGTCTTTTAATCTTGCTTTTTAATTTTAATTTATTGTCAAGGTGATGTACGGAGGGCTTATAGTTACATAAGTAAGGTAGTGAGTACATTTCTTGTTGAACTTGTTACCCCCTCCCTCATTTTTCTCCCTCTTTCCTTCCCTCTTCCCCCCCCCCAAATTATACAGACTCACATCTGATTATCATCATTCTCTTTCAGAATTTCCTTACTAATTGGTCAAAATAAGGATCACATAATTCTAAACAACTAAAAACGAATATGTTATTGTCACCTACATGAAATTTAGTGTACACAGGCACACATTTCCCGAAGAGTATCTTCCCCAGAAAGGCTACAAAGGAGAATCATGGGGGCCGGGAAGGTGGCTCAGTGGTAGAGCGCTTGCCTTGCATGCCTGACGCCCCGGGTTCGATTCCTCAGCACCACATAAGCAAAAAGAAAAAAAAAGCCGGAAGTGGCGTTGTGGCTCAAGTGGTAGAGCGCTAGCCTTGAGCTGAAGAGCTGAGGGACAGCGCCCAGGCCCAGAGTTCAGACCCCATGACTGGACCCAAAAAAAAACCAAAGGAGAATCATGTCTTAGGCTTGCACTCTTAGTAGAGAATAAGATTTATCTATACCTGGGGAAATGGTACAATACCCTGTGAGCTCTGGATTACTCCATTCAGAAACTAAGTTGAAAAAAGAATTACTAAGATGGGCACTAATGGCTCTAGTCTGTAAACACAGATACTCACCAGGCTGAGAAAAGGAGGATATGGTTCAAACCCAGAACAGGTAGAAAATTCCAAGACACCCCGTCACATACATTGTCAGAAAATTATGCCTTTCTACATACTTCATTTAAAAAGTAACATTTTTGCATAAAATTAATTTCATTTAGGTATATATAAAGAACACTGGATGGGCATATTCTTTGGTAAGTTTGTAACCTAATTTTGGTCATGTGTTCAGTTAAAAAAAGACTTGATTTTGAATATTAAAATTATTTATAAGTATATGTTTACCAAAAATTTGAAAAAAATGATTTGCAAAAATGATCTAATTATCTGTGATTAATTTTTACTTGTGGGATTTCTTAAGTTCTTTTTGAAATACCTGTGCTTTTTATTTGAGCATTCTAAACTCATTTAGCTAGAAAACCAAACTCCCTAGGGTCCTATTAAAAATGTTGCTAAGCAAACCATCTAGCAGCATCTATAAACAGGAAATTTGGAAGTGAGCCAGTCTTACAAGGCACAAGGAGGTCAGTGCCTTTTAAAACAGCACATCATTAAGGAAAAAAGGTGTCTTACTGCTGTACCAGTTTACTATGTGGGGGGGTATGGGGAAGGCAAATACACACATTTATTGATCTATGCCAAACTTGCTGGTTTACTCCTGCCTTAGATACATCTACACAAGGTCTACCTTAACTGAGTAACAGATCTAAAGATGATCTTAAAGACCTACTCCACACCTTCTATGTAAGGTTATAAATTATATTTGGCCTTTTCCCACATTCCTTTTATGGGAAAGCTTTAGTCATGCTTGAATTTATCTGGTTTCTGAAACTAACATTAAAAGTAAAGTTGCTATGGTTCTTTAAATGGATACTAGATAAGCTGCTATAGAAGTAAAATAAAGCTGCATTGATCTATTAGGGCTAATATGACAAACTGATACAAGCCAGGAGTCTTTTTTTTTTTGGTCTTGGGGAGGTCATTCTTGGAGCTTGAACTCTGTGCCTAGGGGCTGTCCCTCAGCTCTTTAGCTCAAGGCAAGTGCTCTACGGCTTGAGCCATAGTGCCACTTCCAGTTTTCTATTGGCTAATTGGAGATGAGTCTCATGGACTTTCCTGCCCAGGCTGGTTTTGAACTGCAACGCTCACATCTCAGCCTCCTGAGTAGTTAGGATTATAGCCACTGGCAGCCAGACCAAGCCAGGGGTCTTAAACAACAGAAATGGTTGTCTCACAGTCTGGCATCTGGAAATCTGAATTAAGAGTTCCTTTCTTCTGAGGACTGGATGGGAGAATCAGTTCATGTGCTTCTTCCTCTGTGGTCTGGCAACCTTAGGTTTTATGTAAATATTGAATGTTAGGTCACAGGCATCTTCAAAGAGAACACAATCCAACCCTTTGATAATTCATGAAGAATTATACCATGGCACAATGATATTTCCATATTTCCATCAGAACTAATAACCTTCACTTTTTTCCTGTCTCATTTGTTGTGTCTGGTCGATTTTGTTGTTTTAACCTTCTCTATTAGACTTTAAAATATCAGAGTTAATTCGGGTTTATTCATAAAAGAGATGTACATAGACTCGAAAATGATTTATAACGCATGTACATACTGTTGATTAAGTATATTTATATGTTATTTTGTATGTTGACACCTATTATGTATTAATATTTGGAAGAAAAGAAAACAATTTGAAGAATCTTTTCCTCAAAAAGGGGATGAAATTTCTTTGTTAAGTTCGTATTAGGTTGTCCCCCCTCAGGAGACTCAATAACTAAGTGGAGAAGTTAATGCAAAAGTCATGCCAAGAAATTTGGAAGTACAGCAAACAGAAGGACTGGCAAGGAGATAAAGGCCAATTTAAGGGCAGAAATCTGCTTCTGTGGCTGTTCCAGATGATTATGGCAAGCAGAAAAGTCCAGAATAATTGGCAAAAACATAGAATCCAGAAATGCCAAAGTTTGAAAGAATTCATAGAAGAAGGTGAGTCCACAACACTACAGTGTAGGCCAATAATACCTTAATGATGAAAAGCCTGAGGTAATCATTTTCAAAATAAATGGGCAAGCTGGTAAGTAGCCTCAAATAACTACAGAGTGAGTTCAAACAGATAAGACAGCTCTAGAAAAGGCAACCCACAAACTTACACATTCACTATCATGTCTTAATAACAATGTTTGGGGTTTCCTGTCAAGGTCTCCTCCTTTCTGGTTTCCTATACTTGGAAAATCTTAAAATAGAATCATGAAGATTGAGATACATGATTGTTTTATGTGAGGACACCTAATTCCCATCTTATAATTGGAGTCTACTAGATACTTCTGACTGATCAGGAAATAAAAGTTCCGTGGGACGTTGATTCATTTATTTTGCTCATTTTGATCTTAAGAAATCAGATTAAAAAGCCTAAACATTTATTAGTATAAAGAAATGAATCCAACTAGATTTATTTCACTAGTACTTTGTACCATTTTCCTATAAGGAAAAGCAGGTATAAAAGACACACACAAAAAATACAGCTTTTATACACACACACACACACACACACACACACACAGCATACATTCATATTTAAAAGTATCATGAATTAAACAGTCCCATGTGGATTTCCCAATATTATATCTCTGGAATTATTAGAATCTCAGTAGGGTAACATAAAACCAATGTTTTGAATCACTGATCTTAAGGGAAATAATATTTGAGCCTCCTTGTTTTCTAAATATCACAACAACCATTTAAATGTTTGCCTTTACAGCCCAGAGAGACAGACAGAACCATTAAGGGACAACCTGTAAAACTTAAATCATTTAAAGCTTTCTTGACTCTACACTTCCTAGATTCAAGATTTATCTGTCTTAAAAAGAAACATGGTCAATCAAATATTTATGAAAAATAAATTCATAAAATTGAGTATTTAGGACTATAGACAGAGTTTGGGGGTGGGGGAATAAGCCTGAAATTCTGAAGGAAATGGATCGACATCCTAATCCAATTGGACATTACTATAGTTTGGGTCTGTAATGTCCAGATACATGTCTCCTAGCTGGTGGAGCTATTGGGAGATGGTGGATACCTTCAGAGGTGGGGCCTAAGAGGAGTAAGTAGGTCACTGCAGGTGTGACTTTGGGGGTATTTGGGAACTCTAGCTCCTTCTTCTCTCCCTGCTCCTCTTCCACCATGTCATTCCTATACCCCATGAAGTTGTAACTAACTGCAATAGCTCTAGCTGACCATGAACCAAAACCTCTGAAATTGTCTAGAGTTCACTTTTTCACATATTTTGTCAGGGTGAGGGGAAACTTTTAACACATGTATTAAAAAGAGGAATTAGTAATATAAAGACAAGGTAGGTTATAGGTGAGTAAAGGAACAAAAGAATTGCTGCCTAAAGAAAAGACCATGAAATGGATTTAATAAAAAAAATGGTGCAAGGCATTTGATAATTTCTTCTTTGGTTTAACTATAAATAACAGTATTCTCAACAAAAATTAATATATACTCAGAAGAATTTCTACAATACTATGAACACATATAGTATTGGGGCTACATTCTCAAGATAAATCATATATGTCATTTGCTAAATTGCAAATGATCTGAAATATAAGAGACTTTCATATTAAAAGTATGCACTATAGTCCTATTTCCTAAGCAAACTCAACTTTAAGATCCTAATATACATTAGAAAAGAAATACAGTGACTATATTTTATATTATAAAAAATGAACATTTTATATATATTTAATATTTGCTGAAATATTGGATTAATTCAATATTAGGTTCAATGTTTAATCTATCTTACACTTTGGAATACTGGGATGAAATTTCTAATCTGTTGAGATTTCCTCAATGTAAAATTGAATATGTCACATTATAAAAGCATTTTATTAAAGGATATAGTACAGAATCAATGAGACATTCATTGTATTTTAAAATGAAATGTAAACTCCCCTCCCTTACATAATCAAACATACTGACTGCAGATGGTCAAAAGTGTTAAGTGCACTCTTATATAATCTTCCCATTGGAAAAGGGAGGATAATGTAATTTTTCCAGGAAAAGTATCATTTAACAATAAGTAAAAATTTGAAATTTTTAGGGTTTAACTTGTGGCTCTGCTATGTACTATTAACTTGCACTAGTCTTAATTTCTGATCTATAAAATAATAGGAAACACATAACAGGGCTACAATGAGATTAAATGAACTAACATGTAAAATGCAAAGGAAATGCCTGTCTTGCAAATATTAACATTCTTGCTAATGATCTGCTACACAGGCATGCTATCAGTGTGATACTGACATGGCTATTTTTAACAATTTCCACAGAAGGGCATGAGTAATCTCCCTCAACAATTCATGGAAGACTACATATGGATTTTTTTATATGCAAAATGAATAGAAGACTTAATTATAGAAAACTATTTATGGATTGCATGAACCCATGAGGGAGAAAAATGTTGCCACTATAGGATGAAAATTGAGGCAATATAAATTGTTGAATTAATTGTCCACATATGGTCCCTCACACACATTTTATTACACACTTTGGGTGAGCTACTTGGTAAACCTTACAACCCTGAGAATGTGAAGTCTGTATCCACACAGTAGAAAAGGAACACTAGAGAGGTATGTACTGGTTTGGGGAAATATACATTTATTTCTTTTCTCATATTTGGAAAACAGTGAATTACAATTGGCATATTCACCCTAAGAAGGCAACACTGAATGAGTATTTGGAGACAGAGAGTTTTAATCCCTAGTGAAAAGATATAACTTGCCTCCTGGGATGTTTAGCTTATTATCAGAACAAATCAGGGTGAAATATAAACCATGGCAAAAGAGACAATAAAATGATATGAAGCTTAATCAGTTATGTGAAATAGCTGGAAAATGTAGATAAAATATGAGAGCATATAATATGCTTACAACATTTAAGAGAACCACAACAGTAATCAATTATATACTGTTTATTATTTTGTAATCTTCTTGTGTTTTAAGGAAAGAAATCTAAAACTTCAAGGTACAATTTCAAAAAATAATGACCTTACAGTGAGAGCAATTAAATGCTTACATAGTATTTGGAAATTTTCTTAAAATTGGACTGTAAATATTAGTATTCTCTTAGATATGAATCTCCATGAACACAAAATTTTTCACTACCTGCTAATATTATAAAGGAAAATTACACACAAATATATAAGAAGATAAAAAATAACACTTTACCACTTGGTTTCAATTTCATTAGAATTATTCTGTAATAAACAGTATATTGACTATAACTGTAGACAGATAATATTTTACAACTAACTGAACTAAAATTTTTAGTCATTTCACACCATAAATCTCACTGCATGCTTAAAAAGGAGACAAGCAAGGCAGGTATTACAAATCAGATAATGGAGGCAAACAGAGGCTTAATGACTTCCTACAGCTGGCAAGTGGCAAAACTTGGAAGTCTCCTGACTTCTAATTTAATGTACATTACCATGAATACACATAGGCATATGTACATGTCTAGTATTTAGAGCCAAAAATATATGTCTTCATTGTGTATTTTATTTTTGCAGCCAGAACTCCACCAATCCAAAAATGAGTTCCTGAAATTCAAAGCTCAGAGTATTTACAGGAAAAATATAACCTAAATCTTTTGGCCCTTGTTTGCTTATTTTTTAATTTCATTATTACATCCTCCCTGCTTCAAAAAATTCTATTACTGTATTAAAAACTATTAACCAGTCTTCTATTGAATTTAGTAAGACAATTATTGAAAAAAGAACATAGCCCATAAAACATGTGCATAGAAACAAATATAATCCCTTCTTGGTACAGAGGCACAAACTCAAATGGCAGAGAGAATCTGAAAAGTATTTTGGAATCAATATTTGTGCAGTAAATAATCACACAGAAATATGAAAGACAGAGGAGCTATGCATACATAAAAGTTGAGCATCAAAACAGTGTCTTAAAGTAAGCTGGAAAAATCTCAGATATTAAAAATAAATCATTCCCATGCTAGAATATGAGACATACACTGAACAATTAGTAATTTATTTTTGCAATAATTGTACCTTCACATTTTATCAGAGTAAATACTAAAACCAGGTGCCAATAGTTCCTGCCTGTCAAACTAACTAGCTGGGAGGCAAAATCCTAAGACCCTATCTCAATCAATAGCTATACAAGGTAGATGTACCTGGCACCCCAGCTCTGTGGGAGGCTGAGATTAGGATTAAAGTTTCAGGTCTGTCTGGGCATAAATCTGAGCACACTTGATAGTTGGACAAGATGTCATCATTATTTGCCATCCTATCTATGAGGAAAGTGTAAATCTGAAGACCAAGATCCAGGCTAACCTAGCTCACAAGAAAAATCTTATTTTAAAAAAATTAGGGGGCTGGGAGGATGGCTCAGTGGTAGAGCGCTTGCCTTGCATGCATGAGGCCCTGGGTTTGATTCCTCAGCACCACATAAGCAAAAAGAAAAAAGCTGGAAGTGGCGCTGTGGCTCAAGTGGTAGAGCGCTAGCCTTGAGCTGAAGAGCTGAGGGACAGTGCCCAGGCCCAGAGTTCACATCTCATGACCGTACCCAAAAAAATAAAAAACTAATAAAGGTAATATGGTCTAGGGACATCTTTCAAGTGTAGAGTACCTACCTCGCAAACACATGACCAGAAATTCAACCTCTAGTTTGAAGAAGAGAAGGAGGGAAGGAAAAAGGGAAGAGAAAGAAAATGAAGAAGAGAAGGGGAAAGGAAGGGAGGGGGAGTATGAGGGAGTATCATTTTAATGTATCAGAAATTATTTAGGAAATCAGAGGAAAGGACTCATTTCATTTTGATATCTTCATAACATTATGTATCCTAGCTACATAGAGGTAACTATGCAGATGAATGCTCTGTATACCCTTGTTACTATCTTGCTTCTATTTCTAATTTATTCAACATGTGTCCTAGCAGATAGCCAAGAAAAATGCTTTGCCTACACTCTACTTTTACCATAACCTAGGTACTTATCAGTCTTCATCCTCCCACACAACAAGCTTGCCTCGCTCTAAGAGAAAGATGGAACAACTCAGGAAAGAGCTATATGTCAATTCAGGAAGAATTGAGTATTGTCTGATTTCTGGTATAAAAACTGTTTGAAACCACCATTATATTTAAAATTTTTACTTTAAAAATTAAAATAAAAATTACTTTAATAAGCCATAGAAATAAACATCTTTCATAATTTAGATTCTATAAAAGTTTTTTAAATTCAATGTCCAATGAGATGAGATCAAGTAAACAGCCCTCGGTCCTATAAGAAAGATTCTGCCTGCAATCCAGATAAGGCCTAAAGTTTTTCACTTCTTTAATCTCTAAAATGCAAATCAAAGCTCTTATGAAATATCGTTGTACATACACTAAGGTTGTTATTATAAAAGGCAAGTGCTTCATTTCCAGCCATCACATGAAAAGTGAACTGTGTAGTTTTGGTGAATTCAACACCTATCCCAAATACTGGTAACTCTACAACATTACCAATGGGATATTTTTCTAATTTCTTAATGCAAAATATGAGTCAGTATTCCCTGGGAAAATGACAGTCTTTTCAAAAACTGGTATTGGAAAGACTGAAACTGGATCTTACTCTAAAACTTGTATGAAAATCAACTAAAAGCAGATCAAAAATCATAACATTAAGACCCGAGACTTTGAAGTTCTTTAGTAAAAACACAGGGCAAACACTGAAGAGATAGGAAAGGCATCAACTTTCTTGAATCGGACCCAATTTTTAGGAAGTAGGAAAAGAATTGACAAATACGATTTCATCAAATTAAAAGATTCTGTCCATCAAAGGACACAATTACCAGAATAAAGATACAGCCCATTAAAACTCTTTGCCAGCTGCGTATCAGACAAAGGAATAAGATCTGAAATATATAAAGATCTCAAAAAATGAAATATGAGAAGAGTAATCCAATTCATGAGTGGATAAGCAATTTGATCTGTTTTAAAAATAAGTTCAAATGGAAAAATAAGTACCTGAAAGAAAATGTTCTACATCCTGAGGCATGAAGAAAATACAAATCAAAACAACACTGAGATTCCATTATCCAGTCAGAATATATATTCTCAAGAGAACACATGAAAAATGTTGGCAAGGATAATAAGCAGGAAAAGGAACTATTATATACTAATAGTAGAATATAAATTTGTGTAACCAGTATGAAGTATAGAAGTCAAACCATAAATAAAAAGTAGGTCGGTCAGAAAAAAGTAGGTCAGGCAAGTGGTTCATACTTGTAATCATAACTACTCAGGAGGCAGAGATCAGGAAGGCTCATGATAGAAGGCCAATTGGGCAAAAAAACAAAACAAAACAAAAAACCATTGCTGTTATAAAAGCTGGGCATGATGCAAAGGCACCTGTCATCCCAGTTATATGGGAAGTATAACCAGGAGGATCATTGGTTAGGTTTGCCCAGACAGGAATGCTAGAACTTGTTTAAAAAGAAAAGTAAAAAAAGGGCCAAGATTTATGGCTCAGGTGGTAGAGAACCTAAGGCTTACTTCAAAGTTCAGTACATGTGAAATTTCTTTCATTCACATGTACTTCAAATATGGGGTTGAAATGGTCTGCAAATACTTGTACTCTGAGCGTAAGGAGTTAAATAAATCCTAGCTTACACATGTTCTGAGTCCATTTTCCTGGGGTTTGTTTTCTTTTCCTGTAAAACTGGGGTCCTGCAATCAAATGTGGTAAGAAAGCATGTAGTGCAATGTGTTTAATATGTTAATTCCTTTTGAAACACTATTTTAGAAACCAGCAAGCATCTTTCCTCTGAACCACAGAAACAGATAACAAAATGCCCAAATGGATACACTTTCTAGTTACTCTAAGCTCAATGTGCACACAAATTGACAGACATTTTTTCAATCTTGATTGTATATAAGATATCTGCTTCATTTTATAAATTAAGATTTTGACTTACTATTAGAATAGGTTTCTATGATGTTTCTAGGCTATTCAAAGATTATTCTAGAACATAAACCCATCATTTAAAAATAGCATACATTATGGTGCTTAGTTGATGGTATTAGTAAAATGGAGAAAAGGGATAACTTTTATAACCAAGTACTATACCATTTTTTCTATTCCATAATAATTGTTTATTGTTATTACTATATTACCTTCCATCCTATCATGATATGTAGACCTATTTAAATAAAACTAGGAGTATATATTACCTGATGTCCTTATTACCATAGTATTTTTGCTGCCAGGAGACAATTTTCACATATACTTAAGGCTCTCATAGTAAGATGGCTTAAGATCACTGTGCTACTAAAGAGACAAATGACCCATGTTTTCTCTCATATGTGGGAGTTATATCTAAACTATAAATATATAGAAAAACACATAAAGGGACATATAAATATATGCATTATCAAACTGACTGAAGTATGGTATGTACATGAGTATCCAGTGTTATCTCTTTTAACAATGAGCAGTTTAAACAAAATGAATATCGGGAAGCTGAAGCATGTTTTGTCTAAGATGGGTTGGGGTGAGTGAAAAGAGGGTAAAACAAATGGAGAGAGAAATGGAGATTGCATTCAGTCATAGAATTCAATGCACATATGTGAAAAGAGAACGAATTCTATTTTCTGTTCTAATAATTCTATTTTTTTACCCTTCTATGTAAAAAATAGAACTAAGTTCTACTTTCACATATGAGGATAAGGGCGGGGTTGGGATAGGAGAAGGAAAGAATGATGGAAGGCGAGACATTGATGAAGATGTATTATATACAGGAAATGACAGGTTGACTAGTACAACTATTTAAAGATAATTTTACAATGAATTTGTAAAAATATCACGGGCCTAAGTTCCCAACTGCACTCGACTTTAGAGTAATACAATGTAATTCTGGTTTGGTTTTTTTTTCCAAGTTAAAAAGGGTATTTCCCTTTGAAACCTGCCTCTAGTAAGTAGTTTTATACTTACATTAGACTTTTCACTATTTCCATAAATTCTTATTCATGTTTGTTTAATAGAATGCAAATTCGGTGAACAGGGATCTACCCAAAGCTCTAAAAAAATGTCTGGCACATCATACCTGGTCAATAAACATATTCAGTAAATTATTAAGTCTTGTATTTAAGCATATTGAAATGTGGAAGCAGGGAGTAGTTTGGAAAGGAGATAAAACAACGTATGGAAAGGTGGTAGTTTGGAAAGGTAAAAATACATTGCTTTAACCCTGGCTTAATGCAAGGGATCTGGCTCCACCTAACAGGTCCTACCAGAAGCACTGCATTGAGTCCAATCTGATGATCAACATGAATCACAATGGAAGGCTCTGCTGCCCTAAAACTCACAAAATTGAACTTTCCAATTCTGTAAGAGGACTGAGACAAACTGCAAAGGTTTTATATGACCCTTAACCAATGACCAACATTATTGAATCTACTTGTATGCCACAAACAATAATAAAAACTGCTGGTAACTCTTTTCAGTAGCATGATAAAAGGTAACTGTACATTAATGGCTTCTTATTATTGCTTCCACATTTTTGATTACCTTCTATAGCTAAAACCAGCTAGCTAATCTGTCACTTCAGATATGCTCACACCCTGCTTACATATGGAAAAGTATTGATTGTTTTTGACTTCGAATAAACATTTCTTACTTCAATAAGAAAAAATAGGCATAAAAATAAAGTGTATAAAAAAGAAGTTTTAAAAATTTTTCCTATGTCAGAAAAAGGAAATGATATATAAAATAAAGTATCTTATTTTTTTCCTATCCTCATCTTCAGTACAGTCAATTCTGTTTGCTATCATGTACTGCTAAGTATGGTTAATGGAAATCTGGGATAAAACTCTCACCTACCAGGTTAATAGCAATAATCAAATGAGATCTATTGTCTGTTTTCTACTTTCTGTCATTACCAGGTATTTATCACTTTCAGTGCTCTTAGAACTAACAGTTGGCTTCAATCCAAAAGAATTGGGTTCAGTCTCAGGTTGTTAGGGGTGGAGAAAGGGGGGAATGTAGTTGTGGAGATGGGAGGGAAGGGATGGTAGGGGAAAAACAAAGGAGGATGCAACAATGCTTGATAAGAAATGATTACCTTGCTCATGTGACTGTAACCCCTCTGTACAGTATTTTCACCATGAAAAATATTTAAAAAAAAAAAGAATTCATTTCAAAGAATCCCAGATTGTCTCTAAGCCCTACAAAAAATCTGATACTTTCCATTCAAAGAAACCCTAGTCTCCTCTGAAAGTAGTCAGTTGGCAGCCAAAGTAGATCATCTGAGTTAATTACACATCTGAGAAGGAAAAGAACTAAATTTGTAAAAGAAGAACTAGAAACTACAACACAAAGGAGAACTTAGAAAGTAGAACACAAAGTACAAAGTCTTAACTTCAAAAATGGAAAAGGAGGAGTTAAGAAAATAAATGAAATCAATCATGCTCCTCAGAGAAAACATCTCTAGGGTAGAAGGTTAGAGGTAAGAAAATGGTATGAATCTAGGGCAGTCAAGATTTTTAGGATGGATTTAGTTGCAAATATGAGGAAAAAGACACTCAGCCTATAGATATAAACAAAGAATTTGGGAATAGAACTATACAAAAGAAAACAAGAACTGGGACTAGTTTGTAATTAGTCTGGATTCTCCTAAGTCCTTTATAATGGAAATCTGGAAGTTAGCAACTCACTAATCAAATCAACCTTAATTTGTACCACGGCTTGAATGGTTAATCTCATATAGATTGGCCATATGCTCTGAAAGTAGTATCTTGCTATATTGCATAAATTTTTATACCGACAATTATTTCTATACCAAATATTTAAAGTATAGCTTATAAAAACGCTTAAGGCATATTATGTATCTATAAATGCAACTTCAATGTTTATTTTGTAACTGCATTGGAACCAAAAAATAAAGAAAACAATTATGTTCTGCTTAACCCCATGCTGTATGGAGACAAAAGAGATGATACTTCAAATAAGTAATAATGCATAAACACTGAGTATCTTTGAAATATATGCACAAATTATACCAATAAAACATCTCCATCCTGGAAGGGAAGGAAACCATTTTGATGTATGCTAATGTAAGCTGTTATAAGAGATATTAGTCATATATTCAAATTCAGCTCTGATTACAAAACAAAAATATGCTGGAAATTCCATAAAGATCAAACTAATTAAGACACTTAATTGCCTCTGACTAATTATGGAAATTGGCAAGCTAAGCAAGGAAACAAGCTTTTGAAAAGGAGCTTATATTTTAGGCAGTAGCTTCCTCAGCTTCATTTTACTGGAAGTCACTTGTATCATTTCAGATCTGATATTGCAAGCTTTGTCCACAGAGAGTTATAAAGGGAATGCATATGCATTCAGAGTTTAACTGGGACAAGTACAAGCTACACTCTCAGACTTACAGCCAGAAGTTGGCTTGGCACTTTCCTAGACAGCGATGTTGTACGTTGTTTCTCATTAGCACCGCTTCTCTCACAAGATTTTTTTTGTTGTTGTTAAAAGAGCAATCCTTCCCACAAGTTACATTTCTTTTTTCTTTTCTTTTCTTTTCTTTTTTTCTTTTTTTTTTTTTTTTTTGGTCAGTCGTGGGGCTTGAACTCTACAAGTTATATTTCTGGCTCCTCCTAGCCCTTGAACTCCATAGGGCAAAATGCTTCACTCAAGAAATTACAATTCTCTGTGAAATATTTGCCAAAAACCAAAAGACAAAATTTCTGATATAAAGGGAAGAGTGTGGACTCTGGAATTCAACTGATGATAGTTTAATAAACCCAGTTCTGTCAATAGTTTGCGAGAACTTGAGAGGTCACATAATTTCTCTGTCTCATTCTCTGAATTTATAAAAATTACAATATGTTAGGGATTAAAGAAAAATAGGG